>NC_058522.1:451652843-454152843 GCF_904849725.1 Hordeum vulgare subsp. vulgare
TTTTGATCGTTTCCACTGGTAGAAAAAGAGGCTTCCGTCCAGCCCCATAAGTCGCGAAACTGTAGGAACCGCGACTAATGATTTCTTTAGTCGCGGTTCGGCACACGAACCGCGACCAAAGGCCTGGGCCAGGGCGCTCGGTGGCCAGCTGGTGCACGTGAGGGGCTTTAGTCGCGGTTGGCCAGGCCAACCGCGACTAAAGGTGCCCAAAGGCCTTTAGTCACGGTTGGCCATGCCAACCGCGACTAAATCTCCTCCCCTATATATACCAGTTCAGCACACTCACTTAGCCATTTGGTGCCACTTCTCTTCACAAGCTTCACAAGGGGATGTAGGTTTGCTTTTGGTTCCTCTTATGCACACAAGGTGTTTGATGAAATGCCCCAAGAGCGTGAAACAAACATGATATGAAGTGTTGGAGCCACACTTGAGGTTCCTCATTTATTTTTTCCTCCTCGATCGCGGTTAGCAACTTGAACCTTTCATGCATGTGTGTCATTGATAAAATATGCATGTGTGTTGTTCATTGTTTAATTTCTATTGTTTATAGCTAGTTAGTTTAACAAATGCATGATGGTTAATTATATATTTTATATTATAATAATGCAGATGAATCGGCAATGGATGTACGGTAACCGACTCTCCCGCGAGTTCACTACGGGTTTGAAAGATTTCCTCGTAGTGGCTAATGCGAACAAGCAGAAGGGTTTTGTTATCTGTCCATGTGTTGACTGTAAGAATCAGAAGGGTTACTCTTCCTCAAGAGAAGTTCACCTGCACCTGCTTCGGCACGGTTTCATGCCAAGCTATAATTGTTGGACCAAGCATGGAGAAAGAAGGGTTATAATGGAAGAAGATGAAGAAGGGGATGATTTCATCGATGAAAGCTATCTTGCTCATTTCGGTGATACTTTCATGGAGGATGCTGAAGGTGAAGGGGAAGGTGAAGGGGAAGGTGAAGGTGAAGAAGAGGCACGTGATGAGACCGTTGATGATCTTGGTCGGACCATTGCTGATGCACGGAGACGCTGCGAAACTGAAAAGGAGAGGGAGAATTTGGATCGCATGTTAGAGGATCACAGAAAGTCGTTGTACCCCGGATGCGATGATGGTCTGAAAAAGCTGGGCTGCACACTGGATTTGCTGAAATGGAAGGCACAGGCAGGTGTAGCTGACTCGGCATTTGAAAACTTGCTGAAAATGTTGAAGAATATGTTTCCAAAGAATAACGAGTTGCCCGCCAGTACGTACGAAGCAAAGAAGGTTGTCTGCCCTCTAGGTTTAGAGGTTCTGAAGATACATGCATGCAAAGAAGGACATGAGTAGCAAACCGAGGAAACGGAAAGATAAGAAAACGATCAGTACATCATGCGATGATCCAAAGCGCCACATTGTTCTTTCAGGGAAAAGAAACATCGTGGGAGTGGAGGACAAGACAGACATGTCAGAAGATTATAATATGTTTGCTGAAATTCCGTCCTTCAAAGTGAACACCGACCCAAGCATTAAGTTAAATGATGAGGATGCTCCATGGATACGGCACAATCGTAAGCAAGCAGGGACACAAGGGAAGAAATGATGTGTAATAATTTATTGTACCAAACTTTGTTGAATGGATCATGTGAATTATATTACCCGTGATGTGTTTGGTGTCCATTTTCGAATGATTCGAGATACCACTGATGATACATGAAATTTGGAGTGATTTAGTCATACTCCTGCCTAGGCGTATAATATGCATACTCGTAGTCTTCATAGCCGCCGTCGTCGTTGTACTGGTAGTCGTCGCCTTCTAAGTTGCCGCCGTCGTCGTCGCTGCTGTCGTGGCTGTCGTCGGGCGGCGCTCGTGGCTCGAACTGAGGGTAGCGCAGGCGGGGGATATCGCCGGCCGTGATGTAGTCCATGACGCTCTGCAGAGTCCGGCCGTACCACCATAGCCGACGGCCGGCCTCGTGGAAGTTCCCAGGAGGCAGACCGTCCTCCTCATACCTGGCGAGCGCCCTCTCACGCCGATTGATGAAGAAGGCGTCCCAAGTATGCTGGTTATCGGGATGCCAGCGGGGATTCATCCGCTGCTCCGGCGTGAGGTCGAGGTAGTAGTGGTTCGTGATGGCCGCCCGGCGCGCAGTACCCTGAGGGACGGGAGGGACCGGCACGCCGCCGGCGCTTAGGCTCCAGCCGGTGGGGACGCGGTAGCCCGGTGGACAAGGGTAGTTCGAGGCGCAAAGCTCCTCCACCTGCTGGTAGGTTAGAGTGGGTGCGGTGGAAGCCATGAGAGAGTGATGAGAGATTGTAGAGATGTGATAATGCTGGCCAAGCCGGGCTACATATATGTAGTGAGAAATGGCGGAAAAAATGGGAGCGGGAAGACAGGAGGCGGGAAGAAAGTGGCGGGAAGAAAGAGGCGGGAAGACAGGGAAGAAATGGCGGGAAGAATAGGAATCCAGAGCTGGTCATCTAACCTTTAGTCCCGGCTGGTTGGTGCAACCGTGATTAAAGCTGTCGGCAGGATAAGGACGCGTGGGTAGCAACTGTGATTTTTAACATTTTGAATTGAATTAGTTTTATTTTTCTTAATTTTTTGATATATTATTTGTATTTTTAACATATTGAATTGAATTAGTTTTATTTTTCTTAATTTTTTGATATATTATTTGTATTTTTAAGATTTTGAATTGAATTAGTTTTATTTTTCTTAATTTTTTGATATATTATTTGTATTTTTAACATTTTGAATTGAATTAGTTTTATTTTTCTTAATTTTTTGATATATTATTTGTATTTTTAGAATTTTGAATTGAATTAGTTTTATTTTTGTGAATTTTTTGATATAATTTTTGTGTTTTTAACATATTGAATTGAACTAGTTTTATTTTTCTGAATTTTTTGATATAATTTTTGTGTTTTTAACATATTGAATTGAACTAGTTTTATTTTTCTGAATTTTTTGATATATTATTTGTATTTTTAAGATTTTGAAAAAGAAAAGTATTTTGAAAAATACCTTTAGTCGCGGTTGGCCTGGCCAACCGCGACTAAAGTTTACCCTTTAGTCGCGGGTCGCCTCCCCAACCGCGACTAAAAGTCGTTGGGCGCGGGAACGAAAAACCCGCCAAAAAACCCTTTAGTCGCGGTTGGTCTGGCCAACCGCGACTAAAGGTTACCCTTTAGTCGCGGGTCGCCTCCCCAACCGGCTGGTGCAGATGCACCGACGATCGAAATTACTGCACCGGAGCCTCTGGTGGTCGAAATTACTGCACCGGAGCCTCTGGTGGTCGAAATTACTGCACCGGAGCCTCTGGTGGTCGAAATTACTGCACCGGAGCCTCCTCGCTACCCCGTGGACGATATAAAGGAGATGAAAGAATGTCATCTGTATTATCCTATCGGGAACATGTCCATGAAGGTAGCCATCGGCAGTGCTTTACCATGTTTACCTGGAGCACTCCACCACAACAACCCCATTCAAGATGGCTATGCTCGTGTCACGGTGGAGGACATAGTCCAAGGGTTTGAGGACCTGGAGATTGACATTGCTACACCTGAAGGGGAGAAAAGACTTGGAGATGTCAAGCGCCATTTCATTCTATGGCAAAAGAAGTTTATCAAGTTTCCAGGCGAGGCGCCAAGGACAACAAGTCCACCCCCCCTACGGTGGTGGTGGTGGTGGTGGCGGTGGTGGTGGTGGTGGTGGTGGTGGCGGTTCACCTACACCTCCGTCACGTCAGCCGACGCCCCCCAGTCCACAACGTCCGGCGGGTGATCAGACGCCGCCCCCCAGTCCTCGTCCGGCGGGTGATCAGACGCCGCCCCCCAATCCACCTCCGGCAAAGAAGCAGAAGCAGTCCTGGATTATTAACCCGGACCCTTATGTACCTAAGACCACAAAGGTACCGGAGCCATCACTGAAGCCTCTCCCCACAAGGCCTTGGGAACGTAGTGCCGAGGAAACTACCGCGGCCGCGGCTGCTGATCATGAGAAATGGAAGGCGGACTGCAAGAAGAAAAGAGAGCCCGAGCCCAAGCCAGTATTTTCTGATGAGCAAAAGAAGTGGGCTAAGTCATTTTTGAGCACACCGTCCCAAACCGCGAAGAATCTGCCTGACGACTATGCACGTGAACTTCGTAGGCAGGCATTCATGTTGAAGGAGAAGAAAGAGCGGGCGGAGAACCAGGAGAACAAAGCCTTGGAGGAGGCCGAGAAAACGGAATTAGAAAGTAAAAAAAGCGGGAAACGAGTTGCCCAGCTCGGGGAACAAAGTAAACAATCGATTGCCCCGCTTATAGTGAAAGCTGCCGGTCCGGATGACCCCGATATCATAGCAGCTGCGGCAGCACATGGATTGACTGTAACGAGTGCCAGAGAACAAGCGGCCAACTTAGGTATTACTCTTCGTGAACTGTTAGGCCTTGATGAGGCGCCAGTGAAGGAGGTAGTAATTACATATGTGAAGAATGGGCCTCTCGTCGAGCCTGCACAGGAAGAGGATCTACCTCCACAAATGAAAGGTCTGCTGAAATGGTACAAGGGTTACATAAAAAATAAAAACGCCAAAGAATATATTTATGCGGAAGTTAGATATGAGCATCACTTCAAACATTACTATGTACAAATTCATCTGAGTGAATTGTTCCAGCTTTTCAATCTGCGCGAGCTCGACAAATCTATCATCAGTTGCTACGTTCTGTAAGTGATTTATTTCTACCCCATCTCGTTCATATTGCCTGCACTATATATATGTCGTAACTATATTGTTGTGTCCGCTATTATACATGCAGAATGAAGATTAAGGAATGCAGAGTAAGGAACATCCATGATGTTGGGTTCATTGACCCACACATCGTTAATGGATATGTGTTGGAGCATCACCCCGCCGACATGGAGGCAGACCTGTGGCAGTTTCTTACAAAGCAGGAACTCAAAAGTGATATTCTATTTCCTTACCATTTTGGGTGAGTGTTTCTGTCTTGAGCACATTCTCTTTTGTTTACTCCATGCATGGTATGTGGCCGGCTAATCGATGAGTTATGCATGACGTACTGTGCATGTATCGTGTCCGCAGGTTCCACTGGATTCTGCTAGTAATTAAAGTTGACACCTCAGAATGTCTCGTCCACGACTCTCTGAATATGGATCCAAAGCTTTGGGGCGGCATGAGAAGAATGCTGCAGAAGTAATTATTTTCATTCATTTGCGCTCTATATCGATCGGCCTATTTCGTTCATTTCCTAATATCAAGTAACTAATAACTCTCTTGTTCATTTAATTTTCTTTGCCTCGTAGGGTTTGGAGACGGTTCGTAGATACAAAGGTCGGTGAATTCAAAAAAGAGCTAGAATTCAAAAGGTCAAAGGCTAAGAATGGTGGGGATATTCAGCCAGCGGGGACCAATCTATGTGGATACTATGTCTGTGAGATAATCCGGAGATACACCTCTGAGCGGGTTCCGAGTGATACCAATGCTCAGCGGAATAACCTCCGGGTGATGCTTAGTCCAGAAGCTCGCTTCCGACCACTTCAAGAGGAACTAGCTGGATGGTTCAGGAGGGAAGTCCTCCATCCTAAAGGAGAACACCATTACGAGGACGTAGAACTTTATATGCATTAAATTATGTATGGAAACTTGTTCAAAATTGTATATGGTCATCCGATGATATTGAATATATATTGTATATTCCTCTTGAATTCTTTTTGGTTCTAATTTCAAATTTGTTTGAAATTGTACATTCATATGCATGTATGTAGTACCGTAGAATATGTGAAACTCCTTCAAAATTAAAATAAAGCACAAAAGAAATAAAACAATACAAATTAAACAGAAAACAGGTTTAGGGGGGGGGGGCTAAACCCTGTGGCGGCCACCGCGACTAAAGGTCCTCCGCCCCGACGGCCGCCTGGCGCCCACGTGGACGGGCCTTTAGTTGCGGTTCTTAAGCAACCGCGACTACAGGGGGGGGGGGCTTTAGTCGCGCCTATTTGGTCGCGGTTGCGCAACCGCGACTAATGGCAGTTGCGAACCGCGACCAAAGGCCCTTTTTCCACCAGTGTTCTAGCCGATCCCTAAATTTGGTGGAGTATTTTTTTGGTCAAATTCATTTAATTTTGGGACATAGAAATAAACTTCTTTCTTATATTACTTTATTAAAGGACATCATGTAATTCAATTTGGAATGTTCTACACATGTAGCTAAGCATCTAAGCATTTGATTGAATTGAAGTGGCATTTGATTTTTTTTCAATTTGACTTTGACTTCATTTCAAATGGCATTTGAATTTTATTCAAAAATCTTTGACAAGATACTTTGATCAAAAAGTATGTGAGGAGGAAACATGATACCCTCAAAGATCAGAAGGAAATAATGCTAAAAGAATTAAAAGTCAAATTTGGGTTTAATTGGGATTTAAAAAAAATGTTTTTATAAAGTTTATTTTTGCCTCTGGAAAATAGTCCATGTTTTAGGATTTATTTTTTGATCATTTTGATATATAATATGCCTATATAATATTCCTATTTACTTTCCTTTTATTTCTTTTATTTCTCTATTTTTCAAACAATGGAAAATGCTCTTAATTAGCATAAACAGATCCCACCCTCTCTCTCTCTGACATTGGGCCCCATCGCCCGATCCCGCGTCCGCCATGGTCATGTTCCTTCCTTCGCCTTGATTCATTTCCAGACGCTGGAGAATGCCGTCATGGCCTGATCCCATGTCATTCTGGCCTTGCCCCTGCCCTTGACTCATGCACCCGACCCCCCTGCTCCCCCCTCTCCACGCCTTGACGTCGCCGCCATTGCTCGTTCTAGTTAGCCACTGCGGCCGCTAATGTTTTATGGTTGGTGTGGGAGGCATCATGTTGCACCACATGCACCCATAACACATGTTCTGTTTCAGGGTTCCGTATTTGGTGCACTTAGAGCTAATCAAGGGGATGCATCATCAAATTCAAATTCTTCCATGTGATCAAGCTCACCGCTAACGGACTTCGAATACCAAAGATATTGATGTTGCTAAAACTTATCTCTGTTTTTTAATAGAAAGGGGTTTCTCCCTGTCCCACTTTTATTAAAAGCAGGCGTAGAGCCCAAACCACAACTATATCCAGTTCAAAACATCTAAAGCGACAATATCCCACATGGGAAGCTAGAAAACAAAGAATATATAACCTAGGAAGCAGAATCCTCTCGCCACGTTATAATTTTTATTACAGTCCCAGATGACAAGAGAAGGCCATAAAAGACACCAAGCAAGTGGCGTCTTCACTAGGACCTCCAGATCATTTTCACACGATCCTCAAGACTTCCCCTTGCTTTTTGTCCAGCAAACGAATGCACCTCATCAGCAAAGCAGCTTGAGTGTCGAAGCCGAGAATTTTCTATTGTTGTAGATGAAAACTGAACTTGGCAAGGACGCAATTCATGCTTCTCCACTTGCGCCCTTGAAAACAAAAGTCGTTACTTAATTTCCAAATACTCCATAAGGAGGCAACAATAACCATATTCAAGACTGAGTGTTTATTTTTCGAATGCCAAAAAGCATAAATATCCTCAAAGCTAGTAATGATATTAATATCAAAGCACTCAGAAACAAAGGTCCAAACATGCTTAGCAACCACACAATCAAACAACAGGAGTTGAATAGATTCATTCTCACCATAAAACAAACATGTTAGACCAGCAACATCCCTCCTCTTAGCTAGGTTTTTCCTGGTAAGTACCTTGTTATATATGCATAACCGTAAAAACACATGAATTTTCTGTGGGCATAGAATTTTTCAAAGTTTGTCTCCCATAGCAGAAACTACTCCCTCAATGATCTTATCATAAAAAGATTTGACTGAGTATCAGGGTCATTGGTTACAGGATATTGCTTCACCAAAGCCTTCAATTGTTTCCACCTGTCCATCCCACCCTGGTCAACACACTGCCTAAATGATAGTTTAAGATCTCTCCCATCCGAGATTTGAGCAACATTGTTGTCTGGTTGGTTACAAATATCAAACAAGTCCTAGACTTGGATTTTAAGGGAACACTCCCCTGCCCACAAGTGTCATGCCAAAAACTGATCTTAACACCATTTCCCAATTTCCACTTATAGAATATTTTAGATGCACTAAGCACCGAGGTGGTACTCTTCCAAAAGGTAGATCCTCTTCCACCTTTTTCCCATAGAATATTTGGGGAGCCCACATCATACTTATCAGAAATAATCCTTTTTCGGTCACTATTGTTATTGTCAAAAAATCTTTTAATTGAGGAGGCTAACAAAGCCATATTAAAGTCTCTAATATTAGGAACTCCCATCCTGCAGATGAAGCCCCAGTAAGCCAAGTGATATTTATGTTGTCCTCCCAGATTACCCTAAAAGAAGTGAACCATTTGAGAGTTAATGGCATTAATAGCCCATTTAGGGAACTTTTTTCTTCTTCTCCTCCAATATTCATCAGCATGAAGGAGCTGACCACACCTGCCATGTGGTGCCCATTTACAAAATTTGTCTCTTATAATTATTGTTTTAGAAATATCCTGGTACAAACATAATAATGTAGTTGAGATTGAAAACAAGGGTCGCAAGTGTGGTCAAGTGGGGAGTTGTTGGGGCCACTTGCATGTCCACCGATTTTATGCGTTGTAACTTAACCGAAAGTGCATGTTTTCAACATGAGTTGCAACTGTAAGTTTTTAAGACGGTGTCGCAATTGCATGTTTTCAATAGGGTCGCAATTGCATGTTTTCAAAATGGGGACGCAACTGCATGTTTTTAAATCGGTGTCGCAACTATGTGTTTTCAAAATGGGTCCGCAACTGCATGTTTGCCACGTGGGTCACAATTGTATGTTTTCCAGGCAGGGTTATAACTGCATGTTTTCAAGAGGGGTCGCAACTGCATGATTTTAAGATGGGTCGCAACTGCATATTTTTAAGGCGGAGTCGCAACTGCATGTTTTAAAGAGGGGTTGCAACTGCATATTTTTATGGAAGGGTCGCAACTGCATGTATATTCTGTTACAGTATATGTGGTTTGCACTAGCCCTTTTCATCAATTCAGACTTTTGGTTGCGTTGGCTAGTGCATGAAGCTTAACATGGTATCGGAGCTAAGATCTTGAGTTCAAGTCCTGGCTTTCGCAATTTATTAAAAATTGCTGGTAACCCCCCTTTGTGTCCACGTAGAGGCCTCTTGAGTCATACGGGAGTTTCGCGCGCCGTCGTTCTCTTCCGGTTGCACGTGTTGACTTGTCTTTCCCATCACACGTGAGAGGGGGTGTTACAGTATATGTGGATTGCACTAGCCCTTCCCATCAGTTCGGACTTTCGTTGCGTTGGCTAGTGCATGAAGTTGTGGGGCTGCAATTGCATGTCTTCAAGAGGGGTTGTAACTGCATGTTTGCAGGGTGAGGCTGCAACTGCATGTTTTAAAGACAGAGTCGCAACTACATGTTTTTAATAGGGGTCATAACTTCATGTTTTAAGAGGGCTGCAAGTGCATGTTTTTAAGGCAGGGTCACAACTGCATGTTTTTAAGACAGTATCACAACTGCATGTTTTCAAAAGGGTCGCAAACTGCATTTTTTCAAGGTTGGTCGCAACTGCATGTTTTCAAGAGGAGGTCGCAACTCCATTTTTTAAGAGTGGGTCGCAACTATATGTTTTATGGTGGGGTGGCAACTGCATGTTTTTAAGAGGGAGGTACATGTGCATGTTTTTCAAGGTGGGTCGCAACTCCATGTTTTTCAAGAGTGGTTGCAACGGTAAGTTTTTAAATAGAATCGCAACTGCATGTTTTAGAGCATGTCGCAATAACCCGTGTTTCAAAGGTGAGACTATAGATGAAAGTCCCACCAGAATCCACCTAGTCCCAATACAGTTTGGTGTTGTAAAGGTGGCCATCCCACCAAAGTTCACATAGATTAAGTGGGAATAAGTGGAAATCCACTTAACATGACCAAGTTGTATCTCGTGGGGCACCTCTTCGATGAAGACGATGACGCGCCGGCAGGAAGGGCAGGAGGAGTGCGCGCGGAGCCAGGCATCGACGCAGGCGACGTGGAAGTCGTGGTCGCACTGCGGCAGGATGCAGATCTCCTCCTTCTCGTCGAACCCCGACAGGTAGATGGTGTAGTCCGACAGGATCCCCTCCTCCTCCCGGCCGTGACCGAGGCCCCCTCCTCCACCTTCCCCCTCCCGTGCGAGACGCGACGGCCGCGGCCACAGCGTCCTCGTGCGCCATGAGCGCCCTCTTCTTGAGCCCCTTGTTCGACGCGCCTCGCCGTGTCGGGAGCGCGCGCATCCGGTGAGGGCAGCTAGGCCAACGACGCAGAGGAGCGCGTAGAGCAACAGGCTCAATGGCCTGGAACTGGCAGGGGTAGGTCTGCAGAAGGCGGCGCGCCGACGCCATTGATTTCTGCCGGAGGCCGGTTCGTTCTTTGCCGGGTCATTGGATCAGGGCGGGGTGGGGTGGAAGAATCAAGAATGGTAGTGACGGGGAGCTTCGGCGGGCCTCCGGGCCCACTCCTGGTGCGCACCGTCAGGCCTCGTTCGGTTAATCCCTTCCAGGAGGGGATTGGAGAGGATCGGAGGGGATTTAGGTGAAATTTGACTTGTAGAGAATTTTGATCTAATTTGACTTGTAGGGAATTTGAAATTCCACTTCAATGAAAATGTATCTCAAGGATTATGATCTAATTACAATAGTATCATATCTGCTAACGTGATATACAAGATATCTTAACATGCCCCCTCGATCTCAGCCGGTCTCTACCAGATTGAGATCGCTATAGAACTTGTGAAAGAGATGTCGAGATAGTGGCTTGGTAAAGATATCTGCAACCTGACCAGCTCAAATGTTCGATTTATCGCATCTCTTGAAACGGGCAAAACCGATAACTAATTCCAAACGGAGGGAGTAGGTTCTAACAATATTGACAAGGAGTTTTGTTAAATAAATAATGCACTAACTAGTACTATTTGCTGATAACCCTTCCCCATAATTTGGTGTTGGATTACTACTCTGAGAGGATTTTGCACATTAGCATTTAAAATTCACATCCATGCTTCATTGAAACTGAAGTACTCACACATTATCATGAGTAGGCAAAACATGAAGCAACATAAAGAAAGACCAATTCCTCACGATTTCTATCATTCATCTATTACATACATACTTGGCATCACATTGTTCAATTTGTCTGTCTGACTGCATCAATAATCATGTACAGGTATTGCAGCCTTGTCTTCCAGGAAAGAACACAAAATCAGTCACCAGGTTCAGAATAGCTGGTGCGCTTATTCTATCAGGCCCCTTATTGAGTTGTTGGGCCGATAATATTTTTATAACTAACTAGCACCTGTAATCTGCTAAGCCCAAGATACACAGCTCAGTTCTTCGGCACACAGAACGAGTGACTAGTTCAGGCATAACTGTCTAAGAGAATGTTGTACATTAGCAATATATCTCAGTAAACAGTTTATAAACCCTAGGTTCCGGTGAGTGGAACATCACCGTTGACAATTCTAGTTATGCCAAGGAACTTGAATGTGCCATCTTCCAGTGAGATGACAATACCTCGGATTCTGAACATGGAAGATATATAGCAACAGTTAAGATTATTAACCTAGTAGACAGAAAACATGTATAGCCTGCTGCACATATATACACAGTAAGGTCACGCCTGGATTGGGTGTAAAATAATACGAAGGTGTTTTATTTACAGGTGTAACTTACCGGTTGATGAGCAATTTCCATCGGGAAACAAAACGACCGACCGTGGCATGTATATTTTTACGGAGGTATTTGAAACGGAGACGCTGATCCAAACAGGGCCTAAGGAAATTTAGCGATGTATTTCATTACTAGTCATGGACAATACCATTGTTTTTTCTTAACGGAAACTGAAAAATTTAATGTAAACAAAGGGGTATTGACTCTTAACCATGGACAAACGCACAAAAAAAGAATATGGGATAAGCAAGTTTAGTTATCCAATCTTCACTGTTGATTAATTCTAACCTAACATTACAATCCACATGAGTGCTATCTATGTTTAGACAAGCCAAACGATAAGTCTTTGAAATATGGCATGCATATGGTGGAAACTAAACCAGGAGGCAGCCTAGCACTTTATAAACCCGGCAGTTTTGACAAAATATATGATGCATGCACTGGACCATGGGTATGTTTTAGCATCTGGGATACTAATAAATAGTGACCAAAATTTATAGAGAACGGGTCCTCTCAGCTCAATGTGTACTCTGTCGGAGGTATCAGGCAACAAACACCGGAGGAATCAATCAACAAATGATCCCCTTGGTCAACAGGCTAGAGCAGTAACGGTCTTGTCCTAGACAGCAGAACGGGTGCGCTTGGAGGATGCATTGGAGGTGCCTGGCTTGCCACTTGGACCACGCTTGGAGGATGCATTGGAGGTGCCTGGCTTGCCACTTGGATCACGCTCGTCGTCTCCATCTCTGTGAGGAGGGGCATCCTGCTGATCCTGACTCTTCGGAAGGGGGCAGTTCTTGTTGTTCCTGATGAAATTCAGAATGTACTTTGATGGGATGAAATGCGAGTGAACGCTGGACCCTCCATGCCAAATGCCTATCACCCGTTGATTGGTATTGTACAGGGGGGCTCCAGACGACCCAGCCTCGCTTCCAACAGATGCTTCAATAAGCTCCAAGTTGTACCCAATCGGGTTGCTGCTCATCAAAGCCACAGGTCCTCGGTTCGGGCCTTGAAGCCCCGTGGTCATAGTGAAAGGACGGAATGCCGGCCAGGAGTACATCATGCACTGGGTACCCTCGGCGCGGCTGGTGCTGAATTGCACAGGTGGGTGATTCGCTGTGCATGGGATCCTCCGCCGCTCCCCCACTGTCCTGACGGCCAGCTCTCTGAGATCGACGCGTACCATCATCAGGTCTATGGAACAGTTGATTCCGCAGACTTCTGCCAGAGTGTATGTCCGCTCTCCCACAAACCCTCGCTCAATGAACTGACTTTCGGCATGGGAACAGGTTACTGAAATTTCAAAATGCTTGTTCACTTCTTCTACTGTAATTGGGTGTGTCTTTGCTTGATAAAGGAAGTCAATAATGTGAGCACTTGTGGCAATGTACAAATAGTCACCGCGTCTCCTTGCGGCAATACCCGTTTCTGTGTGACATTCTGCTTTGAAAATCTCATTGAGCTCCTCCGGATCCTTGGTTCCCACATAGCCAGCGGTATCTCTCGTCGTCGTCTGATCATACGGTGTCAGCAGAATAATGAAGACAGACGGCCTGGCACGCTCATGCAACGGCATCCAGTTAATCAAGGGCACCGTAGGCAGAGGAGCCGGAACAGGAGCAGCCATTGCGAGTTGTACTGTGCTGCAGCCTGCAGTAGACAAAGAGGCAAAGGAGACGATCACGAACAGAAGCACAGCAGGAACAGGAATGCAGGTCAAGAGCTCCATCTGCCAGACCAATGCAATGCAGATGGAGAGCTCCATCAGGAAGTGCAAAAATTAACAAACAAACAACCTTGAGAAACAACTGGTAGCTACTTCTTCTAGCAATACTGTAGTGTAGCAGCAGAGACAAGAACACCGACCAAGGTAGATGCTATTTTGGAACACAAAAACAATACTCCTACTAGAAAACTACTCCTTCCGTCCGGAAATACTTGTCGTAGGAATGGATGTATCTAGATGTATTTTGATTCTAGATACATTCATTTGTATCTAATTCCGAAGGGAGGGAGTACTTGTTGATCCATAAGATAAGGTGCTCATAATAATGCTACAAACACACAAACAAAGACAAGACACGCAAACAAACAAGCCACGAAGAGTGCAAACCACCACCAAACTGGCACTTGAAACTCACATCACATTCACCACACACGTATCTACGAAAAGGACGCCACGAAGAAGAAAAGCTCCTCCCTTGTCATGCTCAGAAGCTGCAAGCAAGCAAGACAGTATATGCTCCTGGACTACTGGTAGTGGTAAAAACCCATCAGCCAGCCCGCACAAACAGGACATCCATCGCATTGGCGGTAATGACAAACATCCGAGAACAAACCAACACGCGCACGCACCAGTTCCTGCAACAACACGCGCATGCACGGAATCCAACCTTGTAATAGTAAAATCTGCCTCCGGGAGGCTGCTGCTACCTACACTTCGAGAGATCAAAATCGAAACAAAACAAGGGTTCATCGGAAGCGGCGGCGCCGCCATGTTGACCAGGGTTCGTCGGAATGTACCAGGTAAAATCGCAAGCCCGAACCGGTGAGAGAGAAGGAGAGGAGAAATTACCTCGAGGACGCGCCTGCTCCCGGAAATCCCGCCGCCTCGCCCTCCCCCTCACACACCAGTATTACTTCTAGCACTGCAGTAAACAAAGAAGCAAAGCAGACGATTAGGAACAGAAGCACCAGCAGGAACATGAATGAAAGGCAAAAGCTCCATCAGCCAGATCAATGCAATGCAGAAGCTCCATCAGCCAGACCAATACAATGCAGAAGCTCCATCAGGAAGTGCAAGCACAGGAATTAGTAGCTATTTCTTCTTCTAGCAATACTGTAGTGTAGCAGCAGAGACAGCAAAACAATACTACTACTTGTTGATCCGGTGCCCATAATAATGCTACAGACAAACAAACAAGCCAGGAAGGGTACAAACCACCACCACCAAACTGGCACTTGAAACTGATCCCATCACATTCACGACACACGAATCTTACGAAATGGACGCCACTGTGAAGAAAATCTCTTCCCTTGTCATGATCAGAAGCGGCAAGCAAGCAAGCAAGACGGTTTTTCATCTTGTGATACATACTTACATACTACTGGTAGTGGTAAAAACTCATCAGCCCGCACGCACAAACAGGACATCCATCGCACTGGCGCTAATGACAAACATTCGAGAGGAAACCAACACGCGCACGCACCAGTTCCTGCAACATTACAACACGCACACGCACACGCACGGAATCAAACCTTGATATGATATTAAAATCTAACTCCGGGAGGCCGCTGCTACCTAGTACTTAGTACCTCGAGCTCGAGAGATCGGAATCGAAACAAAACAGAACAAAACAAAATCCCTCGCGCCAGACAAGCACAGCCAAAATCTGAGTCCTAGCGGGAGCGGGAGCGGGAGCGGGAGCGCAAGCCAGCCCGAAATCGGAGAGCAAAGGAATAAAGCACCGCCACATTCGGGAGTGCAAAATCGGACCCCGAAAACCACCACCCCCTCGGGCCCGAAAACCCCGAGACATGGAGACCACCACCACGCCCGCGGCCGCGGGGAGCCGCGCCGCCGCATTCGGCTGCCTACACCCAAAAATCTCGAAACAGATAGTCACTCTCGCTTCGGGGCTGCCTCCTCACCCGGCCGTGAGGGTTCATCTGAAGCGGCGGCGCCGCCATGTTGACCAGGGTTCGTCGGAATGCACCAGGTAAAATCGTAAGCCCGTACCGGGAGGGGCGGAGAGAGAGAGACGGGACGGAGGAGGAACTACCTTGAGGGCGCGCCTGCTCGCGGAAACCTAGCCGCCGCCGCCGCCGCCGCCCCCCTCGCCCTCGGCCTCTAGTATTACTTGTATGGCCGCGCTCCGGGAAGCGAGAGAGAGAGAGAGAGAGAGAGGGGTAAAAGAGAGGTGCGGGGGCGCCTCGCGTGTGACTGCAAGGCGACAGCTGTCCAGTGCGGCCGCGGCCGGTCCCAGGCGTAGCGGGTCGGGTTCGCAAGCTGCTACTAAGAGATTTTCATCTCTGGTCCGACCTGCGCGGCCGTAAGAGATTTTCATAGTCTCATTTTTAATACTCCCTTACTCCGTAATTATTTATCGCACAAATTTATAAAAATAAATTCGTTTAAATTAAAAATACATTTAGATGCACCCATTCATGTCGCAAGTATTTTTAGACGGAGGGAGTAACAAGTGGCAAATCCATTGGGTTGATTGGCCTCATGCCCCTCATCCTGAAATCATCTCTTTTTTTCTTATTCACAACATTTTTATCATTCTTTTAGCCTAAATGCTAGAAAATGCAGCTATGCTTGTTAGACGTTTCAGTCATACACCCTCGATGGCCGTCGGATCGAGATCACGACGCGCAGGGGCTTTTTTGTCGAAAGCGCACAAGTGACAGGTCGACCACATGATGGAACCGCTGAAGCGTTTAGGTGGAGGGTGTCGGTGCTAACATTGATGGGTCTCGGGTAAGGGGCCCCCAACTGTTGATCTAGAAACAATGGTGAGCAGGAAACAAAGAGGACACTATTTTACCCAGATACAGGCCCTCTCGAAGAGGTAAAACTCTACGTCTTGCTTTGCCTATATTGATTGGATAGAAAGTACAAAGGTGACCTACGTCGAGATCAGATGATTGTGTTATATACCCTAATGTTGATTTCGGTCTCACTAGAACTAGAGGAGCATCTCATTGGCATACAAGTACTATAAACTACTAAATGCTCTCGTATGGTTTGCATCAAGAGTTTGTCACTCCTAGGTGTATTAGACATAACATCGTGTCATGATCACACACAACTCTGTGTACGTGCAAGTATCAGACTAAATAGTAGACGAAGCCACAAAGACTAGTTGTGCGTACTAGGCCACACCTCAACCTAGAACCGAATCAATTACTCAAACATGGATGTATGGACACACAAAGAGGAACAATTCATTGCTACCATCAACATGTTCAATCTTACAAAATACAAGTGTGAGGACGAAGATGGAGATGAGGATGAGCACCGACACGACCGACCTATGGCCGGTGGCCGGTGATGGCAGCAGCGCCTCCTCCTCCTCCTTCGTGCCCTTCATGGTGATGGTGATGGAGGGATAGGCCTCCCCCTAGATGAGATGGGAGAGCCCCCTAGTGGTTGTGTGGACTTATGGTGGAGTGAGGATGATGATCCCGATGGCTAGGGTTGGAGCTCTTCATATAAGAGGCCTTCTCGGGTCTCCTCCATTGATGTAGCCTTCCCCCTTTCATTAAAGTGATCTAGGGGAGTCAAATCCATGTCCAAGTGATGCCATATCTGCCAAGGATCTTGTAGAAACAAAGCGGGGTGAAATCGGAGTAAGATAGGAAAAGTTCTAGCCAATTTACGAAGGTGTGTGGAGATCATATGGGCGCCCATTGATGTCTACTACGCAACCTTCTCCTTGTAGACGTTGTTGGGCCTCCAAGTGCAGAGGTTTGTAGGACAGTAGCAATTTTCCCTCAAGTGGGTGACCTAAGGTTTATCAATCCGTGGGAGGCGTAGGATGAAGATGGTCTCTCTCAAGCAACCCTACAACCAAATAACAAAGAGTCTCTTGTGGCCCCAACACACCCAATACAATGGTAAGTTGTATAGGTACACTAGTTCGGCGAAGAGATGGTGATACAAGTGCAATATGGATGGTAGATATAGGTTTTTGTAATCTGAAATTACAAAAACAGCAAGGTAACTAATAGTAAAAGTGAGCACGAACGGTATTGCAATGCGTGGAAACAAGGCCTAAGGTTCATACTTTCACTAGTGAAGTTCTCTCAATAATGATAACATAATTGGATCATATAACTAGCCCTCAACATGCAACAAAGAGTCACTCCAAAGTCACTAATAGCGGAGAACAAACGAAGATATTATTGTCGGGTACGAAGCCACCACAAAGTTATTCTTTATGATCAATCTATTCAAGAGTCCGTAGTAAAATAACACGAAGCTATTCTTTCAGTTCAATCTATCCTAGAGTTCGTACTAGAATAACACCTTAAGACACACATCAACCAAGACCCTAATGTCACCTAGATACTCCATTGTCACCTCAAGTATCCGTGGGCATGATTATATGATATGCATCAACCAATCTCAGAATCATCTATTCAACCAACACATAGAACTTCAAAGAGTGCCCCAAAGTTTCTACCGAAGAGTCAAAATGTGTGCCAACCCATATGCATAGGTTCCCGATGTCATGAAACCCGCAAGTTGATCACCAAAACATACATCAAGTACTCACATGAATATCCCATTGTCACCACAGATAGACACGTGCAAGACATACATCAAGTGTTCTTAAAGACTCAATCCGATAAGATAACTTCAAAGGGGAAACTCAATTCATTACAAGAAGGGAGAGGGGGAAGAACATCATAAGATCCAACTATAGTAGCAAAGCCCGCAGTACATCGAGATCAAGACATGTCAAGAACACGAGAGAGAGAGATCAAACACATAGCTACTGGTACATACCCTCAGCCCCGAGGGAGAACTACTCCCTCCTCGCCATGGCGATCGCCGGGATGATGAAGATGACCACCGGAGATGGATTCCCCCTCCGGCAGGGTGCCGGAACGGGCTCCAAATTGGTTTTTGGTGGCTACATAGGCTTGCGGCGGCGTAATTCGCGATCTAGGTTTCTTTTTGGAGGTTTCTGTATTTATAGGAATTTATGGCGGTGGAATTACGTCGGTTGGGCCCACGAGGAGGTCACAAGCCTGCTAGGCACGGCCTGGGGGGCACCTCCTGGGCTTGTGACTCCCTCGTGGCTCTTATGGCCTTCTTCCAAAGCTTCGGGGGTCTGTTTTGGTCCAAAAAAAATCATCGCGGGAGTTTTGTTCCATTTGGACTCCATTTGATATTCTTCTTTGAAAAAGGTCAAAAACACGGAAAAAGCAAAAACTGGCACTTGGCTCTGAGTTAATAGGTTAGTCCCAAAAAATATATAAAATAGCATATTCATGCATATAAAACATCCAAAGTTGACAAGATAATAGCATGGAACCATAAAAAATTATAGATACGTTGGAGACGTATCACCCATACGAGCGGATGTGCTCGCATGGAAGGTCGTCATCCGTTCTGGATTCCGAGAGCACTTTTATATTTTGGTTTCCATTTGCTACTTGTGAGTTGCGTTGGATTTTCCCTGAGAAGGAAGGGTGAAGCAACTAGTAGCTGATAAGTATTTCCCTCAATGAGAACCAAGGTTACCAAACCAATAGGAGAACCACATAAATTCTCATCTTTGGTAACTACACACACAAAAGCAAACACTTGCACGTAACGCGGGCAAGAGGGTTGTCAATCCCTTGAACTCGTTACTTGCAAGGATTAGTTCTGGTAGTGATAGATATAATAAAAGAGAAGTAAAAAACAAAATAAGAAAATTGCAGCAAGGTAAACATGTTTCTAGCAATATGAATAAGTAGACCCGGGGGCAATAATTTTCACTAGAGACTTCTCTTTTTAACATATAGTATACGGTCGGTAGACAAATTATTATTGTGCAAATGACAGAAAAGTGCATAATTATGATGTTATTCATGGCAATGATCATGTATATAGGCATCAAGTCCCTAAACAGGTAGACCAAAATGATTCTGGAGCTACTACTATTACTACACTTCGAGAGCGCTTCTTGTAGGATCAAAAGTATGTCTAGAGGGGGTGATTAAACTACTTGATCAAATTAAAACTTAACATTTTCCCAATTTTATCGGTTGGCAAGTTTTAGCGATTTTTTCAAGTCTAGCACACCCTACACATGCAAGTCTATGAGTATAGCAGCGGAAAGTAATGACATTGCAAGTGTAAGTAAAGGGAGGGATAGGACGATCAAACGTAATGAAGACACCAAGATTTTTGGTGTGGTTTCGTTAGGTGGTGCTATCGTACGTCCACATGAATGGAGAATTCAACCCACAGAGGGTAACAGTTGTGCGAGTCCACGGAGGGCTCCACCGACGAAGGGTCCACGAAGAAGCAACCTTCTATATGCTCCACCGACGAAGGGTCCACGAAGAAGCAATCTTGTATATTCCACCATGGCTTATGTCCATGAAGGACTAGCCTCACTCGGGGTAGATCTTCACTAAGTAGGTGATCTCCTTGCACTTACAAACTTCTCGGTTCAATTCCACACAATTTGGAGGCTCCCAAACGACACATGACCAATCTAGGAGACACCACTCTCCAAAAGGTAATAGATGGTGTATGGATGATGAACTCCTTGCTCTAGTGCTTGAAAACATAGTCTCCTCAACACTCGATCACTCTCTCACAGATTTTGGCTTGGTAGAAGAGGATGATTGGGTGGAAAGGAACTTGGGGAGGCTAGAAATCAAGATTCATATGGTTGGACTGGAATATGTTGGCCTCAACACATGAGTAGGTGGTTCTCTCCCAGAAAATGAATGGTGGAAGTGTTAGTTCATTCTGAGTGCTCTCTTTTTGAGTGAGAGGGGTTGGGTGTTATTTATAGCCATCTCCAAAAATTCAAGTGTTGCAACATTATTGCCCAACTCGATGCAACCTAATTAAAAGCTCGGTTCTACCGACTAGTGCAAAATGTCCTAATTTTTGGCTTTTCGCAGAGACCGAAGGATAACATCTTGGTGAGACAGATTCGGTAGGCTTTGAGGAGATCCACACTTTAGAGGATCTGAGATATAAAACTCGGAAGTTTTGAAATTAAATACCTCGATTACAGAAATTTGGTCACTGCTTTTCGGTTGTACCGAACAGGTTCTTGGTGGTACCGAGGTGCTAGGGTTTGGCTTGGGTTTTGTCTAGGCCTAACTCAGTGAGATCAAAATAGGAAACTTAGTTCCACCGAATTTGGTAGTTTAGGTTTTGGACAAAATATTTTTGAGAGAAATTGTTTCAGGATTTTTGTGGCATATCTCTAAGCACTTTGAGCAACCATATCATTTTCAATACCTTGTCCCCTTTTAATAGTATTGGCTTTCCTATGGACTCAATTGTGATTGCTCACTTAAAACAAAATATAGAGTTTTGAAGCTTTTTCCAATAGGTGTTCTTCGCATCTTGGGGATCCTTCTCACAGTTCCTAGCCAATTCTATCTTTGGAAATTTTATGAAATAGACTAGATAAAACTCTCAGTCCAATGACCTATATGTTGTTGTTAATTACCAAAACCACCTAGGGAGAAGTTGTACTTTAACTTCTATGCTTGCCTCTCTGGGTATTAAATTCATAACAAATAGAGTAATGCTTAGAGCAAGGTGACATGATGTAGACAAAGTAAACTCAATCAATATGAATAGACACCGTAATTTTATCCTTAATGGCAACAATACAAATACATGACTTGTCCCTTTGTGTCACTGGGATATAGAGCACCATAAGGCTGAACCCATAACATCACACCGCTCCCACTGAAGATAAATCAGTCTAGTTGGCCAAACCAAATGGATAGATCAAGGAGAAATATGAAGCTATAACAATCAAGCATAATAAAGTTTAGATTTTTACTCAATTAGTTTCAACGAATAATCTGGTTATAAACCCACAATTCATCAGATCCCAATAAACACACCGCTAAAGAAGATAACATAGGATAGAACTTGAAAGAGATCGAGGAGAACATTGTATTAAAGATCAAAGAGAAATAAGAAGTCATCTAGCTACGAACTATGGACTCTTAGGTCTGTGGCGAACTACTCACACATCATCATGGAGGCAGCACAATTAATGAATATGGACTTCGTGATCGATTCCCCCTCCGGCAGATTATTTGTGAAGGCCTCCATATGGGACCGCGGTGGAACAAAGGCTTGCGGTGGCGGAAAAAATATTTTGGATGTCTCTCTGTTGGTTTCAGGGTATATGTGAATATAAAGAAGTGGAATTAGGTCATGAGGGCGGCTGAGGGAGTCACGAACCTGTGTGGCGCGCCCTACCCCCAAGGCACACTATGCGAGCTTGTGGCTCTCTGCGGCTCATATGTCCTCCCCTCGAAGCTTTTAGGGTCTCTTTATGTCCAAAAAATAATGCCCATAAAGTTTTATCGTGTTTGGACTTCGGTTGGTACTGTTTCTCTGAGAAGGTCAAAAACACACAAAAAACAGGAACTGGCACTAGGCACTGAGTTAATACGTTAGTCCCAGAAAATGATATAAAATAGCACATAATTGCATATAAAGCATCCAAGATTTATAATATAATGACATGGAACAATAAAAAATTATAGCTACATCGGAGATGTATCACCATTTCTTCATACAACTCTGATTTTGACGTTCTTGGGCTCGATGGATTGCTAGCAAAAGTCGATGCATCTATGGCCTTGAATCTTCAATTTGGACACTTAATAGATGTCAATACATAAAATAATCCATAGGGCCTCATCTAGTGCATGGAACTTAGTTCTTTTGATGTGCCAAGTACTTGAACATGCCAATACACCTACAAAGATCACAAAATAAACGAAAAGTAATAAAAAATAAGTAAAAATAAAATTTACGCAACAAACTTGGTAAAATGAGTAAATATCGAAAACTATGCAGTGTGGACATGTATAAGTGCTAGATGGATATGTTATGAGGGATTTTTGCACTAGAATATACTCTAAAATGTATGCATAAAATCCACTCATCAACTTATCCAAGCGTAAACCTTGCTCGTCCTCGAGCAAGAAGGTTGATAAACCAAAGTTAATCATCTAGATGATTAATAAGATTGTTACACTACTGGAATCAGAGAATTTGCCATCTTTTGCTTCTTTGCCGTCTGTTGGATGATGGCAAAGACCTTCTTTGCCATCATCTATCAGAAACCAGATGACAAAGAGCAGACTGATGGCAAAGATACTCTTTACCATCAGTCTGCTCTTTGTCGTGTGCCAGCTGACGGCAAAGAGCATTCATGCAGACGGCAAAGAGCACGGGGCGGCCCACCCCGCACCCCCTCTCTCCCCCTAACGACCTCTTTCTTTGCCGTCTACCTTGTACCTCTTTACCGTCAGGGGCAGACGGCAAAGAGGTACATGCCCTAACGGCCGTCGCCCCACCCCCACACCCATCTATCCCCTAACGGTCGTCGCCCCCACCCCCACTCTCACTCCCCTCTCTCCCTGACGCCCACCGCCGCCACCCCCCGCAGCCATCACCGTCGTCGCCCCACCGGCCCTATCCCGCCGCCCCCAACGTGCCCACCGCCCCCGTCGCACCGCCGCACCACAACCCCCGTCCTCCCCGCCGCCCTGGCGCCCCATCGCCCCCAACGCCCCATCGTCCCCGGCACCAGCTGCCCCGACACACCGCCGCCCACAACGCCCCAGCCACCCCCACCGGTGAGTCCCCCCCCCCCCCCCGCCGCCGGCCGGCCACCCCTATTTTCATTTTGTTTTTCCTTTATTTATTTATGTTAAATTAGTTAGGTTAGTTCTTTAGTTTATTAGGTTAGTTAGCTATGTTTAGCTATGGATTGACAAATGAGTGCAGCTTCGGTTAGGTTGTGGAAGAAATGTAGCCTAAATTAGTTAGGTTAGTTCTTTAGTTTATTGGCTCCTAGTGACAGGTCCAGGGCTTCTACTTGTGGAAGTAATGTAGCCTAAAGCCCTCACGCTGCTCAGTATCTTCACAACACCAATGGTGTTGGGGAACGTCGCATGGGAAACAAAAATTTTCCTACGCGCACGAAGACCTATCCTGGTGATGTCCATCTACGAGAGGGGATGAGTGATCAACGTACCCTCGTAGATCGTACAGCAGAAGCGTTAGAGAACGCGGTTGATGTAGTGGAACGTCCTCACGTCCCTCGATCCGCCCCGCGAACAATCCCGCGATCAGTCCCACGATCTAGTACCGAACGGACGGCACCTCCGCGTTCCGCACACGTACAGCTCGACGATGATCTCGGCCTTCTTGATCCAGCAAGAGAGACGGAGAGGTAGAAGAGTTCTCCGGCTGCGTGACGGCACTCCGGAGGTTGGTGATGACCTTGTCTCAGCAGGGCTCCGCCCGAGCTCCGCAGAAACGCGATCTAGAGGAAAAACCGTGGAGGTATGTGGTCGGGCTGCCGTGGAAAAGTCGTCTCAAATCAGCCCTAAAACCTCCGTATATATAGGTGGGAGGGAGGGGGCCTTGCTTTGGGGTCCAAGTACCCTCAAGGGGGTCGGCCGAGCCAAGGGGGAGGACTCTCCCCCCCCCAAACCGAGTTGGACTAGGTTTGGTGGGAGGGAGTCCTCCTCCCTTCCCACCTCCTCCCTTTTTTTTCCTTTGATTTTTCTTCTCTTGGCGCATAGAGTACTTGTGGGCTGTCCCACCAGCCCACTAAGGGCTGGTGTGTCTCCCTCAAGGCTTATGGGCTTCCCCGGGGTGGGTTGCCCCCCCGGTGAACTCCCAGAACCCATTCGTCATTCCCGGTACATTCCCCGTAACTCCGAAAACCTTCCGGTAATCAAATGAGGTCATCCTATATATCAATTTTCGTTTCCGGACCATTCCGGAAACCCTCGTGACGTCCGTGATCTCATTCGGGACTCCGAACAACATTCGGTAACCAACCATATAACTCAAATACGCATAAAACAACGTCGAACCTTAAGTGTGCAGACCCTGCGGGTTCGAGAACTATGTAGACATGACCCGAGAGACTCCTCGGTCAATATCCAATAGCGGGACCTGGATGCCCATATTGGATCCTACATATTCTACGAAGATCTTATCGTTTGAACCTCAGTGCCAAGGATTCATATAATCCCGTATGTCATTCCCTTTGTCCTTCGGTATGTTACTTGCCCGAGATTCGATCGTCAGTATCCGCATACCTATTTCAATCTCGTTTACCGGCAAGTCTCTTTACTCGTTCCGTAATACAAGATCCCGCAACTTACACTAAGTTACATTGCTTGCAAGGCTTGTGTGTGATGTTGTATTACCGAGTGGGCCCCGAGATACCTCTCCGTCACACGGAGTGACAAATCCCAGTCTTGATCCATACTAACTCAACTAACACCTTCGGAGATACCTGTAGAGCATCTTTATAGTCACCCAGTTACGTTGCGACGTTTGATACACACAAAGCATTCCTCCGGTGTCAGTGAGTTATATGATCTCATGGTCATAGGAATAAATACTTGACACGCAGAAAACAGTAGCAACAAAATGACACGATCAACATGCTACGTCTATTAGTTTGGGTCTAGTCCACCACGTGATTCTCCCAATGACGTGATCCAGTTATCAAGCAACAACACCTTGTTCATAATCAGAAGACACTGACTATCATCGATCAACTGGCTAGCCAACTAGAGGCATGCTAGGGATGGTGTTTTGTCTATATATCCACACATGTAAATGAGTCTTCATTCAATACAATTATAGCATGGATAATAAACTATTACCTTGATACAGGAATTATAATAATAACTATATTTATTATTGCCTCTAGGGCATAATTCCAACAGTCTCCCACTTGCACTAGAATCAATAATCTAGCCCTCACATCACCATGTGAATTATATTGTAATAAATCTAACACCCATACAGTTCTGGTGTCGATCATGTTTTGGCCGTGGAAGAGGTTTAGTCAGCGGGTCTGCTACATTCAGATCCGTGTGCACTTTGCATATATTTACGTCCTCTTCCTCGACGTAGTCGCGGATGAGGTTGAAGCGTCGTTTGATGTGTCTGGTCTTCTTGTGAAACCGTGGTTCCTTTGCTAAGGCAATGGCACCCGTGTTGTCACAGAACAAGGTTATTGGATCCAGTGCACTTGGCACCACTCCAAGATCCGTCATGAACTGCTTCATCCAGACACCCTCCTTAGCCGCCTCCGAGGCAGCCATGTACTCCGCTTCACATGTAGAATCTGCTACGACGCTTTGCTTGGAACTGCACCAGCTTACTGCACCCCCATTAAGAATAAATACGTATCCGGTTTGCGACTTAGAGTCGTCCGGATCTGTGTCAAAGCTTGCATCGACGTAACCTTTTACGGCGAGCTCTTCGTCACCTCCATACACGAGAAACATCTCCTTAGTCCTTTTCAGGTATTTCAGGATATTCTTGACCGCTGTCCAGTGATCCACTCCTGGATTACTCTGGAACCTACCTGCCATACTTATGGCCAGGCTAACATCCGGTCTAGTGCACAGCATCGCAGACATGATAGAACCTATGGCTGAAGCATAGGGGACGGAGCGCATATGCTCTCTATCTTCATCAGTTGCTGGGCACTGAATCTTACTCAATCTCGTACCTTGTAAAACTGGCAAGAACCCTTTCTTGGACTGTTCCATTTTGAACCTCTTCAAAACTTTATCAAGGTATGTGCTTTGTGAAAGTCCTATCAGGCGTTTTGATCTATCCCTATAGATCTTAATGCCTAGAATGTAAGCAGCTTCTCCTAGGTCCTTCATAGAGAAACTTTTATTCAAGTAACCTTTTATGCTTTCCAAAAGCTCTACGTTGTTTCCAATCAGTAATATGTCATCCACATATAATATTAGAAACGCCACAGAGCTCCCACTCACTTTCTTGTAAATACAAGATTCTCCAACCACTTGTATAAACCCAAATGCCTTGATCACCTCATCAAAGCGTTTGTTCCAACTCCGAGATGCTTGCACCAGTCCATAAATGGATCGCTGGAGCTTGCACACCTTGTTAGCATTCTCAGGATCGACAAAACCTTCGGGTTGCATCATATACAACTCTTCCTTAAGGAAACCGTTAAGGAACGCCGTTTTGACATCCATCTGCCAGATTTCATAATCGAAAAACGCAGCTATTGCTAACATGATTCTGACGGACTTAAGCATCGCCACGGGTGAGAAAGTCTCATCGTAGTCAATTCCTGGAACTTGTGAAAAACCCTTTGCCACAAGTCGAGCTTTATGAACGGTCACATTACCGTCAGCGTCCGTCTTCTTCTTAAAGATCCATTTGTTCTGAATAGCCTTGCGGCCCTCAGGTAGTATCTCCAAAGTCCACACTTTGTTCTCATACACGGATCCTATCTCGGATTTCATGGCTTCTAGCCATTTGTTGGAATCTGGGCCCACCATTGCTTCTTCATAACTTGCAGGTTCATTGTTATCTAACAACATGATTGATAAGACGGGATTACCGTACCACTCTGGAGCAGCACGTGATCTCGTCGACCTGCGTGGTTCAACAGAAACTTGAACTGGAGTTTCATGATCATCATCATTAACTTCCTCCTCAACCGGCGTCGCAACGACAGAGGTTTCCCCTTGCCCTGCGCCACCATCCAGAGGGATAAGAGGTTCGACAACCTCGTCAAGTTCTATCTTCCTCCCACTCAATTCTCTCGAGAGAAACTCCTTCTCGAGAAAAGTTCCGTTCTTAGCAACAAACACTTTGCCCTCGGATTTGAGATAGAAGGTGTACCCAACTGTCTCTTTCGGGTAACCTATGAAGACGCATTTTTCCGCTTTGGGTTCCAGCTTTTCAGGCTGAAGCTTTTTGACATAAGCATCACATCCCCAAACTTTAAGAAACGACAACTTTGGCCCTTTGCCATACCACAGTTCGTATGGTGTCGTCTCAACGGATTTTGATGGTGCCCTATTTAAAGTGAATGCAGCTGTTTCTAATGCATAACCCCAAAATGATAACGACAAATCAGTAAGAGACATCATAGATCGCACCATCTCTAATATAGTACGATTACGACGTTCGGACACACCATTACGCTGTGGTGTTCCAGGCGGTGTTAACTGTGAAACAATTCCACATTGTCTTAAGTGAGCACCAAACTCGAAACTCAGATATTCACCCCCACGATCAGACCGTGGGAACTTGATCTTCTTGTTACGATGATTTTCCACTTCACTCTGAAATTGCTTGAACTTTTCAAATGTTTCAGACTTGTGCTTCATCAAGTAGACATAACCATATCTACTTAAATCGTCAGTGAAGGTGAGAAAATAACGATATCCGCCACGTGCCTCCACGCTCATTGGACCACACACATCGGTATGTATGATTTCTAATAAGTCACTTGCACGCTCCATTGTTCCGGAGAACGGAGTCTTAGTCATCTTTCCCATGAGGCATGGTTCGCACGTGTCAAGTGAATCAAAGTCAAGTGACTCCAAAAGTCCATCAGCATGGAGTTTCTTCATGCGCTTTACACCAATATGACCTAAGCGGCAGTGCCACAAAAATATGGCGCTATCATTGTTTACTCTAACTCTTTTGGTCTCAATGTTATGTATATGCGTATCGCTATCAAGATTCAATCTGAACAATCCTCTCACATTCGGTGCATGACCATAAAAGATGTTACTCATAGAAATAGAACAACCATTATTCTCTGACTTAAAAGAGTAACCGTCTCGCAATAAACAAGATCCAGATATAATGTTCATGCTCAACGCAGGCACTAAATAACAATGATTTAAGTTCATCACTAATCCCGACGGTAGCTGAAGTGACACTGTGCCGATGGCGATTGCATCAACCTTGGAACCATTTCCTACGCGCATCGTCACTTCATCTTTCGCCAGCCTTCGTCTATTCCGCAGTTCCTGTTTGGAGTTGCAAATATGAGCAACAAAACCGGTATCGAATACCCAGGCACTACTACGAGAGCCGGTTAAGTACACATCAATAACATGTATATCAAATATACCTGATTTTTCTTTGCCCGCCTTCTTATCTGTCAGGTACTTGGGGCAATTGCGCTTCCAGTGACCCATACCCTTGCAACAGAAACACTCCGTTTCAGGCTTAGGTCCAGCTTTGGGTTTCTTCGGCGGATTGGCAACAGGCTTGCCGCTCTTCTTCGAATTGCCCTTCTTGCCTTTGCCATTTCTCTTGAAACTAGTGGTCTTATTCACCATCAACACTTGATGCTCTTTACGGAGTTCAGACTCTGCGACTTTCAACATCGCAAACAACTCGCCGGGAGACTTGTTCATCCCTTGCATGTTGTAGTTCAACACAAAGCCTTTGTAGCTTGGCGGCAGTGATTGAAGGATTCTGTCAGTGATAGCTTCTTGCGGGAGTTCAATCCCCAGTTCAGCTAGACGGTTTGAGTACCCAGACATTTTGAGCACATGTTCACTGACAGACGAGTTTTCCTCCATCTTGCAAGCATATAATTTATCGGAGATCTCATACCTCTCGATCCGGGCGTTCTTCTGAAAGATAAGCTCCAACTCCTGGAACATCTCAAATGCTCCATGACGCTCAAAGCGACGTTGAAGTCCCGGTTCTAAGCCATACAAGACTGCACATTGAACTATTGAGTAGTCCTCCTTACGTGCTAACCAAGCGTTCTTAACATCCAGGTCAGCCGTAGCGGGTGGTTCATCTCCTAGCGCAGCATTAAGGACATAATCCTTCTTCCCAGCTTGTAAGATTAGCTTAAGATTACGAGCCCAGTCTACAAAGTTGCTTCCATCATCTTTCAACTTAGCTTTCACTAGGAACGTATTAAAATTCAGGATGACTGTCGCGTGAGCCATGATCTACAACACAAATATATTCAAAGTGGACTTAGACTATGTTCAAGATAATTAGAGTTCAACTTAATCAAATTATATGCCAAACTCCCACTCAAAAAGTACATCTCTCTAGTCATTTGAGTGGTTCATGATCCACTTACACTATCCCAAGTCCGATCATCACGTGAGTTGAGTATAATTTCAGTGGTAAGCATCCCTATGCTAATCATATCAACTATATGATTCATGATCGACCTTTTGGTCTCATGTGTTCCGAGGCCATGTCTGCACATGCTAGGCTCGTCAAGCTTAACCCGAGTGTTCCGCGTGCGCAACTGTTTTGCACCCGTTGTATGTGAACGTTGAGTCTATCACACCCGATCATCACGTGGTGTCTCGAAACGACGAACTGTAGCAACGGTGCACAGTCGGGGAGAACACAATTTCGTCTTGAAATTTTAGTGAGAGATCACCTCATAATGCTACCGTCGTTCTAAGCAAAATAAGGTGCATAAAAGGATTAACATCACATGCAATTCATAAGTGACATGATATGGCCATCATCACGTGCTTCTTGATCTCCATCACCAAAGCACCGACACGATCTTCTTGTCACCGGCGCCACACCATGATCATCCATCAACGTGTTGCCATCGGGGTTGTCGTGCTACTTATGCTATTACTACTAAAGCTACATCCTAGCAAAATAGTAAACGCATCTGCAAGCACAAACGTTAGTATAAAGACAACCCTATGGCTCCTGCCGGTTGTCGTACCATCGACGTGCAAGTCGATATTTCTATTACAACATGATCATCTCATACATCCAATATATCACATCACATCGTTGGCCATATCACATCACAATCATTCCCTGCAAAAATAAGTTAGACGTCCTCTAATTTTGTTGTTGCATGTTTTACGTGGTGACCTAGGGTATCTAGTAGGATCGCATCTTACTTAGGCAAACACCACAACGGAGATATATGAGTTGCTATTTAACCTCATCCAAGGACCTCCTCGGTCAAATCCGATTCAACTAAAGTTGGAGAAACCGTCACTTGCCAGTCATCTTTGAGCAAAGGGGGTTACTCGTAACGATGAAACCAGTCTCTCGTAAGCGTACGAGTAATGTCGGTCCAAGCCGCTTCAATCCAACATACCGCGGAATCAAGAAAAGACTAAGGAGGGCAGCAAAACGCACATCACCGCCCACAAAAACTTTTGTGTTCTACTCGAGAAGACATCTACGCATGAACCTAGCTCTGATACCACTGTTGGGGAACGTCGCATGGGAAACAAAAATTTTCCTACGCGCACGAAGACCTATCATGGTGATGTCCATCTACGAGAGGGGATGAGTGATCTACGTACCCTCGTAGATCGTACAGCAGAAGCGTTAGAGAGCGCGGTTGATGTAGTGGAACGTCCTCACGTCCCTCGATCTGCCCCGCGAACAATCCCGCGATCAGTCCCACGATCTAGTAACGAACGGACGGCACCTCCGCGTTCAGCACACGTACAACTCGACGATGATCTCGGCCTTCTTGATCCAGCAAGAGAGACGGAGAGGTAGAAGAGTTCTCCGGCAGCGTGACGGCGCTCTGGAGGTTGGTGATGACCTTGTCTCAGCAGGGCTCCGCCCGAGCTCCGCAGAAACGCGATCTAGAGGAAAAACCGTGGAGGTATGTGGTCGGGCTGCCGTGGAAAAGTCGTCTCAAATCAGCCCTAAAACCTCCATATATATAGGTGGGAGGGAGGGGGCCTTGCCTTGGGGTCCAAGGACCCTCAAGGGGGTCGGCCGAGCCAAGGGGGAGGACTCTCCCCCCCAAACCGAGTTGGACTAGGTTTGGTGGGAGGGAGTCCTCCTCCCTTCCCACCTCCTCCCTTTTTTTTTCTTTTCCTTTGATTTTTCTTCTCTTGGCGCATAGAGTACTTGTGGGCTGTCCCACCAGCCCACTAAGGGCTGGTGTGTCTCCCTCAAGGCTTATGGGCTTCCCCGGGGTGGGTTGCCCCCCCCGGTGAACTCCCGGAACCCATTCGTCATTCCCGGTACATTCCCGGTAACTCCGAAAACCTTCCGGTAATCAAATGAGGTCATCCTATATATCAATTTTCGTTTCCGGACCATTCCGGAAACCCTCGTGACGTCCGTGATCTCATCCGGGACTCCGAACAACATTCGGTAACCAACCATATAACTCAAATACGCATAAAACAACGTCGAACCTTAAGTGTGCAGACCCTGCGGGTTCGAGAACTATGTAGACATGACCCGAGAGACTCCTCGATCAATATCCAATACCGGGACCTGGATGCCCATATTGGATCCTACATATTCTACGAAGATCTTATCGTTTGAACCTCAGTGCCAAGGATTCATATAATCCCGTATGTCATTCCCTTTGTCCTTCGGTATGTTACTTGCCCGAGATTCGATCGTCAGTATCCGCATACCTATTTCAATCTCGTTTACCGGCAAGTCTCTTTACTCGTTTCGTAATACAAGATCCTGCAACTTACACTAAGTTACATTGCTTGCAAGGCTTGTGTGTGATGTTGTATTACCGAGTGGGCCCCGAGATACCTCTCCGTCACACGGAGTGACAAATCCCAGTCTTGATCCATACTAACTCAACTAACACCTTCGGAGATACCTGTAGAGCATCTTTATAGTCACCCAGTTACGTTGCGACGTTTGATACACACAAAGCATTCCTCCGGTGTCAGTGAGTTATATGATCTCATGGTCATAGGAATAAATACTTGACACGCAGAAAACAGTAGCAACAAAATGACACGATCAACATGCTACGTCTATTAGTTTGGGTCTAGTCCACCACGCGATTCTCCCAATGACGTGATCCAGTTATCAAGAAACAACACCTTGTTCATAATCAGAAGACACTGACTATCATCGATCAACTGGCTAGCCAACTAGAGGCATGCTAGGGATGGTGTTTTGTCTATATATCCACACATGTAAATGAGTCTTCATTCAATACAATTATAGCATGGATAATAAACTATTATCTTGATACAGGAATTATAATAGTAACTATATTTATTATTGCCTCTAGGGCATAATTCCAACAAATGGTTGGATCTTTCTTCAACATAGCCGCTGCCCTATCAGTCACCCAAGATTGAGTTGTCATACTTGTCACTTTTCCACTCGTTGAATTACAAATGTGCTCGGTTTGATGCTTCACAACCTGCAGTGAAAAAGGCACAAAATCTAAAGTTTATTATCATGACAAACAATATGAAGGAATAAGAGTAGAAATCACAAAAAAGTTATTACCATCACACAATTTTCGTCCCTCTTCCAACTAGCACTTAAGGACCATTTGCAAGGGTCACCTTTTATGGATCGCCTTTGCAAAAAAGCCCGAAACCTTTCCGGCTCATTTTTAGGTCATATATTTGTGTTAGGTCATATATTTTTCGATTTTATTGGTGAACACAAAATATTTGTGTTGATCGGCTGGATTTACATGTGCAGTTGTCTCGTCACTGTGAGGTCTGCTGTGCGAAGACCTCCCCGTGCGTTCTATGAGCTCCGCCCATGCATTCGTGCGTGAGTACAAATGTCATCTCCTCCTCGCCCCTTCATTTGCTCTGTGTCGGTGTTCGGATGAAACTTGCTAGATATAGGTAATTTAATTTATCAGTATGCATGACTAGTATGCGTCTCATGTTCGAAAGGGTTACAGTTATAAATATGCATGCATTTGCATATATTTATAACCGTGATTCTTCTGAATTTTCCAACGTTATCCATGGAGAGCCCGAGTATGTGTAGATTGGGTTCGTTTTCCCATATGTTTTGTTCCAGATCCGATGCATAATTTCGTCAGTGCCTCCCTGTTGTTCTCCGGATACACATCCTCCTTGTTTATTGCGGAGACGTGTATCAGGAGAACAGCCGGGAGGTGCTGCTGAAATTTTGCGTTGGATCTGGAGCAGAGCATGCGAAAACGAACTCAATCTACACGTAGTTGGGTGGGATTAGGACCTATCTTTACCTATTAGCATGTAGGTTGCATGGACGTAATAAAACTGGCAAACTTGATTAAGTGATGAATATATATGCTGAATTATATATAAATATATTTCTTGTGTGTTTAGTAACTAGGCAAGATGAGTGATCGTGCGTGGATGTACACCGATCACCCTAGTTAGAAAGAGATGACAAAAGAATGGTTTCTTAAAACAAAGGAGTTTGTGAAAGCCGCATTTGCAAATGGCTAGGAAAGAAACTGGTGCCCTTTTTTTCTGAATGCAATAACTATAAAAAGAGGACCGAGGCTGTAATGATTAGACACCTGCAGAGGAGGGGTTTTAAGCCTAATTATACGGTTTGGACATTTCATGGTGAGTCTATACAACGCACTAGAGCTGAGGTGGTTCGTCCTTGCACCGACGAGCATGTACCGGGTTCGAAGACATGGTGCAAGACTTTAATGATGCTCGGGATTCGGAAGATGAGATGGAGGAATCTGCAAAGGCCTTCAATGAAATGTTGGAGTCTTCAAAACGTCCTCTCCACGAGCACACTGAGCTTTGTCAGCTGGATGCCATTGCACAAGTAATGGCTCTGAAGGCTCAGTTCAACTTGGGAAGAGAATGCTACGACGCGATGATGACACTATTTGGACGGTTTCTGCCCAAAGGCCATGTCATGCCTGCAAACCTGTACCAGTCGGACAAAATACTTCGTGTACTTAAGATGCCCTAATAGAAGATAGATGCATGTGAGAAAGGATGTGTCTTATTTAGGAAGGAGTATGCACACTTGGACTATTGTCCGAATTGCGAGTCTTGCAGGTATCTTGTGGTAGACAATGGTATGGGTGAGAAGAGGCAGACCAAAATCACAGTTAGTGTTCTTCGGTATATGCCAATCATACCAAGGCTTCAACGTCTTTTCATGGTCGAAGAGACAACCAAACATATGACATGGCACAAAATGGGCAAAAGAACCGAACTAGATGCGGATGAGAATAAGATGGCGGTACACACATCGGATGGGGAAGCGTGGAAACATTTCGATGGATTGCATCAGGATAAAGCGGGAGATCCAAGGAATCCTCGAGTCTGCATCGCCACGGATGGTTTTAATCCCTTCAGCATGACGGCAACTAATACAGTAGTTGGCCTGTATTTGTCATTCCACTCAATCTCCCCCCGGGAAGATTATGCAAAGAAAGAACATATTTCTGACGTTGATAATTCCAGGGCCCAATTATCTGGGGAAGAATATGAATGTGTACATGCAGCCACTTAAGGATGAATTGCAAGAAGCTTGGGATAATGGGGTCAAGACATACGATGCCGCTAGAAAAGAAAACTTCAAAATGCATGTGTGGTACATGTACTCTATGCATGACTTGCTGGCGTATGCGCTATTCTCTGGATGGTGTGTGCACAAAGGTTCCCGTGCCCCACATGCAAGGCAGCTCTTCAGTTTCATTGGTTGCAAGAGGGTCAAAAGTATTCTTGCTTTGACTTGCATAGACAGTTCCTGGATCCTGACCATCAGTTCAGAAAAGACAAGAAGAACTTTACCAAAGGTAAAGTTGTCAAAAACTTGGCACCACCTGCGTTGACAGGCCAACAGATCCTGGATCAATTAAACGCCCTCGAGCCTGATCCAGAGCGTCCAGGGTATTTCAAGGGGTATAATTCAAAACACGCCTGGACTCAGAAGCCATGCTTGTGGGATCTGCCTTACTTCAAAGACCTCCTTCTTCCACACAATATCGACATGATGCACACTGAAAATAATATCGGAGAGGTTATTTTTGGTACATTGTTCGACATAGATGGGAAGACAAAGGATAATACTAAGGCTAGAATCGATCAAGAGACGCTATGTCATAGACCGTTACAAAACATGCGACAAGGCAAAGGAAAGCAGAAGTGGTCGAAGCCAAAGGCCTGGTTCAATCTTGGAAGGCCATCTATGAGGGAAATTATCTTGTGGGTCAAAATGCACTTGATGTTCCCCGATGGGTATGCAGCAAATCTAAAGAGGGGAGCGAGTCTTGAAAAATTAAAAATCTTTGGTCTCAAGAGTCATGATTGGCACATATGGCTTGAGCGGGTAATGCCGGTGATGGTACGTGGCTTTATTCCTGAGCATGAATGACTAGTACTGGCGGAGCTGAGCTATTTCTTCCGTGTTCTTTGTGCGAAAGAATTGTCGCCTGGCGTAGTAGATGACATGGAGGAGTTTGCACCGGAGTTGTTGTGCAAGTTAGAGAAGAGCTTTCCACCGGGTTTCTTTAATCCAATGCATCATTTGATTTTACATCTACCGACCGAGGCAAGATTGGGTGGGCCCGTGCAAAATTGTGGGTGCTATGCAACTGAGAGGATGTAGAAGACGCTTCGAGCTAAATGTAAAAATAAGCGTAGAATTGAAGCATCGATGGTTGAGGCATTCATTACCGAGGAGATGGCAAACTTTGTGACAGCACACTGTGGAGCCAAAAATCATCATTTGCAAAATCCGAAGCCTCGGTACAATGATGTAGACCCTAAAAAAGGTGGATCCAACCTCAGCCTATTCAGAGGGAAGCTCGCACCAGCCGGTGCTTCGAAACCAATAACGTTGGATGTCGAAGAATGGCGAAACATTTCGTTGTATATCTTCAACAACCTAACAGAAGTGCGGCCGTACATCGAGTAAGTTCTCGACACATTTTTACGTAACTTCTAATTCCTTTGAACTGCTCTTATTCCCGGATATTTCATACAGCCGATACGTCGCCAAATTCTCGGATGGAGCGGTAATCCAAAATGATTCCGTCGAAGAGTATGAGCTTATGGCAAAGCATGGAGGCGGTTATCCCGGTTTCATCTCTTGGTTCAAACAAACGGTAATTATCAATAATGGACCATTTCATTTCTTGGTCTCACTTTCGGCTAATGCAACAATCGTTTCGTATTAAACTTGTAGGCTAATTCAGAGTCTATGGATGCCGAATTGAGACAAGCCGCTAATGGTTTTGACTATAAGGTCCATTCATTTGAGAAATACAACATCAATGGGTATCTCTTTCGTACCTTTGGCAAAGAGCTATCTATGGCCGACCAGAAATCTACAAATTGTGGTGTCTCTGCTATCGCCGAAGGTGGTATTGAGTATTATGGAAGAGTTGAAGCAATTTATGAACTTCAATTCTATGGTGAAAACCCACCGAACGTCGTAGTCTTCAAATGTTATTGGTTCCAGCCGAAGGAGGCTAGAAGGACTCATGAACATATAGGACTAGTCGAAATCAATCCAAACACCCATTTAAATGTTCCTGATGTCTATATTAAGGCTCAACAGGCGACCCAAGTTTTCTATCTACCGTGGGCATGCCAAGCAGATAAGAATCTGGAAGGTTGGTATGTTGTTTATGAAGTGCCGCCACGTATTAGACCACCTCCCCCAAATGAACAGGATTATGAACCTCACATTAACCGAGACACATATGATGGAGAATTCTTCCAAGAAACACGTCTTTCCAAGAAACATTTCAAGAACCGCCGTGCTTGACCCCAGAACATGGAAGTAGACAACGACAATGAATCTGACTTCACCTTGAGCCGGAACCAGCAGAGCTGGAACTAGAAGAGGTTACGATGCGGATGATCTGTCAATGCTGGACCGATTACAGAAAGGCCTTCCACAACTTCATGCCGTTGAACCCGATGAGCACGTCATTCATCAAGACATGTGTGATACTCATGATGATGATGCATTTATTGATGATGATTATTAGTTTGTAAGATTCCCAACTTAAATTATATATGTACATATTATTATTCATGTCAGTTATTCATTTTTTTTATGTTGTACTAATTTATTTTATTCTTTATCATGGCAGGTCAGCAGGTGTTGAAAGATGGTGGGCGCGGGTCCAGATCGCTCGACGAGTTCTTCTTCGGCGGCCCGCACGAGGGGTGGTACTTCCATTCCACTCCTATCTCTCCGTAGAGCCTTGGCAGGCAGTCTGACGACACCACCCACGAGTGCTTCTTCGTCGGCGGCATTGCCCACTCGGAGAGGTGCTGGTCGGGTAGGGAAGAAGGGGAAGGTACATGGAGAAGTGGTGGTCGCGGAAGAGGTAGGCGGACTGTTGCGCCGTCCTCGCCACCACCACCAGCTCATTCACCCGAGCACATGACTACTATGGTGGACCCATTTGCGGAGGAGGCTATGGGGACTCCGGTCCAGGAGCCTCGGGTGGACCGACATTCGGCCCATGAGACTCCGGTCCAGGATCAGCCTCGGGTCGAGGTGCCTTTGGCCCACGAGACTCCGGTTCCTGAGGCTACGTCCCAGGAGACTCCTGCCACACACACTTTGGCCGACGTGGATAGGTCCGGATGGGGTGCCTGGCCGGATCGGACCGAGGTGCCAGATTAGACCGAGGGTCCGGGTGGCTGTTCCGTTGATGGCGGGGATGAGTCTACGGATAGTGAGGGCGACATGTAGGTGGACAGGGCCACCGTGTACAAGCGTGGTAGTACACGTCTCCCGGCCGCGCCGGCTACCCGCGAGCAGAGGCCGGTGATTAAGCCTGAAGGGGATAGTTACGTACATTTACTCTTTTTTTAGCTTCTGCCTTCAAGTTTCTTCAAATATCTAATGTGTTGACCTTATCATACTGCAGGGGATGGAAACACCCTAGTGCAGTCCGCAAGCCGAACAACATCCTTGCTGTGCTTTTCCGGACAAATTTCCCGAGGTTTGTCACGTTGCCTGGTGAGGGTCAGGTTCCTACACTAGGATTTACCTGGGAGCACTACCAGGCTGCGCAGGCCCCGCCGGAGGAGATTATAGATGGTGTCTTGTGCCACACGAGGGCCGAGATGGTGATCAACAACTTTTGGGTAAATTATCCTTTTACACAATCTAAAATTAACAATATAGCTAATTATTGTATTAATCGGTGTTGCCTCGTTTGATTGCAGACCTTCTATAGGTGTGAGGAGGGATATGAGGAGGAGGCGGCCAAGGTTATCGAGGCCGAGTGTAGGCGGTTATTATAGAACTTACGCCACGAGGCTCGGCCGTAGGCCATTCGATACTACTACGCCACGCGTGGTATTAAGAAGTAGAAGAAGGAGTGTCGCGGAAAGTATGTGAAGAAGGAGGAGTACATGAAGGTAATTACCTATTCTTAAGGCCTTGTACGTAGTTTTCTTGATTTGATTCATAGGCGTAGCGCTCAAAATTCTTTCTAATAACTTATAGGTGACCCCAAGATGGTGTGCGGATAAGATGGATTGTTGGGAGGCGTTGGTGGATGAGTGGTGCACAGGCAACTGGCGAGCCATCCACGACAATGCGAAGGATCGGCGTAGCCAAATGGTTGGTGTGCCACACTATCAAGGTAGCGCCAACTTACTTCAGTTCAGACGAAGTTGGGTATGTGGTTTGCTTCATGATTCATGCAATTCATTCTTCATGCTAGCTTGAGCCCCTTACTAATACTTTGTTCCTCTCTTTTAGGCGCATCACAATAAGACAGAGATGCCATAGTTGTACGACCTTTATGGCATGGCCCATACCGCCTCATACAAGAAGGCGAAGGCATTCTCTGGGTCTGACCTGGATGATCCAAATAACTTCACCAACATTTCATACCACCATAAGCTCGTGAAATACAGGGACACAGGGAAGGCTTGGAAAGGGGAGAACTTTAACCCGAGCCAGGAACCTTTGGATCCAGAGCTGGTGATGATATCTGGTGGCGGGAGGCCCCATGGCTCAATAGCCATTGGAGATGGGATAATACGTTGTCCACTCACTCCCCCGGAGATCAAGGCCCGCCAGTCGAGCTCGTGTCCTGAGATAACGCCTCGTCCATGGTCAGTCGATCTTCCATCGAGTTTAGTTGTACGGACTCAGAAAACTTTCATCCATTTCATTATGTGTGTGTCCATCGATCATTACTGTGGTAACGAGGAATGGTGTTGCAGGTTGCTCTTAAGAAAGAGAGAGTGGAAAATGAGGCTGCTCTTGAGAAAGAGAGAGCGGCAAGCCAGGCTGCTCTTCAGGCTGCTCTTGAAGAGAGGGACCGGACCACGGCTTCGTTGATTGAGGAGGAGAGGGCCCGGAATGAGGCGGCTCATGTGGCCATGTACGAGCTTATTGTGGTAAGTTTATTTTTCACATTAGCCAAATCATGTGTGTAATGTCTGTTTCATTACGAACTAATACGACCGACTCTTCAAAACCGAATGTGCAGTCTATGTACGAGAAGACCGGTCAAGCCCCTCCACCGATGCCCGTCTTCTCTGCGATTGGCACGGTGAGTTCCATTTCAATGGTCATTATAAACTAGTATTAACAATTGAGTGTCATCATGCTAACGAAGACATTGCAAAATATCTTTTCTGCAGAATAACTCCCGAGCGGCATCGCACGACCCTTCTCCAGGGCAATCATCTCCAAACGAAGCCGACGCAAGCAACCCTGGTGTTTCTCCTCCTTGATGACCACTGTGGTAAGTTTTCTCCAAAATGACATAATAAGCTCCTACTTGAGTTCTACTAGGAAAAATGGTTAGCGAAACCACTAGTTTCATAACTTAGCTAATTTAGCTCCAAAATGGTTAGTGAAACCACTACTTTCATAACTTAGCTAATTTAGCTCCAAAATGACATAATAAGCTCAATTGAAATAGTAAAAATGAAAAGAAGTAATAAGAGGAAGAAGAGAAGAAGAATAAGAAGAAGAGAAGAAGAAGGACAAGAAGAAGGGGAAGGAGGAGAAGGAGCCCTCCTTCTTCTTCTTCCCTACTCCTTCTTCTCCTTCTTCTCCTTCTTCTTCTCCTTCTTCTTCTCTTCTTCTTTTTCCTCTTCTCTCCTTCTTCTTCTCCTTCTCTTGTTTCTTCTTCTCTTTCTTCTTCAGTTTAGCTTATTTCCCCCAACAAAGACATACTTAGCTAATTATCCTCCAAAATGACATAATTAGCCTAGTTAGGTAAACAAATCATAAGAACCTTGGTTAGCTCATTAAAATGACTAATTAAGCTCCTAAAAGACATAATAAGATCAGAATGGCATAAGAACCTTGGTTAGCTCATTAATATTATATACTTAGCTTGTTTTCCTCTAAAAGTACATAATTATCCCATTTAGCTCCAAAAATACATACTTAGCTAATTTAGCTCCAAGAAGAGGAGAAAAGGAGAAATGAAAAGAAGGAAGAAGAAGAAGAGAAAAAGAAGAGAAGGAGAAGGAGAAGGAGGAGGATGAGAAGAAGAAGAGAAGAAGGAGAAGGAGGAGAAGAAGGAGAAGGAGCCCTCCTCCTTCTCCTTCTTCTTCTCTCCTCCTTCTTCTCCTTCTTCTTCTCCTTCTTATTCTCCTCTTCTTTTCTTCTTCTTCTTCTCCTCCTCCTCCTTCTTTTTCTTGTCATTCTTCTCTTCTTGCTTCTTCTCTTTCTTCTTCAATTTAGCTTATTTTCCCCAACAAAGGCATACCTAGCTAATTATCCTCCAAAATGACATAATTAGCTTAGTTAGGTAAAAACATCATAAGAACATTGGTTAGCTCATTAAAATGACTAATTAAGCTCCTAAAAGACATAATAAGCTCAAAATGGCATAAGAACCTTGGTTAGCTCATTAATATTATATAGTTAGCTTGTTTTCCTCCAAAATGACATAATTAGCCCATTTAGCTCCCAAAATACATACTTACCTAATTTAGCTACAAGAAGAGGAGAAGAGGAGAAATGAAAAGATGGAAGAAGAAGAAGAGAAGGAGAAGGAGAATAAGGAGGAGGAGAAGAAGAAGAGAAGAAGGACAATGAGGAGAAGAAGGAGAAGGAGCCCTCCTTCTTCTCCTTCTTCTTCTCCTTCTTGTTCTCTCCTCATTATTCTCCTTCTTCTTATCCTTCTTCTACTCCTGTTCTTTTCTTCCTATTTACTTCTTCTTCTCCTTCTCCTCCTCCTTCTCCTTCTTCTTTTTCCTCTCCTTCTTCTCTTCTTGCTTCTTCTCTTTCTTCTTCAGTTTAGCTTATTTTCCCCAACAAAGACATACTTAGCTAATTATCCTCCAAAATGACATAGTTATCTTAGTTAGGTAAAAACATCATAATAACCTTGGTTAGCTCATTAAAATGACTAATTAAGCTCCTCAAATACATAATAAGCTCAAAATGGCATAAGAACCTTGGTAGCTCATTAATATTATGTACTTAGCTTGTTTTCCTATAAAATGACATAATTAGCCCATTTAACTCCAAAAATACATAATTAGCTAATTTAGCTCCAAGAAGAGGAGAGGAGGAGAAATGAAAAGGAAGAAGAAGAAGAAGAAGAGAAAAAGAAGAGAAGGAGAAGGAGAAGGAGGAGGAGGAGAAGAAGAAGAGAAGAAGGACAGGGAGGAGAATAAGGAGATGCAACCCTCCTTCTTCTCCTTCTTCTTCTCTCATCCTTCTTCTCCTCATTATTATCCTTCTTCTTCTCCTTCTTCTTCTCCTCTTCTTTTCTTCTTCTTTTCTTCTTCTTCTCCTCCTCCTTCTCCTTCTTCTTTTTCTTCTCCTTCTTCTCTTCATGGTTCTTCTCTTTTTTCTTCAATTTATCTTATTTTCCCCCAAAAAAGACATACTTAGCTAATTATCCTCCAAAATGACATAATTAGGTTAGTTAGGTAAAAACATCATAAGAACCTTGGTTAGCTCAGTAAAATGACTAATGAAGATCCTAAAATACATAATAAGTTCAAAATGGCATAATAACCTTGGTTAGCTCATTAATATTATGTACTTAGCTTGTTTTCCTCTAAAATGACATAATTAGCCCATTTAGCTCCAAAAATACATACTTAGCTAATTTAGCTCCAAGAAGAGGAGACGAGGAGAAATGAAAAGAAGGAAGAAGAAGAAGAGAAAAAGAAGAGAAGGAGAAGGAGAATAAGGAGGAGGAGAAGAAGAAGAGAAGAAGGAGAAGGAGGAGAAGAAGGAGAAGGAGCCATCCTTCTTCTTCTTCTTCTCCTTCTTCTTCTCCTCTTCTTTTCTTCTTATTTTCTTCTTATTTTCTTCTTCTTCTCCTCCTCCTTCTCCTTCTTCTCTTCTTGCTTCTTCTCTTTTTTCTTCAATTTAGCTTATTTTCCCCAATAAAGACATACTTAGCTAATTATCCTCCAAAATGACATAATTAGCTTAGTTAGTAGAAACATCATAAGAACCTTGGTTAGGTCATTAAAATGACAAATTAAGCTCCTAAAAGACATAATAAGCTCAAAATGGCATAAGAACCTTGGTTAGCTCATTAATATTATATACTTAGCTTGTTTTCCTCTAAAATGACATAATTAGCCAATTTAGCTCCAAAAAACATACTTAGCTAATTTAGCTCCAAGAAGAGGAGAAGAGGAGAACTGAAAAGAAGGAAGAAGAAGAATAAGATAAAAAGAAGAGAAGGAGAAGGAGAAGGAGGAGGAGGAGAAGAAGAAGAGAAGAAGGAGAAGGAGGAGAAGAAGGAGAAGGAGAGAAGAAGGAGAAGGAGGAGAAGAAGGAGAAGGAGCCAGCCCGCCTTCTTCTCCTTCTTCTTCTCTCCTCCTTATTCTCCTTCTTCTTCTCCTCTTCTTTTCTTCTTCTCCTCCTCCTCCTTCTCCTTCTTTGTTTTCCTTCTTCTCTTCTTGCTTCTTCTCTTTCTTCTTCAATTTAGCTTATTTCCCCCCAACAAAGACATACTTAGCTAATTATCCTCTAAAATTACATAATTAGCTTAGTTAGGTAAAAACATCATAAGAACCTTGGTTAGCTCATTAAAATGACTAATTAAGCTCCTAAAAGACATAATAAGCTCAAAATGGCATAAGAACCTTGGTTAGCTCATTAATATTATATACTTAGCTTGTTTTCCTCTAAAATGACATAATTAGCCAATTTAGCTCAAAAAAAATACATACTTACCTAATTTATCTCCATGAAGAGGAGAAGTGGAGAAATTTAAAGGAAGAAGAACAAGAAGAAGAGAAAAAGAAGAGAAGGAGAAGGAGAAGAAGGAGGAGAAGAAGAGAAGAATGAGAAGGAGGAGAAGAAGGAGAAGGATCCCTCCTCTTCTTCTCTCATCCTTCTTCTCCTCATCCTTCTCCTTCTTCTTCTCTTCTTCTTTTCTACTCCTCCTCCTTCTCCTTCTCCTTCTCCTCCTCCTCCTCCTCCTTCTTGTTTTTCTTCGCCTTCTTCTCTTCTTGCTTCTTCTCTTTCTTCTTCAATTTAGCTTATTTGTCATATATATGTTGTTGTTGTTCTTCTTCTAACTTTCTTATTCCCATTTTGCAGATTGGATGTACTACATGCATGGAAACTGGCATTGGAGTGCTTTAGTTCTAGTTTTCATTTGAGTTGATGAACAATGTGGAAATATATGTATATGTATATATGGATGAACAATATATGTGGAACTATATGTATATGTATGTGTGGATGAAACTTTGTATATGTTGGTTCTTTCGATTTATGGGATGTACATTGATGAACAAATGGAATTGATGAACTTTATATGTATATCATATATGTGTTGTGACCTATATATCATATATGTGCTATGAATTATATATATGTGTTGTGAAATAGAAAAAATAAACAAAAATGTGATAATATGGGCTCTTTGCCGTCGGCCAGCTGATGGCAAAGGCCTTTGCCGTCAACTGCCTGACGGCAAAGGCCTTTGCCGTCAACTGCCTGACGGCAAAGGTGCCACGTGACACCCAGCTGTGCAACCTAGGCAGCAGTAGCTGGCCATATGGGCTCTTTACCGTCCGCTGCCTCGGGAGGCTGACGACACAATGGTAGGGAGGCTGACGACAAAGAGTCTGATCCAGCGCTGGCCCATAGAAGAAGACGGCAAAGAGGGGGAGGTAGGCAGACGACAAAGAGAGGGAGGAAGGCAGACGACAAAGAGAGGGGGGAAGGGAGACGACAAAGCGAGGGAGGGAGGCACACGGCAAAGCCTCCGTTAGCCCTAACGGAGGCGTTGCTTCTCGGCTACCGTCTAAGCATGTCTGCCGTCTGCTCGGTGCCACATGCTGACGGCAAAGGCTGACAACAAAGACCTTTGTCGTCCATTTAAGGCAGACTCACGGTAAAGAAGGTGATATGCCGTCGAAAGTAGTCGTAGGAACATTGCCGGCAGGAGGCTGACGACAAAGACCTTTGCCATCGGTGGATCACCTCTTTGCCGTCCGTTATGGAAGACGGCAAAGATTCCGATTCCTGTAGTGTTACCCATATGCATATCCTTGTCTTCTCTGCAAGCTATAATAAGGACGGATCATATTTCTACAAGGTAGCACATGCTCAACTACGTAACATATATACATTTTGATACAATCCACGAGAGCTTCAGTAAAAATTTATATGATCCTCGTAAAATTTTAATCTAGCATGAAAACAAGTACATGGATCCTCTTACTTGATAGATAATTTTTTATTTTTATTGTTGTTTTGTTTTTAAAACAAACTTGAAAACAGAGAGTTGTCAAAAAGTCAAGATATAGAGTTTCTCCTTACTTCCTACTAACGTTCTCGAGTCAAGGCTCTCACGCACTTACTTTAATCATTGTTTACTGCAACCTTTGTTGTCGGGTGACGGGATCATGCTAAAGAAATGATCATGCATAAGGTTTCATAGTGGTTGGATTTGTGTACTATGGACTAATATGTTCTCTTTCAAGATCTTGTGGTTAGTACCCTTTATTTATCACATACACACTCGAGATGTGCAAGGCTTCCCTTCTAGTTCATCATGATTGCCAATACTATACTCTTTAAATAATATATCTAGTGACTCATAATAATCGCCATCCTCATTTTGAGGGTGACATTCCAGCACATATATGTCATTGATGCTTGTGATCTGTGTTGAATTTTCCGTCAAGAGGAACGGGTTATCGCAGCATAATGCGGGTAAGTATTTCCCTCCATTAAGAAATCAAGGTTTATTGAACCAATAGGAATATCAATCCTCAATCGTCTTCAATGTTTGCACACAAAAGATCAAACAACTTGAACCCAATGTGGGCAAGAGGGTTGTCAATCCCCTTGATCTCGTTATTTGCAAGCGAATGAGGTGTGTAGATAATTGTAGATAGTTGTGACTTGCAAAATAAAACAAAAGACAAATAATAACAGCGAGGAAATTATAAGTTTTCTAAATATATAAGTGACTAGACCCGGGGATTATAGTGTTCTCTAGTGGCATCTCTCATGAAAGCAACATACGGTTGGTAAACAAATCACTGTTGGGAAATTGATAGAAGAGCTGATAGTTATGCGATTTTCACGGCAATGATCATGTGTATATAGGCATCACGTCCATAAGAAAATAGGTTGACTCCTGGCTACACCTACTACTATCACTCCACCCATCAACCGCTATCCAACATGCATCTAGAGTATTAAGTAAAACAGAGTAATGCATGGGGAAAGATGACATGATGTAGACAAAGTAAACTCAACCAATATGAATAAACCCCACCATTTATCCTTAGTGGAAGCAACACAAAGACACATCTTGTCCTCTTATGTCACTGGGATATAGAAATTTGCCAGGTTGAACCCACTACAATGCACATCTACCATTGAAGAAAGATTGAACTAGTTGGCCAAAGCAATTCAATAAATTGGATAGATCTAAGAAGCTGTGATGATCATGCAAATAAGAATCATAAACCTCATAGAAGATTCAAATATTTTTCAGGAATAGTGTGAACATAAACCCATAATTCATTGGATCCCAATGAGCACACCATACAAAAGAATTACATCGGATAGATCAAAGCGAAGATGCAATAATCATTGTATTGAAGATCAAGAGAGAGAGACAGCAATCTAGAAACTAACTATGGACCCGTAGGTCTGTGGTGAACTACTCACACATCCTCACGAAGGCACCAAGGTTGATGAAGAGGCCCTTAGTGATCGACCCGATCCGTTAGAGAGCCAGAACAGAGCCGTGGAACAAAGACTTGTGGCAGCATAAAAAGTGTTTCGTGGATATCTTTTGGGTTTCAAGAATATTTGGGAATTTATAGGCCATAGAACGAGGCAAGAGGGGCCACAGGGAGGCGACAAGGCATCAAGGCGCAACCACCCCTGGGTGCGCCATGTTGCCTTGTGGGATCCTCGTGTGGCTTCCGGCTCCTCCCGAAGCTTCCAGGTCTTCTTTTGGTACAAAAAATCATAAAAAAGTTTTGGGGCATTGGACTTTGTTTGGTACTCACAACCTGAAAATCAAAAAACACGCAGAAAACAACAACTGGCACTCGACACTGGGTTAATAGGTTAGTGCTCAAAAATAATATAAATTGGTGCGTTATGACCCAAAAGTATCTTAAGATGATAATATAACAACACAGCACAATAAAAAATTATAGATACGTTGGAGACATATCAAGCATCCCCAAGCTTAATTCTTGCTCGTTCTCGAGTAGGTAAATGATAAAACAGAATTTTTGATGTGACATGCTATCCAACTTGTAATATTTTGCATGTATGCTCATTAAGAAATGATGAATTAACAATCATCGACATAGTAATAATTATAAGCATAAGCAACAAAATCATCAATCTTTGAAAGTATACGATATTAAAAGAATGTCTACCACATTAATATTTCATATTAGCAAAGCATGGCTCCGTTTTCACGACATTAATACAAATTTTGAGCACCACGGTGTCCAAGTTAGGCAATTGGATCATACATTTTAAAAGTCAATGAACTTTTTATTCTTCACACAATAGATGAGTGTGAGCCATGGACATAACATATGGTGGAATAGAATATGGTGGAAGATATCAAAGGGGTAAAATTGGAGAAGATAGTTTCACATCAAATAGGCGTACCGACGGGCTATGGAGATGCCCATCGGTAGATGTCAATGCAAGGAGTAGGGATTGTGATGCAAATGATGCACTAGATCTATAATTGTATGAAAGCTCAAATGAAGCTAAGTGGGGTGTGCATCCAACTTGCTTGCCCATGAAGACCTCGGGCATTTGAGGAAGCCCGTCATCGGAATATGCAACCCAAGTTTATAGTAATGATAATATGATTCCCACTAGCATATGAAAATGACATATCATGAGACTTTCTACATGAGGAACATGGTGCCACTTTGAGGCACAAGTATGGTAAAGGATAGTAGCAAAGTCCCTTCTCTCTTTTTCTCTCATTCATTTTATTATTATGGTGGGATCATTTGGCCTCCCCCATTTTTCATTTTTCGTCCAAAGTCTCTTCCCTACTTGTGGGGGAATGAAAGTCTCCATCATCCTTTCCTCACTGGGAAAATGCTCTAATAATGATGATCACCACACTTTTATTTACTTAAAACTCACCAAAGCTCGATATGACTCAATATGAATGCGTCTGGCAATGTACCATGATGTGCAATGATCTAGCGTGACATGTATCAGCAATGTAAGGAATGGTGGCTTTGTCACAAATGCTATGTCAGCTCTATATGATCATGCAAAGCAATATGATGATGAATGAACTAATCATATGATGTAACGGTGAAATATGCATGGCAATATATCTCGGAATGGCTATGTGAATGCCATGATAGGTAGGTATGGTGTCTGCTTTGAGGAAGATAAATAAAGCTTTATGTGTCACGAAGCATATCATGCCACGGGTTTTGGATGCACCAGCGAAGTTTGCATCGATCCTCGAGGCGTGAATGAGTAATGGACGGTACCAAAGAGGCTAGCAAAATATGAGGAGGTGAAATTTCGTACGTCCATGGTTTCACATTAGTCATGAAGAACTCATATACTTATTGTAAACTTTTATATGTTTCATCACAAATCGAAGCAGTACCCGCATGCCCCGAGGGAGAGGGTTGGGAGGAGTTAACCATTGCGCTACTCCGACTCAAAACAACACCAGGATTTCAACGAGGAATGGAAATGCTCACACATCCCCGTCATGTGTTTTTAGTATTCAGAGAAACAAGGAATTAACACCTCTTAATACCTCTACTTATATGAATCAACAATGATGCACTCACACCTTTTTCATATTACCATATCAATATCATTAACCCACAATTTCTCTTTATGTGCTACACGATGGTTTTGATTATCATCCATTGGATACTTATTATTTTTGGACTAGATTTATGACCCATGAAAATTATTGCTACTATTTATTAACTCTCAAACAAATATAAGTGAAGAACGTAAGTTCAAATATTTCTATAAAATCAACATTCCATCATGCTCAAAAAGATATAAGTGAATTACTAGAGCAATTGTTTAGCTGAAAAGATATAAGATAAGCACAAAGAGTATTCTAACAAGTCATGATAAATGTGTATATGTCTCAGGTTGGTGTGTCTAGCAAAAGATGATTGTGGAAAACTACGAATAAAAAACAAACTAAAGCAAACAACGTTCCAAGCAAAACTCATATCATGTGATGAATAAAAATGTAGCTTCAAGTGACATACCGATGGATTGAGATGAAAGCGGGGATGCTTTACGGGCATCCCCAAGCTTAGACGCTTGAGTATTCCTAGAATATTACCTTGGGGTGCCTTGGGCATCCCCAAGATTAGGATCTTTCTCCTCCTTATTCCATTGTCCAGCGTGATAACACCCAAAACTTGAAAACTTCAATCACACAAGACTCAACAAAACTTCGTGATATCCATTAGCATAAGCAACATGACAAATAATTAGGTACTATTGTAAATTGATTCTTATCATTATTGCATAACATGTACTGCATTTTTGTTGGGGAACGTTGCATGGGAAACAAAAAGATTCATACGCACACGCAAGACCTATCCATTGTGATGATCATCTACGAGAGGAGAGAGTGCATCTACATACCCTTGTAGATCGCTAAGCGGAAGCGTATATAATGCGGGTGATGAAGTGGAACATCTACGCGATCCAAATCACAGTCCGTCCCACGATCTCATCATGAACCGTCCCGCGATCTCATCAAGATCCATCCCGATCTAGTGTCGAACGGACGTCACCTCCGCGTTCAGCACACGGGCAGCTTGATGACGATCTCCACCTTCTTGATCTAGCAAGATAGACGAAGAGGTAGCTGAATTCTATGGCAGCACGATGGCGTGGCGGTGATGGTGGTGGAGCTACTTCGGCAGGGCTTCATCGTACCGTATTGAACTAGCTACGGGGTGTCACGAAGTAGTGGAGGGAGATAGGGTTGCGCCTTGGCTTGAGGTGCCAAAAGCCTCTCCCACCTCCACTATATATAGCAGGGAGGGGAGGGGTGGCACCCTAGGGAAAAGCCCTAGGGTTCGGCCGAGCCAAGAGGTAGTGGAGGAGTCCTCGTCCAATACAAATTGGAAGGAGTCATCCTTCCCAATTCGGTTTTGGCCCACCCTCCTTTCCTTTTTCTTCCTTGGCCGAAATAGGCTTCCTTGGGCTGGCCACCATCCCACTAAGGGTTGGTACGCTACCCTTGGCCCTCTTTGGTTCTCTCCCGAGTGGGTGGCCCCTCCCGATAGAACTCCGGAACCCATTCTTCACTCCCGATACTTTACCGATAATGCCCGAAAACCTTCTTGAAGCCAAAAGGATACTTCCTATATATCAATCTTCATCTCTGGACCATTCTGAAAACCCTTGTGACGCCCGGGATCTCATCCGGGACTCCGAACAACCTTTGGTTACCAACATTAATAATTCAACTATACCGAAAGGTCACTGAACCTTAAGTGTGCATACCCTGCGGGTTTGAGAACTATGTAGACATAACCGAGACACTCTACGATCAATATCCAATAGCAGGACCTGGATGCCCATATTGGATCCTACATATTCTAGAAAGATCTCTATCGGTTGAACCTCTATGTCAAGGATTCAGTTAATCCCGTATAACATTCCTTTTGTCCTTCGATATGTTACTTGCCCGAGATTCGCTCGTCGGTATCTCCATACCTATTTCAATCTCGTTAATGGCAAGTCTATTTACTCGTTCCGTAATACAAGATCATGTGGCTAACTCTTTAGTCACATTGCTTGCAAGTCTTGTTTGTGATGTTGCATTACCGAGTGGGCCCCGAGATACCTCTCCATCATACGGACTGACAAATCCTAATATTGATCCATGCTAACTCAACAAACACCTTGGGAGATACCTATAGAGCACCTTTATAGTCACCATGTTACGTTGTGACATTTTATACACACAAGTCCTTCGGTGTCTGTGAGTTACATGATCTCATGGTCATAGGAATGCATACTTGACATGCAGAAAACAGTAGCAACAAAATAACACGATTGCATGCTACGTTCATAGTTTGGGTCTTGTCCATCACATAATTCTCCTAATGATGTGATCCTTTTATCAAGTGACAACACTTGTCTATGGCTAGGAAGCCTTAACCATCTTTGATCAACGAGCTAGTCAACTAGAGGCTTACTAGGGACAGTCTGTTATCTATGTATCCACACATGTATTTGAGTTTCCAATCAATACAATTATAGCATGGATAATAAACAATTATCATGAACAAGGAAATATAGTACTCCCTCCGTCCCAAAATAAGTGTCTCAACTTTGTACTAGCTCTAGTATAAATTGTACTAAGCTTGAGACAGTTATTTTGGGACGGAGGGAGTAATAACTAATTTATTATTGCCTCTAGGGCATATTGCCAATAGTCTCCTACTTGCACTAGAGTCAGTAATCTAGTTCACATTACTATGTGATTTTAATGAATCTAACACCCATACAGTTCTGGGGTTTGATCATGTGTCTTGCTAGTGAGAGAGGTTTTTAGTCAATGGGTCTGAACCTTTCAGATCCGTGTGTGCTTTAAAAATCTCTATGTCATCCTGTAGATGCGGCTACCATGCGCCATTTGGAACTATTCCAAAATGACTGCTCCATTATACGAATCAAGTTTACTACTCAAAGTCATCTGGATTAGTGTCAAAGCTTGCATCAACGTAACCCTTTACGATGAACTCTTTTATCACCTCCATAATTGAGAAATATTTCTTAGTCCACTAGTTACTAAGGATAACTTTTGATTGCTGTTGAGTAATCCATTTTTGGATCACTTTCGTACCCCTTGACAGATTAATGGCAGTGCACACATCAGGTGCGGTACACAACATAGCATACTAGAGAGCCTACGGCTAAAGCATAGGGGACGACCTTCGTCCTTTCTCTTTCTTCTGCCATGGTCGGGCTTTGAGACTTACTCAAAATCACATCTTACAACACAACCAAGAACTCCTTCTTTGCTGACCTACATTGAACTCCTTCAAAAATTTGTCAAGGCATGCATTTCATTGAAAGTTTTATCAAGCGTCTTGATCTATCTCGATAGATTTTGACGCTCAATGTTCAAGTAGCTTAATCCAGGTTTTCCTTTGAAAACACTTTTTCAAACAACCCTATATGCTTTCCAGAAATTCTACATCATTTTCGATCAAAAATATGTCAACCACATATAATCATCAGAAATTCTATAGTGCTCCCACTCACTTCCTTGGAAATACAAGTTCCTCATAAACTTTGTATAAACCCAAAAGCTTTGATCATCTCATCAAAGCGCTATATTCCAACTCCGAGATGCTGATGACGCACAAGTGTAGGGGATCTATCGTATCCTTTTAGATAAGTAAGAGTGTCGAACCCAACGAGGACCAGAAGGTACTGACAAGTGATATTGAGCAAGGAATAACTGCAAGTACTGAAAGGTAACTTTTTATGGGTTTTCAGGTAATAGCAACAAGGAAATAAATGGAAGGAAAATAAATGGTGCCGAGATGCGGCAACTGGCCCAATCCTTTTTAACACAAAGGATAAACCGAGGGACTAAACTTATAAAGACTAAGGCGTTCCTGAGGACACATGGGAGAGATAGTCAAGTGCTTTCGCCATATTCCGTCTAGTACTATGTTTTGTATTGATAAGTGTTATGTGGGTGGATCTTAACTAGTGCACCATCTAGGCTAAGACAAATACACTCTTATGATTAATCTATCTTGCAAGCATCCGCAAATACAAGAGAGAAATTAAGGCAAAGCCTAACCATAGCAATAAGCTTTAGGATCCAATACTCCCGCATGCAAAAGTATGCGAACTCGGGTTCAGGTTTCTGCACTCCGTCAACCCACCATAAGCATTCTTTATACATGATGCATTCCCCTAGGTCCTCAAAAGGCGAAGTGTTATGTAGTCGATGTTCACATAAAACCACTAAAAGAATAACACCATAACTTAAATATCAATCAACACATATTACTTCAACATCATATGACTCTAGACTTTTCCTATCTCCTCAAGAACTAACAGAACTACTCACAAGACATAAAAGAGATCATGATTAGAGATGATGAAAATATGATTAACAATCTGGTCATAACAATAATCTTCCAACAAAACTCAATAGAATTCACCACAAAAAAGTAATCAACACCGGTAGAGTAGAGGGGATGAATAGTGCAAGGTACAACTCCAATTGCAACGGTGAAGTAGATGTGATGAATACGGAGATGGTGCTAGTGATGGTTTTGATGGTGATGATGATCTCGATGATGCCCGTGATGATGGTGATGACGATGAGGACGATCTCCCCTTCCGGGAGGAGTTCTCCCTGAAGGAATCTGCCCGCCGGAAAGGCCTTTTCCTCTCTGTAGGTTTCCACCGTGGAGCAGCGGCGGAACTGCGAAAACTCTTTTGTCTCCATAACTTTTAAGTCAAGAGGATGATATAGGCCAAAGGAGAGCGCCGGAGGCAGGACCCACCACCCAGGAGGCCTATGGGCGCGACCTAGGGGTGGCCCGTGCCAGCAGGTCGCCTGGGTGACCTCTGGCCCCCCTTCGACCCTTCTTCGGCCTATCTTCGTGATCTGTTCGGAAACTCCACTCCATTAATTTTCAGCTCAATTGGAGATGTTCTGATTTGGCAACTCTTCATGCTATTTTCTCCGTCGAATCCTGCGTCTGCTGTTTCGGCACCGAAAAATTGTAAACAGTGTAAAATAAGCCAAAACACTATAAGTACATCATCATAATGTGAAATATATTAATGAATAGAGACAAATTATGATACAAAATAATGATGCATTTTGGACGTATCAACTCCCCCAAGCTTAGACCTCGCTTGTCCCCAAGCGAATACTGAGCTCGGTAAACCTGTCCACAAGTTTAGAGAGTGAAGTGTCGATAAATAAGAATACGGACAAGAAGCATCATAATTTCTCTACTAAACTCAATCATCCTCAACAACAATCTCAACTCATAAGGCCCTTATGAAGGAGTAATATCAATTACAATCAAAAGTAGGGCTAAGGAAACTCATCAAACCATGGCAGACACGTCCTTGGTCAAAGAACAACTAGTAACTTTTAACTTTTGCTCTTCCTCTTATATTTTGATGAGATCAATTGAAGCTTTTTGAAAGAACATGTTATTAGTCAAGAAGTGAAAATGCTAACACAAAGGAAGATGTTTTCTTTAGCCAGGCTTTAATAAACAACTTACTTATCTTAATGATAATATCAACAAAGGTGTGATATGGCAATTATCAATGGAACAATATAAATGCATGCATCTTTGTCAACATAAGGTGTCTGCTCTTTTATGGGATAGAAAGAAGTAGGTTTACTGACTGAACATAAAAGTAAAAGATTGGCCCTTCGCAGAGGGAAGTAGGGAAAACTCATGTGGTAGAGCTTTTAGGGATTTTGAAATCATTAAGATTGTAAAAACAAACTTTTTGAGAGGTGCATAATTTGTCAACGAATGCTAGCAGATAGCCCAATACTTCTCATGGTGGAAAAGTTTTGAGGAACGGCTCCCAAAGTGGGGACGATCACATCCCCTTAGTCTCCTTTGTTTATCACTACCAAAGATTTCTGATTTCTCATCAACAAAGCGTGAAGGAGGTTTTGTTTGTTGTTATTATCTTATACAAGCTGGGCGCGCTCATGCCAGTCCCTTCTGGTATTAGGGGTTTGCAGATTAAACATGCAAACCCAGGATAAAACTTGTCCAGTATGAGAGGATCATGAATTATCTACTACTTCCTCATGAGCTAAAACAGAGGCACAAAATAGGAAATAATATTTTTGAAGGTTTTAAAGATAGCACATGAGTGATGACCCACAAGTGTAGGGGATCGCAACAGTTTTCAAGGGTAGAGTATTCAACCCAAATTTATTGATTCGACACAGAGGGAAGCGATAGAATATTCTCAAGTATTAGCAGCTGAGTTGTCAATTCAACCACACCTGAAAGATTAGTGTCTGCAAGAAAAGTATTAGTAGCAAAGTGGTATGATAGCAACGGTGCCAAAAAAGGGTCTGTTGACGGCAGACTATTCCTAACTCGTTGTATCAATGGCGCCTAGAAAAGTCTTGCAACAAGTAGCAGCAAAGTAGCAAGTAAAGCAGTAGTGACAGCAGTAGCAAGGAACAACAATAGTGACAGCGGCAACAAGTAATAGCAGTAGTGACATCAGCAACAAGTAACAACAGTAGCAACAGTAGTGGCGACAAAGTAACATAGCAAGGACCAATACTAAAAGAATCGTAGGCATTGGATCGGTGATGGATGATTATGCCAGATGTGATTCATCATGTAACAGCTATAACCCGGAGAGATATGTAACTAGCTGCCGTTCATCAATCTAATGTAGGCATGTATTCCGTATGTAGTCATACATGCTTAGGGAAAAGAACTTGCATGATATCTATTGTCCATCCCTTCCGTGGCAGCGGGGTCATAATGGAAACTACGGGATATGAAGGTTCTCCTTTTAATTAAGAACCGGACCAACGCATTAACACTTGGTGAATACATGAACTCCTCATACTATGGTCATCTCCGGGAGTGGTTCCGGCTATTGTCACTCCGGGGTTGCCGGGTCATAACACATAGTAGGTGCCTACAACTTGCAAGATAGGATCTAAAACACACATATATTGGCGACAACATAATAGGTTCAGATCTGAAATCATGGCACTCGGGCCCTAGTGACAAGCATTAAGCATGGCAAAGTAGTAGCAACATCAATCTCAGAACATAGTGGATACTAGGGATCAACCCCCGTCAAAACTAACTCGATTACATGATAGATCTCATCCAACTCATCACCATCCAGCAAGCCTACGATGAGATTACTCACGAACGGTGAAGAGCATCATGGAATTGGCGATGGAGGAAGATTGATGATGACGATGGCGACGATCTCCCCTTTCTGGAGCCCAAAAGGACTCCAGATCTGCCCTCCAGATGAAGAACAGGAGGTGGCGGCGCCTCCGTATCGTCAAATGCGATGAATCCTTCTCCCTAATTTTTTTCCGGGCGAGACAGAATAAATAGAGCTGAGTTTGGAGGCGGTGGCGCCACTTGGGCCCCACAAGCCTGGTCGGCGCGACCTGGGGGGGGGGGGGTGGCCGCGGCCCCTGGGCTTGCGGCCCACTGGTTAACCCCCTCCGGTGGATCTTTGCGCAGGTATTTTTCATTAATTCCAGAAAAATTCTCTGTAAATTTCCAAGACATTCTGAGAACTTTTATTTCTGCACAAAAACAACACCATGGCAATTCTGCTGAAAACAACGTTAGTCCGGGTTAGTTCCATTCAAATCATGCAAATTAGAGTCGAAAAGAAGGGCAAAAGAAGTTCGGAAAAGTAGATACGACGGAGACGTATCAGTGAGTAATATACTTTAGGAGTTGCGGTGAAATACCACGTATAGGGAAGGTATGGTGGACTCCTGGGAAGGTTGAGGTTTCAGGGTATGGATGCACAAGCAGTATTCCCGCTTAGTGCAAGGGTTGGATAGCAAAGGCTTTTGAGAGCAAACAAATAATGTTGACTTGGATGCAAAACAATATAAAGTTTAACATAAATAATTGGCATAAAATATCAAGTTGTCTTGCTTGTCAGCATAACAATTCAAGCATAAGAACATGAAGGTTTTGGCTATGTCGCTACTAGAAAAACTCATGCTTGTTGTTTTGACCAATGTTATGTTTGCCAAGATTAAATAAAGTTTCCAAAGCCATACCTGATATGTAAGATAAATAATCCCATAGGAATCGGCATATAAGATCGATTGCATGAAGAGAATACCAAGTGCAGCAAAGAAACCAATAGACTTCTCATTAATATTCCATCGTAGACTCTGCACACTCACGGATACAAGACTCTTCACAAAGGAGTGATAGACCTCAATGCAACACCTATTTCATAAGATAACTTCCCTAGACATTATACGACACTAAACTTGACCATAAAAAGTAAAGGATACAAATAAAGATAGATATCGCGCACTCCCCCAAGCTTGGAACAAGCTAAGGGAATGCTATTACCCATGAAGATTTCACTCTTCATCCATGTTCTTATTCTTCCAGTAAGCCTTAGCGAAAAGCTTCCATAGCAAAGGTCCTCCCTCCACATAGGATTCTTCAGTCTCCAGGATCCTGCTTTCGGCAGATAAGCCTATGTGCAAAAATTTAAGTTCATACTCATAGTTCTGGTTTTGGAGGTCATAGATGTGCCCTTGAAGCTCGAACACTTTGGTTTCTAGTGCGGATATGATTGATCGCACTTCCTTCATCTCCTCCACATGTTGCTTCTTCAGCTCGGCGATGATATTGAAGTTGGCCTCGACACCACGCTCGATCATCAACTTGTACTTGAAGACTTCTTGCTCCACTTCTTCCAGCCTAGCCCTGATGCTCCCCTCCTTGACTGGTCTCTTCAAATCTTCTTCATGGAGGACACCATCCTCCACCCAAAGTGTTTGAGGGTGTCTCTTTACCTTTGCGATGTAAGGGTTGATGACGTTGACGAAGAACTTGTTCTTGGGGGATTTTGGGGAATCCATGGCACCTAGGTTTGCTGAAAGTTCTCCTGGCACAAACTGATCGAAAATAAAACACACGGAATTGCAAGATACAAAGTCGGGACGATCCGGGAAAATATATAGCAAAAATTTCTGCATCAAAAGGAAGGTAACAAGCCAAAGTAGGGTCGGAGACGGACTCCGGGTGGTCCAGACGGCCTCCTGGTGCGGCCAGGAGGTAGCCCGCGCCCACAGGTCGCCTGGAGCACCTAGAGTTCCTCTCCGGCTCCACTTAGGCTTGGAATTTTCCTAATTTTGCAAAAACACATAATCTGGAACTTTTATTGATGTTCGTGAAGTTTCCTTACCGTACTTCATACCTATTCTTATTCTGCATCTGTCGGTGTCTGATAGAGTGTTGCAATATGTTCTTCATGAGTGGTTACCTGTATCACATCCACCTATACATTGATGGGGTCTCCAGCCATGTAATGCTTGAGTCTTTGCCCATTCACAACATGTGGTTTTGTGCCTTCAAAATTATTAATCTTGATTGCACTGGAGCTGTAGACTTCTTCGATATGGTACGGTCCTTCCCACTTGGAAAGTAATTTACCTAGAGAAAACCTAAAACGAGATCTATACAACAAAACTTTATCACCAACATTAAATTCACATTTCAAAATTCTCTTGTCATGCCACTTCTTTACCTTTTCTTTGAACATTCTTGCGCTCTCGTAAGCTTCACTTCTCCACTCATCTAGAGAAGTCAAGTTCATGAGATACTTTTCACCAGCAAGCTTTGGGTCAGCATTAAGCTCGCTAACAGCCCAGAAAGCTTTGTGCTCTGACTCTAAAGGTAGATGGCATGCCTTGCCATATACCATCTTATACGGAGACATCCCCATGGGATTTTTGTAAGCAGTTCTATATGCCCACAAGGCATCTCCTAGCTTATTGGACCAATCATTTCTAGAACTGTTCACTGTCTTTTGCAAGATCAACTTGATCTCTCTATTTGTGAGATCAACTTGCCCACTTGTTTGAGGGTGGTAAGGTGAAGCAATTCTACGATTAACATCATATTTGGCTAGAGCTTTTCTAAAAGCACCGTGTGTAAAATATGATCCTCCGTCGGTCATGAGGTACCTAGGTAAACCAAACCTAGGGAAGATTACATCCTTGAGCATTTTCAAAGATCTCTTGTGATCAGCACTTTCAGTGGGGATTGCTTCAGCCCACTTGGTCACATAATCAACAACTACTAAGATGTGAGTGTACTCGTGTGAAGGAGGAAAAGGACCCATAAAACCAAAAGCCTAGCAATCAAAAGGCTCAATGACTAGAGAATAATTCATCGGCAAGTCATTTCTCCTACTAATATTACCAACTCTCTCGCACTTATCACAAGTTAAAACATAATTTCTAGCATCTTTAAAGAGAGTAGGCCAATAAAAACGTGACTGGAGAACCTTGTGTTCAGTCCTCGCACCGACATGATGTCCTTCATAAGGACTGCCATGACATTGTCTCACGATATCCTTCTGCTCATGCTCCCGTATGCATCTCCTCACAATTCCATCCGCACCTTCTCTAAAAATACGTGGGTCATCCCAAAAGTAATACCTCAAGTCATGGAAGAACTTCTTCCACTGCTGGAATGTTAAACCAGGAGGCAAAAACTTTGCAACAATAAAGTTAGCATAATCTCCATACCATGGATCGGAATTAGATTGTACCTTCAAAACAGCTAACTGTTCATCAGGAAAATCATCGTTGACCGGAATAGGATCATGTGGTATGTCCTCCATCCTGGAAAGGTTGTCTGCTACAGGGTTGTCTGCTCCCTTCCTATCAACAATCTGCAAATCAAATTCTTGAAGAAGAAGGACCCATCTGATAAGCCTTGGTTTGGCATCCTTCTTTTCCATAAGATACTTAATAGCAACATGATCAATATGAATGATGACTTTGGAATCAACAATGTAAGGCCTAAACTTATCACAAGCAAACACTACCGCTTAAAAATCTTTCTGAGTAGTAGCGTAATTCTTTTGAGCACTATCAAGGTTTTTGCTAGCATAATGTATAATATTCAATTTCTTATCAACCCTTTGTCCTAACATAGCTCCAACAGCAGAATCACTAGCATCACACATGATTTCAAAAGGCAAATTCCAATCAGGTGGTTGGACTATAGGGGTAGTTATCAAGGCGTTGTTAAGAACTTCGAAGGCTTCCTTACAATCTTCATCAAAAACAAAAGGAATGTCCTTCTGGAGAAGATTAGTGAGGTGTTTCGAAGTCTTAGAAAAGTATTTAATAAATCTGCTATAGAAACCAGCATGACCGAGGAAACTAAGAATACCTCTGATGTCCTTTGGATAAGGCATCCTCTCAATTGCTTCGACTTTTGCCCTGTCCACCTCGATTCCCCTTTCATAAATCTTGTGGCCAAGAACAATTCCCGCATTGACCATGAAGTGACACTTCTCCCAGTTGAGTACCAAGTTCGTCTCGTCACATCTTTGCAAAACTTTATTAAGGTTGTGGAGACAATGGTCAAAAGAGGTACCGTAGACGGAGAAATCGTCCATGAAGACCTCCACAATCTCCTCACAAAAACCATGAAAGATAGCAGACATACACTTTTGATAATTAGCAGGAGCATTGCATAAACCAAAAGGCATATGTCTATAAGCAGAAGTACCAAAGGGACAAGTAAAAGTGGTCTTCTCTTGATCGGTAGTGTTAACATGAATTTGAGAGAAGCCAGAGTACCCATCAAGATAGCAAAAGTGAGTGTTTTTGCATAACCTTTCAAGCATTTGGTCGATGAACGACAGCGTTTAGTGGTCCTTCCTGGTTGCCTTGTCCAGCTTCCTATAATCAATACACATTCTATATCCAATAATAATTCTTTGAGGTATTAGTTCATTCTTATCAGTAGGAACCACAGTCGTACCCCCTTTCTTGGGAACACAATGTACCGAACTTACCCACTTACTGTCACCTATAGGGTAGATAATACCTGTGGCTAGAAGCTTGAGGATTTCGGTCCTCACAACATCCTTCATCTCCGGGTTCAACCGTCGTTGATGATCAAAAACCGGTTTAGCATCAGGCTCAAGATTGATAGTATGCTCGCAAAAAGATGGACTAATCCCCTTAAGATCATCAAGGGTATATGTCATGCCCAAGATGCGACCCTATCCTCAATTTGGCACGAGGGCCTTGTCAGGGATAGAAGCGCATCTCGTCGTGTCGCAAGAATGGATATCGTTACAAGTACATGTACTGAAAAGAAGAGGTATATATATAGAATTGGCTTACACTCGCGACAAGCTACATCAGAGTCACAACAGTACAATACATCAACATCATGAATAAGAGCAGGGTCTGACTACACACAAAAACAAACGAGGAAGGAAGAACGACGTCCATCCTTGCTATCCCAGGCCGCCGGCCTAGAACCCATCCTAGATCGATGATGAAGAAGAAGAAGAAGCAAATCCAAATGATCAATCAACGCGCTCGCGTCAAGAATCTCCAACATGGGAAAGAGTTTCAAGGATGAATAGTACATAATGAACACAGACAACTAAATTGAATTCACCGGAAAAATAACAAGATTGACTAAACATGAACACGAAGCTCCTGATAATCTTCACAACGAATCACCGGCTACGAAAGGAAGAAGAGATAGCGGAATCAACAATGAAATGAAATGCACTTGGATGAAATCCAATCACTGAAGAGAAGGGCGGGAGGGTGGTGAAAAACAAAAACAACTTGGGACAGATGAGATGAACTTCGGAATAAAATGAGAGAATGATCTGCAATATTGGAGAGGGTTGAATTCACTTGAGGAGATGCACACCGATTGGAAAAGAATTAACATGACGACTCCGGTTGACAAGGATTGAAAAGACACTGATTGAGCACAAAATTTGCATTCTCACATAAAAATATGAGAACGCCTCTTGGAGAGATCTGAAATCACCACTTGACATCGAAGCAACACGAATTTCCACATTCAACAAAACAAATGATGCGGCTTACAATTAGCCAGAACAAACTCATGGGAAAGATTTCGTCCGATATTTTTGTGGACAGGATCGCACGGGCTCGATCCTTACAGTAGCCATCAAGTGCAAGGCAGTGCACCCGACATACGAAGCGCCCCCGAGTCGTAGCAAGCTACAAGGACTCTTTAAGACACAACGAGAACCGCTGTAAGTCGACCGTCAACAAACGAATCCACTAGATGTCGAACCCCAACCTAACATCATGCATTTGTTGGAAGATTATCCTACAAGTAACTACTTGAATTCCCACCTAAGAATTCCTGAAATATCTGGTCATGCAATCTGGTACACGGATACAAGGAGAAATAATCACACAACTCCTATACTAACCCGTCACGTGTATCACATCCGTCAACACACAACCAGAATCTCGGACCTTCATCTACTACAGACCCTCGTGATCACAACAATACAAAGTATGGCAGTACTCCCGAACAATCTGCACCAGTACTGGGGACATCGGGGTTATCTCGCCACTACTAGTATTGAAGCAATTACGAACATCCTTCGTCCTGAGATATTAATAAACCTGAATGATAACGATGTGCTTGAGAATCCCGTGGAGCTCAACACCCTGGAAGAAATCAAGACAGACAGGAGGCACCAAGACAGAACTCCGTCACATCGGCATCATATAGATCCCAAGAATATCCGCGTGATCCAAATTGTTTTGGGTGAGAAGAGGAGTAGAATTAAAATATTACGTCAAGATTCCTAACTAGAGCATAGAAGAGGAGAAAAAAGAATCCTACTCTCCGATATATAACTAGACTCAAATAGTTTTTCACTAGACTCGACTCGGCCAAGTTCGATCAATCAAGGGGCTCCTAGGTCGGTACTGCTCTGATACCAACTTGTCACGCCCAAGATGCGACCCTATCCTCAATTTGGCACGAGGGCCTTGTCAGGGATAGAAGCGCATCTCGTCGTGTCGCAAGAATGGATATCATTACAAGTACATGTACTGAAAAAAGAGGTATATATATAGAATTGGCTTACACTCGCCACAAGCTACATCAGAGTCACAGCAGTACAATACATCAACATCATGAATAAGAGCAGGGTCCGACTACGGACGAAAATAAACGAGAAAAGAAGAACGACGTCCATCCTTGCTATCCCAGGCTGCCGGCCTGGAACCCATCCTAGATCGATGATGAAGAAGAAGAAGAAGCTACTCCAAATGATCAATCAACGCGCTCGGGTCAAGTAACCTTTACCTGTACCTACAATTGGTGTTGTAGTAATCTGTGAGCCACAGGGGACTCATCAATCTCATTTCCAAAGGTATCAAGACTAGCAAAGCTTTATTGGGTGAGGCATGGTTAAGTGGTGAGGTTGCAGCAGCGGCTAAGCATATATTTGGTGGCTAAACTTACGAGTACAAGAAATAAGAGGGGGAATATCTACGCATAACGGACGTGAGCTACCGATGATCAAATGAATGATCCTGAACACCTACCTACGTCAGACATAACCCCACCGTGTCCTCGATCGGAGAAGGAACTCACGAAAGAGACGGTCACGGTTACGCACACGGTTGGCATATTTTAATTAAGTTAACTTTAAGTTATCTAGAACCAGTGTTAAACAAAGTTTCCACGTTGCCATATAACTGCGGGCACGACTTCCTGAAAAGATTTAACCCTGCAGGGGTGCTCCAACTAGTCCATCACAAAATACCACAAGCCGCATAGAAATCCTCGATCACGACACTCGCGATCTCGTCGGACTCCTTTGTGGAAAACCTCAACTCTGAGATTACCCAAAGCACCACCGGAATCCCGATGCACAAGATATCTCGTCAAAGGTAAAACTAATCCAGCAAGGCCGCCCGACGTGTCGACGATCCCGATAGGAGCCGCGTATCTCGTTCTCAGAACACGACGGATGAGCGATGGTTACCACGCCAAACGCCGAGTTGCCCCGGGTAGCGTTAGTAAGCTGCTCTTTTTTGGACCAGCACCATCAGCACTGGCCCCCTGTATTATGTAGAATTACTCCTCGGGTAGCGCTAACTCCCTATGCATTTCAATTTAACAGAATTATCATGTTGGGCAAATAGTACCAATGTTGGGCCTTGCCAGACCAGCTTTAATCTAAAACGAATTATCAAGGGGGTCCCCATAACAACCCCGATCGTGTTAGGAGCGCTCAAATATGGAACATAACACCGGTAGCTGAAACTAAGGGGGCAAAGGTGGAACAAAACACCAGGCTAGAAAGGCCGAGCCTTCCACCTTTTACCAAGTATATAGGTGCATTAAATTAAATAGCATTTAATATGGTGATATAACAAGGGACCCATGTTTTGACATGGAAGCAATGCACCTGCAACTAGCAACGCTAATACATGGTTAAGCAAGCGGTAACATAGCCAATCAGTGGTTTGCTAGGTTGAACAGGTTGAAGGTTTTCATGGCATTGTTGAGAGGCTGATATTTAACATGTGGTAGGCAACGAGACATGATCGATAGAAACGGTAAAACTAGCATGTCAATGATAGTAATGGTATCTGGGGAAATGGTCATCTTGCCTGAGATCCCGCTTGGAAGAAGAATGCCTCCGTGAAGTAGACGAACCGATGTAGTCGAACGGTCCCTCACCATCTGACACGCTGGCGGAACTCTATCGAGACGGATGAAACCGGAAACAAGCATCAACACAGATATTCACAACACGATGCCACAACACATATGATGCATGAGCAGCTGAATACATGCAAGTCACGACATGGCAATTCACACAAACAGACACTACACATTAAGTGAAGTTCAATATGCAACGAGTTGCATATTGACGAAACTCCACGTTAATTATTTAGTTCTATCCCGATTAAATACACGACACTATTAAATGTGGTTAATCATGGCAAGAGGTGAAGCAGAATTAAACTACCTATGTAGGCATTTTAAATGAGGTCGGAAATGACATATAGCACCGCCGAGACGACCTCACATGTTAATTTACAATTCTGTCCAGATCTGAACTATCACATTTTATTAGTTGTTAAACAGCAAAACAAATAGGTTCACGTGATTCTACGCGTCGTTACAAGCAATTTACACATAGAGAACATCTCCAACGGAGCTACGAACCAAAAGATACGGACACCGCAAGATATGATGGCATGAATGCAATATGTGTGCAACGACGGTCACGAGCACTTCAAAACATACAACCAGCAAGATAAAATGAAACTACACGCGATTCTAAGCAAGTTTCATATAGGACACGATCAAAATGGAGCTACGGTTCAACAACTACGAGCAAAACAAGAAATCACTACAATCTGCCAAAATCAGCCACATAGCATTTTCTACGCTCCACAACTACGAGCTACTCAACTCCAATATACTCAACCAAGACATGACACGAAAGAGGGCAAGAAGCAATACAACAAACAACTAACAACAACTAGCATTGCATCATGGATCACAAGGAAAAGAAGTCACAAAATGGCTTCTCACACACAGTTTCAGACTTAGAGAAAATAGCAGTTTATGAAGCTGCAGTTTTCGATATGAAGCCATATTGACAGAAGCAAAACCTTAAGCCATATTGACAGCATGCTAGAGAATCACAAAGTCTACAACTAACTCCATTGGACCAACCTCAAAAGAGCTACAGATCACAAGATAGAAGCAAGACAAGACATCAACAAAATATAACAGAGTCCAGACTTAGAAATATTTCAGCACCTCCAAATCAGCACTATTTCTAGCAACTTGAGAGCAAGCAAACCACACCTAAACATGCATTTCTATTGCAACTAAAAGTACCAGGGGCTAGACTAAACATCAAAGAACAACTCCCTAGTTGACAACTCCTACAAACGAAGCACATAATACATCCTACGAAATAGACAAGAGGGCAACATGGCAAATAATCGCGCGAACTAACTTTCTCAAAAGCTAAAACTAATTGCACAGAAAAATCCCATGGATTTGTCTACCCCGAAAAATATAAAACATGTGGGGTTGCAACACAAAAATAATGCCACACGTAAATGCGAGAATATGTCCTAAACACGGGAAATAAACTAGCGGCAAATCCCTACACGCAAAAATACCAATGACCGCTCTAAAATACATGGAAAAGGGGCTCCTAAAACATGGACATTTCTACTATGGCATACGGGCAATCCGGACACGCACGAGAAGTTATTACGGGATGTAACCTATAGAAACAACACGTTAATTTATGCATTTGGCACGCAAAACTATGTCAAACAATTATGCAAGTTGTGAAATCGTATTCTACACGCAAAACTACCCCAAAACGATATACAACTCATCGCGATACGACTTACAAATTAAAAGTTACGGGGGTTTTATTATACGTCTAATTTCTGGAATTTATATTAATTCCGAAATTATTAAATCACTAACGGGCCTAATAAGTGGCGCAACATAGCTATAACTGCGCTGGGCGGGGAATAGATCTCACCTCGGGGGAAATGCCTCTTGGGCCGGCCTGGCCGGGAGGAGGTCGAAGGGCCTCAGGGGTGAGCCAGCCTGTGCCTGGCGGAGCAACTGGGCTAGCTCGGGGGCGCTGGGTGACTCGGCTGGACGTGGGGCGGGGCCCAAGAGGGAGGCGAGCTCTGCGCTTGGTGCGGCCGAGGTCGTCGTCCTCCCGAGTGGAATGCTGGCGGCGGCGGCGGGGATCCCGTGAGGTGGGCTGCAATAGGCGACGACGGGTGGCGAGGCACCGGCGGGACCAGGCCGATGGGCTCAATCCCGGCCAGATCTAGGGGGCGGCGGGGCACCCGGCGGCCGGCGGCGGGTCTCCATGGCGGCGGCTCTGCAGTTCTCGGCCGGCGGGGAAACAGGGAGCAGGGCGGCGCGGGCTGAGCTGCGGCTGCGGCGCGTGTCGTGGTTTTATCACGGCAGATGTCCTCGTGGAAGGACTTAGTGTTGGAGCCATCGCACCTTGGTGGAGACTCAAAGGGGTTGAACGGGAGCGAGACAAGGATTTACCCAGGTTCGGCCCCCCGTGTGGAGGTAAATGTTGGAAATATGCCCTAGAGGCAATAATAATTAGTTATTATTATATTTCTTTGTTCATGATAATCGTTTATTATCCATGCTATAATTGTATTGATTGGAAACACAATACTTGTGTGGATACATAGACAAAACACTGTCCCTAGTAAGCCTCTAGTTGACTAGCTCGTTGATCAAAGATGGTCAAGGTTTCCTGACCATAGGGAAGTGTTGTCACTTGATAACGGGATCACATCATTAGGAGAATCATGTGATGGACTAGACCAAAACTAATAGATGTAGCATGTTGATCGTGTCATTTTGTTGCTACTGTTTTCTGCATGTCAAGTATTTGTTCCTATGACCATGAGATCATATAACTCACTGACACCAGAGGAATGCTTTGTGTGTATCAAACGTCGCAACGTAACTGGGTGACTATAAAGATGCTCTACAGGTATCTCCGAAGGTGTTCGTTGAGTTAGTATGGATCGAGACTGGGATTTGTCACTCCGTGTGACGGAGAGGTATCTCGGGGCCCACTCGGTAATACAACATCACACACAAGCCTTGCAAGCATTGTGACTTAGTGTAAGTTGCGGGATCTTGTTTGATGGAACGAGTAAAGAGACTTGCCGGTAAACGAGATTGAAATAGGTATGCGGATACTGACGATCGAATCTCGGGCAAGTAACATACCGAAGGACAAAGGGAATGACATACGGGATTATATGAATCCTTGGCACTGAGGTTCAAACGATAAGATCTTCATAGAATATGTAGGATCCAATATGGGCATCCAGGTCCCACTATTGGATATTGACCGAGGAGTCACTCGGGTCATGTCTACATAGTTCTCGAGCCCATAGGGTCTGCACACTTAAGGTTCGACGTTGTTTTATGCGTATTTGAGTTATATGGTTGGTTACCGAATGTTGTTCGGAGTCCCGGATGATATCACGGACGTCACGAGGGTTTTCGGAATGGTTCGAAAACGAAGACTGATATATAGGATGACCTCATTTGGTTACCGGAAGGTTTTCATGCATTACCGGAAAAGTTTCGGGCTCATCGATAGTGTACTGGGAGTGCTGGGAGGGGTGCCGGGGACCATCAGGAGGGGTGTCACGCCCCAAGGGGTCTCATGGGCTATGGGAAGAGATAAACCAGCCCCTAGTGGGCTGGAATAAGTTCCCACTAAGGCCCATAAGGTTTGAGAAGGAAAAAACACAAGGTCGAAAGAGTTTCCAAGTGGGAAGGTGGAATCCTACTCCAAGTAGGATTGGAGTAGGACTACTCCACCTCCAATTTCGGCCAAACCTTTAGGTTTTGAGGCTGCCTCCTCCCCTCCCTCCCTCCTATATATAGTGGGGTTTTAGGGCTGATTTGAGACAACTTTTGCGACGGCAGCCCAACCACATACCTCCACGGTTTTACCTCTAGCTCGCGTTTCTGCGGAGCTCGGGTGGAGCCCTGCTGAGATTAGGTCACCACCAACCTCTGGAGCACCGTCACGCTGCCGGAGAACTCATCTACCTCTCCGTCTCTCTTGCTGGATCAAGAAGGCCGAGATGATCGTCGAGCTGTACGTGTGCTGAACGCGGAGGTGCCGTCCGTTCGGCACTAGATCGGATCGGATCGTGGGACGGATCGCGGGACGGTTCGTGGGACGGTTCGCGGGGCGGATCGAGGGATGTGAGGACGTTCCACTACATCAACCGCGTTTCTTAACGCTTCTGCTGTGCGATCTACAAGGGTACGTAGATCGTTAATCCCCTCTCGTAGATGGACATCACCATGATAGGTCTTCGTGCGCGTAGGTAATTTTTTGTTTCCCATGTGACATTCCCCAACAGTGGCATCATGAGCTAGGTTCATGCGTAGATGTCTTCTCGAGTAGAACACAAAAGTTGTTGTGGGCGGTGATGTGCGTTTTGCTGCCCTCCTTAGTCATTTCTTGATTCCGCGGTATTGTTGGATCGAAGCGGCTCGGACCGACATTACTCGTACGCTTACGAGAGACTGGTTTCATCGCTACGAGTAACTCCGTTTCTCAAAGATGACCGACGAGTGTCGGTTTCTCCAACTTTAGTTGAATCGGATTTGACTGAGGAGGTCCTTGGATGAGGTTAAATAGCAATTCATATATCTCCGGTGTGGTGTTTGCGTACGTAAGATGCGATCCTACTAGATACCATGGTCACCACGTAAAACATGCAACAACAATTAGAGGACGTCTAACTTGTTTTTGCAGGGTATGCTTGTGATGTGATATGGCCAACGATGTGATGTGATATATTGGATGTATGAGATGATCATGTTGTAATAGTTAATATCGACTTGCACGTCGATGGTACGGCAACCGGCAGGAGCCATAGGGTTGTCTTTAAACTAACGTTTGTGCTTGCAGATGTGTTTACTATATTGCTAGGACGTAGCTTTAGTAGTAATAGCATGAGTAGCACGACAACCCCGATGGCGACACGTTGATGGAGATCATGGTGTGACGCCGGTGACAAGAAGATCGTGCCGGTGCTTTGGTGATGGAGATCAAGAAGCACATGATGATGGCCATATCATGTCACTTATGAATTGCATTTGAAGTTAATCCTTTATGCACCTTATCTTGCTTAGAACGACGGTAGCATTATGAGGTGATCTCTCACTAAAATTTCAAGAAGAAATTGTGTTCTCCCCGACTGTGCACCGTTGCGACAGTTCTTCGTTTAGAGACACCACGTGATGATCGGGTGTGATAGACTCAACGTTCACATTCAACGGGTGCAAAACAGTTGCTCACGCGGAACACTCGGGTTAAGCTTGACGAGCCTAGCATGTCCAGACATGGCCTCGGAACACATGAGACCGAAAGGTCGACATGAATCGTATAATTGATATGGTTAGCATAGAGATGCTTACCACTGAAACTATACTCGACTCACGTGATGATTGGACTTGAGATAGTGGATTTGGATCATGTACCACTCAAATGACTAGAGAGATGTACTTTTTGAGTGGGAGTTCTTAAGTAATATGATTAATTGAACTAATTGTCATGAACATAGTCTAATGGTCTTTGCGAATTACGATGTAGCTTGCGCTATAGCTATACTGTTTTTATATGTTCCTAGAGAAAATTTAGTTGAAAGTTGATAGTAGCAAACTTTGCAGACTGAGTCTGTAAAACCGAGGATTGTCCTCGTTGCTGCGCAGAAGGCTTATGTCCTTAATGCACCACTCGGTGGGCTGCATCTCGAGCGTCGTCTATAGATGTTGTGAACATCCGACATACACGTTTCTGATGACTACACGATAGTTCAGTACAAAATACTTAATGGATTAGAAGCAAGGCGCCGAAGATGTTTTGAAACGTCACGGAACATAAGAGATGTTCTAAAGAGATGAAATTGTGATTTCATGCTTGTGCCCTTGTTAAGAGGTATGAGACCTCCGACAAGATTCTTTGTACACGAAGTAAAGGAGAAAAGCTCAACCGTTGAGCGTGTGCTCAGATTATCTGAGTACAGCAATCGCTTGAATCAAGTGGGAGTGGATCTTCTAGATAAGATAGTGATGGTTCTCCAAAGTCACTGCCACCAAGCTGTGAGAGCTTCGTGATGAACTATAACATATCAAGGATAGATACAATGATCCTTGAGCGATTCGCGATGTTTGACACTGCGAAAGTAGAAATCAAGAAGGAGCATCAATAGTTGATGGTTAGTAAAACCACTAAGTTTTGAGAAAGGCAAGGGCTAGAAGGGATACTTCGTGAAACGGCAAATCAGTTGCTGCACTAATGAAGAGACCCCAGATTAAACCCAAGCCCGGGACTAAGTGCTTCTGTTATGAGGGGAGCGGTCACAGAGGCGGAGCAACTCTAGATACTTGGTAGATAAGAAGGCTGGAAAAAGTCGAAAGAAGTATATTTGATATACATGATGCTGATGTGTACTTTACTAGTACTCCTAGTAGCACGAGGGTATTGGATACCGGTTCGGTTGCTAAGTGATTAGTAACACGAAATGACAGCTACGGCATAAACGGAGACTACCTAAAGGCGAGGTGACGATACGTGTTGGAAGTGTTTCCAAGGTTGATATGATCAAACGTCGCACACTCCCTCTACCATCGGGATTGGTGTTAAACCTAAATAATTGTTATTTGGTGCTTGCGTTAAGCATGAACATGATTGGATCGTGTTTATTGCAATACGATTATTCATTTAAAGAGAATAATGGTTACTCTATTTGCTTGAATAATCACCTTCAATGGTTTATTGAATCTCGATCGTAGTGTTACACATGTTCATGATATTGGTGCCAAAAGATACGAGGTAATGATGATAGTACCACTTACTTGTGGCACTGCCGCTTGAGTCATGTTCGTATAAATTGCATGAAGAGGCTCCATGCTGGTGGATCTTTATACTCACTTGATTTTGAATCACTAGTGACATGCCAATCATAGCACACGAGCAAGGCCTTGTTTTCATTGAGATGAAACAAGATAGTAACTTGTTGGAAGTGATACATTTTGATGTATGCGGTCCAATGGTTGTTGAGGCACGTAGTGGATATCATTATTGTCTTACTTCAATGACGATTTGAGTAGATACAAGAGTATTTACTTAATGAATCACAAGTCTGAAATATTGAAAAGTTCAATTCTGTTTCAGAGTGAAGTTCGTCGTAACAAAAGGATAAACTGTCTATGATATGATCATAGAAATGAATATCTAAGTTACGAGCTTTGGTACGCAGTTAAGACAATGTGGAAATTGTTTCGCAGTTCATGCCACGTGGAACATCATAGTGTGATGATGTGTGTGAACGTCATAGCCATGCACTATTTGGTATGGTGCATGCTATGATGTCTCTTATCGAATTACCACTATCGTTTATGGGTGATGCATTAGATACAACCGCATTCACTTTAAATAGGGCACCGCGTATTTCCGTTGAGATGACACAGTATAGACTGAGGTTTAGAGAAATCTAAACTGTCGTTTCTTGAAAGTTTGGGGCTTCGACACTTATGTGAAAAAGTTTCAGTCTGATAAGCTCGAACCCAAAGCGGATAAATGCATCTTCATAGGATATCCAAAACAGTTGGGTACATCTCCTATCTCAGATCCGAAAGCAAAGTGTTTGTTTCTAGAAACGGATCCTTTCTCGAGGAAAGGTTTCTCTCGAAAGAATTGAGTGGGAGGGTGGTACAACTTGATGAGGTTATTGAACCATCACTTCAACCAGTGTGTAGCAGGGTGCAAGAAGTTGGTCCTGTGGCGCCTACACCAATTGAAGTGAAAGCTGATGATGGTGATCATCGAGCATCGGATCAAGTTACTACAAGCCTCGTAGGTTGACAAGATCGCGTACTACTGCAGAGTGGTACAGTAACCCTGTCTTGGAGGTCATGTTGTTGAGCAACAGTGGACCTACGAGTTATGGAGAAATCAATGGTGGGCCTGGATTTCGACAAATGGCTGGAAGCCATGAAATCCAAGAGAGGATCTATGTATGAAAACAAAGTGTAGACTTTGGAAGAACTACTTGATGGTCATAGGACTGTTGAGTAACGATGGATCTTTAAAAGGAAGACATACGATGATGGTGATAAGTCACTATTAAGAAAAGCTCGACTTGTCGCAAAGATGTTTCCGACAAGATGAAACAGTTGACTATGATGAGACTTTCTCACTCTAGCGATGCAAAAAGTCTGTTAGAATTACGTTAGTAGTTGCTGCATTATTTATGAACTATTGCACATAGGATGTCAAAACATTGTTTCCTCGACGGTTTCCTTGAGCAAACATTGTATGTGATACAACCAGGAGGTTTTGTCGATCCTAAAGATACTAGCAAGTATGCAAGCTCCAGCGATCCTTCAATGGACTGGTGCAAGCATCTCGGAGTTGGAATATACACTTTGATGAGATGATCAAATATTTTGGGTTTGTACAAGGTTTATGAGAAACTTGTGTTTCCAAAGAAGTGAGTGGGAGCACTATGGAATTTCTGATAAGTATATGTGGTTGACATATTGTTGATCAGAAGTAATGTAGAATTTCTGTGAAGCATAAAAGGTTGTTTGAAAGGAGTTTTTCAAAGGAATACCTGGATTGAGATACTTGAACGTTGAGCATCAAGATCTATGGAGATAGATCAAACCGCTTAATAGAAGTTTCAACAAGATGCATGCCTTGACAAGTTTTTGAAGGAATTCGAAATAGATCAGCAAAGAAGGAGTTCTTGACTATGTTGTAAGGTATGAATTTGAGTAAGACTCAAAACCCGACCACAGCAGAATAAAGAGAATAGACGAAGGTCGTCTTCTACCTTAGCCGTAGACTCTAAAGTATGCCATGCTGAGTACCGTACCTGATGTGTGCCTTGCAGCAAGTCTGTTAAGAGGTACACAGAGTGATCCAGGATTGATTCACTGATCAGCGGTCAAAGTTATCCTTAGTAACTAAATAGACTAAGGAATTTTTCTCGATTATGGAGGTGGTTAAAGAGTTCGTCGTAAAGGGTTACGTTGATGCAAGCTTTGACACTAATCTGAATAACTATGAGTAGTGAAACGGATTCGTACAGTAGAGTAGATATTTGGAGCATTTCCGAATAGCACGTAGTAGCAGCATCTATAAGATGACATAAAGATTTGTAAAGAACGCTCGGATCTGAAAGTATCAGAACCATTGACTAAAACCTCTCTCATGAGCAAGACGTGATCAGACCCCAGAACTATATGGGTGTTGGATTCGTTGAAATCACATGGTGATGTGAACTAGATTATTGACTCTAGTGCAAGTGGGAGACTGTTGGAAATATGCCCTAGAGGCAATAATAATTAGTTATTATTATATTTCTTTGTTCATGATAATCGTTTATTATCCATGCTATAATTGTATTGATTGGAAACACAATACTTGTGTGGATACATAGACAAAACACTGTCCCTAGTAAGCCTCTAGTTGACTAGCTCGTTGATCAAAGATGGTCAAGGTTTCCTGACCATAGGCAAGTGTTGGCACTTGATAACGGGATCACATCATTAGGAGAATCATGTGATGGACTAGACCCAAACTAATAGACGTAGCATGTTGATCGTGTCATTTTGTTGCTACTGTTTTCTACATGTCAAGTATTTGTTCCTATGACCATGAGATCATATAACTCACTGACACCGGAGGAATGCTTTGTGTGTATCAAACGTCGCAACGTAACTGGGTGACTATAAAGATGCTCTACAGGTATCTCCGAAGGTGTTCGTTCAGTTAGTATGGATCGAGACTGGTATTTGTCACTCCGTGTGACGGAGAGGTATCTCGGGGCCCACTCGGTAATACAACATCACACACAAGCCTTGCAAGCATTGTGACTTAGTGTAAGTTGCGGGATCTTGTTTTATGGAATGAGTAAAGAGACTTGCCGGTAAACGAGATTGAAATAGGTATGCGGATACTGACGATCGAATCTCGGGCAAGTAACATACCGAAGGACAAAGGGAATGACATACGAGATTATATGAATCCTTGGCACTGAGGTTCAAACGAGAAGATCTTCGTAGAATATGTAGGATCCAATATGGGCATCCAGGTCCCGCTATTGGATATTGACCGAGGAGTCACTCGGGTCATGTCTACATAGTTTTCGAGCCCGCAGGGTCTGCACACTTAAGGTTCGACGTTGTTTTATGCGTATTTGAGTTATATGGTTGGTTACCGAATGTTTTTCGGAGTCCCGGATGATATCACAGATGTCACGAGGGTTTCCGGAATGGTTCGGAAACGAAGATTGATATATAGGATGACCTCATTTGGTTACCGGAAGGTTTTCGTGCATTACCGGAAAAGTTTCGGGCTCATCGGTAGTGTACTGGGAGTGCCGGGAGGGGTGCCGGGGACCATCAGGAGGGGTGTCACGCCCCAAGGGGTCTCATGGGCTATGGGAAGAGATAAACCAGCCCCTAGTGGGCTGGAATAAGTTCCCACTAAGGCCCATAAGGTTTGAGAAGGAAAAAACACAAGGTGGAAAGAGTTTCCAAGTGGGAAGGTGGAATCCTACTCCAAGTAGGATTGGAGTAGGACTCCTCCACCTCCAATTTCGACCAAACCTTTAGGTTTTGAGGCTGCCTCCTCCCCTCCCTCCCTCCTATATATAGTGGGGTTTTAGGGCTGATTTGAGACAACTTTTGCAACGGCAGCCCGACCACATAACTCCACGGTTTTACCTCTAGATCGCGTTTCTGCGGAGCTCGGGCGGAGCCCTGCTGAGATTAGGTCACCACCAACCTCCGGAGCACCGTCACGCTGCCGGTGAACTCATCTACCTCTCCGTCTCTCTTGCTGGATCAAGAAGGCCGAGATCATCGTCGAGCTGTACGTGTGCTGAACGCGGAGGTGCCGTCCGTTCGGCACTAGATCGGATCGGATCGTGGGACGGATCACGGGACGGTTCGTGGGGCGGATCGAGGGACGTGAGGACGTTCCACTACATCAACCGTGTTTCTTAACGCTTCTGCTGTGCGATCTACAAGGGTATGTAGATCAGAAATCCCCTCTCGTAGATGGACATCACCATGATAGGTCTTCGTGCGCGTAGGAAATTTTTTGTTTCCCATGCGACATTCCCCAACAGTAAAAGCCTACGTCCTGCTTTATGTTGTATTGATGGTGTTTCGATTACAAGGAGGGCGTAACTCGCCCGGCCCAGCACTCGATGATTTATAACCTCCCCCTATCTTCCCCCGGGTCTCGCCTTTATATACAGGTCGAGTCCTTAGGGTTTACAAGAGTCCTTACAATTACGCAAGTCATAATTCTTTCTATCTCTAAGTCGCCGTGCTCTCCAAGACTTGGGGATCTTCCTTATGCCGGATCCTTCATGTTGGCCTTGAACCGCCATCAAGCTTCTGGGCTTATTGGGTTAAAGCTTGAATCGCCAAAGGATGAGTCGCTCGCTTGGTGACCCGACCCAACTAGGTCAATATCCCCAACATTAGGCCCCAGATTGACTTGAAACCATTCATGCCAATTCTTACCTGGTTAAGGGCGGCTCATTCTACTCTTTCTGCGCCTTTGTACGCTTAATCTGCCACCTTTTATGGAATATCCCAATCGCCAATATGTTTCCCGCCGATATCATCTTATCCCTTTAATCTCGAAAGAGACGATGGCGCAATCCTAACGGATCCTTCGGTACACATATCCCGAAAATTTCGGCGCCACTTATTGCGGATCTTTTATCCCGCCTTTGGCTCCCGCGCGCAGCGCCTTGATTCCAGCGCCCGATCAAATAAATAGGCCCGAGGAATGGAGCAGGGAACATTCCCACCTACCCATATCATCGGTCTTCTTCTTCCTCGCGACTGCACCGAGAACTCCATCTCCTCCCGTGGACCTCCGTCTCCGGCCACCGCGTCCGACGCGTCCTCTGGCTAACTGGGCGCGCGACACCTGCCGTGAATCTTCCTCGGTCACCTCCGGTCTCCATCATCAGGTTAGTCCTCCACCATTAGGGTAGATCTTAGCTCCTCGAGGTTCATCGTTTGCCGGTTCTTTAGAACACCCCGAACACCTCCATAGATGCTGATTTGATTCATGATGATAACAGTAGGCACGGTAGCGTCGGCTATATCTTGAGTAGATTAACTCTTGTTTTAAGGATCTAAAGAAAAGCTCCTGTCATAATCAGTTTCACTGTTTTTGCCCTAGCCATAGGCTGTTTTCATTTTATCCAGGCCTTTTTCATTTATTTTCGCCTGTTCCGTAGATCTATATGCCACTGCCCGCCGTATGAAATCTGTTTGTAGACTCGTACTTCACCATTTTAGCGAACGTCTCTGAAGCTCTGAATTGTCTCTCTTAAGCCATAGGAAGTCCCTAAATCGCCCTTGTTTTGTGACCTGGCTCCTCATTGGCGAGTCAACAGGCTCCTTTAGTCACCTGACAAATGTCCGGCAAGTTAATTTATCCGTAATCTTTTCGTTTGTAGTCATGGGTGTCGTTTTCAAGGCCGATTGGCTCCCGACCAAAATTGCTGAAGCTTTTCTCAATGATTGCGTGAAGACGGGAAATCTCGATCCAAAAAAGTCATCGGATGGCGATCCGGATTTGGAGAAGAAATTCCCAATCTGATGGAAGGGGAAATAGTTGTCTTCGCTGAGCACATCGAACGGGGGTTTAAACCGCTAGGGTCAAAATTCCTCAGAGACGCCATGACCTTTATGAACGTCCGCCTCCAGGACTTAGGACCTAATTCGATTAGCAACTTATGTCAGTTCCAAGTGTTCTACGAAGCTTACTTGCGGATGGAACCCTCAGTTCCCTTGTTTTGGAACTTTTTCCATCTGAATCGCCAGACCGAGTTTCATAATGGCCCTAGCTTGGAACTTGGAGGCGTCAATGTTCAACGCCGTAGGGACAGCCCATTTCCATCACTCGCCATGCCAAGCCATCCCAAAGGCTAGGGCGAGTCGTGGTTTTATTGCCAAGAAACTTCTCCTGAAGGCGGAAACAAGCTCCATGGCTATAGGAAGGAACGCCTTCCTACAAATTTCAAACTTCCAGATAAGCTTACGGAAGAAGAAGAGTCAGATTTTATTCCGGTGCTATCCGAGTTACGATCTCTAACAAACAATGGTCTGACTGGGATTGATTTGATCCGCTACTGGGTTGAATGGCGCATCCTTCCCTTAAGTCGCCGAAACGGCTTAATGTGTGAGTTTGATGGCACTTTGGACCATCCCCAATGCTACTTCCGTACAACATTGACAGAAAGTGATATCGTGACCATCATCAAAAAGCTGACCGGCGAACCTTTGGCCAAGTGTAGCCAAATAGGTCTTAAGCCATTCTGCAGGACCAACCCAACTCCTAAGGTAATCAACTTAACCCACCTTCACTTTATTCTTTCCAACTTACCTGAATTCTGATTCTCACAAAAAATGCCATTTCAGAAAGGTGACAAGTTCTGGTCCAAGAGGCCGAAAAAGATGGCCTTGAAGCAAGCTAGGTCGCCTCCAAAAGAGAAGTCCAAAGGCAAAAACAAAGCGGCCATTACTGAGCCGTCCGATGTGGAGGAATCCCAAGTCGGCGACATATCTTCAGAGGTAAAATTCTATCTTCTTTGTCTTGCCATCTATTGATATAATTTGTGTTTACACCTCTGTATCTCTTATGTATAGAATGATGGCAATGAAAGCCCAGAAGACTCTGTAGAGGTAATTTCTATTTCTTCCGACTCATCTTCTGCTTCGCCTAAGCCAGCAAGGCGGATTTGTAGGAAGATTCCCATGTCTCACCCAAATGCTAGTTGGGATCCTAATTTCCTTTTGAAGAAAACGCAATATGCTTCTCATCGGAAGACTCGGAGCCACTCTGGAGACTTGGTATCCGGGTTACCAACGAAAACTCCTACCAAGAAAAGACAAAATGAGGTATCCTTCTAATAGCGTCCCCTTTTGCTTCCTTTTTGGATCATATTTGTAACTCGCTCATATCTTGAGGTATTATTTTTGTAGAATTCTCCCCCTCGTCAGGCGACTCAGTGATGTCAGCCCTTCCGCCAATGATCCGCGTTCCAGGGTAAACTCTTATAATACTTACATTTGTCTTGATGATGATGATGTCTGTTTTTAAGCATATCCCCTTCTCTTTCCAGGGCAGAAGCGAAGAAAAGGAAAACTGGCGGATCAATTTCCACTACAACTTCGGAGCCTGTTGAAAAACAGGCGCCAACTCAGGCTAACCTGGCAGAGGATAAACCTGAGAGCTAGGTGGATCTCCCAAATTCTCCCAAGGAAGGCACAAAAACGCCCAATCCGCCGAGTCCGTTGAAGACGGCGGAGGATCCAGATGCTGTAATCATCACTGGTACTGGCTTCTCCCAGCCGGCTTCGGCAGTCTTGTCGAAGCATGTATCAACATCAACCCAGCCCCCTACTGGTGATGAGGTTTCCAAGGCCAGGCTATCCCAATACGAAAATCTTGAATTTAAAGAACTCTGCTCCGGCTTTGCAAGTCGCCTGGAGGCGAGTTACGAAATGGAGAAGAGTCTACTCCTTATGATGAAGAATAAGCATGAGGTACGCTTTAATGCATACCATCCTCATTAACCCCCAAGGGCCGGGTCATCTGTTGAAAGATGAGCCGGGTCTTGATATTAGAAAATCTCTCAACCTGCAACCCCCAAGGGCCGGGTCATCTGTTGAAAGATGAGCCGGGTCCTGATATTTAGAAAATCTTACGACCTGCAACCCCCCAAGGGCCGGGTCATCTGTTAAAAGATGAGCCGGCTCTTGATATTAGAAAATCTTTCAACCTACAGCCCCCAAGGGCCGGGTCATCTGTTAAAAGATGAGCCGAGTCTTGATTTTGTATAATTTTGTCTAAATTTTTTTATACATTAGCCCCCAAGTGTCAGAGATGTTGCTTGCAATAATTCTGAGACTTGCCCCTTGATAATATATTTTGACAGGCATCTCTTGCCCAAGCTGAGTCGGCATTTGGCGACTTTAAAGAAAAGTTTAGCCGACCAGCAAGACGCGCGGGCTATATCAGAAGAAAAATATCAAGCCATCTTATCCGAGATGGAAAAGCTGAAGGCCACCCACAAGAAGGCTCAAGCTGATCAAGGCGCCGCGGTAAAGCGAGCACAAAAAGCTGAAGCAAAACTAGAAGCCGCGCAACAAGAACTGGCCGGCTTAAAGCAACATATCTCCAACATGGCACAAGCTGTTTTTGGTAAGAAGCCAAACCTAATTTTGTACTTTAAAAACTTAATATGAAGAAGTTATTGACCATCATGATCCCTTATATAGGTCAGAGAGCCGCCAATCTTCAGGATGATTGTATCTTGACGCTAAAGGCGATTTACACCTTAACAGAACAACTGTATATCGGAAGCATGCTGACTGTGAAGGTAGTGATGGGCGCCAAGGAACCCATAACATCGATCAAAAAGATGCTTGGCTGCCTATCTACCCTTCCGCCCCAGATAGGTGAGCTAACCCGATCAGCTGCCCGGAAAGGGGTACTCACTACGCTAAGTCGGTGCTTAGCGTATGCTCCAGAGCTAAAACCCGAAGAAGTAACAGCAGGCTTTCCTCAGCTCAAGGACGATGGGTCAGAATTTACTCAAGACGATTATCAGCGCGTTGTCAGAGAATCTCGCTCGGCGGCGACTCAGCTTGCTTCAAGTTTGGATTTGTCAAAGTATCAAGCTGCTTATGACGACAACAATAAGAGAGTTAATCCGCCAACCTTGTTACAACCAGCTTGACGCCGCGTCGACCCAAGAATACTTTTGATTTGGAGGCGGGTCTCTCGACATTTCTGAATGATGAAGATGAATTTGCCGCTTTGTCCAAATGTAATTGGGTGTTGGGCGACTTACAACTTGAAGTCGGCCAAAGCTCAAAGCAAACTGACCCAAGGACATGAGCAGAATAGTTCTTCATGGATTTGGCCATCAGAGCCATGTAATAGGTCATTTGTAGAAAACAACCTTGTTTTGTGATCTCTTTGAAAACCTTATGTTGCCCTCAGGGCGCCTTACGATGCCTGACTCGTCGTGGCAGTAAAGACATATATCAAACCACCTGAATGAGTAATGGATGATAAAAAATAATTTGCAAAACCTTGTGGCAGTGCCATGAAGGTGAAAGTAAGAATTTTGTCGGCTCGTTTAAGTCGCGGCAGGATAGGACGAGTTATATAAACTCAAGTCCTACCCAAGGGAGACTTTTTGTATAAAAAAGCTCAAGTATTTAGACCGGCTGATCACGCACAAGTCAAGCTTCAGTGAAGCAGGTTCAGTGAACCAATGATTTCTCTATTTTCCATGTGGGGCGCTAGCCGGTACCATATATGTTTTAACCAAGGCGAGTTCAGGGTCCATAAAGCGGAGTAACTCACCAAGAGTTCATGGGTCCATATGGAGATTCGGCCAACACACCGTCCAGTATAACCATTTGTAATGCGGTAATTTTTCGCAGGCCAAATGGGTAGTAAGGCTGATCTCGATGAGAGGAAGCCCCCAAGTGACCTATGATTAAGGGAAAGACTAGTCATAGGATTGTAGAAGCGTATACGCTCTTACCATAAAATGACTTGGGAGCAAACAGCCCCCAAGTAAGCTGGCCTAATCCACAGAATCATATAAGGCGCATATGTTTAGGTCGTGCGCTCATGGCGACTTGATACTCTTTGGCTTATCGATACCCAGTGTTTGTAATAAGTGCATCATGGCGACTTATGCTCTCTGGTACGGATAGCGCCCATGCTTGGGCGACTTGTCAAGGAGCAATAAAAATCCGTACCTTCAATAAGATGAAATAGTAGGAAAGCCCCCAAGTTTGTGGGGATCAATCTTATTGCTTCATAAAAATGAAAGACTTACAATTCTCGAGAGAAGAAAAAACAGAGCCTATAGCTTAAGTATAATAAGGCCGCAAGTGGGCTATGTTCCAGGGGCGAGTTGACTCTGCCTCCGTGGTTGGCCGATCAGGCCGAAGATCCACCAGATAGCACGACCCGTTGCGAAGGCTTTTGCTGACGACGAACGGTCCTTCCCATGGTGGTGATAGCTTATGCATACCAGTGCGATCTTGGATCAATCGAAGCACTAAGTCGCCCTCCTGGAAGGTTCGACTCTTGACCCGGCGGCTATGGTAACGCCGCAAGTCCTGCTGATAAATAGCCGACCGAGCGGCAGCCAAATCGCGTGCTTCCTCCAACGCATCCAAGGAATCCTGGCGCGCTAACTCGTTATCTTGTTCCACATAAGCGGCAACTCTGGGCGAGTCATGCCTAATGTCAGTGGAGAGAACAGCTTCTGCTCCACACACCAGGAAAAAGGGAGTAAAACCAGTAGAACGGTTTGGGGTGGTTCGGATGCTCCATAACACCAAAGGCAACTCCTCAACCCAGCATCCTGGGGTGCGCTCCAGGGGAACCATAAGTCGGGGCTTGATTCCTCGCAACACTTCCTGATTCGCCCGTTCCGCTTGCCTATTAGATTGCGGATGAGCAACCGCAGATACATCAAGCTGAATGTGCTCACGGTGACAAAACTCCTGCATCGCTCCTTGTGATAGATTAGTACCATTATCACTAATAATGCGGTGCGGATATCCGAATCGGAAGATCAGTATTTTCAAGAACTTGACCGCTGTTTCCGCGTCGCAGGCACCAACAGGTTCTGCTTTGACTCATTTGGTGAATTTATCAACCACCACTAGTAGATGTGTCTTTTTGTTGGATGACATCTTAAAGGGGCCAACCATGTCTAGCCCCCAGACCGCAAAAGGACAGGTAATAGGGATCATCCTTAATTCTTGAGCCGGCACATGAGCCTGTCGTCCATAACGCTGGCAACCATCACACCGGCGAACTATCTCTTCTGCATCTGCATGAGCCGTCAACCAAAAGAATCCGTGACGGAACGCCTTTGAAACCAGGGAGCATGACCCGGCATGATGCCCACAATCTCCGGCATGGATGTCGTTTAGAATCACGCACCCTTCTTCAGAAGAAATGCATCGTTGGAATACCCCAGAAGTGCTTCGCTTATATAATTCGCCGTTGATGATGACCATGGCTTTGCTCCGGCGAACAATTTGGCGAGCCAACACCTCATCCGAAGGTAACTCTCCTCTTGCAAGATATGCCAAATAAGGAAGAACCCACTCTGGCGTAACACGGAGAACCGCCACCAACTGGGATTCAAGGTCTGGTACAGCCAACTCTTCTTCCGAAGGCAACCTCACAGGAGGATGATGCAAAATATCCAGAAAAACATTGGGAGGAACCGGCTTACGTTGTGAGCCGAGACGCGAAAGGGCATCAGCTGCTTCATTGAGTCGCCGATCAATATGATCCACTTGATAGCCATGGAAATGACCCGCCACATCAGTCACGACCCTTCTATAAGCCACCATGAAGGGGTCCCGAGAATCCCATGTACCCGAAACTTGTTGGGCCACCAGATCAGAATCGCCAAGACATCTGACTCATGTGAGGTTCATCTCCTTGGTGAGTCGGAGACCATGAAGCAAGGCTTCATATTCTACAGCGTTGTTTATACATGGAAACATGAGTTGGAGAACATAACAGAATTTGTCTCCCTGGGGCGAAATCAACACCACACCAGCCCCCGAGCCTTCCAATTGCCTAGACCCATCAAAGTAAATAGTCCAGTACGTGAGGTCGGGTCTATCTTCTGGAATCCGCAGTTCGGTCCAATCGTTGACGAAGTCCACCAAAGCCCAGGACTCGATAGCTGAGCGAGGGGTATATCGCACGTGGTGAGGCCCAAGTTCAATCGCCCATTTGGCGATTCATCCTGTTGCTTCTCGATTTTGGATGATGTCCCTGAGAGGAGCAGAGCTAACCACCATGATGGGATGCTCCTGGAAATAGTGTTTGAGCTTACGACTCACCATGAAGACCTCATAGACCAGCTTCTCCCAATGTGGGTACCGTTGTTTGGAGAGGGTTAGCACCTCGCTGATGAAATACACCGGGCGTTGTACCGGATATTCCTTCCCTTCTTCCTTTCGTTCGACAACTACCGCCACGCTCACCGCCTTGAAATTTGCTGCGATGTACAGGAGCATAGGTTCTTTTTCGGTCGGGGCGGCCAAAACTGGCAGGTTGACCAGCTGCTGCTTCAAGGCTTCAAAAGCTTCATTAGCCTCGTCTGTCCAAACAAAACGGTCAGATTTGTTAAGCAACTGATAGAGAGGAATATCCTTCTCCTCCAGGCGGCTTATGAAGCGACTTAAAGCCGCGATACGACCCACCATTCGTTGAACTTGATTGATATTCGCCGGTTTTCCGAGTGAAGTGACCGCCTCAATTTTGTTCAAGTTGGCCTCAACGCCACGTTCAGACACCAGGAAACCCAACAATTTTCCTGCGGGGACGCCGAAGACACACTTAGTGGGATTAAGCTTCATTAGATATACCCGCAGGTTGTCAAAAGTTTCCCTTAAGTCTTCCAAGAGCGTCTCCCTCCTATGAGTTTTAACCAGAATGTCATCAACGTAAGCATGGACGTTGCGTCCGATTTGGTCACGGAGACAATTTTGGATGCAGCGCCGGTAAGCCGCCCCAACGCTTTTGAGCCCAAACCGCATGGACACATAGCAGAAAGACCCGAAGGGAGTTATAAAAGCTATCTTCTCCTGATCTTCCACATCCATCTTGATTTGATGATATCCGGAATAAGCGTCCAGGAAACACAAACGCTCGCAGCTCGCCACAAAATCAATGATTTGATCGATACGGGGAAGGGCGAAAGGGTCCTTTGGACAAGCTCGGTTGAGATCTGTGTAATCAATACACATGCAAAAGGTGCCGTTCTTCTTGAGCACCAGGACCGGGTTAGCCAACCACTTGGGGTGGAAGACCTCTACGATGAATCCGGCGGCCAAAAGGCGGGCAATTTCTTCCCTGATTGCCTTGCGTCGTTACTCGTTGAATCTGCGAAGATACTGCTGAATCGGCTTTGCTTTTGGGTCAACATTAAGATGGTGCTCAGCGAATTCTCTCGGTACACCAGGCATGTCAGAAGGTTTCCACGCGAAGTTGTCCCGATTCTCATGGATGAATTCGATGAGCGCGCTTTCCTATTTAGGATCCAGACCCGCCCCGATAGTAAACTGCTTGGATGAGTCGCCAGGAACGAAATCCACTACTTCAGTGTCATCCGTTGGTTTGAACTTGAGAGGCGGCTCAACGTCTGTTGTTGGCTTCTTGAGAGGCAACATATCTGCTGGATCAACATTGGCCCGGTGATACTTGAGCTCTTCGGCAGCACAGGCGACTTCTGCATAAGCCGCAACCCCTTCCTCACACTCCCTTGCTATCCTCCTGTCCCCCTCAATCATGATGGGTCCGTTAGCACCAGGCATCTTGAGTTTAAGGTAAACATAGCAGGGGCGAGCCATAAAACGGGCGTAAGCCGGTCGCCCAAACAATGCATGATAAGGGCTCTTTAATTTGACCGCTTCGAACATAAGTGTCTCACTCCTGTAATTGGATGCTGTTCCAAATGCCACCGTAAGTTTAACCCGGCCTATGGGGTACGCCGACTTACGTGGGACAATTCCATGGAATACCGTGGTGGACGGCATTAGATCTTTCTCCAGTAGGTTCATCCTTTGAAAAGTGTGAAAGTATAATATGTTGATGCTGCTACCACCATCCATCAACACCTTTGATAGGGTATATCGCCCAACTTGAGGAGCCACGACCAAAGCTAAGTTGCCGGGGTTGTCAATTCTGGGCGGGTGATCCTCCCTACTCCACGAGATGGTCTGCTCGGACCAGTGAAGGAACCCGGGGAGCACCGACTCAGATACATTGTACGCTCGGTGACTCACCTTCTTATCACGCTTGCAGGCGTTGGTGGTGAACACGTGGTATTGCCCATTGCTTAACTATTTTGGGTTGTTGCGGAACCCGCCATGATCATCTTGCCCCGGCGGAGCCCCCTGCGGGGGTAGCTGTTGGAACACTCCCGGCGGGTTATATCGCTGTTGGTTATGCATCGGGTACTGGCCGCCGCTTCGCTGTGAGCCGCTCTGAGCCCCTGGTTCGAGGAAGCAACCGAACGGGTTCTGTCGTTGATTAGGTGCACCGAACTGTTCCTGCCGTTGACCCTAGTCGCCGCTTTGGCCCTTTTTGATTGGTTCTGCCCGAAATTCCTGCATCACGTAACAGTCCTCCCAGGAGTGAGTCGCCGGCCCGTCCGCCATGGCATGATGCGGGCAGGGGCCTTTGAGTATCTCATTATAGCTGCGCGGCTTTTTGCCACTGTAACCCCTCTTCTTCTGGCGCTGGTTGCCATTGTTGGCATTCGTGTTGGCAACGAAATCCGTGGATCCATCTTGCTGCCTCCTCTTGCCGTTCCCCCCATGATTATGGTGGGCGCGTCCCTGAAGTCGGGTATGGTTTTTGGATGACTCGCCTTTCCTCGGCGAGTTGGCCTTGCTGCCATCCTCTCCTGGGTCTTTGGTATCATCTGCTTCGGCGTACCTAGTAAGGGTGTCCATCAGTTCCCCCATATCCTGGACCTTTCGCTTGAGTCGCCCCAACTTCTGTACCAAGGGTTCATAGTGGCAATTTTGCTCCAAGATCAGCACCGCCTGAGCCGCTGTGATGCCGTCCGATGAGTGGATGATTTCCGCGACCCGCCACGTCCAGTGGTGAGCCGACTCATCAGGGCGCTGAACGCAGTGCTGTAAGTCGACTATTGTCATGGGGCGCTTGCAAGTTCCCAGGAAATTTTTGATGAAGCGCTCTTTCTGTTCAGCCCAAGTTTGGATGGAGTTAGGCGGCAGGTTTTTCAACCAAGTGTGCGCCGTCCCTTCGAGCATCATCGTGAAGAACCTGACGCAGACTGCTTCGTTCACATCGAGCATGTCCATGGCGATTTTGTAACTCTCAACCCATGACGCCGGCTCAAGGTCCGGGGTGTAATTAGGAACCTTCCTAGGTCCTTTGAAGTCCTTCGGCATCCTCTCATTGCGAAGGGCAGGGCCAAACATGGAATCCCTACCTGTCTGTCGCCCCCAGCAAGCGGTGCCAGGCCGGTTTGGACATCTAGGTGATCCTGACCCGGCGGGTCCCGGTGATCTGGCGGGTTAACCTGGGGCAGGGGTCGTGGACCGCTGGTTATGGTGGGCTGGTCCTCCGGCCGGCTCCCGGTGCGGCTCACTTGGGGTGTGGAGTGTAGCCGATCTAGGCTGTGCGAGAACTGGGCGTTTTGAACCACTGCCGTCTTCAACATCTCAATGGCGTTTCTTGCTTCTATCTCGGCCGGGGTGTTGCCATGAATCGGAAGGGATTCTAAATGGCGAGTCGCAGCGAGCACGTTGTCCACCGGGTTGGAAAAGTGACCTCGAGGTGTCTGGAAGCGGGGAATACGATCAACTGCTAGCTGAGGCGGCGGATTTGGCGGCTGACCCGGCCCCCTCCTGGAGCACCTCCTGCCCCGGGGGTGCGCGGAGTGTCGAACATGCGAGTAGGGTTGAGATCAAGGGTAAACACCCCTGGTGCCTCCTTTGATGAACAACGTCGGATGCGCACTGATGCCTCTCAAGCTGCCAGTTTTCGGTGTTCAAGTGGCTGTCTCGGCGGTGATCTGAGCTTCTCGGGTCTCGATCCTGGCGGCTTCTGCTTCACCATCTCGCTGAGCCTTTGCCACCTCATCTCTTAGCTTTGTCAACTCGGCATTTATCATGTCCTGGTTTTCTGCTGTTACACGGGTCACCATGACCCTTGTAATCTCCGCCGCTAAGTCCACGAGGATCGCAGCTGGGCTTCTGGACGTTTCGCCAGTTTCGCCATTGCCTGCAGGGTTTTGCTGGGGATGAGTCGCCCTGCCATGTACACGTCGATCTGACGGCGGGTCCGGTCGAGGACCTCGGGATCCATTGCCAATGAGAGGCCTTCGAGGCATCCCTCGTGTAAAGACTGGATTGAATCTGAGTCGCCCATGGATGATTCGTCATCGGTGTTGACCGGCGTAGTCTTCGGAGTCGCCGATCGTTCTGGCTCCTCAGTTCCCTGTGTGAAACCAACAAAGACTGGGCGGGTTAGGTTTGGCGTCACGACAGGGCGGACATACCTGGCCGGCTCGACGATGTCGGTGGAGGTGTCCGGCTCAGGCGCAGGCGATCCAACCATGCCGATAAAGATGTTGATCCTACCGAAGGGGACTCTGTAGCCGGATTCGATTGAATCGGCCTCGGGTCCCCGCAGGGAGTTATCGATGTAGTACTTTCCGCGGTGGCTCCGAGTCATGAGCCCCGTCGCGTAGCTCCCTGACCCTGGTAGGGCTCCCTTTGAGAACTCAACTCCACTGTGCGCAGGCCCCACGGTGGGCGCCAACTGTCGTGGTTTTATCACGGCAGATGTCCTTGGGAAAGGACTTAGTGTTGGAGCCATCGCACCTTCGTGGCGACTCAAAGGGGTTGAACGGGAGCGAGACAGAGATTTACCCAGGTTCGGCCCCTCGTGTGGAGGTAAAAGCCTACGTCCTGCTTTATGTTGTATTGATGGTGTTTCGATTACAAGGAGGGCGTAACTCGCCCGACCCAGCACTCGATGATTTCTAACCTCCCCCTATCTTCCCCCGGGTCTCGCCTTTATATACAGGTCGAGTCCTTAGGGTTTATAAGAGTCCTTACAATTATGCAAGTCATAATTCTTTCTATCTCTAAGTCGCCGTGCTCTCCAAGACTTGGGGATCTTCCTTATGCCGGATCCTTCACGTTGGCCTTGAACCGCCATCAAGCTTCTGGGCTTATTGGGTTAAAGCTTGAATCGCCAAAGGACGAGTCGCCCGCTTGGTGACCCAGCCCAACTAGGGCGGGTCACACAACAGATAATATCCCCAAAAGCGCGGGAGGCGGGGCAGTGCAGCCGGGCTGGGGCACCGGCCAGCGGCGGGGCTGGAGACCGGGAGGAGGCCGGCGGCTAGCCGGGCAGGCGGCGGGGCTGGAGAGGAGCTCGGCTAGGGTTAGCCACGGGCCCAGATGGGCTTCGGCGGGCCTGGCCCGGGCTCGGGCGGGCCCGGCGGCTGGAGGTGGGAGCCAGGGGAGAGAGAGTGGGGGGAATTAGGGTTTCACACGGATTTCGAGGAGCGAGGGGGTTGGCTGCCTCAAAATAGGAGTGGGTCTATTTATAGACAAATGGGTGGGCTAGGTTAACCGGAATTCCGTTCCGGATCCAACCGTGCAGTCGGAATCGGATAATTCCGAACGCGAGAACGGTTAAGTGGCCGTGTAGGCTGGTTTACCGGAGACGAGAGGGAAAACGGGCGGCGGGCAACGCATTTTAAAACATCGACAAACATCAGACGGTAGACCGAATACGGTGCCGCTACGGTCGACCGTTCGGGTTCCAGACGGCCTCTGATTGCGACGAAATTCGACAGACGACCTAGCTATTACTAATTACGACCACATGCCAAGTTTCACCCTGATCAGAGAAAGTTTTAAACACACTTTTGAAAACAAGATTTAAACGTTGCCGCGGGTGCGTCGTGTGCGGTCGGGCTCAGAACGGACAACAACGAGAACCGGCAACTAACAACGGATGCAAGTTTCGAAAACTGGCGGCAACGGAACGCCAATGCAATGCTGATGATGCGCATGATGCGATGACGATGCGACAAAATAAAATAGACACGCGACGGAAACAGAAATAAAGGGGAATCTTCTGGGGTGTTGGTCTCGGGCTGTCACAACTCTCCTACACTACAAGAGGATCTCGCCCCGAGATCCAAGAATGAAAGGGGGAGAGGATGAGAAAGCAAGAGGTAAGACTTAATCGTTTCTTTGACAAACGAGTGAAACCAATGATCCTTGAAGGTTGCAAAGAGATGAGGATTGATATGAGAAAGAAGCAAAAATTCACGGAAAATTTCGGCAGCACTTCGGTAGGAAAATGGGACAATTTTTTATAAGATGGAAGAAATAGACAATATTCATTGCAAACAACTAAATAGAACAAGGGAACACCATGATCTTGGTAGAACAACATAATAGACCCAAAAGAGCAACATCACAATGCCTCCGGAACAATAGAATAGGAACTAGCTCATACGGAAGAAGAGAATGAAAAGAGAATGACAACTACTAACTCCAATGAACTTGGCAAGCATGCTTGCAAGAAAAATTGGACGGAGTTGTTGGAAAAACAACCACGAAAAGTACAAGATAGTAGTGGGCTTATGGAAACCTTTCAAACTAATGAAGTGACAACCAACCACTAACAGAAACAAGGATTGATTGGGAGAAACAAGATATGAACAATTTCTTACACCAAGAGGATACATTGAGAACTTGGATTAATGACAAGCACCATGATAGCAGCAATCCATAGGAAAAGCTTTAGGTGAAATCCAAACCAAGATAGCTCAATGAAGAAATCATGGGTTGAAAATATCTCATGATCATAGAATTGGTGGGTTTAATTATCTCATTCTTGAAAGGAAAAACTCTTCGAGGCTCCTACACCAACAAGAATGCTATAAGACCACCTCAAAGGATAAAGGAGAACAATTGCACATAGAAATGCAAGAGAAAGGATACTTGAGGTTCTCCAATAACAATCTTGAAGAACACTTGTGAATGGATTGAAACCTTGATGAACCACCATGAAGAAACTTCGAATACAAATGAATGACGCAACGATATGAAGGTAGAAAAGAATAAGATTATGACCTTGCCAAAATTTAGATGAAGCCTCACAAAGAGATACTTAAAAGAACTTGGAACTCCGGAAAATAAAGATAGGCACTTGAGAAAATAATTGATATCATGAGCCCTCCAGAAGAAGAATTGAAATCTCTTGGAAGAAGGAAGGACAATAATAAGAATTATGTTATGCTCATCCTTCATCAAATTAAATTGATGACAAGCAATGGATCTAGCATCCAACTTATTCTTCTGAAAATATTGAGGAGAGATATGAGCACAAACTAGAAGAATTGTTGCAAGAAACACCGGTGAGAATTGAAATGAACGAGGCAACCATGAATAAATGGAGATACACAAGAATGAAGGGATCATGAGCCACCTAAGAGAAAACTAGAACAAGGCACCAGAACAATTGAGAGACGAACGAAGAGACAACAATTGAGAAGAATTGAGGATGAAAGCTGAAAGCTGAGAACAAAGAATCTTCTAAAATGATGGCCTTCGGAGGATCGAGAATGAAAACGATTCAGAAAAACACCGGATAGCAAGGAAAGAATCACTCATGATCGACAACAATTAAGATTATGGCACAAAGCTGAAATGGCGAATCTCTAAGAGAATGAACCAAAATTTGAGAGAAACACTCCTTCGGTCTTCAAAGATGAAATGATGAGGAGAACACCACCAAGAATAACTGAGATACTACGGAATAGTGAAGAATGAAAGGTTGAGAAAAATAAGAGAATTAATTCAAATTGACCCTGAAGAAGGAATATGACTGATGAAATCCATACTTACGTCATAGCTGAAAAGAATTAATGATCTCTGGGAAAGAATTAAAAGAGCCAGGTAAGATCCTGGGAAAGAACTTGTGGGTTATGGGCCCACTCAAAGAAACCACCGTTGAAAAGATTTCTTAAAAAAGAGATATTGCACCGGTATAAAGAAAACTAAATAGGGTGAGGCCCTCGAAATAATTAACTAATTGAAAACGAGAAACTTCTGAGATAACTTCAACTCTCCGGCTAGAACAGAGAGGAATGAATAACAAGATAGGTTGATAAGAATCTCCAACATGGGAAAGAATTTCAAGGATGAATAGGACATAATGAATATAGACAACTAAATTGAATTCACCGGAAAAATAATAAGATTGCCTAAATATGAACACGAAGCTCCTGATAATCTTCACAACGAATCACCGGCTACGAAAGGAAGAAGAGATAGCAGAAGCAACAATGAAATGAAATGCACTTGGATGAAATCCAATCACTGAAGAAAAGGGCGGGAGGGCGGGGAAAAACAAAAACAACTTGGGACAGATGAGATGAACTCCGGAATAAAATGAGAGAATGATCTGCAATATTGGAGAGGGTTGAATTCACTTGAGGAGATGCACACCGATTGGAAAAGAATTAACATGACGACTCCGGTTGACAAGGATTGAAAAGACACTGATTGACACAGAATTTGCATTCTCACATAAAAAATACGAGAACGCCTCTTGGAGAGATCTGAAATCACTACTTGACATCGAAGCAACACGAATTTCCACATTCAACAAAACAAAGGATGCGGCTTACAATCAGCCAGAGCAAACTCATGAGAAAGATTTCGTCCGATATTTTTGTGGACAGGATCGCACGGGCTCGATCCTTACAGTAGCCATGAAGTGCAAGGCAGTGCATTCGACATACGAAGCGCCCCCGAGTCGTAGCAAGCTACAAGGACTCTTTAAGACACAACGAGAACCGCTGTAAGTCGACCGTCAACAAACGAATCCACCAGATGTCGAACCCCAACCTAACATCATGCATTTGTTGGAAGATTATCCTACAAGTAACTACTTGAATTCCCACCTAAGAATTCCCGAAATATCTGGTCATGCAATCTGGTACACGGATACAAGGAGTAATAATCACACAACTCCTATACTAACCCGTCACCTGTATCACATCAGTCAACACACAACTAGAATCTCGGACCTTCATCTACTACAGACCTTGTGATCACAATGATACAAAGTATGGTAGTACTCCCGAACAATCTGCACCAGTAATGGGGACATCGGGGTTATCTCGCCACTACTACTATTGAAGCAATTACGAACATCCTTCGTCCCGAGATATTAATAAACCTGAATGATAACGATGTGCTCGAGAATCCCGTGGAGCTCAACTCCCCGGAAGAAATCAAGACAGTCAGGAGGCACCAAGACAGAACTCCGTCACATCGGCATCATATAGATCCCAAGAATATCCGCATGATCCTAATTTTTTTTGAGTGAGAAGAGGAGTAGAATTAAAATATTACGTCAAGATTCCTCACCAGAGCATAGAAGAGGAGAAAAAAGAATCCTACTCTCCGATATATAACTAGACTTAAAAAGTTTTTCACTAGACTCGCCTCGGCCAAGTTCGATCAATCAAGGGGGCTCCTAGGTCGGTACTGCTCTCATACCAACTTGTCATGCCCAAGATGCGACCCTATCCTCAATTTGGCACGAGGGCCTTGTCAGGGATAGAAGTGCATCTCGTCGTGTCGCAAGAATGGATATCGTTACAAGTACATGTACCGAAAAGAAGAGGTATATATATAGAATTAGCTTACACTCGCCACAAGCTACATCAGAGTCACAGCAGTACAATACATCAACATCATGAATAAGAGCAGGGTCCGACTACGTACGAAAACAAACGAGAAAAGAAGAACGATGTGCATCCTTGCTATCCCAGGCTGCCGGCCTGGAACCCATCCTGGATCGATGAAGAAGAAGAAGAAGAAGCAACTCCAAATGATCAATCAACGCACTCACGTCAAGTAACCTTTACCTGTACCTACAACTGGTGTTGTAGTAATCTGTGAGCCACAGGGGACTCAGCAATCTCATTTCCAAAGGTATCAAGACTAGCAAAGCTTTATTGGGTGAGGCATGGTTAAGTGGTGAGGTTGCAGCAGCGGCTAAGCATATATTTGGTGGCTAAACTTACGAGTACAAGAAATAAGAGGGGGAAGATCTACGCATAACGGACGTGAGCTACCGATGATCAAATGAATGATCCTGAACACCTACCTACGTCAGACATAACCCCACCGTGTCCTCGATCGGAGAAGGAACTCACGAAAGAGACGGTCACGGTTACGCACACGGTTGGCATATTTTAATTAAGTTAACTTTAAGTTATCTAGAACCAGTGTTAAACAAAGTTTCCACGTTGCCACATAACTGCGGGCACGACTTCCTGAAAAGATTTAACCCTGCAGGGGTGCTCCAACTAGTCCATCACAAAATACCACAAGCCGCATAGAAATCCTAGATCACGACACTCGCGATCTCGTCGGACTCCTTTGTGGAAAACCTCAACTCTGAGATTACCCAAAGCACCACCGGAATCCCGATGCACAAGATATCTCGTCAAAGGTAAAACTAATCCAGCAAGGCCGCCCGACGTGTCGACGATCCCGATAGGAGCCGCGTATCTCGTTCTCAGAACACGACGGATGAGCGATGGTTACCACGCCAAACGCCGAGTTGCCCCGGGTAGCGTTAGTAAGCTGCTCTATTTTTGGACCAGCACCATCAGCACTGGCCCCCCTGTATTATGTAGAATTGCTCCTCGGGTAGCGGTAACTCCCTATGCATTTCAATTTAGCAGAATTATTATGTTGGGAAAATAGTACGAATGTTGGGCCTTGCCATACCAGCTTTAATCTAAAACGAATTATCAAGGGGGTTCCCATGACAACCCCGATCGTGTTAGGAGCGCTCAAATATGGAACATAACACCGGTAGCCGAAACTAAGGGGGCAAAGGTGGAACAAAACACCAGGCTAGAAAGGCCGAGCCTTCCACCTTTTACCAAGTATATAGGTGCACTAAATTAAATAGCATTTAATATGGTGATATAACAAGGGACCCATGTTTTCACATGGAAGCAATGCACCTGCAACTAGCAACGCTAATACATGGTTAAGCAAGCGGTAACATAGCCAATCAGTGGTTTGCTAGGTTGAACAGGTTGAAGGTTTTCATGGCATTGTTGAGAGGCTGATATTTAACATGTGGTAGGCAACAAGACATGATCGATAGAAACGGTAAAACTAGCATGACAATGATAGTAATGGTATCTGGGAAATGGTCATCTTGCCTAAGATCCCGCTTGGAAGAAGAATGCCTCCGTGAAGCAGACGAACCGATGTAGTCGAACGGGCCCTCACAATCCGACACGCTTGCGAAACTCTATCGAGATGGAGGAAACCGGAAACAAGCATCAACACAGATATTCACCACACGACGCTACAACACATATGATGGATGAGCAGCTGAATACATGCAAGTCACGACATGACAATTCACACAAACAGACACTACACATTAAGTGAAGTTCAATATGCAATGAGTTGCATATTGATGAAACTCCATGTTAATTATTTAGTTCTATCCCGATTAAATACATGTCACTATTTAATGTGGTTAATCATGGGAAGAGGTGAAGCAGAATTAAACTACTTATCTAGGCATTTTAAATGAGGTCGGAAATGACATATAGCACCTCCGAGACGACCTCACATGTTAATTTACAATTCTGTCCAGATCTAAACTATCACATTTAATTAGTTGTTAAACAGCAAAAAAATAGGTTCACGTGATTCTACACATCATTACAAGCAATTTACACATAGAGAACATCTCCAACGGAGCTACGGACCAAATGATACGGACACCGCAAGATATGATGGCATGAATGCAATATGTGTGCAACGACGGTCACGAGCACTTCAAAAAATACAACCAGCAAGAGAAAATGAAACTACAAGAGATTCTAAGCAAGTTTCATATAGGACACGATCAAAACAGAGCTACGGTTCAACAACTACGAGCAAAACAAGAAATCACTACAATCTGCCAAAATCAGCCACATAGCATTTTCTACGCCCCACAACTACGAGCTACTGAACTCCAATATACTAAACCAAGACATGACACGAAAGTGGGCAAGAATCACTACAACAAACAACTAACAACAACTAGCATTTCATCATGGATCACTAGGAAAAGAAGTCACAAAATGGCTTCTCACACACAGTTTCAGACTTAGAGAAAATAGCAGTTTATGAAGCTGCAGTTTTCGATCTGAAGACATATTGATAGCAGCAAAACCATAAGCTACAGGACTCGAAATGGCATGAAAATTGACTGCATGCTAGAGAATCACAAGGTCTACAACTAACTCCATTGGACCAACCTCAAAAGAGCTACAGATCATAAGATAGAAGCAAGACAGGACAACAACAAAATATAATAGATTCCAGACTTAGAAATATTTCAGCACCTCCAAATCAGCACTATTTCTAGCAACTTGAGAACAAGCAAACCACACCTAAACATGCATTTCTATTGCAACTAAAAATACCAGGGGCTAGATTAAACATCAAAGAACAACTCCCTAGTTGACAACTCCTACAAACGAAGCACGGAATACATCCTACGAAATAGACAAGAGGGCAACATGGCAAAATATCGTGTGAACTAACTTGCTCAAAAGCTAAAACTAATTGCACAAAAAAATCCCATGGATTTTTCTACCCCGAAAACATATAAAACATGTGGGGTTGCAACACAAATATAATGCCACACGTAAATGCGAGAATATGTCCTAAACACGGGAAATAAACTATCGGCAAATCCCTACACGCAAAAATTCCAATGACCGCTCTAAAATACATGGAAAAGGGGTTCCTAAAACATGGACATTTCTACTACGGCATACGGGCAATACGGACACGCACGAGTAGTTATTACGGGACGTAACCTATAGAAACAACATGTTAATCAATGCATTTGGCGCGCTAAACTACTTCAAACAATTATGCAAGTTGTGAAATCATATTCTATGCGCGAAACTACCCTAAAACCATATACAACTCATCGCGATACGACTTACGGATTAAAAGTTACGAGGGTTTTATTATACGTCTAATTTCTGGAATTTATATTAATTCCAAAATTATTAAATCACTAACGGGCCTAATCAGTGGCGCAACATAGCTATAACTGCGCTGGGCAGGGGATAGATCTCACCTCGAGGGAAAGGCCTCTTGGGCCGTCCTGGCCGGGAGGAGGCCGAAGGGCCTCGGGGGTGAACCGGCCTATGCCTGGCGGAGCAGCTGGGCCGGCTCGGGGGCGCTGGCCGACTGGGCCGGACGCGGGGCGGGGCCCAAGAGGGAGGCGAGCGCTGCGCTCGGTGCGGCCGAGGTCGTCGTCCTCTCGAGTGGAATGTTGGCAGCGGCGGTGGGGATCCCGGCGAGGTGGGCTGCAGCAGGCGACGACGGGTGGCGAGGCACCGGCAGGACCAAGCCGAGGGGCTCAATCTCGGCCAGATCCAGGGGATGGCGGGGCACCCGGCAGCCGGCGGCGGGTCTCCATGGCGGCGGCTTTGCAGGTCCCGGCCGGCGGGGAAACAAGGAGCTAGGCGGCGCGGGCTGAGCTGCGGCTGTGGCACGGGAGGCGGGCGGTGCAGCCAGGCTGGGGCACCGGCCGGAGTGGGGATGGAGACCGGGAGGAGGCCGGGGCTAGTCGGGCAGGCGGCGGCGACCTGTAGGCGGCGGGGCTGGAGAGGAGCTCGGCTAGGGTTAGCCACGGGCCCAGATGGGCTTCGGCGGGCCTGACTCGGGCTCGGGCGGGCTCGACGGCTGGAGGTGGGAGGTAGGGGAGAGAGAGTGGGGGGAATTAGGGTTTCGCATGGATTTCGAGGAGAGAGGGGGTTGTGTGCCTCAAAATAGGAGGGGGTCTATTTATAGACAAATGCGGGGGCTAGGTTAACCGAAATTCCGTTCCGGATCCAACCGCGCAGTCGGAATCGGATAATTCCGAACGCGGGAACAGGTAAGTGGCCGTGTAAGGTGGTTTACCGGAGACGAGAGGGAAAACGGGCGGCGCGGCAACACATTTTAAAACACCGACAAACATCCGACGGTAGACCGAATACGGTGGTGCTACGGTCGACCGTTCGGGTACTAGAAGGCCTCCGATCGCGACGAAATTCGACAGGCGGCCTAGCTATTACTAATTACGACCGCATACCAAGTTTCACCCCGATCAGAGAAATTTTTAAACAACTTTTGAAAACAAGATTTAAACGTTGTCGCGGGCGCGTGCGTGTGCGGTCGGGCTCAGAACGGACAACGACGAGAACCGACAACTAACAACGGATGCAAGTTTCGAAAATTGGCGGCAACGGAATGCCAATGCAATTTTGATGATGCGCATGATGCGATGATGATGCGACAAAAGAAAATAGACACGCGATGGAAACGGAAATAAAGGGGAATCTTCTGGGGCGTCGGTCTCGGGCTGTCACAGTATAGCCAATAGAGCCTCGGTGTTTACGAAGGACTTCCAATAATCGCTCTTGTTCATATCCTGAAAGGCTAGAATTGATAATAACATGATATACTTTCTTTTCATCTAAATAAGCATACTTGAGCGTACTGGGAAGATGTTTGAGATCAAACACCGGGTCTTCTTTTGGTTTCGATAAAATTCCCAAAGGCTCAACCGAAAGGTTGTGCTTCAGGATAGCAGGTTGTCTCAAGAATATGTCATCTAGCTTATTCCTTTCTTGCATATGCATATCATTCTCGTGGTCCTCCATAAATTGCTGCAAAGGATCGTTAGGAGGAATAACAATAGAAGCAATCTCTTCAATAATTTTATCATTACTAGGCAGATCAGTACCACGAGTTTGCTTCGAGAATTTAGAAAAGTTAAAATTCATATGGCTCACCATTAAATTCAACATATACTTTTACTTTCCTGCAATCTACAATTGCTCCACAAGTTTTGAGAAAAGTCCTACCAAAGATAATAGGGCAAAAACTATCTTGGACTGAACCAAGTACTAGAAAGTCGGTAGGATATTTTACCTTTCCACATAGAACTTCAACATCTCACACAATTCCAATAGGAGAGATAGTTTCTTTATTTGCAAGATGAATAGTAACATCAACTTCTTCAATTTCACATGGTAGAATCTCATTCATGATCTATTGATAAAGTGAAAAAGGAATAGCACTAGCACTGGATCCCAAATCACATAGCCCATAATAATTATGATCTCCTATTTTAACAGATACAACTGGAGTACCTGAAATTGGGCCTTTATTCTTGGCTGTAACAAGGTTAGTAGAAACGACACTAAAATTTATATTGGAATCCTCAATATTACTAGTAACAAGATCCTTGACTAATGCAACTTGAGGATCGACTTTAATCAGGTCCTCATGCTCATTAGTCGTTCTTTCACTTTTATTCAGGATGTCTGTGACAAAAGAATGCTCCCTCATCCTGGTAGGAAAAGGGGTCTTTTCATATAATACTGCAGGCAAGACAGGGTCAACAACATTGATATCAACAGGTAAATCTTTAAAAGGTTTATGGTGTTGATCCTCCTTCTTTTTAGAAGAGTCAATATGAGAGGCAAAGTCTTTGCAAAAATCAGTTAGAAGTTGGGAATCAAGACCAATCTTAGTACAAAAGGTATTGAAGTAATCAGTTTTCACATAGTTCTCAATGTAATCGCGCTCATAATTTATAACAGGTTCAATACCTTTATCAATATCCTAGTCTTCAGTGTTCTTATGGATCCTTTCAATAAGATCCCACTTAGCTTCAGTGCTTTTGTTGGAAAATGCTCTACTAGAGGAGGCATCAAGCATCTCTTTATCTTGACGAGAAAGCCTTGCAAAAAAAAGTAAGAATAATTTCTTGGAGATCTCGTGATTGGGACATTTGAGCATTAAGGATTTCAATCTCCCCCAAGCTTGAGCGATGCTTTCTCCGTCACGAGACCAAAAGTTATAAATATAGTTCATGTCTCGATGTATTTCACGAAGAGGATAAGACTTTGCATAAAAGATAGGCATAAGAACATGCCAATTTAGTAAGTGAGAGTTATGGAGAAGCATATACCAATCCAAAGAATTATCTTTTAATGATAAAGAGAATAGCTTTCTCATAACAAAATCCATCGATATAACTGCAAGCTTGAATAAGGAGCATAGTTATGAAAGATATAGCAATTGTTCACCTAGATGTTTATCTCTTGCATATCGATTAGCCAAGACACAGTGAATAATACCAGTTGGTATTTTAAAGGGCACAATTTCAGTAGGTGGGGGAGGCTTCCCCACCACAATAGCATTGGGGCGGTTCCCCACAAGCAGCAAACCAAGAGCGGAGTTGTCCATAGGGACAAAAAGCAGAAACGCTAAAACAAAAACAGCACGTACATCGTAAAGGTTTCCTTACCAATTTCACTTACCAATAGCGCTACACTCCCTGGCAACGGCGCCAGAAATGGTCTTGATGACCCACAAGTGTAGGCGATCTGCCGTAGCCTTTTCGATAAGTAAGAGTGTCGAACCCAATGAGGAGCAGAAGGTACTTACAAGTGATCTTGAGCAAGGAATAACTGCAAGTGCTGAAAGGTATCTTTTTATGGGTTTTCTGGTAATAGCAACAAGGAAATAAATGCAAGGAAAATAAATGGTGCCGAGGTGCAGCAAGTGGCCCAATCCTTTTGAACACAAAGGATAAGCCTAGGGACTAAACTTATAAAGACTAAGGCATTCCTGAGGACACACGAGAGAGATAGTCAAGTGCTTTCGCCATATTCCGCCTAGTACTATGTTTTGTATTGATAAGTGTTATGTGGGTGGATCTTAACAATTCACCATCTAGGCTAAGACAAGTACACTCTTATGATTAATCCCTCTTGCAAACATCCGCCAATACAAGAGAGAAATTAAGGCAAAGCCTAACCATAGCAATAAGCTTTAGGATCCAATACTCCCTCATGCAAAAGTATGCGAACTGGGGTTCAGGTTTCTGTCACTCCGGCAACCCACCATAAGCATTCTTTATACACGATGCATTCCCCTAGGTCCTCAAAAAGGAGAAGTGTTATGTAGTCGATGTTCACATGACACCACTAAAAGAATGACACCATAACTTAAATATCAATCAACACATATTACTTTAACATCATATGACTACTAGCATCTACACTTTTCCCATGTCCTCAAGAACTAATGGAATGACTCACAAGACATAAAAGAGATCATGATCAGAGGTGATGAAAATATGATTAAAAATCTGGTCATAACAATAATCTTCTAACAAAACTCAATAGCATTCACCACAAAAGAGTAATCAACACCGGTAGAGTAGAGGGGATGAATAGTGCAAGGCACAACTCCTACTGCAATGGTGAAGTAGATGGGATGAAGATGGAGATGCTGCTGGTGCTGGTGATGATGGTGATGATGATCTAGATGATGCTCGTGACGATGGTGATGACGATGAGGATGATCTCCCCTTCCGGGAGGAGTTCTCCCCGGCAGAATCTGCCCGCCGGAAAGGTCTTTTCTTCTTTGTAGGATTTCACCGCGGAGCGGTGGCGGAACTGCGAAAACTCTTCTGTCCCCATAACTTTTAGGTCAAGAGTATGATATATGCCAAAGGAGAGCACCGGAGGCGGGACCCACCACCCAGGCGGCCTATGGGCGCGACATAGGTGTGGCCCGCGCCAGCAGGTCGCGTGGCTGTGGCCCCCCTCCGGCCCTTCTTCGGCCTACCTTCGTGATCTGTTCGGAAACTCCGCTCCGTTAGTTTTCATCTCAATTGGAGATGTTCTGATTTGGCAACTCTTCATGCTATTTTCTCCGCTGAATCCTTCGTATGCTGTTTTGGCATCGGAAAGTTGTAAATTGTGTAAAATAAGCCAAAACACTATAAGTACATCATCATAATGTGAAATATATCAATGAATAGAGACAAATTCTGATACAAAACAATGATGCATTTTGGACGTATCAGATGCTTACCCCAGTCCTTAGAAGGATCACTGGAGCTTGCATACTTGTTAGCATCCTTAGGATCAACAAAACCTTCTGGTTGTATCACATACAACTTTTCCTCATGGAAACCATCGAGGAAACAACGTTTTGACATCCATGTGCAAGATTTCATAATTGGAAAATGCAGCAACTGCTAACATAATTACAACAGACATTTAGCATCGCTGCGAGTGAGAAATTCTCATCGTAGTCAACTCCTTGAACTTGCCAGAAACTTTCTTTGCAACAAGTCGAGCTTTCTAAATGGTGACATTCACCATCATCGTGTGTCTTCCTTTTAAAGAATCATATGTACTTAATAGTTTTACAACCATCAAGTAGTTCTTACAAAGTCCACACTTTGTTTTCATATATGGATTCTCTCTGGGATTTCATGGCCTCCTTGCATTTATCAGAATCTGGGCGCACCATTGCTTCCCCATAGCTTGTAGGTTCATTGTTGTCCAGAAACATGACCTCCAAGACAGGATTACCGTGCCACTCTGGAGCTGCGTGTATTCTTGTTGACCTACGAGGTTTGGTAGTAACTTGAGCCGAAGCTTCATGATCACCATTAGTGCCTTCCACTTCAACGGGTGTAGGCACCACACGAACAGCTTCCTGCGCCCTTCTACTCACTGGTTGAAGTGTTGGTTCAATAACCTCATCAAGTTTCACCATCCCCCCACTCAATTCTTTCGAGAGAAAATCTTTCTCGAGAAATAACCCGTTTCTTCAAACAAACACTTTGCTTTTGGATCTGAGATAGGAGGGATACCCAACTATTTTGGGTATCCTATGAAGATGCATTTATCCACTTTGGGTTCGATCTTATCAGGCCGAAACCTTTTGACATAAGCACCGTAGCCCCAAACTTTAAGAAATGACAACTTAGGTTTCTCCAAACCACAGTTCATACGATGGCATCTCAATAGATTTTATGTGGTACCCTATTAAAGCGAATGTGGTTGTATCTAATGCATAACCCCAAAACGATAGTGGTAATTTGATAAGAGACATCAAATAGGCGCGACTATGTTGTTTGGACACACCATCACACTATGGTGTTCCAGGTGGCATTAGTTGTGAAACAATTTCCACATTGACTTAAATGTGTACCAAACTCACAACTCTGATATTCATCTCTACGATCATATCGTAGACATTTCATCCTCTTGTCACGATGATCTTCAACTTCACTCTGAAATTACTTGAACCTTTCAATTACTGAGACTTGTGTTTCATCAAGTAAATATACTAGTATCTACTCAAATCATGTGTGAAGTAAGAACATAACGATATCCACTGCGTGCCTCAGCACTCATTGGACTGCATACATCAAAATGTATTACTTCCAATAAGTTACTTTCTTGTTCCATCTCACTTGAAAAAGAGTCCTTCAGTCATCTTGCCCATGTGGCATGATTTTCATGCCTCAACTGATTCAAAATCAATTGAGTCCAAACGATCCATCTGCATGGAGTTTCTTCATGCATTTACACCAATAGGCATGGTTCGCATGTCTGAAATGATTCAAAAACGAGTGAGTGCAAAAATCCATCAGTATGGAGCTTCTTCATGTGTTTTACACCAATATGGCTCAAGCAATAGTGCCACAAGCAAGTGGTACTATCATTACTACTTTGTATCTTTTGGCATCAAAAGTTATGAACATGTGTAATACCATGATCAAGATTCAATAAACCATTCATATTAGGTGCATCACCATTGACGGTATTATTCAAGTAAATAGAATAACCATTATTATCTTCAAATGAATAACCGTATTACAATAAACACAATCCAATCATGTTCATGCTCAAACACCAAACCACATTTAGGTTGAGCACTAATGTCGAAAGTAGAGGGAGCGTGCGATGGTGATCACATCAACCTTGGAAACTGTAGGATCGAAAGTATGTCTAGAGGGGGGTGATTAGACTACTTGGCAAGATAATTTTTTGTCCTAACCCAATTTTAATTGAGAGGCAACTACGATAGTAATGACAAGTCAAATACACCATACACATGCATTTATAATAGTATAGCAACGGAAAGTAAGCATGCAAGTGTAAATAGAGGAGTAAGGAAGGGAGATCAAACACATAAGGTTGACACGATGATTTTTGGCATGGTTCCTGTCGGGGACGTCGACACCTATGGGAACCTATGCGGAACCCTTGATCATTCAGCGGGAGAGGGGTGGTGCCAAGAGCAGAGCTAGCGATCAGCACCGTCAAGTTTTTACCCAGGTTCAGGCCGCTTAGTGCGTAAAACCCTACTCCTTTGTGTGTGTATTAGGTTTTTACTGTAGAATTAGCTGCTACAGTGATTGCCTGCTGACAATGTCCAAAGTGTCTAACCCCTGAGAAATGGGTTGTGGGCCTCCTTTTATAGGCAAAGGGGTCACCTAGAGTGCTCAATGGTAGGTGTTGGGGATATTACCCGCTGTATGACCCGCCCTATTGGGCTGGGTTAGGTTCATGGCGACTCAACATTCATGATCAAGATAGCCCTTGATCCAGGATCCGGAAGGTGTGAGGAGATCTTCAACGGGGATCCGGCTGAGTCCATGAGCCTGGATGGCGATTCAAGGCCTATGAAGAAGACGACTCGCCGGGTAGTTTCCTTGCTTGGGAGACACGATGGTTTAGAGATATGAAAGGCCACGACTTATGATGTGGCCTGGAGTCTTGTAAAACCTAGGACCTCGACCCGTATATAAAGGCGAGTCTCTAGGGTAGATAGGGTCAAGTTACAATCCATCGAGATATAGGTCAGGCGAGTTATGCCCCCTTGTAATTGATTCCACCATCAATATACACAAAGCAGGACGTAGGCTTTTACCTCCATCGGAGGGGCCGAACCTGGGTAAACCCGAGTCTCGCTTCCGCAAAACCCCTTTGAGTCGCCACCAAGGTGCGATGGCTCTATCACTAAGTCCTTTCACGCGGACATCTGCCGTGACAAAACCACGACAGTTGACGCCCACCATGGGGCTAGCGCACGGTGGAGTTGAGATCTAAAAGGGAGCCCTTCCAGGGTTTGGGAGCTACGCGGTCGGCCTCATGACTAAGAGCTGCCGTGCGAAGTACTACATCGACAAATCTCAGTGGGGGCCTGACGCCAACTCAGTCGAGTCTGGAAACAGGGTCCCCTTCGGCAAGATCCACGTTCTCATCGGCAAGGTTGGGGTTCCCATACCTGAGCTGGACACCTTCACCGACATCGTCGAGCCGTCTCGGCTCGCCCAACCCGCCAAACGCCAGGTCAGTCCATGCAACGCTTTTGTCAGTTTTATGCAAGGGACCGACCTGCCGGATGAGCCGGTGAAAACACCCCTGTGAACTCGGACGACGATTCGTCCATCGGTGACACAGATTCAATCTACCCACTACACGAAGGGCGGCTCGGGGGATTTCCCGAGGCGGCGATTTCTGAGGATGTCTAGGAAACCCATCGTCAGATTGCCATCTACATGGCAGGTGCGGCGGCGGCTCAACCGAACGCAGCGGGCAACAACGGAAAGACGCCGGCTAAAGCTATGGCGGATCTAGTGGCGGAGATAACTAAACTCACAGTCGTTTCCGTGACCGCGGACAACCAAGAAGAGGTCAACGTCGAGCTGACAAAGTTGAGGGAGGAGATGGCCAAGATCTAGCGTGAGATCGAGGCTGAGACCACCCGGATGGCGAACCAGCACGCCCAGATTGCTGCGGAGACAGAACAGCTAAGGGTCCAAGGATGGAGGCTCGAACGCCAACAACGCGGTTCGGATGCGGTTCACCAAAGGAGGCATCATAATCGTTTCCCGGCCAATCTGAACCCCGTCCGACTCTTCGACAGCCCACATACCCCCGGGGGGGGGGGGACTTAACCTACCACGGCGGGTCACTCAGCCGGGCTAGCAAGCTCAGCCACCGCCCAATCCACAGGCGCCTCCGCCAACACCGGCTCAGCCACCCCGCTTCCAGACGCCGCTGGGTCACTTTTCTAACCACGTCGACAACGTGTTGGTTGCAACATGCAACCTAGAGTCTCTACCCATTCATGGAAACTCTCTGGCTGAGGTGGAGGCCAGGAACGCCATCGAGATGTTGAAAACGGTGGTGGTCCAGCAAGCACAATACTCATATAGCCGTGAACGGCTTCACTCTATGCCCCACGCAAGTCATACCAAGAGTCGCCATGAGGACCCACCTGCAGTGTATAGCAGTGAACGACATCAACATCTGCATGGCAACCCGCTTGGACCACCACACACGCGTGCCCAGGACCTTGTGGATGCAGCACGAGCTGCCCATCTGGCGGAGGCGGCGGCCACGGCGAGTCAGGGCTACCAGGCTTACGGGCCGCCCTCCCCGGTGCACGGCGAGTCAGGAGGCATGAACATAGGGATACCCTGTTTGTCACCCGCCCTCCGAAACGAGCATATGCCCAAGAACTTTAAGGGTCCGCGCACGGTTCCCAACTACATGCCAGACCTTGAGCCGGGAGCATGGGTCGAAAGTTACGAGCTTGCGATGGACATGTTCGATGTTAGCGATGCGGTGTGTGCCAAGTACTTCACGATGATGCTCGAAGCGATGACACATACTTGGCTGAAGAACTTACCATGCAACTCCATCAACACCTGGGCTGAGTTGAAGGAACGTTTCGTCAAAAATTTCAGAGGCACCTGCAAGCGTCCAATGACTGTTGTCGACTTACAACACTATTTCCAATGTCCAGATGAGTCGGCCTATCATTGGACACGGCAGTTCGCAGAGGTAATCCATTCATGAGAGGGTATCACGACGGCTCAAGCCGTGCTAATCCTGGAGAAAAATTGTCACCACCAACCCTTGGTATTGAAGCTTGGGCGACTCAAGCGCAAAGTGCAGGATATGGACGAGCTGATGGACACCCTAACTAGTTACGCCGAGTCAGATGACACCAAAGATCCCGAGGAGGACGATGAAAAAATCGGCAATGCTAAGAAGGGGGAATCAACCAGAGGCCAATCTCAAGGCCAGGGGCGAAACAACTTCAACCCCGCGGGCCAAGGTAAGAAAAGGCAGCAAGAAGGCGCCACTGAGTTCGTCGCCAGTACTAACACTGAGGCCGGGAATCAGCTGCAGAAGAAGAGGCGCTTCAGTGGCAAAAGGCCACGTAACTATCAGGAGATGCTCAAAGGTCCCTGTCCACAACATACCACAGCGGAAGGTCTGACCAGTCATTTCTGGGAAAACTGCTATGTGATTCAGGAGTTTCGTGCCGAGGCAGTCAAGGGCAACCAAGGAGGGAGCAGTGGTGGACACCTGGACCGATTTGGATCAGGCGGCCCACATGGGAATCCGTTCAACGGTGTTGCCAACCCTTATTCACAGGGCGGGTCACACTCCAACGCTGGGCAATACGTGGTCCAGGATGGCCAGCAACGCAATGCTCAAGGCGGATTTCAGCAGCAACATAACCCTACTGGCTCTCAACAGCATAACGGCAACAACGACTTCCAAAATAACCCAAACAGCTGAATAACACGCAGTATCACGTGGTTACCACCATTACTGGCAAGAGGGGCAAAAGGGACAAGAAGATTCAGCAGAGGGCCCTTAACATGGCAGAGCCGGCGCTTCCCACGTATCTTAACTGGTCTGAGAAGCCTGTCACCTGGAGTAGGGAGGATCACCCGCCCGGGTCGATAACCCTGGCGACTTGGCATTGGTGGTAGCACCACAGGTCGGGGGCTACACCCTCTCCAAAGTCCTCATGGACGGTGGCAGTAGTATCAACATCTTATACTACGACACTTTTCAGAAAATGAACTTCTCCGAGGGCGACTTGATGCCCTCATCCACGGTCTTCCACGGTATCGTCCCGGGTAAGTCAGCATATCCTGTTGGGCAGACCAAACTCAATGTGGCTTTTCGCACCGAATCTAACTACATGAGCGAGTCTCTCATGTTCGAGGTGGTCAAGATCAAGAGCCCTTATCGCACGTTGTTTGGTCGGCCGGCTTACGCCCGCTTCATGGCCAGGCTGTGTTATGTCTACCTCAAGCTCAAGATGCCAGGCCTCAGAGGTACCATCACGATAAATGGAGATCGAAAGATAGCTCAGGAGTGCGAAGAAGGAGATGCCACTTATGCTGAGTCGGCTTGCGCTGCTGAGGAGCTCAAGTTTCATCAGGCTAATGTTGACCCGGCGGATATGACTCCAATCAATAAGCCCAGAGTCGATTTAGAGTCGCCCCTCAAGTTCAAGCCAACAGATGATACCAAGCAGGTTGATTGCACGCCTGGCGACTCCTCCAAGCAATTCACTATTGGGACGTGTTTGGATCCCAAATAGGAAAGCGCGCTCAACGAATTCATTTGTGAGAATCGGGACATTTTTGCATGGAAGCCTTCTGACATGCCAGGTGTACCGCGAGAATTCGCTGAGCACCACCTTAATGTTGATCCCAAGATGAAGCCGGTTCGACAGTACCTCCGTTGTTTCAACGAAGAGAGGCGCAAAGCAATCGGGGAGGAGGTGGCCCGGCTCTTGGCCGCTGATTTCATTATGGAAGTTTTTCATCCCGAGTGGCTGGCCAATCCGGTCTTGGTCCTCAAGAAGAATGAGACTTTCCGCATGTGCATTGACTACACCGACCTCAACAAAGCCTGCCTGAAAGACCCTTTCGCTCTCCCTCGTATCGATTAAATCATTGACTCTACGGCGGATTGCGAGAGGCTGTGCTTTTTGGATGCATATTCCGGTTACCGTCAGATCAAGATGGCTGAGGCGGATCAAGAGAAGACAACCTTCATAGCCCCTTTTGGTGCTTTCTGCTATGTCTCCATGCCGTTCGGGCTGAAGAGTACAGGGGCGGCTTATCAGCACTGCATCCAGAATTGTTTGCATGATCAGATCGGGTGCAACGTCCATGCTTATGTTGACGACATAGTGGTGAAATCCCAGAAGAAGGAGTCACTCCTGGAGGATCTCAAGGAGACATTTGACAATTTGCGTGTGTATCAGATGAAGCTTAACCCGACCAAGTGTGTTTTTGGTGTCCCTGCAGGGAAGTTATTGGGTTTCCTGGTGTCAGAACGAGGCATTGAAGCTAACCCGGACAAGATTAAGGTGATTACTTCCCTCGGCAAGCCAGCTAATATGAACCAGGTCCAGCGCATGGCGGGTCGTATTGTAGCTTTAAGTCGCTTCATAAGCCGCCTCGGTGAAAAGGCTATCCCTCTTTATCAACTACTCAAGAAAACAGACCATTTTGTGTGGACAAACGCGCCCAATGAAGCTTTTGAGGCCCTGAAGAAGCAATTGGCTGAGCCGCCCATTTTAGCCGCCCCTACCGACAAAGAGCCTATGCTCCTGTACATTGCTGCTAACTCTAAAGAAGTAAGTGTGGTAGTAGTTGTCGAACGCAAGGAAGACGACAAAGTATACCCGGTCTAGCATCCAATGTACTTCGTCAGCAAGGTCTTGACACTCTCCAAGCAGCGTTACCCGCGTTGGCAGAAGCTAGTCTTTGGGATTTTCATGGCGAGTCGAAAGCTGAAGCACTATTTCCAGGAGCATCCAATCACGGTGGTCAGCTCCGCGCTGCTTGGTGATATCATACAAAATCGTGAAGCGACCGAGCGGATCGCTAAGTGGGCCATTGAACTTGGCCCTCACCACGTGAAGTATATGCCTCGCACGACCATCAAGTCTCAGGCCTTGGTTGATTTCATCAATGACTGGACCGAGTTGCAAATTCCAGAAGATAGACCGGATCACACATATTGGACCATCCACTTTGACGGATCCAGGCAGCTGGAACGCTCGGGGGCTGGCGTGGTATTAACCTCCCCATAGGGTGACATATTTTGCTATGTCCTATGGCTCATGTGTCCATGTACTACCAATGCAGCGGATTACGAGGCCTTGCTCCATGGACTCAGGATCGCCAAAGAGATGAACCTTAGCCGCGTTAGATGCCTGGGCGACTCAGATCTGGTGGCGCAACAAGTTTCTAGGACATGGGATTCCCGGGATCCGTTGATGGCGTCTTACAGGGATGATGTATCAGATGTGGTAGGTTGCTTTCATGGTTACCAGGTTGATCATATTGACTGCCGACTCAATGAGGCGGCTGATGCTCTTTCACGACTTGGGTCTTAGCAAAAGCCAGTTCCTCCCAATGTGTTTTTGGATATCTTGCATAACCCGTCGGTGAAGCTTCTCTCTGAGGAGGATACAGCGGTCCCTGACCCCGAATCTCAACTTGTGGCGGTTCTTCATGCCACCTCGGATTGGGCAGTCCCTTAAATCACTTATTTGGCACGGGGCGAGTTACCTACCGATGAGTTGCTGGCTCGCCAAATTATCCGGCGATGCAAATCTATGGTCATACATAAGGGCAAGTTGCACAAACGAAGCACTTTTGGAATTTTCCAAAGATGCGTCTCGCCCGAAGAAGGACGTGCGATCCTTAATGAGATTCATGCTAGCGGCTGTGGTCACCACGCCGGGTCACGCTCGTTAGTGTCGAATGCCTTTAGACATGCATTTTATTGGTTGACGGCCCACGCGGATGCTGAGGACATAGTGCGCAAGTGTGATGGGTGCCAGAAATTTGGGCGTCAGATGCATGTGCCGGCTCAAGAGTTGTGGATGATCCAATTTACATGGCCTTTTGCGGTCTGGGGACTCGACATGGTTGGTCCTTTCAAAATGTCTTCCAACAAAAAGACTCACCTTCTGGTGGCGGTTGACAAGTTTACCAAGTGGGTTGAAGCAGAGCCGGTTAGCAGCTACCACGCAGACACGGCTGTCAAGTTCCTCAATAAGTTGATCTTTCGCTTCGGGTATCCTCATAGTATCATCACAGATAATGTTACTAATTTATCCAAAGGTGCCATGCAAGAATTTTGTGAAAGAGAGCACATCCGACTTGATGTCTCTGCAGTTGCGCATCCCTAGTCCAATGGATAAGCGGAAAGGGCGAATCAGGAAATCTTGCGTGTGAGCAAATCCCGGCTCATGGTTCCTCTGGAACGTAGTCCGGGTTGCTGGGTTGAAGAGCTCCCTTCAGTACATTGGAGCATAAGGATTACCCCAACAGGTCCACTGATTACACGCCCTTTTTCTTGGTGTACGGAGCTGAGGCGGTCTTACCAAGTGACATCAGGCATGACTCGCCACAAGTCGCCGCCTATGTTGAGGAGGACAACGAGCTGACGCATCAGGATTCGTTGGATGTTTTGGAGGAGGAGCGTGATTTAGCTGCAACACGGTCAGTGATTTACCAGCAAGACCTGCGACGCTATCATATCCACATAGTCAAAAGCCGGGTCTTCCAGGAGGGCGACTTAGTGCTTCGATTGATTCAAGATCATACTAGCATGCACAAATTATCACCCCCATGAGAAGGGCCGTTTGTTGTCAGCAAAAGTCTTCATAATGGTTCTTACGACCTGACCTGGTGGATCTTCATCCAGATAGGCCAACAACAGAGGTAGAAACAACCCGACCTTTGAACAATGCCCACTTGCAGCCATATTATACTTAGAGCCATTGGCTCCTTATCATTGTACATAGTTTAGTCTTTTTACTCCTTATATATATAGCAATAAACTCGGCACCCACAAAATTCAGGGTCTCTGCCGTTTCAGCTTCTTGAAAGCATGAGTGTTTATTGTTTCACAAGCCGTCCAAGCATGGACGCTATCAGTATCAAAGAGCATAAGTCACCATGCTACGCTTATTTTAAAACTGGATACTGGTAAGCCAAAGAGGACCAAAGTTGCCACGTTGCACAGTTCAAACATGGGCACCTTATATGATTTTGAGAATTAAGCCGGCTTACTTGGGGGCTACTAGTTCCCAAGTCATTTTGCAGTAAGAGCGTAAACGCTTCTGCAATCCTATGACTGACTTTTCCCTAATCATAGGTCACTTGGGGGCTTCTACTCAGTGAGTTCAGCTTGAATACCCTCTTGGCTAGCGAAAAATTAATGCATTACAATAGTTATGCTGGACTGTATGTTTGGCGACTCGCCCTATGGTCCCATGTACTCTCGACGAGTCAATCCAATTGGACCCTGAACTTGCCTTGGTTAAAACATGAAGGGTGCCTGCGGGAGTCGGCATATGGAAAATAGACAAACCATGGGTTCATTGAACCTGCTTCACTGAAGCTTGACTCGCGCGTGATCAGCCGGTCTAAACAACTAAGGCTATTGCAAAAGCCTCTCTAGGGTAGCACTAGAGCCTTGCAAGCTCGTCCTACCCTGTCATGACTCATTGAGCCGACAAAATTTATGACCACAAAGTATCAATGTGGTACAATTGGAGTTTTCAAAAAGAAAACTTATTATTACTCGCCGTGTCTCATTGAGCCGGCTCAATACTTCTACTCTGCCTACATGAAGGATAATTACTTCAATGGAAATATGGCAAGAAATTCCTATTAAGGCGGCTTGTATTAACAAAAGGGTGAGACTTCATAGTGAACAAAGGTATGGAGCAGAACAATACTGTTTTCATCTACCCTATTACATGGCTCAAAAGGCTACCAAATATTACGTAACTCGGCTCTGGATTTTCTGGACTAATCTCCATGGGTGGCCCTCAAGTCACACCTTGATCAAGCCGCCTCCGGGTTATCCTGCGTCGGGCCTTCACTGTCTTGGATCTGTAAGTCGCCCATTACCCAATTGCAATTGGTTAAGGCATGAAACTCAGCTTCGTCGGTCAAGATGGTGGACGGGTCAGCATCAGAGTCAAAAGGATGCTTACTGCGCTGCAGAGTCAGAACTGTGATTTCATAAGAGGGCGGAGTGACATGTTTGTTGTTCTCATCATATGCCGCCTGATATTTGGTTAAGTCAAGGCTGGCAACTAGTTGAGTCACCGCTGGACGAGTTTCCTTCACACAACGATGGTAATCCTCCTCAGTAAATTCTGACCCGTCATCTTTATATTCTGGAAACCCGCCAGTAATCTCCTCCGGCTTAAGTTCTAGAGCATAAGCCAAGCATCGACTCAAGGTGGTAAGTACTCCTTTCCGGGTGACTGATCTTTTCAGTTCTTCAATCTTCTTTGGTAGAGTGGACAAGCATCCCAACATATACTTGATTTTCTTCGCGGGCTCCTTGTTGCCCATAACAACTTTCATAGTCAACATGCCGCCAGCATACATCTGCTCCGTTAAGGTATATATCGCCTTCAGTTTCAATACACAATCATCATGGATATTGGCGGCTCGAGGACCTACAACAAGGATATACAGATCATAAGTCGCCAAGGTGTTTTACAACATAACTTTACAAATCAAGATAGTGGCGGATGCTTACCAAAGACAACATTAGCCATCTTGGAGATGTCCATTTTCAGGCCAGCTAGTTCCCGCACGGCGACCTTCATTTGTTCTTCAGCCTGTTCGGCTCTTTTGAGTAAGGTGGCTCGATCAGCCTCGGCTTTTTTTGCAAATTCTTTGTGATCGGCCTTCATTTTCTCAATTTCAACAAAAGCAAGGCGAAACTTTTCTTCAAACTTAGCTCGGGCATCTTGTTGCTCTGCTAAGCTTTGTTTTAAGCTAGACACGGTTGAGTCGGCTTGGGTGAATGATTCCTACAGAAGTTCAGATGGTCATGACAAGTTTCATGCAGATTGCAAGCAATATCCGTGACACTTGGGGGCTAATGTATAATTCCATTTTTCTGCAGTAATACCTTGAAGCAAGACCCGAATCATCTTCACAAAGATGACTCGGCCCTTGGGGGCTACAGGTTGAAGCTTTATTGCATGTTAAACTAAAGACCTGGCTCATCTTCATAAAGATGACTCGACCCTTGGGGGCTACAGGTTGAAGCTTTATTGCAAGTTAAACCAATTAAAGACCCGACTCATCTTCACAAAGATGACTTGGCCCTCGGGGGCTACAGGTTGGAGCTTTATTGCAAGTTAAATTAAAGACCCGGCTCATCTTCACAAAGATGACCCGGCCCTTGGGAGCTACAGGTTGAAGCTTTATTGCAAGTTAAACTAAAGATACGGCTCATCTTCACAAAGATGACCCGGCCCTTAGGGGCCACAGGTTGAAGCTTTATTGCTAGTTAAACTAAAGACCTGACTCATCTTCACAAAGATGACCTGACCCTTGGGGGGCTACAGGCTGAAAGCTTTATTGCAAGTTAAATTAGAGACCCGACTCATCTTCAAGAAGATGACCTGGCCCTTGGGGGCTACAGGTTGGAGCTTTGTTCAATCTAAAGACCCGACTCATCTTCACAAAGATGACCCGACCCTTGGGGGTTTCAGGTTGAAACTATCTATAAAGCTTGTCGCAACAATTCGACTCATCAAAAATGACTTGCCTTTTGGAGGTCTAATGGGAGTAGGTGTGAAGAAGGATAACATGTATAATAGGTCATGCATTTTCTTCGTCATGTTAACCAAGTTTTTTCCATTCGTGACTCGTCTACAGGCGACTCAAGTAGCCAACATGTAATTCATCAAACTCTAGCTTCTTGATACGTCCATTTTGCATCATGTTTTCATGTTGATATTTATCGCTTCTTGGGCTGTTATTTCACTTCACGATACAATACTTATGCCTTTTCTCTCTTATTTTGCAAGGTTTACATGAAGAGGGAGAATGCCGACAGCTGGAATTCTGGCCTAAAAAAGGAGCAAAGTCAAGATACTTATTCTGCGCAACTCCGAACGCCGCAAAAATCAACGAGGATTTTTTTCTGGATTTATAAAAAAATATAGGCCAAAGAAGCAATAGAGGGGCGCCAGCAGGTGGCCACAAGCCTGCTTGGCGCGGCCACCCCTCTGGCCGCGTCCAAGGGGCTTGTGGGCAGCCTGCTGGCCCACTGGCCCCCTCTTGTGCTATATGAAGGGTTTCGTCCAGAAAAAAAATCAGGGAGGAACTTTTTCGTGGATTCGCCGCCGCCACGAGGCGGAACTTGAGCAGAATCAATCTAGAGCTCCGGAAGGACGATCCTGCCGGGGAAACTTCCCTCTCGGAGGGGGAAATCATTGCCATCGTCATCACCAACACTCCTCTCATCAGAGGGGACTCGTCACCATCAACATCTTCATGAGCACCATCTCATCTCCAAACCCTAGTTCATCACTTGTAACCAATCTCCGTCTCGAGACTCCGATTGGTACTTGTAAGGTTGCTAGTAGTGTTGATTACTCTTTGTAGTTGATGCTAGTTGGATTATTTGGTGGAAGAGTTTATGTTCAGATCCTTGATGCTACTCATTACCTCTCTGGTCATGAATATGATTATGCTTTGTGAGTAGTTACTTTTGTTCCTGAGGACATGGGATAAGTCATGCTAATAATAGTCATGTGAATTTGGTATTCATTCGGTATTTTGATGTGTTGTATGTTGTTTTTCCTCTAGTGGTGTTATGTGAACGTCGACTACATAACACTTCACCATTATTTGGGCCTAGAGTAAGGCATTGGGAAGTAGTAAGTAGATGATGGGTTGCTAGAGTGACAGAAGCTTAAACCCTAGTTTATGCGTTACTTCGTAAGGGGCTGATTTGGATCCACTAGTTTAATCCTATGGTTAGACTTTGTCTTAATTCTTCTTTCGTAGTTGCGGATGCTTGCAAGAGGGGTTAATCATAAATGGGATGCTTTCCAAGTAAGGGCAGTACCCAAGCGCCGGTCCACCCAATCAAACTATCAAAGTAACGAACGTGAATCATATAAACATGATGAAAACTAGCATGACAGAAATTCCCGTGTGTCCTCGGGAGCGTTTTTCCTCCTATAAGACTTTGTCCAGGCTTGTCCCTTGCTACAAAAGGGATTGGGCCACTTTGCTGCACCGTTGCTACTTTTTTTACTTGTTGCTTGCTACTAATCATCTCACCACACAATCACTTGTTACCAACAATTTCAGTGCGTGCAGATTTTACCTTGCTGAAAACCACTTGTCAGATCCTTCTGCTCCTCGTTGGGTTCGACACTCTTACTTATCGAAAGGACTATGATTGATCCCCTATACTTGTGGGTCATCACTTCTCCATATTAGGAAGCTTCAACTTGGTGATACACTTCTCTAAAAAGATTGGGGCATCCTTGGACGTATGCTTGGTCAACACTGCGGATGCAGGTTCAGAGTAGCCTATTTCGACAATAGAGACTGGTCTTGATCAGGTGTCACATCTTCAGCCGCCTTTTGAGGGCTCGACAGGTTGAGATTCTCAGCAGCTTCCTTCTGAGGACTTGGTAACTCATCTTGAATATCGGGAAGGTCATTAGTAGCTTTAGTGTGAGTCTCATCCGGTTCATCTTAAGCTTCCGGAATGGAAGTGATTATTCCTGTTTTCTTAGCCGCCTTGGAGTTAGAGGATGACTCGCCGGTTTTCCTCTTTTTGGCTTGAGCCCTATAAGGGCAGCAGTTATGGTAAAATTGAAATATTGGTGTTTAAAGAACATATTGACAATTGTACATACCCCTGGAGGCATATTAACGGGGGAAGGGCTGAAGCAGCTGAGTCACCAGAGGAAGGAGGTGAAACCTGTTGGACATAAGATTCAAAAGATTGGGTAAGTCGCGAGAATCGGTTGCACAGGAAAGAAGGACATTTAATATAAAATGTACATTGCTCTGTCGCTCGCGACCAGACGTTCTCTTTGGCAAACCGGACAGGAGGTCCCCAGAGCGGCTTCGAGTATGACGTTTTGGTGTAAAACTCGCCTTCTTCAAAAGGAAATCGAGATCCAGATGAGCATCTGGGTGAGACAGGGGAACTTTCCTACAGACTCGCCTTGCCGACTTGGTGGAGAAGAATTTGAGTAGGAAGAAATAGAAATTACCTCGACGTCTTCATCTTGGCAATCTATGTCATCATCCTATAATTGGAAATGGCAACACTTGAGTACAAGTTGTGTTAGAATAATAAAGACGAGAGCATTTACCTCTGAGTGTTCCTCGATGGCCTGAGACTCGCCCATAACGGATGACTCTTTGGTGGCGGCTTTGCCCTTGGTTTTCTTCTTCGGGGAAGTTTTTGGCACCTTCTTGACGACGGTTTTGTGTCTTCGTTTCCAGAAAGGCGAGTCCTTCTGATTAATATAATTATAACCCGGATAGAGACAAGCCCAAGGATAAAAAAAAGCAAGACAGGTGAGTTGAGTTAGTTCACCTCTGGAGCCGGGTTGGAAATACAGAACGGTTTTAACCCAATCTTGGAGCAATTCTCAAGGGGCTCACCACATAATTTCGTCACAATATCGACAATATCTCCTTCTTCAAGTATAACGTTGTAGAAGAATTGCAGATGGTTTAAGTCGCCATTGTATTCGCACATTAAGCTGTCCCGGCGGCTCAAAGGCATTATCCTCCACTCCACCCAGCAGCGGATCAGATCGATGCCGGTAAGGCCGTTGGCGGTCAAGGCCCTAAGCTTTGCAAAGATAGGGGGGTGAAGCTTCTTCTTCATCAGTTAGCTGCTCAGGCAGCTTAAAATCCATGGGCAGACGTTCCTGCCTAAAACCTTGTGAGGGGTTCTCAGTGGGTGGAGAGGTGTCGCAACAGTAAAACCAAGTCTTTGCCCAACCTTTGGGGTGACTACGCAGAGTAGCAGCCGGGAACTCGCATTCTTGTTGCCTCTGAATATTGACTCCTCCGAGTTCTAGGCAGGGACCGTCAGTGAATTCAGTTTGGCGGTTCGAATAGAAGAATTTCCTGAACAGGAGGACGGTAGGCTCTATTTGCAAGTAAGCTTCACAGAATACTTGAAACTGACAGAGGTTGCTGATGGAGTTTGGGCCTAAGTCTTGAGAATGGAGGTTAAAAAAGTGTAGGGCGTCTCTAAAAAACTTTGAGCCAGGTGGTGTGAAGCCCCGCTTAATATGATCAGTAAAAACTACTACTTCCCCGCTCGCGGGCTGCGAGCGTCGTTCCCCTAAGGCAGTTCGCCAACCGATTGCTTCTTGTGGTGCGAGAGTGCCCACCTTCACGAAATTTTCAAGGACAGCGTCACTGATCTCTATTGGCAACCGCTTGCATTTGGAGATGGAACCCATGGTTGCAGGCTCAGGAGATAAAAATCTGCATAAGGACGATTGGCGGGTCGTAAGGACCTACAAATCATTGACTCGCTCACATGCGATTGGGGAAATCTAAAAAGGCATTGTGACTCGCCGCGACACTAAGGGCGGGTTACAATCTAGATTTCCTTTAGGAAGTTTTGGGTTGGGGATAAACACCATTCCGATATGGGACCAGAAAATACAGAGCTACAGATGCCTCTAAAAAGGGAAATAATTCACAAAAGTTCAAGAACACTAAGAATACAGGTGCACTGTAAAAACTATGAGGTGATCTTGCGAAGCAATGAAGGGAGCAACAGATCTACTATGAAATATTAATGGATCTACCGCAGGTCTTTGCTAGACTACGGGATTCAAGCAATGCCTATGAGGATTAATAGCACAGTATAGGGATGCTAAATTAACTCCAATGCTATCCTAAGAACTAGGGGAGTTTGAGAGTTAGATCTACAAAAGGGGAGAGGACTCACCTAATAAATGAGGACGAAGGCGGAGGTAGGTCGCTGAGGTTTGTGCCAAGAACCACGCCCAACCGATCCAGAAAGCTGCAGATCCAAAGTGGAGGCTCGGTGGCGGCTCGGTGTTCGTGGCACGAGCTCGAGGAAGGAGAGGAAGTGGGGAGACGGAATAGAAGTAGGTGGGGGATTTCCTTCCCCCTGCGACTATTTAAAGGCCTAAGGCTGAAATTGAGATGGCAGGAACGGGAGTCAAGGAGGCGCATTAAAAATTGGAAATGATGGCGCCTAGATTTTTGGGATGACAAGATAATTCAAAATATCCGTTGAAGATGACGTCACCGAGATCCCTATAATAATGGGTAAGATGGCATCACCCATAAGTGACCTGGCGATTCAGGCGAAGCATGAAGATTGGCGGCTTGTCATTCTTTGAAGAATAAAGGTCAGAGATCACGTGTGAGTCGTCGTGGTCAGGTATGAAGGTTTATTGGCGTGAATAAATTCAAGTCAATCTGGGGCCTAATGTTGGGGATATTACCCACCGTATGACCCATCCTATTGGCCGGGTCAGGTTCATGGCGACTCAACATTCATGATCAAGATATGCCTTGATCCAGGATCCGGAAGGTGTGAGGAGATCTTAAGTGGAGAGTCGGCCGAGCCCGCGAGCCTGGATGGCGGTTCAAGGCCTATGAAGAAGATGACTCGCTGGGTAGTTTCCTTGCTTGGGAGACACGTCGGTTTAGAGATATGACAGGCCACAACTTATTATGTGGCCTGGACTCTTGTAAAACCTAGGATCTCGACCTGTATATAAAGGCGAGTTGCTAGGGTAGATAGGGTCAAGTTAAAATCCATCGAGAGCTAGTTCACGCGAGTTATGACCCCCTTGTAATCGATTCCACCATCAATATACACAAAGTAGGACACATGCTTTTACCTCCATTGGAGGGGCCGAACCTGGGTAAGCCGGAGTCTTGCTTCCGCTCAACCCCTTTGAGTCGCCACCAAGGTGCAATGGCTCCATCACTAAGTCCTTTCACGTAGAATGTTCCGTGACAAAACCACGACACTAGGTTCACGAGACTTATAGTGAACAGGGTCCGTTCTTATCTATCTACCACGGTGTTAGGAGCACTGAATGCTTGTCAGGCCCCTGACCTGTATCAAGGTGGTAGCGACACGTACTGTTGGGGATATTATCTGTTGTGTGACCCGCCCTAGTTGGGCCGGGTCACCAAGCGGGCGACTCATCCTTTGGCGATTCAAGATTTAGCCCAATAAGGCCGGGGGCTAGATGGCGGTTCGTGATCATCGTGAAGTATCCGTCATAGGGAAGGTCTCCAAGTCTTGGAAAGCACGGCGACTTAGAGATAGAAAGAATCATGACTTGCGTGATGGCAAGGACTCTTGTAAGCCCTAAGGGCTCGACCTGTATATAAAGGCGAGTCCTAGGGGAAGATAGGGCAGGTTAGAAATCATTGAGAGCTAGGTTAGGCGAGTTACGCCCTCCTTGTAATCAAACTAACATCAATACAACACAAAGCAGGACGTAGGCTTTTACCTCCTCACGAGGGGCCGAACCTGGGTAAATCTCTGTCTCGCTCCCGTTCGACCCCTTTGAGTCGCCACCAAGGTGCGATGGCTCCAACACTAAGTCCTTTCACGAGGACATCTGCCGTGATAAAACCACGACACGTACCCAGGCATTTCGATACCTGGATGTTGTGCTGGCGCATGAGGGATACACTGGCATTGCGATAGGCGGTGGCACTTTCGCGGGAGGGAGCACCTGCCAGGCGAGAGGGGCTTGCCGGGCTGGTGTCCTCGCCAGTGGCCGAGCCTATCTTCCTGGCAAGGAGAGCTTTCTGGGGCTCTGTCGTGTCCTCCCAGCAAGGAGAGCTTGTCGGGGTCTTGTAACTCAAGTCGTCTCTCACACCCTTGGGGGAGGTGTGGCCTTGAACGTTATCCCGGCAAGGCAAGCTTGTCAGGGCCTTGTATGTCATCCCGGCAAGTCAAGCTTGTCGGGGCCTTGTATCTTTATATGTTTATCATCACACGCTGCGTGTGGCCTTGAAGAGCTTGGGGGTTAATATCCTAGCCAGCTCCTGCCGTGCCCTGCCACCAGAGGGTCTACTTGCGCCCGTGCACAAGTCTGGGGCACTGGAGACCCCAGTCTTTAGTGCATCGACAGGAGCCCCCGGGCCTAGGCCACACACGCGTGCGAGGCGTTGTTGGGCCAGGCCCAAAGTGGTGCACGGGCTTCTGTGGCTGGAGCCGTTGCTAGGGGCATTTTCCCACGTCGCTTATTGAACGCGTGAAGTGGGGAGGTGCGCGTCTAGTGGCCGTCCCACCTCCCGAAACGCTTCCACCACCCGCGAGCCATGCGCAATAACAGACAGGCAAGTAGCAGAAGTGGCCTTAAAAGTCGCAGCCATGGCTGGGCCCCGCTGCATGCATTGGCGTAGCAGGGCGGTTCCCTGTTCGCCCGTGAGCACGGGTGACTGTGTGAGAGGGGCGGCAGTTCTTGGAGTGTGGAAGGCTAGCCCCCGTGCCCCACCCTATAAATCAGGGGGTTTGCGAGGAGGTTTTGCACATCCACCCACTCCTAGAATGCTCAACACATCAACGTGATCTTCATTAATTTCTTTAGCTTCAGGTGGCGCTCGCACCTAACAATGGTTAGGGGACGAGGTCGGCCACCATCAGCCGCTCGAGCGGCGAGAGGATCCCGTTCGGATCATGCCATAGCTTCAGGAGCCGCAACTGCGGAGGACGGACCGAGTGCCCAAGGTGGTGGAAGGGCGAGGGGTCGTGGCCGACGCGGAGGACGTGGCCGGGGAAGGAGCGATGCTACTCCAGCACCTCCGCCTTCTCCTTCAGCACCACCCTCTCCTCCATGGGGTGGTCATGCGGATGCGACGGCGCTGGAGTTTGTCCTGGAGATTTGCGGTGATCTTCGAGGCCATCTGCACCTCCCTCGCCCTTTTGCTAGGGCAATGGAGGACGTCAGGCCTTCCGTCTTATGGCTGCGGGCATACGGGTGCTCCCACGATTCCATGCAGGTAAACATGGAGTACCCGAAGTGCCGCTCCATGTTGCTCGGGCGCGGGTGGAAGGCCTTTGCCCACGCCCACAACCTCGAGGACGGGCATGTCCTCCGCTTTAAGCTAGCGGAGGAGGATATGCTATCTGTCAAGTTTTATGGGCGCTCATGTGTGCGTCTCGGCTGTTGCGAAGAGAGCTCTAGCGGTGCCGAATGTCCCTCCTCGAGCGAAAGCGACGAGGAGGATAGTGGTGGTGGGGACGTTCGCGGTGGGTCAGGATCTCGGGGTGTCCAGTCGGAGGATGACACCCCGAGCTCTAACTGACTGCCGGCCGCACCAGCATGGCTAACTTATGCCTCGCCCGCGCCCATCGAGGTTATCTTGCCGGAGCCGGCGTCAGTGCCTCGTGTTTCAGGAGGAGGCACCTTCACAAGATCTGGCTTCTCCATCCCCTCCTACTAGGGTCACCTCGCCGGGGCCGGCGCCGGTGCCTTGTCTTCCAGGAGGAGGTGCGCTCGCGGGCTCCGGATTGTTCGCCCCTTCCTGTGGACCTGTCCCCTCGCACCGAACCAGAGAGACCGGGACGCGCTTGTCGGCGATGCGAGGTCGACACCTATGGTAATCAACGTGAAACACTTGTGATCGTATGGTGGGGAGAGGTGACGTGAAGAGCAGAGCTAACAATCAGCACCTGGCAAGCCTTTTTACCCAGGTTCAGGCCGCTTACGCGTAAAACCCTACGTCCTGCTTGTCTGGTTGTATTAAGCGTTTTGTTGTAGATTGTTATAGTGACCGTTGATGATCGTCTTATGGGTCGATGTCCAACAAGTCTAACCCCTTCGAAATGAGCTAAGGGCCTCCTTTTATAGGCAAAGGGGTCGCCTACAGTCCTTGGTGGTAGGTTCACGAGGAGTTACAATGAACCTAGGGCGGTGCTTATCCGTCTACCATTGTCAGGTGCATTTAATACACATCTTGTCCTTGTCAGAGATGTGCTAGTGAAGACACGTATCTAGGTGTTTCGACATCTGGACGTTGCGCTGTCACTTGGGGGGCGGTGGCACTGTGGCAAGGGCGGTTGCCGACCAGTGGCCAGGCCCGTCATCCCGGCAAGGAGCTTGCCGGGGCCTTGAATCTTCGTCCCGACAAGGGAGCTTGCCAGGGGCTTCAGTCGTCATCCCGGCAAGGGAGCTTGTCGGGGTCTTGTACTTGGTGAGTTCATCACGTCCACCAAATGGGCGCGGCCTTGGCCATCTTCATGGCAAGGCAGGCTTACCGAGGCCTTGATAATCTTGGGGGTTGCATGTTGACTAGGTCCTGCCATGCCCTGCCGGCAGGGGCTCTTCACGCCCGTACACAAGCCTGGGGTACTAGGGACCACAGTCTTTAGTGCACTGGCAGGAGCCCCCGGGCCTGGTCCACACATGCATGTGAAGCGTTGTTGGGCCACGTCCAAAGAGGTGCACGGGCTTTCGTAGCTGGATTCGCTGGCGGTTGCTTTTCCTGACGTCGCGCCTTGGACGCGCGAAGTGGGAGGTCGCGCGCGGAGTGGACTTTCCACCTCCTGAAACACCTCTGCCACTCACGTGGCATGCATAGTTATGGATGGACAGGTGGCAGACGTGGCCTTAAAAGGCGTAGTAGTGGCTGGCCCGCCCGTGCATGCATTGGTGCAGCAGGGCAGTTCCCTGTTCGCCCGTGAGCACGAGCAATTGGGTGAGAGGGGTGGCGGCTTCTGGAGCAAGGGAGGCTAGCCCCCGCGCCCCGTCCTATAAATTGGGAGGGTTTGTGAGGGATTTTGCTCACCCAACTCCTTCTGAATCCACCAACTTCTCAACCTTGGTCTTTAGAGTCTTCTTCTGTCTGTAGGTGGCGCTCGCCCCTAACCATGGTTAGGGGATGGGGCCGGCCACCGTCGGCCACTAGGGTGGCGAGAGGATCCCGTTCAGATCATGCCACAGCTTGTGGGGGCTACTCGGCGGAAGACGGCCTGAGCGCCCGTGGCGGAGGAAGGGCGAGGGGCCGCAGTCGTCGTGGAGGTTGAGGTCAGGGGAGGCGGAGCGCTACTCGAGCGCCCCGCCTTCTCCGAGGTTTGCTCCTGTGGCGATCCTCCATGCTGCCCGGGCGAGGCTGGACAGCCTTCGCCCGCGCCCATCTCCTCGAGGACTGGCATGTCCTCCGCTCCAAGCTAGCGGACGCGGACATGCTGTCCATAAAGTTTTGTGGGCGCCCACGTGCGCTTCTCGACTGCTGGGAAGATCGCTCGAGTGGCATTGAATGCTCCACTTAGAGGGACGGCTGCAGACAACGGCAGTGGTGACAGTGTTGGGTCTAGTCCCAAGCCCGGGGGAATCGAACCGAAAGGCGATTCCCCCGGCTGGGACTGAGTGCTTCCTCCACTGGCGCGGCCCAGTCACGCCCCTTCCTCTCCTCGGAGGGGGGGATCTCAACCGGATCCATCACCCCCTTCCCGCGGCTTGACGAGGCCGAACCCGCTTCCATCGGTACAACGTTGTTCCCGGGGAACCCGCGTGGATGTACCGCGGGCCTTGTCGTGCCTTGTCTTCATGAACTCCAATTCCTCCGCTTAGGGTGATCCTCGTCAAAGGACAGAGTCTTTAGGTTAGGAGTCAAATGTATCCATTCAAATGAATGAAAATATTGTTTTCCCTTTTTCTGATTCTATTCTTTGTATGATTCGTCTTTGCATTCTCTGGGAGCTTGCCGGCAACTACTGGCAAGACTCCTTGCCACGTTCCGTGCAACCATAGAAATCGCCAAGCACAGCTTGAGACAAAATCAGGCGCTACATAGCCGCTTGGTCTATTGATCAGGTTCAAAACAATTTGAAGGCGCTCTGTGGCTGTTCAGGTCGTTTGAACGAGTTCGAAATAAAGACAAGGTGCACTGATCTTTGGAAAGGTCCCAGTATGCGCAGACTCCACACTCAAAGATTAGAAACTTTTAAAGGGAGAACACAGAATCTATCTACTTCAAATCTGAATCTTAAACTTGAAACTTATCTGCTCGCGCCGTGGTTGCATGGCGCTCAAATCTTTTGCCGGGGCGTCGGGGTCCCCAGCAAGCAAGAAATTACCGCTCCCGTCATCTTTTTCCCTGGCAAAGACTTCTTCCCGATAGTCCACGACCGTTGTTTGGAGAAAAGGTTGGCCAGGGTTTAACCCCTTTACTTTTCTCTTGCTAGGTTGTGCTTGCGGAGCCCCCGAGCGCATCTTGGGCGATGATACGATGTTCTCAGGGGCACAACTCTTACGCTGGAGTGCGCATTGGGGCTTCGGGACCATTTGGCGCATCCTCAACGACTATGCATCACTCCACAGTGGTGCGTCCGTTGGAGTATGCACCAAGGCCTCTGTGAAGCTCCTAGGTATGCACTCGACAGCTGCACGTTGGCCCCGAGCGACGCATCGGCTGATGGCACCACCTTTGGATCCTTCACCTCCCTACCTTGTGATCGCATAGCAACACGCTCGCGCAGGCCTTGGGAAGCCGTAGCAGAACAAAGCATCCGCCGCGGTACCCCATTTCCGGGGGAACTGCGGCGCAGCGCCCAAACTTCCAAGAATCTTGTGCTGCATTTGCTTAGTTTTGCGCAAAACTCCACACCCCCTACCTGGCGTGCCAAAGATGTCGGCGATGCGAGGTCGACTCCTATGGGAATCAACATGAAACCCTTGTGATCATAGGGCGGGGAGAGGTGACGTGAAGAGCAGAGCTAACAATTAGCACCCGACAAGCCTTTTTACCCAGGTTCGGACCGCTTACGCGTAAAACCCTACGTCTTGCTTGTTTGGTTGTATTAAGCGTTTTGTTGTTGATTGTTACAGTGACCGTTGATGATTGTCTTATGGGTCGATGTCCAAAAACTCTAACCCCTTCGAAATAAGCTAAGGGCCTCCTTTTATAGGAAAAGGGGTTGCTTACGATGCTCGGTGGTAGGTTCACGAGGAGTTACAATGAACCTAGGGCGGTGCTTATCGATCTACCGATGTCAGGTGCATTTAATGCACGTCTTGTCCTTCTCAGCGATGTGCTGGTGAAGACACGTATCCAGGTGTTTCGACACCTAGACGCTACGCTGGCGCATGCGGAATGCGCTGACACTTGGGGGGTGGCACTGTGGCAAGGGCGCTTGCCCACCAATGGCTAGGCCCGTCATCCTGGCAAGGAGCTTGCCGAGGCCTTGATTCTTCGTCCCGACAAGGGAGCTTGCCGGGGGCTTCATTCGTCATCCCGGCAAGGGAGCTTGCTGGGGTCTTGTACTTGGTGAGTTCATCAAGTCCACCAAATGGGCGCGACCTTGGTCATCTTCCCGGCAAGGCACGCTTGCCGAGGCCTTGATAATCTTGGGGGTTGCATCTTGACTGGGTCCTGCCATGCCTTGCCGTCAGGGGCTCTTCGCGCCCGTGCACAAGTCTGGTGCACTAGGGACCCAAGTCTTTAGTGCACCGACAACGCTTGTCGAGGCTGGTCCCGTTCGCATCGGCACAATGCTGGTCCTGGAGGAGCCAACCTAGGTTGTGCCACGAGCCCCATCGTCTTTTGTGTTCTTGAACTTCTGCCCGGCAAGCATGGTCCCTCGCTAAAGAGTCTAGCATAGGTTAGAGTAGAAAAGATCATCCATGTAATATGTGTCAGATTATCCCAAACAAATGAATGAAATATTGTTTCCCCTTTTTCTGATCCCACTTTTTGTATGATTCATCTTTGTGTTTTCCGGAAGCTTGTCGATGTGACTGGTCCTACCGCTAGTGCTTTGAGGAGCGGATCCTTAGCAGTTCGTCAAAGGGGTCATTACCGGCAAGAGTCCTTGCCGCACTTAGTGCAACCATAGAAATCATCGAGCGCGGCTCGAGGCGAAATCAGGTGTTGCCTAGCCGGTTGGTCTGTTGATCAAGTTCGAAACAGTGTGAAGGCGCTCTGTGGCTGTTTGGGTCGTTGAATGAGTTTGAAACAAAAACAAGGTGCACTGATCCTAGCAAGGTTCCACTGCACGCAAATTTCTCATACAAAGATCGGGATCTCTAAAAGGGAAACAATCTATCTACTCAGAAATATCATGTGAAGCTTTTGCAACTTATATGTCATGCCGCTTCTCACGGCGTGTGAATCCTTTGCCGGGGCCTCAGATCCCTGACAAGCTTGATGTTACGGCTCCCGACAACGCCCTCGCCGACAAGGTCCTTGCCGATGGTCTCAGACCATCATTTAGGAAAGGGGTTCGCCGGGGTGCAACACCTTTTATCTCTTTTTTCCAAGCCGTGCTGACGGAGCCCCAGATCGCATCTTTGGTGGCGATGCGACACCTCCATGGGAGAAAACGTTTTTGCTGGAGTGCGCGTAGGGGCTTCGGGACCTGTTGGCACATCCTCGATGGCTATGCATTGCTCCATAGAGGTGAGTCCGCCGAAGTATGCGCCGAAGGCCTCTTTGAAGCTCCCACGCACACCCTCGACAACAACGTACTGTCCTGGAGTGACCCACCAGCCTGATGGCATCGATCTTAGGGTCTCTGCTTCCGCGGCCTGAGCTTACGCAGTAACGCGTCTGCTCAGGTGGTGGGAGGCCATAGGAGAGTGGAGGAACCACCACCGAGCCCCGCTTCGGAGAACTGCGGCGTTGTGCTCAGGTCCCAATAATCTGGCACATCGCTTGTTTAGATTACCGCAAGACTCTCACCCCCTACCTGGCACGCCAAAGATGTCGGGGACGTCGACGCGCCTGTGGGGACCTACGCGGCTCCCTTCGTGGTTTCGGGAGCAAGGGAGCCAAGGGCGGAGCTATCGATGAACACTTGCAAGCTTTTACTCAGGTTCGGGCCGCTTAGTGTGTAAAACCCTACTCTTGCTTTGTGTGTGTATTAGCTTTTTACTGTAGGATTAGCTGCTACAGAGATTGCCTGTTGTCCGATGTGCAAAGTATCTAAGCCCTGAGAAATGAGATATGGGCCTCCTTTTATAGGCAAAGGGGTCACCAACAGTGCTCAATAGTAGGTTCACGAGACTTAAAGTGAACAGGGTCTGTTCTTATCTACTACCATGGTGTTAGGGGCATTGAATGCTCGTCAGGCCCCTGACCAGCATCAAGGTGGTAGCGACACGTACCTAGGCATTTCGACACCTGGATGTTGTGTTGGCGCATGCGGGATGCGCTGGCACTGCGATAGGCGTTCGCACAATGGCAGGAGGGAGCACCTGCGGGGCAAAAGGGGCTTGCCAGGCTGGTGTCCTCGCCAGTGGCCGAGCCTGTGTTCCCGACAAGGAGAGCTTGTCGGGGCTCTGTCATGTCCTCCCGGCAAGAAGGGCTTGCCGGGGTCTGGTAACTCGACTCGTCTCTCACACCCTTGGGGGAGGTGTGGCCTTGAACATCATCTTGGCAAGGCAAGCTTGTCGGGGCCTTGAATGTCATCCCCGCAAGGCAAGCTTATCGGGGCCTTGTATCTGGATATGTTCATCACACCCTGTGTGTGGCCTTGAAGAGCTTGGGGGTTAATCTCGTAGCAAGCTCTTTCCGTGCCCTGCCACGAGAGGGTCTGCCTGCGCCCGTACACAAGTCTGGGGCACTGGAGACCCCAGTCTTCAGTGCACCGATAGTTCTGATCGGTGGCGCTATCGTACATCCATGTTAGTGGGGACTTCAACCCACGTAGGGTAATGACACCGAGAGTCCATGGAGGGCTCCACCCATGGAGGGTCCACAAATAAGCAGGCTTGTCTATTCCACCACATCTTTCGTCCACAGAGGATTAGCCTTACTCACGATAGATCTTCACAAAGTAGGCTATCTCCTTGCCCTTACAAACATCTTGGTTCAACTCCAAAACATGAAGTAGGAGGCTCCCAAGCGACATGTAACCAAACTAGGAGGCACCACCCTCCAAAAGGTAATAGATGTGGTAGATCAATGAACTCCTTTCTCTTGTGCTTCTAAAGATAGTCTCCTCAACACAAATCTCTCTCTCAGAGAATATGCATGGGTAGGAGAGGTTGATTTGGTGGAAAGAAGTTCGGGGAGGCTAGAGATCAAGTTTCAAATGATTGGATTGGAATATCTTGATCTCAACACATGAATAGGTGGTTCTCTCTCAGAAAATGGATCTGGAAATGAAGTGTGTGTTACGAGTGCTTCTCCCACGAATGAGATGTGGGTGAAGGGGTATATATAGGCAACAACCAAAATCCAACAGTTACACACAAAAGAGCAGACTCGGTGACACCAAAGTGGAAAACTCGGTGGTACCGACTATTACTAAAGATGTGAACTTTTGAATCTCGGTGAGACCGATATATAGAAATCGGTGGCTCCGAAAAGGTGACTGACGGTCAGATGGCCAAACTTGGTGGCACCGATACTCAAACTCAGAAATTACGATTTTGTGTATTGAGGCAACAAAATGTTGGTCACCCAAACTTGGTAGCACCGATGCAGTTTCGGTTGCACCGATTTGGTGGGAATGGCTACGGATCTGTCTGAGGTTCAAACTCGGTGTGTCCGATGTGGCAATGTTGGTGACACCGAATTTGTGAATGTGGAATTGGACAAAGTGGATACGTGGGAAAAATTACTAAGTGTTTCGGTGGCTAACTTGAGTATTTGAGCAATCAGTTCATTTTACTACCTCGCCCCCTTTTGATAGCATTGGCTTTCCTATGGACTCAAAAGTGATTTCGCACAAATATAAAATGAATAGTCTTCTAGCTTGAAGATTGAGCCAATATCATTCCTTTCTTGCATCAAGGGGTATATCTCCACATAAACCTTAAGCCATAGCATCTTTTGAACTTTTCTGAAATATACTTGGAAAACACATTAGTCCAATGATGCATATGTTGTGATCCATTATCTAAACCACCCTAGGGAGCTATTGTGCTTTCAATCTCCCCCTTTTTGGTAATTCATAACAACCTATAGATCAAAGCTTCGAGAAAAGATATAATCAATGATTAGCATCGACGCTTTGAGAAGTATGTGAAAAGCAAGAGCTCCCCCTAAATTTGTGCATTATTTAAAATTTGCTTTTGAATGCAAATGCACAATCGATTAGGATCATGGGTTACTCTTCCATGTCGCATACATGTTGGTGGTGCGTAAAAGTAATAACAATGCACATGGCACCAACAAGATAAGTGAATGATCATCACAAGGATAACTAAAATATAATATTGTAGCATTACACAGGATAAAGTATACGATCACAGACAGAAAGAATAAAGTCACCCAACAAACGAACTTTTTAAAACCAAACAAGAGCAAATAAAGTCAAAATCTCTCTCTCACACGAAGTCTATGATCTATACATCCCCCCTTTGACAACAAGTTACCAAAAACTTCATAAGTATAGAACTACACGTCTCTCTAGGCAGCTGATGATGATGGATTCGATAGGATGGTGTCTGCAAAGGTGTCTTCTGAAGTCCTTGTAGCTGGAGGAGTTGATACTAGAGGTGCTTGAGCTAGAGCTGGTGCTGAAGATGTCCGGCCTGTCTCCTGAGTAGGAACAACACCTGACCGAGGCATGGTGCTGAACCTAGTAGTAGTGGGAGGAGGAGACTCATCCTCATCATCATCATCATTTTTATCTTCATCCTCTGAGCGTGGAATCTCCACAGAGTCAACTTCATGTTGAAGTTGTGTGACAATGGTGGTTAACTCAGTTACCTTCACATCCATGGTTTGGAACCTTGTCTCCACAACCCTCTCAAGGATCTTCTGATTTTGCATGATTTCCTGAATGTTCTTCCCCATGCTTTGGACAACGCTCACTAGGAATGCCATTTTCTCAGCTCGGGTTCTGTGTTGTGGAACTGGAGGTGGCCTGTTTCTAGCAGCTTCAACCACTGCTGCCTCTGCTGACATTCTTGCTGCAGCTGAGTTAGGATCATTGTCGTGCATCACAACCTCATTATCTTCATACTCAGGCTGAAGAGGTAGATGGGGATGATCAACTAGATATGCATGCTTGCCTAGCTAAGCATTGATGATCATCTGAATGTAGGGTGCATATCCACATGATCTCTTCTGATCCACAACAGTCCTTCGAATAGTCTCAACTATCAAATTAATCACTCCAAATCTGGTATGTGTGTCTATGAGGTGCAACAGGTTGATAGAATATCCTCTGATCATCTGATCCTGACATACTGATAGACAAGCAATCAGCAGTACCTCTGAAGTGGATATAGGAAATATAGACTAGATGAGCATCAAAAAATTCAGATAGTGTTTGAAAATTTGAAGTCTGAAACTTGGGGTATGATATTCTGTAGGATGTAAATCGGTGGCACTAAGTTGGAATTTTTGGAGTCACCGAGAAAACAAACTCGCTTAACAAAAACATGGCAATCATTTTTGGTGGCACCGAAAATAGCTGCTCGGTCTCACCGAGTTGCTTCTCAGAAACCCTAAAATAGGAATTGGTGGAACCGATTTTCAAACTCGGTCTCACCGAGTTGCATACTGTGGCAGATCAGATCCAAAATTTCCTACTTCTCCTAATCTATTGATCTTATCTGGTGGACAGGAGTTTTGCACAATGTGGAAAGACGAATAAGAGGATCCAATGCGTGAGAATCTGACAGGAGACACAAAGGGGATCGAACTGTACCCTAGCTCGGCGGCGGTTAGGCTACGGCGACAACGAGGTAGCAGATTTCGTCGACAACGGCGAGTCCCGACGGCAGCGGTGCTCGGGGAGTCAAGGCGATGACTTGGAGTCTCGGGGGAAACGAGGGTTTGTGGAACAAACTATTTTGAATATAGAAAATCAAAAGGTCCGCCCCACACATATACATACCCGTGCAATGTCGGTGTCACCGAGATGGAAAAATCGGTGGCACTGAGTTCCTCAACTGTTTGTAGATAGGGAAACTCGATGTAACCGAGTTGGCGATTTTGGTGGAACCGAGGTGAGAAATCCTGATCAACTTTTGAAAATCGGTGGCTCCGAGTTTGTGGAGTTGGTCACACCGAATTTTTCAAAGAGGTTTTAGAATGCAACCTTTGACGATACGGAACTCCGAGTGCACCGTCACACAGAGGGATCGACAAGTGCTTGTTCAAGTTTTGTGATGAATCATGAATAGAACTTGACATGAGATAGCATAGATATCTAGAGAAGGGTCCTAGGCATTCTTGTCCATCCAATTGGCCAAAGATAAAACAATGCCAAATAACAACAATTGGATGTCCTCGAATGATTAAATACTTACACACCAACATGCTCACACAACAAGAATGATGATACAAACATGCTGAACATGCACAAACATCCTAGCAGCTATCAAGCACTTGGACGATGACAAAGTCATCTATATATATGAGTATATTGACATAGGAGCCAAGCAAGAATACTTGATCATAGGTCATACTCATCGTTAAGCACAGGTGGGGTTACCACTTTTACATAAGCATTAATGTGTTCATATCCTTAGGAGATGCTTATATTCAAGTCTTAGAATAAAGCTCCCCCTTGATATTATATCCCCACAAAGAGGGATCAACTAACCTTTGGTTTTGTCGTGGAAGACTTCAAGTAGGTGAAGTAGTGGTGGATGCTCAATGTTGATGGAGATCATCTTGAGTAGGGAGCAATCCTTGTTGTTTTCATAATCGTCTCACCTACATGGTTTAGTCCCAAAGCAAAGGGAACATATTCAAGAATATCTATGGACATGGAGTGAAGCACACATGGGATCATGTCCAAAGATGCATTTGTTACCTTGTTCCATGCTTACCTTTGAGGGAATGTGTGACTCCTTGAACTAATGCATAAGGTTGAGGTTTATTGCATATAGTTCTTGCCAAAATGAATAAGAGTGAATTTCGTTGGCAGAGTTACCCCTCAAGAACTTCTAGTTCTTGCTCTTGGGAATCCACACGAAATTGATGGGAATCCTTGGAGTTGTTGTAGCACTTGTTGAGGTAGAGCTAGTAGTATCCTTGGGAACCCACTTGACCTTGGCTTGGGATTCTTCTTCAAATAGGTCAATGTCATCATGAAGCTTCCCCTTGCCTTTGTGGTCTTTTGGTAGAAGGTCATCTTGTGAGCTTGTTCCTTCGGTAGGAGTGGACTTCTCCTATTGGGGAACAAACTTGGGAGTGGGATATGGACCTTCTTCCCAAACATCTCCGTTGACGTTGAAGTAACCAACACCTTGTTTCTTCCGATGTCCTCCTTTCTTGCGCACAATTTCGTCAAATTGTTTACTTCTAGCAAGACTCTTGAAGACACCTCTCTCTATAATCCCTTTCAATAAATCATTTTCTTACTCAAGTGTAACTTGGATAAGAGAATCGTTAGTGGAATCAATAGAGTTACTTGCAACAACATTATGTTTAGCTTTAGCATTGTTGTTACTAGATGAAGAAGCCTTCTTGCCTCTGTTACTAGTGTTACTAGGTTTAACTTGTGGAACAAAATTAGACATAAGTAATCATTTTTCTAGATAAGAAGAACTCTTCTTTCGAAGATCATCATTGATTGCTTTTAAGAACTCATGCTCTTGCTCCAAGTTGAGCTTCTCGAAGCGTAGCTTCTCATGGGTTCTTGCAAGCTCTCTATGATCTTCTAGAGTAGTCTCATGAGCTAACTTAAGAGTTTTTAATTCTTTAGTTAGTCGGTCAGTTTCTTTCTTATCGTCATCATTCGATTTCTCTTGACTAGCATGATAATTAGCAAGTTCATTTTCACTGTAAACACTAGCTTTATCTACAAGCAAGTCATCTTCTCCTAATAAGTCATCCTCATCACTATTGAAATAAAGATACTCAGGACGTGATACCTTGGGGCCTTTAGCCATGATGCAGTTTCCGACTCCCTCATTTGGTGAATCAAATGAGTCGTAGGAGTTGGTGGAAACAAGTACAATCCCGGCAACACCTTCATCTTGACTATAGTCGGAGTTGGAGTGATAGCTTCTCTCGGAGTGGTGATCAGATTCGGAGCCAGAGACCCATTCACCAACATGAGTTGATGTCTTGTTTTTGAACTGCTCTTGGTGTATTTGTTCTTCTTCTCCGATTCCTTGCCTCTTCGTGAGTGTCTTCGGTCATAGTGATCTTCTCTACCCCTTCTCTCTCTGCGAGGTGACTCATCTCTTGAGCTTCGTCTTAGAGGTGACTCTTCTCTTCTCTTGTAGGGAGCCAAGCACTCATTTGAGTAGTGTCTGGGCTTCCCACAATTGTAGCAGTACCGGTCACGACTCGACGAACGCTTATCATCATGTCTTGAACTTGAGCTTCTATCTTTGCCTCTACTCTTGTAGAACTTGTTGAATTTTTTGACCACGAGGCTTATCTCCTCACCAGTGACAAGATTGTCTTTTGAAATAGCAGGAGCATCACACGAAGCTTTATAAGCACCACTTGACTTGTTGTGCAACTCATCTTTGTCCTTGAGTGACATTTCATGAGCCACAATCCTACCAATGACTTCACTTGGCTTGAGATGTTTGTAATTTGGCATCATTTGGATCAATGTGCACACTGTGTCTTACTTGCCATGAAGAGCTCTAAGTATCTTCTTGATGATGAATTTTTCTGTCATTTCTTCGCTTCCTAAGCTAGCAATCTCATTGGTGATCAGAGCTAGCCTAGAGTACATTTCAGCGACTCCTTCACCATCGTTCATCTTGAACTTGTCAAGTTGACTTTGAAGCACATACAACTTAGATTCTCAGACAGAATCAGTACCTTCGTCCATATCAACCAATGTATCCCAAATCTTTTGCATTCTCAAGACGACTGATTTTGTTGAATTCTTCAGGGCAAAGGCAGTTGAAGATGATATCGCAGTCTTGAGCATTGAGTTGCAACATCTTCAGTTCATCAGCTATCGCAGCTCGATCTAGTTCATGCCCTTGTCCAAATAAGTTACCTTGCACACCAACACGAATAGCAGCCCAAACATGAGGATTAAAGCCAAGTATGTGCATCCTCATTTTATGCTTCCAACTAGAAAAATTAGTGCCATCAAAGTAAGGACCTCTACAATGATAATTTCCCTCACCAAATGCCATACTCTCCTAGGTTGCTAAACCAATGAAATGGATACCAAAGCTCTGATACCACTTGTAGGATCGAAAGTATGTCTAGAGGGGGGGGGTTCTTAGACTACTTGGCAAGATAATTTTTTTGACCTAACCCAATTTTACTTGAGAGGCAACTACGACAGTTATGACAAGTCAAATACACCCTACACATGAAGTTCTAATAGTATAGAAGCGGAAAGTAAACATGCAAGTGCAAATAGAGGAGTAAGGAAGGGATATCAAACGCATAAGGTTGAAAAGGTGATTTTTCGCATGATTCTGATAGGTGGCGCTATCGTACATCCATGTTAGTGGATACTTCAACCCTCGGCGGGTAACGGATGCGAGAGTCCATGGAGGGCTCCACCCACGGAGGGTCCACAAAGAAGCGGCCTTGTCTGTTCCACCACGGCTTCCATCCACGGAGGAGTAGCCTTACTCACGGTAGATCTCCATGAAGTAGGCGATCTCCTTTCCCTTACAAACATCTTGGTTCAACTCCACAACACGAAGTAGGAGGCTCCCAAGTGATACCTAGCCAATCTATGAGGCACCACCCTCCAAAAGGTAATAGATGGTGTAGATCAGTGAACTCCTTGCTCTTGTGCTTCTAAAGATAGTCTCCTCAACACAAATCTCTCTCTCGGAGAATATGCATGGGTAGGAGAGGTTGATTTGGTGGAAAGCAGTTTGGGGAGGCTAGAGATCAAGTTTCAAATGATTGGATTGGAATATATTGGTCTCAACACATGAGTAGGTGGTTCTCTCTCAGAAAATGGATGTGGGAATGAAGTGTGTGTTCCGAGTGCTTCTTCCACGAATGAGAGGTGGGTGAAGGGGTATATATAGGTAGCTGCCAAAATCCAACCGTCACACACAAAAGAGCAAAATCGGTGACACCAAAGTGGACAACTCGGTGGTACCGACTAGCACTAAAGATGTGAACTTTTGAATCTCGATGAGACCGATATATAGAACTGTCCGTCACTGAAAAGGTGACTAACATCAGATGGCCAAACTTGGTGGCACCGATACTCAAACTCGGAAATTCTGATTTTGTGTATAGAGGCAACGGAATGTTGGTCACTCAAACTCGGTAGCACCGATGCAGTTTTGGTTGCACCAATTTGGTGGGAATGGCTAGGGATATGTCTGAGGTTCAAACTCGGTGCGTCCGATGTGGCAATGTTGGTGACACCAAATTTGTGAATGTGGACCTGGACAGAGTGGATAGGTGGGAAAAATGACTAAGTGTTTTGGTGGCTAACTTTGAGCATTTGAGCACTCGGTTCATTTTACTACGTCACCCCCTTTTGATAGTGTTGGCTTTCCTATGGACTCAAAAGTTATTCTTACAAATATAAAATGAAGAGTCTTCTAGCTTGAAGCTTGAGCCAATATCATTCCTTTCTTGCATCAAGGGGTATCTCCACACAAACCTTAAGCTATAGCATCTTTTGAACTTTTCTGAAATATACTTGGAAAACACATTATTCCAATGATGCATATGTTGTGATCAATTTTTAAAACCACCCTAGGGAGAAATTTTGCTTTCAGAAACACTTCCAACACACATGGTCACCTTGCCTTTAGCTAGTCTCCATTTATTTTGTAGCTTTTATTTCGAGTTACTAACACTTAGCAACCGAACTGGTATCTAATACCCCGGTGCTACCAGGAGTACTAGTAAATTACACATCAATATGATGTATATCCAATATACTTTTGTCGAGTTTGCCATCCTTCTCATCTACCAAGTGACTAGGGTAGTTCCGCTTTAGTGACAGTTCCCCTCATAATAGAAGCACTTAGTCTCGGGTTTGGGTTTAACCTTGGGTTTCTATACTAGAGTGGCAACTGGTTTGCCATTTCATAAAGTATCCCTTTTAACCCTTGCCCTTCTCGAAACTAGTGGTTTTACTAACCATCAAAACTTCATGCTCCTACTTGATTTCTACCTTCGCGTTGTCAAACATTGTGAATAGCTCAAGTATCATCATCTCTATCCCTGATATGTTATAGTTCATCCTGAAGCTCTGTAGGTTGGTGACTATGACTTTGGAGAACTATGTTAATCACCATCTTATCTGGAAGATCAACTCCCTCTCGATTCAAGTGATTATAGTACCCATACAATCTGAGCACATGCTCAACTATTGAAATTTTCTCCCTTACTTTGTAGACAAATAATCTTGTCAGAGGTTTTATACCTCTCAACATGGGCACGAGCCTGAAATCCCAATTTTATCTCTTGGAACATTTTGTATGTCCCGTGGCGTTCGAAACGTCTTCGGTGCCCCAATTCTAAGCCGTTTAAGCATTATGCACTGAACTATCATGTAGTCATCAAGAACATGTATGTTAGATGTTCGCAACATCTACAAACGATGCTTGGGGTTTGGCACACTGAGCGGTGCATTAAGGACATAAGCCTTCTGCGCAGCAATGAGGACATTCCTCAATTTACGGACCCAGTCCACATAATTTCTACTATCATCTTTCAACTAAGTTTTCTCTAGGAACATATCAAAAACAGAAGAGCTACACCGCAAGCTACAACATAATTTGCAAAGACATTTTGACTATGTTCATGATAATGAGTTCAATTAATCATATTACTTAAGAACTCCCACTCAAATTGACATCCCTCTGGCTATTCGAGTGGTACATGATCCAAATTCATTAACTCAAGTCCGATCATCACGTGTGTTGAGTTAGCTTCAATGGTGAACATATCCATGTTGATCATATCCACTATATGACTCATGCTCGACCTTTCGGTCTCTTGTGTTCTGAGGTCATGTCTGTACATGATAGGCTCGTCAAGTTTAACCCGAGTGTTCCGCGTGTGCAACTGTTTTGCACCCGTTGTATGTGAACATAGAGTCTATCATACCTGATCGTCACGTGGTGTCTCAAAACGATGATCTACCGCGATTGTGCATACTCAGGGAGAACACAATTTTGTATTGAAATATTAGTGAGGGATTACCGTATAATTCTACCGTCGTCCTAAGCAAAACAAGGTGCATAAAAAGGATTAACATCACATGCAAATCATAAGTGGCATGATATGGCCACGAACTTGTGCTTCTTGATCTCCATCAGTTGGAAATATGCCCTAGAGGCAATAATAAATTGGTTATTATTATATTTCCTTGTTCATGATAATCGTTTATTATCCATGCTAGAATTGTATTGAATGGAAACTCAGATACATGTGTGGATACATAGACAAAACACTATCCTTAGTAAGCCTCTAGTTGACTAGCTCGTTGATGAAAGATGGCTAAGGACTCCTAGGCATAGACAAGTGTTGTCACTTGATAACGGGATCACATCATTAGGAGAATTATGTGATGGACAAGACCCAAACTATGAACGTAGCATATGACCGTGTCAGTTTATTGATACTGTTTTCTGCATGTCAATGTATCTGTTCCTATGACCATGAGATCATGCAACTCTCGGACACTAGAGGAATACCTTGCGTGTATCAAACGTCGCAACGTAACTGGGTGACTATAAAGGTGCTCTACAGGTATCTCCGTAGGTGTTTGTTGGGTTGGCATGGATCAAGACTGGGATTTGTCACTTCGTATGACTAACACGTATCTCAGGGCCCACTCGGTAATACAACATCACAATAAGCTTTGCAAGCAATGTGACTAAGGAGTTAGTCACGGGATTTCGTATTACAGAACGAGTAAAGAGACTTGCCGGTAACGAGATTGAACTAGGTATGGAGATACCAATGATCGAATCTCGGGCAAAGTAACATACCGAAGGACAAAGGGAACAACATATGGGATTAACTGAATCCTTGACATACAAGTTCAACTGATAGAGATCTTCGTAGAATATGTATGAGGCAATATGGGCATCCAGGTCCCGCTATTGGTTATTGACTGGAGAATGTCTCAGGTCATGTCTACATAGTTCTCGAACCCGCAGGGTCTGCACACTTAAGGTTTGGTGACGTTTTGGTACGTTGAGCTATAGATATTGGTGACCGAAGGTTGTTTGGAGTCCCAGATGAGATCCTGGATGTCACGAAGAGCTCCATAATGGTCTGGAGGTAAAGATTGATATATAGGAAGACCTGTTTCGGTCACCAAAAAAGTTTCGGGCTCATCGGTAGTGTACCGGGCATGCTAGGAGGGTACCGGGGGACCACCGGGAGGGGTGTTACAACCCAAAGCCTCCCCTAAGGGCCCATGCGGCTGGAGTGGAGGGATAAGCCAAAAGGGCCAAATTAGGAAGGCGTCCTAATAGGATTCCATCTCCCTTGTGGGAGGTGGATTCCTCCCTTGTTTGGCTCCGCCGAACCTCCTTGGAGTAGGGGACAAGGCTGCCTCCTCTCCCCTCCTCGTATATATACTAGAGGTTTTAGAGGTGAGGGCTAACACTAATTGCCACGTGCTCCCTCTACTTCATCTAGATCGTTATCTCCTCTAGTCTAGTTCGATAGTGCTTAGGCGAAGCCATGGTGGAATAGTTCCACCACCACCACCACCACCACGCCGTCGTGTTGGAGAACTTATCTATCTCTCCGCCCCTTTTGCTGGATCAAGAAGGAGGTGATCGCCATTGAGTTGTACGTGTGCTGAACATGGAGGTGTCGTCCGTTCGACACTAGATGAGGATGGATCGTGATGGGATCGCAGGACGAATCGTGATGAGATCACGGGACGGGCTGCGACTTGGATCGCGAAGATGTTCCACTACATCAACCGTGTTATATACACTTTTGCTTAGCGATCTACAAGGGTATGTAGATTCGCTCTCCCCTCTCGTAGATAGTCATCACCATGAATAGGTCTTGCGTGTGCGTAGGAATTGTTTTGTTTCCCATGCTACATTCCCCAACAGTGGCATCAAAGCTAGGTTCATGCGTAGATGACATCTCGAGTAGAACACAAAAGAGTTGTGGATGTTGATGTTCAATTTGCTGCCCTCCTTAGTCTTTTCTTGATTTGGTGGTATTGTTGGATTGAAGCGTCCCATACCAACATTACTCGTACGCTTACGAGAGAACGGTTTCATCGACTAACATGCAACTTGTTGCATAAAGATGACTCGCGGGTGTCTGTTTCCTCAACTTTAGTTGAATTATATTTGACCGAGGCGGACCTTGGAGAAAGTTAAATAGAAATTTGCATATCACCACCGTGGCTTTGCGTAAGTAAGATGCGATCATACTAGATACCCATAGCAGCCACGTAAAATTTGCAACAACAAATTAGAGGACGTCTAACTTATTTTTGCAGGGTATGCATGTGATGTGATATGGCCAAAGATATGATATGATATATTGGATGTATGAGATGATCATGTTGTAGTAGTTAAATATCAACTTGCACGTCGATGTTACAGCAGCCGGCAGGAGCCATAGGGTTGTCTTTAAAAAAAATTCGGGTTGGCAAATGCTCTTGCTTTATCGCTAGGTGGTAGCTTTAGTAGTAACAACATAGTTAGCGCGACAACCTCTATGGCAGAAGAATGTTGGAGATTATGGTGCAGTGCCGGTGACGATGGAGATCGTGCCGATGCTTTGGTGATGGAGATCAAGAAGCACAAGTTCATGGCAATATCATGCCACTTATGATTTGCATGTGATGTTAATCCCTTTTATGCACCTTATTTTGCTTAGGACGACGGTAGCATTATAAGGTGATCCCTCACTAAAATTTCAAGTTGAAATTGTGTTCTCCATGAATGTGCACCGTTGCGGCAGTTCTTCGTTTCGAGACACCGCATGATGATCGGGTGTGATAGACTCTACGTTCACATACAACGGGTGCAAAATAGTTGCACACGCGGAACACTCGGGTTAATCTTGACGAGCCTAGCATGTGTGGACATGGCCTCGGAACACAAGAGACCGAAAGGTCGAGCAAGAATCATATAGTTGATATGATAAACATGGAGATGTTCACCATTGAAACTAATCTCAACTCACGTGATGATCGGACTTGAGTTAGTGTATTTGGATCACGCGCCACTCGAATGACTAGAGGGATGTCAATTGCAGTGGGAGTTTTTGAGTAATCTGATTAATTGAACTCATTATCATGAACATAGTCAAAATGTTTTTACTAAGTATGTTGTAGCTTGTGCTGCAGCTCTACTGTTTTTGATATGTTCCTAGAGAAAACTTAGTTGAAAGATGATAGTAGCAAATATGAGGATTGGGTCCATAAACTAAGGATTGTCCTCATTGCTGCATAGAAGGCTTATGTCCTTAATGCACCGCTTAGTGTGCTAAACCCCAAGCATCGTCTGTAGATGTTGTGAACATTTGACATACACATTTCTTATGAGTACGTGATAGTTCAGTGCATAATGCTTAAACGGCTTAGAATTGGGGCACCGAAGACGTTTCAAACATCACGGGACATATGAGATATTTCAAGAGATGAAATTGGGATTTCAGGCTCGTCCCATGTTGAGAGGTATAAGATCTCCGACAAGATTCTTTTCTACAGAGTAAGGGAGAAAAGCTCAATTGTTGAGCATGTGCTCAGATTGTGTGGGTGCTATGATCGCTTGAATCGAGTGGGAGTTGATCTTCCAGATAAGATAGTGATTGACATAGGTCTCCAAATCACTGCCACCAAGCTACAAAGCTTCGTGATGAACTATAACATATCATGGATAGATATGATGATCCTTGAGGTATTCGTGATGTTTGACACCAAAAAGGAAGAAATCAAGTAGGAGCATCAAGTGTTGATGGTTAGTAGAACCACTAGTTTCGAGAAGGGTAAGGGTTAAAAGGGATACTGTATGAAATGGCAAACCAGTTGCCACTCTAGTAAAGAAACCCAAGGTTAAACCCAAACCCGAGACTAAGTGCTTCTATTATGAGGGGAACGGTCACTAAAGTGGAACTACCCTAGTTACTTGGTAGATGAGAAGGATGGCAAACTCGACAAAAGTATATTGGACATACATGATTTTGATGTGTACTTTACTAGTACTCCTAGTAGCACCAGGGTATTAGATACCAGTTCAGGTTGCTAAGTGTTAGTAACTCGAAATAAAAGTTGTGGAATAAACACAGACTAGCTAAAAGTAAGGTGACGATGTGTGTTGGAAGTGTTTCCAAGGTTGATGTGAACGGCATCGCACGCTCCCTCTACCATCGGGATTAGTGTTGAATATAAATAAATGTTATTTGGTGTTTGCGTTGAGCATGAACATGATTGGATCGTGTTTATTGCAATACAGTTATTCATTTAAGTTAGGGAATAAAAGTTATTTTGCTTACATGAATAATACCTTCAATGGCCATGCACCAATGTGAATGGTTCGTTGAATCTCGATCGTATTGATACACATGTTCATAATATTTGATGCCAAAAGATACAAAGAAGTAATGATAGTACCACTTACTTGTGGCACCGCCGCTTGAGTCATATTGGTGTAAAAATGCATGAGGAAGCTCCATACTGATGGATCTTTGGACTCACTCGTTTTTGAATCGTTTGAGACATGCGAACCATGCCCATTGTGGTAAACGCATGAAGAAACTCCATACAGATGGATCATTTGGACTCACTTGATGTCGAATCAGTTGAGACATGCAAATCATGCCACATGGGTAAGATGACTGAAGGCCTCATTTTCCAGTGAGATGGAACAAGACAGTGACTTATTCAAAGTAATACATTTCCAGTAATACATTTTCCAATGAGTGCTTAGGCACGCAGTGGATTTCGTTATGTTCTTACTTCACAAATGATTTGAGTAGATACTCGTATATTTACTTGATGAAACACAAGTCTGAATTATTGAAAGGTTCAAGTAATTTCCGAGTGAAGTCTAAGATCGTCGTGACAAGAGGATAAAATGTCTACGATACGATCGTAGAGATGAATATCTGAGTTGCAAGTTTGGTACACATTAAGACAATATGGAAATTGTTTCACAACTAATGCCACCTGGAAGACCATAGTGTGATGGTGTGTACAAACATCGTAGCCACGCCATATTAAGATATGGTGCATACTATGATGTCTCTTCTCGAATTACCACTATTTTTTGGGGTTATGCATTGGAGACAACAACATTCACTTTAAATAGGGCACCACATAGTTCCGTTGAGAATACACCGTGTGAACTATGGTTTGGAGAAACCTAAGCTGTCGTTTCTTAAAAGTTTGGGGCTATGATGCTTATGTCCAAAGGATTCGGCCTGATAAGATCAAACCCAAAGCAGATAAATGCATCTTCATAAGATACCCAAAATAGTTGGGTATACCTCCTATCTCAGATCCATAAGCAAAGTGTTTGTTTTAGGAAACGGGTCCTTTCTTGAGAAAGAGTTTTTCTCGAAGGAATTGAGTGGGAGGATGGTGGAACTTGATGAGGTTATTGAACCAACAATTCAACCAGAGAGTGGAAGGGCGCATGAAGCTGTTCCTGTGGCGCCTACACCAGTTGAAGTGGAAGCTGATGATGGTGATCATGAAGCTTCTGGTCAAGTCACTAACAAACCTCGTAGGTCGACAAGAATACGCGATGCTCCAGAGTAGCACGGTAATCCTGACTTGGAGGTCATGTTTTTGGACAACAATGAACCTACGAGCTATGGAGAAGCGATGGTGGGCACGGATTCTGACAAATGGTTGGAGGCCATGAAATCCAAGAGAGGATCCATGTATGAAAACAAAGTGTGGACTTTGGAACTATGTGATGGTCATAAGACTATTAAGTACAAATGGATCTTTAAAAGGAAGACAAACGATGATGGTGAATGTCACCATTTAGAAAGCTCGACTTGTTGCAAAGAACTTTTTGACAAGTTCAAGGAGTTTACTACGATGGGACTTTCTTACTCGTAGCGATGCTAAAAGTCTGTTGGAATTATGTTAGCAGTTGCTGCGTTTTTCAATCATGAAATCTTGCAGATGGATGTCAAAATATTGTTTGCTCGACGGTTTCCTTGAGGAAAGGTTGTATGTGATACAACCAGAAGGTTTTGTCGATCCTAAGTATGCTAACAAGTATGCAAACTCCAGCAATCCTTCTAACGGCTGGAGTAAGCATATCGGAGTTGGAGTATGCGCTTTGATAAGATGATCAAAGCTTTTGGGTTTATACAAAGTTTATGAGAAACTTGTATTTCCAAGGAAGAGCACTATAGCATTTCCAATGAGTACATGTGGTTGACATATTGTTGATCGGAAATGATGTAGAATTCAAGGAAAGCATATTGGGTTGTTTGAAAAAGTATTTTTCAAAGGAAAACCTGGATTGAGATATTTAAACATTGAGCATCAAGATCTATAGACATAGATCGAGACACTTGATAAAAATTTCAATGAAATGCATGCCTTGACAAGTTTTTGAAGGAGTCCAAAATAGATCGACAAAGTAGGAGTTCTTAGTTGTGTTGTAAGGTGTGAATTTGAGTAAGATTCAAAGCCCGACCACGACAGAAGAAAGAGAAAGGGCAAAGGTCATCCCCTATGCATTAGCCGTAGGCTCTATAATATGCTATGTTGTGTACCACACCTATGTGCCTTGCCATGAACCTGTCAAGGGGTACGAAAGTGATCCAGGAGTGGATTACCGGGCAGTGGTCAAAACTTATCCTTAGTAACTAGTGGACTAAGGAAATTTTTCTTGATTATGGAGGTGATAAAAGAGTTCGTCATAAAGGGTTACGTTGATGCAAGCTTTGACACTAATCCGGATGACTTTGAGAAATAAATTAGATTCGTATAGTGGAGCAGTCATTTGGAATAGTTCCAAATGGCACATTGGTAGCAGCACCTACATGATAGCACCTACAAGATGACATAGAGATTTGTAAAGCACACTCTAATCTGAAAGGTTCAGACCCGTTGACTAAAACCTCTCACAAGAAAAACATGATGAAACCCTAAAACTGTATGGGTGTTAGATTCATTATAATCACATAGTGATGTGAACTAGATTATTGACTATAGTGCAAGTGGGAGACTGTTTGTGACAGCCCGGTGCCGACGGTCCAGAAGATTCCCTTTCTTTCCGTTTTCGTCGTGTATCTATTTCTTTTGTCGCATCATCATCGCATCATGCGCACCATCAGCATTGCATCGGCATCTCAGTTGCCGCCAGTTTTCAAAAACTTGCATCCGTTGCTAGTTGCCGGTTCTCGTCGTTGTTCGTTCTGAGCCCGACCACTCACGCACGCGCCCGCGGCATCGTCAAAACCCTGTTTTAAAGGTGTGCGAAAAACTTTCCCTGATCAGGGTGAAACTTGGCATGCGGTCGTAATTAGATATAGCTCGGCCGCCTGTCGAATTTCGTCGCGATCGGAGTTCGTCTGGTACCCGAACGGTCGACCGTAGCGGCATCGTATTCGGTCTACCGTCAGACGTTTGTCGGTGTTTTAAAATCGTTGTCGGGCCGCCCGCTTTCCCTCTCATCTCCGCCTAGGCCCTCTGCACAGTGCATCGACCCTACGCGTAGCCCAGTCTGAAAACCTCCCGGAACCCGAACCCGGCGGTCGTGACCGTTGGATCCGAATCAACCCCGTTTTACCGCAAATCGTCATCGGTTTGCTCGTTGCACTCCCGAAACTAATTATCTTGACCATCCAATCTAAATCGGAGGGTCCAGATGCCCTATACCTAACCCACTAGCTTTATAGACTACCCTAGCTCAAATAGACAGAGACCCTAGAAATTCTCCCCTCTCCCATCAGCGCCGCCGCCGCAAACCACCTGGTCTCCTTCCTTGTTTTCTCCACCTTCCAATCAGGTGCCCACCTAGCTTTCCCCGCCACGTAGACAACAACGAGCGAACCCCTGCATCCCCCAGTTCCCCGCCTCGGTTTTCCCCCTCGTCCCAGTGTCGCTCCAGCCCAGATCGGGAGGAGTCCCGTCCCGCCGCGCCGCTGTGGGCCAGGTGGCTAGCTCTCAGGTGCCCGCTCCCTCGTCGATCCCGTCGGGAGCACCGCCCTTCCCGCTTGATCCGGTCGGGGCGTTGACCGAGCGCCAGCGCCGCCCCTTCCCGCGATCTGGGGATCCAGATCGGGTCCCGCGTGCCGCCGCCTCCTGGCTCGTCCCGATGAATCAGTCGAGGGGAGGACCCCCCCCCCCCCCGCGCGCCAGCGCTTGGCCAGCGCGTGCCCTAGCGTCGCCGGCCCACCGCACAACGACCCAGCTCACCTCTCCACCGCAGCGCGCCCCGTGGGCCTCGCCTCCCTCTCCAGCGCCTCGACCCAGCCCCGCCGAGCCGGCCCACCGCCTCCTCAACCGACCTGAGCCCACCAAGGTGAGGCCGCTGTGTTCCCCCTATTTGCTGTGCGTGCATAAGATAGTTATTCAGCGCTGCCCCCAGTTCGGCCCGTTTAGATTATTAGGATATTTCGGAATTATTAAAATTCCAGAATATAGACGTATTTTAAAACGTTTGTATCTTTTTAACCGTTAGTCGGTTCGCGACGTATTACATATGGTTTTTGGTAGTTTTGCGCGTAGAATGCAATTTCACAACTTGCATAATTGTTTGACGTAGTTTGAGCCGCCATATGCCTAGGTTTACGTGTTGTCTAGATAGGATAGTGCTCGTATTTATTCTTCACGCAAGTCCGGATTGCTCGTATGCCATAGGTTAAATGCCCATGTTTTAGGAACCATTTTCCATGTACTTTTGAGTAGTCATTCGTATTTTCGCGTGTAGGGATTTGCCGCTAGATTATTTTCCGTGCTTAGGACATTATCTCGCATTTATGTATGGTAATATTTTTGTTGCGCAACCCCACATATTTTATATGTTTCCGGGGTAAAAAATCCATGGGATTTTTCTGTGCAATTAGTTTTAGCTTTTGAGCAAGTTAGTTCGCAAGGTATTTTGCCATGTTGCCCTCTTGTCTATTTCGTAGGATTTATTCCGTGCTTCGTTTGATTAAGTTGTCAACTAGGGAGTTGTTCTTTGATGTTTAGTCTAGCCCCTGGTATTTTTAGTTGCAATAGAAATGCATGTTTAGGTGTGGTTTGCTTGCTCTCAAGTTGCTAGAAATAGTGCTGATTTGGAAGAGCTGAAATATTTTCTAAGTCTGCAATCTATTATATTTTGTTGTTGTCTTGTCTTGCTTCTATCTTGTGATCTATAGCTCTTTTGAGGTTGGTGCAATGGAGTAAGTTGTAGCCCTTGTGATTCTCTAGCATGCTGCGAATTTTCATGCCATTTGGAGTCCTGTAGCTTATGGTATTGCTGTTGTGAATATGGCTTCAGATCGAAAACTGTAGCTTCATAAACTGCTATTTTCACAAAGTCTGAAATAGTGTGTGAGATGCCATTTTGTGACTTCTTTCCCTAGTGATCCAAGATGCCATGCTAGTTGTTGTTAGTTGTTTGTTGTAGTGCTTCTTGCCCTGTTTCATGTCATGTCTTGCTTGAGCATATCGGAGTTGTGTAGCTCGTAGTTGTGGGGTGTAGAAAGTGCTATGTGGCTGATTTTGGCAGATTGTAGTGATTTCTCGTTTTGCTCGTAGATGTTGAACCGTAGCTCCGATTTGATCGTGTCCTACATGAAACTTGCTTAGAATCTCGTGTAGTTTCATTTCCTCTTGCTGGTTGTATGTTTTGAAGTGCTCGTGGCCGTCATTGCACACATATTGCTTTCATGACATCATATCTTGCGGTGCTTGTATCTTTTGAACCGTAGCTCCGTTGGAGATGTTCTTTATGTGTAGATTGCTTCAAATGACGCGTAGAATCACGTGAACCTATTTGTTTTTATGTTTAACAACTAATTAAATGTGTTAGTTCAGATCTGGACAGAATTGTAAATTAACACGTGAGGTCGTTTCGGAGGTGCTATATGTCATTTCCGACCTCATTTAAAATGCCTAGATAGGTAGTTTAATTACGCTTCACCTCTTGCCATGTTTAACCACATTTAATATTGCCGTGTAACTAATCAGGATAGAACTAAATAAATAAACGTGGAGTTTCGTCAAAATGCAACTCGTTGCATATTGGACTTCACTTAATGTGTAGTGTTTGAGTGTTGTGATTTGTCATGCCGTGTCTTGCATGTGTTCAGCTGCTCATGCATCATTTGTGTTATGCATCGTGTGGTGAATTCCGTGTGTTGATTTGTGTTTCCAGTTTGCTTTGTCTCGATAGAGTTCCGCTGTGTGCCGGATTGTCAGGACCCGTTCGACTACGTCGATTCGTCTGCTTCACGGAGGCATTCTTCTTCCAAGCGGGATCTCAGGCAAGATGACCATTTCCCCAGATACCATTACTATCATTGCCATGCTAGTTTTATCGCTTCTATCGATTATGTTGTGTTGCCTACGACATGTTAAATATCAGCCTCTCAACAATGCCATGAAAACCTTCAACCTGTTCAACCTAGCAAACCACTGATTGGCTATGTTACTGCTTGCTTAACCTTGTGCTAGCGTTGCTAGTTGCAGGTACAGTTGCTTCCATGTGTTAACATGGGTTCCTTCTTATATCACCATATTAATGCTATTTAATTTAATGCACCTATATACCTGGTAAAAGGTGGAAGGCTCGGCCTTTCTAGCCTGGTGTTTTGTTCCACCTTTGCCCCCTTAGTTTCGGCTACCGGTGTTATGTTCCATAATTGAGCGCTCCTAACATGATCGGGGCTGTTATGGGGACCCCCTTGATATTTGGTTTTAGATTAAAGCTGGTTGAGCAAGGCCCAACATTGGTACTACATTTGCCTAAACACCTAATAAAATGCATAGGGACCCGCCAGCACCCGCGGAGTAATTTAATCAACCCTGGGGCCAGTGCCTCTCATGAGTGTTGGTCCCACCTGAGCGATGTCCGGCGCCCCTCTGGTCACCCGGAGGTTTAGCGATCCCGATGTCTAGCTCATCCGTCGTGTCCTGAGAACGAGATATGCGGCTCCTATCGGGATCGTCGACACGTCGGGCGGCCTTGCTGGATTAGTTTTACCTTTGACGAGATATCTTGTGCATCAGGATTCCGGTGATGTTTTGGGTAATCTCAGAGCTGAGGTTTTCCACTAGGGAATCCGACGAGATCGCGAGCTTCGTGATTGAGGATTTCTATGCGGCTTGTGGTAATTTGTGATGGACTAGTTTGAGCACCCCTGCAGGGTTAAATCTTTTGGAAAGTCATGCCCGCGGTTATGTGGCAACGTGGAAACTTTGTTTAACACTGGTTCTAGATAACTTGAAGTTAACTTAATTAAAACATGCCAACTGTGTGCGTAACCGTGACTGTCTCTTTCGTGAGTTCCTTCTCCGATCGAGGACACGGTGGGGTTATGTCTGACGTAGGTAGGTGTCCAGGATCATTCATTTGATCATGATTAGTACACGTCCATTATGCGTAGATCTTCCCTCTCTTATTTCTCGTACTCATAAGTTTAGCCACCAAATATATGCTTAGCCGCTGCTGCAACCTCACCACTTATCCATGCCTCACCCATTAAGCTTTGCTAGTCTTGATACCTTTGGAAATGAGATTGTTGAGTCCCCTGTGGCTCACAGATTACTACAACACCAGTTGCAGGTACATGTAAAGGTTACTTGACGCGAGCGTGTTGATTGTACATTTGGAGTTGCTTCTTCTTCTTCATCATCGATCTAGGATGGGTTCCAGGCCGGCAGCCTGGGATAGCAAGGATGGACGTCGTTCTTCTTTTCTCGTTTGTTTTCGTCCGTAGTCGGACCCTATTCTTCCTCATGATGATTATGTATTGTACTGTTGTGACTCTGATGTAGCTTGTGGCGAGTGTAAGACAATTCTATTATATATCTCTTCTTTTTAGTTCATGTACTTGTAATGATATCCATTCTTGCGACACGATGAGATGCGCTTCTATCCCTGACGAGGCCCTCGTGCCAAATTGAGGATAGGGTCGCTTGTTGGGCGTGACATTGTTGGAAATATGCCCTAGAGGCAATAATAAATTGGTTATTATTATATTTCCTTGTTCATGATAATCGTTTATTATCCATGCTAGAATTGTATTGAATGTAAACTCAGATACATGTGTGGATACATAGACAAAACACTGTCCCTAGTAAGCCTCTAGTTGACTAGCTCGTTGATGAAACATGGTTAAGGTTTCCTAGCCATAGACAAGTGTTGTCACTTGATAATGGGATCACGTCATTAGGAGAATGATGAGATGGACAAGACCCAAACTATCAACATAGCATACGATCATGTCAGTTTATTGCTACTGTTTTCTGCATGTCAATGTATCTGTTCCTATGACCATGAGATCATGCAACTCCAGGACACCGTAGGAATACCTTGTGTGTATCAAACATCACAACGTAACTAGGTGACTATAAAGGTGCTCTACAGGCATCTCCGAAGGTGTCTGTTGAGTTGGCATGGATCAAGACTAGAATTTGTCACTCCGTATGACGAAGAGGTATCTCGAGGCCTACTTTGTAATACAACATCACAATAAGCCTTGCAAGCGATGTGACTAAGGAGTTAGTCATGGGATCTTGTATTACGGAACGTGTAAAGAGACTTGCCGGTAATGAGATTGAACTAGGTATGGTGATACCGACGATCGAATCTCGGGCAAGTAACATACCGAATGACAAAGGTAACAACATGAGGGATTAACTGAATCCTTGACACAGAGGTTAAACCGATAGAGATATTCATAGAATATGTAGGAGGAAATATGGGCATCCAGGTCCCGCTATTAATTATTGACCGGAAAATGTCTTAGGTCATGTCTACATAGTTCTCGAACCCGTAGGGTTGGCACACTTAGGGTTCGGTGATGTTTCAGTATAGTTGAGTTATAGATGTTCGTGACCGAAGGTTGTCCAGAGTCTCAGATGAGATCGTGGATGTCATGAGGAGATCCGGAATAGTCTGGAGGTAAGGATTGATATATAGGAACACCTATTTTGGTCATCGGAAAAGTTTCGGGCTCATCGGTAGTGTACCGGGAGTGCCAGGAGGGTACTAGGGGACCATCGGGAAGGGTGTGACGACCCATGGGATTCATGGGCTGTGAGAGGAAGTAGACCAGCCCTTGGTGGGATGGCCGAAGCCTCCCCTAAGGGCCCATGCGGCTGGAGTGGAGGGATAAGGCTAAAAGGGCAAATTAGGAAGGAGTCCTAATAGAATTCCACCTCCTTTATGGGAGGTGGATTCCTCCCTTGTTTGGTGCGGACGAACCTCCTTGGAGTATGTGCCAAGGCTGCCACCTCTCCCCTCCTCTTACATATACTAGAGTTTTTAGAGGTGAGGGCTAACCCTAATTGCCACGTGCTCCCTCTACTTCATCTAGATCGTTATCTCCTCTAGTCTAGTTCGGCAGTGCTTAGGCGAAGCCCTGCTGGAATAGTTTCACCACCACCACCACCACGCCGTCGTGCTGGAGAACTCATCTATCTATCCGCCCCTCTTGCTGGATCAAGAAGGCGGTGATCGTCATCGAGCTATACATGTGCTGAACGCGGAGGTGTTGTCCGTTCGGCACTAGATCGGGATGAATCGTGATGGGATTGCGGGACGAGCTGTTATGAGATCGCGGGATGGGCTGGGATTTGGATCGCGAAGATGTTCCACTACATCAACCGCGTTATATACACTTCTGCTTAGCGATCTACAAGGGTATGTAGATTTACTCTCCACTCTCATAGATGGTCATCACCATGAATAGGTCTTGCGTGTTGATGACGAGATGATGTATATACTTCTCGCACCCCGTTGGTTACCCCAAGTGGAAGGTTGAGATGTAGTGAGAAGCAAGTTTTCCCTCACACGGTAACTGTAAGGTTTATCGAACCAGGAGGACTCCTAGGCTCAACCAGTAGGTGTCTTCCATATTGGCGCTAGCAGAAGACGTGGACCTGCACATACAACAAATAACTTTGCTCCCAACAAGTACAGAGAGGTTGTCAATCTCTCCAGCCTTGTAGTTTGCAAAGGATCAAAACACAAGCGGGAAAGTAATAGTGATAGCAACGGAAAAGTAAATGAAAGCAGTAAATTGTGGAGGTGTAAGCAGTGATGGTTATATGGACCGAAGTCACATGATGTTCACTAGTGATGTATCTCTCCCAAAAGACGGTAAATTACTATGCTTGGGTAAACAAGTCACAGTTGGGCAATTGACAGAATTATGAGTGCAACGCAATGCTAATTATGCTACTTGGTAGTTAGAGGTTCAATAGTAATGGGCAGTATGCCAAGACAAGTAGAACGTTTATGCATCAGCATCTACTTACTAATCATCGTCCTTGAGATATCTATCGAGAACATCTCTCCGGTATTAAGTTGCAAGCCCCACCCAAAGTGTAAACTCAAAGCAACGGACAACTGCAATAATGAACTATGCGTAAGGTAAACAATCCTCGCAACCGTGGTCACAAGCACCGTTGTTTTCTCCCTGGTGGCAACAACACATCCTCTAGTCTCATGTTTCTGCCACTCCAACTAGACATCGAGGGGCATGAACCCTTAATCATGCATAACGCTCCCTCTTGGAGTTACAATCTACTACTTGGCCAAAGCAATAAATAGCAACTGAGAACATGCATGAATCACTAAGGAACATAGTATAAAAGGATAATCAAATATATGACTCATAACAATCTGAACATAATCTCATAATCCATCAGATCCCAACAAACCGAGCATATATCACTAGTGGGGACGGGGCCTTTAGCCCCGGCCCGTAAGGGGCTTTAGTCCCGGTTCACCAACCGGGACTAAAGGGGCGGGACTAAAGGCCTAAACTTTTCGTCCCGGACCTCTTACACGTCGGGACTAAAGGTGCTCCACGTGGGCGCCTCGTAGCGCCCCAGGGGCAGGCCCTTTAGTCCCGGTTAGTTACACGGACCGGGACTAAAGATTTTCAGATTTTTCTGGTTTTTGGGTTTTTTTTTGAATGAAATTATTTTTGGGTTTTAGGGTTTTAGGGTTTAGGTGTTCGGGAGATTAACGTGATGCCCCGTTTGGTGTTCGGGAATTAGTTTTCATATAATTTAAATAGAAATAATTATGCATATATATATATATAAGATTAACTTATCTTACAAGCGATCATATATATACAGTTATATGGAGATCTGAATTATCGGGACTAGGGCCCGTCTATTCGATTACATGGACGAACATCAGTAATGGCCCTTAGCTACACTAAATCGTCCTTTGTCTTCTATAGCTTCCGTCCTCAGAAATCCTGCAAGCTCCTCTGCAACAGCAACCGCGTGTTGCTCTGGTAGGACCTTCATCCTCATGGCCGTGTGCTATATAAGAAGAGGAGATAAATATGAATATCAATCATGATAACAAAGAATGACGGGTAAAAATAGAGGTGTGAATGTTCATTGCTTACGTCGAATCTGTGATCCTTGAACTCAGAGGTAAACGTGCGAATGGTCTCACAAACATAGCATCCGCATAGATGCGTTCCCCATGGCTGCTGGTCGCACTTTACGAGAATAGAATATATATAATCAAAATAATAATCTAGCATCATAAATGTATTGAAAATTAATAGAAGTATATCATACTACTACTTACGTGAGCCGCTCTAAAGGTCAGCTTCTCAGGAAAGTTGCCGGGAGTCACGCACTTGAACCGATTCCAGGATAATGATTTGCCCAACAAGGATAATGATTTGCTAAGTTTTTCATCAATTGATATATCAGAAAATCATCGAAAGAGACCGATAGAGTGCAAGAATGATTAAAATTACCCTTGGAGCATGTCCTGCAGGCTTTGGAACTGTTCCAAGGGTCTCGATAATGGGTCGAAGGCATCAACTCTTCCCTTATCAATTTGAATGTCCAACAGAATCCAATGGAAGCTGCACATATGTATATATATATGTGTGTGTGTGTGTGTGTGTGTGTGTGTGTGTGTCAGTAACTTATCAATTACACTTATCAGTGAATGGACACAACAGAGTAAAGACCCTCACCTGAAGTTGTATGGAAACAGTATGTGGTCACAGAAATTTTGATCTATTAGAAACCTTAGAAGGTTTTCCTCCGTCTCCTTGTGATAATTAGTTAGCGTCGCTATATGTATTTTATCTCAGTCAATAAACCCAATATTTAGGATGCTCTTACTTTTACACTCCAGAATCTTCATTCTGCATAATAGAGTACAAGTTATATATAGACAATGAATTGAAATAACTAAACAAGTTATATGTAGACAACGAATTGAAAAACTTACAGACAATAGAAACTCATAAGCGATTTATCGAGGGCGTCGCCATTGTACATCTGGAAGAGTTCATCAAAGTCGATATGGATTTCTTCGAAGCGGCCGTAGTACTCCCGTGGGACACTCAGCACGATCATCGTTCTCCCATTCTTTGATTCACTTAAGTACCATTTATGCAAGTAACGCATATTTGTTGGGAGATCATCTTTGCTGACCAAAGGCTCTCCCATGACAAACTGTGGCTTAGGGGCTACCACAGCCTTGGGTATCCTGTCGTCTTAGGAAGCCAGCAAATCTTCAACCGAGATACCACATTCTTCCGCCAACTCCTTTGCTCTTTCAAAAGCTTGCCCCTGCACCGGAGGGGGAACATTCTCGGTTAACACCTTGAGGGGTGGGATCGACTGTTTGGCCTGTTGTCCAAGCTGAGGAACGTCTGATTTTTTCTTGCTTGTAGTTGAACTTGATTTGCTCCCACTTGCACTTGCACGTGAGCTGCTCTTTTTCACTTCCTTCGGCAATGTGCGTGTATAGTCATCAGGCTTATAGTGTAAGTCATACTGTGATGGAGTGGTTATGAAGTCTTTTGCCCATGCTATGTTCTTCTCGGTGTATTCCGGGCGGGGCTCGGGTTCCTTCCTTTTCATCTGCGCATCATGTTGTTCCTTTGCTATCCTGGCGTTTTCCTCGGGGGTACGATCATAAGGTCTGATAGGAAGATTAGCATGAGGTACCTTTGGGAGGGGCGACAGTTTGTGCTTTGGGGAGCTCCGTCGCTTAGAAATCATCGACGGAGCGTTCTTGCTGGCACACTTCTGCTTAGTATCATGTGCGGGCGGCGGCGGAGACGGACGACCCAAGTCTGGCGGCGGTGATCGAGATGGACTCGTGTTGTGCTGGCCGACGTCATATGGAGGGCTTGGAGGTAATTGAGGTGTAGGTGACCTGCGACGACTCGGAGGCGGTGTTGTCCTTGGGGCCGAGCCTGGAAGCTTGATGTACTTGTCCCATAGGATGACTCCACCCAATACTTCTCCGAGTGTCCTCTCATCTTCGGGTCCAGCTATGTCGAGCTCCATATCATTAAACCCCATCATGATTTCATCCACCCCGACTTTAGCAAAGCCAGCTGGAATCTCATAGCCATGCCAGCGTGCATCAGGGCCAGAAGGTAAAGCTTGTCCGACGGCCACCTTCATGGATATGTTCTTGAATTTCTGATGGAGTTCACATGATGTTGACTCCTTGATTCCATCCACGGGGTAGCCGGGACCGCCCTCTATCATTCTTCGTTCATCGTCGGGCGGGGCCTCAGATTCAGCCACGCTGCTTTTCCGCTTAGATGGGGTGCCGGTAATATCAAGTGCAGGATCTTCCTAGCGAGGTACTCCTCTAAGCTCATCAATCTGCTTCTGTTGCTCGTTAATCCTGGCAAGCAACTGGTTGAACTTGTCATTCTCCTCATCCTGCTGCCGCTTCTTTGCTCTCTCTCGGCTTCTGTAAGTGTCTTGGTCTCTGGCAAACCCAAGCCACCACGGGTAAGAAGGACCGAAGCCTCGCGTTCGTCCTCCATGTTCGTCATTGCCGAGGACCAGTGTGAGCAAATCTTTATCTCTATCTGCAGTGAACTTTCTTTGTCCCTCCTTAATTTCTTTCACTATCCTTTTCCAATTCTCCCTGGGTATCCTAAGATCGTCATTGTAGATGAGGTCCCCTGTTCTTTCGTCGTACGACCCACCATGCGCAAGGAACCAATTTCTTGCTCTCAATTCCCACTCATCCCGGAGTGGTTCAGGTACGATGCCTTTATCTATCAGATCTTGCTCTTTCTTATCCCACTTTGGGATGGCAGTCTCATAGCCCCCTGGCCCCAGCTTGTGGTGATATTTCTTCTTGTCGGCATTTATCTTGTTCTTTTCTGATAATGCCTGGGCATCTTCTGACTCCTTGTACTCTTGAAATGACTTCCAGTGATTCGCCTGCTTGGCTAGATACCCCTCGAATACTGGCACTTTTTGTGTCTTCAGATAGTTTTTCCATAGCTTCTTCTTCCAGCTACGGAACAGTTCGGCCATCTTCTTCAGAGTCCACTGCTTGACATTGGACCTCAGTTTGTCTGCGGCGTCTTCATTCTCACATTCTGGCAGGTTGAAATGTGACATGAGATCATTCCAAAGATTATCTTTGTACCTTTCGGCGACATAGTCACTATCGGCTGCCCCTTTGCGCTTGTTCCACTCCCGAACGCTGATCGGGACGTGATCCCTAACGAGAACTCCGCATTTCTTCTTGAATGTGTCAGCAACATTCTTAGGAACCTTGGGTTCGCCCGTAGGAAATATCACCTCAAATGTGTAATGCGTCCGTGCATCCAACTTTCTAGTCGGGCCTCGTTTCGTAGTTTTGCTCGATGTGGAGGCCTAAGAGGGAGAAACATTCGTCAAATGAATGTATATGTATACAATATAGAGCTATCTCCAATATTTTTCACATATTACAAGTGATTGTCGAACTTCATATGTATACCTCGCTGGACTTCTCCTCTTCACCGGCTTCTCCATCAGTGGGGCTATCACCTTCTCCGTCATTGGACCTATCTCCTGCCCCATCGGCTTCATCTTCGTGTCGCTCGACCTCCATTCCAACGTCCTGGTTTATATATGACGACGGAGTTTCAGTTGGTTCAATGTCGGGGCCGTCTTTGATTATATCTTCGAGAAGTTCTTCCTCTTCGAGGTTCCTGATATGTGGATCCATAGTTCTGCAAAAAACGGATTCTCTTAACCTTTGTACCAAAAAAGAATTATTCTATCAGGAACTCCGTTCCAAAACAACTTAAGTCCCGGGTCGTGGCTCCACCCGGGACTCCTAGATTTCTGCATAGTATTCAAAGTAGGAGTACTTTTCCAATTTGAGCATTCAATAAGCAAAACCAAATCGTAAAATAAAGTAGTATTCAAATTAGCATGCATTCAATTATAAGCTAATACATCATCATTTTTGTCCGTACATCGTCGAATATTATCACTAATACTCCTCGAAAACTATCATACATATAGCATCACTGATACATCTAGAACCGTAGCGCCCGACGGGTATCGGCGCGGGCGGTGGACACCCAAAGAGAAGGAACCATCACAGGATCATAGCTCCAGTGAGATCCCCGAAGAACCTGCCAGGTATGCTCGAACCTGCCCTCCAACGCAACCATGTAGCGACGGACGTGCTCATCCTCCTCGCTGACACGGTGACGTACCACCTCCGTGGTGTCCGGAAGCCTCGGCACCCTCACTGGCCCACGCGACCGCCACCAAACAAGGATCGGGTCAATGACGGGCTGGCTCCTCACCAACCTACGCCCCCCGGAAGGTAGCACCTCCCAATACCAGCCGGGCGGAGCCCAGTCCCGGACAGGGCCCCTCTGATCAAGCAGGTGTCCTCCGCCGAATCAACAACGAGGATGCGGGATAGGCATCCTAAAATGAACTAAAAAAATAAACTAGTTCTATTAATTTTCTTGCTAAAAATAAACTATTAACACTTGAGCATATACAATAGCAAAATTAAACTATTAACACTTAAGCATATACAATAGCAAAATTAAGCAATAATCTAAGAAACACTATTAACACTTAAGCATATACAATAGCAAAATTAAATGACAAAAACAATATTTCTTCTTCTTGTAACCCTAAACTAATTTTTCCTCTTCTTCTATTTCTCCTCTTCTTCTACTTCTTCTTCTACTTCTACTTCTCCTCTTCTTGTAGTACTTCTCCTCTTCTCTTCTTCTACTTCTCCTCTCCTCCTCTTCTAATTTTTTCTCATCTTCTACTTCTCCTCTTCTTCTATTTTTCCTCTTCTTCTCCTCTCCTCCTCTTCTTATTCTCCTTTTTCTTCTTTTCTTCTCCTCCTCTTCTTATTTTCATTTTTCCTAATCTTATTTTCTTATTTTTGTTCATATTTCTTCTTCTTGTAACCCTAACCTAATTCCAAATATTACTAACCCTAATAATCTAGCACAAACCTAATAACAATAGAAACTAAATGACAAAAAAAATCTTTTTCTTTTTCTTCTTTTCTTCTCCTTTTTCTTCTTTTCTTCTCCTTTTTCTTCCTTTAATTCTTCTCCTTTTTCTTCTTCTCTTCTCCTTGTTCTTCTTTTCTTCTACTAGCCGGAGTGTTGGGGAGGAGGGGGCGGGGGGATTACCGGCCGGAGGTGTCAATGGCGCGCGGCGAGGAGGACGGCGCGACGGCGAGGAGGACGACGACGAAGGCGAGGAGGACGGCGCGACGGCGAGGAGGACGGCGCGGCGGCGAGGAGGATGGCAGGCGGCGGCGAGCAGGACGGCGGGCAGCCTGACGGCGTCGTCGAGTTCGTCGCTGTGCTGCGCCGGGCAGGAGAATGAGAGGAAGAAGAAGAGAAATGGACGATTTGGGTTGGAAATTTTTGAAGTCCTGCTTATATAGGTGGATATTTAATCCCGGTGCGTGGCTCGAGCCGGGACTAAAGACCCCCTTTAGTCCTGGGTGGAGCCACGCCCCGGGACTAAAGGCCTCTTTTCGGGCAGACCAAGAGGCGGGAAGCAGGGGGCTCCAGCCGGGACTAAAGGGTGTCTTTAGTCCCGGGTCGTGGCTCCACCCGGGACTAAAGCCCCTCCTCGGCTGTACGATAAGTTTAGTCCCAGCTCGCCCAGCGAGGGGGACAAAAACTTGTTTATAAGCCCCGTCGCAGCTTGTCCATCGAGCTCCTCTCTAAAGCAGGCTGACGGGCCTAAACTTACTGAAAATGGAAACTATATTCGAAATTGTGGATAAAATTCAATCTGAATTCAAAGTGAATTCACGTTGAATTTTGTCTATGATTTCTCATATAGTTTCAATTTTTTTCTATTTTCAAAATTAATTATTTTGACTATCCAAACTATGAACTTATTTTGTTATTTTCAATTAATAACTATGTTTATTAAAAATTCTTTTTGCATATTTGAGAATTTGACAAAACTATGATAATGAAAAGTGTTTCAAATTGAATAAATAATGCAAAACTATTTTTTATTTTCAAAATTAATTATTTTGACTATCCAAACTATTAACTTATTTTGTTATTTTCAATTAAAAACTATGTTTATTAAAAATTCTTTTTGCATATTTGAGAATTTGACAAAACTATGATAATGAAAAGTGTTTCAAATTGAATAAATAATGCAAAACTATTTTTTATTTTCATAATTAATAATTTTGACTATCCAAACTATTATCTATTTTTTATTTCAATCAAAAACTATGTTTATTAAAAATTCTTTTTGCATATTTGAGAATTTGACAAAACTATGATAATGAAAAGTGTTTAAAATTGAATAAATAATGCAAAACTATTTTTTATTTTCATAATTAATAATTTTGAGTATCCAAACTATTATCTCTCGAAGTAGCAGCGTTTCGAACGAGAACTCATCTCTTACAAAGGGATTTCATTTTTTGAACTTATTTGAACTCCATACTTTTTGTGTGTTAAAAATGCACCATTCAAAGGCACATCACAAAATTTCAACAATTTCTGACTTCATTTGGTATATTTCGTGCATTTACTTATTTTTTTTGAGCTAGTTGACCCTGAAATTGAAAAGCACTACAAATGAACTCTGAAAATGTTGAAAGTTGGCATGCTATCATCATTTCACCCACATAGCATGTGTAAAAAGTTGAGAGGGCTACGACAAAAACTGGATGCAGTTCGTGTACAAAACGGACAATCTCTCTCGAAGTAGCAGCGTTTCGAACGAGAACTCATCTCTTACAAAGGGATTTCATTTTTTTGAACTTATTTGAACTCCATACTTTTTGTGTGTTCAAAATGCACCATTCTAAGGCACATCACAAAATTTCAACAATTTATGACTTCATTTGGTATATTTCGTGCACTTACTTATTGTTTTTGAGCTAGTTGACCCTGAAATTGAAAAGCACTACAAATGAACTCTGAAAATGTTGAAAGTTGGCATGCTATCATCATTTCACCCACATAGAATGTGTTAAAAAGTTGAGAGGGCTACGACAAAAACTGGATGCAGTTCGTGTACAAAACGGACAATCTCTCTCGAAGTAGCAGCGTTTCGAACGAGAACTCATCTCTTACAAAGGGATTTCATTTTTTTGAACTTATTTGAACTCCATACTTTTTGTGTGTTCAAAATGCACCATTCTAAGGCACATCACAAAATTTCAACAATTTCTGACTTCATTTGGTATATTTCGTGCATTTACTTTTTTTTTTTTGAGCTAGTTGACCCTGAAATTGAAAAGCACTACAAATGAACTATGAAAATGTTGAAAGTTGGCATGCTATCATCATTTCACCCACATAGCATGTGTTAAAAAGTTGAGAGGGATACGACAAAAACTGGATGCAGTTCGTGTACAAAACGGACAATCTCTCTCGAAGTAGCAGCGTTTCGAACGAGAACTCATCTCTTACAAAGGGATTTCATTTTTTTGAACTTATTTGAACTCCATACTTTTTGTGTGTTCAAAATGCACCATTCTAAGGCACATCACAAAATTTCAACAATTTATGACTTCATTTGGTATATTTCGTGCACTTACTTATTGTTTTTGAGCTAGTTGACCCTGAAATTGAAAAGCACTACAAATGAACTCTGAAAATGTTGAAAGTTGGCATGCTATCATCATTTCACCCACATAGCATGTGTTAAAAAGTTGAGAGGGCTACGACAAAAACTGGATGCAGTTCGTGTACAAAACGGACAATCTCTCTCGAAGTAGCAGCATTTCGAACGAGAACTCATCTCTTACAAAGGGATTTCATTTTTTTGAACTTATTTGAACTCCATACTTTTTGTGTGTTCAAAATGCACCATTCTAAGGCACATCACAAAATTTCAACAATTTCTGACTTCATTTGGTATATTTCGTGCATTTACTTATTTTTTTTTTGAGCTAGTTGACCCTGAAATTGAAAAGCACTACAAATGAACTCTGAAAATGTTGAAAGTTGGCATGCTATCATCATTTCACCCACATAGCATGTGTTAAAAAGTTGAGAGGGATACGACAAAAACTGGATGCAGTTCGTGTACAAAACGGACAATCTCTCTCGAAGTACGAGCGTTTCGAACGAGAACTCATCTCTTACAAAGGAATTTCATTTTTTTGAACTTATTTGAACTCCATACTTTTTGTGTGTTCAAAATGCACCATTCAAAGGCACATCACAAAATTTCAACAATTTATGACTTCATTTGGTATATTTCGTGCATTTACTTATTGTTTTTGAGCTAGTTGACCCTGAAATTGAAAAGCACTACAAATGAACTCTGAAAATGTTGAAAGTTGGCATGCTATCATCATTTCACCCACATAGCATGTGTTAAAAAGTTGAGAGGGCTACGACAAAAACTGGATGCAGTTCGTGTACAAAACGGACAATCTCTCTCGAAGTAGCAGCCTTTCGAACGAGAACTCATCTCTTACAAAGGGATTTCATTTTTTTGAACTTATTTGAACTCCATACTTTTTGTGTGTTCAAAATGCACCATTCTAAGGCACATCACAAAATTTCAACAATTTCTGACTTCATTTGGTATATTTCGTGCATTTACTTATTTTTTTTTGAGCTAGTTGACCCTGAAATTGAAAAGCACTACAAATGAACTCTGAAAATGTTGAAAGTTGGCATGCTATCATCATTTCACCCATATAGCATGTGTTAAAAATGTGAGAGGGCTACGACAAAAACTGGATGCAGTTCATGGATAAAACGGACAATCTCTCTCGAAGTAGCAGCGTTTCGAACGAGAACTCATCTCTTACAAAGGGATTTCATTTTTTGAACTTATTTGAACTCCATACTTTTTGTGTGTTCAAAATGCACCATTCTAAGGCACATCACAAAATTTCAACAATTTCTGACTTCATTTGGTATATTTCGTGCATTTACTTATTTTTTTTGAGCTAGTTGACCCTGAAATTGAAAAGCACTACAAATGAACTCTGAAAATGTTGAAAGTTGGCATGCTATCATCATTTCACCTAGATAGCATGTGTTAAAAATGTGAGAGGGCTACGACAAAAACTGGATGCAGTTCGTGGATAAAACGGACAATCTCTCTCGAAGTAGCAGCGTTTCGAACGAGAACTCATCTCTTACAAAGGGATTTCATTTTTTTGAACTTATTTGAACTCCATACTTTTTGTCTGTTCAAAATGCACCATTCAAAGGCACATCACAAAATTTCAACAATTTATGACTTCATTTGGTATATTTCATGCACTTACTTATTGTTTTTGAGCTAGTTGACCCTGAAATTGAAAAGCACTACAAATGAACTCTGAAAATGTTGAAAGTTGGCATGCTATCATCATTTCACCCACATAGCATGTGTTAAAAAGTTGAGAGGGCTACGACAAAAACTGGATGCAGTTCGTGTACAAAACGGACAATCTCTCTCGAAGTAGCAGCGTTTCGAACGAGAACTCATCTCTTACAAAGGGATTTCATTTTTTTGAACTTATTTGAACTCCATACTTTTTGTGTGTTCAAAATGCACCATTCAAAGGCACATCACAAAATTTCCACAATTTATGACTTCATTTGGTATATTTCGTGCATTTACTTATTGTTTTTGAGCTAGTTGACCCTGAAATTTAAAAGCACTACAAATGAACTCTGAAAATGTTGAGAATTGGCATGCTATCATCATTTCACCCACATAGCATGTGTTAAAAAGTTGAGAGGGCTACGACAAAAACTGGATGCAGTTCGTGTACAAAACGGACAATCTCTCTCGAAGTTGCAGCCTTTCGAACGAGAACTCATCTCTTACAAAGGGATTTCATTTTTTTGAACTTATTTGAACTCCATACTTTTTGTGTGTTCAAAATGCACCATTCTAAGGCACATCACAAAATTTCAACAATTTCTGACTTCATTTGGTATATTTCGTGCATTTACTTATTTTTTTTGAGCTAGTTGACCCTGAATATGAAAAGCACTACAAATGAACTCTGAAAATGTTGAAAGTTGGCATGCTATCATCATTTCCCCCGCATAGCATGTGTTAAAAAGTTGAGAGGGCTACGACAAAAACTGGATGCAGTTCGTGTACAAAACGGACAATCTCTCTCGAAGTAGCAGCGTTTCGAACGAGAACTCATCTCTTACAAAGGGATTTCATTTTTTTGAACTTATTTGAACTCCATACTTTTTGTGTGTTCAAAATGCACCATTCAAAGGCACATCACGAAATTTCAACAATTTATGACTTCATTTGGTATATTTCATGCACTTACTTATTGTTTTTGAGCTAGTTGACCCTGAAATTGAAAAGCACTACAAATGAACTCTGAAAATGTTGAAAGTTGGCATGCTATCATCATTTCACCCACATAGCATGTGTTAAAAAGTTGAGAGGGCTACGACAAAAACTGGATGCAGTTCGTGTACAAAACGGACAATCTCTCTCGAAGTAGCAGCGTTTCGAACGAGAACTCATCTCTTACAAAGGGATTTCATTTTTTTGAACTTATTTGAACTCCATACTTTTTGTGTGTTCAAAATGCACCATTCTAAGGCACATCACAAAATTTCAACAATTTCTGACTTCATTTGGTATATTTCGTGCATTTACTTATTTTTTTTGAGCTAGTTGACCCTGAAATTGAAAAGCACTACAAATGAACTCTGAAAATGTTGAAAGTTGGCATGCTATCATCATTTCAACTAGATAGCATGTGTTAAAAATGTGAGAGGGCTACGACAAAAACTGGATGCAGTTCGTGGATAAAACGGACAATCTCTCTCGAAGTAGCAGCGTTTCGAACGAGAACTCATCTCTTACAAAGGGATTTTATTTTTTTGAACTTATTTGAACTCCATAATTTTTCTGTGTTCAAAATGCATCATTCTAAGGCACATCACAAAATTTCAACAATTTCTGACTTCATTTGGTATATTTCGTGCACTTACTTATTTTTTTTGAACTAGTTGACCCTGAAATTGAAAAGCACTACAAATGAACTCTGAAAATGTTGAAAGTTGGCATGCTATCATCATTTCACCCACATAGCATGTGTTAAAAAGTTGAGAGGGCTACGACAAAAACTGGATGCAGTTCGTGTACAAAACGGACAATCTCTCTCGAAGTAGCAGCGTTTCGAACGAGAACTCATCTCTTACAAAGGGATTTCATTTTTTTGAACTTATTTGAACTCCATACTTTTTGTGTGTTCAAAATGCACCATTCAAAGGCACATCACAAAATTTCCACAATTTATGACTTCATTTGGTATATTTCGTGCATTTACTTATTGTTTTTGAGCTAGTTGACCCTGAAATTGAAAAGCACTACAAATGAACTCTGAAAATGTTGAGAGTTGGCATGCTATCATCATTTCACCCACATAGCATGTGTTAAAAAGTTGAGAGGGCTACGACAAAAACTGGATGCAGTTCGTGTACAAAACGGACAATCTCTCTCGAAGTAGCAGCCTTTCGAACGAGAACTCATCTCTTACAAAGGGATTTCATTTTTTTGAACTTATTTGAACTCCATACTTTTTGTTTGTTCAAAATGCACCATTCTAAGGCACATCACAAAATTTCAACAATTTCTGACTTCATTTGGTATATTTCGTGCATTTACTTATTGTTTTTGAGCTAGTTGACCCTGAAATTGAAAAGCACTACAAATGAACTCTGAAAATGTTGAAAGTTGGCATGCTATCATCATTTCCCCCACATAGCATGTGTTAAAAAGTTGAGAGGGCTACGACAAAAACTGGATGCAGTTCGTGTACAAAACGGACAATCTCTCTCGAAGTAGCAGCGTTTCGAACGAGAACTCATCTCTTACAAAGGGATTTCATTTTTTTGAACTTATTTGAACTCCATACTTTTTGTGTGTTCAAAATGCACCATTCAAAGGCACATCACAAAATTTCAACAATTTATGACTTCATTTGGTATATTTCATGCACTTACTTATTGTTTTTGAGCTAGTTGACCCTGAAATTGAAAAGCACTACAAATGAACTCTGAAAATGTTGAAAGTTGGCATGCTATCATCATTTCACCCACATAGCATGTGTTAAAAAGTTGAGAGGGCTACGACAAAAACTGGATGCAGTTCGTGTACAAAACGGACAATCTCTCTCGAAGTAGCAGCGTTTCGAACGAGAACTCATCTCTTACAAAGGGATTTCATTTTTTTGAACTTATTTGAACTCCATACTTTTTGTGTGTTCAAAATGCTCCATTCTAAGGCACATCACAAAATTTCAACAATTTCTGACTTCATTTGGTATATTTCGTGCATTTACTTATTTTTTTTTGAGCTAGTTGACCCTGAAATTGAAAAGCACTACAAATGAACTCTGAAAATGTTGAAAGTTGGCATGCTATCATCATTTCACCTAGATAGCATGTGTTAAAAATGTGAGAGGGCTACGACAAAAACTGGATGCAGTTCGTGGATAAAACGGACAATCTCTCTCGAAGTAGCAGCGTTTCGAACGAGAACTCATCTCTTACAAAGGGATTTCATTTTTTTGAACTTATTTGAACTCCATACTTTTTGTCTGTTCAAAATGCACCATTCAAAGGCACATCACAAAATTTCAACAATTTATGACTTCATTTGGTATATTTCATGCACTTACTTATTGTTTTTGAGCTAGTTGACCCTGAAATTGAAAAGCACTACAAATGAACTCTGAAAATGTTGAAAGTTGGCATGCTATCATCATTTCACCCACATAGCATGTGTTAAAAAGTTGAGAGGGCTACGACAAAAACTGGATGCAGTTCGTGTACAAAACGGACAATCTCTCTCGAAGTAGCAGCGTTTCGAACGAGAACTCATCTCTTACAAAGGGATTTCATTTTTTTGAACTTATTTGAACTCCATACTTTTTGTGTGTTCAAAATGCACCATTCAAAGGCACATCACAAAATTTCCACAATTTATGACTTCATTTGGTATATTTCGTGCATTTACTTATTGTTTTTGAGCTAGTTGACCCTGAAATTTAAAAGCACTACAAATGAACTCTGAAAATGTTGAGAATTGGCATGCTATCATCATTTCACCCACATAGCATGTGTTAAAAAGTTGAGAGGGCTACGACAAAAACTGGATGCAGTTCGTGTACAAAACGGACAATCTCTCTCGAAGTTGCAGCCTTTCGAACGAGAACTCATCTCTTACAAAGGGATTTCATTTTTTTGAACTTATTTGAACTCCATACTTTTTGTGTGTTCAAAATGCACCATTCTAAGGCACATCACAAAATTTCAACAATTTCTGACTTCATTTGGTATATTTCGTGCATTTACTTATTTTTTTTGAGCTAGTTGACCCTGAATATGAAAAGCACTACAAATGAACTCTGAAAATGTTGAAAGTTGGCATGCTATCATCATTTCCCCCGCATAGCATGTGTTAAAAAGTTGAGAGGGCTACGACAAAAACTGGATGCAGTTCGTGTACAAAACGGACAATCTCTCTCGAAGTAGCAGCGTTTCGAACGAGAACTCATCTCTTACAAAGGGATTTCATTTTTTTGAACTTATTTGAACTCCATACTTTTTGTGTGTTCAAAATGCACCATTCAAAGGCACATCACCCAATTTCAACAATTTATGACTTCATTTGGTATATTTCATGCACTTACTTATTGTTTTTGAGCTAGTTGACCCTGAAATTGAAAAGCACTACAAATGAACTCTGAAAATGTTGAAAGTTGGCATGCTATCATCATTTCACCCACATAGCATGTGTTAAAAATGTGAGAGGGCTACGACAAAAACTGGATGCAGTTCATGGATAAAACGGACAATCTCTCTCGAAGTAGCAGCGTTTCGAACGAGAACTCATCTCTTACAAAGGGATTTCATTTTTTTGAACTTATTTGAACTCCATACTTTTTGTGTGTTCAAAATGCACCATTCAAAGGCACATCACAAAATTTCAACAATTTATGACTTCATTTGGTATATTTGTGCACTTACTTATTTTTTTTGAGCTAGTTGACCCTGAAATTGAAAAGCACTACAAATGAACTATGAAAATGTTGAAAGTTGGCATGCTATCATAATTTCACCCACATAGCATGTGTTAAAAAGTTGAGAGGGCTACGACAAAAACTGGATGCAGTTCGTGTACGAAACGGACAATCTCTCTCGAAGTAGCAGCGTTTCGAACGAGAACTCATCTCTTACAAAGGGATTTCATTTTTTTTGAACTTATTTGAACTCCATACTTTTTGTGTGTTCAAAATGCACCATTCTAAGGCACATCACAAAATTTCAACAATTTCTGACTTCATTTGGTATATTTCGTGCATTTACTTATTTTTTTGAGCTAGTTGACCCTGAAATTGAAAAGCACTACAAATGAACTCTGAAAATGTTGAAAGTTGGCATGCTATCATCATTTCACCCACATAGCATGTGTTAAAAAGTTGAGAGGGCTACGACAAAAACTGGATGCAGTTCGTGGATAAAACGGACAATCTCTCTCGAAGTAGCAGCATTTCGAACGAGAACTCATCTCTTACAAAGGGATTTCATTTTTTTGAACTTATTTGAACTCCATAATTTTTGTGTGTTCAAAATGCACCATTCTAAGGCACATCACAAATTTTCAACAATTTCTGACTTCATTTGGTATATTTCGTGCATTTCCTTTTTGTTTTTGAGCTAGTTGACCCTGAAATTGAAAAGCACTACAAATGAACTATGAAAATGTTGAAAGTTGGCATGCTATCATCATTTCACCCACATATCATGTGTTAAAAAGTTGAGAGGGCTACGACAAAAACTGGATGCAGTTCGTGTACGAAACGGACAATCTCTCTTGAAGTAGGAGCGTTTCGAACGAGAACTCATCTCTTACAAAGGGATTTCATTTTTTTGAACTTATTTGAACTCCATACTTTTTGTGTGTTCAAAATGCACCATTCAAAGGCACATCACAAAATTTCAACAATTTATGACTTCATTTGGTATATTTCGTGCATTTACTTATTGTTTTTGAGCTAGTTGACCCTGAAATTGAAAAGCACTACAAATGAACTATGAAAATGTTGAAAGTTGGCATGCTATCATCATTTCACCCACATAGCATGTGTTAAAAAGTTGAGAGGGCTACGACAAAAACTGGATGCAGTTCGTGTACGAAACGGACAATCTCTCTCGAAGTAGCAGCCTTTCGAACGAGAACTCATCTCTTACAAAGGGATTTCATTTTTTTGAACTTATTTGAACTCCATACTTTTTGTGTGTTCAAAATGCACCATTCTAAGGCACATCACAAAATTTCAACAATTTCTGACTTCATTTGGTATATTTCGTGCATTTACTTATTTTTTTTGAGCTAGTTGACCCTCAAATTGAAAAGCACTACAAATGAACTCTGAAAATGTTGAAAGTTGGCATGCTATCATCATATCACCCACATAGCATGTGTTAAAAAGTTGAGAGGGCTACGACAAAAACTGGATGCAGTTCGTGGATAAAACGGACAATCTCTCTCGAAGTAGGAGCGTTTCGAACGAGAACTCATCTCTTACAAAGGGATTTCATTTTTTTGAACTTATTTGAACTCCATACTTTTTGTGTGTTCAAAATGCACCATTCAAAGGCACATCACAAATTTTCAACAATTTCTGACTTCATTTGGTATATTTCGTGCATTTACTTATTTTTTTTGAACTAGTTGACCCTGAAATTGAAAAGCACTACAAATGAACTATGAAAATGTTGAAAGTTGGCATGCTATCATCATTACACCCACATAGCATGTGTTAAAAAGTTGAGAGGGCTACGACAAAAACTGGATGCAGTTCGTGTACAAAACGGACAATTTCTCTCGAAGTAGCAGCGTTTCGAACGAGAACTCATCTCTTACAAAGGGATTTCACTTTTTTGAACTTATTTGAACTCCATACTTTTTGTGTGTTCAAAATGCACCATTCTAAGGCACATCACAAAATTTCAACAATTTCTGACTTCATTTGGTATATTTCGTGCACTTACTTAATTTTTTTGAGCTAGTTGACCCTCAAATTGAAAAGCACTACAAATGAACTCTGAAAATGTTGAAAGTTGGCATGCTATCATCATATCACCCACATAGCATGTGTTAAAAAGTTGAGAGGGCTACGACAAAAACTGGATGCAGTTCGTGGATAAAACGGACAATCTCTCTCGAAGTAGCAGCGTTTCGAACGAGAACTCATCTCTTACAAAGGGATTTCATTTTTTTGAACTTATTTGAACTCCATAATTTTTGTGTGTTCAAAATGCACCATTCTAAGGCACATCACAAATTTTCAACAATTTATGACTTCATTTGGTATATTTCGTGCACTTACTTATTTTTTTTGAACTAGTTGACCCTGAAATTGAAAAGCACTACAAATGAACTCTGAAAATGTTGAAAGTTGGCATGCTATCATAATTACACCCACATAGCATGTGTTAAAAAGTTGAGAGGGCTACGACAAAAACTGGATGCAGTTCGTGTACAAAACGGACAATCTCTCTCGAAGTAGCAGCGTTTCGAACGAGAACTCATCTCTTACAAAGGGATTTCACTTTTTTGAACTTATTTGAACTCCATACTTTTTGTGTGTTCAAAATGCACCATTCTAAGGCACATCACAAAATTTCAACAATTTCTGACTTCATTTGGTATATTTCGTGCATTTACTTATTTTTTTTGAGCTAGTTGACCCTGAAATTGAAAAGCACTACAAATGAACTCTGAAAATGTTGAAAGTTGGCATGCTATCATAATTTCACCCACATAGCATGTGTTAAAAAGTTGAGAGGGCTACGACAAAAAATGGATATAGTTCGTGTACGAAACGGACAATCTCTCTCGAAGTAGCAGCGTTTCGAACGAGAACTCATCTCTTACAAAGGGATTTCATTTTTTTGAACTTATTTGAACTCCATAATTTTTGTGTGTTCAAAATGCATCATTCTAAGGCACATCACAAAATTTCAACAATTTCTGACTTCATTTGGTATATTTCGTGCACTTACTTATTTTTTTTGAACTAGTTGACCCTGAAATTGAAAAGCACTACAAATGAACTCTGAAATTGTTGAAAGTTGGCATGCTATCATCATTTCACCCACATAGCATGTGTTAAAAAGTTGAGAGGGCTACGACCAAAACTGGATGCAGTTCGTGTACAAAACGGACAATCTCTCTCGAAGTAGGAGCCTTTCGAACGAGAACTCATCTCTTACAAAGGGATTTCATTTTTTTGAACTTATTTGAACTCCATACTTTTTGTGTGTTCAAAATGCACCATTCTAAGGCACATCACAAAATTTCAACAATTTCTGACTTCATTTGGTATATTTCGTGCATTTCCTTTTTTTTTTTTGAGCTAGTTGACCCTGAAATTGAAAAGCACTACAAATGAACTATGAAAATGTTGAAAGTTGGCATGCTATCATCATTTCACCCACATAGCATGTGTTAAAAAGTTGAGAGGGCTACGACAAAAACTGGATGCAGTTCGTGTACAAAACCGACAATCTCTCTCGAAGTAGCAGCCTTTCGAACGAGAACTCATCTCTTACAAAGGGATTTCATTTTTTTGAACTTATTTGAACTCCATACTTTTTGTGTGTTCAAAATGCACCATTCAAAGGCACATCACAAAATTTCAACAATTTATGACTTCATTTGGTATATTTCGTGCATTTACTTATTGTTTTTGAGCTAGTTGACCCTAAAATTGAAAAGCACTACAAATGAACTATGAAAATGTTGAAAGTTGGCATGCTATCATAATTTCACCCACATAGCATGTGTTAAAAAGTTGAGAGGGCTACGACAAAAACTGGATGCAGTTCGTGTACGAAACGGACAATCTCTCTCGAAGTAGGAGCCTTTCGAACGAGAACTCATCTCTTACAAAGGGATTTCATTTTTTTGAACTTATTTGAACTCCATACTTTTTGTGTGTTCAAAATGCACCATTCAAAGGCACATCACAAAATTTCAACAATTTATGACTTCATTTGGTATATTTCGTGCATTTACTTATTTTTTTTGAGCTAGTTGACCCTGAAATTGAAAAGCACTACAAATGAACTCTGAAAATGTTGAAAGTTGGCATGCTATCATCATGTCACCCACATAGCATGTGTTATAAAGTTGAGAGGGCTACGACAAAAACTGGATGCAGTTCGTGTACAAAACGGACAATCTCTCTCGAAGTAGCCGCGCTTCGAACGAGAACTCATCTCTTACAAAGGGATTTCATTTTTTTGAACTTATTTGAACTCCATACTTTTTGTGTGTTCAAAATGCACCATTCTAAGGCACATCACAAAATTTCAACAATTTCTGACCTCATTTGGTATATTTCGTGCATTTACTTTTTTTTTTGAGCTAGTTGACCCTGAAATAGAAAAGCACTACAAATGAACTATGAAAATGTTGAAAGTTGGCATGCTATCATCATTTCACCCACATAGCATGTGTTAAAAAGTTGAGAGGGCTACGACAAAAACTGGATGCAGTTCGTGTACAAAACGGACAATCTCTCTCGAAGTAGCAGCGTTACGAACGAGAACTCATCTCTTACGAAGGGATTTCATTTTTTTGAACTTATTTGAACTCCATACTTTTTGTGTGTTCAAAATGCACCATTCAAAGGCACATCACAAAATTTCAACAATTTATGACTTCATTTGGTATCTTTCGTGCACTTACTTATTTTTTTTTTGAGCTAGTTGACCCTGAAATTGAAAAGCACTACAAATGAACTATGAAAATGTTGAAAGTTGGCATGCTATCATCATTTCACCCACATAGCATGTGTTAAAAAGTTGAGAGGGCTACGACAAAAACTGGATGCAGTTCGTGTACGAAACGGACAATCTCTCTCGAAGTAGCAGCGTTTCGAACGAGAACTCATCTCTTACAAAGGGATTTCATTTTTTTTGAACTTATTTGAACTCCATACTTTTTGTGTGTTCAAAATGCACCATTCTAAGGCACATCACAAAATTTCAACAATTTCTGACTTCATTTGGTATATTTCGTGCATTTACTTATTTTTTTTGAGCTAGTTGACCCTGAAATTGAAAAGCACTACAAATGAACTCTGAAAATGTTGAAAGTTGGCATGCTATCATCATGTCACCCACATAGCATGTGTTAAAAAGTTGAGAGGGCTACGACAAAAACTGGATGCAGTTCGTGGATAAAACGGACAATCTCTCTCGAAGTAGCAGCGTTTCGAACGAGAACTCATCTCTTACAAAGGGATTTCATTTTTTTGAACTTATTTGAACTCCATAATTTTTGTGTGTTCAAAATGCACCATTCTAAAGCACATCACAAATTTTCAACAATTTCTGACTTCATTTGGTATATTTCGTGCATTTCCTTATTTTTTTTTGAGCTAGTTGACCCTGAAATTGAAAAGCACTACAAATGAACTAGGAAAATGTTGAAAGTTGGCATGCTATCATCATTTCACCCACATATCATGTGTTAAAAAGTTGAGAGGGCTATGACAAAAACTGGATGCAGTTCGTGTACGAAACGGACAATCTCTCTCGAAGTAGGAGCGTTTCGAACGAGAACTCATCTATTACAAAGGGATTTCATTTTTTTGAACTTATTTGAACTCCATACTTTTTGTGTGTTCAAAATGCACCATTCAAAGGCACATCACAAAATTTCAACAATTTATGACTTCATTTGGTATATTTCGTGCATTTACTTATTGTTTTTGAGCTAGTTGACCCTGAAATCGAAAAGCACTACAAATGAACTATGAAAATGTTGAAAGTTGGCATGCTATCATCATTTCACCCACATAGCATGTGTTAAAAAGTTGAGAGGGCTACGACAAAAACTGGATGCAGTTCGTGTACGAAACGGACAATCTCTCTCGAAGTAGCAGCCTTTCGAACGAGAACTCATCTCTTACAAAGGGATTTCATTTTTTTGAACTTATTTGAACTCCATACTTTTTGTGTGTTCAAAATGCACCATTCTAAGGCACATCACAAAATTTCAACAATTTCTGACTTCATTTGGTATATTTCGTGCATTTAATTATTTTTTTTGAGCTAGTTGACCCTCAAATTGAAAAGCACTACAAATGAACTCTGAAAATGTTGAAAGTTGGCATGCTATCATCATATCACCCACATAGCATGTGTTAAAAAGTTGAGAGGGCTACGACAAAAACTGGATGCAGTTCGTGGATAAAACGGACAATCTCTCTCGAAGTAGGAGCGTTTCGAACGAGAACTCATCTCTTACAAAGGGATTTCATTTTTTTGAACTTATTTGAACTCCATACTTTTTGTGTGTTCAAAATGCACCATTCAAAGGCACATCACAAATTTTCAACAATTTCTGACTTCATTTGGTATATTTCGTGCATTTACTTATTTTTTTTGAACTAGTTGACCCTGAAATTGAAAAGCACTACAAATGAACTATGAAAATGTTGAAAGTTGGCATGCTATCATCATTACACCCACATAGCATGTGTTAAAAAGTTGAGAGGGCTACGACAAAAACTGGATGCAGTTCGTGTACAAAACGGACAATCTCTCTCGAAGTAGCAGCGTTTCGAACGAGAACTCATCTCTTACAAAGGGATTTCACTTTTTTGAACTTATTTGAACTCCATACTTTTTGTGTGTTCAAAATGCGCCATTCAAGGGCACATCACAAAATTTCAACAATTTCTGACTTCATTTGGTATATTTCGGGCACTTACTTATTTTTTTTGAGCTAGTTGACCCTCAAATTGAAAAGCACTACAAATGAACTCTGAAAATGTTGAAAGTTGGCATTCTATCATCATATCACCCACATAGCATGTGTTAAAAAGTTGAGAGGGCTACGACAAAAACTGGATGCAGTTCGTGGATAAAACGGACAATCTCTCTCGAAGTAGCAGCGTTTCGAACGAGAACTCATCTCTTACAAAGGGATTTCATTTTTTTGAACTTATTTGAACTCCATAATTTTTGTGTGTTCAAAATGCACCATTCTAAGGCACATCACAAATTTTCAACAATTTATGACTTCATTTGGTATATTTCGTGCACTTACTTATTTTTTTTGAACTAGTTGACCCTGAAATTGAAAAGCACTACAAATGAACTCTGAAAATGTTGAAAGTTGGCATGCTATCATCATTACACCCACATAGCATGTGTTAAAAAGTTGAGAGGGCTACGACAAAAACTGGATGCAGTTCGTGTACAAAACGGACAATCTCTCTCGAAGTAGCAGCGTTTCGAACGAGAACTCATCTCTTACAAAGGGATTTCACTTTTTTGAACTTATTTGAACTCCATACTTTTTGTGTGTTCAAAATGCACCATTCTAAGGCACATCACAAAATTTCAACAATTTCTGACTTCATTTGGTATATTTCGTGCACTTACTTATTTTTTTTGAGCTAGTTGACCCTGAAATTGAAAAGCACTACAAATGAACTCTGAAAATGTTGAAAGTTGGCATGCTATCATCATTACACCCACATAGCATGTGTTAAAAAGTTGAGAGGGCTACGACAAAAACTGGATGCAGTTCGTGTACAAAACGGACAATCTCTCTCGAAGTAGCAGCCTTTCGAACGAGAACTCATCTCTTACAAAGGGATTTCATTTTTTTGAACTTATTTGAACTCCACACTTTTTGTGTGTTCGAAATGCACCATTCAAAGGCACGTCACAAAATTTCAACAATTTATGACTTCATTTGGTATATTTCGTGCACTTACTTATTGTTTTTGAGCTAGTTGACCCTGAAATTGAAAAGCACTACAAATGAACTCTGAAAATGTTGAAAGTTGGCATGCTATCATCATTTCACCCACATAGCATGTGTTAAAAAGTTGAGAGGGCTACGACAAAAACTGGATGCAGTTCGTGTACAAAACGGACAATCTCTCTCGAAGTAGGAGCGTTTCGAACGAGAACTCATCTCTTACAAAGGGATTTCATTTTTTTGAACTTATTTGAACTCCATACTTTTTGTGTGTTCAAAATGCACCATTCAAAGGCACGTCACAAAATTTCAACAATTTATGACTTCATTTGGTATATTTCGTGCACTTACTTATTGTTTTTGAGCTAGTTGACCCTGAAATTGAAAAGCACTACAAATGAACTCTGAAAATGTTGAAAGTTGGCATGCTATCATCATTTCACCCACATAGCATGTGTTAAAAAGTTGAGAGGGCTACGACAAAAACTGGATGCAGTTCGTGTACAAAACAGACAATCTCTCTCGAAGTAGGAGCCTTTCGAACGAGAACTCATCTCTTACAAAGGGATTTCATTTTTTGAACTTATTTGAACTCCATAATTTTTGTGTGTTCAAAATGCACCATTCTAAGGCACGTCACAAAATTTCAACAATTTATGACTTCATTTGGTATATTTCGTGCATTTACTTTTTTTTTTGAGCTAGTTGACCCTGAAATTGAAAAGCACTACAAATGAACTCTGAAAATGTTGAAAGTTGGCATGCTATCATCATTTCACCCACATAGCATGTGTTAAAAAGTTGAGAGGGCTACGACAAAAACTGGATGCAGTTCGTGTACAAAACGGACAATCTCTCTCGAAGTAGCAGCGTTTCGAACGAGAACTCATCTCTTACAAAGGGATTTCATTTTTTTGAACTTATTTGAACTCCATAATTTTTGTGTGTTCAAAATGCACCATTCTAAGGCACATCACAAAATTTCAACAATTTCTGACTTCATTTGGTATATTTCGTGCATTTACTTTTTTTTTTTGAGCTAGTTGACCCTGAAATTGAAAAGCACTACAAATGAACTCTGAAAATGTTGAAAGTTGGCATGCTATCATCATTTCACCCACATAGCATGCGTTAAAAACTTGAGAGGGCTACGACAAAAACTGGATGCAGTTCGTGGATAAAACGGACAATCTCTCTCGAAGTAGCAGCGTTTCGAACGAGAACTCATCTCTTACAAAGGGATTTCATTTTTTGAACTTATTTGAACTCCATACTTTTTGTGTGTTCAAAATGCACCATTCTAAGGCACATCACAAAATTTCAACAATTTCTGACTTCATTTGGTATATTTCGTGCATTTACTTATTGTTTTTGAGCTAGTTGACCCTGAAATTGAAAAGCACTACAAATGAACTCTGAAAATGTTGAAAGTTGGCATGCTATCATCATTTCACCCACATAGCATGTGTTAAAAAGTTGAGAGGCCTACGACAAAAACTGGATGCAGTTCGTGTACAAAACGGACAATCTCTCTCGAAGTAGCCGCGTTTCGAACGAGAACTCATCTCTTACAAAGGGATTTCATTTTTTTGAACTTATTTGAACTCCATACTTTTTGTGTGTTCAAAATGCACCATTCTAAGGCACATCACAAAATTTCAACAATTTCTGACTTCATTTGGTATATTTCGTGCATTTACCTTTTTTTTCAGCTAGTTGACCCTGAAATTGAAAAGCACTACAAATGAACTCTGAAAATGTTGAAAGTTGGCATGCTATCATCATTTCACCCACATAGCATGTGTTAAAAAGTTGAGAGGGCTACGACAAAAACTGGATGCAGTTCGTGTACAAAACGGACAATCTCTCTCGAAGTAGCAGCGTTTCGAACGAGAACTCATCTCTTACAAAGGGATTTCATTTTTTTGAACTTATTTGAACTCCATACTTTTTGTGTGTTCAAAATGCACCATTCTAAGGCACATCACAAAATTTCAACAATTTCTGACTTCATTTGGTATATTTCGTGCATTTACTTATTGTTTTTGAGCTACTTGACCCTGAAATTGAAAAGCACTACAAATGAACTCTGAAAATGTTGAAAGTTGGCATGCTATCATCATTTCACCCACATAGCATGTGTTAAAAAGTTGAGAGGGCTACGACAAAAACTGGATGCAGTTCGTGTACAAAACGGACAATCTCTCTCGAAGTAGCCGCGTTTCGAACGAGAACTCATCTCTTACAAAGGGATTTCATTTTTTTGAACTTATTTGAACTCCATACTTTTTGTGTGTTCAAAATGCACCATTCTAAGGCACATCACAAAATTTCAACAATTTATGACTTCATTTGGTATATTTCGTGCACTTACTTATTGTTTTTGAGCTAGTTGACCCTGAAATTGAAAAGCACTACAAATGAACTCTGAAAATGTTGAAAGTTGGCATGCTATCATCATTTCACCCACATAGCATGTGTTAAAAAGTTGAGAGGGCTACGACAAAAACTGGATGCAGTTCGTGGATAAAACGGACAATCTCTCTTGAAGTAGCAGCCTTTCGAACGAGAACTCATCTCTTACAAAGGGATTTCATTTTTTTGACCTTATTTGAACTCCATACTTTTTGTGTGTTCAAAATGCACCATTCTAAGGCACATCACAAAATTTCAACAATTTATGACTTCATTTGGTATATTTCGTGCATTTACTTATTTTTTTTTGAGCTAGTTGTCCCTGAAATTGAAAAGCACTACAAATGAACTCTGAAAATGTTGAAAGTTGGCATGCTATCATCATTTCACCCACATAGCATGTGTTAAAAAGTTGAGAGGGCTACGACTAAAACTGGATGCAGTTCGTGTACAAAACGGACAATCTGTCTCGAAGTAGGAGCGTTTCGAACGAGAACTCATCTCTTACAAAGGGATATCATTTTTTCCAACTTATTTGAACTCCATACTTTTTGTGTGTTCAAAATGCACCATTCTAAGGCACATCACAAAATTTCAACAATTTCTGACTTCATTTGGTATATTTCGTGCATTTACTTATTGTTTTTGAGCTAGTTGACCCTGAAATTGAAAAGCACTACAAATGAACTCTGAAAATGTTGAAAGTTGGCATGCTATCATCATTTCTCCCACATAGCATGTGTTAAAAAGTTGAGAGGGCTACGACAAAAACTGGATGCAGTTCGTGTACAAAACAGACAATCTCTCTCAAAGTAGCAGTATTTCGAACGAGAACTCATCTCTTACAAAGGGATTTCATTTTTTGAACTTATTTGAACTCCATAATTTTTGTGTGTTCAAAATGCACCATTCTAAGGCACATCACAAAATTTCAACAACTTCTGACTTCATTTGGTATATTTCGTGCATTTACTTTTTTTTTTGAGCTAGTTGACCCTGAAATTGAAAAGCACTACAAATGAACTTTGAAAATGTTGAAAGTTGGCATGCTATCATCATTTCACCCACATAGCATGTGTTAAAAAGTTGAGAGGGCTACGACAAAAACTGGATGCAGTTCGTGTACAAAACAGACAATCTCTCTCGAAGTAGCAGTATTTCGAACGAGAACTCATCTCTTACAAAGGGATTTCATTTTTTTGAACTTATTTGAACTCCATAATTTTTGTGTGTTCAAAATGCACCATTCTAAGGAACATCACAAAATTTCAACAATTTCTGACTTCATTTGGTATATTTCCTGCATTTACTTATTGTTTTTGAGCTAGTTGACCCTGAAATTGAAAAGCACTACAAATGAACTCTGAAAATGTTGAAAGTTGGCATGCTATCATCATTTCACCCACATAGCATGTGTTAAAAAGTTGAGAGGGCTACAACAAAAACTGGATGCAGTTCGTGTACAAAACGGACAATCTCTCTCGAAGTAGGAGCGTTTCGAACGAGAACTCATCTCTTACAAAGGGATTTCATTTTTTCCAACTTATTTGAACTCCATACTTTTTGTGTGTTCAAAATGCACCATTCAAAGGCACGTCACAAAATTTCAACAATTTATGACTTCATTTGGTATATTTCGTGCACTTACTTATTGTTTTTGAGCTAGTTGACCCTGAAATTGAAAAGCACTACAAATGAACTCTGAAAATGTTGAAAGTTGGCATGCTATCATCATTTCACCCACATAGCATGTGTTAAAAAGTTGAGAGGGCTACGACAAAAACTGGATGCAGTTCGTGTACAAAACAGACAATCTCTCTCAAAGTAGCAGTATTTCGAACGAGAACTCATCTCTTACAAAGGGATTTCATTTTTTGAACTTATTTGAACTCCATAATTTTTGTGTGTTCAAAATGCACCATTCTAAGGCACATCACAAAATTTCAACAACTTCTGACTTCATTTGGTATATTTCGTGCATTTACTTTTTTTTTTGAGCTAGTTGACCCTGAAATTGAAAAGCACTACAAATGAACTCTGAAAATGTTGAAAGTTGGCATGCTATCATCATTTCACCCACATAGCATGTGTTAAAAAGTTGAGAGGGCTACGACAAAAACTGGATGCAGTTCGTGTACAAAACAGACAATCTCTCTCGAAGTAGCAGTATTTCGAACGAGAACTCATCTCTTACAAAGGGATTTCATTTTTTTGAACTTATTTGAACTCCATAATTTTTGTGTGTTCAAAATGCACCATTCTAAGGCACATCACAAAATTTCAACAATTTCTGACTTCATTTGGTATATTTCGCGCATTTACTTTTTTTTTTGAGCTAGTTGACCCTGAAATTGAAAAGCACTACAAATGAACTCTGAAAATGTTGAAAGTTGGCATGCTATCATCATTTCACCCACATAGCATGCGTTAAAAACTTGAGAGGGCTACGACAAAAACTGGATGCAGTTCGTGGATAAAACGGACAATCTCTCTCGAAGTAGCAGCGTTTCGAACGAGAACTCATCTCTTACAAAGGGATTTCATTTTTTGAACTTATTTGAACTCCATACTTTTTGTGTGTTCAAAATGCACCATTCTAAGGCACATCACAAAATTTCAACAATTTCTGACTTCATTTGGTATATTTCGTGCATTTACTTATTGTTTTTGAGCTAGTTGACCCTGAAATTGAAAAGCACTACAAATGAACTCTGAAAATGTTGAAAGTTGGCATGCTATCATAATTTCACACACATAGCATGTGTTAAAAAGTTGAGAGGCCTACGACAAAAACTGGATGCAGTTCGTGTACAAAACGGACAATCTCTCTCGAAGTAGCCGCGTTTCGAACGAGAACTCATCTCTTACAAAGGGATTTCATTTTTTTGAACTTATTTGAACTCCATACTTTTTGTGTGTTCAAAATGCACCATTCTAAGGCACATCACAAAATTTCAACAATTTCTGACTTCATTTGGTATATTTCGTGCATTTACTTATTGTTTTTCAGCTAGTTGACCCTGAAATTGAAAAGCACTACAAATGAACTCTGAAAATGTTGAAAGTTGGCATGCTATCATCATTTCACCCACATAGCATGTGTTAAAAAGTTGAGAGGGCTACGACAAAAACTGGATGCAGTTCGTGTACAAAACGGACAATCTCTCTCGAAGTAGCAGCGTTTCGAACGAGAACTCATCTCTTACAAAGGGATTTCATTTTTTTGAACTTATTTGAACTCCATACTTTTTGTGTGTTCAAAATGTACCATTCTAAGGCACATCACAAAATTTCAACAATTTCTGACTTCATTTGGTATATTTCGTGCATTTACTTATTGTTTTTGAGCTAGTTGACCCTGAAATTGAAAAGCACTACAAATGAACTCTGAAAATGTTGAAAGTTGGCATGCTATCATCATTTCACCCACATAGCATGTGTTAAAAAGTTGAGAGGGCTACGACAAAAACTGGATGCAGTTCGTGTACAAAACGGACAATCTCTCTCGAAGTAGCCGCGTTTCGAACGAGAACTCATCTCTTACAAAGGGATTTCATTTTTTTGAACTTATTTGAACTCCATACTTTTTGTGTGTTCAAAATGCACCATTCTAAGGCACATCACAAAATTTCAACAATTTATGACTTCATTTGGTATATTTCGTGCACTTACTTATTGTTTTTGAGCTAGTTGACCCTGAAATTGAAAAGCACTACAAATGAACTCTGAAAATGTTGAAAGTTGGCATGCTATCATCATTTCACCCACATAGCATGTGTTAAAAAGTTGAGAGGGCTACGACAAAAACTGGATGCAGTTCGTGGATAAAACGGACAATCTCTCTCGAAGTAGCAGCCTTTCGAACGAGAACTCATCTCTTACAAAGGGATTTCATTTTTTTGACCTTATTTGAACTCCATACTTTTTGTGTGTTCAAAATGCACCATTCTAAGGCACATCACAAAATTTCAACAATTTATGACTTCATTTGGTATATTTCGTGCATTTACTTTTTTTTTTTGAGCTAGTTGACCCTGAAATTGAAAAGCACTACAAATGAACTCTGAAAATGTTGAAAGTTGGCATGCTATCATCATTTCACCCACATAGCATGTGTTAAAAAGTTGAGAGGGCTACGACTAAAACTGGATGCAGTTCGTGTACAAAACGGACAATCTGTCTCGAAGTAGGAGCGTTTCGAACGAGAACTCATCTCTTACAAAGGGATATCATTTTTTCCAACTTATTTGAACTCCATACTTTTTGTGTGTTCAAAATGCACCATTCTAAGGCACATCACAAAATTTCAACAATTTCTGACTTCATTTGGTATATTTCGTGCATTTACTTATTGTTTTTGAGCTAGTTGACCCTGAAATTGAAAAGCACTACAAATGAACTCTGAAAATGTTGAAAGTTGGCATGCTATCATCATTTCACCCACATAGCATGTGTTAAAAAGTTGAGAGGGCTACGACAAAAACTGGATGCAGTTCGTGTACAAAACAGACAATCTCTCTCAAAGTAGCAGTATTTCGAACGAGAACTCATCTCTTACAAAGGGATTTCATTTTTTAAACTTATTTGAACTCCATAATTTTTGTGTGTTCAAAATGCACCATTCTAAGGCACATCACAAAATTTCAACAACTTCTGACTTCATTTGGTATATTTCGTGCATTTACTTTTTTTTTTTGAGCTAGTTGACCCTGAAATTGAAAAGCACTACAAATGAACTCTGAAAATGTTGAAAGTTGGCATGCTATCATCATTTCACCCACATAGCATGTGTTAAAAAGTTGAGAGGGCTACGACAAAAACTGGATGCAGTTCGTGTACAAAACAGACAATCTCTCTCGAAGTAGCAGTATTTCGAACGAGAACTCATCTCTTACAAAGGGATTTCATTTTTTTGAACTTATTTGAACTCCATAATTTTTGTGTGTTCAAAATGCACCATTCTAAGGCACATCACAAAATTTCAACAATTTCTGACTTCATTTGGTATATTTCGTGCATTTACTTTTTTTTTTGACCTAGTTGACCCTGAAATTGAAAAGCACTACAAATGAACTCTGAAAATGTTGAAAGTTGGCATGCTATCATCATTTCACCCACATAGCATGCGTTAAAAACTTGAGAGGGCTACGACAAAAACTGGATGCAGTTCGTGGATAAAACGGACAATCTCTCTCGAAGTAGCAGCGTTTCGAACGAGAACTCATCTCTTACAAAGGGATTTCATTTTTTGAACTTATTTGAACTCCATACTTTTTGTGTGTTCAAAATGCACCATTCTAAGGCACATCACAAAATTTCAACAATATCTGACTTCATTTGGTATATTTCGTGCATTTACTTATTGTTTTTGAGCTAGTTGACCCTGAAATTGAAAAGCACTACAAATGAACTCTGAAAATGTTGAAAGTTGGCATGCTATCATCATTTCACCCACATAGCATGTGTTAAAAAGTTGAGAGGCCTACGACAAAAACTGGATGCAGTTCGTGTACAAAACGGACAATCTCTCTCGAAGTAGCCGCGTTTCGAACGAGAACTCATCTCTTACAAAGGGATTTCATTTTTTTTGAACTTATTTGAACTCCATACTTTTTGTGTGTTCAAAATGCACCATTCTAAGGCACATCACAAAATTTCAACAATTTCTGACTTCATTTGGTATATTTCGTGCATTTACTTATTGTTTTTCAGCTAGTTGACCCTGAAATTGAAAAGCACTACAAATGAACTCTGAAAATGTTGAAAGTTGGCATGCTATCATCATTTCACCCACATAGCATGTGTTAAAAAGTTGAGAGGGCTACGACAAAAACTGGATGCAGTTCGTGTACAAAACGGACAATCTCTCTCGAAGTAGCAGCGTTTCGAACGAGAACTCATCTCTTACAAAGGGATTTCATTTTTTTGAACTTATTTGAACTCCATACTTTTTGTGTGTTCAAAATGCACCATTCTAAGGCACATCACAAAATTTCAACAATTTCTGACTTCATTTGGTATATTTCGTGCATTTACTTATTGTTTTTGAGCTAGTTGACCCTGAAATTGAAAAGCACTACAAATGAACTCTGAAAATGTTGAAAGTTGGCATGCTATCATCATTTCACCCACATAGCATGTGTTAAAAAGTTGAGAGGGCTACGACAAAAACTGGATGCAGTTCGTGTACAAAACGGACAATCTCTCTCGAAGTAGCCGCGTTTCGAACGAGAACTCATCTCTTACAAAGGGATTTCATTTTTTTTGAACTTATTTGAACTCCATACTTTTTGTGTGTTCAAAATGCACCATTCTAAGGCACATCACAAAATTTCAACAATTTATGACTTCATTTGGTATATTTCGTGCACTTACTTATTGTTTTTGAGCTAGTTGACCCTGAAATTGAAAAGCACTACAAATGAACTCTGAAAATGTTGAAAGTTGGCATGCTATCATCATTTCACCCACATAGCATGTGTTAAAAAGTTGAGAGGGCTACGATAAAAACTGGATGCAGTTCGTGGATAAAACGGACAATCTCTCTCGAAGTAGCAGCCTTTCGAACGAGAACTCATCTCTTACAAAGGGATTTCATTTTTTTGACCTTATTTGAACTCCATACTTTTTGTGTGTTCAAAATGCACCATTCTAAGGCACATCACAAAATTTCAACAATTTATGACTTCATTTGGTATATTTCGTGCATTTACTTATTTTTTTTTGAGCTAGTTGACCCTGAAATTGAAAAGCACTACAAATGAACTCTGAAAATGTTGAAAGTTGGCATGCTATCATCATTTCACCCACATAGCATGTGTTAAAAAGTTGAGAGGGCTACGACTAAAACTGGATGCAGTTCGTGTACAAAACGGACAATCTCTCTCGAAGTAGGAGCGTTTCGAACGAGAACTCATCTCTTACAAAGGGATATCATTTTTTCCAACTTATTTGAACTCCATACTTTTTGTGTGTTCAAAATGCACCATTCTAAGGCACATCACAAAATTTCAACAATTTCTGACTTCATTTGGTATATTTCGTGCATTTACTTATTTTTTTTGAGCTAGTTGACCCTGAAATTGAAAAGCACTACAAATGAACTCTGAAAATGTTGAAAGTTGTCATGATATCAACATTTCACCCACATAGCATGTGTTAAAAAGTTGAGAGGGCTACGACAAAAACTGGATGCAGTTCGTGTACAAAACGGACAATCTCTCTCGAAGTAGCAGCGTTTCGAACGAGAACTCATCTCTTACAAAGGGATTTCATTTTTTTGAACTTATTTGAACTCCATACTTTTTGTGTGTTCAAAATGCACCATTCTAAGGCACATCACAAAATTTCAACAATTTATGACTTCATTTGGTATATTTCGTGCATTTACTTTTTTTTTGAGCTAGTTGACCCTGAAATTGAAAAGCACTACAAATGAACTCTGAAAATGTTGAAAGTTGGCATGCTATCATCATTTCACCCACATAGCATGTGTTAAAAAGTTGAGAGGGCTACGACAAAAACTGGATGCAGTTCGTGGATAAAACGGACAATCTCTCTCGAAGTAGCAGCGTTTCGAACGAGAACTCATCTCTTACAAAGGGATTTCATTTTTTTGAACTTATTTGAACTCCATAATTTTTGTGTGTTCAAACTGCACCATTCTAAGGCACATCACAAAATTTCAACAATTTCTGACTTCATTTGGTATATTTCGTGCACTTACTTATTTTTTTTGAACTAGTTGACCCTGAAATTGAAAAGCACTACAAATGAACTCTGAAAATGTTGAAAGTTGGCATGCTATCATCATTTCACCCACATATCATGTGTTAAAATGTTGAGAGGGCTACGACAAAAACTGGATGCAGTTCATGTACAAAACGGACAATCTCTCTCGAAGTAGCAGCGTTTCGAACGAGAACTCATCTCTTACAAAGGGATTTCATTTTTTTGAACTTATTTGAACTCCATACTTTTTGTGTGTTCAAATTGCACCATTCTAAGGCACATAACAAAATTTCAACAATTTATGACTTCATTTGGTATATTTCGTGCATTTACTTATTGTTTTTGAGCTAGTTGACCCTGAAATTGAAAAGCACTACAAATGAACTCTGAAAATGTTGAAAGTTGGCATGCTATCATCATTTCACCCACATAGCATGTGTTAAAAAGTTGAGAGGGCTACGACAAAAACTGGATGCAGTTCGTGTACAAAACGGACAATCTCTCTCGAAGTAGCAGCGTTTCGAACGAGAACTCATCTCTTACAAAGGGATTTCATTTTTTTGAACTTATTTGAACTCCATACTTTTTGTGTGTTCAAAATGCACCATTCTAAGGCACATCACAAAATTTCAACAATTTATGACTTCATTTGGTATATTTCGTGCACTTACTTATTGTTTTTGAGCAAGTTGACCCTGAAATTGAAAAGCACTACAAATGAACTCTGAAAATGTTGAAAGTTGGCATGCTATCATCATTTCACCCACATAGCATGTGTTAAAAAGTTGAGAGGGCTACGACAAAAACTGGATGCAGTTCGTGTACAAAACGGACAATCTCTCTCGAAGTAGCAGCATTTCGAACGAGAACTCATCTCTTACAAAGGGATTTCATTTTTTTGAACTTATTTGAGCTCCATACTTTTTGTGTGTTCAAAATGCACCATTCTAAGGCACATCACAAAATTTCAACAATTTCTGACTTCATTTGGTATATTTCGTGCATTTACTTATTTTTTTTTGAGCTAGTTGACCCTGAAATTGAAAAGCACTACAAATGAACTCTGAAAATGTTGAAAGTTGGCATGCTATCATCATTTCACCCACATAGCATGTGTTAAAAAGTTGAGAGGGCTACGACAAAAACTGGATGCGGTTCGTGTACAAAACGGACAATCTCTCTCGAAGTAGCAGCGTTTCGAACGAGAACTCATCTCTTACAAAGGGATTTCATTTTTTTGAACTTATTTGAACTCCATACTTTTTGTGTGTTCAAAATGCACCATTCTAAGGCACATCACAAAATTTCAACAATTTATGACTTCATTTCGTATATTTCGTGCACTTACTTATTGTTTTTGAGCTAGTTGACCCTGAAATTGAAAAGCACTACAAATGAACTCTGAAAATGTTGAAAGTTGGCATGCTATCATCATTTCACCCACATAGCATGTGTTAAAAAGTTGAGAGGGCTACGACAAAAACTGGATGCAGTTCGTGTACAAAACGGACAATCTCTCTCGAAGTAGCAGCGTTTCGAACGAGAACTCATCTCTTACAAAGGGATTTCATTTTTTTGAACTTATTTGAGCTCCATACTTTTTGTGTGTTCAAAATGCACCATTCTAAGGCACATCACAAAATTTCAACAATTTCTGACTTCATTTGGTATATTTCGTGCATTTACTTATTTGTTTTTGAGCTAGTTGACCCTGAAATTGAAAAGCACTACAAATGAACTCTGAAAATGTTGAAAGTTGGCATGCTATCATCATTTCACCCACATAGCATGTGTTAAAAAGTTGAGAGGGCTACGACAAAAACTGGATGCAGTTCGTGTACAAAACGGACAATCTCTCTTGAAGTAGGAGCGTTTCGAACGAGAACTCATCTCTTACAAAGGGATTTCATTTTTTCGAACTTATTTGAACTCCATACTTTTTGTGTGTTCAAAATGCACCATTCAAAGGCACATCACAAAATTTCAACAATTTATGACTTCATTTGGTATATTTCGTGCATTTACTTATTGTTTTTGAGCTAGTTGACCCTGAAATTGAAAAGCACTACAAATGAACTCTGAAAATGTTGAAAGTTGGCATGCTATCATCATTTCACCCACATAGCATGTGTTAAAAAGTTGAGAGGGCTACGACAAAAACTGGATGCAGTTCATGTACAAAACGGACAATCTCTCTCGAAGTAGCAGCGTTTCGAACGAGAACTCATCTCTTACAAAGGGATTTCATTTTTTTGAACTTATTTGAACTCCAAAATTTTTGTGTGTTCAAAATGCACCATCCTAAGGCACATCACAAAATTTCAACAATTTCTGACTTCATTTGGTATATTTCGTGCATTTACTTATTATTTTTGAGCTAGTTGACCCTGAAATTGAAAAGCACTACAAATGAACTCTGAAAATTTTGAAAGTTGGCATGCTATCATCATTTCACCCACATAGCATGTGTTAAAAAGTTGAGAGGGCTACGACAAAAAATGGATATAGTTCGTGGATAAAACGGACAATCTCTCTCGAAGTAGCAGCGTTTCGAACGAGAACTCATCTCTTACAAAGGGATTTCATTTTTTTGAACTTATTTGAACTCCATAATTTTTGTGTGTTCAAAATGCACCATTCTAAGGCACATCACAAAATTTCAACAATTTCTGACTTCATTTGATATATTTCGTGCACTTACTTATTTTTTTTGAGCTAGTTGACCCTGAAATTGAAAAGCACTACAAATGAACTCTGAAAATGTTGAAAGTTGTCATGATATCAACATTTCACCCACATAGCATGTGTTAAATAGTTGAGAGGGCTACGACAAAAACTGGATGCAGTTCGTGTACAAAACGGACAATCTCTCTCGAAGTAGCAGCGTTTCGAACGAGAACTCATCTCTTACAAAGGGATTTCATTTTTTTTTGAACTTATTTGAACTCCATACTTTTTGTGTGTTCAAAATGCACCATTCTAAGGCACATCACAAAATTTCAACAATTTATGACTTCATTTGGTATATTTCGTGCATTTACTTATTTTTTTTTGAGCTAGTTGACCCTGAAATTGAAAAGCACTACAAATGAACTCTGAAAATGTTGAAAGTTGGCATGCTATCATCATTTCACCCACATAGCATGTGTTAAAAAGTTGAGAGGGCTACGACAAAAACTGGATGCAGTTCGTGGATAAAACGGACAATCTCTCTCGAAGTAACAGCGTTTCGAACGAGAACTCATCTCTTACAAAGGGATTTCAATTTTTTGAACTTATTTGAACTCCATAATTTTTGTGTGTTCAAACTGCACCATTCTAAGGCACATCACAAAATTTCAACAATTTCTGACTTCATTTGGTATATTTCGTGCACTTACTTATTTTTTTTGAACTAGTTGACCCTGAAATTGAAAAGCACTACAAATGAACTCTGAAAATGTTGAAAGTTGGCATGCTATCATCATTTCACCCACATATCATGTGTTAAAAAGTTGAGAGGGCTACGACAAAAACTGGATGCAGTTCTCGTACAAAACGGACAATCTCTCTCGAAGTAGCAGCGTTTCGAACGAGAATTCATCTCTTACAAAGGGATTTAATTTTTTTGAACTTATTTGAACTCCATACTTTTTGTGTGTTCAAAATGCACCATTCTAAGGCACATAACAAAATTTCAACAATTTATGACTTCATTTGGTATATTTCGTGCATTTACTTATTGTTTTTGAGCTAGTTGACCCTGAAATTGAAAAGCACTACAAATGAACTCTGAAAATGTTGAAAGTTGGCATGCTATCATCATTTCACCCACATAGCATCTGTTAAAAAGTTGAGAGGGCTACGACAAAAACTGGATGCAGTTCGTGTACAAAACGGACAATCTCTCTCGAAGTAGCAGTGTTTCGAACGAGAACTCATCTCTTACAAAGGGATTTCATTTTTTTGAACTTATTTGAACTCGATACTTTTTGTGTGTTCAAAATGCACCATTCTAAGGCACATCACAAAATTTCAACAATTTATGACTTCATTTGGTATATTTCGTGCACTTACTTATTGTTTTTGAGCTAGTTGACCCTGAAATTGAAAAGCACTACAAATGAACTCTGAAAATGTTGAAAGTTGGCATGCTATCATCATTTCATCCACATAGCATGTGTTAAAAAGTTGAGAGGGCTACGACAAAAACTGGATGCAGTTCGTGTACAAAACGGACAATCTCTCTCGAAGTAGCAGCGTTACGAACGATAACTCATCTCTTACAAAGGGATTTCATTTTTTTGAACTTATTTGAACTCCATACTTTTTGTGTGTTCAAAATGCACCATTCTAAGGCACATCACAAAATTTCAACAATTTATGACTTCATTTCGTATATTTCGTGCACTTACTTATTGTTTTTGAGCTAGTTGACCCTGAAATTGAAAAGCACTACAAATGAACTCTGAAAATGTTGAAAGTTGGCATGCTATCATCATTTCACCCACATAGCATGTGTTAAAAAGTTGAGAGGGCTACGACAAAAACTGGATGCAGTTCGTGTACAAAACGGACAATCTCTCTCGAAGTAGCAGCGTTTCGAACGAGAACTCATCTCTTACAAAGGGATTTCATTTTTTTGAACTTATTTGAGCTCCATACTTTTTTTGTGTTCAAAATGCACCATTCTAAGGCACATCACAAAATTTCAACAATTTCTGACTTCATTTGGTATATTTCGTGCATTTACTTATTTTTTTTGAGCTAGTTGACCCTGAAATTGAAAAGCACTACAAATGAACTCTGAAAATGTTGAAAGTTGGCATGCTATCATCATTTCACCCACATAGCATGTGTTAAAAAGTTGAGAGGGCTACGACAAAAACTGGATGCAGTTCGTGTACAAAACGGACAATCTCTCTTGAAGTAGGAGCGTTTCGAACGAGAACTCATCTCTTACAAAGGGATTTCATTTTTTCGAACTTATTTGAACTCCATACTTTTTGTGTGTTCAAAATGCACCATTCAAAGGCACATCACAAAATTTCAACAATTTATGACTTCATTTGGTATATTTCGTGCATTTACTTATTGTTTTTGAGCTAGTTGACCCTGAAATTGAAAAGCACTACAAATGAACTCTGAAAATGTTGAAAGTTGGCATGCTATCATCATTTCACCCACATAGCATGTGTTAAAAAGTTGAGAGGGCTACGACAAAAACTGGATGCAGTTCATGTACAAAACGGACAATCTCTCTCGAAGTAGCAGCGTTTCGAACGAGAACTCATCTCTTACAAAGGGATTTCATTTTTTTGAACTTATTTGAACTCCAAAATTTTTGTGTGTTCAAAATGCACCATCCTAAGGCACATCACAAAATTTCAACAATTTCTGACTTCATTTGGTATATTTCGTGCATTTACTTATTATTTTTGAGCTAGTTGACCCTGAAATTGAAAAGCACTACAAATGAACTCTGAAAATTTTGAAAGTTGGCATGCTATCATCATTTCACCCACATAGCATGTGTTAAAAAGTTGAGAGGGCTACGATCAAAACTGGATGCAGTTCGTGGATAAAACGGACAATCTCTCTCGAAGTAGCAGCGTTTCGAACGAGAACTCATCTCTTACAAAGGGATTTCATTTTTTTGAACTTATTTGAACTCCATACTTTTTGTGTGTTCAAAATGCACCATTCTAAGGCACATCACAAAATTTCAACAATTTATGACTTCATTTGGTATATTTCGTGCACTTACTTACTGTTTTTGAGCTAGTTGACCCTGAAATTGAAAAGCACTACAAATGAACTCTGAAAATGTTGAAAGTTGGCATGCTATCATCATTTCACCCACATAGCATGTGTTAAAAAGTTGAGAGGGCTACGACAAAAACTGGATGCAGTTCGTGTACAAAACGGACAATCTCTCTCGAAGTAGCAGCATTTCGAACGAGAACTCATCTCTTACAAAGGGATTTCATTTTTTTGAACTTATTTGAACTCCAAAATTTTTGTGTGTTCAAAATGCACCATTCTAAGGCACATCACAAAATTTCAACAATTTCTGACTTCATTTGTTATATTTCGTGCATTTACTTATTTTTTTTGAGCTAGTTGACCCTGAAATTGAAAAGCACTACAAATGAACTCTGAAAATGTTGAAAGTTGGCATGCTATCATCATTTCACCCACATAGCATGTGTTAAAAAGTTGAGAGGGCTACGACAAAAACTGGATGCAGTTCGTGGATAAAACGGACAATCTCTCTCGAAGTAGCAGCGTTTCGAACGATAACTCATCTCTTACAAAGGGATTTCATTTTTTTGAACTTATTTGAACTCCATAATTTTTGTGTGTTCAAAATGCACCATTCTAAGGCACATCACAAAATTTCAACAATTTCTGACTTCATTTGATATATTTCGTGCACTTACTTATTTTTTTTGAACTAGCTGACCCTGAAATTGAAAAGCACTACAAATGAACTCTGAAAATGTTGAAAGTTGTCATGCTATCAACATTTCACCCACATAGCATGTGTTAAAAAGTTGAGAGGGCTACGACAAAAACTGGATGCAGTTCGTGTACAAAACGGACAATCTCTCTCGAAGTAGCAGCGTTTCGAACCAGAACTCATCTCTTACAAAGGGATTTCAATTTTTTGAACTTATTTGAACTCCATACTTTTTGTGTGTTCAAAATGCACCATTCTAAGGCACATCACAAAATTTCAACAATTTATGACTTCATTTGGTATATTTCGTGCACTTACTTATTTTTTTTGAATTAGCTGACCCTGAAATTGAAAAGCACTACAAATGAACTCTGAAAATGTTGAAAGTTGTCATGCTATCAACATTTCACCCACATAGCATGTGTTAAAAAGTTGAGAAGGCTACGACAAAAACTGGATGCAGTTCGTGTACAAAACGGACAATCTCTCTCGAAGTAGCAGCGTTTCGAACGAGAACTCATCTCTTACAAAGGGATTTCATTTTTTTGAACTTATTTGAACTCCATACTTTTTGTGTGTTCAAAATGCACCATTCTAAGGCACATCACAAAATTTCAACAATTTCTGACTTCATTTGATATATTTCGTGCACTTACTTATTTTTTTTGAACTAGCTGACCCTGAAATTGAAAAGCACTACAAATGAACTCTGAAAATGTTGAAAGTTGTCATGCTATCAACATTTCACCCACATAGCATGTGTTAAAAAGTTGAGAAGGCTACGACAAAAACTGGATGCAGTTCGTGTACAAAACGGACAATCTCTCTCGAAGTAGCAGCGTTTCGAACGAGAACTCATCTCTTACAAAGGGATTTCATTTTTTTGAACTTATTTGAACTCCATACTTTTTGTGTGTTCAAAATGCACCATTCTAAGGCACATCATAAATTTCAACAATTTATGACTTCATTTGGTATATTTCATGCATTTACTTATTGTTTTTGAGCTAGCTGACCCTGAAATTGAAAAGCACTACAAATGAACTCTGAAAATGTTGAAAGTTGGCATGCTATCATCATTTCACCCACATAGCATGTGTTAAAAAGTTGAGAGGGCTATGACAAAAACTGGATGCAGTTCGTGTACAAAACGGATAATCTCTCTCGAAGTAGCAGCGTTTCGAACGAGAACTCATCTCTTACAAAGGGATTTCATTTTTTTGAACTTATTTGAACTCGATACTTTTTGTGTGTTCAAAATGCACCATTCTAAGGCACATCACAAAATTTCAACAATTTATGACTTCATTTGGTATATTTCGTGCACTTACTTATTGTTTTTGAGCTAGTTGACCCTGAAATTGAAAAGCACTACAAATGAACTCTGAAAATGTTGAAAGTTGGCATGCTATCATCATTTCACCCACATAGCATGTGTTAAAAAGTTGAGAGGGCTACGACAAAAACTGGATGCAGTTCGTGTACAAAACGGACAATCTCTCTCGAAGTAGCAGCATTTCGAACGAGAACTCATCTCTTACAAAGGGATTTCATTTTTTTGAACTTATTTGAACTCCATAATTTTTGTGTGTTCAAAATGCACCATTCTAAGGCACATCACAAAATTTCAACAATTTCTGACTTCATTTGATATATTTCGTGCACTTACTTATTTTTTTTGAACTAGTTAACCCTGAAATTGAAAAGCACTACAAATGAACTCTGAAAATGTTGAAAGTTGTCATGCTATCAACATTTCACCCACATAGCATGTGTTAAAAAGTTGAGAAGGCTACGACAAAAACTGGATGCAGTTCGGGTACAAAACGGACAATCTCTCTCGAAGTAGCAGCGTTTCCAACGAGAACTCATCTCTTACAAAGGGATTTCATTTTTTTGAACTTATTTGAACTCCATACTTTTTGTGTGTTCAAAATGCACCATTCTAAGGCACATCACAAAATTTCAACAATTTATGACTTCATTTGGTATATTTCGTGCATTTACTTATTGTTTTTGAGCTAGTTGACCCTGAAATTGAAAAGCACTACACATGAACTCTGAAAATGTTGAAAGTTCGCATGCTATCATCATTTCACCCACATAGCATGTGTTAAAAAGTTGAGAGGGCTACGACAAAAACTGGATGCAGTTCGTGTACAAAACGGACAATCTCTCTCGAAGTAGCAGCGTTTCGAACGAGAACTCATCTCTTACAAAGGGATTTCATTTTTTTGAACTTATTTGAACTCCATACTTTTTGTGTGTTCAAAATGCACCATTCTAAGGCACATCACAAAATTTCAACAATTTCTGACTTCATTTGATATATTTCGTGCACTTACTTATTTTTTTTGAACTAGTTGACCCTGAAATTGAAAAGCACTACAAATGAACTCTGAAAATGTTGAAAGTTGTCACGCTATCAACATTTCACCCACATAGCATGTGTTAAAAAGTTGAGAAGGCTACGATAAAAACTGGATGCAGTTCGTGTACAAAACGGACAATCTCTCTCGAAGTAGCAGCGTTTCGAACGAGAACTCATCTCTTACAAGGGGATTTCATTTTTTTGAACTTATTTGAACTCCATACTTTTTGTGTGTCAAAATGCACCATTCTAAGGCACATCACAAAATTTCAACAATTTATGACTTCATTTGGTATATTTCGTGCATTTACTTATTGTTTTTGAGCTAGTTGACCCTGAAATTGAAAAGCACTACAAATGAACTCTGAAAATGTTTTAAGTTGGCATGCTATCATCATTTCACCCACATAGCATGTGTTAAAAAGTTGAGAGGCCTACGACAAAAACTGGATGCAGTTCGTGTACAAAACGGACAATCTCTCTCGAAGTAGCAGCGTTTCGAACGAGAACTCATCTCTTACAAAGGGATTTCATTTTTTTGAACTTATTTGAACTCCATACTTTTTGTGTGTTCAAAATGCACCATTCTAAGGCACATCACAAAATTTCAACAATTTATGACTTCATTTGGTATATTTCGTGCACTTACTTATTGTTTTTGAGCTAGTTGACCCTGAAATTGAAAAGCACTACAAATGAACTCTGAAAATGTTGAAAGTTGGCATGCTATCAAAATTTCACCCACATAGCATGTGTTAAAAAGTTGAGAGGGCTACGACAAAAACTGGATGCAGTTCGTGGATAAAACGGACAATCTCTCTCGAAGTAGCAGCGTTTCGGACGAGAACTCATCTCTTACAAAGGGATTTCATTTTTTTGAACTTATTTGAACTCCATAATTTTTGTGCGTTCAAAATGCACCATTCTAAGGCACATCACAAAATTTCAACAATTTCTGACTTCATTTGGTATATTTCGTGCACTTACTTATTTTTTTTGAGCTAGTTGACCCTGAAATTGAAAAGCACTACAAATGAACTCTGAAACTGTTGAAAGTTGGCATGCTATCATCATTTCACCCACATAGCATGTGTTAAAAAGTTGAGAGGGCTACGACAAAAACTGGATGCAGTTCGTGGATAAAACGGACAATCTCTCTCGAAGTAGCAGCGTTTCGAACGAGAACTCATCTCTTACAAAGGGATTTCATTTTTTTGAACTTATTTGAACTCCATAATTTTTGTGTGTTCAAAATGCACCATTCTAAAGCACATCACAAATTTTCAACAATTTCTGACTTCATTTGGTATATTTCGTGCACTTACTTATTTTTTTTGAACTAGTTGACCCTCAAATTGAAAAGCACTACAAATGAACTCTGAAAATGTTGAAAGTTGGCATGCTATCATCATTTCACCCACATAGCATGTGTTAAAAAGTTGAGAGGGCTACGACAAAAACTGGATGCAGTTCGTGTACAAAACGGACAATCTCTCTCGAAGTAGCAGCGTTTCGAACGAGAACTCATCTCTTACAAAGGGATTTCATTTTTTTGAACTTATTTGAACTCCATACTTTTTGTGTGTTCAAAATGCACCATTCTAAGGCACATCACAAAATTTCAACAATTTCTGACTTCATTTGGTATATTTCGTGCACTTACTTATTTTTTTTGAGCTAGTTGACCCTGAAATTGAAAAGCACTACAAATGAACTCTGAAAATGTTGAAAGTTGGCATGCTATCATCATATCACCCACATAGCATGTGTTAAAAAGTTGAGAGGGCTACGACAAAAACTGGATGCAGTTCGTGGATAAAACGGACAATCTCTCTCGAAGTAGCAGCATTTCGAACGAGAACTCATCTCTTACAAAGGGATTTCATTTTTTTGAACTTATTTGAACTCCATACTTTTTGTGTGTTCAAAATGCACCATTCTAAGGCACATCACAAAATTTCAACAATTTCTGACTTCATTTGGTATATTTCGTGCATTTACTTATTTTTTTTGAGCTAGTTGACCCTGAAATTGAAAAGCACTACAAATGAACTCTGAAAATGTTGAAAGTTGGCATGCTATCATAATTTCACCCACATAGCATGTGTTAAAAAGTTGAGAGGGCTACGACAAAAACTGGATGCAGTTCGTGGATAAAACGGACAATCTCTCTCGAAGTAGCAGCGTTTCGAACGAGAACTCATCTCTTACAAAGGGATTTCATTTTTTTTGAACTTATTTGAACTCCATAATTTTTGTGTGTTCAAAATGCACCATTCTAAAGCACATCACAAATTTTCAACAATTTCTGACTTCATTTGGTATATTTCGTGCACTTACTTATTTTTTTTGAACTAGTTGACCCTCAAATTGAAAAGCACTACAAATGAACTCTGAAAATGTTGAAAGTTGGCATGCTATCATCATTTCACCCACATAGCATGTGTTAAAAAGTTGAGAGGGCTACGACAAAAACTGGATGCAGTTCGTGTACAAAACGGACAATCTCTCTCGAAGTAGGAGCGTTTCGAACGAGAACTCATCTCTTACAAAGGGATTTCATTTTTTTGAACTTATTTGAACTCCATACTTTTTGTGTGTTCAAAATGCACCATTCTAAGGCACATCATAAAATTTCAACAATTTCTAACTTCATTTGGTATATTTCGTGCATTTACTTTTTTTTTTGAGCTAGTTGACACTGAAATTGAAAAGCACTACAAATGAACTCTAAAAATGTTGAAAGTTGGCATGCTATCATCATTTCACCCACATAGCATGTGTTAAAAACTTGAGAGGGCTACGACAAAAACTGGATGCAGTTCGTGTACAAAACGGACAATCTCTCTCGAAGTAGCAGCGTTTCGAACGAGAACTCATCTCTTAGAAAGGGATTTCATTTTTTTGAACTTATTTGAACTCCATACTTTTTGTGTGTTCAAAATGCACCATTCAAAGGCACATCACAAAATTTCAACAATTTATGACTTCATTTGGTATATTTCGTGCATTTACTTATTGTTTTTGAGCTAGTTGACCCTGAAATTGAAAAGCACTACAAATGAACTCTGAAAGTGTTGAAAGTTGGCATGCTATCATCATTTCACCCACATAGCATGTGTTAAAACGTTGAGAGGGCTACGACAAAAACTGGATGCAGTTCGTGTACAAAACGGACAATCTCTCTCGAAGTAGCAGCCTTTCGAACGAGAACTCATCTCTTACAAAGGGATTTCATTTTTTTGAAATTATTTGAACTCCATACTTTTTGTGTGTTCAAAGTGCACCATTCTAAGGCACATCACAAAATTTCAACAATTTCTGACTTCATTTGGTATATTTCGTGCATTTACTTATTTTTTTGAGCTAGTTGACCCTGAAATTGAAAAGCACTACAAATGAACTCTGAAAATGTTGAAAGTTGGCATGCTATCATCATTTCACCCACATAGCATGTGTTAAAAAGTTGAGAGCGCTACGACAAAAACTGGATGCAGTTCATGGATAAAACGGACAATCTCTCTCGAAGTAGCAGCGTTCCGAACGAGAACTCATCTCTTACAAAGGGATTTAATTTTTTTGAACTTATTTGAACTCCATAATTTTTGTGTGTTCAGAATGCACCATTCTAAGGCACATCACAAAATTTCAACAATTTCTGACTTCATTTGGTATATTTCGTGCACTTACTTATCTTTTTTGAGCTAGTTGACCCTGAAATTGAAAAGCACTACAAATGAACTCTGAAAATGTTGAAAGTTGGCATGCTATCATCATTTCACCCACATAGCATGTGTTAAAAAGTTGAGAGGGCTACGACAAAAACTGGATGCAGTTCGTGTACAAAACGGACAATCTCTCTCGAAGTAGGAGCGTTTCGAACGAGAACTCATCTCTTACAAAGGGATTTCATTTTTTTGAACTTATTTGAACTCCATACTTTTTGTGTGTTCAAAATGCACCATTCAAAGGCACATCACAAAATTTCAACAATTTATGACTTCATTTGGTATATTTCGTGCACTTACTTATTGTTTTTGAGCTAGTTGACCCTGAAATTGAAAAGCACTACAAATGAACTCTGAAAATGTTTAAAGTTGGCATGCTATCATCATTTCACCCACATAGCATGTGTTAAAAAGTTGAGAGGGCTACGACAAAAACTGGATGCAGTTCGTGTACAAAACGGACAATCTCTCTCGAAGTAGCAGCGTTTCGAACGAGAACTCATCTCGTACAAAGGGATTTCATTTTTTTGAACTTATTTGAACTCCATACTTTTTGTGTGTTCAAAATGCACCATTCAAAGGCACATCACAAAATTTCAACAATTTCTGACTTCATTTGGTATATTTCGTGCACTTACTTATTTTTTTTGAGCTAGTTGACCCTGAAATTGAAAAGCACTACAAATGAACTCTGAAAATGTTGAAAGTTGGCATGCTATCATCATTTCACGCACATAGCATGTGTTAAAAAGTTGAGAGGGCTACGACAAAAACTGGATGCAGTTCGTGTACAAAACGGACAATCTCTCTCGAAGTAGCAGCGTTTCGAACGAGAACTCATCTCTTACAAAGGGATTTCATTTTTTTGAACTTATTTGAACTCCATACTTTTTGTGTGTTCAAAATGCACCATTCTAAGGCACATCACAAAATTTCAACAATTTCTGACTTCATTTGGTATATTTCGTGCATTTACTTATTTTTTTTGAGCTAGTTGACCCTGAAATTGAAAAGCACTACAAATGAACTCTGAAAATGTTGAAAGTTGGCATGCTATCATCATTTCACCCATATAGCATGTGTTAAAAATGTGAGAGGGCTACGACAAAAACTGGATGCAGTTCGTGGATAAAACGGACAATCTCTCTCGAAGTAGCAGCGTTTCGAACGAGAACTCATCTCTTACAAAGGGATTTCATTTTTTTGAACTTATTTGAACTCCATACTTTTTGTGTGTACAAAATGCACCATTCTAAGGCACATCACAAAATTTCAACAATTTCTAACTTCATTTGGTATATTTCGTGCATTTACTTATTTTTTTTGAGCTAGTTGACCCTGAAATTGAAAAGCACTACAAATGAACTCTGAAAATGTTGAAAGTTGGCATGTTATCATCATTTCACCCAGATAGCATGTGTTAAAAAGTTGAGAGGGCTACGACAAAAACTGGATGCAGTTCGTGTACAAAACGGACAATCTCTCTCGAAGTAGCAGCGTTTCGAACGAGAACTCATCTCTTACAAAGGGATTTCATTTTTTTGAACTTATTTGAACTCCATACTTTTTGTGTGTTCAAAATGCACCATTCAAAGGCACATCACAAAAATTCAACAATTTATGACTTCATTTGGTATATTTCGTGCATTTACTTATTGTTTTTGAGCTAGTTGACCCTGAAATTGAAAAGCACTACAAATGAACTCTGAAAATGTTGAAAGTTGGCATGCTATCATCATTTCACCCACATAGCATGTGTTAAAAAGTTGAGAGGGCTACGACAAAAACTGGATGCAATTCGTGTACAAAACGGACAATCTCTCTCTAAGTAGCAGCGTTTCGAACGAGAACTCATCTCTTACAAAGGGATTTCATTTTTTTGAACTTATTTGAACTCCATACTTTTTGTGTGTTCAAAATGCACCATTCTCAGGCACATCACAAAATTTCAACAATTTCTGACTTCATTTGGTATATTTCGTGCATTTACTTATTTTTTTTTGAGCTAGTTGACCCTGAAATTGAAAAGCACTACAAATGAACTCTGAAAATGTTGAAAGTTGGCATGCTATCATCATATCACCCACATAGCATGTGTTAAAAAGTTGAGAGGGCTACGACAAAAACTGGATGCAGTTCGTGGATAAAACGGACAATCTCTCTCGAAGTAGCAGCATTTCGAACGAGAACTCATCTCTTACAAAGGGATTTCATTTTTTTGAAATTATTTGAACTCCATACTTTTTGTGTGTTCAAAATGCACCATTCTAAGGCACATCACAAAATTTCAACAATTTCTGACTTCATTTGGTATATTTCGTACACTTACTTATTTTTTTGAGCTAGTTGACCCTGAAATTGAAAAGCACTACAAATGAACTCTGAAAATGTCGAAAGTTGGCATGCTATCATCATTTCACCCACATAGCATGTGTTAAAAAGTTGAGAGGGCTACGACAAAAACTGGATGCAGTTCGTGTACAAAACGGACAATCTCTCTCGAAGTAGCAGCGTTTCGAACGAGAACTCATCTCTTACAAAGGGATTTCATTTTTTTGAACTTATTTGAACTCCATACTTTTTGTGTGTTCAAAATGCACCATTCAAAGGCACATCACAAAATTTCAACAATTTATGACTTCATTTGGAATATTTCGTGCATTTACTTATTGTTTTTGAGCTAGTTGACCCTGAAATTGAAAAGCACTACAAATGAACTCTGAAAATGTTGAAAGTTGGCATGCTATCATCATATCACCCACATAGCATGTGTTAAAAAGTTGAGAGGGCTACGACAAAAACTGGATGCAGTTCGTGTACAAAACGGACAATCTCTCTCGAAGTAGCAGCCTTTCGAACGAGAACTCATCTCTTAGAAAGGGATTTCATTTTTTTGAACTTATTTGAACTCCATACTTTTTGTGTGTTCAAAATGCACCTTTCAAAGGCACATCACAAAATTTCAACAATTTATGACTTCACTTGGTATATTTCGTGCATTTACTTATTTTTTTTGAGCTAGTTGACCCTGAAATTGAAAAGCACTACAAATGAACTCTGAAAATGTTGAAAGTTGGCATGTTATCATCATTTCACCCAGATAGCATGTGTTAAAAAGTTGAGAGGGCTACGGCAAAAACTGGATGCAGTTCGTGTACAAAACGGACAATCTCTCTCGAAGTAGCAGCGTTTCGAACGAGAACTCATCTCTTACAAAGGGATTTCATTTTTTTGAACTTATTTGAACTCCATACTTTTTGTGTGTTCAAAATGCACCATTCAAAGGCACATCACAAAAATTCAACAATTTATGACTTCATTTGGTATATTTCGTGCATTTACTTATTGTTTTTGAGCTAGTTGACCCTGAAATTGAAAAGCACTACAAATGAACTCTGAAAATGTTGAAAGTTGGCATGCTATCATCATTTCACCCACATAGCATGTGTTAAAAAGTTGAGAGGGCTACGACAAAAACTGGATGCAATTCGTGTACAAAACGGACAATCTCTCTCTAAGTAGCAGCGTTTCGAACGAGAACTCATCTCTTACAAAGGGATTTCATTTTTTTGAACTTATTTGAACTCCATACTTTTTGTGTGTTCAAAATGCACCATTCTAAGGCACATCACAAAATTTCAACAATTTCTGACTTCATTTGGTATATTTCGTGCATTTACTTATTTTTTTTGAGCTAGTTGACCCTGAAATTGAAAAGCACTACAAATGAACTCTGAAAATGTTGAAAGTTGGCATGCTATCATCATATCACCCACATAGCATGTGTTAAAAAGTTGAGAGGGCTACGACAAAAACTGGATGCAGTTCGTGGATAAAACGGACAATCTCTCTCGAAGTAGCAGCATTTCGAACGAGAACTCATCTCTTACAAAGGGATTTCATTTTTTTGAAATTATTTGAACTCCATACTTTTTGTGTGTTCAAAATGCACCATTCTAAGGCACATCACAAAATTTCAACAATTTCTGACTTCATTTGGTATATTTCGTACACTTACTTATTTTTTTGAGCTAGTTGACCCTGAAATTGAAAAGCACTACAAATGAACTCTGAAAATGTCGAAAGTTGGCATGCTATCATCATTTCACCCACATAGCATGTGTTAAAAAGTTGAGAGGGCTACGACAAAAACTGGATGCAGTTCGTGTACAAAACGGACAATCTCTCTCGAAGTAGCAGCGTTTCGAACGAGAACTCATCTCTTACAAAGGGATTTCATTTTTTTGAACTTATTTGAACTCCATACTTTTTGTGTGTTCAAAATGCACCATTCAAAGGCACATCACAAAATTTCAACAATTTATGACTTCATTTGGTATATTTCGTGCATTTACTTATTGTTTTTGAGCTAGTTGACCCTGAAATTGAAAAGCACTACAAATGAACTCTGAAAATGTTGAAAGTTGGCATGCTATCATCATATCACCCACATAGCATGTGTTAAAAAGTTGAGAGGGCTACGACAAAAACTGGATGCAGTTCGTGTACAAAACGGACAATCTCTCTCGAAGTAGCAGCCTTTCGAACGAGAACTCATCTCTTAGAAAGGGATTTCATTTTTTTGAACTTATTTGAACTCCATACTTTTTGTGTGTTCAAAATGCACCTTTCAAAGGCACATCACAAAATTTCAACAATTTATGACTTCACTTGGTATATTTCGTGCATTTACTTATTTTTTTTGAGCTAGTTGACCCTGAAATTGAAAAGCACTACAAATGAACTCTGAAAATGTTGAAAGTTGGCATGCTATCATCATTTCACCCACATAGCATGTGTTAAAAAGTTGAGAGGGCTACGACAATAACTGGATGCAGTTCGTGGATAAAACGGACAATCTCTCTCGAAGTAGCAGCGTTTCGAACGAGAACTCATCTCTTACAAAGGGATTTCATTTTTTTGAACTTATTTGAACTCCATAATTTTTGTGTATTCAAAATGCACCATTCTAAGGCACATCACAAAATTTCAACAATTTCTGACTTCATTTGGTATATTTCGTGCACTTACTTATTTTTTTTGAGCTAGTTGACCCTGAAATTGAAAAGCACTACAAATGAACTCTGAAAATGTTGAAAGTTGGCATGCTATCATCATTTCACCCACATAGCATGTGTTAAAAAGTTGAGAGGGCTACGACAAAAACTAGATGCAGTTCGTGGATAAAACGGACAATCTCTCTCGAAGTAGCAGCGTTTCGAACGAGAACTCATCTCTTACAAAGGGATTTCATTTTTTTGAACTTATTTGAACTCCATACTTTTTGTGTGTTCAAAATGCACCATTCAAAGGCACATCACAAAATTTCAACAATTTATGACTTCATTTGGTATATTTCGTACACTTGCTTATTTTTTTTGAGCTAGTTGACCCTGAAATTGAAAAGCACTACAAATGAACTCTGAAAATGTTGAAAGTTGGCATGCTATCATCATTTCACCCACATAGCATGTGTTAAAAAGTTGAGAGGGCTACGAAAAAAACTTTCGTGTACAAAACGGACAATCTCTCTCGAAGTAGCAGCATTTCGAACGAGAACTCATCTCTTACAAAGGGATTTCATTTTTTTGAACTTATTTGAACTCCATACTTTTTGTGTGTTCAAAATGCACCATTCTAAGGCACATCACAAAATTTCAACAATTTCTGACTTCATTTGGTATATTTCGTGCAGTTACTTATTTTTTTTTTGAGCTAGTTGACCCTGAAATTGAAAAGCACTACAAATGAACTCTGAAAATGTTGAAAGTTGGCATGCTGTCATCATTTCACCCACATAGCATGTGTTAAAAAGTTGAGAGGGCTACGACAAAAACTGGATGCAGTTCGTGTACAAAACAGACAATCTCTCTCGAAGTAGCAGCGTTTCGAACGAGAACTCATCTCTTACAAAGGGATTTCATTTTTTTGAACTTATTTGAACTCCATACTTTTTGTGTGTTCAAAATGCACCATTCTAAGGCACATCACAAAATTTCAACAATTTCTGACTTCATTTGGTATATTTCGTGCATTTACTTATTTTTTTTGAGCTAGTTGACCCTGAAATTGAAAAGCACTACAAATGAACTCTGAAAATGTTGAAAGTTGGCATGCTATCATCATATCACCCACATAGCATGTGTTAAAAAGTTGAGAGGGCTACGACAAAAACTGGATGCAGTTCGTGTACAAAACGGACAATCTCTCTCGAAGTAGCAGCGTTTCGAACGAGAACTCATCTCTTACAAAGGGATTTCATTTTTTTGAACTTATTTGAACTCCATACTTTTTGTGTGTTCAAAATGCACCATTCAAAGGCACATCACAAAATTTCAACAATTTATGACTTCTATATTTCGTGCATTTACTTATTGTTTTTGAGCTAGTTGACCCTGAAATTGAAAAGCACTACAAATGAACTCTGAAAATGTTGAAAGTTGGCATGCTATCATCATATCACCCACATAGCATGTGTTAAAAAGTTGAGAGGGCTACGACAAAAACTGGATGCAGTTCGTGTACAAAAGGGACAATCTCTCTCGAAGTAGCAGCGTTTCGAACGAGAAATCATCTCTTAGAAAGGGATTTCATTTTTTTGAACTTATTTGAACTCCATACTTTTTGTGTGTTCAAAATGCACCTTTCAAAGGCACATCACAAAATTTCAACAATTTATGACTTCACTTGGTATATTTCGTGCATTTACTTATTTTTTTTGAGCTAGTTGACCCTGAAATTGAAAAGCACTACAAATGAACTCTGAAAATGTTGAAAGTTGGCATGCTATCATCATTTCACCCACATAGCATGTGTTAAAAAGTTGAGAGGGCTACGACAAAAACTGGATGCAGTTCGTGGATAAAACGGACAATCTCTCTCGAAGTAGCAGCGTTTCGAACGAGAACTCATCTCTTACAAAGGGATTTCATTTTTTTGAACTTATTTGAACTCCATAATTTTTGTGTGTTCAAAATGCACCATTCTAAGGCACATCACAAAATTTCAACAATTTCTGACTTCATTTGGTATATTTCGTGCACTTACTTATTTTTTTTGAGCTAGTTGACCCTGAAATTGAAAAGCACTACAAATGAACTCTGAAAATGTTGAAAGTTGGCATGCTATCATAATTTCACCCACATAGCATGTGTTAAAAAGTTGAGAGGGCTACGACAAAAACTGGATGCAATTCGTGGATAAAACGGACAATCTCTCTCGAAGTAGGAGCGTTTCGAACGAGAACTCATCTCTTACAAAGGGATTTCATTTTTTTGAACTTATTTGAACTCCATACTTTTTGTGTGTTCAAAATGCACCATTCAAAGGCACATCACAAAATTTCAACAATTTATGACTTCATTTGGTATATTTCGTACACTTACTTATTTTTTTTGAGCTAGTTGACCCTGAAATTGAAAAGCACTACAAATGAACTCTGAAAATGTTGAAAGTTGGCATGCTATCATCATTTCACCCACATAGAATGTGTTAAAAAGTTGAGAGGGCTACGACAAAAACTTTCGTGTACAAAACGGACAATCTCTCTCGAAGTAGCAGCATTTCGAACGAGAACTCATCTCTTACAAAGGGATTTCATTTTTTTGAACTTATTTGAACTCCATACTTTTTGAGTGTTCAAAATGCACCATTCTAAGGCACATCACAAAATTTCAACAATTTCTGACTTCATTTGGTATATTTCGTGCAGTTACTTTTTTTTTTTGAGCTAGTTGACCCTGAAATTGAAAAGCACTACAAATGAACTGAAAAATGTTGAAAGTTGGCATGCTATCATCATTTCACCCACATAGCACGTGTTAAAAAGTTGAGAGGGCTACGACAAAAACTGGATGCAGTTCGTGTACAAAACGGACAATCTCTCTCGAAGTAGCAGCGTTTCGAACGAGAACTCATCTCTTACAAAGGGATTTCATTTTTTTGAACTTATTTGAACTCCATACTTTTTGTGTGTTCAAAATGCACCATCCTAAGGCACATCACAAAATTTGAACAATTTCTGACTTCATTTGGTATATTTCGTGCATTTACTTATTTTTTTTGAGCTAGTTGACCCTGAAATTGAAAAGCACTACAAATGAACTCTGAAAATGTTGAAAGTTGGCATGCTATCATCATATCACCCACATAGCATGTGTTAAAAAGTTGAGAGGGCTACGACAAAAACTGGATGCAGTTCGTGTACAAAACGGACAATCTCTCTCGAAGTAGCAGCGTTTCGAACGAGAACTCATCTCTTACAAAGGGATTTCATTTTTTTGAACTTATTTGAACTCCATACTTTTTGTGTGTTCAAAATGCACCATTCAAAGGCACATCACAAAATTTCAACAATTTATGACTTCTATATTTCGTGCATTTACTTATTGTTTTTGAGCTAGTTGACCCTGAAATTGAAAAGCACTACAAATGAACTCTGAAAATGTTGAAAGTTGGCATGCTATCATCATATCACCCACATAGCATGTGTTAAAAAGTTGAGAGGGCTACGACAAAAACTGGATGCAGTTCGTGTACAAAAGGGACAATCTCTCTCGAAGTAGCAGCGTTTCGAACGAGAAATCATCTCTTAGAAAGGGATTTCATTTTTTTGAACTTATTTGAACTCCATACTTTTTGTGTGTTCAAAATGCACCTTTCAAAGGCACATCACAAAATTTCAACAATTTATGACTTCACTTGGTATACTTCGTGCATTTACTTATTTTTTTTGAGCTAGTTGACCCTGAAATTGAAAAGCACTACAAATGAACTCTGAAAATGTTGAAAGTTGGCATGCTATCATCATTTCACCCACATAGCATGTGTTAAAAAGTTGAGAGGGCTACGACAAAAACTGGATGCAGTTCGTGGATAAAACGGACAATCTCTCTCGAAGTAGCAGCGTTTCGAACGAGAACTCATCTCTTACAAAGGGATTTCATTTTTTTGAACTTATTTGAACTCCATAATTTTTGTGTGTTCAAAATGCACCATTCTAAGGCACATCACAAAATTTCAACAATTTCTGACTTCATTTGGTATATTTCGTGCACTTACTTATTTTTTTTGAGCTAGTTGACCCTGAAATTGAAAAGCACTACAAATGAACTCTGAAAATGTTGAAAGTTGGCATGCTATCATAATTTCACCCACATAGCATGTGTTAAAAAGTTGAGAGGGCTACGACAAAAACTGGATGCAATTCGTGGATAAAACGGACAATCTCTCTCGAAGTAGGAGCGTTTCGAACGAGAACTCATCTCTTACAAAGGGATTTCATTTTTTTGAACTTATTTGAACTCCATACTTTTTGTGTGTTCAAAATGCACCATTCAAAGGCACATCACAAAATTTCAACAATTTATGACTTCATTTGGTATATTTCGTACACTTACTTATTTTTTTTGAGCTAGTTGACCCTGAAATTGAAAAGCACTACAAATGAACTCTGAAAATGTTGAAAGTTGGCATGCTATCATCATTTCACCCACATAGCATGTGTTAAAAAGTTGAGAGGGCTACGACAAAAACTTTCGTGTACAAAACGGACAATCTCTCTCGAAGTAGCAGCATTTCGAACGAGAACTCATCTCTTACAAAGGGATTTCATTTTTTTGAACTTATTTGAACTCCATACTTTTTGAGTGTTCAAAATGCACCATTCTAAGGCACATCACAAAATTTCAACAATTTCTGACTTCATTTGGTATATTTCGTGCAGTTACTTTTTTTTTTTGAGCTAGTTGACCCTGAAATTGAAAAGCACTACAAATGAACTGAAAAATGTTGAAAGTTGGCATGCTATCATCATTTCACCCACATAGCACGTGTTAAAAAGTTGAGAGGGCTACGACAAAAACTGGATGCAGTTCGTGTACAAAACGGACAATCTCTCTCGAAGTAGCAGCGTTTCGAACGAGAACTCATCTCTTACAAAGGGATTTCATTTTTTTGAACTTATTTGAACTCCATACTTTTTGTGTGTTCAAAATGCACCATCCTAAGGCACATCACAAAATTTGAACAATTTCTGACTTCATTTGGTATATTTCGTGCATTTACTTATTTTTTTTGAGCTAGTTGACCCTGAAATTGAAAAGCACTACAAATGAACTCTGAAAATGTTGAAAGTTGGCATGCTATCATCATATCACCCACATAGCATGTGTTAAAAAGTTGAGAGGGCTACGACAAAAACTGGATGCAGTTCGTGTACAAAACGGACAATCTCTCTCGAAGTAGCAGCGTTTCGAACGAGAACTCATCTCTTACAAAGGGATTTCATTTTTTTGAACTTATTTGAACTCCATACTTTTTGTGTGTTCAAAATGCACCATTCAAAGGCACATCACAAAATTTCAACAATTTATGACTTCATTTGGTATATTTCGTGCATTTACTTATTGTTTTTGAGCTAGTTGACCCTGAAATTGAAAAGCACTACAAATGAACTCTGAAAATGTTGAAAGTTGGCATGCTATCATCATATCACCCACATAGCATGTGTTAAAAAGTTGAGAGGGCTACGACAAAAACTGGATGCAGTTCGTGTACAAAACGGACAATCTCTCTCGAAGTAGCAGCCTTTCGAACGAGAACTCATCTCTTAGAAAGGGATTTCATTTTTCTGAACTTATTTGAACTCCATACTTTTTGTGTGTTCAAAATGCACCTTTCAAAGGCACATCACAAAATTTCAACAATTTATGACTTCACTTGGTATATTTCGTGCATTTACTTATTTTTTTTGAGCTAGTTGACCCTGAAATTGAAAAGCACTACAAATGAACTCTGAAAATGTTGAAAGTTGGCATGCTATCATCATTTCACGCACATAGCATGTGTTAAAAAGTTGAGAGGGCTACGACAAAAACTGGATGCAGTTCGTGGATAAAACGGACAATCTCTCTCGAATTAGCAGCGTTTCGAACGAGAACTCATCTCTAACAAAGGGATTTCATTTTTTTGAACTTATTTGAACTCCATAATTTTTGTGTGTTCAAAATGCACCATTCTAAGGCACATCACAAAGTTTCAACAATTTCTGACTTCATTTGGTATATTTCGTGCACTTACTTATTTTTTTTGAGCTAGTTGACCCTGAAATTGAAAAGCTCTACAAATGAACTCTGAAAATGTTGAAAGTTGGCATGCTATCATAATTTCACCCACATAGCATGTGTTAAAAAGTTGAGAGGGCTACGACAAAAACTGGATGCAGTTCGTGGATAAAACGGACAATCTCTCTCGAAGTAGGAGCGTTTCGAACGAGAACTCATCTCTTACAAAGGGATTTCATTTTTTTGAACTTATTTGAACTCCATACTTTTTGTGTGTTCAAAATGCACCATTCAAAGGCACATCACAAAATTTCAACAATTTATGACTTCATTTGGTATATTTCGTACACTTGCTTATTTTTTTTGAGCTAGTTGACCCTGAAATTGAAAAGCACTACAAATGAACTCTGAAAATGTTGAAAGTTGGCATGCTATCATCATTTCACCCACATAGCATGTGTTAAAAAGTTGAGAGGGCTACGAAAAAAACTTTCGTGTACAAAACGGACAATCTCTCTCGAAGTAGCAGCATTTCGAACGAGAACTCATCTCTTACAAAGGGATTTCATTTTTTTGAACTTATTTGAACTCCATACTTTTTGTGTGTTCAAAATGCACCATTCTAAGGCACATCACAAAATTTCAACAATTTCTGACTTCATTTGGTATATTTCGTGCAGTTACTTTTTTTTTTTTTGAGCTAGTTGACCCTGAAATTGAAAAGCACTACAAATGAACTCTGAAAATGTTGAAAGTTGGCATGCTGTCATCATTTCACCCACATAGCATGTGTTAAAAAGTTGAGAGGGCTACGACAAAAACTGGATGCAGTTCGTGTACAAAACAGACAATCTCTCTCGAAGTAGCAGCGTTTCGAACGAGAACTCATCTCTTACAAAGGGATTTCATTTTTTTGAACTTATTTGAACTCCATACTTTTTGTGTGTTCAAAATGCACCATTCTAAGGCACATCACAAAATTTCAACAATTTCTGACTTCATTTGGTATATTTCGTGCATTTACTTATTTTTTTTGAGCTAGTTGACCCTGAAATTGAAAAGCACTACAAATGAACTCTGAAAATGTTGAAAGTTGGCATGCTATCATCATATCACCCACATAGCATGTGTTAAAAAGTTGAGAGGGCTACGACAAAAACTGGATGCAGTTCGTGTACAAAACGGACAATCTCTCTCGAAGTAGCAGCGTTTCGAACGAGAACTCATCTCTTACAAAGGGATTTTATTTTTTTGAACTTATTTGAACTCCATACTTTTTGTGTGTTCAAAATGCACCATTCAAAGGCACATCACAAAATTTCAACAATTTATGACTTCTATATTTCGTGCATTTACTTATTGTTTTTGAGCTAGTTGACCCTGAAATTGAAAAGCACTACAAATGAACTCTGAAAATGTTGAAAGTTGGCATGCTATCATCATATCACCCACATAGCATGTGTTAAAAAGTTGAGAGGGCTACGACAAAAACTGGATGCAGTTCGTGTACAAAAGGGACAATCTCTCTCGAAGTAGCAGCGTTTCGAACGAGAACTCATCTCTTAGAAAGGGATTTCATTTTTTTGAACTTATTTGAACTCCATACTTTTTGTGTGTTCAAAATGCACCTTTCAAAGGCACATCACAAAATTTCAACAATTTATGACTTCACTTGGTATATTTCGTGCATTTACTTATTTTTTTTGAGCTAGTTGACCCTGAAATTGAAAAGCACTACAAATGAACTCTGAAAATGTTGAAAGTTGGCATGCTATCATCATTTCACCCACATAGCATGTGTTAAAAAGTTGAGAGGGCTACGACAAAAACTGGATGCAGTTCGTGGATAAAACGGACAATCTCTCTCGAAGTAGCAGCGTTTCGAACGAGAACTCATCTCTTACAAAGGGATTTCATTTTTTTGAACTTATTTGAACTCCATAATTTTTGTGTGTTCAAAATGCACCATTCTAAGGCACATCACAAAATTTCAACAATTTCTGACTTCATTTGGTATATTTCGTGCACTTACTTATTTTTTTTGAGCTAGTTGACCCTGAAATTGAAAAGCACTACAAATGAACTCTGAAAATGTTGAAAGTTGGCATGCTATCATAATTTCACCCACATAGCATGTGTTAAAAAGTTGAGAGGGCTACGACAAAAACTGGATGCAATTCGTGGATAAAACGGACAATCTCTCTCGAAGTAGGAGCGTTTCGAACGAGAACTCATCTCTTACAAAGGGATTTCATTTTTTTGAACTTATTTGAACTCCATACTTTTTGTGTGTTCAAAATGCACCATTCAAAGGCACATCACAAAATTTCAACAATTTATGACTTCATTTGGTATATTTCGTACACTTACTTATTTTTTTTGAGCTAGTTGACCCTGAAATTGAAAAGCACTACAAATGAACTCTGAAAATGTTGAAAGTTGGCATGCTATCATCATTTCACCCACATAGCATGTGTTAAAAAGTTGAGAGGGCTACGACAAAAACTTTCGTGTACAAAACGGACAATCTCTCTCGAAGTAGCAGCATTTCGAACGAGAACTCATCTCTTACAAAGGGATTTCATTTTTTTGAACTTATTTGAACTCCATACTTTTTGAGTGTTCAAAATGCACCATTCTAAGGCACATCACAAAATTTCAACAATTTCTGACTTCATTTGGTATATTTCGTGCAGTTACTTTTTTTTTTGAGCTAGTTGACCCTGAAATTGAAAAGCACTACAAATGAACTGAAAAATGTTGAAAGTTGGCATGCTATCATCATTTCACCCACATAGCACGTGTTAAAAAGTTGAGAGGGCTACGACAAAAACTGGATGCAGTTCGTGTACAAAACGGACAATCTCTCTCGAAGTAGCAGCGTTTCGAACGAGAACTCATCTCTTACAAAGGGATTTCATTTTTTTGAACTTATTTGAACTCCATACTTTTTGTGTGTTCAAAATGCACCATCCTAAGGCACATCACAAAATTTGAACAATTTCTGACTTCATTTGGTATATTTCGTGCATTTACTTATTTTTTTTGAGCTAGTTGACCCTGAAATTGAAAAGCACTACAAATGAACTCTGAAAATGTTGAAAGTTGGCATGCTATCATCATATCACCCACATAGCATGTGTTAAAAAGTTGAGAGGGCTACGACAAAAACTGGATGCAGTTCGTGTACAAAACGGACAATCTCTCTCGAAGTAGCAGCGTTTCGAACGAGAACTCATCTCTTACAAAGGGATTTCATTTTTTTGAACTTATTTGAACTCCATACTTTTTGTGTGTTCAAAATGCACCATTCAAAGGCACATCACAAAATTTCAACAATTTATGACTTCATTTGGTATATTTCGTGCATTTACTTATTGTTTTTGAGCTAGTTGACCCTGAAATTGAAAAGCACTACAAATGAACTCTGAAAATGTTGAAAGTTGGCATGCTATCATCATATCACCCACATAGCATGTGTTAAAAAGTTGAGAGGGCTACGACAAAAACTGGATGCAGTTCGTGTACAAAACGGACAATCTCTCTCGAAGTAGCAGCCTTTCGAACGAGAACTCATCTCTTAGAAAGGGATTTCATTTTTCTGAACTTATTTGAACTCCATACTTTTTGTGTGTTCAAAATGCACCTTTCAAAGGCACATCACAAAATTTCAACAATTTATGACTTCACTTGGTGTATTTCGTGCATTTACTTATTTTTTTTGAGCTAGTTGACCCTGAAATTGAAAAGCACTACAAATGAACTCTGAAAATGTTGAAAGTTGGCATGCTATCATCATTTCACGCACATAGCATGTGTTAAAAAGTTGAGAGGGCTACGACAAAAACTGGATGCAGTTCGTGGATAAAACGGACAATCTCTCTCGAATTAGCAGCGTTTCGAACGAGAACTCATCTCTAACAAAGGGATTTCATTTTTTTGAACTTATTTGAACTCCATAATTTTTGTGTGTTCAAAATGCACCATTCTAAGGCACATCACAAAGTTTCAACAATTTCTGACTTCATTTGGTATATTTCGTGCACTTACTTATTTTTTTTGAGCTAGTTGACCCTGAAATTGAAAAGCTCTACAAATGAACTCTGAAAATGTTGAAAGTTGGCATGCTATCATAATTTCACCCACATAGCATGTGTTAAAAAGTTGAGAGGGCTACGACAAAAACTGGATGCAGTTCGTGGATAAAACGGACAATCTCTCTCGAAGTAGGAGCGTTTCGAACGAGAACTCATCTCTTACAAAGGGATTTCATTTTTTTGAACTTATTTGAACTCCATACTTTTTGTGTGTTCAAAATGCACCATTCAAAGGCACATCACAAAATTTCAACAATTTATGACTTCATTTGGTATATTTCGTACACTTGCTTATTTTTTTTGAGCTAGTTGACCCTGAAATTGAAAAGCACTACAAATGAACTCTGAAAATGTTGAAAGTTGGCATGCTATCATCATTTCACCCACATAGCATGTGTTAAAAAGTTGAGAGGGCTACGAAAAAAACTTTCGTGTACAAAACGGACAATCTCTCTCGAAGTAGCAGCATTTCGAACGAGAACTCATCTCTTACAAAGGGATTTCATTTTTTTGAACTTATTTGAACTCCATACTTTTTGTGTGTTCAAAATGCACCATTCTAAGGCACATCACAAAATTTCAACAATTTCTGACTTCATTTGGTATATTTCGTGCAGTTACTTATTTTTTTTTTGAGCTAGTTGACCCTGAAATTGAAAAGCACTACAAATGAACTCTGAAAATGTTGAAAGTTGGCATGCTGTCATCATTTCACCCACATAGCATGTGTTAAAAAGTTGAGAGGGCTACGACAAAAACTGGATGCAGTTCGTGTACAAAACAGACAATCTCTCTCGAAGTAGCAGCGTTTCGAACGAGAACTCATCTCTTACAAAGGGATTTCATTTTTTTGAACTTATTTGAACTCCATACTTTTTGTGTGTTCAAAATGCACCATTCTAAGGCACATCACAAAATTTCAACAATTTCTGACTTCATTTGGTATATTTCGTGCATTTACTTATTTTTTTTGAGCTAGTTGACCCTGAAATTGAAAAGCACTACAAATGAACTCTGAAAATGTTGAAAGTTGGCATGCTATCATCATATCACCCACATAGCATGTGTTAAAAAGTTGAGAGGGCTACGACAAAAACTGGATGCAGTTCGTGTACAAAACGGACAATCTCTCTCGAAGTAGCAGCGTTTCGAACGAGAACTCATCTCTTACAAAGGGATTTTATTTTTTTGAACTTATTTGAACTCCATACTTTTTGTGTGTTCAAAATGCACCATTCAAAGGCACATCACAAAATTTCAACAATTTATGACTTCTATATTTCGTGCATTTACTTATTGTTTTTGAGCTAGTTGACCCTGAAATTGAAAAGCACTACAAATGAACTCTGAAAATGTTGAAAGTTGGCATGCTATCATCATATCACCCACATAGCATGTGTTAAAAAGTTGAGAGGGCTACGACAAAAACTGGATGCAGTTCGTGTACAAAAGGGACAATCTCTCTCGAAGTAGCAGCGTTTCGAACGAGAACTCATCTCTTAGAAAGGGATTTCATTTTTTTGAACTTATTTGAACTCCATACTTTTTGTGTGTTCAAAATGCACCTTTCAAAGGCACATCACAAAATTTCAACAATTTATGACTTCACTTGGTATATTTCGTGCATTTACTTATTTTTTTTGAGCTAGTTGACCCTGAAATTGAAAAGCACTACAAATGAACTCTGAAAATGTTGAAAGTTGGCATGCTATCATCATTTCACCCACATAGCATGTGTTAAAAAGTTGAGAGGGCTACGACAAAAACTGGATGCAGTTCGTGGATAAAACGGACAATCTCTCTCGAAGTAGCAGCGTTTCGAACGAGAACTCATCTCTTACAAAGGGATTTCATTTTTTTGAACTTATTTGAACTCCATAATTTTTGTGTGTTCAAAATGCACCATTCTAAGGCACATCACAAAATTTCAACAATTTCTGACTTCATTTGGTATATTTCGTGCACTTACTTATTTTTTTTGAGCTAGTTGACCCTGAAATTGAAAAGCACTACAAATGAACTCTGAAAATGTTGAAAGTTGGCATGCTATCATAATTTCACCCACATAGCATGTGTTAAAAAGTTGAGAGGGCTACGACAAAAACTGGATGCAGTTCGTGGATAAAACGGACAATCTCTCTCGAAGTAGGAGCGTTTCGAACGAGAACTCATCTCTTACAAAGGGATTTCATTTTTTTGAACTTATTTGAACTCCATACTTTTTGTGTGTTCAAAATGCACCATTCAAAGGCACATCACAAAATTTCAACAATTTATGACTTCATTTGGTATATTTCGTACACTTACTTATTTTTTTTGAGCTAGTTGACCCTGAAATTGAAAAGCACTACAAATGAACTCTGAAAATGTTGAAAGTTGGCATGCTATCATCATTTCACCCACATAGCATGTGTTAAAAAGTTGAGAGGGCTACGACAAAAACTTTCGTGTACAAAACGGACAATCTCTCTCGAAGTAGCAGCATTTCGAACGAGAACTCATCTCTTACAAAGGGATTTCATTTTTTTGAACTTATTTGAACTCCATACTTTTTGTGTGTTCAAAATGCACCATTCTAAGGCACATCACAAAATTTCAACAATTTCTGACTTCATTTGGTATATTTCGTGCAGTTACTTTTTTTTTTGAGCTAGTTGACCCTGAAATTGAAAAGCACTACAAATGAACTGAAAAATGTTGAAAGTTGGCATGCTATCATCATTTCACCCACATAGCACGTGTTAAAAAGTTGAGAGGGCTACGACAAAAACTGGATGCAGTTCGTGTACAAAACGGACAATCTCTCTCGAAGTAGCAGCGTTTCGAACGAGAACTCATCTCTTACAAAGGGATTTCATTTTTTTGAACTTATTTGAACTCCATACTTTTTGTGTGTTCAAAATGCACCATCCTAAGGCACATCACAAAATTTGAACAATTTCTGACTTCATTTGGTATATTTCGTGCATTTACTTATTTTTTTTGAGCTAGTTGACCCTGAAATTGAAAAGCACTACAAATGAACTCTGAAAATGTTGAAAGTTGGCATGCTATCATCATATCACCCACATAGCATGTGTTAAAAAGTTGAGAGGGCTACGACAAAAACTGGATGCAGTTCGTGTACAAAACGGACAATCTCTCTCGAAGTAGCAGCGTTTCGAACGAGAACTCATCTCTTACAAAGGGATTTCATTTTTTTGAACTTATTTGAACTCCATACTTTTTGTGTGTTCAAAATGCACCATTCAAAGGCACATCACAAAATTTCAACAATTTATGACTTCATTTGGTATATTTCGTGCATTTACTTATTGTTTTTGAGCTAGTTGACCCTGAAATTGAAAAGCACTACAAATGAACTCTGAAAATGTTGAAAGTTGGCATGCTATCATCATATCACCCACATAGCATGTGTTAAAAAGTTGAGAGGGCTACGACAAAAACTGGATGCAGTTCGTGTACAAAACGGACAATCTCTCTCGAAGTAGCAGCCTTTCGAACGAGAACTCATCTCTTAGAAAGGGATTTCATTTTTCTGAACTTATTTGAACTCCATACTTTTTGTGTGTTCAAAATGCACCTTTCAAAGGCACATCACAAAATTTCAACAATTTATGACTTCACTTGGTATATTTCGTGCATTTACTTATTTTTTTTGAGCTAGTTGACCCTGAAATTGAAAAGCACTACAAATGAACTCTGAAAATGTTGAAAGTTGGCATGCTATCATCATTTCACCCACATAGCATGTGTTAAAAAGTTGAGAGGGCTACGACAAAAACTGGATGCAGTTCGTGGATAAAACGGACAATCTCTCTCGAATTAGCAGCGTTTCGAACGAGAACTCATCTCTAACAAAGGGATTTCATTTTTTTGAACTTATTTGAACTCCATAATTTTTGTGTGTTCAAAATGCACCATTCTAAGGCACATCACAAAGTTTCAACAATTTCTGACTTCATTTGGTATATTTCGTGCACTTACTTATTTTTTTTGAGCTAGTTGACCCTGAAATTGAAAAGCTCTACAAATGAACTCTGAAAATGTTGAAAGTTGGCATGCTATCATAATTTCACCCACATAGCATGTGTTAAAAAGTTGAGAGGGCTACGACAAAAACTGGATGCAGTTCGTGGATAAAACGGACAATCTCTCTCGAAGTAGGAGCGTTTCGAACGAGAACTCATCTCTTACAAAGGGATTTCATTTTTTTGAACTTATTTGAACTCCATACTTTTTGTGTGTTCAAAATGCACCATTCAAAGGCACATCACAAAATTTCAACAATTTATGACTTCATTTGGTATATTTCGTACACTTACTTATTTTTTTTGAGCTAGTTGACCCTGAAATTGAAAAGCACTACAAATGAACTCTGAAAATGTTGAAAGTTGGCATGCTATCATCATTTCACCCACATAGCATGTGTTAAAAAGTTGAGAGGGCTACGAAAAAAACTTTCGTGTACAAAACGGACAATCTCTCTCGAAGTAGCAGCATTTCGAACGAGAACTCATCTCTTACAAAGGGATTTCATTTTTTTGAACTTATTTGAACTCCATACTTTTTGTGTGTTCAAAATGCACCATTCTAAGGCACATCACAAAATTTCAACAATTTCTGACTTCATTTGGTATATTTCGTGCAGTTACTTATTTTTTTTTGAGCTAGTTGACCCTGAAATTGAAAAGCACTACAAATGAACTCTGAAAATGTTGAAAGTTGGCATGCTGTCATCATTTCACCCACATAGCATGTGTTAAAAAGTTGAGAGGGCTACGACAAAAACTGGATGCAGTTCGTGTACAAAACGGACAATCTCTCTCGAAGTAGCAGCGTTTCGAACGAGAACTCATCTCTTACAAAGGGATTTCATTTTTTTGAACTTATTTGAACTCCATACTTTTTGTGTGTTCAAAATGCACCATTCAAAGGCACATCACAAAATTTCAACAATTTCTGACTTCATTTGGTATATTTCGTGCATTTACTTATTTTTTTTGAGCTAGTTGACCCTGAAATTGAAAAGCACTACAAATGAACTCTGAAAATGTTGAAAGTTGGCATGCTATCATCATATCACCCACATAGCATGTGTTAAAAAGTTGAGAGGGCTACGACAAAAACTGGATGCAGTTCGTGTACAAAACGGACAATCTCTCTCGAAGTAGCAGCGTTTCGAACAAGAACTCATCTCTTACAAAGGGATTTCATTTTTTTGAACTTATTTGAACTCCATACTTTTTGTGTGTTCAAAATGCACCATTCAAAGGCACATCACAAAATTTCAACAATTTATGACTTCTATATTTCGTGCATTTACTTATTGTTTTTGAGCTAGTTGACCCTGAAATTGAAAAGCACTACAAATGAACTCTGAAAATGTTGAAAGGTGGCATGCTATCATCATATCACCCACATAGCATGTGTTAAAAAGTTGAGAGGGCTACGACAAAAACTGGATGCAGTTCGTGTACAAAACGGACAATCTCTCTCGAAGTAGCAGCCTTTCGAACGAGAACTCATCTCTTAGAAAGGGATTTCATTTTTTTGAACTTATTTGAACTCCATACTTTTTGTGTGTTCAAAATGCACCTTTCAAAGGCACATCACAAAATTTCAACAATTTATGACTTCACTTGGTATATTTCGTGCATTTACTTATTTTTTTTGAGCTAGTTGACCCTGAAATTGAAAAGCACTACAAATGAACTCTGAAAATGTTGAAAGTTGGCATGCTATCATCATTTCACCCACATAGCATGTGTTAAAAAGTTGAGAGGGCTACGACAAAAAACTGGATGCAGTTCGTGTACAAAACGGACAATCTCTCTCGAAGTAGCAGCGTTTCGAACGAGAACTCATCTCTTACAAAGGGATTTCATTTTTTTGAACTTATTTGAACTCCATACTTTTTGTGTGTTCAAAATGCACCATCCTAAGGCACATCACAAAATTTCAACAATTTCTGACTTCATTTGGTATATTTCGTGCATTTACTTATTTCTTTTGAGCTAGTTGACCCTGAAATTGAAAAGCACTACAAATGAACTCTGAAAATGTTGAAAGTTGGCATGCTATCATCATATCACCCACATAGCATGTGTTAAAAAGTTGAGAGGGGTACGACAAAAACTGGATGCAGTTCGTGTACAAAACGGACAATCTCTCTCGAAGTAGCAGCGTTTCGAACGAGAACTCATCTCTTACAAAGGGATTTCATTTTTTTGAACTTATTTGAACTCCATACTTTTTGTGTGTTCAAAATGCACCATTCAAAGGCACATCACAAAATTTCAACAATTTATGACTTCATTTGGTATATTTCGTGCATTTACTCATTGTTTTTGAGCTAGTTGACCCTGAAATTGAAAAGCACTACAAATGAACTCTGAAAATGTTGAAAGTTGGCATGCTATCATCATATCACCCACATAGCATGTGTTAAAAAGTTGAGAGGGCTACGACAAAAACTGGATGCAGTTCGTGTACAAAACGGACAATCTCTCTCGAAGTAGCAGCCTTTCGAACGAGAACTCATCTCTTAGAAAGGGATTTCATTTTTTTGAACTTATTTGAACTCCATACTTTTTGTGTGTTCAAAATGCACCTTTCAAAGGCACATCACAAAATTTCAACAATTTATGACTTCACTTGGTATATTTCGTGCATTTACTTTTTTTTTTTGAGCTAGTTGACCCTGAAATTGAAAAGCACTACAAATGAACTCTGAAAATGTTGAAAGTTGGCATGCTATCATCATTTCACCCACATAGCATGTGTTAAAAAGTTGAGAGGGCTACGACAAAAACTGGATGCAGTTCGTGTATAAAACGGACAATCTCTCTCGAAGTAGCAGCGTTTCGAACGAGAACTCATCTCTTACAAAGGGATTTCAATTTTTTGAACTTATTTGAACTCCATAATTTTTGTGTGTTCAAAATGCACCATTCTAAGGCACATCACAAAATTTCAACAATTTCTGACTTCATTTGGTATATTTCGTGCACTTACTTATTTTTTTTGAGCTAGTTGACACTGAAATTGAAAAGCACTACAAATGAACTCTGAAAATGTTGAAAGTTGGCATGCTATCATAATTTCACCCACATAGCATGTGTTAAAAAGTTGAGAGGGCTACGACAAAAACTGGATGCAGTTCGTGGATAAAACGGACAATCTCTCTCGAAGTAGGAGCGTTTCGAACGAGAACTCATCTCTTACAAAGGGATTTCATTTTTTTGAACTTATTTGAACTCCATACTTTTTGTGTGTTCAAAATGCACCATTCAAAGGCACATCACAAAATTTCAACAATTTATGACTTCATTTGGTATATTTCGTACACTTACTTTTTTTTTTTGAGCTAGTTGACCCTGAAATTGAAAAGCACTACAAATGAACTCTGAAAATGTTGAAAGTTGGCATGCTATCATCATTTCACCCACATAGCATGTGTTAAAAAGTTGAGAGGGCTACGACAAAAACTTTCGTGTACAAAACGGACAATCTCTCTCGAAGTAGCAGCATTTCGAACGAGAACTCATCTCTTACAAAGGGATTTCATTTTTTTGAACTTATTTGAACTCCATACTTTTTGTGTGTTCAAAATGCACCATTCTAAGGAACATCACAAAATTTCAACAATTTCTGACTTCATTTGGTATATTTCGTGCAGTTACTTATTTTTTTTTGAGCTAGTTGACCCTGAAATTGAAAAGCACTACAAATGAACTCTGAAAATGTTGAAAGTTGGCATGCTATCATCATTTCACCCACATAGCACGTGTTAAGAAGTTGAGAGGGCTACGACAAAAACTGGATGCAGTTCGTGTACAAAACGGACAATCTCTCACGAAGTAGCAGCGTTTCGAACGAGAACTCATCTCTTACAAAGGGATTTCATTTTTTTGAACTTATTTGAACTCCATACTTTTTGTGTGTTCAAAATGCACCATCCTAAGGCACGTCACAAAATTTCAACAATTTCTGACTTCATTTGGTATATTTCGTGCATTTACTTATTTTTTTTGAGCTAGTTGACCCTGAAATTGAAAAGCACTACAAATGAACTCTGAAAATGTTGAAAGTTGGCATGCTATCATCATATCACCCACATAGCATGTGTTAAAAAGTTGAGAGGGCTACGACAAAAACTGGATGCAGTTCGTGTATAAAACGGACAATCTCTCTCGAAGTAGCAGCGTTTCGAACGAGAACTTATCTCTTACAAAGGGATTTCATTTTTTTGAACTTATTTGAACTCCATAATTTTTGTGTGTTCAAAATGCACCATTCAAAGGCACATCACAAAATTTCAACAATTTATGACTTCATTTGGTATATTTCGTGCATTTACTTATTGTTTTTGAGCTAGTTGACCCTGAAATTGAAAAGCACTACAAATGAACTCTGAAAATGTTGAAAGTTGGCATGCTATCATCATATCACCCACATAGCATGTGTTAAAAAGTTGAGAGGGCGACGACAAAAACTGGATGCAGTTCGTGTACAAAACGGACAATCTCTCTCGAAGTAGCAGCCTTTCTAACGAGAACTCATCTCTTAGAAAGGGATTTCATTTTTTTGAACTTATTTGAACTCCATACTTTTTGTGTGTTCAAAATGCACCTTTCAAAGGCACATCACAAAATTTCAACAATTTATGACTTCACTTGGTATATTTCGTGCATTTACTTATTTTTTTTGAGCTAGTTGACCCTGAAATTGAAAAGCACTACAAATGAACTCTGAAAATGTTGAAAGTTGGCATGCTATCATAATTTCACCCACATAGCATGTGTTAAAAAGTTGAGAGGGCTACGACAAAAACTGGATGCAGTTCGTGGATAAAACGGACAATCTCTCTCGAAGTAGCAGCGTTTCGAACGAGAACTCATCTCTTACAAAGGGATTTCATTTTTTTGAACTTATTTGAACTCCATAATTTTTGTGTGTTCAAAATGCACCATTCTAAGGCACATCACAAAATTTCAACAATTTCTGACTTCATTTGGTATATTTCGTGCACTTACTTATTTTTTTTGAGCTAGTTGACCCTGAAATTGAAAAGCACTACAAATGAACTCTGAAAATGTTGAAAGTTGGCATGCTATCATAATTTCACCCACATAGCATGTGTTAAAAAGTTGAGAGGGCTACGACAAAAACTGGATGCAGTTTGTGGATAAAAAGGACAATCTCTCTCGAAGTAGGAGCGTTTCGAACGAGAACTCATCTCTTACAAAGGGATTTCATTTTTTTGAACTTATTTGAACTCCACACTTTTTGTGTGTTCAAAATGCACCATTCAAAGGCACATCACAAAATTTCAACAATTTATGACTTCATTTGGTATATTTCGTACACTTACTTATTTTTTTTGAGCTAGTTGACCCTGAAATTGAAAAGCACTACAAATGAACTCTGAAAATGTTGAAAGTTGGCATGCTATCATCATTTCACCCACATAGCATGTGTTAAAAAGTTGAGAGGGCTACGACAAAAACTTCCGTGTACAAAACGGACAATCTCTCTCGAAGTAGCAGCATTTCGAACGAGAACTCATCTCTTACAAAGGGATTTCATTTTTTTGAACTTATTTGAACTCCATACTTTTTGTGTGTTCAAAATGCGCCATTCTAAGGCACATCACAAAATTTCAACAATTTCTGACTTCATTTGGTATATTTCGTGCAGTTACTTATTTTTTTTTGAGCTAGTTGACCCTGAAATTGAAAAGCACTACAAATGAACTCTGAAAATGTTGAAAGTTGGCATGCTATCATCATTTCACCCACATAGCACGTGTTAAGAAGTTGAGAGGGCTACGACAAAAACTGGATGCAGTTCGTGTACAAAACGGACAATCTCTCACGAAGTAGCAGCGTTTCGAACGAGAACTCATCTCTTACAAAGGGATTTCATTTTTTTGAACTTATTTGAACTCCATACTTTTTGTGTGTTCAAAATGCACCATCCTAAGGCACATCACAAAATTTCAACAATTTCTGACTTCATTTGGTATATTTCGTGCATTTACTTATTTTTTTTGAGCTAGTTGACCCTGAAATTGAAAAGCACTACAAATGAACTCTGAAAATGTTGAAAGTTGGCATGCTATCATCATATCACCCGCATAGCATGTGTTAAAAAGTTGAGAGGGCTACGACAAAAACTGGATGCAGTTCGTGTATAAAGCGGACAATCTCTCTCGAAGTAGCAGCGTTTCGAACGAGAACTCATCTCTTACAAAGGGATTTCATTTTTTTGAACTTATTTGAACTCCATAATTTTTGTGTGTTCAAAATGCACCATTCAAAGGCACATCACAAAATTTCAACAATTTATGACTTCATTTGGTATATTTCGTGCATTTACTTATTGTTTTTGAGCTAGTTGACCCTGAAATTGAAAAGCACTACAAATGAACTCTGAAAATGTTGAAAGTTGGCATGCTATCATCATATCACCCACATAGCATGTGTTAAAAAGTTGAGAGGGCTACGACAAAAACTGGATGCAGTTCGTGTACAAAACGGACAATCTCTCTCGAAGTAGCAGCCTTTCGAACGAGAACTCATCTCTTAGAAAGGGATTTCATTTTTTTGAACTTATTTGAACTCCATACTTTTTGTGTGTTCAAAATGCACCTTTCAAAGGCACATCACAAAATTTCAACAATTTATGACTTCACTTGGTATATTTCGTGCATTTACTTATTTTTTTTGAGCTAGTTGACCCTGAAATTGAAAAGCACTACAAATGAACTCTGAAAATGTTGAAAGTTGGCATGCTATCATCATTTCACCCACATAGCATGTGTTAAAAAGTTGAGAGGGCTACGACAAAAACTGGATGCAGTTCGTGGATAAAACGGACAATCTCTCTCGAAGTAGCAGCGTTTCGAACGAGAACTCATCTCTTACAAAGGGATTTCATTTTTTTGAACTTATTTGAACTCCATAATTTTTGTGTGTTCAAAATGCACCATTCAAAGGCACATCACAAAATTTCAACAATTTATGACTTCATTTGGTATATTTCGTACACTTACTTTTTTTTTTTGAGCTAGTTGACCCTGAAATTGAAAAGCACTACAAATGAACTCTGAAAATGTTGAAAGTTGGCATGCTATCATCATTTCACCCACATAGCATGTGTTAAAAAGTTGAGAGGGCTACGACAAAAACTTTCGTGTACAAAACGGACAATCTCTCTCGAAGTAGCAGCATTTCGAACGAGAACTCATCTCTTACAAAGGGATTTCATTTTTTGAACTTATTTGAACTCCATACTTTTTGTGTGTTCAAAATGCACCATTCTAAGGCACATCACAAAATTTCAACAATTTCTGACTTCATTTGGTATATTTCGTGCAGTTACTTATTTGTTTTTTGAGCTAGTTGACCCTGAAATTGAGAAGCACTACAAATGAACTCTGAAAATGTTGAAAGTTGGCATGCTATCATCATTTCACCCACATAGCATGTGTTAAAAAGTTGAGAGGGCTACGACAAAAACTGGATGCAATTCGTGTACAAAACGGACAATCTCTCTCGAAGTAGCAGCGTTTCGAACGAGAACTCATCTCTTACAAAGGGATTTCATTTTTTTGAACTTATTTGAACTCCATACTTTTTGTGTGTTCAAAATGCACCTTTCAAAGGCACATCACAAAATTTCAACAATTTATGACTTCACTTGGTATATTTCGTGCATTTACTTATTTTTTTTTGAGCTAGTTGACCCTGAAATTGAAAAGCACTACAAATGAACTCTGAAAATGTTGAAAGTTGGCATGCTATCATCATTTCACCCACATAGCATGTGTTAAAAAGTTGAGAGGGCTACGACAAAAACTGGATGCAGTTCGTGGATAAAACGGACAATCTCTCTCGAAGTAGCAGCGTTTCGAACGAGAACTCATCTCTAACAAAGGGATTTCATTTTTTTGAACTTATTTGAACTCCATAATTTTTGTGTGTTCAAAATGCACCATTCTAAGGCACATCACAAAATTTCAACAATATCTGACTTCATTTGGTATATTTCGTGCACTTACTTATTTTTTTTGAGCTAGTTGACCCTGAAATTGAAAAGCACTACAAATGAACTCTGAAAATGTTGAAAGTTGGCATGCTATCATAATTTCACCCACATAGCATGTGTTAAAAAGTTGAGAGGGCTACGACAAAAACTGGATGCAGTTCGTGGATAAAACGGACAATCTCTCTCGAAGTAGGAGCGTTTCGAACGAGAACTCATCTCTTACAAAGGGATTTCATTTTTTTGAACTTATTTGAACTCCATACTTTTTGTGTGTTCAAAATGCACCATTCAAAGGCACATCACAAAATTTCAACAATTTATGACTTCATTTGGTATATTTCGTACACTTACTTATTTTTTTTGAGCTAGTTGACCCTGAAATTGAAAAGCACTACAAATGAACTCTGAAAATGTTGAAAGTTGGCATGCTATCATCATTTCACCCACATAGCATGTGTTAAAAAGTTGAGAGGGCTACGACAAAAACTTTCGTGTACAAAACGGACAATCTCTCTCGAAGTAGCAGCATTTCGAACGAGAACTCATCTCTTACAAAGGGATTTCATTTTTTTGAACTTATTTGAACTCCATACTTTTTGTGTGTTCAAAATGCACCATTCTAAGGCACATCACAAAATTTCAACAATTTCTGACTTCATTTGGTATATTTCGTGCAGTTACTTATTTTTTTTTTTGAGCTAGTTGACCCTGAAATTGAGAAGCACTACAAATGAACTCTGAAAATGTTGAAAGTTGGCATGCTATCATCATTTCACCCACATAGCATGTGTTAAAAAGTTGAGAGGGCTACGACAAAAACTGGATGCAATTCGTGTACAAAACGGACAATCTCTCTCGAAGTAGCAGCGTTTCGAACGAGAACTCATCTCTTAGAAAGGGATTTCATTTTTTTGAACTTATTTTAACTCCATACTTTTTGTGTGTTCAAAATGCACCTTTCAAAGGCACATCACAAAATTTCAACAATTTATGACTTCACTTGGTATATTTCGTGCATTTACTTATTTTTTTTGAGCTAGTTGACCCTGAAATTGAAAAGCACTACAAATGAACTCTGAAAATGTTGAAAGTTGGCATGCTATCATCATTTCACCCACATAGCATGTGTTAAAAAGTTGAGAGGGCTACGACAGAAACTGGATGCAGTTCGTGGATAAAACGGACAATCTCTCTCGAAGTAGCAGCGTTTCGAACGAGAACTCATCTCTTACAAAGGGATTTCATTTTTTTGAACTTATTTGAACTGCATAATTTTTGTGTGTTCAAAATGCACCATTCTAAGGCACATCACAAAATTTCAACAATTTCTGACTTCATTTGGTATATTTCGTGCACTTACTTATTTTTTTTGAGCTAGTTGACCCTGAAATTGAAAAGCACTACAAATGAACTCTGAAAATGTTGAAAGTTGGCATGCTATCATCATTTCACCCACATAGCATGTGTTAAAAAGTTGAGAGGGCTACGACAAAAACTGGATGCAGTTCGTGGACAAAACGGACAACCTCTCTCGAAGTAGGAGCGTTTCGAACGAGAACTCATCTCTTACAAAGGGATTTCATTTTTTTGAACTTATTTGAACTCCATACTTTTTGTGTGTTCAAAATGCACCATTCAAAGGCACATCACAAAATTTCAACAATTTATGACTTCATTTGGTATATTTCGTACACTTACTTATTTTTTTGAGCTAGTTGACCCTGAAATTGAAAAGCACTACAAATGAACTCTGAAAATGTTGAAAGTTGGCATGCTATCATCATTTCACCCACATAGCATGTGTTAAAAAGTTGAGAGGGCTACGAAAAAAACTTTCGTGTACAAAACGGACAATCTCTCTCGAAGTAGCAGCATTTCGAACGAGAACTCATCTCTTACAAAGGGATTTCATTTTTTTGAACTTATTTGAACTCCATACTTTTTGTGTGTTCAAAATGCACCATTCTAAGGCACATCACAAAATTTCAAGAATTTCTGACTTCATTTGTTATATTTCGTGCATTTACTTATTTTTTTTTTGAGCTAGTTGACCCTGAAATTGAAAAGCACTACAAATGAACTCTGAAAATGTTGAAAGTTGGCACGCTATCATCATTTCACCCACATAGCATGTGTTAAAAAGTTGAGAGGGCTACGACAAAAACTGGATGCAGTTCGTGTACAAAACGGACAACCTCTCTCGAAGTAGCAGCGTTTCGAACGAGAACTCATCTCTTACAAAGGGATTTCATTTTTTTGAACTTATTTGAACTCCATAATTTTTGTGTGTTCAAAATGCACCATTCTAAGGCACATCACAAAATTTCAACAATTTCTGACTTCATTTGGTATATTTCGTGCATTTACTTATTTTTTTGAGCTAGTTGACCCTGAAATTGAAAAGCACTACAAATGAACTCTGAAAATGTTGAAAGTTCGCATGCTATCATCATTTCACCCACATAGCATGTGTTAAAAAGTTGAGAGGGCTACGACAAAAACTGCATGCAGTTCGTGTACAAAACGGGCAATCTCTCTCGAAGTAGCAGCTTTTCGAACGAGAACTCATCTCTTACAAAGGGATTTCATTTTTTTGAACTTATTTGAACTCCATACTTTTTGTGTGTTCAAAATGCACCATGCTAAGGCACATCACAAAATTTCAACAATTTCTGACTTCATTTGGTATGTTTCGTGCATTTACTTATTTTTTTGAGCTAGTTGACCCTGAAATTGAAAAGCACTACAAATGAACTCTGAAAATGTTGAAAGTTGGCATGCTATCATCATTTCACCCACATAGCATGTGTTAAAAAGTTGAGAGGGCTACGACAAAAACTGCATGCAGTTCGTGTACAAAACGGACAATCTCTCTCGAAGTAGCAGGGTTTTGAAGAAGGAGAAGCGACCCCCACAACAAAAGTGTATCCGCGGCACGCCACGTGGTTCCGCTGCACGCCACGTGGTTCCACTGCACGCCACGTGGGACTAATGGTCTTTCATTTTTAAATGACTGTTTTAGTCAAAAATAGATCTGTTACAAAATGGATTTCATTTTTTGAACTGAAGACTTTTTGTATATATATGTGGTCGAAATGCGTGATACCATGAAGTTAGAAAGGGCTAAACCATTCAAAAGTAGCAAATGAAGTTAGAAAGGGCTAAACCATTCAAATTTGGAAACTATAATGGCACAAACAGAAACTAGACATATATAAATTGGTCCAAGAAGTACATGATACTAGTTCAAACAGTACATAATAATAGCTACCATAGATATATATACAAGTGTTCGACGTTCAGAACACGACTCGTCTGAATCATCTGAATCAGAATGTCCACCTTCCTCGAGGTGACGCTGGCCATAGTGGACGACTCGAATCTTGCGGTACAACTCGTATGAAACGTATGCATCTTTTGCTGCATACTCAATGTTGATATCATCAAGTGGGCCCTTCTCCCAAAGTTTGTGCTGAGACTTTGGGAAACTGGTCTTCATATCAGCATATGAATCGTCGATCAAGGCAACTGCCATATGAGTCATCGAAGTCCTGTCATGTCGAAGCCTGAATATCGTTTGGAGATCAACGAGGCAACCAGCTGGTATCTCAATACCGAAGCTGTGCCTCATCTTCAGCTTGTTGTTCCTTATGTCAACGGAAGCAAAAGTGATGCCGCTGCGAAGGAAGTCCATGAGTTCTGGACAATGCTTGTCACTCCTGCAACAGAAACAAATTAAAATGGAACAAATGTTACATACTGCTGCAATAAGGAAACATGTTTCACTACAACTAAAGAGAAAATTATCTTTAGGATTCAAATAGAACATATGCAATGGAACCTAGAGAGATCACTATAGCTATCCAATGGAACCTAGAGAGATCACTAGCTATATGCAATTTTCATGACTATGACATATCATATTGCTATCCAATGGAACCTAGAGAGATCACTAGCTATATTCAATTTTCATAACCTTGGATCAAAGAACACCGCATAAAATTGTATCACTACAACTATGATTTCAATGGAACATACTGAACCAATCAGATTTTTCAGATTGTGGAACACTATTCCAATCAGATTGTGTTCCCTTCAACTAATAAAAATTGTTTCACTACAACTATTTGAAGCGAACCAACTATGATTCCAATGGAACATATTAAACACTAGTTGATTCTAATACGATTTTTCAGATTATGGAACACTATTCCAATCAGATTGTGTTCCCCTTCAACAATTCAAAATTGTTTCACTACAACTATTTGAAGGGAACCAACTATGATTCCAATGGAATATATTAAACACTAGTTGATTCTAATACGATTTTTCATATTATGGAACACTATTCCAATTAGATTGTGCTCCCCTTCAACTAATCAAAATTGTTTCACTACAACTATTTGAAATGAACCAACTATGATTGAAACAAATAAACTTACAATGTAATTATCTTGGATCAAAGAAAGCCTCAAAACTTACCTCGCCCATTGGAAGATCAAGACATGGCGTGCGAAGCATAGTTGGATGACGGCAACACCGCGTTGATCAGCCGTGTACTCCAGATCAAGCCCCAAGAACTTCTCATGATCCGATGCGTGGTCAAACCATCGTTCCTTCAACTGTTGAAGAAAAAACGGCACCTCCCTGCTCAGGTTCGTGTACACGACATGGAGCTTGGTCGTGCCATGTGCGAGCACCTCACGAAAGCTAGTTGGCATGGTGGAAGAAGAGAAGGGAGGAAGAGAGGAGAAGAACAGAGAGGGCGACGCGAGAGAGAAGAACAAACAGAGAAATGGCGACTGTACGCTTCGGTTCATGCTTTTCATCGCCCGAAACGACGCGGGATGCAAACCGTTTGGGTCTTTAGTCCCGGGTTGAGCCACCAACCGGGACTAAAGAGGTATACCAACCGTCGCCACCACTACGGCAGGCCACGTGTTAGGCCTTTAGTCCCGGGTTGAGCCACCAACCGGGACTAAAGGGGGATACGAACGGTTGCCACCACCACTGCCCACCGCGTAGCCCTTTAGTCCCGGTTTGGGACACAAACCGGGACTAAAGGCTCCTTACGGGCCGGGACTAAAGCCTCGAGGGAGGCATTGAGAATTGGGGCGACGTGGCCGGGCCTTTAGTCCCGGCCCAGAGGCAGGCCGGGACTAAATGGTCCCGGCCAAAGGCCCGTTTTCCACTAGTGTATAGCAATAGCAAGAGAATTACATAAATGCCTTGATCATGTAGGGCAGCTCACAAGGACTAACCATTGAAGCACAAGATTGGAGAGAAGACATCACATAGCTACTGGTCATGGACCGATAGTCCAAGGAGTACTAGTGACGGCACGTCCGGGAAGCAACCATGAAGATGGAGAAGCTCCCGGAGGTCAATCGTCCCTCCGATAGGGTGCCAGGAAGAGGTCTCCTGACACTCCAAATCTTAGAAGCGTTGTGGCGGCGAAACGATGGAGAAATTCGCGATTCTGGAAGTTGTGGTAGGATTTCCTCTTGGGACTCTAAATATAGGCCAAAGAAGGGCACCGGAGGTGGTGGGGGCCACCCAGGTGGCCTCCTGGCGCGGCCTAGGGCCTGGCCGCGCCAACGGGTCGCCTTGGCAGCCCCTGGCCCCCCTCTGGACCATCTTCGGTGATCCGGACACTTCTGTTTCGCTTATTTTTCATATATTTTTCCTAGAATTTTTCGGGCTTCGAAAAATTTGGTAAAAGCCCCTGCAAAATAGACATCAGCAGACAGAAACTTGCACTGAGTTAGTAGGTTAGTCCAAATATGTGTAAAATGATATAAAAGTGTAGCAAAACATATAACAATGTCACCTAAAAGATCCTGGAACAAGCAGAAATTATAGATATGTTTGGGACGTATCACATGTACGTAGGAATTTTCTTTCCCATGCTACGTTCGCCAACACCATCACCAAAGCACCGGCATGATTTCCATCGTCACTGGCGCCACACCATGATCTCCATCAACATGATCTCCATCATTGTGCTGTCATCGAGGTTGTCGCGCTAATTATGTTGTTACTACTAAAGCTACTAACTAGCGATAAAGCAAAGTATCACCAAGCGCAAAATAATTAAAGACAACCCTATGGCTCCTGCCGGTTGCCGTAGCATCGACGTGCAAGTCGATATTTAACTATTACAACATGATCATCTCATACATCAAATATATCATATCATGTCTATGGCCATATCACATCACAATATACCCAGCAAAAACAAGTTAGACGTCCTCTAATTTTTTGTTGCAAGTTTTATGTGGCTGCTATGGGTGTCTAGTATGATTGCATCTTACTTACGCAAAGCCACAATGGTGATATGCAAGTTGCTATTTAACCTTCTACAAGGACCGCCTAGGTTAAATCTGATTCAACTAAAGTTGGAGAAATAGACACCCGCGAGTCATCTTTACGCAAGAAGTTGCATGTTAGGCGATGAAGCCAGTATCTCGTAAGCGTATGAATAATGTTTGTCCGGGGCGATTCAATCCAACAATACTGCCGAACAACAAAATACTAAGGAGGGCAACAAATTGAACATCAACGCGCACAAACTCTTTTGTGTTCTACTCGAGATATCATCTACGCATAGACCTAGCTCTGATACTACTGTTGGGGAACGTTGCATGGGAAACAAAAATCTTCCTACGCACACACAAGACCTATCCATGGTGATGACCATCTATGAGATGAGAGAGTGCATCTACATACCCTTGTAGATTGCTAAGCGGAAGCGTATATAACGCAGTTGATGTAGTCGAACATCTTCGCGATCCAAATCGCAGTCCGCCCCGCGATCTCATCACGAACCGTCCCGCGATCTCATCATGATATATCCCGATCTAGTGCCGAACGGATGACACCTCCGCGTTCAGCACACATGCAGCTCGATGACGATATCCTCCTTCTTGATCCAGCAAGAGAAACGAAGAGGTAGCTGAGTTCTCCGGTAGCACGACGGCTTGGTGGTGATGGTGGTGGAGCTACTCCGGCAGGGCTTCGCCGTACCATTCCGAATTAGCTACGGGGTGTCACGAAGTTGTGGAGGGAGAGAGGGTTGCGCCTTGGCTTGAGGTGCCATATGCCTCTCTCACCTCCACTATATATAGAAGGGAGGGACGGGGTGGCACCCTAGGGCAAAGCCCTAGGGTTCGGCCAAGCCAAGAGGTTGAGGAGGAGGAGTCCTCCAATACAACATGGAAGGACTCCTCCTTCTCAATTCGGTTTTGGCCCAATCTCCTTTCCTTTTCTTCCTTGGCCAAAATAGGCTTCCATGGGATGGACATCTCCCCACTAAGGGTTGGTGTGCCACCCTTGGGCCTCTTTGATTCTCTCCCAGGTGGGTGGCCCCTCCTGGTAGAACACCGGAACCCATTCGTCACTCTTGATACTTTATCGGTAATGCCCGAAAACCTTCTGGAAGCCAAATGGATACTTACTATATATAAATCTTCATCTCGAGAGCATCCTGGAAACCCTCATGACGTCCGGGATCTCACTCGGGACTCTGAACAACCTTCGGTTACCAACATCAATAATTCAACTATATCGAAACGTCATGAACGTTAAGTGTGCAGACCCTGCAGGTTCAAGAAATATGTAGACAAGACTGAGACACTCTCCGGTCAATATCCAATAGCGGGATCTAGATGACCATATTGGATCGTACATATTCTACAAAGATCTCTATCGGTTGAACCTCTGTGTAAAGGATTCAGTTAATCCCGTATAACATTCCTTTTGTCCTTCGATATGTTACTTGCCCGAGATTCGATAGTCGGTATCTCCATACCTATTTCAATCTCGTTACCGGCAGGTATCTTTACTCATTCTTTAATACAAGATCCAGTGGCTAACTCTTTAGCCACATTGCTTGGAAGGCTTGTTGGTGATGTTGCATTATCGAGTGGGCCCGGAGATACCTCTTCGTCATACGGAGTGACAAATCCCAGTCTTGATGCATGCTAACTCAACGAACACCTTCGAAGATACCTGTAGAGCACCTTTATAGTCACCCAGCTACATTGCGACATTTGACAAACACAAGGCATTCCTCAAGTGCCAGTGAGTTACATGATCTCATGGTCATAGGAATGTATACTTGACATGCAGAAAATAGCAACAACAACATAACACGATCATATGCTACGTTCATAGTTTGGGTCTTGTCCATCATTCTCCTAACAATGTGATCCCGTTATCAAGTGAAAACACTTGTCTATGTCTAGGAAACCTTAACCATCTTTGATCAATGAGCTAGTCAACTAGAGGCTTACTAGGGACATTCTGTTGCCTATGTATCCACACATGTTTTTGAGTTTCCAACCAATACAACTATATCATGCACAATAAACGATTGTCATGAACAAGGAAATATAATATTAACTAATTTATTATTGCCTCTATGGCATATTTCCAACAATTTTAACTTCTCCATGGATTATAGCCCCCGATACAATCCATAGCATCATCAAAACAAGCAAACAATGCAAGCAAAAAAAACAGAATCTGTCTAAAATAGAACAGTTTGTAGTAATCTTTAATTAACCTATACTTATGTAACTCAGAAAATTCTGAAAGTTTCGGATGACCTGAGAAATTTATACATAAACAATGTGTAGGAAATTTAGCTTAAAATATGTTCGAGTTAAATCAGTGAAATTCTGCTATGGACGTCAAAGTTTATGTTTTTGCACCATATCAATTATACTTATCATTCAAGTCATCCCAAAGGTTTAACGTGGCACAATAACTAATTCAAACATAAAAACACAATAATTACAGAAGAAATAATCATGTCATCACACCAAATTAGAAATTGAAAAAGCAAAAATTAAGATAACTATTGGGTTGCCTGCCAACAAGCATTATTGTTTTATGCCCCTAGCTAGGCATAATGCATATGATCAAGTGTTGTCATCTTTGACATAAAAGTCCTCAATAACACAACCACGAATAGTGGAAGCCATATGAGACTTGGAAATAGGATCTTTTATCAGGTTTACAAAGTTGGGATGCACAATAATCATTTTAAGATATTTGCCCCTTTTTATAGGAGGAGTGCTAATGTCCTTAGGAACATACATAAATTTGGGACTTTTACTACGAGAGGTACTAGCATTAATTTTGGAGGGTGTGAAATAAGAACCTACTTTATCAATAACCTCCTCCATTTTATCAATCCTATTCATACTTTTTCTACTCTCTTATTAATAATAGTATCTTTCTCCTTCAAGGTTTTCAAAGTCATTCCTACCTGTGAACCTAATTGAGTAATATGCTTATGAAGCTTTTTGTCTAACTCCTCAATTTGTTCATTAGTAATTTTTTTTGTTTTCAATAGTGTCAAGACTGCGTATTACATCTTCCAAGGTCAAAATAGTTCCAATAACAATAGTGGGAGGTGATCCCATAAGATTTTAAATAGAAATATAGGCATCCAAAGTGTGGCACATTAAGAAATTACCACCGGTGATGGTGTCAAGGACAAACCTACACCAAGTTGTCACCCTCGCATAAAAATTACGAAGCAAGGTAGTAGTGGATTGCTTATGAATTGATCTATTTTGAGCATTGCAAGTCCTATACCAAGCATCTTTCAAATTTTCTCCTCCCTTTGTTTGAAATTGAATACTTCATTTTCCGTAGCGAGCAAGAGAGAGGAGGACCTAGCCATAGTAACAAGCCAATATAAAGCAAGATAAAAGAGAAAATAAAAAAGAAGAACAAGTGAATAATAATTTGTGTGAAGTTACTTGATAGTTGGTGATGATATTCCCCGGCAACGGCGTCAGAAAGCCTTCCTCATGCTTTTGATCTACATTGGGTTTTTCATGAAGAGGACGGGTTATTGCAGCACAATGCAGGTAAGTGTTTCCTTTGATTAAGAAACCAAGGTTTATCGAGCTAGTAGGAATATCAATCCTCAACCGTCTTCAACGGCTGCACACAAAAGAGCAAATAACTTGAACCCAACACGGACAAGAGGATTGTCAATCCCCTTGATCTCGTTGTTTGCAAGCGAATGAGGTGTGTTGATAATTGTAGATAGTTGTGACTTGCAAAACAAAATAAAAGACAAATAATTACAGTGAGAAAAATATAAGTTTTATGAATATATAAGTGAATAGATCTGGGGGCCAGAGTGTTCTCTAGTGGCATCACATAGCTATGCGGTGGGTAAACAAATATATAAGTGAATAGATCCGGGGGCCAGTATGGTATGAAAGCAACATACGGTGGGTAAACAAATTACTGTTGGGCAATTGATAGAACATTAGATAGCTATGCGATTTTCATGGCAATGATCATGTGAATACACGCATCACACCCATGAGCAAATAGACCAACTCCTGCCTCCATATACTACTATTGCTCCACCCATCGACCACTATCCAGCACGCATCTCTAGTACTAAGTAAAATAGAGTAATGCTTGGGGAACGGTGACATGATGTAGACAAAGTAAACTCAAACAATGTGAATAAACCCCCACTGTATTATCCTTAGTGGCAGCAACATAAATACGCATCTTGTCCTCTTCTGTCACTCGATTATAGAAATTTGCCAAGTTGAACCCACTACAATGCACATCTACCATTGAATAAAGATCGAACTACAAGGCCAAAGCAATTCAATAGATTGGATAGATTTACGAAGCTATGATGATCATGCAAATAAGCATCATAAACCTCAAAGAAGATTCAAATACTTTTCATGAATAATCTGAACATAAACCCACAATTCATCGGATCCCAACAAACACACCATACAAAAGAATTACATTGGATAGATCAAAGCGAAGATGCGATGATCATTGTATTGAGCATCAAGAGAGAGAGAGATATATCCAACTAGATACTAACTATGGACCCCTAGGTCTGTGGTGAACTACTCACACATCATCACGAGGGAACCAAGGTTGATGAAGAAGCCCTCGGTGATCGATCCCCCATCCGGCACAGAACGAGAACGAAACAGTGGAACAAAGACTTGCGGCGGCATAAAAAGTGTTTCTTGGATATCTTTTGGGTTTCAAGAATATTTGGGAATTTATAGGCCAGATAACAAGGCAAGAGGGGCCATAGGGAGGCGAAAAGGCATCAGGGCACGGGCACCCCCCTGCCCGCGCCCTGTTGCCTTGTGGGGTCCTCGTGTGGCTTCAGGTCTCCTCCCGAAGCTTCCAGGTCTTCTTTTGGTCTAGAAAAAATCATAAATTTTTTTTGGGGCGATTGGACTTTGTTTGGTACTCACAACTTGAAAAACAAAAAACACGCAGAAAATAGCAACTCACACTAGGCACCGGGTTAATAGGTTAGTGCTCAAAAATAATATAAATTGGTGCATTATGACCCAAATAATATCTTAAGATTATAATATAACAACATGGAATAATAAAAAAATTATAGATACGTTGGTGACGTATCAATCATTAGCGGCATACTCGTCCAAACTAGAGAAATCATAATCATGAGGATTATTATAAATAACATCTTTGTCAACAAAGACAATATCCTAATGTTGTTCTTCCCATGAACGAGTGTCACTATAAAAGAGCTAATTATTTTTTTGCGAAGAATTATTAACGAGGGGAAAATGAATTAATACCCTTAGTTGTACAAACTTGGGAGGTTTACCCCTAATCTCGAAAAACATCCATTCTTGCCCAACTCACTTTGGTTTTCTTATGCTTTTGCCCTTCCTGCATAGTTCCATCTATCTAGCGTCATTTGACCTCTACCACCGCTAGGTTTTGGACATTTTTGCCCATGTTTCTGTTAACCCTCAGTAACCCTTTGTCCTCAGCCTGCTCGCGTGAAAAATAGAGGGTGGGAAGGCATGGCGAAATTGGAGGGGGGGCGAGAAACATAGGGAGGGAAGGCGCATGTCGAGCTCAGGCTCATCCAACTGCTCACGAAGCGACCACAAAGGTAAGTAATGCGATGGCATTTCATGCTCCTGCACCCCCACCCTAGTTCGGTATAGGTTTTCTAGGGTTTGTGACATTTCGGGGGAGTGGTGTGGGGGAATTCCCTTTTGTTTTAGGTGGATGGGATCAGAATTGCATTGCATTCATGATAGTTTTATCTTCCCGGTGATTCATCTTCCGACTTGGATTTTTTGTCAAAGCATCGCTGCCCTGGTCATGGACTTGTTCCTCCTCGCCGTGTATCATGGGAGGTGCTAGCAGTGGTTGCCGTTTTTTTGGTTGTCCATGAGATGTAATTTTTTGTGAATTTGATACGTATTTAGTTTTTGTTTATGTGTACTCTCTAATATTGATTCCTCTAATATGCAATTAGTTACTAGAAGAGCGTGAGTGGGTTGTTTGGCTTGACCCAACTCCTCCATTGTATGTTTCCCTTGCTTTTGAAGAATTCCATGCAGCGGTTGAAGATAGTTGGATCAAATGACACCATTTTAGGAAGGAAAAATTGAGCTGGCAAGGAAGAACATGGCTTTGAAGAAGAAACTTATAGAGAGAGAGATGAGATGTTAATGTGGTGGCCACTGTTGTTTGTGGGAATTTATACGTTTGTTGTACTGTGATGATAGTTGTAGTTTATCGGTTTATTTGAAGTACTTGAGTATTTGAAGATGTTTATGGAACCATATTTTGTTTGATTTACTTAGTAGTTGAAGTTGAATTGATGTCACTTTGGTCTTGAAGTTCTCTGAAGTAACCTAATGTGGATGGTAGACGTAGATTTGTCATCGACTTCATTGATGACATTTCTTATATGATGAAACTAAATGTGGATGGTACATGAAGATTTGTCATCGACGTCGTTGATGACAAATCTAATGTGATGTAACCAAATGTATATGAAGATTTTTCATCGATGTCATCGATGACAAATCTTATGTGAAGAAACCAATGATATGTAAACCTAAGAATGGTTATTAAAAAACCAGGTGTAACGGTTTGGTTTTTTACTTTGGTTTTGATTAGTTCAGTTTTTATTGGGCTGAGTTTTTTTTAGTTTGGTTTTGGTTTGGTTATGTGGAGAAACCAATTTGGGTATAGTTGGTTATGGGTTTAAATAGTTTGGTTATTAGCGGTTATGAACTATGGGTCCAAACCGGTTTTTAGGCATTGGTTATTGCAATAACCAGCGACGACCGAGAACGAGTATCTTCTATCCGTGTGCATGTTGTAATGCACGATGTAATTATGTATTATGGGGAAACACCACCTGAAAATCGAAAGTGTTTGCTTATGCTTTGGCTAAGCAATTTGGGTTTAATACACTTTTTAGTAAGCTTTTCAGTTGTGGACATTTTATTTTTGTCTCTTGATGTGTGCTGACTGTATCTCAAGGATAACTTTGTTCCCAAACTGTTGTAGATGCATTTATGCCTTTCCTATGTCATTTTCTTCTTAGCATGTCAATTTGTGCAATCATATGTACATTGAAGCAAACCCATAGTTATGTATTGGGTTTAAACCCACGGTTATGAATTGGGTTTAAATTGGTTTGCGTGAAAAAAAATAGTGGGTTCAGTTTTGGTTGGGCTGAAAATGACATTAAATGGGTATGGTTCAAGTATGGTTTTAAGAGATAAATGCACGAGTATGGTTCAAGTATGGTTCAAATATGAAACCATTCTCAGGTTTAATGATATGTAATGTAATGAATTATGAACGATAGAAATTTCAGAAACATGTACTCGTACAACATGTTGAATAATATCAAACTGGCATAACATACATTAATTTCAGAAGTTCAGCGACAAACTGGGCATAACCAGTGCATAAAGCACTCAGAAGTTCAATAAAAAACTGGCATAACTGGTGCATAAAACACTCAGAAGTTCAACAACAAACTGAGCATAACTAGTGCATAAAGCACTCAGAAGTTCAAAAACAAACTGGACATAACTAGTGCATAAAGCACTCGTAACAAGATCAAAACAAATAGAGAACACTAGATCTTCGGTCTTTTTCTCCTTGTATTATTGGCTCAGTTTGGAGTTTCCCTTGCTTTTCTTATAGTGTTCTTAGATGGGTTGGGGCCAGTGGGTGGAGCTTCAAATGGTGCTTGTGCTGGTACTGGTGCTTTCTTTGCAAGAGAAGCAACCTTGATGTCAAAAGTGCTTCTAGTAACTGAGCAGAATGTACTTGCTGGTTGCAAATCTGCACCTCTCTTCTCCTTCACACAATTTGGAGAAGGTCCTCTTGCTACTGATTTTTTAATGTTTTTGCTAAGGCTAAAATAATAGCAAACATATGCCACAAATTCTAAGGTATGCATGAAGAGAAATGGATTTGGGATTAGACATACCTTACAACACTTGCTTGTTTAGATGCTTCATGTGATAGTTCCTGTGGTGGTGGCATTTCTTATTGGACAACATGAGTTCTTGTCTCATATTCATCTTGCACTTCTGCTACTACTGGCTCATTAGTTGTAGGTTGATCATCTTCATTTTGTGCACCAGAACGTTCTTCTTCTCCAAAGGATGGGTCACCAGATTATGTGCATCCCTTGGCTTGGTGTCCATATCTTCCACACCTCTTGCACTTCTTCTTCTTAGGACCAAGGCCCTTTCCTTCACTCCTAGCTTTAATCCTCTGCTTTCTTAGCCTATCTGGTACTTGCTTTTGTACATGAGCACATAATTTGAATCGAGGATCTACAATATCCCACTTCTGCTTGCCTTCCAAAGCTTGTAGGTTCTCAACATAAGTAGCTTTGAACATCTCAATAGAGTAGTATAAGTGGACATACTTGTCAATTGGACTAGCGTCAGCTCTTAAAGCAGTGATAAAGAAAAGGGCATGGATGCATGGCTTACCAGTGACCTGCCATTATCTGCAAGTGCAAGTCCATTTCTAGGTCCATAGGGTACCTCCATTCTATCTTCTTTGTGTTAGTTGCAGTTATCTCAGCCTCTATTGTGCTTCTCTTAACAATGCTCATCTCCAAACCTTAAGTTTTCTCCATTAAGGCCTTCATTACTGTTGGTATGATGTAGTGCCCAATGAAATGGTCAATACAAATTCATTTTCTTAATTCTAACTTCTCCATAATATACTGCATATCTTTTCCAGCATGTCCACTAGGTGCAGGCCCTTGTATTTCTTGATTCAAGAGTTGAATGATTCATCAAGATTCTTGTTAACATAATCAACCTTGCTCAACTCAGTGAAAGCCGCTCTAGCCCAGATTTTTGTGTGGTGCTCCTCAAGATAATCCTTTACGTTGGACCTAATTTTCTATTGGTTCATATGATAGTTGTGCTTGTTGATGCCGTAAGTTAGTGAGCAAGGCCAGATATTGTCATCATAAAACTTCCCTTTGCATTTCTTACTCAAATTCTGAGCCAAATGTCTCATGCACTCTTTGTGCTCTACTCCATGGTAACCATCATCAATATCACTCTCCAGTTCTTTGCATGCATCAATATGTATAATTAAACCTTCTCAATGTTCTATTGCTTCCTTCATGTTTTTGAAAAAACAAGTCCAACTCTCAGTTGACTCCCCTTCAAGAGCACCATATGCAACATGACATAACCAGTTGTGAGCATCTATGGCACATGCTGCTACAAGTTGGCCCTGGAACCTACCATGCCATGCAGTTGCATCTGCAGCCAAGTATGGCTTGCAACCTTCCAAGAACCCCTTCTGGCATGCTTTGAAGAATACGAAAACCCTTCTAAAAAACTCCTTGTAGATTTTCTTTCCTTTTAACTTGTAGTCCACTGTGTGCTTGTCAATGTCACCAACACTTCCTGGTGATGCCCTCTCTACTTCAGCTTAAGTGTAAAGTAACACAAAACTATCACTATACTTACCATAGATCATGTCAAGTGCCAACTCCTTACCATAGTAGCAATTGTTGTATGGCACCTCTAAACCATACTTGTCTAACAACCTACCCTGAATTTCCTTTGTCCCAATCCCTCAATTTTTTTATGATCCAAGCCATAGAAGCATGTGCAATCCACCTCCTTTTTGCAGCTCTCAATATCTGAGATCTGTTCACACTAGGACATGTGTGAGCATGGGGGTTCACTTTGATATGAAAAATGAAAACAAATATTCACTCACAATAATATTAGTAAAACAAAAGGCACATTTATAGAAGAACATTACAAAACCAATAGCTAGTACCTAAAACACAGTGCTTCTCCTCATCAAAGATGCATGTAGCCTCCACTTACACCTGTCATAGGCACATTTTACTATAAACCTTGTTGGGTCACTCTTTAATGTAATGTACTCAGGTTCAAACTTGAATTGAGAAAGTTCCAACTGCATTTTTGCAATTAACTACATTAGGAAAGACCACACCTTCCTTAATAGATGGATTATCTCTATCATACATCATTACACGTTTGTATTGATCTGCATCCTCAAAATCTCCCATGTCATGATCCACTTCCCTCTCATGTCTCATCATCATATGTATTTGAAAACTATGTACGGATGTACTCTTCATTTGTTGTATGTTCCTCATTGTTGTGTTGGACATAACTTGGATAAAGTTTCTCATCCTCCTCATCAGAGAAAATAGGTGCATGTGGGAGTGCCTCCTCCATAACTGGATCAAGTTGATCTTCGTGTCTTGCACTTGTTAGTGGGATAGTTGAGGTGCTACTTGCACTTATTGCACTGGTTCCAAGAGCATTAGGAGTACTACTAGTAGCTAGCCATATGCACATGGCCTACCCCTTCTTCAACCCCTTGTCCCTAAAGCGGGTGTCTTGGATGCAGGTGTTGTTTCATACCTTTGTCCTCTCTTTCTTTGAATTACAATAATTTCCATATTGCATGACCTTGTTTCTTCATTACTTGCAAACATCACACCTAACTCATCATCACATTGTAAACGGTTCCAACACTCCTTTAAACTATCCTAGTATCTTATTTCAACAACATCAAACAATCTCCATGGATACTTGGAAAAAATAACAGCCATAAAATCATTAAACAAACTATTAGTGTTATCCACAACTAATGGAAATGTGAATCCTCTTTCTTTTCCTTTTGTACCCGCTGAAACTACAACAGTGGTTTCCATTCTACCACACAGAAAGAATGCAACCACTGGATCCATCCTATGATAATGAACATAGCTTCTTGATGCTTGTGATTTGTGGTTTTTCATGAAGAGGAATGGGTGATGCAGCATAATGTAGGTAAGTATTTCCCTCACTAGAGAACAAGGTTAATCGAACCAATAGGAGTTACAACCAACCCCCATCTTTAGAGACTGCACACAAAAGAACCAAACACTTGCACACAACAAGGGCAAGAGGGTTGTAAATCCCCTTGTCTCCTTATTTGCAAGCAAGTAAGTAGTGTGGTTCGAAGTTGCAAAGTGAAAAGTAAATAAAAAATAGATAAAGGCAGTGTAGCATTTGTAAACTTATAAGTGAATAGACCCGGGGGCCATATTTTTCCCTAATGGCATCTCTCACGAAAGCAAGCATACGGTGGGTAAACAAATTACCGTTGGGGAATTGATAAAAAGAGCATAGTTATGTGATATTCACGGCAATGATAATGTGTATATAGGCATCATGTCCATAAGAAAATAGGTCGGCTCCTGCTTGCACCTCTTACTATTACTCCACCCATTGACCACCATCCACATGCATCTAGAGTATTAAGTAAAATAGAGTAATGCTTGGAGAACGATGACATGATGTAGATAAAGAAAATTCAATTAATATGAACAAACCCCGACATTTTATCCTTAGTGTCAACAATAGACGTATCTTGTCCCCTTATGTCACTGGGATATAGAAATCTGTCAAATTGAACCAACTACTGCACACCCCTCTCACCGAATAAAGATCAATCGACTTTGCCAAAACAAATTAATAGACCGAAGAGATTTACAAAACTATTATAACCATGCACATAAGAATCATACTTAGAATTCAGATAATACTCAAATATTTATCATGAATAATCTAAACATAAATCCACAATTCATCGGATCCCAACAAACACACCACATAAAAGAATTACATCAGATAGATCAAAGCAAAGACGCGATGATCATTGTATTGAAGTTCAAGAGAGAGAGAGAGAGAGCCATCTAGGTAGTAACTACGGACCCATAGGTATGTGGAGAACTACTCACACATCACCATGGAAGCAGCAAGGATGACGTAGAGGCACTCCATGATTGATCTCTGCTCTGGTAGGACACTACAAAAGGCTCCAGATGGGCACACGATGGAATACAGACTTGAGGCAGCGAAAAAAGTGTTTCGGGTGGCTCTCTAGGATTTTTGGGATATTAGTGAATTTATAGGACAAAGCGATATACCATGAGGAAACTGAGCGGAGAACGAGGCAATATGGTGCGCCCTAGGCCCTGGTCGCGCCGTGTTGGCTCGTGCATCCCTCGTGAGGCTTTTGGCCTCCTCCCGAAGCTTCCAGCTCTTCTTTTGGTCCAAAAAAATCACCGAAAGTTTAGTGGCAATTGGACTTCATTTTGGTACTGTAAACATGAAAAGCCACAAAACATGCAGTAAACAACAACTGGCACTAGGCAGTGGGTCAATAGGTTAGTGCAAATAAACTCACAAAAAGAATCCTAGAATGGTAATATAATAGCATGGAGCAATAAAAAATTATAGATATGTTGGAGACGTATCAGCATCCCCAAGCCTAATTCCTACTCGTCCTCGCATAGGTAAATGATAAAAACAAATTTTTTGATGTGACATACTACCCAACATGTAATCTATTGCAGCTTTGATCATTGAGAAATGATGAATTAATAACATAGCAATGCTTATAAACATAAGCAACATAACCATGAAGTTAAAAAGCATACGATCCTTAAAGAATGTTTACCCCCTATTCGTTTTATCATATATAGCATGGCTCCGTCCTCACCACATAAATACAATGTTTAGCACGACGGTGTCAAGTCAGGCAATTGGATCATACTTTTTAACGCGCTTCAGCTTTTTATTACTTGCGCAATATATGGGCGTGAACTATGGATATAGCACACAGGTGGAATAGAATATGGTGGTAGGTTTAAAAGGGGTGAAAGTGGAGAAGAAATCTCGCATCAACTAGGAATATCAACGGGATATGGAGATGCCCATCAATAGATATCAATGTGAGGAGTAGGGATTGACATGCTACAGATGCACTAGAGCTATAAGTGTATGAAAGCTCAACTGAAGCTAAGTGGGTGTGCATCTAACTTGCTTGCTCATGAAGACCTCAGGCATTTAGGAAGCCCATCAATAGAATATACAAGCCAAGTACTATACTGAAAAATTCCCACTAGCATATGGAAGTGACAAAACAAGAGATTCTCTATATGAAGAACATGGTGCCACTTTGAGGCACAAGTGTGGAATAAGAGGTAGCATCACTGTCCCTTCTCTCTTTTCTCTCATTTATTTCTTTCCTTTTTTTCTTTTTTTCTTTTTTCTCCCTTTTTATTTCTTTCTTTTTTCTCTTTTTTCTTGTATTTTTCGTCCGGAGTCTCTTCCCGACTTGTGTGGGAATCATTGTCTCCATCATCCTTTCCTCACAAAGACAATGCCATAATAATGGCGGTCATCACACTTTTATTTACTTACAACTTGATATGAAGAACTGATAGGATGATATGACTATATGAATGCCTTCTGCAATTCTCGGTGTCAAAACTGGCAGATCTCAGGTAGGGGTCCCGAGTTGTGGACCTTGGATCGATGGATTGCAGGAGATGAAGGAGATAGTATTTACCCAGGTTTGGGCCCTCTTGAGGAGGTAAAGCCCTATGTCCTGCTTGATTTATATTGACGTGTATGGTGATTACAGAGTTGATCTACCTCGAGATCGTATGAGCTAAACCCTTCATGAGTCAACCTCCTTATACGGATGAGAACCTCTAGTTTATATAGACACCAGGGTTCCTAGGGTTACATAAAATCGACCTCCAGCTGGGGACCGATGGGCCGATCTAGCCTTCTCAACTTGGAGTACACACCAGTCTTCGGAGCATTCCATCTTGATCATAAAGTCGTCATACAATCCGATCTTCAATGATATGGCCCTTGTGGTCGACCCATAAGGGACTAGACGAGCACCCAAGGACCCCTTAGTCCCAGACTCCCTTAGTAGCCCCTGAACTAGCCTCCAACACATATGTATATGGTCTTCGGCAGCTCTGCGTACCCAGAATAATTGGCTTGTGAGGCGAGTCACCTTCATGTTCGGATGGCTTCGACTTGGTCGCTCTAGTGACATCACACCCTTAAAATAGATGTCATATAATCTAAAGGCTTAAGATCCCATGTTTTAACAGTCCCTTATCTAACAGCCTTTCCGACGAAAGGTCACGATAATCAGTTATGAAAAAACTCGAACCGTGGCTCGAGGCCACTTTCCCTTGGGCACGTATTATCGACGAGGAGATTGTGCTCCGTATTTAAGGGGATACGAATAATGGCCTAGGTTAGCCCACGCACGTTAAACGACGCAGACAATTCGGGAAGTGGCGGGGCCACTTGCATAGTAAATAGGAACCCTTGGTTTTACGAACTCCCATAAAAAGGGAAAAATATCTAAGAGCCCACCACAGGCACTCTAGACTCCACTCCCCTTTCCTCCAAGCTTGAGCGCCCAGATCCTTTTCATCTTCCACCCTTTCCAGCTGCCCTTTCCCAATCTCAACAATGGCCGGCTCGGGCTCTCATGGCAACTAGGAGATCTCGAGCGTCTCCGACAAGGATATAGAGGAACTGAAGCACTCCAGCTACCTCTCAACCAACATCGCCCACCGTGCACCGGAGGAAGGCCAGGCGGTGCCTACACCAAGGCATGGTGAGCAGGTGGTGTTCGTCCCCCACTTCATCCGGGGGCTAGGCTTCCCGCTCCATCCCTTCACCAGGCGCCTCATGTTCTACTATGGGTTAGGTTTTCACAATCTTCCCCCAAACTCCTTCATGCACATCTCCACCTTCATTACAGTTTGTGAGGCCTTCCTGTGGGTTCATCCACACTTTGGCCTTTGGCTCAAGACCTTCAACGTCAAGACGAAGACGATTAGTAGTAAACATGCTGGTTGTGGTGGAGGCGTGATAAGGAAGCTCCCCTGCATGGCATGGCCGGAGGGCACCTTGATTGATACCATCAAGGGCTGGCAAAAGGAGTGGTTCTACATCACCGAGCCACGAGAGGCAAACTGGTGAGCGCCCGTCAAATTCAGATCCAAACCCCCCAAAAGGCTAACCTCGTGGGTTAGACAAGGCCTAGACCTGGGATCGACCTTGAATGTGAAGTTGCTACAGAAGCGCATAAGCAGATGGTGGAAACGAACATCAAGCTCACCAACTGTTTCAGGTCGTGGTCCATCACCGCATCCTTCCCTACTATTGTTGGGATACACCGATGTGGTCCCACAATCTCTACGACCCGTGGGTCATGCAGGAGTTCTACCGCACTACCCATGAAAAACTGTGGAGGATGATGTTCAAACCTCAGCAGGACTGGTCGGTCGAGGAAGAAGACGCTGGCTTGGATGCCTAAAACCCTCCTCTGGAGGTATGTGTGAGCTTATATTCTCATTTAAAGCTTAAATTTCTAGCAAGAATCTTATCCTTTCCCCTACTCTCCTTGCAAGATTGGATGGCCAAAGCCGGAAAAATAAACGGCCTAGCTCCCATGCCCGACGAACCCAGATCAACATTGCTAATAGCGATGTTGGTTGTGGCACCACACATGGCGCCAGAGAAGAAGAAGAAGGAGACCCGCAGAGGCCTTCGTTTAAGGGGTCCTCCTGATACCAAGTCCGTGGACACCCATGCTTCCTCCGCTCATGAGGGGGAGGATGCGGAACATGAGGGGGAGAAAGATTCCTCCCAAACAAGGAAGAGGACAACGCTAGAGGAGGTCGAGGAGGAATTGCCTTCTCAGACCTCTAATATACCTCGCAAGAGCAAGGGTATCCTGCCCGATGACAGCCCATACTGATGAGGAGTTTGAGGCTTTTGAGATGGTTCCCCGACGAACCCCTAGGGTTAAGCCCCGGGCCCAAAGGTATGGAATCTAATCTTTTATTTAGCGAAATTACACCAGGTTTTCGTTAATACATAGATGTGCGGTTTTCTTGTCGCAACCCTGTCCGAGACCTCCCGACGGACCAGGTCTCAAAGGGGGGTTCGCCGCCAGCCGAGCTGGCGGAGAGTGGGAATGCATCCCGCACTACCCTTCCCCAGGCCTCGGATGTGGCTGCAGAGGTGACATCCGACCAGGCCCCGCTGGACACGAGTGATGAAGTGCTGAAGGTCGAGGTGGATACACTAGACGCCAAAGACCGGGAGGTCCTGGCCGAGGTCCACGGCCCGGCCACCGGAACCTAGGAGGTTGGTCGCTTCGCAACAAGTGGAGAGGGGGCCGAATTTCATCCAAGCTTCCTTTGGAGACAGCTCTAGGGAGCTCCGGTCCTCCGACATCTTCGTTGCTGCCTCCGATGCCGCCCTTGACAGAACAGGCTGCGCCCTGGTGGCCGACAATGATGTAGGAGGCCTTATTTGGCTCGTCCATCGATTATGAACATCGCACCCTTATGGGTGCAATTCTGCAAAGTATTTAGTCCGTTGATAGCGGACTCAAGGAAGCCTTCAATGGCTTGCTAACCGTGTAGTGTTATAAGTTTGTTTATAAGGTTTTACATGCTTTATTGGTATAACAGCCCCCAATCCATGGGTGAGTTGAAAAACTTACCCATGGCTCAAAATAATTCTTAGACGTGAAGAGAAATAATCCGAAGACTCTTGAATTATAACGGCTCGTCGGAGTAATCCAGTCGAGTGTCTCTAGTGCCGATAACTCGGAGTGTTTTTAATCAATAACTTTACCTTGCAGGCCTCATCCTCAGTTGTGGCCACCAACACTCTTGAGCTTGCCGAGGTGAATTAGAAACTCAAGGTTTCCGATGAAGAGTTCGACGATTTCAATAGTCGGCTCGACGAGAAGCAGAGTAAGTTTTGATGCATGCCGAAAAAATTCCTGTTGTCCTTAGTAGTTTAGAACCGTCCTGGTTTTACTATATGACTACTTGATTCTGCTTTTGTGAGCAGCCATGGAACAAAAATTCGAGAAGCTCAGGCCGAACTGGAGAAGGCCAAGCAGGAGTCCGCCGCTCACAAGGTGGCGGCCGAACAGGCAGCTGCCGAGCTGAACAACCTCAATGTCAATAGCAGCAAGCAGGAGGCTAGGGTGGCGGAGATTCTGTAAGAGCTTCTAGAGGCGAGCTCTAAGTGCGAGGCCTTGGAGAAAAAATCCCAAGAACAAACCTCCGAGCTCACCAAACTGTTCACCGAGCTTAAATCACAGCAGGTAGACAGGAGGTTCTTCGAAGAAGAAGTGTGCCAATCCAAGCTGATGGCAAATCGTAAGCCATACTTACTACAATGTGCCTTTGGTGGAAACAGGTTTTCCTTTCTTACGCGGCTATGGCATTCTCCACGTGCCTTCACGGACCTCCCTCGTAGTGTAGCACATGCGGCCAAGCACTACCCGGTCCCAGACGAGGATGTCGAGCAGAGGCTTTTCTCGGCAAAATTTTAGACTCCTTCCCAACCCCATTCCGAGCTACCGGATGAAACAGCTCATGGAGTTTCATAGGATGGCGGAGCCGGTCATGAAGGATATCTGTGTCCAACTGTGGCCTCCCGAGCCTCTGCCGAGCAGCTACTTTGGCTTGGTGCGAAAGTCTGTCGATCTCGTGCCCCGAATCGAGGTTCTAGTGCGCTCCGTTGCATAAAAGTAGCTCGGATGGCCTTTGCGAAGACTATGATGCACAGGCAGGGGTAAAGCCCATTATGATGGCAACCACCCCTCCGCCTACCAGAAAGGAGCACAGACGTCCCGAGCTATATTTTCCTTCCACAACAGAGGGTGCTCGGGTTATAGAAGCTCAGTGCCCGAAAGATGTAATCTTTGAGTGAATGTATTGTCGTGTGCCTCAGAACAATTTATATTTACAATGCTTTTTCCAGGTTTAATGCACTTTGTATTATTTTGACTCATGGTTGGACATTTAGTCTGAAATTTACCAGTTGTCAGCTTCAGCCCCCATGTAGAAACTATTCGGAGTGTTTCCACATCCGCACTATAACCTGCTACGGCGACAGAAATCTTTTGTCGTCACTTGAGCTTGCGTTGGTTTTTCCCTTGAAGAGGAAAGGGCGATGCAGCACAGGAGCAGTAAGTATTTCCCTCAGTTTGAGAACCAATGTATCAATCTAGTAGGAGTATCACGTCAAATCTAGAGTACCTACACAAACACAAAAGAGCTTGCACCCAACGCTATAAAGGGGTTTTCAATCCCTTCAAGATTGATTGCAAAGTGAGAACTGAAGGCAGAAAGTGCAACAAAGTAAAAGTGTAAGGCTGAAAATATGATGTGAAGTAGACCCGGGGGCCATAGTGTTCACTAGAGGCTTCTCTGAAAATAGCAAATATTACGGTGGGTGAACAAATTACTGTCGAGCAATTGATAGAACCGTGCAAAGTCATGACGATATCTAAGGCAATGATCATACATATAGGCATCACGTCCAAGACAAGTAGACTGATACTATCTGCATCTACTACTATTACTCCACACATCGACCGCTATCCAGCATGCATCTAGTGTATTGAGTTCATGACGAACAGAGTAACGCCTTAAGCAAGATAACATGATGTAGAGGGATAAACTCAAACCAATGATGAAAACCCCATCTTTTTAACCTTGATGGCAACAAAATGATGCATGCCTTGCTACCCCTTCTGTCACTGGGTGAGGTCACCGCACGGTATGAACCCAAAACCAAGCACTTCTCCCATTGCAAGAATCATAGATCAAGTTGGCCAAACAAAACCCACAACTCGAAGAGAATTACAAGGATATGAAATCATGCATAAGAGAGATAAAAAAACTCAAATAAGATTCATAGATAATCTAATCATGTATCCACAATTCATCGAATCTCGACAAACACACCACAAAGAAGATTACATCAGATAGATCTCCATGAAGATCATGGAGAACTTTGTATTGAAGATCCAAGAGAGAGAAGAAGCCATCTAGCTACTAGCTATGGACCCGTAGGTCTATGGTGAACTACTCACGCATCATCGAAGAGGTCATGGTGTTGATGAAGAAGCCCTACGTATCTGAATCCCCCCTCCGGGAGGGCACCAGAATGTGCCCTAGATGGGATCTTGCGAAGGCAGAAGCTTGCGGCGGCGGAAAAGTATTTTCGTGGATCTCCTTATTTTTTCTGGGATTTTAGGGAATATATAGGCGAAAGACCTAGGGCAGAGGAGGCCCAGGGAGCCCACAAGCCTGGGAGGCGTGGCCCCCCCTGGCCGCGGCTAGGGGGCTTGTGGGGTGCCTGGTGACCCTTTGCCTTGGTTCTCAAATCTCCCGATCGTCTTCTCTTTTGGAAAACATCTTTTTGGAAGTTTCTTTCCGCTTGGACCCCGTTTAAAATCCTCGTGTGAAAAGGATCAAAAACATGGAAAAACAGGAACTGGCACTTAGCACTGAGTTAATAAGTTAGTCCCAAAAAAGATATAAAAGGCATACAAAACATCCAAAGTTTGACAAGATAATAGCATGAAACCATCAAAAATTATAGATACGTTGGAGACGTATCAAGCATCCCCAAGCTTAACTCCTGCTCTTCCTCGAGTAGGGAAGTGATAAAGACTGAATTTTTGGTGTGGAATGCTACCTAGCATAGTTGTCCTTTGTAACTTCTTTCATGTGACATGAATGTTCAGATCCGTAAGATTCAAAACAATAGTTTTCTATTGACATGAAACAATAATACTTCAAGCAAACTAGCAAGGTAATCATGAACTTTCTAAATAACAAGGCCGAAGAAAGGTATCCCTACAAAATCATATAGTATGGCTATGCTCCATCATCCCCACACAACTAATGTAAATCATGCACAACCCTGGTATTGGCCAAGTAATTGTTTTCGCACTCTTACTTTCTCAAACCTTCTACAACTATCACACAATACATGAGCGTGAGCCATGTATATAGCATTATAGGTGGAATAGAGTGTGGTGGTGGTTGTGAGGCAAAAAGGAGGAGATGATCACATTGAATCGGCGTATCAAAGGGTTATGGAGATGCCCATTAATAGATATCAATGTGAATGAGTAGGGATTTCCATACAAAGGATGCACTAGAGCTATAAGTATGTGAAAGCTCAAAAGGAGAACTAGTGGGTGTGCATCCAACTTGCTTGCCCACGAAGACCTAGGGAAATTTGAGGAAGCCCATCATTGGAATATACAAGCCAAGTTATATAATAAAGATTCCCACTAGTATATGGTGGTGACAAAGCAAGGAGCTCTCAATCATGAAGAACATGGTGCTTTTATGAAACACAAGTGTGGAAAAAGATAGTAGCATTGTCCCTTCTCTCTTTTTCTCTTTTTTGTTTTGTTTGGGCTCTTTGACCTCTTTTAATTTTTTCGGTGGGCATCTTTGGCCTCTTTTTTTTCCTCGCATGGGACAATGCTCTAATAATGACGATCATCACACTTTTATTTACTCACATCTCAAAGCTTAGAACGATGATGACTCTATAGGAAATGCCTCCGGTAGTGTACCGGGATGTGCAACGATCTAGCTTGGCGTATGACGTTGAAACATCTCGCTAGCTATCTTACGATCATGCAATCGCAATATGAGAGTGACGACACTAGTCATGAAACGGAACGGTGGGAGTTGCATGGCAATGTATCTCGGAATGGCTATGAGAATGCCATAGTAGGCAGGTATGGTGGCTGTTTTGAGGAAGGCATATGGTGGGTTTGTGCACCGGCGAAAATTGCGCGGTACTAGAGAGGCTAGCAATGGTGGAAGGTGAAAGTGCATCTATACCATGGACTCACATTAGTCATGAAGAACTCACATACTTGTTGCGGAAGTTTTTATTAGTAATCGAAACAAAGTGCTAAACGCATACTCCTATGGGAAGGGTTGGTAGGTGTTAACCATCGCGCGATCCCGACCTCAACACAAAGGATGACAATCAAAAGATCAATTATGCTCCGACTTCCTAACATAGCGGTTCACCATGCGTGCATGTTACAGAATCACTAACTTCAACACAAGTATTTCTAGATTCACAAGACCCTACTAACATAACTCTTAATATTACCAAATCCATGTCTCAAAACTAATTGAGAGGAATCAAAATATTCTCTTTCTACTCAATGCACATGAAGATGGCGGTTTTTGTATCCTCTTTGGGTACCTATCACCTTTGAGACTACTTTCATAGCACAATCCAACTACCAAGTCACGCACCGCCGTGCCCTAAAAGATATAAGTGAAGCCCATAGAGCAAAATGGTCTAGCTCAAAAGGTATAAGTGAAGCACGATGAGCATTCTAGCAAAATCAAGATGTGTGTGTGTCTCTCTCAAAAGGTGTGCAGAAAGGATGATTGTGACACAAAAAAATACTCCTACGATACAAGACGCTCCAAGCAAAACACATATCACGTGGTGAAGAAAAATATAGCTCCAAGTAATGTTACCGATGGATTGAAGACGAAAGAGGGGATGCCTTCCCGAGGCATCCCCAAGCTTAGGCTTTTTGGTGTCCTTGAATTTGGCTTGGGATTCCTTGGGCATCCCCAAGCTTTAGCTCTTTCCACTCTTTATCCCTTCGTCCATGAGAACATGACCCAAAACTTGAAAACTTCACAACACAAAACTTAAACAGAAACTCGTGATATCATTAGCACAAGAAAACAAACTACCACCTGCTTAGGTACTGTAGAAATATTGATTTCTATTTATATTGGTGTTAGATTACTATATTATCACTTTTTCATGGCTAATACCCCCCGATACTATCCATAGTTTCATCAAAACAAGCAACCAACTCAACAAAAACAGAATCTGTCAAAAACAAATCAGTCTGTACCAATCTGTATACTTCGTATACTTCTGGTACCTTAAAACTTCTGAAAGATTAGGAATGCCTGGTAAAAGGCCATATCAACTAGAAGAAAAAGAATCAACTCAAAATCTCTTTCTGAATAAAAATGAAAAATAATATCGTGAGCGAAAAGTTTCTGTCTTTTTCCAACAGGATCAAACAACCATCACCAAGACTAGTCATAAAGGTTTTGGTTGGCTCAAAAACAAAAAAGAAACAGAAAATACACAATCATAACAGAATTATGATGGTGTGGACGCAACAAAACAGAAATAAAAAGATAAATTCATTGGGTTGCCTCTCAACAAGCGCTATTGTTTAACGCCCTTAGCTAGGCATAAAGCGATAGAATCACGTATCGTCGTCTTTGGTGCTCAAATCATAAGTAGTCCTCATCATGGATTCATAAGGCAATCTTATTTTATTTCTAGGAAAGTGTTCCATGACCTTCTTTAAAGGAAATTGAAATATAATATTCCCTTCCTTCATATCGATGATAGCACCGATAGTCCTTAGGAAAGGTCTACCTAGAATGATAGGGCATGTAGGATTGCAATCAATGTCAAGCACAATGAAATCCATGGGTACATAGTTCCTATTTGCAAAAATAAGAACATCATTGATCTTTCCCATGGGTCTCTTGATAGTAGAATCCGTAAGATGCAAATTAAGAGAACACTCCTCAATCTCATTAAAACCCAGAACATCACATAAAGACTTTGGAATCACGGAAATACTAGCACCCAAATCACACAAAGCATTGCATTCATAGTTTTTGATTTTGATTTTGATAGTAGGTTACCACTCATCATGAAGCTTTCTAGGGATACAAACTTCCAATTCAAGTTTCTCTTCAGGAGATTTTATCATAGCTTCGACGATATGATCGGTAAAGGCCTTGTTTTGGCTATAAGCGTGTGGAGAGTTTAGCATAGATTGTATCAAGGAAATGCATTCAATCAAGGATCAACTATCATAATTGAATTCCTTGAAATCCAAAGTAGTAGTTTCATTACTACTCAAAGTTTTAATATCTTCTACTCCAGTTTCAATGCTTTTAGCATCAAGATAGATGGACTCCAAATCATTGGGGCGTTTTTCAACCAAAGTGGATTCATATACAGCCCCATCATCATTAGGTTTGACACAAGAAAACAAAGATTCAATGGGAGTCACACCAAGCACTTTAAGATCTTCGTGATTCTTATCACGAGAACACGCCCTTTTAAGCCATTCATGTCTAGCACGAATTTGGGCGGTTCTTTCTTTGTTGTCACTCATGGAAACACGCATTGCTTTCAAAGTTTAATCCATATTGATCTTTGGAGGAGCACATCTAACTTTCAAAGCATCAATATCACTAGACATTCTATCAACGCTCCTAGCCAAATCGTCAATTTTGAGTAGTTTTTCCTCTATGGACGCATTGAAAATCTTTTGTGAGTTGATAAACTCTTTGATATTACTCTCTAGATTAGAGGGTAATCCATTGTAATTTCATGAGTATTGTTGTAGTAGTTGCCAAAGTTATTAGAGGGGTTACTAGGAAAAGGCCTAGGAACATAGTTTCCTCTAAAAGCATTGTTGTTGCCAAAATTATTCCTACCAAGAAAATTAACGTCCAAGCTAGCGTTGCTACTCTCAATCAAGGAAGACAAGGGCATATCATTAGGATCTAAAGGAGCACTTCTACTAGCAACCAAATTCATTAACTCATCCATCTTAGCACTCAACGAGTTAATTTCTTCTATAGCGTGTACCTTTTTACTAGTAGGTGACCTTTTAGGGTGCCACTGAGAGTAGTTCGTCATGATATTGTATAGGAGTTTTGTAGATTCTCCTAACGTGATTTCCATGAATGTTCCACCTGAGGCGGAGTCCAAGATATTTCTAGAAGCGAAATTCAAGCTAGCATAAAAGATTTGTATAATCATCGAAAGACTCAAGCCATGAGCGGGGCAATTTCTAATCATCAATTTCATCCTCTCCCAAGATTGTGCAACATGTTCATGATCAAGTTGCTTAAAATTCATGATATCATTACGGAGAGAGATAATCTTATATGGGGGAAAATACTTGGATATGTAAGCATCTTTGCACTTATTCCAAGAATCAATACTATTTTTGGGCAAATACGAAAACCAAGTTTTTGCTCGATCTCACAACAAAAATGGAAAAAGCTTCAATTTAATCACATCATTATCCACATCTTTCTTCTTTTGCATATCGCAAAGCTTAATGAAGGTATTAAGATGGGATGCAGCATCTTCACTAGGAACGCCGGAGAATTGCTCTTTCATAACAAGATTCAGCAAAGCAGCATTGATTTCGTATGATTCCGCACTAGTGGCGGGAGCAATCGGAGTACTAATAAAATCATTATTATTAGTATTTGAGAAGTCACAAAGTTTGGTGTTTTCAGTCATGGTGACTTTAGCAAGCAAGCAAGCACACAAGCAAACAGAAAGCAAGCGAGAGAAAAGGGCGAACGAAAAAGGCAAATATTTTTGTAAATTTTTGTTTTTCAGAAGTGGGGGAGAGGAAAACAAGAGGCAAAAAAGTAAATGCAAGAGATGAGTTTGCGACACTTACTTGGATGAGTTCTTGACTTGATCCTCCCCGACAACGGCGCCAGAAATCCTTCTGTTACGGCGACAGAAATCTTCTGCTCTCTCTTGAGCTTGCGTTGGTTTTTCCCTTGAAGAGGAAAGGGCGATGCAGCATAGCATCAGTAAGTATTTCCCTCAGTTTGATAACCAAGGTATCAATACAGTAGGAGAATCGCGTCAAGTCCAGAGTACCTGCTCAAACACAAAAGAGCTTGCACCCAACGCTATAAAGGGGTTGTCAATCCCTTCAAGATTGATTGCAAAGTGAGAACTGAAGGAAGAAATTGCAACGAAGTAAAAGTGTTAGGCTGAAAATATGGTGCGAAGTAGACTCGGGGGCCATAGTGTTCACTAGAGGCTTCTCTCAGAATAGCAAATATTACGGTGGGTGAACAAATTACTGTCAAGCAATTGATAGAACCGTGCAAAGTCATGACGATATCTAAGGCAATGATCATACATATAGGCATCACGTCCGAGAGAAGTAGACCGATACTTTCTGCATCTACTACTATTACTCCACACATCGACCACTATCCAGCATGCATCTAGTGTATTGAGTTCATGACGAGCAGAGTAACGCCTTAAGCAAGATGACATGATGTAGAGGGATAAACTCAAACCAATGATGAAAATCCCATCTTTTTACCCTTGATGACAACAACACGATGCGTGCCTCGCTACCCCTTCTGTCACTGGGTGAGGTCACCGCACGATATGAACCCAAAACCAAGCACTTCTTCCATTGCAAGAATCATAGATCAAGTTGGCCAAACAAAACCCACAACTCGAAGAGAATTACAAGGATATGAAATCATGCATAAGAGAGATCAAGAAACTCAAATAATATTCATAGATAATCTGATCATAGATCCACAATTCATCGGATCTCGACAAACACACCGCAAAGAAGATTACATTGGATAGATCTCCATGAAGATCATGGAGAACATTGTATTGAAGATCCAAGAGAGAGAAGAATCCATCTAGCTACTAGCTATGGACCCATAGGTCTATGGTGAACTACTCACGCATCATCGGAGAGGTCATGGTGTTGATGAAGAAGCCCTATGTATTCGAATCCCCCTCCGGCAGGGCACCAGAACGTGCCCCAGATGGGATCTTGAGGAGATAGAAGCTTGCGGGGGCGAAAAAGTATTTTCGCGGATCTCCTTATTTTTTCTGGGATTTTAGGGAATATATAGGCGAAAGACCTTGGGCAGAGGAGGCCCACGGAGCCCACAAGCTTGGGAGGCGCGGGCCCCCTAGCCGCGGCTAGGGGGCTTGTGGGGTCCCTGGTGACCCTCTGCCTTGGTTCTCAAGTCTCCCGATCGTCTTCTGTTTCGGAAAAAATCTTTTTGGAAGTTTATTTCCATTTGGACTCCGTTTAAAATCCTCCTTTGAAAAGGGTCAAAAACACGGAAAAAATAGGAACTGGCACTTGGCACTGAGTTAATAAGTTAGTCCCAAAAAAGATATAAAAAGCATACAAAACATCCAAAGTTTGACAAGATAATAGCATGAAACCATCAAAAATTATAGATACATTGGAGACGTATCATAACCCTTAGCCGATGTATCAGTGCCCGGAGGCGGTAGTGTGTGAAGGAATCGAGGCAATCAAACTATGTGGTTTTATTGCTTTCACTTAACCTTAGGAGCTTTAATTCGGGGGTTGTTTACGAGCCACCAGTTTTTTGTGTGGTAATCACATCAACTGGATTTTGAAATAATTACCACATGGTTTGCAGAGGTGCAAACCCCCCACATGACACGGAATAACCTCCATCGGTGTTTGTACTTATGCTCAGATTGCAAACCAGCTCTTGCCTATTATGGCGGTCACTTTTCAGCTTTGTCCACTAAGGTATTTTTAGCCAGGCTAGGTGGGAATACAATCGAAGTGGTTCTCCCTTTACCCCTTTAACCGAACTAGCGGAACGTAAGGGGGCAAGCACAGGGGCGGGGCAACCCAACTATTGACCAGGACATGATTCAGAACCGATGCATATAAAGCAAAATCCGAGAAACCGAAGACTTAAAAAAATAGTGATGGGGTAGTGTTGGGGGTGGTATTATCATCCAAGCCCCCAGTCTATTAGCCGATCGCACTTGTTATGTATAAAAAAAATTTGGCGTGTCAGTGCCGATGAGTATGATACATGCATATGCAAAAATGTTGTAAAAGAGATTGTAAGTAATATGTGCTAGGAATTTTCATAATTTATGGCACCAAGGCAGCTGTTACAGGTAACTATTGTTTTTGAGCTACATATTTCAACATTTTCCCTGCGGCCTTCCACGGGTGACTTGATGTCCGCCCTATTTTTGGCTATGCTATTTATCCTATTCTTCTTAGAGGGGAGGGGTAATATCCTTTATAGGTGGTTGCAGTCAGTAGACGGACCTCGGATAGAGGGTCCTGAGAAGCTACCTATCATGTTGATCAGCTTGTCGGTTGGGAGATTCTTCATGATATCTCGCTTTTTTCTGTGAAGATGTTTGGACCATAGCTCGGTCGAGCCGAACATATGATTCTTAGTGGTGGGCCCCCATAGCTGCCCATGGTATCTTGAGAATGAAATTGTGTTTATGAGGGACATACTTTGCAAGTATTCGGGCCAGACCGTGGGGGACGTATCCCTATTTTCTTTGATCCGAACATGTCTCCAGGGGATCTGATTGAGCTCGGGCTCGGTTGCCTGGTTGCCGCGCCTGGTTGACCGGCCTATGGCTTGATGCTTCGTTGTCGTGTTCGCATTCAGCCGCCAAGGCAGCTGTGTGTTCGTCGGTCCGGAGGGAGTGCTTTGTGTTGCCGTTGATGGTGATGACTCACCTGGGTTCGAGAATCTTGAGCTTTAGGTAGGCATAGTGAGGCACATCGTTAAAGCGGGCAGAAGTTGTACGACCAAGCAGTGCGTGATACCCGCTGCAAAAGGGGACAATGTCGAAGATCAAGTATTCACTACGAAAGTTGTCGGGTGAGCCGAACACAACCTCGAGTGTTATCATACCGGCGCAGCGGGCTTCGACGCCCTGTATAACTCCTTTAAAGTTAGTGTTGCCTGGTTTGATTCTTGATGGGTCTATGCCCATCTTTTTCACAGTGTTTGAGTAAATCAAGTTAAGGCTACTTCCTTCGTCCATAAGGACTCTAGTGAGGTGGTACCCATCTTTAATGGGATCTAGGATGAGGGAGGCCAACCCTCCATGATGGATACTAGTCGGATGATCCCTACAGTCGAAGGTGATCACGCAAGCCGACCATGGATTGTATTTTAGGGCTACGGGCTTTACGGCGTATCCCTCCCTAAGGGCTCGCTTCCTCTCCTTCTTTGGTATGTGAGTGATGTATATCATGTTCGATGTTTTTACCTCACGAGGGAACTGTTTCTGGCCCAGTGTTCGGGTCGTGGGGCTCCTCGTCGTCTTCCCTTCGTGGGCCCCTGTTGTGTTCCTCGGCAGCTAGCTTGCGGGCTTGTTTAAACACCCAACAATTGAGGTTGGTATGGATTTCGGGCTTGTCTTGGGTGCCATGGATCTAGCAGGGCATTTCCATAATTTTGTCCAATGGTGTCGGTCCATCCCCGTTCCCTTTAAAGGGTTTCTTTCGATGTCCGGGTTTTGAGCTACGGAATCCAGCATTTACTGTTGTGTCGTCCGTGTCATTGTTACGGTGGCATCATTTGCTCTTGTTTTGTCTTGGCTTGCCATTTCCGTCCAGAACTTCAAAGGTTCCAGGACCGTCTGCATTATGTCTGCGCTGAGCTAGCCAATTACCCTCGTCCGTGCAAAAGCGGGTCGTGAGGGAAGTGAAGGCGGACATAGTTCTCGGCCTATCCTGGCCGAGCTGGTGAGCCAACCATTCGTCCTGGATATTGTGCCCAAAAGAGGCTATTGCCTCCGCATCTGAACAATCCACGATTTGGTTCTTCTTGGTTAGGAACCGATTCCAGAATTCTCTGGCCAATTCACCCGTCTTTTGGATGATGTTGCTTCGGTCGAACGAATCCGGAAGCAGGAAATAGGTTCCCTAGAAATTTGATAGGAAGGCCTCCTCGAGCTCTTCCTAGCTCCCGATGGAATCTTCGAGTAAGCTGTTTAGCCAGTGTCGTGCCGGTTGTTTCATCTTTATGGGTAAGTATTTGATGGCATGGAGATCGTCTACCCTAGCATATGGATGTGGAGAAGGAAATCTTCTACCCACACGGCGGGGTTTGTAGTCCCGTCGTGTCTGTTGGAAATATGCCCTAGAGGCAATAATAAATTAGTTATTATTATACTTCCTTGTTCATGTTAATCGTTTAATATCCATGCTAGAATTGTATTGATTGGAAACTCAAAATACATGTGTGGATAAATAGACAACACATTATCCCTAGTGAGCCTCTAAGGACTAGCTCGTTGATCAAAGATGGTCTAGGTTTCCTGACCATAGACATGAGTTGTCATTTGATAACGGGATCACATCATTAGGAGAATGATGTGATGGACAAGACCCAAACTATGAACGTAGCATATGACCGTGTCAGTTTATTGCTACTATTTTATGCATGTCTAGTATCTTTTTCTATGACCATGAGATCATGCAACTCTTGGGAACCAGAGGAATGCCTTGTGTGTATCGATCGTCACAACGTAACTAGGTGACTATAAAGGTGCTCCAGAGGTATCTACGAAGGTGTCTGTTGGGTTCTTGTGAATCGATACTGGGATTTGTCACTCCGTATGACGGAGAGGTATCTCTGGGCCTACTCGGTAATACAACATCCCAATGAGCTTGCAAGATATGTGACTAAGGAGTTAGTCACGTGATCTTGTATTACATAACGAGTAAAGAAACTTGCCGGTAACAAGATTGATCTGGGTATAGAGATACCGACGATCGAATCTCTTGCAAGTAACATACCAATGGACAAAGGGAACAATATACAAGATTGATTGAATCCTTGCCATCGTGGTTCAAACGATAAACATCTTCGTAGAATATGTAGGAGGCAATATGGGCATCCAGGTCTCGCTATTGGTTATTGGCTGGAGAGTGTGTCGGTCATGTCTACATAGTTCTCGAACCCGTAGGGTTTGCACACTTAAGGTTCGGTGATGATTTGGTATTAATGAGTTATGTGTGGTGTTAACTGAAAGTTGTTCGGAGTCTAGGATGAGATCCTGGACGTCACGAGTAGCTCCTGAATGGACCGGAGGTAAAGATTTATATGTGGGAAGTCATATTTTGGCTACTCAAAATATTTCAGGTATTTCTGGTATTGTACCAGAAAGCTTCTAGAAGGTTGCAGAAAATTCCAGAGTAGTTCGGCAGTCCACCAAGGGTTCTACCACATCCCAAGGGTTTACATGGGATGAGGGGATACATTGTGGCCTTATTGTGCCAAGCTCACAAGTCCATCAAGGTCGATACAGTTGGAAAAGGTGGAAAGTCCGCCTTTTTATGGAAGGGAAGGAAGGGGACTAGGATTCCACCTCCTCCCCCTTGGTTGCACCCGAGGGCTTGGAGGGGCTGTTCCCCACACCCCTCCACTTATATATAGAGGGGAATGGTGCTCCAAAAGGACACATGAAGCCCTCTCGTAGATGTTAGTCTCCATAGGTTGATCTTGGTGTGGTAGGATTTTTTTTGTTTCCCATGCGGCGTTCCCCAATAGTGGCATCATAAGCTAGGTCTATACTTAGATGACATCACAAGTAGAACACAAAGGAGTTTGTGGGTGTTTGTATTCAGATTGCTTCCCTCCTTAGTCTTTTCTTGATTCAACGGTATTGTAGGATGAAGCTGCCCTGACCAACTTTACTCGTCCACGGACGAGAGAGCGGTTCCATTGACTGACATGTTGCATAAGATGGCTTGCGAGTGTCTGTCTCTCCCACCTTAGGTGAATTGGATTCAACAAATGCAGTCCTTGTAGAAGGTTAAATAGCAACTTGCGTATCACCGTTGTGGTTTTGCGTAGGTAAGAAGCGTTCTTGCTAGAAACCCATAACAGCCACGTAAAACATGCAATAACAAATAAGAGGACGTCTAACTTGTTTTTGTAGGGTATTATGTGATATGATATGGCCAAAGACATGATGATATATATATTTCATGTATGAGATCATGTTGTAATAGTTAATATCGACTTGCACGTTGATGCTACGGCAACCGGTAGGAGCCATAGGGTTGTCTTTAATTATTGTATGACCTACGTGTCAATCATTACACGCTATGTAAAGCTTTACTTTATCTGTAAACGGTAGCAATAGTAGTAGAAGTATGGTTAGTGCGACAACCTTTATGGAAACACGATGATGGAGATGATGGTGTTGTGCCGGTGACGATGGAGATCATGCTGGTGCTTTGGAGATGGAGATCAAAAGCACAAGAAAATGGCCATATCATGTCACTTCTGATTTGCATGTGATGTTAATCCTTTTTATGCACCTTGTTTTGCTTAGGACGACGGTAGCATTATAAGGTGATCCCTCACTAAAATTTCAAGATAAAATTGTGATCTCCCGGAGTGTGCACCATTGAGAAAGTTCGTCGTTTTGAGACACCACATGATGATCGGGTGTGATAGACTCTACGTTCACATACAACTGGTGCAAGACAGATTTGCACATGCGGAACACTTGGGTTAAACTTGACGAGCCTAGCATGTATAGACATGGCCTTGGAACACGGGAGACCAAAAGGTCGAACATGAGTCATATAGTAGATATGATCAACATGGAGATGTTCACCACTGAAACCACCTCATCTCACGTGATGATCGAACTTGGGTTGGTAGATTTGGATCATGTCACAGTCGAACAACCTAAGGGATGTTGAGTTGAGTGGGAGTTCTTAAGTAATGTGATTAATTGAACTCATTATCATGAACATAGTCTATGTTGTCTTTACAAGGTATGTTGTACAGCAATAGATCGCGTTGTAGATCCCCTGTATTTTTTGATACGTTCTTATAGAAAACAAAGTCGAAAGATGATAGTAGCAATTATGCGGACCGGGTCCATAAACTAAGGATTGTCCTCATTGCTGCACAGAAGGCTACGTCCTTAATGCACTGCTCGATGTGCTACCAAAAGTGTAATCTATGGAAGTTGTGAACATCTGACATACACGTTTTTGATGACTACGTGATAGTTCACTGCGTCATGCTTTAAAATTTATAATTGAGGCGCCCAAGACGTTTTTAACGTCACGGAACATATGAGATGTTCCAAGAGCTGAAATTAGGATTTCAGGCTCGTGCCCGTGTTGAGAGGTATGAGACCTCTGACAAGATTATCTGCCTAATCTTGAGCATGTGCTCAGATTGTCTAGGTGTTACAATCACTTGAATCAAGTGGGAGTTGATCTTCCACCTGATATAGTGATTGACATAATTCTCCAAATTCACTGGCACCAAGCTACTTATCTTTCTGATGAACTATAGAATAATAGGGATGGAGAAGATGATACTTGAGCTATTCGCGATGTTTGACACCGCGAAGGTAGAAATCAAGAGAGAGTATCAAGTGTTTATGGTTAGTAAAACCACTATTTCGAGAATGGCAAGGGAAAGAAAGGAAACTTCAAGAATGACAAGTTAATTGTCACTCCAATGAAGAAACCCAAGGTTGAACCCAAACCCGAGTCTGAGTACTTCTATGATGAGGGGAATGGTCACCGAGGCGGGACTGCCCTAGATACTTGGTAGATAAGAAGGTTGGTAACATCATTAGAAGTATATTAGATATACGTGTTGTTGATGTAGCGACCCGACTCAAAACGAGTCAAGCCTCTGTGTATCTGTGCCATCCCTGGATCAGTATGCTGGCACACACACTATGTCAATGTATATATCAAAGTGCAATCGCATGTAAATAACGTAAAATTTGATATATACCTCAAAATCTCAGCGAAAACAGTCAAGGGAGTGGAGTCCCAATAAACCCCAACGGCAGGTTGAGTGCAGACCATAACCCTGAATCGTACTCTTACTCGTCAAAGAAACTATCTGCAACATAAGACGTTGCAGCCGTGTAGGTTAGCATATTGAATATGCCGGCAAGTCACAAAAGAGAGGGGTAAAATATCATCTATACTATATGCATATATGACAGGTGGGGCAGTAGTTTAAGTTTTGCGTAAAGCAAATTTTTCCTACAACAAGAGAGAGGTTAAAAGCAAAATTTACTACATCGTTGGTTGTTAATGAGAAGTTTCCACCAACCATTTCTCATATCCAAGTTATAATATTACCCACATTAATAAGTCAATGCTGTTGAGAATTCCTCATAAATCCAGTTCCTTTGGCTCAAGTTGTCCATGATAGTGGACATGGCTAATCGATTAGGTTTGAGTACTCTGCAGATTTTTGAACACGTTCCCCACAAGATTTGATCGCCTCCGTTGAAGTCCTCGCACTTCAGGGTGTTTGAGAACCGGATGATCAAAACATGGTCTTTCAACGGGTTCCTCTGAGCCTCTATCGGTGCCCATCCAATCCTACCGTTCTTCTACATCTCGTAGCACCGCCCGTCCATAGTCACCATGTTGTCCAACCAAGCCAGAGCCCATAATGACTTGTGGTTGTGTAGGTAAGCCTTGGGTCTTGAAATATCCATCCATCTCTTTGAGCCTGGGTGAAGCTTTCAGCAAGATGTCATGGCGCTTCTCCATGCATCCCGAGTCCTCCGCTGGTTTTCCCCGGGAGCCCATCTGAACCGTCCTTCACCGAGAGGTATATTTCGTTCTGAGGTCTTGCAAGTCTTGGAGTCTTCTGGTCTTGATTATTAAGTTCTCACAAAACTCATGATAAACAATCCACCAAACCCCGTCTACTAGGAGCATAGCAAAGTAACGTCCCGACCAAAGTAACAAGGGTTTAGGGGTGCCTATCATAACATACTACTCAATAACCAAGGTTTCCAAGTACATACTTGCATACAATGGGTGAAGAAGGTTGAAACTAATGCAATAAAACCATAGGTAAATATATGATCAATGTGAACTTGCCTAGTATTAGTTGATGAAGATAGTCGCTCTCATAATCCTGATAATTCTACTCGTCACACTCCGAGCAATCTATCGTAAATGAAATAACATTCAATAAACATTCATGCCAAAAGGAACAACCAAAAGAACATAAGAACAAAACATGTCTTTGTGCAAAATAACAACAAACCAAGATTTAATAAGAAAAGATAGGGCGTTATGGTGTTGTAAAAGAAAACGTGAAAGGGGTCAACTAAAAAGAGTTAAAGGATGATCAACTATCGTAAAAGAAAAGAAGTTGAACTGAAGAGCGATGGTTATGTACAAAAATATATGACATGAGTATTTAGGGGTAAAAGGAATCAATTGAAAAGTTGTTACGATTTGCAAGATAAGATCAAATGAATGTTCGAATACACATTTGAATCGCTCAAATTTGTAAGGTTCAAAGGTCTAAACTAATGATGCTAATGGATATAGGAGATCAATATGAACATGTAGAAAAAAGAATTACTAGATTTGAAATAGCAGATCAAAAGATACAAATACTTCAATATAACATTGAATCAGCTTAAAACGATGTGAACACTTTTGGGCACTAATAGATATATCTGATTGGATCTAAATTATAAGTTGAAAAGTTAAAACTAATGATACAAACGGGAAGATTACCTTGGCACGAATCCGACGCAATTGAGTTCATCTAAAACGGAGCTACGGATAAAAAGATATGATCAAAAGAAATTTGAATATGAGTGTGAACAAATTTTGAAATTTGAAAATTTCAAAAAGTTGATATTAGGTTCACCGCATAGGTGGGATCAAGGCGAAACTCTTGGCGTTGGTTTCATCTAATTCGGATAGACGAGTAAAAAGTTATGGCTACTTAAAAAATCAGGGTCAAGCTGTTTTACGAAAGAAAATTGTTATGTCTAAAAGAATTGGAAAAAGTCTATTTTAAACCCTGAATTCATAGAGGTTCGGCGAATCTAACCCTCAAGTCCAAATCCCTATTGTTTGCACCCTAAACTATATGATCCCGGCCTAAATCGGACCCTGAGACAAAAAAATGCTCATGGAAGAAATGCCAACCGGGATTCGGCTGGCTGATGGGTCACGAAGCGCGTTCGATCAGCCCAATTTTTTTTGTTAGACTGCTAAAAAAAGGCTGCCTCATGGTCTAAAAAAATAAAAAACAAAGAAAGTGAACACAAAAAATTTATAAAAACGAAAAAACTAATAAAAAAAGAATGCCCTTTTCAAAAAATTAAAATATGTATTAAAAATAATTTGAAAATGAAATTTAAAAAAAAAACATACGCTCGGCAGCTGCAGCAGCTAGAGCTAAAGTACATGGCATTTCAAAATATATTTAAATATTATAAAAATAGTACGTGACAATTTCAAATATATTTAAATATTATAAAAATAGTATATGGCATGTCAAAATATATTTAGATATGATGAAAATAGAACCTGCCTTTTCAAAATATATTTAAATATTATAAAAATAATATGTGACATATTAAAATATGTTTAAATATTAGAAAATAGTACATAACATTTTAAAACATACTTAAATATTATGAAAATTGTACATGGCATTTTAAAATATATTTAAATATTATAAAAATAGTACGTGGCATTTTAAAATGTATTTAAATATTATAAAAATAGTATGTGGCATTTCAAAATATATTTAAATATTATAAAAATAGTACGTGGCATTTCAAAATATATTTAAATATTATATAAATAGTATGTGGCATTTCAAAATATATTTAAATATTATAAAAATATTACGTGGCATTTCAAAATATATTTAAATATTATAAAAATAGTACGTGGCATTTCAAAATAGCACATGGCATTTGTAAATCCGTGATTATTTCTTCGAAATTCAAGAATTTTATTCTCACTTTTTTTACTTCCGTAAATATTGCGAAGTCCGAGAGAGAAATGGGCTTGACTGGGCTGGCCCAGTCATTTCTGCACGTGCCCCTCACAGCGCAGCTCAATCCCGGTTTGCCAAACGAACCCAGGATTCTTTTTAGACCGGGATTATATAGTTTAGGGTGCAATCGACAGGGATTTTGAGTTAGAGGTTCATTTCACCGAACCTCTATAAATTCACGGTTCAAAATGGACTTTTTCTAAAAGAATTCTAGGAGTAATGTGTAAACAAAGAGACTAATTGATAAATATAATTACTCTACCGTATACTAATGTAGAAATACTAGTTTATAATAATAAACTACGGGACTATAAAAGAAAAATACGAAGAGAAATACCTTTAGAATGCAGAGTAAAAATTAATTGCAAAGAGGAGACCACTTCCAGAAATCCCGTCGGAGAGAAGAAAATATTTTTATTCAATAAACCTAGTCAAACCAAAAGATTGATTTAACTCGAAGTAGATGATTTTTGTATGCTTCTATGGAGCTATATTTATAGGTGGAAGGAAGGTCTAAAGACCACTAGATAGGCAATGTGGGACTAAATATATACGTAATATGGAGAAAAGAGGAATAAAACGTCCATGGCCAAGCCCGATTCGGCCAGCCGCATGAGCCACATCGCCCAGCCTTGATTCACATGAGCCAGCCTTGATTCATTTTATTTTTTTCCTCGGATGAACAGTGTTTACAGTTTTCGTTTTTTTGTTTTAAAAAAACAGCAAAGAAAAAATATACACAAAATTAAGAGAACATTTTATATAGGCCTATTATAAATCAAAATTTTCACAATAAAATTTCCTATAACATGAACATATTTTCAAGACCAAATGAAATACTTTTTAATTTTTTTTTGCAATAACTTTAAAAGGAAAAGAAATTTGAATTTCAAATAAATGGAAAATACTTAAAATTTGAATCAAGACATTGTCTCTGATTTTGGAGTGTCATTTTCCTCCTCTCATTTGATTTTTTTATCAAAGGGTTTTGAAAATACTCAAACATAAAAATTGAATAGGGATTCAAAATAGAAATTTTTGGGAAATTCATTTTATTCCCTCTCATTAAATTTTTAAAAAGTTTCAAATTCCACTCAATTTTCAATCACTCAATCTAGTAACTATATTAACATACCAATATTTGGGATGTTACAAACCTACCACACTTAAAATGAATCTCGTCCTCGAGATTCGAAAAGGCTAGAAAGAAAAGGTTAGGGTTTGGGGGTCTTCTAACAATTCCAATCTCATGCAAGGTGGGGTGCTACCACACTTAGAATGAGAGTGACTGGTCCCTCAAAAATTTACAATCCTCTAGGGTCTTGGCATCAGACTCATCACATTCTTCATACTAACACCTTTGGTGATGCTCTTGCGTTTTATTCGTAATGTTTCCATAAAAAACGAGGATTCTTCTATTGATATAAGCTTGTTCCGTCACTGGGTCTTCTTAACTAACAAGTCTTGTGATCATTCTAAATAACATATCAATGATTCTCATGGTGGTCTACCATTTGTGGTTATCCTGTGGAGAGAGGGGTCTTGGCTTCATCCTCACCGTAAAATTTCCTACGCGTGACAAAAAACGCCATGTACATGGGGCTTTCATCATACCATTCTAAGGGTTAAACAAAAGCTTCAAAGAACGTCGTCTCTCGCTATGGGTAAGTCTCTCAGATTTACCATTCCGAATAGCAAGAGAATGATAAGAGTAAGTCGTCATGGTGATCAATCCATTCCGCACCCAAATCATTACTTTGTATATGGTTTAGCGAATCTCGCATTCTAACACTTGGGCGTCCAAACAAGCATTGCAGAAATATCTCTTGTACATGAACGAAGTTCGGATAAATCCAATGATTCTGCAAGCTGAACAAACATCTATCATTTCTTCACAACTCTTGCGTTTTCATATGCTCCTAAGAAAATGTTTGCCGATCCATCATAGCTTATCCCTTCATGCAATCCTGTGAAAATGTCCTTCTTCTCCACATGAGTAGCAGGCATTGGAGAAAAATCTGGTTAGGCGTTGTCCATCAGGGTCTTCTATATTTTCCTTCATCACAGGTTCTTCTAGAATCTTGTTCTTGAGCGTTTCCTTCATTACTTCTTTGTGCTGGTTGACAACTTGTTGCACCTTGGGGTAAATGTAACACTGGGCTGGGTAGTGGGTGGTTCCTTCACACAAGAAACAAGTCACCTGACTAATTGGGCATTCCTCTGATGAGTGATTTTCTTCACAATGAGGGCATCCATCATTGTGTTCTTCCTGGGTGTGTCATATTTCTCCACAGATCTTGCATGCACAAGGCTTCTTCATCGGATTATCATAGCTCTTCTGAATGAGACGGGATCTTAATAGAGTCTTCTTGAATTTGTCCCAAGTTTCTGCTCCACTAGCACCTTGGGTAAAGTACTGAAGAGCGCGTGCCACTTCATATTTCCTTGAAATCAAATTGCTCCCGAAGTGGTCCTCCATGTTCTGAATCCATATATCAGCCTCCAGCTGGGTCATTGGTCCAGAGATTACAAGTCCAACTTCATACTCCATCTGGTAGGGTTGAGGTTTTGGGGATGAGATGGGTTAGAGAGAGGGAGATACACACAATACAAACAATATTTTTGAGAATAGGTTTTATTTGTGGCTGTCGGAAAGCACACACCAATGACGGCTCACAAATCATTGTATCTAACATGGGTATATGACAGGGATTTGGACTTCTAACGGTCATATAAATATTCGAACGCTTCACGGTCTTCGAATTCTTCGAGTCTTGAGAGTCTTCAATTGGTGCAGCTTCAACTCTTCAAATGCATGGTGAAATTCTCTTTACTTTGAAGTGGTACCAAGTTGATCCTACATGTGTTCAAAGGGGAAAAGGTATTGTCTAACTATTTGACGTGAGAGAGAACATTCGATGAAATCAGAAGGGATGAGAAGTAAAGGATGTTCCTGAAAATAAAATTTTTGAGGGATCCTTTCCTAAGGGATTTCCAGTTTCTAGGGTCACGTCCTACAGTCAACATGTGCTCTGATACCATATCTGTAGCGACCCAACTCAAAACGAGTCAAGCCTCTATGTATCTGTGACATCCTTGGATCAGTATGATGGCACACACAGTACATCAATGTATATATCAAAGTGCAATCACATGTAAATAACGTAAAATTTGATATATACCTTAAAATCTCAGCGGAAACAGTCAAGGGAGTGGAGTCCCAATAAACACCAATGGCAAGTTGAGTGCATACCATAATCCTGAATCGTACTCTTACTCGTCGAAGAAACTATCTGCAACATAAGACGTTACAGCCGTGTAGGTCAGCATATTGAATATGCCGGCAAGTCACAAAAGAGAGGGGTAAAATATCATCCATACTATATGCATATATGACCGGTGGAGCAATAGTTTAAGTTTTGCGTAAAGAAAATTTTTCCTACAACAAGAGAGAGGTTAAAAGAAAAATTTACTACATCGTTGGTTGTTAATGAGAAGGTTCCACCTACTATTTCTCATACCTAAGTTATAATATTACCCACATCAATAAGTCAATGGTGTTGAGAATTCCTTATAACTTCAGTTGCTTCGGCTCAAGTTGTCCATGACCGTGGACACGACTAATAGATTAGGTTTGAGTACTCTATAGTGTTTTGCACACGTTCCCCACAAGATTTGATTGCCTCCATTGAAGTCCTCGCACTTCAGGGTGTTTGAGAACCGGATGATCAAAACATGGTCTTTCAACGGGTTCCTCTGAGCCTTTGTCAGTGCCCATCCAATCCTACCGTTCTTCTACATCTCGTAGCACCACCCGTCCAGAGTCACCACGTTGTCCAACCAAGACAGAGCCCATAATGACTTGTGGCTGTGCAGGTAAGCCTTGGGTCTTGAAATATCCATCCATCTCTTTGAGCCTGGGTGAAGCTTTCCGCAAGATGTCATGGCGCTTCTCCATGCATCCCCGGTCATCCGGTTGTTTTCCCAGGTACCCATCTGAACCGTCCTTTACCTAGAGGTATATTTCATTCTGAGGTCTTGCAATTCTTGGAGTCCTCAGGTCTTGATTATTAAGTTCTCACAACACTCATGATAAACACTCTACCAAACCCCGTCTACTAGGAGTATAGCAAAATAACGTCCCGGCCAAAGTAATAAGGGTTTAGGGGTGCCCATCATAACATACTACTCAATAACCAAGGTTTCAAAGTATCTAATTGCATACAATGGGTGAAGAAGGTTGAAACTAATGCAATAAAACCATAGGTAAAAATATGATCAATGTGAACTTGCCTGGTATTACTTGATGAAGATAGTCGCTCTCATAATCCTAATAATTCTACTCGTCACACTCTGAGAAATCTATCGTAAATGAAATAGCATTCAATAAACATTTATGCCAAAAGGAAGAACCAAAAGAACATAAGGACAAAACATGTCTGGGTGCAAAATAACAACATAGTAAGATTTAATAAGAAAAGATAGGGCCTTATGGTGTTGTGAAAGAAAAGGTGAAAGGGGTCAACTCCAAAGAGTCAATGGATAATCAACTATCGCTATATAAGCTCGACTTGCATACACTATGGGAGATGATAAAAAATATTGTGAGAACAACATCAATGTCGTTTGACAAATAGTAGAAGACATAAGAATTTATTTGTAGAAATAATTTCTTGAAATGGATCACTACAACTACAACACAAGTTATAGAGAATTGAAGTATGAATTGAATTTGCATTCAGAAGGTCAAAAGAAGTTGAACTGAAGTACGATGGTTATGTACAGAAATATATGACATGATTGTTTAGGGGTAAAAGGAATCAATTGAAAAGGTGTTACGATTTGCAAGATAAGATCAAATGAATGTTCGAATACAAATTTAAATCGCTCAAATTTGTAAGGTCCAATGGTCGAAACTAATGATGCTACTGGATATAGGATATCAATATGAACATGTAGAAAAAAGAATTACTAAATTTGAAATAGCGGATCAAAAGATACAAATACTTCAATATAACATTGAATCAGCTTTGAACGATGTGAACACTTTTGGGTACTAATAGATAAATATGGTTGGATCAAAATTATAAGTTGAAAAGTTAAAACTAATGATACAAACGGTAATATTACTTTGACACAAATCCGACGCAATTGGATTCATCTAAAACGGAGCTACGGATAAAAAGATATGATCAAAAGAAGTTTGAATATGAGTGTGAACAAATTTAGAAATTTCAAAATTTCAAAAAGTTGATATGATAGATTCACCGGATATGTGGGATCAAGACTAAACTTTAGGCGTTGGTTTCATCTAATTCGGATAGACGAGTAAAAAGTTATGGCTATTTGAAAAGTCAGGGCCAAGCTGTTTTACGAAAGAAAATTGCTATGTCTAAAAGAATTGTAGGACTAATGTGTAAATACAAAGACTAATTGATAAATCTAATTACTCTACCGTATACTAGTGTAGGAATACTAGTCTAGAAATAATAAACTATCGAACTATAAAAGAAAAATACAAAGAGAAATATGTTTAGAATGCACAGTAAAAATTAATTCTAAAGAGGAGACCACTTCTAGAAATCCCGTCGGAGAGAAGAAAATATTTTTATTCAATAAACTTAGTCAAACGAAAAGATTGATTTAACCCAAAGTAGATGATTTTTGGATGCTTCTACGGAGCTATATTTATAGATGGAAGGAGGGTCTAAAGATCACTAGATAGGCAATGTGGGACTAAACATATACGTAATATGGAGAAAAGAGGAATAAAACGTCCATGGGCCAAGCCCGATTCTGTGGGGACCCCGACTGGTAAGTCGAGATCGCCATGCCCAGTGATCCCAAGGATCAATGCTCACTGAACACAAATACTGAATAATAGAGTCTTTCATCCATACATACCGTTTGTTACAATAAATGACCACTTCGGTCGAGTCTCACATACATAGGGCCTTAAAGGCCTACACTTGAAACTGAACCAATAGCGGAATTATTGGTTGAAAGCGTGAACCCATGCCATCAGCCTTAACCTACAAGCATTCTGACTGGGAAGTGTCCTAGCTCGCAAGTACGTCACCGAGTTAATCTTCACCATATCCCGTATTTCACATGTGGTCAATGAAATAACCAGTGGCAAGGCAATGAGTACTTTGAATGTACTCGCAAACAGTCCATGATGCAAATATGGTAAGGAATAACAGTAACCGTTATCTTTAGTGGAATGCAATGTGGCGGTATGATCAAGTATGTGCAACAAGTTAAAGAATTACTTTTGAAGAACACGTTACTAATATTGACATATCTGTCAAGGGTTGAACACACCGGGTTCACCCTGTATGCCAAGTCATCGGACTTGTCATATCCTCAAGGTATTAATGAGGGCTAAACCATCCGGGTTTACCCTATATGCCAAGTCATCGGACTTGTCATAACCTCAATGTATTAATGAGGGCTAAACCGTCCGGGTTTACCCTACATGTCAAGTCACCGAACTTGATCATATTATTGTGATTATCATAACAACACCTTTTTAACACCACGCACACACACTTGGTTTATGCGGAAACTCTGGACGTAGTTTAAGAAGCACCACCCAACTATCCTTGACCGTGGACACGGCTATTCGAATAGTTTACACTCTGCAGAGGTAGTACGCTAGACCCACGAGAAACGGGAAACTTCCGTGTCATCCACGACTCGCGGTATATTACATATACCCGAGGTAAGTCCCCGATCATCATCTTTCCCCTGACGATACTAGACAAAGAGGTCCACTCGATTGGTACCCAGCCCACATGTTGTACGTCTTACGAGCACCGACTCTGGACTGTATCAACCATGCAGGGACCAACGGTGTGCCTGGAACTCATAATAATGACATAGTCGTCCTACCTGGCACGACCCCATCACAAGAGTGACACTGATCACTCCCGCCACTAGTAATGTGGCTCTTTGCTAGTACCGACCAGAGTAATCAACAAAGCCCCGTCCCATAAAGGGGATCGTGGTTGTATTGGTAAGGTTGGGACGGTCGACACATCATAAATCTAATCCTTTTCCGAAACCATACTCACACCAAAATCACCGGTGCATCACTTCACCAAAAGTGATCACCAACTCATCATCACCCTCGGGCATTAGTGGCACCCGACGGGGTTTTCGTAAACTCTTTATTTAACTCATCATCATACTCATGATAAAATGCTCTATTATTATTACTTGTCAACATGGTATGACATGACCCTCACGGGGTAGGGTCAAGCTCAATACAATTATTCTACTTTACTAGGCAACATGACAGTAGCATGATCCTCGTAGAGGGTAGGGTCAGCTGATCATGTTTGTGCTCCGAGGAGCCATGTGAATATTATTATCAACGTGCAAGGCTTTGAAGAAGCCTCCGGTACCATCACCACAATGATGAACCGGCATTGTGATCATATGCATCGGAAAATACTTGCTATTCTAGCATGCATCATTTATATACTTAAGTCATGGCAAAATGGCTGCTTGCCTTGCTCACGTAAGTCCTCGGGGTCTTCCGATCCGTCCCCAATTACTCCGTGTACCGTCAACTATCGTCGGAAACAACTAAAGTAAGCCATATTTCCAGCAAAATAAAAGTGTTCTATAAATAGAAGTTATATTTTTCTTGGACCTCTCTGGTCATCAGAAAAATTCCTGAAGCTTCTCACAGGAGAGTTGAATCATCAAGGATTTTTAAATAGGTGAAAGGGGCAATAGGTGGCCATTGAATAAGCCAACAGAAATCTTTCTGTTAAAAATGAGTGGAGGCACCCATTTAACAGAGAAGGATTTTAGAAACATTTAGAAAGTGGTTTCACTGGATTTGGAGTTGAAATGAATATTCTAGGGATTTAACAATGAGGATTGAATAGCAATAGAAGCTATTTATTATAAGCAACATAAATAAGTCACACAAAAATGTTGACCAGGGTTCTAAAAATGGAGGATGATTTTAGAAGGTTCTGGAAATTTGAATCACTCCATTTGGAGTTGAAATGAAGCCTATGGGTTTTTTGAAAGGTGGTGTTAATAATATCCAGATTTGGATTTTTATTATCACACCGCAGAAACATATCTTGGAAAAATGTGCAAAGCACATGGGTGGATAGAGCTTGAATTTAGAAACCTGCAGGAATTTGAATCATGCAATTTGGAGTTAGTATGATTTTAAGGTGGAATTTACAAGATAGGACTAAAAAGGAAAAAGGGAAAGGCACTATCCCTCGGGCTAACAAGTGCCAGAGGCGGCAGATAAGCGAGTGGGCCGGCCTGCTGGCTCGGCCGGGCGCACAGCGCCACGCAGGAGACGTATTCAGTGGAATACGCCTCCGGCTGGGAGGAGGCGCAAATCGCTTGGGGCGTCTCCACTTATCCAATGGCCCTCTGCCCTGGATCCCTGACGAGGGGCCCCGCATGCAGGAGTTTCTCCTACCTCCAGCATGCGCAGAGAGGAGGAGTAGGAGCCCGAGGGCTCGCTGGCTCCCGATGCCCTGGCCACCTCCGGTGAGGTTCGGCTCCCCGGCGGCTCGGGCGGCCACGCTGCGCCTACCTGGGTGTCTCGTTCCTGCAGGGGAACCGCGGGGAGAGGAGGCCTTGGCCGCGGTTCGAGGGTTGCGTCGATAGCCGAGGAGGTCGGTGCCCGGCCATCTAGATGGATGGAAAGTAGGGGAAGATACCCCGACGGGTCCACGACGAGGGAGAGCTAGGTCCTTCCCGAGCATGGAGCAAGGGCCAGGAGAGGGCCTCGGCCATGGGGGCTACGCAGGGAAGAGCCAGCTGCGGCGAAGTCGTCTATCCCCTGGCTTCGGCCAACCGCGAAGGGAGAGAGAGCTGAAGGCGCTGGGGAGGAGCTGCGGCGGCCTGGGGAGGCTCACTGGAGAGCCTAGGGGCGAGGAGAAACCCCCTGGGTTGGCTAGGCTCGCACGGAGATTTTCGGGAGCTTTGGCCATGTCTATGGAACTTAACAGGATCCAATAATAGATGAAAATAGGCTTGCACACCAAATTTGGGATTTGTTGGACAAGTTTTCCAATGAAGACTTGGAAAACCCTAGAAAGGGGCAGAAATGGGTTTCTGCTTAGAACCTTATTCAAATAAATTCCCACAAATCCAATATTTGGTGTAGGGGTATTATTTGAGCATTAAGGTATGCACAAAAAGTTTGAGGTCAATTGGACAAACTTTATAATGTAAAGTTTGTCAAAGTCGGAAATCAACAGAGAGGGTTTTGAGGGTTTTAGGACAAGTTCCTCTATTCTCCTGGGTGTACCACTTGGTGTGGATGCCTCATTGGAGTACTGGAACATGTCCACCAAATTTGAGCACAATTGGAGACACTTCACAATGTAGAGTTGCTCAAATTTGATTCTGGACAGATAGGATTTTAGAGTTATTAGGGGATCCAAACCAACTTGGATTGGAATGAAACTTGGCAAGATCATCAAGAATATCATAGATGACATTCTAGAATTTTACTGGAATTTATTGAGAATATTTCTTATAGAAATATTCCAAAAGCTTGAAATAGGCAGGAATGGTTTTGAAGGGATTTGCCCAATATTTTGAACATGACCATGTGTTGAAACTCATAAATATGGAATAAATATATCCATTGAGTTTCCTAAATTTTCTTAAATATTTTGAAAGCAATAAAAATAACTTTCCTTCATAGGAGACCATTTCTGGCCTCACAGAAGGGCTTTTAAATAAAATAATAAAATAACCTTTAAAATAATAATAAGATGGTTTTTGGAAGTCATTTTGATAATAGGTTTTAAATAAAACAATTGGTGCAAAAGAAACTCCCTAATTTGAGGACTTGTAGTACAAACCTCATTTCAGGGGTTTGAAGGTTTAATTCAAAGAAAAGCTTTTTGGTGAAAATAATATTTGGTAAAAACAGATATTTTTCCTAAACACATAGCATGATCATTAGGCAGGAGACCATGGGATGAGAAGATGATTAGGAGAGTGGCAAGAATTAATGGGGATCAATCACATGCAAAACAAACAGGCAGACAATAGTCACTCCAAGCATCACAAGCATTCACAAAAAATTTAATTGGTCCTAAATTTTGAAATAAGTTACTTAGTCAGGAAAGCCAAAAATTGGGGTGTGACAGATTCGGCCAGCCGCAGGAGCCACATTGGCTAGCCTTGGTTCTTTTTCTTTTTTTTCCTCGGATGAACAACATTTAAAGTTTTTGTTTTTTGTTTTAAAAAAACAGCAAAGAAAAAATATAAATGAAATTAAGAGAACATTTTATATAGGCATAATATATATCAAAAATTTTGGAATAAAATTTCCTATAACATGAACATATTTTCAAGACCAAATAAAATACTTTTTAAATATTTTTGCAATAACTTTAAAAGGAAAAGAAATTTGAATTTCAAATAAATTGCAAATACTTAAAATTTGAATCAAGGCATTGCCTCTGATTTTGGAGTGTCATTTTCCTCCTCTCATTTGATTTTTTTATCAGAGGGTTTTGGGAAAGTCCTTTTATTCCCTCTCATTAAACATAAAAATTGAATAGGGATTCAAAATAGAATTTTTTTGGAAAGTCATTTTATTCCCTCTCATTAAATTTTGAAAAAGTTTCAAATTCCACTCAATTTTCAATCACTCTATCAAACAATCACTCAATCTAGTAATTATATTAACATACCAATATTTGGGATGTTATAGTTGATGTGTATTTTACTAGCATCACTTGGGTATTAGATACCGGTTCAGTTGCTAAATGATAGTAACTCGAAACAAAATCAACGGAATAAACGAAGACTAGCTAAAGGCGAGGTGACGATGTGTCCTGGAAGTGTTTCCAAGGTTGATTTGATCACCATCGCACACTCCCTCTACCTTTGGGATTAGTGTTGAACCTAAATGTTGGTTGGTGTTTGCTTTGAGTATAAACATGATTGGATTGTGTTTATTGCAATGCAGTTATTCGTTTAAGTTAGGGAATAATGGTTATTTTGTTTACATGAATAAAACCTTCAATGGTCATGCGCCCAATGTGACTGGTTTATTGAATCTCGATCGTAGTAATACACACGTTCATAATATGTATACCAAAATATACAAAGTTAGTAATGCTAGTACCACATACTTGTGGCACTGCCGTTTAGGTCATATTGGTATAAACCGCATGACAAAGCTCCATACTGATGGATCTTTGGACTCCCTCGATTTTGATCATATGAGACATATAAACCATGCCTGTTGGTGTAAATGCATGAAGAAACTCCATGCAGATGGATCTTTTGGAATCACTTGATTTCGAATCACTTGAGACATGCAAACCATGCCACATGGGCAAGATGACTGAAGGTCTCATTTTCCAGTAAAAAGGAATGAGCAAGTGACTTACTGGAAATAATACATTTTGATGTATGTAGTCCAATGAGTGCTAAAGCATGCAGTGGATACCGTTATGTTCTTACTTCACAGATGATTTGAGTAGATATAGGTGTATTTACTTGATGAATCACGAGTCTGAAATATAGAAAAGTTCAAGAAATTTTAGAGTGAAGTTGAAGATCGTCATCACAAGGGGATGAAATGTCTATGATGTGATCGTAGAGGTGAATATGTCATATGCGAGATTGGTATAAATTTCAGAAAGTGTGGAAATTGTTTCACAACTAATGCCACCTGGAACACCATAGTCGCGCCCTATTAGATGTGGAAATTGTTTCCGAACGTCGTAGTCGCGCCCTATTAGATGTGGTGCATACTATGATGCCTCTTATCAAATTACCACTATCGTTTTGGGGATATGCATTAGAGACAAACACATTCACTTTAAATAGGGCACCATGTAATTCCGTTGAGATGACACTGTATGAACTATGGTTTGGCAAGAAACCTAAGTTGTCGTTTCTTAAAGTTTGGGGCTACGATGCTTATGTAAAAAGGCTTCATCCTGATAAGCTCGAACCCGAAGCGTACAAATGCATCTTCATAGGATACCTAAAACAGTTGGGTATACCTCCTATCTCAGATCTGAAAGCAAAGTGCTTTTTGCCGAAAATGGTTCCTTTCTCGAGTAAGAGTTTCTCTCGGAAGAATTGAGTGCGAGGGTGGTGGAACTTCATGAGGTTTTTGAATCATCACTTCAACCAAAGACTAGAAGAGCGCAGGAAGTTGTTCCTGTGGAGCCTACACTAGTTGAAGTAGAAGTTGACGATGGTGATCATGAATCTTCGGATCAAGTTACTACCAAACCTCGTAGGTTGACAAGGCCACATACTGCTCTAGAGTGTATAGTAATCCTGTCTTACAAGTCATGTTGTTGGCAATAATGAACCTATGAGCTATGGAGAAGCGATGGTGGTCCCGGAACCAGAAGTTTTTTCGATCCTAAGGATACTAATAACTATGCAAGCTCCAACAATCATTCTATGGACTAGAGCAAGCATCTCGGAGGTGGAATATATGATTTGATGAGATGATCAAAGATTTTTGGTTGATACAAAGTTTATGAGAAACTTGTAATTACAAGAAAGTGAATGGGAGCACTATAGAAATTCTGATAAGCATATGTAGTTGACATATTATTGGTCATAAATGATGTAGAAATTCTGGAAAGCATATAGGGTTATTTGAAAGGTGTTTTTCAAAGGGAAACCTGTAGTAACCTACTTGAACGTTCAACATCAAGATCTACCGATATAGATCAAGACACTTGATAAAACTTTCAAAGAATACATACCTTGACAAGTTTTTTGAAGGAGTTAAAAATAGATCGGTCAAAGAAGGAGTTCTTGGCCGTGCTGTAAGGTGTGAATTTCAGTAAGACTCAAAGCTCGATGATACGTCTCCGGCATATCTATATTTTTGATTGTTTCATGTCAATATTCTACAACTTTCATATACTTTCGGCAACTTTTTATACTATTTTTGGGACTAACATATTGATCCAGTGCCTAGTGCCAATTCCTGTTCGTTGCATGTTTTTTCTTTCGCAGAAAATCAATATCAAATAAAGTCCAAACGGGATAAAAACTGAGGTTGTTTTTTGTTTGGAATATTTGTGAATTATGGGAAGTGGAATCAACATAAGGCGGTGCCCGAGGGGCCCACAAACCAGAGGGGCGTGGCCTGGGGTGTAGGGCGTGCCCTGGTGGTTTGTGGCTAACCCCTAAGGCATTGGTTCCCTTCTTTCACCGCAAGAAAGCTAATTTTCGGATAAAAATTCTGTTAAAATTTCAACGTTATATATTATTTCCCAATGATGTGTGGCTATCCTATGATTTTTGAGTAGATCCATTTTGTCCTATGGGTTGATTGATGATCATGATTGGTTTGAGTTGCATGTGTTATTATTGGTGTTGTCCTATGGTGCTCTCCATGTCCTGCAAGCGTGAGGGATTCCCTCTGTAGGGTGTCGCAATGTGTTCATGATTTGCCTATGGTGGGTTGCTTGAGTGACAGAAGCATAAACCCGAGAAGGTGGGTTGTTGCATATGGGAGTAAAGAGGACTTGATACGTTATATTGCTATGGTTAGGTTTTACCTTAATGATCTTTAGTAGTTGCGGATGCTTGCTAGAGTTCCAATCATAAGTGCATATGATCCAAGTGGAGGAAGTATGTTAGCTTATGCCTCTTCCTCATTTAAAATTGCAATAGAGTGGGGTGAATATTCTCATGTGTGCTTGTTTGCTTTATGACCAAGTAGTTTTTATTTTGTGCCCCTGTTTTCTATCTTTAGTTATGGGTAGGAAACGCAAAATACCAAAAAAAATTAGATATACTTGTTGCTCCAAAAGTTGAGGAACCACTAATGTTCCGTACTACCGAAGAATATTACTTGGATCATCTTTGATCCATTTGTGCTCGTGTTGAAACCTTAACTAGCTTAGTTCAGGGCAAATCATCGTGCGACACCGCTTATCTCAAAAAGGGAAACTTTTATGGCATCATATTAATACTTTGCAATGCTATGCTTGGAATTTATGCGAAATTTACAATTTTACTTGTTGTTCTCTAGAACCTAAAAAACACCTTCCCTATCAATGTGAGTTTAAGGATAATGGCATCATATCTTATCATGCGTAGGGTATTTATAATTACTATGATATTGAGAAAATTGAAGAATTTATTGCTTTTAAGGGTGCCTATGAAATTGCTTCTTTGATTGAAAAGTATGGTGCTACTCTTTACAAATCTGAAAGTTTTGCCATACTTAAATATTTCTATGAAAACTATGTTTTTAATCCTTATGTTAAGCCATATATTGAGGACTCCTCCGCTGCCCAAGAGGATACTAATATTTGCAGGAATCTATGGAAGAAGAAATTGATGGCACTGTGAGCTCATTGGATGAAAAAGATGAGGAGGAGAGCCAAGAACAAAAGGAGGAAGAGCGGATTAGCTACCCGTGCCCACCTTATAATGAGCGTAACTCTTCAAATCACACGTTGTTTAATTTCCCTTCGTGCTTACCGAAGGATGAATGCTATGATCCCTTGGATTTGTTTGAAATATCCCTTTTTGATGAACTTGATGCTTGCTACGCTTGTGGCCATGATGCCAATATGAATGATGCTTATGGAGATGAACTTGCTATAGTTCCTTAGTTAAACGTGAAATTGTTGCTATTGCACCCACACATGATAGTCCTATTATCTTTTTGAATTGTCCCAATTACACTATATTGGAGAAGTTTGCACTTATTAAGGATTATATACATGGGTTGTGTTTTACCATTGCACAAGATGACTTTGATAGATATAATATGCATGTGCTTTCCGCTCCTACTTGCAATTATTATGAGAGAGGAACTACATCTCCACCTCTCTATGTTTCCAATACGATAAAATTGCAACAAATTGTTTATACTATGCATTGGCCTTTACTTTGTGTGCATGAATTGTTCTTTTATGACATGCCGATACATAGGAAGAGAGTTAGACTTTGTTGTTGCATGATATATATTACTTTGTGCTCAATACTAAATTACAAATCATTGCTAATTAAAATTGGCTTTGATATACCTAGGGAGCCGGGTGGATCAATTACTTGAGCACTTTATGCCTAGCTTAACGGCTTTAAAGAAAGCGCTACCAGGGAGACAACTCGGAAGTTTTAGAGACTCATATCATTCTGTTATATAGTTTAAAAAACAAAAAAATAAAGAGGGGAACCTAAAAGTTTTTAGAAAAGAGAAGTGAAAGTAAGAAGGACGAGTACCATTGAAGTGGGGGAGCTCCTTAAACCTCGTTCATGCCCATGGAAACCTTGTGAATCTTAATTACAGAAACTTTTCAACAAAAATAATTATCCCCTTGTATAAATCCATTGTATTATAAAAATAATGTGCCAAGATTTGCCTTTAGGATGATTAGATTGCTTGTTTGGTGTTTAGTGCAAACATAGAAACTTTTGCTGTAGTGCATGAATTTACATGTTTTACTGGAATGTTAAAAGTTTTTGAATTTTTTAATAGTACTGCCATCCAAAATTTTTATTTCGTCCTAATGTTTCAGAACTCCTAGATTTACAGAAGTACGGTTAATGTACAGATTACTACATACAATCCTGTTTTGACAGATTCTATTTTTTGATGCATTGTTTTGCTCGTTTTGATGAAACTATCGATTGTATCGGTGGTATAGGCCATGGAAAAGCTATATTACAGTAGATACAACACAAAAAAAATGAATTGGTTGGCAACAGTACTTAAAGTTGTAATTTTCTTTATTATTACTAACGCATCTCACGAGGGTTTTGTTAAGTTTTGTGTGATTGAATTTTTTAAGTTTTGGGTGAGATCACGATGGATGCAGGAATAAGTAGTGGAAAGAGACTAAGCTTGGGGATGCCCGAGGCACCCCAAGGTAATATTCAAGGACTCCCAAGCAACTAAGCTTGGGGATGCCCGAGGCACCCCAAGGTAATATTCAAGGACTCCCAAGCAACTAAGCTTGGGGATGCCCGAGGCACCCCAAGGTAATATTCAAGGACTCCCAAGCAACTAAGCTTGGGGATGCCCCGGAAGGCATCCCCTCTTTCTTCTAGCAACCATCGGTAATTTTGCTTGGAGCTACATTTTTATTTGGCACATGATATGCATCTTTTTTATTTTTATTTTAATAATGCACCATGCTGGTATGAGATAGTCCTTGTCGATTTACAGAATGCTTCATGCACTTCACTTATATCTTTTGAGTATGGCTTTATAGAATGCTTCATGTGCATCTCTTATATCATTTGAAGTTTGGATTGCATGTTTCTCTACACATAGAAAACCGCCATTTGTAGAATGCTCTTTTGCTTCACTTATATTTGTTAGAGCGTGAGCATATCTTTTGCAGAAAGAATTAAACTCTCATGCTTCACTTATATCTATTTAGAGAGTTAATAGGACTTGGTCGTTCACATGGTTAGTCATAAAATCCTACATAAAACTTGTAGATCGTTGAATATGATATGTTTGATTCCTTGCACTAGTTTTGAAGATGGTGATATTAGAGTCATGCTAGTGAGTAATTGTGGATTGGTAGAAATATTTTTGTTAAAGTTTGTGATTCCCGTAGCATGCATGTATGGTGAACCGTTATGTGATGAAGTCGGAGCATGATTTATTTATTGATTATCATCCTTTGTGTGGAGGTCGGGATCGCGCGATGGTTAACTCCTACCAACCTTTCCCATAGGAGCATGCGTGTAGTACCTTGTTTTGATGACTAATAAATGTTTGCAATAAGTCTGTGAGTTCTTTATGAATAATGTTGAGTCCATGGATTATACGCACTCTCATCCTTCCACCATTGCTAGCCTCTCTAGTACCGTGCAACATTCGCCGGTACTTTACACCCACCATACATCCTTCCTCAAAACAGCCACCATATCTACCTATTATGGCATTTCCATAGCCATTCCGAAATATATTGCCACGCAACTTCCACCATTTCGTTTATTATGACATGCACCATCATTTCGTATTGCTTTGCATGATCGTAAGATAGCTAGCATGATGTTTTCATGGCTTGTTCCTTTTTTGATGTCATTGCTATGCTAGATCATTGCACATCCTGGTACACCGCTAGAGGTATTCATATAGAGTCATATTTTGTTCTAGTATTGAGTTGTAATTCTTGAGTTTTAAGTAAATAAAATTGTGATGATCATCATTATTAGAGCATTCTCCCATGTGCGAAAAGGATGATGGAATCTGTGATTCCCTCACAATTTGGGATGAGTCTCCGGACTTTATGAAAAATAAAAGAGGCCAAAGAAGCCAAAATAAAAAAAGAAGCCAAATAAGCCCACCAAAAAAACAAAACAAAAAACAAAAAATTACTATCCTTTACCACACTTGTGCTTCACAGTAGCACCATGTTTTTCATATAGAGAGTCTCCTATGTTGTCACTTTCATATACTAGTGGGAATTTTTCATTATAGAACTTGGCTTGTATATTCCAATGATGGGCTTCCTCAAAATTCCCAAGGTCTTCGTGTGCAAGCGAGTTGGATGCACACCCACTTAGTTTCTTTTGACCTTTCATACACTTATAGCTCTAGTGCATCCGTTGCATGGAAATCCCTACTCACTCACATTGATATCTATTGATGGGCATGTCCATAGCCTGTTGATATGCCTAGTTGATGTGATACTGTCTCCTTAATTTTTGTCTTCTCCAAAACCTCCACCATATTCTATTCCACCTATAGTGATATACCCATCGCTCACGCTCATATATTGCGTGAAAGTTGAAAAGGTTTGAGAATACTAAAGTATGAAACAATTGCTTGGCTAAAACCGGGGTTGTGCATGCTTTAATACTTTTTGTGATGAAGATGGAGCATAGCCAGACTATATAATTTTGTAGGGATAACTTTCTGTTAGCCATGATATTTTGAGAAGACACGATTGCTTTATTAGTATGCTTGAAGTATTATTGTCTTAATGTCAAATGATAGACTATTCCTTTGAATCACTATTCATGCCATGATCTGATTATATGATCAAGATTATGCTAGGTAGCATTCTACATCAAAACATATCTTTTTTATCATTTACGTACTCGAGGACGAGCAGGAATTAAGCTTGGGGATGTTGATACGTCTTCGTCATATCTATAATTTTTGATTGTTTCATGCCAATATTCTACAACTTTCATATACTTTTGGCAAATTTTTATACTATTTTTGGGACTAACATATTGATCCAGTGCCGAGTGCCAGTTCCAGTTTGTTGCATGTTTTTTGTTTCGCAGAAAATCCATATAAAACAAAGTCCAAACGGGACAAAAACTTAAAGAGATTTTTTTGGAATATTTGTGAATTCTGGGAAGTGGAATCAACACAAGGCGGTGCCCGAGGGGCCCACAAGCTAGAGGGACACGACCTGGGGGGTAGGCCGTGCCCTGGTGTCTTGTGGCTAACCCCTAAGGTGGTTGGTTCCCTTCTTTCGCTGCAAGAAAGCTAATTTCCGGATAATTGTGTTAAAATTTCAGCCCAATCGAATTTACGGATCTCCCGGAATATAAGAAATGGTGAAATGGCAGAATCTGGAATGTACAAATAGAAAGAAACAGATAGAGAGATCCCATCTTAGAGGGGATCTCGCCCCTCTGCTGCCATGGAGGCCATGGACCAGAGGGGAAACCCTTCTCCCATCTAGGGGGAAGTACAAGGAAGAAAAAGAAGGAGGGGGCTCTCTCCCAGTGGCACCGGAACGCCGCCGGGGCCATCATCGTGACACTGATCTACACCAACAACTTCGCTGCCGTCATCACTAACTCTCTCTCCCTCTATACAGTGGTGTATCACTCCTTCTCCCCGTTAAAATCTCTACTTAAACATGGTGCTGAATGCTATATATTTTTTCCCAATGATGTATGGCTATCCTATGATGTTTGAGTTGATCCGTTTTGTCCTATGGGCTAATTGATGATCAAGATTGGTTTGAGTTGCATGTTTTATTATTGGTGCTCTCCTATGGTGCTCTCCGTGTCGCGAAAGCATGAGGGATCCCCGTTGTAGGGTGTTGCAATGTGTTCATTATTTGCCTATGGTGTGTTGTTTGAGTGATAGAAGCATAAACCCGAGTAGGTGAGTTGTTGCATATGGGAGTAAAGAGGACTTTATACCTTATAATGCTATGGTTGGGTTTTAATTTAATGATCTCGAATAGTTGCGGATGCTTGCTAGAGTTCCAATCATAAGTGCATATGATCCAAGTAGAGAAAGTATGTTAGCTTATGCCTCTCCCTGATATAAAATTTCAATAATGATTACCGATCTAGTTATCGATTGCGTAGGGACAAGTAACCTTCTTGTGACAAAAATATCTCTACTAAGACTAACTTAGTTGTTTGTTTATCTAAGCAGCCCCTACTTTTTATTTATGAGTTCTTTATTATCTTGTAAACCTATCCTATCACACCTACAAAGTACTTCTAGTTTCATACTTGTTCTAGGTAAAGAGAACGTTAAGCGAGCGTAGAGTTGTATTGGTGGTCGCTAGAACTTGAGGGAATATTTGTTCTACCTTTAGCTCCTCGTTGGGTTCGACACTCTTACTTATCGAGAAAGGATATAATTGACCCCCCTATACTTGTGGGTCAAGAGGTACAAGAGTGATCCATGAATGGATCACTGGACATCGGTCAGAATTATCCTTAGTAACTTGAGGACTAAGGAAATGTTTCTCCATTATGGAGGTGATAAATAGTTTGTTGTAAAGGGTTACGTCAATGCAAGCTTTAACACCAATCCGGATGACTCTGAGTAGCAAACACATGATTCGTATAGTGGAGCAGTCATTTGGAATAGTTCCAAATGGAGCATGGTAGGAGCATCTACAGTATGACATAGAGATTTGTGCACACACGGATCTGAAAGGTTCAGACCCGTTGACTAAAACCTCTCTCACAAGAAAAACATGATCAAACCCAGAACTCATTGGGTGTGAATCTTATAGTGATGTGAACTAGATTATGGACTCTAGTGCAAGTGGGGGACTGTTGGAAATATGCCCTAGAGGCAATAATAAATTAGTTATTATTATATTTCCTTGTTCACGATAATCATTTATTATCCATGCTCGAATTGTATTGATTGGAAACTCAAATACATGCGTGGATACATAGACAACACACTATCCCTAGTGAGCCTCTAAGGACTAGCTCGTTGATCAAAGATGGTCAATGTTTCGTGACCATAGACATGAGTTGTCATTTGATAACGGGATCACATCATTAGGAGAATGATGTGATGGACAAGACCCAAACTATGAACGTAGCATATAATCGTGTCAGTTTATTGCTACTATTTTTTGCATGTCAAGTATCTGTTTCTATGACCATGAGATCATGCAACTTCCGGGCACCGAAGGAATGCCTTCTGTGTATCAAACATCACAACGTAAGTGGGTGACTATAAAGGTGCTCTACAGGTATCTCCGTTGGTGTCTGTTGGGTTGTCGTGAATCGAGACTGGGATTTTTCACTCCATATGACGCAGAGGTATCTCTCGGCCCACTCGGTATTAGAACATCACAATGAGATTGCAAGCTATGTGACTAAGGAGTTAGTCACGGGATCTTGTATTACATAACGAGTAAAGAAACTTGCCGGTAACGAGATTGAACTAGGTATAGAGATACCGATGATCGAATCTATGGCAAGTAACAGACCAATGGACAAAGGGAACAGTATATGGGATTGATTGAATCCTTGCCATTGTGGTTCAAATGATAAAGATCTTCATAGAATATGTAGGAGCCAATATGGGCATCCAGGTCCCACTATTGGTTATTGGCCCGAGAGTGTTTCTGTCATGTCTGCATAGTTCTCGAACCCAGAGGGTCTTCACACTTAAGGTTGAGTGACGATTTGGTATTAATGATTTATGTGTGGTGGTAACTGAAAGTTGTTTGGAGTCCCGGATGAGATCCTAGATATCACGAGGAGCTCCGGAATGGTCTAGAGGTAAAGATTTATATATGGGAAGTCATATTTTCGCTACGAGAAAAGTTTTGGATTTTTCCGGTATTATACCGAGAAGCTTCTAGAAGGTTGCAGAAACTTCCGGAGGAGTCCGACAGTCCACTAAGGGTTATACCACATCCCAAGGGTTTGGATGGGCTGAGGGGAGACATTGTGGCCTTATTGGGCCAAGCGCACAAGTCCCTCAAGGCCCATGGAGTTGGGAAAGGTGGAAAGTACACCTTTGTATGGAAGGGGACTAGGATTCCACCTCCTCCCCCTTGGCTGCACCCTAGGGCTTGGATGACCTGTTCCCCATGCCCCTCCACCTATATATAGAGGGTAGGGGGTGCCCCAAGAGGACACACGAAGCCCTTGGCGCCCCTCTCTCTCCCTAGATTGTTTTCTCCTCCGTTCGCGGTTTCGGTAGAGCTAGGCACAGCCTTGCCGGGACAGCTACACCACCACCACCATCACACCATCGCGTTGCCCGTGAACTCATCTACCTCTCCATCCTCGCTTGCTGGATCAAGGAGGCAGAGAACGTGATCAAGGTGTACGTGTGCTGAACGCGTAGGTGTTGTCCGTTCGGCACTAGATTGGAACGGATCGTGATGGGATCGCGAGATGGATTGCGACTTGGATCGTGAAGACGTTCGACTACATCAACCGCGTTATATATGCTTCCGCTTAGCAATCTACAAGGGTATGTAGATGCACTCCCCCTCTCATAGATGTGAGTCTCCATAGATTGATCTTGGTGTGCGTAGGAAATTTTTTGTTTCCCATGCGATGTTCCCCGACAGTAATATTCTATGTTCACGGGTTTAAACCCTTCCGGGAACTGGTGCTGCATGACCTCATGTGTGAAGAACAGTGGGTGAGCAGCGCCTCTGACCTAGGCTATATTGTGCCGGAGATCGGCTCTGGGTTAAGCTCGGTATGGTTCCCGATCTCTGTTGCTATAGGCAACCCGAGGTGGTTCTCCATCCCATCGAGTGGGGGAGTACCGTTTGGATCCATAGATGGACCTGTTGCGAGGAGGATCGGGTCTGTTCTCGGATTCTCCGGCCGCTCTGTCACGCCCTCGGGGCGGGCATTAGCCTGGTGTAGTCCGTGCACCTGGGAGACACGGGCTCTGGGGCCTTGCGTAGAACTGAGGCAACAGACACTGGCGCAAGTAGCTTTTCTTTTGATCCGGCGACTCGGTGCCATATCCTTCTTCGGCGGCCATTACTTTGGTCCACGTGCTGTTAATGGTATCTTGTTCGGCCTGAAGCTGTCGTTGCTTTGCTTTTAGGCTCCGGGCTGTAGCTATAAGTTGGTGCCTGAACTGTTCCTGACCTTCAAGGTCCTTGGGAATTACAAGGTCGTCGGCCTCCAATCTGTTTTCGTCGTCGACACGGGGGGTAGTCGTCGCACTCCGAAGCATTGAGGTCGTCGTATCGTTCTAGCCTTCGGGCTTGTCCGGGTACTCTGGTGGTTGCTCGGGAGCTTCGAGGTTACCACGGTCCTCTTGGGTTATGTTTTCCCCTGTGTCCTGTATGGAGTCCCTTCCCTTATTTGCCTTGGCGTGTTTATGCTGCCTTCGATGCTTTGATGGCTCCTCCCCCGACTTATCGTCGTTTTGTTTGGAGGTAAGGTTGCCATTTTCATTGGGTGTGTCTACCATGTATACGTCGTAGGTGGAAGTGGTAGTCCACCGCCCGGTATTAACAGGGATGGGGTCATCGGCCTCGTCGTCCATGTCTTCGAGCTCCTCGGAGGCGTAGTCCAATGCGTCGGTAAATATTCGATGGTTGCTACCAAGTGGGTGGAGTGTGGGTCGTAAAAGTCCACATTATCCGCCTTTGAACCGATCCGAGAATAGGCCATGCTACGGCCATGTGAGAATTGTAACGATTGGATTTGGTCGAGCGTCTCATTCAATATCGAGAGGCCATCCTGATCAATCTCTTGGTGGTTTTTGGAGTTGATCTCCGTGGCTTCCGCTAGGGATGCATGTTCGGCAATGGTCATTCGTTGTTGCCTGGGCATAAACGGCGAGTCCGAGCTCAAAGTTGACTTGTCGACAAAGAGGGAACCGAGGCCATGGCCAGACAAGAGACACAAAGTCAAGGCTTTGGGATTTTGAAGCTCGTCGGTTGAAGCCGTGATCTTGGCAGGGAACGGATTGCCCCGGGAGTCGGCGGGGCATTCAATATTCTGAAACCTAATTTGCTAACTGAAGACGAAGGCTCCGATCAGGCCGATTAGGTTTGCGCGCAGTGTGAAGCTGCCGAACGCAAGAACCTGTATGGGGAATAAGATGCCCCTTTGCTAATTCGATCGTTGATGATTAGGCGAGCCATCAATCCTTTCGGCGACCAACACTGGAACTCTCAATGGAAGCACCAATGTCAGTGTCAAAACCAGCAGATCTCAGGTAGGGGGTCCCGAGCTGTGTGCTGGAAATATGCCCTAGATGCCATAATAAATTGGTTATTATTATATTTCCTTATTCATGATAATCGTTTATTATCCATGCTGGAATTGTAATGATTGGAAACTCAAATACATGTGTGGATACATAGACAACACACTGTCCCTAGTGAGCCTCTAGTTGACAAGCTCGTTGATCAAAGATGGTCAAGGTTTCCTGGCCATAGACAAGTGTTGTCACTTGATAACACGATCACATCATTGGGAGAATGATTTGATGGACAAGACCCAAAACTATGAACGTAGCATATGATCGTGTCAGTTTATTGTTAGTGTTTTCTCCATATCAATGTATCTGTTCCTATGACCATGAGATCATGCAACTCCCGGACACCGGAGGAATACCTTGTGGGTTATCAAACGTCGCAACGTAACTGGGTGACTATAAATGTGCTCTATAGGTATCTCCAAAGGTGTCTGTTGGGTTGGCATGGATCAACACTGGAATTTGTCACTCCGTGTGACAGAGAGGTATCTCGGGGCCCACTCGGTAATACAACATCACAACAAGCATTGCAAGAAATGTGACTAAGGAGTTAGTTACAAGATCTTGTATTACGTAACGAGTAAAGAGACTTGTCGGTAATGAGAATGAATTAGGTATGGAGATGCCGACGATCGAATCTCGGGCAAGTAACATACCGAAGGACAAAGGGAACACCATACAGTATTAATTGAGTCCTTGACATAGAGGTTCAACCGATAGAGATCTTCGTAGAATATGTGGGAGCCAATATGGACATCCAGGTCCCGCTATTGGTTATTGAACGGAGAGTGTCTCAGTTCATGTCTGCATAGTTCTCGAACCCGCAGGGTTTGCACAGTTAAGGTTCGGTGATGTTTCGGTATAGTTGAGTTATATGTGTTGGTGACCGAAGGTTGTTTGGAGTCCCAGATTAGATCCAGGACGTCATGAGGAGCTACAGAATGGTCCGTAGGTAAAGATTAATATAAAGGAAGTCTTGTTTTGGTCACCCGAAAAGTTTCGGGCTCATCCGTAGTGTACCGGGAGTGCGGGGGGGGGGGGGGGGTATCACGCCCCAAGGGCCCTCATGGGCTGTGGGAAGAGATTAACCAGCCCCTAGTGGGATGGAATAAGTTCCCACTAAGGCCCATAAGGTTTGAGAAGGAAAAAAACACAAGGTGGAAAGAGTTTCCAAGTGGGAAGGAGGAATCCTACTCCTACTAGGATTGGAGGAGGACTCCTCCTCTCCTCCTTGCGCAAGGGAAGAAAGGGCAGCCCTAGGGCGCAGACCCCTCCCTCCTCTCCTCCTATATAAACTAAGGGTTTTGAGGGTTTTAGACACAACAGGAAACAGCCACGTGCTCCCCTCTCTCTAGATCTGTTTCTCCTCTAGTTTCTGCGGTGCTTAGGCTAAGCCCTGCTGGAATAGCACCACCACCACTACCACCGCGCCGCCATGCTGGAGAACTCATCTACCTCTCCGCCCCCTCTTGCTAGATCAAGAAGGTGGACATCGTCATCGAGCTGTACGTGTGCTGAACGCGGAGGTGTCGTCCGTTCAGCACTAGATCGGGAAGGATCATGATGGGATCGTGGGACGGATCGTGTTGAGATCGCGGGACGGATCGTGATGAGATCGCAGGACGGGCTGCGATTTGAATCGCGAAGATGTTCCACTACATCAACTGTGTTATATACGCTTCTGCTTAGCGATCTACAAGGGTATGTAGATTCACTCTCCCCTCTCGTAGATGATCATCACCATGGATAGGTATTGCGTGTGCGTAGGAAATTTTTTGTTTCCCATGCAACGTTCCCCAACAGTGGCACCATGAGCTAGGTTCATGCGTAGATGATATCTCAAGTAGAACACAAAAGAATTTGTGGGCGTTGATGTTCAATTTGCTGCCCTCCTTAGTATTTTCTTGATTCGGTGGTATTGTTGGATTGAAGCGGCCCGGACCAACTTTATTTGTACGCTTACGAGAGACCGATTTCATCGACTGACATGCAACTTGTTGCATAAAGATGACTGGCGGGTCTGTTTCTTCAACTTAAGTTGAATCGGATTTGACCGAGGGAGTCCTTGGAGAAGGTTAAATAGCAATTTGCATATCATCGTTGTGGCTTTGCGTAAGTAAGATGCGATCATACTAGATACCCATAGCAGCCACGTAAAACATGCAACAACAAATTAGAGGACGTCTAACTTGTTTTTGTAGGGTATGCATGTGATGTGATATGGCGAAAGACATGATATGATATATTGGATGTATGAGATGATCATGTTGTAATAGTTAAATATCGACTTGCACGTCGATCCTACGGCAACCGACAGGAGCCATAGGGTTGTCTTTAAACTAACGTTTGTGCTTGCAGATGTGTTTACTATATTGCTAGGTAGTAGCTTTAGTAGTAATAGCGTATATAGCACGACAGCCTTGATGGCGGCACAATGATGGAGATCATGGTGTGGCGCCGGTGACGATGAATATCATGCCGGTGCTTCGGTGATGGAGATCAAGAAGCACAAGATCATCGCCATATCATGTCACTTATGATTTGCATGTGATGTTAATCCTTTTATGCACCTTAGTTTTCTTAGAACGACGGTAACATTATAAGGTGATCCCTCACTAAAATTTCAAGATAAAATTATGTTCTCCCCGACTGTGCACCGTTGCGACAGTTCGTCATTTCGAGACACCATGTGATGATCGGGTGTAATAGACTCAATGTTCACATACAACGGGTGCAAAATAGTTGCACATGCGGAACACTCGGGTTAAACTTGACGAGCGTAGCATGTACAGACATGGCCTCGGAACACAAGAGACCGAAAGGTCGAGCATGAATCATATAGTTGATATGATCAACACGGAGATGTTCACCACTGAAAGTATACTCAAGTCACGTGATGATCTGACTTGAGTTAGTGGGTTTGGATCATGCGCCACTCGAATGACTAGATGGATGTCTATTTTGAGTGGGATTTATTAGTAATATGATTAGCTAAATTCAATTATCATGAACATAGTCAAAAGGTCTTTGCAAATTATGTTGTAGCTTGCGTTGTAGCTCTACTGTTTTTGATATGTTCCTAGAGAAAATTTGGTTGAAAGATGATAGTAGCAATTATGCGGACTGGGTCCGCAAACTGTGGATTGTCCTCATTGCTGCGCAGAAGGCTTATGTCCTTAATGCACCGCTCGGTGTGCTGAACCTCGAGCATCGCCTGTGGATGTTGCAAACATCTGACATACACATTTTTTGATGACTACATGATAGTTCTGTGCGTAATGCTTAAACGGCTTACAATTAAGGCACGGAAGACATTTTGAACGTCACAGAACATGCGAGATGTTCCAAGAGATGAATTTGGGATTTCATGCTCATGCCCTTGTTGAGAGGTATGAAACCTCCGACAAGATTCTTTGTCTACAAAGTAAGGGAAAAAAGCTCAATCCTTGAGCATGTGCTCAGATTGTCTGAGTGCTACAATCGCTTGAATCGAGTGGCAGTTAATCTTCTAGATGAGATAGTGATGGTTCTCCAAAGTCACTGCCAGCAAGCTACTAGAGCTTCGTGATGAACTATAACATATCAAGGATAGATATGATGATCCTTAAGCTATTCACGACGTTTGCCATCGCGAAAGTAGAAATCAAATAGGAGCATCAATTGTTGATGGTTAGTAAAACCACTAGTTTCAAGAAGGGCAAGGGCAAGAAGGGATACTTCATGAAACGGCAAACCAGTTGCTGCTCTAGTGAAGAAACCCAAGGTTGAACCCAAACCCGAGACTAAGTGCTTCTGTTACTGGGGCGGAACTACCCTAGATACTTGGTAGATGAGAAGGCTGGAAAAGTCGACAAAAGTATATTGGATATACCTGATATTGATGTTTACCTTACTAGTACTCCTAGTAGCACCAGAGTATTAGATACCGGTTCAGTTGCTAAGTGTTAGTAACTCAAAATTATAGCTACGATTAAATGGATACTAGCAAGGGTGAGGTGACGATGTGTGTTGGAAGTAATTCTAAGGTTGATGTGATCAAACATCGCATGCTCCCTCTACCATCGCGATTAGTGTTAAACCTAAATAATTGTTATTTGGTGTTTGCGTTGAGCATGAACATGATTAGATCGTGTTTATTGCAATACGATTATTCATTTAAAGAGAATAATGGTTATTCTATTTGCTTGAATAAATACCTTCAATTGTTTATCGAATCTCAACCACAGTGCTACACATGTTCATAATATTGATGCCAAAAGATACAAAGTAGTAATGATAGTACCACTTACTTGTGGCACTGCCGCTTGAGTCATGTTGGTATAAAATGCATGAAGAAGCTCCATGCTGATGGATCTTTGTACTCACTCATTTTTGAAACGTTTGAGACATGCAAACCATACCTATTGGTATAAACGCATGAAGAAACTCCATGCAGATGGATCATTTGGATTCACATGATTTTGAATCACTTGAGACATGCAAATCATACCACATGATCAAGATGACTGAAGGCCTCGTTTTCCAATGAGACGGAACTAGAAAGTAACTTATTGGAAGTAATACATTTGGATGTATGCAGTCCAATGAGTGCTGAGGCACAAAGTGGATATTGTTATGTTCTTACTTCACAGATGATTTGAGTAGATACTAGTGTATTTGCTTGATGAAACACACGTTTGAAATATTGAAAGGTTCAAGTAGTTTTAGAGTGAAGTTGAAGATCATTGTGACAAGAGGGTAACATGTCTACGATATGATCATAGAGATGAATATCTGAGTTGCGAGTTTGGTACACAATTAAGACAAATGTGAAAATTGTTTCACATCTCATGCCACCTAGAACACCATACTGTGATGGTGTGTCCGGACGTCATAGATGCACCCTATTTGATATGGTGCATACTATGATGTCTCTTATTGAATTACCACTGTCGTTTATGGGTTAAGCATTAGAGACAACCGCATTCACTTTAAATAGGGCACCACGTATTTCCGTTGAGATGACACCATATGAACTATGGTTTGGCGAAACCTAAGTCATTGTTTCTTAAAAGTTTGGGGATGCGATGCTTATGTGGAAAAGTTTCAGCATGATAAGATTGAACCCAAGGCGGATAAATGCATCTTCATAGGACACCCAAAACAATTGGGTATACCTCCTATCTCAGATCCGGAAGCAAAGTGTTTGTTTCTAGAAACGAGTCCTTTCTCGAGTAAAAGTTTCTATCGAAATAATTGAGTGGGTGGGTGCTACGGCAACAGACAACAGCGCCAGAGATTGACACGTTGATGGAGACTAGGCTTGCGTTGGTTTTTCCCTTGAAGAGGAAAGGGTGATGCAACACAGGAGCAGTAAGTATTTCCCTCAGTTTGAGAACCAAGGTATCAATCCAGTAGGAGAATCTCGTCAAGTCCAGAGTACCTGCGCAAACACAAACGAGCTTGCACCCAACACTATAAATGGGTTGTCAATCCCTTCAAGATTGATTGCAAAGTGAGATCTAAAGGCGGAAAGTGCAACGAAGAAAAATAGTAAGGATGAAAATATGGTGTGAAGTAGACCCGAGGGCCATAGTGTTCACTCGAGGCTTCTCTCAAAATAGCAAATATTATGGTGGGTGAACAAATTACTATTGAGCAATTGATAGAACCGCGCAAAGTCATGACGATATCTAAGGCAATGATCATACATATAGGCATCACGTCCGAAACAAGTAGACCGATACTTTCTGCATCTACTACTATTACTCCACACATCCACCTCTATCCAGCATGCATCTAGTGTATTGAGTTCATGACGAACAGAGTAACGCCTTAAACAAGATGACATGATGTAGATGGATAAACTCAAACCAATGATGAAAACCCCATCTTTTTACCCTTGATGGCAAGAACATGATGCGTGCCTCGCTACACCTTCTGTCACTGGGTGAGGTCACCACAAGGTATGAACCCAAAACGAAGCACTTCTCCCATTGGAAGAATCATAGATCTAGTTGGCCAAACAAAACCCACAACTCGAAGAGAATTACAAGGATATGAAATCATGCATATAAGAGATCAGAAGAAACTCAAATAAGATTCATAGATAATCTGATCATAAATCCACAATTCATAGGATCTCAACAAACACACCGCAAAAGAAGATTACATCGGATAGATCTCCATGAAGATCATGGAGAACTTTGTATTGAAGGTCCAAGAGAGAGAAGAAGCCATCTAGTTACTAGCTATGGACCCGTAGGTCTATGGTGAACTACTCACGCATCATCGGAGAGGTCATGGTGTTGATGAAGAAGCCCTCCGTATCCGAATCCCCACTCCGACAGGGCACCAGAACGTGCCCCAGATGGGATCTTGCGGAGACAGAAGCTTGCGGCGGCGCAAAAGTACTTTCGATGATCTCCTGATTTTTTCTGGGATTGTAGGGAATATATAGGCGCAAAACCAGGGCAGAGGAGGTCCCGGGGGCCTACAAGCCTGGGAGGCGCTGGCCCCCGTGGCCGCGGCTAGGGGGCTTGTGGGGTCCCTAGTGCCCCCCTGCCTTGGTTCTCAATCTTCCCGATCTTCTTCTGTTTCGGAAAAATCTTTCTGGAAGTTTCGTTCCGTTTGGACTCCGTTTAAAATCTTCCTCTGAAAGGGGTCAAAAACATGGAAAAACAGGAACTGGCACTTGGCACTGAGTTAATAAGTTAGTCCCAAAAAATATATAAAAGGCATACAAAACATCCAAAGTTTGACAAGATAATAGCATGAAACCATCAAAAATTATAGATACGTTGGGGACGTATCAAGCATCCCCAAGCTTAACTCCTGCTCGTCCTCGAGTAGGGAAGTGATAAAGACAAATTTTTTGATGTGGAATGCTACCTAGCATAATTGTCCTTTGCAACTTCTTTCATGTGACATGAATGTTCAGATCCATAAGATTCAAAACAATAGTTTTCTATTGACATGAAAACAATAATACTTCAAGCAAACTAGCAAGGTAATCATGAACTTTCAAAATAACAACGCCAAAGAAAGTTATCCCTACAAAATCATAATGTCACGAACCCGCAAGTTGATCACCAAAACATACATCGAGTACTCACATGAATCAAACGTGTGCCAACCCATATGCATAGGTTCCCAATGTCACAAACCCGCAAATTGATCACCGCAGATAGACACGTGCAAGACATGCATCAAGTGTTCTCAAAGACTCAATCCAATAAGATAACTTCAAAGGGGAAACTCAATTCATTACAAGAAGGGAGAGGGGGAAGAACATCATAAGATCCAACTATAGTAGCAAAGCCCACGGTACATCGAGATCAAGACATCTCAAGAACACGAGAGAGAGAGAGAGAGAGAGAGAGAGACCAAACACATAGCTACTGGTACATACCATTAGCCCTGAGGGAGAACTACTCCCTCCTCGTCAAGGAGATCGTCGGGATGATGAAGATGGCCACTGCAGATGGGTTCCCCCTCCGGCAGGGTGCCGGAACGGGCTCCTGATTGGTTTTTGTGGCTACAGAGGCTTGCGGTGGCGAAAATCCCAATCTAGGTTTCTTTTTGGGGGTTTCTGTATTTATAGGAATTTATGGCGGTGGAATTACGTCAGTTGGGCCCACGAGGAGATCACAAGCCTACTAGGCCCCGCCTAGGGGGGGGCTCCTGGGCTTGTGACTCCCTCGTTGCTCTTTTGGCCTTCTTCCAAACCTTCGGGGGTCTCTTTTGGTCCAAAAAAATCGTAAAGTTTTATTCCATTTGGACTCCGTCTGAAAAAGGGTCAAAAACACGGAAAAAACAGAAACTGGCACCTGGCACTAAGTTAATAGGTTAGACCCAAAAAAGATATAAAATAGCATATTCATGCATATAAAACACCCAAAGTTGACAAGATAATAGCATGGAACCATCAAAAATTATAGATACGTTGGAGACGTATCAAGCATCCCCAAGCTTAACTCCTGCTCGTCCTCAAGTAGGGAAGTGATAAAGATCGAATTTTTGATGTGGAATGCTACCTAACATATTTGTCCTTTGTAACTTCTTTCTGGTGGCATGAATGTTCAGATCCGTAAGATTCAAAACAATAGTTTGCTATTGACATGAAAACAATAATACTTCGAGCAAACTAGCAAGGTAATCATGAACTTTCAAAATAACAAGGCCAAAGAAAGTTATCCCTACAAAATCATATAGTCTGGCCATGCTCCATCATCCTCACACAACTAATTTAAATCATGCACAACCCCGGTATTGGCCAAGTAATTGTTTTCGCACTCTTACTTTCTCAAACTTTTTATAACTATCACGCAATACATGAGTGTGAGCCATGGATATAGCACTATAGGTGGAATAGAGTGTGGTGGTGGTTGTGAGACAAAAAGGAGGAGATGGTCACATTGACTCAGCGTACCAATGAGCTATGGAGATGCCCATTAATAGATATCAATGTAAATGAGTAGGGTTGCCATACAAAGGATGCACTAGAGCTATAAGTATGTGAAAGCTCAAAAGGATAACTAGTGGGTGTGCATCCAACTTGCTTGCTCACGAAGACCTAGGGCAGTTTTGAGGAAGCCCATCATTGGAATATACAAGCCAAGTTATATAATAATTATTCCCACTAGAATATGGTGGTGACGAAACGAGAGGCTCTCAATCATGAAGAACATGGTGCTATTATGAAGCACAAGTGTGGAAAAAGATAGTAGCATTGTCCCTTGTCTCTTTTTCTCTTTTTTTAATTTGGGCTCTTGGGCCTCTTTCCCCTTTTTTTATTTGGTCTCTTTGGTCTTTTTTCCCTTTTTTATTTCCTCACATGGGACAAAGATCTAATAATGATGATCATCACACTTTTATTTACTCACAGCTCAAAGCCTAGAATGATGATGACTCTATAGGAAATGCCTCCGGCAGTGTACCGGGATGTGCAACGATCTAGCTTGGCGTATGACGTTGAAACATCTCGCTAGCTATCTTACGATCATGCAATGGCAATATGAGAGTGACGAGACAAGTCATGAGACGAAACGGTGGGTGTCGTGGTTTTATCACGGCAGATGTCCTCGTGAAAGGACTTAGTGTTGGAGCCATCGCACCTTGGTGGCGACTCAAAGGGGTTGAACGTGAGCGAGACAGAGATTTACCCAGGTTCGGCCTCTCGTGTGGAGGTAAAAGCCTACGTCCTGCTTTGTGTTGTATTGATGGTGTTTTGATTACAAGGATGGCGTAACTCGCCTGACCTAGCACTCGATGATTTCTAACGTGCCCTATCTTCCCCCGGGACTCGCCTTTATATATAGGTCGAGCCCTTAGGGCTTACAAGAGTCCTTGCCATTACACAAGTCATGATCCTTTCTATCTCTAAGTCGCCGTGCTTTCCAAGACTTGGAGACCTTCCCAATGGTTGATTCTCCACGATGATCTTGAACCGCCATCTAGCTCCTAGGCTTATTGGGCCAAAGCTTGAATCACCAAAGGATGAGTCGCGCGCTGGGTGACCCGGCCCAACAAGGGCGGGTCACACAACAGATAATATCCCCAACATTAGGCCCCAGATTGACTTGAAACTGTTCATGCCAACTCTTACCTAGTTAGGGGCGGCTCATACTGCTCTTTCTGCGCCTCGTACGCTTAATCCGCCACCTTTCATGGAAATATCCAAATCGCCGAAATGTTTCTCGCTAATACCATCTTATCCCTTTAATCTCGGAAGAGATGATGGCGCAATCCCAATGGATCTTTCGGTACACATATCCCGAAAATTTCGGTGCCATTTATAGCGGATCTTTTTCACGCCTTTGGCTCCCGCGCGCAACGCCTTGATTCCAGCACCCGACCCAATAAATAGGCTTGGGGAATGGGGGCAGGGAACATGCCCACCTACCCATTTCATCGGCTTCTTCTTCCTCGCGACTGCACCAAGAACTTCATCGCCGCCCGAGGATCTCCGTCTCCGGCCACCGCGTCCGACGCATCCGCAGGCCGACTGGGCGTGCGACACTCGCCGTGGATCTTCCTCAGTCGCCTCCGGTCTCCATCATCAGGTTAGTCCTCCGCCATTAGAGGTAGATCTTAGTTCCTCAAGGTTCATCGCTTGCCGGTTCTTTAGAACATCTCGAACACCTCCATAGATGCTGATTAGTTCACAACGATAATACTAGGTACAATAGCATCGGACATATCTTCAGTTGATTAGCTCTTGTTTAAGGACCTAAAAAGAGCTCCTGTCAAATCAGCTTCACTGTTCTTGCCCTAGCCATAGGCTGTTTTACTTTATCGAGGCCTTTTTTCATTTAATTTCGCCTGCTCTGTAGATCTATGTGTTACTGCCTGCTGTATGAAACCTATTTGTAGACTCGTACTTCACCATTTTAGCGAACATCTCTGAAGCTTTGAGTTGTCTCTCTTAAGCCGTAGGAAATTCCTAAATCGCCCTTGTTTTCTGACCCGGCCCCATGTTGGCGAGTCAACAGACTCCTTTAGTCACCTGCCAAATGTCCGACGAGTTAATTTATTCGTAATCTTTTCCTTTGTAGCCATGGGTGCCGTTTACAAAGCCGATTGGCTCCCGACCAAAGTTGATGAAGCTTTCCTCAATGACTACGTGAAGACAGAAATCTTGATCCGAAATAGGTTATCGGATGGCGATCCGGGTTTGGAGAAGAAATACCCAACCCGGTGGAAGGGGAAATAGTTGTATTTGCTGAGCACCTCGAACGGGGGTTTAAACCGCCAGGGTCGAAATTCCTCAGAGATGCCATGACTTTCATGAACGTCCGACTCCAAGACTTAGGACCTAACTCGATTAGCAACTTATGTCAGTTCCAAGTGTTCTGCGAAGCCTACTTGTGGATGGAACCTTCAGTTCCTTTGTTCTGCTACTTTTTTCACTTGAATCGCCAGACCGAATTTGATAATGGCCCTAGCTTGGAACTTGGAGGCATCAACGTTCAAAGCCGCAGAGACAGCCCATTTCCATCACTCGCCATGCCAAGCCATCCCAAAGGTTGGGGCGACTCTTGGTTTTATTGCCAAGAAACTTCTCCTGAGGGTGAAAACAAGCTCCTTGGCTATAGGGAGGAACGCCTTCCCACAAACTTTAAACTTCCAGACAAGATTTCTGAAGAAGAGTAGTCAGATTTTATCCCGGTGCTATCTGGGTTATGATCTCTGACAAACAATGGTCTTCCTGGGATTGATTTGATCCGCTGCTGGGTTGAATGGTGCATCCTTCCCTTAAGTCGCCGAAGCTGCTTAATGTGTGAGTTTGATGGCACCTTGGACCATCCCCAATGCTACTTCCGCACAACACTGATAGAAAGTGATATCGTGACCATCATCAAAAAGCTGACCGGTGAGCCTTTGGCCAAGTGTAGCCAAATAGGTCTTAAGGCATTCGGCAGGATCAACCCGGCTCCTAAGGTAAATAACTTAACCCACCTTTACTTTATTCTTTCCGACTTACCTGAATTCTGATTCTCATAATAAAAATGCCATTTCAGAAAGGTGACAAATTCAGGTCCAAGAGGCCGAAAAAGATGGCCTTAAAGCAAGCCAAGCCGCCTCCAAAAAAGAAGTCCAAGGGCAAAAACAAAGCCGCCATTACTGAACCGTCTGATGTGGACGAATCGCAAGTCGGCGACATATCTTCAGAGGTAAAATTCTATCTTCTTTGTCTTGCCATCCATTGCTATAATTTGTGTTTACACCTCTATATCTCTTATGTATAGAATGATGGCAATGAAAGCCAAGAAGACTCCGTAGAGGTAATTTCTATTTCTTCCGACTCATCTTCTCCTCCGCTTAATCCAGCCGGGCGGATTTGTGGGAAAGTTCCCATGTCTCACCCAAATGCTTGTTTGGATCCTAATTTCCTTTTGAAGAAAACGCAATATGCTTCTCATCGGAAGACTCGGAGCCATTCTCGAGACTTGGTATCCGGGTTACCAGCGAAAGCTCCTACCAAGAAGAGACAAAATGAGGCATCCTTCTAACAGCGTCCCCTTTTGCTTCCTTTTTGGATCATATTTATAACTTGCTCATATCTTGAGGTATTACTTTTGCATAATTCTCCCCCCTCGTCAGGCGACTCAGTTATGTCAGCCCTTCCGCCAATGATCCGCGTTCCAGGGTAAATTCTTATAATACTTACATCTGTCTTGATGATGATGATGTCTGTTTTTAAGCACATCCCCTTCTCTTTCCAGGGCACAAGCAAAGAAAAGGGAAACTGGCGGATCAACTTCCACTACAGCTCCGGAGCCTGTTGTAAAGCAAGCGCCAACTCAGGCTAACCCGGCAAAGGCTAAATCTGATGACCAAGCGGATCTCCCAAGTTCTGCCAAGGAAGGCACAAAAACGCCCAATCCGCCGAGTCCGTTGAAAACGATGGAGGATCCAGATGCTGTAATCATCAATGGTACTGGCTTCTCTAAGCCGGCTTCGGCAGTCTTGTCGAAGCATGTATCAACATCAACCCAGCCTTCTATTGGTCATGAGATTTCCAAGGCCAAGCTATCCCAATATGAAAATCTTGAATTTAAAGAACTCTGCTCCGGCTTTGCAAGTCACCTGGAGGCGAGTTATGAAATGGAGAAGAGTCTACTCCTTATGATGAAGAATAGACATGAGGTATGCCTTAATGCATACCATCCTCATTAACCCCCAAGGGCCGGGTCATCTGTTGAAAGATGAACCGGGTCTTGATGTTAAAAAAATCTTTCGACCTGTAACCCCCAAGGGCCGGGTCATCTGTTGAAAGATGAGCCGGGTCTTGATATTAAAGAATCTTTCGACCTGCAACCCCCAAGGGTCGGGTCATCTGTTGAAAGATGAGTCGGGTCTTGATATTAAAAAATCTTTCGACCTGCAACCCCCAAGGGCCGCGTCATCAGTTGAAAGATGAGCCGGGTCTTGATATTCAAAAATCTTTCGACCTAGAACCCCCAAGGGCCGGGTCATCTGTTGAAAGATGAGCCGGGTCTTGATATTAAAAAATCTTTTGACCTGCAACCCCCAAGGGCCGGGTCATCTGTTGAAAGATGAGCCGGGTCTTGATATTAAAAAATCTTGTATAATTTTGTCTAAAAATAATACATTAGCCCCCAAGTGTCAGAGATGTTGCTTGCAATAATTCTGAGACTTGCCCCTTGATAATATATTTTGACAGGAATCTCTTACCCAAGCTGAGTCGGCGTTGGGCGACTTAAAGAAAAGTTTAGCCGACCAGCAAGACGCGTGGGCTAAATCAGAAGAAAAATATCAAGCGATCTTATCTGAGATGGAAAATCTGAAGGCCACACATAAGAAGGCTCAAGCTGATCAAGGCGCCGCGGTAAAGCGAGCGGAAAAAGATGAAGAAAAACTGGAAGCCGTGCAACAAGAGCTGGCCGGCTTAAAGCAACACCTCTCCAACATGGCACAGGCTATCTTTGGTAAGAAGCAGACCCTGATTTTGTACTTTAAAAACTTAATATGAAGAGGTTTCTGACCATCATTTATCCCTTATATAGGTCCAAGAGCCGCCAACCTTTAGGATGATTGTATCTTGACGCTAAAGGCGATTTACACATTAACAGAGCAACTGTATACCGGAAGCGTGCTGACTGTAAAATAATTGATGGGCGCCAAGGAACCCATAACATCGATCAAAATGATGCTTGGTTGCTTATCCACCCTTCCGCCTAGATAGGTGAGCCAACCCGATCAGCTGCCCGGAAAGGGGTACTGACTAGGTTGAGTCGGTGCTTAGCATATGCTCCAGAGCTAGAGCCCGAAGAAGTAGCAGCAGGCTTTCCCCAGCTCAAGGACGACGGGTTAGAATTTACGCAAGATGATTGTCAGCGCGTTGTCAGAGAATCTCGCTCAGCGGCGACTCAGCTTGCTTCAAGTTTGGATTTGTCAAAGTATCAAGCTGCTTATGATGACAAGAATAAGAAAATAAATCCGCCAACCTTTGTTACAACCAGCTTGACGCCGCGTCGACCCAAGAATCCTTTTGATTTGGAGGCGGATCTCTCGACATTTCTGAATGATGAAGATGAATTTGCCGCCTTATCCAAGTGTAATTGGGTGTTGGGCGACTTACAACTTGAAGTCGGTCAGAGCTCAAAGCAAGCTGACCCGAGGACATCAGCAGAGGTTCTTCATGGATTTGGTCATCAGAGCCATGTAATAGGTTATTTGTAGAAAACAACCTTGTTCTATGATTTCTTTAAAACCCTTGTGTCACCTTCAGGGCGCCTTATGATGCTTGACCCACCATGGCAGTAATGATTTTGATCATCAATCTGTTAAGCTAAAGACATACATCAAACCACCTCAATGAGTAATGGATGATAAGAAATAATTTGCAAAACCTTGTGGCAGTGCCATGAAGGTGAAAGTAAGAATTTCGTCGGCTCGTTCAAGTCGCGACAGGATAGGACGAGTTATATAAACTCAAGTGCTACCCAAGGGAGACTTTTTGTGTAAAAAAGCTCAAGTATTTAGACCGGCTGATCAGACACAAGTCAAGCTTCAGTGAAGTAGGTTCAGTGAACCAATGGTTTCTCTATTTTCTATGTGGGGCGCTAGCCGGTACCATGCATGTTTTAACGAAGGCGAGTTTAGGGTCCATAGAGCGAAATACTCGCCAAGAGTTCATGGGTCCATATGGCGATTCGGCCAACACACAGTCCAGTATAACCATTTGTAATGCGGTAATTTTTCGCAGGCCAAATGGGTAGTAAGGCTGATCTCGATGAGAGGAAGCCCCCAAGTGACCTATGATTAAGGGAAAGACCGGTCATAGAATTGTAGAAGCGTGTATGCTCTTACCACAAAACGACTTGGGAGCAAACAGCCCCCAAGTAAGCCGGCCTAATCCACAGAATCATATAAGGCGCCTATGTTTGGATCGCGCGCTCGTAGCGACTTGATCGTCTTTGGCTTATCGATACCCACTGTTGTAATAAGTGCATCATGGCGACTTATGCTCTCTCGTATGGATAGTGCCCATGCTTGGGCGACTTGTCGAGGAGCAATAAAAATCCGTACTTTCAATAAGATGAAATAGTAGGAAAGCCCCCAAGTTCGTGGGCATCAATCTTATTGCTTCATAAAAATGCAAGACTTAAAATTTTCGAGAGAAGAAAAAAACAGAGCCTATAGCTTAAGTATAATAAGGCCGCAAGTGGGCTATGTTCCAAGGGCGAGTTGACTCAGCCTCCATGGTTGGCCGATCAGGCCGAAGATCCACCAAATAGTATGACCTGTGGCGAAGGCTTTTGCTGACAACGAACGGTCCTTCCCATGGTGGTGATAGCTTATGCAGGCCAGTGCGATCTTGGATCAATCGAAGCACTAAGTCGCCCTCCTGGAAAGTTCGGCTCTTGACCCGGCGGCTATGGTAACGCCGCAAGTCCTGCTGATAAATAGCCGACCGGGCGGTAGCCAAATCGCGTGCTTCCTCCAAAGCATCCAAAGAATCTTGACGCGCCAACTCGTTATCCTGGTCCACATAAACAGCAACTCTGGCGAGTCATGCCTAATGTCAGTGGGAAGAATAGCTTCTGCTCCATATACCAGGAAAAAGGGAGTAAAACCCGTAGAACGGTTTGGGGTGGTTCGGATGCTCCATAGCAATGAAGGCAACTCCTCAACCCAACACCCTGGCGTGCGCTCCAGGGGAACCATGAGTCGGGGCTTGATTCCTCGCAACACTTCCTGATTCGCCCGTTCCGCTTGCCCATTAGATTGTGGATGAGCAACCGCAGATACATCAAGCCGAATGTGCTCACGGTGACAAAACTCCTGCATCGCTCCTTGTGATAGATTAGTACCATTATCGGTAATAATGCTGTGTGGATATCCGAATCGGAAGATCAATTTTTTCAAGAACTTGACTGATGTTTCCGCGTCGCAAGCACCAACATGTTCTGCTTCGACCCACTTGGTGAATTTATCAACCGCCACCAGTAGATGTGTCTTTTTGTTGGATGACATCTTAAAGGGGCCAACCATGTCTAGCCCCCAGACTGCAAAAGGCCAAGTAATAGGGATCATCCTTTGTTCTTGAGCTGGCACATGAGCCTGTCGTCCATAACGCTGGCAACCATCACACTGAAGAACTATCTCTTCAGCATCCGCGTGAGCCGTCAACCAAAGGAATCCGTGACGGAATGCCTTTGATACCAGGGAATGTGACCCGACATGATGCCCACAATCTACGGCATGGATGTCGTTCAGAATCAAGCACCCTTCTTTGGAAGAAACGCATCGTTGGAATACCCCAGAAGTGCTTCGCTTATATAATTCGCCGTTGATGATGACCATGGCTTTGCTCCAACGAACAATTTGGCGAGCCAACACCTCATCCGAAGGTAACTCGCCCCGTGCAAGATATGCCAAATAAGGAGGAACCCATTTCGGTGTAACGCGGAGAGCCGCCACCAACTGGGACTCAGGGTCTGGTACTGCCAACTCCTCTTCTGAAGGCAACCTCACGGAAGGATTATGCAAAATATCCAGAAAACATTGGGAGGAACCGGCTTACGTTGTGACCCGAGACATGAAAGGGCATCAGCTGCTTCGTTAAGTCGCCGGTCGATATGATCAACTTGATAGCCATGGAAATGACCCGCCACATCAGTCAGGACCCTTCTGTAAGCCGCCATTAAGGGGTCCCGAGAATCCCAAGTACCCGAAACTTGTTGTGCCACCAGATCAGAATCGCCAAGACATCTAACCCGTGTGAGGTTCATCTCCTTGGCGAGTCGCAAACCATGAAGCAAGGCTTCATACTCTGCAGCGTTTTTTGTGCATGGAAACATGAGTCGGAGAACATAACAGAATTTGTCTCCCTGGGGTGAAATCAACACCACGCCAGCCCCCGAGCCTTCCAATTTCCTGGACCCATCAAACTAAATAGTCCAGTACGTGAGGTCGGGCCTGTCTTCCGAAATCAGCAAATTTGGTCCAATCGTTGATGAAGTTAACCAAAGCCTGGGACTTGATAGCCGTGCGAGGGGTGTATCGCACGTGGTGAGGCCCAAGTTCGATCACCCATTTGGCGATTCGCCCTGTCGCTTCTCGGTTTTGGAAGATCTCCCCGAGAGGAGCGGAGCTAACCACCATGATGGGATGCTCTTGGAAATAGTGTTTGAGCTTGCGAATCGCCATAAAGACACCATAGACCAGCTTCTGCCAATGTGGGTAACGTTCCTTGGAGAGGGTTAGCACCTCGCTAATGAAGTACATCGGGCGTTGTACCGGATATTCCTTCCCTTCTTCCTTTCGTTTGACAACTACTGCCACGCTCACCGCCTTGGAGTTTTCCGCAATGTACAGAAGCATATGTTCTCTTTCATTCGGGGCAGCCAAAACTGGCGGGTTGATCAGCTGCTGCTTCAAGGCTTCAAAAGCTTCATTGGCCTCGTCTGTCCAAACAAAACGGTCAGATTTCTTAAGCAACTGATAGAGGGGAATAGCTTTCTCCCCCAGGTGGCTTATGAAGCGACTTAAAGCCGTGATACGACCCGCCATCCGTTGAACTTGATTGATATTCGCTGGTTTCTCGAGCGAAGTAACCGCCTCAATTTTGTCCGGGTTGGCCTCAATGCCGCGTTCGGACACCAGGAAACCCAACAACTTTCCTGTGGGAACGCCAAAGATACACTTAGTGGGATTAAGCTTCATTTGATATACCCGCAGGTTGTCAAAAGTTTCCCTTAAGTCTTCCAAGAGCGTCTCCCTACTATGAGTTTTAACCACAATGTCATCAACGTAAGCGTGGATGTTGCGTCCGATTTGGCCACGGAGACAATTATGGATGCAGCGCTGGTAAGTCGCCCCAGCGCTTTTGAGCCCAAATGGCATGGACACATAGCAAAAAGCCCCGAAGGGAGTTATAAAAGTTGTCTTCTCCTGATCTTCCACAACCATCTTGATTTGGTGGTATCCAGAATAAGCGTCCAGGAAACACGAACGCTCGCAGCCCGCCACTGAATCAACGATTTGATCGATGCGAGGAAGGGCGAAAGGGTCCTTTGGACAAGCTCGGTTGAGATCTGTGTAATCAATGCACATGCGGAAGGTGCCATTCTTCTTGAGCACCAGGACTGGGTTAGCCAACCACTTGGGGTGGAAGAACCTCTACGATGAATCTGGCGGCCAAAAGGCGGGCAACTTCTTCCCCGATTGACTTGCGTCGTTCCTCATTGAACCTGCGAAAATACTGCTGAATCGGCTTTGCTTTTGGGTCAACATTAAGATGGTGCTCAGTGAATTCTCTCGATACACCAGGCATGTCACAAGGTTTCCACGCGAAGATGTCCCGATTGTCACGGATGAATTCGATGAGCGCGCTTTCCTATTTAGGATCCAGACCCGCCCTGATAGTAAACTGCTTGGATGAGTCGCCAGGAACGAAATCCACCATTTTAGTGTCATCCGTTGGTTTGAACTTGAGGGGCGGCTCAGCGTCTGTTGTTGGCTTCTTGAGAGGTGACATATCTGTGGGGTCAACATTGGCCCGGTGATACTTGAACTCTTCTGCAGCACACGCGACTTCTGCATAAGCCGCATCTCCTTCCTCACACTCTCTTGCTATTTTCCTATCACCCTCAACCGTGATGGGTGCCTTAGGACCAGGCATCTTGAGTTTAAGGTAAACATAGCAGGGGCGAGCCATGAAACGGGCGTAAGCCAGCCGCCCAAACAACGCATGATAAGGGCTCTTTAATATGACCACTTCAAATATAAGTGTCTCACTCCTGTAATTGGACGCTGTTCCAAATGCCACTGTGAGTTTAACTCGGCCTATGGGGTATGCTGACTTACCCGGGACAATTCCATGGAATACCGTGGTCGATGGCATTAGGTCTTTCTTCAGCAGGTTCATCCTTCGAAAGGTGCCAAAGTATAATATGTTGATGCTGCTAGCACCATCCATCAACACTTTCGATAGGGTATATCCCCTGACTTGAGGGGCGACGACCAATGCTAAGTTGTTGGGGTTATCAATTCTGGGCGGGTGATCCTCCCTACTCCATGAGATGGTCTGCTCGGACCAGTGGAGATACCTGGGGATTGCCGGCTCAGATACACTGTACGCTCGGTGGCTCACCTTCTTATCGCGCTTGCAGGCGTTAGTGGTGAACACGTGATATTGCCCGTTGCATAATTGTTTTGGGTTGTTGTGGAAACCGCCATGATCATCTTGCCCCTGCGGAGCCCCTTGCGGGGGTGGCTGTTCAAATACTCCGGGCGGGTTATACCGCTGTTGGTTATGCACTGGGTACTGGCCGCCGCCCGGCTGCGAGCCGCTCTGAGCCCCCGTTTCGGGGAAGCCGCCGAATGGGTTCTGTCATTGAGTAGGTGCACCGAACTGTTCCTGCCGTTGGCCCTGGTCACCGCTTTGGCCCTTTTTGATCGCCTGTGCCCAAAATTCCTGCATCACATAACAGTCCTCCCAAGAGTGAGTCGTCGGCCCATCCGCTATGGCATGGTGCGGGCAGGGGCCCTTGAGTATCTCATTATAGTTGCGCGGCTTCTTGCCATTGTAACCCCTCTTTTTCTGGCGCTGGTTGCCATTGTTGGCATTGGTGTTGGCGACGAAGTCCGTGGATCCATCCTGTTGCCTTCTCTTGCCGTCTCCCCCCCATGATTATGGTGGGTGCGTCCTTGAAGCCGGGTATGATTTTTGGATGACTCACCTTTCCTCGGCGAGTTGGCCTTGCTGCCATCCTCTCCTGGGTCTTTGGTATCGTCCGCTTCGGCGTACCTAGTGAGGGTGTCCATTAGTTCCCCCATATCTTGGACCTTTCGCTTGAGTCGCCCCAACTTCTGTACCAATGGTTCATAGTGGCAGTTTTGCTCCAAGATCAGCACCGCCTGAGCCGCTGTGATGCCGTCCGATGAGTGGATGGTTTCCGCGACCCGCCGCGTCCAGTGGTGAGCTGACTCATCGGGGCGCTGAACGCAGTGCTGTAAATCGACTATTGTCATTGGGCGCTTGCAAGTTCCCCGGGAATTTTTGTTGATGCGCTCTTTCAGTTTAGCCCAAGTTTGGATGGAGTTGGGTGGCAGGTTTTTCAACCAAGTACGCGCCGTCCCCTCGAGCATCATTGTGAAGTACCTGGCGCAGACTGCTTCGTTCACATCGAGCATGTCCATGGCGATTTCTTAACTCTCAACCCATGACGCCGGCTCAAGGTCCGGGGTGTAATTAGGCACCTTCCTAGGTCCTTTAAAATCCTTTGGCATCCGCTCATTGCGAAGGGCGGGGGCCAAGCATGGAACCCCTACCTGCCTGCCGCCCCCAACCAGCGGTGCTGGGCCGGTTTGGATATCTGGGTGATCCCGAGCCGGCGGGTCCCGATGGTCTGGCGGGTTAACCTGGGGCAGGGGTCGCGGCCCGCTGGTTATGGCGGGCTGGTCCTCCGGCCAGCTCCTGGTGCGGCTCGCTTGGGGGGTGGAGTGTAGCCGATCGAGGCTGTGCGAGAACTGGGCGTTTTGAACCACCGCCGTCTTCAACATCTCAATGGCGTTTCTTGCTTCTATCTCGGCCGGGGTGTTTCCATGAATCGGAAGGGATTATAAATGGCGAGTCGCAGCGAGCATGTTGTCCACCGGGTTGGAAAAGTGACCTCGAGGTGTCTCGAAGCGGGGAATGCGATCAACTGCTGGCTAAGGCGGCGGGTTTGGCGGCTCACCCAGCCCTTCTCCTGGAGCGTCTCCTGCCCCGGGGGTGCGTGGAGTGTCGAATAGGCGGGTAGGGTTGAGATCAGGGGGTAAACGCCCCTCGTGCCTCCTTTGATGAACATTGTCGGATGCACGCTGATGCCTCTCAAGCCGCCAGTTTTCAGTGTTCAAACGGGTTGTCTCGGCGGTGATCTCAGCTTGCCGGGTCTCGATCCTGGCGGCTTCAGCTTCGGCATCTTGCTGAGCCTTTGCCACCTCATCTCTTAGCTTTGTCAACTCAGCATTTATCATGTCCTGATTTTCTGCTGCTATAGGGGTCGCCATGACCCTTGTTATCTCCGCCGTTAAGTCCACCAGGATCGCAGCTGGGCTTCTGGATGTTTTGCCAGTCCCGCCATTGCCTGCAGGGTTTTGCTGGGGATGACTCGCCCCTGCCATGTACACAGCGATCTAACGGCGGGTCCGGTCAAGGACCTCGGGGTCCATTGCCAATGATAGGCCTCCGAGGCAGCCCTCGTGTAGAGACTGGATTGAATCTGAGTCACCCATGGATGATTCGTCATCGGTGTTCACTGGCGTAGTCTCATGAGTCTCCGATCGTTCTGGTTCCTTAGATCCTTGTGTGAAACCAACAAAGACTGGGCGGATTAGGTTTGGCGTCGCGACAGGGCAGACATACCTGGCTGGTTCGATGATGTCGGTGGAGATGTCCGGCTCAGATGCAGGCGATCCAACCATGCCGACAAACATGTTGATCCTGTCGAAGGGGACTCTATAGCCGGATTCGATTGAATCGGCCTCGGGCCCCCACAACGAGTTATTGATGTAGTACTTTCCGTGGCGGCTCCGAGTCATGAGCCCTGCCGCGTAGCTCCCTGACCCCGGTAGGGCTCCCTTTGAGAACTCAACTCCACCGTGTGCAGGCCCCATGGTGGGCGCCAATTGTCGTGGTTTTATCATGGCAGATGTCCTCGTGAAAGGACTTAGTGTTGGAGCCATCGCACCTTGGTGGCGACTCTAAGGGATTGAACGGGAGCGAGACAGAGAGTTACCCAGGTTCGGCCCCTCGTGTGGAGCTAAGAGCCTACGTCCTGCTTTGTGTTGTATTGATGGTGTTTTGATTACAAGGATGGCGTAACTCGCCTGACCTAGCACTCGATGATTTCTAACCTGCCCTATTCTTCCCCCGGGACTCGCCTTTATATATAGGTCAAGCCCTTAGGATTTACAAGAGTCCTTGCCATTATGCAAGTCATGATCCTTTCTATCTCTAAGTCGTCGTGCTTTCCAAGACTTGGAGACCTTCCCAATGGCTGATTTTCCACGATGATTTTGAACCGCCATCTAGCTCCTGGGCTTATTGGGCCAAAGCTTGAATCACCAAAGGATGAGTCGCCCGTTGGGTGACCCGGCCCAACTAGGGAGGGTCACACAATAGATAATACCCCCAACAGTGGGAGTTGCATGGCGATATATCTCGGAATGGCTATGAAAATTCCATACTAGGTAGGTATGGTGGCTGTTTTCAGGAAGGCATAAGGTGGGTTTGTGTATCGGCGAAAGTTGCGCGGCACTAGAGAGGCTAGCAATGGTGGATGGTGAAAGTGCATCTATACCATGGACTCACATTAGTCATGAAGAACTCACATACTTGTTGCGAAAGTTTTTATTAGTAATCGAAACAAAGTGCTAAACGCGGACTCCTAGGGGAAGGGTAGGTAGGTGTTAACCATCGCGCGATCGCGACCTCAACACAAAGGATGACAATCAATAGATCAATTATGCTTTGACTTCCTAACATAGCGGTTCATCATACGTGCATGCTACGGGAATGACTAACTTCGACACAAGCATTTCTAGATTCACAACACCCTACTAACATAACTCTTAATATTACCAAATCCAAGTCTCAAAACTAATTGAGAGGAACCAAGACTTCTCTTTCTACTCAATGCACATGAAGATGGAGGTTATTGTATCCTCTTTGGGTACCTATCACCTTTGGGACTACTTACATAGCATAAGCCAACTACTAAGTCACGCACCGCCGAGATCTAAGTGAAGCACATAGAGCAAAATTATCTAGCTCTAAATATATAAGTAAAGCACGATGAGAATTCTAGCAAAATCACGATGATTGCATGTCTCTCTCAAAAAGGTGTGCAGAAAGGATGATTGTGACACAACAAAAAGAAAATACTCCTGCGATACAAGACGCTCCAAGCAAAACATATATCATGTGGTGAATAAAAATATAGCTCCAAGTAATGTTACCGATGGACTAAAGACGAAAGAGGGGATGCCTTCCCGGGGCATCCCCAAGCTTAGGCTTTTTGGTGTCCTTGAATTTGTCTTGGGATGCCTTGGGAATCCCCAAGCTTGAGCTCTTTACACTCCTTATCTCTTTGTCCATGAGAACATCACCCAAAACTTGAAAACTTCACAACACAAAACTTAAACAGAAACTCGTGATAACATTAGCACAAGAAAACAAACTACCACCTCTTTAGGTAGTGTAGAAATCTTGATTTCTATTTATATTGGTGTTAGATTACTGTATTCTCACTTTTCCATGGCTAGTACCCCCATATATTATCCATAGTTTCATCAAAACAAGCAACCAACTCAAAAAAAAACAGAATCTGTCAAAAACAGACTAGTCTGTAGCAATCTCTATACTTCGTATACTTGTTTTACCTCAAAAATTCTTACAAATTACGACTGCGTGGGAAAAAGTCATATAAACCAGCATCAAAAAGAACCAACTCAAAAGCTCTTTCTGAATAAAAATGAAAAATAATCTCGTGAGCAAAAAGTTTCTGTCTTTTTCCAGCAGGATCAAACAACCATCACCAAGACTAACCATAAAGGTTTTGCTTGGCTCAAACACAAAATACACAATCATAACATAATTATGATGGCGTTGACGCAACAAAATAGAAATAAAAATAAATAAATTCATTGGGTTGCCTCCCAACAAGCGCTATTGTTTAACGCCCTTAGCTAGGCATAAGGCGATAGAATCATGCATCGTCGTCTTTGGTGCTCAAACCATAAGTAGCCCTCATTATGGATTCATAAGGAAATCTTATTTTCTTTCTAGGAAAGTGCTCCATGCCCTTCTTTAAAGGAAATTGAAATCTAATATTCCCTTCCTACATATCGATGATAGCACCGATAGTCCTTAGGAAAGGTCTACCAAGAATAATAGGGCATGTAGGATTGCAATCAATGTCAAGCACAATGAAATCCACGGGTACATAGTTCCTATTTGCAATAATAAGAACATCATTGATCCTTCCCATGGGTTTCTTGATAGTAGAATCCGTAAGATGCAAATTAAGAGAACACTCCTCAATCTCATTAAAACCCAGAACATCACATAAAGACTTTGGAATCGCAGAAACACTAGCACCCAAATCACACAAAGCATTGCATTCATAGTTTTTTTTTATTTTGATTTTGATAGTAGGTTCCCACTCATCATGAAGCTTTCTAGGGATAGAGACTTCCAATTCAAGTTTCTCTTCAAGATATTTTATCATAGCTTCGACGATATGATCGGTAAAGGCCTTGTTTTGGCTATAAGCGTGTGGAGAGTTTAGCATGGATTGCATCAAGGAAATGCATTCAATCAAGGAGCAACTATCATAATTAAATTCCTTGAAATCCAAAGTAGTAATTTCATTACTACTCAAAGTTTTAATATCTTCTACTCCACTTTCAATGCTTTTAGCATCAAGATAGGTGGACTCCGAACCATTGGGGCATTTTTCAACCAAAGTGGATTCATATCCAGCTCCATCATCATTAGGTTTGACACAAGAAAACAAAGATTCAATGGGAGTCACACCAAGCTCTTTAAGATCTTCGTGATTCTTATCACGAGAACACGCCTTCTTAAGCCATTCATGTCTAGCATGAATTTGGGCGGTTCTTTCTTTGCTCTCACTCATGGAAACACGCATAACTTTCAAAGTTTCATCATATTCATCTTGGGAGGAGCACATCTAACTTTCAAAGCATCAATATCACTAGACATTCTATCAATGCTCTTAGCCAAATCGTCAATTTTGAGTAGTTTTTCCTCTATGGACGCATTGAAAATCTTTTGCGAGTTGATAAACTCTTTGATATTACTCTCTAGATCAGAGGGTAATCTATTGTAATTTCCATGAGTATTGTTGTAGGAGTTGCCAAAGTTATTAGAGGAGTTACTAGGAAAAGGCCTAGGAACATAGTTTCCTCTAAAAGCATTGTTGTTGCCAAAAATTATTCCTACCAACAAAATTAACGTCCAAGCTAGCGTTGCTACTCTCAATCAAGGAAGACAAGGGCATATCGTTAGGATCTAAAGGAGCACTTCTACTAGAAACCAAATTCATTAACTCATCCATCTTAGCACTCAACGAGTTAATTTCTTCTATAGTGTGTACCTTCTTACTAGTAGGTGACCTTTCAGTGTGCCACTGAGAGTAGTTCGTCATGATATTGTCTAGGAGTTTTGTGGCTTCTCCTAACGTGATTTCCATGAACGTTCCACCTGAGGCGGAGTCCAAGATATTTCTAGAAGCGAAATTCAAGCCACCGTAGAAGATTTGTATAATCATCCAAAGACTCAAGCCATGAGCGGGACAATTTCTAATCATCAATTTCATTCTCCCCCAAGATTGTGCAACACGTTCATGATCAAGTTTCTTAAAATTCATGATATCATTACGAAGAGAGATAATCTTAGTCGGCGGAAAATACTTGGATATATAAGCATCTTTGCACTTATCCCAAGAATCAATACTATTTTTGGGCAAAGACGAAAACCAAGTTTTTGCTCGATCTCACAACAAGAAAGAAAAAAGCTTCAATTTAATCACATCATTATCCACATTTTTCTTCTTTTGCATATCGCAAAGCTCAAGAAGGTATTAAGATGGGATGCGGCATCTTCACTAGGAAGGCCGGAGAATTGCTCTTTCATAACAAGATTCAGCAAAGCGGCATTGATTTCGTATGACTCCGCACTAGTGGCGGGAGCAATCAGAGTACTAATTCAATCATTATTATTAGTATTCGAGAAGTCACAAAGTTTGGTGTTTTCAGTCATCGTGACTTCAGCAAGCAAGCAAGCACACAAGCGAACGAAGAGCAAGTGAGAGAAAAGGGAAAACGAAGAAGGCAAACGAAAAAGGCAAATATTTTTTTGTAAATTTTTCTTTTTCAGAAGTGGGGGAGAGGAAAACGAGAGGCAAAAAAAGGTAAATGCAAGAGATGAGTTTGCGACACTTACTTGGATGAGTTCTTGACTTGATCCTCCCCGGTAACGGCGCCAGAAATTCTTCTGCTATGGCAACAGACAACAGGGCCAGAGATTGACACGTTGACGGAGACTGGGCTTGCGTTGATTTTTCCCTTGAAGAGGAAAGGGTGATGCAGCACAGGAGCTGTAAATATTTCCCTCAGTTTGAGAACCAAGGTATCAATCTAGTAGGAGAATCTCGTGAAGTCCAGAGTACCTGTGCAAACACAAATGAGCTTGTACCCAACACTATAAAGTGGTTGTCAATACCTTCAAGATTGATTGCAAAGTGAGATCTGAAGGCGGAAAGTGCAACGAATAAAAAGAGTAAGGCTGAAAATATGGTGTGAAGTAGACCCGGGGGCCATAGTGTTCACTAGAGGCTTCTCTCAAAATAGCAAATATTACGGTGGGTGAACAAATTACTGTCGAGCAATTGATAGAACCGCGCAAAGTCATGACGATATCTAAGGCAATGATCATACATATAGGCATCACGTCCGAAACAAGTAGACCGATACTTTCAGCATCTACTACTATTACTCCACGCATTGACCGCTATCCAGCATGCATCTAGTGTATTGAGTTCATGACGAACATAGTAATGCCTTAAGCAAGATGACATGATGTAGAGGGATAAACTCAAACCAATGATGAAAACCCCATATTTTTACCCTTGATGGCAACAACATGATGCATGCCTCGCTACCCGCTCTGTCACTGGGTGAGGTCACCGCACAATATGAACCCAAAACCAAGCACTTCTCCCATTCCAAGAATCATAGATCTAGTTGGCCAAACAAAACACACAACTCGAAGATAATTACAAGGATATGAGATCATGCATATAAGATATCAGAAGAAACTCAAATAAGATTCATAGATAATCTGATCATAAATCCACAATTCATCGGACCTCGACAAACACACCGCAAGAGAAGATTACATCGGATAGATCTCCATGAAGGTCATGGAGAACTTTGTATTGAAGATCCAAGAGTGAGAAGAAGCCATCTAGTTACTAGCTATGGTCCCGTAGGTCTATGGTGAACTACTCACGCATCATCGGAGAGGTCATGGTGTTGATGAAGAAGCCCTCCGTATCCGAATCCCCCTCCGGTAGGGCACCAGAACGTGCCCCACATGGGATCTTGCGGAGAAATAAGCTTGCGGCGGCGAAAAAGTACTTTCGATGATCTCCTGATTTTTTCTTTGATTTTAGGGAATATATAGGCGGAAGACCTTGGGCAGAGGTGGCCCAGGGATCGCACAAGCCTGGGACGCGCGGGCCCCCCTAGCCGCGGCTAGGGGGATTGTCGGGTTCCTGGTGGCCCCCTGCCTTGGTTCTCAAGCTTCCCGATCTTCATCTGTTTCGGAAAAAAATATTTTTGGAAGTTTCGTTCCGTTTGGACTCCGTTTAAAATCCTCCTCTGAAAGGGGTCAAAAACATGGAAAAAATAGGAACTGGCACTTGGCACTGAGTTAATAAGGTAGTCCCAAAAAAGATATAAAATGCATACAAAACATCCAAAGTTTGACAAGATAATAGCATGAAACCATCAAAAATTATAGATACATTGGAGACATATCAGTGGGTGGTGGAACTTGATGAGGTTCTTGAACCGTCACTTCAACCAGTGTGTAGAAGGGTGTTGGGGATGTTACTTATTGATAACCCGCCCTAGTTGGGCCGGGTCACCAAATCAGGCGATTCATCTAAGCGTGGTTCGGGCCTTGGCCTGGCAAGACCGAAGGTTGTATGGCGGTTTACAACTTCCGGAAGGTCTCCAAGCTTTGGAAGATGGTGACTTAGAGATCATAAAAGTCACGGTTTGTAGAAAGGAAAGTACCCTTGTAAACCCTAGGGATTCGACCTGTATATAAAGGCGAGTCCCAGGGAAGAAGAGGGCATGTTAGAAATCATCGAGTGCTAGGTGTGGCGAGTTACGCCCTCCTTGTAATCGAAACTCCATCAATACAACTCAAAGCAGGACGTAGGCCTTTACCTCCTCACGAGGGGCCGAACCTGGGTAAATCGCTGTCTCACTCCCGTTCAACCCCTTTGAGTCGCCACCAAAGTGTGATGGCTCCAATACTAAGTCCTTTCACGAGGACATCTGTCGTGACAAAACTATGACAGTTGGCGCCCACCGTGGGGCCTGCACACGGTGGAGTTGAGTTCTCAAAGGGAGCCTTACCGGGGCTTGGGAGCTATGTGATGGGGCTCATGACCCGGAGCCATCGTGGGAAGTACTACGTCGACAACCTGCAATGGGGACCCGAGGCGGATTCGATCGAATCTGGTTACGGGGTCCCCTTCAGCAAGATCAACGTCTTCATCGGCATGATCAGATCATCCGTGCCTGAGCCGGACATCTCCACCGACATCGTCGAGCCGGCCAGGTACGTCCGCCCAGTAGTGACGCCAAATCTAACTCGCCCGATCTTTGTTGGGTTCACGTAGAGATCAGAGGAGCCAGAACACTCAGCATCCCAGGAAATTACACCAGTCAACACTGATGACGAATCATCCATGGGCGATTCAGATTCAATCCTGTCTCTGCATGGGGATTGTCTTGGGGGCTTGTCGCTGGCTATGGACCCCAAAGTTCTTGACCGAACCCGCCGCCAGATCGCCATTTATATGGCTGGGGTGACTCAACCCACGCAAAACCCGACAGGAGGCGACGGAACTGGCGAGACATCTAGAAGCCCGGCTGCCGTCTTGGTAGATTTAGCAGCAAAAATTACAAGGCTTATGGCGACTCCCCTCACACCGGAAAACCTGGAGGCAGTAAACGCGGAATTGGCGAAACTCAGAGAAGCGGTGGCAAAGGCTCATCGGGATGCAGAGGTGGAGTCCGCCAGGATTGAGACCCGGCAAGCTCAAATTACAGCCGAAAGAACTCACTTAAATACTGACAACTGGCGGCTCGAAAGACAACAGCGCGCATCCGACGCCGTCCATCAGCGGAGGCACCAGGGTCGCCTGCCCCCTTATCTCAACCCGACCCGCCTGTTCGATACTCCGCGAACTTCCGGGGCTGGAGCCGCCCCAGGAGGAGGACCGGGCCAGCCACCTAACCCGCGGGCTCAGCGAATTGAGGATCGTATTCCCTAATTCCGGACACCTCAAGGTCACTTTTCCAACCCAGTGGATAACGTCCTTGCTGCAACTCGCCATTTGGAATCTCTTCTGATTCACGGCAATACTCCTGCCGAGATAGATGCAAGGAACGCCATTGAGATGTTGAAGACGGCGGTGGTTCAAAATGCCTAGTTCTCACATAGCCTAGATAGGCTGCATTCCACTCCCCAGGCGAGTCACACCAAGAGTCGGCCAGAGGACCAGCCCGCTGTAAATAGCGGACCGTGACTCATCCCCCGGGAAAACCCGCCTGATCATCAAAACCCGCCGGGTCGGGATCTCCCGAACATCCAAGTCGCCCCAACCCCTCTCGCCGGGAGCGGTGGACGAGTGGGGGTGCCATGCTTGGCCCCCGCCCTTCGCAATGAACGAATGCCCAAGGACTTTAAGGGACCAAGGAAGGTGCCTAACTACACCCCGGACCTTGAGCCGGCATCATGGGTCGAGAGTTATGAAATCGCCATGGACATGCTTGACGTAAACGAAGCAGTTTGCGCCAGATACTTCACAATGATGCTCGAGGGGTCAGCACGTACTTGGTTAAAAAACTTACCCCCCAACTCAATCCAGACCTGGGCTGAATTGAAGGAGCGCTTCATCAAAAACTTGCGGGGAACCTGCGAACGTCCAATGACGATTGTCGATCTGTAGCACTGCGTTCAGCGTCCTGATGAGTCGGCCCACCATTGGTCACGGCGAGTCGCGGAAATTATCCATTCATCAGACGGTATTACGGCGGCTCAGGCTGTGTTGATCCTCGAGCAGAATTGCCATTACGAACCCCTGGTGCAGAAGCTGGGGCGACTCAAGCGAAAGGTCCAAGACATGGGGGAGCTAATGGATACCCTCACTAGATATGCTGAAGCGGACGACACCAAACATCCCGGTGAGGACGGTAAAGCTAATTTGCCAAAGAAGGGCGAGTCATCCAAAAATATCACCCGGTTCCAGGGACGTAACCGCCGCGATCAGGGAGCCAATGGCAAGAGAAGGCAGCAAGAAGAATCTTCGAATTTAGTCGCCAATACCAACACCAACAATGGCAACCAACAATAGAAGAAAAACAGGGGATACAGCGGTAAGAAGCCGCGCAACTATGAAGAGTTACTCAAGCGCCCTTGCCCACACCATGCCATGGCAGACGACCCGGCGACTCACTCCTGGGAGAACTATTTCGTGATGCGGGAATTTCGGGCGGAGGCGATCAAGAAAAGCCAAAATGATGACCCGGACCAACGGCAGGAACAGTTTGCTGCACCCAACCAACGTCAGAACCCCTTTGGCGGTTTTCTGGAACCGGGGGCTCAGGGAGGCCCGCAGCCGAGCAGCGGCCAGTATCCGGTGCATCACCAGCGCGATATAACCCGCCCGGAGCTTTTCAGCAGCCGCCCCCACAGGGGGCTTCGCAGGGTCAGGATGACAATGGGGGCTTTCGCAACAACCCCAAACAGTTAAGCAATGGGCATTACCACGTTTTCACCACCAATGCTTGCAGACGTGATAAGAAGGTGAGTCACCGGGCGTACAGTGTGTCTGAGCCGGCACTCCCCAGGTACCTCCACTGGTCTGAGCAGACCATATCATGGAGTAGGGAGGATCACCCGCCAAGAGTTGACAATCCTGGCGACTTAGCGTTGGTCGTAGCTCCCCAAGTTGGGGGTACACCCTGTCAAAAGTGCTAATGGATGGCGGCAGCAGCATTAACATCCTGTACTTTGACACTTTCCAAAGGATGAACCTATTGGAAAAGGATTTGATGCCTTTAACCACGGTTTTCCACGGAATCGTCCCGGGTAAGTCAGCATATCCCATAGGCCGAGTCAGACTCACAGTTGCATTTGGAACGGCACACAACTACAGGAGTGAGTCGCTGATGTTTGAGGTGGTCAAATTGAAAAGCCCCTACCATGCGCTATTTGGGCGGCCGGCTTATGCCCGGTTCATGGCTCGCCCATGCTATGTTTACCTTAAGCTCAAGATGCCTGGCCCTAAGGGACCCATTACGGTTGATGGTGATAGAAGGATTGCAAAGGAATGAGAAGAAGGGGACGCGGCTTATGCAGAAGTTGCCTGCGCTGCAGAGGAGCTCAAACATCATCGGGCCAATGTTGACCCGGCTGACATGTCACCCTTAAACAAGCCAACGACAGATGCTGAGTCACCCCTCAAGTTCAAACCAACGGATGACACCAAGACGGTTGATTTCGTTCCAGGCGATTCATCCAAGCAGTTCACCATTGGGACGGGTCTGGATCCCAAATAGGAAAGCGCGCTCATCGAATTCATCCGTGAGAATCGGGACATCTTCGCATGGAAACCTTCTGACATGCCTGGTGTGCCGAAAGAATTCTTTGAGCACCATCTTAATGTTGACCCAAAGGCAAAATCTATCCAGCAGTATCTTTGCAGGTTTAACGAGGAGCGGCGCAAGGCAATCGGGGAAGAGGTTGCCCGTCTCTTATCCGCCGGATTCATCGTGGAAGTTTTCCACCCCAAATGGTTGGCTAACCCTGTCCTGGTACTCAAAAAGAATGGTACCTTCCGTATGTGCACTGATTACACGGACATCAACAGAGCTTGTCCGAAAGACCCTTTCGCTCTTCCCCGCATCGACCAGATTATTGACTCGGTGGTGGGATGCGAACATTTGTGCTTTTTGGACGCCTACTCTGGATATCACCAGATCAAGATGGCTGTGGAGGATCAAGAGAAAACAGCTTTATAACCCCCTTTGGGCCTTTTTCCTATGTGTCAATGCCGTTTGGGCTCAAGAGTGCAGGGGCGACTTATCAGCGCTGCATCCAGAATTGCCTCCGCAGCCAAATCGGGCACAACGTCCACGCCTACGTTGACGACATTGTGATCAAAACCCGCCAGGGGGAGATGCTACTGGAGGATCTCAAGGAAACTTTCGATAATCTGCGGGTATATCAGATGAAGCTGAATCCCACCAAGTGTGTTTTTGGTGTTCCTGCAGGGAAATTTTTGGGCTTCCTGGTGTCTGAGCGTGGCATTGAAGCTAACCCGGACAAGATCGAAGTAGTAACGTCCCTTGGAAAACCAGCAAATGTTAACCAAGTTCAACGAATGGCGGGTCGCATTGCGGCTTTAAGTCGCTCCGTAAGCCGACTGGGAGAAAAGGCGATTCCTCTTTATCAAGTACTAAAGAAATCTGACCATTTTGTTTGGACAGATGAAGCAGATGAAGCCTTCGAAGCCTTGAAACGGCAACTATTCTACCCGCCGGTCTTGGTCGCCCCGACTGAGAAAGAACCCATGCTTCTGTATATTGCGGCAAACTCCAAAGCGGTGAGTGTGGTGGTGGTCGTTGAAAGAAAGGAGGCAGGGAAGGAGTACCCAGTGCAGCTCCGTGTGTATTTTATCAGCGAAGTACTAACCCTTTCCAAGCAATGGTACCCACATTGGCATAAGTTAGTGTATGGGGTGTTTATGGCGAGTCGCAAACTTAAGCATTATTTCCAAGAGCATCCCATCACGATGGTTAGTTCCGCCCCCCTCGGGGACATCATCCAGAATCGGGAGGCAACAGGGCGGATTGCCAAGTGGGCGATTGAACATGGGCTGCATCACGTACGATACACCCCTCGCACAGCCATCAAATCTCAAGCCTTAGTTGATTTCGTCAATGACTGGACGGAGTTGCAGGCCCCAGAGGACAGGCCTGATCTTACATACTGGACCATTTACTTTGATGGATCCAGACAGCTGGAAGGCTCGGGGGCTGGTGTGGTACTGGTATCCCCTCAAGGAGATAAATTTTGTTATGTCCTCCGACTCATGTTTCCGTGCACTAATAATGCCGTGGAATATGAAGCCTTGCTTCACGGCTTGCGACTCGCAAAGGAGATGAACCTTACGCGAGTCAGATGTTTTGGCGACTCTGATCTGGTGGTGCAGCAAGTTTCAGGCACTTGGGATTCTTGAGACCCTGTGATGGTGGCTTACAGAAGAGTTGTATCTGATGTGGCTGGTCACTTCCATGGCTATCAGGTTGATCACATTGACCGGGGCCTCAACGAGGCAGCTGACGCCCTTTCACGTCTTGGCTCTCAGTGAAAGCCGGTTCCCCCCAATGTTTTTCTGGATATTTTGCATAATCCCTCCGTGTGTTTGCCGTCGGAAGAGGAGTTGGCAATACCAGATCCTGAGTCTCAACTCGTGGCAGCTCTCCACATCACACCGGATTGGGTTCTTCCCTATCTGGCCTATCTCGCCCGGGGCGAGTTACCGACAGACGAAGATTTAGCCCACCAAATTGTTTGACGGAGCAAATCCATGGTGATCTTTAATGGCGAATTATATAAGCGGATTGCCTCTGGAGTTTTTCAACGATGCATTTCCTCTGAAGAAGGGTGCATAATCCTAAATAACATTCATTCCGGAGATTGCGGGCATCACGCGGGGTCACGTTCTTTGGTTTCAAAGGCATTCCGTCATGGTTTCTTTTGGTTGACGGCTTATGCAGATGCAGAAGAGATAGTTCGTCGATGCGAGGGTTGCCAGCGTTATGGACGACAGGCTCATGTGCCGGCTCAAGAACTAAGAATGATTCCCATCACTTTGCCTTTCGCGGTCTAGGGGTTAGACATGGTTGGCCCCTTTAAAATGTCATCCAACAAGAAAACCCATTTGCTGGTGGCGGTTGATAAGTTCACCAAGTGGGTTGAGGCAGAACCTATTGGAACTTGCGATGCGGAGACAGCGGTCAAGTTCTTGAAGAAGCTGATTTTCCGGTTTGGATATCCACACAGTATCATTACTGATAATGGCACTAACCTGTCCCAAGGGGCGATGTAGGAGTTTTGTGGTCGAGAGCATATCCGGCTTGATGTTTCTGTGGTCGCTCACCCACAATCTAATGGGCAGGCGGAACGAGTGAATCAGGAGGTTTTACGGGGAATCAAGCCCCGAATCATGGTCCCCTTGGAAAAAAACCCGGGATGTTGGGTCGAAGAGTTGACTTCAGTGCTATGGAGCATCCGGACCACCCCGAACCGGTCCACGGGTTTTACCCCTTTCTTTCTGGTCTATGGAGCAGAAGCTGTTCTTCCCATTGACATAAGGCATGACTCGCCTAGAGTCGCCGCTTATGTGGAGCAGGACAACGAACTGGCATGTCAAGACTCCTTGGACGCCTTAGAGGAGGCACATGACTAGGCTGCGGCCCGTTCGGCCATCTATCAGCAGGATCTACGGTGTTATCACAACCGCCGGGTTAAGAGCCAAACCTTTCAGGAAGGCGACTTAGTGCTTCGGTTGATACAGGATCGAGCTGGCATGCATAAGTTGTCACCGCCATGGGAAGGACCGTTCGTCGTCAGGAAAAATCTTCGCAACGGCTCTTACTATCTGGTGGATCTTCGGCCTAACCAGCCAACCACGGAGGCTGAGTCAACTCGCCCCTAGAATATTGCCCACTTGCGGCCTTATTACACTTGAGCTTTTAAGCTCTGCATTTTGTAAGTTTTTTCGATTCTTATTATAAAGCAATAAAATTAAAATGCCTCCCGACTTGGGGGCTTCCTCTCATTGAGATCAATTTTGTTATCCTGTCGCGACCTTATGAGCCGACGAAAATACTATCTTGGGTGGCGCTTGAGCTTTCTGACTTGCCCTATCCTGTCGCGACCTTATGAGCCGACGAAATCATTATCTTGGGTGGCGCTTGAGCTTTCTGACTCGCCCTATCCTGTCGCGACCTTATGAGCCGACAAAATTACTATCTGGAGTGGCGCTTGAGCTTTCTGACTTGCCCTATCCTGTCGCGACCATATGAGCCGACAAAATCAATATCCTGGGTGGCGCTTGAGCTTTTTGACTCGCCCTATCCTATGGCGACCTTATGAGTCGATGAAATCATTATCTTGGGTGGCGCTTGAGCTTTTTAACTCGCCCTATCCTGTCGCGACCTTATGAGCCGACGAGATTGCTATTTTTTACCTTCCTCGCACTGCCACAAGGTTTTTCAGACTTTTTTCTGATTTATTTCAAAATATTTTGGGACAACTGCTATTTGTCATCACTTATTATTCATGAAGATGATTTCACATATGTTTTTCAAAGCTTAGAACAGGTTGATGATCAAAATCACTTTATCCAAGGCGGGTTAAGCATCATAAGGAAGCTTCAAGCGGCGAATCAAGTATTTCAAATCGCCTTAAGGGCGATATAAGGATTCTTTTTGAAGGTATCACAAAGGCAGTACCGATTCCTAAAAGAGACCTATTACATGGCTCTTATGGACAATTTAATGAAGTTTTATTCTGCTTACGCCCTTGGATCAGCTTGCTGCGAGCTTTGGCCAACCTCAATCTGTAAGTCGCCCAGTACCCAGTTACACTTGGCCAGAGCGGCAAAGTCATCTTCATCGGTCAGGATTGATGAAAGATCCGCGCCCAAGTCAAAAGGATTCTTGGGTCGGCGTGGAGTTAAGCTGGTCGCCACAAAAGTTGGCGGGTTGACCTTTTTGTTCTTACTATCATAGGCGGCATGGTACTTTGATAAGTCCAGACTTGCAGCAAGCTGAGTTGCCGCCAGACAAGAGTCCTTGACAACACGCTGGTAGTCCTCTTCGGCGAATTCTGACCCGTCATCCTTGAGTTGAGGAAAGCCCGCCGCTACTTCTTCTGGGTTGATCTCTGGAGCATATGCTAAGCATCGGCTCAGTGTAGTTAGTACCCCCTTCCGGGCGGCTGACCAAGTTAACTCGCCAATCTGGGGAGGAAGCGTGGATAGGCAGCCAAGCATCTTCTTTATGGATGTTATAGGCTCCTTGGCGCCCATCACTGCTTTCACAGTCAGCACACTGCCGGTATATAGCTGCTCTGTCAGCGTGTAAATCGCCTTCAACGTTAGAACGCAATCATCCTGAAGGTTGGTGGCTCTTGGACCTGTACAAGGGGTAATGATAATCAGCGACTCAGATAAGAGTTGTTTGTTTAAAAAGGTCAAGAGTTAGTATTTTACCAAATACGGCTTGCGCCATGTTTGAGATGTGAAGTTTTAAACCGGACAGCTCTTGCTGCACAGTAACCAGCTTGGCTTCAGCCTTTTCTGATCGCTTTGATGAAGCATCTTGGTCAGCTTGAGCCCTTTTTAAATCGGCTTTTAGTTTTTCCATCTCAGCTAAGACCAGTTGATACTTCTCCTCGAATTTGGCCCGGGCATCCTCTTGATCAGATAAGCTCTTCTTCAAGTCGCCAAGTGTTGATTCAGTCTGGATAAGAGTTTCCTGTTGAAACATATGGTTAAGGGGCAAGTCTCAGAACTATTGCAAGCAACATCCCTGACACTTGGGGGCTAATGTATAATTTTTCCAAGACAAAATTATACTGCATCAAGACCCGGCTCATCTTTTTACTGATGACCCGGCCCTTGGGGGTTACTGGTCGAAAGTTTTTTAAAGTCATCAAGACCCGGCTCATCTTTTTACTGATGACCCGGCCCTTGGGGGTTATTGCTCGAAAGTTTTTTAAAGTCATCAAGACCCGGCTCAACTTTTTATTGATGACCCGACCCTTGGGGGTTACTGGTCGAACGTTTTTTAAAGTCATCAAGACCTAGCTCATCTTTTTACTGATGACCCGACCCTTGGGGGTTATTGGTCAAAAGTTTTTTAAAGTCATCAAGATCCGGCTCATCTTTTTACTGATGACCCGGCCCTTGGGGGTTACTGGTTGAAAGTTTTTTAAAGTCATCAAGACCCGGCTCATCTTTTTACTCATGACCCGGCCCTTGGGGGTTACTGGTCGAAAGTTTTTTAAAGTCATCAAGACCCGGCTCATCTTTTTACTGATGACCCGATCCTTGGGGGTTAATGGGGATAATATAATATACAACAAAACTTACCTCATGTTTATTTTTCAGCATCCGAAGCAGGCTTTTCTCCATCTCATAACTCGCCTCCAGGCGACTTGCAAAACCAGAGCAAAGTTCTTTGAATTCCAAATGTTCATATTCAGAGAGCTTAGGCTTGGAGAGTCTAGACTCAGAAACAGTTTGAGATGACGATGGCACATGCTTTGATAAAACTGATGTGGCCGGTTTAGAGAAGCTGGTACCAGTGATAATTACAGCGTCCGGATCTTCTGCTGTAGTCAATGGACTTGGCGGCTTGGGGGCATCCATTGTTTCCTTGGGAGAGCTAGGGAGATCCACTTGATCCTCAGGTTTTTCTTGGGCCGGGTTATCTTGGATCGGCGCCGGCTCTTTGGTAGGCTCCGTGATTATGATAGGAGTTGACCCGCTGGTTTTCCTTTTCTTCGCCTGTGCCCTGAAAGAGGAAAGAGGCGCGTTTAAAGACTGAAAATTTATCACCATCAGGTTCAAAGTAAAATTATCAAATGACTTACCCAGGGACACGGATCATTGGCGGAAGTGTCGACATTACTGAGTCGCCAGATGTAGGAGGAGAATCCTGCAAGAGTTGTACGTCGAAGATATAAGCGGGTTACAAATGCGATCCAAAGAAACATGAAGAAGTGTTGTTCAAGGATACCTCATTTGGCCTTTTCTTGTTCTTTGTTGGTAAGCTGGACACCAGATCACCGGAATGACTTCGGGTCTTCCGATTTGAAGTGTATTGTGCTTTCTTCAGAAGAAAATTTGGGTCCAAACAAGCATTTGGATGTGAGAGGGGAACTTTCCCACAAATTCGCTTGGCCGGCTTAGGTGGAGAAGGAGATGAATCGGAGGAAACAGAAATTACCTCTACGGAATCCTCCTGGCTTTCGTTGTCTTCATTCTATCCAAGAGATGCAGAGATATAAATACAAAGTTAACAGTAATGGATGGCGAGTTAAGATAAGATAGGTCTTTACCTCCGAAGGTGCGTCACCGACTTGAGATTCATCCCTAAACCCTAATCACAGCAGCTTTGCCCTTGCCCTTGGTTTTCTTCTTTGGAGGCGGCCTAGCTTGCTTCATGGCTGGCTTTTTGGGCTTCTTGGACCAAAATTTATCACCTTCCTGAAATGGCATATGTTATAACAGGCCATGATTCGAATGAAACATAAGGAGTAAAGACAAAAGGCGGGTTAAAGTTGCTTACCTTGGGTGCCGGATTAATCTTGCAGAAGGGTTTAAGGCCTATTTGGCCGCATTTTCCCGCAGGCTCGCCGGTCAGCTTCTTGATGATGGTGACAATATCATTTTCCGTTAAAGCCGTGCGGAAGTAACATTGAGGATGATCTAGGGTGCCGTCAAATTTGCACATTAACCCGTCCCGGCGACTTAAAGGGAGGATGCGCCATTCGACCCAGCAGCGGATCAAGTCAACCCCAGTAAGGCCGTTGTTTGTCAAAGATCTTAACTCAGACAATACTGGGATAAAATCTGATTCCTCCTCTTCGGTGAGCTTGTCCGGGAGCTTGAAATTCGTTGGAAGGCGATCTTCCCTATAACCCAGAAGCTTGTTTTCACCTCCAGGCGAGGTCTCTTGACAATATAACCAAGACTCGCCCCAGCCTTTGGGGTGGCTTGGCATGGCGAGTGACGAAAATGGGCTATCCCTGCGGCGCTGAACATTTACACCGCCGAGCTCCAGGCTGGGGCCGTTGTGAAATTCCGTTTGGCGATTTAAGTGGAAGAAATATCAGAATAAGGGAACTGAGGGTTTCATCCACAGGTAAGCCTAACAAAACACCTGGAACTGGCATAGGTTGCTTATCGAGTTGGGCCCTAGATCCTGGAGCCGGACATTCATGAAAGCCATGGCGTCTCTAAGGAACTTCGATCCAGGCGGCTTAAAATCCCGCTCAAGGTGTTCAACGAAAACAACTATCTCCCCTTCTTTGGGATTGGGGATTTCCTCTCCGAACTCGGTACGCCAACCGATAACATCCTGAGGGTCCAAATTTCCCGTTTTCACATAATCCTCTAGTATGGCATCATTGACCTTGGTAGGGAGCCAGTCACTTTTGAAGACGGCGCACGTGCTACAAAGGAATTAAGTACGGGTGAATTGACACGCCAGAACATCTACTGTAAGAGGTGAAACACTTTCATTTGACTCGCCAAATAATTTGTCCGCGGGCTGAGGAAAAATCTTGACCCGCCAAATGAAGGCCCGAGTCAGGTTGCTATGGCGACTTACGAAGTTTGGCTACTTAAAAGAGTTGTGTCTCAAGGCGTCAAAGGTATTTATCCAAAAATGGTGAAGTATGAAGACTACAAACAGTTTTCACATAACGAACAGTAGATTATGGATCTACTGGACAGTTGAAAATAAATACGGAAAATGACCGGATACGACAACCTACAACCAAGATGGGATAATACTGTTGTTTTGGTGAAATACTACTCTAAGTGTGCAAATCGAGGGTGGACAAATAAAGGTATTAGAGATATTGGTTTTCTCATCGTCATCGATATCAACAAATCGAGGACAAGTAACAACTATTCGAGAAAGTATCAAAATCATGGCAGTGATGAACTTCGAAGAAGAATGGGGATCTGCTCGTGAGTGAACGGAGACCTAACCTGGTGGGTTCGGCCGGAGATGGTCGACGGCGACGAAGGCTTCTGGAGGGGCGCGAAAAGCTCGGACGGGCGCGGAAACCTTCGGCGGCGACGAAGTGCTTGAGAGCAACGAGGTGGTCGACGATGATGAGATGGTCGATGACGGAAAGCAGCTTGGCCGTAGTGAAGTGCTTGACGGCGACAAGATCCTTGGGCGGCACCAAAGCTTTCGGGCGACGGCAAGAAATGCGGTCGGTGGCGGAGCTCTCGGGAGGCAATAAGGGTTTTTGCTGTGATAATGGGGAGAAGGGTGACAAGACTGGTGGGTGGAATGCGGCAGACCTGTCCCCCCCACCTATTTAACATGACAGGCGCTGGAATCGAGGCGCCATGAGCGGGAACCGCCAAAGGATAAAGATTCTCCATGATGGCGCTCCGAAAATTTTGGGATAGCGATACCAAAGGATCCGTTGGGATTACGTCATTATCATTTACGGAATTCAAGGGATAAGAAGATACCAACGAGAAATGGTTTGGCGATTTAAGTTTTTCCGCAACAGATGGCGGGTTAAGTTCATGGCGTATGGAGAAGGATGAAAAATGAATCGCCCTTAACTGAGCAAGAATATTGGCGTGAAGAAAATTCAAGTCAATCCGGGGCCTAATGTTGGGGATATTACCTATTGATAACCCGCCCTAGTTGGGCCGGGTCACCAAATCAGGCGATTCATCTAAGCGTGGTTCGGGCCTTGGCCTGGCAAGACCGAAGGTTGTATGGCGGTTTACAACTTCCGGAAGGTCTCCAAGCTTTGGAAGATGGCGACTTAGAGATCGTAAAAGTCACGTTTGTAGAAAGGAAAGTACCCTTGTAAACCCTAGGGACTCGACCTGTATATAAAGGCGAGTCCCAGGGAAGAAGAGGGCTGGTTAGAAATCATCAAGTGCTAGGTCTGGCGAGTTACACCCTCCTTGTAATCGAAACTCCATCAATACAACTCAAAGCAGGACGTATGCCTTTACCTCCTCACGAGGGGCCGAACCTGGGTAAATCGCCGTCTCACTCCCGTTCAACCGCTTTGAGTCGCCACCAAAGTGCGATGGCTCCAATACTAAGTCCTTTCACGAGGACATCTGCCGTGACAAAACCACGACAAAGGGCGTAGGAAGTTGTTCCTGTGGCGCCTATGCCAATTGAAGTGGAAACTGATGATAGTGATCATCAAGCTTCAGATCAAGCTACCACAAACCTCGTAGGTCGATAAGTTCGCGTACTGCTACATAGTGGTACGGTAACCCTGTCTTGGAGGTCATGTTGTTGAACAAGAGTGAACCTACTAGCTATGGAGAAGCGATGGTAGGCCCGGATTCCGGCAAATGGCTGGAGGCCATGAAATCCGAGAGAGGATCCGTGTATAAAAACAAAGTGTAGACTTTGGAAGAACTACTTGATGGTCGTAAGACTATTAAGTACATATGGATCTTTAAAAGGAAGACATACGATGATGGTGAAAAGTCACCATTAAAAAAAGCTCTACTTGTCGCAAAGATGTTTCCGGCAAGTTCAAAGAGTTGACTATGATGAGACTTTCTCACTCGTAGCGATGCTAAAAGTCTGTTGGAATTATGTTAGCAGTTGTTGCATTATTTATGAAATATTTCACATAGGATGTCAAAACATTGTTTCCTCGACGGTTTCCTTGAGGAAAGGTTGTATGTGATACAACGAGAAGGTTTTGTCAATCCTAAGGATGCTAACAAGTATTCAAGCTCTAGCGATCCTTCTATGGACTGGTGCAACCATCTCGGAGTTGGAATATACGCTTTGATGAGATGATCAAAGTTTTTGGGTTTAAACAAGGTTTGTGAGAAACTTGTATTTCCAAAGAAGTGATTGGGAGCATGATGTCTACTACGCAACCTTCTCCTTGTAGATGTTGTTGGGCCTCCAAGTGTAGAGGTTTGTAGGATAGTAGCAATTTTCCTCAAGTGGGTGACCTAAGGTTTATCAATCCGCAGGAGGCGTAGGATGAAGATGGTCTCTCTCTCAAGCAACCCTGCAACCAAATAACAAAGATTCTCTTGTGTATCCAACACACCCAATACAATGGTAAGTTGTATGGGTTCACTAGTTCGGCGAAGAGATGGTGATAAAAGTGCAATATGGATGGTAGATATAGGTTTTTGTAATCTGAAATTACAAAAACAGAAAGGTAACTAGTAGTAAAAGTGAGCACGAACAGTATTGCAATGCGTGGAAACAAGGCCTAGGGTTCATACTTTCACTAGTGAAGTTCTCTCAACAAAGATAACATAATTGGATCATATAACTAGCCCTCAACGTGCAACAAAGAGTCACTCCAAAGTCACTAATAGTGGAGAACAAACAAAGAGATTATTGTCGGGTACGAAACCACCACAAAGTTATTCTTTCTGATCAATCTATCATAGAGTTCGTACTAGAATAACACCTTAAGATACATATCAAGAAAGACCCTAATGTCACCTAGATAATCCATTGTCACCTCAAGTATCCGTGGGCATGATTATACGATATGCATCACACAATCTCAGAATCATCTATTCAACCAACACAGAGAACTTCAAAGAGTGCCCCGAAGTTTCTACCGGAGAGTCAAAACGTGTGCCAACCCATATGCATAGGTTCCCAATGTCACAAACCCACAAGTTGATCACCGCAGATAGACACGTGCAAGACATGCATCAAATGTTCTCAAAGACTCAATCCAATAAGATAACTTCAAAGGGGAAACTCAATTCATTACAAGAAGGGAGAGGGGGAAGAACATCATAAGATCCAACTATAGTAGCAAAGCCCATGGTACATCCAGATCAAGACATCTCAAGAACACGAGAGAGAGAGAGAGAGAGAGAGAGACCAAACACATAGCTACTGGTACATACCCTTAGCCCCGAGGGAGAACTACTCCCTCCTCGTCATGGAGATCGCCGGGATGATGAAGATGGCCACCGCAGATGGGTTCCCCCTCCGGCAGGGTGCTGGAACGGGCTCCCAATTGGTTTTTGGTGCCTACAGAGGCTTGCGGCGGTGGAAATCCCGATCTAGGTTTCTTTTTGGGGGTTTCTGTATTTATAGGAATTTATGGCGGTGGAATTACGTCAGTTGGGCCCACGAGGAGATCACAAGCCTGCTAGGCCACGCCTAGGGGGGGCGGGACTCCCGGGCTTGTGACTCCCTTGTGGCTCTTCTGGCCTTCTTCCAAACCTTCGGGGGTCTCTTTTGGTCCAAAAAAATCATCGTAAAGTTTTATTCCATTTGGACTCCGTCTGAAAAAGGGTCAAAAACACGGAAAAAACAGAAACTGACACTTGGCACTAAGTTAATAGGTTAGTCCCAAAAAAGATATAAAATAGCATATTCATGCATATAAAACACCCAAAGTTGACAATAGCATGGAACCATCAAAAATTATAGATACGTTGGAGATGTATCAAGCATCCCCAAGCTTAACTCCTGCTCGTCCTCAAGTAGGGAAGTGATAAAGACCAAATTTTTGGAGTGGAATGCTACCTAACATATTTGTCCTTTGTAACTTCTTTCTTGTGGCATGAATGTTCAGATCCGTAAGATTCAAAACAATAGTTTTCTATTGACATGAAAACAATAATACTTCGAGCAAACTAGCAACATAATCATGAACTTTGAAAATAACAAGGCCAAAGAAAGTTATCCCTACAAAATCATATAGTCTGGCCATGCTCCATCATCCTCACACAACTAATTTAAATCATGCACAACCCCAGTATTGGCCAAGTAATTGTTTTCGCACTCTTACTTTCTCAAACTTTTTATAACTATCACGCAATACATGAGCGTGAGCCATGGATATAGCACTATAGGTGGAATAGAGTGTGGTGGTGGTGGTGAGACAAAAAGGAGGAGATGGTCACATTGACTCGGCGTACCAATGGGCTATGGAGATGCCCATTAATAGATATCAATGTAAATGAGTAGGGATTGCCATACAAAGGATGGACTAGAGCTATAAGTATGTGAAAGCTCAAAAGGATAATTAGTGGGTGTGTATCCAACTTGCTTGCTCACGAAGACCTAGAGCAGTTTTGAGGAAGCCCATCATTGGAATATACAAGCCAAGTTATATAATAAATATTCCCACTAGCATATGGTGGTGACGAAACGAGAGGCTCTCAATCATGAAGAACATGGTGCTATTATGAAGCACAAGTGTGGAAAAAGATAGTAGCATTGTCCCTTCTCTCTTTTTCTCTTCTTTTTTTCAATTGGGCTCTTGGGCCACCTCTTTTTTGTATTTGGGCTCTTTGGCCTATTTTTTTTATTTCCTCACATGGGACAATGCTCTAATAATGATGATCATCACACTTTTATTTACTCACAACTCAATACTTAAAGCAATGATGACTCTATATGAAATGCCTCCGGCAGTGTACCGGGATGTGCAACGATCTAGCTTAGCGTATGACGTTGAAACATCTCACTAGCTATCTTACGATCATGCAATGGCGATATGAAAGTGACGGCACATGTCATGAGACAGAACGGTGGGAGTTGCATGGCAATATATCTCAGAATGGCTATGAAAATGCCATAATAGGTTGGTATGGTGGTTTTTTTAGGAAGGTATATGGTGGGTTTGTGCACCGGCGGAAGTTGCGCGGCACTAGAGAAACTAGCAATGGTGAAAGGTGAAAGTGCATCTATACCATGGACTCACATTTTTCATTAAGAACTCATATACTTATTGCGAAAGTTTTTATTAGTAATCGAAACAAAGTGCTAAACGCATACTCCTAGGGGAAGGGTTGGTAGGTGTTAACCACCGCGCGATCCCGACCGCCACACAAAGGATGACAATCAATAAATCAATCATGCTCCGACTTCCTAACACAGCGGTTCACCATACGTGCATGCTACGGGAATATCTAACCTCAACACAAGTATTTCTAGATTCACAACACCCTACTAGCATAACTCTAATATTACCATATCCATATCTCAAAACCAATTCAGAGGAATCAAACTTCTCTTACTAATCAATGCACATGAATATGAAGGTTTTTATCCTCTTTGGATGCCTATCATATTAGGACTAGATTCATAACCTAAGCAAGGTACCACGCTGTTTAAGACTCTCAAAAGATCCAAGTGAAGCACGAGAGTTCAACCAGTTCTATAAAATAGAACCATTGCAATGCTCTACAAAGATATAAGTGAAGCACTAGAGCAAAAGACAAACTACTCCAAAAGATATAAGTGAAGCTCAATGAGTAGTTGAACAACTATTTGTCGATGTGGAGACTCTCCCATCTAATAATTTCAGATCCTAAGTACCTTATTCAAACAAAATAAAATGATGCTCCAAGCAAAACACATATCATGTGGTGAATAAAAATATAGCCCCAAGTAAAGTTACCAATGGATTGAAGACGAAAGAGGGGATGCCTTCCCGGGGCATCCCCAAGCTTAGGCTTTTTGGTATCCTTGAATATGGCTTGGGATGCCTTGGGAATCCCCAATCTTAGGCTCTTGCCACTCCTTGTTCCATAGTCCATCGAAACTCTACCCAAAACTTGAAAACTTCCCAACACAAAACTTAACGGAACTTCGTGAGATGGGTTAGTATGATAACGAGCAAATCAATCACTTGGGTACTGTAAAAACAAGACTCATAATTATTTTCACACAATGCCTACTGTATCTTACTATTTCCACAATTTATATCACTTAATATAATCTATGGAAACAAGCAAACTATGTATTGAAAACAGAATCTATCAAAAACAGAACAATCTGTAATGATCTGAATGAGAACCATACTTTTGTACCTCCAAAAATTCTGAACAATTATGACAATTAGGGAAATTGGTATGTAAACTAGCAGCAAAATAAATCAACTCAAAATCTCTCTATGGATAGAAATTAAAAATAATTTAGTGAGCAGAAAGTTTCTTTCTTTTTCAGCATGATTAAATAGCTATCATCCAAACTAATCATAAAGGCTTTACTTGGCACAAACACAAAAATAAACACAAAAGACACAATCATAAAAGAATTATGATGGTGTGGACAAAACAAAACAGAAACAAAAAATCAAAAATAAATTCATTGGGTTGCCTCCCAACAAGCGCTATTGTTTAACGCCCTTAGCTAGGCATGATGATTTCAATGATGCTCACATAAAAGATAAGGATTGAAGCACAACGAGAGCATCATGGAGCATGTGGCTAGCACATTTAAGTCTAACCCACTTCCTATGCATAGGGATTTTGTGAACAAACAACTTGTTGGAGCAAGAATCAACTAGCATATGAAGGCAAAACAAGCATAGCTTCAAAAATTTCAACACATGGAGAGGAAGCTTGATACTATTGCAATAAGTAGAAGCATATGATCCTCTCTCATAGTAATTTTCAGTAGCATCATGAATGAATTCAACAATGTAACCAGCACCTAAGGCTTTTTTTTCATGATCTACAAGCATAGGAATTTTACTACTCTCCACATAAGGAAATCTATTCTCAAGAATAGTAGTGGGAGTATTGTAAAAGACTTGAGCACTACAAATTGTGTCCACAATGAAAAAGCAAGGTTTAGCAAAGGGGTTCTCGAGAGTATGAAAAGTTTTATCATCCCTCTTCTTTATAGCATAAGTATCCTCACAATAATCATCATAGATAGGGGGCATGCTTTCATTAAAATGATTTTGATCATTCAAAGTGGAAGAACTAAAAAGATCATCTTCATCAAATATAGCATCCCCAAGCTTGTGGCTTTGCGTATCATTAGCATCATGGGTATTAAAAGAATTCATGCTAACAACATTGAAATCATGCTCATCGTTCACATATTATGTGCCAAGCATTCTCTGTAATTCTTCTTTCAGCACTTGAGCACAATTTTCCTTCCCATTATGCTCACGAAAGACATTGAAAAGATAGAGCATATGAGGCATCCTCAATTCCATTTTGAGTAGTTTTCTAGAGAAATAACAAGAAACAAAAAGATTCGATTGTAAGATCTAAAGATATACCTTCAAGCGCTAACCTCCCCGGCAACGGCGCCAGAAAAGAGCTTCGTTGACGGGATGTCAGTGCCGCTTACCTAACCTCCCCGGCAACGGCGCCAGAAAAGAGCTTGATGTCTACTAAGAAACCTTCTCCTTGTAGACGTTGTTGGGACTCCAAGTGCAGAGGTTTCTAGGACAGTAGCAATTTTCCCTTAAGTGGGTGACCTAAGGTTTATCAATCCGCAGGAGGCGTAGGATGAAGACGGTCTCTCTCAAGCAACCCTGCAACCAAATAACAAAGAGTCTCTTGTGTCCCCAACACACCCAATAGAATGGTAAGTTGTATAGGTGCACTAGTTCGGCGAAGAGATTGTGATACAAGTGCAATATGGATGGTAGATATAGGTTTTTGTAATCTGAAATTACAAAAACAGCAAGGTAACTAGTAGTAAAAGTGAGCACGAACAGTATTGCAATGCATGGAAACAAGGCCTAGGGTTCATACTTTCACTAGTGAAGTTCTCTCAACAAAGATAACATAATTGGATCATATAACTAGCCCTCAACGTGCAACAAAGAGTCACTCCAAAGTCACTAATAGTGGAGAACAAACGAAGAGATTATTGTCGGGTACGAAACCACCACAAAGTTATTCTTTCTGATCGATCTATCATAGAGTTCGTACTAGAATAACACCTTAAGATACGTATCAAGAAAGACCCTAATGTCACCTAGATACTCCATTGTCACCTCAAGTATCCGTGGGCATGATTATACAATATGCATCACACAATCTCAGAATCATCTATTCAACCAACACAGAGAACTTCAAAGAGTGCCCCGAAATTTCTAGCGGAGAGTCAAAACGTGTGCCAACCCCTATGCATAGGTTCTTGCTACTTCTCAAACAACAGCGCCAGAAATTGACACGTTGACGGAGAAGGGGCTTGCATTGATTTTTCCCTTGAAGAGGAAAGGGTGATGCAGCACAGGAGCAGTAAGTATTTCCCTCAGTTTGAGAACAAAGGTATCGATCCAGAAGGAGGGCCTCGTCAAGTCCAGAGTACCTACGCAAACACAAACAAGCTTGCACCCAACGCTTCAAAGGGGTTGTCAATCCCTTCAAGATTGTTTGCAAAGTGAGAACTGAAAGCAGAAAGTGCAACGAAGTAAAAAGTGTAAGGCTGAAAATATGGTGTGGAGTAGATCCGGGGGACATAGTGTTCACTAGAGGCTTCTCTCAAAATAGCAAATATCACGGTGGGTGAACAAATTACTGTCGAGCAATTGATAGAACCGCGCAAAGTCATGACGATATCTAAGGCAATGATCATACATATAGGCATCACGTTCGAGACAAGTAGACCGATACTTTCTGCATCTACTACCATTACTCCACACATCGACCGCTATCCACCATGCATCTAGTGTATTGAGTTCATGACGAACAGAGTAACGCCTTAAGCAAGATGACATGATGTAGAGGGATAATCTCAAACCAATGATGAAAACTCTATCTTTTTACCCTTGATGGAAAAAACACGATGTGTGCCTCGCTACCCCTTCTGTCACTGGGTGAGGTCACCACACGTTATGAACCCAAAACCAAGCACTTCTCCCATTGCAAGAATCATAGATCTAGTTGGCCAAACAAAACCCATAAATCGAAGAGCATTACAAGGATATGAAATCATGCATAAGAGAGATCAGAAGAAACTCAAATAAGATTCATAGATAATTTGATCATAAATCCACAATTCATCGGATCTCGACAAACACATTGGAAAAGAAGATTACATCGGATAGATCTCAATGAAGATCATGGAGAACTTTGTATTGAAGATCCAACAGAGAGAAGAAGCCATCTAGTTACTAGCTATGGACACGTAGGCCTATGGTGAACTACTCACGCATCATCGGAGAGGTCATGGTGTTGATGAAGAAGCCTCCGTATCTGAATCTCCCCTCCGGCAGGGCACCAGAACGTGCCCCAAATGGTATCATGTGGAGACAGAAGCATGCGGTGGTGGAAAAGTACTTTCGATGATCTCTTGATTTTTTTGGGATTTTTAGGGAATTTATAGGCGCAACCCCTAGGGCAGAGGACGCCCGGGGGGCCCACAAGCCTGTGGGCCACGGCCTCCCCCTGGCGGTGGGGTGGGGGCTTGTGGGGCCCGTGAGGCTCCCCTGCCTTGGCTCTCCAGCTTCCCTATCTTCTTCCGTTCGAGAAAAAATCTTTTTGGGGGTTTTCTTCCGTTTGGACTCCGTTTCATAATCTCCTCTGAAAGGGATCAGAAACATGGAAAAAATAGGAACTGGCACTTGGCACTGAGTTAATAAGTTGGTCCCAAAAAATATATAAAAGGCATGCATAACATCCAAAGTTTGACAAGATAATAGCTTGAAACCATTAAAAATTATAGATACGTTGGAGACGTATCAGTTCCCAATGTCACGAACCCGCAAGTTGATCACCAAAACATACATCGAGTACTCACATGAATCAAACGTGTGCCAACCCATATGCATAGGTTCCCAATGTCACAAATCCGCAAGTTGATCACCGCAGATAGACACGTGCAAGACATGCATCAAGTGTTCTCAAAGACTCAATCCGATAAGATAACTTCAAACGGGGAAACTCAATTCATTACAAGAAGGGAGAGGGGGAAGAACATCATAAGATCCAACTATAGTAGCAAAGCCTGTAGCGACCCGACTCAAGACGAGTCAAGCCTCTGGTGTTTCCGTACCATCCCAAGATCATGCTGGTACACACACAGTACATAATGTATATATTCAAGAGTTCAATCACACAGCTTTATTAATTGAAATATCATAAAGAGTACTTTATTACAATAAAAGGATTACAATAAAGTGGTTGAAGGCCAACTCATGAGATTATCTAACGCAGACTAAGCGGAAGCATCAGGTAGACGAGTCCATCCGACTCCAAGGGCATGTCGCTGAGCGCAGATCGTAGCCTCACTCCTGGTCGGAAAAGTACTCTACAACATGATACGTTGCTGCCGTGTAGGTCAGCATATTGAATATGCCGACAAGTCATCAAAGAGAGGAGGGTAAAATAATAATCAACTATCTCTACATGCATATTTGGCCGGTGGAGCTAAGTTTTGCATAAATCCAGTTTTATCCTACAACAAGAGGGGTTGAAAGCAAAATATTACTACAATGTTTGTTGTTAACGAGATGGTTCCGCCAACCAATTCTCGTGCCCGAATAGTTGTTAACACCCACATCATTGTTAAGTTGTGTCGAGAGTTCAGGGGAAATTCAATGCCTTCGGCTCAAGTTGTCCATGACCGTGGACACGGCTAATCGATTAAGTTGGGCACTCTGCAGAGTTTTGCACACGTTCCCCACAAGATTTGATCGCCTCCGGGTTTGTCCTCGCACTTCAGGGTGTTTGAAGACCGGATGATCAAAACATGGTCTTTCAACGGGTCCCTCTGAATCCCTGTCGGTGCCCATCCATTCCGACTGTTCTTCTACATCTGCTAGCACCGCCTGTCCAGAGTCGCCGTGTTGTCCAACCAAGCCAGAGCCCATAATGACTTGTGGCTATGGAGGTAAGCCTTGAGTCTTGAAGTCTCCGTCCGTCTCTTCGAGCCTGGGTGAAGCTTTCCGTAGGATGACATGGCCTCTCCAGCATCCCGGGCATCCACTGGGTTCTCCAGGGAGCCGATCAACCGTCCTTCACCCAGAGTTGCATTGCGTCCGAGGTCTTGAAAATCTTGTCTTAGTCCGGTCTTGATTATTTAGTCAACCTCGCATCACTCGTGGTATACACTCAACCGATAAAACCTAAGTAAAGGAGTTCAACACGCGCCGGTATGGCAGAAACTTGTTTCTGTTGAAAACACCAGTAAAAATACTTTAAATTTTTTGAAACATCTACCACAGTAAGGTTTTATCACTAGGAAGCAATAGCAAAAAGAATCAACTCAAAATCATTTTTTAAACTCCTGGAATAGGCAAAACAAGGTTTAAACTAAATATGATCTAACTTATATTTGGAAATTTCAAACATAGACAAATTATATGTTTTTAAGAATTACAGGAAATTTGTGAGCTACTGGAAAAAAGAATCAATGTCATTGGACTTCGGGATCAAAAGTTGTGGCCAAAACAAAACAGAAACTTTCTGTTTTTGTAATATAGACAGAAAAATATAAAGCTAACTAGTACTAAAAAGAGGGTACACGTGGCATGCTACTATTGGCTGCGGAGGGCGTTTGTTGTAAAGCTAGGAGCAAACAGCCTAGCTCTAATCGAAGCTACTGGCTAATAGTATAAGTGAAAATAAACCGCTGGTTTACTGAACTAAACCGAAGGGGTAACTAGGGATCTAATCTAGACCATATATCCAAGATCTAACGGTTACAAAAAGAAAAAGAAGAAGAACAGAGAGGGGAGAAGAGCTACTGTGCTGGGAGGAGTAGCTCCAGCGAGGTGGGCCGTCGCCGGCGAGGGAGGGAGCTCCGGGGGGCGGTGGAGGAGTCGGGGCGGCGGCGGCGGGGTAGACCTTCGGCGAAGGGGGCCCTCGGGCGGAGCGGAGAGGGGCCTGGGCGCTGCTCCAGTAGGCGATGGAGGTGGCAGCAGCTTGCTGCTCCGGCGGCCGGGCTCGGGCGGCGAGAGAACGGGGCGGGGTGGCGGCGAGGGTGGGAACGGGGCGGCCGGGGGCTGGGCTCTATATATAGGCTAGGGGAGGGAGTAGAAAGGAAGGGGAGGGAGAGAATCGGGGAAGGATCCCTGGTTCCTGGGAGGAGTCGGTCTCGGCTGTAGCTTGGAAGGAGGAGGAAGGTGGCCGACGTGGTGTGTTGGCTCGGGTGGTGGGGGCCACTGGCCATAGAGAGGGAGGCGGTGGAGAGAGGGTCGGTTGGCCTGAATCAAAGGGATTTAGATCCCGGGTACTACGGGATTTCGGCCCAGCCTTATATGGCGCTCGGGGGCGGTTCTAAAGAAAAAAAAATACCTTCCTATTTCTAACTGTTTCCGAGACAGAAAATAAAAACGAATAAAAAGGAAATAAATCAAAATATTAATATAGGGTATTATATACCAAAAAATTCAGAAAAATATCCTCTACCCAAATAACATTTTTCCAAAGAAAAAATAAAAACTTTAAAAAAATGTTTTTTCGGAAATTCCCAAATTTGCTTTATTTCTTTTGCAAATAATCCTTGGATTTCTTGGCTCAAATATTTCAGAAATTTGCCCGCACTTTGGAGGGTCATTTTCCTCCGCTCTCTCTCTCTTGCGTGCAAGAGAGTATTTTTTCCGGGCTTTTCTCGTGCGAGGAAAAATGGAAAATGCAAATCAAAGACGAAGGAAATTCACGAGCTAAATTTATTTCAATCACTTATGCATAGATGCTTAGCTACAATGTAAAACATTCCCAATTACAAAAAATTGGGATGTTACAAACCTACCCACCTTAAGATGAATCTCGCCCTCGAGATTCGGGTTGGCTAGAAAACAGGTGCGGGTGGTCTCGACGAAGATCCTCTTCTCGTTCGGAGGTGGCTTCTTCCTCGGTGTGGTGGCTCTACAACACCTTGCAGAACTTGATGATCTTGCTGCGGGTAACTCGGTTGGCAGTCTCGAGAATCCGGACGGGTTTCTCCTCATACGTTAGATCACTGTCAAGCTGTATGGCCTCTAGGGGCACTGTATCTCTCAGCGGAACATCGGCCCTCTCAGCGTGGCATTTCTTCAACTGGGAAACATGGAAGACATCATGAACTCCGGACAATCCTTCCGGTAGTTCCAGTTTGTATGCAACTTCGCCTCTACGTTCAAGAATTTTGTAGGGGCCAATGAAACGAGGTGCTAGTTTTCCTTTCACACCGAATCTCTTGATTCCTCGAAGTGGAGACACCCGAAGATATGCTCGGTCTCCCACTTCGTACGTTACTTCCTTGCGTTTGCTATCAGCATAACTCTTCTGCCTGGACTGAGCTATCTTGAGTCGGTCACGAATAAGCTTGACCTTCTCTTCAGAATCTCGGATAAGGTCGGGACCAAAAAGTTGTCGGTCTCCAACTCCATCCCACATCAATGGTGTTTTGCACCTCCTTCCGTATAGAGCTTCGAAAGGGGCCATCTTCAGACTGGTCTGGTAGCTGTTGTTGTATGAGAACTTGGCAATACGGTAAATTGTCATCCCAACTAGACCCATAGTCTAGTGCACAAGCTCTCAACATGTCCTCCAGAATTTGATTGACTCTCTCGGTCTGTCCATCTGTCTGCGGGTGAAAAGCTGTACTGAACTCCAATCTCGTTCCCAAGGTTTCATGCAGTTGGTGCCAAAATTTTGATGTGAACTGAGTCCCTCTATCGGACACAATGCTCTTCGTTACTCCGTGAAAACATACGATCCTCGTCATATATATCTTGGCCAGCTTGGCACTCGTGTAAGTAGTCTTCACCGGAATGAAGTGAGCTACCTTGGTCAAGTGATCGACCACAACCCAAATAGAATCATAGCCAGAACGGGTCTGAGGTAATCCTGTGATGAAGTCCATACCAAGCTTTTCCCATTTCCATTCGGGTATCGGCAGAGGTTGGAGCAAACCTGCTGGCTTCTGATGCTCGGCTTTCACTCGCTGACAAACATCACATATTGCTACGAACTCAGCAATGTCTTTCTTCAATCCTGTCCACCAGAAACTTTCTTTCAGATCCAGATACATCTTGGTGTTACCGGGGTGTATCGAGTACGGGGAATCATGGGCCTCCTGAAGTATCAACTTCTTGAGTTCGGGATCATTGGGCACATAGATGCGATCCTCAAACCATAAAGTTCCGTGTTCATCCTCACGAAAACCTTTAGCCTTCCCGTCTTCCATTTTCTGCTTAATCTCAGCTATCTCCTTGTCTGATTTCTGTGCTTCGCGGATCTTTTCTGTCAAAGTGGACTTAATTTCCAGAGTGGCAACAAATCCTCTTGGAACTATCTCCAATTTGAGCTCTCGGAGGTCCTCTACTAACTCCTGGGGTAATCCTCCCGCTGTGAGTGTGTTCACATAACTCTTGCGGCTCAACGCATCGGCTACAACATTTGCCTTGCGTGGGTGATAATGCAATCTCATGTCATAGTCCTTGATCAACTCTAGCCATCGTCTCTGTCTGAGATTCAACTCCTTCTGTGTGAAGATATATTTCAGGCTCTTGTGATCAGTGTAAACATCACAACTATTTCCGATCAGGAAATGTCTCCAGGTCTTGAGAGCGTGCACTACGGCTGCTAGTTCCAAGTCATGTGTGGCATAATTCAACTCATGAGGTCTGAGCTGTCTGGATGCATAGGCTACAACTTTGCCTTCTTGCATGAGCACTCCTCCGAGTCCTTGACGAGAAGCGTCACAGTAAACCTAGAAATCCTTCCGAATGTTCGGCAATATCAGCACTGGGGCTATAACAAGACGTTTCTTCAGCTCTTGAAAACTGGTTTCACATTCCTCAGTCCAAATATACTTGGATTCCTTCTTCAACAACTCTGTCATGGGCTTGGCAATCTTTGAGAAATTCTCAATGAACCTCCGGTAATATCTGGCAAGTCCGAGGAAACTGCGGATCTCCTTGACTGAAGTGGGTGCTACCCATTCGGTGACTGTTGCGACCTTGGCAGGGTCCACTGCTATTCCTTCTCCTGAGATGACGTGTCCGAGGAATCCGACTTCCTTCAACCAAAACTCACATTTGCTGAACTTTGCATATAGCTTATGCTCTCGAAGCTTCTTCAGAACTAGACGCAGATGTTCCTTGTGTTCCTCTTCGTTCTTGGAGAATATCAGTATGTCATCGATGAACACCACGACAAACTTGTCGAAGTACTCCATAAATACCTTGTTCATCAGATTCATAAAATATGCCGGAGCATTAGTCAGTCCAAATGACATGACCGTGTACTCATACAAACCGTACCGAGTGGTAAAGGTTGTCTTGGGTATATCCTGTTCACGAATCTTCAACTGATGATACCCGGATCGAAGATCGATCTTTGAGGATACGCGAGCTCCAACTAACTGATCAAACAGATCATTGATCATCGGCAAGGGGTACTTGTTCTTGATGGTCACATCGTTCAATGCACGATAATCGACGACCATTCTCAAGGACTTGTCCTTCTTTTCAACCAAGAGCACTGGGGCTCCCCAAGGTGAAGAACTTGGGCGAATATACCCTTTGTCCAACAACTCCTTAATTTGCTTCTTGATTTCGGTCAAGTCATTTGCGGGCATCCGATAGGGTCTCTTGGATATCGGGGCTGTTCCGGGTAATAGCTCAATCAAGAACTCAATCTCTCTATCGGGTGGCATGCCCGGCAATTCCCCTGGAAATACATCTGGGTACTCCTGTACAATCGGTACTTCCTCCTGGACTACTCCCGTGAGAGAGTTTACTCGCTTACTCCGTGTCGGGCGCTGAGACACGTACTTAATCCGCTTCTGCTCGGGGGTCGTGAGCAAAATAGACTTAAGGGCACAATCGATATTCCCTTCATACTTGGCCAACCAATCCATGCCTAGGATTACATCCAATCCCTGGGACTCTAATACGATGAGGTCGGTGGGAAAATTATGGTTCCCGATGTTGAGACTCAGAGCATGGCATCCTATCCCGGCTGTCATCATGCCTCCTGGGGAACTGACCTTAATAGGTTGGCTGAGGGTTCTAGTTGGCAAACTATACTTTTCCACAACTACCCTTGATATGAAAGAATGTGTTGCATGAGAATCAAAAAGTACCAATACTGGATGTGAATTTAGCAAAAACTTACCAACCACAGTATCGGGATGATCATAGACCTCTTCAACATCAATGTGGTTCACCTGAGCTCGAGGAAAAGGATTGGGCTTCTTTGCTGCAGAGTTGCCGTTGCAGTTTCCATTTCGCTGCTTGTTGTGGGGACAATCAGTGGCATAGTGTCCCGTGTTCTGACACTTGAAGCAAGTGATGTGAGTCAGATCCTTCTGAGCTGGAGCTGAATGCTACTGAGTACCAGTACCGCCATTCTTGAAGTTGTTGTTGTTGCGGTGGTTCCCATTTCCTCCATGGTTGTGGCCTCCATGGTTGTGCACAGGGTGGTTATGCTGAACGTGTCCTCCAAACTTACCGAATCCAGTCCCGGTATTCCCTGGATAGGGGGTGTAGCGAGGCTTTTGCTGAGTGCCGGAGTTGAACTTTCCAACCCCATATTTTCGCTTGCGGTTCTCCATCTGTTGGTGTTTCCCCTCCAAGATGAGGGCCTTATCAACCAGCTCCTGGTAGTTGTTGAAGGTGGCTACCGTCAACTAAATGCTCAGCTCATCATTCAGTCCTTCCAAGAACTTTTCCTGCTTGGCCGCATCATCGGCCACATCTCCAGGTGCATAACGGGCGAGCATGCTGAATTCATCGACGTACTGAGCCACAGAGCGATTCCCCTGGCGTAAGTTAAGAAACTCACGCTTCTTCAGACTCATTGCACCAGCTGAGACATGCACGGTGCGGAAGGCTTGCTTGAATTGCTCCCAAGTGACTCCAGCAATAGGATAAGTGGTGGTGTAGTTCTCCCACCAAGCAGCTGCAGGGCCTTCAAGTTGATGCGCGGCAAAACGCACCTTCTCAGCTTCAGAACAACCAGCAGTGATAAGTTCACGCTCCATCTTGCGGAGCCAATCATCTGCCACAATGGGCTGAATGCCGCTGGAGAAAGTTGGAGGGTTCAACCTCAGAAAACGGGTGAGATTGTCAGCCTGGGGTGGATGATGGTTGTTGTTGTTCTGGTTCTGGATGATCAGCTGCATCAGGGTGTTTTGTTGCTGGATCAACTGGGTGAGTTCCGGCGGAAAGTTGGACTCAGGGGCGCGTCTCGGAGGCATCTCGTGTTTGTAGAGGGGTGAGATTAGCATAGAATAATGGTCTAAGAGTAATTACACTACCCATATGAATGCAACACACAAGTATCACACCACACATTTTATTCAATCATCACAAAGGTTCACACGAGGATACAAAATTCGATAATCCTAAACATCGGCCTAAAACGTATAACGATAAAGTAAATTTGGCGGTCTAGTCTAAGTGTCCTCCTCAGAAAAGCATGGTGATGGGTCCTTCGGTGGAGCTTTCTTCATAGTCCTCGTCATTGCTGATCAAGGGGGCTACGTCTCCTTCGGGATGAAGGTTCTCGCCCATGTCCAGTTCCTCCTCCAGGTATGCAACTCGAGTCTTCAGCTTCTCGATCCGCTCCAGAAAGTCCTTCACCTCCAGCTCATGCTCATAGTGGGCTTCCCGGGCTGCATCTTCAAGTTCAAGCTCGCGGAGTGACAGTTGCTTGATCTTCCTGGCGTCCTTGATCACGTGATACTCCAGAGTCCCGCTGTGCTTCTCCAAGGTCTGGGCATAAGACAAGAGAGCGTCCTTGGTCTTGCTTGAGATGATATCTCCGTCTTCGTTTCTCCGGGATACGGTGAATAGGTATGGAGAAATAGGGCAGCCTTTGTATTCTTCCTTGATACGTCCGAGTGCACAATGGATCGCCATGTCCCTTCCGAGAATCCAATTGGGTGCGATGAACTTGAAATCCATCGGCTCAGTGCACGACTGAAATGTCCTTCCGGGAATATGCACCTCGATCCTGTAGCGTGAATCCTTCGGGTAAGACGAAGTTGGGTTCCCTGTGATAGTCGGCAGAGCAATCCTCAAGTCCTTGGTGATCTGCACCAGCTCCTTTCCGAATGGCATAGTGGTGTCGGGCTGGCAAAACTCCGTGAACTTAACAGGGACGAAGGTGGCCATCTAAACATTAGAAAATCGGAGAGAAGTCAGAAATGATTAGAAGAGAAAATAGAAGATTTATAGACATAAGAGAAAATAGTTTTTCTTCCTAAGGCTTTTCCATTCCTAGAGGTTACGTCCTAAGGTCAGCGTGTGCTCTGAATACCATTTCTGTAGCGACCCGACTCAAGACGAGTCAAGCCTCTGGTGTTTCCGTACCATCCCAAGATCATGCTGGTACACACACAGTACATAATGTATATATTCAAGAGTTCAATCACACAGCTTTATTAATCGAAATCTCATAAAGAGTACTTTATTACAATAAAGGATTACAATAAAGTGGCTGAAGGCCAACTCATGAGATTATCTAACGAAGACTAAGCGGAAGCATCAGGTAGACGAGTCCTTCCGACTCCAAGGGCATGTCGCTGAGCATAGATCGTAGCCTCACTCCTGGTCGGGAAAGTACTCTGCAACATGATACGTTGCAGCCGTGTAGGTCAGCATATTGAATATGCCAACAAGTCATCAAAGAGAGGAGGGTAAAATAATAATCAACTATCTCCACATGCATATTTGGCCGGTGCAGCTAAGTTTTGCATAAAGCGAGTTTTATCCTACAACAAGAGGGGTTGAAGGCAAAATATTATTACAATGTTTGTTGTTAACGAGATGGTTCCGCCAACCAATTCTCGTGCCCGAATAGTTGTTAACTCCCACATCATTGTTAAGTTGTGTCGAGAGTTCAGGGGAAATTCAATGCCTTCGGCTCAAGTTGTCCATGACCGTGGACACGGCTAATCGATTAGGTTGGGCACTCTGCAGAGTTTTGCACACGTTCCCCACAAGATTTGATCGCCTCCGGGTTTGTCCTCGCACTTCAGGGTGTTTGAAGACCGGATGATCAAAACATGGTCTTTCAACGGGTCCCTCTGAATCCCTGTCGGTGCCCATCCATTCCTACCGTTCTTCTACATATGCTAGCACCGCCTGTCCAGAGTCGCCGCGTTGTCCAACCAAGCCAGAGCCCATAATGACTTGTGGCTGTGCAGGTAAGCCTTGAGTCTTGAAGTCTCCGTCCGTCTCTTCGAGCCTGGGTGAAGCTTTCCGCAGGATGACATGGCCTCTCCAGCATCCCGGGCATCCACTGGGTTCTCCAGGGAGCCGATCAACCGTCCTTCACCCAGAGTTGCATTGCGTCCAAGGTCTTGAAAATCTTGTCTTAGTCCGGTCTTGATTATTTAGTCAACCTCGCATCACTCGTGGTATACACTCAACCGATAACCCGTCTACTCAAGCATAGCATTAAGAAATTGTCGTCCCGGGGCCAAGTATCGGGGTTGTTGTGTTCCTACCACATGATACTACAACTTATGCTAAAGTTTCCAAGTACCTAGGCAGCATGCAATTTGGGCAAAGAAAGGTGATCTACCATGCATCGAAAACATAGGTAAAATAACATGATCAAAATGACTTGCCTTGATGATAGTTGTCTTGCTCGAGCGCTTCTAAGTAACACGCTTCGCACTCCGGATGATCTACCGATACAAACACAAAGCACACCATAAGCACTTCAATCATGCCACAAGTAAAAATAACATCACAAGTAATGATTTGCTAAAGCCTAAGTAAAGGAGTACAACACGCGCCGGTATGGCAGAAACTTGTTTCTGTTGAAAACACCAGTTAAAATACTTTAAATTTTTTGAAACTTCTACCACAGTAAGGTTTTATCACTAGGAAGCAGTAGCAAAAAGAATCAACTCAAAATCATTTTTTAAACTCCTGGAATAGGCAAAACAAGGTTTAAACTAAATATGATCTAACTTATATTTGAAAATTTCAAACATAGACAAATTATATGTTTTTAAGAATTAGAGGAAATTTGTGAGCTACTGGAAAAAGAATCAATGTCATTGGACTTCGGGATCAAAAGTTGTGGCCAAAACAAAACATAAACTTTCTGTTTTTGTAATATAGACAAATTATATGTTTTTCGAAACTACAGGAAATTTGTGAGCTACTGGAAAAAGAATCAATGTCATTGGACTTCGGGATCAAACGTTGTGGCCAAAACAAAACAGAAACTTTCTGTTTTTGTAATATAGACAGAAAAATATAAAGCTAACTAGTACTAAAAAGAGGGTACACGTGGCATGCTACTATTGGCTGCGGAGGGCGTTTGTTGTAAAGCTAGGAGCAAACGGCCTAGCTCTAATCGAAGCTACTGGCTAATAGTATAAGTGAAAATAAACCACTGGTTTACTGAACTAAACCGAAGGGGTAACTAGGGATCTAATCTAGACCATATATCCAAGATCTAACGGTTACAAAAAGAAAAAGAAGAAGAACAGAGAGGGGAGAAGAGCTACCGTGCTGGGAGGAGTAGCTCCGGCGAGGTGGGGCGTCGCCGGCGAGGGAGGGAGCTCCGGGGGGCGGTGGAGGAGTCGGGGCGGCGGCGGCGGGGTGGTCCTCCGGCGAAGGGGGCCCTCGGGCGGAGCGGAGAGGGGCCTGGGCGCTGCTCCAATAGGCGATGGAGGTGGCAACACCTCGCTGCTCCGGCGGGCGGGCTCGGGCGGCGAGGGGACGGGGCGGGGTGGCGGCGAGGGTGGGAACTGGGCGACCGAGGGCTGGGCTCTATATATAGGCTAGGGGGGAGTAGAAAGGAAGGGGAGGGAGAGAATCGGGGAAGGATCCCTGGTTCCTCGGAGGAGTCGGTCTCGGCTGTAGCTTGGAAGGAGGAGGAAGGTGGCCGACGTGGTGTGTTGGCTCGGGTGGTGGGGGTCACTGGCCATAGAGAGGGAGGCGGTGGAGAGAGGGTCGGTTGGCCTGAATCAAAGGGATTTAGATCCCGGGTACTAGGGGATTTCGGCCCAGCCTTATATGGCGCTCGGGGGCGGTTCTAAAGAAAAAAAATACCTTCCTATTTCTAACTTTTTCCGAGACAGAAAATAAAAACAAAATAAATCAAAATATTAATATAGGGTATTATATACCAAAAAATTCAGAAAAATATCCTCTACCCGAATAACATTTTTCCAAAGCAAAAATAAAAACTTTAAAAAATGTTTTTTCAGAAATTCCCAAATTTGCTTTATTTCTTTTGCAAATATTTTTGCAAATAATCCTTGGATTTCTTGGCTCAAATATTTCAGAAATTTGCCTGCACTTTGGAGGGTCATTTTCCTCCGGTCTCTCTCTCTCTCTTGCGTGCAAGAGAGTATTTTCTCCGGGCTTTTCTCGTGCGAGGAAAAATGGAAAATGCAAATCAAAGACGAAGGAAATTCACGAGCTAAATTTATTTCAATCACTTATGCATAGATGCTTAGCTACAATGTAAAACATTCCCAATTAGGAAAAATTTGGATGTTACAAAGCCCACGGTACATCGAGATCAAGACATCTCAAGAACACGAGAGAGAGAGATCAAACACATAGCTACTGGTACGTACCCTCAGCCCCGAGGGAGAACTACTGCCTCCTCATCATGGAGATCGCCGGGATGATGAAGATGGCCACCGGAGATGGGTTCCCCCTCCGGCAGGGTGTCGGAACGGGCTCCCGATTGGTTTTTGGTGGCTACAGAGGCTTGCGGCGGTGGAACTCCCGATCTAGGTTTCTTTTGGGGGGTTTCTCTATTTATAGGAATTTATGGCGGTGGAATTATGTCGGTTGGGCCCACGAGGAGGTCACAAGCCTGCTAGGCTCCGCCTACGGGGGGGGGGGGGCTCCCGGGCTTGTGACTCCCTCATGGCTCTTCTGGCCTTCTTCCAAACCATCGGGGGTCTCTTTTGGTCCAAAAAATCATCGTAAAGTTTTATTCCATTTGGACTCCGTCTGAAAAAGGGTCAAAAACACGGGAAAAAAGAAACTAGCACTTGTCACTTAGTTAATAGGTTAGTCCCAAAAAAGATATAAAATAGCATATTCATGCATATAAAACATCCAAAGTTGACAAGATAATATCATGGATCCATCAAAAATTATAGATACGTTGGAGACGTATCAGAGCACTATAGGATTTCTGATGAGTATATGTGGTAGACATATTGTTGATCGGAAATAATGTAGAATTTATGGAAAGCATAAAGGGTTGTTTGAAAGGTGTTTTTCAAAGGAAAACCTGGATTAAGCTACTTGAACATTGTGCATCAAGATCTATGGTGATAGATCAAGACGCTTAATAAGAACTTTCAACGAAATACATGCCTTGACAAGTTTTGAAGGAGTTCAAAATAGATCGGCAAAGAAGGAGTTCTTGGCTATGTTGTAAGGTGTGAATTTGATTAAGACTCAAAGCTCGACCACGACAGAAGAAAGAGAAAGGACGAAGGTCGTCCCCTATGCATTTGCCGTAGGCTCTATAGTATGCTATACTATGTACCGCACCTGATGTGTGCCTTTCCATGAATCTGTCAAGGGGTACAGAAGTGATCCAGGAATGGATTAATGGACAGCGGTCAAAAGCTATCCTTAGTAACTAGTGGACTAAAGAATTTTTCTCAATTATGGAGGTGATTAAAGAGCTCGTCGTAAAGATTTACGTCGATGCAAGCTTTGACACTAATTCGAATAACTATGAGTAGTAAACCGGATTCGTATAGTGGAGCAGTCATTTGGAATAGTTCCAAATGGTGCGTGGTAGCAGCATCTATAGGATGACATAAATATTTGTAAAGCACACACGGATCTGAAAGGTTCAGACCCATTGACTAAAAACCTCTCTCACAATCAAGATATGATCAAACCCTAAAACTGTATGGGTGTTAGGTTCATTGGAATCACATAGTGATGTGAACTAGATTATTGACTCTAGTGCAAGTGGGAGACTCTTGCAAATATGCCCTAGAGGAAATAATAAATTGGTTATTATTATATTTCCTTATTCATGATAATCGTTTATTATCCATGCTCGAATTGTATTGATTGGAAACTCAAATACATGTGTGGATACATAGACAACACATTGTCCCTAGTGAGCCTCTAGTTGACTAGCTCGTTGATCAAAGATGGTCAAGGTTTCCTTGCCATAGACAAGTGTTGTCACTTGATAACGGGATCACATCATTGGAAGAATAATGTGATGGACAAGACCCAAAACTATGAACGTAGCATATGATCATGTCAATTTATTGCTACTGTTTTCTGCATGTCAATGCATCTGTTCCTATGACCATGAGATCATGCAACTCCCGGACACCGGAGGAATACCTAGTGGGTTATCAAACGGCACAACGTAACTGGGTGACTATAAAGATGCTCTACAGGTATCTCAACAGGTGTTTGTTGGGTTGGCATGGATCAAGACTGGGATTTGTCACTCCGTGTGAGAGAGAGAGGTATCTCGGGGCCCACTCGGTAGTACAACATCACAACAAGCCTTGCAAGCAATGTGACTAAGGAGTTAGTTACTGGATCTTGTATTATGGAACGAGTAAAGAGACTTGCCGGTAATGAGATTGAACTAGGTATGCAGATACCGACGATCGAATCTCGGGCAAGTAACATACCGAAGGACAACGGGAACAACATACCGGATTATCTGAATCCTTGACATAGAGGTTCAACCGATAAAGATCTTCTAGAATATGTGGGAGCCAATATGGATATCTAGGTCCCGCTGTTGGTTATTGACCGGAGAGTATCTTAGTTCATGTCTGCATAGTTCTCCAACCCGCAGGATCTGCACACGTAAGGTTCGGTGACGTTTCGGTATAGTTGAGTTATATGTGTTTGTGAACAAAGGTTTTTCGGAGTGCCGGATGAGATCCAGGACGTCATGAGGATCTCCAGAATGGTCCGGAGGTAAATATTGATATATAGGAAGTCATGGTTTGGTCACCGGAAAAGTTTCCAACTCATCGGTAGTGTACCGGGACTGCCGGGAGGGGTGCCAGGGACCATCAGGAGGGGTGTCACGCCCCAAGGGGGCTCATGGGCTGTGAGAAGAGATAAACCAGCCTCTAGTGGGCTGGAATAAGTTCCCACTAAGGCCCATAGGGTTTGAGAAGGAAAAAAACACAAGGTGGAAAGAGTTTGCAAGTGGGAAGGGGGAATCCTACTCCTACTAGGATTGGAGGAGGACTCCTCCTCTCCTCCTTGTGCAAGGGAAGAAAGGGCATCCCTAGGGCGCAGACCCCTCCCTCCTCTCCTCCTATATATATTAAGGGTTTTGACGGTTTTATACACAATAGAAAACAACGACGTGCTGCCCTCTCTCTCTAGATCGGTTTCTCCGCTAGTTTCAGCGGTGCTTAGGCGAAGCCGTGCTGGAATAGCACCACCACCACCTCCACCACGCCGCCGTGCTGGACAACTCATCTACCTCTCCGCCCCTTCTTGATGGATCAAGAAGGTGGAGATCATCATCGAGCTGTACGTGTGCTCAACACGGAGGTGTCGTCCGTTCGGCACTAGATCGGGAGGGATCGTGATGGGATCGCGGGACGGGCTGCGATTTGAATCGCGAAGATGTTCCACTACATCAACCGTGTTATATACGCTTCCGCTTAGCAATCTACAAGGGTATGTAGATTCACACTCCCCTCTCGTAGATGATCATCACCATGGATAGGTATTGCGTGTGCGTAGGAAAAGTTTTGTTTCCCATGCAACGTTCCCCAACGCTATGGACCTTGGATCAATGGATTGCGGGAGACAAAGGAGATAGTATTTACCCAAGTTTGGGCCCTCTTGACGAGGTAATGCCCTACGTACTCCCTGATTTATATTGATGTGGATGATGATTACACAGTTGATCTACCTCAAGATCGTATGAGCTAAACCCTAGATGAGTCAACCTCCTTATATGGATGAGGACCTTTGGTTTATAATGACACCAGGGTGCCTAGGGTTATATACAACCGACCTCCATCCAGGGACCGATGGGCCGATCTGGCCTTCTCAACTTGGAGTACACGCCAGTCTTCGAAGCATTCTACCTAGATCATAAAGTGTCATACAATCTGGTCGTCAATGATATGGGCCATCTGGTCGGACGATAAGGGACGAGCCAACCGCCCGAGGACCCCTTAGTACCGGACTCCCTTAGCAGTGTACCAAGATGTGCAATGAACTAGTGTAGCAAAAGATATCAAAAAATGGACAAGACATGTAAATATCATGCTAGCTATCTTACGATCATACAAAGCAATATGACAATGGAAGTATAAATCATATGATGTGACGGTGGAAGTTGCATGGCAATATGTCTCGGAATGGCTGTGGAAATACAATGATAGGTAGGTATGGTTGCTGTTTTGAGGAAGCTTTAATGAGTCTTATGTGCAACAATGCGTATCATGTCACGGGGTTTCGATGCACGACAAAAGTTGCACCGATCCTTGAGTTGAGAATGGTTAATGCACGGTACCGAAGAGGCTAGCAAATATGTGGAGGTGAGAGTGCGTATATCCATGGATTCACATTAGCCACAAAGACTCATATACTTGTTGCAATATTTTATTAGATCTCTCAAAGCAAAGCACTACTCGCATGTCCCTAGGGAGGAGGCTGGTAGGAGTTAACCATCGCGCGCCCCCAACTCAAATAGCACTAGGATTTCAACGAGGAATAAGTATGCTCACACATCATCACCATGCCATAAAATTATTTGGATGAACAGAAAGTTAACACTTCTAATTCAAGTTACCTATATTAACCAATGATCATGCACTCATGCTATTTTACATTACCACATTAATATCATTAACCATGATTTCTCTTTTATATGCTACATGTGGTTTTGATTATACACTCATTGAATACCTATCATTTTTGAACTAATATTATAAGCCATGCAAATTATTGTTGTTGTTTATTAATTATCAAACAAATATAAGTGAAGAACAAGAGTGCAATCATTTCTATAAAATCTATGCGCCACCATGCTCAAAAAGATAAAAGTGAAGTACTGGAGCAACTGCTAAGCTCAAAAGATATAAGTGAACACAAAGAGTATTCTAATAAATCATGGTGATTGTGTGTATCTATCAAGTGGGTGTATTCACAGAATGATGATTCCAAAGCACTAAAAACAAAAAGCAAACTAAAGCAAATGACACTCCAAGCAAAACTCATATCATGTCATGAATAAAAATGTAGCTCCAAGTGACATAGCGATGAATTGAGACGAAAGAGGGGATGCCTTCCAGGGGATCCTCAAGCTTAGAATCTTGAGTCTTCCTAGAACATTACCTTGGGTGCCTTGGGAATCCCCAAGCTTTGTCTCTTGTCTCTCCTTATTCCTTTATCCATCATGATAACACTGAAAACTTGAAAACTTCAGCACACAAAACTCAACAGTAACTTCGTGAGATCCGGTAGTATAATAAACATCTAAAATACTTTAGGTACTCTTATAAATTAATTCATATTTTATTATTTCATAAGGTATTGTATTCTAACTTCTCCATGACTTATACCCCCCGATATAATCCATAGCATCAAAAAACAAGCAAACAATGCAAGCAAAAACGGAATCTATCTAAAATATAACATTGTGTAAAGATACATTTAAGTACCATACTTCTGTAAATACAAAAATTCTCAAACATTAAGAAGAACTGGGTAATTTTTACAGAAATACTGTGTAAAAATCATATCAAAAATACATTCCAATAAATGAGAGAAATTCTACATTGGACGCTAAAAGTTTATGTTTTTAACAGCATCAATTCTACTATTATTCAAATCATCCCAAAGGCTTTACTTGGCACAAACACTAATTTAAACACAAAAACACAATTTTTATAGAGCCAACAATAATGTTATGACACACAAATAGAAATTACAAACTAAAAGATAAAGATAACTATTGGGCTTCCTCCCAACTAGCGCTATTGTTTTACGCTCCTAACTAGGCACAATGAATATGATCAAGTGTTGTCATCCTTGACATAAAGCTCCTCAATTACATAACCATGAATAATAGGATCAATCCTATTCATGCTTTGTTCTACCCTCTCAATAATAATTGTATCATTCTCCTTTAAAGTTTTCAAAGTAATTCCCACTCGTGACCCAAATTGAGTGATATGATTGTGAAGCTCCTCACTTTGTGCATTAATAGTCATTTTCTTTTCAATAGCGTCAAGACTTTTCATAACATGTTCCATGGTCAAAATAGTTTCATTAATGAAAATAGGTGGTGACCCAACTAAATTTTTCATGGCCTTAAAAGCATCCGAAGTGTGACTCATTAAGAAATTACCACCAGTAATTGGATCAAGTACAAATATGTACCAAGTGGTAATACCAACATAGAAATTACGTAGCAAGATGTTGGGGGTTACTTATGAATTGATTTATTTTGAGCATTGCAAATCCTATACCACTCATATTTTGAAATTTCTCCTTCCCTTTGTTTAAAATTGAGAACCTCGTTAATGGGAGTAAAGGGAACAAAAGAAGAATTAGCCATACCCACAAGCAAAGAAGTAAACTAGCAACTAGAAAAGATAAATATTTTTGTATTTTTGGTTTTTATGGAGCAAGCAAAATATAACAGGAACTAAAAAGAAGAACAAGTGTGTAACACCCCAAAAATATGGTTATCGATTTTGTGTGTTGTTATTCATTCCTAGCTTTTCTCTCCCAAATTTTCCCTGTGGAATTTGGCAAATGACCAGGTGAATCCAGTCTATCCTCAACCTCTGAGTGCTTTTCCCATTTCCTTTAGGTGCACTAGTTCGGCTAAGAGGTGATGATAGAAGTGTGGTATGGATAATGGATATAGCTTTTTGTAATCTAAAAATATAAAAAGAGCAAGCTAACAAGTAGTAAAAATGATCATAAACGGTATTGCAATGCTTGGAAATAAGGCATAGGGTTCATACTTTCACTAGTGCAATCTCTCAACAATAGTAACATAATAGAATCATAGGATCATCCCTCAATGTGCGTCAAAGAATCACTCAAAAGTTCATAAGGAGAGAACAACATAAGATGAAATTGTTGTAGGTAGTAGACCCACCTCAAAGTTATCCTTTCCAATCAATCTATTCAACATATTCAACATATTCAAATGTCACCTCAAGTATCTATGGATTAATTATTCGACATGTATCAAACAATTTCAGATTCAGCATATCCAATCCAACACAAAGAACTTCAAAGAGTACCCCAAGATTTCTATCGGAGAAAGTAGCACTAATAGGAAAAGCCTTATAGGTGAACCCCAATAAGTGGCAGGCATGGCGGGGCACGCGCGAGTTCTAATTTTGAAAGCCAACAGTGGCGGGTACAAGAAAGTAGGACAAGAATGTGTATCAACTCATATGCATAGATTACCCCATTGTCAGCATGGGAGTCGGTAAGTTGATTACCAAAAGATATATCAAGTGAATCAATAGAACACCCCATTGTCACCACGGATATCCACATGCAAGACATACATCAAGTGGTCACAGATCCAATATTTAATCCAGTATGACAAAACCTCAAAGGGAAAGTCTCAATTCATCACATCAAGATAGCAAGGGAAGAACAACATATGATCCAATTATTAAGAAAGCCCGTGATACATCAAGATCGTGACATCTCAAAACACGAGAGAGAGAGAGAGATCTAACACATAGCTACTGGTACATACCCTCAGCCCCGAGGACGAACTACTCCCTCCTTGTCATGGAGACCACTGATATGATCAAGATGGTCTCCGCTGATGATTGTCCCCTCCGGCAAGGTGCCAGAATAGGGCTCCGGATGAGATCGCTTCAGTACAGAGGCGTGTGGCGGCAGAGCGGGGGTTCTAGGTTAACTTTCGCAGGTTTCTTCATCTATAGCATTTTTTAGCATTAGAATCACCCAAAACAGAGCCACATGGGGGCCCACAAGGCATCAGGGCACGCCTTGTTGCCTTGTGATAAACTAGTGCCCCCTCCAGTGTATCTTCACTCTAGTATTCTTTATTTCTTCCATAAATAGTTGTCAAAAAAATTCGGGCGATTCTGATAAATTTTATTTTACGTGCAAAAACAACACCACGATAATTCTGCTGAAAACGACATCAGTCCGGGTTAGTTTCAACTATATCATATAAAGTGCATCAGAACCATATAAAAATATTGTGAACTTGGGTAAATATGGCATGAATACTTCATAAATTATCAATATGTTGGAGACGTGTCAGCATCCCCAAGCTTAATTCCAACTTGTCCTCGAGTAGGTCAATGATAAAAGAAGTAATTTATGAAGTGTGAATGCTAGCATATTGTATAATTTTGATCAGTGATAATTTCAATCACTTTCTAGCATCATAACAAGCAACTATTTCTCATAAAAGTCATCAGGATAGAGTAGCAATCAATTCACATGTCATGGTTCAAACACTACATTATCTTGAAACTTAACAACCTATGTTCTTGGTCATCAAACAATTTCAATGCAACTTATTTTCATTAAGGTCTAAGTAAGATCTCCACATACTCAATTATCACATAGTCTTCTATGATTGCTAATACTCAAAGGATAATTTTAGAACAAACAACATCCATCGAACACAAAGAAAGATAGGGGCTTAATGTTTCGCCTCCTAACACACTTATCATTAAGATAATTGTCAACAATAATGAAAGTGTTTAGATCCTAACTTGCAAGTTCTATGCACCTATTACGTGTTATGATCCGCATACCCCAAGGTGACAATAATTGCGATACTTCTCGGTGATTACCGTAGTTTGAGGAGTTCATGTATTCACCATGTGGTAATGCTTTGTTACGGTTCTCTATTAAAAGGAGGCTTTAATATCCCATAGTTTCCTTATGGACCCCGCTACCACAGGAGGGTAGGACAAAAGATGTCATCCAAGTTCTTATCGCAAGCATGTACGACTATATACGAAATATTATATTGATGAATTGGAGCTAGTTTTGTGTTGCTCTAGTGTGTAACTATTACATGTTTGATATCACCTAAATACATTGTTTTGGAAACCGTTAACTGGTAGCTGCTCGGTTGGCTGGTGAGTAGGGAATTGATAGGCTAATCGACAAGTTAATCGGTCATTTAATCCATTAATCGGGTGATATTTGAGTTAATCAGCTACTCGGTGACCCTACAAGTAGGGATTAATCGGCAAGTTAACTGGTTAATCGAACAAATTCTTGAACAGGGCCTAAATCATTATCCATCACCGGTCCACGTGCCTACACTTGTCATATACTGAATCTTGCTAAGTTACTATTGCTACTGCTACTGTTACAATCACTACAACAGTGATGCTATCACGGTTACTACTACTATTTTGTTGTGCTACTAAAATCTTCGTTGTAGAGATATGTCCCAAGTGTGGTTTAATTGAAAACTCAGCTGCTAAGACCAATAAATATTCTTTGGATGCCCTTGTATTGAATCAATAAATCAGGGTGTAATACTACCCGCGAAGACTGTTGCGGTCCCTATACTTGTGGGTTATCAAGCCATTTTTCTGGCGCCATTGTCGGGGAGCATAACTCTATTTATTTTGTTGACTTGAGGATATACAATTGCCACTATGAAGAATCTGCAAGATACCAGAACTAAGATCGTACCTTCTAAGATGTAGGGAGGTAAGGAACTGCCATCTAGTTGTGCTTTTGATTCACCTACTATTTTGTATCATCTTATGACACCATCACTTGCTCCTCGTTTTGATATATCGCAATTACTTGATGATTATACTTCTGAAATTCATGAAACTTATGATGATGCTACTGCTATGCTTGATAAAAATTAATACGTGCCACTTGGTTAATTGCTTGATGCTCATATTGCTAGATCATTAGAAACTGAAAATATTGAAACTGAAGAAGATTATAATTCACATATTATTCCTAGCTCTCTTAGTAGATATGAATTGATTGATGTATGCGAGGGTTATATTATGTCACGGGAGACAGTTAGAGAATTTATTGCTTGTAATGATAGAGATGATTTGAATAAACTACTATGCAAACTAACAGAAAAATTTATGACGGATAAAATGAAACATGACCTAAATTGGCTAATTCTCCTATATGTGTTAGTGATAAGGATTATGAATTCTCTATTGATCCCGAGTTAATCACTATAGAAGTGAAAGTGCGTTAAATCGACTAGAGGGGGTGAATAGGCGATTTTTAGAAATTCATCATTGAGGAAATTCCTAGAGAGCAAAGTCCCTAGTCATGAATCACGTGCAGCGGAAATAGTACTAAGACATAAGTGTAAAACAGGCTATAGCAAAGTACTCAGCGTGAATGACACAGTTCGGTTCGCACATGATGCAAGTATTGAACAGGCAGATGATGACTAACTCAAGTGAAGAATTTGAGGTGAGAAAATTGATCAAAGACTTCAGTCAAATTCTTCAAACAGTACAGGTGAAAGTCCTCAACATGTAATTGATGAAATGGAAGGGTTGATGAAATAGAACCAGTTGCTCGATGAAGACAGTGGTTGATGACCCAGTTCCAACTGTTGTGACAGTTGTACGTATGGTTTGGAGCGGCTAGGTATTTAAATCTAAGGACACACAGTCCTGGGACAAACAGACTTCAAAACCCTCACAAACTCGGTCACCCGGCAATCCACAATTGACTGTTGGATGCTCTAGACCATGACACCTAACCGCCTGGAGGATGCACAGTTCTTAAAGGTAACATGCCTTGGTTCCACACAGGAACAAACTCTTTAGTGATGCTCAATCACTTCGTATTGGGTTTGGTTTGGGTGTTTGCATTTTTCCTCACTTGATGATTCTCACTCACGGACCTTGAGGAATTGGGTTGCTCTAAATGACCAGTGTTAGTTTCTCTCGGAGCAGCCAACCAACTAGTGGTTGTGGGGTGTGGCTATTTATAGCCTAGGATCATCCCGACATGATTTAACATAAATGCCCTTAATGATATGACCGTTGGGTGGATAAGCTTTGGGACAGGTGGAGCGCGGTGCGACAACGGTCGGTACTGTCAGCTGTGAAAGTCTGCATGCTTCTCATATTCCTCACTGGAGGATCTAGTAGGTGTAGGTTTGAGTTGAGCATCATGAGCAATTTCATTCCATAGTTTTACCTCGCCCCCCTTTAATAGTACGGTATTCCTATGACTCAAGAAAGAAGAAAATGAAACGAAAAGAGTAAATATTCAAGGTTCAAAGTCTTCAGACCATTTTCTTCAGGACACATCGAATTCCTCATCTTCAATATCTTCATGAGGAATATCAATTTCATCGCTATTTCTTGCGATCAAAGTTCTCAAGGAATAACCAAAGTCTTCACCCGAAGACGTTCAGTTTAGGGGTCAATATGCATCGAATAACTCAAACTCCTCAGTGACTTATAGAGCATGTGTACACTCACAAACATATTAGTCTCTTAACCTATAAGTCTCCAACACACCAAAATCACTAACGGGCACTAGATGCACATACAATCTCCCCCTTTTTGGTGGTTGATGAAAAACATGTTAAGTTTTCAATGGGGATAAAAATATGAATTGTAAGTACTGAGTTTAAGGAATTTGATTGCAAGATATAGAGAAACTCCCCCTGAAGATGTGCATATTTGAGGAATTTGCTTTGAACTGCAAATGCACATTGATGATTTATATCATGGAGATCTCCCCCTATATCTTGTAATTTGTGCATGCATTTATCTTATAGTATGTGGAATTTGAAATGCATGATGAAAGATGGTGTCTGATGAATTTCAGCATGCATCCAATAGTTAACTTGAGGAATAAGCATGCGAGGAAAAACATTCGAGAAAGTTTCAGACCACCATCAGGCTTAAATTACAACTCATTACATCAAAAACTTCAGAAGAACGAGAGTTTATAACTTAATAAAGTTTATAGTAGCCCATAAGTAAACCCGCTTGAAGACTAACTCGGATTTCTCCCCCTTTGTCATCAAGTGACAAAAAGAGACAGAAACTAAGGACTAACACCCTTTGAAGATTCAACTTGTAGAAGGAGCACCAGGGTTCTTCGGTCTTTTGGCGGTGTTGGACTGGTAGCAGTGTGAGCAACTTCTTCATCATCATCAGCAGAGCGGAATGAAGAAAATGAGTTGTCCTCTAATTCTGGTACTCGGATCTTCTTGAATTTCCTCTTGGGTGGCAAGGACGAGTCAAAGTCATGGACAAACTTGATACGTCCATTTTGCATCATGTTTTCATGTTGATATTTTTCGCTTCTTGGGCTGTTATTTCACTTCACGGTACAATACTTATGCCTTTTCTCTCTTATTTTGCAAGGTTTACATGAAGAGGGAGAATGCCGGTAGCTGGAATTCTAGCCTGAAAAAGGAGCAAAGTTGAGATACCTATTTCGCACAACTCCAAACGCTGTAAAAATTAACGAGGATTTTTTTCCAAATTTATAAAAAATACTGGGCCGAAGAAGCACCAGAGGGGCGCCAGCAGGTGGCCACAAGCCTGCTTGGTGCGGCCACCCCCCTGTCCGCGCTAAGGGGGCTTGTGGGTAGCCTCCTCGCGCACTTTCCGAACTACTTCCAATTTTTGTATTTTTTCAAATATTCCAAATCGGAGAAAAATTCCTAGTGGAAAAGTTTTGGACTCTATTTTCTTACCGAATCACATACTCTTCGTTTTCGAAGTCTGAAACAGGCTGATAAACATCCCTTAGGTATTCTTCCGGAGTTATGGTATTGATAATATTGCTTTCAACATTTATGGGAGTACCTGAGATATAATTCTTGATTCTTTGCCCATTTACAACTCTCGGACAATTACCTTCCGTGTTGTTGATCTTGATAGCACCAGAACGATATACTTCCTCAACAACATAGGGACCTTCCCATTTAGAGAGAAGCTTGCGTGCAAAGAATCTTAAACGAGAGTTATATAGCAAGACATAATCACCTACATTGAACTCACGCTTTTGTATCCTCTTATCATGCCACCTCTTAACCTTTTCTTTGAACAACTTGGCATTTTCATATGCCTGAGTTCTCCATTCATCAAGCGAGCTAATATCAAATAACCTCTTCCCACCGGCAAGTTTGAAATCAAAGTTGAGCTCTTTGATTGCCCAATAAGCTTTATGCTCTTGCTCAAGAGGTAAATGACATGTTTACCGTACACCATTTTGTACGGAGACATGCCCATGGGATTCTTATAGGAAGTTCTATAAGCCCATAGTGCATCATCGAGCTTCTTAGACCAATTCTTTCTAGACCTGTTGACAGTCTTTTGCAGAATTAGTTTAATCTCTCTATTGCTTAGCTCTACTTGACCACTAGACTGAGGGTGGTAGGGAGACGCAATTCTATGGCTGACATCGTACTTAGCAAGCGTTTTACGGAAAGCACCATAAATGAAGTGTGAACCACCGTTGGTCATTAGATATCTAGGGACTCCAAATCTAGGGAAAATAACTTGTTTAAGCATCCTGATAGAAGTGTTGTGATCAGCACTACTAGTGGGGCTAGCTTCTACCCACTTGGTGACGTAATCAACAGCGACTAGGATATGAGTATACCCGTTGGATTTTGGAAAAGGTCCCATATAATCAAAGCCCCAGACATCAAATGGTTCAATGACAAGTGAATAGTTCATAGGCATTTCCTGACGTTTGCTAATATTACCTATTCTTTGACATTCGTCACAAGACAAGACAAACTTCTGGGCATCCTTGAAGAGCGTGTGCCAATAGAAACCTGATTGCAATACCTTGTGTGCAGTTCTATCTCCCGCATGGTGTCCTCCGTAGGCCTCGGAGTGACACTTCTATAGGATCTGTGCCTGTTCATGTTCAGGTACACAACGTCTAATAACACCATCTACTCCTTCCTTATAAAGGTGAGGATCATCCCAAAAGTAGTGTCTTAAGTCAAAGAAGAATTTCTTCTTTTGCTGGTACGTGAAACTAGGTGGTATGTATTTGGCAATGATATAGTTTGTATAATGAGCATACCACGGGGCACTACGTGAAGCATTGATAACATTCAATTGCTCATCAGGAAAGCTATCATCAATAGGTTGTGGGTCATCAACAACGTTCTCCAACCTAGACAAGTTATCCGCTACGGGGTTATCCACACCCTTTCTGTTGACAACGTGCAAATCAAATTCTTGTAGCAAGAGAACCCATCTGATAAGTCTTGGTTTAGCGTCCTTCTTCTCCATGAGGTACTTAATAGCAGCATGATCAGTGTGAATAGTGACTTTGGAATCAACTATGTAAGACGTGAACTTTTCACATGCAAACACGACTGCTCAAAATTCTTTCTCCGTAGTAGCATAGTTTCTCTTGTCACTGTCTAGAGTTTTACTAGCATAGTGAATAACATTCAACTTCTTATCAACTCTTGGCCCTAGAACAGCACCAACAGCATAATCGCTAGCATCATACATGATTTCAAAAGGCAAGTTCCAATCAGGTGGTTGAACAATAGGTGCAGTTATCAAAGCCCTCTTAAGTATTTCGAAGGCTTCCTCACAATCATCATTAAAAACAAAAGGAATATCCTTTTGCAAGAGATTGGTAAGAGGCCTAGAAATCTTAGAGAAGTCTTTAATGAACCTTCTATAGAAACCAACATGACCAAGGAAACTTCTTATACCTTTGATATCTGTGGGGTATGGCATTTTCTCGATTGCATCAACCTTAGCCTTATCGACTTCAATACCTCTTTCAGAAATTTTATGTCCTAAGATGATGCCTTCATTAACCATAAAGTGGCACTTCTCCCAATTCAAGACAAGATTGGTGTCTTTACATCTCTGCAAGACTTGATCAAGGTTGCTGAGGAAATCATCAAAGGAAGACCCATAAACAGAAAAGTCATCCATGAAAACCTCGACAATCTTTTCAAAAAAGTCAGAGAATATAGAGATCATACATCTTTGAAAGGTGGCAGGTGCATTACATAAGCCAAAAGGCAACTTTCATATAGTGTGCTGAAATTTGTTGTCACTTGTCACTATGGATTCTAATCCTTTGAGGGGCTTGTTCGGGGTATCTTCACCTCAAACGGAAGCACAAAGAGTTGCTCCTCAACCTGCTGCACCTACTGAAAATATTTGCTTCGAATTTCCTTCGTTATGCTTGAGAAACTGCTGGCTAATCCTTTTACAGGAGATGGAACATCACATCCAGACTTGCATCTAATCTATGTAGATGAAGTTTGTGGTTTATTTAAGCTTGCAGGTTTGCCCGAGGATGAGGTCAAGAAGAAGGTATTTCCTTTATCTTTGAAGGATAAGGCGTTCACATGGTATAGGCTATGTGATGATACTGGATCATGGGACTACAATCGGTTGAAATTGGAATTTCATCAAAAGTTTTATCCTATGCATTTAGTACATCGTGATCGGAATTATATTTATAATTTTTTGCCTCGTGACAGAGGAAGCATCGCTCAAGCTTGGGGGAGGCTTAAATCAATGTTATATTCATGCCCCAACCATGAGCTCTCGAGAGAAATTATCATTCCGAGCTTCTATGCTCGACTTTCTCATGTTGATCGCACCATGCTTGACACTTCTTGCACCGGTTCTTTTATGAAGAGAGATATTGACTTCAAATGGAATTTATTGGAGAGAATTAAACGTAACTCTAAAGATTCTGAGCTTGAAGCAGGTAAGGAGTCAGGTATGAATTTCATGTTTGATTGCGTTAAATCCTTTGTTGAGACATATATTTTTTGTGACTTTAGCGCTAAGTATGGACTTGACTCTGAGATAGTAGCTTCACTGTGTGAATCATTTCTTGGTCATATTGATCTCCCCAAAGAGAAGTGGTTTAAATATCATCTGCCTTTAGAAGTCAATGTAGTTAAACCCACTCCAGTTGAAGAGAAAGTCATTGCCTATAATGATCCTCTGGTTCCCAGTGCTTACATTGAGAAACTACCTTTCCCTGTTAGGATAAAGGATCATTCTAAAGCTTCAACTATGATACGTAGAGGCTACATTAGAACACCTACACCCCCTGAGAAAATTAGAGTTGAACCTAGCGTTGCTATCATCAAAGATCTTCTGTCCGACGATGTTGAGCGACATAATATTCACTTCTGTGAAGATGCTGCTAGAATTGCTAAACCTCACGCTAGAGACAAACATAGGCCTCTTGTTGGCACGCCTCTGGTTTCTGTTAAGATATGAGATCATTGCTACCATGGTTTATGTGACGTAGGTGCTATTGTTAGTGCAATACCTCAATCCTTATATGATGAAATCAAAGACGAGATTGCACCTGTTGAGATAGAGGCTATTGATGTCACTATTCGGCTTGCCAATAGAGATACTATCTGCCCTGTGGGAATTGTTAGGGATGTTGAAGTCTTGTGTGGTAAAACAAAGTATCCTGCTGATTTCCTCGTTCTTGCTACTACACAAGATAGCTTTTGTCCCATCATATTTGGCAGACCGTTCCTCAATACTGTCAATGCTCATATTGACTATGAGAAGCAAACTGTCACTGTTGGCTTTGAAGGTGTGTCACACGAGTTCAATTTCTCCAAGTTTGGTAGACAACCTCACGAAAAAGAGTTGCCTAGTAAGGATGAAACTATTGCATTAGCGTCTATTGTCGTGCCTCCTACTGATCCCTTAGAGCAATACTTGCTTGAGCATGAAAATGATATGCATATGGATGAAAGGGATGAGATAGATAGAGTTGTCTTAGAACAATATCCTATCCTTAAGAATAACTTGCCTGTTGAACTGCTTGGGGATCCACCCCCACCAAAGGGTTATCCTGTGTTTGAGCTTAAACAGTTGCCATATACTCTTAAGTATGCTTATCTGGATGAAAAAGAGATATATCCTGTTATTATTAGTGCTAGCCTCTCAGAGCATGAAGAGAAGAAGTTACTAAAAACTTTGAGGAAGCACCGTGCTGCTATTGGATATACTCTTGTCGATCTTAAGGGCATTAGTCCCACTCTATGCCAGCACAAGATTAAAACTAATCCTGATTTCAAACCAGTTGCTGATCATCAAAGGAGATTAAATCCTAAGATGAAAGAAGTAGTCAGAAAAGAAATATTAAAGCTCGAGGAAGCGGGTCTTATCTATCCTGTTGCTCATAGCGATTGGGTGAGTCCGGTGCATTGCGTCCCTAAGAAGGGAGGCATTACCATTGTCCCTAATGATAAGGATGAATTGATCCCACAAAGGATTATTATTGGCTATACGATGGTGATCGATTTTAGGAAATTGAATAAAGCCACTAGGAAAGATCATTGCCCTTTGCCTTTTATCAACCAAATGCTAGAAAGGTTGTCTAAACACACACACTTTTCCTTTCTAGACGGTTTTTCTGGTTTCTCCCAAATACAAGTTGCACAATCTGATCAGGAGAAAACCACTTTCACCTGCCCTTTCGGTACCTTTACTTATAGACGTATGTCTTTTGGCTTATGTAATGCACCTGCCACCTTTCAAAGATGTATGATGGCTATATTCTCTGACTTTTGTGAAAAGATTGTCGAGGTTTTCATGGATGACTTTTCCGTTTACGGGTCTTCCTTTGATGATTGCCTCAGCAACCTTGATCGAGTCTTGCAGAGGTGTAAAGACACCAATCTTGTCTTGATTTGGGAGAAGTGCCACTTTATGGTTAATCAAGGCATCATCTTAGGACATAAAATTTCTAAAAGAGGTATTGAAGTCGATAAGGCTAAGGTTGATGCAATCGAGAAAATGCCATACCCCACAGATATCAAAGGTATAAGAAGTTTCCTTGGTCATGTTGGTTTCTATACAAGGTTCATTAAAGACTTCTCTAAGATTTCTAGCCCTCTTACCAATCTCTTGCAAAAGGATATTCCTTTTGTTTTTGACGATGATTGTGAGGAAGCCTTCGAAATACTTAAGAGAGCTTTGATAACGGCACCTATTGTTCAACCACCTGATTGGAACTTGCCTTTTGAAATCATGTGTGATGCTAGCAATTATGCTGTTGGTGCTGTGCTAGGGCAAAGAGTTGATAAGAAGTTGAATGTCATTCGCTATGCTAGTAAAACTCTAGACAGTGCCCAGAGAAACTATGCTACTACAGAGAAAGAATTTTGAGCAGTCGTGTTTGCATGTGAAAAGTTCACGTCTTACATAGTAGATTCCAAAGTCACTAGTCACACTGATCATCCTGCTATTAAGTACCTCATGGAGAAGAAGGACGCTAAACCTAGACTTATCAAATGGGTTCTCTTGCTACAAGAATTTTATTTGCACGTTGTCGACACAAAGGGCGCTGATAACCCCGTAGCAGATAACTTGTCTAGGTTGGAGAACGTTCTTGATGACCCACAACCTATTGATGATAGCTTTCCTGATGAGAAATTGAATGTTATCAATGCTTCACGTAGTGCCCCGTGGTATACTGGTTATGCAAACTATATCGTTGCCAAATACATACCACCTAGTTTCACGTACCAGCAAAAGAAGAAATTCTACTTTGACTTAAGACACTACTTTTGCGATGATCCTCACCTTTATAAGGAAGGAGTAGATGGTGTTATTAGACGTTGTGTACCTGAACATGAACTGGGACAGATCCTACAGAAGTGTCACTCCGAGGCCTACGGAGGACACCATGCGGGATATAGAACTGCACACAAGGTATTGCAATCAGGTTTCTATTGGCACACTCTCTTCAAGGATGCCCGTAAGTTTGTCTTGTCTTGTGACGAATGTCAAAGAATAGGTAATATTAGCAAACGTTAGGAAATGCCTATGAACTATTCAATTGTCATTGAACCATTTGATGTCTGGGTCTTTGATTATATGGGACCTTTTCCAAAATCCAATGGGTATACTCATATCCTAGTTGCTGTTGATTACGTCACTAAGTGGGTAGAAGCTATCCCCACTAGTAGTGTTGATCACAACACTTCTATCAGGATGCTTAAAGAAGTTATTTTCCCTAGATATCTAATAACCGACGGTGGTTCACACTTCTTTCATGGTGCTTTCCGTAAAATGCTTGCTAAGTACGATGTCAACCATAGAATTGCGTCTCCCTACCACCCTCGGTCCAGTGGTCAAGTAGAGCTAAGAAATAGAGAGATTAAACTAATTCTGCAAAAGACTGTCAACAGGTCTAGAAAGAATTGGTCTAAGAAGCTCGATGATGCACTGTGGGCTTATAGAACTGCCTATAAGAATCCCATGGGCATGTCTCCGTACAAAATGGTGTACGGTAAACATGTCATTTACCTCTTGAGCTAGAGCATAAAGCTTATTGGGCAATCAAAGAGCTCAACTTTGATTTCAATCATGCCGGTGAGAAGAGGTTATTTGATATTAGCTCGCTTGATGAATGGAGAACTCAGCCATATGAGAATGCCAAGTTGTTCAAAGAAAAGGTTAAGAGGTGGTATGATAAGAGGATACAAAAGCATGAGTTCAATGTAGGTGATTATGTCTTGCTATATAACTCTCGTTTAAGATTCTTTGCATGCAAGCTTCTCTCTAAATGGGAAGGTCCCTATGTTGTTGAGGAAGTATATCGTTCCGGTGCTATCAAGATCAACACCACGGAAGGTAATTGTCCGAGAGTTGTAAATGGGCAGAGAATAAAGCATTATATCTCAGGTACTCCCATAAATGTTGAAAGCAATATTATCAATACCATAACTCCGGAAGAATACCTAAGGGATGTTTATCAGCCTGTTTCAGACTCCGAAAACAAAGAGTATGTGATTTGGTAAGAAAACAGAGTCCAAAACTTTTCCAGTAGGAAATTTTCTCCGTTTTGGAATATTTGAAAAAATACAAAAATTGGAAGTAGTCCCGGAGGGCTTGTGGCCACCTCGTGCGCCTCTCGGACTCCGTTTTCGTGCGGGGAACTCCTTCTGGTCTGAAAAAAATCATTATATATACTCCCGTTTGGTCTAACCCCTGCATCACATAGATTTCCTCTGTTTTTCGTTTCAAGCCTGTTTCTGTTGCAGATCTAGATCGCTATGACTTCCCCAAAAGCTTCGAAGGACAAGATCTTTGAGAAGGTCATCAATCCCTACCTCACGGGAGTGCTGCAACACCCTCAATCTATCGAGATGCGTGAGGGGATGTTGCACATCCGTGATGTTGAGGGGCCCAAGAAGACCGGAAGCATGGAGACGAGGCTCGAAGCAATGGAGCAACAAGTCTTCAAGTGCCAAGATATGGTGGAGCATGGACTCAACACCAACCACATGATGATCAAGGAGTTCACCAGCAAGCACATGATTGATGCGAATGACATTGGGAAGCATCTCTCCAGGCTCTATGACAGGATTGATCAACTCCAGGCCCAGATCTATGACCTGCAGAACCAAAACTGTGAGTATGAGTATAGATTTAAATCAATACGGTTGGCTGCAGATTTGAGGATTTCGGAGACTCGTTCATCTTTCCATGATGGAGCACCTATGCCTTGGAAGACGGAGGATCAAGCCCATGTTGCAACAACTCCTCCACCATCACCACCAAAGGAAGACAACTAAACATGGGTATGGGCAATCCCCTTGGCTTGTTCCAAGCTTGGGGGAGTTGCCCCGGTATCGTATCACCATCACATCTTTTGCCTTTACCTTTGTTTTAGTTTTCCTTTTCAGTTTTCTCTTCCTCTAGAAGATTAAAAGTCTTAGTGTTTTAGTCTTGAGTTTTGCTTTGTGTCACCCCCGATGTATTCGAGCTCGTGAACCATATAATAAAGAGTGTCTTAGTTGAAGGTCTTTGCCTCTTGCCATGATCAAAAGAGTGAGAATAGAACAAAAGCATGAAAGATCATGTAATGATCTTATGGGAAGTGATGGCTTCACATATAAATAGAATGATGATTGAAACTTGTTGAGGGTAGACGAACGTAGACCTTGGTCATTGTTGCAATTAATAGGAAGTGATAAAGAAGGAGAGGTTCACACATAAATATATCATCTCTCACACCATCTATGATTGTGAATACTCACTAAACTATTACATGCCTAGAAGTAGATGTTGGACACGGAAGACAACATAATGAATTGTGTTTGCTTGGATCCGAACAATGTTATATGATTAGAGATCCCTTAGCATGTGACGATTGCTTCCACCTCACATTAGCCAAACCTCCCGCACTAAGTAGAGATACTACTTGTGCATCCATAAACCATCAACCCAGTTTTCCCATGTGAGTCCACCATACCTACCTATGGATTGAATAAGATCCCTCAAGTAAGTTGTCATCAGTGCAAGCAATAAAAATTGCTCTCTAATATGTATGATCTTTTAGTGTGTGGAAAATAAGCTTTGTACGAACCTGTGATGAAGAAGACATAAAAGCGACAGACTGCATAATAAAGTTCTTTATCACAGGAGGCAATATAAAGTGGCGTTCCTCCGTGCTAAAAGGACACGCATCCAAACCTCAGAAGCGCATGACAACCTATGCTTCCCTCTGCGAAGGGCCTATCTTGTACCTTTACTTTTTTCCCTTGAAAGAGTCATGGTGATCTTCACCAATTCCTTATTTTGCCTTTATCTTGGCTAACGTCATATGCTTGGGAAATATTTATATTCATATGTCAACTTGGAAGTAAGTATTCATGAATTATCATTGTTGGCATTACCCTTGAGGTAAGCAGTCGGGAGGCAAAACTATAAGCCCCTATCTTTCTCTGTGTCCAGCTGAAACTTTGATCTCATGAGTACCACGTGAGTTGTAGCATTTGTAGAGAACGAAAGGATGATTGAGTATGTGGATTTGTTTTACAAGCTCTTATTTGACTCTTTCTGATGTTGTGATAAATTGCAATTGCTTCAACGACTATAGGCTACCGGTTGTTACTTCTCGGTAAGGTTCTTGATCCATGCTTTACTTTGTGAAGGAATTATCACTTTGGCTTGAGAGATTATATGTTGGTATTGCTGTTCTGATCATGATCATGATGCATGCATGTTCGTATCTTGTTTTGTCGACACCTCTCTCCCTAAACATGTGGACATATTTATTGAGCTAGGCTTTCGCTTGAGGACAAGTGAGGTCTAAGCTTGGGGGAGTTGATACGTCCATTTTGCATCATGTTTTCATGTTGATATTTATCGCTTCTTGGGATGTTATTTCACTTCACGGTACAATACTTATGCCTTTTCTCTCTTATTTTGCAAGGTTTACATGAAGAGGGAGAATGTCGTTAGCTGGTATTCTGGCCTGAAAAAGGAGCAAAGTTGAGATACCTATTCTGCGCTACTCCAAACGCCGTAAAAATCAACGAGGATTTTTTCCGGATTTATAAAAAATACTGGGCCGAAGAAGCACCAGAGGGGCGCCAGCAGGTGGCCACAAGCCTGCTTGGCGCGGCCACCCCCCTAACCGCGCCAAGGGGGCTTATGGGCAGCCTGCTGGCCCACTGGCGCCCCTGTTCTGCTATATGAAGGGTTTCGTCCAGGAAAAAAATTAGGGAGGAGCTTTTTCGTGGATTCGCCGCCGCCACGAGGCAGAACTTGAGCAGAACCTATCTTGAGCTCCGGCAGGACGATCCTACCGGGGAAGCTTCCCTCCCGGAGGGGGAAATCATCGCCATCATCATCACCAACACTCCTCTCATCGGAGGGGACTCGTCACCATCAACATCTTCATCAGCACCATCTCATCTCCAAACCCTAATTCATCACTTGTAACCAATCTCCATCTCGCGACTCCGATTGGTACTTGTAAGGTTGCTAGTAGTGTTAATTACTCCTTGTAGTTGATGCTAGTTGGATTGTTTGGTGGAAGAGTTTATGTTCAGATCCTTGATGATACTCATTACCTCTCTGGTCATGAATATGATTATGCTTTGTGAGTAGTTACTTTTGTTCCTGAGGACATGGAATAAGTCATGCTAATAGTAGTCATGTGAATTTGGTATTTGTTCGATAATTTGATGTGTTGTATGTTGTTTTTCCTCTAGTGGTCTTATGTGAACGTCGACTACATAACACTTCACCATTATTCGGGCCTAGAGGAAGGCATTGGGAAGTAGTAAGTAGATGATGGGTTGCTAGAGTGACAGAAGCTTAAACCCTAGTTTATGTGTTGCTTCGTAAGGGGCTGACTTGGATCCACTAGTTTAATGCTATGGTTAGACTTTGTCTTAATTCTTCTTTCGTAGTTGCGGATGCTTGCGAGAGGGGTTAATCATAAGTGGGATGCTTGTCCAAGTAAGGGCAGTACCCATGCGCCGGTCCACCCACATATCAAACTATCAAAGTAACGAACGCGAATCATATGAACATGATGAAAACTAGCATGACAGAAATTCCCGTGTGTCCTCGGGAGCGTTTTTCCTCCTATAAGACTTTGTCCAGGCTTGTCCCTTGCTATAAAAAGGATTGGGCCACTTTGCTGCATCGTTGCTACTTTTGTTACTTGTTGCTTGCTACGAATCATCTCACCACAGAATCACTTGTTACCGACAATTTCAGTGCGTGCAGATTTTACCTGTCTGAAAACCACTTGTCAGATCCTTCTGCTCCTCGTTGGGTTCGACACTCTTACTTATCGAAAGGACTACGATTGATCCCCTATACTTGTGGGTCATCAAAACTCCATTTCCTTCAGTTCGTGAGGAGTCTTGAAATGTGACAGAGTGGCCCATGTGCGGTCAAATACCTCATGAAGATAGTAGCAGTTTCTCTTCAAAACATTCTGAGTGGAATTGAGGGTTTTGACGATGGCATCAAATTGACACTTTACCCATTTATGGTTCTGATCCACCTTCTGATCAAGACTGAGAAGAAGTCCGCGGTCAGTCATCATGCGAGGATTTGTTGAACTTGGTGGCTTGACTCTTTCATCAGATTCTTGTGTGGCAGTGTCATCATATGATGAATATGCTGCAGACTCACACAAGAGGCCATCTAGTTGGCGAGTTTCTTCATCAATTACACCTTTTCCCTTTCTCTCTATTTCTTCAAATGTCTTCTTGATGACTTTGAGAGGTGGCAGATAACCAAGATGATTTGGATAATCAGCGAGGTAACTAATGATAATCCTTATTCTAATGAAATTCATAAGCCATGGCGCATAAATCTTCAGCTCATGTGGTTACATAGCATTGGTGGCCAATGTCCTCAGGAAGAAGTTATGAAGGTTGATGGGATTGCCATGGACAATATGAAAGAGCATATTCTTCATAATTCCCACAACATATTCTTCAGAGTCATGTCCTTTGATAGGAGCGATAGAATAGGACAAGATTCTATAAAGAGTTCTTGTCACATACTTCAACTCCTTGATGAGGAATTTGGTCCTTGGAGGTTGATTTGGTGCAAGGGGCTTCATGAGGACTTCCATCAAGTGATTTGGTAGCTCCTTTTCATCATACAAGCATATAGCACCTTCTGAGGGAAGCTGGAGTGGCAGAGAGTGAAGCAATTAAGTTGCTGGTGCTTTGAGGTGTGTGACTTTATTCATCCAATCAAAGATCCAAGTGCTTATATCATTGGATTCACCGGAGATATGCAAAGTGGCATAGAACTGAGATATGAGCTCTGAGTTCCAGTCACAGATTGAAGTGCAGAATGGGAGCAGACCAACATCGTGGAGGTTATTCAGAATAGGTATGAAGTAGTCAATGTCTTCCATATCAGGGTGAGGAATATGGGCATGGTGGAAGATTTTCCTCTTATCAACCAGGACTGCAGCATAGTAGTTCAGTTGAGCTCTGGTCCAAAATTTTCTATGTCTGATGCGAAGCTTGTTATAAGGATTGTCATTAGTGAAGAAATGATGTTCATCATAGAACATGCCTTTGTCAAACTTGGTCCTTTTAGAGTATGTCTGACGTTGCTTGGGTTGAAGATTTCGCACAGGAATTCATCACCCTGAGGTGGTTGTGCCACAACAATTGCAGTCCCGAGATTTGTGACATGTGGTTCCTCAGCAGTTTCTTCATTTTGTGCTGGTGCAGATTCATCAGACACATTCTTCTCAGCAGTAGTCATTTCATCAGCTCGTGCAGCTGATTCAGTTGCAGGTCCAAACTTGGCAGAAGTGCCCTTGTCAGCAAAGCTTGACCGAATTTCTGTAACTCATGGGGCTTCTGAAATTTAATGAATTGGGGGCACCAGTGGCGATTTTGGATGGGCCTGTTCCCAAAATTCATCATGGATCACTAGCGTGTTGCAACCAATGTCCACATCCTCCTCCTTTTCTTTAGCAGTCGCCCCAGGGTTCTGAGGAGGAGGTGTTGTGGTGTGAGGAATTTGATCAACTTGAATTTCCTCATCGATTGGGCTGGATGCAGCAGACTTGTTATCCTCATCCATGTCTTGGATCACATATTCTACATCATATGGAACAATCATGCATGATGGTGTTGTGTTGAGAGGTGGTACGTCTATTGGGGTTGTTGCAGTGGGAAAAGTCTTTTGGCATTTGGCTTCTTATGACTTTGAGGTTGATGATGCTTTTTTGCTTCTTTGCCTCTTTTTCAAGTGCTTTGGTTTCTTCACTTGTGATGCAGAAGAAAGTGGGTATTTCTTCACCCTTGAAGCCTTTGGTGAAGGAGCAGTTTCATCAGGCATTGTGTATGAGGCTGCAGTCCTGGCAGAGTCTTGAGCACATGCAGCAGTAGTACTTGGAGGAGGGGTAATTTCTTCAGCGACACTTGGAGCAACTGCAGTTGCATCAGCAATAGTTTCTTCAACTGTGGGCTCATCAGGTTCTTCAGGCATTTCAACAGTGTAGCTGGCCTGAGGATTTGAAGGTGCTTCTACGACAACAACCCTTTTGTTGTGCTCATCAATAGCAACAGAAGTTGCTTTGATGAATCTCACTTTGAAGCTTTTGCAGGTAGCTTGAAGACTAGTGCACTTATCCGTGAGGGTTTTCAGCTCAGCTTGTGAAGAACCAAGTTGGTCTGGCGTGAGTGTTAGAATATTCTGCCACAAAAACTTCTCTTTCTGAGCCTTTGCTTTCTGAGCTTGTTGAGCCTGCTGAGTTTTCCATTTTTCCTCATTGATGAATGAGGTTACCATGTGACTGAGTCCAGGTGGAAGGTGTAAATCATCAACAGGGGTGTTGGGGTCGATGAATTTCAGCATTACTTTTGGATCCACAGCCAGAGGAATTGTGGAACCCTTTTACTTTGCAACTCATTCTTGTTTGTTTGTAATGATAGCTTCAAGTGTTTCTTGATTATATTCATCACTATCATCTGAGGCAGAGGGAACGTTGATGACTTTGTTAGGACTGGGACTAGTTCCCCTTCCTGCAGTGGCTTTTGTCTTCAAAATCCCACTTGAGGATTTTGGAGGAGAGCTTGAGGGAATTGATGTCCCTATTGGTGATGACTGTGCTGCAGTTGAAGATTTTGCACCAACTGGTGACTTTGCAGCCATGGTTGTTTCTCCTTTAGGATGTTGATGTTTTGACAGTGTTGTTGAGGACTTTGGTTTCATGGGAGTCCTTTTCATCAGAGCCTTCTTGGAAGGTTGTTCTGTAGTAGATGCCTCAGCAGCACAGGAGGAGGCAGCAGCAATTATAGTAGCAGAGTCAGTACCTGAAGCCTTTTTCTTCAGTTTAGCCAAATACTTGGCTTTTTCATCAGGATAGTCATCAATGGTGACTACACTTGAAGGATCTGTTGTTTGTTGTTGTTTCAGAGGAGGTCTGTTGCATGAAGGCTTCACTGCAAACTTCTTTGCATATTTTGGAGTGATAAATCTGTAGTTTTTCCACTCCTGAGTCCATCTCCTCTCAATCTTCTGAAGCCTTATATTGCACATCACAGCAGGTTCTTTGCCATATATTTCTTCACCTGGTGTGCAATAGTCAACATATATTTCACCAGGTATGTCCAAAGCAGTGTTCTCTTCGAGCTTCTTGCCACCGTTTTGTTGCTTCTGTTCTTCCATTTTCTTCAGCTGAGGCTTTTGCCGAGGAATTTGAATTATTGAGGAATCTGAGGACACTCGAAGATTTTCTTCAAGGAACACTACAAATGAGTTAAGTTGATGAGAACCTAGTGATTGATCAGCTCACATTTTGTACCTGTGAACAGAGTATATGTGCGAAGAATTGGGAAAGGTCATATGCATTCTCAGATTTGAGGAAATTTTAAAATGACTCAAGTTGAGGAATTTGACCAACATAGTGGTGAGGAATTTTACTAAGGATTCTGATCTTGGGTTCCAGAGTTCTGCAGAATCGAAAATTCACACAATTGAGGAATCTCGTGAAGAATTTAGTGGCTTAGATAAATTCATCATGTGTTCTAGGCATGGGTGTGTTCATCTAAAGGATTCTCTGAGGAATAACAGGTTCCACAGTTTGACAGAAATCAAAATAATCAACAGGGGTGGTAAAATTAGATTTAATTACTCTATGTGAAGAACACGATGAACTGAGGAAGAAAGAGTACAAGTTCGTCAGTCCAGATTTTCAGTGCCCTAACTTGGCAACTGAAAACAGCAACGGCGGCGGCGGGAGAAGATGTTCCGCATCAGCGTGAGTCTGGCGACGGCGAAGTTGAGGTAGCGAAGCTCTTCTTCACCGGTGGCGACGAAGTCCACCAGCGGCGCTAGGGTAGAACTTGAGCAAGAGGAAGTGAGAGAGAGAGGAAGATTTTATCAGAGGGGGTAAGGGGGCTATTTATAGCTCAGGTGAAAACGGTCTGATGCGAGTTGTTCGGACCGAATTGCCCCTGTCCGTTCTTCTCCGCGTGACACGTGCTACCCACGTGGAGATAGTGGAGATCGTGGTTATCCAATCGTGAGTAGTGCGTGCAGTTTAGCTATAACGGCAAAACAAAATAAATTTCAAATTTTGAGGACTTTGTTCAAAGTCATCGGCTGACAAGGACTCCGTGAGGACTTTGAGCAAGTTTCAATTAGAACACATATGAAGAATTGAGAATAGATTGGGTTAAGCTTAGCACAGAGGGGAGTCGGGTCCGGTCACATTCACTTAGATGAAAAATCAACTTTGAAGAATTGAGCAATAAGTGAATGTTGTTGAGGTGTGTAAGTGCATCTAGTGCTCCTTAGTGATTTTGGTGGTTTGAAGAATTATAGGTTAAGTATCTAATGTGTTCATGAGTGTACACAGGATCTATAAGTTGCTGAGGAGTTTGAAATATTCGATGAATATCGAACCCTAAAAATGTATATCTTCAGATGAAGAAATTGGTCTGAAGCTGAACAATTGAATCGTGAAGGAATTGCGATGAAATTGATATTCCTCGTGAAGAAATTGAAAATGAGAATTCGGTGTGTCCTGAAGAAAAACAATCTGAAGATTTCGAAGCATGAATATTTATTTGTGTCTGTTTTATTTTCTTCACCTTTGAATCATAGGAACACCGTACTACTAAAGGGGGTCAAAGTAACACGTCGGAATGAATTTCCTCATGATGCTCAACCCAAGCCTAATCCTACCAAAAGCCTCAAGTGAGGAATATGAGATACATGAGGACTCTCACAGTTGAGGGTCCCGACCGTTATCGATAGCCACGCCACATCATTGGTCTTATCCACACCAACGGTCATATTATTGAAGGGCATTAATGTCAAATCATTCCGGGAAGCTCCCAGGCTATAAATAGCCGCCCCCCACAACCATTAGCTGGTTGGCTGCTCCGTTAGAAACTGACACTTGTCATAAGAGCAACCCAAATTCCTCAGAGTCTTCGAGAGTAATTCATCAGTGAGGAAATACCCCAAACACCAAACCACAAACCAAAACCAAGTGATTGAGCATCACTGAAGAATTTGTTCCTGTGTGGGACTGAAGCCTGTTACCTTTGAGGACTGTGCATCCTTCAGACGGTTAGGCGTCATGGTCTAGAGCAATCCAGCAGTCAATTGTGGATCGCCAGGTGACCAAGTTTGTGGGGGTTTGGAAGTCTGCCCCGAAGACTTACCACGAGTGTTGGGCGAGGACTGTGTGTTCTTAGCCCAAGGAGAATACGGTAGGGACTGTTTGTCCCGGGACTGTGTGTCCTTTGGTTTTAATACCAAGCCGCTCCAAACCAGATGTACAACTGTCACAGCAGTTGGAACTGGGTCATCAACCACTGTCTTCACTGTGAAACGGGTTCTATTTCCTCAACTCTTTATATTCCTCAGATTGTGTGTTGATGATTTTCACTATCACTGTTTGAAGAATTTGCCGAATACTTTCTCTGAAATTCCTCAACCCCAAATTCTTCACGCAAGTTAATCCTCATCTGTTTTCTCCATGCCTGCATACTGTGCAAACTGTTTTCATATTCTTCATCCTGAAAAACTGTTGTAGTGAAACTTTGCACTCATGATCCTTTACTGTTTCCGCTATAAGTTATTCATCAGTGAAGAATTTCCTCAAAAAGAATTTCCTCAATGAAATTCTAAAAATCTCCCATTCACCCCCCTCTAGTCGATATAACGCACTTTCAATTGGTATCAGAGCAAGGTACTCCATTGTTTTGTGTGATTTTGGTTTAACCACCTGGAGTTTTAGTTATGTCGACTGCAGGCATGATTAAGGTTACTGCAGCATGTCCTACTTTCGAAGGAAAGGACTTTCCCTTCTGGAAGACCAAGATGCAGATGCATTTACAAGCTATTGACAATGATCTCTGGTATATTGTGGAACATGGCGTCCCTATCATCTCTGCTACTATCTCTCCTATTGATGTGAAGAAATTAAAGCAACTTGATTCTCAAGCGAAGAATATCATCTGTGGCCATCTGAGCAAGGGCCAGTATGGCAGAGTGATTGCTTTGGGCTCAGCGAAACTTATCTGGGAAAGGCTGTCCAAAGTTAATGAAGGAGTATCAACCCAGCGTGATTCTCGTGTTGATGTTCTTCGCAATATCTTCAATCGCTTCAACAGGTTTGACAATGAAAGCTGCCAAGATACCTTTGATCGCCTCACTGACATATCAAATAAACTGCAAGCACTGGGAGCTCGAGATATTACTGATCACGAAGTTGTGAAGAAACTGCTAAGATCTTTGGATTATTCATTTGATACTTTAGTTCTGATGATTCAAGAAAGATCAGACTACAAGATGCTTGATCCAGCTGATATACTCGAAAGACTCAAGACTCATGAATTCCAACAAGAAGAAAAGAGAGATCTATATGGACCAAGCTATTCTAGACCACGTGCACTGAAGGCTAAAGCAATTTCCTCATCTGAAGAAGAAGACTCGGATGGTAGCATTGGTGATCCTGAAGAATTTGGACAGGATCTTGCAATGCTCGTAAGGAAATTCCATAGGTTTACACGACGTGGCAAGTTCGGTAAATCTTCAAGAAGAGATATGAGGAAATCAAAATCTTCATCTTAGGACTAAAAGAAAAGAACCTGCCACAAATGCAAGAAATTAGGTCACTACATTGCTGATTGTCCTCATTGGGGAAAGGAATCAAAGAAGAAGAAATACAAGGATGAAAGTTCTGATGACTCGAAGAAAAAGAAGAAACCTTCAAAATCCTCATCTTCAAAGTCCTCATCGCACAAAAAGACTAGTTTCAAAAAGGCTCGGGCACTTATTGGCAAGGAAATGGATTCCGAGGCAGAATCCGAGGAATATGATAAATAGGAGGGTTCTGATGAAGACTCAGAATCCGGACAGGTTAGTCTTGCACTTGCAACCACATTCGTCAGCAAGTCAATCTTCAACCTTGAAGAAAATGATAACACCATCCACACTGATGACTATGCTGATAACTTCGCTCCAACCTATTGCTTCATGGCAAAAGGTTCAAAGGTACTGAATGATGCTTCCTCCTCTGATTCAAGTGACTGTGAACCTGATGATTATAAAAAACCCAGTTACAGTAAACTTGCTATCATTGCCACTAAACAACAAACTGCCCTGGAAAAGCTTCAGAAACTACTAGATAGAAGCGATGATCTGTTGAATGATGAAATGAATCTTACCCAAATCCTCACTGAAGATATGAAAAGTCTTCAGTCTAGATTTGATAATCTTCAAGATCGTCATGTTACTCTCCTCGCTGATCATGAGAAACTTTCCTATGAATTTCTTCAAAGGAAGCTTGATCTAGAGAAGTTGAGGATTTCTCTTGATGATCTTCGTATGGAAAATGATTCATTACTAGCTCAACAGATCAGTGCTTCTCAAGTTGAATTCATTCCTCGATGCCTTAAATGCATCGAACGTGAAACTGCTAATTCTTCACCAGAATCATCAAATGCTTCAATTACTACAAATTCTTCAACTGCTCTTGTAGTGTCAAATTCCTCACTTGACGAAAACACAATTGTCACTGATGAAAATGCAGGGACGAAGGAATTGTATGTGACAGGAATATACAAAAGTCTCAAAGGACATCAAACCCTTTGTGATGTGCTCAAAAAGCAGAACTTGAACAGGAACCCGAGGAAAGAAGGAATTGCCTTTGAGAGGAAATTGAATGCTGATGGATCTTATTGGAAACCTGAGCAGTATCCCAAAACCTCATGGGTTGCTTCTACTGGGCCTCCTTTTGATCCATCCAATCTAACAGGCTTTTCATGTGAATTATCCTATTCCTCAGATGAGTCATTTGACTCCAACTATAAATTGTTCAAAAATCAATCTGGTGAAGTATTTGCTCGATATGTTGGAACTAACTGCAGGAATGGCCCTCCCTTGAGGAAAATCTGGGTTCCCAAAAGTTGCCTTGAAAATCTTGAGGTGAATGTCCTCATGACACCACCTATGAAGAATTTGAACCCCAGATCAAATTCCTCAGGAGGACCAAAGTCTTCAAGAGGATCAAAATCCTCAACTAGTCAAAACTATGCTCGTACCCGTGCTAATGCTTCTAACATGCAGGGAAACTACAAGGATTATTAATATGAGTGTTATTCTTCAAATCATTATGTTCATAAATCCTCAAAAAAGTTCTCTGCATATTCATATGAGTACTTTAACCCCCCTACTGTTAAGAGAAGTGCATTAGCTTCAATGCCCCCTTTCTCATATGGTGCTCGCAGGATGATGAATGCTTTACCACCCCTTCAGATATGGGTGGTGAAGAAATTGAACTAATCACTTCTGCAGGTCAAGTCTCCAGATGAAAATCATCATCTGAAGAATTTGCTGGAGACCTGAGGAAATGCTTGATAGGAAGCAAGCTAATATTGATGAAATAGAAATATTTCACACGTCCTTATAATTCTGTTATGACGAAATTCCTATCTGATGAAATTGATATCATATTCTTCAAGTATGAAGCATATGAGATGGTAAGATGTACTAATTCATCTGTAGGATGACAAACCCAAGAGTACCGAGTGGGTTCTTGATAGTGGCTGCACACATCACATGACTGGTGATAAAAGCTTGCTAATGAATATGCCACTAACTCCATCACGAGTGAAGCAAATCACATATGCTGACAAAGGTAAAAGCAAGGTATTGGGACTTGGCAAAGTGGCTATTTCCAAGGATAGGCACATGGACAAAGCGATGCTTGTTGAATCCCTTGGATTTAACCTCATGTCAGTCTCGATGCTTTGTGATCTTGATATGATTGTTATCTTTGGTAGATATAGATGTGTTGTCATCATGGAATCTGACAGATCCAAAGTCTTCGAAGGTGTCAGAAGAGGGGATTTGTACATTGTTGATTTCTCTACAGGTCCTCCACCAGCCACTTGCTTACTAGCAAAAACCTCAGAAGGGTGGCTGTGGCATCGAAGACTCGGTCATGCAGGCATGAGGAATTTGCACACGCTCGCGAAGAAGAAGCATGTCATCGGCATCGAATCAGTCAAATTCCTCAAGGATCACCTCTGCGGTGCCTGTGAATCTGGGAAAATGACCAGATCCAAGCATCCCTCGAAGACTATCATGACCACTACTCGTCCATTTGAATTGCTTCACATGGATCTATTTGGACCTACTCATTATGCCACACTAACAAATACAACATCTTTAAATGGCTTCGTCATAGTTGATGATTATTCCAGATATACATGGGTGCATATCATCTTATATAAAACTGAAGTGCAGGAAGTCTTCAAACGGTTTTCTTCAAGGGCCTCAACAAACTTCGGCATCAAGATCAAACACATCAGGAGTGATAATGGAACAGAGTTCAAAAACACTGGTCTTGATAATTATCTTGATGAACTTGGTATTATTCACGAATTGTCTGCTCCTGATACTCCTCAACAGAATGGTGTCATTGAAAGGAAGAACAGGAGTCTGGTTGAGATGGCAAGAACCATGCTTGAAGAATATCAGACTCCTCGTCGCTTTTGGCCTGAAGCAATCAACACTGCATGCCATATCATCAAGAGCGTATATCTTCACAAATTCCTCAAGAAAACCTCAAATGAACTCCTCACACACAAGAAACCCAATGTAAGCTATTTCAAAGTCTTCGGTGCAAAATGTTGGATTAGAGATCCTCACCATAGCTCAAAATGTGCACCTAAGGCACATGAGGGTTTTATGCTCGGTTATGGAAAGGACTCGCACACCTACAGAGTCTTCAACAACTATCACAACAAGGTGGTTGAGACTGTAGATGTGCGGTTCGATGAAACTAATGGCTCGCAAAGAAAGAAATTGCCTTCTGATCCAGATAAGCTATCTCCTGAGGAAGCAATAAAGCTCAAAGGTACTGAAGACATTGTTCCCATTGAGGAAATTGATGAAGAAATCATTCCCATCACTGATGAAAATCAAGAAGATGCTCCTGAGGAAATTAGTCCAGAACCAATTCCTCAACAAAGACGAAATCCTCAACCAGCTCATCCGAGGATTGCAAATGAAGTGGAACTTGACAAAATCCTCAATGACATCAACGCGCCAGGTCCACTCACCCGCTCAAAAGCTTCACACTTAGTTAACTTTTGTGGGCATTTCTCCTTTGTGTCTATCACAGAACCTTGAAAAGTTGTTGAGGCTTTCCTGGAACAGGAGTGGACCCAAGCTATGCAAGACGAACTTCTTCAATTCAAGCTGAATGACGTATGGGAGCTCGTGAAACGAAAAGATCCTCGCAAGCACAACATCATCGGAACCAAGTGGATTTTCCAAAACAAGCAAGATGAGGATGGTCAAGTGGTGAGGAATAAGGCACGACTTCTAGCCCAAGGCTACACACAGGTTGAAGGAATAGATTTCAATGAAACTTTTGCACCTGTTGCTAGACTAGAAGCTATTCGAATACTACTTGCTTATGTTAATCATCATAACATCATCTTATATCAAATGGATGTGAAAGTGCATTCCTCAATGGTAAGCTTGAGGAAGAAGTATATGTTGCTCATCCCCCAGGTTTTGAGGATCCAAAGAATCCAGACAAAGTCTTAAGACTCAAAAAGGCGCTCTATGGTCTCAAGCAAGCCCCTCAGGCATGGTATGATACATTGAAGTAATTCCTCATGAAGAAAGGCTTCAAACCTGGTTCACTCGATCCAACTCTTTTCACTAAACCCTATGATAATGAGTTATTTGTGTGCCAGATATATGTCGATGACATTATATTTGGCTGTACTGACAAACGATATAGTGATGAATTTGCTTACATGACGAGTGAAGAATATCAGATGTCTATGATGGAGGAGCTGAAATTCTTCTTAGGTCTTCAAATTCGTCAATAATGCAATGGAATCTTCATATCACAGGAGAAACACCTCAAAGATGTTCTGAGGAAATTCGACATGAATGAATGCAAAGGTGCCAAGACTCCAATGCGTACCAACGGCCACCTCTGCACTGACGAAAATGGTAAAGAATTCGATCAACAGGTATATCGCTCTATGATTGGATCTTTAATGTATTTATGTGCATCTAGGCCAGATATAATGCTTAGTGTTTGCATGTGTGCACGTTTTCAAGCAAAACCGAAGGAATCACACCATAAGGTTGTGAAGCATATTCTTCAATACTTAGCTCACACACCAACACTAGGATTATGGTACCCCAAGGGCTCAAATCTTCATCTAGTGGAATATTCTGATTCTGACTATGTTGGTGACCGTGTGGAAAGCAAGTCAACCTTTGGCACATGTCATTTCCACGGAAGATCGCTAGTTTGCTGGTCCTCAAAGAAGCAGAACTGCGTTTCACTCTCCACTTCCGAAGCTGAGTACGTTGTTGCTGGTTCATGCTGTGCTCAATTGCTACGAATGAAGCAAACCCTCAAGGACTACGGCATCAACATGAAGAATGTGCCTCTCTACTGCGACAATGAGAGTGCAATCAAGATTGCATACAACCCAGTACAGCACTCGAAGACCAAGCACATCCAGATTCGTCATCATTTTCTTCAGGACCATGTCCTCAAGGGCAATATCCGCATCGACCATGTGAAGACTGACGATCAACTGGCAGATATCTTCACAAAGCCCTTGGATGAGAAAAGGTTTTGCAAGTTGCGGTGTGAGCTAAATATCTCAGAATCTTCAAATGTTTTGTAAAAACATGCACACATCCAAACACTTAGGCAAAATTGATGACTTAGATGTGCAACACAAGATGAATCGATTTTCTTCAACTAATGAAGAATATCACTCTGAGTGTGAGGAAATCAACGAAGAAATTGATTCTCAGGGCCCTACGACAATTGTACGTGGCGTCTGTAATCAACATTTTTATTTGGTGGGTCACGCCACCACCCAACTTGAAATTCCTCAAGTTGAATTTCTTCAAAGCTGAATTTCTTCATAAGTTGATTTTCTTCAAAACAGTTGTTCTTAAAAAATCGTTTCTCTTCAAAACTGAAATTCATCATCATGACGTTTGTCACAAAATCCTCAAGTTAATCAAGATCTTCAAAAACACTTGATGATTTTAGTTTACCTAGATAGACTGTGATTTCAAAGTCCTCAACAGCATTCACTTATAGCTATTTCTTCAATTTGATATTTCATCTAAGTGAATGTGACCGGACCCTACTTTCCCTCTATGCTACTCTCACCCAATCTATTCAATTCTTCATATGCGTTCTACTTGAAACTTTGTTCGAAATCCTCACTGCTTCCTTGTGAGCTGATGACTTTGTAACAAAATCCTCAAATCTTCAAAAATGTTTTCTTAATACACAGTAACTAAACCCCACTTTCCTCGTTCGGATAACCATGATCTCCACGATCTCCACCGCTTCTGTCGTGAGCTAAACGTCTCCTGCGGAGACATGGAGAAGGGGCTATTTGGTCCGATATTTTCGCGCCAACAGTTACCGCCTGGCTATAAATATGTCCCCATCTCCCTTCGGTCAAATCTTCTTCGTCCCATCGCCCTCCTGCTATAGCAAAGCTCAAAAGCCCTAGCGCCACTACTAGAAGTCTCGAGCCGGCGAAGAAGAGCTTGACTGCCTCGACCTCTTCGTCGCTGAAACCACGCCGGAACCGGACCATCTTCGTCCGTCGCTGCCGTAGTTGTCCTCTGTTGCCGAGTTAGGGCGCATTGGGCTCGCACTGAAAGAGAATCTACTGCTACCTCTTCTTTGTTCTTCGTGCGCGCCATGTAGGGTAAATAAAAACCCTATTTTCACAACTCGTTTGATCTACTATTTTACCTTAGAGATGTGAAATCTGTTTTTCCTCAAGTATCCATTAGTTTATTTTTTCCTCAAACACTGCCTATGACCCAACTATTGATGAACTTCACTAAGCATCTAAGATTTTCACGAGATTCCTCAGTTGTGCGAATTTTCGGATCTGTACAACTCTGGAACCCAAGAAAAGTATGGTTAGACGAATTTCTCAACCACTGGTCAAATTCCTCGACTGTCAATTTTTTTTCATCAAATCTGAGAACGCATATGACCTCTCCAAATTCCTTGCAACTATACTCTGTTCATAGGTACAAACATGTCAGTTGATGAATCTCTAGGTTCTCATCAACTTAACTCATTTGCAGCGTTTCTTGAAGAAATATGCAAGTTTCATCAGAATCCTCAAGAGTTCAATTTTTCAGCAAAAGCCTCAGCTGAAGAAAATGGACGATGAAAGGAAGCAAAAGGGTGGCAAGAAACTCGAGCAGAACACTGCCATAGATATCCCTGAGGATACATACCTGGAATACTGCACTCCTGATGAACAAGAATCTATGCCCAAGAGAAAGATCAGGCTTCAAAAGATAGAACGCCGATGGGCTAAGGAGTGGAAAGAGTACACATTCGTCACTCCCAAATATGCGAAGAAATTTGCTCTGAAGCCTCCTGGCAAACGGCCTCCACTTGAGGATTATCATGAAGCACACCCCTCAAGCCTCAAGACAATTGATGACTATCCTTAGGAAAAGTCAAAACACTTGTCAAAGCTTCAGAAGCAAGCAGAAGCTGCTGTGAGGAAGTTCAATGAAGAATCTGCTGCTGCTGCAACTGCCGCCACTTCCTCTGCAGCTGAGACTTCTGGTACGGCCCTTCCTCAAATGAAGTATGTGTCGTTAAAACCAAAGGCTTCAAACCCTCAAGAGAAAATGCCTCAGAAAATTGCACCATCATCAGCACCAAAAACCTCAGCACCACCAAAGGCTTCAAAGCCTGAACAGAAGCCGATAGTGAAGCAACTGCCCACTGTCTCCAGCTCCTCAGTCCCATCTGCAACAAGCTCCGAGACTAAGTCTTCACCGACTCCCTTGAATACTAAGGTGACTGCTGGGAGAGGAACAAGACCAAGCCCAAGCAAAATCATCAAGGTTCCTTCTGCATTAGAAGGTAGTGATGAATTTGATGATGACACTCTGCAAGCCATCATCAGAAACAAGCAAGAGAGGGTAGCTTAAGCTTCTGGCAGCTCCATTCCTCTGGCCATGGACCCAAAAGTCCTCCTGGATTACATCAACATCTGGTATGAGGACCCCCAACACTCCAATTGATGATTTGAAGCTTCCCCCAGGCATCAGCCACATGGTGGCCACATTCATCAACGAGGCCAAGTGGAAGGAGCAGCAAACCAAACAGGCTAAGGTTGTAAAGCTTAAAAAGGAGAAATATCTCACGCATAATCTCCTCAACCTGAATCCTGATGCACTTGTGTCAACACAGGCTGAATTGAAGACTTTGACAGAGAAGTACTCTAAGCTCTCTGAACGTCAAAGTCTCAAAAACAACTTCATCAAATTTGCCACTGACGCAGTTGATGATTACAACAAGAAGGCTGCCCCTCCAGTACCAACACCTCAGCCTCTGATTGAAGAACCAGCTGATGAAACCGCTCATGCTGAGGAAATTGCTCAAGAAAGCCGTGCTGATGAACGGGCTATTGAGGAAATTACCAAGGAAAATCCAGCTGATGAGACTGACCCTGCTCCAGCTGTTGCTTCTAAGCTAGCTGGTGACTCTGCTCCAGCTGGTGCTTCTAAGCCAGCTGATGCCTCTGCTCCCGCTAATGAAATTGTCTCAACTGAGAAAACACCTTCACAAAAAGCTTCAAAGGTGAAGAAAATGACTCCGTCTTCATCAGACGTGAAAAAGACCAGGGCTGCTGAAATGGAAGCCAAGGAAAGAAAAGCTTCATCAGCAGAAGAATCCACTGAGGCCAACCGCCTCAAAGCACTTGAAGAAAATGCACCTCTGGATCATGTGCCTCTCAACAACGCTCCATCATATGAGATGATCCCCTTCGCAAGCGACGACAAGGAGCAAGGGGCAGATGAGGAAATGAAGAATGCTGAATCTCAGGAACATACTGATGAGGAAATACGCATTGATGACAGTCCTCAGTCCTTCATTCCTCCTGAAGAAACTGCACAAGGATCAGCTGCATCAGCTCATGAATCTGTCTCCTCCACCAAGCAAGCTCCTCAAGCTGAGGAAGATCAACATGAAAATCCTCAACCTCATGAAAGTCACAATCCTGAGAAAAATCCTCAACCGGAGGATCAGGATGACCCAACTCCAACTCCTGAGCAAAACCCTCAAGCTGAGGCTAAGGATGAACCAATTCCTCCTCCAGAGCAAAACCCTCAATAGGAAGCTCCGGTTGACGACATTCCTCAACCAGAGCATGCTCCTCAGCCTGAAGCTCAAGCTGATGAAATTCCTCACCCTGAGGACCATGCTGAGGACAATGCACCAGATCCAGAAAATGCCTTTGTCGTCCTCAACCCAGAATCTGCAATAGTTGTCTCTCCTCAAGTCAAACCGCAAAATCTTCAGCCCATGCAGCGTCAGCCATTCTCCAAGGGGCCAAAGTTTCAAAAGGAGTCCTTCTTTGAAGAACGCATGTTCTTCATCGGAGAAAATCCCTATGAAAAGCCTCGCATCAGGCACCCGAAGTTTTGGACAAGGACACAACTCAACTACTATGCCTCTGTGTTGTGTGGAAGAAACAAGATTTTCCAAGACAAGCACATTCCTCACGTTGAGCTTGAAGAAATTCCATGCTTTGCTTCAGTCCTCAACGTCCTTTTTGAAGCTGGACTCCTCCCAATGTGCTCGGATATCTGTGATTGGAATAGTGAGCTCATTCTTCAATTCTATGAAACTCTTGACATCTCAGGAGATCCGACAGACATCAACACATGGGTGCTGGATTGGACGACGCAAACCACACACTTCAAGGCTCCTGCCAATGAGTTGCTGCATGAACTACCGGTATCAATTCCCTCAGAGCAGACAGTAAAGCTATATGATGAATGTGAGCTGGCTAACAAGCTGATGGATGTCCTCATGAAGCCTTTGGCTAAGGGGCAACCACAAAGAACAACCTTCCTGGTCCATGAGCTGAAATATGAACCCATGACGGTTTACAGAATCCTGTGCAGCGTTCTTGCACCAATCAAGGGCCATGATGATGAAGAAGACTTCGTAGGCATCATGAAGAATATCCTCTTCAACATCACACATGGCATTCCCATCAACATTCATGATTTCTTCTTGAGGACTTTGGCCGAAAATGCTATGGCTCCTTTTCACCACAAGATTTACGCTCCATGGATCATGAGATTCATCAGAACCAGGTCAGGCATCAATTATCATGCTAATTTCAACAACCATATCGGTTATATTCCTCCTCTAAGGGTCAACAAAAAGACTTTCGAGCCTGTTGAAGGAAAAGGCAAGTCTATCATTGATGAAGGCAGTCGGCCCCTTGATGGCCAGTTCAGAGAGCCCGAAGCTTATTCTTCATGGGATCACACTGAAACCCATCCTCCAAGTCCTGTTGCTCCTAGGGTGATGAAAACCAGAGAGCTTCTTCTCAGTCTTCACCAAAAGGTGGATCGGAATCACAAGTGGGTCAAACACCAGTTCGGCACCATTGTGAAAACCCTCAATGAAGCGCAGAATGCTGTGAAGCTTAACCATCATTATCTTCATGAGGTTTTTGATCGCACCTGGGCCACACTGGCTCATTTGAAGACTCCAACAGAACTTGAAGAAATGGAGTTTGTGCGGGCCTTCGATTGGTTGTGTCCACCAAAGAAGAAATTTAGGCCAATCCGAGTTCTAGACCTTGAGGACAGTTACTTTTCTTCATTCCGCACTGTGAATCAGATGAAGAACAACAAGACACTGCCACCGGTCCAAGGAGGAAGTCTGCTCCCAAGAATCCTCACGCGTCTTCCTCAACCGCCAAGAAGTGAAAGTCTTCACGGACGTTGGTCCTCAGTTTGTCCCTTTTTGTCACTTGATGACAAAGGGGGAGTAACTTGAGAGTTAGTCTTCACGCGGAATATTTTGGGGGCTTATAAACTATATTTAAGTTACAAACTCTTGGCTCTTCTGAAGTGTTTTATGTAATGAGTTGTAACTTAAGCCCGATGGTGCTCTAACGCTTTTGAACGTTTTTCTTCGCATGCTTATTCCTCAAAGTTTTAATGCACGCATGCTGGAATTCATCAGATACCATTTGTCATCATGCATCCTCAATTTCTTCATACTATATGTCATATGTATGCATGATTTACAAGACTCAGGGGGAGAACTCCATGATATAAATCATCAATGTGCATTTGCTGTGAAAAGCAAAATCCTCAAGATATGCACATCTTCAGGGGGAGTCTCTCTAAATCTTGATTTCTAATTCCTCAAATGAGTATTTACACTTCATATTTTTATCCCTGTTGAAGACTTAACCTAATTGTCATCAACCACCAAAAAGGGGGAGATTGTAAGTGCATCTAGTGCCCCTTAGTGATTTTGGTGGTTTGAAGACTTATAGGTTAAGTATCTTATGTGTTCTTGAGTGTACACATGATCTATAAGTCGCTAAGGAGTTTGAAATATTCGATGAATATCGACCCCTAAAATTGTATATCTTCGGTTGAAGAAATTGGTTTGTAGCTGAAGAATTGAATCGTAAAGAATTTGCGATGAAATTGATATTCCTCACGAAGATATTGAAATTGAGGAATTCGGTGTGTCCTAAAGAAAATCAATCTGAAGACTTTGAAGCATCAAGATTTATTCTTTATGTTTTGTTTTCTTCACACTTGAGTAATAGGAACACCGTACTGTTAAAGGGGGTCAAGGTAACACATTGGAATGAATTTCCTCATGATGCTCAACCCAAGCCTAATCCTACCAAAAGCCTCAAGTGAGGAATATGAGAGACATGAGGACTCTCACAGTTGAGGGTCCGGATAGTTATCGATAGCCACGCCACATCATTGGTTTTATCCACACCAACGGTCATATTATTTAAGGGCATTAATGTTAAATCATGTCGGGATGCTCCCAGGCTATAAATAGCCGCCCCCACAACCATTAGCTGGTTGGCTGCTCCGTTAGAAACTGACACTTGTCATAAGAGCAACCCAAATTTCTGAGAGTCTTTGAGAGTAATTCATCAGTGAGGAAATACCCCAAATACCAAACCACAAACCGAAACCAAGTGATTGAGCCTCACTGAAGGAGTTGTTCCTGTGTGGGACTGAAGCATGTTACCTTTGAGGACTGTGCATCCTCCAGACGGTTAGGCGTCATGGTCTAGAGAAATTCAGCAGTCAATTGTGGATCACTAGGTGACCAAGTTTGTGAGGGTTTGGAAGTCTGCCCTGAAGACTTACCATGAGTGTTGGGCGAGGACTGTGTGTTCTTAGCCCAAGGAGAATACGGTATGGATTGTGTGTCCCGGTACTGTGTGTCCTTTGGTTTTAATACCAAGCCGCTCCAAACTAGATGTACAACTGTCACACCAGTTGGAACTGGGTCATCAACCACTTGCTTCACTGTGAAACGGGTTTTATTTCCTCAACTCTCTATATTCCTCAGATTGTGTGTTGATGATTTTCAATGTCACTGTTTGAAGAATTTGTTGAAGACTTTCTCTAAAATTCCTCAACCCCAAATTCTTCACGCAAGTTAATCCTCATCTCTTTTCTGCGTGCTTGCATACTGTGCAAATTGTTTTCATATTCTTCATCCTTAAAAACTGTTGTAGTGAAACTTTGTACTCCTGATCCTTTATTGTTTCCGCTGTAAGTTATTCATCAGTGAGGAATTTCTCAAAAGGAATTTCCTCAGTGATGAAATTCTAAAAATCTCCTATTCACCCACCTCTAGTCGATATAACGCACTTTCATAGCGAGGCACGCATCATGTTGTTGCCATCAAGGGTAAAAAGATGGGGTTTTCATCATTGGTTTGAGATTATCCCTCTACATCATGTCATCTTGCTTAAGGCGTTACTCTATTCGTCATGAAATCAATACACTAGATGCATGCTGGATAGCGGTCGATGTGTGGAGTAATAGTAGTAGATGCAGAAAGTATCGGTCTACTTGTCTCGGACGTGATGCCTATATGTATGATCATTGCCTTAGATATCGTCATGACTTTGCACGGTTCTATCAATTGCTCGACAGTAATTTGTTCACCCACTGTAATACTTGCTATTTTGAGAGAAGCCTCTAGTGAACACTATGGCCCCTAGGGTCTACTCCAAACCATATTTTCAGCCTTACACTTTTTACTTCGTTGCACGTTCCGCCTTCAGATCTCACTTTGCAAACAATCTTGAAGGGATTGACAACCCCTTTATAGCGTTGGGTGCAACCTCTTTTGTGTTTGTGCAGGTACTCTGGACTTGACGAGATTCTCCTACTGGATTAATACCTTGGTTCTCAAACTGAGGGGAAATACTTACTGCTCCTGTGTTGCATCACCCTTTCCTCTTCAAGGGAAAAACCAACGCAAGCTCAAGAGACGACAGAAGGATCTCTGGCACCATTGCCAGGGAAGTACTTTTGTTGACGTAAAAACACCCCTCAAGCCTCAAGACAATTGATGACTATCCTGAAGAAAAGTCAAAACATTTGTCAAAGCTTCAGAAGCAAGCAGAAGCCGCTTAAGGAAATTCAATGAAGAATCTGCTGCTGCTGCAACTGCCGCCACCTCCTCTGCTGCTGAAATTCTGGTATGGCCATTCTTCAAATGAAGTTTGTGCCACCGAAACCAAAGGCTTCAAAGCCTCAAGAGAAAATGCCTCAGCAAGCTGCACCAGCATCCGCACCAAAACCCTCAGCACCACCTAAGGCTTGAAAGCCTGAACAGAAGCAGATAGTGAAGCAACTGCCCACTGTCTCTAGCTCCTCAGTCCCGTTTGCAACAAGCTCTGAGACAAAGTCTTCACCGACTCCCCTGAAGACTAAGGTGACTGCTAGGAGAGGAACCAGACCAAGCCCTAGAAAAATCATCAAAGTCCCTTCTGCATCAGAAGGTAGTGATGAATATGATGATGAGACTCTGCAAGCCATCATCAGAAACAAGCAGGAGTGGGTAGCACAAGCTTCAGGCAACTCCATTCCTTTGGCCATGGACCCAAAAGTCCTCCTGGATCACATCAACATCTGGTATGAGTGTTGGAAATATGCCCTAGAGGCAATAATAAATTAGTTATTATTATATTGCCTTGTTCATAATAATCGTTTATTATCCATGCTAGAATTGTATTGATCGGAAACTCAAATACATGTGTGGATACATAGACAACACACTGTCCCTAGTGAGCCTCTAGTTGACTAGTTTGTTGATCAAAGATGGTCAAGGTTTCCTGACCATAGGCAAGTGTTGTCACTTGATAACGGGATCACATCATTAGGAGAATCCTGTGATGGACAAGACCCAAACTATGAATGTAGCATATTGATCGTGTCGTTTTATGCTATAGTTTTCTACGTGTCAAGTATTTGTTCCTATGACCATGAGATCATATAACTCACTGGCACCGGAGGAATGCCTTGTGTTGAAAAACATCACAGCATAACTGGGTGACTATAAAGGTGCTCTACATGTATGTCCGAAGGTGTCCGTTGAGTTAGTATGGATCAAGACTGGGATTTGTCACTCCGTGTGACGGGGAGGTATCTCGGGGCCCACTCGGTAATACAACATCACACACAAGCCTTGCAAGCAATGTGACTTAGTGTAATTCACTGGATCTTGTATTACGGAACGAGTAAAGAGACTTGCCGGTAACGAGATTGAAATAGGTATGCGGATACCGACGATCAAATCTCGGGCAAGTAACATACCGAAGGACAAAGGGAATGACATACTGGATTATATGAATCCTTGACACCGAGGTTCAACCGATAAGATCTTCGGAGAATATGTAGGATCCAATATGGGCATCCAGGTCCCGCTATTGGATATTGACCGAGGAGTGTCGCGGGTCATGTCTACATAGTTCTCGAACCCGCAGGGTCTGCACACTTAAGGTTCGGTGACGTTTCGGTATAGTTGAGTTATAGGTGTTGGTAACCAAAAGTTGTTCGGAGTCCCAGATGAGATCCAGGACGTCACGGGGAGCTCCAGTATGGTCCGGAGGTAAAGATTGATATATAGGAAGTCCTATTTTGGTCATCGGAAAAGTTTCGGGCTCATAGGTAGTGTACCGGGAGTGCCGGGAGGGGTGCAGCGGACCATCGGGAGGGGTGTCACGCCCCAAGGGGTCTCATGGGCTATGGAAAGAGATAAACCAGCCCCTAGTGGGCTGGAATAAGTTCCCACTAAGGCCCAAAAGGTTTGAGAAGGAAAAAACACAAGGTGGAAAGAGTTTCCAAGTGGGAAGGTGGAATCCTACTCCAAGTAGGATTGGAGTAGGACTCCTCCACCTCCAATTTCGGCCAAACCTTGAGGGTTTGAGGTTGCCTCCTCCCCTCCCTCCCTCCTATATATAATATAGGTATTTAGGGTTTTTGAGACACAACTTTGCCACGTGTTCCTCGACCCTATACCACGCAGTTTTTCCTCTAGATCGTATTTCTGCGGAGCTTTGGTGAAGCCCTACCGGAGTAGATCATCACCACCACCGGCGCGCCGTCACGCTGCTGGAGAACTCTTCTACCTCTTTGCCCCCTCTTTCTAGATCAAGAAGGTGGAGATCTTTATCGAGTTGTACGTGTGCTGAACGCGGAGGTGCCGTCCGTTCGGCACTAGATCGGAACGGATCATGAGACGGATCGCAAGACGGTTCATGCAACGGATCACGAGACGGTTCGTGGGACGGATCGCGGGACGGTTCGTGCAAGGGATCGCGAGACGGTTCGTGGGACGGATCATGGGACGGATCGTGGGACGGTTCGTGGGACGGTTCGAGGGCGGATCGAGGGACGTGAGGACGTTCCACTACATCAACCGCGATTCTTAACGCTTCCTGCTGTGCGATCTACAAGGGTACGTAGATCCAAACCTCCTCTCGTAGATGGACATCACAATGATAGGTCTTCGTGCGCGTAGGAAATTTTTTGTTTCCCATGCGACGTTCCCCAACAGTGGCATCATGAGCTAGGTTCATGCGTAGATGTTATCTCGAGTAGAACACAAAGGGTTTTGTGGACGGTGATGTTTGATTTGCTGCCCTCCTTAGTCTTTTCTTGATTCAGCGGTATTGTTGGATTGAAGCGGCCCGGACCGACATTATTCGTACGCTTACGAAAGACTGGTTTCATCGCTTGACATGCAAACTCGTTGCATAAAGATGACTGGCGGGTGTCGGTTTCTTCAACTTTAGTTGAATTGGTTTTGACCGAGGTGGTCCTTGGAGAGGTTAAATAGCAATTTGCACATCTTCGTTCTAGTTTTTGCGTAAGTAAGATGTGATCTACTAGGTACCCATAGCAGCCACGTAAAACATGCAACAACAATTAGAGGACGTCTAACTTGTTTTTGTAGGGTATGCTTGTGATATGATATTGCCAATGACGTGATGTGATATATTGGATGTATGAGATGATTATGTTGTAATAGTTAATATCGACTTGCACGTCGTTGGTACGACGACCGGCAGGAGCCATAGGGTTGTCTTTAAACTAACGTTTGTGCTTGCAGATGCGTTTACTATATTGCTAGGATGTAGCTTTAGTAGTAATAGCATAAGTAGCACGACAACCCCGATGGCGACACGTTGATGGAGATCATGGTGTGGCGCCGGTGACAAGAAGATCGTGTCGGTGCTTTGGTGATGGAGATCAAGAAGCACATGATGATGGCCATATCATGTCACTTATGAATTGCATGTGATGTTAATCCTTTTATGCATCTTATTTTGCTTAGAACGACGGTAGCATTATGAGGTGATCTCTCACTAAAATTTCAAGACGAAATTGTGTTCTCCCCGACTGTGCACCGTTGCTACAGTTCGTCGTTTCGAGACACCACGTGATGATCGGGTGTGATAGACTCAACATTCACATACAACGGGTGCAAAACAGTTGCACACGCGGAACACTTGGGTTACACTTGATGAGCCTAGCATGTGCAGACATGGCCTCGGAACACAAGAGACCGAAAGGTCGAGCATGAATCGTATAGTTGATATGATTAGCATAGAGATGCTTACCACTGAAACTATTCTCGACTCACGTGATGATCGGACTTGAGATAGTGGATTTGGATCATGTACCACTCAAATGACTAGAGAGATGTACTTTTTGAGTGGGATTTCTTAAGTAATATGATTAATTGAACTAATTATCATGAACATAGTCTAATGGTCTTTGTGAATTACGATGTAGCTTGCGCTATAGCTCTACTGTTTTTATATATTCCTAGAGAAAATTTAGTTGAAAGAAGATAGTAGCAACTTTGCGGACTAAGTCCGTAAAACTGAGGATTGTCCTCGTTGCTGCGCAGAAGGCTTATGTCATTAATGCACCACTCAGTGTGCTGCACCTCGAGCGTCGTCTGTGGATGTTGCGAACATCTGACATACACATTCTTGATGACTACGTGATAGTTTAGTACGCAATACTTAAAGGCTTAGAAGCAAGGTGCCGAAAACGTTTTGAAAACGTCGCAGAACATAAGAGATGTTCAAAGAGATGAAAATGAGATTTCATGCTCGTGCCCTTGTTGAGAGGTATAAGACATCCGACAAGATTCTTCGCCTACAAAGTAAAGGAGAAAAACTCAAACCGTTGAGCATGTTCTCAGATTGTCTGAGTACAACAATCGCTTGAATCAAGTGGGAGTTAATCTTCCAAATAAGATAGTGATGGTTCTCCAAAGTCACTGCCACTAAGTTGCTAGAGCTTCGTGATGAACTATAAACAAATCAAGGATAGATATGATGATCCTTGAGTGATCCGCAATGTTTGACACTGCGAAAGTAGAAATCAAGAAGGAGCATCAATTGTTGATGGTTAGTAAAACCACTAGTTTCGAGAAGGGCAAGGGCTAGAAGGGATACTTCATGAAACGGCAAACTAGTTGCTTCTCTAATGAAGAAACCCAAAATTGAACCCAAACCCAAGACTAAGTGCTTCTGTTATGAGGAACGGTCACTCAGGCGGAGCTACCCTAGATACTTGGTAGATAAGAAGGCTGGCAAAGTCGACAGAAGTATATTTGATATACATGATATTGTTGTGTACTTTACTAGTACTCCTAGTAGCACGAGGGTATTGAATACTGGTTCGGTTGCTAAGTGATTAGTAACTCGAGACGAAAGCTACGGTATAGACGGAGACTAGCTAAAGGCGAGGTGACGATATGTGTTGGAACTGTTTCCAAGGTTGATGTGATCAAACATCACACGCTCCCTCTATCATCGGGATTGGTGGTAAAAACCTAAATAATTGTTATTTGGTGTTTACGTTGAGCATGAACATGATTGGATCGTGTTTATTGCAATACGATTATTCATTTAAAGAGAAAAATTGTTATTCTATTTGCTTGAATAATTACCCTCAATGGTTTATTGAATCGCGATCGTAGTGTTACACATGTTCATAATATTGGTGCCAAAAGATACAAAGTAATAATGATAGTACCACTTAGTTGTGGCACTGCCACTTGAGTCATGTTGGTATAAAATGCATGAAGAAGCTACATGCTGATGGATCTTTGTACTCACTCATTTTTGAAACATTTGAGACATGCAAACCATACCTGTTGGTATAAACGCATGAAGAAACTCCATGGGGATGGATCGTTTGGACTCACTTGATTTCGAATCACTTGAGACATGCAAATCATGCCACATGAAACAAGAGAGTAACTTGTTGGGAGTAATACATTTTTTATGTGTGCAGTCCAATGAGTGCTGAGGCATGCAGTGGATATCGTTATGTTCTTACTTCACTGACGATTTGAGTAGATACACGAGTATTAACTTGATGAATCACAAGTCTGAAATATTGAAAAGTTCAAAGCTATTTCAGAGTGAAGATCGTCATGACAAGAGGATAAACTGTCTACGATATGATCATAGAGATGAATATCTGAGTTGTGAGTTTTGGTACGCAGTTAAGACAATGTGAAAATTGTTTCGTAGTTCATGCCACCTGGAACACCATAGTGTGATGATGTGTCCAAACGTCATAGTCGCGACCTATTTGATATGGTGCATACTATGACGTCTCTTATCGAATTACCACTCTTGTTTATGGGTTATGCATTAGCGACAACCGCATTCACTTTAAATAGGGGCACCGTGTATTTCCGTTGAGATAACACAGTATAGATTATGGTTTGGAGAAACCTAAGCTGTCGTTTTTAAAAGTTTGGGGCTGCAACGCTTATGTGAAAAAGTTTCAGTCTGATAAGCTCGAATCCAAAAGCGGATAAAATCATCTTCATAGGATATCCAAAACAGCTGGATACATCTCCTATCTCAGATCCGGAAGCAATATGTTTGTTTCTAGAAATGGGTCCTTTCTCGAGGAAAGGTTTCTCTCGAAAGAATTGAGTGGGAGGGTGGTGGAACTTGATGAGGTTAGTGAACCGTCACTTCAACCAGTGCGTAGCAGGGCGTAGGAAGATGTTCTTGTGGCGCCTACACCAATTGAAGTGGAAACTGATGATGGTGATCATTGAGCTTTGGATCAAGTTACTACAAACCTCGTAGGTCGACAAGGTCACGTACTGCTGCAGAGTGGTACGGTAACCCTGTCTTGGAGGTCATGTTGTTGAATAACAATGAACCTACGAGATATGAAGAAGCGATGGTGGGCCCGGATTCCGACAAATGGCTCGAGGCCATGAAATCCGAGAGAGGATCCATGTATGAAAACAAAGTGTAGACTTTGGAAGAACTACTTGATGGTCGTAGGACTATTGAGTAAAGATGGATCTTTAAAAGAAAGACAGACGATGATGGTGATTAGTCACTATTAATAAAAGCTCGACTTGTCGCAAAGATGTTTTCGACAAGATCAAAGAGTTGACTATGATGTGACTTTCTCACTCGTAGCGATGCTAAAAAGTCTGTTGGAATTATGTTAGTAGTTGCTGCATTATTTGTGAAATATTGCACATAGGAAGACAAAACATTGTTTCCTCGACGGTTTCCTTGAGGAAAGATTGTATGTAATACAATCAGAAGGTTTTGTCGATCCTAAGGATACTAACAAGTATGCAAGCTCCAGCGATCCTTTTATGGACTGGTGCAAGCATCTCGGAGTTGGAATATATGCTTTGATGAGATGATCAAAGCTTTTGCGTTTGTACAAGGTTTATGAGAAACTTGTATTTCCAAAGAAGTGAGTGGGAGCACTATAGTATTTCTGATAAAGTATACGTGGTTGCCATATTGTTGATCAGAAGTAATGTTGAATTTTTGTGAAGCATAAAAGATTGTTTGAAAGGATCTTTTCAAAGGAAGACCTGGATAGAGCTACTTGAACATTGAGCATCAAGATCTATGGAGATAGATCAAAATGCTAAACATAACTTTCAAATGAAATGCATGCCTTGACAAGTTTTTGAAGGAGTTTGAAATAGATCTGCAAAGGAAGAGTTCTTGGCTGTGTTGTAAGGTGTGAATATGAGTAAGACTCAAAAGCCAGACCATGGCAGAAGAAAGAGAAAGGACGAAGTTCGTCCCCTATGCCTTAGCCATTGACTCTACAGTATGCCATGATGTGTACCGCACCTGATGTGTGCCTTGCCACAAGTCTGTTAAGAGGTACAGAGAGTGATCCAGGATTGAATCACTGAACAACGGTCAAAGTTATCCTTAGTAACTAATGGACTAAGGAATTTTTCTTGATTATGGAGGTGGTTAAAGAGTTCGTCGTAAAGGGTTACGTCGATACAAGCTTTGACACTAATCTGAATGACTATGAGTAGTAAAACGGATTCGTATAGTAGAGTAGATATTTGGAGTATTTCCTAATAGCACGTAGTAGAAGCATCTATGAGATGACATAAAGATTTGTAAAGAACACATGGATCTGGAAGTTTCAGAGTCATTGACTAAAACCTCTTTCGCGAGCAAGAGGAGATCAGACCCCAGATCTATATGGGTGTTGGATTCGTTGAAATCACATGGTGATGTGAACTAGATTATTGACTCTAGTGCAAGTGGGAGACTGTTGGAAATATGCCCTAGAGGCAATAATAAATTAGTTATTATTATATTGCCTTGTTCATAATAATCGTTTATTATCCATGCTAGAATTGTATTGATTGGAAACTCAAATACATGTGTGGATACATAGACGACACATTGTCCCTAGTGAGCCTCTAGTTGACTAGTTCAATCTCGTTACCGGTAAGTCTCTTTACTCGTTCCGTAGCACGTCATCGTGTGACTAACTCCTTAGTCACATTGAGCTCATGATGATGTTCCACCGAGTGGGCCCAGAGATACCTCTCCGTCACACGGAGTGACAAATCCCGATCTCGATTCGTGCCAACCCAACAGACACTTTCGGAGGTACCCGTAGTGAACCTTTATAGTCACCCAGTTACGTTGTGACGTTTGATACACCCAAAGCACTCCTACGGTATCCGGGAGTTGCATAATCTCACGGTCGAAGGAAAAGATACTTGACATTAGAAAAGCATTAGCATACGAACAATACGATCTAGTGCTAGGCTTAGGATTAGGTCTTGTCCACCACATCATTCTCCTAATGATGTGATCCCGTTATCAATGACATCCAATGTCCATGATTAGGAAACCATGATCATCTATTGACTAACGAGCTAGCTAGCTAGAGGCTTGCTAGGGACACATTGTGATCTATTCATTCACACATGTATTACTGTTTCCTGTTAATACAATTATAGCATGAACGATAGACGATTATCATGAACAAGGAAATATGATAATAACCATTTTATTATTGCCTCTAGGGCATATTTCCAACAGTCTCCCACTTGCACTAGAGACAATAATCTAGTTACATAGTGATGTATCGAACACCCATAGCATTATGGTGCTGATCATGTTTTGCTCGTGGAAGAGGTTTAGTCAACGGGTCTGCAATATTCAGATCCGTGTGTACTTTACAAATATCTATCACTCCAGTTTGGACATGGTCCTGGATGGAGTTGTAGCGGCGCTTGATGTGCTTCGTCTTCCGGTGAAACCTGGGCTTCTTGGCTATGGCAATGGCTCCAGTGTTATCACAGAAGAGTGTCATAGGACCCGACGCGCTTGGAACCACTCCAAGGTCGGTGATGAGCTCCTTCATCCAAATTCCTTCATGAGCCGCTTCTGAAGCAGCTATGTACTCCGCTTCACATGTAGATGCTGCCACGACTTCTTGCTTGCTGCTGCACCAGCTCACTGCCCCACCATTCAACACATATACGTATCCGGTTTGTGATTTAGAGTCATCCGGATCTGTGTCGAAGCTAGCGTCGACGTAACCCTTTACGACGAGCTCTTCGTCACCTCCATAAACGAGAAACATTTCCTTAGTCCTTTTCAGGTACTTAAGGATATTCTTGACCGCTGTCCAGTGTTCTGCACCGGGATTACTTTGGTACCTCCCTACCAAGCTTATCGCAAGGTTTATATCAGGTCTGGTACACAGCATGGCATACATTAGAGAGCCCACGGCTGAAGCGTAGGGGACAGAACTCATCTTCTCTCTATCTGTTGCCGTGGTCGGTGACTGAGTCTTACTCAATCTCATACCTTGCAAAACTGGCAAGAACCCTTTCTTTGAGTTTTCCATATTGAACTTCTTCAGTATCTTGTCAAGGTATGTACTTTGCGAAAGACCTATGAGGCGTCTCGATCTATCTCTATAGATCTTGATGCCTAATATGTATGCAGCTTCTCCAAGGTCCTTCATTGAAAAACTCTTGTTCAAATAGGCCTTTATGCTCTCCAACATCTCTATATCATTCCCCATCAACAATATGTCATCCACATATAGTACGAGGAAAGCTACAGAGCTCCCACTCACTTTCTTGTACAGACAGGCTTCTCCGTAAACCTGTATGAACCCAAACGCCTTAATCACCTCATTAAAGCGAATGTTCCAACTCCGAGATGCTTGCACCAGCCCATAGATGGAGCGCTGGAGCTTGCATACTTTGTTAGCACCTTTAGGATCGACAAAACCTTCTGGTTGCATCATATACAACTCTTCCTTAAGATTCCCGTTAAGGAACGCTGTTTTGACGTCCATTTGCCAAATTTCATAATCATAAAAGGCGGCAATTGCTAACATGATTCGGACTGATTTCAGCTTCGCTACTGGAGAGAAAGTCTCTTCGTAGTCAACTCCTTGAATTTGTCGAAAACCCTTTGCGACAAGTCGAGCTTTGTAAACGGTTACATTACCGTTTGCATCAGTCTTCTTCTTGAAGATCCATTTATTTTCTATGGCTCGCCGTTCATCGGGCAAGTCCACCAAAGTCCATACTTTGTTCTCATACGTGGATCCTATCTCGGATTTCATGGCCTCAAGCCATTTGTTGGAATCCGGGCCCGCCATCGCTTCTTCATAGTTCGAAGGTTCACCGTTGTCTAACAACATGATTTCCATCACAGGGTTGCCGTACCACTCTGGTGCGGAGCGTACCCTTGTGGACCTTCGTGGTTCAGTAGTAACTTGATCCGAAGCTTCATGATCATCATCATTAACTTCCTCTTCAGTCGGTGTAGGCACCACAGGAATAACTTCTTGCGCTGCGCTACTTTCCTGTTCGAGAGGGGGTGTAATTACCTCATCAAGTTCTACCTTCCTCCCACTTACTTCTTTCGAGAGAAACTCTTTCTCTAGAAAGGATCCGTTCTTGGCAACAAAGGTTTTACCTTCGGATCTAAGATAGAAGGTATACCCAATAGTTTCCTTAGGGTATCCTATGAATACGCATTTCTCCGCTTTGGGTTCGAGCTTTTCTGGTTGAAGTTTCTTCACATAAGCATCGCAGCCCCAAACTTTAAGAAACGACAACTTAGGTTTCTTGCCAAACCACAGTTCATACGGTGTCGTCTCAACGGATTTAGACGGTGCCCTATTTAAAGTGAATGCTGCAGTTTCTAATGCGTAACCCCAAAATGATAGTGGTAAGTCGGTGAGAGACATCATAGATCGTACCATATCTAATAAGGTGCGATTACGACGTTCAGACACTCCGTTGCACTGCGGTGTGCCAGGCGGCGTCAGTTGTGAAACGATTCCACACTTCCTTAGGTGTGTGCCAAATTCGTGACTCAAATATTCTCCTCCACGATCAGATCGTAGACATTTAATTTTTCTGTCACGTTGATTCTCAACCTCACTCTGAAATTCCTTGAACTTTTCAAACGTCTCAGATTTGTGCTTCATCAAGTAAATATACCCATACCTACTCAAATCATCGATGAGAGTGAGAACATAACGATAACCACCGCGAGCTTCAACGTTCATTGGACCACACACATCAGTATGTATTATTTCCAATAAGTCGGTGGCTCTCTCCATTATTCCTGAGAATGGAGTCTTAGTCATCTTGCCCATGAGGCACGGTTCGCATGTGTCAAATGATTCAAAGTCAAGAGACTCTAGCAGTCCATCAGTATGGAGCTTCTTCATGCGCTTAACGCCGATATGACCAAGGCGGCAGTGCCACAAGTATGTGGGACTATCATTATCAACTTTGCATCTTTTGGTACTCACACTATGAATATGTGTAACATCACGATCGAGATTCATCAAGAATAAACCATTCACCAGTGGAGCATGACCATAAAACATATCACTCATATAAATAGAACAACCATTATTCTCTGACTTAAATGAGTAGCCGTCTCGCATTAAGCAAGACCCTGATACAATGTTCATGCTTAAAGCTGGTACTAAATAACAATTATTGAGGTTCAAAACTAATCCCGACGGTAGATGTAGAGGTAGCGTGCCGACGGCGATCACATCGACTTTTGAACCATTCCCGACGCGCATCGTCACCTCGTCCTTGGCCAGTCTCCGCTTATTCCGCAGTTCCTGCTTTGAGTTGCAAATGTGAGCAACAGCACCGGTATCAAATACCCAGGAGCTACTACGAGCGCTGGTAAGGTACACATCAATAACATGTATATCACATATACCTTTAACGTTGCCGGCCTTCTTGTCCGCTAAGTATTTGGGGCAGTTCCGCTTCCAGTGACCTTTTCCCTTGCAGTAGAAGCACTCAGTCTCAGGCTTGGGTCCATTCTTTTTCTTATTCCCGGCATCTGGCTTACCGGGCGCGGCAACAGCTTTGCCGTCTTTCTTGAAGTTCTTCTTACCCCTGCCTTTCTTGAAACTAGTGGTCTTGTTGACCATCAACACTTGATGCTCCTTCTTGATTTCTACTTCTGCAGACTTGAGCATCGAGTACAACTCGGGAATGGTTTTCTCCATCCCTTGCATGTTGTAGTTAAGCACAAAGCCTTTGTAGCTTGGTGGGAGAGACTGGAGGATTCTGTCAATGATAGCATCATCCGGAAGTTCGACTCCAAGTGAAGTCAGACGACCGTGTAACCCAGACATTTTGAGTATGTGCTCACTGACAGAACTGTTCTCCTCCATCTTACAGCTGAAGAACTTGTCGGAGACTTCATATCTCTCGACACGGGCATGAGCTTGAAAAACTAGCTTCAGCTCTTGGAACATCTCATATGCCCCGTGTTGCTCAAAACGTCTTTGGAGCCCCGTTTCTAAACTGTATAACATGCCACACCTGACCAGAGAGTAGTCATCACTCCGCGCTTGCGAGACGTTTAGAACGTCCTGCGCTGCTGCGGGAGCGGGAGGGTCACCTAGCGGCGCATTAAGGACATAAGCCTTTTTACTTGCTTCAAGGATGAGCTTCAGGTTGCGAACCCAGTCCGCATAGTTGCTACCATCATCTTTCAGCTTGTTTTTCTCTAGGAATGCGTTGAAGTTGAGGTTGACGTTGGACATCTACAATATTTATAAAGACAACTTTTAGACTAAGTTCATGACAATTAAGTTCACTTAATCAAATTAAGTATGAACTCCCACTTAAATCGACATCCCTCTAGTCATCTAAGTGATACATGATCCATGTTGACTAACCTGTGTCCGATCATCACGTGAGACGGACTAGTCACCATGGTGAGCAACTTCATGCTGATCGTATTCAACCATACGACTCATGTTCAACCTTTCGGTCTCTTGTATTCGAGGTCATGTCTGTACATGCTAAGCTCGTCGAGTCAACCTAAGTGTTTTGCGTGTGTAAATCTGGCTTACACCCGTTGTATGCGAACGTTAGAATCTATCACACCCGATCATCACGTGGTGCTTCGAGACAACGAACCTTCGCAACGGTGCACACTTAGGGGAATACGTTCTCGAAATTTTAGGAGGGATCATCTTATTATGCTACCGTCGTTTTAAGCAATAAGATGTAAAACATGATAAACATCACAATGCAATCATATAGTGACATGATATGGCCATCATCATCTTTGCTCATTCGATCTCCATCTTCAGGCATCGCATGATCATCATCGTCACCGGCGTGACACCATGATCTCCATCATCATGATCTCCATCATCGTGTCTCCGTGAAGTCGTCACGCCAACTACTACTATCACTACTACTATGGCTAACCGTTAGCAATGAAGTAAAAGTAGCAAGCACATGGCGTTGCATCTCATACAATAAATTAAGACAACTCATATGGCTCCTGCCGGTTGTCATACTCATCGACATGTAAGTCGTGAAACCTATTACAATAACATGATCATCTCATACATCATACATGCAACATCACAACTTTGGCCATATCACATCACATGTCAAACCCTGCAAAAACAAGTTAGACGTCCTCTAATTGTTGTTGCAAGTTTTACGTGGCTGATTTGGGTTTCTAGCAAGAACGCCTTCTTACCTACGTGATAGCCACAACGATGATATGCCAAAGCTATTTACCCTTCATAAGGACCCTTTTCATCAAATCCAATCCGACTAGAGTAGGAGAGACAGACACCCGCTAGCCACCTTTATGCACGATGTGCATGTCTGTCGGTGGAACCAGTCTCACGTAAGCGTACGTGTAAGGTCGGTCCGGGCCGCTTCATCCCACAATACCGTCGGAAAAGAATAAGACTAGTAACGGCAAGCAAATTGACAAACCATCACCCACAACTTTTGTGTTCTACTCGTGCATAGAATCTACGCATAGAAAACCTGGCTCGGATGCCACTGTTGGTGTACGTAGCATAAATTCAAAAAAATTCCTACGCATGTTCAGATCTTCCTATGGAGAGACCAGCAACGAGAGAGAGGTAAGAGCATCTTCATACCTTTGAAGATCGCTAAGCGGAAGCGTTGCTAGAACGCGGTTGATGGAGTCGTACTCGCAGCGATTCCGATCTAGTGCCGAACAACGGCACCTCCGCGTTCAACACACGTGCAGCCCGGTGACGTCTCCCGCACCTTGATCCAGCAAGGAGGAGGGAGAGGTTGGGGAAGAAGACCAGCAACACGACGGCGTGGTGTTGGTGGAGAGACGAGGTCTCCCGGCAGGGCTTCGCCAAGCGCCGGCAGAGAGGAGGAGGAAGAAGTGCAGGGCTGCGCCGAGGGAGAGGGAAAACTGTGTCCTCCAAAGGCCAAAAGTGCCCACTATATATAGGGGAAGGGGGAAGGGGGTGCCACCCCTAGGGTTCCCACCCTAGGGGGTGCGGCAGCCCTCCCAGATGGGGTTTGTGGCGGCCAGATGGGGAGGAGGGGGTGGCGCACCCCTCTGGTGGGCCTAAGGCCCACCTAAGTTAGGGTTCCCCCCCTCTTTTCCTTTCCCCTGCGCCATGGGCTGAGTGGGGAGGCGCACCAGCCCAACTAGGGTCTGGTTCCCACCCCCACTTAGCCCATCTTACTTCTTGGGGTCGCAGCCCCCCTTCGGTGATCCCCCGGGACCACCTCCGGTGGTCCCGGTGGTCCCGGTACGTTACCGGTGATGCCTGAAACACTTCCGGTGTCCGAAACCATCCGTCCTATATATCAATCTTTACCTCCGGACCATTCCGGAGCTCCTCGTGACGTCCGGGATCTCATCCGGGACTCCGAACAACTTTCGGTAATCTCGTATAACAATTCCCTATAACCCTAGCGTCATCGAACCTTAAGTGTGTAGACCCTACGGGTTCGGGAGACAGGCAGACATGACCGAGACACCTCTCTGGCCAATAACCATCAGCGGGGTCTGGATACCCATGGTGGCTCCCACTAGCTCCAGATGATCTCATCGGATGAACCACGATGTCAAGGATTCAATCAATCCCGTATACGATTCCCTTTGTCTGTCGGTATAGTACTTGCCCGAGATTCGATCGTCGGTATGCCTATACCTTGTTCAATCTCGTTACTGGTAAGTCTCTTTACTCGTTCCGTAGCACGTCATCGTGTGACTAACTCCTTAGTCACATTGAGCTCATGATGATGTTCCATCGAGTGGGCCCAGAGATACCTCTCCGTCACACGGAGTGACAAATCCCGATCTCGATTCGTGCCAACCCAACAGACACTTTCGGAGGTACCCGTAGTGAACCTTTATAGTCACCCAGTTACGTTGTGACGTTTGATACACCCAAAGCACTCCTACGGTATCCGGGAGTTGCATAATCTCACGGTCGAAGGAAAAGATACTTGACATTATAAAAGCATTAGCATACGAACAATACGATCTAGTGCTAGGCTTAGGATTAGGTCTTGTCCACCACATCATTCTCCTAATGATGTGATCCCGTTATCAATGACATCCAATGTCCATGATTAGGAAACCATGATCATCTATTGACTAACGAGCTAGCTAGCTAGATGCTTGCTAGGGACACATTGTGATCTATTCATTCACACATGTATTACTGTTTCCTGTTAATACAATTATAGCATGAACGATAGACGATTATCATGAACAAGGAAATATGATAATAACCATTTTATTATTGCCTCTAGGGCATATTTCCAACAGAGGTATCTCGGGGCCCACTCGGTAATACAACATCACACACAAGCCTTGCAAGCAATGTGACTTAGTGTAAGTCACTGGATCTTGTATTACGGAACGAGTAAAGAGACTTGCCGGTAACGAGATTGAAATAGATACCGGCAAGTCTCTTTACTCGTTCCGTAATACAAAATCTTATATAAATCCTCTTCTTATTTAAGCACCAATTAGAGAGCACCTCTGTCACTTTTATGCTTTGCTTTTGATTGATATTGAGTATGACTATGACTGGATCTTCGTTGCTATGAATTACAATGTTTAGTCAGCCCTTGATCTTTGGAAATGCTCTGCATTTATGTTTTGTGGTCTCAGAAAGAGCTAGCGAGATACCACCTATTCATATTGCTTCACGCTTGTTTTGATTGAATTGTTGGTATCTGAAACTCATTATTATTTGCTCGCTAGCTGATTATGCCATTGATATTAGTTTACCGTGAGACCTATGTGTCACTTGCTTATGTGGTTAACTTGTGATCTTGCTGAAATTCTGGTTATTAGTTAGACATAGTTGCAACAACAAGATCAAACGGAGTTTGTCAAAGTTTTTCTTCCTCTTTCAGTTTGTCAACTGAGTTGCTTGAGGACAAGCAAGGTTTTAAGCTTGGGGGAGTTGATACGTCTCCATCGTATCTACTTTTCCAAACTCTTTTGCCCTTGTTTTGGACTCTAATTTGCATGATTTGAATGGAACTAACCCGGACTGACGCTATTTTCAGCAGAATTGTCGTGGTGTTGTTTTTGTGCAGAAATGAAAGTTCTCGGAACGTCCTGAAAATTTACGGAGAATATTTCTGGAAAATATGAAAAATACCTACGCAAAGATCCACCATAGGGGGTGAACCAGTGGGCCACAAGCCCCCTGGCCACAGCCACCCCCCTAGGCCGTCCGTCAGTGCTTGTGGGGCCCACGAGACTCCACCGCCTCCAAACTCAGCTCTATATATTCCCTTTCGTCGTGAAAAAAATCGGGAGAGAAGCTTTCATCGTGTTTCACGATCCACAGGCGCCGCCACATCCCGTTCTTGCCCTGGAGGGCAGATCTGGATTCCGTTTTGGGCTCCGGATCAAGGAGATCGTCGCCATCATCATCATCAACCTTCTTCCCTCTCCAATTCCATGAAGCTCTTCATCGTTCGTGAGTAATCTATCCGTAGGCTCGCTGGGCGGTGATGAGTAGGATGAGATCTATCATGTAATCGAGTTAGTTTTGATGGGGATTGATCCCTAGTATCCACTATGTTCTGAGATTGATGTTGCTACTACTTTGCCATGCTTAATGCTTGTCACTAGGGCCCGAGTGCCATGATTTCAGATCTGAAATTATTATGTTGTCACCAATATATGTGTGTTTTAGATCCGATCTTGCAAGTTGTAGTTACCTACTATGTGTTATGATCCGTCAACCCCGGAGTGACAATAACCGGAACCACTACCGGTGATGACCATAGTTTGAGGAGTTCATGTGTTCACCAAGTGCTAATGCGTTGGTCCGGTTCTTTATTAAAAGGAGAACCTTAATATCCCATAGTATCCATTTGGACCCCGCTGCCACGGGAGGGATGGATAATAGATGGCATGCAAGTTCTTTTCCCTAAGGACGTATGACTACACACGGAATGCATGCCTACATCAGATTGACGAACGGGAGCTAGCCACATATGTCTCCGTGTTATAACTGTTGCATGATGAATGTCATCCAACAAATCACCGATCCATTGCCTACGAGTTAATCCCACTACTGATGTTACTTGCTTTGCTCTGCTGCTGTTACTACTGTTGCTGCTACTGCTACTTGCTTTGTCCTGCTGCTGCTGTCACTACTATTGCTACTACTGCTACTTGCTATTGTTGCTACTTGCTATTGCTGTCACTACTCACTACAACAGGACCACACCTATAGCAACGCTTTTATCCGTATCTAAAAGCCCATATATACGTTGCTAGTGCATTTACCAACGGTTTGGGATGCGTTGCCTTATCTACTGTTGCTAGCACGTAATGCAACACTTATACTATCGTTGGTAAAAGGTACCGTTGCAAGAGTACAACACATAACATCAATTTGTACAACACTTCTATATGTTGGTGCTTGATGTACACAAATCGAAGTCTCATTGCTTGGCAACAGAGAAACATTTGCAACACTTCAGGTGTTGGTACATATATAATGTGATCATTATTACTATTATTATTATTATTATTATTTTATATATACATCATTACTGATTCCATCAATTAAATTACTGCTCCACATAATTGTGATAATTATGTCTATCAAGTGAGAAGAAAATTAAAGAATATACTCACGAGAGGAAGAAATTATATATTGAATAAAATTGTTGGATTACAATAGTAGATATTACAGGAGGAACACATCCAAATATGATGCATAATCTAAATATTTTCTTAACGACAAAACTTAAAATGAAAGTATCCATCAACATCCCTAAACTTAACCGAGGAAGTCGTCCAATAGGAACAATATCCCTACAACTTAACTAAAACTGGAAGCATCCATCATCATCATCATCATCATCATCATTGTAGTATACTTGACACGCACCCATATAATCATCCATATATCTTTCGAATCTACAAAGAAAATAGCAAAACGAACTGATAATACACAATGCATTGACATGATGCAAGTAGTGATAGAGGCAGGATATTAATTACATACAAAGGTTGAAGGGAGGATATTAATCATTGTTTTCTGCTTTAACCAAAGTACTACAATTTTTGCAACTCCCTACCAAATCTACAGTTTTCAGAAGTGTAGTATCAACATGCACTGCTCAAAATATATTTGCAATTTCAGAACCATCAAGTTTATATTTAGGATCACAACTTACAACTGTAGCAAGAGCTATGTTCCTGTTATGATTATGAAAAGATACCAGCATTTGTGTTAATTGTCATTGATGATTAATCCAGGCGCCACAATATACGACACACCATGTAGGATAACTTGGGTCAATAAAATTATATGGACAATAGCATAAGTGTTGATGTGCATCAACAATACCACTTATCTTCTCTTCTCCAGTTAGTTAGCAAACTGAACCAAAGCGGTGTTAGTCATCCGAAACTGAACCAACAAGAAACAGACAAACCTAGAGGTGCTCACCACGCTTTGGAATAAACCTATAGCCCCAAACAATGAAACAATTTACATGGTCATCACCAGCCAAGAAATCTATTGCTAATTTTGTACACCTACAGTCAAATTGTTTTGCATGAACCAACCATTTTATTTATTGCTAAATAAATCCACTGAAATCTACAGCCCCAAATCCTATAAATTTGCATGGATAGTAGCATAGTACCTAGCACGGCTCAATGGCCGTGGGAACAATAAGCAGTAGCACGCCCGTGGGATCGAGGGAGAGATTATACCTTCATGGCTTGCTCGATGAACTCGACTTGCTACATGGCGCCCCCGCATCAAGTTGGTGCTTGCAGCTGCAAAACCAAGGGAAATAGGTTACAAGTGTCTCATGCATCTCTAGAATAGCCCAACACAAGTAAAGCTTCATCAAGTTCCATTCCTACTTGCTAAAAGAAGAGAAAACTATATTCCTCCTATTCTACGTGCCCTAGTTACTACTTTCGTAACTTTACAACTTTACATCTAGCTTTACGAAAGAAGAATTCAATATTGAGGAATTCAACTAGCATCATTGCGGTTCACGTTCCAAACTGCCTGGTAGCACTAGGGGTTAGTCTGGCAGTTCAATCGAAGCATCAATTAACAGTTTCGCAGCACAACAAAATCAAATAGACCTCAAGCAGCTGGCACTTGAGCCCAAACAATGGCAAATTCTAAAACCACCAGAACAATAACGACTCCTGTTCTGTCACCAGCCCAAACATACTGCACTTGGGATCCCAATACTATCATCCAAGCGGAAAAATCTACACTATGAAAAATGTGCGTATCAGCAAAGAATATTTGAAGATGGATAACATATCATTTCTGTGTATGTATATACACATTTAGAAAAAAAGTAAAGAGTTAGAACATTATTTCACTTGTGATCTGAAGACCATCATCCAAGCGGAAAAACCTACAGCGTACAAAAATCTGCATATCAACAAAGAATACTTGCAGATGGATAACGCAACCTTCGTGTGTGTATATATACACATTCATTCAGAAAAAAAGAGTCAGCGCATTATTTTTTCAAGCAAAACATTCATTTTCTCCACAAAAGAAAAAGAAACATAATTGTGTGTATAGAGACATTCAGTGAAAAAATAAGAGTCAGGACATTATTGTTACAAGTAGAACACTCATTTCTCCACAAAAGAAAAAGAAACAGATTGGGATGCAACTATTTTGAGCCCGAGCTCAAATGAACCTGCCTGATCTTTAAATTCATTCAAAAAATCAAAACAAATAAAAAAAATCTGATTTTTTGTGAGAAACATTGACAAAATTTCTAAGTGCTTGCAAAATTTCATCATCAAAACACATTTGTGGAAGTCTCAGCGAAAAAATCAATATCAATGTTTCAAAAGCATTTTGAAGTACTGATTTTGTTTTTCTTTGTTACAACTTCCACAAATGTGTTATCATGATGAAATTTTCCAAGCACTTAAAACATTTGTTAAAGTTTCTCACAAAAAAAATCGGAACTTTTTGACATGTTTATCATTTTTTTCAAATTTACCATTCACCCGAGCTCATTTGAGATCTGGAGCAGAAGCATACTTTCCAACAGATTGTTGCTTTATACATAGGACTCAAGGTACGAAAATCAATTGTAAATATGGACGTCACAAGATGAAGTATTAACTGCCAATGCCTACAGTTTCTTGTCCATCCACCTACTTAAGTAGTACTACCTCACATCACAATGCTATTAACCGAAGCAACTCTAACAGTCTGTTGTCTAGGCATTATGCATGTTGACTAATGGTTACATATATGGAAGTCCACTTTGCACGCCACAACAGAGAGGTATGGGAGAAGCTGTGTAGCGACCCGACTCAACGAGTCAAGCCTCTGGTGTTTCTGTACCATCCCAAGATCATGCTGGTACACACACAGTACATAATGTATATATTCAAGAGTGCAATCACACAGCTTTATTAATCAAAATCTCATAAAGAGTACTTTATTACAATAAAGGAGTACAATAAAGTGGCTGAAGGCCAACTCATGAGATTATCTAACGAAGACTAAGCGGAAGCATCAGGTAGACGAGTCCATCCGACTCCAAGGGCATGTCGCTGAGCGTAGAACCGTAGCCTCACTCCTGGTCGGAAAAGTACTCTGCAACATGATACGTTGCAGCCGTGTAGGTCAGCATATTGAATATGCTGGCAAATCATCAAGAGGGGGAGTAAAAATAATAACTATCTCTACATGCATATTTGGCCGGTGGAGCTAAGTTTTTGCATAAAGCTAGTTTTATCCTACAACAAAAGGGTTTGAAAGCAAAATATTACTACATAGTTTGTTGTTAACGAGATGGTTCCGCCAACCAGTTCTCGTACCCGAATAGTTGTTAACACCCACATCATTATTAAGTTGTGTCGAGAGTTCAGGGGAAATTCAATGCCTTCGGCTCAAGTTGTCCATGACCGTGGACACGGCTAATCGATTAGGTTGAGTACTCTGCAGAGTTTTGCACACGTTCCCCACAAGATTTGATCGCCTCCGGGTTTGTCCTCGCACTTCAGGGTGTTTGAAGACCGGATGATCAAAACATGGTCTTTCAACGGGTCCCTCTGAATCCCTGTCGGTGCCCATCCATTCCTACCGTTCGTCTACATCTGCTAGCACCGCCTGTCCAGAGTCGTCGCGTTGTCCAACCAAGCCAGAGCCCATAATGACTTGTGGCTGTGCAGGTAAGCCTTGAGTCTTGAAGTCTCCGTCCGTCCCTTTGAGCCTGGGTGAAGCTTTCCGCAGGATGACATGGCCTCTCCAGCATCCCGGGCATCCACTGGGTTTTCCAGGGAGCCGATCAACCGTCCTTCACCCAGTGTTGCATTGCGTCCGAGGTCTTGAAAATCTTGTCTTAGTCCGGTCTTGGTTATTATATCAACCTCGCATTCACTCGTGGTATACACTCAACCGATGACCCGTCTACTAGAGCATAGCATATATAACATTGTCGTCCCGGGGCCAAGTATCGGGGTGTTGGTGTTCCTACCACATGATACTACACCTATGACTAAAGTTTCCAAGTACCTAGGCAGCATGCAAATTGGGCAAAGAAGGTGATCTACCATGCATCGAAAACATAGGTAAAAATAACATGATCAAAGATGACTTGCCTTGATGATAGTTGTCCTGCTCGAGCGTCTCTAAGTAACACGCTTCGCACTCCGGATGATCTACCGATACAAACACAAAGCACACCATAAGCAATTCAATCATGCCACGAGTAAAAATAACATCACATGCAATGATTGGCAAACGACTACGCAAAAGAATTTTATCGCGCGTCGGTAGGACAGAAACTTGTTTCTGTTGGAAACACTAGTAAAAATACTTGGAAAATTCTGAAAATTCTACTACAGTAAGGTTTTATCACTAGAAAACAGTAGCAAAAAGAATCAACTCAATATCATTTTTCAAACTCCTGGAATAGGCAAAACAGTGTTTAAACTAAATCTGCTCTAACTTATATTTAAAAATTCCAAACACAGAAAAATTATATATTTTTAAAAACTACAGGAAATTTGTGAGCCACTGGAAAAAGAATAAATGTCATTGGACGTAGGGATAAAAAGTTGTGATCAAAACAAGATTGAAAGTTTCTGTTTTCGAAATCTGGACAGAAATTACGAAACTGCTAGTGTTAATGAGAGGCACACGTGGCAAGCTTCTAATGGCTGAGATGGAGTGCATGAAATAGAGAGAGAGAGGTTGCTACCTGCTGCTGGAGGTGTTGCACTGGCAAGAAAGGAGATGGCCGGCGAGGAAGGAGCGAGTAGCTCCGGGCGGTGGGGCGTCGGGCGGCGGCGGTGAGGTTCCTCCTCCGCGGGGAAGAGCGGCGGTGGAGAGAGAGTTCGGGGAGGGCTCCTCCTCCGCGGCGAGGCCGAGGTGCAGCAGCTTTCGGGCTGCTGCCGCTGCTCGCGGCGGCGGCTAGGGCGGCGGTGGGGTGAGGCGCCGGCGGCGGCTTGTGGAGGCGGCGGTGGAGAGACGGCGGCTAGGGTTGGGGAGAGGTGGAGGTGGGGGGGGTTTATATAGGCTTAGGGGAGGAGAGTAGAAAGGAAGGAGAGGGAGAACTTTGGGAAGGAGATCATGGGAGAGAAAAATAGGAAAGAGAGGGAGGAGAAAAAAAGGAAGAGAGAAATAAGGAAAAGGGAGAGAAAATAGGAAAAAGTAGACGTGGGGAGGGAGAGAAGAAAAAAAGGAAAGAGGAGACGTGGGGAGGGAGAGACGTGGAGAGGGGCTTGGGGGCTGCATGCAAGGCTTGCATGCGTGCATGCATGGGGGCTGGCAGTTTTCTTTTTTTTCTTTGAAAAACAAACAAACAGCAGCAACAAAAAGAAAGAAAAAGAAAAAAAAACAGAAAAAAAATATTTTCCTAGCTAAAAAAATACTAGAAAAAAAAGGTACTAATATACATATATGCGCTAGAATACTTAGGAAAACAAAATACATATACAACTAATACATATATAATATATATAGGAACCCTAGTTCCACCTAATGCAACTAAAAAAAAGTTTTATGCACTAGGATCACACAACGCGATCGAAAAACTCAACAAAAAAAATACTTCGGAGTTTAGAAAATTTGCAAAACCAAATGGTGACTTTAAAATAAAAATTTGAAACGTTATGCACTTTAATTCGACGGGGGGGGAGAAGTCATATTATCTCCACTCCACTAATTTGCCCGCAGTCACATAACGATAAATTTTTTCAAAAGAACGAAATGATGCATAAAATATGGAATGCAAATGAATGATCTATTAACATCCGAATTTACAAAAATTGGGATGTTACAAACCTACCCACCTTAAGATGAATCTCGCCCTCGAGATTCGGGTTGGCTAGAAAATAGGTGCGGGTGGTCTCGACGAAGGTCGTCTTCTCGTTCCGAGGTGGCTTCTTCCTCGGTGTGGTGGCTCCACAACACCTTGCAGAACTTGATGATCTTGCTGCGGGTAACTCTGTTGGCAGTCTCGAGAATCCGGACGGGTTTCTCCTCATACGTCAGATCACTGTCAAGCTGTATGGCCTCTAGGGGCACTGTATCTCTCAACGGAACATCGGCCATCTCAGCGTGGCATTTCTTCAACTGGGAAACATGGAAGACATCATGAACTCCGGACAATCCTTCCGGCAGTTCCAGTTTGTATGCAACTTCGCCTCTACGTTCAAGAATTTTGTAGGGGCCAATGAAACGTGGTGCTAGTTTTCCTTTCACACCAAATCTCTTGATTCCTCGAAGTGGAGACACCCGAAGATATGCTCGATCTCCCACTTCGTATGTTACTTCCTTGCGTTTGCTGTCGGCATAACTCTTCTGCCTGGACTGAGCTATCTTGAGTCGGTCACGAATAAGCTTGACCTTCTCTTCAGAATCTCGGATGAGGTCGGGACCAAAAAGTTGTCGGTCGCCAACTCCATCCCATGTCAATGGTGTTCTGCACCTCCTTCCGTATAGAGCTTCGAAAGGGGCCATCTTCAGACTGGTCTGGTAGCTGTTGTTGTATGAGAACTCGGCATACGGTATTGTCATCCCAACTAGACCCATAGTCTAGTGCGCAAGCTCTCAACATGTCTTCCAGAATTTGATTAACTCTCTCGGTCTGTCCATCTGTCTGCGGGTGAAATGTTGTGCTAAACTCCAATCTCGTTCCCAAGGTTTCATGCAGTTGGTGCCAAAATTTTGATGTGAACTGAGTCCCTCTATCAGACACAATGCTCTTTGGTACTCCGTGCAGACATACGATCCTCGTCATATAAATCTTGGCCAGCTTGGCACTAGTGTAGGTAGTCTTCACCGGAATGAAGTGAGCTACCTTGGTCAACCGATCGACCACAACCCAAATAGAATCATAGCCAGAACGGGTCCGAGGTAATCCTGTGATGAAGTCCATACCAAGCTTTTCCCATTTCCATTCGGGTATCGGCAGAGGTTGGAGCAAACCTGCTGGCTTCTGATGCTCGGCTTTTACTCGCTGACAAACATCGCATATAGCTACGTACTCGGCAATGTATTTCTTCAATCCTGTCCACCAGAAACTTTCTTTCAGATCCAGATACATCTTGGTGTTACCGGGGTGTATCGAGTACGGGGAATCATGAGCCTCCTGAAGTATCAACTTCCTGAGTTCGGGATCATTGGGCACATAGATGCGATCCTCAAACCATAAAGTTCCGTGTTCATCCTCACGAAAACCTTTAGCTTTCCCGTCTTCCATTTTCTGCTTAATCTCAGCTATCTCTTTGTCAGCTTTCTGTGCTTCACGGATCTTTTCCGTCAAAGTAGACTGAATTTCCAAAGTGGCAACAAATCCTCTTGGAACTATCTCCAATTTGAGCTCTCGGAGATCATCGACTAACTCCTGGGGTAATCCTCCTGCTGTGAGCGTGTTCACATAACTCTTGCGGCTCAACGCATCGGCTACAACATTTGCCTTGCCTGGGTGATAATGCAATCTCATGTCATAGTCCTTGATCAACTCTAGCCATCGCCTTTGTCTGAGGTTCAAATCCTTCTGCGTGAAGATATATTTCAGGCTCTTGTGATCAGTGTAAACATCACAACTATTTCCGATCAGGAAATATCTCCAGGTCTTGAGAGCGTGCACTATGGCTGCTAGTTCCAAGTCATGTGTGGCATAATTCAACTCATGAGGTCTGAGCTGTCTGGATGCATAGGCTACAACTTTTCCTTCTTGCATGAGCACTCCTCCAAGTCCTTGACGAGAAGCGTCACAATAAACCTGGAAATCCTTCTGAATGTTCGGCAATATCAGCACTGGGGCTGTCACAAGACGTTTCTTCAGCTCTTGAAAACTGGTTTCACAATCCTCAGTCCAAACATACTTGGATTCCTTCTTCAATAACTCTGTCATGGGCTTGGCAATCTTTGAGAAATTCTCAATGAACCTCCGGTAATATCCGGCAAGTCCGAGGAAACTACGGATCTCCTTGACTGAAGTGGGTGCTACCCATTCGGTGACTGATGCGACCTTGGCAGGGTCCACTGCTATTCCAGCTCCTGAGTTGACGTGTCCGAGAAATCCGACTTCCTTCAACCAAAACTCACATTTGCTGAACTTTGCATATAGCTTATGCTCTCGAAGCTTCTCCAGAACTAGACGCAGATGTTCCTTGTGTTCCTCTTCGTTCTTGGAGAATATCAGTATGTCATCGATGAACACCACGACAAACTTGTCCAAGTACTCCATAAATACCTTGTTCATCAGATTCATAAAATATGCCGGAGCATTAGTCAGTCCAAATGACATGACCGTGTACTCATACAAGCCGTACCGAGTGGTAAAGGCTGTCTTGGGTATGTCCTGTTCACGAATCTTCAACTGATGATACCCGGATCGAAGATCAATCTTTGAGAATATGCGAGCTCCAACTAACTGATCAAACAGATCGTTGATCATCGGCAAGGGGTACTTGTTCTTGATGGTCACATCGTTCAATGCACGATAATCGACAACCATTCTTAAGGACTTGTCCTTCTTTTCAACTAAGAGCACTGGGGCTCCCCAAGGTGAAGAACTTGGGCGAATATACCCTTTGTCCAACAACTCCTTAATTTGCTTCTTGATTTCTATCAAGTCATTTGCGGGCATCCAATAAGGTCTCTTGGATATCGGTGCTGTTCCGGGTAATAGCTCAATCAAGAACTCAATCTCTCTATCGGGTGGCATGCCCGGCAATTCCTCCGGAAATACATCTGGATACTCCTGTACGATTGGTACCTCCTCCTGGACTACTCCCGTGAGAGAGTTTACTCGCTTACTCCGTGTCGGGCGCTGAGACACGTACTTAATCCGCTTCTGCTCGGGGGTGGTGAGCAAAATAGACTTAAGGGCACAATCGATATTACCTTCATACTTGGTCATCCAATCCATGCCTAGGATTACATCCAATCCCTGGGATTCTAATACGATGAGGTCGGTGGGGAAATTATGGTTCCCGATGTTGAGACTCAAAGCATGGCATCCTATCCCGGCTGTCATCATGCCTCCTGGGGAACTGACCTTAATAGGTTGGCTGAGGGTTCTAGTTGGCAAACTATACTTTTCCACAACTACCCTTGATATGAATGAATGCGTTGCACCAGAATCAAAAAGTACCAATACTGGATGTGAATTTAGCAAAAACTTACCAACCACAGTATCGGGGTGATCATAGACCTCTTCCACATCAATGTGGTTCACCTGAGCTCGAGGAAAAGGATTGGGCTTCTTTGCTGCAGAGTTGTCGTTGCCGTTGCCGTTTCCATTTCCCTGCTTGTTCTGGGGACAATCAGTGGCATAGTGTCCCTTCTTCTGACACTTGAAGCAAGTGATGTGAGTCAGATCCTTCTGAGCTGGAGTTGAATTCTGCTGAGTGCCAGTACCGCCATTCTTGAAGTTGTTGTTGTTGCGGTGATTCCCATTTCCTCCATGGTTGTGGCCTCCATGGTTGTGCACAGGGTGGTTATGCTGAACATGTCCACCAAACTGACCGGATCCAGTCCCGGTATTCCCTGAGTAGGGGGTGTAGCGAGGCTTCTGCTGAGTGCCGGAGTTGAACTTTCCAACCCCATACTTTCGCTTGCGGTTCTCCATCTGCTGATGTTTCCCCTCCAAGATGAGGGCCTTATCAACCAGCTCCTGGTAGTTGTTGAAGGTGGCTACCATCAACTGAATGCTCAGCTCATCATTCAGTCCTTCCAAGAACTATTCCTGCTTGGCCGCATCATCGGCCACATCTCCGGGTGCATAACGGGCGAGCATGCTGAAATCATCAACGTACTGGGCCACAGTGCGACTCCCCTGGCGTAAGTTGCGAAACTCACGCTTCTTCAGACTCATTGCACCAGCTGAGACATGCGCGGTGCGGAAGGCTTGCTTGAATTGCTCCCAAGTGACTCCAGCAATGGGATAAGTGGTGGTGTAGTTCTCCCACCAAGCAGCTGCAGGGCCTTCAAGTTGATGCGCGGCAAAACGCACCTTCTCAGCTTCAGAACAACCAGCGGTGACGAGCTCACGCTCCATCTTGCGAAGCCAATCATCTGCCACAATGGGCTCAATGCTGCTGGAGAAAGTTGGAGGGTTCAACCTCAGAAAACGGGTAAGGTTGTCGGCCTGGGGTGGATGATGGTTGTTGTTGTTCTGGTTCTGGATGATCAGTTGCGTCAGGGTGTTTTGTTGCTGGATCAACTGGGTGAGTTCCGGCGGAAAGTTGGAGGTAGGGGCGCGTCTTGGAGGCATCTGATGTTTGTAGAGGGGTGAGATTAGCATAGAACAATGGTCTAGAGGAATTACACTACCCATATGAATGCAACACACAAATATCACACCACACATTTTATTCAAACATCACAAAGGTTCACACGAGGATACAAAATCGATAATCCTAAACATCGGCCTAAAACGTAAAACGATAAAGTAAAAATTGGTGGTCTAGTCTAAGTGTCCTCCTCAAAATAGCATAGTGTCGGGTCCTTCGGTGGAGCTTTCTTCATAGTCCTCGTCGTTGCTGATCACGGGGGCTACGTCTCCTTCGGGATGAAGGTTCTCGCCCATGTCCAGTTCCTCCTCCAGGTATGCAACTCGAGTCTTCAGCTTCTCGATCCGCTCCAGAAAGTCCTTCACTTCCAGCTCATGCTCATAGTGGGCTTCCTGGGCTGCATCTTCAAGCTCAAGCTCGCGGAGTGACAGTTGCTTGATCTTCTTGGCGTCCTTGATCGCGTGATACTCTAGAGTTACGCTGTGCTTCTCCAAGGTCTGGGCATAAGATAAGAGAGCGTCGTTGGTCTTGCTTGAGATGATGTCTTCGTCTTCATTTCTCCAGGATACAACGAATAGGTCTGGAGAAATAGGGCAGCCTTTGTATTTATCCTTGATACGTCCGAGTGCACAATGGATCGCCATGTCCCTTCCGAGAATCCAGTTGGGTGCGATGAACTTGAAATCCATCGGCTCAGTGCGCGGCTCGAATGTCCTTCCGGGAATATGCACCTCGATCCTGTAGCGTGAATCCTCCGGGTAAGATGAAGTTGGCTTCCCTGTGATAGTCGGCACAGCAATCCTCAAGTCTTTGGTGATCTGCACCAGCTCTTTTCCGAACGGCATAGTGGTGTCGGGCTGGCAAAACTCCGTGAACTTAACAGGGACGAAGGTGGCCATCTAAACATTGGAAAATCGGAGAGAAGTCAGAAATGATCAGAAGAGGAATAGAAGATTTTAGAGAAAATAGTTTTCTTCCTAAGGCTTTTCCATTCCTAGAGGTTACGTCCTAAGGTCAGCGTGTGCTCTGAATACCATTTCTGTAGCGACCCGACTCAACGAGTCAAGCCTCTGGTGTTTCTGTACCATCCCAAGATCATGCTGGTACACACACAGTACATAATGTATATATTCAAGAGTGCAATCACACAGCTTTATTAATCGAAATCTCATAAAGAGTACTTTATTACAATAAAGGAGTACAATAAAGTGGCTGAAGGCCAACTCATGAGATTATCTAACGAAGACTAAGCGGAAGCATCAGGTAGACGAGTCCATCCGACTCCAAGGGCATGTCGCTGAGCGTAGAACCGTAGCCTCACTCCTGGTCGGAAAAGTACTCTGCAACATGATACGTTGCAGCCGTGTAGGTCAGCATATTGAATATGCTGGCAAATCATCAAGAGGGGGAGTAAAAATAATAACTATCTCTACATGCATATTTGGCCGGTGGAGCTAAGTTTTTGCATAAAGCTAGTTTTATCCTACAACAAAAGGGTTTGAAAGCAAAATATTACTACATAGTTTGTTGTTAACAAGATGGTTCCGCCAACCAGTTCTCGTACCCGAATAGTTGTTAACACCCACATCATTATTAAGTTGTGTCGAGAGTTCAGGGGAAATTCAATGCCTTCGGCTCAAGTTGTCCATGACCGTGGACACAGCTAATCGATTAGGTTGAGTACTCTGCAGAGTTTTGCACACGTTCCCCACAAGATTTGATCGCCTCCGGGTTTGTCCTCACACTTCAGGGTGTTTGAAGACCGGATGATCAAAACATGGTCTTTCAACGGGTCCCTCTGAATCCCTGTCGGTGCCCATCCATTCCTACCGTTCGTCTACATCTGCTAGCACCGCCTGTCCAGAGTCGCCGCGTTGTCCAACCAAGCCAGAGCCCATAATGACTTGTGGCTGTGCAGGTAAGCCTTGAGTCTTGAAGTCTCCGTCCGTCCCTTTGAGCCTGGGTGAAGCTTTCCGCAGGATGACATGGCCTCTCCAGCATCCCGGGCATCCACTGGGTTTTCCAGGGAGCCGATCAACCGTCCTTCACCTAGTGTTGCATTGCGTCCGAGGTCTTGAAAATCTTGTCTTAGTCCGGTCTTGGTTATTATATCAACCTCGCATTCACTCGTGGTATACACTCAACCGATGACCCGTCTACTAGAGCATAGCATATATAACATTGTCGTCCCGGGGCCAAGTATCGGGGTGTTGGTGTTCCTACCACATGATACTACACCTATGACTAAAGTTTCCAAGTACCTAGGCAGCATGCAAATTGGGCAAAGAAGGTGATCTACCATGCATCGAAAACATAGGTAAAAATAACATGATCAAAGATGACTTGCCTTGATGATAGTTGTCCTGCTCGAGCGTCTCTAAGTAACACGCTTCGCACTCCGGATGATCTACCGATACAAACACAAAGCACACCATAAGCAATTCAATCATGCCACGAGTAAAAATAACATCACATGCAATGATTGGCAAACGACTACGCAAAAGAATTTTATCGCGCGTCGGTAGGACAGAAACTTGTTTCTGTTGGAAACACTAGTAAAAATACTTGGAAAATTCTGAAAATTCTACTACAGTAAGGTTTTATCACTAGAAAACAGTAGCAAAAAGAATCAACTCAATATCATTTTTCAAACTCCTGGAATAGGCAAAACAGTGTTTAAATTAAATCTGCTCTAACTTATATTTAAAAATTCCAAACACAGAAAAATTATATATTTTTAAAAACTACAGGAAATTTGTGAGCCACTGGAAAAAGAATAAATGTCATTGGACGTAGGGATAAAAAGTTGTGATCAAAACAAGATTGAAAGTTTCTGTTTTCGAAATCTGGACAGAAATTACGAAACTGCTAGTGTTAATGAGAGGCACACGTGGCAAGCTTCTAATGGCTGAGATGGAGTGCATGAAATAGAGAGAGAGAGGTTGCTACCTGCTGCTGGAGGTGTTGCACTGGCAAGAAAGGAGATGGCCGGCGAGGAAGGAGCGAGTAGCTCCGGGCGGTGGGGCGTCGGGCGGCGGCGGTGAGGTTCCTCCTCCGCGGGGAAGAGCGGCGGTGGAGAGAGAGTTCGGGGAGGGCTCCTCCTCCGCGGCGAGGCCGAGGTGCAGCAGCTTTCGGGCTGCTGCCGCTGCTCGCGGCGGCGGCTAGGGCGGCGGTGGGGTGAGGCGCCGACGGCGGCTTGTGGAGGCGGCGGTGGAGAGACGGCGGCTAGGGTTGGGGAGAGGTGGAGGTGGGGGGGGTTTATATAGGCTTAGGGGAGGAGAGTAGAAAGGAAGGAGAGGGAGAACTTTGGGAAGGACATCATGGGAGAGAAAAATAGGAAAGAGAGGGAGGAGAAAAAAAGGAAGAGAGAAATAAGGAAAAGGGAGAGAAAATAGGAAAAAGTAGACGTGGGGAGGGAGAGAAGAAAAAAAGGAAAGAGGAGACGTGGGGAGGGAGAGACGTGGAGAGGGGCTTGGGGGCTGCATGCAAGGCTTGCATGCGTGCATGCATGGGGGCTGGCAGTTTTCTTTTTTTTCTTTGAAAAACAAACAAACAGCAGCAACAAAAAGAAAGAAAAAGAAAAAAAAACAGAAAAAAAATATTTTCCTAGCTAACAAAATACTAGAAAAAAAAGGTACTAATATACATATATGCGCTAGAATACTTAGGAAAACAAAATACATATACAACTAATACATATATAATATATATAGGAACCCTAGTTCCACCTAATGCAACTAAAAAAAAGTTTTATGCACTAGGATCACACAACGCGATCGAAAAACTCAACAAAAAAAATACTTCGGAGTTTAGAAAATTTGCAAAACCAAATGGTGACTTTAAAATAAAAATTCGAAACGTTATGCACTTTAATTCGACGGGGGGGGAGAAGTCATATTATCTCCACTCCAATAAATTGCCCGCAGTCACATAACGATAAATTTTTTCAAAAGAACGAAATGATGCATAAAATATGGAATGCAAATGAATGATCTATTAACATCCGAATTTACAAAAATTGGGATGTTACAAGCTGCATGCTACGTAGATGGACAATTTCGGACTCAACAGCCTCACAATACACAAAACGGAAGGGCCTACACCAAATAGTCATTTTTGAATCTCAGTCTCTCAACAACCAGAATTAACTCTAGATACCCGCAGAACAACTGATGCCATCTCGGTCAAACAAAGTTGCAATAATCTCTCACCAAAAAAGCCAAAAATGTATATAAACATTAACCTCAAGCAACGACTCTATAGTATACAAAAAAATGAAGAGAATAACTATATAAAACTAACATCGCAAACAAAGAGCAGCAATACAAGGGCAACTAGCAATAGCCCTGCGGTTTACTGAAGGCTTTTATCAGATGCTATAAGTAATAATTTTTATAAGACTTTTCTTTGTAAAATGTAAGCTGGATATTATTTTTACTATAAACTAGAAAAAATTCATGTACAATGAAATAATTCTTTGTCATCAATGAATTTGTTTTCAGTCGCATCGTAGAAGTGTAAGTGAAGAGTGATTATAGATTTTTTCATAGACATCTCAAGCAAGTTAAACCAAATCATGCCAAGAATCAAACAATCATGAATGCACATTTTTTGTGATCTCTAACGCCATCCACCTCTATATCGCCAGCATCTGGTGGCTGGTCAACTGGAATTTCTGGGGTCAAGCTATCATCAAAGTCCATTTCCAAATCCCATGGGTCATTGGGATTCAACGCGATGTTCTTTGGACTTGCATAAAAGGTTTACTTCTCACGTCAATTTCTCTGTGCGTGAACATTAAGCTCCTAGCTTTTTTCCCCAGCACTAACACTCTATGAGGGTTCTATCCACACCTCTGCAATAGGAAGTAATAAACTTCAAAAAATGAACGAATAGTCCAGTAGAGGATAGATCATGTTCCTAAAGAACAACCTAATAAAATATAAGAATTAGAAAATTATAAAAGCAAGAACTTTTTACTCTCTGCAAAAGGCAAAACGCAATGGTATCAACTAGTAGGTTACTTGTATTTAATCTCAGCAGACTAAAATAGATGGATCACATCATTCAACCAGTTGCTTCTTTGTGTTAAGGCTTGGCTAACAAGATCCTCGGCTTAGCACTTTTATTTATGAAATTCACAGCTATTTTAAACTCAATTTCACAGATTTTATATTTAATTAACAGTTGTTGAAATAGCAATGTCGACAGCATAAAGGCATCTTTGGGAAATATATTCCTAGTGAGATGAATCGTTTATGAGAAGTAATAGTGAAAACAAATTGTCACGTAGTCCATTTACGTCAATGTCAAGTGTGTGGTAATATGTATTTCACTGCAAATGAGTATGAAAATTCGAAGGGCTACCACACATTAGTTCAATTTTCTTATGCTAAAACCATAACTGAAACTGAGCATCTTTAATATTATGCAGGTGCGATTGAATTAATCTGAGATTAGATAAGGAGGGAGAGAGAGAGGAGGAACGCGGGGGAGGGGATGATGTACTCACCGGGCGAGAGGAGGATGACATGGCCATTGGCACCGGAGCCGACGCTTGAAACCCTAGCCATGAGGGAGGACCGTGCGTGGATCCTGGTGGCCGCGAACATCGGATCAATCCGGATGGGAAGCCGTAGAGGTGCGAGGGGGCCTGGTGATTCACCGGCCGTCGTCGGAATCTGCCGCCGCAGGTATCGCAACAACGAGACGCGGGAAGAGAGAGATGGGGCGCGAGAGGGGTGGGTGGGTGGGGGTGCGGCGAATCTGGTGGTCTCCTATGCTGCAAGGAGGGGAGGGGGACGGCCGACGGCGAGGTGGTCGGAGGAGGGGAGGCGGTGCGGTTGGTGGCGTCGGTTTGGGAGAGATGAAGGGAATATGAGGCTCTGTTTATTTTTTTATCTCCTTTCATGTATTTGGTATTTCTCTCTCCTTTCCTCGGTTTATATTTTTCATATGTTCCAGAGAGAGGGTCACGAACTGTAAATCTGTAACGCATATGTGGCAATGCTTATATGTGTATCTATTGTGAATTTTGCAACATATAGTTAAAATGTTGTACAATTTGTGTTGCTTTATAAGGGGTATTCTTGTAGTGACTGTTGTTCCTTGCCACTGCTGTTACTTGTTACACTGCTACTACCTGCTACAATACTTTTCTGGTGCCATTGATACTTCAGTTAGGAATAGTCTGCCTTGTCAACAGATCGTTTCTGGCACCGCTGCTATCATACTACTTTTGTTGCTTATATCCTGCTTGCAGATACTAATCTTTCAGGTGTGGTTGAGCTGACGACTCAACTGCTAATACTACAGAATATCCTTTCACTCCCATCATGTCGAACCAACATGTTTGGGTTGAATACTACCCTCGAAAACTGCCGCGATCCCACACGCTGGTGGACCATTGCAAGACAATTGCTAATTGTTGAGCAACTGGGAGCAGCTCTTTTCTGGCTCCGTTGTCGGGGAGCCGTCAAGTCAGGAATAGTTGCACGTCAACAGCTCTTTTCTGGCGCCGTTGCCGGGGAGGATAGCTATATTCTCTGAGTCACTTGGATTTATATTTGCTGATCACTATGAAGAATCTGAAAGATCCAAGAACCAAAGTCTTGCCCTCAACTACGAGGGGAGGTAAGGAACTGCCATCTAGCTCTGCACTTGATTCACCTTCAGTTATGAGTAAGTTTGCGACACCACCTCCTGCTAGAAATCTTGATATGTCTCCTGTGCTTGATGATGCTTATGATGCTACTATACCTGATACTGCTAGAGATGCTATGCCTGATACTGCTAGAGATGCTATGCCTCATACTGCTAGAGATGTTATGCCTGATACTGCTAGAGATGCTATGTTTGATACTGCTTTGCCTGATGATGCTAGAGATGCTATTTTGCCTAATGATGCTATGCTTGATACTGCTAGAGATACTACTTTGCCTGATATGCCACTAGGGGCATTCCTTGATGCTCATATTGCTAGAGTTACTGCCAATGCTCGTGATGCTTCTGAAACTGCCGATACTATTGAGATAGAACCTGCTTTTGCTCCTGCTAGATCTAGCTCTCCTAGATATGAATTGCTTGATATGCCTGAGGGTTATGTTATGGAGGGAGAGATAGCTGATGATTTTCTTGCATGTAAGGATGCCTATGACGCTGAGAAATTACTTCTCAAGTGGAAGGAAAAATCACTGAAAGCTAGGATGAAATACGACCCGAAGTTTGCCACTTCACCTATCTTTATCACCAATGAGGATTATGAATTCTCTGTCGACCCTGAGATAATCTCTCTAGTCGAATCTGATCCTTTCCGCGGTTATGAGTCTGAGACGGTCGTAGCCCATCTTACCAAACTACACAATATAGCCACCCTTTTCACTTGTGAGGAGAAGATCCGCTACTACTATATCCTTAAGTTGTTTCCTTTCTCTCTAAAGGATGACGCTAAAGCCTGGTTCACTTCTCTTTCTCCTGGATGTGTGAGTAGTCCCCAGGATATGGTCTATTACTTCTGTGAGAAATATTTCCCTGCCCATAAGAAGCAAGCTGCCTTGCAGGAAATATACAACTTTGCTCAACTCAAAGAAGAGAGTCTCCCACAAGCTTGGGGGACGCTCAGCCACCTACAGAATGCTTTGCCTGATCACCCTCTTAAGAAGAACGGGATACTTGATATCTTCTATAACGGACTTACCGATGCCTCTAGAGACCACCTAGATAGTTGTGCCGGTTGTGTTTTTAGGGAACGAACTGTAGAACAAGCTAAGATAATACTAAATAACATCTTGATCAACGATAATGCTTGGACTATTCCCGAACCACCTCCTAAGCCAACTCCTAAGAAAAGAGGTATTCTATTCCTCAGTCCCGAAGACATGCAAGAAGCCAAGAAATCTATGCAAGAGAAAGGCATTAGATCTGAAGATGTCAAAAATCTACCACCCATCGAAGAGATCCATGGTCTCGATAACCCGATACAAGTAGTAGAGGTGAATTCTCTGCGTAGATTCAATGAGAGTGATATTCCTTTTGACAAACCTACTAGCCTATGCTTTGATGAATTTGACAACTTTGTTGCCAAACAACAGAGTTTAAATGATTATGTTAGCAGACAATTGGAACAAAGTACTCGTATGCTTAGTCATTTAAGTGCTTGTGTAGACAGAAATGTCAATGATGTGAAGCTTCTGAGTAAACATGACTCTATGATTACTACTCAGGTAGAACAAGTACTTAAAGCTCAGAATGACTTGCTCAATGAATTAAATGACAACACTGTCAGAGTCATTACTAGAGGAGGCAAAATGACTCAGGAACCTTTGTATCCTGAAGGCCATCCTAAGAGAATTGATCAAGATTCTCAAGGAATTAATGCTGATACACCCAGTCATCCTAAGAATAAGAAGAAGGATGATAGAAACCTACATGTCAGTTCACCAAATACTGGCACACCTGAAGAACCAAATGATATTTCTGCGTCTGATGCAGAAACACAATCTGGTGATGAACATGAACCTGGTGACAATATGAACAGCGATGTTCATAATAATGCTCAACCTAGCGATCATAAGGATGTGGAGATTGAACCTATGGTTAATCCTGATAATCCACAACCTAAGAGATATGATAAGAATGACTTCACTGCTAGGACGCATGGTAAAGAAAGGGAGCCATGGGTTCAGAGACCTATGCCCTTTCCTCCTAAGTCATCCAAGAAAAAGGATGATGAGGATTTTGAGCGCTTTATTGAAATGTTGAGTCCCGTCTTTCTGCAGATGCGGTTAATTGATATGCTCAAAATGTCTTCGTATGCCAAGTACATGAAAGATGTCGTGACCAATAAACGGAAGATACCAGATCTTGAGATCTCCACCATGCTTGCCAATTACACTTTCAAAGGTGGAACTCCTAAGAAACTTGGTGATCCCGGAGTGCCCACTATACCTTGCTCCATTAAAGGAAACTACGTAAGAACTGCCTTATGTGACCTTGGAGCCGGTGTAAGTGTTATGCCTCTCTCCCTTTATCGTAGACTTGAACTGGATAAGTTGACACCCACTGAAATTTCTGTGCAAATGGCCGACAAATCAACTGATTTCCCTGTCGGCATTTGCGAGGATGTGCCTGTTGTGGTTGCTAACACCACTATCTTAACAGACTTTGTTATCTTGGATATTCCCGAGGACGATGCCATGGCTGTCATCCTCGGAAGACCCTTTTCAAACACTGTAGGGGCTGTTATAGATTGCAACAAACGCAATGTCACTTTCCATGTCAACGGTAATGATCATAGAGTGCACTTTCCGAAGAAACGATATCAAGTACATTGCATCAATGCTATCGAAAAAACTTCATCGATTCTTATTGGGAGCTTTGAATGCCCTATTCCTCATGTTAAGCTGAATTTGGTTTGCTTGTTGGGGAGATACATATCCCCATGGAGGTGACTTAGTGGCTATTCGACAATTCTCCATTTCCTTTTGCGATTTGAAAATGTTTTGTCATGAGGATTTGATCAACCCCATTGACGGATTTCTTTCGATGACCATGAGATGGATGAATTGAGGAGTCACAAACCTTTGTTTTAAGCTTTCACTTTCTGTTGCTTAGAAGGAAAATGATAGATTTAGTTTAGTTTTCCCTGTTTTCTGTTTTAGCGTCCCCGAGAAAAGTACCCCGAAAAAAAAAGTTCTCCGATGGTCCTGAAAATCAAATATGATTTTTTCTGGATTTTTTGAAAAATGCTGGGACTGAGAGCTGGCCTGGGGGCTACACCAGTGGGCCACAAGCCCTGTGGCCGCGGCCTCCCCCTGGCAACGGCCACCAATCTTGTGGGGCCCACAAGGAACCCCTCCACTCATTCCAGCTCCCATCCTCTTCTTCTACCTCCAGAAAAAATCGTTTCCCAGCTCAAACCCGTGTTCTTGCTTATTTGGCTGTGATTTTCGATCTCCTTGCTCAAAGCACCATTCTCCGAACCGTTTTGGGGAAATTACTCCTTGGTAAGTGACTCCTCCATTGGTCCAATTAGTTTCTACTCTAGTGCTTTATCCTTCGCGTATTCTTGCTACCTTGGTGACCCTGTTCTTGAGCTTGAAATGTTGATTTTAGCTGGTCCCAAGTAGTTTTAGCGCGTGATACGGTCTCTAGGAACTAGTAGGAGTAGTTGCTATGAGTTGGGTTAATCCTCACTCACTTTTCTTTCAAAGTCTCTAAAAATTTCAGAATTTTTCAGAGTTAGAAAAAGGAAAAGATGAGGAGGTTCTTGAGAGGCTCTTCAAGCCGTAACCCCAAGGAGGATGAGAAAAAACCACCCCAAGTACGTGGTTCCTCGAGTCACAGAAGTTCGAGTCTGCGAGTGGCCAAGTGATGAATTTTTGCGCGCCGCTGGGCTTTATGAAGACTTTTATTACTTGGTGGAGAACGCAGGTCTTACCGCGTTCGTTGAAGATAAGTGCCCACAATACCTCCTCCTCACTAATATTTTCATTTAAAGCTTCAACTTTTATCCGATGAATAATCCTCCTATGGTTGAGTTCATGGTATACGATATCCCCCAACGCATGACACAATAGGATTTTTGCAATGTGTGCAAATTACCTTATGTTGGGGATTTTCATGATCCTCGTCCACAGGACTTGGAGGATTTCATAGGTACTATTGCTGTTGGATAGGAGAGAGGAGTGTCTCGTGCTAGAATTGCTAGCATACATTTTCCTGTGCTTCGGTACTTCTCATTATTTGTGGGAAAATGTTTGATTGGCCGTGGGGAGGCTGGATCACTTAGCTCTCCAGACCTTGCGGTTTTGCACGAAGGCCTTTATAACAATAAGACTTATAGCCTAGGTGCTATAGTAGCTCAGCGATTGAACACAAACCGTTCCAAAGGTGTCCTCTATGGAGGTATCTATGCTACTCGTCTTGCTAGACACTTTGAGATACCTATTAGGCTTCGCGAGGAAGAAGAAATGCTTCTTCCTGAGAAATATCTGGATTATGACAGCAAGGTTCGCCATGATTTTCTAGATAGAGATGCTAGTAGACGGATGATTTATAACCTGATATATAGTCAGGGTACTCGTGAGACTATTACTTTGGCTTCTCCTTCTTTGTTCAATCTTCATGCAGGCAGGTACACTATTATGCCCTCGGACATCTATGCATATTGGGGCTTGGCCCAACCACAAGTGCCCCTGCCCGAGCGGCCAGTCGAGTACCATACGTCAGTTTATCAGTGGGAGCCAGAGGAGCTCACACAGCAGTGGCATCCATAGTCCGCTCCAGAGTATCCGGGAGCTGGTTATTTCCCTCCTTGGGGTTAGACCAAGCTAGGCCAAAAGCCTAAGCTTGGGGGAGTACGTGTTTGCACCAACTTTACATTCATGCTTATGCTTTCACTTTGTCTTTTGATTCATCTTAAGGTGGGTAGGTTTGTAACATCCCAATTTTCCTAATTGTGAATGTTTTACATTGTAGCTAAGCATCTATGCATATTGATTGAAATAAATTTGGCACATGAATTCATTCGTCTTTTGATTTGCATTTCCATCTTTTTCCTCGCACGAGAAATGCCCGGAGAAATACTCTCTTGCACGCAAGAGAGAGAGCGGAGGAAAATGACCCTCCAAAGTACGGGCATTTCTGAAATATTTGAGCCAAGAAAATACAACGATCATTTGCAAAAATAATTGCAAAAAAGAAATAAAGCATTTTGAGAAATTTCTGAAAAAACATTTTTTTTAAGTTTTTATTTTTGCTTTGGAAAAAATGTTATTCGGGTAGAGGATATTTTTATGATTTTTTTGGTATATAATACTCTATATTAAATATTTGATTTATTTCCTTTTTATTCACTTTTATTTTCTGATTCGAAAAAGGATTTAAAATTAGGAAAGTTCTTTTTTTTGGAAGCCGCCGCCCCAAGCGCATTATAAGGCCATGGGCCGAATCCCCCGCCGCCAGGGACTAAATCCCTTAACTACCGGCCGCCCGCCCCTTCCTTCCCCGCCTCTCTCTCACTGCCCAGTGGGACCCGCCGACCGACCCCTCCCTTCCTTCGGTCATCTTCTCCCTCCTCTCCTTCCTAATTCCAGCCCAAGACCGAGCCAGCACCAGGAACTCGGGATCCTTCCCCGATCCCCTCTTCCCCTTCCTTTCCTCTCCCCTCCCCGGCCTATAAGTAACCCCTCGCCCTGCCACACCCCGTTCCCAGCACGCCCAGGACAAGCCGCCGCCCCAAGCCCTCTGCAGCAGCCCCGCCGGAGCCGAGCTCCACCCCCCTCGGCCACCCCCTGGGAGCGCCACCCCGAGCCGCTCCCCGCTCCGCCCGACGCCCCCTCGATGGAGGACTGCCGCCGCCGCCTCCCCGTCCTCTCCACCGCCCCCCGGAGCCCTCCCCTCGCCGGCGACCACCCATCCCCCTCCGGAGTAGCCTCCCAGCCACAGTAGCTCCCCATCTCTCTGTTATTTCTCTTTTCTTGTTTTATAGCCCTTAGATCTTTATTCAATGGTATAGATTAGATCTTAGAATACCCCTTCGGTTTAGAGTAGAAAACCGTCGGTTTTATTTCACTTAATCATTTAGCCAGCAAGTTTTACTAGCCCTCAGCCGTTTGCTCCTAACGTTACAACAAACGCCCCCGCAGCCTATCACAACATGCCACGTGTACCCCCCTGTTAGTTACTAGTTAGCTTCATTTTTTCTGCCTATTTGCAAAAACAGAAAAGTTTCTGTTTTGTTTTGGCCACAACTTTTGATCCCGAAGTCCAATGATATTGATTCTTGTTCCAGTAGACTCCAATTTTTCTGTAGTTTGTAAAAATATATAATTTGTCTATGTTTGAAATTTTCAAATATAAGTTAGATCAGATTTAGTTTAAACCTTGTTTTGCCTATTCCAGGAGTTAAAAAATGATTTTTAGTTGATTCTTTTTGCTAATGCTTCCTAGTGATTAAATCTTACTGTGGTATAAGTTTCAAAAATATTGAAGTACTTTTACTGGTGTTTTCAACAGAAACAAGTTTCTGCCTTAATAACGCGTGTTGAATTCTTTTACTTAGGCTTTAGCAAATCCTTACTTATGATGTTATGTTTACTTGTGGCTTGATTGAAGTGCTTATGGTGTGTTTTTTGTTTGTATCGGTAGATCATCCGGAGTGCGAAGCGTGTTACTTAGAAGCGCTCGAGCAAGACAACTATCATCAAGGCAAGTCATTTTGATCATGTTATTTTTACCTATGTTTTCGATGCATGGTAGATCACCTTTCTTTGCCCAATTGCATGCTGCCTAGGTACTTGGAAACTCTAGCATAAGTTGTAGTATCATGTGGTAGGCACACAACAACCCCGATACTTGGCCCCAGGACGACAATTTCTTAATGCTATGCTTGAGTAGACGGGTTTTCGGTTGAGTGTATATCACGAGTGATGCGAGGTTGACTAAATAATCAAGACCGGCTAAGACAACATTTTCAAGACCTCGGACGCAATGCAACTCTGGGTGAAGGACGGTTGATCGGCTCCCTGGAGAACCCAGTGGATGCCCGGGATGCTGGAGAGGCCATGTCATCCTGCGGAAAGCTTCACCCAGGCTCGAAGAGACGGACGGAGACTTCAAGACTCAAGGCTTACCTGCACAGCCACAAGTCATTATGGGCTCTGGCTTGGTTGGACAACGCGGCGACTCTGGACAGGCGGTGCTAGCAGATGTAGAAGAACGGTAGGAATGGATGGGCACCGACAGGGATTCAGAGGGACCCGTTGAAAGACCATGTTTTGATCATCCAGTCTTCAAACACCCTGAAGTGCGAGGAAAAACCCGGAGGCGATCAAATCTTGTGGGGAATGTGTGCAAAACTCTGCAGAGTGCCCAACCTAATCGATTAGCCGTGTCCACGGTCATGGACAACTTGAGCCGAAGGCATTGAATTTCCCCTGAACTCTCGACACAACTTAATAATGATGTGGGCGTTAATAACTATTCAGGTACGAGAATTGGTTGGCGGAACCATCTCGTTAACAACAAACAATGTAGTAATATTTTGCTTCCAACCCCTCTTGTTGTAGGATAAAACTGGCTTTATGCAAAACTTAGCTCCACCGGCCAAATATGCATGTAGAGATAGTTGATTATTATTTTACTCCTCTCTTTGATGACTTGCCGGCATATTCAATATGCTGACCTACACGGCTGCAACGTATCATGTTGCAGAGTACTTTTCCGACCAGGAGTGAGGCTACGATCTACGCTCAGCGACGTGCCCTTGGAGTCGGATGGACTCGTCTACCTGATGCTTCCGCTAGTCTTCGTTAGATATCTCATGAGATGGCCTTCAGCCACTTTATTGTAATCCTTTATTGTAATAAAGTACTCTTTATGAGATTCAATTAATAAAGTTGTGTGATTGAACTCTTGAATATATACATTATGTACTCTGTGTGTACCAGCATGATCTTGGGATGGTACGGAAACACCAGAGGCTTGACTCGTCTTGAGTCGGGTCGCTACACTTATTCCGTCTAATATTTTTTATAAATTCCAAAATAATTCCTCGTTGAATTTCGGCTTTTGGAGTTGCGCAGAATAGGTATCTCAAACTTGCTCCTTTTTCATACCAGAATTCCAGCTGCTGGCATTCTCCCTCTTCATGTAAACCTTATAAAATAAGAGAAAAAAAGGCATAAGTATTGTACCGTGAAGTGTAATAACAGCCCATAAAGCGATAAATATCAACATAAAAGTATGATGCAAAATGGACGTATCAATTATCCATGCTGGAATTGTATTGATTGGAAACTGAAATACATGTGTGGATACATAGACAACACACTGTCCATAGTGAGCCTCTAGTTGACTAGCTCGTTGATCAAAGATAGTAAAGGTTTCCTGACCATAGACAAGTGTTGTCACTTGATAACGGGATCACATCATTGGGAGAATGATGTGATGGACAAGACCCAAAACTTTGAACGTAGCATATGATCGTGTCAGTTTATTTCTACTGTTTTCTGCATGTCAATGTATCTGTTCCTATGACCATGAGATCATGCAACTCCCGGATATCGGAGAAATACCTTGTGGGTTATCAAATGTCACAACGTAACTGGGTGACTATAAAGGTGCTCTACAGGTATCTCCAAAGGTGTCTGTTGGGTTGGCATGGATCAAGACTGGGATTTGTCACTCCGTGTGACAGAGAGGTATCTCGGGGCCCACTCGGTAATACAACGTCACAACAAGCCTTGCAAGCAATGTGACTAAGGAGTTAGTTACGGGATCTTGAATTACGGAACGAGTGAAGAGACTTGTTGGTAACGATATTGAACTAGGTATGGAGATACCGACGATCGAATCTCGGGCAAGTAACATACCGAAGGATAAAGGGAACAACATATGAGATTAACTGAATCCTTGACATAGAGGTTCAACCGACAGAGATCTTCGTAGCATATGTGGGAGCCAATATGGACATCCAGGTCCCGCTATTGGTTACTGACCGGAGAGTGTCTCAGGTCATGTCTGCATAGTTCTCGAACCCGCAGGGTTTGCACACTTAAGGTTCGTTGATGTTTCGGTATCGTTGAGTTATAGGTGTTGGTGACCGAAGGTTGTTCGGAGTCTCGGATGAGATCCCGGATGTCACGAGGAGCTCTGGAATGGTCCGGAGGTAAAGATTGATTTATAGGAAGTCCTGTTTTGGTCACCGGAAAAGTTTCAGGCACATTGGTAGTGTACCGGGAGTGCCGGGAGGGGTACCAGGGACCATCGGGAGGGGTGTCACGTCCCAAGGGGCCTCATGGGCTGCAGGAAGAGATAAACCAGACCCTGGTGGGCTGCAATAAGTTCCCACTAAGGCCCATAAGTTTTGAGAAGGAAAAACACAAGGTGGAAAGAGTTTCCAAGTGGCAAGGAGGAATCCTACTCCAAATAGGATTGGAGGAGGACTCCTCCTCTCCTCCTTGCGCAAGGGAAGAAAGGGCTGACCTAGGGCGCAGCCCTCTCCCTCCTCTCCTCCTAATATACTAAGGGTTTTGAGGGTTTTAGACACAACAGAAAACAGCCACGTGTTGCCCTCCCTCTCTAGATCTGTTCCTCCTCTAGTTTCAGCGGTGCTTAGGCGAAGCCCTGCTGGAATAGAACCACCACCACCACCACCACGCCGCATTGCTGGAGAACTCATCTACCTCTCCACCCCTCTTGCTGGAACAACAAGGTGGAGATCGTCATCGATCTATATGTGTGGTGAACGCGGAGGTGCCGTCCGTTCGGCACTGGATCGGGAAGGATCGTGATGGGATCGCGCGACGGATCGTGATGAGATCGCGGGACGGGCTGCGATTTGGATCGCGAAGATGTTCCACTACATCAACCTCGTTATATACGCTTTTGCTTAGTGATCTACAAGGGTATGTAGATTCACTCTCCCCTCTCGTAGATGATCATCACCATGGATAGGTATTGCGTGTGCGTAGGAAATTTTTTGTTTCCCATCCTATGTTCCCTAACAGTGGCATCATGAGCTAGGTTCATGCGTAGATGATATCTCGAGTAGAACACAAAAGAGTTTATGAGCGTTGATGTTCGATTTGCTGCCCTCCTTAGTCTTTTCCCGATTCTGCGGTATTGTTGGATTGAAGCGCCCCGGACCAACCTTACTTGTACGCTTACGAGAGACCGGTTTCGTCGACTAACATATAACTTGTTGCATAAATATGACTGGCGGGTGTCCGTTTCTTCAACTTTAGTTGAATCGGATTTGACCTAGGCGGTCCTTGGAGAAGGTTAAATAGCAATTTGCATATCACCGTTGTGGCTTTGCGTAAGTAAGATGCAATCATACTAGATACCCATAGCAGCCACGTAATACATGCAACAACAAATTAGAGGACGTCTAGCTTGTTTTTGCAGGGTATGCATGTGATGTGATATGGACAAAGACATGATATGATATATTGGATGTATGAGATGATCATGTTGTAATAGTTAAATATCGACTTGCACGTTGATGCTACGGCAATCGGCAAGAACCATATGGTTGTCTTTAAACTAACGTTTGTGCTTGCAGATGTGTTTACTATATTTCTAGGTAGTAGCTTTAGTAGTAATAGCATAGATAGCACGAAAACCTCATGGCGGCACAATGATGGAGTCATGATGATGGAGATTGTGGTGTGGTGCCGGTGACTATGAAAATCATGTTGGTGCTTTGGGGAAGGAGATCAAGAAGCACAAGATCATGGCCATATCATGTCACTTATGATTTGCATGTGATGTTAATCCTTTTATGCACCTTATTTTGCTTAGAACGACGGTAGCATTATAAGGTGATCCCTCACTAAAATTTCAAGATAAAATTGTGTTCTCCCCGACTGTGCACCGTTGCGACAGTTCGTCGTTTCGAGACACCACGTGATGATCGGGTGTGATAGACTCAACGTTCACATACAATGGGTGCAAAACAATTGCACACGCGGAACACTCGGGTTAAACTTGACGAGCCTAGCATGTACAGACGTGGCCTCGAAACACAAGAGACCGAAAGGTCGAACATGAATCATATAGTTGATATGATCAACATGGAGATGTTCACCACTCAAACTATACTCAACTCACGTGATGATCGGACTTGAGTTAGTGGATTTGGATCATGCGCCACTCGAATGACTAGAGGGATGTCTATTTGAGTGGGAGTTATTACTAATATGATTAGATAAACTCAATTATCATGAACATAGTCAAAAGGTCTTTGCAAATTATGTTGTAGATCGCGCCGTAGCTCTACTGTTTTTTATATGTTCCAAGAAAAAATTTAGTTGAAATATGATAGTAGCAATTATGCGGACTGGATCCGTAAACTAAGGATTGTCCTCATTGCTGCGCAGAAGGCTTATGTACTTAATGCACCGCTCGGTGTGCTGAACCTCGAGCGTCATTTGGATGTTGCGAACATCTGACATACACGTTTTTTGATGACTACGTGATAGTTCAATGCATAATGCTTAACGGCTTAGAATTAAGGCACCGAAGACGTTTTGAACGTCACGGAACATATGAGATGTTCCAAAAGATGAAATTAGGATTTCATGCTTGTGCCCTTGTTGAGGGGTATGCGAACTCTGACAAGATTCTTTGTCTACAAAGTAAGGGAGAAAATCTCAATCGTTGAGCATGTGCTCAGATTCTCTGAGTGCTACAATCGCTTGAATCGAGTGGGAGTTAATCTTCCAGATGAGATAGTGATGGTTCTCCAAAGTCACTGCCACCAAGCTACTAGAGCTTCGTGATGAACTATAACATGTCAAGGATTGATATGATGATCCTTAACCTATTCATGATGTTTGACATCGCGAAAGTAGAAATCAAATAGAGCATCAATTGTTGATGGTTAGTAAAACCACTAGTTTCAAGAAGGGCAAGGGCAAGAAGGGATACTTCATGAAACGGCAAACCAGTTGCTGCTCTAGTGAAGAAACCCAAGGTTGAACCCAAACCCGAGACTAAGTGCTTCTGTTATGAGGGGAATGGTCACTGAGGCGAACTACCCTAGATGCTTGGTAGACGAGAAGGCTGGCAAAGTCAACAAATGTATATTGGATATACCTCATATTGATGTGTACCTTACTAGTACTCCTAGTAGCACCAGGGTATTAGATACCGATTCAGTTGCTAAGTGTTAGTAACTCGAAATTATAGCTACGGATTAAATGGATACTAGCAAGGGTGAGGTGACGATGTGTGTTGGAAGTAATTCTAAGGTTGATGTGATCAAACATCGCACGCTCCCTCTACCATCGGGATTAGTGTTAAACCTAAATAAATTTTTTTGGTGTTTGCGTTAAGCATGAAGATGATTAGATCGTGTTTATTGCAATATGATTATTCATTTGAAGAGAAGAATGGTTATTCTATTTGCTTGAATAAATACCTTCAATGGTTTATTGAATCTCGATCGTAGTGCTACACATGTTCATAATATTGATGCCAAAAGATACAAAGTAGTAATGATAGTACCACTTACTTGTGGCACTGCCGCTTGAGTCATGTTGGTATAAAATGCATGAAGAAGCTCCATGCTGATGGATCTTTGTACTCACTCATTTTTGAAACGTTTGAGACATGCAAACCATACCTATTGGTATAAACGCATGAAGAAACTCCATGCAGATGAATCGTTTGGACTCACTTCATTTTGAATCACTTGAGACATACAAATGATACCACATGGGCAAGACGACCGAAGGCCTCGTTTTCCAGTGAGATGGAACTAGAAAGTAACTTATTGGAAGTAATACATTTGGATGTATGCAGCCCAATGAGTCCTGAGGCACGCAGTGGATATCGTAATATTCTTACTTCACAGATGATTTGATTAGATACTAGTGTATTTGCTTTATGAAACACACGTCTGAATTATTGAAAGGTTCAAGTAGTTTCAGAGTGAAGTTGAAGATCGTCATGACAAGAGGGTAACATGTCTACAATATGATCATATAGATGAATATCTGAGTTGCGGGTTTGGTACAGAATTAAGATAAATGTGAAAATTGTTTCACATCTCATGCCACCAAGAACACCATAGTGTGATGGTGTGTCCGAACATCATAGCCGCACCCTATTTGATATGGTGCATACTATGATGTCTCTTATCAAATTACCACTATCGTTTATGGGTTATGCATTAGAGACAACTGCATTAACTTCAAATAGGCCACTACGTATTTCCGTTGAGATGACACCATATGAACTATGGTTTGGAGAAATCTAAGCTGTTGTTTCTTAAAAGTTTGGGGCTGCGATGCTTATGTGGAAAAGTTTCAGCATGATAAGCTCGAACCCAAAGAGTATAAATGCATATTCATAGGACACCCAAAATAGTTGGGTATACATCCTATATCAGATCCGGAAGCAAAGTGTTTGTTTCCTCGAGGAGAAGTTTCTCTCGAAAGAATTGAGTGGGAGGGTGGTGGAACTTGATGAGGTTATTGAACCGTCACTTCAACCAGTGTGTAGCAGGGCGCAGGGAGTTGTTCCTGTGGCGCCTACGCCAATTGAAGTGGAAACTGATGATAGTGATCATTAAGCTTCGGATCAAGTTAGTACAAACCTCGTATGTCGACAAGGTCGCGTACTGCTACAGAGTGGTATGGTAACCCTGTCTTGGAGGTCATGTTGTTTTAACAACAATGAACCTATGAGCTATGGAGAAGCGATGGTAGGCACGGATTCCGGCAAATGGCTGGAGGGCATGAAATCCGAGAGAGGATCTGTGTATAAAACAAAGTATAGACTTTGAAAGAACTACTTGATGGTCGTAAGACTATTAAGTACATATGGATCTTTAAAAGGAAGACAAACGATGATGGTGAAAACTCAACATTAAGAAAAGCTCGACTTGTCGCAAAGATGTTTCTCACAAGTTCAAAGAGTTGAATATGATGAGACTTTCTCACTCGTTGCGATGCTAAAAGTCTGTTGGAATTATGTTAGTAGTTGCTGCATTATTTATGAAATATTGCACATAGGATGTCAAAACATTGTTTCCTCGACGGTTTCCTTGAGGAAAGGTTGTATGTGATACAACGAGAAGGTTTTGTCGATCCTAAGGATGCTAACAAGTATGCAAGCTCCAGCGATCTTCTATGGACTGGTGCAAGCATCTCGGAGTGGGAATATACGCTTTGGTGAGATGATCAAAGTTTTTGGGTTTATACAAGGTTTGTGAGAAAACTGTATTTCCAAAGAAGTGAGTGGGAGCACTATAGGATTTCTGATGAGTATATGTGCTAGACATATTGTTGATCGAAAATAATATAGAATTTCTGGAAAGCATAAAGGGTTATTTGAAAGGTGTTTTTCAAAGGAAAACCTGGATTAAGCTACTTGAACATTGTGCATCAAGATCTATGGAGATAGATCAAGATGCTTAATAAGAACTTCCAACGAAATGCATGCCCTGACAAGTTTTGAAGGAGTTCAAAATATATCGGCAAAGAAGGAGATCTTGGCTGTGTTGTAAGGTGTGAATTTGAGTAAGACTCAAAGCTCGACCACGGCAGAAGAAAGAGCTAGGATGAAGGTCGTCCCCTATGCATTAGCCGTAGGCTCTATAGTATGCTATACTGTGTACCACACCTGATGTGTGCCTTGCCATGAATCTCTCAAGGGGTACAAAAGTGATCCAGGAATGGATCACTGGACAACGGTCAAAAGCTATCCTTCGTAACTAGTGGACTAAGGAATTTTTCTCAATTATGGAGGTGATTAAAGAGTTCGTCGTAAAGAGTTACGTCGATGCAAGCTTTGACACTAATCTGAATAACTATGAGTAGTAAACCGGATTCGTATAGTGGAGTAGTCATTTGGAATAGTTCCAAATGGTGCGTGGTAGCAGCATCTATAGGATGACATAGAGTTTTGTAAAGCACACAAGGATCTGAAAGGTTCACACCCATTGACTAAAGACCTCTCTCACAAGCAAGAATGGTCAAACCCCATAACTGTATGTGTGTTAGGTTCATTACAATCACATAGTGATGTGAACTAGATTATTGACTCTAGTGCAAGTGGGAGACTGTTGGAAATATGCCCAAGAGGCAATAATAAAATGGTTATTATTATATTTCTTTATTCATGATAATCGTTTAGTATCCTTGCTGGAATTGTATTCATTGGAAACTCAAATACATGTGTGGACACATAGACAACACACTGTCCTTAGTGAGCCTCTAGTTGACTATCTCGTTGATCAAAGATGGTCACGGTTTCCTAACCATAGACAAGTGTTGTCACTTGATAATGGGATCACATCATTGGGAGAATGATGTGATGGACAAGACCCAAAACTTTGAACGTAGCATATGATCGTGTCAGTTTATTGCTACTGTTTTCTGCATGTCAATGTATCTGTTCCTATGACCATGAGATCATGCAAATCCTGGATACCAGAGGAATACCTTGTGGGCTGTCAAATATTGCAGCATAACTGGGTGACTATAAATGTGCTCTATAGGTATCTCCAAAGGTGTCTGTTGGGTTGGCATGGATCAAGACTAGGATTTGTCGCTCCGTGTGACGGAGAGGTTGTGATGGAGAGGTGTCGCAGGGCCCACTCGGTAATACAACATCACAACAAGCCTTGCAAGCAATGTCACTAAGGAGTTAGTTACGGGATCTTGTATTACGGAACGAGTAAAGAGACTTCCTGGTAACGAGATTGAACTAGGTATGGAGATACCGACGATCGAATCTCGGGCAAGTAACATAACGAATGATAAAGGGAACAACATACGGGATTAACTAAATCCTTGACATAGAGGTTCAACCGATAGAGATCTTCATAGAATATGTGGGAGCCAATATGGACATCCAGGTCCCGTTATTGGTTATTGACCGGAGAGTGTCTCAGGTCATGTCTGCATAGTTCTCGAACCCGCAGGGCCTGCACACTTAAGGTTCGGTGACGTTTCGGTATAGTTGAGTTATAGGTGTTGGTGACCGAAGATTGTTCGGAGTCTCAGATGAGATCCCGGATATCACGAGGAGCTCCGGAATGGTCGGAAGGTAATGATTGATATATATGAAGTCCTGTTTTGGTCACCGAAAAAGTTTTGGGCTCATCGGTAGTGTACCGGGAGTGTTGGGAGGGGTACCGGGGACCATCGGGAGGGGTGTCACACCCCAAGGGGCCTCATGGGCGGTGGAAAGAGATAAACCAGCCCTTAGTGGGCTGGAATAAGTTCCCACTAAGGCCCATAATTTTTGAGAAGGAAAAAACACAAGGTGGAAAGTGTTTCCAAGTGGGAAGGAGGAATCCTACTCCAAATAGGATTGGAGGAGGACTCCTCCTCTCCTCCTTGCACAAGGGAATAAAGGGCTGCCTTAGGGCGCAACCCTCTCCCTCCTCTCCTCATATATATATACTAAGGGTTTTGAGGGTTTTAGACACAAATGAAACCGGCCACGTTCTCCCCTCCCTCTCTAGATCTATTTCTCCTCTAGTTTCAGCGGTGCTTAGGCGAAAACCTGCTGGAATAGCACCACCACCACGCCGCCGTGCTAGAGAACTCATCTACCTCTCCGCCCCCTCTTTCTGGATCAAGAAGGTGGAGATCATCATCGAGATGTACTTCTGGTGAACGCAGAGGTGTCGTTCGTTCGGCACTAGATCGGGAAGGATCGTGACGGGATCATGGGACGGATCATGATGAGATCGCGAGACGGGCTGCGATTTGGACCGCAAAGATGTTCCACTACATCAACCGCGTTATATACGCTCCAGCTTAGTGATCTACAAGGGTATGTAGATTCACTCTCCCCTCTCGTAGATGATGATCACCATGGATAGGTATTGTGTGTGCGTAGGAATTTTTTTTTGTTTCCCATGCTACGTTCCCTAACACCAACATGGATATCTAGACCCAACTATTGGTTATTGGCCGGAGAGATGTCTCGGTCATGTCTGCATGCTTCCCGAACCCATTGGGTCTTCACACTTAAGGTTCGATGACGCTAGGGTTATATGGGAATAGTGTATGTGGTTACCGAAGGTTCTTAGGAGTCCCGTATGAGATCCCGGACATCACGAGGAGCTCCAGAATGGTCCGAAGGTAAAGATCCATATATAGGAAGTGAGGATTTGCTCGCCGGAAGTGTTTCAGGACTCACCGGTAATGTACGAGGACCACTGGAAGGGTTCCGGGGTCCACCGGGAGGTGCCACTAGCCTCAAAAGGTTATATGGGCCAAAGGTGGATGGGAACTAGCCCTCAAGTGGGTTGGTGAGCCTCCCACCCAGCCCAAGGCGCAAGGGCGGCCAAACCCTAGGGCGTGGGGGGCTTGCCTTGGATGGCAAGCCACTCCTAAGGTTGTTGCACCTCTCCCCTCGCCGTCGGCCTCTCCTCCCATCTGAGGGGGCTGCTGCACCACCTAGGGGGAACCCTAAGGTGGTCGGACCCTCTCCCTCCGTCATATATATAGTGAGGGTTTTGGGAGGGTTGCAACACAACTTCTCCTCCCTCCACGATGCAACCCTGCCTCTCGTCCTCCTGGCCCTCCGTAGAGCTTGGCAAAGCCGTGCCAGAGTGCCACCTAGCTCCACCGCCACCACGATGTCGTGCTACCAGAGCTCTCCCTCAACCCCTCCTTCCTCCTTACTAGATCAAGGCGTAGGAGACGTCACCGGGCTGAACATGTGTTGAAATCGGAGGTGTCGTTGTTCGGCACATAGATCGGAATCCACCGCAATCTGAATCGCTGCGAGTACGACTCCATTGACCGCGTTCATAGTAACGCTTCCGCTTAGCGATCTTCAAAGGTATGAAGATGCTCTACCCCATTACTCTTTGCAGGTTTCTTATTGATAGATCCTTTGTGTGGCATAGAATTTTTTTTGAAATTACTACGTTCCCCAACAATGGCATCTGAGCCAGGTTCTATGCGTAGATTCTATGCATGAGTAGAAGACAAAAGTTGTGGGCGATGATCATGTCAATTGCTTGCCGTTACTAGTCTTATCTTTTTTCAGTGGTATTGTGGGATGAAGCGGCCTGGACCAACCTTACACGTACGCTTACGTGAGACAGGTTCCACCGACTGACATGCACTTTTTGCATAAGGTGGCTAGTGGGTCTCTGTCTCCCCCACTTTAGTCGAATTGGATTCGATGAACAGGGTCCTTATGAAGGGTAAATAGCATTGGCATATCAGCGTTGTGGCTATCACGTAGGTAAGGAGCGTTCTTGATAGAAACCAAAATCAGTCACGTAAAACTTGCAACAACAATTAGAGGACGTCTAACTTGTTTTTGTAGGGTATGCCATGTGATGTGATATGGCCAAAAGAATGTGATGTTACATATGTGATGTATGAGATTGATCATGCTATTATAATAGGATTCACGACTTGCATGTCGATGAGTATGACAACCGGCAGGAGCCATAGGACTTGTCTTAATTTATTGTATGGGATGCAACGCCATGTGATTACTTTACTTTATTGCTAAACGTTAGCTATAATAGTAGAATTGATAGTTGGCAGGACGACTTCACGGAGACACAATGATGGAGATCATGGTGTCATGCCGGTGACAATGATGACCATGGTGCCCCGAAGATGGAGATCAAAGGAGCAAGATGATATTGGCCATATCATGTCACTATATGATTGCATGTGATGTTTATCATGTTTTACATCTTATTGCTTAGAACGATGGTAGAAAAGATAATATGATCCCTCGTGAAAATTTCGAGATATGTATTCCCCTAAGTGTGCACCGTTGCGAATGATCGTTGCCTCAAAGCACCACGTGATGATCGTGTGTGATAGATTCTAACATTCACATACAACGGGTGTAAGCCAGTTTACACACGCAGAACACTTAGGTTGACTCGATGAGCCTAGCATGTACAAACATGGCCTCGGATACGGGAGACCGAAAGGTCGAACATGAGTCGTATGGATGATATGATCAGCATGGATATGCTTACCATTGATGACTAGTCCGTCTCACGTGATGATCAGACACGGGCTAGTCGATGTGGATCATGTGTCACTTGGATGACTAGAGGGATGTCTATCTAAGTGGGAGTTCATTATGTAATTTGATTAGATGAACTTAATTATCATGAACTTAGTCTAAAATGTCTTTACAAATATTGTAGATCCAATGGCCAACGCAAATGTCCCACTCAACTTCAACGCGTTCCTAGAGAAAACCAAGATGAAAGACGATGGTAGCAACTATGCGGACTAGGCTCGTAACTTAAAGCTCATCCTCATGGCTTCCAAGAAAGCATATGTCCTTGATACGCCGCTAGGTAACCCTCCCGCGCCCGTGTCATCCTAGGATGTTTGGAACGCCTGGCAGGCACGGAGTGATGACCACTATATGGTTCACTGCGGCATGTTTTACATTTTAGAACCTGGGCTCCAAATGTGTTTTGAGCAACATGGAGCATATGAGATGTTCGAGGAATTGAAACTAGTTTTTCAAGCTCATGCCCGGGTCGAGAGATATGAATTCTCCAACAAGTTCTTCAGCTCTAAGATGGAGGAGAACAGTTATGTCAGTGAGCACATACTCAAAATGTGTGGGTTGCACAACCGCTTGACTCAGCTCGATGTTGAACTTCTGACTAACGCGGTCATTGACAGAATGCTGCAGTCGCTTCCACCTTGCTATAAGGGATTTGTGATGAACTACAACATGCAAGAGATGGATAAAACCATTCCCGAGTTGTATTCTATGCTGAAATCAGCACAGGTGGAAATCAAGAAAGAACATCAAGTGTTGATGGTCAATAAGACCACCAGTTTCAAGAAGGGCAAGGGTAAAAACAACTTCAAGAAAGAAGGCAAAGCAGTTGCCATGCTCGATAAACCAGTTGCCGGGAAGAAGCCAAAGAAAGGACCCAAGTCTGAGATTGAGTGCTATTATTGCAAGGGAACCGGTCACTGGAAGCGGAACTGCCCCAAGTACTTAGCGGATAAGAAGGTCGGCAACGTCCAAGGTATATATGATATACATGTTATTGATGTGCACCTTACCAATGCTCGTAGTATCTCCTGGGTATATGATACCAGTGTTGTTGCTCACATTTGCAACTCAAAGGAGGAACTACGGAACAAGCGTAGGCTCGCTAAGGACGAGGTGACAATGCGCGTCGGGAATGGTTCCAAGGTCGATGTGATTGCCGTCAGCACGCTACCTCTACATCTACCTTCGGGATTAGTTTTAAACCTTAATAATTGTTATTTAGTACCAGCTTTGAGCATGAACATCGTATCGGGATCTCGCTTGTTGCAAGATGGCTACTCATTTAAATCTGAGAATAATGGTTGTTCTATTTATATGAGTGCTATGTTTTATGGTCATGCTCCGCTGGTCAATGGTTTATTCTTAATGAATTTCGATCGTGATGTTACACATATTCATAGTCTTAGTACCAAAAGGTGTAAGGTTGATAATGATAGTCCCACATATTTGTGGCAATGCTGCCTTGGTCATATCGGTATCAAGCGCAAAGAAACTCCATACAGATGGACTTTTGGAGTCTCTTGATTTTGAATCATTTGACACATGCGAACAGTACCTCATGGGCAAGATGACCATGACTCCATTCTCCGGAACAATGGAGCGAGCAACAAGTTTATTGGAAATAATACATACCGAGTTATGCGGGCTAACGAGCGTTGAGGCTCGCGGTGGCTATCGTTATGTTCTCACCCTCACTGATGACATAAGTAGAAATGGGTATGTCTACTTAATGAAACACAAGTCTGAAACCTTTGCAAGCTTCAAGGAATTTTAGAGTGAGGTGGAGAATGAATGTGACAAGAAAATAAAGTTCCTACAATCTGATCGTGGAGGAGAATATTTGAGTCACGAGTTTGGCACGCACTTAAGGAAATGTGGAATAGTTTCACAACTCACGTCGCCTCGCACAACGCAGCGTAACGGTGTGTGTGAACGTCGAAATCGCACTTTATTGGATATGGTGCGATCTATGATGTCGCCTACAGACTTACCGCTATCATTTTTGGGATATGCATTGGAAACTGCCGCATACACTTTAAATAGGGCACTTTCTAAATCCGTTGAGATGACACCGTATGAATTATGGTTTCGCAAGAAACCTAAGCTATCATTTCTGAAAGCTTAGGGTTGCGATGCTTATGTGAAGAAACTTCAACTAGAAAATCTCGAACCCAAAGCAGAAAAATGCGTCTTCATAGGATACCTAAGGAAACTATCGGGTATACCCTCTATCTTAGATCCGAAGGCAAAATATTTGTTGCCAAGAATGGATCATTTCTAGAGAAAGAGTTTCTCTCAAAAGAAGTAAGTGGGAGGAAAATCGAACTTGATGAGGTAACTGTACCTCCTCTCGAACTGGAGAGTAGCACAACACCAGAAAATGTTTCTGAGGTGCCTACACCGGCTAGAGAAGAGGTTAATGATGATGATCATGAAACTTCGGATCAAGTTGCTATTGAACTTTGAAGGTCCACAAGGAGACGATCCGCATGAGAGTGGTACGACAATCCTGTCATGGAAATCATGTTATTAGACAACGATGAACCTATGAACTATAAAGAAGCAATGGTGGCCCGAATTCAAACAAATGGCTTGAGGCCATAAAATCTGAATTAGGATCCATGTATGAGAACAAAGTATGGACTTTGGTGGACTTGCCCGATGATCGGCGAGCCATAGAAAATAAAAGGATCTTTAAGAAGAAGACTAACGCGGATGGTAATGTGACCATTTATAAGGCTCTACTTGTCGCTAAGGGTTATCGACAAGTTCAAGGAGTTGACTACGATGACACATTCTCACCCGTAGCGATGCTGAAGTCCGTCCGAATCATGTTAGTGATTGCCGCATTTTATGATTATGAGATCTGGCAAATGGACGTCAAAACGGCATTCCTTCATGGTTTGCTTAAGGAAGAATTGTGTATGATGCAGCCGAAAGGTTTTGTCGATCCTGAAAGTGCTGACAAGGTATGCAAGCTCCAGCGCTCCATCTATGGACTGGTGTAAGAATCTTGGAGTTGGAACATTTGCTTTAATGAGGTGATTAAAGCATTTGGGTTTGTACAGACTTATGGAGAAGCCTGTATTTACAAGAAAGTGAGTGGGAGCTCTATAGCATTTCTCATATCGTATGTGGATGACATATTGTTGATGGGAAATGATATAGAACTCTTGGAAAGCATAAAGGCCTATTTGAATAAGTATTTTTCAATGAAAGACCTTGGAGAAGCTGCTTACATGTTAGGCATCAAGATCCATAGAGATAGATCGAAACGCCTCATAGGTCTTTCACAAAGTACATACCTTGACAAGATATTGAAGAAGTTCAATATGGATAAGGCCAAGAAGGAATTCTTGCATGTATTGCAAGGTGTGAGATTGAGTAAGACTCAATGCCCGACCACGGAAGAACATAGAGAAAAGATGAGTACCATCCCCTATGCTTCAGCCATAGGATCGATTATGTATGTTGATACGTCTCCAACGTATCTATAATTTTTTATGGTTTCATGCTATTATCTTGTCAAACTTTAGGTGTTTTGTATGCCTTTTATATATTTTTTGGTACTAACTTATTAACTCAGTGCCAAGTGCCAGTTCCTGTTTTTCCATGTTTTTTATCCCATTCAGAGGAGGATTTTGAACGGAGTCCAAACGGAATGAAACTACCAAAAAGATTTTTTCCGAAACAGAAAAAGATTGGGAAGCCGAACAATCAGGGCAGGGGGCCTGCAGGGACCCCACAAGCCCCCTAGCCGTGGCGAGGGGGGCCCGCGCCTCCCTGGCTTGTGGGCTCCCTGGGCCACTTCTGCCCTAGGCCTTTCACCTATAAATTCCCTAAAATCCCAGAAAAAAAATCAGGAGATCATCGAAAGTACTTCTCCGCTGCCGCAAGCTTCTGTCTCCGCAAGATCCCATCTGGGGCACGTTCTGGTGCCCTATCGGAGGGGGATTCGGATACGGAGGGCTTCTTCATCAACACCATGACCTCTCCGATGATGCGTGAGTAGTTCACCATAGACCTACGGGTCCATAGCTAGTAGCTAGATGGCTTCTTCTCTCTATTGGATCTTCAATACAAAGCTCTCCATGATCTTCATGAAGATCTATCCGATGTAATCTTCTTCTGCGGTGTGTTTGTCGAGATCCGATGAATTGTGGATTTATAATCAGATTATCTATGAATCTTATTTGAGTTTCTTCTGATCTCTCTTATGCATGATTTCATATCCTTGTAATTCTCTTCGAGTTGTGGGTTTTCTTTGGCCAACTAGATCTATGATTGTTGCAATGGGAGAAGTGCTTGGTTTTGGGTTCATACCATGCGGTGACCTCACCTAGTAATAGAAGGGGTAGCGAGGCATGCATCGTGTTGTTTCCATCAAGGGTAAAAAGATGGGGTTTTCATCGTTGGTTTGAGTTTATCCCTCTACATCATGTCATCTTGCTTAAGGCGTTACTCTGTTTGTCAAGAACTCAATACACTAGATGCATGCTGGATAGCGGTCAATGTGTGGAGTAATAGTAGTAGATGCAGAAACTATCGGTCTACTTGTCTCGGACGTGATGCCTTTATGTATGATCATTGCCTTAGATATTGTCATGACTTTGCGCAGTTCTATCAATTGCTCGACAGTAATTTGTTCACCCACCGTGATATTTGCTTTTTTGAGAGAAGCCTCTAGTGAACACTATGGCCCCCGGGTCTACTCCACACCATATTTTCAGCCTTGCACTTTTTCTTCGTTGCACTTTCCGGGTCTACTATGTGCAGGTACTCTGGACTTGACGAGATTCTCCTACTAGAATGATACCTTTGTTCTCAAACTGAGGGAAATACTTACTGCTCCTGTGCTGCATCACCCTTTCCTCTTCAAAGGAAAACCAACGCAAGCTCAACAGACGACAGAAGGATCTCTGGCACCATTGCCGGGGAACGACTTTCGTTGCTGTAGCAAAAGAATTTCTGGTGCCGTTGCCGGGGAGGATCAAGTCAAAAACTCATCCAAGTAAGTGTCGCAAACTCATCTCTTGCATTTACTTTTTGCCTCTCGTTTTCCTCTCCCCCACTTCTGAAAAACAAAAATTTACAAAAATATTTGCCTTTTTCGTTCGCCCTTTTCTTTCACTTGCTTTCTGTTCGCTTGTGTGCTATGTGCCTTCAATATTCTTGCATCTTCGCTTGCTGAAAATCTAGTGATATGGATCCTCATCCACTGGCTAATCTCTTTAAGAGATCCAATTATGTTGAACCAATTGCTAGTGAGTTGAGTGCACTTGACTTTATCTATGGAGTTTTGCTTGAGATGCGTGAATCTGAAAATCATGATGAAGAAATTCATGAAGTGATTCACGAGGGCTCCTTGAATGAAAAGCATGATTGCAATGATTTCATTATAAATTCTATTAATGACAATCATGCTAAAAATATGCAAAACCCTAAGCTTGGGGATGCTAGTTTTGCTGTGTCCACTACGTGTTGCAATAATCATGATTGGGGCGATGATTTTTCTTATGATCTTGAAAATTTGTTTAATCCTCATTATGAATATGATATTTGCAATAATATTGAAAGTGGGTTTGGAGAAGTCATGACTTTAGTTGATGATAATCCCACTATTTTTGAAGAGCGTCAACTTTGCATGCATGTGGATCATGAAAAGAATATCCTTTGTGATAGCTATTTTGTTGAATTTGATTATGATCCCACATGTAATTACTATGAGAGAGGAAAATATTATGGTAGAAACTTTCATGTTACCAAATTACCTCTCGTTATGTTGAGATTGCTATTGTCTCTTTCTTCTTCCTTGCATATGGCAACTATTGGTTGTCTTGACAATCTGTTTTCCTATAAAATGCCTATGCATAGGAAGTATGTTAGACTTAGATGTGATTTTTACATGCTTTATGATGCTCTCGTTGTTCTTCAATTCTTGTCTTTTGTTTGAGCACCAAAGACGACGATACGTGATTCTATCGCTTTATGCCTAGCTAAGGGCGTTAAACATTAGCGCTTGTTGGGAGGCAACCCAATGAATTTATCTTTTTATTTCTGTTTTGTTGCATCCACACTATCATAATTCTGTTATGATTGTGTCTTTTGTGTTTCTTTTTTTCGTTTGAGCAAAGAAAAACCTTTCTGAGTAGTCTTGGTAATGGTTGTTTGATCCTGCTGGAAAAAGACAGAAACTTTTCGCTCACGCTATGAGTTTTCATTTTTATTCAGAAAGAGCTTTTGAGTTGATTCTTTTTTATGCTGGTTGATATGCCTTTTTCCCAGGCATTCGTAAAGTTTCAGAATTTTTTAGGTATGAGAAGTATACGAAGTATACATATTGCTACAAACTGGTCTGTTTTTGACAGATTCTGTTTTTGTTGAGTTGGTTGCTTGTTTTGATGAAACTATGGATAGTATCGGGGTACTAGCCATGGAAAAGTGAGAATACAGTAGCCCAACACCAATATAGATAGAATTCAAGTTTTCTACATTACCAAAAGAGGTGGTAGTTTGTTTTCTTGTGCTAATGCTATCACGAGTTCCTGTTTAAGTTTTGTGTTGTGAAGTTTTCAAGTTTTGGGTGATGTTCTCATGGACAAAGAGATAAGGAGTGGAAAGATCTCAAGCTTGGCGATGCCCAAGGCAACCCACGCCAAATTCAAGGACACCAAAAAGCCTAATCTTGGGGATGCCCCGGGAAGGAATCCCCTCTTTCGTCTTCAATCCATCGGTAAGATTACTTGGAGCTATATTTTTATTCACCACATGATATGTGTTTTGCTTGGAGCGTCTTGTATCGTAGGAGTCTTTTCTTTTTGTTATGTGACAATCATCCTTGCTGCACACCTTTAGAGAGAGACATGCACTCATCGTGATTTTGCTAGAATGCTCATAGTGCTTCACTTATATCTTTTGAGCTAGATAATTTTGCTCTATGCGCTTCACTTATATCTTTTAGAGCACAGCGGTGCATGACTTGGTAGTTGGATTATGCTACGAAAGTTGTCCCAAAGGTGATAGGTACCCATAGAGTATACAAAAACCTCCATCTTCATGTGCATTGAGTAGAAAGAGAAGTTTTGATCCCTCTCAATTAGTTTTGAGACGTGGATTTGGTAATATTAAGAGCTATGTTAGTAGGGTGTTGTGAATCTAGAAATACTTGTGTTTAAGTTAGTGATTCCCGTAGCATGCACGTATGTTGAACCGCTATGTTAGGAAGTCGGAGCATAATTGATCTATTGATTGTCATCCTTTGTGTTGAGGTCAGGATCGCATGATGGTTAACACCTACCAACCCTTCCCCTAAGAGTCTGTGTTTAGCATTTTGTTTCGATTACTAATAAAAACCTTTGCAACAAGTATGTGAGTACTTCATGACTAATGTGAGTCCATGGTATAGATGCACTTTCACCTTCCACCATTGCTAGCCTCTCTAGTGCCACACAACTTTCGCCGGTTCACAAACCCACCATATGCCTTCCTCAAAACAGCCACCATACCTACCTACTGCGGCATTTTCATAGCCATTCCGAGATATATTGTCATGCAACTCCCATCGTTCCGTCTCATGACTTGTGCCGTCACTCTCATATTGCCATTGCATGATCGTAAGATACCTAGCGAGATGTTTCCACGCCATACGCCAAGCTAGATCGTTGCACATCCCGGTACACTGCCGGAGGCATTTCCTATAGAGTCATCATCATTTTGAGCTTTGAGCTGTGAGTAAATAAAAGTGTGATGATCATCACTATTAGAGCATTGTCCCATGTGAGGAAATAAAAAAAAGCGGCCAAAGAGCCCATATAAAAAAGAAAAAGAAAAAAGAGGCCCAAGATCCTAAATAAAAAAAAGAGAAAAGGAGAGAAGGGACAATGCTACTATCTTTTTCCACACTTGTGCTTCATAATAGCACCATGTTCTTCATGATTGAGAGCTTCTTGCTTTGGCACTACCATATGCTAGTGGGAATCTTCATTATATAACTTGGCTTGTATATTCCAATGATGGGCTTCCTCAAATTGCCCTAGGTCTTCGTGAGAAAGCAAGTTGGATGCACACCCACTAGTTCTCCTTTTGAGCTTTCACATACTTATAGCTCTAGTGCATCCTTTGTATGGCAATCCCTACTCATTCACATTGATATCTATTAATGGGCATCTCCATAGCCCTTTGATACACCGATTCAATGTGATCATCTCCTCCTTTTTGTCTCACAACCACCACCACACTCTATTCCACCTATAGTGCTATATCCATGGCTCACGCTCATGTATTGCGTGATAGTTATAAAAAGTTTGAGAAAGTAAGAGTGCGAAAACAATTACTCGGACAATACCGGGGTTGTGCATGATTTACATTAGTTGGGTGAGGATGATGGAGCATAGCCAGACTATATGATTTTGTAGGTATAACTTTCCTTGGCCTTGTTATTTTGAAAGTTCATGATTACCTTGCTAGTTTGCTTGAAGTATTATCGTTTTCATGTCAATAGAAAACTATTGTTTTGAATCTTACGGATCTGCACATTCATGTCACGTGAAAGAAGTTGCAAAGGACAACTATGCTAGGTAGCATTCCACATCAAAAATTCAGTCTTTATCACTTCCCTACTCGAGGACGAGCAGGAGTTAAGCTTGGGGATGCTTGATACGTCTCCAACGTATCTATAATTTCGGATGGTTTCATGCTATTATCTTGTCAAACTTTGGATGTTTTGTATGCCTTTTATATATTTTGTGCGACTAACTTATTAACTCAGTGCCAAGTGTCAGTTCTTGTTTTTTCCTTGTTTTTGACCCCTTTGAGAGGAGTATTTTGAACGGAGTCCAAACGGAATGAAACTGCCAAAAAGATTTTTTCCGAAACAGAAAAAGATCAAGAAGCCAGAGAATCTGGGCAGGGGGCCTGCAGGGACCCCACAAGCCCCCTACCCGCGGCCAGGGGGGTTGCGCCTCCCTGGCTTGTGGGCTCCCTGGACCACCTCTGCCCTAGGACTTTCGCCTATAAATTCCCTAAAATCCTAGAAAAAATCAGGAGATCATCGAAAGTACTTTTCCACCGTCGCAAGCTTCTGTCTCCGCAAGATCCCATCTGGGGCACGTTCTGGTGCCCTGCCGGAGGGGGGATTCGGATACGGAGGGCTTCTTCATCAACACCATGACCTCTCCGATGATACGTGAGTAGTTCACCATAGACCTACGGGTCCATAGCTAGTAGCTAGATGGCTTCTTCTCTCTCTTGGATCTTAAATACAAAGTTCTCCATGATCTTCATGGAGATCTATCCTATGTAATCTTCTTTTGAGCTGTGTTTGTCGAGATCCGATGAATTGTGGATTTATGATCAGATTATCTATGAATATTATTTGAGTTTCTTCTGATCTCTCTTATGCATGATTTCATATCCTTGTAATTCTCTTCGAGTTGTGGGTTTTGTTTGGCCAACTAGATCTATGATTCTTGCAATGGGAGAAGTGCTTGGTTTTGGGTTCATACCGTGCGGTGACCTCACCCAGTGACAGAAGGGGTAGCGAGGCACGCATCATGTTGTTGCCATCAAGGGTAAAAAGATGGGGTTTTCATCATTGCTTTTAGTTTATCCCTCTACATCATGTTATCTTGCTTAAGGCATTACTTTGTTCGTCATGAACTCAATACACTAGATGCATGCTGGATAGCGGTCGATGTGTGGAGTAATAGTAGTAAATGCAGAAAGTATCGGTCTACTTGGCTCAGACGTGATGCCTATATGTATGATCATTGCCTTAGATATCGTCATGACTTTGCGCGGTTCTATCAATTGCTCGACAGTAATTTGTTCACCCACTTAGATATTTGCTATTTTGAGAGAAGCCTCTAGTGAACACTATGGCCCCCGGGTCTACTCCACACCATATTTCTAGCCTTACACTTTTTCTTCGTTGCGCCTTCAGATCTCACTTTGCAATCAATCTTGAAGGGATTGACAACCCCTTTAAAGCGTTGGGTGCAAGCTCTTTGTGTTTGTGCAGGTACTCTGGACTTGACCAGATTCTCCTACTGGATTGATACCTTGGTTCTCAAACAGAGGGAAATACTTACTGCTCCTGTGCTGCATCACCCTTTCCTCTTCAAGGGAAAAACCAACGCAAGCTCAAGAGACGACAGAAGGATCTCTGGCACCATTGGCGGGGAAGGACTTCTGTTGCCGTAGCATATGCCATGTTGTGTACTGGACTTCATGTGAACCTTGCCATAAGTTTGGTAGGGAGGTACCAAAGTGATCCCAGTTTGGAACACTGGACAGCGGTCAAGAATAACCTTAAGTACCTGAAAAGGACTAAAGATATGTTTCTTGTTTATGGAGGTGTCGAAGAGCTCGTCCTAAAGGGTTCCGTTGATGTGATCTTAGACACAGATCCGGATGACTCCAAGTCACAAACCGGATACGTGTATGTTTTGAATGGTGGGGCAGTCTGCTGGTGCAGTTGCAAGCAAAGCGTCGGGCGGCATCTACATGTGAGGCGTAGTACATAGTTGCTTCGGAAGCAGCGCGGGAAGGGATCTCGATGAAGGAGTTTATCACTGACCTAGGAGTGATTCCCAATGTGTTGGGCCCGATGACTCTCTTCTGTGACAACACTGGAGCTATTGCCATAGCCAAGGAGCCCGGGTTTCACACGAAGACCAAGCACATCAAGCGCCGCTTCAACTCCATCCGTGATTACATTCAGGAAGGAGATATAGATATTTGTCATGTACACACAGATCTGAATGTCGCAGATCCGTTGACTAAACCTCTTCCACGAGCGAAACATGATCAACACCAGAACTCTATGGGTGTTCGACTCATAACAATGTAACTAAATTATTGACTCTAGTGCAAGTGGGAGACTGTTGGAAATATGCCCTAGAGGCAATAATAAAGTGGTTATTATTATATTTCTAGTTCATGATAATTGTCTATTATTCATGCTATAAGTGTATTACCGGAAACCGTAATACATGTGTGAATATATAGATCACAAAGTGTCCCTAGTGAGCCTCTAGTTGGCAAGCTCGTTGATCAATAGATGATCATGGTTTCCTGATCATGGACATTGAATGTCATTGATAACGGGATCACATCATTAGGAGAATGATGTGATGGACAAGACCCAATCCTAAGCATAGCACTAGATCATGTTGTTCGTCTACTAAAGCTTTTCTAATGTCAAGTATCATTTCCTTAGACCATGATATTGTGCAACTCCCGAATAACGTAAAAGTGCTTTGGGTGCATCAAACGTCACAACGTAACTAGGTGATTATACAGGTGCACTACGGGTATCTCCGAAAGTGTCTGTTGGGTTGGTACGAATCGAGACTGGGATTTGTCACTCCGTGTGACGGAGAGGTATCTCCGGGCCCACTCGATAAAACATCATCGTAATGAGCACAATGTGACTAAGGAGTTAGCCACGGGATGATGTGTTACGGAACAAGTAAAGAGACTTGTCGATAACGAGATTGAACAAGGCATGGGGATACCGATGATCGAATCTCGGGAAAGTAACATACCGGTAGACAAAGGGAATTGCATACGGGATTGAGTGAATCCTTGAAATCGTGGTTCATTCGATGAGATCACCATGGAACATGTGGGCACCAACATGGATATCTAGACCCCGCTGTTGGTTATTTATCGGAGAGGTGTATCGGTCATGTCTGCATGCTTCCCGAACCCCTAGGGTCTACGCACTTAAGGTTCGATGACGCTAGGGTTATATGGGAATAGTGTACGTGGTTACCGAAGGTTGTTCGGAGTCCTGGATGAGATCCCGGATGTTACGAGGAGCTTCAAAATGGTCTGGAGGTAAAGATTCATATATAGGAAGTGAGGTTTTGGTCGCCGGAAGTGTTTCGGGACTCACCAGTAATGTACCGGGACAACCGCAAGGGTTTCGGGGGTCTACCGGGAGGGGCCACCAGCCCCAAAAGGTTATATGGGCCAAAGGTGAATGGGAACCAGCCCCAAAGTGGGCTGGTGCGCCTCCCACCCAGCCCAAGGTGCAAGGGAGGCCAAGGTTGGCCAAACCCTAGGGCGAGGGGGCTACCCTTGGGTGCCAAGCCACCCCTAGGGCTATCGCACCTCTCCCCTCGCCACCGGCCTCTCCTCCCATCTGTGGGGCTGCCGCACCACCTAGGGGGAACCCTAGGGTGGCCGACCCCTCTCCCTTCCTCCTATATATAGTGAGGGTTTTGGGAGGGCTGCAACACAACTTCTCCTCCCTCCACGGCACAACCCTACCCCTCCTCGTTCTCGTCCTCCGTAAAGCTTGGGAAAGTCTTGCTGGAGTGCCACGTAGCTCCACCGCCACCATGCCATAGTTCTTCCGGAGCTCTCCCTCAACCTCTCCTTCCTCCTTGCTGGATCTAGCCGTAGGAGACGTCACCGGGTGAACGTGTGTTGATCGTGGAGGTGTCGTTGCTCGGCACATAGATCAGAATCCACCCTGATCTGAATCGCTGCGAGTACGACTCCATCGACCGCGTTCATAGTAACGCTTCCGCTTAGCGATCTTCAAGGGTATGAAGATGCTCTATCCCATTACTCGTTGCAGGTTTCTCCTAGATAGATCCTTTGTGTGGCGTAGGATTTTTTTTTGAAATTACTACATTCCCCAACACTTATATAATTGGATTCACCAGAGATATGCAAAGTGGCATATAACTGGAATATGAGCTCTGAGTTCCAGTCACATATTTAAGTGCAGAATGGGAGTAGACCAGCATCATGTAGAACATTCGGAACATGTATGAAGCAGTCAATGTCTTCCATATCAGGATGAGTAATATGGGTATGGTGGAAGATTTTGCTCTTATAAACTAGGACTGGAGCATAGTAGTTGAGTTGAGGTCTGGTCCAAACTTTTTTGTGTCTGATGCGAAGCTTGTTATAAGGATTGTCATTTGTGAAGAAATGATGTTCATCATAAAACATGCCTTTGTCAAACATGGGCCTTTTGGAGTATGGTTGATGTTTCTTGGGTTGAAGATTTTGCAAAGGAATTGCATCAGCCTGAGGTGGTTGTGTCGCAACAATTGCAGTCTCGGGATTTGTGACATGTGGTTCCTCAGCAGTTTCTTAATTTTGTGCTGGTGAAGATTCATCAGGCACATTCTTCTCGACAGTAGTCATTTCATCAGCTGGTGCAGCTGATTTAGTTGCAGGTCCAGACTTGGTAGAAGTGCCCTTGTCAATAAAGCTTGACAGAATCTCTGCAACTCATGGGGATTCTGGAATTTGATGAATTGGGGGCACCAATGGCGAGTTTGCATGGGTATGTTCCCAAAATTCATCATGGATCACTGGCGTGTTGCATCCAATGTCCACATCATCCTCATTTTGTTCAGGAGTTGCCTCAGGGTTCTGAGGAGGAGGTGTTGCAGTGTGAGGAATTTGATCAACTTGAATTCCTCATCGATTGGGGTTGACGCAGCAGACTTGTTCTCATCCATTTCCCCATCCATGTCTTGGATGACATATTCTACACCATATGGAATAATCATGTATGATGGTGCTGTGTTGAGAGGTGGTACGTCTATTGGGGCTATTTCGGTGGGCAAAGTCTTCTGGCGTTTGGCCTCTAATGACTTTGAGGTTGATGATGTTTTTTGCTTCTTTGCCTCTTTTTCAACCACTTTGGTTTTCTTCACTTCTGATGCAGAAGGAAGTGGGTATTTCTTCACCCTTGAGGCCTTTGGTGAAGGAGCAGTTTCATCGCGCATTGCATATGAGGTTACAGGCCTGGTAGAGTCTTCAGCAGATGCAACAGTAGTACTTGGAGGAAGGGCGGTTTCATCAGCAGCACTTGAAGCAGCAACAGTTGCATCAACAACAATTTCTTTAGATGCGGGCTCATCAGGTTCATCACATAGTTCGACAGTGTAGCTAGCCTGAGGATTTGAAGGTGTTGCTGCGACAGCAACCCTTTTGTTGTGCTCATCAATAGCATCAGAATTTTCTTTGATTAATCTCACTTTGAAGCTTTTGCTGTCAGCTTGAAGACTCGTGCAGTTATCCGTGAGGGTTTTCAGCTCAGCGTGTGAAGAAACAAGTTGGTCTGGCGTCAGTGTTAGAATATTCTGGCGCAAAAACTTCTCTTTCTGAGCCTTTGCTTTATGAGCTTGCTGAGCCTGCTGAGTTTTCCATTTTTCCTCATTGATGAATAAAGTTACCATGTGACTGAGTCCAGGTGGAAGGTGTAAATCATCAACAGGGGTGTTGGGGTCAATGTACCACTGATCGATGAATTTCATCATTACTTTTGGATCCACAACCAGAGGAATTGTGGAACCCTTTGCCTTTGCAACTCGTTCTTGTTTGTTTCTGATGATAGCTTCAAGTGTTTCTTGATCATATTCATCACCATCATCTGATGCAGAAGGAACGTTAATGAATTTGTTAGGACTGGGCTAAGTTCCCCTTCCTGCAGTGGCTTTTGTCTTCAAAATCCCACTTGAGGATTTTGGAGCAGAGCTTGAAGGAATTGATGTCCCTATTGGTGATGATTGTGGTGCAGTTGAAGATTTTGTAGCAACTGATGACTTTGCAGCCATGGTTGTCTCTTCTTTAGGATGTTGGTGTTTTGAGAGTGTTGTTGAGGACTTTGGTTCCACGCCAGTCCTTTTCATCAGAGCCTTCTTGGAAGGTTGTTCTGTAGCATATGCCTCAACAGCAGAGGAGGAGGAGGCATCAACTATAGTAGCAGAGTCAGCACCTGAAGCCTTTTTCTTCAGTTTAGCCAAATACTTGGCTTTTTCATCAGGATAGTCATCAATGGTGACTACACTTGAAGGATCTATTGTTTGTTGTTGTTTCAGAGGAGGTCTGGTGCATGAAGGCTTCACTGCAAACTTCTTTGCATATTTTGGAGTGACAAATCTGTAGTTTCTCCACTCCTGAGTCCATCTCCTCTCAATCTTCTGAAGCCTTATCTTGCGCTTCACAGCAGGTTCTTTGCCATATTTTTCTTCATCTGGTGTGCAATAGACAGCATAGATTTCATCAGGTATGTCCAAAGAAGTGTTCTCTTCGAGCTTCTTGCCACCTTTCTTTTGCTTCTGTTCTTCCGTTTTCTTCATCTGAGGCTTTTGCTGAGGAATTTGAATTCTTGAGGAATCTGAGGACATTGGAAGATTTTCTTCAAGGAACACTTCAAATGAGTTAAGTTGACGAGAACCTAGTGATTGATGAGCTGACATTTTGTACGTGTGAACAGAGTATAGGTGCGAAGAATTGGGAAAGGTCATATGTGTTCTCAGATTTGAGGAAATTTTAAAATGACTCAAGTTGAGGAATTTGACCAACATAGTGGTGAGGAATTTGACTAAGCATTCTGATCTTGGGTTCCAGAGTTGTGCAGAAAATCTACACAACTGAGGAATCTCGTGAAGAATTTAGTGGCTTAGGTAAATTCATCATGTGTTCTAGGCATGGGTGTGTTCATCTGAAGGATTTTCTAAGGAATAACAGGTTTCACAGTTTGACAGAAATCAAAAGAATCAACAGGGGCGACGTGAGTTTTGCGACGACGAAGTTGAGGCAGCGAAGCTATTCTTCACCGGCGACGAGGAAATCCAGCGGCGACGCTAGGGTAGAACTTGAGCGAGGGGTAGTGAGAGTGAGAGGAAGATTTTAATAGAGGGGGTAAGGGGACTATTTATAGCTCAGGTGAAAACAGTCTGATGCGAGTTGTTCGGACCGAATTGCCCCTGTCTGTTCCTCTCCGTGTGACACGTGCTACCCACGTACGAAGTGGTGGAGATAGTGGAGGTCGCGGTTATCCAATCGTGAGTAGTGGGTACAGTTATAGCTGTAACGGCAAAAAATAATAATTTTCAAATTTTGAGTATTTTGTTCAAAGTCATCGGCTGACAAGGACTCAGTGGGGACTTTGAGCAAGCTTCAATTAGAATGCATATGAAGAATTGAGAATAGATTGGGTTGATCTTAGCACACAGGGGAGTCGGGTCCGATCACATTCACTTAGATGAAAACCAACTTTGAAGAATTGAGCCATAAGTGAATTTTGTTGAGGACATTAAGAGCTCATATATTGATAATTCTGATGATTTTGAGAATTTTTTGATGACATTGATAATTCTGATGATTTTGAGAATTTGATGAATTTGAAAATTTGATGATTTTGAAAAGTTTGAAGACTTCCTGCACTTCAGTTTTATACTGAATGATATGTACCCAAGTATATCGAGAATAATCATCAACGATGATAAAGCCATATGGAGATGATGCATTGGTTAGAGTAGCATAATGAGTAGGTTCAAAGAGATCCACGCGAAGCAATTCAAACGGACGAGTAGTAGTCATGATGGTCTTCGAGGGTTGTTTGAATATGGTAATCTTTCTAGACTCACAAGCACCGCAGAGATTGTGCTTGAGGAATTTGATGGATTCAATGACAATAACGTGCTTCTTCTTTGCCAGTGTGTGCAAATTCCTCATGCCCGCGTGACCAAGTCGTCGATGCCATAGTCAGCCTTCTGAGGTTTTTGCTAGTAGACACGTGGTTGGTTGAGGACCTGTAGAGAAATCAACAATGTACAAGTCTCCTCTCCTAAAGCCTTCGAAGACTTTGGATCTGTCAGATTCCATGATCACTATGCATCTATATTTTCCAAAGATGACAATCATATTAATATCACAAAGCATTGAGACAGACATGAGGTTAAACCCAAGGGATTTGACAAGCATGACTTTGTCCATGTGCCGATCCTTACAGATAGCCACTTTACCAAGTCCCAATACCTTGCTTCTACCTTTGTCAGCGTAGGTGATATGCTTCAATGGTGATGGAGTCAGTGGGATATTCATCAATAAGCTTTTATCACCAGTCATGTCATTTGTACACCCACTGTCTAGAACCCACTCTGTGCTCTTGGGTTGATCATCGTGCAGATGAATTAGTACTACTTACCATCTCATATGCTTCAGATTGAAGAATATGATTTTCAGTGCACTAAAGACTGGGGTCCCTAGTGCCCCAGACTTGTGCACGGGCGCGAAGAGCCCCTGCCGGCAGGGCATGGCAGGACCCAGTCAAGATGCAACCCCATGATTATCAAGGCCCCGGCAAGCTGATACGTCCATTTTGCATCATGCTTTTATGTTGATATTTATCGCTTTATGGGTTGTTATTACACTTCACGGTACAATACTTATGCCTTTTCTCTCTTATTTTGCAAGGTTTACATGAAGAGGGAGAATGCCGGCAGCTGGAATTCTGGCCTGGAAAAGGAGCAAGTTTGAGATACCTATTCTGCGCAACTCCAAAATCCGTGAAAATCAACGAGGAATTATTGTGGAATTTATAAAAAATACTGGGCGCAAGAAGTACCACACGGGAGCCACCGGGAGGCCACAAGCCTGCTACGCGTGACCTACCCCCCCTGGCCACGCCTAGGGGGCTTGTGGGCTCCCTGTTGGCCCTCTGGCTCCCCTCTTTTTCTATAAGGAGGGTTTCGTTCCAGAAAAAAATCAAGAGGAGGCTTTCGGCAGGAATCGCCGCCGCCACGAGGCGGAACTTGAGCAGAACCAATCTAGAGCTCCGGCAGGGCCGTCCTGCCAGGGAAACTTCCCTCCCGGAGGGGGAAATCGCCAACATCATCATCACCAACACTCCTCTCATCGGAGCGTACTCATCACCATCAACATCTTCATCAGCACCATCTCATTGATACGTCTCCAACGTATCTATATTTTTTTATGGTTCCATGCTATTATCTTGTCAAACTTTGGATGTCTTGTATGCCTTTTATATCTTTTTTGGGACTAACTTATTAACTCAGTGCCAAGTGCCAGTTCCTGTTTTTTCCGTGTTTTTGACCCTTTTCAGAGGAGGATTTTAAATGGAGTCCAAACGGAACGAAACTTCCAAAAAAGATTTTTTTTCCGAAACAGAAGACGATCGGGGAACTTGAGAACCAAGGCAGGGGGGCACCAGGGACCCCACAAGCACCCTAGCCGCGGCCAGGGGCGCGCCTCCCAGGCTTGTGGGCTCCCTGGGCCTCCTCTACCCTAGGTCTTTCGCCTATATATTCCCAAAATTCTAGAAAAAATCAAGAGATCATCGAAAGAACTCTTCCGCCGCCGCAAGCTTCTGTCTCCGCAAGATCCCATCTGGGGCACGTTCTGGTGCCCTGTCGGAGGGGGATTCGGATACAGAGGGCTAATTCATCAACACCATGACCTCTCCGATGATGCGTGAGTAGCTCACCATAGACCTACGGGTCCATAGCTAGTAGCTAGATGGCTTCTTCTCTCTCTTGGATCTTCAATACAAAGTTCTCCATGATCTTCATGGAGATCTATCCGATGTGATCTTCTTTTGCGGTGTGTTTGTCAAGATCCGATGAATTGTGGATTTATGATCAGATTATCTATGAATCTTATTTGGGTTTCTTATGATCTCTTATATGCATGGTTTCATATCCTTGTAATTCTCTTCGAGGTGTGCTTTTGTTTGGCCAACTTGATCTATGATTCTTGCAATGGGAGAAGTGCTTGGTTTTGGGTTCATACCGTGCGGTGACCTCACCCAGTGACAGAAGGGGTAGCAAGGCATGCATCGTGTTGTTGCCATCAAGGGTAAAAAGATGGGGTTTTCATCATTGGTTTGAGTTTATTATTGGAAATATGCCCTAGAGGCAATAATAAAATGGTTATTATCATATTTCCTTGTTCATGATAATCGTCTATTGTTCATGCTATAATAGTATTAACAGGAAACAGTAATACATGTGCGAATATATAGATCACAATGTGTCCTAGCAAGCCTCTAGTTGGCTAGCTCGCTAATCAATAGATGATCATGGTTTCCTCATCATGGACATTAGATGTCATTGATAACGGGATCACATCATTGGGAGAATGATGTGATGGACAAGACCCAATCCTAAGCATAGCACTAGATCGTATTGTTCGTATGCTAAAGATTTTCTAATGTCAAGTGTCTTTTCCTTCGACTGTGAGATTGTGTAATTCCCAGACACTGTAGGAGTGCTTTGGGTGTATCAAACATCACAACGTAACTGGGTGACTATAAAGGTGCACTACCGGTACCTCCGAAAGTGTATGTTGGGTTGGTACGAATCGAGATCAGGATTTGTCACTCCGTGTGACGGAGAGGTATCTCTGGGCCCACTCGGTAGAACATCATCATGAGCTCAATGTGACTAAGGAGTTAGTCACACGATGACGTGCTACGGAACGATTAAGGAGACTTACCGGTAACGAGATTGAACAAGGTATAGGTATACCGACGATCGAATCTCGGGCAAGTTCTATACCGACAAACAAAGGGAATTGTATACGGGATCGATTGAATCCTTGACATCATGGTTCATCCGATGAGATCATCGTGGAACATGTGGGAGCCATCCTGGGTATCCAGATCCCGCTGATGGTTATTGGCCGGAGAGTGTCTCGGTCATATCTGCCTACCTCCCGAACTCGTAGGGTCTACACACTTAAGGTTCGATGACGCTAGGGTTATAGGGAAATGTTATACGAGGTTACCGAAAGTTGTTCAGAGTCCCGGATGAGATCCTGGACATCATCAGGAGCTTCGGAATGGTCCGGAGGTAAAGATTGATATATAGGATGGATGGGTTTGGACACCGGAAATGTTTCGGGCGTCACCGGTAGCGTACCGGGACCACCGGAAATGGTTCCGGGGATCCACCGGGAGGGGCCACCAGCCCCAAGAGGTAGCATGGGCCAAAAAGTGGAGGGCAACCAGCCCCAAGTGGGCTGGTGCGCCTCCCACAAAGAGGCCCAAGGCACAAGAGGTGGAAAGGGGGGGCAAACCCTAGGCGCTGGTGGGCCTAAGGCCCACCTAGAGGTGCGCCACCCCCTCCCCTTGCCCTGGCCGCCGCACCTCCCATCTGGGGGGGCTGCCGCACCACCTAGGGTGGGAACCCTAGGGGTGGCACCCCCCCCCCCCTCCTCTCCTCCTATATAGAGAGGGTTTTGGGGCTGTTTTGCACACGGTTTTCCCTCTCCCTCGGCGCAGCCCTGCTCCCCTCCTTCCTCCTCTCCCACGGTGCTTGGCAAAGTTTTGCCGGGAGACCTCGTCTCTCCATCGACACCACGCCGTCGTGCTGCCGGAGATATTTCCCAACCTCTCCCTCCTCCTTGCTGGATCAAGGTGCGGGAGACGTCACCGGGCTACACGTGTGTTGAACGCGGAGGTGCCGTGGTTCGGCACTAGATCGGAATCTCACCGCAATCTAAATCGCTGCGAGTACGACTCCATCAACCGCGTTCTAGCAACGCTTCCGCTTAGCGATCTTCAAAGGTATGAAGATGCACTCACCCCTCTCTCATTGCAGGTCTCTCCGTAGGAAGATCTGAATATGGCGTAGGAAAATTTTGAATTTATGCTACGTTACCCAATAGTGGCATCCGAGCCAGGTTTTCTATGTGTAGATTCTATGCACGAGTAGAACACAAAAGGTTGTCGGCGATGATTTGTCAATTGCTTGTCGCTACTAGTCTTATTCTTTTTCGGCGGTATTGTGGGATGAAGCGGCCCGGACCGACCTTACACGTCTGCTTACGTGAGACTAGTTCCACCGACAGACATGCACACTGTGCATAAAGGTGGCTAGCAGGTGTCTGTCTCTCCCACTCTAGTCGGATTGGATTTGCTGAAAAGGGTCCTTATGAAGGGTAAATAGCTTTGGCATATCATCGTTGTGGTTGTCACGTAGGTAAGAAGGCGTTCTTGCTAGAAACCCAAATCAGCCACGTAAAACTTGCAACAACAATTAGAGGACGTCTAACTTGTTTTTGCAGGGTTTGTCATGTGATGTGATATGGCCATAGTTGTGATGTTGCATGTGTGATGTATGAGATGATCATGTTATTGTAATAGGATTCACGACTTGCATGTCGATGAGTGTGACAACCGGAGGAGCCATAGGAGTTGTCTTGATTTATTGTATGAGATGCAACGCCATGTGTTTACTACTTTTACTTCATTGCTAACGGTTAGCTATAGTAGTAGTGGCAGTAGTAGTTGGCGTGACGACTTCACGGAGACACGATGATGGAGATCATGGTGTCACGCCGGTGACAATGATGATCATGCGATGCCTGAAGATGGAGATCGAAAGAGAAAAGATGATAATGGCCATATCATGTCACTATATGATTGCATGTGATGTTTATCATGTTTTTCATCTTATTACTTAGAACGACGGTAGCATAATAAGATGATCCCTCTTTAAAATTTCGAGAACGTATTCCCCTAAGTGTGCACCGTTGCGAAGGATCGTTGTCTCGTAGCACCACGTGATGATCGGGTGTGATAGATTCTAACGTTTGCATACAACGGGTGTAAGCCAGATTTACACACGCGAAACACTTAGGTTGACTCGATGAGCTTAGCATGTACAAACATGACCTCGAATACAAGAGATCGAAAGGTCGAACATGAGTCGTATGGTTGAATACGATCAGCATGAAGTTGCTCACCATGACGACTAGTCCGTCTAACGTGATGATCGGACACGGGTTAGTCAACATGGATCATGTATCACTTAGATGACTAGAGGGATGTTGATTTAAGTGGGAGTTCATACTTAATTTGATTAAATGAACTTAATTGTCATGAACTTAGTCTAAAATTTGTCTTTATAAATATTGTAGATGGCCAACGTCAACCTCAATTTCAATGCATTCCTAGAGAAAAACAAGCTGAAAGATGATGGTAGCAACTATGCGGACTGGGTCCGCAACTTGAAGCTCATCCTTGAAGCAGCTAAAAAGGCTTATGTCCTTGATGCGCCGCTAGGTGACCCTCCTGCTCCCGCAGCAGCCGAGGACATTCTGAACGTCTGGCAAACGCGGAGTGATGACTACTCTCTGGTTAGGTGTGGCATGTTATACAGTTTGCAAACGGGGCTCCAAAGGCGTTTTGAGCAACACGGTGCATATGAGATGTTCCAAGAGCTGAAACTAGTTTTTCAAGCTCATGCCCGTGTCGAGAGATATGAAGTCTCCGACAAGTTCTTTAGTTGTAAGATGGAGGAGAACAGTTCTGTCAGTGAGCACATAATCAAAATGTCTGGGTTACACGGTCGTCGGACTTCGCTTGCAGTCGAACTTCCTGATGATGCTATAATTGACAGATCTTCCAGTCTCTCCCACCAAGCTACAAAGGTTTTGTGTTGAACTACAACATGCAAGGGATGGAAAAGACCATTCCCGAGTTGTACTCGATGCTCAAGTCTGCAGAAGTAGAAATCAAGAAAGAGCATCAAGTGTTGATGGTCAACAAGACCACCAGTTTCAAGAAAGGCAAGGGTAAGAACAACTTCAAGAAAGACGGCAAAGCCGTTGCCGCACCCGATAAGCCAGATACCGGGAAGAAGAAAAGAATGGACCAAAGCCTGAGACTGAGTGCTTCTATTGCAAGGGAAAAGGTCACTGGAAGCGGAACTGCCCCAAGTACTTAGCGGACAAGAAGGCCGGCAACGTTAAAGGTATATGTAATATACATGTTATTGATGTGTACCTTACCAGCGCTCGTAGTAGCTCCTGGGTATTTGATACCGGTGCTGTTGCTCGCATTTGCAACTCAAAGCAGGAACTGCGGAATAAGCGGAGACTGGCCAAGGACGAGGTGACGATGCGCGTCGGGAATGGCTCCAAGGTTGATGTGATCGCCGTCGGCACGCTACCTCTACATCTACTGTCGGGATTAGTTTTAAACCTTAATAATTGTTATTTAGTACCAACTTTGAGCATGAATATTGTATCACGGTCTTGCTTAATGCGAGACGGCTACTCATTTAAGTCAGAGAATAATGGTTTTTCTATTTATATGAGTGATATGTTTTATGGTCATGCTCCGCTCGTGAATGGTTTATTCTTGATGAATCTCGATCGTAATGTTACACATATTCGTAGCATGAGTACCAAAATATGTAAAGTTGATAATGATAGTCCCACATACTTGTGGCACTGCCGCCTTGGTCATATCGGCGTTAAGCGCATGAAGAAGCTCCATATTGGTGGACTATTAGAGTCTCTTGACTTTGAATCATTTGACACATGCGAACCGTGCCTCATGGGCAAGATGACTAAGACTCCATTCTCAGGAGTAATGGAGAGAGCGACCGACTTATTGGAAATAATACATACTGATGTGTGTGGTCCAATGAACGTTGAAGCTCGCGGTGGCTACCATTATGTTCTCACTCTCACCGATGATTTGAGTAGGTATGGGTATATCTACTTGATGAAGCACAAATCTGAGACGTTTGAAAAGTTCAAAGAATTTCAGAGTGAGGTTGAGAATCAACGTGACAGAAAAATTAAGTGTCTACGATCTCATCGTGGAGGATAATACTTGAGTCACGAGTTTGGCACACACCTAAGGAAGTGTGCAATCGTTTCACAACTGACGCCGCCTGGCACACCGCAACACAATGGAGTGTTTGAATGTCGTAATCCCACTTTATTAGATATGGTACGATCTATGATGTCTCTTACCGACTTACCGCTATCATTTTGGGGATACCCATTAGAAACTACAGCATTCACTTTAAATAGGGAACCATCTAAATCCGTTGAGACAACACCGTATGAACTATGGTTTGGCAAGAAACCTAAGCTGTCGTTTCTTAAAGTTTGGGGCTGCGATGCTTATGTGAAGAAACTTCAACCAGAGAAGCTCAAACCCAAAGCGGAGAAATGCGTATTCATAGGATACCATAAGGAAACTATTGGGTATACCTTCTATCTTAGATCCGAAGGTAAAACCTTTGTTGCCAAGAACGGATCCTTTATAGAGAAAGAGTTTCTCTCGAAAGAAGTACGTGGGAGAAAAGTAGAACTTGATGAGGTAATTACACCCCCTCTCGAACCAGAAAGTACCGCAGCGAGGGAAATTGTTCCTGTGGCACCTACACCAACTGAAGAGGAAGTTAATGATGATAATCATGAAGCTTCGGATCAAGTTACTACTGAACCGCGAAGGTCCACAAGGGTACACTCCGCACTAGAGTGGTACGGCAACCCTGTGATGGAAATCATGTTGTTATACAACGGTGGACCTTCGAACTATGAAGAAGCAATGGTGGGCCCAGATTCCAACAAATGGCTTGAGGCTATGAAATCCGAGAGAGGATCCATGTATGAGAACAAAGTATGGACTTTGGTGGACTTGCCCGATGATCGGCGAGCCATAGAAAATAAATGGATCTTCAAGAAGAAGACTGATGCAAACGATAATGTGACCGTTTATAAAGCTCGACTTGTCGCAAAGGGTTTTCAACAAATTCAAGGAGTTGACTACGAAGAGACTTGCTCTCCCGTAGCGAAGTTGAAGTCAGTCCGAATCATGTTAGCAATTGCCGCTTTTTATGATTATGAAATTTGGCAAATGGACGTCAAAACAGCGTTCCTTAACGGGAATCTTAAGGAAGAGTTGTATATGATGCAACCAGAAAGTTTTGTCGACCCTAAGGGTGCTAACAAAGTGTGCAAGCTCCAGCGCTCCATCTATGGGCTGGTGCAAGCATCTCGGAGTTGGAACATTCGCTTGAATGAGGTGATTAAAGCTTTTGGGTTCATACAGGTTTATGGAGAAGCCTGTGTGTACAAGAAAGTGAGTGGGAGCTCTCTAGATTTACTCATACTATATGTGGATGACATATTATTGATGGGGAATAACATAGAGTTGTTGGAGAGCATAAAGGCCTATTTGAACAAGAGTTTTTCAATGAAGGGCCTTGGAGAAGCTGCATAGATATTAGGCATCAAGATCTATAGAGATAAATAGAGACACCTCATAGGTCTTCCGCAAAGTACATACCTTGACAAGATATTGAAGAAGTTCAATATGGAAAACTCAAAGAAGGGGTTCTTGTCAGTTTTGCAAGGTATGAAATTGAGTAAGATTCAGTCACCGACCACGGCAGCAGACAGAGAGAAGATGAGTACTGTCCCCTATGCTTCAGCCGTACGCTCTCTAATGTATACCATGCTGTGTACCAGACCTGATATAAACCTTGCTATAAGTTTGTTAGGGAGGTACCAAAGTGATCCCGGTTTGGAACACTCGACAGCAGTCAAGAATATCCTTAAGTACCTGAAGAGGACTAAGGAGATTTTTCTCGTTTATGGAGGTGACGAAGAGCTCGTCGTAAAGGGTTACGTCGATGCTAGCTTCGACACAGATCCGGATGACTCTAAGTCATAGACCGGATACGTGTATGTTTTGAATGGTGGGGCAGTGAGCTGGTGCAGCAGCAAGCAAGTAGTCGTGGCAGCATCTACATGTGAAGTGGAGTACATAGCTGCTTCAGAAGCGGTTCATGAAGGAATTGGGATGAAGGAGCTCATCACCGACCTTGAAGTGGTTCCAAGCGCGTCGGGTCCAATGACACTCTACTGTGATAACACTGGGGCCATTGCCATAGCCAAGGAGCCCAGGTTTCACCGGAAGACCAAGCACATCATATGCCGCTACAACTCCATCCAGGACCATGTCTAGAGTGGAGTAATAGATATTTGTAAAGTACACACGGATCTGAATGTTGCAGACCCGTTGACTAAACCTCTTCCTCGAGCAAAACATGATCAACACCATAATGCTATGGGTGTTCGATACATCACAATGCAACTAGATTATTGACTCTAGTGCAAGTGGGAGACTGTTGGAAATATGCCCTAGAGGCAATAATAAAATGGTTATTATCATATTTTCTTGTTCATGATAACCGTCTATTTTTCATGCTATAATTGTATTAACAGGATACAGCAATACATGTGTGAATAAATAGATCACAATGTGTCCCTAGCAAGCCTCTAGTTGGCTAGCTTGCTAATCAATAGATGATCATGGTTTCCTGATCATGGACATTAGATGTCATTGATAACGGGATCACATCATTGGGAGAATAATGTGATGGACAAGACCCAATCCTAAGCATAGCACTACATCGTATTGTTCATATGCTAAAGCTTTTCTAATGTCAAGTGTCTTTTCCTTCGACCGTGAGATTGTGCAACTCCCGGACACCGTAGGAGTGCTTTGGTTGTATCAAACGTCACAACGTAACTGGGTGACTATAAAGGTGCACTACGGGTACCTCCGAAAGTGCTTGTTGTCTTGGTACGAATCGAGATCGGGATTTGTCACTCCGTGGGACGGAGAGGTATCTCTGGGCCCACTCGGTAGAACATCATCATGAGCTCAATGTGACTAAGGATTAGTCACAGGATGACGTGCTATGGAACGAGTAAAGAGACTTACCGGTAACGAGATTGAACAAGGTATAGGTATACCGACGATCGAATCTCGGGCAAGTTCTATACCGATAGACAAAGGGAATTGTATACGGGATTGATTGAATCCTTGACATCGTGGTTCATCTGATGAGATCATCGTGGAACATGTGGGAGCCACCATGGGTATTGCTACGGCAACAAAAGTCCTTCCCCGGCAACACCGGGAATTCTTCTTGCTACTTCTCTTGGTTGCGTCGGTTTTTCCCTTGAAGAGGAAAGGGTGATGCAGCACACAAGCAGTAAGTATTACCCTCACTTTGAGAACCAAGGTATCAATCCAGTAGGAGAATCTCGTCAAGTCCATAGTACCTGCACAAACACAAAAGAGCTTGCACCCAATGCTATAAAGGGGTTGTCAATCCCTTCAAGATTGATTGCAAAGTGAGATCTGAAGGCGGAAAGTGCAACGAAGAAAAAGTGTAAGGCTGAAAATATGGTGTGGAGTAGAATCGGGGGCCATAGTGTTCACTAGAGGCTTCTCTCAAAATAGCAAATATCATGGTGGGTGAACAAATTACTGTCGAGCAATTGATAGAACCACGCAAAGTCATGATGATATCTAAGGCAATGATCATACATATAGGCATCACGTCTAAGACAAGTAGACCGATACTTTCTGCATCTACTACTATTACTCCACACATCGACAGCTATCCAGCATGCATCTAGTGTATTGAGTTCATGACGAAGAGAGTAACGCCTTAAGAAGATGACATGATGTAGATGGATAATCTCAAACCAATGATGAAAACCCCATCTTTTTACCCTTGATGGCAACAACATGATGTGTGCCTCGCTACCCCCTTCTGTCACTGGTGATGTCACCGCACGGTATGAACCCAAAACCAAGCACTTCTCCCATTGCAAGAATCATAGATCTAGTTGGCAAAACAAAACCCACAACTCGAAGAGAATTACAAGGATATGAAATCATGCATAAGAGAGATCAGAAGAAACTCAAATAAGATTCAAAGATAATCTGATCAAAAATCCACAATTCATCGGATCTGGACAAACACACCGCAAAAGAAGATTACATCGGATAGATCTCCATGAAGATCATGGAGAACTTTGTATTGAAGATCCAAGAGAGAGAAGAAGACATCTAGTTACTAGCTATGGACCCGTAGGTCTATGGTGAACTACTCACGAATCATCGGAGAGGTCATGGTGTTGATGAAGAAGCCTCCGTATCCGAATCCCCCCTCTGGCAGGGCACCAGAACGTGCCCCAGATGGGATCTTGCGGAGACAGAAGCTTGCGGCGGCGGAAAAGTACTTTCAATGATCTCCTGATTTTTTATGGGATTTTAGGGAATATATAGGCGCAAAACGTAGGGCAAAGGAGGCTCAGGGAGCCAACAAGCGAGGGGGCGCCCCCCTGGCCGTGCCATGAGGACTTGTGGGGTCTGTGGTGGCCCCCTGCCCTGATTCTCCGGCTTCCCGATCTTTTTCTGTTCCGGAAAAAATCTTTTTGGCAGTTTCATTCCATTTGGACTCCATTCAAAATCCTCCTCTGAAAGGGGTCAACAACATGGAAAGAACAAGAACTCGCTCTTGGCACTGAGTTAATAAGTTAGTCCCAAAAAATATATAAAAGGCATGCAAAACATCCAAAGTTTGACAAGATAATAGCATGAAACCATCAAAAATTATAGATACGTTGGAGACGTATCAAGCATCCCCAAGCTTAACTCATCCTCGTCCTCGAGTAGGGAAGTGATAAAGACTGAATTTTTGATGTGGAATGCTACCTAGCATAGTTGTCCTTTGCAACTTCTTTCACGTGAAATGAATGTTCAGATCCGTAAGATTCTAAACAATAGTTTGCTATTGACATGAAAACAATAATACTTCAAGCAAACTAGCAAGGTAATCATGAACTTTCAATATAACAAGGCCAAGGAAAGTTATCCCTACAAAATCATATAGTCTGGCTATGCTCCATCATCCTCACACAACTAATGTAAATCATGCACAACCCCGGCATTGGCCAAGTAATTGTTTTCGCACTCTTACTTTCTCAAACCTATTATAACTATCACGCAATACATGAGCGTGAGCCATGGATATAGCACTATAGGTGGAATAGAGTGTGGTTCTGGTTGTGAGACAAAAAGGAGGAGATGGTCACATTAACTCGGCGCATCAAAGGGCTATGGAGATGCCCATTAATAGATATCAATGTGAATGAGTAGGGAATGCCATACAAGGGATGCACTAGAGCTATAAGTATGTGAAAGCTCAAAATGAAAAACTAGTGGGTGTGCATCCAACTTGCTTGCTCACGAAGACCTAGGGCAATTTGAGGAAGCCCATAATTGGAATATACAAGCCAAGTTATATAATGAAGATTCCCACTAGCATATGGTAGTGACAAAGCAAGAAGCTCTCAATCATGAACAAGATGGTGCTATTATGAAGCACAAGTGTGGAAAAAGATAGTAGCATTGTCCCTTCTCTCTTTTTCTCTCTTTTTTTGTTTGGGCTCTTGGCCTCTTTTTTTATTTGGGCTCTTTGGCCTCTTTTTTTTATTTCCTCACATGGGACAATGCTCTAATGATGATCATCACACTTTTATTTACTCAGAGCTCAAAGCTTAGAACGATGATGACTCTATAGGAAATGCCTCCGGCAGTCTACCGGGATATACAATGATCTAGCATGGCGTATGACGTTGAAACATCTCTCTAGCTATCTTACGATCATGCAATGGCAATATGAGAGTGACGGCACAAGTCATGAGACGGAATGGTGGGAGTTGCATCCCAATATATCTCGGAATGGCTATGAAAATGCCATAGTAGGTAGGTATGGTGGCTGTTTTGAGGAAGGCATATGGTGGGTTTGTGTACCGGCGAAAGTTGCACGGCACTAGAGAGGCTAGCAAAGGTGGAAGGTGAAAGTGCATCTATACCATGGACTCACATTAGTCATGAAGAACTCACATACTTGTTGCGAAAGTTTTTATTAGTAATCATAACAAAGTGCTAAACGCATACTCCTAGGGGAAGGGTTGGTAGGTGTTAAGCATCGCGCGATCCCAACCTCAACACAAAGGATGACAGTCAATAGATCAATTATGATCTGACTTCCTAACATAGCGGTTCACCATACGTGCATGCTACGGGAATCACTACCTTCAACACACGGATTTCTAGACTCACAACACCCTGCTAACATAGCTCTTAATATTACCAAATCCACGTATCAAAACTAATTGAGAGGAATCAAGACTTCTCTTTCTACTCAATGCACATGAAGATGGAGGTTTTCTATCCTCTTTGGGTACCTATCACCTTTGTGACTACTTTCATAGCATAAACCAACTACCAAGTCACGCACCGCCGTGCTCTAAAAGATATAAGTGAAGCACATAGACCAGAATTATCTAGCTCAAAAGATATAAGTGAAGCACTATGAGCATTCTAGCAAAATCACGATGAGTGCATGTCTCTCTCTCAAAAAGGTGTTCAGCAAGGATGATTGTGACACAACAAAAATAAAAGAATCCTACGATACAAGACGCTCCAAGCAAAACACATATCATGTGGTGAATAAAAATATAGCTCCAAGTAATGTTACCGATGGATTGAAGACGAAAGAGGGGATGCCTTCCCGGGGCATCCCCAAGCTTAGGCTTTTTGGTGTCCTTGAATTTGGCTTGGGCTGCCTTGGGCATCCCCAAGCTTGAGATCTTTCCACTCCTTATCTCTTTCTCCATGAGAACATCACCCAAAACTTGAAAACTTCACAACACAAAACTTAAACAGAAACTCATGATAACATTAGCACAAGAAAACAAACTACCACCTATTTTGGTACTGTAGAAAACTTGAATTCTATCTATATTGGTGTTGGGATACTGTATTCTAACATTTCCATGGCTAGTACCCCCCGATACTAACCATAGTTTCATCAAAACAAGCAACCAACCAAAAACAGAATCTATCAAAAACAGACCAGTCTGTAGCAATTTGTATACTTAGTATACTTCTGGTACCTCCAAAATTCTGAAAAGTTACGGCTGCCTGGGAAAAAGGCATGTCAACCAGCAGAAAAAAGAATCAACTCAAAATCTCTTTCTGAATAAAAATGAAAAATCATCTCGTGAGCGAAAAGTTTCTGTCTTTTTCAACCATCACCAAGACAAGCCATAAAGGTTTTGCTTGGCTCAAACACAAAAAGAAACACAAAAAACACAATCACGACAGAATTATGATGGTGTGGACGCAACAAAACAGAAAGAAAAGGATAAATTCATTTGGTTGCCTCCCAGCAAGCGCTATTGTTTAACGCCCTTAGCTAGGCATAAAAGCGATAGAATCATGTACCGTCGTCTTTGGTGCTCACACCATAAGTGGCCCTCATCATGGATTCATAAGGCAATCTTATTTTCTTTCTAGGAAAGTGTTCCATGCCCTTCTTTAAAGGAAATTGAAATCTAATATTCCATTCCTTCATATCGATGATAGCACCGATAGTCCTTAGGAAAGGTCTACCAAGAATAATAGGGCATGTAGGATTGCAATCAATGTCAAGCACAATGAAATCCACGGGTACATAGTTCCTATTTGCAATAATAAGATCATCATTGATCCTTCCCATGCGTTTCTTGACAGTAGAATCCGCAAGATGCAAATTAGGAGAACACTCTTCAATCTCATTAAAACCCAGAACATCACATAAAGACTTTGGAATCGCGGAAACACTAGCACCCAAATCACACAAAGCATTGCATTCATAGTTTTTGATTTTGATTTTTATGGTAGGTTCCCACTCATCATGAAGCTTTCTAGGGATAGAGACTTCCAATTCAAGTTTCTCCTCAAGAGATTTTATCATAGCTTCAATGATATGATCGGTAAAGGCCTTGTTTTGGCTAGAAGCGTGCGGAGAGTTTAACATCGATTGCATCAAGGAAATGCATTCAATCAAGGAGCAACTATCATAATTGAATTCCTTGAAATCCATGGTAGTAATATCATTACTACTCAAAGCTTTAATATCTTCTACTCCACTTTCAATGCTTTTAGCATCAAGATAGATGGACTTTGAATCATTAGGGCACTTTTCAACCAAACTGGATTCATATCCAGCCCCATAATCATTAGGTTTGTCACAAGAAAACAAAGATTCAATGGGAGTCACACCAAGCACTTTAAGATCTTCGTGATTCTTATCACGAGAACACGCCCTTTTAAGCCATTCATGTCTAGCACGAATTTGGGCGGTTCTTTCTTTGCTCTCAATCATGGAAACACGCATAGCTTTCAAAGTTTCATCCATATTGATCTTTGGAGGAGCACATCTAACTTTCAAAGCATCAGTATCACTAGACATTCTATCAACGCTCTTAGCCAAATCGTCAATTTTGAGTAGCTTTTCCTCTATGGACGCATTGAAAATCTTTTGTGAGTTGATGAACTCTTTGATATTACTCTCTAGATCAGAGGGTAATCTATTGTAATTTCCATGAGTATTGTTGTAGGAGTTGCCAAAGTTATTAGAGGAGTTACTAGGAAAAGGCCTAGGAACATAGTTTCCTCTAAAAGCATTGTTGTTGTCAAAATTATTCCTACCAACAAAACTAACATCCAAGCTAGCGTTGCTACTCTCAATCAAGGAAGATAAGGGCATATCAATAGGATCTAAAGGAGCACTTCTACTAGCAACCAAATTCATTAACGCATCCATCTTAGCACTCAACGAGTTAATTTCTTCTATAGTGTGTACCTTCTTACTAGTAGGTGACCTTTTAGTGTGCCACTGAGAGTAATTCGTCATGATGTTGTCTAGGTGTTTTGTAGTTTCCCCGAACGTGATTTCCATGAACGTTCCACCTGAGACGGAGTCCAGGATATTTCAAGAAGTGAAATTCAAGCCAGCGTAGAAGATTTGTATAATCATCCAAAGACTCAAGCCATAAGCGGGACAATTTCTAATCATCAATTTCATTCTCTCCCAAGATTGTGCAACATGTTCATGATCAAGTTGCTTGAAATTCATGATATCATTACGGAGAGAGATGATCTTAGCCGGCAAAAAATACTTGGATATATAAGCATCTTTGCACTTATCCCAAGAATCGATACTATTTCTGGGCAAAGAAGAAAACCAAGTTGTTGTGCAATCTCGCAACGAGAAAGGAAAAAGCTTCAATTTAATCACATCATTATCCACATCTTTCTTCTTTTGCATATCGCAAATCTCAATGAAGGTATTGAGATGGGATGCGGCATCTTCACTAGGAAGGCCGGAGAATTGCTCTTTCATAACAAGATTCAGCAAAGCGGCATTGATTTCGTATGACTCCGCACTACTGGCGGGAGCAATCGGAGTACTAATAAAATCATTATTACTAGTATTCGAGAAGTCACAAAGTTTGGTGTTTTCATTCATGGTGACTTCAGCAAGCAAGCAGGCACACAAGCGAACAAAGGGCAAGCGACAAAAAGGGCGAACGAAAAGGCAAACAAAAAAGGCAAACGAAAAAGGCAAATTGTGAAGTGGGGGAGAGGAAAACGAGAGGCAACTGGAAAACAAAGTAAATGCAAGAGATGAATTTGCGACACCTACTTGGATGAGTTCTTGATTTGATCCTCCCCGGCAACAGCACCAAAAATTCTTCTGCTACGGCAACAAAAGTCCTTCCCCGGCAACGCCCGGAATTCTTCCTGCTACTTCTCTTGGTTGCGTCGGTTTTTCCCTTGAAGAGGAAAGGGTGATGCAGCACAGGAGCAGTAAGTATTTCCCTCAGTTTGAGAACCAAGGTATCAATCCAGTAGAAGAATCTCGTCAATTCCAGAGTACCTGCGCAAACACAAAAGAGCTTGCACCCAACGCTATGAAGGGGTTGTCAATCCCTTCAAGATTGATTACAAAGTGAGATCTGAAGGCAGAAAGTGCAACGAAGAAAAAGTGTAAGGCTGAAAATATGGTGTGGAGTATACCCGGAGGCCATAGTTTTCACTAGAGGCTTCTCTCAAAATAGCAAATATCACGGTGGGTGAACAAATTACTGTCGAGCAATTGATAGAACCGCGCAAAGTCATGACGATATCTAAGGCAATGATCATACATATAGGCATCACGTCCGAGAAATGTATACTGATACTTTCTGAATCTACTACTATTACTCCACACATCGACCGCTATCCAGCATGCATCTAGTGTATTGAGTTAATGACAAACAGAGTAACGCCTTAAGCAAGATGACAAGATGTAGAGGGATAAACTCAAACAAATGATGAAAACCCCATCTTTTTACCCTTAATGGCAAGAACACGATGTGTGCCTCTCTACCCCTTCTGTCACTGGGTGAGGTCACCGCACGGTATGAACCCGAAACCAAGCACTTCTCCCATTGGAAGAATCATAGATCTAGTTGGCCAAACAAAACCCACAACTAGAAGAGAATTACAAGGATATGAAATAATGCATAAGAGAGATCAGAAGAAACTCAAATAAGATTCAAAGATAATCTGATCATAAATCCACAATTCATCGGATCTCGACAAACACACCGCAAAAGAAGATTACATCGGATAGATCTCCATGTAGATCATGGAGAACTTTGTATTGAAGATCCAAGAGAGAGAAGAAGCCATCTAGTTACTAGCTACGGACCCGTAGGTCTATGGTGAACTACTCATGCATCATCGGAGAGGTCATGGTGTTGATGGAGAAGCCCTCCATATCTGAATCCCCCTCCGACAGGGCACGAGAACGTGCCCCAGATGGGATCTTGCGGAGACAGAAGCTTGCGGCGGCGGAGAAGTACTTTCGATGATCTCCTCATTTTTATGAGATTTTAGGGAATATATAGGCACAAAACCTAGGGCAAAGGAGGCTCAGGGAGCCCACAAGCTAGGGGGTGCCCCCTGGTTGTGCCATGAGGGCTTGTGGGGTCCCTGGTGGCCCCCTGCCGTGATTCTCCGGCTTCCCAATCTTTTTCTGTTTTGGAAAAAATCTTTTTGGCAGTGTCATTCCGTTTGGACTCCGTTCAAAATCCTCCTCTGAAAGGGGTCGAAAACATGAAAAAAACAGGAACTGGCTCATGGCACTGAGTTAATAAGTTAGTCCCAAAAAATATATAAAATGCATGCAAAACATCCAAAGTTTGACAAGATAATAGCATGAAACCATCAAAAATTATAGATACGTTGGAGACGTATCAGGTATCCAGATCCCGCTGATGGTTATTCGCCGGAGAGTGTCGCAGTCATGTTTGCATGCCTCCCGAACCCGTAGGGTCTACACACTTAAGGTTCGATGACGCTAGGGTTATAGGGAAATGTTATATGAGGTTACTGAAAGTTGTTCGGAGTCCCGGAGGAGATCTCGGATATACCTCGGAATGGTCCGGAGGTAAAGATTGATATATAGGATGGATGGGTTTGGACACCGGAAATGTTTCAGGCGTCACCGGTAGCGTACCGGGACCACCGGGACCACCGAAAATAGTCCCGGGGGTCCACCGGGAGGGGCCACCAGCCCCAAGAGGTAGCATGGGCCAAAATGTGGAGGGCAACCAGCCCAAAGTGGGCTGGTGCGGCTCCCACAAAGAGGCCCAAGGTGCAGGAGGTGGAAAGGGGGCAAACCCTAGGCGACGGTGGGCCTAAGGCCCACCTACGGGTGCGCCACCCCCTCCCCCTGCCCTGGACGTCGCACCTCCCATCTGGGGGGCTGCCGCACCACCTAGGGTGGGAACCCTAGGGGTGGCACCTCCCCCCCCCTCCCGTCCTCCTATATATAGAGAGGGTTTGGGGGTTGTTTTGCACATGGTTTTCCCTCTCCCTCGGCGGAGCCCTGCTGCCCTCCTTCCTCCTCTCCCATTGTGCTTGGCGAAGCCCTGCCGGGAGACCTCGTCTCTCCATTGACACCACGCCGTCGTGCTGCCGGAGATCTTCCCCAACCTCTCCCTCCTCCTTGCTGGATCAAGGTGCGGGAGAGGTCACCGGGCTGCATGTGTGTTGAACGCAGAGGTGTCGTGGTTCGGCACAAGATCGGAATCACACTGCGATCTGAATCGCTGCGAGTATGACTCCATCAACCGCGTTCTAGCAACGCTTCCGCTTAGCGATCTTCAAAGGTATGAAGATGCACTCACCCCTCTCTCGTTGCTGGTCTCTCCATAGGAAGATCTGGATATGGCATAGGAAAATTTTGAATTTATGCTACATTACCCAATACTTATCCCTCTATATCATGTAATATTGCTTAAGGCGTTACTCTGTTCGTCATGAACTCAATACACTAGATGCATGCTGGATAGCGGTCGATGTGTGGAGTAATAGTAGTAGATGCAGAAAGTTTCGGTCTACTAGTCTCGGACGTGATGCCTATATGTATGATAATTGCCTTAGATATCGTCACGACTTTGCGCGGTTCTATCAATTGCTCGACAGTAATTTGTTCACCCACCGTAATATTTGCTATTTTGAGAGAAGCCTCTAGTGAACACTATGGCCCCCGTGTCTACTTCACACTCTGCCTTACTCTTTTACTTCGTTGCACTTTCCGCCTTCAGATCTCACTTTGCAATCAATCTTGAAGGGATTGACAACCCCTTTATAGCGTTGGGTGCAAGCTCTTTTGTGTTTGCGCAGGTACTCTAGACTTGACGAGATTCTCCAACTGGATTGATACCTTGGTTCTCAAACTGAGGGAAATACTTACTGCTCCTGTGTTGCATCACCCTTTCCTCTCCAAGGGCAAAACCAACGCAAGCAACTCTCCGTCAACGTGTCAATTTCTGGCGTTGTTGTTTGAGAAGTAGGCGAAGGATTTCTGGCGCCGTTGTCGGGGAGGATCAATTCAAGAACTCATCCAAGTAAGTGTCGCAAACTCATCTCTTGCATTTACTTTTTTGCCTCTCGTTTTCCTCTCCCCCACTTCTGAAAAACAAAAAATTACAAAAATATTTGCCCTTTTCTTCGTTTGCCTTTTTCGTTTGTCTTTTTCGTTCGCCCTTTTCTCTCGCTTGCTCTTTGTTCGCTTGTGTGCTTGCTTGCTGGCTGAAGTCACCATGATTGAAAACACCAAACTTTGTGACTTCTCGAATACTAATAATAATGATTTTATTAGTACTCCGATTGCTCCCGCCACTAGTGCGGAATCATACGAAATCAATGCTGCTTTGCTGAATCTTGTTATGAAAGAGCAATTATCCGGCCTTCCTAGTGAAGATGTCGCATCCCATCTTAATACCTTCATTGAGCTTTGCGATATCCAAAAGAAGAAAGATGTGGATAATGATGTGATTAAATTGAAGCTTTTTCCTTTCTCGTTGCATGATCGAGCAAAAACTTGGTTTTCATCTTTGGCTAAAAATAGTATTGATTCTTGGAATAAGTGCAAAGATGCTTACATATCCAAGTATTTTACACCGGCTAAGATTATCTCTCTCCGTAATGATATCATAAATTATAAGCAACTTGATCATGAACATGTTTCACAATCTTGGGAGAGAATGAAATTGATGATTAGAAATTTTCCCGCTCATGGCTTGAGTCTTTGGATGATTATACAAATCTTCTACGCTGGCTTGAATTTCGCTTCTAGAAATATCTTGGACTCCGCCTCAGGTGGAACGTTCATGGAAATCATTTTAGGATAAGCCACAAAACTCCTAGACAATATCATGACGAACTACTCTCGATGACACACTAAAAGGTCACCTACTAGTAAGAAGGTACACGCTATAGAAGAAATTAACTCATTAAGTGCTAAGATGGATGAGTTAATGAATTTGGTTGCTAGTAGAAGTGCTCCTTTAGATCCTAATGATATGCCCTTGTCTTCCTTTATTGAGAGTAGCAACGCTAGCCTGGACGTTAATTTTGTTGGTAGGAATAATTTTGGCAACAACAATGCTTTTAGAGGAAACTATGTTCCTAGGCCTTTTCCTAGTAACTCCTCTAATAACTTTGGCAAGTCCTACAACAATACTCATGGAAATTACAATAGATTATCCTCTGATCTAGAGAGTAATATCAAAGAGTCTATCAACTCACAAAAGATTTTCAATGCGTCCATAGAGGAAAAACTACTCAAAATTGACGATTTGGTTAGGAGCGTTGATAGAATGCCTACTGATATTGATGCTTTGAAAGTTAGATGTGCTCCTACCAAGATCAATATGGATTAAACTTTGAAAGATATGCGTGTTTCCATGAGTGAGAGCAAAGAAAGAACCGCCCAAATTCGTGCTAGACAAGAATGGCTTAAAAAGGCGTGTTCTCGTGATAAGAATCACGAAGATCTTAAAGTGCTTCATGTTACTCCCATTGAATCTTTGTTTTCTTGTGTCAAACCTAATGATGATGGGGTTGGATATGAATCCACTTTGGTTGAAAAATGCCCCAATGATTCGGACTCCATCTATCTTGATGCTAAAAGCGTTGAAAGTGGAGTAGAAGATATTAAAACTTTGAGTAGTAATGAAATTACTACGCTGGATTTCAAGGAATTCAATTATGATAGTTGCTCCTTGATTGAATGCATTTCCTTGATGCAATCCATGCTAAACTCTCCACACGCTTATAGCCAAAACAAGGCCTTTACCGATCATATCGTCGAAGCTATGATAAAATCTCTTGAAGAGAAACTTGAATTGGAAGTCTCTATCCCTAGAAAGCTTCATGATGAGTGGGAACCTACTACCAAAATAAATATCAAAAACTATGAATGCAATGCTTTGTGTGATTTGGGTGCTAGTGTTTCCGCGATTCCAAAGTCTTTATCTGATGTTCTGGATTTTAATGAGATTGAGGAGTGTTCTCTTAATTTGCATCTTGTGGATTCTACTGTCAAGAAACCCATGGGAAGGATCAATGATGTTCTTATTATTGCAAATAGGAACTATGTACCCGTGGATTTCATTGTGCTTGACATTGATTGCAATCCTACATGTCCTATTATTCTTGGTAGACCTTTCCTAAGGACTATCGGTGCTATCATCGCTATGAAGGAAGGGAATATTAGATTTCAATTTCCTTTAAAGAAGGGCATGGAACATTTTCCTAGAAAGGAAATAAGATTGCCTTATGAATCCATGATGAGGGCTACTTATGGTTTGAGCATCAAAGACGACGATACGTGATTCTATCGCTTTATGTCTAGCTAAGGGCGTTAAACAATAGCGCTTGTTGGGAGGCAACCCAATGAATTTATATTTTTATTTATGTTTTTTTGCGTCCACACCATCGTAATTCTGTTATGATAGTGTCTTTTGTGTTTCTTTTTGTGTTTGAGCCAAGTAAAACCGTTATGACTACTCTTGGTGATGGTTGTTTGATCCTGTTGGAAAAGGACAGAAACTTTTCGCTCACGAGATTATGTTTAATTTATATTCAGAAAGAGATTTTGAGTTGATTCTTTTTGCTGCTGGTTGATATGCCTTTTTCCCAGGCAGTCGTAATGTTTCAGAATTTTTGAGGTACCAGAAGTATACAAACTATACAGATTGCTACAGACTCGTCTATTTTTGACTGATTCTGTTTTTGTTGAATTGGTTGTTTGTTTTGATGAAACTATGGATATTATTGGGGGTACTAGCCACGGAAACATGAGAATACAGTAATCTAACACCAATATAAATAGAAATCAAGATTGCTACTATACCTAAAGAGGTGGTAGTTTGTTTTCTTGTGCTAATGTTATCACGAGTTTCTGTTTAAGTTTTGTGTTGTGAAGTTTTCAAGTTTTGGATGATGTTCTCATGGACAAAGAGATAAGGAGTGGAAATAGCCCAAGCTTGGGGATCCCAAGGCATCCCAAGCCAACTTCAAGCACACCAAAAAGCCTAAGCTTGGGGATGCCCCGGGAAGGCATCCCCTCTTTCGTCTTCAATCCATCGGTAACCTTACTTGGAGCTATATTTTTATTCACCACATGATATGTCTTTTGCTTGGAGTGTCTTGTATTGTAGGAGTATTTTATTTTTGTTGTCTCACAATCATCCTTGCTGCACACCTTTTGAGAGAGACATGCACTCACCGTGATTTTTCTAGAATGCTCATCGTGCTTCACTTATATCTTTTGAGCTAGATAATTTTGCTTTATGTGCTTCACTTAGATCTTTTAGAACATGGAAGTGCATGACTTGGTAGTTGGCTTGTGCTATCAAAGTAGTCCCAAAGGTGATAGGTACCCAAAGAGGATACAAAAACCTCCATCTTCATGTGCATTGAGTACAAAGAGAAGTTTTGATTCCTCTCAGTTAGTTTTGAGACGTGGATTTGGTAATATTAAGAGTTATGTTAGTAGGGTGTTGTGAACCTAGAAATACTTTTGTTGAAGTTAGTGATTCCCATAGCATGCACGTATGGTGAACCACTATGTTAGGAAGTCGGAGCATAATTGATCTATTGATTGTCATCCTTTGTGTTGAGATCGGGATCGCGCGATGGTTAACACCTACCAACCCTTCCCCTAGGAGTATGTGTTTAGAACTTTGTTTCGATTACTAATAAAAACTTTTGCAACAAGTATGTGAGTTCCTCATGACTAATGTGAGTCTGTGGTATAGATGCACTTTCACCTTCCACCATTCTAGCCTCTTGAGTACCGCGCAACTTTCGCCGGTACACAAACCCACCATATGCCTTCGTCAAAACAGCCACCATACTTACCTACTATGGTATTTTCATAGCCATTCTGAGATATATTGCCGTCCAATCCCACCGTTCCGTCTCATGACTTGTGCCGTCACTCTCATATTGCCATTGCATGATCGTAAGATACCTAGCGAGATGTTTCAACGTCATACGCCAAGCTAGATCGTTGCACATCCCGGTACACTGCCGGAGGCATTTCCTATAGAGTCATCATCGTTCTGAGCTTTGAGCTGTGAGTAAATAGAAGTGTGATGATCATCATTATTAGAGGATTGTCCCATGTGAGTAAATAAAAAAAGAGGCCCAAGAGCCCAAATAAAAAAAGGGAGAGAGAGAAAAAGAGAGAAGGGACAATGCTATATCTTTTTCCACACTTGTGCTTCATAATAGCACCATGTTATTCATGATTGAGAGCCTCTCGTTTCGTCACCAACATATGCTAGTGGGAATCTTTATTATATAACTTGTCTTGTATACTCCAATGATGGGCTTCCTCAAATTGCCCTAGGTCTTCGTCAGCAAGGAAGTTGGATGCACACCCGCTAGTTCTCCTTTTGAGCTTTCACATACTTATAGCTCTAGTGCATCCTTTGTATGGCAATCCCTACTCATTCACATTGATATCTATTAATGGGCATCTCCATAGCCCTTTGATACGCCGAGTCAATGTGACCATCTCCTCCTTTTTTGTCTCACAACCACCACCACACTCTATTCCACCTACAGTGCTATATCCATGGCTCACGCTCATGTATTGCGTGATAGTTATCAAAGGTTTGAGAAAGTAAGAGTGCGAAAACAATTATTTGGCCAATACCGGGGTTGTGCATGATTTAAATTAGTTGTGTGAGGATGATGGAGCATAGCCAGACTATATGATTTTGTAGGGATAACTTTCCTTGGCCTCGTTATTTTGAAAGTTCATGATTACCTTGCTAGTTTGCTTGAAGTATTATTGTTTTCATGTCAATAGCAAACTATTGTTTTGAATCTTACGGATCTGAACATTCATGTCGCATGAAAGAAGTTACAAAGGACAACTATGCTAGGTACCATTCCACATCAAAAATTCAGTCTTTATCACTTCCCTACTCGAGGACGAGCAGGAGTTAAGCTTGGGGATGCTTGATACGTCTCCAATGTATCCATAATTTTTTATGGTTCCATGCTATTATCTTGTCAAACTTTGGATGTTTTGTATGCCTTTTATATCTTTTTTGAGACTAACTTATTAACTCAGTGCCAAGTGCCAGTTCCTGTTTTTTCTGTGTTTTTGACCCTTTCACAGGAGGATTTTAAACAGAGTCCAAATGGAACGAAACTTCCAAAAAGATTTTTTCCGAAACAGAAGACGATCGGGGAACTTGAGAACCAAGGCAGGGGGCCACCAGGGACCCCACAAGCCCCCTAGCCGCGGCCAGGGGGCGCGCCTCCCAGGCTTGTGGGCTCCCTGAGCCTCCTCTGCCCTAGGTCTTTCCCCTATATATTCCCAAAAATTCCAGAAAAAATCAAGAGATCATCGAAAGAACTTTTCCGCCGCCGCAAGCTTCTGTCTCCGCAAGATCCCATCTGGGGCACGTTATGGTGCCCTGCCGAAGGGGGGATTCCGATACAGAGGGCTTGTTCATCAACACCATGACCTCTCCGATGATGCGTGAGTAGTTCACCATAGACCTACGGGTCCATAGCTAGTAGCTAGATGGCTTCTTCTGTCTCTTGGATCTTCAATACAAAGTTCTCCATGATCTTCATGGAGATCTATCCGATGTAATCTTGTTTTGCGGTGTGTTTGTCGAGATCCGATGAATTGTGGATTTATGATCAGATTATCTATGAATCTTATTTGGGTTTCTTCTGATCTCTTATATGCATGATTTAATATCCTTGTAATTCTCTTCGAGTTGTGGGTTTTGTTTGGCCAACTTGATCTATGATTCTTGCAATGGGAGAAGTTCTTGGTTTTGGGTTCATACCGTGCGGTGACGTCACCCAGTGACAGAAGGGGTAGAGAGGAACGCATCGTGTTGTTGCCATCAAGGGTGAAAAGATGGGGTTTTCATCATTGGTTTGAGTTTATCCCTCTACATCATGTCATCTTGCTTAAGGCGTTACTCTATTCGTCGTGAACTCAATACACTAGATGCATGCTGGATAGCGGTCGATGTGTGGAGTAATAGTAGTAGATGCAGAAAGTATCGGTCTACTTGTCTCGGACATGATGCCTATATGTATGATCATTGCCTTAGATATCGTCATGACTTTGCGCAGTTCTATCAATTGCTCGACAGTAATTTGTTCACCCACCGTAATATTTGCTATTTTGAAAGAAGCCTCTAGTGAACACTATGGCCCCCGGGTCTACTTCACACCATATTTTCTGCCTTACTCTTTTACTTCTTTGCACTTTCCTCCTTCAGATCTCACTTTGCAATCAATCTTGATGGGATTGACAACCCCTTTATAGAGTTGAGTGCAAGCTCTTTTGTGTTTGCGCAGGTACTCTGGACTTGACGAGATTCTCCTACTGGATTGATACCTTGGTTCTTAAACTGAGGGAAATACTTACTGCTCCTGTGATGCATCACCCTTTCCTCTTCAAGGGAAAAACCAACGCAAGAAAATCTCCATGAACGTGTCAATTTTTGGCGCTGTTGTTTGAGAAGCAGCACTCATCTCCAAACCCTAGTTCATCTCTTGTAACCAATCTCCGTCTCGCGACTCCGACTGGTACTTGTAAGGTTGCTAGTAGTGTTAATTACTCTTTGTAGTTGATGCTAGTTGGATTATTCGGTGGAAGATTATATGTTCAGATCCTTGATGCTATTCAATACCTCTCTCGTCATGAACATAATTATGCGTCGTGAGTAGTTACTTTTGTTCCTAAGGACATGGGATAAAACTAGCTATAAGTAGTCATGTGAATTTGGTATTCGTTCGATATTTTGATGCGTTGTATGTTGTTTTTCCTCTAGTGGTGTTATGTGAACGTCGATTACATAACACTTCACCATTATTTGGGCCTAGAGGAAGGCATTGTGAAGTAGTAAGTAGATGATGGGTTGCTAGAGTGACAGAAGCTTAAACCCTAGTTTATGTGTTGCTTCGTAAGGGGCTGATTTGGATCCACTAGTTTAATGCTATGGTTAGACTTTGTCTTAATTCTTATTTCGTAGTTGTGGATGCTTGCGAGAGGGGTTAATCATAAGTGGGATGTTTGTCCAAGTAAGGGCAGCACCCAAGCACTGGTCCACCCACATATCAAACTATCAAAGTAGCGAACGCGAATCATGTGAACATGATGAAAACTAACTTGACAGAAATTCCCATGTGTCCTCGGGAGCGCTTTACCTCCTATAAGAGTTTCCCAGGCTTGTCCCTTGCTACAAAAGGTATTGGGCCATCTTGCTGCACCTTTGTTACTATTGTTACTTGCTACTTGCTACGAATCATCTTACCACACAACTATGTGTTACCAATAATTTCAGTGCTTGCAGAAAATACCTTGCTGAAAACCACTTGTCAGATCCTTCTGCTCCTCGTTGGGTTCGACACTCTTACTTATCAAAAGGACTATGATAGATCCCCTACACTTGTGGGTCATCAAGACTCTTTTCTGGCGCTGTTGCCAGCGAGTGAAGCACCTTTGGTAAGTGGAATTTGGTAAGGAAACATTTATATAGTGTGCTGAAATTTATTGTCACTTGTCACTATGGAAACTAATCTGTTGAGGAGCTTGATCGGGGTATCTTCACCTCGAACGGAAGCACAAAGAGTTGCTCCTCAACCTGCTGCACCTACTGAAAATACTTGTTATGAAATTCCTTCGGGTATGCTGGAGAAATTGTTGGCTAATCCTTTTACAGGAGATGGAACATCACATCCCGACTTGCATCTAATCTATGTAGCTGAAGTTTGTGGTTTATTTAAGCTTTCAGGTTTGCCCGAGGATGAGGTCAATAAGAAGGTCTTTCCCTTATCTTTGGGGGATAAAGCATTGACATGGTATAGGCTATATGATGATACTGGATCATGGAACTACAACACACAGAAATTGGAAATTCATCAAAAGTTTTATCCTATGCATTTGGTACATCGTGATCGGAATTATATATTTATATTTTTTGGCCTCGTGACAGAGAAAATATCGCTCAAGCTTGGGGGAGGCTTAAATCAATGTTATATTCATGCCCCAACCATGAGCTATTGAGAGAAATTATCATTCAGAACTTCTATGCTCGTCTTTCTCATGATGATCGCACCATGCTTGACACTTCTTGTACCGGTTCTTTTATGAAGAGAGATATTGACTTCAAATGGAATTTATTGTAAAGAATTAAACGCAACTCTGAAGATTGGGAGTTTGATGAAGGTAAGGAGTCAGGTATGAATCTCAAGTTTGATTGCGTTAAATCCTTTATTGAAACAAGTACTTTTTGTGATTTTAGCGCTAAATATGGACTTGACTCTGAGATAGTAGCTTCATTGTGTGAATCATTTGCTGCTCATATTGATCTCCCTAAAGAGAAGTGGTTTAAATAGCATCCTCCCTTAGAAGTAAATGTAGTTAAACCCAATCCAGTTGAAGAGAAAGGCATTGCTTATAATGATCCTATTGTTCCCAGTGCTTACATTGAGAAACCACCTTTCCCTGTTAGGATAAAGGATCATTCTAAAGTTTCAACTGTGATACGTAGGGGCTACATTAGAACACCTACACCCCCTGACAAAATTAGAGTTGAACCTAACATTGCTATTATCAAATATCTCCTGTCCGACAATGTTGATGGCCATGATATTCACTTCTGTGAAGATGCTACTAGAATTACTACACCACATGCTAGACACAAACATAGACCTGTTGTTGGCACGCCTGTTGTTTCTGTTAAGATAGGAGATCATTGTTATCATGGTTTATGTGACGTGGGTGCTAGTGTTAGTGTAATACCTCAATCTTTGTATGATGAAATTAAAGACGAGATTGCACCTGTCGAGATGGAACCTATTGATGTCACTATTCAGCTTGCCAATAGAGATACTATCTGCCCTTTGGGAATTGTTAGAGATGTTGAAGTCTTGTGTGGTAAAACGAAGTATCCTGCTGATTTTCTCGTTCTTGCTACCCCACAAGATAGCTTTTGTCTCATCATATTTGGCAGACCTTTTCTCAATACTGTCAATGCTCATATTGACTGTGAGAAGCAAACTGTCATTGTTGGCTTTGAAGGTGTGTCACATGAGTTCAATTTCTCCAAGTTTGGTAGACAACCTCATGAAAAAGAGTTGTCTAGTAAGGATGAAACTATTGCCCTAGCTTCTAATGATGTGCCTCCTATTGATTCTTTAGAGCAATACTTGCTTGAGCATGAAAATGATATGCATATGGATGAAAGGAATGAGATAGATAGAGTTATATTTAAACAACATCCTATCCTTAAGAATAATTTACCTGTTGAACTTCTTGGAGATCCACCCCCACCAAAGGGTGATCTTGTGTTCGAGCTTAAACAGTTGCCTGATACTCTTAAGTATGCTTACCTTGATGAAAAAGAGATATATCATGTTATTATTAGTGCTAGCCTCTCAGAGCATGAAGAAAAGAAGTTACTAAAAACTCTCAGGAAGCACCGTGCTGCTATTGGATATACTCTTGATGATCTTAAGGGCATTAGTCCCACTCTATGCCAGCAGAAAATTAAAACTGATCCTGATTCCAAACCAGTTGTCGATCATCAACGGAGATTAAATCCTAAGATGAAAGAGGTAGTAAGAAAAGAAATACTAAAGCTCCTGGAAGCAGCTATTATCTATCCTGTTGCTCATAGTGATTGGGTAAGTCCGGTGCATTGCGTCCCTAAGAAGGGAGGTATTACCGTTGTCCCTAATGATAAGGATGAATTGATCCCACAGAGGATTATTACTGGCTATAGGATAGTGATTGATTTTAGGAAATTGAATAAAACCACTAGGAAAGATCATTACCCTTTGCCTTTTATTAACCAAATGCTAGAAAGACTGTCTAAACACACACACTTCTGCTTTCTAGATGGTTATTCTGGTTTCTCCCAAATACCTGTTGCACAATCTGATTAGGAGAAAACCACTTTCACCTGCCCTTTCGGTACCTTTGCTTACAGACGTATGCCTTTTGGCTTATGTAATGCACATGCTACCTTTCAAAGATGTATGATGGCTACAATCTCTGACTTTTGTGAAAAGATTGTTGAGGTTTTCATGGATGACTTCTCCGTTTACGGGTCTTCTTTTGATGATTGCCTCAACAACCTTGATCGAGTTTTGCAGAGATGTAGATATACCAACCTTGTCTTGAATTGGGAGAAGTGCCACTTTATGGTTAATGAAGGCATCGTCTCAGGACATAAAATTTCTGAAAGAGGTATTGAAGTCGATAAGGCTAAGGTTGATGCGGTCGAGAAAATGCCATGCCCTACAGATATCAAAGGTATAAAAAGTTTCCTAGGTCACGCTGGTTTCTATAGAAGGTTCATTAAGTACTTTTCTAAGATTTCTAGGCCTCTTACCAATCTCTTGCAAAAGGATATTCCTTTTGTTTTTGACGATGATTGTGAGGAAGCCTTCGAAATACTTAAAAAGGCCTTGATAAATGCGCCTATTGTTCAACCACCTGATTGGAACTTACCTTTTGAAATCATGTGTGATGCTAGTGATTATGCTGTTGGCGCTGTTCTAGGACAAAGAGTTGATAAGAAGTTGAATGTTATTCACTATGCTAGTAAAACTCTAGACAATGCCCAAAGAAACTATGCTACTACTGAAAAGGAATTTTTAGCAGTCGTGTTTGCATGTGAAAAGTTCAGGTCTTACATAGTTGATTCCAAAGTCACTATTCACACTGATCATGATACTATTAAGTATCTCATGGAAAATAAACATGCTAAACCTAGACTTATCAGATGAGTTCTCTTGCTACAAGAATTTGATTTGCATGTTGTTGATAGGAAGGGTGCTGAGAACCCCGTAGCAGATAACTTGTCTAGGTTGAAGAATGTTCTTGATGACCCACAACCTATTGATGATAGCTTTCCTGATGAGAAATTGAATAACATCAATGCTTCACGTAGTACACCGTGGTATGCTGATTATGCAAACTATATCGTTGCCAAATATATACCACCTAGTTTCACATACGTGCAAAAGAAGAAATTCTTCTTTGATTTGAGACATTACTTTTGGGATGATACTCACCTTTATAAGGAAGGAGTAGATGGTGTTATTAGACGTTGTGTACCTGAACATGAACAGGGACAGATCCTACAGAAGTGTCACTCCGAGGCTTACGGAGGACACCATGTGGGAGATAGAACTGCACACAAGGTATTGCAATCAGGTTTCTATTGGCCCACTCTCTTCAAGGATGCACGTAAGTTTGTCTTGTCTTGTGACGAATGTCAAAGAATAGGTAATATCAGTAAACATCAGGAAATGCCTATGAATTATTCACTTTTCATTGAACCATTTGATGTTTGGGGTTTTGATTATATGGGATATTTTCCAAAATCCAACGGGTATACTCATATCCTAGTTGTTGTTGATTCCGTTACTAAGTGGGTAGAAGTTATCCCAACTAGTAGTGTTGATCACAACACCTCTATTAGGATGCTAAAAGAAGTTATTTTCTCTAGATTTGGAGTCCCTAGATATCTAATGACTGATGGTGGTTCACATCTCATTCATGGTGCTTTCCGTAAAACGCTTGTTAAGTATGATGTCAACCATAGAATTGCATCTGCCTATCACCCTCGGTCCAGTGGTCAAGTAGAGCTAAGTAATAGAGAGATTAAACTAATTCTGAAAAAGACTGTTAATAGGTCTAGAAAGAATTGGTCTAAGAAGCTCGATGATGCACTGTGGTCTTATAGAACTGCTTATAAGAGCCCCATGGGCATGTCTCCGTACAAAATAGTTTACGGTAAAGCATGTCATTTACCTCTTGAGCTAGAGAATAAGGCTTATTGGGCAATCAAAGAGCTCAACTTTGATTTCAAACTTGCTGTTGGGAAGAGGTTATTTGATATTAGCTCACTTGATGAATGGAGAGCTCAGGCATATGAAAATGCCAAGTTGTTCAAAGAAAAGGTTAAGAGGTGGCATGATAAAAGGATACAAAAACGTGAGTTCAATGTAGGTGATTATGTCTTGCTATATAATTCTCGTTTAAGATTTTTTGTAGGCAAGCTTCTCTCTAAATGGGAAGGTCCTTACATTGTTGAGGAAGTATATCGTTCCGGTGCCATCAAGATCAACAACACGAAAGGTAATTTTCCGAGAGTGGTAAATGGGCAAAGAATCAAGCATTATATCTCAGGTAGTCCCATAAATGTTGAAAGCAATATTATCAATACCATAAATCCGGAGGAGTACATAAGGGATATTTATCAGCCTGTTTCAGACTCCGAAAACGAAGAGGTATGTGATTCGGTAAGTAAACCGACTCCAAAACTTTTCCAGTAGGAATTTTTCTCTGTTTTGGAATTTTTAGAAAATTAGAAAATTTTAAAGTAGTACGGAAAGCGCATGAGGAGGCGACAAGCCTGCCAGGCGCGGGCCACCCCACTGGCCGCGCCTAGGGGTCTTGTGTCCACCTCGTGTGCCTCCCGGACTCCATTTTCTTGCGAAGTACTCCTTCCGGTCGGAAAAAAATCATTATATAATCTCCCGAAAGGCCTGACTCTCGTATCATGCAAATATCCTCTGTTTTCATTTTGAGATGTTGTGTAGACAGATCTAGATCGCTATGGCGTCCCCAAAAGCTCCGACGGACAAGTTCTTCGAGAAGGTCATCAATCCCTACCTCGCGGGAGTGCTGCAACACCCTCAATCTATCAAGATGCGTGAGGGGGTGCTGCACATCTGTGATGTTGAGGGGCCCAAGAAGACCGGAAGCGTGGAGGCTAGACTCGAAGCAATGGAGCAGCAATTCTTCAAGTGCCAAGGGATGGTGGAACACGGACTCAATGCCAACCACATGTTGATCACAGATTTCACCAACAAGCACAAGATCGATGCCAATGACATCGGGAAGCACCTCTCCAGGCTCTATGACAGAATTGATCACCTCCAAGCCCAGATCTATGACCTGCAGAACCAAAACTGTGAGTATGAGTATAGATTTAAATCAATACGGTTGGCTGCAGATTTGAGGATTCCGGAGACTCGGTCATCTTTCCATGATGGAGCGCCTATGCCTTGGAAGACGGAGGATCAAACCCAGGTTGCAACAACTCCACCACCATCACCTTCGAAGGAAGACAACTAAGCACGGGTATGGGCAATCCCCTTGGCTTGTGCCAAGCTTGGGGGGTTGCCCCGGTTTCGTATCACCATCACATCTTTTGCCTTTACCTTTTCTTAGTTCGATCCTTTTTGGTTTTATCTTTCTCTAGTAGAATAAGGTTCTTAGTGTTTTAGGCTGGAGTTTTGCTTTGTGTCACCCCCGATGTATTCGACTTCGTGAGTCATATAATAAAGAGTGTTTTAGTTAAGGGCCTTGCTTCACGCCATGATCTGAAAGAAAAGAATGATAAAAGAACAAAAGCATGAAATATCATGTAATGATCTTATGGAAAGTGATGAACTCACATATAAAAAGAATGTTGGTTGAAACTTGTTGTGGGTGGACAAACGTAGACCTTGGTCATTGCTGCAATTAATAGGAAGTAATAAAGAAGGAGAGGTTCACATATAAATATATCATCTTGGACACCATCTATGATTGTGAACACTCACTAAACTATTACATGCTTAGAAGTAGATGTTGGACAAGGAAGACAACATAATGAATTATGTTTGCTTGGTTTCGAACAATGGTTATATGACTAGAGATCCCTTAGCATGTGACACCTGCTTCCACCTCATATCAGCCAAAACTTCTGCACTAAGTAGAGATACTACTTGTGCATCCATAAACCTTCAACCCAGTTTTGCCATGAGAGTCCACCATACCTACCTATGGATTGAATAAGATCCCTCAAGTAAGTTGTCATCCGTGCAAGCAATAATAATTCCTCCCTAAATATGTATGATCTATTAGTGTGTGGAAAATAAGCTTTGTGCGAACCTGTGATGAGGAAGACATAAAAGCGATGGACTGCATAATAAAGTTCTTTATCACATAAGGCAATATAAAGTGACGTTCCATCACACTAAGAGGTCACACATCCAAACCTCAAAAGCGCATGACAACATCTGCTTCCCTCTGCGAAGGGCCTATCTTGTACCTTTACTTTTTGTCCTTAAAAGTGTCATGGTGATCGACACCAATTCCTTATTTCGCCTTTATCTTGGCTAACGTCATATGCTAGGGAAATATCTATATTCATATGTCAACTTGGAAGTAAGTATTCATGAATTATTATTGTTGACATTACCCTTGACGTAAATAGTTGGGAGGCGAAACTATAAGCCCCTATCTTTCTCTGTGTCCAACTGAAACTTTGATATAATGAGTACCACGTGAGTTTTAGCAATTGTAGAAGACGAAAGGATGATTGAGTATGTGGATTTGCTTTACAAGCTCTTATTTGACTCTTTCTGATGTTATGCTAAATTCCAATTGCTTCAATGACTAAAGGCTATTGGTTGTTAATTCTCAATAAGTTTCTTGATCCATACTTTACTCTATGGAGGAATTATCACTTTAGCATGAGAGATTATATGATGATATTGTTGTTCTGATTATGATCATGATGCCTGCACGTCCATATCTTGTTTTGTCGACACCTCTATCTCTAAACATGTGGGCATATTTATTGATCTCGGCTTTCGCTTGAGGACAAGCGAGGTCTAAGCTTGGGGGAGTTGATACGTCCATTTTGCATCATGCTTTTATGTTGATATTTATCACTTTATGGCTGTTATTACACTTCATGGTACAATACTTATGCCTTTTCTCTCTTATTTTGCGAGGTTTACATGAAGAGGGAGAATGCCGGCAGCTGGAATTCTGACCTGAAAAAGGAGCAAGTTTGAGATACCTATTCTTCTCAACTCCAAAAGCCATGAAAATCAACAAGGAATTATTTTTGAATTTATAAAAAATACTGGGCGGAAGTAGTACCAGAGGGGAGCCACCAGGAGGCCACAAGCCTGCTAGGCACGGCCTACCCCCCTGGTCGCGCCTAGGGGGAATGTGGGCTCTTTGTTGGCCCTCTGGCTCCCCTCTTTTGCTACAAGGAGGGTTTCGTTCCAAAAAAATCAAGAAGAAGCTTTCGAGAGGAATCTCCGCCGCCACGAGGCGGAACTTGAGCACAACCAATCTAGAGCTCCGGCAGGGCCGTCCTGCCAGGGAAACTTCCCTCCCGGAGGGGGAAATCGTCTCCATCGTCATCATCAACACTCCTCTCATCGGAGGGGACTCATCACCATCAACATCTTCATCAGCACCATCACATCTCCAAACCCTAGTTCATCTCTTGTAACCAATCTCCATCTCGCGACTCCGATTGGTACTTGTAAGGTTGCTAGTAGTGTTAATTACTCTTTGTAGTTGATGCTAGTTGGATTACTCGGTGGAAGATTATATGTTCAGATCCTTGATGCTATTCAATACCTCTCTGGTCATGAACATAATTATGCTTTGTGAGTAGTTAATTTTGTTCCTGAGGACATGGGATAAGTCTTGCTATAAGTAGTCATGTGAATTTGGTATTCGTTCGATATTTTGATGCGTTGTATGTTGTTTTTCCTCTAGTGGTGTTATGTGAACGTTGACTACATAACACTTGACCATTATTTGGTCCTAGAGGAAGGCATTGGGAAGTAGTAAGTAGATGATGGGTTGCAAGAGTGACGGAAGCTTAAACCCTAGTTTATGCGTTGCTTCGTAAGGGGCTGATTTGGATCCACTAGTTTAATGCAATGGTTAGACTTTGTCTTAATTCTTCTTTCGTAGTTGCGGATGATTGCGAGAGGGGTTAATCATAAGTGGGATGTTTGTCCAAGTAAGGGAAGCACCCAAGCACCGGTCCACCCACATATCAAACTATCAAAGTAGCGAACGCGAATTATATGAACATGATGAAAACTAGCTTGACAAAAATTCCCATGTGTCCTCGGGAGCGATTTACCTCCTATAAGAGTTTGTCCAGGCTTGTCCCTTGCTACAAAAGGGATTGGGCCATCTTGCTGCACCTTTGTTACTATTGTTACTTGCTACGAATCATCTTACCACACAACTATCTGTTACCGATAATTTCAGTGCTTGCAGAGAATACCTTGCTGAAAACCACTTGTCAGATCCTTCTGCTCCTCGTTGGGTTCGACACTCTTACTTATCGAAAGGACTACGATAGATCCCCTACACTTGTGGGTCATCACAAGCCTGCCTTACTGGGAAGATGACCAAGGCCACGCCCATTTGGTGGGCGTGAGGAACTCACCAAGTACAAGACCTTGACAAGCTCCCTTGCCAGGATGACGACCGAAGCCCCTGGCAAGCTCCCTTGCCGGGACGAACACCCAAGGCCCCGGCAAGCTCCTTGCTGGGATGACGGGGCTGGCCACTGGTGAGCAGCCGCCCTTGCAACAGTGCCACCGACCCCCAAGTTCCAGCGCATTCCGCATGCGCCAGCGCAGCGTCCAGCTGTTGAAACACCTGGATACGTGTCTTCACCAGCACATCATAGACAAGGACAAGACGGGCATTTAATGCACCTAACAGCGGTAGATGGATAAGCACCGCCCTAGGTTCATTGTAACTCCTCTGAACCTACCACCGAGCACTTTAGGTGACCCCTTTGCCTATAAAAGGAGGCCTTATCTCATTCTCAAGGGGTTAGACTCTTTGGACATTGACCCATAAGACGATCATCAATGGTCACTGTAACAATCAACAACAAAACGCTTAATACAACCAGACAAGAAGGACGTATGGTTTTACACGTAAGCGGCCCGAACCTGGGTTAAAAGGCTTGTCGGGTGCTGATTGTTAGCTCTGCTCTTCACGTCACCTTTCCCCGCCATACGATCACAAGGGTTTCACGTTGATTCCCATAGGTGTCGACCTCGTAGTCGCCGACATCTTTGGCGCGCCAGGTAGGGGGTGCGGAGTTGTGCGTGAACCACGGCAAACTCATAACCAGATTATTCAAAGTTTGGGCGTTGCGCTGCGGTTCCCCGGAAATGGGGTACCGCGGTGCACGGTATGTTCTGATACGGCTTCCCAAGGCCTACGCGAGTGCGGTGTTGTGTGAGCGCGGGGCAGGGAGGCGGAGGCTCCAAAGGCGGCGCTATCAGGCCGATGGTCGCTCGGGGCCAACGCGCACCTATCGAGTGCGTACCTAGGAGCTTCACAGAGGCCTCGGTGCATACTCCGGCGGACGCACCTCTGCGGAGTGATGCATAGTCGTTGAGGATGCGCCCAATGGTGCCGAAGCCCTGGCGTGCACTCCAGCGTAAGTGTTGCGCCCCTGAAAGCGTCGTATCGTCACCCAAGATGCGCTCGGGGGCTCCGCCAGCATGGCCTAGCAAGAGAGAAGGGGTTACACCCTGGCCAACTTCTTCTCCAAACGGCAGTCGTGGACTGTCGGCAAGAAGTCATTGCCGGAGAAAAAGGTATCGGGAGCGGTAATTTCCTGCTTGCCGAGGGCCCGCAAAAGATTCAAGCGCCATGCAACCACGGCGTGAGCAGATAAGTTTTAAGTTTAAGATTCGGATCTGAAGTAGATAGATTCTCTGTTTTTTTTCTTTGAAAGTTTCCAATCTTTGTGTGTGGACTCTGCGCATACTGGGACCTTTCCAAAGATCAGTGCACCTTGTCTTTGTTTCGAACTCGTTCAAGCGACCTGAACGGCCATAGAGCGCTTTCAAACTATTTCGAACCTTTTCAACAAAGCAAGTGGCTACGTAGCACCTGATTTCGTCACAAGTTGTGCTTGGTGATTTCCATGGTTGCGCTGAACGCGGCAAGGACTCTTGCCGGTAGTTGCCGGCGAGCTCCCAGATAATGAAAAGGGGAATCATACAATGAATAGCATCGGAAAAAGGGAAAATAATCTTTTCATTAATTTGTTTGGGATACTCTCAAGCATATTACATGGATGATATGATCTACTCTAACCTAGAACTTTTATCTTAGGCGAGGAACTACGCTCGCCGAAGTGAAGTTCAAGAAGATAAAAAGGCAGAGCCCGCGGCGCGGCCAGGAACGGCTCCCCAGGACCAATACTGTGCCGACGAGAACGGGATCGGCCCCGGCAAGCGCCACCTGGCCCCCCTCTGGCCGAATACCAGGGGGTAGGGCACAGGAAGGGGCAAAGGACCCGGAGTCCACGCGCGCACCTCCTCCTGGAGTCGGGGAGCCAACACCCGCTCCAGTGAGGTGGCCCAAGCAAAGGACCTGGAGAAGTCACAGCTTGCGGAGGTGCCTCCTCCTCAAACACGAGGCACTAACGCCAGCTCTGGCAAGATGCCCCCGTCGGGAGGGGGCGAGGCGTGATCTAGCCGCGGCAGTGCGGTCTATGCCCAGTTGGGGCCCGGGGAGTCGACCTCCAACTTGACGCCCCGAGGCCCTAACCCAACATAGACCTCACCACCACCACTGTCCTCCTCGTCGCTATCGCTCGAGGTAGGACAGCCGGCGTCGCTCAAGCTCTCTTCGCATCAGCCGAGAAGCGCACATGGGAGCCCCTAAAGCAGCATGGAGGACCGCCACAAGAGAAAGCCTCGGGGAAGGCGGAGGCCTTGGATTAGCGCTCCGCCTCCCCCGACCTCGGCCTCCACGACGACCGCGGCCCCTCGCCCTTCCTCCGCCACGGGCGCTGGGGTCATCTCCCGCCACGGCGCCCCCAGAAGTTGTGGCATGATCCAAACGGGATCCTCTCGCCGCCCTAGCGGACGATGGTGGCCGACCCCGTCCCGTAACCATGGTTAGGGGCGAGCACCACCTACAGACAGAAGGAGACTTTGAAGAGCAAGACTGAGGAGTTGGTGGACTCAGAAGGAGTTGGCTGAGCAAAACCCCTCGCAAACCCTCCTAATTTATAGGATGGGGCGCAGGGGCTAGCCTCCTTTGCTCTAGAAGCCGCCACCCCTCTCGCACAATCGCTCATGCTCACGGGCAAACAGAGAACCGCCCTGTTGCACCAATGCATGCACGGGCGGGCCCAACCACTACTGCGCCTTTTGAGGCCACGTCTGCCACCTATCCATCCACAACTACGCATGCCACGCGCGTGGTAGAGGCGTTTCAGGAGGTGGAAAGGCCACTCCGTGCACGACCTCCCACTTCGCGCATCCGATGCGTGACATGGGGAAAAGCAACCGCCAGTGGATCCAGCCACGAAAGCTCGTGCACCTCTCTGGTCCTGGCCCAACAACGCTCCACATGCGTGTGTGGCCCAAGCCCGGGCGATCCTATCGGTGCACTAAAGACTGGGGTCCCTAGTGCCCCAGACTTGTGCACGGGCGCAAAGAGCCCCTGCCGGCCGGGCATGGAAGGACCCAGTCAAGATGCAACCCCCATGATTATCAAGGCCCCGGCAAGCCTGCCTTGCCGGGAAGATGACCAGGGCAATGCCCATTTGGTGGGCGTGATTAATCACCAAGTACAAGACCTCGGCAAGCTCCCTTGCCAGGATGACGACCGAAGCCCCTGGCAAGCTCCCTGGCTGGGACGAAGACCCAAGGCCCCGGCAAGCTCCTTGTCGGGATGACAGAGCTGGCCACTGGTGGGCAGCCGCCCTTGCCATTGTGCCACCGCCCCCAAGTTCCAGCGCATCCGCATGCACCAGTGCAGCGCCCAGGTGTCGAAACACCTGGATACATGTCTTCACCAGCACATCGTAGACAAGGACAAGACGTGCATTTAATGCACCTGACAACGGTAGATGGATAAGCACCGCCCTAGGTTCACTGTAACTCCTTGTGAACCTACCACCGAGCACTGTAGGTGACCCCTTTGCCTATAAAAGGAGGCCCTTGGCTCATTCTCAAGGGGTTAGAGTCTTTGATCATTGACCCATAAGACGATCATCAACGGTCATTGTAACAATCAACAACAAAACGCTTAATACAACCAGACAAGCATGACGTAGGGTTTTACGTGTAAGCGGCCCGAACATGGGTAAAAAGGCTAGCCGGGTGCTGATTGTTAGCTCTGCTCTTCACGTCACCTTTCCCCGCCCTACGATCACAAGGGTTTCACATTGATTCCCATAGGTGTCGACCTTGAAGTCGCCGACGGTGATATCAATTTCATCATATTTGATTTTCATCAGAAAAATAATTTTGAGGATATAATAAGGACGTGTGAAATGATAGATCATTTAATCATGATTTAGCTTGCGTCCTATCAGGCAATTTCCTCAGGTGTCCAGCAAATTCTTCAGATGATGACTTTCATCTGGAGACCTGACCTGCAGAAGTGATTAGTTCGATTTCTTCACCATCCACATCTAAAGGGGTGGTAAAGAGTTCATCATCCTGTGAGCACCATAAGAGAATGAAGGCATTGATGCTAATGCACTTATTTTCACACTATGGGGGTTAGAGTACTCATATGAATAAGCAGAGAAATTTTTTGAGGACTTGTGAACCTAAGGATTTGAAGAATAGTGCACATATTCATGTCCCTTGTAATTTCCCTGTATATCAGAAGCAATAGTGTGAGTACGAGCATAATTTTGACCATATGAGGAATTTGATCCTCGTGAAAACTTTGGTCCACCTGAGGAATTTGATCTGGGGTTCCTGTTCTTCACCCGTGGTGTCATGATGACATTCGCTTGAAGACTTTCTAGGCAGCTCTTGGGAACCCAGATTTTCCTCAGGGGTGTTCCATTCCTGCAGTTAGTTCCAACATATCGAGCAAATACTTCACTTGCTTGATTTTTGAACAGTTTATAGTTACAGTCAAATGACTCATCTGAGGAATAAGATGTATCACAAGCAAAGCCTGTTAGAGCGGATGGATCAACAAGAGGCCCTTTTGCAGCAACCCATGAGGTTTTGGGGTACTGCCCAGGTTTCCAGTATGATCCATCAACGTTCAATTTCCCCTCGAAGGCGATGCCCTCTTTCCTCGGGTTCCTGTTCAGAATCTTATTTTTCAACACATCGCAAAGGAATTAATGCCCTTTGGGACTTTTGTATATGCCTGTCACATACGATTCCTTCAATCCTGCATTTTCGTTAGTAGCATTTGTGGTTTCTTCAAGTGAAGAATTTGATACCACAGTAATAGTTGAAGAATTTGTAGTGATAGAAGCATTTGATGATTCGGGTGAAGAATTAGCAGTTTCACGTTCGACGCATTTCACGCATGGTGGAATGAATTCAACCTGAGCAGAACTAGTCTGTTGAGCAAGTAATGAATCATTTTCCATTCGAAGATCATCATATGACATCCTCAACTTCTCAACATCCAGCTTCCTTTGAAGAAATTCATAGGATAGCTTCTCATGATCAGCTAAGAGTGTAACATGACGATCTTGAAGACTATCATACCTAGACTGAAGACTTTTGACAGCTTCAGTGAGGATTTGAGTCTGATTCGTTTCATCATTCAACAGGTCATTACTTTTGTCTAGCGGTTTCTGAAGCTTTTCAATGGCACTTTGTTGTTTAGTAGCAATGTTGGCAAGTTTGTAGTCACTGGGTTTTTGAATTTCATCAGGTTCACAGTCACTAGAATCAGAGGAGGATGAGTGGCTTGGTACCTTTGAACCTTTTGCCATGAAGCAATAGGCGGGAGCATAGTCATCGTCATAGTCATTAGTATTGTTGATGTTGTCATTTTCTTCAGAGTTGAAGATGGACTTGTTGACAAATGTAGTAGCTAGTGCAAGACTTGCCACACCAGATTCAGACTCCACTTCAGAACCTTCCTCTCCCTCACATTCCTCAGATTCTTCTTCAGAATCCATTTCCTTGCCGATGAGTGTCCGTGCCTTTGTGAAGCTGGTCTTCTTGTGCGATGAGGACTTTGAAGATGAATACTTTGAGGATTTCTTATTTTTCTTCGAGTCGTCAGAACTTTCATCCTTGTACTACTTCTTCTTTGATTCCTTCACCCAGCGAGGACAATCAGCAATGTAGTGACCAAATTTCTTGCATTTATGGCATGTTCTCTTCTTGTAGTCTTCAGATGAAGATTCTGATTTCCTCATATCTCTTCTTGAAGACTTTCCACATTTCCCACGCTTTGTGAACTTTCGGAATTTCCTCACAAGGATAGCAACTTCTTGACCAAGATCTTGAGGGTCACCAAGACTGCAGTCAGACTCTTCTTCTTCAGATGAGGAAACATCTCTTGCCTTCAATGCACGCGGTCTTGAGTCATTTGGTCCATACAGATCTTTCTTTTATTCTTGTTGGAATTCATGAGTATTGAGTCTCTCAAGAATATTAACAGGATCAAGCATCTTGTAATCTCTTCTCTCTTGAATCATCATAACCAGTATATCAAACTATGGGTCAAGTGATCGTAGCAGTTTCTTCACCACTTCATGGTCTGTGATGTCTCTAGCTCCCAGAGCTTGCAGTTCATTTGAGATATGAGAGAGGCGATCAAAGGTATCTTGGCAGATTTCATTGTCAGGTCTCTTGAAGCGGTTGAAGAGATTGTGAAGAACATCAACTCGAGAGTCACGTTATGTTGAGACTCCCTCATTGACTTTGGACATCCTGTCCTAGATAAGCTTTGCAAATCCCAAAGCACTTACTTTGACATACTGACCTTTGCTTAGGTGCCCATAGATGATGTTCTTTGCTTGCGAGTCAAGTTTCTTGAACTTCTTCACATCATCAGGAGAGATTGTTGCAGAAACCCAAGGAACACCATTTTCCACAATGTACCATGGGTCATTGTCAATTGCTTGGAGATGCATTTGCATTTGGTATTCCAGTAGGGGAAGTCTTTTCCTTCGTAGGTGGGACATCCTCCATTCACCTTGATCATACCTGCGGTCGACATAACTAAAACTCCAGGCGGTTAAACCAAAATCACACAGAACAAGGGAGTACCTTGCTCTGATACTAAGTGAAAGTGCGTTAAGTCGACTAGAGGGGGGTGAATAGGCGATTTTTAGAAATTCATCACTGAGGAAATTCCTAGAGAGAAAAGTCCTTAGTCATGAATCACGTGCAGTGGAAATAGTACTAAGACATAAGTGTAAAACAGGATATAGCAACGTACTCAGCGTGAATGACACAGTTCGGTTCGCACAGGATACAAGTATTGAACATGCAGATGATGACTAACTCAAGTGAAGAATTTGAGGTGAGGAAATTGATCAAAGCCTTGAGTCAAATTCTCCAAGCAGTACATCTGAAAGTCCTCAACATGCAATTGATGAAATGGAAGGGTTGAGGAAATAGAACCAATTGCTCGATGAAGACAGTGGTTGATGATCTAGTTCCAACTACTATGACAGTTGTACGTCTGGTTTGGAGCAGCTAGGTATTTAAACCTAAGGACAGACAGCCCTATCATATTCTCCTTGAGCTAAGGACACACTGTCCTCGCCCAACACTCGTGGTAAGTCTTCACGGCAGAATTCCAAACATTCACAAACTCGGTCACCCGACGATCCACAATTGAGGGTTGGATGCTCTAGACCATGACGCCTAACCGTCTGGAAAAAGTAAGACCATTTTCTTCAGGACACACCGAATTCCTCATCTTCACTATCTTCATGAGGAATATCAATTCCATCGCAATTTCTTCATGATCAAAGTCTTCAAGGAATAACCAAAGTCTTCACCCGAAGACATTCATTTTAGGGGTCGATATTCATCGAATAACTCAAACTCCTCAGCGGCTTATTGAGCCTATGTACACTCACAAACATATTAGTCTCTTAACCTATAAGTCTTCAACACACCAAAATCACTAAGGGGCACTAGATGCACTTACAAGAAGAATTTGATCCTTTCCATGGCTATGAAATTGAAATTGTTGTGGGACACCTCACTAAATTGAATGATATTGCCACTTTGTTTGCTCGTGGGGAAAATATGTGGTACTATTATATCCTTACGCTTTTTCCATTTTTGCTAAAAGGCGATGCTAAGAAATGGTTCCTCACTCTTGCTCCTGGATGTGTGCGTAGCCTCACGATATGATATATTACTTCTGTGAAAAATATTTCCATGGTCATAAAAAAAGTTGCTTTATAGGAAATATTCAACTTTGTGCAAATTGAAGAAGAGAATCTCCCTCAAGATTGGGGGAGGCTTCTCTAGCTACTTAGAGCTTTGCCTGATCATCCTTTCGGGAGAAATGAAATACTTGATATCTTTTATAATTGCTAACCGATGCTTCTAGGGACTACCTAATACTTGTGATCTGTGTTGGGTTTTCCTGAAGAGGAACGGGTGATGCATAACAATATAGGTAATTATTTCCCTCAGTAGAGAACCAAGGTTTATCGAACCAATAGGAGTAACAGCCAACCCCCATCTTCAGTGGCTATAAAAGAGCACACACTTGCACCCAACGCAGGCAAGAGGGTTGTCAATCCCCTTGGACTCATTATTTGCAAGCTTGTAAGTAGTGTGGTTGGTCGAAGATAATTGTAAATTGAAAAACTAAATTATTGTTAGGCAATTTATGGAAAAGCGCATAGTTATGTGATATTCACGGCAAAGATCATGTGTATATAGGCATCACGTCGAAAAGCAAATAGGTCGACTCATGCCTGCACCTATTACCATTACTCCACCCATAGACCGCTATCCAACATCCATCTTGAGTATTAAGTAAAACAAAGTAATACTTGGGGAACAATAACATGATGTAGACAAAGAGAACTCAATTAATATGAAATAACCCCAACAATACAAAGATGTATCTTGTCCCCTTATGTCACTGGGATACACGAACCCGTGATACTGAACCCACTACAACGCACCCCACTCATTGAAGATAGATCAATATATTTTTGCCAAAGAAAATCAATACATCAGAGAGATTTATGAAGCTATAACGATCATTCACATAAGAATTATAATATAATTCATAGAAGACTCAAATAATTCTTATGAATAATCTAAACATAAACCCATAATTCATCGGATCCCAACAAACACACGCACAAAAGAATTACATCAGATAGATCAAAACAAAGATGTGATGATCATTGCATTGAATATCAAGAGAGAGATAGCCATATAGGTACTAATTGAGGGCCCGTAGGTCTATGGCGAACTACTCACACATCACCATGGCAGCAGCAAGGATGATGTAGAGGCCCTTCGTGATCGATCCCCCCTTTGGAAGGGCATCGTAACAGGGCTCCAGATGGGCACACAGTGTAACAGAAGCTTGCGATGGCGGAAAAAGTGTTTCGAGTGGCTCTCTGGTGTTTTTGGAATATATGTGAATTTATAGGGCACAAAGGGGCACCGGGAGGCAATCAATGGAGGCATGAGGCAATAGGGCGCGACCTACCCCCCCCCCCAAGGCGCACCCTGTTGGCTCGTGCCTCCCTCGTGAGGCCTCTAGTCTCCTCCCGAAGGTTCCATGTCTTCCTTTGGTCTAGAAAAAATCATATTAAAGTTTCATGGAATTGGACTTCCTTTGGTACTATAAACCTAAAAGGCCAAAAACATGTAGAAAACAGCAACTAACACTTGGCACTTGGTTAATAGATTAGTGCTAAAAATAATATTAATTGGTAAATAAACATCCAAAAGTATCCTAGAATGATAATATATATAATATCATGGAACAATAAAAAATTATGGATACGTTAGAAACGTATCAGCATCCCCAAGCTTATTTCCCGCTCGTCCTCGAGTCGGTAAATGATAAAAACAGAATTTTTCATGTGACATGCTTCCCAACATGTAATCTATTGTAGGTTTGATCACTGAGAAATGAAGAATTAATAAACATCAGCATAGTAATGCTTATAAATGTAAGGAACATAATCATCAAGTTTCAAAGCATGTGTTCCTTAAAGAATGTTCACCCCTATTAACTTTATCATATAAATATAGCATGGCTCCGTCCTCCCCACATAAATACAAATGTTAAGCACCACAGTGTCAAGTGAGGCAATTGGATCATACTTTTTAACATGCTTCAACTTTTTATTCCTCACGCACTGTATGAGCGTGAACCATGGATATAGCATAAAGGTGGAATAGAATAAGGTGGTAGGTTTCAAATGGGTGAAAGTGGAGAATAAAGTGTCGCATCAACTAGGCGTATCAACGGGCTATGGAGATGCCCATCAAAAGATGTCAATGTGAGGTGTAGGGATTGACATGCAATGGATGCACTAGAGATATAAGTGTATGAGAGCTAAACTAAAGCTAAGTGGGTGTGCATCTAACTTGCTTACTCATGAAGACCTCGGGCATTTGAGGAAGGCCATCAACGGAATATACAAGACAAGTTATATAATAAAATAATCCCACTAGCATTTGGAAGTGACAAAACAAGAGACTATTTGTATGAAGAACATGGTGCCACTTTGAGGCACAAGTGTGGAATAATAGGTAGTAGCATTGTCCCTTCTCTCTTTTCTCTCAATTTTTTTCTCTTTTCTTTTTTTCCTTTTTTTCTTTTTTTCATCTAGAGTCTCTTCCCGACTTGTGGGGGAATCATTGTCTCCATCAGTCTTTCCTCACTGAGACAGTGCCCTAAATAATGATGATCGTCACACTTTTATTTACTTACAACTCAATATGAAAAACTCATAGGATGATATGACTCTATATGAATGTCTCTATAGTGTACCAGGATGTGCAACGATCTAGGACAGCAAAAGATATCAAAAATGGACAAGCCATGTAAATATCATGCTATCTATCTTACGATCATGCAAAACAATGTGACAATGGAAGTATAAGTCATAGGATGTGACGGTGGAAGTTGCATGGAAATATATCTCAGAATGACTATCGAAATGCCATGATAGGCAGGTATGATGGCCATTTTGAGGAAGATACAATGAGGCTTATGTGCAACAGAGTCTTTCATGTCACGGGGTTTGGATGCACCGGCGAAAGTTGCACCGATTCTCGAGGTGATAACGGTCAATGCACGGTGCCGAAGAGGCTAGCAAATATGTGGAGGTGAGAGTGCGTATATCCATGGATTCACATTAGTCATCAAGAACTCACATATTTGTGGCAAGATTTTATTATCTCTCTAGAAGCAAAGCACTACTCGCATGCCCCTATGGAGGAGGTTGGTAGGATTTAACCATTGCACGCCCCCGACTTAAACCACACTAGGATTTCAATGAGGAATAAGTATGCTCACATATCGTCACCATGCCATAGAAATATTTTTATGAGCAACAAGTTAAAAACCTCTAATTCATGATACTCTTATTAACCAATGATCATGTACTCATGCTCTTTCACATTACCACATTAATATCATAACCATGATGTCTCTTTTATGTCCTACATGTGGTTTTGATTATGCACTCACTGAATACTTATTATTTTTGAACTAGTCTTATAACCCACTTAAATTACCGTCACTATTTGTTAACTCTCAAACAAATATAAGTGAAGAATGAGTGCAATTATTTCTATAAAATTTATATGCCACCGTGCTCTAAAATATATAGGTGAAGCACTAGAGCAACTACTAACCTCAAACAATATAAGTGAAGCACAAAGAATATTCTAATAAATCATGATGATAGCGTGTCTGTATCACATAGGTGTGTACAGCAAACAATGATTGTGGGAGACTAAAAACAAAAGGCAAACTAAAGCAAATGACGCTCCAACCAAAACTCATATCATGTGATGAATAAATATACAGCTCCAAGTGACATATCAATGGATTAAGACGAAGAGGCAGTGCCTTCGAGGGCATCGTAAATCTTAGACGCTTGATTCTTCCTAGCATATTACCTTAGGGTGCCTTGGTCATCCCCAAGCTTAGGCTCCTGTCGTTCTTTATTCCTTCATCCATCGCAGTAACACCCAAAACTTGAAAACTTCAGCACACAAATCTCAACATAAACTATGTGAGATGTGTTAGTATAATAAAAATATCAAATACTTTAGGTACTATCGGTGCAGATATACGCTCGATCACCTATGAGACCCTTGGTACCTTTGTGGTTCGGCAGGGCGATTGTGTGGCACAAAGAGCAGAAACTACGAGGCAGCACGATGATGAGACTTGGGGGAATTTTCCCAGGTTTGGGCCGCTGTGAAGCGTAAAACCCTACTCCTGCTTTGGTGGATTGATTGGGGAAGGTGGAGCTCTCACCATATTCTCCCCGACAAGGGTTGGCGCGGAGACCTAGTGTGGGAGTACAAATGTGTAGGGTGTGAATGCTCCGAGTGTTGAACCCTTTGATAGGTTGCCTCGGGCCTCCTTTTATAGCTCAAGGAGCGTCCATAGTGTCAAACAGACATGATTAGATAGCTAACAGTGCTATCATACCTAACTCTGTCACTTAAGACAAAGCGCCATAAGAGCGGCCTTAGGTGCCGAGCGGGGGTGCGTTCCCGGCAAGCTCCTGCCACCTATAAACTGGTCCTGGCTTGGGGTCTTGACACGCCTCTGGAGGGGTGTCAGCTGTTCATAGTCTGTCTTCTGGTGTGCTGCCACGTACTTAGCGGGAGCCACCTAGTACTTAGCGGGAGCCACCTAGCCATCTCGGAGCTCGACACCTCATTGATACGTGACTCGTGTAGCAATGAGGCGGAGCGGTGGCAGGCTGGACTGCACTTTTCGGGGAGGCGCCTTGCCCGGTCTTGGTCTTCTTGATGTTCTCCTTGACCTCTTGTAGAGCGGCTTCTCTCGCCTCGGCCAGATCTTGATGGAGTGTTAGCGTTCCCGAACAACCTTATGCCGCCAGGTCAGTGGCTTGTCGTCCGTGCACAAGTCAGGGGAAATAAACACCCCTGTTTGTGTACCCCAACAGAAGCCCCCGAGCCTGAGCCATACGTGTCGCTGGGCATGTTGGGTTAGGATCCCTTAATGCACAAACACGTGTCGAGAAACGCATTTACCGCAAGTCGTGGGGGCGCCGAAAAATAGCCGTTGGGGAGTAAAAAGGGGAACCGTCGGTAAATAAACGACAGTTCCCTGTAGCAATAGCAAAGAGCCAGCCCCCAAAGCATGGCCCCCATACATAAGGAAGAGATCCTACAAAGGGGGCGCTGCTCAATGATACGTCTCCAACGTATCTACATTTTTTGATGGTTTCATGCTATTATCTTGTCAAACTTTGGATGTTTTGCATGCCTTTTATTTATTTTATGGAACTAACTTATTAACTCAGTGCCAAGTGTCAGTTCCTGTTTTTCCATGTTTTTGACCCCTTTCAGAGGAGATTTTGAAACGGAGTCCAAACGGAAGAAAATCCCCGAAAAGATTTTTTCTGGAACGGAAGAAGATCGGAGGACTTGGGAGCCAAGCCAGAAGAGCCCCAGGGGCCCCACAAGCCCCCACCCCGCGGCCAAGGGGTCGCGCCATCCAGGCTTGTGGGACCCCTGGAGGTCCCTGACCTAGATCTTGCGCCTATATATTCCCAAATATTCCCAAAAAATCAAGAGCCGATCGCAATTACTTTTCCGCCGCCGTAAGCTTATGTCTCCGCAAGATCCCATCTGGGGCACGTCCTGGTGCCCTGCCGGAGGGGGCATTCGGACACGGAGGGCTTCTTCATCAACACCATGACCTCTCCGATGATGCGTGAGTAGTTCACCATAGACCTACGGGTCCATAGCTAGTAACTAGATGGCTTCTTCTCTCTCTTGGATCTTCAATACAAAGTTCTCCATGATCTTCATGGAGATCTATCCGATGTAATCTTCTTTTGCGGTGTGTTTGTCGAGATCCGATGAATTGTGGATTTATGATGAGATTATCTATGAATATTATTTGAGTTTCTCCTGATCTCTCTTATGCATGATTTCATATCCTTGTAATTCTCTTCGAGTTGTGGGTTTTGTTTGGCCAACTAGATCTATGATTCTTGCAATGGGAGAAGTGCTTGGTTTTGGGTTCATACCGTGCGGTGACCTCTCCAAGTGACAGAAGGGGTAGCGAGGCACGTATCGTGTTGTTGCCATCAAGGGTAAAAAAGATGGGGTTTTCATCATTGGTTTCAGATTATCCCTCTACATCATGCCATCTTGCTTAAAGCGTTACTCTGTTCGTCATGAACTCAATACACTAGATGCATGCTGGATAACGGTTGATGTGCGGAGTAATAGTAGTAGATGAAGAAAGTATCGGTCTACTTGTCTCGGACGTGATGCCTATATGCTAGATCACTGCCTTAGATATTGTCATAACTTTGCGTGGTTCTATCAATTGCTCGACAGTAATTTGTTCACCCACCGTGATATTTGCTATTTTGAGAGAAGCCTCTAGTGAACACTATGGCCCCCAGGGTCTACTCCACACCATATTTTCAGCCTTACACCTTTTACTTCATTGCACTTTCCGCCTTCAGATCTCACTTTGCAAACAATCTTGAAGGGATTGACAACCCCTTTGAAGCGTTGGGTGCAAGCTTGTTTGTGTTTGCGCAGGTACTTTGGACTTGACAAGGCCCTCCTTCTGGATGATACCTTGGTTCTCAAACTGAGGGAAATACTTACTGCTCCTGTGTTGCATCACCCTTTCCTCTTCAAGGGAAAAACCGACGCAAACCAGAGAAGTAACAAGAAGAATTCCTACGCGCCAGGGAAGGACTTTTGTTGCTGCAGCAGAAGAATTTCTGGCGCTGTTGCCGGGGAGGAAGATCAAGTCAAGAACTCATCCAAGTAAGTGTCGCAAACTCATCGCTTGCATTTACTTTGTTTGCCAGTTGCCTCTCGTTTTCCTCTCCCCCACTTCACGAATTTGCCTTTTTCGTTCGCCCTTTTCTCTCGCTTGCTTTCTGTTCGCTTGTGTGCCATGTGCCTTCAATATGCTTGGATCTTCGCTTGCTGAAAATCTAGTGATATGGATCGACATCCACTTGCTAATCACTTTAAGAGATCCAATTATGTTGATCCAATTGCTAGTGAGTTGGGTGCACTTGACTATCTTTATCGAGTTTTGCTTGAGATGCGTGAATCTGAAAATTGTGAGGAAGAAATTTATGAAGTGATTCACTAGGGATCCTTGGATGAAAAGCATGATTGCAATGGTTTCACTATAAATTCTATTAGTGACAATCATGCTAAGAATATGCAAAACCCTAAGCTTGGGGATGCTAGTTTTGCTATGTCCACTACTTGTTGCAATGATCATGAGTGGGGCGATGATTTTTCTTATGATCTTGAAAATTTGTTTAAGCCTCATTATGAATATGATATTTGCAATATTATTGAAAGTCGGTTTGGAGAATTCATGACTTCAGTTGATGATAATCCCACTATTTTTCAAGAGCGTCAACTTTGCATGCATGTGGATCATGAAAAGAATATCCTATGTGATAGTTACATTGTTGAATTCGAATATGATCCCACATGTAATTATTATGAGAGAGGAAAATATGATGGTAGAAACTTCCATATCACTAAATCACCTCTCGTTATGTTGAGATTGTTATTGTCTCTTTCTTCTTCCTTGCATATTGTAACTATTGGTTGTCTTGACAATATGTTTTCCAATAAAATCCCTATGCATAGGAAGTATGTTAGACTTAGATGTGATTTTCACGTGGTTTATGATGCTCTCGTTGTGCTTCAATTCTTGTCTTTTGTGTGAGCATCATTGAATTATCAATGTCTAGCTAAGGGCGTTAAACAATAGCGCTTGTTGGGAGGCAACCCAATGAATTTATCTTTTTTCTTTCTGTTTTGTTGCGCCCACACTTTCATAATTCCGTTTTGATTGTGTTTTTTGTGTTTCTTTTTGTGTTTGAGCCAAGCAGAACCTTTATGACTAGTCTTCGTAATGGTTGTTTGATCCTGCTGGAAAAAGACAGAAACATTTCGCTCACGAGATGATTTTTCATTTTTATTCAGAAAGAGCTTTTGAGTTTATTATTTTTGCTTCTGATTGATATGCTTTTCCCCAGACCGTCGTAATTGTTCAGATTTTTTGAGGTAACAGCAGTATACGAAGTATACAAATTGCTACAGAGTGGTCTGTTTTTGACAGATTCTGTTTTTGTTGAGTTGGTTGCTTGTTTTGATGAAACTATGGTTAGTATCGGGGGGTACTAGCCATGGAAAAGTGATAATACAGTAGCCCATCATCAATATAGATGGAATTCAAGTTTTCTACAGTACCAAAAGAAGTGGTAGTTTGTTTTCTTGTACTAATGTTATCACAAGTTTCTGTTTAAGTTTTGTGTTGTGAAGTTTTCAAGTTTTGGGTGACGTTCTCATGGACAAAGAGATAAGGAGTGGCAAGAGCTCAAGCTTGGGGATTCCCAAGGCACACCTAGCCAAATTCAAGGACACCAAAAAGCCTAAGCTTGGGGATGCCCCGGGAAGGCATCCCCTCTTTCGTCTTCAATCCATCGGTAACATTACTTGGAGCTATATTTTTATTCACCACATGATATGTGTTTTTCTTGGAGCGTCTCTTTATCTTAGGAGTCTTTTCTTTTTGTTGTGTCACAATCATCCTTGCTGGACACCTTTTTGAGAGAGAGAGAGATGCACTCATCGTGATTTTGCTAGAATGCTCATAGTGCTTCACTTATATCTTTTGAGCTAGATACTTTTGCTCATAGTGCTTCACTTATATCTTTTGAGCTAGATACTTTTGCTCTTGTGCTTCACTTATATCTTTAGAGCACGGCGGTGCGTGATTTGGTAGTTGGCTTATGCTATGAAAGTAGTCCCAAATGTGCTAGGTACCCAAAGAGAATGCAAAAACCTACATCTTCATGTGCATTGAATAGAAAGAGAAGTTTTGATTCCTCTCAATTAGTTTTAGATGTGGATTTGGTAATATTTAGAGTTATGTTAGTAGGGTGTTGTGAATCTAGAGATACTTGTGTTGGAGTTAGTGATTCCCGTAGCATGCACGTATGGTGAACCGCTATGTTAGGAAGTCAGAGCATAATTGATCTATTGATTGTCATCCTTTGTGTTGAGGTCGGGATCGCGTGATGGTTTACACCTACCAACCCTTCCCCTCGGAGTATGCGTTTAGCACTTTGTTTCGATTACTAACAAAAACTTTCGCAATAAGTATGTGAGTTCATCATGACAAATGTGAGCCCATGGTATAGATGCACTTTCACCTTCCACCATTGCTATCTCTCTAGTGCCGCGCAATTCTCGCCGGTGCACAAACCCACCAAATTCCTTCCTCAAAACAGCCACCATACCTACCTACTATGGCATTTTCATAGCCATTCCGAGATATATTGCCATGCTACTCCCACCATTCCATCTCATGACTTGTGTCATCACTCTCATATTGCCATTGCATGATCATACTAGATCGTTGCACATCCCGGTACACTGCCGAAGGCATTTCGTATGGAGTCATTATCATTGTGATCTTTGAGCTTTGAGTAACTAAAAAGTGTGATGATCATCATTATTACAGCATTATCCCATGTGAGGAAAAAAAAAAGAGGCCAAAGAGCCCAAAAACAAAAAAACAAAAAAAAGAGGCCTAAGAGCCCAAATAAAAAAAAGGGGGAATGAGATAAAAAGAGAGAAGGGACAATGCTACTATCTTTTTCCACACTTGTGCTTCATGTTAGCACCATGTTCTTCATGATTGAGAGCTTCTTGCTTTGTCACTACCATATGCTAGTGGGAATCTTCGTTCTATAACTTGGCTTGTATATTCCAATGATGGGCTTCCTCAAAATTGCCCTAGGTCTTCGTGAGCAAGCAAGTTGGATGCACAACCACTAGTTTTCCTCGTGAGCTTTCACATACTTATAGCTCTAGTGCATCTCTTGTACGGCAATCTTTACTCATTCACATTGATATCTATTAATGGGCATCTTCATAGCCTTTTGATATGTCGAGTCAATGTGACCATCTCCTCCTTTTTGTCTCACAACCACCACCACACTTTATTCCACCTATAGTGCTATATCCATGGCTCGCGCTCATGTATTACGTGATAGTTGTAAAAAGTTTGAGAAAGTAAGAGTGCGAAAACAATTACTTGGCCAATTCCGGGGTTGTGCATGATTTACATTAGTTGTGTGAGGATGATGGAGCATAGACAGACTATATGATTTTGTAGGGATAACTTTCTTTGGCCTTGTTATTTTGAAAGTTCATGATTACCTTGCTAGTTTGCTTGAAGTATTATTGTTTTCATGTCAATAGCAAACTATTTTTTTGAATCTTACGGATCTGAACATTTATGCCATGTGAAAGAAGTTGCAAAGGACAACTATGCTAGGTAGCATTCCACATCAAAAAGTCATTCTTTTTCGCTTCCCTACTCGAGGACGAGCAGGAGTTAAGCTTGGGGATGCTTGATACGTCTCCAACGTACATATAATTTTTGATGGTTTCATGCTATTATCTTGTCAAACTTTGGATGTTTTGCATGCCTTCTATTTATTTTGTGGGACTAACTTATTAAGTGAGTGCCAAGTGCCAGTTCCTATTTTTCCATGTTTTTTACCCCTTTCAAAGGAGATTTTGAAACGGAGTCCAAACGGAAGAAAATCCCCAAAAAGATTTTTTCTGGAACGGAAGAAGATCGGAGGACTTGGGAGCCAAGCCAGAAGAGCCCCAGGGGCCCCACAAGCCCCCACCCCGCGGCAAGGGGGGCCACGCCATCCAGGCTTGTGGGCCCCCTGGAGGTCCCCTGACCTAGATCTTGTGCCTATATATTCCCAAATATTCCAATCAAGAGACGATCGCAATTACTTTTCCGCCGCCGCAAGCTTCTGTCTCCGCAAGATCCGATCTAGGGCACGTCCTGGTGCCTTGCCCGAGGCGGGATTCGGACACGGAGGGCTTCTTCATCAACACCATGACCTCTCCGATGATGCGTGAGTAGTTCACCATAGACCTACGGGTCCATAGCTAGTAACTAGATGGCTTCTTCTCTCTCTTGGATCTTCAATACAAAGTTCTCCATGATCTTCACGGAGATCTATCAAATCTTCTTTTGCGGTGTGTTTGTCGAGATCTGATGAATTGTGGATTTATGACCAGATTATCTATGAATCTTATTTCAGTTTCTTTTGATCTCTCTTATGCATGATTTCATATCCTTGGAATTCTCTTCGAGTTGTGGGTTTTGTTTGGCCAACTAGATCTATGATTCTTGCAATGGGAGAAGTGCTTGGTTTTGGGTTCATACCGTGCGGTGACCTCACCCAGTGACAGAAGGGGTAGCGAGGCACGTATTGTGTTGTTGCCATCAAGGGTAAAAAGATGGGGTTTTCATCATTGGTTTGAGATTATCCCTCTACATCATGTCATCTTGCTTAAAGCGTTACTCTGTTCGTCATGAACTCAATACACTAGATGCATGCTGGATAGCGGTCGATGTGTGGAGTAATAGTAGTAGATGCAGAAAGTATCGGTCTACTTGTCTCGGACGTGATGCCTATATGCTAGATCATTGCCTTAGATATCGTCATGACTTTGCGTGGTTCTATCAATTGCTCGACAGTAATTTGTTCACCCACCGTGATATTTGTTATTTTGAGAGAAGCCTCTAGTGAACACTATGGCCCCCAGGGTCTACTCCACACCATATTTTCAGCCTTACAACTTTTACTTCGTTGCACTTTCCGCCTTCAGATCTCACTTTGCAAACAATCTTGAAGGGATTGACAACCCCTTTGAAGCGTTGGGTGCAAGCTTGTTTGTGTTTACGCAGGTACTTTGGACTTGATGAGGCCCTCCTTCTGGATCGATACCTTGGTTCGTAAACTGAGGGAAATACTTACTGCTCCTGTGCTGCATCACCCTTTCCTCTTTAAGGGAAAAACCGACGCAAACCAGAGAAGTAACAAGAAGAATTCCTACGTGTCAGGGAAGGTCTTTTGTTGCCGCAGCACTCATTCACATCTGCATCTCTGCCTTTCACTCCCTCCAGCCCTCCTCTAGCCAAGAAACCGCCTTCTCCATCGTTGTTTCTTCTACGAGTATTGCTGAATCTCCTCGTGCTCAAGGGAGATGGGGAAGAAGACGGTCGCCATGAAGGGGAAACGGGTAGCTGAGGCGAAGGAGTGGATTGAGAAGAAGAGGGGAACAGAGGAAGCGAAGAAGCAACAGTGGGAAGATGTGGTTTTCTTCCCGTTGAATCTGGATGGCAACACCCTGATTGCATGGTATGCCTATATGTGAGGCAGAGAAACAAAGGGGCACGGGGTGCCTGAAGTTCTGCCACACATCCCTAAGGAGAAAACGCAATCAGAATCATACTGCTTCTTTTGCGCATACTTTTACTGCAGCCCCTCTCCCCCCTTCTCTGACTTTTTCTGCGCCATGATGGTGACATACAGATTTCACCTCCTGGATTTCACACCCAATGCAATGGCATGCATGGCGATCTTTGCCCACCTGTTCGAGAACTTTGTCGGGGTCGCCCCCAAAGTAGACTTGTTCAAGCACTTTTTCATCCCCCGGATAGAGGACAAGAATCACCGCTCAGGGAACGTTAGCTGGATTCCCAGGGCCAAGAAGGAGGACTGGGGATATCTCCCTGGACAATATCACGGGAAGTGGGAAGAGTGGAGGGGCGATTGGTGTTGGATCAATGATGCCATAGCCCATGATTTCTATTCCGCACTGAGTGCTTGTGTCTCGCGTGGCAACGATTGGAAAGCTTGGGCCTCTCCGATGACAAGCTTCGCCCGGCGCTGAACAGGGTCACCCGCCTCAAAGCTATCGGGCTTACTAAGCACGTCGGGGCCAACTTCCTTCGGTGCCGCATTGCACCACTACAGAAGAGGGATAGGTTTTCCTGGGAGTTCAACGGCTCGGTCGACTGGATGCAGCTATACTCACGTGTTGTCAACAACTTGACGATCTATTGCCATGGTTGGTTGTGTGATCAGTTGTTTGGTGCCATGAGACCGTTCCATTTGTCGGCATCCCCTTGCACATTAGCTCTACCAGGAACCAGATTCTGCAGTGGATGGAAGATTGCGATGCTTCCGGGGTCAAGCCCGATTGGGCCTTGCCCTCTCTCGAATACGAGATGGCGTGGCTCTCTAGCTTGGAGGAAAGGGCCTCCAAGCATGATGACAACCTGACCGCACCTACCAGATATGCGGAGAGGGCCTATATTGTTGTTCGAGTCGTGAAGGATAAAAAGGACAGGTCCACCAAGGGAACGGCCTTCGAGAACGAAGGAGAGGAGGAATCTTGGGAAAGTGACTCCTCCGGAGAGGAGGACAAGAACCTTCCCCCAGAAGAGGTTGTCGGGTTGGAGCCTGTCGGGGCTGGAGCTCCCCAGGTCGAGGGAAAGGCAGAAAAGGCAAAGGGGCCGGTGGTGGAGGAAGAGGGGCTCAAAACGGCCCCCAAGCTCTAGAACTAGGGCGGCGCCCTCACCAGTGAGTCGTTTGGGAAGCGGCAGCTCCTGCGCCTCCACGGTCTCCTCAAAAGAAGAAGACAACCTCCAAGGGAAGGGGATGCGGGGGAGCATGTCGTTAATCCCCTCGTCTTTCCCAAGCCAAGGTCTCTTGTGTCAAGCGACGGAGGGTCATGGGGGTGGACCCCAGGCCCTCGTGAAGCCCAACTTCGCCACCTGGCTCGCCTCCGCCTGAAGCTCCAACTCAGCCGCCAAACCCCGCTCCACCAACCCTGAAGAGGGGCAGATCAACTCTGCCGCTTGCATCATATGAGCTGGGATCTATGCTCATGGCCTCAGAGTAAGTCCTTCGTCTACCCTGTGTCGTCAAAGCCCTTCATTTTCGATGCCCTCATTGATTTGGTGTGATCATTAGTTTTGACAGGGATGAGGACGAGGAGCCCCTTGCGCACATGGCCAAACGGGCAAAATCAGTAGCAGGGCGGGATCCCGTGGCAGACATGGGCCTGGCGGGAGATGCAGGGGGAAATCCCATGTCTATCCCCCGGTCCAGCCTCCACCATGAGATCCAGGCGCAATCCCCGTCCTGTGGCAGGGACGAAGAGAGCCGTCGTCCTACCCCTGACAGGAAGACGGGAGAGGTTCATCAGGGAGAAGCCCGCCAGGAGGGGCCTTCCCTTCAAGACCTCTCTGCAATCGTCTCCATTGGAAGGGATTCTCCGGCAAGGGCCTCCACCGAAGAGTCTTCCTGCATGGAAGCTGTCGTCGAAGAAGCAGCGACGAACCGACCCCCGCGAGTTGATCTTGCCAGGGAAACAGATATCCCCACACGGCAAACCCCATCGGGTATCCCACTTGCATGTGTATTGATTTCCTCCGTCCTTTTGCTTCCCTTTGATCAACTTCTTGACTTTTACCTTGATGTCCATTGCTCTTGATCACAACATCGTCGTGTGAAAAACGAGAGTTGTTGTAAGAGGTGGCTGGCATCGGGAAGGGTGCCGCCACAGAGACATAGAAGATTGTTGCCGCAGAGGGCCACGACTCGGTTGCCGGGGAACTTCAGGAGTCCCTCGAGATAACGGCATCAAACCCCGGTAGCTCGAATGTCCCGTCCTTAGTTATTGAGGGGGGAAACCCCCCCTTCAGGCTCTGGGACCCTTGCCTCTTCGGACCAGCTGGCGACGGTTACCACGTTTCTATGCCCCTAACCCTGGACTTGTCCTTCTCAGTGGGCACAGACACCGTCGAAGGGATCAAGCAGGCGCTGGCTCCGCTACGCCAGAAGGTTGGAGGGGTTGATGACCCCTCTCACAGCGCCAAGGACCTGGCTTTCTTGGAATCCATGGTTGCCGGAATCAAGGACATGCAGAGCAGGTACAACCTCAAGGGAAAGGCGTCCAAAGATCAATGTGAGCGGGCCGGCCTCATGGGCAAGCAGTTGGGGCGCAAGGGAAATGAACTGCGGGAGTGGTACAATCAGCAGGTCCATTCCCTCAAGAGGCAGCATGAGATGCTATCAATGGCCAAGGAAGACGTTGCAGCCCAGGAGACAAGCCTGGCAGAGTGCAAAGAGCATCTGGACGTCGGGGAGGCGGAAATATCCTCCCGAGAAGAGGCCTGCTGCGGCAACAAAAGTCCTTCCCTGGCGCGTAGGAATTCTTCCTGTTACTTCTCTCGTTTGCGTCGGTTTTTCCCTTGAAGAGGAAAGGGCGATGCAACAGAGGAGCAGTAAGTATTTCCCTCAGTTTGAGAACCAAGGTATCGATCCAAAAGGAGGGCCTCGTCAAGTCCAAAGTACTTGCACAAAAACAAACAAGCTTGCACCCAACGCTTCAAAGGGGTTGTCAATCCCTTCAAGATTGTTTGCAAAAGTGAGATCTGAAGGCGAAAAGTGCAACGAAGTGAAAAGTGTAAGGCTGAAAATATGGTGTGGAGTAGACCCTGGGGGGCATAGTGTTCACTAGAGGCTTCTCTCAAAATAGAAAATATTACGGTGGGTGAACAAATTACTGTCGAGCAATTGATAGAACCGCGCAAACACATGACGATATCTAAGGCAATGATCTAGCATATAGGCATCACGTCCGAGACAAGTAGACCGATACTTTCTGCATCTACTACAAATACTCCACACATTGACCGCTATCCAGCATGCATCTAGTGTATTGAGTTCATGACGAACAGAGTAACGCTTTAAGCAAGATGACATGATGTAGAGGGATAATCTCAAACCAATGATGAAAACCCCATCTTTTTACCCTTGATGGCAACAACACGATACGTGCCTCGCTACCCCTTCTGTCACTAGGTGAGGTCACCGCACGGTATGAACCCAAAACTAAGCACTTCTCCCATTGCAAGAATCATAGATCTAGTTGGCCAAACAAAACCCACAACTCGAAGAGAATTACAAGGATATGAAATCATGCATAAGAGAGATCATAAGAAACTCAAAGAAGATTCATAGATAATCTGATCATAAATCCACAATTCATCGGATCTCGACAAACACACCGCAAAAGAAGATTACATTGGATAGATCTCCATGAAGATCATGGAGAACTTTGTATTGAAGATCCAAGAGAGAAAAGAAGCCATCTAGTTACTAGCTATGGACCCGTAGGTCTAGGGTGAACTACTCACGCATCATCGGAGAGGTCATGGTGTTGATGGAGAAGCCTTCCGTGTCCGAATCCCCCCTCCGGCAGGGCACCAGGACGTGCCCCAGATGGGATCTTGCGGAGACAGAAGCTTCCGGCGACGGAAAAGTGATTACAATGCTCCCTCGATTTTTTTGGGAATATTTGGGAATTTATAGGCGCAAGATCTAGGTCAGGGGACCTCCAGGGGGGCCACAAGCCTGCATGGCGCCCTCCCCCCCCCCCCCCCGGGCCGCGGGGTGGGGGCTTGTGGGGCCCCTGGGGCTCTTCTGGGTTGGCCCCCAAGCTCTCCGATCTTCTTCCGTTCGAGAAAAAATATTTTCGAAGATTTTCTTCCGTTTGGACTCCGTTTCAAAATCTCGTCTGAAAGGGGTCAAAAACATGGAAAAAACAGGAACTGGCACTTGGCACTGAGTTAATAAGTTAGTCCCAGAAAATAAATAAAAGGCATGCAAAACTTCCAAAGTTTGACAAGATAATAGCATGAAACCATCAAAAATTATAGATACGTTGGACACGTATCAAGGCCCTCAAACTTTGCCTTCGTAACAAGGAAAAGGATCTGGAGGTTTTCCTATCGCAACGCACCAAGGGGCTAGTGGACGGCCACAATTTTGCTCTTGCCGCCCCCAGTTGAAAGAGGTGTCTAACGAGCTTGCTGTCGCGGCTGCCGTCACGACCAAGCTGGAGGCCCAGCTGAGCACCTTGATGAAGGAACTTGCTAAAAATGGCGAGGAGACTAAGGCTCTCAAAGAAGAGGTGCGGAAAGTGCAAACCACGTTGGAAGAGGCACACTCGCAATTTTCTTCCAAGAGCTAAGACCTCGACACCGCCAACAATACCATCTCCGAATTGCAATCCAAGCTTGCTTCGCTGGAGCAGAAAATTGAATCTGTCGGTGTTCGATAGGAGCTGTTGCAGAAGGACCTGACGAATGCACAGACTCTCCAAAAGGAGGTGGAATACAAACTGGATAACCAGATCAAGCAGCGGAACCTCTGGATCAGGAGCATGGTTGACAACGCTGAGTGCCTCACCACCTAGCTTGTGAGCATGAACATGAAGAGTTGGGCCTTCTCCGTCGGCTGACATGAGGTCCCAAGCGTCAAGCTAACACTCTTCTTCGAGGGCTTGATCGATGGGCTAAAGACGTATGAGGATGACAGGACGGTCTACTTCGCCAACGAATCCCGGAAGTTGGCTCGTGATGTCCTCTTCATGGTCTTGAGCAACCTCGCCTTCTTCCACCCGGAGCTCGACCTCTCCGATGGTTTCAAGAAGCTTCCGGTTCGCGCTGATGCCTCTGCTGCCGCGGACAAGGCGCACCCTTTTTCCAACAGGATCCTTGCGGTCTCACGTGTCCAAGGAGGCCGCCGAAGTTAGCTTCGACCCACTCTTGTTGTCACCATGTTTTCCTGCACTTAAGACATAATGTGTATCTTGTATTAATCCATGCACTTTCTTTGCCTTGTACTGAACTAATGTCTTTATGTAATCGCATGCCATCCCCCTTTGCTTTTCTTCCAGTATTCATATGACTGCATTCTTTGAGCGCTTTAGTTGTCCGTCAACATCGTGTTGCCGCAATTGCCTCGAGGAATGGGTCTTGGCATTCTGCAAGCGGGGACACGCTGCCGGCGAGCTTTTCCTCATCGGTCTTTGATGCTGCCGCAGGTTTCATTGAGCAGGCTCGAAACAAAACAGGGGTGTGATCAGGCAGACAACGAGGTTCCATTATGCACTAAATTTTACCATACAAAAACCTCGGTTGCAAAGGGGAATATTCAAGATCTAAGCTTTTTAACGAAAACTGATGGTCATGTCGACTTATCTTTCGTTTAATCTTTTTTCTATCTTGGTGCTTGTCCGGCCACATTCACCGTTCCCTCCTTCTTCCATCAGTGTTCCTCCCCTCTGCGCTCCTCAGTGCATGCATGGTGTAAACCATGGCTGTTCTGAGAGAAAGAGAAGGACGAATAGGGAGGAAATTGAGGTACTTGGGGAAATGTTAGTTATAAGCATGGTCTACGGCAATAGCTTGCTGCACCAACGCAAGCGTTCACAACTTAACCAGAAGGGGAAGTATAGCAAACTTGCTCGGTCGAAACTTCCTTCTTCTCATGCTTGCACAATGGTCCCATAAATACGACAACGTTGGAAATGCTTGGTAATGGGATCTCGTTGTGGCCCGTTCTCCGGGTTTGCTGGTCAACGGATCCGCTCGAGCGTTTGTCTTGGAACTTACCAACGTGGGGCAAATGCAGGACCTAGCCACACACAGTCTCATCGACGTTGGCGGCTCCGCCGTGACGCATAACCGACCATGGGTGAGGAAGGAGAAGAAAGGGAGGGTATCGTGTATACCTTTCCTCCTTTCCTGTCCATCCAATCCTAGTCGTACCTCCCAAGGGGTTAGGTGGGCTAGTTCGACGATTGTGATGGGGACGGTGTCGTTGCCTAATTTTCTTCTTCCTCCACCAAGGTCGTCAGCGTGGCCGCGCCATCCGTGTCGGACACAGCCGCCACGGCGTGGATGCTCCTCACTGTCGTTGACGCAACCACGACGGTGGTGCGTGGTAGGGTCGGACAGGAGAAAAGCTCGTAAGGTGGCAATGTTCTTCTTCCTCGACGTTCAGGCAGAGGGAATGATGATGAAGATCGATGTAGCGCATCACAATCTCGGGTTTGCGCGAATGAAGCCCCCTGCCTGGCACGCCAAATATATCGGTCCAGATATACGCTCGATCACCTATGAGACCCTTGGTCCCTTTGTGGTTTGGTGAGGCGATTGTGTGGCACAAAGAGCAGAAACTATGAGGTAGCACGATGATGAGACTCGGGGGATTTTACCTAGGTTCGGGCCACTATGAAGTGTAAGACTCTACTTCTGCATTGGTGGATTGATTGGGGAAGATGGAGCTCGCACAATATTATCCCCGACAAGGGTTCTCGTGGAGACCTTGTGTGTGAGTACAAATGAATGCTCCGAGTGTCGAACCTTTGCTAGGTTGCCTCGGGCCTCCTTTTATAGCTCAAGGGGCATCCACACTAGCAAACAGACATGGTTAAATAGCTAACAGTGCTATCATACCTAACTTTGATGCTTAAGACAAAGCTCCATAAATGCGGCCTTAGGTGGCGAGCGAGGGTGTGTTCCCGGCAAGCTCATGGCACCTATGAACTGGTCGTGGCTTTGGGGTCTTGACATGCCTCTGAATGGGTGTCAGCTGGTCATAGTCTATCTTCTAGCGCGCCACCACGTACTTAGCGAGATCCACCTAACCATCTGGGAGCTAGATGTTGGGAAACGTAGCATAAATTCAAAAATTTCCTATGGCATATTCAGATCTTCCTATGGAGAGACCAGCAACGAGAGAGGGGAGAGTGCATCTTCATACCTTTAAAGATCGCTAAGCGGAAACGTTGCTAGAACGCGGTTGATGGAGTCGTACTCGCGGCGATTCAGATCGCGGTGTGATTCCGATCTAGTGCCGAACCACGGCACCTCCGTGTTCAACACACGTGCAGCCCGGTGACGTCTCCTGCACCTTGATCCAGCAAGGAGGAGGGAGAGGTTGGGGAAGATCTCCGACAGCATGAAGGTATGGTGTCAACGGAGAGACGAGGTCTCCCGGCAGGGCTTCGCCAAGCACCGTGGGAGAGGAGGAAGAAGAAGAGCAGGGTTGTGCCGAGAGAGAGATGGAAAACCTTATCTCCAAAGGCCAAAAACCCCACTATATATAGGGGGAAGGGAGGGATTGCGCCCCCTTTAGGGTTTCCCCCTTCAGGGGGGCTGCAGCCCTAGATGGGAGAGGGGGCGGCGGCCAGAGAGGAGAAGGGGGTGGCGCACCCCTAGGTGGGCCTTAGGCCCACCAGCACCTAGGGTTTGCCCTCACTCCCTCTCTGGTGCGCCTGGGATGAGAGTGGGGGGCGCACCATCCCACCTAGGGGCCGGTTCCCTTCCGCACTTGGCCCATGTAGCCTTCCGGGCCTTGTGGCCCCTCCCGGTGGGCCTCCAGAACCCTTCCGGTGGTCCCGGCACTTTGCCTGTGGTGCACGAAACATTTCCGGCGTCCAAACCCATCCATCCTATATATCAATCGTTACCTCCGGACCATTCCGAAGCTCCTCGTGACGTCCCGGATCTCATCCGGGACTTCGAACAACCTTCGGTAACCTCAGATAACAATTCCCTATAACCCTAGCATCATCGAACCTTAAGTGTGTAGACCCTACGGGTTCGGGAATCATGCACACATGACCGAGACACTCTCCGGCCAATAACCATCAGCGGGATCTGGATATCCATGGTGGCTCCCACATGTTCCACGATGATCTCATCGGATGAACCACAATGTCAAGGATTCAAACAATCTCGTATACAATTCCCTTTGTTTGTCGGTATAGAACTTGCCCAAGATTCGATCGTCGGTATACCTATACCTTGTTCAATCTCGTTACTGGTAAGTCTCTTTACTCGTTTCGTCGCACATCATCCCATGACTAACTCCTAGTCACACTGAGCTCATTATGATGATGTTCTACCGAGTGGGCCCATAGATACCTCTCCGTCACACGCAGTGACAAATCCCGATCTTGATTCGTACCAACCCAACAGACACTTTCGGAGATACCCGTAGTGCACCTTTATAGTCACCAAGTTACGTTGTGATGTTTGATACAACCAAAGCACTCCTACGGTATCCGGGAGTTGCACAATCTCACGGTCGAAGGAAAAGATACTTGACATTAGAAAAGCTTTAGCATACGAACAACACGATCTATTGCTATGCTTAGGATTGGGTCTTGTCCATCACATCATTCTCCCAATGATGTGATCCCGTTATCAATGACATCTAATGTCCATGATCAGGAAACCATGATCATCTATTGATCAACGAGCTAGCTAACTAGAGGCTTGCTAGGGACACATTGTGATCTATTTATTCACACATGTATTATTGTTTCCTGTTAATACAATTATAGCATGAACAATAGAAGATTATCATGAACAAGGATATATGATAATAACCATTTTATTATTTCCTCTAGGGCATATTTCCAACACTCGACACCACATCGATAGGTGTCTGGTGTAGCGATGAGGTGGAGCGGTGGAAGGCTGGCCCGCACTTGCTCGGGAGGTGCCTTGCCAGGTCTTGGTCTTCTAGATGCGCTCCTTGACCTCTTGTAGAGTGGCTTTTCTGGACCGGGCCAAGTCTTGATGGAGTAGTAGCATTCCCGAGCAACCATATACCGACAGGTCGGTGGCTTGTCATGCGTGCACAAGTCACGGGAAATAAACACCCCTATTTGTGTACCCCGACAAGTACTGTTACAAATGGATTCATATTTTATTATCATATAAGGTACTGTATTCTAACTTCTTCATGACTTATACCCCGTGAAATAATCCATGGCATCATCGAAACAAGCAAACTATGCAAGCAAAAATACAATCTGTCTAAAACAGAATTGTCTTTAAAAATATAGTTAACTGCCATACTTCTGTAATGTAGCGACCCGACCCAAAACAAATCAAGCCTCTATGTATCTGTGCCATCCCTGGATCAGTATGCTGGCACAAACAATACATCAATGTATATATCAAAGTGCAATCACATGTAAATAACGTAAAACTAATATATACCTCAAAATCTCAGCGGAAACAGTCAAAGGGGGTGGAGTCCCAATAAACACCAACGGCAGGTTGAGTGCAGACCGTAACCCTAAATCATACTCTTACTCATCGAAGAAAGTATCTGCAACATAAGACGTTGCAGCCGAGTAGGTCAGCATATTGAATATGCCGGCAAGTCACAAAAGAGAGGGTGAAAATATCATCTCTATACTATATGCATATATGGCAGGTGGGGTTGTAGTTTAAGTTTTGCGTAAAGCAAATTTTCCTACAACAAGAGAGAGGTAAAATTAAAATATTACTACATTGTTGGTTGTTAATGAGAAAGGTTCCACCAAACATTTCTCATACCCAAGTTATCAATATTACCCACATCAATAATAAATGGTGTTGAGAATTCCTGATAACTTCAGTTCCCTCGGCTCAAGTTGTCCATGACCGTGGACACGGCTAATCGCACTTCAGGGTGTTTGAGAACCGGATGATCAAAACATGGTCTTTCAACGGGTTCCTCTGAGCATCTGTCGGTGCGCATCCAATCCTACCATTTCGTAGCACCGCCCGTCCAGAGTCACCACGTTGTCCAACCAAGCCAGAGCCCATAATGACTTGTGGTTGTGCATGTAAGCCTTGGGTCTTGAAATATCCATCCATCTCTTTGAGCCTTGGTGAAGCTTTCCGCAAGATGTCATGGCGCTTCTCCATGCATCCCGGGTCCCCCGCTGGTTTTTCCTAGGGAGCCCATCTGAACCGTCCTTCACCCATAGGTATATTTCATTCTGAGGTCTTGCAAGTCTTGGAGTCTTCGGGTCTTGATTATTAAGTTTCTCACAACACTCATGATAAACACTCAACCAAACCCCGTCTACTAGGAGCATAGCAAAAATAACGCCCCGGTAAAAGTAACAAGGGTTTAGGGATGCCTATCATAACATACTACTCAATAACCAAAGTTTCCAAGTGCCTACTTGCATGCAATTTAGGTGAAGAAGGTAGAGCTACAATGCATATAAAACATAGGTAAAAACATGATCAACGTGACTTGCCTCGTAAGGTTGATGGAGATAGATATCGTTCTCAAGAAATAACTTGATAGAACTATTCGTCACTCTCCAATGAAATCTATATAATCAAACATAGTATTCATATAAGCAATCATACTAGCAATCTTCCTAGCAATCAATATCACCACAAAAAATATAATTTAACCAATAAATCAAATCAAACGAGAATCCGAAATAAAGTTCGAAGGGAAACTAGGGAGTCTTCTACTACAACAATCACAAAATAGTTTTTTTTGTTCTAATTAAATATAACAGAAAATAAAACACTATAATAGTAAAATAACAGAAAATAAAATATAAAATTAACTAAGATAACAGAAAGTATTTTTAATAAAACTATATTATTTTGAAAGTATTTTCAAATAGGACATCAAACTAGCAACGAAATCAATTTGCAAATTATTACCGAACTAGAATTGATTTCATGCTATCAAATAAAATAAAATTTTGTTGTTGTTGAAAACCTACTATTAACTAACAGAAAAACAAAATATAACCTTTCACAAGTATGAAACAAAATAAATTAAAAACAATTATAGCAAGAGAAATAGCAATAATCCTAAACGAACTAAAACAGAATCTGTTTTACATGAAATAATGAGTTAATATATTCCAAAACTTCTGAAATTTTACCTACTAATAAATAAAATAACTAGTGATTAGTAGCAACAAGAATCAATTAAAAATCTATTTTTAAACTCCGGATATTAACAAAACAAGATTTAAAGCAAATCTGTTTAAATGCAAAATTTAAATTTTCAAACATGGTCAAATTTTATATCTACATAAACTACATAAAATTTGTGATTCAACGCAAAAAAGAATCACCTAAATTGGAGTTAAATACTAATAGATATGAATTTTATAAATTTGCTCTTTTTCTGGAAAAAAACTGTTACGAGATTTTTTTTGAAGCTCACCGGAGTTAGTCGCCGAAGTTGGAGAAGACGATGGGAAGGTGGCTCTGGTGGTGTAGGGGCGGCGGGGTGGTCCAGGTTGCGGAGGGGATCTCGGGCGTCATCCTGGTAGCGTCACGAGGGTCCTAGGGCGAAGGGAGGTGGCGCGGTAGGAGCTCCTGGCTTCGGCCTGAGCAGGATCTCCGGCGAGGTGGTTGGCGCTGCTAGAGGCGAGGAGAGGCACGGGTCTTGGTAAAAATGGAGAGAGGAGGGGGTGGGGATCATTTATAGGGCGACGGGAGGCGAGTGGAAGGAAAGGATGCGGAGATCGGGGAAAGCAAGGATCTGGCGCCATGGGACCTTCCTCGAAGCTAACCGTTCACAAAATAAAACTTTATAAATTTATTTATTTTAAATCCAATAAAAATCCAACTTTTGTCTTTAAATTTTGGCACTCTTTTTCTACTGACTTTTATTTTTTTGGGGTGTCATGTCACCTCCTCTCATTTCTTGCTTGGCAAGTATTTGTCAGGAAAATTTTTGTGGTTCAAATCTTGTGCCAAAAAAAATTCGAATCAAATACCGAAAGAAATTCAAATGCCACCATGACTCAAGTTCTTTATAGTTGAAGAAGTCATGTTATCTTCTCTCATTGATTTTAAATGGATGAATTTGAATTCACACGAAAAAGGGGAAATTCATTTTATTCCCTCTCAATCGAAAGTTTTAAAACGTTTCAAATTTCACTCAAGTTTCAATCACTCGGACAAACAAACAATCAATCTAGTAATTATATTAACATTCCAAAATTTGGGATGTTACATGTAACCCCAAACATTCTGAAACATTAGGCATACTTGGGGAATTTGTATAGAAATAATTTGTAAAAAAAATAGATCAAAAACAATTTCCAGTAAAATCAGAGAAATTATGCACTAGACGCTAAAGTTTGTGTTTTTGCACCGTATCAATTCTACTCATCATGCAAGTCATCCCAAAGGCTTTACGTGTCACAAATACTAATTTAAACACAAAAACACAATCATTACAGTATAAATAATCATATTATGACACGCAAACATAAAGTAAGAAAATTAAAATTAAATATAATTATTGGGTTGCCTCCTAACTAGCGCTATTGTTTTATGCCCTAGCTAGGCATAATGCATATGATCAAGTGTTATCATCCTCGGTCATAAGGGATCCAATCCCCTTTACAAACTTGCTATCCCTTATGCAAAGGACATCAAACTTTTGTTCTATGGTATCAAGTCTCCTATTTTGTAGCACGATGTTTCCACGAAAATCGCACCGACAACGGTCATGCCGGTGTCTCCGATGTGGTTTCCTTGTCGAGGCATCATCCTTGCAGTTTGCGTCATCATGCCCGGGCTGCTCCGGGGAAACCCTAGATCTCGGCCTCCTGGATCGTATGATGATGACACATTTAGTGTCGCTCTCCCTTATGGGCGCATCACTTTGGAGCAAGTGCTAGCTGGAGGGGACAAGAGGAGGAGCAGTGTTACATCTACCGCAAGGCCGGCGGTGGATCCCAACTGCATGGCGCTCCAAAGTTTCGTCAACGGCGATACATGCAGGATGGTGGCGTTGTCTGATGTCATGGTGACGTCGATTGCACGCCTGGTAAGGTTGGTGCGTGAGTAACTGCTCTAGAGATGGATCAGTGAAAGACGGTGGCGACGGCCTATGAGAGTGTGCCAAACCCGAATTGTGGCCCAGTCCCAGCATTATGGCTTGCTGGGGCATCCGGCTTTATATGTTAGACTTTGGTACGATGCTTGTTTGGTATTTGACTCAGACATTCACACCCCTTCATCAAGGGATAGGAGTAGCGACATGTGTTGCCAAAATGGTGGCTTCAGGCTTACTGATGTATTTGTTGGGGAACGTCGCATGGGAAACAAAAAAATCCTACGCGCACGAAGACCTATCATGGTGATGTCCATCTACGAAAGGGGATTTCCGATCTACGTACCCTTGTAGCTCGCACAGCAAGAAGCGTTAAGAAACGTGGTTGATGTAGTGGAAGGTCCTCACGTCCCTCGATCCGCCCCGCGAACCGTCCCGTGATGCGTCCCACGATCTGCTCCGATCTAGTGCCGAACGGACGGCACCTCCGCGTTCAGCACACGTACAGCTCGACGATGATCTCGGCCTTCTTGATCCAGCAAGATAGACGGAGAGGTAGATGAGTTCTCCGGCAGCATGACGGCGCTACGTAGGTTGGTGGTGATCTTTCTCAGCAGGGCTCTGCCTGAGCTCCGCAGAAACGGTGCAGGTATGTGGTCGGGCTGCCGTGGCAAAGTTGTCTCAAATCAGCCCTAATACCTCAATATATATAGGAGGGAGGGGAGGGGCCTTGCCTTGAGGCTCAAGGATCCCCAAGGGGTTCGGCCGAACGGGGGGGATCCTCCTCCAATCCTCGTCCAAATAGGATTGGAAGGTGGAGTCCTTCCCTTCCTTCCCACTTCCCCTTTTTTCTCTTTGATTTTTCTTATCTGCTATGCAGGGGCCTTCTTGGGCTTGCCCACCAGCCCACTAAGGGCTGGTGCGGCACCCCTAAGGCCTATGGGCTTCCCCAGGGTGGGCTGCCCCCCCCCCCCCCCGGTGAACATCCGGAACCCATTCGTCACTCCCGGTACATTCCCGGTAATGCCGAGAACTTTCCGGTAATCAAATGAGGTCATCCTATATATCAATCTTCGTCTCCGGACCATTCCGGAAACCCTCGTGACGTCCGTGATCTCATCCGGGACTCTGAACAACATTCGGTAACCAACCATATAACTCAAATACGCATAAAACAACGTTGAACCTTAAGTGTGCAAACCCTGCGGGTTCGAGAACTATGTAGACATGACCCGAGGGACTCCACGGTCAATATACAATAGAGGGACCTGGATGCCCATATTGGATCCTACATACTCTACGAAGATCTTATCGTTTGAACCTCAGTGCCAAGCATTCATATAATCCCGTATGTCATTCCCTTTGTCCTTTTGTGTGTTACTTGCCCGAGATTCGATCGTCAGTATCCGCATACCTATTTCAATCTCGTTTACCGGCAAGTCTCTTTACTCGTTCCATAATACAAGATCCCATGACTTACACTAAGTCACACTGCTTGCAAGGCTTGTGTGTGATGTTGTATTACCGGGTGGGCCCCGAGATACCTCTCCATCACATGGAGTGACAAATCCCAGCCTTGATCCATACTAACTCAACGGACACCTTTGGAGATACCTGTAGAGCATCTTTATAGTCACCCAGTTATGTTGTGACGTTTGATACACACAAGGTATTCCTCTGGTGCCAGTGAGTTATATGATCTCATGGTCATAGGAATAAATACTTGACATGCAGAAAAACAGTAGCAACAAAATGACACGATCAACATGCTATGTTCATTAGTTTGGGTCTAGTCCATCACATGATTCTCCTAATGATGTGATCCCGTTATCAAGTGACAACACTTGCCTATGGTTAGGAAACCTTGACCATCTTTGATCAACGAGCTAGTCAACTAGAGGCTTACTAGGGACAGTGTTTTGTCTACGTATCCACACAAGTATTGTGTTTCCAATCAATACAATTATAGCATGGATAATAAACGATTATCATGAACAAGGAAATATAATAATAACTAATTTATTATTGCCTCTAGGGCATATTTCCAACAGTCTCCCACTTGCACTAGAGTCAATAATCTAGTTCACATCACCATGTGATTCTAACGAATCTAACACCCATATAGTTCTGGGGTCTGATCATGTCTTCCTCGTGAGAGAGGTTTTAGTCAACGGTTCTGAAACTTTCAGATCCGTGTGTTCTTTACAAATATTTATGTCATCTTATAGATGCTGCTACTACGTGCTATTCGAAAATACTCCAAATATCTACTCTACTATACGAATCTGTTTCACTACTCATAGTTATTCAGATTAGTGTCAAAGCTTGCATCGACGTAACCCTTTACGACAAACTCTTTAACCACCTCCATAATCGAGAAAAAATTCCTTAATCCATTAGTTACTAAGGATAACTTTGAACGTTGCTAGTGATTTAAACATGGATCACTCTTTGTACCTCTTAACAGACTTGCTGCAAGGCACACATCAGATGCGGTACTCAGGATGGCATACTTTAGAGTCTACTGCCAAGGCATAGAAGACGACCTTCGTCTATTCTCTTTATTCTGCCGTGGTCGGGTTTTGAGTCTTACTCAAAATTCACACCTTACAACACAGTCAAGAACTCCTTCTTTGCTGATCTATTTTGAACTCCTTCCAAAACTTGTCAAGGCATGCATGTTGTTGAAACTTCTATTAAGTGTTTCGATCTATATCCATAGATCTTAATGCTCAACGTTCAAGTAGCTCAATCCAGGTATTCCTTTGAAAAACTCCTTTCAAACAACCTTTTATGCTTCACAGAAATTCTACATTACTTCTGATCAACAATATGTCAACCACATATACTTATCAGAAATTCTATAGTGCTCCCACTCACTTCTTTGGAAATACAAGTTTCTCATAAACCTTGTACAAACCCAAAATCTTTGATCATCTCATCAAAGTGTATATTCCAACTCCGAGATGCTTGCACCAGTCCATTAAAGGATCGCTGGAGCTTGCATACTTGTTAGTATCCTTAGGATCGACAAAACCTTCTGGTTGTATCACATACAATTTTTCCTCAAGGAAAACGTCAAGGAAACAATGTTTTGACATCCCATGTGCAATATTTCATAAATAATGCAGCAACTACTAACATAACTCTAACAGACTTTTAGCATCGCTACGAGTGAGAAAGTCTCATCATAGTCAACTATTTGATTTTGTCGGAAACATCTTTGCGACAAGTCGAGCTTTTCTTAATAGTGATTTATCACCATCATCGTCTGTCTTCCTTTTAAAGATCCATCTTTACTTAATAGTCTTACTACCATCAAGCAGTTCCTCCAAAGTCTACACTTTGTTCTCACACATCGATTCTCTCTCGGATTTCATGGCCTCCAGACATTTGTCGGAATCCGGGCCCACCATTGCTTCTCCATAGCTCGCAGGTTCATTGTTGTTCAACAACATGACTTCCAAGACAGGGTCACGTACCACTCTGCAGCGTACGCGACCTTGTCGACCTACGAGGTTTTTAGTAACTTGATCCCAAGCTCAATGATCACCATCATCAGTTTTTCTACTTCAATTGGTGTAGGCGCCACAGGAACAACTTCCTGCGCCCTGCTACACTCTGGTTGAAGTGATGGTTCAATAACCTCATCAAGTTCTATCACCCTCCCACTCAATTCTTTCGAGAGGAACCTTTCCTCGAGAAAGGACCCGTTTCTAGAAACAATCACTTTGCTTCCAGATCTGAGATAGGAGATGTACCCACCTGTTTTGGATATCCTATGAAGATGCATTTATCCACTTTGGGTTCGAGCTTATCTTACCAAAACTTTTTCACATAAGTGTCGCAGCCCCAAACTTTTCAAGAAACGACAGCTTAGATTTCTCTAAACCTCTGTCATCTCAACAGAACTATGTGGTGCCCTATTTAAAGTGAATGCGGTTGTCTCTAATGCATAACCCATAAATGATAGTGGTAATTCGATAAGAGACATCATAGCATGCACCATATCAAATAGGTCGCGGCTATGACACCATCACACCATGGTGTTCTTGGTGGCATGAATTGCGAAACAAGTTCCACATTGTCTTAACTGTGTACCAAAACTCGCAACTCAGATAATCATCTCTATGATCATATCATAGACAGTTTATCCTCTTGTTACGATGAACTTCACTCTGAAACAGAATTGAACTTTTTCAATATTTCAGACTTGTGATTCATTAAGTAAATACTCCTATATCTACTCAAATCGTCATTGAAGTAAGAACATAATGATATCCACTGCGTGCCTCAGCACCCATTGGACTGCATACATCGAAATGTATTACTTCCAACAAGTTACTATATTGTCTCATCTCAATGAAAACAAGGCCTTGCTCATGTGGTATGATTTGCATGTCACAAGTGATTCAAAATCAAGTGAGTATAAAGATCCATCAGTATAGAGCCTCTTCATGCAATTTATACCAACACGACTCAAGCGGCAGTGTCACAAGTAAGTGGTACTATCATTATTACCTTGTATCTTTTGGCACCAATATCATGAACATGTGTAACACTACGATCGAGATTCAATAAACCATTGAAGGTGATTATTGAAGCAAATAGAGTAACCATTATTCTCTTTAAATGAATAATTGTATTGCAATAAACACGATCCAATCATGTTCATGCTTAACGCAAGCACCAAATAACAATTATTTAGGTTTAACACCAATCTCGATGGTAGAGGGAGCGTGCGACGTTTGATCATATCAACCTTGGAAACACTTCCAACACGTATCGTCACCTCGCCTTAACTAGTCTCCGTTTATTCCGTAGCTTTCATTTTGTGTTACTAATCACTTAGTGACCGAACCGGTATCCAATACCCTCGCGCTACTAAGAGTACTAGTAAAGTACACATCAACATCATGTATATCAAATATACTTCTGTCGACTTTGCCAGCCTTCTTATCTACCAAGCATCTAGGGTAGCTCCGCCTCACTGACCGTTCCCCTCATAACAGAAGCACTTAGTCTCGGGTTTGGGTTTAATCTTGGGTCTCTTCATTAGTGCAGCAATTGTTTTGTCGTTTCACGAAGTATCCCTTTTAGCCCTTGCCTTTCTTGAAACTTAGTGGTTTTACTAACCATCAACTATTGATGCTCCTTCTTGATTTCTACTTTCGCAGTGTCAAACATTGTGAATCGCTCAAGGATCATTGTATCTATCCTTGATATGTTATAGTTCATCACGAAGCTCTCACAGCTTGGTGGCAGTGACTTTGGAGAACCATCACTATCTCATCTGGAAGATTAACTCCCACTTGATTCAAGCGATTGTCGTACTCAGACAATCTCAGCACACGCTCAACTATTGAGCTTTTCTCCTTTACTTTGTGGACAAAGAATCTTGTCGGAGGTCTCATACCTCTTAACAAGGGCACAAGCATGAAATCACAATTTCATATCTTTAGAACATCTCTTATGTTCCGTGACGTTTCAAAACGTCTTCAGCGCCTTGCTTCTAAGCCATTAAGTATTTTGCACTGAACTATCGCATAGTCATCAGAAACGTGTATGTCAGATGTTCACAACATCCACAGACGACGCTCGAGGTGCAGCACACCTAGTGGTGCATTAAGTACATAAGCCTTCTGCGCAGCAACGAGGACAATCCTCAGTTTTACAGACTCAGTCCGCAAAGTTGCTACTATCAACTTTCAACTAAATTTTCTCTAGGAACATATAAAACAGTAGAGCTATAGCGCAAGCTACATCGTAATTCGCAAAGACCATTAGACTATGTTCATGATAATTAGTTCAATTAATAATATTACTTAAGAACTCCCACTCAAAAAGTACATATCTCTAGTCATTTGAGTGGTACATGATCCAAATCCACTATCTCAAGTCCGATCATCACATGAGTCGAGAATAGTTTCAGTGGTAAGCATCTCTATGCTAATCATATCAACTATACGATTCATGCTCGATCTTTCGGTCTCTTGTGTTCCGAGGCCATGTATGTACATGCTAGGCTCGTCAAGTTTAGCCCGAGTGTTCCGCGTGTGCAACTGTTTTGCACCCGTTGCATGTGGACGTTGAGTCTATCACACCCGATCATCACGAGGTGTCTCGAAACGACGAACTGTAGCAACGGTGCACAGTCGGGGAGAACACCATTTCGTCTTGAAATTTTAGTGAGAGATCACCTCATAATGCTACCGTCGTTCTAAGCAAAATAAGGTGCATAAAGGATTAACATCACATGCAATTCATAAGTGACATGATGTGGCCATCATCATGTGCTTCTTGATCTCCATCACCAAAGCACCGACACGACCTTCTTGTCACCGGCGTCACACCATGATCTCCATCATCATGATCTCCATCAACGTGTCGCCATCGGGGTTGTCGTGCTACTCATGCTATTACTACTAAAGCTACGTCCTAGCAATATAGTAAACGCATCTGCAAGCACAAACGTTAGTTTAAATACAACCCTATGGCTCCTGTCGGTTGCCGTACCATCGACGTGAAAGTCGATATTAACTATTACAACATGATCATCTCATACATCCAATATATCACATCACATCATTGGCCATATCACTTCACAACCATACCCTGCAAAAACAAGTTAGACGTCCTCTAATTGTTGTTGCATGTTTTACGTGGTTGCCATGGGTATCTAGTAGGATCGCATCTTACTTACGCAAACACCACAACGGAGATGTATGAATTGCTATTTAACCTCTCTCTCCAAGGACCTCCTCGGTCAAATCCGATTCAACTAAAGTTGGAGAAACCAACACTCGCCAGTCATCTTTGAGCAACGGGGTTGCTCGTAGCGATGAAACCAGTCTCTCGTAAGCGTACGAGTAATGTCGGTCCGAGCCGCTTCGATCCAACAATACCGCGGATTCAAGAAAAGACTAAGGAGGGCAGCAAATCGCACATCACCGCCCACAAAACTTTTGTGTTCTACTCGAGATAACATCTACACATGAACCTAGCTCATGATGCCACTATTGGGGAACGTCGCATGGGAAACAAAAAATTTCCTACCCGCACGAAGACCTATCATGGTGATGTCCATCTACGAGAGGGGATTTCCGATCTACGTACCCTTGTAAATCGAACAGCAGGAAGCGTTAAGAAACGCGGTTGATGTAGTGGAACGTCCTCACATCCCTCGATCCGCCCCGCGAACCGTCCCACGAACCGTCCCGCGATCCGTCCTACGATCCCCTCCGATCTAGTGCCGAACGGACGGCACCTCCGCATTCAGCACACGTACAGCTCGACGATGATCTCGGACTTCTTCATCTAGCAAGAGAGACGGAGAGGTAGAAGAGTTCTCCGGCAGCATGACGGCACTCCGGAGGTTGGTGGTGATCTTATCTCAGCAGGGCTCCGCCCGAGCTCCGCAGAAACGCGATCTAGAGGAAAAACCGTGGAGGTGGTCGGGCTGCCCTCGCAAAGTTGTCTCAAATCAGCCCTAATACCTCAATATATATAGGAGGAGGGGAGGGGCCTTTCCTTGAGGCTCAAGAAGCCCCAAGGGGTTCGGCCGAAGGGGGGGAGGAGGAATCGTCCTTCAATCCTAGTCCAACTAGGATTGGAAGGTGGAGTCCTTCCCTTCCTTCCCACTTCCCCTTTTTTCTCTTTGATTTTTCTTATCTCCTGCGCACGGGCCTTCTTGGGCTTGCCCACCAGCCCACTAAGGGCTGGTGCGTCACCCCTAAGGCCTATGGGCTTCCCCGTGGTGGGCTGCCCCCCCCCCCCCCTGTGAACATCCGGAACCCATTCGTCACTCCCGGTACATTCCCGGTAATGCCAAAAACTTTCCGCTAAACAAATGAGGTCATCCTATATATCAATCTTCGTCTCCGGACCATTACGGAAACCCTCGTGACATCCGTGATCTCATCCGGGACTCCGAACAACATTCGGTAACCAACCATATAACTCAAATACGCATAAAACAACGTCGAACCTTAAGTGTGCAGACCGTGCGGGTTCGAGAACTATGTAGACATGACCCGAGGGACTCCTCGGTCAATATCCAATAGCGGGACCTGGATGCCCATATTGGATCCTACATATTCTACGAAGATCTTATTGTTTGAACCTCAGTGCCAAGGATTCATATAATCTCGTATGTCATTCCCTTTGTCCTTCAGTATGTTAATTGCCCGAGATTCGATCGTCGGTATCCGCATACCTATTTCAATCTCGTTTACCTGCAAGTCTCTTTACTCGTTCCGTAATACAAGATCCCGTGACTTACACTAAGTCACATTGCTTGCAAGGCTTGTGTGTGATATTGTATTACCGAGTGGGCCCCGAGATACCTCTCCGTCACACGGAGTGACAAATCCCAGTCTTGATCCATACTAACTCAACGGACACCTTCGGAGATACCTGTAGAGCATCTTTATAGTCACCCAGTTACATTGTGACGTTTGATACACACAAGGTATTCCTCCGGTGCCAGTGAGTTATATGATCTCATGGTCATAGGAATAAATACTTGACACGCAGAAAAACAGTAGCAACAAAATGACACGATCAACATGCTACGTTAATTAGTTTGGGTCTAGTCCGTCACATGATTCTCCAAATGATGTGATCTCGTTATCAAGTGACAACACTTGCCTATGGTCAGGAAACCTTGACCGTCTTTGATCAACGAGCTAAACAACTAGAGGCGTACTAGGGACACTGTTTTGTCTATGTATCCACACAAGTATTGTGTTTTTAATCAATACAATTATAGCATGGATAAGAAACGATTATCATGAACAAAGAAATATAATAATAACTAATTTATTATTGCCTCTAGGGCATATTTCCAACAGTATTACCTTAAATGGTCTTTGTGATTAATTAATAAAATAGTTGCATGCATCACCCAGATGCAGAGGTCGGGGGTATATCCTCCTTTTCCAAAAGAAAATGTATGATATCTCATATTTGAACATATCCTAACATCTTAAAACCAAAACATTTGCTCCAAGTTAGCTAGTGGAGTGCAAGAAATGCAAAAAAATAGCTTGATTTCGGCATAAACAAAATAGGAATGATTTTCTCAATTTTTAAATGAAAAGACTTAGTATTTTTATGTCCTACAGTCCTACTTCTCACAACAAACTTCCACAAAAAACTTCTATAAATTTTCTGAATTCAGAAGCTTGAACAGTAGGATCATCAGAACCACTTCGTGTGGCACGCAGTTTACGCCCTAGATAGATCATTCGGTTGGTTTTAATACCTTTGTTTATTTTACCCCTCACACCTTGACTATTGCGCACAAGTTTAAATAGGCTTGTATTTCATTATTCTTTTGTAAAGTGTATTATTTTTGGCAGGGTGGCCAATCCCGGTAATTATATAAAATTTGGGTTGAAATTAACCTTGACTAATCTGATGATTATTAGCAGGTAAATCAATTAGGTGAATCTGATCCACATTTGATTGCACATGCAGATCAAGAGGTAATCCATTAATGGCATACACACAACAAATAACTAAAAAAGCAGCGGAGATTGGGTATGTACAATGGTGTAATTTTAGGAGTGTCATGTAGGATAAACGTTGATGCGAAGGAGAGAGAAATCATAAGAAAAGTCTTGTCTTCTCTTATTTAAGAAATGACCTCTTAGCATAATGTGTCTTATCATATTATTAAAAATAACTAGTTGTTGAGCATAAGACTAAGAGATGACCTATTGTTGACATGTTTTTTCATCATCTCTAAATTACATGTAAGCCTTAAGATAAAATTGTCTTATCAATCATTGTACATGCCTTAACTAATTGTTGGAAGGTTGACTCACATGATTCTTTTTCGTAACTAACTTCTTGAGATTTTGTTTTCTGACTGATTCACGCGTAAATTTGGGTTATTCGTGGTTTTTTCTAGGGGAGACGTGTGCGGTGAACAGTTAAAATGGAAATTAGAGAACCAGAAGAATATACCTTACGTTGTGAAATTTTAGCAAAAACTAAAATGCATCTCATATAAAGGAATGGAGGGAGTACTTGGGATTGGAGGCACTAGTTACTCGGAGTGGCGTTTTGGCTTTGGGATGTATATGCTCTCTATATCCCGGTGGTCCACGTGCACATGGGGATCTGAGCTAATGCCTCATTTTGACCATATACTGTTGTTTTGAAATGCAGTTGTAACTGTCAAAAGGTGTAGGCATTGTAGTGTACAGTTGGCTCGCTGACGGATGCAACCAGCCGTCAGGTCGAGCGTTGGGTTAGCTTGTCGTCCGTCTACCATGCACGTGTATGTACCGATGGAATATGATTAGGGACAAAGACTGAACCATGGTACAGATTTGTACGGGAGCTAATTTGACAGGATGGGTTAGTGAATGCGGCCCTGTAATAACTATTACTCACACCTTGCCATGCTTACTCTGCCATCGAAACTAAGGGGAAAATGTATGGTTTCAAGGGCACCATTGCAGTAGTGGCTACCGTGGTTAAGAACTATGTCGAACCATGCGGATTGGAGTAGTAAGAAATATTCTCTGCTTGATGCCATGATTTTTTTTAATCTAAGTCCTCGTGAAATTGTGGTAACATATCTGAATTTTTGTGGTAAGTCAATATAGCATGATGGTGAAGCATGCGTTGATGGAGTGCACTGCTCCAACAGTGAATGCGTTTCTAATTCGAACAACTTGTACATATACTTGACATGGAACGGGATGGATTGTGGTTGGGCTGATTTTTATGAACTCTTTCAACAGTGACACTGAAGCAGGCCCACAATGAAGATAAAAATGCATTTAGTGCAGAGAGTATTTGGTTTGGTCCCAACGGAAGGGAAGTGTGTGTGTTGTAGGATTGAGTGAAACAAGGTTTTTTGAATTTTATCTGCCTAGTAGATTTGCAGCAAATAATTGAGTCAAATAAGGGTTTAACACACATGATATAGCTTATATGTTACTCCCTCCGTTGTAAACTTGGAAATGAACTTACGGTTAGGAGTACATATTTCCGATACATGAAGTTGGCAGTAATATCAAGTCTCGAAACTGAGTAGAGATTGGTGCTATTGGAATGTGAGTGGGTCATAATATGTCTTGGAAACCATCGCTTGGAGCAAGTAATGCCTTGTCGGAACGGGTAGAAAAGTTTCATCAGATCATGAAATGCTGCCATGCATAGCTAGTTGATGTTGTTTTCAAGGATTATGGTTCGAACCATTGGCGGAAAGAATTAATACAGCATGGAGTCCAGGATTTAATGCACTAGGAAAGTGTGGCTGGCTTAGGTTTCACTGCGGCCTAACGTGCTCATTATTTGAAAGTGATACAAACCAAAAAGACGAAACACATGAGCGTCTTGTCTCCGTCTAGACTAACGACTGACAAACAGACTTGTGCTCATTCAATGAGGACCAGACGTGGCCATGGTACTGTTTCAAACAAAGAGAATACCTCAGAATACAGCTTGATGCACACATCTCTAGTATGAGGAGTGGTCCAGATTTCAAGATCATTTGGACCCTAGAGCCAAAATGGATATCAGCTAGTTACTAAACAATACTTGAAAGTTGAAACAAGTTAAGTTTTTCATTTTGGCAAAGCATCGAGCCAAAATAAGGAAATATATAGTGAACTACTCCCTCCGTTTCTAAATATAAGTCTTTTTAAGAACTTTACTACAAACTACTCCCTCCGTTTCTAAATATAATTTTTTTGAAGACATTACTACAAATTACTCCCTCCGTTCTTAAATATAAGTCTTTCTAGATGTTCCGCTAAAAGACTAAATACGAATGTATATAGACATATTTTAGAATATAGATTCACTGATCTTGCTCCGTATGTAGTCCTCAAGTGAAATCTTTAAAAAGACTTATATTTTGGATGTATATAGACATATTTTGCATCGTATGTAGTCCTAGTGAAATCTTTAAAAAGACTAATATCTAGAAACAGAGGGAGTAGAAGATTAAAGATTTGTTCAGCTTTACCCTGCACAGCAAGGTTGCACATACATATAAGGGGAATGAATTGGCAATGCAGCAAACATTTCGCATTAGTTACCAACTTCCAACTTCAATTCATCATCCACAGCTATTCTGCTTCTAAGGTCCAAACATTGCACTGGCATGATTAACCGGTTCAATTCATCATCCACGGCTGCTACACTTGCATAGGGATATGATGTGAGTTTCACAAGACTCAAAATAAGTACTCCCTCCATCCCAAATTAAGTGACTGAACTTTGTACTAACTTTAGTACAAAGTTAGTAGCCATTAGCAATTTAGCATACAGGTTCTGCTCTGCTCGAAAATACATATTATGTGCTCTAAGCTAAGCTGCTTCTACGGTCCAAAGGCACCCACAATTTAAAGTTTTTGTCTGGGAACACACGCACACACAAAAAGACTATGCCGAAGTTGAATTTGCAATTGGCATTAAAGGGTTATTTCCATTGACTCATCCATGAAGGCCAGCAACGGGCAAGTACCTACACAAATAAATAAATAAACAACAAGGACAATCCTCAACAACTCTCGAATTTGAGTTAAAACAGAATGAGATAAGAGAAATAACAGATGATTTCTTCATGAAGTTGTTTACAGCACAGGACAATCATCTACAACTTTCGAATTTGAGTTAAAACGTGTTGAATCTGAACTATGTTAAAAAGAAAGATGTTTACCTCTCTCAGGCCCAAGCTCAAGAATCATAAGAGACTCACATTGCTTCTTTACCCATGAAAGGGTAAGTGCCTACAACAAATAAAAAACATCACAATTAGAGTAGATGTATCTTTGGCTCCTGCAAAAACATGACTTATAATAGAGAGATGTTTACATTTCACAATGTCCTCTCCAAGATCCGATACAATTACAGTCAAGTTTCTAGTTCTCCGGTGATGTTTGATAGCATCAAATATTTTCACCTATAAAGCAATCCATAGAATTAACATACCGAAACATCTTTTTCGTAGTGCTATCGTCCGCATAAATTAAGTTACCATAGTTATAATATGTAATTAACTTACTGAAACATCTTTTTCTTCATATAAACATTTTCCTTGATGAAAATGATCCCAGCATATATCTATCAGCATCTGCTCCAACTGGCGAAATTACAGAAGTAAAGAGTGTCACATAAAAAACATGTAGAATATACCATACAACCAAGTGTACTCACCCTCGTATCTCTCCCTCTCGAGAGATTCTTTTCTTGTTCTGTGATTTTTGAAATATATAATGGCTACAACTCTCAAGATATTTCATCAAGAAGCACCTCCACTACAATATCCTTGTTCTGTGATTTTTGAAATATATAATGTCTACAACTCTAAAGATATTTCGTATAAAAAGCACCTCCACTAAACTAGCACACTCCATAATCCATACTCCAAATCCAGTAATAGCAAATGAACAATATTATATCTTCCCTTGGAAAGAACATACTCCATATACTATTAAATGAACGAGAATTATGTATACACTTATCATTATCAACGGAGTACCCTATGCTTCTTAATGCATATGCATACTCCTTTACTGAATTAACTGTGCATATGCCAGATACTCCAGCCAGGTGTACAATTCAACATATTTACACCCTACGTATTGAATGCTCTTTTCAAATCTTACCTACATGGTACATATGCACAAAACATACACTTGTCATGGCCGACCATAGGTGGGGCCATCATTATGTGTGCAGGGTTAGGGCACAGCCTGCAGCCTGGGATTTATCATTACTATTCCCTCCGCTCCTAAATATAAGTCTTTTTAGATATTTCAATAAGGACTACATACGGATGTATATAGACGTATTTTAGAGTGTAGGTTCACTCATTTTGCTCAGTATGTAGTCCATATTGAAATCTCTAAAAAGACTTATACTCCTTCCGTCCGGAAATACTTGTCGGAGAAATGGATAAAAATAGATGTATCTAGAACTAAAATACGTCTAGATACATCAATTTCTCCGACATGTATTTCCAGACAGAGGGAGTATTTAGGAACAGTGCAAGTAGATTGTTTAAGACAGAAAAGATTCAAAGTTTGTTAGGTAGGGTTCGGAGTTTTGTTAGGAATGGGTCTGATCCAACTTGGGGATCAAGTAGATGTTGTCCATATATTGGACAGCCGTGTATAAGCCTTAAAGGCATCAATCAATCTACAAATAAAACCAGAAAACAGAGGTTCACCCCTGGGCTGTAACACCGTCAAGAATAACAATCCATCCTGAAAGTTGATCTATCCAGGCGTGAATCAAGAAGGTGCTTCAACTAGCACGTCCTTCTTTAAATTATTTAACTAGGAATACAATAATACATGGTACCGGTTATAGGACGTGGGAGATTAATCCAAGGTGGATTAGAGATTAACTAAACCTGGATGTAGATAAAAACTAAAATTCAATAAATACACATACCTCAATTGTTGTAGAAACGTACTTTCCGTTAAAGCTTTCAATAACGTCACCCTCACGAATTCCAATCTTCTCAGCATTCGATCCTTTAGACACCTATTTTAAATTAGCATGGTTACATCATAATATGCATATGAGAAACGTTTTTGGAAGAAATTATTCACAAAAGTGAAATAAACAAAAGAAAAATAAGCACCACGATATATACCTGCTCAACAATAAGACCGGACTCGATGTTATGATCACGAGTCATTCTCTCAATACAGATAGGATCTAAATGTTCGATTGAAGTGAACGCCATTCCAAGGTGGAGGCGAGGCATACAACTATACCAAACAAAACAGAGACCAAATGAGTATCACACAAATTTAAGGAAAAACATGATAACAATATCCTTACAAGAATTTAGAATCACGCAAGACTACTAAAACAGAATTGAGGAGAAAAATGGGCAAATACATACTTGAACCTTCTCCAGAAATCCAAGCACCTGTGCAATATGAACGAAGGTACGAAAGTCTCGACAATATGGTTGTTAACTAGACCCACCACCTTCCCTTCTAAATCAATGATGGCCCCTCCATCATCTTGAAGCTATATCATTGTAGTAGTGACAAATATTACAATTTGTAGTAATAGCAATATCAAAATACAAAGCATAAATTTGAGATACGACGCACCAGTAGGCGAGTAGATGGATCACGAGAAAAATACATATAGTGGCATCGCTCATGCCGGGATGGAATCTTATGAGCCACCATACCATGACTTATCCTAAGATCCAGACTTTCATCTCTTCCAAGTCGTAAAACATCTTGACCACAGCGCACACGCTCAGTAAAAGTAAGCAGCTGAACTGGTTTGTCCACTTCAAACTCATAGAGAGCAAATTCATAATGCTCCTGGAGATAGAGGAGGCGGCCAGGTGCAGCTGTGTTGTCCAGGAAGTGAACAAAGACCTAAAACGGCGATGGCAAAAGTTATGACACTTCATTTTTGACAGAACTTTTATTGACGAAAACATTTTTGAGAGATGCACTATCATGAAAATCAAATGCCAGAAGATACTGGTTCACTTTCTACTCTAGCAAAGTTGAAGATGATGTCACATTTTATCGGTAACTAGCCTACGGTTTGGCAACGGAGGCATTACAAATAATTTAATTTGAGATGGAAGAGACAAACAAATAAAACAAGCAATAGTGAGTCACGCGGGTAGATAAATAGACTGTTGAATATATATTTTTTCCTTGTACAGTAGTGCAGGGCTCCCCACCACAATTTCATTTGAAAAGAAGCTGGTAATTAAAGCATGCATTACCTAAGTTCAGGTACCATCATCCGGTGGCACAAACGCACTTGCTGAAATTAGGATGAGAAAAAGAGACTAGTGAATGTTAGGAAGGTCACCTCAGCGTCACGTAGATATTTGCCTGTCCACTGCTGCCTCCACTCTGATGGCTTCTTTGGGTTCTTTTCACGAATGAGCTGAGCAGACGTCAAAACAAGGGCGGTCTTGCTCTGGTCGTCCCTTTGAAACCATAAACCAGAGCACTTGTTCAGTGGGTCATCCCCTGCAAAGGAACCAAAAGCCGCAAACATTTGGCCAGCTTTCAAATACTAATTTACAAGCAAGTACAGTACGATGTTAAATAGATAAATAAATACGCACCGACAAAGGATGAGAGCAAGATGACAGATTTAGCAGTACGAAGTGCTGCATCCCTTGCGGGCTCAAGAATAGGAAGCAAGAGATGGGGATTGAACAGGCAGGATGGTGCTTTATAGTAGTGATGGTCCATGGTGAAGAGGCGAATTCGACGATCTATGCCAGGAAAATTAACATCAGGTTGGGAATTAACGATGAGAAGAAAGAATCCGGGAGGGGGGGGGGGGGGGGCTTACTGCGTTCTTTGTAGTACCTCGCCTTGGCGTCTTTGAAATCATGGAGTATGTCCGGATCATCAGCTAGCTCCTCAGGAAGGTAGGGTTCGTAGATCGGAGGGCTGAGTGGCTCGGAAGAAGATTCCTCCTCCGCCACGGATTCGACCACACGATCTACGGAAACATCGGAAAGCACGAACAAGTAAACACCTAGATAATCTGTCGTGACGATCAAAGGAGCAAAAGAGGTTGGAACATGGGGGCAAAATCACCTTGTTTTGCTTCCAACTGGGTTCTGTCATCAGGCTCGAAGACCGCGAACAGTATCTTTGGATGGGAAGTCCGAATAGCTACCTCGCCGGGAGATCTAGGGCTCGTGGGGTGGAGAGCTGTCGACTCCTCCTCCTCCTCCTTCTCCTTCTCTGTCAGGTTTCGCCTCTTCGCTTCCCGCTCCGTCTTCTCCAGCTCGTCGCCGCGGATCCTGACGGCCCTCGGCATCTTTCTCACCTCCGGCGCCGCCGCCGCCGCACCGGAGAGGCCGGATGACGCTTTGGGGACTCGTGTCCGCGTCCAGGGGTGCGTCCGTCTGTGTTTCTCTCTCTCTATCTATCTCTTTTTGCAAAACACACTGACACGCATTTTATTTTTATTTTTTCGGGGCACCTCTTAGGCGAAAAGACAAATATGTCCCTTCTTGAAAAGTTCAGCATACAAATAGGTCCGGTTTAAAATTAAATTATTTCACAAAATAGTTCATTTTCATGACGTTCAACTCCAGGGGGCATATGTCGGTGTCGACGCAGGCTCGGCTCAATCCACACAACAGGACGCCCCAGTTGAGGGCGTCATGCTGGGAACTACGACGCCCTCGCCAAGGGCGTCATGCCCCTTCGACGTAAAAAAATGCCTAGCCCGAGCCAAAGGGCTCTCTTTTTTCTCTGGTTCCCTCACGTCCCCTCTCTCCCTCCTTTTGATTTGGTGCCCAAAGGATGTGGATCTGAATCAAATTACAGTGGTTCTTCTTTCTTTTCTAGGTCTCGTGGCATTCTCCTTCCTTTCCCTTCTTTTTATTGGTTAAAATCTTTGCATTTACCCAATTTGAAGAAACCCTAGTTCATCCACTTTTTCAAAAAATGTTGATGCTTGCACTTGTATTAGCTATGTATGGTTAGGGATTTGTAAGGTATGGTTTAGGGCTAGAAGGACTAGGCACGCTTTGCTGCGTTGTTAGATTGAAAAATCAAATCACTTTGTTTTAAAATACAGTGTGTGTTACTTTCTAAAATGTCAAACATTTTAAATTTGATTATATATATATATATATCAAAATCCATAATATTAAATTGTTGTGATTAGGTTCATCGTTAAATGAATTTTCTTATTTAATATTGTGGATGTCGATATTTTTGCTTTTAACTTGGTCAAAGTTTTAATTTTGACTTTTCAAGAAACTAATACCCCTTATATCTTGAAACTAATGGAATATTCCGTTTGATGTGTGGGGAGATGGCATAGTGTGTTTTATTTTTATTTATAATTTAGTAATTTGATGGACCTTTCGTTATGTGATTCTATATTATATGCTAATCAACCTTGTATGTGTGGAAAAAAATCTACGTCAACGGCTGCAGGAGCGTGATTGATATGTTTTTATAGACCGATTGATGTTGATTGATTTAAAAAATTGTTGGTTCGGTCAAAATCCTAAATCAAACATATTAGGAAGCATAGTGTATTTGTCTAAAGAATCGAACAAGTGAATTTTGAGAAATTGTTGACCCGGTCAAAATCAGATGATTTTAATTGAAGCTTGAAGACCTCAATTGAATGTGGACTCTTTAAAACTAAGGAGTATAGTGCTACAAAGGCATAAATAAAATAATTAAATAAGAGAATTTTGAAAAACTGTTGACCAAGTCAAATTTGGGTGTCACAATGTCAATTTGAGACCTCAATTGAATGTGAGCTCTCCAATTCTAAGGAGATTAGTGTTATAGTAATATATTTGGTAGTTATAGTTAGTCTTTTAGTTGTCATGTATGAATGCTTTGCAGCAAATCTGGGCTAGGGAATTGTCACCAAACGTGTGTATATATGTACGCTTGTATGGATGATTTCCCCTATGTATTTATTTGCGCTTGTATGTAACCATTTGGTGTATAGAAAATTTTGTGTATGGATATGGGTATTTGGACATGTATGTATATATTTGCACTAGTATTGATATTTGGATAATAACAGCAAGGCTTATTATAAATTGCAGTTTTGCATGATGGCTTCTCTTATTTGTTCGTCGTACGATCAATTGAATCGTAGATTGTATATGGCAGATGAAAGAAAGGTTTTTGGCTAGCTTCACATGAGGTTCAATGTAGTTCATGACAAGATGAAGCATGACTAGCGGTACACAAGTATATTTGAAAGACAAGGTGTCACGCCTAAGATGCGACCCTATCCTCAATTTGGCACGAAGGCCTCGTCAGGGATAGAAGCGTATCTCGTCGTGTCGCAAGAATGGATATCGTTACAAGTACATGTACTGAAAAGAAGAGATATATATACAGAGTTGGCTTACACTCGCCACAAGCTACATCAGAGTCACATCAGTACATTACATAAGCATCAAGAGTAAGAGCAGGGTCCGACTACGGACGAAAATAAACGACAAAAGAAGAACGACGTCCATCCTTGCTATCCCAGGCTGCCGGCCTGGAACCCATCCTAGATCATTGAAGTAGAAGAAGAAGAAGAAGCAACTCCAAATGAACAATCAACGCGCTCGCGTCAAGTAGCCTCTACCTGTACCTGCAACTGGTGTTGTAGTAATCTGTGAGCCACAACGGACTCAGCAATCTCATTTCCAAAGGTATCAAGACTAGCAAAGCTTGTTAGGTGAGGCATGGTTAAGTGGTGAGGTTGCAGCAGCGGCTAAGCATATATTTGGTGGCTAACTTACGAGTACAAGAAACAAGAGGGGGAAATTCTACGCATAACGGACGTGAACTACTGATGATCAAATGAATGATCCTGAACACCTACCTACGTCAGACATAACCCCACCATGTCCTTGATCGGAGAAGGAACTCACGAAAGAGACAGTCACGGTTACGCACACAGTTGGCATATTTTTAATTAAGTTAACTTCAAGTTATCTAGAACCAGTTTTAAACAAAGTATCCACGTTGCCACATAACCGCGGACACGGCTTTCCGAAAGATTTATCCCTGCAGGGGTGCTCCAACTAGTCCATCACAAATTACCACAAGCCGCATAGAAATCCTCAATCACGAAGCTCGCGATCTCGTCGGATTCCCTAGTGGAAAACCTCAACTCTGAGATTACCCAAAGCATCACCGGAATCCCGATGCACAAGATATTTCGTCAAAGGTAAAACTAATCCAGCAAGGCCGCCCGACGTGTCGACGATCCCGATAGGAGTCGCGTACCTCGTTCTCAGGACACGACGGATGAGCTAGACGTCGGGATCGCTGAACCTCCGGGTGACCAGAGGGGCGCCGGACATCGCTCAGGTGGGGCCAACACTCATGAGGAGCACTGGCCCGGGGGTTGATTAAATTTCCTCGGGTTAATTACTCCCTATGCAGTTCATTAGTTATTAGGCAAATGTAGTACCAAAGTTGGGCCCTGCCAGACCAGCTTTAATCTAAAACGAATTATCAAGGGGGTCCCCATAGCAACCCCGATCGTGTTAGGAGCGCTCATTTATGGAACATAACACCGGTAGCCGAAAACTAAGGGGGCAAAGGTGGAACAAAACACCAGGCTAGAAAAGGCCGAGCCTTCCACCTTTTACCAAGTATATATATAGGTGCATTAAATTAAATAGCATTAATATATGGTGATATGACAAGGGACCCATGTTTTCACATGGAAGCATCTGCACCTGCAACTAGCAACGCTAACAACAAGGTTAAGCAAGCAGTAACATAGCCAATCAGTGGTTTGCTAGGTCGAACAGGTTGAGGGTAATCATGGCATTGTTGAGAGGCTGATATTTAACATGTGGTAGGCAACGAGACATAAACGGTAGCAACGAAATAACTAGCATGGCAATGATAGTAATGGTATCTAGGGAAATGATCATCTTGCCTGAGATCCCGCTTGGAATAAGAACAACTCGGTGAAGTCAGCAAACCAACGTAGTCGAACGGGTCCTCACATTCCGACACGCTTGCGGAACTCTATCGAGACGGAGGAAACCGGAAACAAACATCAACACAAGTATTCACCACAACAAAGCAAGACATGATGCAACCCTAATATGATGCATGAACAGGTCATCGATGCACGGGATGGCACGGCAAAACACCTCACACAAACACTACACATTAAATGAAGCTCGATATGCAACGGGTTGCATATCGACGAAACTCCATGTTTAAATATTTAATTAACTCTCGTTAATTATCACGGCAATATTACATTGTGGGTATCATGGCAAGGGTGAAGCGATGATCCTACAAGTCCTGGTCGGTTATCACGCGGAGCATAGAACGGATCGACGGCACAAAAGACATGCAACACAACATGTTATGCCATGAATGCATTATGCAAGCGAGTTCAAACATCACGGGAAAGAAAAGAAATAAACAGGTGTCGCCACGGCGAGCGAGAGGAAACCATGGCGGCAAAACGGAAACGATGACACAGCAACGTACTTATCCCGATACTCGAGGAGAAACCGGTGCCAACGTATACGAATGCGTGCGGGAACGGTAATTAAAGAATGGGGTGATCCCGTATCTCGGGTTCCCACGTGTCGAGGGCACGATGAAAAGGAAGACAACGTGCACAGGCAAACAACGGTGCAAACATACGGTGCATACATGCATTCAACTTGTGCAACACACACATCCGTACATCACTAGCACACGGTACACGACATGTCCCATCGGTATACCTTCGACGCGTGTGAATCGGAGGGGTTCGGTCGAAGTGGACGTCGTGGAAGTCATGGAAGTAGTCGTCGTCGTGGTACTCGGGTCTCGTCGACGGTAGTCGTTCGCTCGGCATCGTGGTTCACGGTCTTCGGCGACGGTAGTCGAACTCGTTTCCCGAAGATGGTCGGGGTCGTCGAGGACGTCGTGGTACACGCGGTCTTGTTGGTCCCATGAAGGAGGGGATGGTGCTTACGAACTTTGGCGACGGTCCCGAAAGACGACACAACAGCACCTAGCGGGCAGTGGCCGACAACAACTACAACAACTAGCTTCGGCCACAACACAGCACGCTGCGGCACCAACTAGCGGACCACAGCGACGACGGCATCTAGCAGGCAACAGCTAGCAAAATCTTCCTAGCAGCAGCAAAGCATCAGGCAGGCAAGCACAACTAGCATCTACTAACGGTAGCCAGCTATTGTAACTAAAAGGCAAGCAACAACATCTCAGCCAACAGCTAGAGCAGCAGCTAATTGCATGCCATCTAACAGCAGCAAGGCAAGTAAGCAGCATCTAGCAAGCTCGGCAAGGCAACTAACAGCACACACAGCCGCATAGCAGCAGCAAGCAAGCAAGCTAGCAGGAGCAAGGCACGGCAAGAGCAACACATGCAGGCAACAACAAGCTACATACAGGCAAACGCAAGCAAGCACAGCGGCAGCAACAGGAAACTCGCATCGGCAGGCAAGCAATACGGCAGCAGCAGGACAACAGCATGCAAACATCAGGCATGGCCCGGCATCAGCTAAACAGCAGGAGCAGCGATGCGGCATCACGGCAAGCTACAACTCGCATGCTAGCCTAGCATGCACGACAGCAACAGCAATACGCGGCAACAGCAAACAACAAAAGGCAACAACATCACGGCATCGCTACAGGCGGCGCCGGCGAGCAGCAAGCAGGAGGCCGGGCTTGGAGGGGCTGCTCGGGGCGCAGCTGGCGCCCGGCGAGCAGCAGCATGCGCTGAACCGACGGCGGGGCGAACGACGAGGCGCGGGAGACGGCCACGCAAAGGAGGCGGCCGGCGGGGTGACCGGTTGCTGGCGCGGGAGGAAGCAGGGGCGACGCCATGGTGCGGTGCGCGGGGACGGGGCTGCCGGAGGCGGCGCGCTACTGGTCGCGCGGGGTTGGAGGCGAGCAGGCGGGCGAGGGGCGAGGAAGGCGGCGACCGACGGAGCCTGGAGGGGAGGAACCGGCAGGAGAGGGGGGTCCAAGGCGGCGGCCGAGGTGAGGGGCGAGGCCGAGGGGAGCTGCCACGGCGGCGCGACGAGGAGAGGCGGCGAGGCCATGGGCACGCACCAAGGGAGGAAGGAGCACGGGGAGGACGAGGGGTGGACGAGGGGTGACGGCGCACGGGAGGACGCGAGGGAGAGGACGAGGGGGCACGGGCTCCTGTGGCTAGCCGCTAGGGCAAGGGCGGCTGGGCCAGCTGGGCCTGGCCTGTTCGGCTCGGCTCCCTCCCCTATTGTTTTTTTAAAATTTTAAAACAGAAACCTTTTTAATAAAGAAAGGCTTTTAACAAAGATAAAAAAATAAAATAAAAAATAATAAGATAAAAATGCCTTTGCTTCTTTAAAAATACACCCCAACTTTTAAAAATAGTTTGGCCATTTTTTTAAAAGAAATAAAATAAAACCTTTGGAAGGATTAAAATTAAAACCCTTTTTTACAAAAGAATAAAATCACACCCCTTTTTATTTAAAGAATAAAATAAATCTCCTTTTATAAATAAAAAATGAGATTCTATTTTGAAAATAGACAAAAGGAGAACTGAAGGAAATCCAAGGGGTTGCCCCCACATTTAATAAAATGATTTCCTTTAAAAGAAGGCGAACCTTTTTAACTAGGGGTTTAAACGAAGACCTTGGCAAAACCACAAAACGAAACGAAAGAGGAGAGATGGGGAGAAGGTTTAGGTCGGCGGTGCAACGGGGTTTAGCGGTGGCTCTCACGCTCCCTCTCTCATCACTCCAACAAAACAACGTCACTCACGAAGCACTAACGCCTAACAACACGGAGCAACAAGCAACACCGACAAAACACCGATGACATGATGCCATGCATGATGCGATGATGCAAATACATGATGATGCAACGAATAAAACTAAACACACGATGAAAGCGGAAAAGAAGGGAGAATCTTCTGGGCGTCGGTCTCGGGCTGTCACACAAGGCTTCTCCGTTTTATCTCACTCGCGTGTCTTGTTCGATGCCAATGATGAACCCTTGTGCGATCACGACACTCTTTGACCAATGGCGTCCTAAGAAACATATTTTTCCACTCCTTTGTCGAGGGATGACGGTGACTTTCCATAATGTTCCACTAATCACGGGACTTCCTATCAAAGGAGGACATATTTGCTTTAGCACTGATTTTGAGGGATGGCATGCCATTATGGTAAAAGACTCATCGGGAGGGAGCCAAGGGTGTTCGCCGATGCAAGTTATAATTGGATTGTTGAGAACTTTGGGGAGTGCCCGATGATGCTGATGATGAAACAGTGCAGCAGTATGACAGGGCATACTTGTGGCATGTAATCATTCAAACTCTTTTGTCTAATGGGCACTAGCATGAATGCTTCCTTTATGTGGTTTAAGTTGTTTTCCACGTGGGAGCATGCACTGAGTTGGGGTACTAGGGCACTAGCTTCTTTGTGTCGCGAGGTAACTAGTTTTGCATAGTATCTTCACAATGTTTATATTTTCTCTAGTGTGTATTGACATATTTCTCATTTTGGTGTAATTGGACAAAGCTTGCTATAGGGGCGTGGATCCAAAGAACACCACCAAGACAAGGAGTCAAACATCGGTGGTTCAATGCTTCTCTTATCGATCTTGAGATGGGAGTGCTTGCCACGTGGGCGGGCAACACGTGGAGGTTATGATGAGTAGGATGGGCATCATTACCCGGGTTGTATGCCTATATGGGTGTATAAGTGGGGCAAGGCTGGAGGTTTTGTCGACAATTCAAAGGCCATGTAATTGGACTACTTCAACGAGCTTGACATCATGACCGAGGAGTTGGTTAGCCCGACAGTTTGTTGCCCTAATTGTACCTTCGGTTTTCCAAAAATCATACTAAGTATTGTTTGCTCTCTAATAATAGTGGTTGTGTAACCCCACAAGGGTGAAGTAGATAATAAGTATTTTTTTTCTCTGTACGGAACCAAGGTTTACCGAACCAGAAGGAGTTCTTCCGGCAAACAAAGTCACTGGTATCTACACACAAAACACAACACAAACTTGCCCCCAAAGATGAAGGGTGGTGTAGCACAATAGCAGAAAGTATTTCCCTCAGTTAAGAACCAATGTTTATTGAACCAGTAGGACTATCCAAGTTAACAAGATAAGCAACACCTACACAAAAACAAAAACATAAGTGATGTCTACTACACAACTTTATTCTTGTAGACTATGTTGGACGTCCAAGCGTAGAGTTTTGTTGGACAGTAGCAATTTTCCTTCAAGTGGATGACCTAAGGTTTGTCAATCCATGGGAGATGTAGGATGAAGATGTCTTCTCAAAGAACCCTGCAATCAAATACGAGAAATATCTTGTGTCCCCAACATACCCAATACAATCGTAAATTGTATAGGTGCACTAGTTCGGCGAAGAGATGGTGATACAACTGTGGTATGGATAGTAGATATAGGTTTTTGTAATCTAAAAATATAAAAAGAGCAAGCTAACAAGTAGTAAAAGTGATCATAAACGGTATTGCAATGCTTGGAAATAAGGCATAGGGTTCATACTTTCACTAGTGCAATCTCTCAACAATAATAACATAATAGAATCATAGGATCATCCCTCAACGTGCGACAAAGAATCACTCCAAAGTTCATAAGTAGAGAACAACATAAGATGAAATTGTTGTAGGTAGTAGACCCACCTCAAAGTTATCCTTTCCGATCAATCTATTGAGATATTCTATAAGTGTCACAAAAAAACCTAGAGTTCATACTAAAATAACACCATATGATACACATCAATCAACCCTAGTGTCACCTAGATATTCAAATGTCACCTCAAGTATCTTTGGATTAATTATTCGACATGTATCAAACAATTTCAGATTCATCATATTCAATCCAACACAAAGAACTTCAAAGAGTACCCCAAGATTTCTATCGGAGAAAGTAGCACTACTAGGAAAAGGCTTATAGATGAACCCCAATAAGTGGCGGGCATGGCGGGGCACGTGCCACTTCTAATTTTGAAAGCCAGCAGTGGCGGGTACAAGAAAGTAGGACAAGAATGTGTATCAACTCATATGCATAGATTACCCCATTGTCAGCATGGGAGTCGGTAAGTTGATTACCAAAACATATATCAAGTGAATCAATAGAACACCCCATTGTCACCATGGATATCCACATGCAAGACATACATCAAGTGGTCACAAATCCAATATTTAATCCAGTATGACAAAACCTCAAAGGGAAAGACTCAATTCATCACATCAAGATAGCAAGGGAAGAACAACATATGATCCAATTATTATGAAAGCCTGTGAAACATCAAGATCGTGACATCTCAAAACACGAGAGAGAGATAGAGAGATCTAACACATAGCTACTGGTACATACCCTCAGCCTCGAGGATGAACTACTCCCTCCTTGTCATAGAGACCACTGATATGATCAAGATGATCTCCGTTGATGATTGTCCCCTCTGGCAAGATGATCTCCCTCCTTGTCATAGGTCCGTCTATGTTTCTCTCTCTCTCTCTATCTCTTTTTGCAAAACACATTGACACGCTTTTTTTATTTTTCGGGGCACCTCTTAGGGAGAAAAGACAAATATGTGCCTTCTTGAAAAGTTCAGCATACAAATAAAACCGGTTTAAAACTAAACTATTTCACAAAATAGTTCATTTTCATGACGTCTAACTCGAGGGAAGCATATGTCGGTGTTGATGCAGGCTCGGCTCAATCCATGAAGCAGGACGTCCTAGTTGAGGGCGCCATGTTGGGAACTACGATGCCCTCGCCAGGGGCGTCATGCCCCTTCGACGTAAAAAAATGCCTAGCCCGACCCAAAGGGCTCTATTTTTTTGGTTCCCTCTCGTCGCCTCCCTCCCTCCTTTCGATTTGGTGCCCAAAGGATGTGGATCTGAACCAAAACACAGTGGCTCTTCTTCATTCTCTAGGCCTCGTGGCATTCTGCTTCCTTTTCCTTCTTTTTATTGGCTTAAATCTTTGCATTGAACCAATTTGAAGAAACCCTAGTTCATCCACTTTTTCAAAAAATGTTGATACTTGCACTTGTATTAGCTAGGTATGGTTAGGGATCTGTAAGGTATGGTTAGGGGCTAGAAGGACTAGGCACGCTTTGTTGCGTTGTTAGAGTAAAAAAATATAATCACTCTGTTTTAAAATACAATGTATATTTTTTAAAATGTTAAACATTTTAAATTTGATTAAATTTGTATATATATATATATATATATATATATATATATATATCAAAATCCATAATATCAAATTGTTGTGATTAGGTGCATCGTTAAATGAATTTTCATACTTTTATTTAATATTGTGGATGTTGAAATTTTTGCTCTCAACTTGGTCAAAGTTGAAAATTCGACTTTCCAAAAACTAATACCCCTTATATCTTGAAATTAATGGAATATTTCGTTTGATGTGTGGGGAGATGGCATAGTGTGTTTTATTTTTATTTATAATTCAGTAATTTGATGGACCTTTCGTTTTGTGATTCTATATTATATGCCAATCAACCTTGTATGTGTGGAATTTGTTTTACGTGAATGGCTGCAGGAGCGTGATTAATATGTTTTTATAGGCCGATTGTTGTTGATTGATTGAAAAAATTATTGGTTCGGTCAAAATCATAAATCAAACCCATTAGGAAGCATAGTGTATTTGTCTAAAGAATTGAACGAGTGAATTTTGAGAAATTGTTGATCCGGTCAAAATCACATGATTTTAATTGAAGCTTGAAGACCTCAATTGAATGCGGACTCTTAAAACTAAGGAGTATAGTGCTACAAAGGCATAAATAAAATAAGAAAATAAGAAAATTTTGAGAAATTGTTGAGTAAGTCGAAATTGGGTGTCACAATGTCTATTTGAGACATCAATTGAATGTGAGCTCTCTAATTCTAAGGAGATTAGTGTTATAGTATATTTGGTAGTTATAGTTAGTATTTTAGTTGTTATGTATGGATGCTTTGTAGAAAATCTGGGCTAGGGAATTGTCACCAAACGTGTGTGTGTATGTACACTCGTATGGATGATTTCCCCTATGTATTTATTTGCACTTGTATGTATCCATTTGGTGTATAGAAAATTTTGTGTATGGATATGGCTATTTGCATATGTATGTATGTATTTGCACTAGTATGGATATTTGCACAATAACAACCAGGCTTACTATAAATTGTAGTTCTGCACGATGGCTTCTCTATTTGTTCGTCGTAGGACCAATTGCATCATAGATTGTATATGGCAGATGAAAGAAAGGTTTTTGGCCAGCTTCACATGAGGTCCAGTGCAGTTCATGACAAGATGAAGCATGACGAGCGGTACACAAGTATATTCAGAAGACAAGGCTTCTCCATTTTATTCCACTCGCGTGTCTTGTTCGATGCCAATGATGAACCCTTGTGCGATCACGACACTCATTGACCGATGGCCTCCTGGGAAACTTATTTTCCACTCCTTTGTTGAGGGATGACGGTGACTTTGCATAATGTTCCACTAATCACCTGTAACAGCCCCGATGCAATACCTTACCCCTTTTGTATATCTTTCCTCCTCTTATGTTTTATGAGAGTGGAATAAGATTGATCTTGACTTCATCTCTCTTGCATCATGGCATCATGGATAACATCATTCATCCTTGTTTTGTGTTGCACCTTGGTGTTTGGAAGTGTGAGTGCAATGTGTGTAAGTGGCTTGTGATTGTTGTGTGATTTGGGTGCAACAAGTTTCCTCTCAAAACCAGTTGTTGCACCATAGCCTTTTAAAAAACCCCTCTTCCAATTTATTTAGTGGCTGATTTTAAAGTTTGTGGTTTGCTTCCAATAAAATGTTCCTCCCCTCCTAACAATCTTCTTCCTATTTGTGGAGTGCACCCCCTCTGGTTTGGTTTTATTTTCCTTTTGCTTTTTATTTAAAAACAGTGCCTTATTTTAATAAAAGTGATTTATTTTTACTCTTCTAAAAATTCCCAACTTATTTTTATAAAGTGTGGCATGTTTTTAGCAGATCAAAGGTATTTTTTTCTTCAAAATCTTCTCCTTTTAACCCCTGTGAATTATTCAAACCCCCTGTTCTATTATCTCTCCCTAATAATAAAGCAAATAGGGTTTATGGTCGTCCGTCATGGCATTTTTGCTGAAAAGCCCCTAACATTTTGTGTATTCAACCCGCACTACAAATTCAAGTGGATAAAAATGTTCCCCATTTTACACAAACCCCCTCCTCCCCAGTTCACCGTCGCGTCTCCTATTATCCATTCCGGCCTCCACCTCCCAAGTCGCGCCCTCTTCTGCGCTCGAGCCCTGCGCCACCGCCGTTTCTCGCTGCCGTCTCCGGCGTCGTTGATAAATGCAATGTCACTCCGGCACATCTCGTCGCCTGAGCGACGCATCTCGTCACCTGCGCGGCATCCTCTGCCCCTCCCCCCTTCTCCTCCTCCCCTCGTCGCCGACCGTTTGTGTACTCTGGGCAAAGACCCCCGCGCGGATCTGGCACACGCAGTCAACGCAATCTAGCGGTTGCTAGCGGTGCAGGGGGTTCAAAAAACTACTCTCCAATGAAATCTATATAATCAAACATAGTATTCATATAAGCAATCATACTAGCAATCTTCCTAGCAATCAATATCACCACAACAAATAGAATTTAACCAATAAATCAAATCAAACGAGAATCCAAAATAAACTTCGAAGGGAAACTAGGGAGTCTTCTACTACAACAATCACAAAATAGTTTTTTTTGTTCTAATTAAACTTAATAGAAAATAAAACACTACAATAGTAAAATAACAGAAAATAAAATATAAAATTAACTAAGATAACAGAAAGTACTTTTCATAAAACTATATTATTTTGAAAGTATTTTCAAATAGGACATCAAACTAGCAACGAAATCAATTTGCAAGTTATTACCGAACTAGAATTGATTTCATGCTATCAAATAAAAAAATGTTGTTGTTGAAAACATACTATTAACTAATATAAAAACAAAATATAACCTTTCAGAAGTATGACACAAAATAAATTTAAAACAATTATAGCAAGAGAAATAGCAATAATCCTAAAAGAACTAAAACAGAATCTATTTTACATGAAATAATGAGTTAAAATATTCCAAAACTTCTGAAATTTTACCTACTAATAAATAAGATCACTAGTGATCAGTAGCAACAAGAATCAATTAAAAATCTATTTTTAAACTCCGGATATTAACAAAACAAGATTTAAAGCAAATTTGTTTAAATTCAAAATTTAAATTTTCAAACATGGTCAAATTTTATATGTACATAAACTACATAAAATTTGTGATTGAACGCAAAAAGAATCACCTAATTCAGAGTTAAATACTAATAGATATGCATTTTATAAGTTTGCTCTTTTTCTGAAGAAAAAAACTGTTACGGGATTTTTTTGAAGCTCATAGGAGTTAGTCGCCTAAGTTGGAGAAGACGATGGGAAGGTGGCTCTGGTGGTGTAGGGGCGGCGGGGTGGTCCAGGTTGCGGAGGGGATCTCGGGCGTCGTCGTGGTAGCGTTAGGAGGGTCCTGGGGCGAAGGGAGGTGGCGTGGCACGAGCTCGTGGCTTCGGCTTGAGCAGGATCTCCGGCAAGGTGGCTGGCGCTGCTAGAGGCGAGGAGAGGCACGGGTATTGGGAAAAATGGAGAGAGGAGGAGGTGGGGATCATTTATAGGGCGACGGGAGGCGAGTGGAAGGAAAGGATGCGGAGATCGGGGAAAGGAAGGATCTGGCGCTATGGGACCTTCGTGGAAGCTAACCGTGCACAGAAGGGAGAACAAGAGAAAGAAGAAGGAAATCAATCGGGCCTGATTTCGGATTCCTAACTAGCCCACGATAGTTTTCATAAATAAAACGATTTGTTTCCTTTTTATAATAACAGGAAAGTAAAACCTAAAATGGAAAATAAATATAACTCCAAATATAGAAGTATTATATATCAAAATTATCAGAAAAAAATTTCCCACCACGTGGACATTTTATTTTTCACAAAATAAAACTTTATAAATTTATTTATTTTAAATCCAATAAAAATCTAACTTTTGTCTTTAAATTTTTTGGCACTCTTTTTCTACTAACTTTTATTTTTTTCGGGGTGTCATGTCACCTCCTCTCATTTCTTGTTTGGCAAGTATTTGTCAGGAAATTTTTTGTGGTTCAAATCTTGTGCCAAAAATAAATTCGAATCAAATACCGAAAGAAATTCAAATGCCACCATGATTCAAGTTCTTTATAGTTGAAGAAGTCATGTTATCTTCTCTCACTGATTTTAAATTGATGAATTTGAATTCACAATAAAAAGGGGAAATTAATTTTATTCCCTCTCAATCGAAAGTTTTAAAACGTTTCAAATTTCACTCAAGTTCAATCACTCAAACAAACAAACAATCAATCTAGTAATTATATTTAACATTCCAAAATTTGGGATGTTACAAACCTACCACACTTAAAATGGATCTCGTCCTCGAGATTCGAAGAGGCTAGAAAGAAAAGGTTTAGGTTTTGGAGGTCTTCTAACAAATCCAATCTCCTGCAAAGTGGGGTGCTACCACACTTAAATAAGAGTTACCGATCCCTCAAAATTTTAACAATCCTCAAGGGTCTTGGCATCTGACTCCTCACATTCTTCATACTAACTCCTTCGGTGATGCTCTTCCGTTATATTCATAACGTTTTCCATCAAAACTGAGTGCTCTTTCGTTAATATAAGCTTCTTTCGGCACTGGGTCTTCTTAACTCACAAGTCTCATGACCATTCTAAATAACCTATCGATGATTATCATGGTGGTCTACCATTTGTGGTTATCCTGCAGTGAGAAGGGTCTTGGTTTCATCCTCACCATAAAAAAAAATCCTACGCATGACAACAATTGCCATGTACATGGGCTTTCATCATACCATTCTAAGGCTTAAACAAAAGCTTCAAAGAGCGTCGTCTCTCACTATGGGTAAGTCTCTCAGATTTACCATTCCGAATATCAAGACAATGATAAGATTAAGTCGTCATGGTGGCCAAGCCATGTCGCACTGAAATCATTACCTTGTATAAGGCTTAGTGAATCTCGTATTCTAACACTTGGGCGTACTCAGAAGCATTGCAAATTTTCTCTTATACAGGAACAAAGTCCGGATAAATCCATTGATTCTACAAGCTGAACAAACGTCTATCGTGTTCTTCACCACTCTCAGGTTTTTGTATGCTCCTAAGAAAACGTTTGCTCATCCATCATAGCTTATTCCTTCATGCTCTTGGGGCGACCTTCATGAAATCTTGAGATGCATCCTTGGTACAGGTTGTATTCCTTGAACTCATTTTCCTTTCCATTGGTCTGTTTATCCTCAGGTACTGGTTCCTCATAATAATTCCTTTATTCCATCCTCATTCTATTCTCGAAATTCCAACTTCAAAGGTACTTGGTTACAAATGTTGTCACCCACATAGTTTGATATGATCCAACATTTCCTTCAATTGTATTCAGTGGATTTGGCTCCTTGGTATGCATGGTATGTTCCTACTACTTGGATCCTATGGGTTTACCGATTACTACCACACTTAAAATGGAAGATACGCATGCCTGCATATACCATATTTTCTCAATTCCTCGAAAATGGTGAGAGATCTTTGTTCATAGAGAAACAACTCATACAATTCAACATAGGAAATCATGACACATAAATTCCATTGATCCATGAAGTTATTACAATCTCTGAGACTTCCATTACACAATTCAACTCCATAATCTCATGAAAACAAGAGTGCTTCATGTCACACTTATTGCCATTGTCAAAACTTAACTACTCCATTCTAGCTTTCTTCCCTTGTGGACAATTACTAGCATAATGTCCTGCTTCCTTGCAATGAAAACAAATGACTTCCGACCTGTCTCGAGACTTCTTGGTGTTTGTTTTTGCTCCTTGGGTTTCCTGCTTCCTTGCTAGGAAAATATTGGCATAGTGACCTAATCGGCGGGGATTTGGCAAAACATGGGATATGACTCAGGTCCTTATCGGCGGGGATTTGGCTCTTCTTGGTGTACTTTCTTTTCTTTCTGGACTTCTTCATTCTGGCTAGTTCTTCTATTTCATGTGGATCATACTCTACTTTTTCTGTCGGGAAGTCTCCCAGATATTTATGGCTTTCCTTCGTGCAATCCTCTGAAAAATGTCCTTATTCTCCACATGAGTAATAGGCATTGGAGAAAAATCTGGTTAGGACTTGTCCATTGGGGTCTTCAATATTTTCCTTCATCACATGTTCTTCTAAAATCTTATTCTTGAGTGTTTCCTTCATTGCTTCTTTGTGCTGCTTGACAATTTGTTGCACCTGGGGGTAAATGTAACACTAGGCTGGGTAGTGGGTGGTTCCTTCACACAAGAAACAAGTCACATGACTAGTTGGGCATTCCTGTGATGAGTGATTTTCTTCACAATGAGGCCATCCATCCTTGTGTTCTTTGTGGGTGTGTCCCATTTCTCCACAGATCTTGCATGCATAAGGCTTGTTCATCGGGTTATCATAACACTTATGAATGAGATGAGATCTTAACAGAGTCTTCTTGAATTCATCCCAGGTTTCTGCTCCACTAAATCCTTGTATGGCATGATGCATTTTCCACCAGATAGCAGCACCTTGGGTAAAGTACTGAAGAGCGTGTGCAACTTCATACTTCCTCGAAATCAAATTTCTCCCGAAGTGGTTCTCCATGTTCTGAATCCATATTTCAACTTCCAGCTCGGTCATTGGTTCAGAGATTACAAGTCCAGCTTCATACGTCATCTATTGGGTCCAAGGTTTTGGGGATGAAATGGGTAAGAGAGAGAGGGAAAGAGGGAGATGCCCAAAATACAAACAATATTTTTGAGAATAGGTTTTATTTGTGGGTGTCAGAAAACACACACAAATGACGGCTCACAAATAATCGTATCTAGCGTGGGTATATAATAGGGGTTTGGACTTCTAATTGCCATATAAATATTGGAACGCTTGAGGGTCTTTGAATTCTTCGGGTCTTAGGAGTCTTCAATTGATGCAGCTTCAATTCTTCAAATGCATAGTGAAATCCTCTTTACTTTGAAGTGGGACTCAGTTGATCCTTCATGTGGTCAAAGGGGAAAGGGTATTGTCTAACTATTTGAGGTGGGAGAGAACATTTGATGAAATCAGAAGAGATGAGAAGTAAAGGATGTTCTTCGAAATAAAACTTCAGATAGATCCTTTCCTAAGGGATTTCCAGTTTCTAGGGTCACGTCCTACAGTCAACATGTGCTCTGATACCATATCTGTAGCGACCCGACTCAAAACGAGTCAAGCCTCTATGTATCTGTGCCATCCGTGGATCAGTATGCTCGCACACACAGTATATCAATGTATATATCAAAGTGCAATCACATGTAAATAACGTAAAACTGTTATATACCTCAAAATCTCAACGGAAACAGTCAAAGGGGGTGGAGTCCCAATAAACGTCAACGGCGGGTTGAGTGCAGACCGTAACCCTGAATCGTACTCTTACTCGTCGAAGAAAGTATCTACAACATAAGATGTTGTAGCAGAGTAGGTCAACATATTGAATATGCCAGCAAGTCACAAAAGAGAGGGTGAAAATATCATCTATATACTATATGCATATATGGCAGGTGGGGCTGTAGTTTAAGTTTTGCGTAAAGCAAAATTTCCTACAACAAGAGAGAGGTAAAAGCAAAATATTACTACATTGTTGGTTGTTAATGAGAAAGGTTCCATCAACCATTTCTCATACCCAAGTTATCAATATTACCCACATCAATAATAAATGGTGTTGAGAATTCCTGAAAACTTCAGTTCCTTCGGCTCAAGTTGTCCATGACCGTGGACACGGCTAATCGATTAGGTTTGAGTACTCTGCAGAGTTTTGCACACGTTCCCCACAAGATTTGATCGCCTCCGTTGAAGTCCTTGCACTTCAGGGTGTTTGAGAACCAGATGATCAAAACATGGTCTTTCAACGGGTTCCTCTGAGCCTCTGTTGGTGCCCATCCAATCGTACCGTTCTTCCACATCTCATAGCACCGCCCGTCCAGAGTCACCACGTTGTCCAACCAAGCCAGAGCCCATAATGGCTTGTGGTTGTGCAGGTAAGCCCTGGGTCTTGAAATATCCATCCATCTCTTTGAGCCTGGGTGAAGCTTTCCGCAAGATGTCACGACGCTTCTCCATGCATCCCAGGTCCTCCGCTGGTTTTTCCCACGGAGCCCATCTGAACCGTCCTTCACCCACAGGTATATTTCATTCTGAGGTCTTGCAAGTCTTGGAGTCTTTAGGTCTTGATTATTAAGTTTCTCACAACACTCATGATAAACACTCAACCAAACCCCGTCCACTAGGAGCATAGCAAAAATAACGTCTCGGTCAAAGTAACAAGGGTTTAGGGATGCCTATCATAACATACCACTCAATAACCAAAGTTTCCAAGTACCTACTTGCATGCAATTTGGGTGAAGAAGGTAGAGCTACAATGCATATAAACATAGGTAAAACATGATCAACGTGACTTGCCTCGTAAGGTTGATGGAGATAGATATCGTTCTCAAGAAATGACTTGATAAAACTATTCGTCACTCTCCGATGAAATCTATATAATCAAACATAGTATTCATATAAGCAATCATACTAGCAATCAGTATCACCACAACAAATAGAATTTAACTAATAAATCAAATCAAACGAGAATCCAAAATAAACTTCGAAGGAAAACTAGGGAGTCTTCTACTACAACAATCACAAAATAGTTTTTTTGTTCTAATTAAACTTAACAGAAATAAAACACTAAAATAGTAAAATAACAGAAAATAAAATATAAAATTAACTAAGATAACAGAAATTATTTTTCATAAAACTATATTATTTTGAAAGTATTTTGAAATAGGACATCAAACTAGCAACGAAATCAATTTGCAAGTTATTACCGAAATAGAATTGATTTCATGCTATCAAATAAAATAAAATTTTGTTGTTGTTGAAGACCTACTGTTAACTAACAGAAAAACAAACTATAACCTTTCACAAGTATGAAACAAAATGAATTTAAAACAATTATAGCAAGAGAAATAGCAATAATCCTAAAAGAACTAAAACAGAATCTGTTTTACATGAAATAATGAGTTAAATTATTCCAAAACTTCTGAAATTTTACCTACTGATAAATAAGATCACTAGTGATCAGTAGCAAAAAGAATCAATTAAAAATCTATTTTAAACTCCGGATATTAACAAAACAAGATTTAAAGCAAATCTGTTTAAATTCAAAATTTAAATTTTCAAACATGGTCAAATTTTATATCTACATAAACTACATAAAATTTGTGATTCAACACAAAAATAATGACCTAATTCGGAGTTATAGACTAATAGATATGAATTTTATAAATTTGCTCTTTTCTGAAGAAAAAAACTGTTACAAGATTTTTTTGAAGCTCACCGGAGTTAGTCGCTGAAGTTGGAGAAGACGACGGGAAGGTGGCTCTGGTGGTGTAGGGGCGGCGGGGTGGTCCAGGTGGCGGAGGGGATCTCGGGCATCATCCTGGTAGCGTCAGGAGGGTCCTCGGGCGAAGGGAGGTGGCGCGGGAGGAGCTCCTGGCTTCGGCCTGAGCAGGATCTCCGCGCGAGGTGGCTGGCGCTTCTAGAGGCGAGGAGAGGCACATGTCTTGGGGAAAATGGAGAGGTGAGGGGGTAGGGATCATTTATAGGGCGGCGGGAGGCGAGGGGAAGGAAAGGATGCGGAGATCGAGGAAAGGAAGGATCTGGCGCCATGGGACCTTCCTCGAAGCTAACCGTGCATAGAAGGGAGAACAAGAGAAAGAAGAAGGAAAGCAATCAGGCCTGATTTCGGTTTCCTAACTATCCCACGATAGTTTTCCTAAATAAAACGATTTGTTTCCTTTTTATAATAACGGGAAAGTAAAAGCTAAAATGGAAAATAAATATAACTCCAAATATAGAAGTATTATATATCAAGATTATCAGAAAAATATTTCCCACCACGTGGAAATTTTATTGTTCACAAAATAAAACTTTATAAGATTTTTTTTTTTTAAATCCAATAAAAACCCAACTTTTGTCTTTAAAATTTTTGGCACTCTTTTTCTACTGAATTTTATTTTTTTCGGGTGTCATGTCACCTCCTCTCATTTCTTGCTTGACAAGTATTTGTCACGAAAATTTTTGTGGTTGAAATCTTGTGCCAAAAATAAATTCGAACCAAATACCGAAAGAAATTCAAATGCCACCATGATTCAAGTTCTTTATAGTTGAAGAAGTCATGTTATCTTCTCTCACTGATTTTAAACGGATGAATTTGAATTCACAGGAAAAAGGGAAATTCATTTTATTCCCTCTCAATCGAAAGTTTCAAAACGTTTCAAATTTCACTCAAGTTTCAATCACTCAAACAAACAAACAATCAATCTAGTAAGTATATTAACATTCCAAAATTTGGGATGTTACATGTAACCCCAAACATTTTGAAACATTAGGAATACTCGGGGAATTTGTATAGAAATAATTTGTAAAAAAATAGATCAAAAAGAATTTCCAGTAAAATCAGAGAAATTATGCAATAGACGCTAAAGTTTGTGTTTTTGCACCGTATCAATTCCTACTCATCATGCAAGTCATCCCAAAGGCTGTACTTGTCACAAATACTAATTTAAACACAAAAACACAATTATTACAGTACAAATAATCATATTATGACACGCAAACAGAAAGTAAAAAAATTAAAATTAAAGATAATTATTGGGTTGCCTCCTAACTAGCGCTATTGTTTTATGCCCTAGCTAGGCATAATGCATATGATCAAGTGTTATCATCCTTGGTCACAAGGGATCCAATCCTCTTTACAATCTTGCTATTCCTTATGCAAAGGACATCAAACTTTTGTTCTATGGTATTAAGTCTCCTATTTTGTAGCATGATGTTTCCATGAAAATCGCACCGACAACGGTCATGCCGGTGTCTCCAATGTGGTTTCCTTGTCGAGGCATTGTCGTTGCAGTTTGCGTCATCATTCCCGGGATGCTCCGGGGAAACTTTAGATCTCAGCCTCCTGTATCGTATGATGATGACACATTTAGTGTCGCTCTCCCTTATGGGAGCATCACTTTGGAGCAAGTGCTAGCTGGAGGGGGCAAGAGGAGGAGCAGTGTTACATCTACCGCAAGGCCAGCGGTGGATCCCAACTGCTTGGCGCTCCAAAATTTCAGCGACGGCGATACATGCTGGATGGTGGTGTTGTCTGATGTCATGGTGACGTCGATTGCACGCCTGGCAAGGTTGGTGCGTGAGTACCTACTCTAGAGATGGATCAGTGAAAGACGATGGCGACGGCCTATGAGAGTGTGCCAAACCCGGATTGTGGCCCAGTCCCAGCATTATGGCTTGCTGGGGCATCCGGCTTTAGATGTTAGGCTTTGGTACGATGCTTGTTTGGTATTTGACTCAGACATTCACACCCCTTCATCAAGGGATAGGAGTACCTACATGTGTTGCCAAGATGGTGGCTTCACGCTTACTAATGTATTTGTTGGGGAACTCGCATGGGAAACAAAAAATTTCCTATGCGCACGAAGACCTATCATGGTGATGTCCATCTACGAGAGGGGATTTCCGATCTACGTACCCTTGTAGATCGCACAACAAGAAGCGTTAAGAAATGCGGTTGATGTAGTGGAACGTCCTCATGTCCCTCGATCCGCCCCGCGAACCGTCCCACGATCCACTCTGATCTAGTGCCGAACGGACGGCACCTCCGCGTTCAGCACACGTATAGCTCGACGATGATCTCGGCCTTCTTGATCCAGCAAGAGAGATGGAGAGGTAGATGAGTTCTCCGGCAGCGTGACGGTGCTCCGGAGGTTGGTGGTGACCTTATCTCAGCAGGGCTCCGCCCGAGCTCCGCAGAAACGCGATCTAGAGGAAAAACCGTGGAGGTATGTGGTCGGGCTGCCGTGGCAAAGTTGTCTCAAATCAGCCCTAATACCTCAGTATATATAGGAGAGAGGGGACGGGCCTTGCCTTGAGGCTCAAGGAGCCCCAAGGGGTTCGGCCGAAGGGGGGGAGGAGGAATCCTCCTCCAATCCTAGTCCAACTAGGATTGGAAGGTGGAGTCCATCCCTTCCTTCCCACTTCCCCTTTTTTTGTTTCTCCTTGATTTTTCTTATCTGCTGCGCAAGGGCCTTCTTGGGCTTGCCCACCAGCCCACTAAGGGATGGTGCGGCACCCCTAAGGCCTATGGGCTTCCCCAGGGTGGGCTGCCCCCCGCCCCCCCCCCCCCCCCGGTGAACATCCGGAACCCATTCGTCACTCCCGGCACATTCCCGGTAATGCCGAAAACTTTTCGGTAATCAAATGAGGTCATCCTATATATCAATCTTCGTCTCCGAACCATTCCGGAAACCCTCGTGACGTCTGTGATCTCATCCGGGACTCTGAACAACATTCGGTAACCAACCATATAACTCAAATACGCATAAAACAACGCCGAACCTTAAGTGTGCAGACCCTGCGGGTTCGAGAACTATGTAGACATGACCCGAGGGACTCCTCGGTCAATATCCAATAGCGGGACCTGGATGCCCATATTGGATCCTACATATTCTACGAAGATCTTATCGTTTGAACCTCAGTGCCAAGGATTCATATAATCACGTATGTCATTCCCTTTGTCCTTCGGTATGTTACTTGCCCGAGATTCGATTGTCACTATCCGCATACCTATTTCAATCTCGTTTACCGGCAAGTCTCTTTACTCGTTCTGTAATACAAGATCCCATGACTTACACTAAGTCACATTGCTTGCAAGGCTTGTGTGTGATGTTGTATTACCGAGTGGGCCCCGAGATACCTCTCCATCACACGGAGTGACAAATCCCAGTCTTGATCCATACTAACTCAACGGACACCTTCGAAGATACCTGTAGAGCATCTTTATAGTCACCCAGTTACGTTGTGACGTTTGATACACACAAGGTATTCCTCCGGTGCCAGTGAGTTATATGATCTCATTCATAGGAATAAATACTTGACACGTAGAAAAACAGTAGAAACAAAATGACACGATCAACATGCTACGTTCATTTGTTTGGGTCTAGTCCGTCACATGATTCTCCTAATGATGTGATCCTGTTATCAAGTGACAACACTTGCCTATGGTCAGGAAACCTTGACCATCTTTGATCAACGAGCTAGTCAACTAGAGGCTTACTAGGGACAGTGTTTTGTCTATGTATCCACACAAGTATTGTGTTTTCAATCAATACAATTATAGCATGGATAATAAACGATTATCATGAACAAAGAAATATAATAATAACTAATTTATTATTGCCTCTAGGACATATTTCCAACAGTATTACCTTAAATTGTCTTTGTGATTAATTAATAAAATAGTTGCATGCATCACCCAGATGCAGAGGTCGGGGGTATATCCTCCTTTTCCAAAAGAAAATGTATGATATCTCATATTTGAACATATCCTAACATCTTAAAACCAAAACATTTGCTCCAAATTAGCTAGTGGAGTGCAAGTAATGCAAAAAATAGCTTGATTTCGGCATAAACAAAATAGGAATGATTTTCTCAATTTTTAAATGAAAAGACTTAGTATTTTTCTGTCCTACAGTCCTACTTATCACAACAAGCTTCCACAAAAAACTTCTATAAATTTTTTGAATTCAGAAGCTTGAAGAGTGGGATCGTCAGAACCACTTCGCGTGGCACGCACTTTACGCCCTAGATAGATCATTCGGTTGGTTTTAATACCTTTGTTTATTTTACCCCTCACACCTTGACTATTGCGCACAAGTTTAAATAGGCTTGTATTTCATTATTCTTTTGTAAAGTGTATTATTTTTGGCAGGGTGGCCAATCACGGTAATTATATAAAATTTGGGTTGAAATTAACCTTGACTAATCTGATGATTATCAGCAGGTAAATCAATTAGGTGAATCTGATCCACGATTTGATTGCAGATGCAGATCAAGAGGTAATCCATTAATGCCAAACACACAACATATAACTAAAAAAGCAGCGGAGATTGGGTATGTACAATGGTGTAACTTTAGGAGTGTCATGTAGGATAAACGTTGATGCGAAGGAGAGAGAAATCATAAGAAAAGTCTTGTCTTATCTTATTTAAGAAATGACCTCTTAGCATAATGTGTCTTATCATGATTTTAAAAATAACTAGTTGTTGAGCTTGAGCATAAGACTAAGAGATGACCTATTGTAGACATGTTTTTTCATCATCTCTAAATTACATGTAAGCCTTAAGATAAAATTGTCTTATCAATCATTGTACATGCCCTAACTAACTGTTGGAAGGTTGACTCACATGATTCTTTTTCCTAACTATCTTCTTGAGATTTTGTTTTCTCACTGATTCACGCGTCAATTTGGGTTATTCGTGGTTTTTTTCTAGGGGAGACGTGTGCGGTGAACAGTTAAAAATGGAAATTAGAGAACCAGAAGAATATACCTTACGTTGTGAAATTTTAGCAAAAACTAAAGTGCATCTCATATAAAGGAATGGAGGGAGTACTTGGGATTGGAGGCACTAGTTACTAGGAGTGGCGTTTTGGCTTTGGGATGTATATGCTCTCTATATCCCGGTGGTCCAGGTGCACATGGGGATCTGAGCTAATGCCTCATTTTGACCATATACGGTTGTTTTGAAATGCAGTTGTAACTGTCAAAAGGTGTAGGCATTGTAGTGTGCATTTGACTGGCTGACGGATGCAACCAGCCGTCAGGTCGAGCGTTGGGTTAGCTTGACGTCCGTCTACCGTGCACGTGTATGTACCGATGGAATATGATTAGGGACAAAGACTGAACCATGGTACACATTTGTACAGGAGCTGATTTGACAGGATGGGTTAGTGAATGCGGCCCTGTAATAACTATTACTCACACCTTGCCATGCTTATCCTGCCACCGAAACTAAGGGAAAAAATGTATGGTTTCAAGGGCACCATTGCAGTAGTGGCTACCGTGGTTAAGAACTATGTCGAACCATGCGGATTGGAGTAGTAAGAAATATTCTTTGCTTGATGCCATGATTTTTTTAATCTAAGTCCTCGTGAAATTGTGGTAACATATCTGAATTTTTGTGGTAAGCCAATATAGCGTGATGGCGAAGCATGCGTTGATGGAGTGCACTGCTCCAACAGTGAATGCATTTCTAATTCGAACAACTTGTACATATACTTGACATGGAACGGGATGGATTGTGGTTGGGCTGATTTTTATGAACTCTTTCAACAGTGACACTGAAGCAGGCCCACAATGAAGATAAAAATGCATTTAGTGCAGAGAGTATTTGGTTTGGTCCCAACGGAAGGGAAGTGTGTGTGTTGTAGGATTGAGTGAAACAAGGTTTTTTGAATTTTATCTGCCTAGTAGATTTGCAGCAAATAATTGAGTCAAATAAGGGTTTAACACACATGATATAGCTTATATGTTACTCCCTCCGTTGTAAACTTGGAAATGAACTTCCGGTTAGGAGTACATATTTCCGATACATGAAGTTGGCAGTAATATCAAGTCTCGAAACTGAGTAGAGATTGGTGCTATTGGAATGTGAGTGGGTCATAATATGTCTTGGAAACCATCGCTTGGAGCAAGTAATGCCTTGTCGGAACGGGTAGAAAAGTTTCATCAGATCATGAAATGCTGCCATGCATAGCTAGTTGATGTTGTTTTCAAGGATTATGGTTCGAATCATTGACGAAAAGAATTAATACAGCATGGAGTCCAGGATTTAATGCACTAGGAAAGTGTGGTTGGCTTAGGTTTCACTGCGGCCTAACGTGCTCATTATTTGAAAGTGATACAAACCAAAAAGACGAAACACATGAGCGTCTTGTCTCCGTCTAGACTAACGACTGACAAACAGACTTGTGCTCATTCAATGAGGACCAGACGTGGCCATGATACTGTTTCAAACAAAGAGAATACCTCAGAATACAGCTTGATGCACACATCTCTAGTATGAGGAGTGGTCCAGATTTCAAGATCATTTGGACCCTAGAGCCAAAATGGATATCAGCTAGTTACTAAACAATACTTGAAAGTTGAAACAAGTTAAGTTTTTCATTTTGGCAAAGCATCGAGCCAAAATAAGGAAATATATAGTGAACTGCTCCCTCCGTTTCTAAATATAAGTCTTTTTAAAGACTTTACTACAAACTACTCCCTCCGTTTTTAAATATAAATTTTTTTGAAGACTTTACTACAAATTACTCCCTCCGTTCTTAAATATAAGTCTTTCTAGATGTTCCGTTAAAAGACTAAATACGAATGTATATAGACGTTCTTAAATATAAGTATTTCTAGATGTTCCGCTAAACGACTAAATACGAATGTATATAGACATATTTTAGAATATAGATTCACTGATCTTGCTCCGTATGTAGTCCTCAAGTGAAATCTTTAAAAAGACTTATATTTTGGATGTATACAGACATATTTTGCTTCGTATGTAGTCCTAGTGAAATCTTTAAAAAGACTAATATCTAGAAACAGAGAGAGTAGAAGATTAAAGATTTGTTCTGCTTTACCCTGCACAGCAAGGTTGCACATACATATAAGGGGAATGAATTGGCAATGCAGCAAACATTTCGCATTAGTTACCAACTTCCAACTTCAATTCATCATCCACAGCTATTCTGCTTCTAAGGTCCAAACATTGCACTGGCATGATTAACCGGTTCAATTCATCATCCACGGCTGCTACACTTGCATAGGGATATGATGTGAGTTTCACAAGACTCAAAATAAGTACTCCATCCATCCCAAATTAAGTGACTCAACTTTGTACTAACTTTAGTACAAAGTTAGTAGCCATTAGCAATTTAGCATACAGGTTCTGCTCTGCTCGAAAATACATATTATGTGCTCTAAGCTAAGCTGCTTCTACGGTCCAAAGGCACCCACAATTTAAAGTTTTTGTCTGGGAACACACGCACACACAAAAAGATTATCCGAAGTTGAATTTGCAATTGGCATTAAAGGGTTATTTCCATTGACTCATCCATGAAGGCCAGCAACGGGCAAGTACCTACACAAATAAATAAATAAACATCAAGGACAATCCTCAACAACTCTCGAATTTGAGTTAAAACAGAATGAGATAAGAGAAATAACAGATGATTTCTTCATGAAGTTGTTTACAGCACAGGACAATCATCTACAGCTTTTGAATTTGAGTTAAAACGTGTTGAATCTGAACTATGTTAAAAAGAAAGATGTTTACCTCTCTCAGGCCCAAGCTCAAGAATCATAAGAGACTGACATTGCTTCTTTACCCATGAAAGGGTAAGTGCCTACAACAAATAAAAAACATCACAATTAGAGTAGATGTATCTCTGGCTCCTGCAAAAACATGACTTATAATAGAGAGATGTTTACATTTCACAATGTCCTCTCCAAGATCCGATACAATTACAGTCAAGTTTCTAGTTCTCCGGCGATGTTTGATAGCATCAAATATTTTCACCTACAAAGCAATCCATAGAATTAACATACCGAAACATATTTTTCGTAGTGCTATCTTCCGCATAAATTAAGTTACCATAGTTATAATATGTAATTAACTTACTGAAACATCTTTTTCTTCATATAAACATTTTCCTTGATGAAAATGATCCCAGCATATATCTATCAGCATCTGCTCCAACTGGCGAAATTACAGAAGTAAAGAGTGTCACATAAAAATATGTAGAATATACCCTACAACCAAGTGTACTCACCCTCGTATCTCTCCCTCTCGCAAGATTCTTTTCTTGTTCTGTGATTTTTGAAATATATAATGGCTACAACTCTCAAGATATTTCATCAAGAAGCACCTCCACTACAATATCCTTGTTCTGTGATTTTTGAAATATATAATGTCTACAACTCTAAAGATATTTCGTATAAAAAGCACCTCCACTAAACTAGCACACTCCATAATCCATACTCCAAATCCAGTAAAATAGCAAATGAACAATATTATATCTTCCCTTGGAAAGAACATACTCCATATACTATTAAATGAACGAGAATTATGTATACACTTATCATTATCAACGGAGTACCCTATGCTTCTTAATGCATATGCATACTCCTTTACTGAATTAACTGTGCATATGCCAGATACTCCAGCCAGGTGTACAATTCAACATATTTACACCCTACGTATTGAATGCTCTTTTCAAATCTTACCTACATGGTACATATGCACAAAACATACACTTGTCATGGCCGACCATAGGTGGGGCCATCATTATGTGTGCAGGGTTAGGGCACAGCCTGCAGCCTGGGATTTATCATTACTATTCCCTCCGCTCCTAAATATAAGTCTTTTTAGATATTTCAATAAGGACTACATACGGATGTATATAGACGTATTTTAGAGTGTAGGTTCACTCATTTTGCTCAGTATGTAGTCCATATTGAAATCTCTAAAAAGACTTATACTCCTTCCGTCCGGAAATACTTGTCGGAGAAATGGATAAAAATAGATGTATCTAGAACTAAAATACGTCTAGATACATCAATTTCTCCGACATGTATTTCCGGACAGAGGGAGTATTTAGGAACAGTGCAAGTAGATTGTTAAGACAGAAAAGATTCAAAGTTTGTTAGGTAGGGTTCGGAGTTTTGTTAGGAATGGGTCTGATCCAACTTGGGGATCAAGTAGATGTTGTCCATATATTGGACAGCCGTGTATAAGCCTTAAAGGCATCAATCAATCTACAAATAAAACCAGAAAACAGAGGTTCACCCCTGGGCTGTAAAACCGTCAAGAATAACAATCCATCCTGAAAGTTGATCTATCCAGGCGGGAATCAAGAAGGTGCTTCAACTAGCACGTCCTTCTTTAAATTATTTAACTAGGAATACAATAATACATGGTACCGGTTATAGGACGTGGGAGATTAATCCAAGGTGGATTAGAGATTAACTAAACCTGGATGTAGATAAAAACTAAAATTCAATAAATACACATACCTCAATTGTTGTAGAAACGTACTTTCCGTTAAAGCTTTCAATAACGTCACCCTCACGAATTCCAATCTTCTCAGCATTCGATCCTTTAGACACCTATTTTAAATTAGCATGGTTACATCATAATATGCATATGAGAAACGTTTTTGGAAGAAATTATTCACAAAAGTGAAATAAACAAAAGAAAAATAAGCACCACGATATATACCTGCTCAACAATAAGACCGGACTCGATGTTATGATCATGAGTCATTCTCTCAATACAGATAGGATCTAAATGTTTGATTGAAGTGAACGCCATTCCAAGGTGGAGGCGAGGCATACAACTATACCAAACAAAACAGAGACCAAATGAGTATCACACAAATTTAAGGAAAAACATGATAACAATATCCTTACAAGAATTTAGAATCACACAAGACTACTAAAACAGAATTGAGGAGAAAAATGGGCAAATACATACTTGAACCTTCTCCAGAAATCCAAGCACCTGTGCAATATGAACGAAGGTACGAAAGTCTCGACAATATGGTTGTTAACTAGACCCACCACCTTCCCTTCTAAATCAATGATGGCCCCTCCATCATCTTGAAGCTATATCATTGTAGTAGTGACAAATATTACAATTTGTAGTAATAGCAATATCAAAATACAAAGCATAAATTTGAGATACGACGCACCAGTAGGCGACTAGATGGATCACGAGAAAAATACATATAGTGGCATCGCTCATGCCGGGATGGAATCTTATGAGCCACCATACCATGACTTATCCTAAGATCCAGACTTTCATCTCTTCCAAGTCGTAAAACATCTTGACCACAGCACACACGCTCAGTAAAAGTAAGCAGCTGAACTGGTTTGTCCACTTCAAACTCATAGAGAGCAAATTCATAATGCTCCTGGAGATAGAGGAGGCGGCCAGGTGCAGCTGTGTTGTCCAGGAAGTGAACAAAGACCTAAAACGGCGATGGCAAAAGTTATGACACTTCATTTTTGACAGAACTTTTATTGACGAAAATATTTTTGAGAGATGCACTATCATGAAAATCAAACGCCAGAAGATACTGGTTCACTTTCTACTCTAGCAAAGTTGAAGATGATGTCACATTTTATCGGTAACTAGCCTACGGTTTGGCAACGGAGGCATTACAAATAATTTAATTTGAGATGGAAGAGACAAACAAATAAAACAAGCAATAGTGAGTCACGCGGGTAGATAAATAGACTGTTGAATATATATTTTTTCCTTGTACAGTAGTGCAGGGCTCCCCACCACAATTTCATTTGAAAAGAAGCTGGTAATTAAAGCATGCATTACCTAAGTTCAGGTACCATCATCCGGTGGCACAAACGCCCTTGCTGAAATTAGGATGAGAAAAAGAGACTAGTGAATGTTAGGAAGGTCACCTCAGCGTCACGTAGATATTTGCCTGTCCACTGCTGCCTCCACTCTGATGGCTTCTTTGGGTTCTTTTCACGAATGAGCTGAGCAGACGTCAAAACAAGGGCGGTCTTGCTCTGGTCGTCCCTTTGAAACCATAAACCAGAGCACTTGTTCAGTGGGTCATCCCCTGCAAAGGAACCAAAAGTCGCAAACATTTGGCCAGCTTTCAAATACTAATTTACAAGCAAGTACAGTACGATGTTAAATAGATAAATAAATACGCACCGACAAAGGATGAGAGCAAGATGACAGATTTAGCAGTACGAAGTGCTGCATCCCTTGCGGGCTCAAGAATAGGAAGCAAGAGATGGGGATTGAACAGGCAGGATGGTGCTTTATAGTAGTGATGGTCCATGGTGAAGAGGCGAATTCGACGATCTATGCCATAAGGAAAATTAACATCAGGTTGGGAATTAACGAAAATTAACATCAGGTTGGGAATTAACGATGAGAAGAAAGAATCCGGGAGGGGAGGGGGGGGGGGGCTTACTGCGTTCTTTGTAGTACCTGGCCTTGGCGTCTTTGAAATCATGGAGTATGTCCGGATCATCAGCTAGCTCCTCAGGAAGGTAGGGTTCGTAGATCGGAGGGCTGAGTGGCTCGGAAGAAGATTCCTCCTCCGCCACGGATTCGACCACACGATCTACGGAAACATCGGAAAGCACGAACAAGTAAACACCTAGATAATCTGTCGTGACGATCAAAGGAGCAAAAGAGGTTGGAACATGGGGGCAAAATCACCTTGTTTTGCTTCCAACTGGGTTCTGTCATCAGGCTCGAAGACCGCGAACAGTATCTTTGGATGGGAAGTCCGAATAGCTACCTCGCCGGGAGATCTAGGGCTCGTGGGGTGGAGAGCTGTCGACTCCTCCTCCTCCTCCTTCTCCTTCTCTGTCAGGTTTCGCCTCTTCGCTTCCCGCTCCGTCTTCTCCAGCTCGTCGCCGCGGATCCTGACGGCCCTCGGCATCTTTCTCACCTCCGGCGCCGCCGCCGCCGCACCGGAGAGGCCGGATGACGCTTTGGGGACTCGTGTCCGCGTCCAGGGGTGCGTCCGTCTGTGTTTCTCTCTCTCTATCTATCTCTTTTTGCAAAACACACTGACACGCATTTTATTTTTATTTTTTCGGGGCACCTCTTAGGCGAAAAGACAAATATGTCCCTTCTTGAAAAGTTCAGCATACAAATAGGTCCGGTTTAAAATTAAATTATTTCATAAAATAGTTCATTTTCATGACGTTCAACTCCAGGGGGCATATGTCGGTGTCGACGCAGGCTCGGCTCAATCCACACAGCAGGACGCCCCAGTTGAGGGCGTCATGCTGGGAACTACGACGCCCTCGCCAAGGGCGTCATGCCCCTTCGACGTAAAAAAATGCCTAGCCCGAGCCAAAGGGCTCTCTTTTTTCTCTGGTTCCCTCACGTCCCCTCTCTCCCTCCTTTTGATTTGGTGCCCAAAGGATGTGGATCTGAATCAAATTACAGTGGTTCTTCTTCCTTTTCTAGGTCTCGTGGCATTCTCCTTCCTTTCCCTTCTTTTTATTGGTTAAAATCTTTGCATTGACCCAATTTGAAGAAACCCTAGTTCATCCACTTTTTCAAAAAATGTTGATGCTTGCACTTGTATTAGCTATGTATGGTTAGGGATTTGTAAGGTATGGTTTAGGGCTAGAAGGACTAGGCACGCTTTGCTGTGTTGTTAGATTGAAAAATCAAATCACTTTGTTTTAAATACAGTGTGTCTTACTTTCTAAAATGTCAAACATTTTAAATTTAATTATATATATATATCAAAATCCATAATATCAAATTGTTGTGATTAGGTTCATTGTTAAATGAATTTTCTTATTTGATATTGTGGATGTCGATATTTTTGCTCTTAACTTGGTCAAAGTTGAAATTTTGACTTTTCAAGAAACTAATACCCCTTATATCTTGAAACTAATGGAATATTCCGTTTGATGTGTGGGGAGATGGCATGGTGTGTTTTATTTTTATTTATAATTTGGTAGTTTGATGGACCTTTCGTTATGTGATTCTATATTATATGCTAATCAACCTTGTATGTGTGGAAAAAAAATCTACGTCAACGGCTGCAGGAGCGTGATTGATATGTTTTTATAGACCGATTGATGTTGATTGATTTAAAAAATTGTTGGTTCGGTCAAAATCGTAAATCAAACATATTAGGAAGCATAGTGTATTTGTCTAAAGAATCGAACAAGTGAATTTTGAGAAATTGTTGACCCGGTCAAAATCGGATGATTTTAATTGAAGCTTGAAGATCTCAATTGAATGTGGACTCTTTAAAACTAAGGAGTATAGTGCTACAAAGGCATAAATAAAATAATTAAATAAGAAAATTTTGAAAAATTGTTGACCAAGTCAAAATTGGGTGTCACAATGTCAAATTGAGACCTCAATTGAATGTGAGCTCTCCAATTCTAAGGAGATTAGTGTTATAGTAAATTTGGTAGTTATAGTTAGTCTTTTAGTTGTTATGTATGGATGCTTTGCAGCAAATCTGGGCTAGGGAATTGTCACCAAACGTGTGTATGTATGTACGCTTGTATGGATGATTTCCCCTATGTATTTATTTGCACATGTATGTATTTATTTGCACTTGTATGTATCCATTTGGTGTATAGAAAATTTTGTGTATGGATATGGGCATTTGCACATGTATGTATGTATTTGCACTAGTATGGATATTTGCACAATAACAACCAGGCTTACTATAAATTTCAGTTTTGCACGATGGCTTCTCTTATTCATTCGTCGTACGATCAATTGCATCATAGTTTGTATATGGCAGATGAAAGAAAGGTTTTTGGCCAGCTTCACATGAGGTCCAGTGCAGTTCATGACAGGATGAAGCATGACGAACGGTACACAAGTATATTCGGAAGACAAGGCTTCTCCATTTTATCTCACTCGTGTGTCTTGTTTGATGTCAATGATGAACCCTTGTGCGATCACGACACTCGTTGACCGATGGCGTCCTGGGAAACATATTTTCCACTCCTTTGTTAAGGGATGACGGTGACTTTGTATAAAGTTCCACTAATCACGTGTTAACATCCCCGATGCAATACTTTCCCCTTTTTGTATATCTTTCCTTGTATGACAACCATCTTATGTTTTACGAGAGTGAATAAGATTGATCTTGACTTCATCTCTGTTGCATCATGGCATCATGCATAACATCATTCATCCTTGTTTTGTGTTGCACCTTGGTGTTTGGAAGTGTGAGTGCAATGTGTGTAAGTGGCTTGTGATTGTTGTTTTGATTTGGGTGCAACAAGATTCCTCTCAAAACCACTTTTTGCACCATAGCCTTTAAAAAAACCCTTCTTCCAATTTAATTAGTGGTTGAGTTTAAAGTTTATGATTTGCTTCCAGTAAAATGTTCCTCCCCTCCTAAAAATCTCCATACTATTTGTGGAGTGCACCCCCTCTAGTTTGGTTTTATTTTCTTTTTGCTTTATATTTAAAAATAGTGCCTTATTTTAGTAAAAGAGATTTATTTTTACTCTTCTAAAAATGCCCAACTTATTTTTATAAAGTGTGGCATGTTTTTAGCAGACCAAAGGTATATTTTTCTTCGAAATCTTCTCCTTTTAACCCATGTGAATTATTCAAAACCCCTGTTCTATTACTTATTTTAAGAGGCTTTAACGCAGAGGGAGAGAGCACGAGGGCCAAGCGTTGTAGGTTTCGGCCCAGAGCCCAGCCGGCGAATGTTTCCTTCCTCCTCTCGACGTCAGCACTATATGAACCAGCTAGCCACCATCGATTCTTCCTTTCCCTCGATTAGACGGTCAGGAGCTCGAGGCTCGAGGTATTAAGCAGCCCGCAGCCTCCTCTAAACGTAGCCCTCGCCATTTCTTCCCCTCCTTTCCCCTCGCGCCGTCACGGCCGCCTCCAGAACCACCACCGCAGCCATGGCCGGATCTGGTAGTAGCTCATCGCCGGCGTAGCGTTGCCCCTCTTCTTCCCCGACTGGACCAGGTGCACGCGGACGCCAAGGGAGATCCATTCCCGACGAGATCGGACGACAAGGTCTTCTACCACGACGTCCCCGACGTCCACTACTACGGCCACCTCCGGCGACCTCTTCTTCAGCAGTACCTCGACGTCGACGCGCCGTTCCTCTCCATCGCGCGAGCCCCTCTTCTTTGCACCCTAGGTGAGCACACCTCCTCCGCTTCCCCCCTCTTTGTTCGTAGCCACGATGTGTCGCCGTAGTCTGCCATCGTCGTCGTCGTTTTTGATGTTGCATCGCGTTGCAGCCACAACAATACCGCGTGGTAGCAGCAGCTGTAGAGTGGAACCGGCAAGCTGCAGCCGCTCGCATGCACAGCTGCATGCATGCGTAGCGCGTAGGTGTCTTGCGTGAGAGTAGCTAGCAGCTTCCTCACGTAGCCGTGCTTTCTGTCGCGTTGCTCTGTCGCGCGGCCGTAGTGCAATAGCAGCAGCAGCTTGGCTCCAGTAGCAGTAGAGCAGCAGCGCCGCGCCCGTGCTTGCCATTGACGTGAAGCACCCGTGTGGCCGATGCATGTGATTGCACCGGTGAGGCTCGTCGCCCGCCAGGTCTCGGGTTCGAGACCCTGCGCCCCCCTTTTTACTTGTGCGAATTTCTCCTCTGTATTAGCTAGCAGAAACAAAATATGTGGATTTCATTCTCTGTTCTAGCAAAGTCACTTCCTTACCCCAATGGCAACCGAGCCACCGCAACACCGGTAGGTCGAGGGTTCAAGCCCCTCGTGCGCCCCTTTTTTGTTTGGGAATTTTCCCTGTGTTGCGCTTGTAGGTTACTTCCTCTCTTAGAGTAGCTAGCCGAGCATAGCCTAGTGGTGCTTGCCTCTATTATGTAGAGGTGGTGGGTTCGACGCCCGCTATTTTATTTCAATTGTGTGTTATTTTCATATCTAGAATATTCCAGAGGTGGAATATGCCAAATCTGACACTGTTTGACGTATAGGTGATTTAGGATTTAGAGTAGATTGTATTTTCCATTTTGTGGTTTTTTTGTGCATGCAAGTATAACATTGTGATATATGGATTTGGGATAGAAAAACCCAAGGAATCGAATGGTGGCATTCGATTTCACTTTTGAGCATTTCTGCTAAAGTGCCATTTTGTGATGACTTGGCATTTTGTCATTGGTGTAGGATTATTTTTGTGCGTGTTTTGAAGTTTGTGCCACACATGCATCATATTGCTTGTAGCATTTGTCACTTGCTAGTGTTTATTGGCTTTTTATTTTCTTTTGGGTAGCATCAGGAGCTGGGAACGAGTTCGAGGATTCTATTGAGTACGTTAAGGAAGATCAAGAGTAATTCTAGTGTGAAGATATCACAAGCAAGATGATCATGACCCTAACACCGTATCTAGCTTTGTTATGCCTAGTTGAATCGTTTCCATCGTATTTACCACTGCCTACCACCTGCTAAATAAGCCTCCAAAGATTGACATGAAACCTCTAGCCTTCACTTCCTAGCAAATATTGTTTGGCTAAGTTACTGCTTACTCGACCCTCTTATAGTGTTGCTAGTTACAGGTGCCAGCTGGTCCATGTGATAACATGGGAAATTGATATCATCTTATTTAAATGCTATTTAATTAATGCACCTATACACTTGGTAAAAGGATTTTGGAGAAAATTGCCACTTCCAATCACTTGTCCAGAAGCCTGGACGCCTCAAGCAAAAGGTTCAGGATATGGGAGACCTCATGGATGTCCTTACGAGGTATGCTGAGTTGGATAGCACCAAAGATCCCGACTCAGATGAGGATAAATCTGGCAAATAGAAGAAGCATGAAAATGGCAAAGGTCATCAGGAACACAATTTTGGGCATCAGGGAAACCATAATAACCAGTGCAATGGTGGGAAACGCAAGCATCGGGACGACGGGTCAGATTTTGTTTCTAATACCAACGTTGATTTTTAGAACCAGCGACAAAACAACAACTCTGGCAGAGTTTATAACGGAAAGGAGCACAATTATGAAGAAGCGCTCAAGGCCCCTTGTCCTAAGCATAGCCTAGTGGTGCTTGCCTCTATTATGTAGAGGTGGTGGGTTCGACGCCCGCTATTTTATTTCAATTGTGTGTTATTTTCATATCTAGAATATTCCAGAGGTGGAATATGCCAAATCTGACACTGTTTGACGTATAGGTGATTTAGGATTTAGAGTAGATTGTATTTTCCATTTTGTTGTTTTTTTGTGCATGCAAGTATAACATTGTGATATATGGATTTGGGATAGAAAAACCCAAGGAATCGAATGGTGGCATTCGATTCCACTTTTGAGCATTTCTGCTAAAGTGCCATTTTGTGATGACTTGGCATTTTGTCATTGGTGTAGGATTATTTTTGTGCGTGTTTTGAAGTTTGTGCCACACATGCATCATATTGCTTGTAGCATTTGTCACTTGCTAGTGTTTATTGGCTTTTTATTTTCTTTTGGGTAGCATCAGGAGCTGGGAACGAGTTCGAGGATTCTATTGAGTACGTTAAGGAAGATCAAGAGTAATTCTAGTGTGAAGATATCACAAGCAAGATGATCATGACCCTAACACCGTATCTAGCTTTGTTATGCCTAGTTGAATCGTTTCCATCGTATTTACCACTGCCTACCACCTGCTAAATAAGCCTCCAAAGATTGACATGAAACCTCTAGCCTTCACTTCCTAGCAAATATTGTTTGGCTAAGTTACTGCTTACTCGACCCTCTTATAGTGTTGCTAGTTACAGGTGCCAGCTGGTCCATGTGATAACATGGGAAATTGATATCATCTTATTTAAATGCTATTTAATTAATGCACCTATACACTTGGTAAAAGGATTTTGGAGAAAATTGCCACTTCCAATCACTTGTCCAGAAGCCTGGACGCCTCAAGCAAAAGGTTCAGGATATGGGAGACCTCATGGATGTCCTTACGAGGTATGCTGAGTTGGATAGCACCAAAGATCCCGACTCAGATGAGGATAAATCTGGCAAATAGAAGAAGCATGAAAATGGCAAAGGTCATCAGGAACACAATTTTGGGCATCAGGGAAACCATAATAACCAGTGCAATGGTGGGAAACGCAAGCATCGGGACGACGGGTCAGATTTTGTTTCTAATACCAACGTTGATTTTTAGAACCAGCGACAAAACAACAACTCTGGCAGAGTTTATAACGGAAAGGAGCACAATTATGAAGAAGCGCTCAAGGCCCCTCGTCCTAAGCATAGCCTAGTGGTGCTTGCCTCTATTATGTAGAGGTGGTGGGTTCGACGCCCGCTATTTTATTTCAATTGTGTGTTATTTTCATATCTAGAATATTCCAGAGGTGGAATATGCCAAATCTGACACTGTTTGACGTATAGGTGATTTAGGATTTAGAGTAGATTGTATTTTCCATTTTGTGGTTTTTTTGTGCATGCAAGTATAACATTGTGATATATGGATTTGGGATAGAAAAACCCAAGGAATCGAATGGTGGCATTCGATTTCACTTTTGAGCATTTCTGCTAAAGTGCCATTTTGTGATGACTTGGCATTTTGTCATTGGTGTAGGATTATTTTTGTGCGTGTTTTGAAGTTTGTGCCACACATGCATCATATTGCTTGTAGCATTTGTCACTTGCTAGTGTTTATTGGCTTTTTATTTTCTTTTGGGTAGCATCAGGAGCTGGGAACGAGTTCGAGGATTCTATTGAGTACGTTAAGGAAGATCAAGAGTAATTCTAGTGTGAAGATATCACAAGCAAGATGATCATGACCCTAACACCGTATCTAGCTTTGTTATGCCTAGTTGAATCGTTTCCATCGTATTTACCACTGCCTACCACCTGCTAAATAAGCCTCCAAAGATTGACATGAAACCTCTAGCCTTCACTTCCTAGCAAATATTGTTTGGCTAAGTTACTGCTTACTCGACCCTCTTATAGTGTTGCTAGTTACAGGTGCCAGCTGGTCCATGTGATAACATGGGAAATTGATATCATCTTATTTAAATGCTATTTAATTAATGCACCTATACACTTGGTAAAAGGATTTTGGAGAAAATTGCCACTTCCAATCACTTGTCCAGAAGCCTGGACGCCTCAAGCAAAAGGTTCAGGATATGGGAGACCTCATGGATGTCCTTACGAGGTATGCTGAGTTGGATAGCACCAAAGATCCCGACTCAGATGAGGATAAATCTGGCAAATAGAAGAAGCATGAAAATGGCAAAGGTCATCAGGAACACAATTTTGGGCATCAGGGAAACCATAATAACCAGTGCAATGGTGGGAAACGCAAGCATCGGGACGACGGGTCAGATTTTGTTTCTAATACCAACGTTGATTTTTAGAACCAGCGACAAAACAACAACTCTGGCAGAGTTTATAACGGAAAGGAGCACAATTATGAAGAAGCGCTCAAGGCCCCTTGTCCTAAGCACAATTTTCCCGATAAGTCGTCCACTCACTCGTGGGAAAATTGCGACTTTATGTAGGCATTTTAAAATCAAGTTTTCCACAACTTCCGAGGAGGCAACGGTTGTGGCAATACAAGTCATCCCGGCGGATTTAGTGGCGGCTCATCTGGGGGCTTTGTAGGTCCAATCTCATGATCCGGGCGGCTCAGGTACAGGTTATAGACATTTTGACAATAACAACAACAGTCAGCAACGCTCAGGACACGGAAATCAGCAACATGATAATCAAGCAGGATTTCAGAGTAATCCCAAGCAGCTGAGCAACAGAAAATATCATGTGTTCACCACTAGTACTTGCAGGTGAGAGAGCAAGGTTAAAAAGAGGGCCATCAATATGGTTGAGCCGACAACCCCCGGGTATTTAAATTGGTCCCAATATCAAATCACGTGAAGAAGAGAGGACCATCCAGTCCGGGTTGATAATACGGGTGGTTTGGCTCTGGTGGTGGCACCTCAAGTGGGAGGTTATGTTCTCAACAAAGTTCTCATGGACGGAGGGAGCAGTATCAACATCTTATACTATGACACCTTCCAACACAGGAACCTTACCAAGGACAAGTTGCACTCATCTTCTACAGTCTTTCATGGAATTGTTCCTGGAAAATCTGTATATCCAATTGGCTGGATCAAACTAGATGTTGTGTTTGGCTCGGAAATCAACTACAGATGTGAATTTCTGATGTTTGAGGTGGTTAAGACCCCATATCATGCTCTTTTTGGATGGCCGGCTTATGCTCAGTTCATGGCCCGCCCTTGTTATATCTATATCAATCTTAAAACTCCAGGGAAATACAATACAATCACAGTTGATGGGAGTCGAAAAGTCGCTAGGGAGTGTGGGGAAGGGGATGTAGCTTATGCAGAGTCACCTTGTGCTATGCAAAAGTTAAAGTACTACATAGCCAATGTTGACCTGGTCGACATGACTTCTCTTAAGAAGCCCAACACACATTCTGAATCCACCCCGAAGTTCAAGCCAGATGAGGATACTAAATAGGTGGATTTCACTCCTCATGATTCTTCCCACGAGTTCACTACTCGGACAGGGCTGGATCCCAAATAGGAAAGCGCTCTCATTGAGTTAATCCATGAGAACCGGGACATCTTTGCATGGAAACCTTCTGACATGCCTGGTATACCATGGGAACTTGTTGAGCACCACCTTAATGTTGATCCTAAGATGAAACCTATTCTCCAGTTCCTCCATCATTTTCACGAGGAGAGGCGTAAAGCTATTGGTGAAGAAGTAGCCTGGCTCCTAGCTGTCGGGTTCATCTGTGACAGCCCGATGCCGACGCCCCAGAAGATTCCCCTTTATTTCTGTTTCCGTCGTGTGTCTATTTTTATTTGTTGCATCATCATCGCATCATGCGCATCATCAGCATTGCATCAGCATCTCCGTTGCCACCAGTTTTTATACTTGCATCCGTTGTTAGTTGCCGGTTCTCGTCGTTGTCCGTTCTGAGCCCGACCGCACACGCACGCGCCCGTGGCATCGTTCAAATCTTGTTTTTAAAAGTGTGATGAAAACTTTCTCTAATTGGGGTGAGATTTGACGTGCGGTGGTATCTTTATTTAGGTAGGCCGCCTGTCAAGTTTCGTCGCAATTGGAGTCCGTCTGGTACCCGAACGGTCGACTGTAGCGGCACCGTATTCGGTCTACCGACGGATGGTTGTCGATGTTTTTAAAATATGTTGCCGGGTGCCCGTTTTCCCTCTCATCTCCGCCTAGCCCCTCTGCGCAGTGCATCGACCCTACGCGCAGGCCAGTCCGAAAACCTCCCGGAACCCGAACCGGGCGATCGTGACCGTTGGGTCCAGATCAACCCCATTTTACCGCAAACAGTCATCAGTTTGTCCAATGGTCTCCATAGCCTAGTTATTTTCCGACCGTCTGATTTAATCGAAGGGTCCAAATACCCCTATAGACTAATGCTTTTACTTTATATAGTCCGCTTAGCCCATATCAGACCAAAACCTAGGGATCCTCCCTGTCCCGATCCAGCCGCCGCCGCTAGCACCTGGTCTCTACCTCGTTTTGCCCACTGGTCCAACCGCAGTCTCCAGCCAGCCATCTTGATCCACCAATCCGCAACCAACCTATGTGATCTGGTCCATCAGATCTTGGATCCATCGACCCAGGGAGCCTCGCAGCTCCCGTGACCGGAGCCTCTCCCCGATCTGGAGCAAGTGAGGCTCGATCCATGGGTGCCCGCGCGCCTCCGGTGACCTTGCCCGTCAGCGACCTCGACCAGACCTCCATGGACGCCGCCTCCAGGACCTCTGGCTGCCGCCGGTGACGTCCAACAGGCCGCAGCCCCGCCCTCGCCGCCTGCTCTGCCCCGTCGCCTGTCCCCGCTCGGAGTCGAGCAGAGCACGACGCTCCAGGGGCGTTGACCCCGACACCGACCGCGCTCGTGTCTGTCTCGTTTTGGGAGAAGCAGCGATCCATGCCAGGCCCCTCCCTTCTCTTCCCTCCCTGCCTCCTCTCTCTCCCCTTAACCTCTCCCTCTGCTTGTTCCCGTGATGCAGAGAAGCATGCTGCAACACTCCCCTGAGCCCATCCCGATGGAGCTCTATGCCTCGTTGTCGTGGTCGACCTCATCGATCCCCGTCTCTGGGAATGGAGCAGACACCCTGGATCTGCCTCCATCGCCTTGCCTAGACCCCATGCCGACAGCAAGTGGCGCCACCGCAACTGCATCCTGCACCCCCAGCGACATGGTGTGGACCTGCATCCTCAACCACGGTAGCAGAGAAAGCCATGTCTGTTTGTATATTCAGTTTGGTTCAGTCAGAGTTACATTCTAGTTCATCTCGCGTAGACATCCATTTTGTACCAAAGGTCGATGTAGCCCAGCTGGTGAGCGCCTTAGTGTGCAACCGCAAGGTCTTGGGTTCAAATCCCATGCACCCCTATTTTTAGTTTGTTATGTTATTGGTACAGGTTGGCCCCTTTGGCTGTTTCATTTTGAGAAAAACCCATTTACTGTTGCAATCACTTCGTAGCCCAGCTGGTTAGTGAGCAGCGCTAACACGAGGGAGGTTCTGGGTTCGACTCGAGATCCACCCAATTTTAGGCTTTGCCTTTTATTTTCTTTCACGCACACACATGGGCATTTGGCCCCGATTTACTCTTGGGCCGCTGCACTATGCTGCTTCGAGCCCATGCATGGGTTTTTTTCCACCTGTGTAGATTTAGCATTTTCCACCACATGCATTTTTAAATGCCGTAGATTTTAAACCGTGCGTCGGATCGGAATAAGTTAGATATGTAAAACGTATAGAATTTCACGTAGACTAGTATTTTTCAACTCCCATGCATGTTTAAAGCTGTTTAGTGTGGAGTTTGTATTGGTTTGTGTGTCGACGTGTTGAAACGGTTTAGGTCATAACTATTTGTCCATAGCTCCGTTCGAGATGTGCCATATATGTAAATGGGCCAGAACGACGAGTAGAGAACCACTTTGTTTTTCCGTTTAACAAACATAAAATGTGATTAGGACAAATCTGGACATAATTAGAACTTAACGCGTGGGGTCATCTCGGAGATGCTATAAGTTGTTTCCGACCTCATTTAAAATGCCTAGATAGGTAGTTTAGCTTGTGCTTCACCCCGTGCCATGTTAACAACATTTAATATTGTCGTGTTCCTAAACGGGAGTAAATTAAACAATTAAACGTGGAGTTTCGTCGATATGCAACTTGTTGCATATCGAGCTTCACTTAATGTGTAGTGTTTGATTGTTGTGATTGTCATGCCTTGCATTAGACCGTTCATGCATCATATGTGTCTTGCATCGTGTGGTGTATATCGTGTGTTGATGCTTGTTTTCGGTTTCCTCCGTCTCGATAGAGTTCCGCAAGCGTGTCCGATGTGAGGACCGTTGGACTACGTCGGTTCGTCTGCTTCATGGAGTCATTCTTCTTCCAAGCGGGATCTCAGGCAAGATGACCATTTCCCCAGACACCATTACTATCATTGCCATGCTAGTATTACCGTTTCTATCGATTATGTCTCATTGCCTACCACATGTTAAATACCAGCCTCTCAACAATGCCATGACAACCTTCAACCTGTTCGACCTAGCAAACCACTGATTGGCTATGTTACCGCTTGCTTAACCCTCTGTAGCGTTGCTAGTTGCAGGTGCAGTTGCTTCCATGTGTTTACATGGGTTCCTTGTCATATCACCATATTAAATGCTATTTAATTTAATGCACCTATATACTTGGTAAAAGGTGGAAGGCTCGGCCTTTCTAGCCTGGTGTTTTGTTCCACCTTTGCCCCCTTAGTTTCGGCTACCGGTGTTATGTTCCATAATTGAGCGCTCCTAACATGATCGGAGTTGTTATGGGGACACCCTTGATAATTCATTTTAGATTAAAGCTGGTCTGGCAAGGCCCAACATTGGTACTATTTGCCCAACATAATAATTCTGTTAATTTGAAATGCATAGGGAGTTAGCGCTACCCGAGGAGTAATTCTACATAATACAGGGAGGGCCAGTGCTGATGGTGCTGGTCCAAAACAGAGCAGCTTACTAACGCTACCCGGGGCAACTCGGTGTCTGGCGTGGTAACCATCGCTCATCCGTCGTGTCCTGAGAACGAGATACGCGGCTCCTATCGGGATCGTCGACACGCCGGGCGGCCTTGCTGGATTAGTTTTACCTTTGACGAGATATCTTGTGCATCGGGATTCCGGTGATGCTTTGGGTAATCTCAGAGTTGAGGTTTTCCACTAGGGAATCCGACGAGATCGCGAGCTTCGTGATTGAGGATTTCTATGCGGCTTGTGGTAATTTGTGATGGACTAGTTGGAGCACCCCTGTAGGGTTAAATCTTTTCGGAAAGCCGTGCCCGCGGTTATGTGGCAACGTGGAAACTTTGTTTAACATTGGTTCTAGATAACTTGAAGTTAACTTAATTAAAACTTGCCAACTGTGTGCATAACCGTGACTGTCTCTTTCGTGAGTTCCTTCTCCGATCGAGGACACGATGGGGTTATGCATTACGTAGGTAGGTGTTCAGGATCATTCATTTGATCATCAGTAGTAACGTCCGTTATGCGTAGATCTTCCCCCTCTTATTTCTTGTACTCGTAAGTTTAGCCACCTCATATATGCTTAGCCGCTGCTGCAACCTCACCACTTAACCATACCTCACCCATTAAGCTTTGCCAGTCTTGATACCTTTGGAAATGAGATTGCTGAGTCCCCTGTGGCTCACAGATTACTACAACACCAGTTGCAGGTACAGGTAAAGATTACTTGACGCGAGCGCGTTGATTGTTCATTTGGAGTTGCTTCTTCTTCATCGATCTAGGATGGGTTCCAGGCCGACAGCCTGGGATAGCAAGGATGGACGTCGTTCTTATTTTTCTCGTTTGTTTTCGTCCGTAGTCGGACCCTGCTCTTACTCTTGATGTAAATGTAATGTACTATTGTGACTCTGATGTAGCTTGTGGCGAGTGTAAGCCAATTCTATATATATCTCATCTTTTCAGTACATGTACTTGTAACGATATCCATTCTTGCGACACGACGAGATGCGCTTCTATCCCTGACGAGGCCTTCGTGCCAAATTGAGGATAGGGTCGCATCTTCGGCGCGACATCATCGTTGAAGTTTTTCACCCAGAGTGGTTGGCAAATCCAATGCTTCTTTTAAAAAAGAACTACACTTGGCATATGTGTGTTGATTACACAGATCTCAAAAAATCCTGCCCCAAGGATCCGTTTGCTCTTCCTTGCGTTGATCATATCATTGACTCCACAACGGGATGTGAACGACTGTGTTTTCTGTATGCTTATTTTGGTTACCACCAGATCAAGATGGTTGTTGAGGATCAGGAGAAAATGTCTTTCATCACCCCTTTTGGCACTTTCTAATATGTATATATGCCTTTTGGGCTTAAGAGCGTTGGGGCTACTTATCAGTGTTGCGTTCAGAACTATTTACACAACCAAATTGGGCGCAATGTTCATGCTTATGTTGATGATATCGTGGTTAAATCCCAGAAGAAAGAGACTCTGCTGGATGACCTCAAAGAAATGTTTGACAACCTTCGTATCTACAAGATGAAGCTTAACCCGACCAAATGCGTCTTTGGAGTGCCTGCAGGCAAGTTGCTGGGATTCTTGGTTTCAGAGCGTGGCATCGAGGCTAACCCGGAGAAAATCAAGGCGGTGACTTCTCTATCTAAACCGGCAAACATCAATGACGTGCAACGCATGGTGAGTCGTATAGCAGCCTTGAGCCGGTTTATAAGCCACCTTGGAGAGAAGGCGATTCATGTCTATGAGTTGCCCTAAAGGACTGATAATTTTATCTCGACCGATGTCGCTAATGACACATTTGAAGCACTGAAGAAACAATTGGTTGAGCTGCCTGTTTTAGCTGCCCCCATTGACAAAGGGCATATGCTCCTCTACATCGCTGCAAATAATAAAGCGGTGAGTGTTGTGGTTGTCGTTGAGCGCAAGGAGGCGGGGAAAGAATATCCAGTGCAAAGACCTGTCTATTATGTTAGGGAAGTTTTGACCTTGTCAAAACAACAATATCCACATTGGCAGAAGCTGGTTTTTGGTGCCTTCATGGCTAGCCGTAATCTCAAGCACTATTTCCAGGAACATCCAATCACAGTGGTCAGTTTAGATCCTCTAGGAGATATCATCCAAAACAGAGAGGCCACATGCCAGATTGCTAAGTGGGCGATCGAGCTTGTACCACATCAGGTGAAATATGTGCCTCGGATAACCATTAAATCTCAAGCTCTGGTGGACTTCATCATTGATTGGACTGAATTACAAGGCCCTGAAGAAAATCCAGATAACATGTACTCGACAATACACTTTGATGGGTCAAGCCAACTGGAAGGCTCGGGGGCTGGAGTTATTTTATCTTCCCCTCGAGGTGACAAATTTGTTATGTCTTACGCCTTATGTTTACTTGCACTAAAAATGCAGCCGAGTATGAAACTCTCCTTCATGGGCTACGTATGGCCAATGAGATGAACCTCAGCTGGTTTGGGCGACTTAGATTTAGTGGCTCAACAAGTATCAGGAACTTGGGATTCCAAGGACCCTCTCATGACAGCTTATCGACGAGCAGTCATAGTTATTGCAGGTCATTTTCAAGGTTATTAAGTCGATCACATTGATCGCCGGCTCAATGAAGCTGCAGACGCCTTGTCCAGACTTGTCTCTCAATGCAAGCTGGTGTTGCCCAATGTTTTCCTTGATGTACTTTACAATCCTCAGTTAAATTGCCACCAATGGAGGATATTGCTATCCTAGATCCAAAGGCACAACTAGTGGCGGCTCTTCATGCGATTCCGGATTGGACCGTACCATATTTTGCATATTTTACAGGAGGCGAGCTCCTCATGAGGAAATCATCGCCCGACTAATTGTCAGATGCTGCAAGTTCATGCCTATAATTAATGGCAAGTTACACCGTCGAAGCATCAGTAGCGTTTTTCAATGTTGCGTTTCTCCTACTGAAGGCCAAGGAATTCTTAATGAAATCCACGCTCGAGATTGTGGTCATCATTCTGGCTCCAGGTCTTTGGTTGCAAAAGCTTATCGCCATGGTTTTTACTGGCTTACCCCTCATGCCAATGTAGAAGACATCGTGTGGAAGTGCGATGGCTGCCATGAGTTTGCAAGATAGGCTCATGTGCCAGCTAAAGAGTTACAGATGATTCCAATAACTTGGACGTTTGTAGTCTGGGGGCTTGATATGGTGGTACCTTTTAAAACATCGTCAGATAAAAAGACACATATGCTGGTTGTAGTGGATAAATTCACCAAGTGGGTTGAAGCAGAGCTGATCAATAAGTGTGATGCTCAGACTGCGGTACAATTCATGAAAAGGCTGATTTATCGTTACAGTTACCCACATAGCATCATCACAGATAATTGCACAAACTTGACTAAAGGAGCTATGGAGGAGTTTTGCCAGCGAGAACATATTCGGCTTGATCTTGCATTAGTAGCACATCTGCAATCTAACAGGCAGGCAGAATAGGTCAACCAAGAAATCTTAGGTGGGATCAAACTTCAGCTCATGGTCCCCTTGGAGCGAACACCGGGTTGCTGGGTCGAAGAACTCCCTCGATACTTTGGAGCATACGGACTACTCCTAATCGATCCATAGGCTACACTCCATTTTTTTTGGTTTATGGAGCAGAAGTTGTTCTACCAAGTGATATCAGACATGACTCGCCCAGAGTTGCAGCCTATGTTAAAGCAGACAATGAACAAGCTCACCAAGACGCCCTTGATGCATTGTACGAAGAACGTGACCTTGTCTCTTCATGATCAACAATATATCAACAAGACCTGCGTCAGTATCACAGTCGTAGAGTCCACAATCGAACTTTCGAGGATGGTGACTTAGTCCTCTGTTTGATTCAATACCAAACAGACAAGCACAAACATTCACCACCATGGGAAGGGCCTTTTGTCATCACCAAAAACCTCAACAATGGGTCATATTATCTAATTGCCATACGCGAGGATAAGAAGTCACGTACCTTAGAGAAGGAAGCAAACCGGCCTTGGAACATTGCTCATCTTCGGTCGTACTACACTTAGAGCCACTGGCTCCACAACATTGTACATACCAATGTATGCATATTTGTGTTCAATATAATAAAGTTGGCACCCCTGAAACTCGGGGTCTTTATCTTTTTAGCTACAAAATTCCCAAGTCTTTATTCTTTGGAACACAGGTCAATTGGGGGCTCGTGACTCAATGAGTTAGGCAATTATAATTTCCCTCTTGACCCGACTACAAGCCAAATACAACAAAAAATATGGTTAAACCTGCGTGTCTACAAGATGCTTCTCTAAACAAGGTGACCCTCTTGGGGAACGTTGCATGGGAAACAAAATTTTCCTACGCACACGAAGACCTATCATGGTGATGTTCATCTACGAGAGAGAGATCGGATCCACATACCCTTGTAGATCGCTAAGCGGGAAGCGTTAAGAAACGCAGTTGATCTAGTGGTACATCTTCGTGATTCAAATCACCGTCGTCCCACGATCCATTCCGATCTAGCGCCAAACGGATGGCACCAACGCGTTCAGCACACATACAGCTCGATGACGATCTCCGCCTTCTTGATCCAGCAAGAGAGACGGGGAAGTAGATGAGTTCTCCAGCAGTGTGACGGCGCACCGATGATGGTGATGATCTATTCCTGCACGGCTCCGCCCGAGCTTCGCAGAAATCCGATCTAGAGGAAGAACTACGTGGTATAGGTTTGAGTTGCACGTGGCAAAGTTGTGTCTCAAAAGCCCTCAAACCACCAATATATATAGGAGGAGGGGAGGGGCTAGCCTTGGGGCTCAAGGGAGCCCCAAGGGTGTCGGCCGAGAGGAGGAGGTGGACTCCCACCCTAATTCGGTTTGGCGGAAGGAGTCCACTCCTTCCTTCCCACTTCCCTCTTTCCTTTTTTTTCTTTCCTTTGGTTTTTTCTTCTTGTGGCGCCATAGCCCACTTGGGCTAGCCTCACCAACCCACTAAGGGCTGGTGCGCCACCCTAGTGATATTGGGCTCACTCCCGGGTGGGTGGGCCCCTCCCGATGAATATCCAAAACCCATTCGTCACTCCTGGTACACTGCCGGTAATGCCCGAAATCTTTGTGGTGACCAAATGAAACCATCCTATATATCAATCTTTGTTTCCGTACCATTCGGGAAACACTCGTGACATCCGTGATCTCATCCGAGACTCCGAACAACCTTCGGTCACCAACACCTAGAACTCAACTTTACTAAAATGTCACCAAACTTTAAGTGTGCAGACCTTGCGGGTTCGAGAACTATGCATACCTGACCCGAGACACTCCTCGGTCAATATCCAATGGAGGGACCTGGATGTCCATATTGGATCCTACATATTCTACGAAGATCTTATCGGTTGAAGCTTTGTGCCAAGGATTCATATAATTCCGTATAACATTCCCTTTGTCCTTCGATGTATTACTTGCCCGAGATTTGATGGTCGGTATGTCTATACCTATTTCAATCTCGTTACTAGCAAGTCTCTTTACTCGTTCCGTAATACAAGATCATGTGACTAACACTTGAGTCACATTGCTTGCAAGGCTTGTATGTGATGTTGTATTACCGAGTGGGCCATGAGATAACTTTCCGTCACACGGAGTGACAAATCCCAGTCTTGGTCCATGATAACTCAACGGACACCTTCGGAGATACCTGTAGAGCATCTTTATAGTCACCCAGTAACATTGTGACGTTTGATACACACAAGGTATTGCTCCGGTGCCAGTGAGTTACATGATCTCATGGTCATAGGAATGAATACTTGACATGCAGAAAACAATTGCAACAAAATAACACGATCACGTGCTACGTTCATAGTTTGGGTCTCATCCATCACATCATTCTCCTAATGATGTGATCCAGTTATCAAGTGACAACACTTGCATATGGTTAGAAAACCTTAACCATCCTTGATCAACTGGCTAGTCAACTAGAGGCTTACTAGGGACATTGTTTTATCCATATATCCACACATGTATCTATGCTTTCATTAAATACAATTATAGCATGGATAATAAATGATTATCTTGAAATAGGAAATATAATAATAACTATTTTATCATTGCCTCTAGGGCATATTTCCAATAGTCTCCTACTTGCACTAGAGTCAATAATCTAGTCTCACATCGCCATGCGATTTACATTGGAATGAATCTAACACCCATACAGTTCTGGTGTTGATCATGCTTCGCTCGTGGAATAGGTTTAGTCAGCGGATCTGCCACATTCAGATCCGTGTGCACTTTGCAAATATTTACGTCCTCTCCTTCGATGTAGTCGCGGATGAGGTTGAAGCGTCGTTTGATGTGTCTGGTCTTCTTGTGAAACCTTGGTTCCTTTGCTAAAGCAATGGCACCAGTGTTGTCATAGAACAGAGTTATTGGATTTAGTGCGCTCGGCACAACTCCAAGATTCGTCATGAACTGCTTCATCCATACACCCTCCTTAGCTACCTCCGAGGTAGCCATGTACTGCGCCTCACATGTAGAATCTGCTAGGACGCTTTGCTTGGAACTGCACCAGCTTACCGCACCCCCATTAAGAATAAATACGTATCCGGTTTGAGACTTAGAGTCATCCGGATCAGTGTTAAAGCTTGCATCGACGTAACCCTTTACGACGAGCTCTTCGCCACCTCCATAAATGAGAAACATTTCCTTAGTCCTTTTCAGGCACTTCACAATATTCTTGACCGTCGTCCAGTGATCCACTCCTAAACCTGCCTGCCATACTTATGGCCAGGCTCACGTCCGGTCTAGTGCACATCATTGCATACATGATAGACCCTATGGCTGAAGCATAGGGGACGGTACTCATCTTTTCTCTATCTTCCGCAGTTACTGGACACTGAGTCTTACTCAACTTTATACCTTATAATACTAGCAAGAACCCCTTCTTGGACTGTTCCATTTTGAACTTCTTCAAAACTTTATCAAGGTATGTGCTTTGTGAAAGTCCTATTAGGCGTCTTGATCTATCCCTATAGATCTTAATGCCTAATATGTAAGCAGCTTCTCCTAGCTAGGTCCTTCATTGAAAAACATTTGTTCAAGTAATCTTTTACGCTCTCTAAAAACTCCACATTGTTTCCAATCAACAATATGTCATCCACATATAATATTAGAAACGCTACAGAGTTCCCACTCACTTTCTTGTAAATACAAGATTCTCCAACAACTTGTATAAACCCAAATGCTTTGATCACCTCATCAAAGCTCTTATTCCAACTCCGAGATGCTTGCACCAGTCCATAAATAGATCGATGGAGCTTGCATACTTTGTTAGCATTCTTTGGATCGACAAAACCCTCGGGTTGCATCATATACAACTCTTCTTTGAGAAAACTGTTCAGGAACGCCGTTTTGACATCCATCTGCCAGATTTCATAATCGAAAAATGCACCTATTTCTAACATGATTCGGACGAACTTAAGCATCACTACCGGTCAGAACGTCTCATCATAGTCAACTCCTTGAACTTGTGAAAAACCATTTGCCACAAGTCGAGCTTTATAAACGATCACATTACCGTCCGTGTCCGTCTTCTTCTTAAAGATCCATTTGTTCTGAATAGCCTTGCGACCTTCAGGCAATACTTACAAAGTCCATACTTTGTTTTCATACATAGATCCTATCTCGGACTTCATGGCCTCAAGCCATTTGTTGGAATCCGGGCCCACCATTGCTTCTTCATAATTCACAGGTTCATTGTTGTCTAACAACATGATTGATAAGACAGGATTACCATACCACTCAGGAGTAGTACGTGATCTTGTCGACCTGCAAGGTCCGACAGTAATTTGATCCGAAGCTTCATGATCATCATCATTAGCTTCCTCCTCAACCGGCGTTGCTTCGTCAGAGGTTTCCCCTTGCCCTGCGCCACCATCTAGAGGGAGTAGAGGTTCTACAACCTCATCAAGTTCTATCTTCCCCCACTCAATTCTTTCGAGAGAAACTCCTTCTCAAGAAAAGCTCCATTCTTAGAAACAAACACTTTGCCCTCGGATCTGAGATAGGAGGTATACCCAACTGTCTCCTTTGGGTAACCTGTGAAGACACACTTTTCCGCTTTGGGTTCCAGCTTTTCAGGCTGAAACTTTTTGACATAACCATCACATCCCCAAACTTTAAGAAACGACAACTTTGGCCTCTTGCCATAGCATAACTCATATGGTGTCGTCTCAACGGATTTTGATGGTGCCCTATTTAAAGTGAATGCAGTTGTCTCTATTGCATAACCCCAAAACGATAACGACAAATCGGTAAGAGACATCATAGATCGCACCATATCTAACAAAGTACGATTACGACATTCAGACACACCATTACGCTGTGGTGTTCCAGGCGGTGTCAACTGTGAAACGATTCCACATTGTCTTAAGTGAGCACCAAACTCAAAACTCAAATATTCGCCCCCTCGATCAGAATGCAGGAACTTGATCTTCTTGTTACGATGATTTTCAACTTCACCCTGAAATTGCTTGAACTTCTCAAATGTTTCAGACTTGTGCTTCATCAAGTAGATATATCCATACCTACTCAAATTGTCAGTGAAGGTGAGAAAATAACGATTTCTTCGCGCGCCTCCACACTCATTAGACTGCATACATCAGTATGTATGATCTCCAACAAGTCACTTGCACGCTCCATTATTCTGGAGAACGGAGTTTTAATCATCTTGCCCATGAGGCATGGTTCGCACGTGTCAAGTGATTCAAAATCAAGTGACTCCAAAAGCCCATCGGTATGGAGTTTCTTCATGCGCTTTACACCAATATGACCAAAGCGGCAGTGCCACAAAAACGTGGCGCTATCATTGTTAACTCTACATCTTTTGGTCTCAATGTTATGTATATGTGTGTCATCACAATCAAGATTCAATATGAACAAACCCTCACACTGGGTGCATGACCATAAAAGATATTACTCATAAAAATAGAACAACCATTATTATCTGACTTAAATGAGTAACCGTCTCGCAGTAAACAAGATCCGGATATAATGTTCATGCTTAACGCAGGCACTGAATAACAATTATTTAAGTTCATAACTAATCCTGATGGTAACTGAAGCGAGACTGTGCCGACGGCGATTGCATCAACCTTGGAACCATTTCCCACATGCATCGTCACTTCATCCTTCGCTAGCCTTCGTTTATTCTGCAGTTCCTGCTTCGAGTTGCAAATATGAGCAACAGAACCGGTATCAAATACCCAGGCACTACTACGAGAGTTGGTTAAGTACACATCAATAACATGTATATCACATATACCTGACTTTTGTTTGGCCGCCTTCTTATCAGCCAAATACTTGGGGCAGTTGCACTTCCAGTGACCCATCCCCTTGCAATAATAGCACTCTATTTCTGGCTTAGGTCCAGCCTTGGGTTTCTTCCTTGGATTGGCAACAGTTTTTCTGCTCTTCTTGAAACTAGTGGTGTTATTGACCGTCAACGCTTGATGCTTTTTCCGGAGTTCTGACTCTGCAACTTTCAGCATCGCGAATAACTCACCGGATGACTTGTTCATCCCTTGCATGTTATAGTTCAACACAAAGCTCTTATAGCTAGGTGGCACTGATTGAAGAACTCTGTCAGTGATAGCTTCTAGTGGGAGTTCAATCCCCAGCTCAGCTAGACGGTTTGAGTACCCAAACATTTTTAGCACATGTTCACTGACATACGAATTATCCTCCATCTTGCAAGCATAGAATTTATCGGAGGTCTCATACCTCTTGATCCGGCGTTCTTCTGAAAGATAAACTTCAAGTCCTGGAACATCTCATATGCTCCATGACGCTCAAAGCACCGTTGAAGTCCCGGTTCCAAGCCATACAAGACTGCACATTGAAATACTGAGTAGTCCTCCTTACACGATTTCCAAGCGTTCAAAACATCTTGGTCAGACGTAGCGGGTGGTTCATCTCCTAGCGCAACATCAAGGACATAATTCTTTTTCCCAGCTTGTAGGATGAGCCTAAGATTACGTGCCTAGTCTACAAAGTTTCTCCCATCATCTTTCAACTTAGCTTTCTCTAGGAACGTATTGAAATTCAGGGTTGCTACTGCGTGAGCCATTGATCTATAACATAAAATATTGCAAAGTAGACTTAGACTATGTTCAAGACAATTAGAGTTTAACTAATCAAATTACTAATAAACTCCCACTCAAATAGACATCCCTCTAGTTACTTGAGTGTGGCATGATCCAAATTCACTAACTCAAGTCCGATCATCACGTGAATTGAGAATAGGTTCAATGGTAAACATCTCTATGCTAATCATATCAACTATACGGTTCATGCTCGACCTTTCGGTCTCTTGTGTCCCAAGGCCATGTTTGCACATGCTAGGCTCGTCAAGTTTAACCCGAGTGTTCCGCGTGTGCAACTGTTTTGCACCCGTTGTATGTGAACGTTGAGCCTATCACACCCGATCATCACGTGGTGTCTCGAAACGACGAACTCTCGCAACGGTGCACAGTCAGGGAGAACACAATTTTATCTTGAAATTTTAGTGAGGGATCACCTTATAATGCTACCATCGTTCTAAGCAGGATAAGGTGCATAAAAGGATTAACATCACATGCAATTCATAAGTGACATGATATGGCTATGATCTTGTGCTTCTTGATCTCCATCACCAAAGCACGGGCATGATCTTCTTGTGAGTGGCGCCACACCATGATCTCCATCATCCTGCCGCCATCGAGATTGTCGGGCTATCTATGCTATTACTACTAAAGCTACAACCTAGCAATATAGTAAACGCATCTGCAAACACAAGCATTAGTTTAAAGACAACCCTATGGCTCCTGCCGGTTGCCGTAGCATCGACGTGCAAGTCGATATTAACAATTACAACATGATCATATCATACATCCAATATATCACATCATGTCTTTGGCCATATCACATCACAAGCATACCCTGCAAAAACAAGTTAGACGTCCTCTAATTTGTTGTTGCATGTTTTACGTGGGTGCTATGGGTATCTAGTATGATCGCATCTTACTTACGCAAAAACCACAACGGAGATGTGCAAATTGCTATTTAACCTCTCTCCAAGAACCGCCTCGGTCAAATCCAATTCAACTAAAGTTGAAGAAACCGACACCCGCCAATCATCTTTATGCAACGAGTTGCATGTTGGTCGATGAAACTAGTCTCTCATAAACGTACGAGTAATGTCGGTCCGGGCCGCTTCAATCCAACAATACCGCCGAATCGAGAAAATACTAAGGAGGGCAGCAAATCGAACATCAACGCCCACAAAAACTTTTGTGTTCTAGTCGAGATTAAATCTATGCATGAACCTAGCTCATGATGCCACTGTTGGGGAACGTTGCATGGGAAACAAAATAATTCCTACACACACGAAGACCTATCATGGTGATGTTCATCTACGAGAGGGAGATCGGATCCACATACCCTTGTAGATCGCTAAGCGGGAAGCATTAAGAAACACAGTTGATGTAGTGGTACAGCTTCATGATTCATATCACCGTCGTCCCCCGATCCGTTCCGATCTAGCGCCGAACGGACGACACCTCCGCGTTCAGCACACGTACAGCTCGATGACGATCTCCGCCTTCTTGATCCAGCAAGAGAGACATTGAAGTAGATGAGTTCTCCGACAGCGTGACGGCGCGCTGGTGATGGTGATGATCTATTCCTGCAGGGCTCTGAAGACCCACAAGTATAGGGGATCAATCGTAGTCCTTTCAATAAGTAAGAGTGTTGAACCCAACGAGGAGCTGAAGGATCTGACAAGTGGTTTTCAGCAAGGTAAAATCTGCACGCACTGAAATTGTCGGTAACAAGTGATTGTGTGGTGAGATGATTCGTAGCAAGCAACAAGTAACAAAAGTAGCAACGGTGCAACAAGGTGGCCCAATCCATTTTGTAGCAAGGGACAAGCCTGGACAAAGTCTTATAGGAGGAAAAACGCTCCCGAGGACACACGGGAATTTCTGTCATGCTAGTTTTCATCATGTTCATATGATTCACGTTCGTTACTTTGATAGTTTGATATGTGGGTGGACCGGCGCTTGGGTACTGCCCTTACTTGGACAAGCATCCCACTTATGATTAACCCCTCGTGCAAGCATCCGCAACTATGAAATAAGAATTAAGACAAAGTCTAGCCATAGCATTAAACTAGTGGATCCAAATAAGCACCTTACGAAGCAACACATAAACTAGGGTTTAAGCTTCTGTCACTCTAGCAACCCATCATCTACTTACTACTTCCCAATGCCTTCCTCTAGGCCCAAATAATGGTGAAGTGTTATGTAGTCGACGTTCACATAACACCACTAGAGGAAAAACAACATACAACACATCAATTACCGAACTAATACCAAATTCACATGACTACTATTAGCATGACTTATCCCATGTCCTCAGGAACAAAAGTAACTACTCACAAAGCATAATCATGTTCATGACCAGAGAGGTAATGAGTAGCATCAAGGATCTGAACATAAACTCTTCCACCAAGTAATCCAACTAGCATCAACTACAAAGATTAATTAACACTACTAGCAACCTTACAAGTACCAATCGGAGTCGCGAGACGGAGATTGATTACAGGTGATGAACTAGGGTTTGGAGATGAGATGGTGCTGATGAAGATGTTGATGGTGACGAGTCCCCTCTGATGAGAGGAGTGTTGGTGATGACGATGGCGACGATTTCCCCCTCCAGGAGGGAAGTTTCCCCGGCAGGATCGTCCAGCCGAAGCTCTAGATTGGTTCTGCTCAAGTTCCGCCTCGTGGCGGCGGCAAATCCATGAAAAAGCTCCTCCCTGATTTTTTCCTGGATGAAACCCTTCATATAGCAGAAGAGGGGGGCAGTGGGCCAGCAGGCTGCCCACAAGCCCCCTAGGTGCGGCCAGGGGGTGGACGCGCCTAGCAGTCTTGTGGCCACCTGCTGGTGCCCCTCTCGCGCTTCTTCGGCCCAGTATTTTTTGTAAATCCGGAAAAAATCATGGTTGATTTTTACGGCATTTGGAGTTGCGCAGAATAGGTATCTCAACTTTGCTCCTTTTTAAGGCCAGAATTCCAGCTGTCGGCATTCTCCCTCTTCATGTAAACCTTGCAAAATAAGAGAAAAAAGGCATAAGAATTGTACCGTGAAGTGAAATAACAGCCCAAGAAGCGATAAATATCAACATGAAAACATGATGCAAAATGGACGTATCAACTACCCCAAGCTTAGACCTCGCTTGTCCCCAAGCGAAAGCCTAGCTCAATAAATATGTCCACATGTTTAGGGAGAGAGGTGTCGACAAAACAAGATACGAACATGCATGCATCATAATCATGATTAGAACAACAATACCAACATATAATCTCTCATACTAAAGTGACGATCCCTTCACAAGGTAAAGCATGGATCAAGAACCTTACCGAGAAGAAACAACCGATAGCCTTTAGTCACTGAAGCAATTGCAATTTATCACAACATCAGAAAGAGTCAAATAAGAGCTTGTAAAGTGAATCCACATACTCAATCATTCTTTCATTCTCTACAATTTCTATAACTCACGTGGTACTCATGAGATCAAAGTTTCAGCTGGACACAGAGAAAGATAGGGCTTATAGTTTTGCCTCCCAACTGCTTACCTCAAGGGTAATGTCAACAATAATAATTCATGAATACTTACTTCCAAGTTTACATATGAATATAGATCTTTCCCAAGCATATGCGTTAGCCAAGATAAAGGTGAAATAACGAATTGGTGAAGATCACCATGACTCTTTCAAGGGCAAAAAGTAAAGGTACAAGATAGGCCCTTCGCAGAGGGAAGCAGAGGCTGTCATGCGCTTTTGAGGTTTGGATGCGTGTCCTCTTAGTGCGGAGGAACGTCACTTTATATTGCCTCCCGTGATAAAGAACTTTATTATGCAATCTGTCGCTTTTATGTCTTCCTCATCACAGGTTCATACAAAGCTTATTTTCCACACACTAATAGATCATGCATATTAGAGAGCAATTTTTATTGCTTGCACCGATGACAACTTACTTTAGGGATCTTATTCAATCCATGGGTAGGTATGGTGGACTCTCATGGCAAAACTGGGTTGAAGGTTTGTGGATGCACAAGTAGTATCTCTACTTGGTGCGGGAGGTTTGGCTAATATGAGGTGGAAGCAATCATCACATGCTAAGGGATCTCTAGTCATATAGCATTGTTCAGAATCAAGCAAACACAATTCATTATGTTGTATTCCTTGTCCAACATCTACTTCTAGGCATGCAATAGTTTAGTGAGTGTTCACAATCGTAGATGGTGTCAGAGATGATATATTTATATGTGAACCTCTCCTTCTTTATCACTTCCTATTAATTGCAACAATGACCAAGATCTACGTTTGTCTACCCTCAGCAAGTTTCAATCATCATTCTTTTTATGTGTGAAGCCATCACTTCCCATAAGATCATTACATGATCTCTCGTGCTTTTGTTCTTTTCTCACTCTTTTGATCATGGCAAGAGGCAAAGCCCTTCAACTAAGACACTCTTTATTATATGGCTCACGAGCTCGAATACATCGGGGGTAACACAAAGCAAAACTCAAGACTAAAACACTAAGACTTTTAATCTACTAGAGAAAGAGAAAAATGAAAAGGAAAACTAAAACAAAGATAAAGGCAAAAGATGTGATGGTGATACGATACCGGGGAAACTCCCCCAAGCTTGGGACAAGCCAAGGGGATTGCGCATACCAATGCTCAGTTGTCTTCCTTTGGTGGTGATGGTTGTGGAGTTGTTGCAGAGGTCTTGAGCTTGTTTAATTTCCACTTGAGCATAAAATTCTGCTCCCTCAAATCATCATTTTCCTCTTCAAGCTTCAACTCCCTTTGGCATAATTCCTGCTTACCCTCCTACAAGAAACGAGAAGGGATAAACAAAGTCTTAGACTTCTTCCTTGAGTGAGGGAGGCTCGACTTCTTGAACTCCACATGCGTGTGTCCAGGTTGAGGTAGAGGAGCCTCCTCTTCATCAGAACTTGTTTGTTCCTTCCCCTTCGGATCATAATCTTCTTCCTCATCAGTGGTCCAGCCATATGGATCCAAATCTCCATAGATCTTGGGGTCAGCAAGGTAATCCGCCACATAGATCTCCCCCTATGAATCTTGAGAAGACATCTTGCCCTAAATCTGCGGCAGAAAACAGGCTCGAAACGAAAATAGAGGAAATTTGCGTGATACGAGGGTTAGACCAAACGGGAGAATATATATTGATTTTTTCCAGACCAAGAAGGAGTACTCCGCACGAAAATGGAGTCCAGGAGGCGCAGGAGGTGGCCACAAGCCCCCCAGGCGCGGCCAGGGGGTGGGCCCGCGTCGGGCATGCTTGTTGCCTCCTCGCGCACTTTCCGGACTACTTCCAATTTTTGTATTTTTTCAAATATTCCAAAGTGGAGAAAATTTGCTACTGGAAAAATTTTCGGACTCTGTTTTCTTATCGAATCACATACCTCTTCGTTTTTGGAGTCTGAAACAGGCTGATAAATATCCCTTAGGTATTCTTCCGGAGTTATGGTATTGATAATATTGCTTTCAACATTTATGGGAGTACCTGAGATATAATGCCTGATTCTCTGCCCATTTACAACTCTCGGACAATTACCTTCCGTGTTGTTGATCTTGATAGCACCAGAACGATATACTTCCTCAACAACATAGGGACCTTCCCATTTAGAGAGAAGCTTGCCTGCAATGAATCTTAAACGAGAGTTATATAGCAAGACATAATCACCTACATTGAACTCACGCTTTTGTATCCTCTTATCATGCCACCTCTTAATCTTCTCTTTGAACAACTTGGCACTCTCATATGCCCGAGTTCTCCATTCATCAAGCGAGCTAATGTCAAATAACCTCTTCTCACCGGCAAGCTTGAAATCAAAGTTGAGCTCTTTGATTGCCCAATAAGCTTTATGCTCTAGCTCAAGAGGTAAATGACATGCTTTACCGTACACCATTTTTTTTACGGAGACATGCCCATGGGATTCTTATAGGCAGTTCTATAAGCCCATGGTGCATCATTGAGCTTCTTAGACCAATTCTTTCTAGACCTGTTGATAGTCTTTTGCAGAATTAGTTTAATCTCTCTATTGCTTAGCTCTACTTGACCACTGGACTGAGGGTGATAGGGAGACGCAATTCTATGGTTGACATCGTACTTAGCAAGCATTTTATGGAAAGCACCATGAATGAAGTGTGAACCACCTTCGGTCATTAGATATCTAGGGACTCCAAATCTAGGGAAAATAAATTATTTAAGCATCCTGATAAAAGTGTTGTGATCAACACTACTAGTGGCAATATCTTCTACCCACTTAGTGACGTAATCAACAACAACTAGGATATGAGTATACCCGTTGAATTTTGGAAAAGGTCCCATATAATCAAAGCCCCAGACATCAAATGGTTCAATGACAAGTGAATAGTGCATAGGCATTTCCTGACGTTTGCTAATATTACCTATTCTTTGACATTCGTCACAAGACAAGAAAAAATTACGGGCATCCTTGAAGAGAGTGGGCCAATAGAAACCTGATTGCAATACCTTGTGTGCAGTTCTATATCCCGCATGGTGTCCTCCATAGGCCTCGGAGTGACACTTCCGTAGGATCTGTCCCTGTTCATGTTCAGGTACACAGCGTCTAATAACACCATCTACTCCTTCCTTATAAAGGTGAGGATCATCCCAAAAGTAGTGTCTCAATTCAAAGAAGAATTTCTTCTTTTGCTGGTATGTGAAACTAGGTGGTATATGTTTGGCAACGATATAGTTTGCATAATCAGCATACCACGGTGCACTACGTGAAGCATTGATGACATTCAGTTGCTCATCGGGAAAGCTATCATCAATAGGTTGTGGGTCATCAAGAACGTTCTCCAACCTAGACAAGTTATCTGGTACTGGTTATCAACACCCTTCCTGTCGACAACGTGCAAATCAAATTCTTGTAGTAAGAGAACCCATCTGATAAGTCTAGGTTTAGCGTCTTTCTTCTCCATGAGGTACTTAATAGCAGCATGATCAGCGTGAATAGTGACTTTGGAATCAACTATGTAAGACCTGAACTTTTCACATGCAAACACGACTGCTAAAAATTCCTTCTTCGTAGTAGCATAGTTTCTCTAGGCACTGTCTAGAGTTTTACTAGCATAGTGAATAACATTCATCTTCTTATCAACTCTTTGCCCTAGAACAACACCAACAACATAATCACTAGCATCACACATGATTTCAAAAGGTAAGTTCCAATCCGGTGGTTGAACAATAGGTGAAGTTATTAAAGCCCTCTTAAGTATTTCGAAGGCTTCCTCACAATCATCGTTAAAAACAAAAGGAATATACTTTTGCAAGAGATTGGTAAGAGGCCTAGATATCTTAGAGAAGTCTTTAATGAACCTTCTATAGAAACCAGCATGACCAAGGAAACTTCTTATACCTTTGATATCTGTGGGGTATGGCATTTTCTCGATTGCATCAACCTTAGCCTTATCGACTTCAATACCTCTTTCAGAAATTTTATGTCCTAAGACGATGCCTTCATTAACCATAAAGTGGCACATCTCCCAATTCAATACAAGTTTGGTGTCTTTACATCTCTGTAAGACTCGATCAAGGTTGCTGTGGCAATCATCAAAAGAAGACCCGTAAACAAAAAAGTCATCCATGAAAACCTCGACAATCTTTTCAGAAAAGTTAGAGAATATAGCCGTCATACATCTTTGAAAAGTGGAAGGTGCATTACATAAGCCAAAAGTCATACGTCTATAAGCAAAGGTACCGAAAGGGCAGGTGAAAGTGGTTTTCTCCTGATCATATTGTGCAACTGGTATTTGGGAGAAACCAGAATAACCGTCTAGAAAGCAAAAGTGTGTGTGTTTAGGCAACCTTTCTAGCATTTGGTCGATAAAAGGCAAAGGGTAATGATCTTTCCTAGTGGCTTTATTGAGTTTCCTAAAATCGATCACCATCCTATAGCCAGTAATAATCCTCTGTGGGATCAATTCATCCTTATCATTAGGGACAATGGTAATGCCTCCCTTCTTAGGGACGCAATGCACCGGACTCACCCAATCGCTATGAGCAACAAGATAGATAATACCCGCTGCCAGGAGCTTTAGTATTTATTTTCTTACTACTTCTTTCATCTTAGGATTTAATCTCCTTTGATGATCAGCAACTGGTTTGAAATCAGGATCAGTTTTGATCTTGTGCTGGCATAGAGTGGGACTAATGCCCTTAAGATCATCAAGAGTATCTCCAATAGCAACACGGTGCTTCCTTAGAGTTTTTAGTAACTTCTTTTCTTCATGCTCTGAGAGGCTAGCACTAATAAGCATACTTAAGAGTATCTGGCAACTGTTTAAGCTCGAACACAGGATCACCCTTTGGTGGGGGTGGGTCCCCAAGAAGTTCAACAGGCAAGTTATTCTTAAGAATAGGATATTGTTCTAAGACAACTCTATCTATCTCATCCCTTTCATCCATGTGCATATCATTTTCATGCTCAAACAAGTATTGCTCTAAGGGATTAGTAGGAAGCACGACAATAGAAGCTAAGGCAATAGTTTCATCCTTACTGGGCAAATCTTTTTCATGAGGTTGTCTACCAAACTTGGAGAAATTGAACTCATGTGACACACCTTCAAAGCCAACAGTGATAGTTTGCTTCTCACAGTCAATATGAGCATTGACGGTGTTGAGAAAGGGTTTGCCAAATATGATGGGACAAAAGCTATCTTTTACCACACAAGACTTCAATATCCCTAACAATTCCCATAGGGCAGATAGTATCTCTATCGGGAAGCTGAATAGTGACATCAATAGGCTCTATCTCAACAGGTGCAATTTCGTCTTTAATTTCATCATATAAGGATTGAGGTATTGCACTAACACTAGCACCCACGTCACATAAACCATGATAGCAATGACCTCCTATCTTAACAGAAACAACAGGCATGCCAACAACAGGCCTATGTTTGTCTCTAGCGTGAGGTTTAGCAATTCTAGCAGCATCTTCACAGAAGTGAATATTATGTCCCTCAACATCGTCGGACATAAGATCTTTGATGATAGCAATGCTAGGTTCAACTCTAATTTGCTCAGGGGGTGTAGGTGTTCTAATGTAGCCTCTACGTATCACAGTTGAAGCTTTAGAATGATCCTCCATCCTAACAGGGAAAGGTGGTTTCTCAATGTAAGCACTGGGAACAACAGGATCATTATAGGCAATGACTCTCTCTTCAACTGGATTGGGTTTAACTACATTGACTTCTAAAGGAGGATGATATTTAAACCACTTCTCTTTGGGGAGATCAATATGAGCGGCAAAGGATTCACACAATGAAGCTACTATCACAGAGTCAAGTCCATACTTAGCGCTAAAGTCACAAAAAGTATTTGTCTCAACAAAGGATTTAACGCAATCAAACGTGAAATTCATACCTGACTCCTTACCTTCTTCAAGCTCCCAATCTTTATAAAAGAACTGGTACAAGAAGTGTCAAGCATGGTGCGATCATCATGAGAAAGCTGAGCATAGAACTTCTGAATGATAATTTCTCTCGAGAGATCATGATTGGGGCATGAATATAGCATTGATTTAAGACTCCCCCAAGCTTGAGCGATGCTTTCTCTGTCACGAGGCCAAAAATTATAAATATAATTCCAATCATGATGTACTAAATGCATAGGATAAAACTTTTGATGAAATTCCAATTTCAACCGATTGTAGTCCCATGATCCAGTATCATCACATAGCCTATACCATTCCAATGCCTTATCCTTCAAAGATAAAGGAACGACCTTCTTCTTGACCTCATCCTCGGGCAAACCTGCAAGCTTAAATAAACCACAAACTTCATCTACATAGATTAGATGCAAGTCTGGATGTGATGTTCCATCTCCTGTAAAAGGATTAGCCAGCAGTTTCTCAAGCATACCCGAAGGAAATTCAAAGCAAATATTTTCAGTAGGTGCACCAGGTTGAGGGGCAACTCTTTGTTCTTCCGTTCGAGGTGAAGATACCCCGAACAAGCCCCTCAAAGGATCAGTATCCATAGTGACAAGTGACAATAAATTTCAGCACACTATATGAATGTTTCCTTACCAAGTTCCACTTACCAAAGGCGCTTCACTCCCTGGCAACGGCGCCAGAAAAGAGTCTTGATGACCCACAAGTATCGGGGATCAATTGTAGTCCTTTCGATAAGTAAGAGTGTCGAACCCAACAAGGAGCAGAAGGATCTGACAAGTGGTTTTCAGCAAGGTAAAATCTGCAGGCACTGAAATTGTCGCTAACAAGTGATTGTATGGTGAGATGATTCGTGGCAAGCAACAAGTAAAAAAAGTAGCAACGGTGCAACAAGGTGGCCCAATCCCTTTTGTAGCAAGGGACAAGCCTGGACAAGGTCCTATAGGAGGAAAAATGCTCCCGAGGACACACGGGAATTTCTGGCATGCTAGTTTTCATCATGTTCATATGATTCGCGTTCGTTACTTTGATAGTTTGATATGTGGGTGGACCGGCGCTTGGGTAATGCCCTTACCTGGACAAGCACCCCACTTATGATTAACCCCTCACGCAAGCATCCGCAACTACGAAAGAAGAATTAAGACAAAGTCTAACCATATCATTAAACTAGTGGATCCAAATCAGCCCCTTACGAAGCAACGCATAGACTAGGATTTAAGCTTCTGTCACTCTAGCAACCCATCATCTAATTACCACTTCCCAATGCCTTCCTCTAGGACCAAATAATGGTGAAGTGTTATGTAGTCGACATTCACCTAACACCACTAGAGGAAAAACAACATACAACACATCAAATTACCGAATGAATACCAAATTCACATGACTACTATTAGCATGACTTATCCCATGTCCCGAGGAACAAAAGTAACTACTCACAAAGCATAATCATGTTCATGACCAGAGAGGTAATGAGTAGCATCAAGGATCTGAACATAAACTCTTCCACCAAGTAATCCAACTAGCATCAACTACAAAGAGTAATTAACACTACTAGCAACCTTACAAGTACCAATCAGAGTCGCGAGACGGAGATTGGATACAAGTGATGAACTAGGGTTTGGAGATGAGATGGTGTTGATGAAGATGTTGATGGTGACGAATCCCCTCTGATGAGAGGAGTGTTGGTGATGATGATGGCGACGATTTCCCCCTCCGGGAGGGAAGTTTCCCCGGCAGGATCGTCCTGCCGGAGCTCTAGATTGGTTCTTCTCAAGTTCCGCCTCGTGGCGGCGGCGAATCCACGAAAAAGCTCCTCCCTGATTTTTTTGCTAGACGAAACCCTTCATATAGCAGAAGAGGGGGGCCAGTGGGCCAGCAAGCTGCCCACAAGCCCCCTAGGCGCGGCCAGGGGTTGGTCGTGCCTAGCAGGCTTGTGGCAACCTGTTGGCGCCCCTGTGGCGCTTCTTCAGCCCACTATTTTTTATAAATCTGGAAAAAGTCGTCGTATATTTTTACGGCGTTTGGAGTTGCGCAGAATAGGTATCTCAACTTTGCTCCTTTTTCAGGCCAGAATTCCAGCTTCCGGCATTTTCCCTCTTCTTGTAAACCTTGCAAAATAAGAGAGAAAAGGCATAAAAATTGTACCGTGAAGTTAAATAACAGCCCAAGAAGCGATAAATATCAACATGAAAACATGATGCAAAATGGACGTATCAGGCTCCGCCCGAGCTCCGCAGAAATCCGATCTAGAGGAAGAACTACGTGGTATAGGTTTGAGTTGCACGTGGCAAAGTTCTATCCCAAAAGCCCTAAAACCACCAATATATATAGGAGGAGGGGAGTGGCTAGCCTTGCGGCTCAAGGGAGACCAAGGGCGCCGGCCGAGAGGAGAAGGTGGACTCCCACCCTAATTCGGTTTAGGGGAAGGAGTCCACTCCTTCCTTCCCACCTCCCTCTTTCCTTTTTTTCCTTTCCTTTGGTTTTTTCTTCTTGTGGCGCCATAGCCCACTTGGGCTGGCCTCACCAGCCCACTAAGGGCTGGTGAACCACCCTTGTGCTATTGGGATCACTCCCGGGTGGGTGGGCCCCTCCCGGTGAATATCCGGAACCAATTCGTCAGTCCCGGTACACTGCTGGCAATGCCCGAAATCTTTCTGGTGACCAAATGAAACCATCCTATATATCAATCTTTGTTTCTGGACCATTCCGGAAACCCTCGTGACGTCCATGATCTCATCCGGGACTCCGAACAACCTTCGGTCACCAGCACCTATAACTCAACTATACTAAAACGTCACCGAACCTGAAGTGTGCAGACCCTGCGGGTTCGAGAACTATGTAGACATGACCTCCTCGGTCAATATCCAATAGCGGGACCTGGATGTCCATATTGGATCCTACATATTCTACGAAGATCTTATCGGTTGAACCTCTGTGCCATGGATTCATATAATCCCGTATAACACTCCCTTTGTCCTTCGGTACGTTACTTGCCCGAGATTTGATCGTCGGTATTTCTAAGCCTATTTCAATCTCATTATCAGCAAGTCTCTTTACTCATTCTGTAATACAAGATCCCGTGACTAACACTTGAGTTACATTGGTTGCAATGCTTGTACGTAATGTTGTATTACCGAGAGGGCCCCGAGATACCTTTCCGTCACACGGAGTGACTTATCCCAGTCTTGATCCATGCTAACTCAGCGGACACCTTCAGAGATACCTCTAGAGCATCTTTATAGTCACCCAGTAACGTTTTGACATTTGATACACACAAGGTATTCCTCCGGTGCCAGTGAGTTACATGATCTCATGGTCATAGGAATGAATACTTGACACGCAGAAAACAATAGCAACAAAATGACATGATCACATGCTACGTTCATAGTTTGGGTCTGGTCCATCACATCATTCTCCTAATGATGTGATCCAGTTAACAAGTGACAACACTTGCATATGGTCAGAAAGCCTTAACCATCCTTGATCAACTGACTAGTCAACTATAGGCTTACTAGGGATATTGTTTTGTCTATATATCCACACATGTATCTATGCTTTCATTCAATATAATTATAGCATGTATAATAAACAATTATGTTGAAACAGGAAATATAATAATAACTATTTTATCATTGCCTCTAGGGCATATTTCCAACAGACCCCATGTACTCTCAATAAATCAATCCTTAGGGACCCTGAACATATCCAGGTTAAAACACACTTGTGTCACGTGAGGACGGGCATACAAAAAGCGAGGATACTCCATGGGATATTAAGCCGCCTTCTTTGAAACTAGGTTAAACCTGCCTATTCGCATCATGCTACTATGACCTTGTGTACTCTAGGGTAAGTTGTATCCAAACGTATCCATGTTAAAACATCGATTGGGTCATGTGAGGGCCAGCTTAAAGAGCGCGAGGATAAACAAGTGGCTATCATGCTAGTTTCATTGAAGTAAGATGGGTATCAAAAATTGTTATATATTGCCGATCTTATAAAACTAGCTGATAAATATATCTTATTCAAATTCTTATTACATGAATTTCATTATTGAGTCATATATTGACTATCAAGCTATTACATTGTGTCACAAAGAGGACCTGTTATTTTTCTTATTGCCGGGTTATTATATTTTGTCACAAGATGAACATTTACTTTCCAGATCATAACATCGGAAGAATCTTTATTATTTTGGTAGCTTATTGCATACAAACAAAGAAGGGTGGCTTATCAAACAATTCATAAGCAAAGCAAAGATATATTGATCAATATCATCGCAGATGCAAAGGTTAAAGTTTTACGTGCACGATGGCATGACAAACGGGTCAAATCTACTACCCCTATTACAAGCTGATTTGAGGAGCCACAAGAAATACCAAGTTTTTTCAATGACAGTAATTGAAATTACTCATGGCCGGCGGCTTGTGTGGTTTTAATCTCAACCGGCTTGTGTTGGTGTTCTGCACTAGGATCTGCAGCAGCCGGCACGCCTTCATAAATTTGCTAATCTTTGTCAAGCCACCCAATTGAGCACACAGATGGAGATTCTGAAGTACCAGGAACAATTACAGATAAATCAACATCAGGAAAAGGGGGTCACTTACGACGTGCAGGAATGATGTCAAAAGGCTGGCCTTGCGGTGCACTTATGCGACGATTGTCTATTGAATAAGTAGGATGGTCCTTCTTGTTATCCAACTCGTTTGCAAGAAGAGTTGCGAGAGGATGGGTATCCTTCACGCACTTGAAAAAATCTTCCTTTGTAAATTGAGAGCCATCTGCTTTCAACTCCGGAAAACTATTGGCTGATGCTTCAACGTCAAACTCTCGGACATAGGCTTTGGCACGAACAAGTGCAAAGTTTGCTCCTCTACGAGCCTTCGATCTCTTATATTCTTTGATCCAATGAGGAACCGTTGACAGTTGTTTGAGAAAGTCCTTTATGTTCAACGACGGGTCCTGCAAATCCTTGGCCACCCTGATTGCAGAAAGAGACCGTGTGAACAACTGCTCTATGTAAGTAAAGATAGGCTTCAACTTCACAATAGGTGGCTGGACAAGATTGCCATCTTTTCATCATGTAAAACAGTGAACAAGAAGATAAGTTGGAAAGTCATTTTACCCAGAATTTCAGAGAAAATTTGAGGCATCATACCAAAGATTACAATAACCATATCTTTGAGCTGCTTTGTCAGAGTCTGCGGTCCGTGCGTGACAGGTTCACGCCGGTTTTCAGCATCCAAGTCATGTTGCAGCAAGGCGACATTTTCTTTATCAAAATTAGCCTTGGTTTGTGATACGTCCATTTTGCATCATGCTTTCATGTTGATATTTATCGCTTTATGGGCTGTTATTACACTTCACGGTACAATACTTATGCCTTTTCTCTCTTATTTTGCAAGGTTTACATGAAGAGGGAGAATGCCGGCAGCTGGAATTCTGGCCTGAAAAAGGAGCAAGTTTGAGATACCTATTCTGCACAACTCCAGAAGCCGTGAAAATCAACGAGGATTTATTTTAGAATTTATAAAAAATACTGGGCCGAAGAAGTACCAGAGGAGAGCCAGCAGGAGGCCACAAGCCTGCTAGGCGCGGCCTCCCCCTGGTCGCGCCTAGGGGGCTTGTGGGCTCCCAGCTGGCCCTCTGGCCCCCCTCTTTTGCTACAAGAAGGGTTTCGTTCCAGAAAAAAAATCAAGAGGAGGCTTTCGGGAGAAATCGCCGCCGCCACGAGGCGGAACTTGAGCAGAACCAATCTAGAGCTCCGACAGGGTCGTCCTGCGTAGGAAATTTCTCTCCTGGAGGGGGAAATCGTCGCCATCGTCATCACCAACACTCCTCTCATCGGAGGTGACTCATCACCATCAAAATCTTCATCAACACCATCTCATCTCCAAACCCTAGTTCATCTCTTGTAACCAATCTCCGTCTCGCGACTCCGATTGGTACTTGTAAGGTTGCTAGTAGTGTTAATTACTCTTTGTAGTTGATGCTAGTTGGATTACTCGGTGGAAGATTATATGTTCAGATCCTTGATGCTACTCATTACCTCTCTGGTCATTAATATGATTATGCTTTGTGAGTAGTCACTTTTTTCCTGAGGACATGGGATAAGTCATGCTATTAGTAGTCATGAAAATTTGGTATTCGTTCGATATTTTGATGTGTTGTATGTTGTTTTTCCTCTAGTTGTGTTATGTGAATGTCGACTACATAACACTTCACCATTATTTGGGCCTAGAGGAAATAATTGGGAAGTAGTAAGTATATGATGGGTTGCTAGAGTGATAGAAATTTAAACCCTAGTTTATGCGTTGCTTCGTAAGGGGCTGATTTGGATCCACTAGTTTAATGCTATGGTTAGACTTTGTCTTAATTCTTCTTTCGTAGTTGCGGATGCTTGCGAGAGGGGTTAATCATAAGTGGGATGCTTGTACAAGTAAGGGCATTACCCAAGCACCGTTCCACCCACATATCAAACTATCAAAGTAGCGAACGCGAATCATACGAACATGATGAAAACTAGCTTGACAGAAATTCCCATGTGTCCTCGGGAGCGCTTTACCTCCTATAAGAGTTTGTCCAGGCTTGTCCCTTGCTACAATAGGGATTGGGCCACTTTGCTGCACCTTTGTTACTTTTGTTACTTGCTACTTGCTACGAATCATCTTGTCACAGAACTACTTGTTACCGATAATTTCAGTGCTTGCAGAGATTACCTTGCTGAAAACCACTTGTCAGATCCTTCTGCTCCTCGTTGGGTTCGACACTCTTACTTATCGAAAGGACTACGATAGATCCCCTATACTTGTGGGTCATCAAGACTCTTTTCTGGCGCCGTTGCCGGGGAGTGAAGCGCCTTTGGTAAGTGGAATTTGGTAAGGAAACATTTATATAGTATGCTGAAATTTATTGTCACTTGTCACTATGGAAACTAATCCTTTGAGGAGGTTGTTCGGGGTATCTTCACCTCAAACGGAAGCACAAGGAGTTGCTCCTCAACCTGTTGCACCTACTGAAAATATTTGCTATGAATTTCCTTCGGGTATGCTTGAGAAACTGCTGGCTAATCCTTTTACACGAGATGGAACATGACATCCAGACTTGCATCTAATCTATGTAGATGAAGTTTGTGGTTTATTTAAGCTTGCAGGTTTGCCCGAGGATGAGGTCAAGAAGAAGGTATTTCCCTTATCTTTGAGGGATAAGGCATTGACATGGTATAGGCTATGTGATGATACTGGATTATGGAACTACAATCGGTTGAAATTGGAATTTCATCAAAAGTTTTATCCTATGCTTCTAGTACATCGTGATCGGAATTATATTTACAATGTTTGGCCTCGTAACAGAAAAAGCATCGCTCAAGCTTGGGGGAGGCTTAAATCAATGTTATATTCATGCCCCAAATATGAGCTCTCGATAGAAATTATCATTCAGAACTTCTATGCTCGGCTTTCTCATGATGATCGCACCATGCTTGATACTTCTTGTACCGGTTCTTTTATGAAGAGAGATATTGACTTCAAATGGAATTTATTGGAAAGAATTAAATGTAACTCTGAAGGTTGGGAGCTTGATGAAGGTAAGGAGTCAGGTATGAATTTCAAGTTTGATTGCGTTAAGTCCTTTGTTGAAACAAATACTTTTTGTGATTTTAGCACTAAATATGGACTTGACTCTGAGATAGTGGCTTCATTGTGTGAATCATTTGCTGCTCATATTAATCTCCCCAAAGAGAAGTGGTTTATATATCATCCTCCCTTAGAAGTCAATGTAGTTAAACCCAATCCAGTTGAAGAGAAAGTCATTGCTTATAATGGTCCTATTGTTCCTAGTGCTTACATTGAGAAACCACCTTTCCCTGTTTGGATAAAGGATCATTCCAAAGCTTCAACTGTGATACGTAGGGGCCACATTAGAACAACTACACCCCCTGAGCAAATTAGAGTTGAACCTAGCATTGCTATTATCAAAGATCTCCTGTCCGACAATGTTGATGGCCATGATATTCACTTCTGTGAAGATGCTGCTAGAATTGCTAAACCACATGCTAGAGACAAACATAGGCCTCTTGTTGGCACGCCTCTTGTTTCTGTTAAGATAGGAGATCATTGTTATCATGGTTTATGTGACGTGGGTGCTAGTGTTAGTGCAATACCTCAATCCTTATATGATGAAATTAAAGACGAGATTGCACCTGTTGAGATGGAACCTATTGATGTCACTATCCAGCTTGCCAATAGAGATACTATATGCCCTGTGGGAATTGTTAGGGATGTTGAAGTCTTGTGTGGTAAAATGAAGTATCCTGCTGATTTCCTCGTTCTTGCTACCACACAAGATAGCTTTTGTCCCATCATATTTGGTAGACCCTTCCTCAATACTGTCAATGCTCATATTGACTGTGAGAAGCAAACTGTCACTGTTGGCTTTGAAGGCATGTCACATGAGTTCAATTTCTCCAAGTTTGGTAGAAAACCTCATGAAAAAGAGTTGCCTAGTAAGGATGAAACTATTGCCCTAGCTTCTATTGCTGTGCCTCTTACTGATCCCTTAGAGCAATACTTGCTTGAGCATGAAAATGATATGCATATGGATGAAAGGGATGAGATAGATAGAGTTATCTTTGAACAATATCCTATCCTTAAGAATAATTTGCGTGTTGAAATGCTTGGAGATCCACCCCCACCAAAGGGTGATCCTGTGTTCGAGCTTAAACAGTTGCCTGATACTCTTAAGTATGCTTATCTTGATGAAAAAGAGATATATCCTGTTATAATTAATGCTAGTCTCTAAGAGCATGAAGAAAAGAAGTTACTAAAAACTCTGAGGAAGCACCGTGCTGCTATTGGATATACTCTCGATGATCTTAAGGGTATTAGTCCCACTCTATGCGAGCACAAAATTAAAACCAATCCTGATTCCAAACCAGTTGCTGATCATCAAAGGAGATTAAATCCTTAGATGAAAGAGGTAGTAAGAAAAGAAATACTAAAGCTCCTGGAAGCAGGTATTATCTATCATGTTGCTCATAGTGATTGGGTGAGTCGGGTGCATTGCGTCCCTAAGAAGGGAGGTATTACCGTTGTCCCTAATGATAAGGATGAATTGATCCCACAGAGGATTATTACTGGCTATAGGATGGTGATCGATTTTAGGAAATTGAATAAAGCCACTAGGAAAGATCATTACCCTTTGCCTTTTATCGACCAAATGCTAGAAAGATTGTCTAAACACACACACTTCTGCTTTCTAGATGGTTATTCTGGTTTCTCCCAAATACCAGTTGCACAATCTAATCAGGAGAAAACCACTTTCACCTGCCCTTTCAGTACCTTTGCTTACAGACGTATGCCTTTTGGCTTATGTAATGCACGTGCCACCTTTCAAATATGTATGATGGCTATATTCTCTCACTTTTTTGAAAATGTTGTTGAGGTTTTCATGGATGACTTCTCCGTTTACGGGTCTTCTTTTGATGATTGCCTCAGCAACCTTGATCGAGTCTTGCAGAGATGTAAAGATACCAATTTTGTCTTGAATTGGGAGAAGTGCCACTTTATGGTTAATGAAGGAATCGTCATAGGACATAAAATTTCTGAAAGAGGTATTGAAGTCGATAAGGCTAAGGTTGATGCGATCGAGAAAATGCCATGCCCCACAGATATCAAAGGTATAAGAAGTTTCCTTGGTCATGCTGGTTTCTATAGAAGGTTCATTAAAGACTTCTCTATGATTTCTAGGCCTCTTACCAATCTCTTGCAAAATGATATTCCTTTTGTTTTGATGATTATTGTGAGGAAGTCTTCAAAATACTTAAGAAGGCCTTGATAAATGCACCTATTGTTCAACCACCTGATTGGAACTTACCTTTTGAAATCATGTGTGATGCTAGTGATTATGCTGTTGGTGCTGTTCTAGGACAAAGAGTTGATAAGAAGTTGAATGTTATTCACTATGCTAGTAAAACTCTAGACAGTGCCCAAAGAAACTATGCTACTACGAAAAAGCAATTTTTAGCAGTCGTGTTTGCATGTGAAAAGTTCAGGTCTTAGATAGTTGATTCCAAAGTCACTATTCACACTGATCATGCTGCTATTAAGTACCTCATGGAAAAGAAAGACGCTAAACCTAGACTTATCAGATGGATTCTCTTGCTACAAGAATTTGATTTGCATGTTGTCGATAGGAAGGGTGCTGAGAACCCAGTAGCATATAACTTGTCTAGGTTGGAGAATGTTCTTGATGACCCACACCCTATTGATGATAGCTTCCCTGATGAGCAATTGAATGTCATCAATACTTCACGTAGTGCACCGTGGTATGCTGATTATGCAAATTATATCGTTGCCAAATATATACCACCTAGTTTCACATACCAGCAAAAGAAGAAATTCTTCTTTGATTTGAGACATTACTTTTGGGTTGATCCTCACCTTCATAAGGAAGGAGTAGATGGTGTTATTAGACGTTGTGTACCTGAACATGAACAGGGACAGATCCTACAAAAGTGTCACTCCGAGGCCTACGGAGGACACCATGCGGGACATAGAACTGCACACAAGGTATTGCAATCAGGTTTCTATTGGCCCACTCTCTTCAAGGATGCCCGTAAGTTTATCTTGTCTTGTGACGAATGTCAACGAATAGGTAATATCGGTAAACGTCGAGAAATGCCTATGAATTATTCACTAGTCATTGAACCATTTGATGTTTGGGGCTTTGATTATATGGGACCTTTTCCAAAATCCAACGGGTATACTCATATCCTAGTTGCTGTTGATTACGTTACTAAGTGGGTAGAAGCTATCCCAACTAGTAGTGCTGATCACAACACTTCTATCAGGATGCTTAAAGAAGTTATTTTCGCTAGATTTGGAGTCCCTAGATATCTATTGGCTGATGGCGGTTCACATTTCATTCAGGGTGCTTTCCGTAAAACGCTTGCTAAGTACGATGTCAATCATAAAATTGCATCTCCCTATCACCCTCAGTCTAGTGGTCAAGTAGAGCTAAGTAATAGAGAGATTAAACTAATTCTGCAAAAGACTGTCAATAGGTCCATAAAGAATTGGTCTAAGAGGCTCGATGATGCACTGTGGGCTTATAGAACTGCCTATAAGAATCCCATGGGCATGTCTCCATACAAAATGGTTTATGGCAAAGCATGTCATTTACCTCTTGAGCTAGAGCATAAGGCTTATTGGGCAATCAATGAGCTCAACTTTGATTTCAAACTTGCTGGTGAGAAGAGATTATGTGATATTAGCTCACTTGATGAATGGTGAGCTCAGGCATATGAAAATGCCAAGTTGTTCAAAGAAAAGGTTAAGAGGTGGCATGATAAAAGGATACAAAAACGTGAGTTCAATGTAGGTGATTATGTCTTGCTATATAATTCTCGTTTAAGATTTTTTGCATGCAAGCCACTCTCTAAATGGGAAGGTCCTTATGTTGTTGAGGAAGTATATCGTTCCGGTGCCATCGAGATCAACAACACGGAAGGTAATTTTCCGAGAGTGGTAAATGGGCAGAGAATCAAGCACTATACCTCAGGTACTCCCATAAATGTTGAAAGCAATATTATCAATAGCATAACTCCGGAGGAGTACATAAGGGATATTTATCAGCCTGTTTCAGACTCCGAAAACGAAGAGGTATGTGATTCGGTAAGTAAACCGACTCCAAAATTTTCTAGTAGGATTTTTTCTCCGTTTAGGAATTTTTGAAAAAATAAAAAAAATTAAAGCAGTCTGGAAAGCGCACCAGGAGGCTACAAGCCTGCCAGGCGCGGGCCACCTCCTGGCTGCGCCTGGGGGTTTGTGACCACCTCGTGTGCCTCCCGGACTCTGTTTTCTTGCGGAGTACTCCTTCTGGTCGGAAAAAAATCATTATATATTCTCCCGAAAAGTCTGACCCTCGTATCACGCAATTTTCCTCTGTTTTCGTTTCGAGCCTGTTTTCTGCCGCAGATTTAGAGCAAGGATGTCATCTCAGGAATCTATCGGGGAGAACAAGTTCCCTCAAGTCTATGAAGAAGTATATGCTGATCTGAAAAGAGTGGAAGTCGCGGAAGCCAAGGGAAAAACTAAGGAGGAGAATCAGGCGTGGGACAAAGGGTAATCTGTGTTCAACAAGGAAGAAGTTGAAGAAGTGGATTTCCTTCAACCCTACCTCCACCTACTGTCTCCATCCTTGACTGAACTCTTGAGGTTTTGTGAAACAACTCGTGTTCGCAATACTTTTCTCACCCGTGAAATTACTTTGCTGGAGAAACAAATCACAGACCTTCAAAGCATAAATCGAATATTGGTGGCCCTCTTGGAATCAAAAGACAAAACAACTCCATCACCATCACCTCCAAAGGAAGACAACTAAGCATGGGTATGGGCAATCCCCTTGGCTTGTACGAACCTTTGGGGAGTTGCCCCGGTATCGTATCACCATCACATATTTTGCCTTTACCTTTTCTTAGTTCGTTCCTTTTTGTTTTTAACTTTCTCTAGTAGAATTAAGTCCTTAGTGTTTTAGGCTTGAGTTTTGCTTTGTGTCACCCCCGATGTATTCGAGCTCGTGAGCCATATAATAAAGAGTGTTTTAGTTAAGGGTCGTGCCTCATTCCATGATCAAGAAAATGATGAAAGAACAAAAGCATGAAAGATCATGTAATGATCTTATGGGAAGTGATGGCTTCACATATAAAAAGAATGATGATTGAAACTTGTTGAGGGTGGACAAACGTAGACCTTGGTCATTGTTGCTATTAATAGGAAGTGATAAAAAAGGAGAGGTTCACATATAAATATATCATATTTGACACCATCTATGATTGTGAACACTCACTAAACTATTACATGCTTAGAAGTAGATGTTGGACAAGGAAGGCAACATAATGAATTGTGTTTGCTTGGTTCCGGACAATGTTATATGACTAGAGATCCCTTAGCATGTGACGATTGCTTCCACCTCCTATTAGCCAAAACTCCCGCACCAAGTAGAGATACTACTTGTGCATCCATAAACCTTCAACCCAGTTTTTCCATGAGAGTCCACCATACCTACCTATGGATTGAATAAGATCCCTCAAGTAAGTTTTCATCGGTGTAAGCAATAAAAATTGCTCCCTAATATGTATGATCTATTAGTGTGTGGAAAATAAGCTTTGTACGAACCTGTGATGAGGAAGACATAAAAGCGACAGACTGCATAATATAGTTCTTTATCACATGAGGCAATATAAAGTGACGTTCCTTCACACTAAGAGGTCGCACATCCAAACCTCAAAAGCGCATGACAACCTCTGCTTCCCTCTGCGAAGGGCCTATCTTGTACCTTTACTTTTTGCCCTTGACAGAGTCATGGTGATCTACACCAATTCCTTATTTCGCCTTTATCTTGGCTAATGACATATGCTAGGGAAAGATCTATATTCATATGTCAACTTGGAAGTGAGTGTTCATGAATTATTATTGTTGACATTACCCTTGCGGTAAGTAGTTGGGAGGCAAAACTATAAGCCCCTATCTTTCTCTGTGTCCAACTGAAACTTTGATATCATGAGTACCATGTGAGTTGTAGCAATTGTAGGAGACGGAAGGATGATTGAGTATGTGGATTTGCTTTACAAGCTCTCATTTGACTCTTTCCGATGTTATGATAAATTGCAATTGCTTCAATGACTATAGGCTATTGGTTGTTAATTCTCATTAAGGTTCTTGATCCATACTTCACCTTGTGAAGGAATTGTCACTTTAGCATAAGAGTTCATATGATGTTATTGTTGTTCTGACTATGATCATGATGCCTGCATGTTCGTATTTTGTTTTTTCGACACCTCTCTCTCTAAACATGTGGGCATGTTTATTGATCTTGGTTTTCGCTTGAGGACAAGCGAGGTCTAAGCTTGGGGGAGTTGATACGTCCATTTTGCACCAGGAAAAGGTGGTTGCTTACGACATGCATGAATGATGTCAAAAGGTTGGCCTTGCGGTGCACTTTTGCGATGATTGTCTATTGAATAAGTAGGATGGTACTTCTTGTTATCCAGCTTGTTTGCAAGAAGAGTTGCAAGAGGACGGGTGTCCTTCACGCACTTGGAAAAAATCTTCCTTTGTAAACGGAGAGCCATCTGCTTCAACTCCGGAGAACTATTGGCTGATGCTTCAACGTCAAACTCTCGGACATAGGCTTTGGCATGAACAAGTGCAAAGTTTGCTCCTCTACGAGCCTTCGATCTCTTATATTATTTTATCCATTGAGGAACCGTTGACAGTTGTTTGAGAAAGTCCTTTATGTTCAACGACGGGTCCTGCAAATCCTTGGCCACCCTGATGGCAGAAAGAGACCTTGTGAACAACTGCTCTATGTAAGTAAAGATAGGCTTCAACTTCACAATAGGTGGCTGGACAAGATTACCATCTTTTCATCGTGTAAAACAGTAAACAAGAAGATAAGTTGGAAAGTCATTTGACCCAGAATTTTAGAGAAAAGTTGAGGCATCATACCAAAGATTACAATAACCATATCATTGAGCTGCTTTGTCAGAGTCTGCGGTCCGTGCGTGACAAGTTCACGCCAGTTTTCAGCATCCAAGTCATGTTGCAGCAAAGCGGCATTTTCTTTATCAAAATTAGCCTTGGTTTGTGATACGTCCATTTTGCATCATGCTTTCATGTTGATATTTATCGCTTTATGGGCTGTTATTACACTTCACGGTACAATACTTATGCCTTTTCTCTCTTATTTTGCAAGGTTTACATGAAGAGGGAGAATGCCGGCAGCTGGAATTCTGGCCTGAAAAAGGAGCAAGTTTGAGATACCTATTCTGCACAACTCCAGAAGCCGTGAAAATCAACGAGGATTTATTTTAGAATTTATAAAAAATACTGGGCCGAAGAAGTACCAGAAGAGAGCCAGCAGGAGGCCACAAGCCTGCTAGGCGCGGCCTCCCCCTGGTCGCGCCTAGGGGGCTTGTGGGCTCCCAGCTGGCCCTCTGGCCCCCCTCTTTTGCTACAAGAAGGGTTTCGTTCCAGAAAAAATCAAGAGGAGGCTTTCGGGAGGAATCACTGCCGCCACGAGGCGGAACTTGAGCAGAACCAATCTAGAGCTCCGACAGGGTCGTCCTGCCGGGGAAACTTCTCTCCCGGAGGGGGAAATGATCGCCATCGTCATCATCAACACTCCTCTCATCGGAGGGGACTCATCAACATCAACATCTTCATCAGCACCATCTCATCTCCAAACCCTAGTTCATCTCTTGTAACCAATCTCCATCTTGCGACTCCGATTGGTACTTGTAAGGTTGCCAGTAGTGTTAATTACTCTTTGTAGTTGATGCTAGTTGGATTACTCGGTGGAAGATTAGATGTTCAGATCCTTGATGCTACTCATTACCTCTCTGGTCATGAATATGATTATGCTTTGTGAGTAGTTGATACGTCTCAAACGTATCTATAATTTTTGATGGTTTCATGCTGTTATCTTGTCATCTTTGGATGTTTTATGTACCTTTTATATCTTTTTTGGGACTAACTTATTAATTCAGTGCCAAGTGCCAGTTCCTGTTTTTTCTGTGTTTTTGGCTCTTTGCAGATCTGATTTTGGAACGGAGTCCAAACGGAATAAAACCCCCGAAATGATTTTTCCCGAACGGAAGAAGATCAGCGGGCCTGTGGGCCAAGCCAGGAGGGCTCCAGGGAGCCCACAAGCCCCCACTCCACCACCAGGGGGAGGAGGCGGTGGCAGGGCTTGTGGCCTCCCTAAGCGATCCCTGACCTAGATCTTTGGCCTATATATTCCCTAAAATACAGCAAAAAATTAGGGGATCCACGAAAATACTTTTCCGCCACCGCAAGCTTCCGTTTCCGCGAGATCTCATCTGGAGACCCTTCCCGGCGCCCTGCCGGAGGGGACTTTGGAGTTGGAGGGCTTCTTCATCATCATCATCACCCCTCCAATGACTCGTGAGTAGTTCACTTCAGACCTACGGGTTCGTAGTTAGTAGTTAGATGGCTTCTTCTCTCTCTTGGATCTTCAATACAAAGTTCTCCATGATCTTCATGGAGATCTATCCGATGTAATCTTCTTTGGCGGTGTGTTTGTCGAGATCCGATGATTTGTGGATTTGTGATCAGATTATCTATGATATATATTTGACTCTTTGCTGATTTCTTATATGCATGATTTGATATCCTTGTAAGTCTCTCCGAGTCTTGGCTTTTGTTTGGCCAACTAGATCTATGATTCTTGCAATGGGAGAAGTGCTTGGTTTTGGGTTCTTACCATGTGGTGACCTTTCCCAGTGACAGTAGGGGCAGCAAGGCACACATTAAGTAGTTGCCATCAAGGGTAACAAGATGGGCTCTGTCGTTGATATGAGATTGTCCATCTACATCAAGTCATCTTGCTTAAGGCGTTACTCTGTTCTTTTGGACTTAATACACTAGATGCATGCTGGACAGCGGTCGACGTGTGGAGAAATAGTAGTAGATGAAGACAGTATCGGTCTACTTGTTTTGGACGTGATGCCTATAGGTATAATCATTGCCATAGATGATGTCACGACTTTGCACGGTTCTATCAATTGCTCGACAGTAATTTGTTCACCCACCGTCGACTTGCTTTCATGAGAGAAGCCACTAGTAAACACTACGGCCCCCGGGTCTATTCACATCTATCCTTTCCACTTTCGCTTTTACTTTTCTTTGTTACTTTGTTGCTTTCAGTTCTCACTTGGCAAACAATCTATAAGGGATTGACAACCCCTTCATAGCGTTGGGAGCAAGCCTTTTGTGTTTGTGCAGGATCTTGTGATACTCCTCCACTGGATTGATACCTTGGTTCTCAAACTGAGGGAAATACTTACCACCGCTGTGCTACATCTCCCTTTTCGCTTCGAGGGAACACCAACGCAAGTCTCCAAGGCCACGGGGAAAATCCTTTGCATATTTTCCTAGGAAGTCCCTTAAGGCGTAGCCGTAGCAGAAGGATTCCTGGTGCCGTCGACACGACTATTCCTGGCGCCGTTGCCAGGGAAGCACAGCTGACATCAGAAGTATTTCTGGCGCCATTGCTGGGGAGGAGAGATCAAGATCTATCCAAGTAGGTCTCACAAACTCAACTCTTGCATTTACTTTTGTTGCCAGTTGCCTCTCGTTTTTCTCTCCCCCACTTCACATTTGCCGTTTTCATTCGCCTTTGTCCTTTGCCGTTTTCTTTCGCCCGTTTCGCTCTCTCTTCCTGCTCGTTTGTGTGTGAGATAGTCCATCAATGGCTAGACCCACCACTTCAAACGATACTCCTGAGAATGAAGTTCTCAATTTCAGGCAGAATGAGGAAGAAAATTTAAAGGACGCTTGGTACAGGATTTGCAATGCTCAAAGTAGATCTACTCGTAAGCAATCCACTACCGTCCTCCTTCGCAGTTTCTATGTTGGGATTTCTCCTTGGAATAGGTACATCCTTGATACCATTGTAGGCGGTAACTTTTTGGGGAGCCATACTGTTGACTCCTATAGAGCTATCATGAATTTGGTAGGCTCACCCCCGCTCATGGTTAATGGAACTACCTTGACCTTGAAACACGTGATGCAAAGGCTTGACGCTATTGAAAGAAAAATTGCCACAGTTGAACTTATTGAGGGTTTGGATAGAAAGATCCACAATCAAATTACTCAGTATGAATCCAAAGTGGGAACTTTTTTGAAAAATTTAAGGGAGAAGGAACTTATAGTTAATGATTCTTCTAGAATTGGCAAATTGGAAGATGTCATAACCAACTTGGGTTCCGCTTTTGCCGCTGTGCAAAATACTCCAAATCTCACTCTCAAAAAGACCGCCAAGCCTGTTTTTGTTCTAAAGCTAGTGGTGAGTCATACAATAAATATGAAGATCTTAAGATGATAAATGATCACACTACTTATGGTTTGAGCACCAAAGATGACTATACGTGATTCCATCACTTTTTGCCTAGCTAAGGGCGTTAAACAAAAGCGCTTGTTGGAAGGCAACCCAACGAATTTATCCTTTTTATTTCTGTTTTGTGTTTTCCACACTTTCATAATTCTGTGATGATTGTATTTTTTGTGTTTCTTTTTGCGTTTGTGTCAAGCAAAACCGTTATGATTAGTCTTGGGGATGATCGTTTGGTCATGCTGGAAAAGACACAAACTTTCTGATCACGAAAATAATTTTCATTTTTTTTCTGTAAGAGATTTTGAGTTGATTATTTGTGCTTCTGATTTCTACGCAAATTCTTCAGAATGTCGTAATTTTTCAGAATGTTTGAAATACCAGAGTTATACGAAATATACAGATTACTACAGACTGGTCTGTTGTTAACATATTCTGTTTTTGTTGTGTTGGTTGCTTATTTTGATGAAATTATGGATAGTATCGGGGGGTATTAGCCATGGAAGATTGAAAATACAGTAAGCCAACATCAGCACAAGTAGAATTTAAGTTTGCTACAGTACCTAAGGAAGTGGTGGTTTGTTTTCTCATACTAATGTTATCATGAGTTTCTGTTTAAGTTTCGTGTTGTGAAGTTTTCAAGTTTTGGGTGAAGTTCTTATGGACAAAAAGATAAAGAGTGGCAAGAGCTCAAGCTTGGGGATGCCAAAGGCACCCCAAGAGATTCAAGGATGCCATAAAAGCCTAAGCTTGGGGATGCCCCGGGAAGACATCCCCTCTCTCGTCTTCAATCCATCGGTAACGTTACTTGGGGCTATATTTTTATTCACCACATGTTATGTGTTTTTGCTTGGAGCGTCTTGTATCGTAGGAGTCTTTTATTTTTGTTGTGTCACAATCATCCTTGCTGCATGATAAACCACAAGTATAGGGGATCAATCGTAGTCTTTTCAATAAGTTAGAGTGTCGAACCCAACGAGGAGCAGAAGGCTCTGATAAACGGATTTCAGCAAGGTAATAATTGCAAGCACTGAAAGTAGCGGTAACAAGTGATCGTGTAGCGAGGTGAAACGTAACAAGCAAAAAGTAACAAGTAACAAGTAGTAGCAATGGTGCAGAAAGTGGCCCAATCCCTTTTGTAGCAAGGGACAAGCCTGAACAAAGTCTTATAGGAGGAAGAACGCTCCCGAGGACACACGGGAATTTCTGTCATGCTAGTTTCATCATGTTCATATGATTCGCGTTCGTTACTTTGATAGTTTGATATGTGGGTGGACCGGGGCTTGGGTACTTCCCTTACTTGGACAAGCATCCGACTTATGATTAACCTCTCTCGCAAGCATCTGCAACTACAAAAGAAGAATTAAGACAAAGTCTAACCATAGCATTAAACTAGTGGATCCAAATCAATTACGAAGCAACGCATAGACTGGGGTTTAAGCTTCTGTCACTCCAGCAACCCATCATCTACTTACTACTTCCCAATGCCTTCCTCTAGGCCCAAATATGGTGAAGTGTTATGTAGTCGACGTTCACATAACACCACTAGAGGAAAAACAACATACAACATATCAAAATACCGAACGAATAGCAAATTCACATGACTATTATCAACATGACTTATCCCATGTCCTGAGGAACAAAAGTAACTACTCACAAAGCATAATCATAATCATGATCAGAGGTGTAATGAATAGCATCAAGGATCTGAACATAAACTCTTCCACCAAGTAATCCAACTAGCATCAACTACAAAGAGTAATCAACACTACTAGTAACCTTACAAGTACCAATCGGAGTCGTGAGACGGAGATTGGTTACAAGAGATGAACTAGGGATTGGGGAGGAGATGGTGCTGATGAAGATGTTGATGAAGATGCCTCCCCTCCGACGAGAGGAGTGTTGGTGATGACGATGGCGACGATTTCCCCCTCCGGGAGGGAAGTTTCCCAGGCAGGATCGTCCTGCCGGAGCTCTAGATTGGATCTTCTCAAGTTCCGCCTCGTGGCGGCGGCGAAACCACGAAAAAGCTCTCAAATGATTTTTTCTCGACCAAAACCCTTCATATAGCAAAAGAGGGGGGCTAGTGGGCCGTCAGGGAGCCCACAAGCCCCCACTCCGCCACCAGGGGGGTGGCGGTGGCAGGGCTTGTGGCGCCGTGGCAGCCCCCCTCCGGTACTTCTTTCGCCCAGTATTTTTTATATAATCCCAAAAAAATCCACGTAACTTTTCAGGGCATTTGGAGATGTGCCGAATAGTGGACTAAGATTTGCTCCTTTTCAAGTCCAGAATTCCAGCTGCCTGAATTCTCCCTCTTCAAACAAACCTTGCAAAATAAGAGAGAAAAGGCATAAATATGGTACCACAAAGTAATATAACTTCCCATAAAGCAATAAATATCAACAGGAAAGCATGATGCAAAATGGACGTATCAACTCCCCCAAGCTTAGACCTCGCTTGTCCTCAAGCGAAAACCAAGTTCCATAAACATGTCCACATGTTGAGGGACGAAGGTGTCGATAAAACATAATACGAACATGAGGGCATCATGATCACACATAGAACATCAATACATCATAAAGATTCTTATGGGAAAGTAACAATTCCTTCACAAAGCAAAGCATGAAGCAAAAACCTTACCGAGAAGTAACCAACAATAATCCATAGTCATTGAAGCAATTGCAATTTATCACAACATCAGAAAGAGTCAAATAAGAGCTTGTAAGGCAAATCCACATACTCAATCATCTCTTTTGTTTTCCACAATTGTTACAACTCACGTGGTACTCATGGTGTCGAAGTTTCAGCTGGACACAGAGGAAGATAGGGGCTTATAGTTTTGCCTCCCAACGATTTACCTCAAGGGTAAAGGCAACAATAATAAAGCATGAGTACTCAACTCCAAGTTGATATATGAATATAGATCTTTCCCAAACATGTGACGGTAACCAAGACAAAGGCAAAAATAGGGAATTGGTGAAGATCACCATGACTCTTACAAGGGCAAAAAGTAAAGGTACAAGATAGGCCCTTCGCAGAGGGAAGCAGAGGTTGTCATGCGCTTTTGAGGTTTGAATGCGTGTCCTCTTAGTGCGAAGGAACGTCACTTTATATTGCCTCCTGTGATAAAGAACTTTATTATGCAGTCTGTCGCTTTTATTTCTTCCTCATCACAGGTTTTTACAAAGCTTATTTTCCACACACTAATAGATAATACATATTAGAGAGCAATTTTTATTGCTTGCACCGATGACAACTTACTTGAAGGATCTTATTCAATCCCAAGGCAGTATGGTGGACTCTCATGGCAAAACTGGGTTGAAGGTTTATGGATGCACAAGTAGTATCTCTACTTAGTGCGGGAGTTTTGGCTAATATGAGGTGGAAGCAATTGTCACATGCTAAGGGATATCTAATCATATAACATTGTTTAGAACCAAGCAAACACAATTCATTATGTTGTCTTCCTTGTCCAACATCTACTCCTAAGCATGTAATAGTTTGGTGAGTGCTCACAATTGTAAAAAGTGTCTAAGATGATATATTTATATGTGAACCTCTCTTTCCTTATTACTTCTTATTAATTGCAACAATGACTGTGGTCTATGTTGATTTATTCTCAACAAGTTTCAATCATCATACGTGTCATAAGTGAAGTTGTCACTTTCCATAAGATCGTCTCATGATCTTTCATGCTATCGTTCTTTCCATACTATTGATCATGGCACAAAGCAAAGCCCTTGACTAAGACACTCTTTATTATATAGCTCATAAGCTCGAATACATCGGGGGAGAGACAAAAGCAAAAGACTGAAACTAAAAATTAAAGACTTATTCCTCTAAGAGAAGAAATAGAAACTGAAAAGGAAAGAACTAAAACAAAGGTAAAAGCAAAAGATATAAAGGTGATACGATACCAGGGCAACTCCCCCAAGCTTGGCAGAAGCCAAGGGGATTGCCCATACCAATGCTTAGTTGTCTTCCTTCGGTGGTGATGGTGGTGGAGTTGTTGGAGTAGTCTGATCCTCCGTCTTCCAAGGCATAGGTGCTCCATCATGGCAGGATGAACGAGTCATCGGAATCCTCAAATCTGCAGCCAACCTTATTGATTTAAATCTGTACTCATACTCACAGTTTTGGTTCTGCAGGTCATAGATCTAGCCCTGAAGTTTATCAACCCTGTCATAGAGCCTGGAGAGGTGTTTCCCAATATCAATGGCATCCATCTTGTGATTGCTAGTGAACTCCGTGATCATCATGTGGTTGGCGTTGAGTCCACACTCCACCATCCCTTGGCACTTGAAGACTTGTTGCTCCATTGCTTCGAGCCTCGTCTCCATGCTTCCGGTCTTCTTAGGCCCCTCAACATCACGGATGTGCAACATCCCCTCGCTCATCTTGATAGATTGAGGGTGTTTCAACACTTCTGTGTGGTAGGGATTGATGACCTTCTCTAAGATCTTGTCCTTAGGAGCGTTTGGGGAAGTCATGATGATCTAGATCTGCCACAGAAACAGGCTTGAAACAAAAACAGAGGTAAACTGCGCGATACGGAGATCAAAACCTTCGGGCAAGTATATATTGATTTTTTCTGGACCAGAAGGAGTGCTCCGCAAGAAAACGAGTCCGGGAGGCACACGAGGTGCCCACAAGCTTGCCCTCCGCCACTAGGGGGGTAGGGGCGGTGGCAGGGCTTGTGGCTGCCTCATGCACTCTCCGGACTGCTTTTTATTTTTCTAATTTTCCAATAATTCCAAAATGGAGGAAATTTCCTATTGGAAAAGCATCGGAGTCCAATTTCTTACAGAAACAGATACCTCTTCGTTTTCAGGGTCTGAAACAGGGTGATAAACATCCCTTATGTACCCCTCTGGAGTTATGACATTGATGATATTGGTCTCAACATTTATGGGAGTACCAGAGATGTAATGCTTGATTCTTTGCCCATTTACCACTCTAGGAAAATTTCCTTCCGTGTTATTGATTTTGATGGCACCGGAACGATATACTTCCTCGATAACATAGGGACCTTCCCATTTAGAGAGAAGCTTGCATGCAAAGAATCTTAAACGAGAATTGTATAGCAAGACATAATCACCTACATTGAACTCTCGTTTCTGTATTTGTTTGTCGTGCCATCTCTTAACATTTTCCTTGAACAACTTGGCATTCTCATATGCCTGGGCCCTCCATTCATCTAATGAGCTGATATCAAACAACCGCTTCTCACCGGCAAGTTTGAAATCGAAGGTGAGCTCTTTGATTGCCCAATAAGCTTTGTGTTCCAGCTCAAGAGGTAAATGACAGGCCTTACCGTAAACCATTTTATACGGTGACATGCCCATGTGATTCTTATAAGCAGTCCTATAAGCCCATAGTGCATCGTCAAGTTTGCTAGACCAGTTCTTTCGAGATCTATTGACGGTCTTTTGTAGGATCAACTTGATCTCCCTATTACTCAACTCCACTTGACCACTAGACTGAGGATGATAAGGAGATGCAACTCTATGGTTGACATCATAATTAGCGAGCATCTTGCGGAAAACACCATGAATGAAGTGTGAACCGCCATCAGTCATCAAATATCTAGGGACTCCAAATCTTGGGAATATGACTTCCTTAAGCATCTTAATAGAGGTGTGGTGATCAACATTTTTAGTGGGGATAGCTTCTACCCACTTAGTGACGTAATCCATAGCAACTAAGATGTGAGTATACCCATTGGAACTTGGGAAGGGTCCCATATAATCAAAGCCCCAGACATCAAATGGTTCAATGACAAGTGAATTGTTCATAGGCATTTCCTGACGCTTACTGATATTCCCTATTCTTTGGCATTCGTCACAAGACAAGACAAACTTACGGGCATCCTTCAAGAGAGTAGGCCAATAGAAACCTGATTGCAATACCTTATGGGCAGTTCTATCTCCAGCGTGGTGTCCCCCGTAGGCTTCAGAATGACACTTCTGCAAGATCTGTCCGTGTTCACGTTCAGGCACACAACGTCTAATAACACCATCTACTCCTTCCTTATAAAGGTGAGGATCATCCCAAAAGTAGTGTCTCAAATCAAAGAAGAATTTCTTATTTTGGTGATAGGTGAAACCGGGTGGTATGTATTTGGCTACGATATAATTTGCATAATCGGCATACCACGGTGCACTATGTGAAGTGCGGATGACATTTAATTGCTCATCAGGAAAGCTGTCATCAATAGGTAGTGGGTCATCAAGGACATTCTCTAGCCTAGACAAGTTATCTGCTATGGGGTTATCAGCACCATTTCGGTCAACAACATGCAAATCAAATTCCTGTAGCAGGAGAACCCATCTAATCAGCCTAGGCTTAGCGTCCTTCTTCTCCATAAGGTACTTAATAGCAGCATGATCAGAGTGAATAGTGACTTTGGAGTCAACTATGTAAGATCTGAACTTTTCACATGCAAACACGAGTGCTAAAAACTCCTTTTCCGTAGTGGCATAGGTTCTTTGGGCACTGTCTAGAGTTTTACTAGCATAGTGAATAACATTCAACTTCTTGTCAACTCTTTGTCCTAGAACAACACCAACAGCATAATCACTAGCGTCACACATGATTTCAAAGGGCAAGTTCCAGTCAGGTGGTTGAACAATAGGTGCAGTTATCAAAGCCTTCTTAAGTATTTCGAAAGCTTCCTCACAATCCTCATCAAAAAACAAAAGGAACATCCTTCTGCAAGAGGTTGGTAAGAGGCCTAGAAATCTTAGAGAAGTCTTTAATGAACCTTCTATAGAATCCAACGTGACCTAGGAGACTTCGTATACCTCTGATATCTGTGGGGCAAGGCATTTTCTCAATTGCATCAACCTTAGACTTATCAACTTCAATGCCTCTCTCAAATTTTTTGTGTCCTAAGACGATACCTTCATTAACCATAAAGTGGCACTTCTCCCAATTCAAGACGAGGTAGGTTTCTTCGCATCTCTGTAAGAGTCGATCAAGGTTGCTGAGGCAATCATCGAAGGAAGACCCGTAAATGGAGAAGTCATCCATGAAAACCTCGACAATCTTTTCACAAAAGTCATAGAATATAGCCATCATACATCTTTGAAAGGTGGCGGGTGCATTGCATAAGCCAAAAGGCATACGTCTATAGGCAAAGGTACCGAAAGGGCAGGTGAAAGTGGTTTTCTCTTGATCAGATTGTGCAACAGGTATTTGGGAGAAACCTGAATAACCGTGTAGAAAGCAGAAGTGTGTGTGCTTTGCTAGCCTTTCTAGCATTTGGTCGATAAACGGCAAAGGATAATGATCTTTCCTGGTTGCCTTGTTCAGTTTCCGGAAGTCTATCACCATCCTATAGCCGGTAATAATCCTTTCTGGGATTAGTTCATCCTTATCATTAGGAACGACGGTGATACCTCCCTTTTTAGGTACGCAATGTAGTGGACTTACCCAATCACTATGAGCAACAGGATAAATGATTCCTGCTTCCAGAAGCTTTAATATTTGTTTTCTAACGACCTCCTTCATCTTAGGGTTTAATCTCCTTTGATGATCAGCAATTGGTTTAAAATCAGGGTCGGTTTTAATCTTGTGCTGACATAGAGTAGGACTAATACCCTTAAGATCATCAAGAGTATATCCAATAGCAGCACGGTGCTTCCTCGAAGTTTTTAGTAACTTCTTCTCTTCGTGCTCTGAGAGGAGAGCACTAATAATGACAGGATATATCTCCTTCTCATCCAGATAGGCATACTTAAGAGTATCAGGCAACTGTTTAAGCTCGAACACAGGATCACCCTTTGGTGGGGGAGGATCCCCAAGCAGTTCAACAGGCAGATTATTCTTGAGAATAGGATATTGTTCTAAGACAATTTTATCTATCTCATCTCTCTCCTCCATATGCATATCATTTTCATGCTCAAGAAGATATTGCTCTAAAGGATCCGTAGGAGGTACGGCAAAAGAGGCAAGAGCAATGATTTCATCCCTTCCAGACGACTCTTTTTCATGGGGTTGTCTTCCAAACTTGCAGAAGTTAAATTCATGAGACACACCCTCGAAACTAACTGTGACAGTCTGCTTAATGCAATCAATGTGAGCATTGACAGTGTTGAGAAAGGGTCTACCAAATATGATGGGACAAAAGCTATCTTGTGCAGTACCAAGGACGAGGAAATCAGTAGGATACTTCGTCTTACCACACAGGACTTCTACGTCTCTCACAATTCCCACAGGGCAGATAGTGTCTCTATTAGCTAGCGTAATAGTGACATTAATGGGTTCTAACTTAGCAGGTGCAATCTCATCTTTGATTTCATCATATAGAATGGGGTATTGCACTAACACTAGCTCCCATATCACATAAACCATGGTAACAGTGATCTCCTATCTTGACAGAAACAACGGGCAGGCCAACTACAGGTCCGTGTTTGTCTTTCGCGTGAGGTTTAGCAATTCTAGCGGAGTCCTCACATAATTTGATAACATGCCCGTCTACGTCTTCGGCTAAGAGACCTTTGATAATAGCAACACTAGGTTCAACTCTAATCTCCTCAGGGGGTGCAAGTGGTCTAATGTAACCCCTACGTATCACAGTTGGAGCTTTAGAATAATCCTTTATCCTAGCAGGGTATGGTGGTTTCTCAGTGTAAGCACAAGGAACAACAGGATCACTAAAAGCAATGACTTTCTCCTCAACTAGATTGCTTTTGGCTATGTTGCTTTCTACAGGAGGATGATATTTAAACCACTTCTCTTTGGGAAGATCAACATGAGCAACAAAAGATTCACATAGAGAAGCTACTATCTCAGAGTCAAGTCCATACTTAGCGCTAAAATTTCTAGAAGTGTTTGTCTCAACAAAAGATTTAACGCAATCAAACTGGAAATTCATACCTCACTCCGTACCTTCCTCCAGCTCCCAATCTTCAGAGTTGCATTTGATTCTATCCAATAAATTCCACTTGTGATCAATATCCTTCTTCATAAAAGAACCGGTACAAGAAGTGTCAAACATGGTACAAGCTTCATGAGAAAGCCGAGCATAAAAGTTTTGAGTGATGATTTCTCTCGAGAGCTCATGATTGGGGCATGAATATAGCATTGATTTAAGCCTTCCCCAAGCTTGAGCTATGCTTTCCCTGTCATGAGGCCAAAAGTTATAAATAAAGTTCCGATCACGATGTACTAAATGCATAGGATAGAACTTTTGATGAAATTCCAATTTCAACCGATTGTAGCCCCATGATTCAGTAACATCACATAGCCTATACCATGTCAATGCCTTATCCTTCAAATATAAAGGAAAGACTTTCTTCTTTACCTCATCCTCGGGAAAACCTGCAAGCTTAAATAAACCACAAACTTCATCTACATAGATTAGATGCAAGTTTGGATGTGAAGATCCATCTCCTGTGAAAGGATTAGCCAGCAGTTTCTCAAGCATACCCGAAGGAATTTCATAAAAGATATTTTCAGTAGGTATCTTAGGTTGAAGAACAACTCCTCGTACTTCCGTTCATGGTGAAGATACCCCGAACAAACTCCTCAAAAGAACAGTTTCCATAGTGACAAGTGACAATAAATTTCAGCACAGTATATAGATGTTTCCTTACCAATTTCCACTTACCAAAGGTGCTTCACTCCCCGGCAACGGCGACAGAAAAGAGTCTTGATGACCCACAAGTATAGGGGATCAATCGTATTCCTTTCAATAAGTAAGAGTGTCGAACCCAACGAGGAGCAGAAGGCTCCGATAAACGGATTTCAGCAAGGTAATAACTGCAAGCATTGAAAGTAGCGGTAACAAGTGATGGTGTAGCGAGGTGAAATGTAACAAGCAAAAAGTAACAAGTAACAAGTAGTAGCAACGGTGCAGCAAGTGGCCCAATCCCTTTTGTATCAAGGGACAAGCCTGAACAAGGTATTATAGGAGGAAAAACGCTCCCGAGGACACACGGGAATTTCTGTCATGCTAGTTTCATCATGTTCATATGATTCGTGTTCGTTAATTTGATAGTTCGATATGTGGGTGGACCGGCGCTTGGGTACTGTCCTTACTTGGACAAGCATCCCACTTATGATTAACTTCTCTCGCAAGCATGCGCAACTACAAAAGAAGAATTAAGACAAAGTCTAACCATATCATTAAACTAGTGGATCCAAATCAGCCCCTTACGAAGCAATGCATAGACTGGGGTTTAAGCTTTTGTCTCTCCAGCAACCCATCATCTACTTACTACTTCCAAATGCCTTCCTCTAGGCCCAAATATGGTGAAGTGTTATGTAGTCGACGTTCACATAACACCACTAGAGGAAAAACAACATACAACATATCAAAATATCGAACGAATATCAAATTCACATGACTATTATCAGCATGACTTATCCCATGTCCTTAGGAACAAAAGTAACTACTCACAAAGCATAATCATAATCATGATCAGAGGTGTAATGAATAGCATCAAGGATCTGAACATAAACTCTTCCACCAAGTAATCCAACTAGCATCAACTACAAAGAGTAATCAACACTACTAGTAACCTTACAAGTACCAATCGGAGACGTGAGATGGAGATTGGTTACAAGATATGAACTAGGGATTGGAGAGGAGATGGTGCTAATGAAGATGTTGATGAAGGTGCCTCCCGTCCGACAAGAGGAGTGTTGGTGATGACGATGACGACGATTTCCCCCTCCGGGAGGGAAGTTTCCCCGCCAGGATCGTCCTGCCGGAGCTCTCGATTGGATCTGCTCAAGTTCCGCCTCGTGGCGGCGACGAAACCACGCAAAAGCTCCCGAATGATTTTTTCTGGACCAAAACCCTTCATATAGGAAAAGAGGGGGTTAGTGGTCCGTCAGGTAGACCACAAGCCCCCACTCCGCCACCAGGGGGGTGGCGGTGGCAGGGCTTGTGGCGCCCTGGCTGCCCCCCTCCGACACTTCTTTCGCCCAGTATTTTTTATATAATCCCAAAAAAATCCACTTAAATTTTCAGGGCATTTGGAGATGTGCAGAATAGTGGACTAAGATTTGCTCCTTTTCCAGTCCAGAATTCCAGCTGCCGGAATTCTCCCTCTTCAAATAAACCTTGCAAAATAAGAGAGAAAAGGCATAAATATGGTACCACAAAGTAATATAACAGCCCATAAAGCAATAAATATCAACATGAAAGCATGCTGCAAAATGGACGTATCACTGCACACCTAGAGAGAGAGACATGCACTCACTGTGATTTTGTCGAGCTTCACTTATATCTTTTGGTAGACAATTCAGCTCACATGTGCTTCACTTATATCTTTTGAGCTAGATACTTTTGCTCTATGTGCTTCACTTATATCTTTTAGAGCACAGCGGTGCGTGGCTTGGTAGTTGAGCTATGCTTTGAAAGTAGTCTCAAAAGGGGTAGTTATCCAAAGGGATACGAAAACTTCCACCTTCATGTTCATTGAATAGTTAGAGAAGTTTGATTCATCTCAATTAGTTTTGAGTTGTGGTTATGGAAATATTGAAGTCATGCTAGTAAGGTGTTGTGGATCTAGAAATACTTGTGTTGAAGTTAGTGATTCCCGTAGCATGCATGTATGGTGAACCGCTATGTGATGAAATCTGAGCATGATTAGTCTATTGAATGTCATCCTTTGCATGGCGGTCAGGATCGCGCGATGGTTTATACCTACCAACCCTTACCCTAGGAGTATGCGTTGAATGCTTTGTTTCGATTACTAATAAAACTTTTGCAACAAGTATGTGAGTTCTTCATGACTAATGTTGAGTCCATGGTTTAGATGCACTTTCACCTTCCACCATCACTATCTTCTTAGTGCCGTGCAACTTTCGCCGGTGCACAAAACCCACCATTAGCCTCCCTCAAAACAGCCACCATACCTACCTACTATGCCTTTTTCAAAGTCATTCCAAGATATATTGCCATGCAACTACCACCATGACATGTGCCACCACGTCTACATTGCCATTGCATGATCGTAAGATAGCTAGCATGATGTTTCCATTAATGTCTATGCCATGCTAGATCATTGTCACGGTACACTACCGAAGGCATTCCATATAGAGTCATCGTTGCTCTAAGTTTTGAGTTGAAAGTGTGATGATCATCATTAATGGAGCATTGTCCCATGTGAGGAAATAAAAGAGGCCAAAGAAGCCCACCAAAAAAAAGAGGCCAAAGAGCCCACCAAAAATTAAAAAAAAGAGAGAAAAAGAGAGAAGGGACAATGCTACCACTTTTTCCACACTTGTGCATATTAAGCACCATGATCTTCATGATTGAGGGTCTCTCGTTTTGTCACCACCATATAGCTAGTCGGAAATTTTCATTATATAACTTGGCTTGTACTCCCTCCGTCCCAAAATAAGTGTCTTAAGCTTAGTACAATTTTGTACTAGAGCTAGTACAATGTTGAGACAGTTATTTTGGGACAGAGGGAGTATATTCCAATGATAGGCGTCCTCAAAATTGCCTTAGGTCTTTGTGAGCAAGCAAGTTGGATGCACACCCACTAGTTTTCTTTAAGAGCTTTCACTTACTCGTAGCTCTAGTGCATCATTTGTATGGCAATCCCTACTCATTCACATTGATATCTATTGATGAGCATCTCCACAGCTCATTGATATGCCTAGTTAATGTGACTATCTTCTCCTTTGTTGTCTTGCAACCTCCACCACATTCCACACCATCTATAGTGCAATAACCATGGCTCACGCTCATGTATTGCGTGAGAGTTGAAAAGGTTTGAGAAAGTAAAGGTGTGAAACAATTACTTGGCCAATACCGGGGTTGTGCATGATTTAAATTCGTTGTGCAATGACGATAAAGCATAGCCAGACTATATGCTTTTGTAGGGATAACTTTCTTTTGCCCTTGTTATTTTGAAAGTTCATGATTACCTTGCTAGTTTGCTTGAATTATTATTGTTACCACGTCAATAGCAAACTATTGTTTTGAATCTAATGGATCTGAACATTCACGTCACATAAGAGGAGTTACAAAGGACATCTACGCTAGGTAGCATGAAAGCATCAAAAATTCATTCTTTATCACTTCCCTACTCGAGGACGAGCAGGAGTTAAGCTTGGGGATGCTTGATACGTCTCAAACGTATCTATAATTTTTGATGGTTTCATGCTGTTATCTTGTCATCTTTGGATGTTTTATGTACCTTTTATATATTTTTTGGGACTAACTTACTAATTCAGTGCCAAGTGCGAGTTCCTGTTTTTTCTATGTTTTTGGCTCTTTTCAGATCTGATTTTGGAACGAGTTCAAACGGAATAAAATTCCTGAAATGATTTTTTCCCGAACGGAAGAAGATCAGGGGGCCTGTGGGCCAAGCCAGGAGGGCTCCAGGGAGCCCACAAGCCCCACTCCGCCACCAGGGGGAGGCGGCGGTGGCAGGGCTTGTGGCCTCCCTAAGCGCCCACTGACCTAGATCTTTGGCCTATGTATTCCCTAAAATATAGCAAAAAATTAGGGGATCCACGAAAATACTTTTCCGCCGCCGCAAGCTTCCGTTTCCGCGAGATCTCATCTGGAGACCCTTCTCGACGCCCTACCGGAGTGGACTTTGGAGTTGGAGGGCTTCTTCATCATCATCATCACCCCTCCAATGACTCGTGAGTAGTTCACTTCAGACCTACGGGTTCGTAGTTAGTAGTTAGATGGCTTCTTCTCTCTCTTGGATCTTCAATACAAAGTTCTCCATGATCTTCATGGAGATCTATCCGATGTAATCTTCTTTGGCGGTGTGTTTGTCGAGATCCGATGATTTGTGGATTTGTGATCAGATTATCTATGATATATATTTGACTCTTTGCTGATTTCTTATATGCATGATTTGATATCCTTGTAAGTCTCTCCGAGTCTTGGGTTTTGTTTGGCCAACTAGATCTATGATTCTTGCAATGGGAGAAGTGCTTGGTTTTGGATTCTTACCATGTGGTGACCTTTCCTAGTGACAGTAGGGGCAGCAAGGCACACATTAAGTAGTTGCCATCAAGGGTAACAAGATGGGCTCTGTCGTTGATATGAGATTGTCCATCTACATCATGTCATCTTGCTTAAGGCGTTACTCTGTTCTTTTGGACTTAATACACTAGATGCATGCTGGATAGCGGTCGACGTGTGGAGTAATAGTAGTAGTTGCAGACAGTATCGGTCTACTTGTTTTGTACATGATGCCTATAGATATAATCATTGCCATATATGACGTCACGACTTTGCGCGGTTCTATCTATTGCTCAACTATTTGTTCACCCACCGTCTACTTGCTTTCATGAGAGAAGCCACTAGTAAACACTACGGCCCCTGGGTCTATTCACATCTATCGTTTACACTTTCACTTTTACTTTGCTTTGTTACTTTATTGCTTTCAGTTCTCACTTGGCGAACAATCTATAAGGGATTGACAACCCCTTCATAGCGTTGGGAGCAAGCTTTTTGTGTTTGTGCAGGATCTTGTGATACTCCTCCACTAGATCGATACCTTGGTTCTCAAACTGAGGGAAATACTTACCACCGCTGTGCTACATCACCCTTTCCGCTTCGAGGGAACACCAACGCAAGGCTCCAAGGCCACAGGGGAAATCCTTTGAATATTTGCCTAGGAAGTCCCTTAAGGCATAGCCGTATTAGAAGGATTCCTGGTGCCGTCGACACGACTACTCTTGGCGCTGTTGCCAGGGAAGCACAGCTGACATCAGTAGTCACTTTTGTTCCTGAGGACATGGGATAAGTCAGGCTATTAGTAATCATGAGAATTTGGTATTCATTCGATATTTTGATGTGTTGTATGTTGTTTTTCCTCTAGTGGTGTTATGTGAACGTCGACTACATAACACTTCACCATTATTTGGGCCTAGAGGAAGGCATTGGGAAGTAGTAAGTAGATGATCGGTTGCTAGAGTGACAGAAGCTTAAACCCTAGTTTATGCGTTGCTTCGTAAGGGGCTGATCTGGATCCACTAGTTTAATGCTATGGTTAGACTTTGTCTTAATTCTTCTTTCATAGTTGCGGATGCTTGCGAGAGGGGTTAATCATAAGTGGGATGCTTGTCCAAGTAAGGGCAGTACTCAAGCACTGGTCCACCCACATATCAAACTATCAAAGTAGCGAACGCGAATCATATGAACATGATGAAAACTAGCTTGACAGAAATTCCCATTTGTCCTCGAGAGCGCTTTACCTCCTATAAGAGTTTGTCCAGGCTTGTCCCTTGCTACAAAAGGGATTGGGCCACTTTGCTGCACCTTTGTTACTTTTGTTACTTGCTACTTGCTACGAATCATCTTGTCACACAAGTACTTGTTATCGATAATTTCAGTGCTTGCAGAGATTACCTTGCTGAAAACCACTTGTCAGATCCTTCTGCTCCTCGTTGGGTTCGACACTCTTACTTATCGAAAGGACTATGATAGATCCCCTATACTTGTGGGTCATCAGTTTGCTCAAGGAGATCTATTGCCTGTTTCTTCCCAATCTCAAGCCAGGTAACTGTTTCCTCTGCAATAGTCTCGAGCCTTGTTTCAATTATAAGTCGCCCTTGAAGATCGACTCTAGTAGACTTAGAGTGTTGCAACGATTCCTGCAACATCATAAAGGTTATAAGTACAAGTTTCAATTCCCCTAAAAAGAGACGACTCGACACTTGGGGGCTACTTGACTGAAAATTTGAATCAAACTGACAAAAGTCCCACGCAGTTGCAAGCAATCCACATGGCACTTGGGGGCTAATGCACCGCTCTTTGTTCTACAATTGGAAGACCCGGCCATCTCAAAGAGGAAAGCCAACTCTTGGGAGCTAAGTCAGGTGAGTTTCTTTTCAAAAAGAGAAGTACCTCTAAAGTTCCAAGTCGCTGCACGCATGCGACCCAACACTTGGGGGCTATAGTATTTTGTTGTTTAAACAGATCACAAGGTCCGCATTGAATACCCGGCTATCTCATGGAGACAAACCGGCCCTTGGGGGCTACGATCAATAAAACCTACATCTTTAAGGAAGTATCGGCTCATTATCATCATAATGACCCGACCCTTGGGGGCTACGCATGGTTCTTCACACATTTTTAAAGATCCAATTCACTACTTATCCGTACTGAATTATCTCTTGAGGGCTACGGAGGTATACATAATGAGCAAGGTGTAAATCTTTTACCACATATTTGGTCTTCATAATGTTGACACATTTTCTTCAAAATCCCGGCTCTGAGATAGTCGGGTCACATATTGTTGATATAGTCCTTGAATATCAAGGCCTTTTCAATTCCTAGGACCTCTAGTTTGGCTTTTCCTTTATCTATGTATGTCAGCTCATCTTTGGATATGATCTTAGCTAGAACGGTCGAAGAGCCGGGGGCGTGATAAGACTCGCCAATTATGGCCGCTTGTGCATCGTCCTTGCCAGCAGATGAAGTAATACTATTTGTAGGAGGCACATGACTTGAAGGTGCAACAGGGCTTGGACGATGAAGGGCTGGCTCAACACGATCATCTTGGTTATCAGTAGTTGTTGTTTCAACAACTTCTTCAGCCTGGGCCATTTCCACGTTGTAAGTCGGCTCAACTTGCTCTGCCGACTCATCATGAGTTCTTACTTCAGTGCAGGAGAATCTTCAACAGTATGATCCTCAGCCGCATAAGATGATTCACCCACCTTTTTCCTAGTAAATCATAAAAAACAAGTTTATCAAGTTAAGGAAAACAACGAGGGATGATGCAGTCAAGAAAAGATGGATTGAATAAAATCTTACTCACAGTTGATGGTGAAAGCTAGAAGATTGGTTGCAGTCGAGTCGCTAGATGAAGGAGATGACTCATGGAAATAAAGTGAATTAGATGGACTAAGGGGTTGCTATAAGAGACCAGCTTGAGGATGAGAAATAGTTGGACTATGTGGCACCTCTTGACATTGCTTGCAAGTTGGTGGGTGCAGGTCGGCAGATAACTCTCCGGAGCAACTCCGGGTTTTGCATTTTGTTTGAGCGGCGCGTTGATCTCGCTTCAAAATAAAGTTGGGGTCGAAGTAAGCAGCTGGATGTGAAAACTTAACTTTACGGACGGCTCGTCTTGTCTTGTTCACAATATATGTTTTTGAAGAACAGGAGGAGATCGAAATTACCTCGAAATCGCCAGTTTAACTGTTTTCAACATCGTCCTGAGGGAAAGAGGAGTCAGCAAACTCGATAAAGAGGCGGCCTAAGGAGTCCAGTTCTACCTCATATTCACCATTCGAGGCGGCTTCATCGGCCGGGTCATCCACTTGACTAGAAGGAGGGGGAACATGTGTACTTGCCATGATGTTCCAGAAATCAAAATATGCGTGAAAAGAAAAAGTCTAAACCAGTTCAACAAGTGCGAATATCGAAAAGAGATAAAGTATGGAAAGGAGGCAAAGTGACACATCGTACTTACTGGTGGAATTAGGTTACAAATGTAGAATGGAGCTCAGAAAGTAAAGCTACACAACTCTTTTGAGTCGCCAAACATCTGCTAGGTGGCCTTGTTGATTTCCTTGTCAGTCAAGTCTTTTTCACTAAAGCATTGAATGTCCATTGGTTCACCAGTATAGTTGCACATTAGATCACCCCTCAAGCTAAGGGGTTGAATCCTCCAAGTTCACCAACACCGGACTAGGTCAATCCCGGTAAGACCATGCGCGGTTAAAGCTTTCAACCTTGAAATTATGGGTGCGAGCAGTGCTTGTTTTTCCTTGCTTGGCCAACCCGTAAATTCAGCGGTGGCATTTAGCCAGTTTGCCCTATAACCTGGGAAGGGATTTTGACCTTGTGGAGAAGTTTCTTTACAATAGAACCAAGTGGCAAACCAACCTTTGGGATGACTCGCAAGCTTGGATTCAGGGAAAAGGTTGTTTTTCCTCTTCTGGACTGTGACTCCACCAAACTCCATACTTGGGCCATTTTTACCTCAATTTAGTGATTAAGGTAGAAAAAATATCTGAATAAAGAAAGTGTGGGCTCCATCTGAAGATAAATCTCACAAAGTACGGCAAACTGACTAATGTTGGTCATAGAATTGGGACCAAGGTCTTGAGGCCTCAGCTTGTAAAAATGAAGTAAGTCTCTAAGGAACTTTGACCCGGGGGAACAAAAATCTCTAAGTAGATGATTTGTGAAAATCACTACTTCTCCATAGGCGGGTTGAGGAATGACCTCCTCTTCAGGCACCCTCCATTCAATTTCATCTTTAGGCGACAAAAATCCTTGGGTTACCAGTTCATTTAAAGAAAGTGTGATTACTTTGGATCTGATCCACCTGACCTCTTTACTCGTCTTTGGGGTCATTATGGGTAAAACAACAACACTTCAAAGAAATATAAGTCGACAAAGGGTTCACGCAGTAAGTCGGTCTAAGATATATGTAAAGAGTTGAGCCGACAATATGAGGAGCTATAAAGCTAAAACCAACTAAAAAGGAGAGACCCAAGGGTTGTAAGGACTTATTGAAGTTTACAAAGCGATAAACAGGTTCCCTATTAAAGTGGATGAGCAAGTGGATCTATGTGATACATAAAAACAAGAAATATACGTTCTAAATAGCAAAACTACTGAGACATGGATTGCAAAGATGAATGAAGTGGTGAAATCACGCAGAATGCGCACATGAAAAGGTGAATCTACTATGGATCTACAAAAGTTACGAGATGACTTCGGTGGCAAAGTTGCACAAACATGTACATATGAAAGGTTGTAGATCTGCAACTACAATCTACCGAGCATAAGATAAAATACAAACAAAGCGACGGTGATCTAAAAGTAATAATGGGGATTTACAAAGATTTGCAGCAGAAAGAGGGTTCTGGTCGGCCGTGTTCAGGAGACCTCTGCTATCAACAGAGATGAAGTTCGATGACGGCTACGAAGAAATGAAGTCGCCTGATTAGAAGTGGCGCCGACGGAGTTCGAGAGAGTGCTACGGGCGAGAGGAAGAAGAGGAGGTGGAAGATAAACCTAGCCGGTCTACTTATGATAAGAATATGACCCGAAGTGGCGTAGTAAAAAATGGAGTAATTGGTGGTGAAACGTACACCTTGATTTTCACGCATGTCAGAGATTTGAACACTATTGGGAAAGATTCACTAGGATAACTAGATGACTTCAACGATGATGAGGATGGCGTCATGACCATGATGGATGATGAAAATACCAAATCTTGAACAAACAAATGACGTGACCAAATGCCGACTCAGGCAAAATATATTCCTCAGAGGGAGATCATCAGCTCAAAAGGCGACTCATCCTAAGCTTAACATTTGAGATTTTTTACTATATTTTTACAAGATGAAGTTTAACATGGATGGATCCACATTAAACTAGGGGCTAATGTTGGGGATATACCTTACGGGTTAACCTGCCATGGGGATAACCCACCTGGACTATACCTTGGGCAGGAGGCCCTCGACACAAAGGCCCAAGGGGTGACTCACCAAGAGGCCGGTTCATGCCCATCACATGGAGACTGGATCACCAAGGGAAACGTGGGGATTCTCCCTTGCCTAAGTTAGTAAGAAGTATAATAAGACATGGGTTGCAATACGACCGGGACTCTATTGTAATCTCACGGCCTCCACCTACATATATAAAGGGGAGCCCCTGGGTTGGGAAAGACAAGTAAGAAAGACTCGAGAGATAGGTTAGCGATTTCACACCCTTGTAATCGAGTTTACCATCAATAGACACAAAAGCATGACATATGCTTTTACCTCCAACGAAGGGGCCGAACATGGGTAAACTCGCATCTCTCGATTCCGACTAACCCCGTTCAAGTCGCCACCTAGTTGCGATGTCCTTGCACCTAAGTCCTTTCACGAGGATATCTGCCATGAGAAAAAACGACAATACCCGTGGTGACAATGGGGTATTCTATTGATTCACTTGATATATAGTATGGCGTCAACTTGCGGATTCTAGTGACCTTGGGGATCTATGCATAGGGGTTGATTGCACATTTCGTCTGACTTTCTCTGATTGAAATCTCGGGGGTATTCTTTGAAGTTCTTTGTGTTGGATCGATGTCGGGACCCCAATCCTAAGCCATAGGAATCTAGCATGTAACATATCACATCACTTTGCGGTCTCATGCTCGGTTATTGATGTCTACTACACAACCTTCTTCTTGTAGACTCGTGTTGGGCCTCCAACCGCAGAGTTCTGTAGGACAACAACAAGTTTCCCTCAAGTGGATGACCTAAGGTTTATCAATCCATGGGAGGCGTAGGATGAAGATGGTCTCTCTCGAGCAACCCTGCAATCAAATAACACAGAGTCTCTTGTGTCCCCAACACACCCAAAACAATGGTAAATTGTATAGGTGCACTAGTTCGGTGAAGAGATGGTGATACAACTGTAATATGGATGGTGGATATAGGTTTTTGTAATATGAAAATATAAAAACAGCAAGGTAACAAATAGTAAATAGCATGCAAAATGTTGTATAAATGCTTGGAAACAAGGCCTAGGGTCCATACTTTCACTAGTGCAAGTTCTCTCAATAATACTAACATAGGTGAATCATATATAAATCCCTCACGTGCGACAAAGAGTTCACTCCAAAGTCACAAACAACGGAGAACAAAGGAAGAAATTATTGTAGGGTACGAAACCACCTCAAAGTTATCTTTTCTGATCAATCGTATGAGCTATCCCTATAAGTGTCACGAGCATCCCTAGAGTTCGTACTAAAATAACACCTTAAGATACACATCAACCAAAAACCTAATGTCACAAAGATACTCCAATGTCACCACAACTACCCATGGGCATGATTATACAATATGCATCACATAATTTCAGATTCATTAGGTTCAATCCAACATAAAGAACTTCAAAGAGTGCCCCAATGTTTCTACCGGAAAGTCAAGACAAAAACATGTGCCAACCCCTATGCATAGATTCCCAAGGTCATGGAACCCGCAAGTTGATCACCAAAATATACATAAAATGGATCAATAGAACATCCCATTGTCACCACAGATATCCCATGACGAGACATGCATCAAGTGTTCTCAAATCCTTAAAGACTCGATCCGATAAGAAAACTTCTAAGGGAAAACTCAGTTCATCACAAGAAGATAGAGAGGGGAAACTCCATATGATTCATCTATATTAATAAAGCTTGCGATACATCAAGATCGTGCCATCTAAAAAACACGAGAGAGAGAGAGAGATTGAATAGATAGCTACTAGTACATACCCTCAGCTCCAAGGAGGATTATTCACACATTATCATGGTGAGCAAGAGAGATTTGTTGATGGAGAGGTGCAGCCCCGAAGAGATGGAGGCGACGGCGGCCACGGCACCGGCAACGGGCGGCGGCCCTTGCCCCTCCTTCTTCCTTGGTCTTTGTGCTGCAATGGAGGAGCCTTTCCCCTTCTTGGCGACAGTCAAGGGAAAGGCAAATTCGTGGCTCTTGGTGGCTCTACCAAAATTAGGGTTTTTCTCTCCTTATATGTGCCTCTGTGGTGCTCTATGGCCCTCCGATGGTTGGACCCTTTATCCAATGGATCTCGGACACGTCTAGAACCTTCCTCGGGGCTCCTCACAACCCTCATGAGTCTCCAAAGTCATGGCTTGGCCGAATATATCAGATATGTTAAGAGTTGGACTCAATCACGTCAACAATTCTCGTGATCCCATAATCAGATATTTTCCTTCACTAAAATGGTCTCCAGATTGCATACGAACTCCGTTTTGGATGAATTTGTAGTCCAGAGTCATTGTGTGTGGACATATTTCAGGAGAGTTAGAATCCTCCTCCAACAAGGCTCCTTTTGCGGGTTTTTTCGACAATTTCTAATTAATTCCTACAAATCAAAGTGTGAAACAAAGTTGTGCAATTTTGCATCCATTAATGGGTTAGTCCAAAATAATAATATAAAGTTGTAGTACAATGATTGTAAAACATCGGAGAATGATAATATAACAACATGGAACAAGCAAAAATTATAGATACGTTGGAGACGTACAGCATCCTCAAGCTTAATTGCTGCTCGTCCTTGAGTAGGTAAATGATAAAAAAATAATTTTTGATGTGGAATGCTGCGTAACATGTTCATCAAATTCTTTTATTCTTTGTATAGCATGTGCATTTGTACTTGTAAGTGATTCAAAGCAACAGTCTTGTTTTAACATAATGACTTAAATACTCAAGCATGTCAACAAGCAAACATGTCTTTCGAAATATCAACACTAAAGAAAGTTATCCCTAGCCCTTCATGCTCAATCATTGATCCATTCATGAAACACACTCAAATATTAGCTATGCTCAATGCTCAAGTAAGATCATAGTGTTCCCTAGTTGGTGCTTATAAGAGAAGATGGAGACTCAAAATAAAACTTAAATATTGCATAAAGTAAATATATAGGCCCTTCGCAGAGGGAAGTAGGGATTTGTAGAGGTGTCAGAGCTCAAGGTTTAAATTGAGAGAGAAAAATTATTTTGAGTAGCATGCTTTTCCTGTCAACAAAAACGACAAAGTAGATCACAATACTTTCCATGCTAGATACATTTTAGGCAGTTTCCAAACAGATCGATAATTTTTTTACTCCCTCTCCACCAGTAAATCACACTCCACGGAAAGCCGAATCCACGGGTACAGTCCATACCAACAACATTCCTGGGGGATTTTTTTCATTATATTTGATTTGATTTTTGAGCATGGAATTGGGCATCCCGAATACCAGACATTTTATCATGAATGATAGTGAATCAAAACATATCGTGAGAATAACCAACCTAGCATGGAAAAATAATGGATACTACCCACCGTTTCATGTGCGGTACTGGCACATAAAAGAGAAAAATTATTTTGAAAATTTAGATATGGCACATACAAATTTGCTTGGAACGGCATGGAAATACCGCATATAGGTAGGTATGGTGGACTCATGAGGCAAAACTTGCTTTAAGGATTTTGGATAAACAAGTAGTATTTCTACTTAGTACAAATGAAGGCTAGCAAATAGATTGGGAAGCAATCAAACCAATAAATAAAAATTCACATAAGTGAGCATTGAGTCATAACTAACACTGAATAATGCACCACGGTAGGATGTAACTTCATTGCATAACTATTGACTTTCGTGCATGAATAGGGAATCACAAACCTTAACACCAATATTCCTACTTAAAGCAGAATTACTCACTAACATGACTCACATATTACTATCATCATGTTTCAAAACTATTACAAAGAATCAAGTTTAATTTGTCCCATGATCTTCATGAAAGTTTTTATTATATCCCTCTTGGATATCTATTACTTTGGAACTAGTTTCATATATTGATATTGCCTTTCCGACATTCTCAAACCAATTTAAACACAAGAGCATAAATATTTCATCCCTCAAAAAGGTATAAGTGAAGCATTAGAGGAAATGAGAAGCTACTCACAAAAGATATAGGTGAAGATCAATGAGTAGTCAAACAATTAAGGAACTATGTGAGGACTCTCTCTCCCTTAAAAAAAATATTTTCAGATATCAGTATTTTATTTAAACAACAAACAAAATAAAAAAAGCACTCCAAGAATAGTACGCATCATGTGAACGAATAAAAATTTAGGTTCAACATAGGCTAACCGATAGTTGACGAAGAGAGGTGGGATGCGTAGTATCCCCAAGCTTAGATGCTTGAGAGTTCTTGAAATATTTACTTGGGGTGCCTTGGTCATCCCCAAGCCTGAGATTTCATATGTTTTTCAATCCTCTCATATCCCGGTTTCACCTATTCTCAAAAACTTCATCCACACAAAACTTGAAAAGAACTCGTAAGATAGAGTAGTACACGTAATAATAAATCAACTCTTTATGTACTGCCAAGACAAGTTGCATAATAATTGCAAACATCATCTACTGTTAACTATCATTTCCACAATTTATATCTATTAATATAGGCTATGGAAACTATAGGATAAGTAGATAACAAAACTATGACAACAATCTGTCCAAACAGAACAGACTGTAGAAATTTATGAAAACAGTGTACTTCTATAACTCAAAAAATTATAAAAATTAGGACATGCTATAAAAATTATATTATAAACCTGTGTAAAAAATTCAAAAACTTTCCACATTCCAGTAAAATATGAAAATTCAGACACTACAACACTAGTTTCTATTTTTACACAACACCAATCAAAGGATGCAATGCAAGCATCCTAATGCAATTCTTGGAACTTTTTAATGAAAAACAATATTATAAATAACACCTAACAGAGACCAAAAAATGAAATAACGCTCCAAGCAAAACTCATATTATGTGACGAATAAAAATATAGCCCCAAGTAAGATATACCGATAATGTTGAAGACAAAAGAGGGGATGTCTTCCGGGGCATCCCCAAGCTTAGGCGCTTGAGTATTCCGTGGATATTACCTTGGGGCTGCCTTGGGAATCCTCAATCTTAGGTTCTTGTTACTCCTTATTCTCCTCATTTGGTATCTCACCCAAAACTTGGAAACTTCAATCACACAAAACTTAACGGAACTTCATGAGATGGGTTAGTATAATAAATAATGATCATTCACTTAGGTATTGTCAACACAAGATTCATAATTGTTCCGACATGATACCTACTGTATTCTACTATTACCATAATTTATATCATTGAATATAAGCTATGGGAACACTAAAAGAAGCAAACTATGCATGCAAAACAGAATCTGTCAGAAACAGAACAGTCTGTGAAGATCTGTAGTGTAACCATACTTCCCTTCCTCTTGAAATTCTAAAAAATTAGGTAAATCCATGAATTTTATATCAATCATGTGTAAAAAATTCAAATCAAAAGAACGTTCAAGTGAATTTATAAAATTCCTGGACTGAGAGCAAAAGTTTATGTTTTTTCACAGAATCAACCCAACTATGATCCACAGTATCCCAAAGGCTTTACTTGGCACTTTATTGAAATAAAAGGCATAAAACATGATAAATAAAGTATATTAATCATGTGAACACAAAAAGCAGAAAGTAAAAGTGTTGTGTTGTCTCCCAACAAGCGCTTTTCTTTAAAGCCTTTTAGCCAGGCATGATGGTTTCAATGATGCTCACATAGGAATAATAATTATAACATGCAAAAGAGCATCATGAATATCATGACAATCACATTTAAGTCTAACCCACTTCCTATGCATAGGGGTTTTGTGAACAAACAATTTATGGGAGCAAGAATCAACTAGCATAGGAAGACAAAAAAAGCATAACTTCAAAACTTTCAACACATAGAGAGGAAACTTGATATTGTTGCAATTACTACAAGCATATGTTCCCCCCTCATAATAATTTTCAGTAGCATCATGATGGAATTCAATAATATAACTATCACATACAACATTATTTTCATGATCTACAAGCATAGAAAATTTATCACTCTCCAGAAAGCAAACTTCTTCTCATTCATAATAGTGGGAGCAAACTCAACGAAATAACTATCATGAGGTACTTGATTGACATAACCACTTTGAATATTAAAATCATGATAAAAAGTTTCATGGTTACAATCACTTTTTATAGCATACATGTCAGCGCTATAATCATCATACATAGGAGGCATGCTATCACCACAATAGTTTTGCTCATCAATACTTGGGGGACTAAAAATATAATATTCATCAAGCATAGCATCCCCAAGCTTGTGGCTTTGCATATCATTGACATCATGAATACTCAGAGAACTCATACTAACAATATTGCTATTAAGCTCATCACTCAAAGATTTGGTGCCAAACATTTTAATAACTTCTTCTTCTAACACTTGAGCATAATTTTTCTTTCCATCATTTTCATGAAAGATATTGAAAAGATGAAGCATATGAGGCAACCTCAATTCCATTTTTTGTAGTTTTCTATTATAAAACCAAACTAGTGAAAAACAAGAAACTAAAAGATTTAACTACAAGATGTAATGATATACCTTCAAGCACTCACCTCCCTGGCAACGGCGCCAGAAAAGAGCTTCATTGACGGGATGTGAGTGCCGCTTACCTAGCCTCCCCGGCAACGGCGCGAGAAAAGAGCTTGATGTCTACTACACAACCTTCTTCTTTTAGACTCGTGCTGGACCTCCAAGCTCGGAGTTTTGTATGACAATAGCAAGTTTTCCTCAAGTGGATGACCTAAGGTTTATCAATACGTGGGAGGCGTAGGATGAAGATGGTCTCTCTCAAGCAACCCTGCAATCAAATAACAAAGAGTCTCTTGTGTCCCCAACACACCCAAAACAATGGTAAATTGCATAGGTGCACTAGTTCGGTGAAGAGATGGTGATACAAACATGGATGGTAGATATAGGTTTTTGTAATCTGAAAATATAAAAAAACAGCAAGGTAACAAATAGTAAATTGTTGGAAATATGCCCTAGAGGCAATAATAAAATGGTTATTATCATATTTCCTTGTTCATGATAATCGTCTATTGTTCATGCTATAATTGTATTAACAGGAAACAGTAATACATGTGTGAATAAATAGATCACAATGTGTCCCTAGCAAGCCTCTAGTTAGCTAGCTCGTTAGTCAATAGATGATCATGGTTTCCTGATCATGGGCATTAGAAGTCATTGATAACGGAATCACATCATTGGGAGAATGATGTGATGGACAAGACCCAATCGTAAGCATAGCACTAGATCGTATTCTTCATATGCTAAAGCTTTTCTAATGTCAAGTGTCTTTTCCTTCGACCGTGAGATTGTGCAACTCCCGGATATCGTAGGAGTGCTTTGGGTGTATCAAACGTCACAACGTAACTGGGTGACTATAAAGGTGCACTACGGGTACATCTGAAAGTGTCTGTTGGGTTGGTACGAATCAAGATCGGGATTTGTCACTCCGTGTGATGGAGAGGTATCTTTGGGCCCACTCGGTAGAACATCATCATGAGCTCAATGTGACTAAGGAGTTAGTCACACGATGATGTGCTACGGAACGAGTAAAAAGACTTACCAGTAACGAGATTGAACAAGGTATAGGTATACCGACGATCGAATCTCGGGCAAGTTCTATACCGACAGACAAAGGGAATCGTATACGGGATTGATTGAATCCTTGACATCGTGGTTCATCTGATGAGATCATCGTGGAGCAAGTGGGAGCCACCATGGGTATCCAGAGCCCGCTGATGGTTATTGGCCAGAGAGGTGTCTCGGTCATGTCTGTCTGTCTCCCGAACACGTAGGGTCTACACACTTAAGGTTCGATGACGCTAGGGTTATAGGGAATTGTTATACGAGGTTATCAAAAGTTGTTCGGAGTCCCGGATGAGATCCGGACGTCACGAGGAGCTCCGGAATGGTCCGGAGGTAAATATTGATATATAGGACGGATGGTTTTGGACACCGGAAGTGTTTCGGGCGTCACCGGTAACGTACCGGGACCACCGGGACCACCGGAGGTGGCCCCGGGGGACCACAGAAGGGGGGCAACTACCCCGGGAAATAAGGTGGGCCAAGTGGGGGTGGGAACCAGCCCCTAGGTGGGCTGGTGCACCTCCCCACTCAGCCCAATGCGCAGGGGAGAGAAAAGGGGGGGGCAAACCCTAAGCCAGGTGGGCCTAAGGCCCACCATTTGGTGCGCCACCCCCTTCCCCCTCTGGCCGCCGCACCTCCCATCTGGGGGGGCTGCCGCACCCCTAGGGTGGGAACCCTAGGGGTGGCACCCCCTCTCCCCTCCCCCTATATATATCGGGCAGTTTTGGCCATTGAGATACACGGTTTTTCCTCTCTCTCGGCGCAGCCCTGCTCCTCTTCCTCCTCTTCTCTGCCGGTGCTTGGCGAAGCCCTGCCGGGAGACCTCGTCTCTCCATCGACACCACGCCGTCGTGCTGCTAGAGTTCTTCCCCAACCTCTCCCTCCTCCTTGCTGGATCAAGCTGCGGGACACGTCACCGGGCTGCACGTGTGTTGAACGCGGAGGTGTCGTAGTTCGGCACTAGATCGGCATCACTACGAGTACCACTCCATCAACCGCGTTCTAGCAACGCTTCCGCTTAGTGATATTCAAAGGTATGAAGATGCTCTTACCCCTCTCTCGTTGCTGGTCTCTCCATAGGAAGATCTGAACATGCGTAGGAAAATTTTGAATTTATGCTACGTTACCCAACAGTGGCATCCAAGCCAGGTTTTCTATGCGTAGATTCTATGCATGAGTAGAACACAAAAGTTGTGGGCGATGATTTGTCAATTTGCTTGCCGTTACTAGTCTTATTCTTTTCCGGCGGTATTGTGGGATGAAGCGGCCCAGACCGACTTTACACGTACGCTTACGTGAGACTGGTTCCACCGACAGACATGCACACCGTGCATAAAGGTGGCTAGCGGGTGTCTGTCTCTCCTACTCTAGTCGGATTGGATTTGATGAAAAGGGTCCTTATGAAGGGTAAATAGCTTTGGCATATCATTGTTGTGGCTGTCACGTAGGTAAGAAGGCGTTCTTGCTAGAAACCCAAATCAGCCACGTAAAACTTGCAACAACAATTAGAGGACGTCTAACTTGTTTTTGCAGGGTTTGACATGTGATGTGATATGGCCAAAGTTGTGATGTTGCATGTATGATGTATGAGATGATCATGTTATTGTAATAGGTTTCACAACTTGCATGTCGATGAGTATGACAACCGGCAGGAGCCATAGGAGTTGTCTTAATTTATTGTATGAGATGCAACGCCATGTGCTTACTACTTTTACTTCATTGCTAACGGTTAGCTATAGTAGTAGTGATAGTAGTAGTTGGCTTGACGACTTCACGGAGACACGATGATGGAGATCATGATGATGGAGATCATGGTGTCACGCCGGTGATGATGATGATCATGCGATGCCTGAAGATGGAGATCGAAAGAGAAAAGATGATAATGGCCATATCATGTCACTATATGATTGCATTGTGATGTTAATCATGTTTTACATCTTATTGCTTAGAACAACGGTAGCATAATAAGATGATCCCTCTTAAAATTTCGAGAACGTATTCCCCTAAGTGTGCACCGTTGCGAAGGTTCGTTGTCTCGAAGCACCACGTGATGATCGGGTGTGATCGATTCTAACGTTCGCATACAACGGGTGTAAGCCAGATTTACACACGCGAAACACCTAGGTTGACTCGACGAGCTTAGCATGTACAGACATGACCTCGAATACAAGACACCGAAAGGTCGAACATGAGTCGTATGGTTGAATACGATCAGCATGGAGTTGCTCACCATGGTGACTAGTCCGTCTCACGTGATGATCGGACACGGGTTAGTCAACATGGATCATGTATCACTTGGATGACTAGAGGGATGTCGATTTAAGTGGGAGTTCATACTTAATTTGTTTAAATGAACTTAATTGTCATTAACTTAGTCTAAAAGTTGTCTTTATAAATATTGTAGATGTCCAACGTCAACCTCAATTTCAACGCATTCCTAGAGATAAACAAGCTGAAAGATGATGGTAGCAACTATGCGGACTGGGTTCGCGACTTGAAGCTCATCCTTGAAGCAGCTAAAAAGGCTTATGTCCTTGATGCGCCGCTAGGTGACCCTCCCGCTCCCGCAGCAGCCCAGGACATTCTGAACGCCTGGCAAATGCGGAGTGATGACTACTCTCTGGTTAGGTGTGGCATGTTATACAGTTTAGAAACGGGGCTCCAAAGGCGTTTTGAGCAACACGGGGCATATGAGATGTTCCAGGAGCTGAAGCTAGTTTTTCAAGCTCATGCCCGTGTCGAGAGATATGAAGTCTCCGACAAGTTCTTTAGCTGTAAGATGGAGGAGAACAGTTCTGTCAGTGAGCACATACTCAAAATGTCTGGGTTACACGGTCGTCTGACTTCACTTGGAGTCGAACTTCCGGATGATGCTATAATTGATAGAATCCTCCAGTCTCTCCCACCAAGCTACAAAGGCTTTGTGCTTAACTACAACATGCAAGGGATGGAGAAGACCATTCCCGAGTTGTACTCCATGCTCAAGTGTGCAGAAGTAGAAATCAAGAAAGAGCATCAAGTGTTGATGGTCAACAAGACCACTAGTTTCAAGAAAGGCAAGGGTAAGAAGAACTTCAAGAAAGACGGCAAAGCTGTTGCCGCGCCCGGTAAGCCAGATGTCGGGAAGAAGAAAAAGAACGGACCCAAGCCTGAGAGTGAGTGCTTCTATTGCAAGGGAAAGGGTCACTGGAAGCGGAACTGCCCCAAATACTTAGCGGACAAGAAGGCCGACAACGTTAAAGGTATATGTGATATACATGTTATTGATGTCTACCTTACCAGCGCTCGTAGTAGCTCCTGGGTATTTGATGCCGGTGTTGTTGCTCACATTTGCAACTCAAAGCAGGAACTGCGGAATAAGCGGAGACTGGCCAAGGACGAGGTGATGATGCGCGTCGGGAATGGTTCAAAGGTCGATGTGATCGCCGTCGGCACGCTACCTCTACATCTACCGTCGGGATTAGTTTTAAACCTTAATAATTGTTATTTAGTACCAGCTTTAAGCATGAACATTGTATCATGGTCTTGCTTAATGCGAGACGGCTACTCATTTAAGTCAGAGAATAATGGTTGTTCTATTTATATGAGTGATATGTTTTATGGTCATGCTCCGCTGGTGAATGGTTTATTCTTGATGAATCTCGATCGTGATGTTACACATATTCATAGTGTGAGTACCAAAAGATGTAAAGTTGATAATGATAGTCCCACATACTTGTGGCACTGCCGCCTTGGTCATATCGGCGTTAAGCGCAGGAAGAAGCTCCATACTGATGGACTATTAGAGTCTCTTGACTTTGAATCATTTGACACATGAGAACCGTGCCTCATGGGCAAGATGACTAAGACTCCATTCTCGGGAATAATGAAGAGAGCAACCGACTTATTGGAAATAATACATACTGATGTGTGTGGTCCAATGAACGTTGAAGCTCACGGTGGTTATCGTTATGTTCTCACTCTCACCGATGATTTGAGTAGGTATGGGTATATCTACTTGATGAAGCACAAATCCGAGACGTTTGAAAAGTTCAAGGAATTTCAGAGTGAGGTTGAGAATCAACGTGACAGAAAAATTAAATGTCTTCGATCTGATCCTGGAGGAGAATATTTGAGTCTCGAGTTTGGCACACACCTAAGGAAGTGTGGAATCATTTCACAATTGACGCCGCCTGGCACACCGCAACGCAACGGAGTGTCTGAACGTCGTAATCGCACTTTATTAGATATGGTACGATCTATGATGTCTCTTACCGACTTACCGCTATCATTTTGGGGATACACATTAGAAACTGCAGCATTCACTTTAAATAGGGCACCGTCTAAATCCGTTGAGACGACATCGTATGAACTATGGTTTGGGAAGAAACCTAAGTTGTCGTTTCTTAAAGTTTGGGGCTGCGATGCTTATGTGAAGAAACTTCAACCAGAAAAGCTCGAACCCAAAGCGGAGAAATGCGTATTCATAGGATACGCTGAGGAAACTATTGGGTATACCCTCTATGTTAGATCCGAAGGTAAAACCTTTGTTGCCAAGAACGGATCCTTTCTAGAGAAAGAGTTTCTCTCGAAAGAAGTAAGTGGGAGGAAGGTAGAACTTGATGAGGTAATTACACCCCCTCTCGAACAGGATAGTAGCGCAGCGCGGGAAGTTGTACCTATGGCGCCTACACTGACTGAAGAGGTAGTCAATGATGATGATCATGAAACTTCGGATCAAGTTACTACTGAACCACGAAGGTCCACAGGGGCACGCGCCGCACCAGAGTGGTACGATAACCCTGTGATGGAAATCATGTTGTTAGACAACGGTGAACCTTCGAACTATGAAGAAGCGATGGCGGGCCCGGATTCCCAGAAATGGCTTGAGGCTATGAAATCCGAGATAGGATCCATGTGTGAGAACAAAGTATGGACTTTGGTGGACTTGCCCGATGACCGGCGAGCCATAGAAAATAAATGGATCTTCAAGAAGAAGACTGATGCAAACGGTAATGTAACCGTTTACAAAGCTCGACTTGTCGCAAAGGGTTTTCGAAAAATTCAAGGAGTTGACTACGAAGAGACTTTCTCTCTTGTAGCGAAGCTGAAATCAGTCCGGATCATGTTAGCAATTGCCGCCTTTTATGACTATGAAATTTGGCAAATGGACGTCAAAACAGCGTTCCTTAACGGGAACCTTATGGAAGAGTTGTATATGATGCAACCAGAAGGTTTTGTCGACCCTAAGGGTGCTAACAAAGTGTGCAAGCTCCAGCGCTCCATCTATGGGCTGGTGCAAGCATCTCAGAGTTGGAACATTCGCTTTAATGAGGTGATTAGAGCGGTTGGGTTCATACAGGTTTACGGAGAAGCCTGTCTGTACAAAAAAGTGAGTGGGAGCTCTGTAGCTTTCCTCATACTGTATGTGGATGACATATTATTGATGGGGAATAATATAGAGATGTTGGAGAGCATAAAGGCCTATTTGAACAAGAGTTTTTCAATGAAGGACCTTGGAGAAGCTGCATACATATTAGGCATCAAGATCTATAGAGATAGATAGAGGCGCCTCATAGGTCTTTGGCAAAGTACATACCTTGACAAGATATTGAAGAAGTTCAATATGGAAAACTCAAAGAAAGGGTTCTTGCCAGTTTTGCAAGGTATGACATTGAGTAAGACTCAGTCGCCGACCACGACAGCAGATAGAGAGAAGATGAGTTATGTCCCCTACGCTTCAGCCGTGGGCTCTCTAATGTATGCCATGCTGTGTACCAGACCTGATATAAACCTTGCCATAAGTTTGGTAGGGAGTTACCAAAGTGATCCAGGTATGGACCACTGGACAGCGGTCAAGAATATCCTTAAGTACCTGAAAAGGACTAAGGAAATGTTTCTCGTTTATGGAGGTGACGAAGAGCTCGTCGTAAAGGGTTACGTCGACGCTAGCTTCGGCACAGATCCGGATGACTCTAAGTCACAGACCGGATACGTATATGTGTTGAATGGTGGGGCAGTGAGCTGGTGCAGCAGCAAGCAAGAAGTCGTGGCAGCATCTACATGTGAGGCGGAGTACATAGCCGCTTCAGAAGCGGCTCATGAAGGAATTTGGATGAAGGAGCTCATCACCGACCTTGGAGTGGTTCCAAGCGCGTCGGGTCCTATGACAATCTTCTGCAATAACACTGGAGCCATTGCCATGGCCAAGGAGCCCAGGTTTCACCGGAAGACGAAGCACATCAAACGCCGCTACAACTCCATCCAGGACCATGTCCAGAGTGGAGTGATAGATATTTGTAAAGTACACACGGATCTGAATATTGCAGACCCGTTGACTAAACCTCTTACACGAGCAAAACATGATCAACACCATAATGCTATGGGTGTTCGATACATCACAATGTAACTAGATTATTGACTCTAGTGCAAGTGGGAGACTGTTGGAAATATGCCCTAGAGGCAATAATAAAATGGTTATTATCATATTTCCTTGTTCATGACAATCGTCTATTGTTCATGCTATAATTGTATTAATAGGAATCAGTAATACATGTATGAATAAATAGATCACAATGTGTCCCTAGCAAGCCTCTAGTTAGCTAGCTCGTTAGTCAATAGATGATCATGGTTTCCTGATCATGGGCATTAGATGTCATTGATAACGGGATCACATCATTGGGAGAATGATGTGATGGACAAGACCCAATCCTAAGCATAGCACTAGATCGTATTGTTCGTATGCTAAAGCTTTTCTAATGTCAAGTGTCTTTTCCTTCGACCGTGAGATTGTGCAACTCCCGGATACCGTAGGAGTGCTTTGGGTGTATCAAACGTCACAACATAATTGGGTGACTATAAAGGTGCACTACGGGTACCTCCGAAAGTGTCTGTTGGGTTGGTACGAATCAAGATCGGGATTTGTCACTCCGTGTGACGGAGAGGTATCTCTGGGCCCACTCGGTAGAACATCATCATGAGCTCAATGTGACTAAGGAGTTAGTCACATGATGACGTGCTACGGAACGAGTAAAGAGACTTACCAGTAACGAGATTGAACAAGGTATAGGTATACCGACGATCGAATCTCGGGCAAGTTCTATACCGACAGACAAAGGGAATCGTATACGGGATGGATTGAATCCTTGACATCGTGGTTCATCCGATGAGATCATCGTGGAGCAAGTGGGAGCCACCATGGGTATCCAGACCCCGCTGATGGTTATTGTCCAGAGAGGTGTCTCGGTCATGTCTGCCTGTCTCCCGAACCCGTAGGGTCTACACACTTAAGGTTCGATGACGCTAGGGTTATAGGGAATTGTTATACGAGGTTACCGAAAGTTGTTCGGAGTCCCGGATGAGACCCCGGACGTCACGAGGAGCTCCGGAATGGTCCGGAGGTAAATATTGATATATAGGACGGATGGTTTCGGACAACGGAAGTGTTTCGGGCGTCACCGAGACCACCGGAGGTGGCCCCGGGGGACCACCGAAGGGGGCAACGACCCCGGGAGATAAGGTGGGCCAAGTGGGGGTGGGAACCAGCCCCTAGGTGGGCTGGAGCGCCTCCCCACTCAGCCCAATGCGCAGGGGAGAGAAAAGGGGGGGGACCCTAAGCCACGTGGGCCTAAGGCCCACCAGTTGGTGCGCCACCCCCCCCCTTCCCCCTCTGGCCGCCGCACCTCCCATCTGGGGGGCTGCCACACCCCCTAGGGTGGGAACCCTAGGGGTGGCACCCCCTCTCCCCTCCCCCTATATATATCTGGCACTTTTGGCCATTGAGATACACGGTTTTTCCTCTCTCTCGGCGCAACCCTGGTCCTCTTCCTCCTCCTCTCTGCCGGTGCTTGGCGAAGCCCTGCCGGGAGACCTCGTCTCTCCATCGACACCACGCTGTCGTGCTGCTGGAGTTCTTCCCCAACCTCTTCCTCCTCCTTGCTAGATCAAGGTGCGGGAGACGTCACCGGGCTGCACGTGTGTTGAACGCAGAGGTGCCGTAGTTCGGCACTAGATCGGAATCGCTGCGAGTATGACTCCATCAACCGCGTTCTAGCAACGCTTCCGCTTAGTGATCTTCAAAGGTATGAAGATGGTCTTACCCCTCTCTCGTTGCTGGTCTCTCCATAGGCAGATCTGAACATGCATAGGAAAATTTTGAATTTATGCTACGTTACCCAACATAAACAACGAGCAAAATGTTGTATAAATGCTTGGAAACGAGGCCTAGGGTCCATACTTTCACTAGTGCAAGTTCTCTCAACAATACTAACATAGTTGAATCATATATAAATCTCTCACGTGTGACAAAGAGTTCACTCCAAAGTCAGAAACAACGGAGAACAAACGAAGAAATTATTTTAGGGTACGAAGCCACCTCATAGTTATCTTTTCTGATCAATCTTATGAGTTATCCCTCTAAGTGTCACGAACAGCCCTAGAGTTCGTACTAAACTAACACCTTAAGATTCACATCCACCAAAAACCTAATGTCACTTAGATACTCCAATGTCACCACAAGTACACGTGGGCATGATTATACGATATGCATCACATAATTTCCGATTCATCATGTTCAATCCAATATAAAGAACTTAAAAGAGTGCCCCAATGTTTCTATCGGAAAGTCAAGACGAAAACATGTGCCAACCCCTATGCCTAGATTCCCAAGGTCACTGAACCCGCAAGTTGATCACTAAAACATACATCAAGTGGATCAATAGAACATCCCATTGTCACCACAGATATCCCATGGCAAGACATACACCAAGTGTTCTCAAATTCTTAAAGACTCAATCTGATAAGAAAACTTCAAAGGGAAACATCAATTCATCTTAAGAAGATAGAGACGGAAAAACTCCGTATGATTTATCTATATTAATAAAGCCCACGATACATCAAGATCGTGCCATCTCAAGAACACAAGAGATATAGACTGAACATATAGCTACTAGTACATACCCTCAGCCCCGAGGAGGATTATTCACACATTATCATGGTGAGAAAGAGAGATTTGTTCATGGAGAGGTGCAACCCCGAAGAGATGGAGGCGATGGCGGCCACGACACCGGCAACGAGCGGCGGTCCCTTGCCCCTCCCTCTTCCTTGGTCTTGGTCTGCAATGGAGGAGCCTTTCCCCATCTTGGCGGCTGTCAAGGGAAAGGCAAATTCGTGGCTCTTGATGGCTCTACCAAAATTAGGGTTTTTCACTCCTTATATGTTCCTCTATGGTGCTCTATAGCCCTCGGATGGTTGGACCCTTGATCCGATGGCTCTCGGACACCTCTAGAACGTTCCTAGGGGCTCCTCAAAGCCCTAATGAGTCTCCAAAGTCATGACTTGGCCGAATATATCAGATATGTTAAGAGTTGGACTCAATCACGTCAACAATTCTCGTGATCCCGTAATCAGTTGTTTTCTTTCTGTAAAACGGGTATCGAGATCGCATATGAACTCCGTTTAGGACGAATTTGTAGTCCAGAATTATTGCCATAAAATTACCCACACTTTCCTAGTTTTAGAGTTTTCCATTTGACACCGTATTATGGGGTAAAATTGACGATCTCTAAAAACTGTTTGTGGACAGATTTCAAGAGAGTTAGAATCCTCCTCCAACAAGGCTTCTTTTGCGTTTTTTCGACAATTTCTAACTAATTCCTACAAATCAAAGTGTGAAACAAGAACTTATGCAATTTTGCATCCATTAATAGGTTAGTCTAAAAAAGTAATATAAAGTTGTAGTAAAATGATTGTAAAATATCCAAGAATGATAATATAACAGCATGGAATAACCAAAAATTATAGATACGTTCTAGACATATCAGTTATCCCCACGGCTGCCACCTTACCTTGAGCGGTATCATTTGCGTTTTTTGACTCACGTATGTGAACATGTCGCTAGCATTCAAATTACAGAGAACCTGGGTCGACATGACTAGTTATAAACCCAAGTTGCACATCCGTACACGGACAAACATACATAACCCATTACACCATGTGTGAGTGAGCAACTGTGTGTAGACGAGTCATAGCAAGCTATAGGGACTCCATTACACCATGCGACATTACTGTCATCAACTCTGTGTAGACGAGTCATAACAGGCTACATGGACTCCATTACACAGTGTGACATTTCCCCGAGGGGTCAGACACAGCAGCAAAGAAGGATACATGTCGGTCAATCAATGTGTCCATAGCACTAGCAAGCTACCAAGGCTCAGTGGAAGCACAAAGAGGCATTTCCCTCTAAAGAATACTACTAAAAGCATAGAACTAGGTGCCAAATCCCATACATACCATTGCACGTCACATGTACGCACGACATGCACGATATGCATAGATACAACAATGGCATCACAACATAACCATGCAACGTCACAACATTTATTTAGAAGGCTGAGAAGAGCCTTGCATAATATGTTCATACAGGTAGGGGTCTCATGACCTGGCACACAAGTCATACAAACAAGTATTACAAACCATGCAGAAGCGAAAAGCCATCTTAGTACAGACAGGTGAAAGCATAAAAAGGCATACAACCTGACTATCTATAACCCTTCCCAAGGGTGTTGGATCACAGCTGGGATACCAGCTACCCAACTTCATCGACATCTAGATAAAACCCACCAGCATGATCGTGGGTTTCCTCTACAACACTTATTAAGAGAACATGAGTACGAAAGTACTCAACAAGTCTTTAAATGAGATCTAACTACTCATGCATATGTATCAACAAGGTGAATTGTGGGGTTTCATGCAGCAAGCCAACTTTGAACTTGTCGAATGTGTATTGAACTATTGCCGCCACGGGCAACACACGGACACCCTTGAGCACCTGGTTGAAGCGTTTTGCCATGTTTCTTGTCAGTTGACCATATCTTCAGTCGTCTTCCTCATAAGCTTGTGCCCACTTTGTCCTAAGTTGAATGTGCCTATTGAGAAATTCAAGACCCCCTGGATCAAGTTTTTTATTCGCGACCAAACAATTGTACAAGTTTGGGAAACGTTTGTCAGAGAAAGCTTGACAACAATTTTGAAGATCATCCGCCAACTCCTTGCTACCACATGGATGATAGAAGTTTGAACAAAAATGCCTCATGCACCATCGATGGTGCAAAGGAGCATGCCCGGGAATGTCAATGTCAACCACATTAAGTATTCCTTGATGTAAATCTTATATGACACAAATTTCCCATTCGTCTAATAATACCTTGGTTCTAAAAGACACAACAACCACTCCCAGTTATCATTGTTCTCCGCCTCAACCAGAGCAAAAGCCAAAGGCACCAACCGGTTATTGGCATCATTTCCTATTGCAACCAAGAGAGTGCCCTTGAATTGTCCGATCAAAAAGGTGCCATCAATGGAGACGATTGGCCAGCAGTGTTGGGAAGCCCTCATGCATTGCTCAAATGCCCAAAATGCACGGCCACAGACTCGGACCGCCCTTCCGTTGTAAATCCTTGGTTTTTCCTCATATGGCTCGACCACATGAACCATCCCTGGGTTAGTGGTGGCCATAGCTCCCAAAAAGCTAGGGAGTTGGTTGTATGCTTGCTCCAAATCAATATACAACTTCTTGAATGCGGCTTGCTTCGGCTTTCATGCCTTCCCGTATTTCACCTTGTAGTGAAAGAGGGATTTCACAAGGTCTTGTACGCTCTTTATGCTCATTGTTGGAAGCGAGGAGATCGAGTTGGAAAGCCTATAAGCGATGAACTCGGGGGTAAGTTCTGTATGGTTTTGGGACACTATAACTCCATCAACCTTCTTGCCTCGAGACATATGAAGTGGTACACAACTCACTATGTGCCATACGGGTCCTCCTTTCCATGGTCTTTCATGCACAATCCATGGACATCCTAGCTCCTCACATGCAACCATGTAACGCACCTTGACGTCCGAATGACCAACTTTGTGTGGACAATAATGGATAACCAAAAAGTCATCCAACCACATCTTCAATTCCAATAATGTTTCAAACTTCGCCCCGGTAGAAATAATGGTCTTCCCATGTGTTACCCAATGAGAAGTGGGCTTAACTCCAAGCAATATGCCTTTGCCGCAACCACGGGTTCATCCGCAAGACTAAGATCCTCGAACAATGGTGTTCGATGATCCCGTCATAATACCTTCTTGAAAGCTTTGGCCTCCTTGGCCGTGAACCCTTCCTCAGCAACTTCTTCATCAGGACCATCATCGTCCGACTCCGATGCATAGCCACGAGAATATGGAATGGAATGGTCCATGGTATCTTGCAAATAATATTTGTCCAAATCACCAACATTGTTGTCGTGGAGAACAACATCATCGTTCTCATCATCCTCATACTCATTATTCTCCTCTTACAATGCTTCATCTTGGATCTTCGAAACCAGGGTCAATGTTGGCCTCACTTGTTGGGTCAAAAGAGGTTCACTCATGTCATCTTGGTCCATGCGTGGAGGACTACCATCAACAATCAGAGAGGCAACCTGGTTCAAATCCAAGCGCAATCTAGCATCAACCCTGTTGGTGTCAAATAACACTAAAGCCTTGTCTAGTGATTGAACCATCGTCTCTTTGTATGCAACCTAACGCTGCTCGGAGTTCACACGCATGGTCTTCCAATGAACGTGAATTCCCAAACCACAATATGCCTTCCATAAAACTCAATAACATCGCTTGGGTCTGGCCAATTCAAATCTTTTCTCACTTGTTCCAACAAGTTGGCATAGCTAGGACCACACTCAAATACCATGTGAAGCTCATCCGGGTCCAGGTTAATATTGCCTTTCAAAAAGGAATCCGTGTCCACGTGATAAACATAAACACATGTTTTTCCCATCCCTATTAAATTTGAACAACACAACATAGAATATATTATATAAGCACTCATACAAAGATGACAACATTCGCATAATCAAAACAACAAGCCTTACTCCTAATATGTATATTGAACAACCCTAACCCCAACATAACCCTAACCCTCACATAAAAAGAACCCTGCCCCTAACATACCAAGTAACATAACCCTGAATACCAAAATAACCCTAACAAAGTGCAACGAAATCATACACATTCCAAAATTCATGAAGAACTAGGATTTGCTTTAACTTGCAAAAAATTGAGCAAACGAGAGCATTTTTTGGATGAGAGGGAGGGGATCGGGGGAGATTACCTTAAGGGAGGGATTGTTGTTGAAATCCCCAGACAAACCTTCAAATCTGGTTGATTTGGGGAGGGATTTGAAAAGGGGGGAGGGGAACTAGGGGCGCCGTAGCTCCTGTTCTTGAGAAGTGTGGGGGTGGAGATGGGGATGGGGGAGGGCTGGACCGCGGGGACATAAGTCAAAGTGTGGTGGCTAGCTCTTGGCGCTGCACTGCGGGGGTGGGACCAAGCCTGGCCCCGAGGTGCCAGCGTGGCCGGAGGTGCGATGTCGGTCTATAAGATGCTACACAATGTAGTGTGGCGCCTTGCTGTCTGGAGGCACACAAAACGGTTGGACGTGTGAATATCTTTCGCACACGGTTCACTTTGTGAATTGGTTGTGTCAATAAGTTAGATTGGTCCATTTTGCCGATCCCAACCATTCCTTGAGAAATTCGGTGTTGGTTGTGGAGACCATGCCATGCAGAGAAGAGAAGGATCAATGATGTTAGATGTCTGAAAAGAAGGGGCTAAAGGAGAGCCCAATCTGTTGATCCATGTTGCACATTTCTAGTTGCCCTCTATTGGCAGCAGAAACCGGTGCATGCATGTATGGGGTTAAGGACTCAAGGCGTTGTTCAAAAACGAGTATATTGTTTTAGCTCTCTCTTTAGATTAGAGAGGAACCACATTTTCTTCGAGTAGGTGCGGAGCACTGTGTAGACTAGAGATGGCCAAGTTTTGTGTTTTGACCCTTTTGAAGAAGTTGTTTGAGATCTGACCCCGGTTACAAAAACAGGATCTGACCCTTTTTCCTACCATCACGATGTATGGAGGAAGGGATACACAGCCTACCGCCAGGTACCGTGACAGTATGTGGCTAATCCACGCGAGCAGCCCTAAACGGCTGTCGTCTCCCTCCGTCCCACCCTACCACCGCAGGGACTGGCGGTAGGTTGTGTAACCCTACCGCCGAGGACCCTGGCAGTAGAGTATGAGCAGTTATAAGCGGCTGAGCTGCCCGCCCAACCTCATCTCCCTCTCCCACCCGCGAAGAACAGAGGAAGAACTCCTCTCGCCCCCTCTCTCATCTCCTTCACTCCACCTCTCGGATCTTCTTCGTTTATTTAGCATGTTTGAGGATGGAGATGGCCTCGAAACGAGAAAAGTAAGCTCTCCGATCCCTCCAATTAGTTATAGTCAAATAGCTTCCAATTCGTCACATTATTTGTTTCAAATCACCCCCATTTTTTAACTAGATTTTTTACCCTAGGATTGTTTTAGGTTGATTCTAGATGTTCTATTGGGTTGGATATGAACTCTAATCACTGCTACTTCTTGACCTTGCGTTGGTTTTTCCATTGAAGAGGAAAGGGTGATGCAGCAAAGTAGAGATAAGTATTTCCCTCAGTTTGAGAACCAAGGTATCAATCCAGTAGGAGTATCAAGATGAGGCACCAAGGCACCTGCGCAAAAATAAACAAACTTGCACCCAACGCGATAAAGGGGTTGTCAATCCATTTACGATTACTTGCAAAGTGAAATCTGATAGTGATAATAGGTAAATATAAATAAATAAATAAAAGTGCAGCAAGGTATTTTTGGTATTTTTGTATGTAGATTTGAATGTATAATGTGTAAAATAGACCCGGTGGCCATAGTGTTCACTAGAGGCTTCTCTCATGATAGCAAGTATTACGGTGGGTGAATGAATTACTGTCGAGCAATTGATAAAATCGCGCAAGTTCATGACGATATCTAAGGCAATGATCATACATATAGGCATTGCTACTTCAACAAAAGACCTTCCAATGGCGCCAGAAATAGGTGTGTGGACGGCACCAGGACTCCTTCTGCTACGGCTATGCCTTAAGGGACTTCCTAGGCAAATATGCAAAGGATTTCCCCCGTGGCCTTGGAGCCTTGCGTTGGTGTTCCCTCGAAGCGGAAAGGGTGTTGTAGCACAACGGTGGTAAGTATTTCCCTCAGTTTGAGAACCAAGGTATCGATCCAGTGAAGGAGTACCACAAGAGCCTGCACAAACACAAAAAGCTTGCTCCCAACACTATGAAGGGGTTGTCAATCCCTTATAGATTGTTCGCCAAGTGAGAACTGAAAGCAACAAAGTAACAAATCAAAGTAAAAGCGAAAGTGGAAACGATAGGTGTGAATAGACCCGGGGGCCGTAGTGTTTACTAGTGGCTTCTCTCATGAAAGCAAGTAGACGGTGGGTGAACAAATTACTGTCGAGCAATTGATAGAACCGCGCAAAGTCGTGACATCATCTATGGCAATGATTATATCTATAGGCATCACGTCCAAAACAAGTAGACCGATACTTTCTGCATCTACTACTATTACTCCACACGTCGACCGCTATCCAGCATGCATCTAGTGTATTAAATCCAAAAGAACAGAGCAATGCCTTAAGCAAGATGACATGATGTAGATGGACAATCTCATATCTACGACAGAGCCCACCTTGTTACCCTTGATGGCAACTACACAATGTGTGCCTTGCTGCCCCTACTGTCACTAGGAAAGGTCACCACACGGTAAGAACCCAAAACCAAGCACTTCTCCCATTGCGAGAATCATAGATCTAGTTGGCCAAACAAAACCCAAGACTCGGAGTGACTTACAAGGATATCAAATCATGCATATAAGAAATCAGCAAAGACTCAAATATATATCATAGATAATCTGATCACAAATCCACAATTCATCGGATCTCGACAAACACACCTCCAAAGAAGATTACATCGGATAGATCTCCATGAAGATCATGGAGAACTTTGTATTGAAGATCCAAGAGAGAGAATAAGCCATCTAGCTACTAACTACGGACCCGCAGGTCTGAAGTGAACTACTCACGAGTCATTGGAGGGGCAATGATGATGATGAAGAAGCCCTCCAACTCCAAAGTCCCCTCCGGCGGGCACCGGGAAGGGTCTCCAGATGAGATCTCGCGGAAACGGAAGCTTGCGGCGGCGGAAAAGTATTTTCGTGGATCCCTTGATTTTTTTTTCTGATTTTTAGGGAATATATAGGCGCAAGATCTAGGTCAGGGGGCGCCAGGGAGGCCACAAGCCTGCCCACCGCCGCCCCTGGTGGCGGAGTGGGGGCTTGTGGGCTCCCTGTAGCCCTCCTGGCTTGGCCCACAAGCCCCGTGATCTTCTTTCGTTCGGGAAAAAATCATTTCGGGGATTTTATTCCGTTTGGACTCCGTTCCAAAATCAGATCTGAAAAGAGCCAAAAAACACAAAAAAACAAGAACTGACACTTGGCACTGAATTAATAAGTTAGTCCCAAAAAAGATATAAAAGGTACATAAAACATCCAAAGATGACAAGATAACAACATGAAACCATCAAAAATTATAGATACGTTTGAGACGTATCAAGCATCCCCAAGCTTAACTCCTGCTCGTCCTCGAGTAGGGAAGTGATAAAGAATGAATTTTTGATGCTTTCATGCTACCTAGCTAGATGTCCTTTGTAACTCCTCTTATGTGACGTGAATGTTCAGATCCATTAGATTCAAAACAATAGTTTGCTATTGACGTGGAAACAATAATAATTCAAGCAAACTAGCAAGGTAATCATGAACTTTCAAAATAGCAAGGCCAAAAGAAAGTTATTCCTACAAAAGCATATAGTCAAGCTATGCTCTATCATCATTGCACAACGAATTTAAATCATGCACAACCCGATATTGGCCAAGTAATTGTTTCACACCTTTACTTTCTCAAACCTTTTCAACTCTCACGCAATACATGAGCGTGAGCCATGGTTATAGCACTATAGATGGTGTGGAGTGTGGTGGAGGTTGCAAGACAAAACAAGGAGAAGATGGTCACATTAACTAGGCATATCAATGAGCTGTGGAGATGCTCATCAATAGATATCAATGTGAATGAGTAGGGATTGCCATACAAATGATGCACTAGAGCTACGAGTATGTGAAAGCTCTTAAAGAAAACTAGTGGGTGTGCATCCAACTTGCTTGCTCACAAAGACCTAAGGCAATTTTGAGGAAGCCTATCATTGGAATATACAAGCCAAGTTATATAATGAAAATTTCCCGCTAGCTATATGGTGGTGACAAAATGAGAGACTCTCAATCATGAAGATCATGGTGCTTAATATGCACAAGTGTGGAAAAAGTGGTAGCATTGTCCCTTCTCTCTTTTTCTCTCATTTTTTGGATGGGCTCTTTGGCCTCTTTTTTTATATATTTTTTATTTTGGTGGGCTTATTTTGCCTATTTTATTTCCTCACATGGGACAATGCTCCATCAATGATGATCATCACACTTTCAACTCAAAACTTAGAGCAACTATGACTCTATATGGAATGCCTTCGGTAGTGTACCGTGGCAATGATCTAGCATGGCATAGACATTAATGGAAACATCATGCTAGCTATATTACGATCATGCAATGGCAATGTAGACGTGACGACACATGAAATGGTGGTAGTTGCATGGCAATATATCTCGGAATGACTTTGAAAAAGCTATAGTAGGTAGGTATGGTGGCTGTTTTGAGGGAGGCTAATGGTGGGTTTTGTGCACAGGCGAAAGTTGCACGACACTAAGAAGATAGTGATGGTGGAAGGTGAAAGTGCATATAAACCATGGACTCAACATTAGTCATGAAGAACTCATATACTTGTTGCAAAAGTTCTATTAGTAATCGAAACAAAGCATTCAACGCATACTCCTAGGGGAAGGGTTGGTAGGTATAAACCATCGCGCGATCCGGACCGCCATGCAAAGGATGACAATCAATAGACTAATCATGCTCAGATTTCATCACATAGCGGTTCACCGTACATGCATGCTACGGGAATCACTAACTTCAACACAAGTATTTCTAGATCCACAACACCTTACTAGCATAACTTCCATATTACCAAAACCACAACTCAAAACTAATTGAGATGAATCAAACTTCTCTAACTATTCAATGCACATGAAGGTGGAAGTTTTCGTATCCCTTTGGATAACTACCCCTTTTGAGAGTACTTTCAAAGCATAGATCAACTACCAAGACACGCACCGTTGTGCTCTAAAAGATATAAGTGAAGCACATAGAGCAAAAGTATCTAGCTCAAAAGATATAAGTGAAGCACATGTGAGCTGAATTGTCTATCAAAAGATATAAGTGAAGCTCGACAAAATCACGGTGAGTGCATGTCTCTCTCTCTAGGTGTGTAGCAAGGTTGATTGTGACACAACAAAAAGAAAAGACTCCTACCATACAAGACACTCCAAGCAAAAACACATAACATGTGTGTTGGGTAACGTAGCATGAATTCAAAATTTTCCTACGCATGTTCAGATCTTCCTATGGAGAGACCAGCAACGAGAGAGGGGTAAGAGCATCTTCATACCTTTGAAGATTGCTAAGCGGAAGCGTTTGCTAGAACGCGGTTGATGGAGTCGTACTCGCGGCGATTCCGATCTAGTACCGAACAACGGCACCTCCGCGTTCAACACACGTGCAGCCCGGTGACGTCTCCCGCACCTTTATCCAGCAAGGAGGAGGGAGAGGTTGGGGAAGATGTCCAGCAACACGACGGCGTGGTGTCGGTGGAGAGACGAGGTCTCCCGGCAGGGCTTCGCCAAGCGCCGGCAGAGAGGAGGAGGGAGAGGAGTAGGGCTGCGCCGAGAGAGAGATGAAACGGTGTCTCCAACAGCCCCGAGTCCTCATCTATTTATAGGAGGAGGGGGGAGGGCTGTGCCACCCCTAGGGTTCCCTCCATAGGGGCCGGCGGCCACCAGATGGGAGAGGGGGGCGGCGGCTAGGGTGGGAGGGGGTGTGGCGCACCACCTGGTGGGCCTAAGGCCCACCTGCGCCTAGGGTTGCCCCCTCTCCCCACCACTTGCGCATTGGGCTGGGTGTGGGAGGTGCACCAGCCCACCTAGGGGCTGGTTCCCTCCTGCACTTAGCCCATCTAGCCTCTTGGGGTCGTTGCCCCCCTTCGGTGGTCCCGGTGGTCCCGGTACGTTACCGGTGACGCCCGAAACACTTCCGGTGTCCAAAACCATCCGTCCTATATATCAATCTTTACCTCCGGACCATTCCGGAGCTCCTCGTGACGTCCGGGATCTCATCCGGGACTCCGAACAACTTTCGGTAACCTCGTACAACAATTCCCTATAACCCTAGCATCATCGAACCTTAAGTGTGTAGACCCTACGGGTTCGGGAGACAGGCAGACATGACCGAGACACCTCTCTGGCCGATAACCATCAGCGGGGTCTGGATACCCATGGTGGCTCCCACTAGCTCCACGATGATCTCATCGGATGAACCACGATGTCAAGGATTCAATCAATCCCGTATACGATTCCCTTTGTCTGTCGGTATAGAACTTGCCCGAGATTCGATCGTCGGTATACCTATACCTTTTTCAATCTCGTTACCGGTAAGTCTCTTTACTCGTTCCGTAGCACGTCATCTTGTGACTAACTCCTTAGTCACATTGAGCTCATGATGATGTTCTACCGAGTGGGCCCAGAGATACCTCTCCGTCACACGGAGTGACAAATCCCGATCTCGATTCGTGCCAACCCAACAGACACTTTCGGAGGTACCCGTAGTGCACCTTTATAGTCACCCAGTTACGTTGTGACATTTGATGCACCCAAAGCACTCCTACGGTATCCGGGAGTTGCACAATCTCACGGTCGAAGGAAAAGATACTTGACATTAGAAAAGAATTAGCATACGAACAATACGATCTAGTGCTAGGCTTAGGATTGGGTCTTGTCCATCACATCATTCTCCCAATGATGTGATCCCGTTATCAATGACATCTAATGCCCATGATCAGGAAACCATGATCATCTATTGACTAACGAGCTAGCCAACTAGAGGCTTGCTAGGGACACATTGTGATCTATTCATTCACACATGTATTACTGTTTCCTGTTAATACAATTATAGCATGAACGATAGAAGATTATCATGAACAAGGAAATATGATAATAACCATTTTGTTATTGCCTCTAGGGCATATTTCCAACAGTCTCCCACTTGCACTAGAGTCAATAATCTAGTTACATTGTGATGTATCGAACACCCATAGCATTATGATGTTGATCATGTTTTGCTCGTGGAAGAGGTTTAGTCAACGGGTCTGCAATATTCAGATCCGTGTGTACTTTACAAATATCTATCACTCCACTCTGGACATGGTCCTGGATGGAGTTGTAGCGGCGCTTGATGTGCTTCGTTTTCCGGTGAAACTTGGGCTCCTTGGCTATGGCAATGGCTCAAGTGTTATCACAGAAGAGTGTCATAGGACCCGACGCGCTTGGAACCACTCCAAGGTCGGTGATGAGCTCCTTCATCCAAATTCCTTCATGAGGCGCTTCTGAAGCAGCTATGTACTCCGCTTCACATGTAGATGCTGCCACGACTTCTTGCTTGCTGCTGCACCAGCTCACTGCCCCACCATTCAACACATATACGTATCCGGTCCGAGACTTAGAGTCATCCGGATCTGTGTCGAAGCTAGCGTCGACGTAACCCTTTACGACAAGCTCTTCGTCACCTCCATAAAAGAGAAACATTTCCTTAGTCCTTTTCAAGTACTTAAGGATATTCTTGACCGCTGTCCAGTGTTCCGTACCGGGATCACTTTGGTACCTTCCTACCAAACTTATGGCAAGGTTTATATCAGGACTGGTACACAGAATGGCATACATTAGAGAGCCCACGGCTGAAGCGTAGGGGACAAAACTCATCTTCTCTCTATCTGCTGCCGTGGTCGACGACTGAGTCTTACTCAATCTCATACCTTGCAAAACTGGCAAGAACCCTTTCTTTGAGTTTTCCATATTGAACTTCTTCAATATCTTGTCAAGGTATGTACTTTGCGAAAGACCTATGAGGCGTCTCGATCTATCTCTATAGATCTTGATGCCTAATATGTATGCAGCTTCTCCAAGGTCCTTCATTGAAAAACTCTTGTTCAAATAGGCCTTTATGCTCTCCAACATCTCTATATTATTCCCCATCAATAATATGTCATCCACATATAGTACGAGCAAAGCTACAGAGCTCCCACTCACTTTCTTGTACAGATAGGCTTCTCTGTAAACCTGTATGAACCCAAACGCTTTAATCACCTCATTAAAGCGAATGTTCCAACTCCGAGATGCTTGCACCAGCCCATAGATGGAGCGCTGGAGCTTGCACACTTTGTTAGCACCCTTAGGGTCGACAAAACCTTCTGGTTGCATCATATACAACTCTTCCTTAAGGTTCCCATTAAGGAACGCTGTTTTGACGTCCATTTGCCAAATTTCATAATCATAAAAGGCGGCAATTGCTAACATGATTCGGACTGATTTCAGCTTCGCTACGGGAGAGAAAGTCTCTTCGTAGTCAACTCCTTGAATTTGTCGAAAACCCTTTGCGACAAGTCGAGCTTTGTAAACGGTTACATTACCGTTTGCATCAGTCTTCTTCTTGAAGATCCATTTATTTTGTATGGCTCGCCGGTCATCGGGCAAGTCCACCAAAGTCCATACTTTGTTCTCATACATGGATCCTATCTCGGATTTCATGGCCTCAAGCCATTTGTTGGAATCTGGGCCCGCCATCGCTTCTTCATAGTTCGAAGGTTCACCGTTGTCTAACAACATGATTTCCATCACAGGGTTGCTATACCACTCTGGTGCGGAGCGTACCCTTGTGGACCTTCGCGGTTCAGTAGTAACTTGATCCGAAGCTTCATGATCATGATCATTAACTTCCTCTTTAGTCGGTGTAGGCGCCACAGGAACAACTTCCTGCGCTACGCTACTTTCCTGTTCGAGAGGGGGTGTAATTACCTCATCAAGTTCTACCTTCCTCCCACTTACTTCTTTCGAGAGAAACTCTTTCTCTAGAAAGGATCCGTTCTTGGCAACAAAGGTTTTACCTTCGGATCTAAGATAGAAGGTATACCCAATAGTTTCCTTAGGGTATCCAATGAATACGCATTTCTCCGCTTTGGGTTCGAGCTTTTCTGGTTGAAGTTTCTTCACATAAGCATCGCAGCCCCAAACTTTAAGAAACGACAACTTAGGTTTCTTGCCAAACCATAGTTCATACGGTGTCGTCTCAACGGATTTAGACGGTGCCCTATTTAAAGTGAATGCTGCAGTTTCTAATGCGTATCCCCAAAATGACAGCGGTAAGTCGGTGAGAGACATCATAGATCGCACCATATCTAATAAAGTGCGATTACGACGTTCAGACACTCCGTTGCGCTGCGGTGTGCCAGGCGGCGTCAGTTGTGAAACGATTCCACACTTTCTTAGGTGTGTGCCAAACTCGTGACTCAAATATTCTCCTGCACGTTGATTTTTCTGTCACGTTGATTCTCAACCTCACTCTGAAATTCCTTGAACTTTTCAAACGTCTCAGATTTGTGCTTCATCAAGTAGATATACCCATACCTACTCAAATCATCGGTGAGAGTGAGAATATAACGATAACCGCCGCGAGCTTCAACGTTCATTGGACCACACACATCAGTATGTATTATTTCCAATAAGTCGGTTGCTCTCTCCATTATTCCTGAGAATGGAGTCTTAGTCATCTTGCCCATGAGGCACGGTTTGCATGTGTCAAATGATTCAAAGTCAAGAGACTCTAATAGTCCATCAGTATGGAGCTTCTTCATGCGCTTAACGCCGATATGACCAAGGCGGCAGTGCCACAAGTATGTGGGACTATCATTATCAACTTTGCATCTTTTGGTACTCACACTATGAATATGTGTAACATCACGATCGAGATTCATCAAGAATAAACCATTCACCAGCGGAGCATGACCATAAAACATATCACTCATATAAATAGAACAACCATTATTCTCTGACTTAAATGAGTTGTCGTCTCGCATTAAGAAAGACCCTGATACAATGTTCATGCTTAAAGCTGGTACTAAATAACAATTATTAAGGTTTAAAACTAATCCCGACGGTAGATGTAGAGGTAGCGTGCCGACGGCGATCACATCGACCTTTGAACCATTCCCGACGCGCATCGTCACCTCGTCCTTGGCCAGTCTCCGCTTATTCCGCAGTTCCTGCTTTGAGTTGCAAATGTGAGCAACAGCACTGGTATCAAATACCCAGGAGCTACTACGAGCGCTCGTAAGGTACACATCAACAACATGTATATCACATATACCTTTAACGTTGCCGGCCTTCTTGTCCGCTAAGTATTTGGGGCAGTTCCGCTTCTAGTGACCTTTTCCCTTGCAATAGAAGCACTCAGTCTCAGGCTTGGGTCCGTTCTTTTTCTTCTTCCCAGCATCTGGCTTACCGGGCGCGGCAACAGCTTTGCCGTCTTTCTTGAAGTTCTTCTTACCCCTGCCTTTCTTGAAACTAGTGGTCTTGTTGACCATCAACACTTGATGCTCCTTCTTGATTTCTACTTCTGCAGACTTGAGCATCGAGTACAACTCGGGAATGGTTTTCTCCATCCCTTGCATGTTGTAGTTAAGCACAAAGCCTTTGTAGCTTGGTGGGAGAGACTGGAGGATTCTGTCAATGTTAGCATCATCCGGAAGTTCGACTCCAAGTGAAGTCAGACGACCGTGTAACCCAGACATTTTGAGTATGTGCTCACTGACAGAACTGTTCTCCTCCATCTTACAGCTGAAGAACTTGTCGGAGACTTCATACCTCTTGACACGGGCATGAGCTTGAAAAACTACCTTCGGCTCTTGGAACATCTCATATGCCCCGTGTTGCTCAAAACGTCTTTGGAGCCCCGTTTCTAAACTGTATAACATGCCACACCTGACCAGAGAGTAGTCATCACTCCGCACTTGCCAGACGTTTAGAATGTCCTGGGCTGCTCCGGGAGTGGGAGGGTCACCTAGCGGCGCATTAAGGACATAAGCCTTTTTAGCTTCTTCAAGGATGAGCTTCAGGTTGCGGACCCAGTCCGCATAGTTGCTACCATCATCTTTCAGCTTGTTTTTCTCTAGGAATGCGTTGAAGTTGAGGTTGACGTTGGACATCTACAATATTTGTAAAGACAACTTTTAGACTAAGTTCATGACAATTAAGTTCATTTAATCAAATTAAGTATGAACTCCCACTTAAATCGACATCCCTCTAGTCATCTAAGTGATACATGATCCATGTTGACTAACCCGTGTCCGATCATCACGTGAGACGAACTAGTCACCATGGTGAGCAACTTCATGCTGATCGTATTCAATCATACGAATCATGTTCGACCTTTCGGTCTCTTGTATTCGAGGTCATGTCCGTACATGCTAAGCTCGTCGAGTCAACATAGGTGTTTCGCGTGTGTAAATCTGGCTTACACCCGTTGTATGCGAACGTTAGAATCTATCACACCCGATCATCACATGGTGCTTCGAGACAACGAACCTTCGCAACGGTGCACACTTAGGGGAATACGTTCTCGAAATTTTAAGAGGGATCATCTTATTATGCTACCGTCGTTTTAAGCAATAAGATGTAAAACATGATAAATATCACAATGCAATCATATAGTGACATGATATGGCCATTATCATCTTTGCTCTTTCGATCTCCATCTTCAGGCATCGCATGATCATCATCGTCACCGGCGTGACACCATGATCTCCATCATCATGATCTCCATCATCGTGTCTCCGTGAAGTCGTCACGCCAACTACTACTATCACTACTACTATGGCTAACCGTTAGCAATGAAGTAAAAGTAGTAAGCACATGGCGTTGCATCTCATACAATAAATTAAGACACCTCCTATGGCTCCTGCCGGTTGTCATACTCATCGACATGCAAGTCGTGAAACCTATTACAATAACATGATCATCTGTAGCGACCCGACTCAAGACGAGTCAAGCCTCTGTGTATCTGTGCCATCCCTGGATCAGTATGCTGGCACACACAGTACATCAATGTATATATCAAAGTGCAATCACATGTAAATAGCGTAAAACTGATATATACCTTAAATATTTCAGCGGAAGCAGTCAAGGGAGTGGAGTCCCAATAAACACCAACGGCAAGTTGAGTGTAGACCGTAACCGTGAAATCGTACTCTTACTCGTCGAAGAAAAATATTTGCAACATAAGACGTTGCAGCCGTGTAGGTCAGCATATTGAATATGCCGGCAAGTCATCAAAGAGAGGGGTAAAAATAATAATCAACTATCTCTACATGCATATTTGGCAGGTGGGGCTATAAGTTTTGCATAAAGCCAATTTTATCCTATAACAAGAGGGGCTAAAAGCAAAATATTACTACAAAAGTTGGTTGTTAACGAGATGGTTCCGCCAACCAGTTCTCGTACCCGAGTTGTCAATAATTACCCTCATCAAATATATGTAATGGTGTTGAGAAATCCAGATAACTTCAGTTCCTTTGGCTCAAGTCGTCCATGACCGTGGACACGGCTAATCGATTAGGTTTGAATACTCTGCAGAGTTTTGCACACGTTCCCCACAAGATTTGATCGCCTCCGTGTATGTCCTCGCACTTCAGGGTGTTTGAAGACCGGATGATCAAAACATGGTCTTTCAACGGGTCCCTCTGAATCCCTGTCGGTGCCCATCCATTCCTACCGTTCGTCTACATCTGCTAGCACCGCCTGTCCAGAGTCGCCGCGTTGTCCAACCAAGCCAGAGCCCATAATGACTTGTGGTTGTGCAGGTAAGCCTTGGGTCTTGAAAATATCCGTCCGTCTCTTTGAGCCTGGGTGAAGCTTTCCGCAGGATGACATGGCCTCTCCAGCATCCCGGGCATCCACTGGGTTTTTCCAGGGAGCCGATCAACCGTCCTTCACCCAGTGTTGCATTGCGTCCGAGGTCTTGAAAATCTTGTCTTAGTCCGGTCTTGATTATTATATCAACCTCGCATCACTCGTGGTATACACTCAACCGATAACCCGTCTACTCAAGCATAGCATTAAGAAATTGTCGTCCCGGGGCCAAGTATCGGGGTGTTGTGTTCCTACCACATGATGCTACAACTTATACTAAAGTTTCCAAGTACCTAAGCAGCATGCAAATTGGGCAAAGAAGGTGATCTACTATGCATTTAAAACATAGGTAAAATAGCATGATCAAAGATGACTTGCCTGGTGATGTTGACGAAGAAGAATTTCTCAAGAAAATAACTTGATAGACTACTCGTCACTCTCCGATGAAATCTATATAACAAACATATCATTCACATAAGCACTCATACTAGCAATCATTCTAGCAATCAAAACAAAAGAGAGAGCGAATAGGAATCCGAAGGAAACTTCAAATAAGACTAGAGAGTCTTCTACTACGTCAAACACTAAATAGTTTTTGTCTAATAGAAAATAATAACAAGGAACTAAGATATAAATCTAACTAAGATAAAATAAAGTATTTTTCACAAAACTTTTTGGAAGTATTCCCAAACGGGATTTGAAACAGTGTAGAAACCAATCGCAAGTTACTAAGGAACTAGAATTGATTTCATGATAACAAATAGAAAAAAAATAAAAATTTGTTGCAAAACTACTGTTAACTAACTTAAAACCAAATATAAACTTTCTCAAATATAAAAGAAACTAATTTAAAAACAAATATAGAAAAAGAAATAGCTATAATCCTAAAAGAACTAAAACAGAATCTGTTTTGGTAAAAAACCCAATTAAAAATATTTTTAAAAAATTGAAACTTAAACTACTGAAAGATTTGATCAATAGGAAGCAGCAGCAAAAAGAATCAAATTAAAAGCTATTTTTAAACTCCCGGAATAAGCAAAACAAGCTTTAATTCAAATCTGATCTAACTCAATTTTTATAAATCCAAACATAGACAAATTATACATCTACAGAAACTGCATAAAATTTGTGATCCAACGCAAAAAGAATCACCTAATTCGGAGTTATATACTAATAGATATGAATTTTCTAAGATTGCAATTTTCTGAAAAAACTGCAATACGGGATTTCGTGAATCTCACCGGAGTTAGTCGCCGGAGTTGGAGAAGACGACGGGAAGGTAGCTCCGGTGGTCGGCCGAGGCAGCGGAGGGGTCCAGGCGGGGGAGGAGGGCTCCGGCCGAAGGTTGGTGGTGCCGGCGAGGCGTGCGGCGACGGGAGGAGGCAACAGGACCTCCGGCGAGTTCCTGTTGAAGATGAACTCCGGCGAGGCGAGGGCTGCGGCTAGAGGCGAGGAGAGGTATGGTTCTTGGGGAAAATGGATAGAGGAAGGTGTGAGGGTTCTTATAGGGGCGACGGGAGGTGCTGGGAGGGAAAGAGCTTCGCGAATCCCGGCGGTGGGGATTCTCCTCTCCATGGAAGGAAAGGTTCTCTCACGTGGAGAAGAGATAGAGGAAGAAGATGATCTTCTTGGGCCAAATTTGGAAAGTGCTTAATTGGGCCAGCTCCTATTTCCTAATAAAAGTGATTCTATTCCTATTTTCAAAACTAGGAAACTAAAACGTTAAAAAGGAAATCAAATCAATTCGGAATAAAGAGTTTTTATATACTAAAATTATCAGAAAAATAAAATATAGATGATGGGCATTTTTCCACGGCAAAAATAAAAACTTTAGAAAAAAATATTTTCACAAAATTGCCTAAAAGGTTTATTTTCTTTTGCAAATAATTTTCAAATGACCCTCTAAGTTTTAGGGTTCAAACAACTTTCCAAATGCCCGTGGGTTTGAGGGTCATGTTCCTCCTCTCTTTTCTGTTTGACAGAATGTATTTCCCGGCATTTTCTTGCGCGAAGAAAACGAATGGAAATGCAAAAAGAATTCAATGCAAATATCTCCGTTCAAATTCTTTATAGTTGAAGAAGTCATGTCATCTTCTCTCGTTGCTTTTTTAAAAGCTTGAATTTGAATTTACCGGAGAAGGGGAAAGTCATTCTATTCCCTCTCATTCAAAAGTTTCAAAAAGTTTCTAATTTCACACAAGTTTCAGTCACTCAACAAATCAAACAAATAATCAATCTAATAATTATATTAACATTCCAAAAATTTATAATTTTGGGATGTTACAAACTACCACACTTAAAATGAATCTCCTCCTCGAGATTCGAAGAGGCTAGAAAGAAAGGTTAGGGTTTGGGGGTCTTCTAACAAATCCAATCTCCGGCAAGGTGGGATGCTACCACACTTAAAATGAGAGATACCGGTCCCTCAAAATGCTTTAACGATCCTCTGGGGTTTTGGCAACTGACATCGCACAGTCTTCATATTAAATCCTTTGGTGATGCTCTCCCGTTGATATAAGCTTCTTCCGTCACTGGGTCTTCTTTAACTGACAGTCTCGTGTTCAATTCTAAATAACATATCGATGGTTCTCATGGTGGTCTACCATTTGTGGTTATCCTGCAGAGAAAGTGATCTTGTCTTCATCCTGACCGTAAAATTTCCTACGCGTGACAACAAGTGCCATGTACATGGGTTTTTCTTATACCATTCTAAGGCTTAAACAAAAGCATCAAAGAACGTCGTCTCTCACCATGGGTAAGTCTCTCAGATTTACCATTCCGAATAGTAAGATAAATGATAAGAGTAAGTCGTCATGGTGATCAATCCATTCCGCACCCAAATCATTTCTCTGTATAAGGTTTAGCGAATCTCGCATTCTAACACTCGGGCATCTTCACAAGCGTTGCAGAATTTCTCTTGTCCACGAACAAAGTTCGGATAATCCATTGGTTCTGCAAGCTGAACGAAACATCTATCGTATCTTCACAACTCTCAGGTTTTCGTATGCTCCTAAGAAAACGTTTGCTGATCCATCATAGCTTCTTCCATAAATCATATGCATTTCATAATCAATCCTTTATTACATCCTTAATTTATCTTCAAAAACTCCAATTCAAAAGTACTTTATTACAAATGCTGCCATCCACATTGTTCGGTATGGTCGAGCATTTTTGCCAACTTTATTCATCTGCCTCTCTTGGAGGTACTTTAGTTCCACTCGAACTTTCCGAGGTGCTCCTTGAAATCATCCATCTTTTGCTTCATCATGGTGGTCATGAGCTTCATCTCCATCATCTCCGCACGTACCTCACTCAGGTATTCCTGGGTATGACGGAGTCTTGCTTCAAGTATTTCTCCAATCTGACGTATGGCTTCCATGGCAGCTTCACGAACAGCATCAAAGAAGGTTGCTCGTGGTACACGTGAAATGAAAAAGTATTCCCCATAGTCTTTGGACAAACTCCTTTCACAGGGTGTAGGTGTACTTCCACGTACCAAAGTTCTACTCCACTTTCCATGAATGGGTAGCCTTTGTAGACTGCAACTCCTTCAAGGTGAATGTGCTTCATCATGTCCTTCAGGATTTTCGGGTAATCATGCTCACTGGTCAGGGTCATGATCGTTTCTGGGCCCTTGAGGAATGACTCGTAGAGAGTTGTCATCTGCAGGTGTCAGTAAATAGGTACTCACAGGAATGTATATGTCTCCTTGGTAATCATGGTACACTCCTACTCAATGGATCCTGTGGGTTTACCGATTACTACCACACTTAAAATGAATTATACTCATGTCTGCATAGACCATATTTTCTCATATCCTCATAATGTTCAGAGATCTTTGCTCATAGAGAAACAATGCATACATTTTCAACATAGGCAATCATCAGACAATAAATTCCATTTATTCATGATGTTATTACAATCTCAGGGACTTCTTTTACAAAAATTTCACTCCATGATCTTATGAGAAACAAGAGTGCTTCGGATTACACTTATTGCCATGGTCGAAACTTAACTACTCCTTTTTAGCTTTCTTCCTTTGTGGACAATCGCTGGCAAAATGTCCTTCTTCCTTGAAACAAAAGCAAATGAGTTCTGACCATTCTCGAGGCTTCTTAGATTCTGCTTTTGCTCCTTAGATTCCCGGCTTCCTCCCTGAGCACATGTATTTGTGGTGGCCAAATTTCATACACTTGTAACATCTGACATGACTCAGGTCTATGTCTGCCGATATTTGGTTCTTCCGAGGGTACTTTTTCTTCTTTCCGGACTCCTTCATCTTGGCCAGTTCTTCTATTTCAAGTGGATCAAACTCCACTTCTTCCGTCGGGAAGTTTCCCACATACTCTTGGCTTCTCTTCGTGCAGTCCTGTGAATAATGTCCTTCTTCTCCACATGAGTAGCATGCGTTGGAGAAAAATCTGGTCAGACCTTGTCCATCAGGGTCTTCAATATTTTCGTTCATCACTGGCTCTTCTAGAATCTTCTTCTTGAGTGTTTCCTTCACTGCATCTTTCTGCTGCTTGACAACTTGTTGTACCTTGGGGTAAATGTGACACTGAGCTGGGTAGTGGGTGGTTCCTTCACACAAGAAACAAGTCACCTGACTGCTTGGGCATTCCTCAGCTGGGTGATTTTCTTCACAATGAGTGCATCCATCCGTGTGTTCTTCCTGGGTGTGTCCTATTTCTCCACAGATCTTGCATGCACAAGTCTTCTTCTTCGGATTATCATAGCACTTCTGAATAAGTCGGGATCTTAACAGAGTCCTCTTGAATTCTTCCCAACTTTTTGCTCCACCAAATCCTTTTATGGCATGGTGCATTTTCCACCAGATAGCAGCACTTTGGGTAAAGTACTGGAGAGCGTGTTCCACTTCATACTTCCTTGAGATCAAGTTGCTCCTGAAGTGGTTCTCCATGTTCTGAATCCATATTTTAGCTTCCAGTTGGGTCATTGGTCCAGAGACTACAAGTCCAGCTTCATACTCCATCTGGTAGGGTTGAGGTTTTGGGGATGAGACGGGTAAGAGAGGGAGATACACACGATACAAACAATATTTTTGAGAATGGGTTTTATTTGTGGCCGTCGGAAAACACACACTAATGACGGCTCACAAATCATCGTATCTAACGTGGGTATATAACAGGGGTTTGGACTTCTAATGGTCATATAAATATTCGAGCGCTTCAGGGTCTTCGAATTCTTCGGGTCTTGAGAGTCTTCAATTGGTGCAGCTTCAATTCTTCAATACATGATGAAATCCTCTTTACTTTGAAGTGGGACTCAGTTGATCCTTCATGTCGTCAAAGGGGTAAGGGTATTGTCTAACTATTTGAGGTGAGAGAGAACATTCGATGAAATCAGAAGAGATGAGAAGTAAAAGGTGTTGTTGAAAATAAATTTTTTTGAGAGATCCTTTCCTATGAAATTTCCAGTTTCTAGGGTCACGTCCTACAGTCAACATGTGCTCTGATACCATCTCTGTAGCGACCCGACTCAAGACGAGTCAAGCCTCTATGTATCTGTGCCATCCCTGGATCAGTATGCTGGCACACACAGTACATCAATGTATATATCAAAGTGCAATCACATGTAAATAGCGTAAAACTGATATATACCTTAAATATTTCAGCGGAAGCAGTCAAGGGAGTGGAGTCCCAATAAACACCAACGGCAAGTTGAGTGTAGACCGTAACCGTGAAATCATACTCTTACTCGTCGAAGAAAAATATCTGCAACATAAGACGTTGCAGCCGTGTAGGTCAGCATATTGAATATGCCGGCAAGTCATCAAAGAGAGGGGTAAAAATAATAATCAACTATCTCTACATGCATATTTGGCAGGTGGGGCTATAAGTTTTGCATAAAGCCAATTTTATCCTATAACAAGAGGGGCTAAAAGCAAAATATTACTACAAAAGTTGGTTGTTAACGAGATGGTTCCGCCAACCAGTTCTCGTACCCGAGTTGTGAATAATTACCCTCATCAAATATATGTAATGGTGTTGAGAAATCCAGATAACTTCAGTTCCTTTGGCTCAAGTCACCCATGACCGTGGACACGGCTAATCGATTAGGTTTGAATACTCTGCAGAGTTTTGCACACGTTCCTCACAAGATTTGATCGCCTCCGTGTATGTCCTCGCACTTCAGGGTGTTTGAAGACCGGATGATCAAAACATGGTCTTTCAACGGGTCCCTCTGAATCCCTGTCGGTGCCCATCCATTCCTACCGTTCGTCTACATCTGCTAGCACCGCCTGTCCAGAGCCGCCGCGTTGTCCAACCAAGCCAGAGCCCATAATGACTTGTGGCTGTGCAGGTAAGCCTTGGGTCTTGAAAATATCCGTCCGTCTCTTTGAGCCTGGGTGAAGCTTTCCGCAGGATGACATGGCCTCTCCAGCATCCCGGGCACCCACTGGGTTTTTCCAGGGAGCCGATCAACCGTCCTTCACCCAGTGTTGCATTGCGTCCGAGGTCTTGAAAATCTTGTCTTAGTCCGGTCTTGATTATTATATCAACCTCGCATCACTCGTGGTATACACTCAACCGATAACCCGTCTACTCAAGCATAGCATTAAGAAATTGTCGTCCCGGGGCCAAGTATCGGGGTGTTGTGTTCCAACCACATGATGCTACAACTTATACTAAAGTTTCCAAGTACCTAAGCAGCATGCAAATTGGGCAAAGAAGGTGATCTACTATGCATTTAAAACATAGGTAAAATAGCATGATCAAAGATGACTTGCCTGGTGATGTTGACGAAGAAGAATTTCTCGAGAAAATAACTTGATAGACTACTCGTCACTCTCCGATGAAATCTATATAACAAACATATCATTCACATAAGCACTCATACTAGCAATCATTCTAGCAATCAAAACAAAAGAGAGAGCGAATAGGAATCCGAAGGAAACTTCAAATAAGACTAGAGAGTCTTCTACTACGTCAAACACTAAATAGTTTTTGTCTAATAGAAAATAATAACAAGGAACTAAGATATAAATCTAACTAAGATAAAATAAAGTATTTTTCACAAAACTTTTTGGAAGTATTCCCAAACGGGATTTGAAACAGTGTAGAAACCAATCGCAAGTTACTAAGGAACTAGAATTGATTTCATGATAACAAATAGAAAAAAAATAAAAAGTTGTTGCAAAACTACTGTTAACTAACTTAAAACCAAATATAAACTTTCTCAAATATAAAAGAAACTAATTTAAAAACAAATATAGAAAAAGAAATAGCTATAATCCTAAAAGAACTAAAACAGAATCTGTTTTGGTAAAAAACCCAATTAAAAATATTTTTAAAAAATTGAAACTTAAACTACTGAAAGATTTGATCAATAGGAAGCAGCAGCAAAAAGAATCAAATTAAAAGCTATTTTTAAACTCCCGGAATAAGCAAAACAAGCTTTAATTCAAATCTGATCTAACTCAATTTTTATAAATCCAAACATAGACAAATTATACATCTACAGAAACTGCATAAAATTTGTGATCCAACGCAAAAAGAATCACCTAATTCGGAGTTATATACTAATAGATATGAATTTTCTAAGATTGCAATTTTCTGAAAAAACTGCAATACGGGATTTCGTGAATCTCACCGGAGTTAGTCGCCGGAGTTGGAGAAGACGACGGGAAGGTAGCTCCGGTGGCCGGCCGAGGCAGCGGAGGGGTCCAGGCGGGGGAGGAGGGCTCCGGCCGAAGGTTGGTGGTGCCGGCGAGGCGTGCGGCGACGGGAGGAGGCAACAGGACCTCCGGCGAGTTCCTGTTGAAGATGAACTCCGGCGAGGCGAGGGCTGCGGCTAGAGGCGAGGAGAGGTATGGTTCTTGGGGAAAATGGATAGAGGAAGGTGTGAGGGTTATTATAGGGGCGACGGGAGGTGCTGGGAGGGAAAGAGCTTCGCGAATCCCGGCGGTGGGGATTCTCCTCTCCATGGAAGGAAAGGTTCTCTCACGTGGAGAAGAGATAGAGGAAGAAGATGATCTTCTTGGGCCAAATTTGGAAAGTGCTTAATTGGGCCAGCTCCTATTTCCTAATAAAAGTGATTCTATTCCTATTTTCAAAACTAGAAAACTAAAACGTTAAAAAGGAAATCAAATCAATTCGGAATAAAGAGTTTTTATATACTAAAATTATCAGAAAAATAAAATATAGATGATGGGCATTTTTCCACGGCAAAAATAAAAACTTCAGAAAAAATTATTTTCACAAAATTGCCTAAAAGGTTTATTTTCTTTTGCAAATAATTTTCAAATGACCCTCTAAGTTTTAGGGTTCAAACAACTTTCCAAATGCCCGTGGGTTTGAGGGTCATGTTCCTCCTCTCTTTTCTGTTTGACATAATGTATTTCCCGGCATTTTCTTGCGCGAAGAAAACGAATGGAAATGCAAAAAGAATTCAATGCAAATATCTCCGTTCAAATTCTTTATAGTTGAAGAAGTCATGTCATCTTCTCTCGTTGCTTTTTTAAAAGCTTGAATTTGAATTTACCGGAGAAGGGGAAAGTCATTTTATTCCCTCTCATTCAAAAGTTTCAAAAAGTTTCTAATTTCACACAAGTTTCAGTCACTCAGCAAATCAAACAAATAATCAATCTAATAATTATATTAACATTCCAAAAATTTATAATTTTGGGATGCTACATCATCTCATACATCATACATGCAACATCACAACTTTGGCCATATCACATCACATGTCAAACCCTGCAAAAACAAGTTAGACGTCCTCTAATTGTTGTTGCAAGTTTTACGTGGCTGATTTGGGTTTCTAGCAAGAATGCCTTCTTACCTACGTGACAGCCACAACGATGATATGCCAAAGCTATTTACCCTTCATAAGGACCCTTTTCATCAAATCCAATCCGACTAGAGTAGGAGAGACAGACACCCGCTAGCCACCTTTATGCACGATGTGCATGTCTGTCGGTGGAACCAGTCTCACGTAAGCGTACGAGTAAGGTCGGTCCGGGCCGCTTCATCCCAAAATACCGCCGGAAAAGAATAAGACTAGTAACGGCAAGCAAATTAACAAACCATCGCCCACAACTTTTGTGTTCTACTCGTGCATAGAATCTACGCATAGAAAACCTGGCTCGGATGCCACTGTTGGGTAACGTAGCATGAATTCAAAATTTTCCTACGCATGTTCAGATCTTCCTATGGAGAGACCAGCAACGAGAGAGGTGTAAGAGCATCTTCATACCTTTGAAGATCGCTAAGCGGAAGCGTTTTCTAGAACGCGGTTGATGGAGTCGTACTCGCGGCGATTCCGATCTAGTGTCGAACAACGGCACCTCCGTGTTCAACACACGTGCAGCCCGGTGACGTCTCCCGCACCTTGATCCAGCAAGGAGGAGGGAGAGGTTGGGGAATATGTCCAGCAACACGACGGCGTGGTGTCGGTGGAGAGACGAGGTCTCCCGGCAGGGCTTCGCCAAGCGCCGGCAGAGAGGAGGAGGGAGAGGAGCAGGGCTGGGCCGAGAGAGAGATGAAACAGTGTCTCCAACAGCCCCGAGTCCTCATCTATTTATAGGAGGAGGGGAGGGCTGCGCCACCCCTAGGGTTCCCTCCCTAGGGGCCGACGGCCACCAGATGGGAGAGGGGGGCGGCGGCTAGGGTGGGAGGGGGTGTGGCGCACCACCTGGTGGGCCTAGGGCCCACCTGCGCCTAGGGTTGCCCCCTCTCCCCACCACTTGCGCATTGGGCTGGGTGTGGGAGGCGCACCAGCCCACCTAGGGGCTGGTTCCCTCCCGCACTTAGCCCATCTAGCCTCTTGGGGTCGTTGCCCCCCTTCGGTGGTCCCGGTGGTCCCGGTACGTTACCGATGACGCCCGAAACACTTCTGGTGTCCAAAACCATCCGTCCTATATATCAATCTTTACCTCCGGACCATTCCGGAGCTCCTCGTGACGTCCGAGATCTCATCCGGGACTCCGAACAACTTTCGGTAACCTCGTACAACAATTCCCTATAACCCTAGCGTCATCGAACCTTAAGTGTGTAGACCCTACGGGTTCGGGAGACAGGCAGACATGACCGAGACACCTCTCTGGCCAATAACCATCCGCGGGGTCTGGATACCTATGGTGGCTCCCACTAGCTCCACGATGATCTCATCGGATGAACCACGATGTCAAGGATTCAATCAATCCCGTATACGATTCCCTTTGTCTGTCGGTATAGAACTTGCGCGAGATTCGATCGTCAGTATACCTATAGCTTGTTCAATCTCGTTACCGGTAAGTCTCTTTACTCGTTCCGTAGCACGTCATCATGTGACTAACTCCTTAGTCACATTGAGCTCATGATGATGTTCTATCGAGTGGGCCCAGAGATACCTCTCCGTCACACGGAGTGACAAATCCCGATCTCGATTCGTGCCAACCCAACTGACACTTTCGGAGGTACCCGTAGTGCACCTTTATAGTCACCCAGTTACGTTGTGACGTTTGATACACCGAAAGCACTCCTACGGTATCCGGGAGTTGCACAATCTCACGGTCGAAGGAAAAGATACTTGACATTAGAAAAGCATTAGCATACGAACAATACGATCTAGTGCTAGGCTTAGGATTGGGTCTTGTCCATCACATCATTCTCCCAATGATGTGATCCCATTATCAATGACATCTAATGCCCATGATCAGGAAACCATGATCATCTATTGACTAACGAGCTAGCCAACTAGAGGCTTGCTACGGACACATTGTGATCTATTCATTCACACATGTATTACTGTTTCCTGTTAATACAATTATAGCATGAACGATAGAAGATTATCATGAACAAGGAAATATGATAATAACCATTTTATTATTTCCTCTAGGGCATATTTCCAACAATGTGGTGAATAAAAATATAGCCCCAAGTAACGTTACCGATGGATTGAAGACGAGAGAGGGGATGCCTTCCCGGGGCATCCCCAAGCTTAGGCTTTTACGGCACCCTTGAATCTCTTGGGGTGCCTTGGGCATCCCCAAGCTTGAGCTCTTGCCACTCTTTATCTCTTTGTCCATAAGAACTTCACCCAAAACATGAAAACTTCACAACACGAAACTTAAATAGAAACTCGTGATAACATTAGTATGAGAAAGCAAACCAGCACTTCCTTAGGTACTGTAGCAAACTTAAATTCTACTTATGCTGATGTTGGGTTACTGTATTTTCAATCTTCCATGGCTAATACCCCCCCCCCCGATACTATCCATAGTTTCATCAAAATAAGCAACCAACACAACAAAAACAGAATCTGTTAACAACAGACCAGTCTGTAGCAATCTGTATATTTCGTATACTTCTGATACTCCAACAATTCTGCAAAATTACGATAGTCTAAAGAATTTGTGTATCCATCAGCAGCAAAAAGAATCAACTCAAAAGCTCTTACAGAAAAAAAAATGAAAATTATTTTCGTGAGCATAAAGTTTCTGTCTTTTCCAGCATGACCAAACGATCATCCTCAAGACTAATCATAACGGTTTTGCTTGGCACAAACGCAAAAAGAAACACAAAAAACAAAATCATAACACAATTATGAAAGTGTGGAAAACACAAAACAGAAAGAAAAAGGATAGATTCGTTGGGTTGCCTCCCAACAAGCGCTTTTGTTTAACACCCTTAGCTAGGCAAAAGGTGATGGAATCACGTATAGTCATCTTTGGTGCTCAAACCATAAGTAGCCCTCATCATAGATTCGTAAGTGTCACGCCCAAGATGCAACCCTATCCTCAATTTGGCACGAAGGCCTCGTCAGAAATAGAAGCGCATCTCGTCGTGTCACAAGAATGGATATCGTTACAAGTACATGTACTGAAAAGAAGAGATATATATATATAGAATTGGCTTACACTCGCCACAAGCTACATCAGAGGCACATCAGTACATTACATAATCATCAAGAGTAAGAGCAGGGTCCGACTACGGACGAAAACAAACGAGAAAAATAAAAAGGACGTCCATCCTTGCTATCCCAGGCTGCCGGCCTGGAACCCATCCTAGATCAATGATGAAGAAGAAGAAGAAGCAACTCCAAATGAACAATCAACGCGCTCGCGTCAAGTAACCTTTACCTGTACCTGCAACTGGTGTTGTAGTAATCTGTGAGCCACAGGGGACTCAACAATCTCATTTCCAAAGGTATCAAGACTAGCAAAGCTTAATGGGTGAGGTATGGTTCAGTGGTGAGGTTGCAGCAGCGGCTAAGCATATATGAGGTGGCTAAACTTACGAGTACAAGAAATAAGAGGGGGAAGATCTACGCATAGCGGACGTAACTACTGATGATCAAATGAATGATCCTGAACACCTACCTACGTCAGACATAACCCCGCCGTGTCCTCGATAGGAGAAGGAACTCACAAAAGAGACAATCACGGTTACGCAGACAGTTGGCATATTTTAATTAAATTACTTCAAGTTATCTAGAACAGTGTTAAACAAAGTTTCCACGTTGCCACATAACTGCGGGCACGACTTTCCGAAAGATTTAACCCTGCAGGGGTGCTCCAACTAGTCCATCACAAATTACCACAAGCCGCATAGAAATCCTCAATCACGAAGCTCGCGATCTCGTCGGATTCCCTAGTGGAAAACCTCAACTCTGAGATTACCCAAAGCATCACCGGAATCCCGATGCACAAGATATCTCGTCAAAGGTAAAACTAATCCAGCAAGGCCGCCCGACGTGTCCACGTACCCGATAGGAGACGCGTATCTCGTTCTCAGGACACGACGGATGGAACTAGCTACGAGTGCCAAACCTCGAGTTTCCTCGCGGTGGCCCCACAGGCAGACCGTTTGGGACCAACACCATCAGCACTGGCCCCTCCTGTTTATGTAAAATTACTCCTCGGGTAGCGCTAACTCCCTATGCATTTCAGTATTATCAAATTATTATGTTGGGAAAATGTAAAACCAATGTTGGGCCTTGCCAGACCAGCTTTAATCTAAAACGAATTATCAAGGGTGTCCCCGTAACAACCTCGATCGTGTTAAGAGCGCTCAATTATGGAACATAACACCGGTAGCCGAAACTAAGGGGGCAAAGGTGGAAAAAAACACCAGGCTAGAAAGGCCGAGCCTTCCACCTTTTACCAAATATATAGGTGCATTAAATTAAATAGCATTAATATGGTGATATGACAAGGAACCCATGTTTTCACATGGAAGAAACTGCACCTGTAACTAGCAACACTAACAACATGGTTAAGCAAGCGGTAACATAGCCAGTCAGTGGTTTGCTAGGTTGAACAGGTTGAAGGTTTCATGGCATTGTTGAGAGGCTGATATTTAACATGTGGTAGGCAACGAGACATAAACGATAGAAGCGGTAAAACTAGCATGGCAATGATAGTAATGGTATATGGGGAAATGGTCATCTTGCCTGAGATCCTGCTTGGAAGAAGAATGACTCCGTGAAGCAGACGAACCGACGTAGTCGAACGGGTCCTCACAATCCGGCACGCTGCGGAACTCTATCGAGACGAAACAAACCGGACACACAAATCAACACACGGAATTCACCACACGATGCACATCACATATGATGCATGAACGGTCTAATGCAAGGGAGGACAAACACAAAAATCAAACACTACACATTAAGTGAAGCTCGATATGCAACGAGTTGCATATCGACGAAACTCCACGTTGAATTATTTAGTTCACCCCGGCTCAGGTACACAGCTAAATTAACATGTTGTTAAACATGGCACAAGGTGAAGCGGAAATTAAACTATCTATCTAGACATTTTAAATGAGGTCGGAAATGACATATAGCATCTCTGAGACGACCTCACATGTTAATTTACAATTCTGTCCAGATCTGAACTAACACATTTAATTAGTTGTTAAACAGCAAAACAAATAGGTTCACGTGATTCTATGCGTCATTTCAAGCAACCTACACATAAAGAACATCTCCAACGGAGCTACGGTTTAAAAGATACAAGCACCGCAAGATATGATGGCATGAATGCAACATGTGTGCAACGACGGTCACAAGCACTTCAAAACATACAACCAACAAGATAGAATGAAACTACACGAGACTCTAAGCAAGTTTCATGTAGGACACGATCAAAACGGAGCTACGGATCAACAACTACGAGCAAAACAAGAAATCACTACAATCTGCCAAAATCAGCCACATAGCATTTTCTACACCCCACAACTACGAGCTACACAACTCAAATATAATCAACCAAGGCATGACACGAAATAGGGCAAGAAGAACTACCATAAACAACTAACAACAACTAGCATGGCATCATGGATCACTAGGGAAAGAAGACACAAAATGGCATCTCACATACTATTTCAGACTTGGTGAAAATAACACTTCATGGAAGTGCAGTTTTCGATCTGAAGGCATATTGACACCAGCAAAACCTATAGCTACAGGACTCCAAATGGCATGAAAATTCAAAGCATGCTAGAGAAACACAAGGGCTACAACTAACTCCACTGGACCAACCTCAAAAGAGCTACAGATCACAAGATAGAAGCAAGACAAGACAGCAACAAAATATAACAGATTTCAGACTTGGAAATATTTCAGCTCCTCCAAATCAGCACTATTTCTAGCAACTTGAGGGCAATCAAACCACACCTAAACATGCATTTCTATTGCAACCAAAAATAACAGGGGCTAGAGTAAACACCCAAGAACAACTCTCTAGTTGACAACTCCTTCAAACGAAGCACATAATAAATCCTACGAAATAGACAAGAGGGCAACATGGCAAAATATCGCGCGAACTAACTTGCTCTAATGCTAAAAGTAATTGCACAAAAAAATCCCATGGATTTTTCTACCCCGAAAACATATAAAATATGTGGGGTTGCACAACAAAAATAATGCCACACATAAATGCGAGATAATAACCTATACACGCATAAATAAACTAGTGACAATCCCTACACACAAAAATACAAATGACCGCACTAAAATACATGGAAAAAATGGTTCCTAAAACATGGGCATTTCTAGTATGGCATTCGGGCTATACGGACACGCACGAGAAATTAATATGGACTATATCCTATTGGGACAGCATGTACATCTATGCATTAGGCACGCTAAACTACAACAAACAAATATGCAAGTTGCACCGACGTATTCTGCGCGCAAAACTACGCGAAATCCATCTGCTACATGTCACGATCTGATTTAAGGATAAAAATATACGAACGTTTTAATAACCGTTTATTTCTGGAATTTATTATAAATTCCGAAAATCCTACTAACCTATTGGGCCGAAACTTGAGGCGCATTATAGCAGAAAAATGCTATGGGCGGGGAATAGCCTCAGGCTCACCTTGGTTGGGCCTCTTGGCCTGGCGCTTGGGAGGAGGCCGGCCGAGGCGTGGGTCGGCTCGGGGCGACCTGGCACCTGCTGCTGCTGGACCGGGGCGAAGGCCCACGGGGCTGCAGGGACACACTGGGCCGCGGGCGAGGCCCAGGGCGGCGAGGCCGAGGGGCATCGGACGGGGCGAGGCAGCTCCTCGTCGTTCCCGTTGTGCCCGAGGGCACGGGACATGGCGGCGCCGATGCCTGCCGTCGGACGGGGAGGAGTATCCCGCAAGAAACCGGCGTGGCAGCGGCGGGACCAACGGGGGGCGCGGCGGCCGGATCCGGGCGGCGGCTCGCCGGATCTGGCGGAAGGCGGGCGCTGCAGGGGGCTGGCAGCGAGCGGCGACCACGGGGGTTCCTGGCCAGCGAGGAAGGCGGACATGGAGGCGCGCTTGAAGGACTCGGTCGGCGGCTCAGGCGCGGGTCACGGGGAAGGCCGGCGACGAGGGCGGCCTGGCGAGGTCGAGGCAACCCCTCGCGAGCAGGGGAACTCCCTCGGGCGTGCTGGAGCGCTGCGGCGGCGGCCGGATGGGCCTGCCCGGGCCCGATCTGGGCTCGGCGGGCCCGTGGAGGCTGATGGGAGAGAGAGAGTGGCTGCATGGAGAGGTGGGGCGGCACGGATCTCAAGGTGGGACTAGGGTTAGCTAGAGTAGGCAGGTTTTGGGGTCTATTTATAGGAAATGGGGCTAGGTTTATCCGAATCGGGATCCGTTTCGCCCACGGAATCGTGAACGGACGATCACGGACACGGGAATGGATTGGATGGGCTGTGTAGAGTGGCTAGCCGGGGACGAGAGGGAAAAGGTGCGGCGCGACAACGCGATTTTTAAAACAACGAAAGACGTCCGACGATAGACCGAATACGGTGCCGCTACGGTCGACCGTTCGGGTACCAGACGGACTCCGATCGCGATGAAATTCGACACGCGGCCTACCTCTATTAAAATAAGACCGCACGTCAAATCTCAACCCGATCAGAGAAAGTTTTACGCACACTTTTAAAACAGGGTTTTGACGATGTCGCGGGCGCGTGCGTGTGCGGTCGGGCTCAGAACGGACAACGACGAGAAACGGCAACTAACATCGGATGCAAGTTTTGAAAACTGGTGGCAACGGGATGCCGATGCAATGCAGATGATGCGCATGATGCGATGATGATGCGACAAAAGAAAAATAGACACACGACGAAAACGGAAAGAAGGGGGAATCTTCTGGAACGTCGGCATCGGGCTGTCACAGTAAGGCAATCTTATTTTATTTCCAGGAAAGTGCTCCATGCCCTTCTTTAAAGGTAATTGAAATCTAATATTCCCTTCCTTCATATCGATGATAGCACCAAAATCCTTAGGAAAGGTCTACCAAGAATAATGGGACATCAAGGATTGCAATCTATGTCAAGTACAATGAAATCCACGGGTACATAGTTCTTATTTGCAACAATAAGAACATCATCGATCCTCCCCATGGGTTTCTTGACAGTAGAATCCGCAAGATGCAAATTAAAAGAACACTCTTCAATCTCATGAAAACCAAGAATATCACATAAAGACTTTGGAATCGTGGAAACACTAGCATCCAAATCACACAAACCATTGCACTCATAGTTTTTGATCTTGATTTTGATAGTAGGTTCCAACTCATCATGAAGTTTTCTAGGTATAGAGACTTCTAGTTCGACCCTCTCTTCAAGAGATTTCATCATAGCATCTACGATATGCGCGGTAAAGGCTTTTCTTTGGCTATAAGTGTGGAGAGTTTGCAAAGGATTGCATTAAATAAATGCATTCAAACAAGGAGCAATTATCATAATTGAATTTCTTGAAATCCAAAGTGGGAGTTTCATTACTACCCAAAATTTTGATTTCTTCTACTCCACTCTCCACACCTTTATCATCAAGATGGGTGGACTCCGAATCATTGGGGAATTTTTCAACCAAAGTGGATTCATATCCAGCCCCTCCATAAATAGGTTTGACACGCGAAAACAAAGATTCAAGAGGAGACACACCAAGCACTTTAAGATCTTCGTCATTTGCATCACTAGAACACACCCTTTTAAACCATTCATGCCTAGCGTGAGTTTGGGCGGTTCTTTCTTTAATCTCATTCATGGAGACACACATAGCTTTCAAAGTTTCATCCAAGTTGACCTTGAGAGGAGCGCATCTAATTTTCAAAGCATCAATATCACAAGACATCCTATCAACGCTCTTAGCCAAATCGTCAATTTTGAGTAGTTTTTCCTCTATGGACGCATTGAAAATCTTTTGAGAGTTGATGAACTCTTTGATATTACTCTCTAAATCAGAGGGTAATTTTTTGTGATTTCCATAAGTGTTGTTATAGGAATTGCCATAGTTGTTAGAGGGGTTACTAGGAAAAGGCCTAGGAACATAGTTTCCTCTAAAAGCATTGTTGTTGCCAAAATTGTTCCTACCAAAAAATTCACATCCAAACTAGCGTTGCTACTCTCAATCAAGGAAGATAGTGGCATGTCATTAGGATCTACAGTAGCGTTTCTACTAGCAACCAAATTCATCAACTCGTCCATCTTAGCACTAAGCGAGTTAATCTCTTCTATAGCGTGTACCTTTTTGCTAGCAGGTGACCTTTCAGTGTGCCACCGAGAGTAGTTGGTCATGATATTGTCTAGGAGTTTTGTAGCGTCTCCTAACGTGATTTCCATGAACGTTCCACCTGAGGCGGAGTCCAAGATATTGCGAGAAGATAAATTCAAGCCAGCGTAAAAGATTTGTATAATCATCCACAAACTCAAGCCATGAGCGGGACAATTTCTAATCGTAAGATTCATCCTCTCCCAAGATTGTGCAACGTGTTCATGATCAAGTTGCTTGAAATTCATGATATCGTTACGTAAGGAGATGATCTTAGCCGGCGGAAAATACTTGGATATGTAAGCATCTTTGCACTTATCCCAAGAATCAATACTATTTTTAGGCAAAGAAGAAAACCAAGTTTTTGCGCGATCTCGCAACGAGAAAGGAAAAAAGTTTCAACTTAATCACGTCATTATCCACATCTCTTTTCTTTTGCATATCACAAAGCTCAATGAAGGTATTGAGATGGGATGCGGCATCTTCACTAGGAAGGCCAGAGAATTGCTCTTTCATAACAAGATTCAGCAAAGCTGCGTTGATTTCATACGATTCCGCACTAGTAGCGGGAGCAATCGGAGTACTAATAAAATCATTATTATTGGTACTCGAGAAGTCGCAATGTTTGGTGTTTTCAGCCATGATGACTTCAACAAACAAACAAGCACACAAGCAAGCAAGAAAACCGGCAAAGGAAAACGGCAAAAGGCAAAAGGAAACGGCAAAGGAAAAAGGCAAATGTGAAGTGGGGGAGAGGAAAACGTGAGGCAACTCACAAAAAAGTAAATGCAAGAGATGAGTTTGTGATACCTACTTGGATAGATCTCTCCTCCCCGGCAACGGCGCCAGAAATACTTCTTCTAGTACAACAAAAGACCTTCCAACGGCGCCAAAAATAGGTGTGTCGACGGCACCAGGAATCCTTCTGCTACGGCTACGCCTTAAGGGACTTCCTAGGCAAATATGCAAAGGATTTCCCCCGTGGCCTTGGAGCCTTGCGTTGGTGTTCCCTCGAAGCGGAAAGGGTGATGTAGCATAGCGGTGGTAAGTATTTCCCTCAGTTTGAGAACCAAGGTATCGATCCAGTGAAGGAGTATCACAAGAGCCTGCACAAACACAAAACGCTTGCTCCCAACGCTATGAGGGGTTGTCAATCCCTTATAGATTGTTCGCCAAGTGAGAACTGAAAGCAACAAAGTAACAAAGCAAAGTAAAAGCGAAAGTGGAAACGCTAGGTGTGAATAGACCCGGGGGTCGTAGTGTTTACTAGTGGCTTCTCTCGTGAAAGCAAGTAGACGGTGGGTGAACAAATTACTGTCGAGCAATTGATAGAACTGCGCAAAGTCGTGACATCATCTATGGCAATGATTATATCTATATGCATCACGTCCAAAACAAGTAGACCATTACTTTCTGCATCTACTACTATTACTCCACACGTCGACCGCTATCCAGCATGCATCTAGTGTATTAAATCCAAAAGAACAGAGTAATGCCTTAAGCAAGATGACATGATGTAGATGGACAATCTTATATCAACGACAGATCCCACCTTGTTACCCTTGATGGAAACTACACAATGCGTGCCTTGCTGCCCCTACTATCACTGGGAAAGGTCAACACACGGTAATAACCAAAAACCAAGCACTTCTCCCATTGCAAGAATCATAGATCTAGTTGGCCAAACAAAACCCAAGACTCGGAGAGACTTACAAGGATATCAAATCATGCATATAAGAAATCAGCAAAGACTCAAATATATATCATAGATAATCTGATCACAAATCCACAATTCATCGGATCTCGACAAACACACCGCCAAAGAAGATTACATCGGATAGATCTCCATGAAGATCATGGAGAACTTTGTATTGAAGATCCAAGAGAGAGAAGAAGCCATCTAGCTACTAACTACGGACCCGTAGGTCTGAAGTGAACTACTCACGAGTCATTGGAGGGGTGATGATGATGATTAAGAAGCCCTCCAACTCCAAAGTCCCCTCCGGTAGGGAACCGCGAAGGGTCTCCAGATGAGATCTCACGGAAACGGAAGCTTGCGGCGGCGGAAAAGTATTTTCGTGGATCCCTTGATTTTTTTTCTGATTTTTAGGTAATATATAGGCACAAGATCTAGGTGAGGGGGCGCCAAGGAGGCCACAAGCCTGCCCACCACCGCCCCCTGGTGGCGGAGTGGGGGCTTGTGGGCTCCCTATAGCCCTCCTGGCTTGGCCCACAAGCCCCCTGATCTTCTTTCGTTCGGGAAAAAATCATTTCGGGGATTTTATTCTGTTTGGACTCCATTCCAAAATCAGATCTGAAAAGAGCCAAAAATACAGAAAAAACAGGAACTGGCACTTGACACTGAATTAATAAGTTAGTCCCAAAAAAGATATGAAAGGTACATAAAACATCCAAAGATGACAAGATAGCAGCAGGAAACCATCAAAAATTAAAGATACGTTTGAGACGTATCAGGCATCACGTCCGAGACAAGTAGACCGATACTTTCTGCATCTACTACTATTACTCCACACATCGACCGCTATCCAGCATGCATCTAGTGTATTAAGTTCATAACAAACAGAGTAACGCCTTAAGCAAGATGACATGATGTAGAGGGATAAATTCATGCAATATGATATAAACCCCATCTTTTTACCCTTGATGGCAACAACACGATGCGTGCCTCGCTACCCCTTGTGTCACTAGGTGAGGACACCGCATGATATGAACCCAAAACCAAGCACTTCTCCAATTGCAAGAACTATAGATCAAGTTGGCCAAACGAAACCCATAACTCGAAGAGAATTACAAGGATACAAAATCATGTATATAAGAAATCAGAGGAGACTCAAATAATATTCATAGATAATCTGATCATAAATCCACAATTCATAGGACCTCGACAAACACACCGCAAAAGAAAGTTACATCGGATAGATATCCATGAAGATCATGGAGAACTTTGTATTGAAGATCCAAGAGAGAGAAGAAACCCTCTAGATACTAGCTATGGACCCGATGGTCTGTGGTGAACTACTCACGCATCGTCGGAGAGGCAATGGTGTTGATGAAGAAGCCCTCCGTGTCCGAATCCCCCTCCGGCAGGGCACCAGAACGGTCCCCAGATGGGATCTCGCGGAAACAGAAGCTTGCAGCGGCGGAAAAGTATTTGTGTGGCTCTCTCCGTTGGTTTGGGGATTTTAGGGAATTGACAGGCGAAAGAGGTAGGGCAAGGGAGGCACGAGGGGCCCACGAGCCTGCTAGGCGCGCCCCTGGGCGCGCCTTGGGGGCTCGTGGCCTCCTTCGTGGCCCTCTGCCTTGGTTCTCAAGTCGTCTGGATCCCTTCTGTTATGGAAAAAATCATCCTGAAGGTTTTATTCCGTTTGGACTCCGTTTAATATTCTTATCTGAAAAAGGTAAAAAACACGGCAAAAAACAGAAACTGGCACTGGGCACTGAGTTAATAGGTTAGTCCCAAAAATGATATAAAATAGCACATAAATGCATATAAAACATCCCAAGTTGATAATATAAAAGCATGGAACAATAAAAAATTATAGATACGTTGGAGACGTATCAATCACTAGATGGAATGCTAATGTGAAGATCAACCCTAGTTCATTTTTTTAAATGATGGTATGATGCATGTTCTTCTAAATTAACTCGTATGTTTCTTTTGATATGATGTGATGCATGATGTATAGTGGATGTTGTTTGTTAAGTATGCTTAAGATGAACCCTAGTACATGTCTTTTTGTTTTTGAAGAAAAGATGAACCCTAGTTCATGTTTTTTGTTTTTGAAAAAAAAGATGGTATGATGCATGTTGGATGATTTATAGTGGATGTATATGATGCATGTGATGTTTTTTGTTTTGCTATGATGCATATGATGTGGATGAATTAATCATTTCGATGTTATATTTTTTTATGCTTGTGCTTATAATGTTTATGTTTATGTTATTTTATTTAGGAGGTCACCTCTTCCGGACAACATCGGGACTAAGTATACCATGATTGACCCTGCGTTCGACAAGGGTCATCATGACCGTTCATTGAGAATTGAGTGGTAATTACCATGCTTGAACCAAATATTTCGAAATGATGGAAAGAAGTTACTAATTATTTGGGTCTTCATTTTGAAAGATGCTCCCGCAACTGCGGATGACGGCTCATGGGACGACCGTTAAGATAGAGTACGATGAGCGCTACACACCGTTATACAGGAGAGCCCGACTATTGTGTTTCGTATTGCAGTTCAAGGGTAAGCCGCTGACGCTCGTCCACTCAGCTCTCACAACTTTGATCGACCGGTGGCGTCCAGAGATGCATAGTTTCCATCTTCCATGTGGGGAGATGATGGTGACCCTAAAAGATTGGGGGATGATTATGGCCCTACCGATCGAGGGTCGTGCTCTCACTGGACGAGTGGACAGGAAAAACTGGCAAGATAGGGTTACCGCCCTCATCGGCGACTGCCGCCCCTATTAAGGGTAACCTAACATCTGTCGTACCACTCATTTGGCTCCTGGATCACCGGAGAAAGTGCTTGGAAGATGTCGAACCCCGAATGGTAGAGAAATATGCAAGGGCCTACCTATGGTATTGTTGGGCCTCCAAGCGCAAAGTTTTGTAGGACAGTAACAAATGTCCCTCAAGTGCATGAACTAAGGTTTATCAATCCTTGGGAGGTGTAGCATGAATATGATCTCTCTCAAACAACCCTGCAACCAAATAATAAAAAGTATCTTGTGTCCCCAAAAGACCAAATACAATGGTAAATTGTATAGGTGCACTAGTTCGGCGAAGAGATGGTGATACAAGTGTAGTAATCATAGTAGATATAGTTTTTTGTAATAGTAAAAATAAAAACACAAGGTAGAAAGTAACAAAAGTGAGCACAAACGGTATTGCAGTGCTTGAAAACTAGGCATAGGGTCTGTACTTTCGCTAGTGCAATCTCTCAACAATGCTAACTTAGTTAGATCATATAACAATCCCTCTGTTGGAATTATGCCCTAGAGGCAATAATAAATGTATAGTTATTATTATAATTCATGTATCAAGATAATAGTTTATTATCCATGCTATAATTGTATTGAATGAAGACTCATTTACATGTGTGGATACATAGACAAAACACCGTCCCTAGCATGCCTCTAGTTGGCTAGCCAGTTGATCGATGATAGTCAGTGTCTTCTGATTATGAACAAGGTGTTGTTGCTTGATAACTGGATCACGTCATTGGGAGAATCACGTGATGGACTAGACCCAAACTAATAGACGTAGCATGTTTATCGTGTCATTTTGTTGCTACTGTTTTCTGCGTGTCAAGTATTTATTCCTATGACCATGAGATCATATAACTCACTGACACCGGAGGAATGCTTTGTGTGTATCAAACGTCGCAACGTAACTGGGTGACTATAAAGATGCTCTACAGGTATCTCCGAAAGTGTTAGTTGAGTTAGTATGGATCAAGACTGGGATTTGTCACTCCGTGTGACGGAGAGGTATCTCGGGGCCCACTCGGTAATACAACATCACACACAAGCCTTGCAAGCAATGTAACTTAGTGTAAGTTGCGGGATCTTGTATTACGGAACGAGTAAAGAGACTTGCCGGTAAACGAGGTTGAAATAGGTATACGGATACTGACGATCGAATCTCGGGCAAGTAACATACTGAAGGACAAAGGGAATGACATACGGGATTATACGAATCCTTGGCACTGAGGTTCAAACGATAAGATCTTCGTAGAATATATAGGATCCAATATGGGCATCCAGGTCCCGCTGTTGGATATTGACCGAGGAGTCTCTCGGGTCATGTCTACATAGTTCTCGAACCCGCAGGGTCTGCACACTTAAGGTTCGACGTTGTTTTATGCGTATTTGAGTTATATGGTTGGTTACTGAATGTTGTTCGGAGTCCCGGATGAGATCACGGACGTCACGAGGGTTTCCGGAATAGTCCGGAAACGAAGATTGATATATAGGATGACCTCATTTGATTACCGGAAGGTTTTCGGAGTTACCGGGAATGTACCGGGAATGACGAATGGGTTCCGGGAGTTCACCGGAGGGGGGCAACCCACTCCGGGGAAGCCCATAGGCATTTGGGGGGGGTCACACCAGCCCTTAGTGGGCTGGTGGGACAGCCCACCAATCCCCTATGCGCCAAGAGAGAAAAAAATCAAAGGAAAGAAAAAAAAAAGGAAGAAGTGGGAAGGGGGAAGGACTCCCTTCCACCAAACCAAGTAGGACTCGGTTTGGGGGGGGGGAGAGTCCTCCCCCCTGGCTCGGCCGACCCCTTGGGGATCCCTTGGACCCCAAGGCAAGGTCCCCCTCCCTCCTCCTATATATATGGGGCTTTTAGGGCAGATTTGAGACGACTTTCTCACGGCTGCCCGACCACATACCTCCATAGTTTTTCCTCTAGATCGCGTTTCTGCGGAGCTCGGGCGGAGCCCTGCTGAGACGAGATCATCACCAACCTCCGGAGCGCCGTCACGCTGCCGGAGAACTCTTCTACCTCTCCGTCTCTCTTGCTGGATCAAGAAGGCCGAGATCATCGTCGAGCTGTACGTGTGCTGAACGCGGAGGTGTCGTCCGTTCGGTACTAGATCGTGGGACTGATCGCGGGATTGTTCGCGGGGCGGATCGAGGGACGTGAGGACGTTCCACTACATCAACCGCGTTCTCTAACGCTTCTACTGTACGATCTACAAGGGTACGTAGATCACTCATCCCCTCTCGTAGATGGACATCGCCATGATAGGTCTTCGTGCGCGTAGTAAAATTTTTGTTTCCCATGCGACGTTCCCCAACAGTGGCATCATGAGCTAGGTTCATGCGTAGATGTCTTCTCGAGTAGAACACAAAAGGTTTTGTGGGCGGTGATGTGCGTTTTGCTGCCCTCCTTAGTCTTTTCTTGATTCCGCGGTATTGTTGGATTGAAGCGGCTTGGACCGACATTACTCGTACGCTTACGAGAGACTGGTTTCATCGCTACGAGTAACCCCCTTTGCTCAAAGATGACTGGCAAGTGTCGGTTTCTCCAACTTTAGTTGAATCGGATTTGACCGAGGAGGTCCTTGGATGAGGTGAAATAGCAACTCATATATCTCCGTTGTGGTGTTTGCGTAAGTAAGATGCGATCCTACTAGATACCCTTGGTCACCACGTAAAACATGCAACAACAAAATTAGAGGACGTCTAACTTGTTTTTGCAGGGTATGATTGTGATGTGATATGGCCAACGATGTGATGTGATATATTGGATGTATGAGATGATCATATTGTAATAGAAATATCGACTTGCATGTCGATGGTACGACAACCGGCAGGAGCCATAGGGTTGTCTTTTACACTAACGTTTGTGCTTGCAGATGCGTTTACTATTTTGCTAGGATGTAGCTTTAGTAGTAATAAGCATAAGTAGCACGACAACCCCGATGGCAACATGTTGATGGATGATCATGGTGTGGCGCCGGTGACAAGAAGATCGTGCCGGTGCTTTGGTGATGGAGATCAAGAAGCACGTGATGATGGCCATATCATGTCACTTATGAATTGCATGTGATGTTAATCCTTTTTTTGCACCTTATTTTGCTTAGAACGACGGTAGCATTATGAGGTGATCTCTCACTAAAATTTCAAGACGAAATTGTGTTCTCCCCGACTGTGCACCGTTGCTACAGTTCGTCGTTTCGAGACACCATGTGATGATCGGGTGTGATAGACTCAACGTTCACATACAACGGGTGCAAAACAGTTACGCACGCGGAACACTCGGGTTAAGCTTGACGAGCCTAGCATGTGCAGACATGGCCTCGGAACACATGAGACCGAAAGGTCGATCATGAATCATATAGTTGATATGATTAGCATAGGGATGCTTACCACTGAAACTATACTCAACTCACGTGATGATCGGACTTGGGATAGTGTAAGTGGATCATGAACCACTCAAATGACTAGAGAGATGTACTTTTTGAGTGGGAGTTTAGCATATAATTTGATTAAGTTGAACTCTAATTATCTTGAACATAGTCTAAGTCCACTTTGAATATATTTGTGTTGTAGATCATGGCTCACGCATGTGTCATCCTGAATTTTAATACGTTCCTAGAGAAAGCTAAGTTGAAAGATGATGGAAGCAACTTTGTAGACTGGGCTCGTAATCTTAAGCTAATCTTACAAGCTGGAAAGAAGGATTATGTCCTTAATGCTGCGCTAGGAGATGAACCACCCGCTACGGCTGATCAGGATGTTAAGAACGCTTGGTTAGCACGTAAGGAGGACTACTCAATAGTTCAATGTGCAGTCTTGTATGGCTTAGAACCGGGACTTCAACGTCGCTTTGAGCGTCATGGAGCATTTGAGATGTTCCAGGAGTTGAAGTTTATCTTTCAGAAGAACGCCCGGATCGAGAGGTATGAGACCTCCGATAAATTCTATGCTTGCAAGATGGAGGAAAACTCGTCTGTCAGTGAACATGTGCTCAAAATGTCTGGGTACTCAAACCGTCTAGCTGAACTGGGGATTGAACTCCCGCAAGAAGCTACCACTGACAGAATCCTTCAATCACTGTCGCCAAGCTATAAAGGCTTTGTGTTGAACTACAACATGCAAGGGATGAACAAGTCTCCCGGCGAGTTGTTTGCGATGCTGAAAGTCGCAGAGTCTGAACTCCGTAAAGAGCATCAAGTGTTGATGGTGAGCAAGACCACTAGTTTCAAGAGAAACGACAAAGGCAAGAAGGGCAATTCGAAGAAGAGCGGCAAGCCTGTTGCCAATCCACCGAAGAAACCCAAGGCTCGACCTAAGCCTGAAACAGAGTGCTTCTATTGCAAGGGTATGGGTCACTGGAAGCGCAATTGCCCCAAGTATCTGGCAGATAAGAAGGCGGGAAAAGAAAAATCAGGTATATTTGATATACATGTTATTGATGTGTACTTAACCGGCTCTCGTAGTAATGCCTGGGTATTCGATACCGGTTCTGTTGCTCACATTTGCAACTCGAAGCAGGAACTGCGGAATAGACGAAGGCTGGCGAAAGACGAAGTGACGATGCGCGTAGGAAACGGTTCCAAGGTTGATGCAATCGCCGTCGGCACAGTGTCACTTCAACTACCATCGGGATTAGTGATGAACTTAAATCATTGTTATTTAGTGCCTGCGTTGAGCATGAACATTATATCTGGATCTTGTTTATTGCGAGACGGTTACTCTTTTAAGTCTGAGAATAATGGTTGTTCTGTTTCTATTAGTAACATCTTTTATGGTCATGCACCGAATGTGAGAGGATTGTTCATATTGAATCTTGATAGAGATACGCATATACATAACATTGAGACCAAAAGAGTTAGAGTAAACAATGATAGCGCCATATTTTTGTGGCACTTCCGCTTGGGTCATATTGGTGTAAAGCGCATGAAGAAACTCCATGCTGATGGACTTTTGGAGTCACTTGACTTTGATTCACTTGACACGTGCGAACCATGCCTCATGGGCAAGATGACTAAGACTCCGTTCTCCGGAACAATGGAGCGTGCAAGTGACTTGTTGGAAATCATACATACCGATGTGTGTGGTCCAATGAGCGTGGAGGTACGCGGCGGATATCGTTATTTTCTCACCTTCACTGACGATTTAAGTAGATATGGTTATGTCTACTTGATGAAGCACAAGTCTGAAACATTTGAAAAGTTCAAGCAATTTCAGAGTGAAGTGGAAAATCATCGTAACAAGAAGATCAAGTTCCTACGGTCTGATCGTGGGGGTGAATATCTGAGTTTCGAGTTTGGTACTCACTTAAGACAATGTGGAATTGTTTCGCAGTTAACACCGCCTGGAACACCACAGCGTAATGGTGTGTCCGAACGTCGTAATCGTACTTTGTTAGAGATGGTGCGATATATGATGTCTCTTACTGATTTGCCGTTATCATTTTGGGGTTATGCATTAGAAACAGCTGCATTCACTTTAAATAGGGCACCATCGAAATCCGTTGAGATGACACCATACGAACTGTGGTATGGCAAAAGGCCAAAGTTGTCGTTTCTTAAAGTTTGGGGATGTGATGCTTATGTCAAAAAGCTTCAGCCTGAAAAGCTGGAACCCAAAGCGGAAAAGTGCGTCTTCATAGGTTACCCAAAAGAGACAGTTGGGTACACCTTCTATCTCAAATCCTAGGGCAAAGTGTTTGTTGCTAAGAACGAAACTTTTCTCGAGAAGGAGTTTCTCTCGAGAGAATTGAGTGGGAGGAACATAGAACTTGACGAGGTTGTCGAACCTCTCATCCCTCTGGATGGTGGCGCAGGGCAAGGGGAAACCTCTGTCATTGCGACGCCGGTTGAGGAGGAAGTTAATGATGATGATCATGAAACTCCAGTTCAAGTTTCTGTTGAACCACGCAGGTCGACGAGATCACGCGCTGCTCCAGAGTGGTACGGTAATCCCGTCTTATCAATCATGTTGTTAGACAACAATGAACCTGCAAATTATGAAGAAGCAATGGTGGGCCCAGATTCCAACAAATGGCTAGAAGCCATGAAATCCGAGATAGGATCCATGTATGAGAACAAAGTGTGGACTTTGGAGATGCTGCCTGAGGGCCGCAAGGCTATTCAGAACAAATGGATCTTTAAGAAGAAGACGGACGCTGACGGTAATGTGACCGTTTATAAAGCTCGACTTGTGGCAAAGGGTTTTTCACAAGTTCCAGGAATTGACTACGATGAGACTTCCTCTCCCGTAGCGATGCTTAAGTCCGTCAGAATCATGTTAGCAATAGCTGCATTTTTCGATTATGAAATCTGGCAGATGGATGTCAAAACGGTGTTCCTTAACGGTTTCCTTAAGGAAGAGTTGTATATGATGCAACCCGAAGGTTTTGTCGATCCTAAAAATGTTGACAAGGTGTGCAAGCTCCAGCGATCCATTTATGGACTGGTGCAAGCATCTCGGAGTTGGAACAAACGCTTTGATGAGGTGATCAAAGCATTTGGGTTTATACAAGTGGTTGGAGAATCTTGTATTTACAAGAAAGTGAGTGGGAGCTCTGTGGCGTTTCTAATATTATATGTGGATGACATATTACTGATTGGAAACAACGTAGAGCTTTTGGAGAGCATAAAGGGTTACTTGAATAAAAGTTTCTCTATGAAGGACCTAGGAGAAGCTGCTTACATTCTAGGCATTAAGATCTATAGGGATAGATCAAAACGCCTGATAGGACTTTCACAAAGCACATACCTTGATAAAGTTTTGAAGAGGTTCAAAATGGAACAGTCCAAGAAAGGGTTCTTGCCAGTGTTACAAGGTACGAGATTGAGTAAGACTCAGTGCCCAGCAACTGATGAAGATAGAGAGCATATGCGCTCCGTCCCCTATGCTTCAGCCATAGGCTCTGTCATGTATGCAATGCTGTGCACTAGACCGGATGTTAGCCTGGCCATAAGTATGGCAGGTAGGTTCCAGAGTAATCCAGGAGTGGATCACTGGACGGCGGTCAAGAATATCCTGAAGTACCTGAAAAGGACTAAGGAGATGTTTCTCGTGTATGGAGGTGACGAAGAGCTCGTCGTAAAAGGTTACGTCGATGCAAGCTTTGACACAGATCCGGACGACTCTAAGTCACAAACCGGATACGTATTTATTCTTAATGGGGGTGCAGTAAGCTGGTGCAGTTCCAAGCAAAGCGTCGTAGCAGATTCTACATGTGAAGCGCAGTACATGGCTGCCTCGGAGGCGGCTAAGGAGGGTGTCTGGATGAAGCAGTTCATGACGGATCTTGGAGTGGTGCCAAGTGCACTGGATCCAATAACCTTGTTCTGTGACAACACTGGTGCCATTGCCTTAGCAAAGGAACCAAGGTTTCACAACAAGACCAGACACATCAAACGACGCTTCAACCTCATCCGCGACTACGTCGAGGAGGAGGACGTAAATATATGCAAAGTGCACACGGATCTGAATGTAGCAGACCCACTGACTAAGTCTCTTCCACGGCCAAAACATGATCGACACCAGAACTGTATGGGTGTCAGATTTATTACAATGTAATTCACATGGTGATGTGAGGGCTAGATTATTGACTCTAGTGCAAGTGGGAGACTGTTGGAATTATGCCCTAGAGGCAATAATAAATGTATAGTTATTATTATAATTCCTGTATCAAGATAATAGTTTATTATCCATGCTATAATTGTATTGAATGAAGACTCATTTACATGTGTGGATACATAGACAAAACACCGTCCCTAGCATGCCTCTAGTTGGCTAGCCAGTTGATCGATGATAGTCAGTGTCTTCTGATTATGAACAAGGTGTTGTTGCTTGATAACTGGATCACGTCATTGGGAGAATCACGTGATGGACTAGACCCAAACTAATAGACGTAGCATGTCGATCGTGTCATTTTGTTGCTACTGTTTTCTGCGTGTCAAGTATTTATTCCTATGACCATGAGATCATATAACTCACTGACACCGGAGGAATGCTTTGTGTGTATCAAACGTCGCAATGTAACTGGATGACTATAAAGATGCTCTACAGGTATCTCCCAAAGTGTTAGTTGAGTTAGTATGGATCAAGACTGGGATTTGTCACTCCGTGTGACGGAGAGGTATCTCGGGGCCCACTCGGTAATACAACATCACACACAAGCCTTGCAAGCAATGTAACTTAGTGTAAGTTGCGGGATCTTGTATTACGGAACGAGTAAAGAGACTTGCCGGTAAACGAGGTTGAAATAGGTATACGGATACTGACGATCGAATCTCGGGCAAGTAACATACCGAAGGACAAAGGGAATGACATACGGGATTATACGAATCCTTGGCACTGAGGTTCAAACGATAAGATCTTCGTAGAATATGTAGGATCCAATATGGGCATCCAGGTCCCGCTGTTGGATATTGACCGAGGAGTCTCTCGGGTCATGTCTACATAGTTCTCGAACCCGCAGGGTCTGCACACTTAAGGTTCGACGTTGTTTTATGCGTATTTGAGTTATATGGTTGGTTACCGAATGTTGTTCGGAGTCCCGGATGAGATCACGGATGTCACGAGGGTTTCCGGAATAGTCCGGAAACGAAGATTGATATATAGGATGACCTCATTTGATTACCGGAAGGTTTTCGGAGTTACCGGGAATGTACCGGGAATGACGAATGGGTCCCGGGAGTTCACCGGAGGGGGGCAACCCACTCCGGGGAAGCCCATAGGCATTTGGGGGGGTCACACCAGCCCTTAGTGGGCTGGTGGGACAGCCCACCAATCCCCTATGCGCCAAGAGAGAAAAAAATCAAAGGAAAGAAAAAAAGGAAGAAGTGGGAAGGGGGAAGGACTCCCTCCCACCAAACCAAGTAGGACTCGGTTTGGGGGGGAGAGTCCTCCCCCCTGGCTCGGCCGACCCCTTGGGGATCCCTTGGACCCCAAGGCAAGGTCCTCCTCCCTCCTCCTATATATATGGGGCTTTTAGGGCAGATTTGAGACGACTTTCTCACGGCTGCCCGACCACATACCTCCATAGTTTTTCCTCTAGATCGCGTTTCTGCGGAGCTCGGGCGGAGCCCTGCTGAGACGAGATCATCACCAACCTCCGGAGCGCCGTCACGCTGCCGGAGAACTCTTCTACCTCTCCGTCTCTCTTGCTGGATCAAGAAGGCCGAGATCATCGTCGAGCTGTACGTGTGCTGAACGCGGAGGTGCCGTCCGTTCGGTACTAGATCGTGGGACTGATCGCGGGATTGTTCGCGGGGCGGATCGAGGGACGTGAGGACGTTCCACTACATCAACCGCGTTCTCTAACGCTTCTGCTGTACGATCTACAAGGGTACGTAGATCACTCATCCCCTCTCGTGGATGGACATCACCATGATAGGTCTTCGTGCGCGTAGGAAAATTTTTGTTTCCCATGCGACGTTCCCCAACACCCTCAACATGCTATAAAGAATCACTCCAAAGTTCCTATCCAGCGGAGAACATAAGAAGAAGTTGTTTGTAGGGTACGTAATAACCTCAAAGTTATTCTTTTCGATCAATCTTTCCAAGAGTTCGTACTAAGATAACAAGTTATCCTTTCCGATCGATCTATCAAGAGTTCATACTAAAATAACAACATAACAAATTCAGATTCATAATACTCAATCCAACACAAAGAACTTCAAGGAGCACACCAAGATTTCTACCGGAGAAATAGTATGAAAACATGCAATCAACCCCAATGCCTAGTTTACCACATTGTCACCTCGGGAATCCGCGAGTTGATGCCACAGCATATATCAAGTGAATCACTTGAATACACCAATGTCACTACGGGTATCCACATGCAAGACATATATTATGTGCTCTCAAACCTGAATACAAGATCCAGTATAACGAGATCGCAAAGTGAAAGATTCAATTCATCACAACAATAGCATGGGACAAACACCATATGATCCAACTATATTAACAAAGCCCGTGATATATCAAGATCATGAAATCTCAATAACACGAGAGAGAGAGAGAGAGAGAGATTAAACACATAGCTACTGGTACAAACCCTTATCCCTGAGGGTGGACTACTCCCTCCTCGTCATGGCCTCCGCCGGGATGATGAAGATGGCCACGGAGATTGATTCCCCTCTCCTTCAGGGTACTGGAACGTCTCCAAATTGTTTTTTTGCTGATACAGAGAGTTGCGGCGGCAAAACTTCACATCTAGGGTTATTTCTGGAGGTCTCTGTATTTATAGGATTTTTGGGTCAGTTTCACGCAAAGATGGGCCACAAGGAGAGAACAAGACACCATGGCGCGTCTTGGCGGGTTGTGCCCACCTCGTGGCTCTTCTAGCCCTCCAACTAAGCTTCTATTGTTTCATTTATTACAAAAATAATCAACAAAAAGTTTCGTTGCATTTGGAGATTTGATTTCTGCACAAAAAACAACAACACGGTAGTTCTGGTGAAAATAGTGGTAGTCTGGGTTACTTCTAAATAAATCAAGCAAAGTGCATTAAAACTATAAAAAAGTATTGTAAACATAGGTGAACATGGCATGAATACTTCATCAATTATCGATACGTTGGAGACGTATCAGCATCCCCAAGCTTAATTCCTACTTGTCCTCGAGTAGGTAAAGGATAAAAGAAATAATTTATGAAGTGTGAATGCTAGCATAGTGCATAAGTTTGATCAATGATAATTTCAACCACTTTTCCTAGCATCATAACATCAACTCTTTCTCATTAAACTCATCATGATAAAGTAGCAACCAATTCACATGTTATGGTTCAAACAATGTATTCTCTTCAAACTTAACAACCTATGTTCTTAGTCACCAAACAATTGCAATTCAACTTATTCTCAACATACTCAATCATCATATAGTCTTTTGATTGCTAGTACTCAAAGCATAATTTTAGAAAAAATGGCATCCATCGAACACACAGAAATATAGGGGCTAAATGTTTCGCCTTCCAACATACTTATCATAAAGATAATTGTCAACAATAATGAATCATGATCAAATATATTTGACTGGCCATATGTTCCTAGATCTTTCCCCACCACATGGTGCTTGCCAACTAATATATTGAGGTTGAAATAAGAAGTTGACTCAACATGAAAAGTAAATAACATTAAAGTAAATAGATTATCCATTCGCAGAGGGAAGCAGTGATTTGCATATGTGCTAGAGCTCATTGTTTAAAGTAGAGATAAATATAATTTTGGGAGGTGCACCCTTCCTGTCAAAGCTACGACCAAGAGTTATCGACATCTTCCATGTTAAACACATTAGCGGCGATTCCCAAGCGGTAACAGTAAAGGTTTACTCCCCCTCCACCAACAAACACACTCAACGGCTAGCTGAATCCACGGGTACCATCCATACCAACAACATTCCTGGGGGAGTTTTGTTTAGTTATTTGCATTTTTTTTATTTCGGGACTAGGAATCCCTATTACCGCCCCTCTCGTGCAAGGACGAGTGAATAAACACTCATCATGAGAATAACCGGCTTAACATGGAAGATACTGACCACCCCATGTCGCTCCATGAGCGGTCCAGGCACACAAAACATATGCTCATTTGAAATTTTAGAGGTTGCATATGCAAATTTACTTAGAACGGCAGGGTAATACCGCATATAGGTAGATATAGTGGACTCTCGTGGCAAGAAACTCGGTTTAAGGGCTTTTGGATGCACAAGTAGTATCTCTACTTGGGATGAAGTTTTGGCTAGCAAAAGGTTCTAAGCAAACACCACATGTTGGAGGATCCACAACTATATAACTTCTATGCAAATATACACAACCATAACTCATTACGTTGTCTTCCTTGTCCAACTTTAACTAATTTGCTCAAGTTTGAAAATAATTAATGGGTATTCACAATCATAGAAGATGTCCAAGGTAATATATTTATATGTGAAAGTTCTCTTCCTTATACCAATCATTCATGAATTGCTTGTATGATCAATATCATGATTGCCAAACTTCAATAGATTTTACTTTATAAACCAGAGGTGAAGCTACTCATAGGATATAAGTGAAGCTCGAGAGTAAGTAAACAATCAAGTAGATATGTGAGGGCTCTCTCTCTCTCTCAATAAATATTTTCAAATCTGAGTACTTCAGCAAGCAAAAGAAAAATAACACACCAAGAATAGCACATATCAAGTGGACAAATAAAAATTTAGGCTCAACATATGTTAACCGATAATAGTTGATGAAGAGAGGTAGGATGCGTAGCATAACCAAGCTTAGATGCTTGAAACTTCTTGAAATATTTACTTGAGGTGCCTTGGGCATACCCAAGATTGAGATTTTGTATCTTGTCCAATCCAGTCATATCACGGTTTCACCTATTCTAAAAAAAATTCATCCACACAAAACTCAAAAAGAACTCGTGAGATAGGTTAATACACATAAGAATAAATACACACTTCATGTACTTCCAAGACAAGGTGCATAATAATTTTTAAACATTAGGTACTGTATGCTATAATTTCCACAATTTATACCTATCAATATAAGCCATGAAAACTCTAGGATAAGTACATAACAAAACTATGACAACAATCTGTCCAAACAGAACAGTTTGTCGCAATCTATTAAAACAGTGTGCTTATGTAACTCAAACAATTATGAAAATTTAGGAAGTGATAAATAATTCATATGAAATTAATGTGTAAAAAACTTAGGAACTTTACACGTTCCAGTAAAATATGATAATTCAAATACTACAGCATAAGTTATTTTTTATACAACACACATAACACATGCAATTCAAGCATTCTAAAGGCAATTCTTGGAAGTTTTTATTGAAAAACAAGATTATAAGTAACATATAAAAGTGAAAAACAAAATAATATGATGCTCCAAAAAACAAAATAATATGATGCTCCAATCAAAACACATATCATGTGATGAATAAAAATATAGCTCCAAGTAAGATATACTAATAATGTTGGAGATGAAAGAGGGTATGTATTCCGGGGCATCCCCAAGCTTAGACGCTTGAGTCTTCCTTGGATATTACCTTGGGGATGCCTTGGTAATCCCCAAGCTTAGGTTCTTTCTGATCCTTATTTTCCTCATGCTGGCATCTCACCCAGAACTTGAAAACTTCAATCACACAAAACTTAACAGAACTTCGTGAGATGGGTTAGTATGATAAATATGGATCATTCACTTAGGTACTGTCATGACAAGATTCATAATTGTTATTACATAATACCTACTGTATTATATCATTCCCATAATCTATATCACTCAAAATAAGTTATGGAAACACTAAAACAAGCAAACTATGCACGCAAAAAAGAATCTGTGAGAATCAGAATAGTCTCTGAAGATCTGCATAAGAACCATATTTCCCTTACTCTAAAAATTCTGCAAAATTAGGAAAAGTTATAGAATTTGCATAAAAAAACTTCGTAAAAACTTCAGATTTTTTTGACGCTCCAGTAAAATCAGAGAAATTCTGCACTCGACGTAAAAGTTTATGTTTTCGCATAGAATCAAACAAGCAAGTATCCACACTATCCCAAAGTCTTTACTTGACACTTTATTGAAATAAAAGATGTAAAACATGATTAATGCATTAGCTTAATCATGGGAACACTCAAAAACAGAAAGTAAAAGTGTTGGGTTGTCTCCCAACAAGCGCTTTTCTTTAATGCGTTTTAGCTAGGCATGATGATTTCAATGATGATCGTATAGGAATAATAGTTGAAACATGCAAGAGAGCATCATAAATAATATGTCAAGCACATTCAAGTATAACCACTTCCTATGCATATGGATTTTGCAAGAAAACAATTTATTATAGCAAGAAACATCTTGCATAGGAAGGCAAAACAAGTACGACTTCAAAACTTTGAACACATAGGGAGGAAACTTGATATTATTGCAATTCCTACAAGCATATGTTCCTCCCTCTTAATAATTTTCAGTAGCATCATGCAGGAATTCAACAATATAACTATAACATACAACATTATTTTCATGATGCACAATCATAGGATTTTTATTACTACCCACATAAGCAAAATTCTTCTCGTTCATAGTTGTGACAACCCGAGACCGACGTTCAAGAAGATTCCCCCTTTATTCCGTTTTTGTCGTGTGATTATTTTTATTTGTCGCATCATCATCGCATCATGCACATCATCCGCATTGCATCGGCATCCTGTTGCCGCCAGTTTTCAAAACTTGCATCCGTTAGTAGTTGTCGGTTCTCTCCGTTCTCGTTGTTGCCCGTGTTGAGACCGACCACACACGCACGCGCCCTTGGCAACGTCAAACCCTGTTTTAAAAGTGTGTATAAAACTTTCTCTGATTGGGTTGAAACTTGGCGTGCGGTCGTATTTAGTTATAGGTAGGCCGCCTGCCAAATTTCGTCGCAATCGTAGTCCGTCTGGTACCCGAACGGTCGACCGTAGCGGCACCGTCTCCAGTCTATCGTCGGACGTTTTTCGGTGTTTTAAAATCGCGTTGCCGCGCCGCACCGTTTCCCTCTCTTCCCCGGCTAGCCTACTCTACACGGTCACTTAGCCGACCCCGCGTTCAAGTTCGTTCGATTCCGATCGCGTGGGCGAAAACGGGGCCGGATTCGGATAACACTAGCTCGTTTAGTCTATAAATAGAGACCTAGCCTCCAAACCCTAGCCGTCGCCTCGGGACCCGCGCCCCACCTACCCCCAGCCGCCGCACTCTCTCTCCTCTCTCCTCAGCGCCGCCGCCGGGCTTGCCGAGCCCGCAACCGGCCCGCCGAGCTCATCTGGCGAGCCACCGCCCGAGCCGACTACCTCCTCCTCCCGATTTGCAGCTCCCGCACCTCCCATGGCCGTCGTGCCTCCGGTCACGTGCGCCGCTCGCGCCTGTCGCCGGACCAGCCGGGAACGGAGTCCCATGTCCAGATCCGGAGAGCTCGCCGCCACCCGCGCCGGATCCCGCCGCCCTAGGTCGCTCCGCCTCCTCCCGTCGATCGCCAGCCGCCGCCAGAGCCGACAGGAGTCTGATCAAGATCGGATCCCGCCCCCGTTGACCCGAGCGAGCCCAATCCCACACGCTCATGCGAGGCCAGTCACCCTGACCGCGACCTGCTCCAGCCAGCGACTAGGCCGGCCTCCACAACGCCCCGCGGCCCAGCCTTGCCTCCCACGCCAGGCCCAGCTGCGCTTCTCCCTCGGCCCAAGCCGCCGCCAGATCGCCTCGGCCCAACTCCTCTCCTCGAGCCGGCCCCAAGGCCCTAAGGTGAGCCTTCCCCCTGAGCCCACTATTCCTCGCCCAGGCGTATAATAGCTATGCTGCGCCTCTCAGTCCGGCTCGTTTAGTATTTAGGATATTATCTGCGATTTAATATATTTCAGGATTATGTTAGATATTTCAAACGCCCAAAATTAATTAACCGAGCGTCGGATCACAACGATTTAAATATGGATCTTGTGTATTTTTTTCGCGTAGATTCATATTTTATAACTTGCATGCATGTTTTGAATAGTTTGACCCGTCGAATGCCTAGTTTTGCGTGTTGTCCCAATAGGTTAATTGCCCCGTATTTATTTTCGCGCGTGTCCGGATTGCTCAAACCCCGTAGTTTAAATGCTCATGTTTTTAGGGACCTTTTTCCATGTATTTTAGAGTAGTTGTTTGTATTTTTGCATGTAGGATTCCGTAGCTAGTTTGCTATATCGTGTTTAGGACATATTCTCGCATATATGTGTGGCGATATTTTTGTGTTGCAACCCCACATGTTATATATGTTTACGGGGTAGAAAAATCCATAGAATTTAACTGTATATTTAATTTTAGCTTTTGAGCAAGTTAGTGTGCGTGATATTTTGCAATGTTGCCCTTTTGTTTATTTTGTGGGATTTAATCCGTGCATGATATGAATTAGCTTTGAACTAGAGATATGCCCTTGGATGTGTAGACTAGCCCGAGGTAATTTTGGTTGTAATAGAAATCCATGTTTAGGTGTGGTTTCCTTGCTCTCAACTTGCTACTCCCTCCGTTCCTAAATATAAGACCTTTTAGAGATTGCATTATAAACTACATACGGCTGTACATAGACATATTCTAGAGTGTAGATTCACTCATTTTGCTCCGTATGTAGCTTTCTAATAAAATCTCTAAAAGGTCTTATATTTTGGAACGGAGGGAGTAGAAAATAGTGTTGTTTTGTAGATGCTGGAATATTTCTAAGTCTGAAATCTGTTATATTTTGTTGCTATCTTGTCATGATTTTATCTGGTGATCTGTAGCTCTTTTGAGGTTGGTGCAATGGAGTTAGTTGTAGAATTTAGGATTATCTAGCATGCTGTCAATTTTCATTCCATTTGGAGTCCTGTAGCTTATGGTTTTGCTGCTGTCAATATGCCTTCAGATCGCAAACTGCACTGTCATAAACTGTTATTTTCACTAAGTCTGAAACTGTGTGTGACATGCCATTTTGTGAGTTCTTTTCCTAGTGATCCATGCTTCCATGCTAGGTGTTATTAGTTGTATGTTGTAGTGCATCTTTCCCTCTACTGTCTCATTCCTTGGTTGATCATATTGGAATTATGTACCTCGTAGTTGTGGGGTGTAGAAATTGCTATTTGGCTGATTTTGGCAGATTGTTGTGATTTCTTGTTTAGCTCGTAGTTGTTGAACCGTTGCTCCGTTTTGATCGTGTCCTATATGAAACTTTCTTAGAATCTCGTGTAGTTTCATATTATCTTGCTGGTTGTATGTTTTGAGATGCTTGTGGCTGTCGTTGCACAGATATTGCATTCATGCCATCATATCTTGCGGTGTTTCTTTCTTTTGAACCGTAGCTCTGTTGGAGATGTTCTCTATGTGTAAATTGATTGTAACGACTCGTAGAATCACGTGAACCTATTTATTTTGCTGTTTAACAAATATTTAAACATGTTAATTCAGATCTGGACAGAATTATAAATTAACGTATGGGGTCATCTCGGAGATGTTATATGTCATTTCCGACCTCATTTAAAATGCCTAGATATGTAGATTAATTACGCTTCACCTCTTGCCATGTTTAACCACATTTAATATTGTCGTGTACCTAATCGGGACGGAACCAAATAATCCGTATGTGGAGTTTCGTCAATATGCAACTTGTTGCATATTGAACTTCACTTAATGTGTAGTGTTTGATTGTTGTGAATTGACATGCCATGTCTTGCATATATTCATCTGATCATGCATCATATGTGGATTGCATATTGTTCAGCATGTGTCGTGGTGATTATATGTGTTGATGCTTGTTTCCGGTTTGCTTCGTCTCGGTTGAGTTCCGCAAGCGTGTCGGATAGTGAGGACACGTTCGACTACATCGGTTCGTCTGCTTCATGGAGTCGTTCTTCTTCCAAGCGGGATCTCAATCAAGATGACCATTTCCCCAAATACCATTAATACCATTACCATGCTAGTTTTGCAGCTTCTATCATTATGTCTCGCTGCCCACCACATGTTAAATATAAGACTCCCAACATTGCCATGAAAACCTTCAACCTGATCACAACCTAGCAAACCACTGATTGGCTATGTTACCGCTTGCTTAACTATGTGTTAGCATTGCTAGTTGCAGGTGCAGTTGCTTCCATGTGATAACATGGGTTCCTTGTTATATCACCCTATTAAATGCTATTTAATTTAATGCACCTATATACTTGGTAAAAGGTGGAAGGCTTGGCCTTTCTAGCCTGGTGTTTTGTTCCACCTTTGCCCCTTTAGTTTCGGCTACCAGTGTTATGTTCCATAATTGAGCGCTCCTAACACGATCGGGGTTGTTATGGGGACCCCCTTGATAATCCGTTTTAGATTAAAGTTGGTCTGGCAAGGCCCAACATTGGTACTACATTTTCCCAACATAATACTTTTGTTAATACAGAAAGCATAGGGCGTCATGAACCCAAGGAGTAATTTTACATAATACAGGGAGGGCCAGTGCTGATGGTGCTAGTCCAAAACAAAGCACTGTGCGGGGCCAACCCAGGGCAACTTGGGTGATTTCTATCAGGCCACCGTACGCGTAGCTTATCCGTCGTGTCGTGAGAAAGAGATACTTAGCTCCTATCGGGATCGTTGACACGCCGGGCAGCCTTGCTGGATTAGTTTTACCTTTGACGAATGTCTTGTGCATCGGGATTCCGGTGATGCTTTGGGTAATCTCAGAGTTGAGGTTTTCTACTAAGGAGTCCGACGAGATCGCGAGTTTCGTGATCGAGGATTTATGTGCGGCTTGTGGTAATTTGTGATGGACTAGTTGGAGCAACCCTGCAGGGTGAAATCTTTCGGAAAGCCGTGCCCGCGGTTATGTGGCAACATGGAAACTTTGTTTAACGCTGGTTCTAGATAACTTGAAGTTAACCTAACTAAAATATGCCAACTGAGTGCATAACCGTGACTGTCTCTTTCGTGAGTTCCTTCTCCGATCGAGGACATGATGGGGTTATGTTTGACATAAGTAGATGTTCATGATCATTCATTTGATCACCAGTAGTTCACGTCCGCTATGCGTAGATCATCCCCCTCTTATTCTTGTACTCGTAAGTTAGCCACATCACATATGCTTAGTCGCTTGCTGCAGCCTCACCCCTTAACCATACCTCACCCATTAAGTTTTGCCAGTCTTGATACCTTTGGAAATGAGATTGCTGAGTCCCCTGTGGCTCACAGATTACTACAACTCTAGTTGCAGGTACATGTAAAGGTTACTTGACGCGAGCACGTTGATTGTTCATTTGGAGTTGCTTCCTCTTCTTCTTCATCGATCTAGGATGGGTTCCAGGCCGGCAGCCTAGGATAGCAAGGATGGACGTATTTTTCTTTTCTCGTTTGTTTTCGTCCGTACTCGGACCCTGCTCTTATTCATGATGTTTACATATTGTACCGATATTACTCTGATGTAGCTTGTGGCGAGTGTAAGCCAATTCCATATATCTCATCTTTTCAGTACATGTATTTGTAACGATATCCATTCTTGTGAAACGACAAGATGCGCTTCTATCTCTGTCGAGGCCTTCGTGCAAAAATAAGGATATGATCGCATCTACGGCGTTACAAGTTGGTATCAGAGCAGTACCGACCTAGGAGCCCCCTTGATTGATCAAACTTGGCCTAGTTGAGTCTAGTCAAAAACTATTTTGAGTCTTTGTATATCGGAGAGTAGGATTCTTTTTCTCCTCTTCTATGCTCTGGTGAGGAATGTGGATGTAATAATTTTAATTCTACTCCTCTTCAATATGATGTCGCGGGTATTTAGGATCACGCGGATATTTTTAGGATCACGGCCCAACTCCTCTCCTCGAGCCGGACCGAAGGCTCCAAGGTGAGCCTTCCCCCCGAGCCCACTATTCCTCGCCCACGCGTCTAATAGCTATACTGCGCCTCTCAGTTCGGCCCGTTTAGTATTTAGGATATTATCTGCGATTTAATATATTTCAGGATTATGTTAGATATTTCAAACGCTCGTAATTAATTAACCGAGCGTCGGATCACAACGATTTAAATATGGATCTTGTGTAGTTTTTCGCTTAGATTCATATTTTGTAACTTACATGCATGTTTGGAATAGTTTGACCCGTCGAATGCCTAGTTTTGCGTACTGTCCCAATAGGTTAATTGCCCCATATTTATTTTCGCGCGTGTCCGGATTGCTCAAACCCCGTAGTTTAAATGCTCATGTTTTTAGGGACCTTTTTTCATGTATTTTAGAGTAGTTGTTTGTATTTTTGCATGTAGGATTCCGTAGCTAGTTTGCTATATCGTGTTTACGACATATTCTCGCATATACGTGTGGCGATATTTTTGTGTTGCAACCCCACATGTTATATATGTTTTCAGGGTAGAAAAATCCATAGAATTTAACTATGCATTTAGTTTTGGCTTTTGAGCAAGTTTGTGATATTTTTCCATGTTTCCCTTTTGTTTATTTTGTGGAATTTAATCCGTGTATGATATGAATTAGTTTTGAACTAGAGATATGCCCTTCGATGTGTAGACTAGCTCCTGGTAATTTTGGTTGCAATAGAAATCCATATTTAGGTGTGGTTTGCTTACTCTCAACTTGCTAGAAAATAGTGTTGTTTTGGAGATTCTGAAATATTTCTAAGTCTGAAATCTGTTATATTTTGTTGTTGTCTTGTCATGATTTTATCTGGTGATCTGTAGTTCTTTTGAGGTTGGTGCAATGGAGTTAGTTGTAGACTTTAGGATTCTCTAGCATGCTGTTACTTTTCATGACATTTGGAGTCCTGTAGCTTATGGTTTTGCTGTTGTTGCCTTCAGATAGAAAACTTCACTGTCATAAACTGTTATTTTCACTAAGTCTGAAACTGTGTGTGACATGCCATTTTGTGAGTTTTTTACTAGAGATCCATGCTTCCATGCTAGGTGTTATTAGTTGTATGTTGTAGTGCATATTTCCCTCTACTATCTCATGCCTTGGTTGAGCATATTGGAATTATGTAGCTCGTAGTTTTGGTGTGTAGAAAATGCTATGTGGCTAATTTTGGCAGATTGTAGTGATTTCTTGTTTAGCTCATAGTTGTTGAACCGTTGCTCCGTTTTGATCGTGTCCTATATGAAACTTTCTTAGAATCTCGTGTAGTTTCATATTATCTTGCTGGTTGTATTTTTTAGATGCTTGTGACTGTCGTCGCACACATATTGCATTCATGCCATCATATCTTGCGGTGTTTGTATCTTTTGAACCGTAGCTCCGTTGGAGATGTTCTCTATGTGTAAATTGATTGTAACGATGCGTAGAATCCCGTGAACCTATTTATTTTGCTGTTTAACAAGTATTTAAACATGTTAATTCAGATCTGGACAGAATTATAAATTAACGTATGGGGTCATCTCGGAGATGCTATATGTCATTTCCGACCTCATTTAAAATACCTAGATAGGTAGATTAATTACGCTTCACCTCTTGCCATGTTTAACCACATTTAATATTGTCGTGTACCTAATCGGGATAGAACCAAATAATCCGTATGTGGAGTTTCGTCAATAGGAAACTCGTTGCATATTGAACTTCACTTAATGTGTAGTGTTTGATTGTTGTGAATTGACATGCCATGTCTTGCATATATTCATCTGATCATGCATCATATGTGGATTGCATCTTGTCGTGCATGTGCCGTGGTGATTATATGTGTTGATGCATGTTTCCGGTTTGCTTTGTCTCGATAGAGTTCCGCAAGCGTGTCGGATAGTGAGGACCCGTTCGACTACATCGGTTCGTCTGCTTCACGGAGTCGTTCTTTTTCCAAGCGGGATCTCAGGCAAAATGACCATTTCCCCAGATACCATTATTATCATTGCCATGCTAGTTTTGCAGCTTCTATCGTTATGTCTCGCTGCCCACCATCTGTTAAATATAAGCTTCCGAACATTGCCATGAAAACCTTAAACCTGATCACAACCTAGCAAACCAGTGATTGGCTACGTTACCGCTTGCTTAACTATGTGTTAGCGTTGCTAGTTGCAGGTGCAGTTGCTTCCATGTGATAACATGGGTTCCTTGTTATATCACCATTTTAAATGCTATTTAATTTAATGCACATATATACTTGGTAAAAGGTGGAAGGCTTAGCTTTTCTAGCCTGGTGTTTTGTTCCACCTTTGCCCCCTTAGTTTCGGCTACCGGTGTTATGTTCCATAATTGAGCGCTCCTAACACGATCGGGGTTGTTATGGGGACCCCCTTGATAATTCGTTTTAGATTAAAGCTGGTCTGGCAAGGCCCAACATTGGTACTACATTTTCCCAACATAATAATTTTGTTAATACTGAAAACATAGGGCGTCATGAACCCGAGGAGTAATTTCACATAATACAGGGAGGGCTAGTGCTGATGGTGCTGGTCCAGAACAAAGGACTGTGCGGGGCCAACCTAGGGCAACTTGGGTGATTTCTATCAGGCCACCGTATGCGTAGCTTATCGGTCGTGTCCTGAGAACAAGATACGCGGCTCCTATCGGGACCGTCGACACGTCGGGGGGCCTTGCTGGATTAGTTTTACCTTTGACGAATGTCTTATGCATCGGGATTCCGGTGTTGCTTTGGGTAATCTCAGAGTTGAGGTTTTCCACTAAGGAGTCCGACGAGATCGCGAGTTTCGTGATCGAGGATTTCTATGCGGCTTGTGGTAATTTGTGAAGGATTAGTTGGAGCACCCCTGCAGGGTTAAATCTTTCGGAAAGACCTGCCCGCGGTTATGTGGCAACGTAGATACTTTGTTTAACACTGGTTCTAGATAACTAGAAGTTAACTTAACTAAAATATGCCAACTGAGTGCGTAACCGTGACTATCTCTTTCATGAGTTCCTTCTCCATTCGAGGACACGGTGGGGTTATGTTTGACGTAAGTAGGTGTTCAGGATCATTCATTTGATCACCAGTAGTTCACGTCCGCTATGCGTAGATCATCCCCCTCTTATTCTTATACTCGTAAGTTAGCCACCTCACATATGCTTAGTCGTATGTTGTAGCCTCACCCCTTAACTATAAGCTTTGCTAGTCTTGATACCTTTGGAAATGAGATTGCTGAGTCCCCTGTGGCTCACAGATTACTACAACACCAGTTGTAGGTACAGGTAAAGGTTACTTGACACGAGCGCGTTGATTGTACATTTGGAGTTGCTACCTCTTCTTCTTCATCGATCTAGGATGGGTTCCAGGCCGATAGCCTGGGATAGCAAGGATGGACGTCGTTTTCTTTTCTCGTTTGTTTTCGTCCATAGTCGGGCCCTACTCTTCTTCATGATGTTTACATATTGTAATGATGTGACTCTGATGTAGCTTGTGGCGAGTGTAAGCCAATTCCATATATCTCATCTTTTCAGTACATGTACTTGTAACGATATCCATTCTTGCGAAACGACGAGGTGCGCTTCTATCCCTGTCGAGGCCTTCATGCCAAAATAAGGATAGGATCACATCTAGGGCGTTAAAATAGTAGTGGGAGAAAATACAACAAAATAGCTATCATGAGATACTTGATTGATATAATCCAAATGAAAAATAAAATCATGATGGCATGCTTCATATTTATAATTATTCTTTATATATCAAGTGAATCGCTTGAATACCCCAATGTCACTACGGGTGTCCACATGCAATACATATATTATGTGCTCTCAATCCTGAATACTCAATACAATATAATGAGATCCTAAAGTGAAAGATTCAATTCATCACAATAGTTGCATGGGACAAACATCATATGATCCAACTATATTAACAAAGCCCGTGATATATCAAGATTATGACATCTAAAGAACACGAGAGGGAGATTAAACACATAGCTACTGGTACACACCCTCAGCCCCGAGGGTGGACTACTCCCTCCTCGTCATGGCCTCCGCCGGGATGATGAAGATGGGCACTCGAGATGGATTCCCCCCTCCCGCACGGTACTGGAACATCTCCAGATTGTTTTTTCGTCGATATAGAGAGTTTCAACGGCAGAACTTCTCATCTAGGGTTGTTTCTGAAGGTGTCCGTATTTATATGTTTTGGGGCGTCAGTTTCACGCGAAGATGGGCCACGAGGAGAGCACATGACTCCAGGGAATGCATGGAGCCTCTCACACACCCTGGTGGCTTGTGCCCACCTCGTGGCTCTTATGGGCATCCAACGATGCTTCTAGTGCCTCTTTTATTCCAAAAAAAAACGTCAGAAAGTTTCGTTGCATTTGGAGAACTTTGATTGCTGCGCAAAAAACAACAACACGGTAGTTCTGGTGAAAACAGCGTCAGTCTGGGTTAGTTCTAAATAAATCATGCAAAGTGAATCAAAACCATAAAAAAAGTATTCTAAACATAGGTGAATATGTCATGAATACTTCATAAATTATTGATACGTTGAAGACGTATCAGGTATTTTCTCATAGAGGTCATGTTTCCAGACTACTCAGGGAACAATGCCCTATGAATGTATATCGACTTCATAAAGGAATGGGATGCAGGGTACAGCTGGGGGTCTGTTGGCCTCGCCTACCTATATCGTTCGGTAAGAGAATATCACACTGTTTTTTATTGGCGCATGCTGCTTTAAATTATGTCATATGAACCTCAATACGTGTTTTCTAGCTTGATGCAATCCAGAGGACGAAAGAAAAATCTGTTATGTGTGGATGTGCTTGGCCCTCTCCATTTGGATGTGGGAGCGAATCCTGGTGGGGCGTCCGGAGAAGCTAGCATAGTGGGAATGGACTAACTATGGCGAAGATGACGAGAAGCTCGATACCCGACCGTTGCGTACGCTTTGGACGTGGTGGGTGTCTACACGGGCACATCCAAGGTTTTGTACAAGGTCTTCACCAACGAGCTTGATGGTCTGACGGCTTTCCAGGTATATGAACTAGATTCTGAATATTTTCAACGGTATTTTCACATGAGTTTACCAAAAAAATTGTACTAGGTTAATTGGTGGTCATATGATGAAAGAGAGTGGGGGTTTGAGCTGAACGTGATGTGCAGGCATGACAGGCTTCTCTCGCGGTGCATCATGCCCATGATTTGTGTCTATGTCGTCAAGTACCACTTGCCACATCGCGTTGCCACGCAACTTGGTAGGGCGCAACGTACCCCACTGGGCCACCAAACCAACACCGATGGCTCCGACCTACACTTATGAGTGCAATGTTCTCTATTTCCGTGTTTTTCTTTTGATGTTTTACATTCTTTCTTATGCCTTGCAGGATGAGCAGGCAAAAGAATCGGTCGATCATAGACTGGGGAGAGCCAAACGACCAATACGTGCGGGAATGGAATGAGTGGAAAACTCGCAAAGATACAAAGGTAAAAGTTCTCGACTGGGATGACTATGGGAATCACCTACGGTGGTACAACGATGGCATCAAGCATTGTGTGAGCCTAAAGCCCCAAGGGACGATAGTAGATGCCGAAGAACTGTACGATGACGGCTCCAAGAATGAAGCCTACCATGACTGCATCAGAGAGCTACAAGGCGGATTTAGGGTGTATGCACCCCTCATGAACATAATAGTAAGTTGTGTTCATGTGTTTTCAACCTGCGGTTGAATGATATCTACTTTAGTGATTGTGACTCATTTATTCTCTTGCAGTCTTCGGAGCTCAACAAAAGCATTTTTGAAGGCTCGGATGCGCTAAGTTCTATCCCCCAGACTCGAGAAAGTGAGAAGAAGTTGAGGGGACGATGAAAGTAACATCAAGCCTCTTACAATTACATTCTTTCTTGTGTTCATTTTCATTTCTAACTATAAACTTGATCCATATTATATTCTTGTTTCATTCTAATTGCAGAAATTCGTCAACAAATCTCGCAAGCTGGTGGGCCTCCTTGGATGCGCTAGCTCTGCTGATGCTTATGCTCCTGCAACCCCGATGCATCTCGCTTCATCGAGCCATGCTGCCTCGTCGTATAGGGTGGTTGGGGAGGATGAGGAGGAGGACGATGAGGACGAAGGTGAAGATGAAGAAAACGACGAGGAGAGAAAAGAAGAAGAACATGAGGAAGAACAGGAATAGAGCGATGAGCAGGAGTACGACAATGATGACGGACCTCAACCAACTCAGACCACCCAAGACAAGAAGAGGGGAAAACAACCGAAGAAGGATTGGGCAAGTCCATCCCTATTTCAGAAATCGTGTCCTCGTCTCCGCAAGAAGAAGATGGGTGAGACCCATTCAAAGAACGACGAGGACCGTACTTTCAAGAGGGGAAGGAGTAAGTGAAGTTGTTGTCGTTGAGCTAGTTAAACTATTTATGTTGGCTTCGTGAAACTATTTGGTATTTGTTAAATTATTTGCTATGTGAAACTATTTGCTACTATTTGAATGTGTGCTATGTTTCTTAGTTGAACTATTATTCGTATCGAGGTGTGATAGATGTTATATTGTGTTGATCTACATATTTTTTGTTTTTAAGACTACAATATTGGCGTGCCAAAAAAATCAAACCGACAAAATACAAGTTGTGGGAAAAAATTAACTATAATCACACCCTACCGCCAAGGTACATGGCGATAGGTTGTGTAACCCTACCTCATAAATTCTGCGAATCCAAGTGTGAGTACCAGAAACTGAAAATGTATACATCCTACCGCTGGAGACCTCGACAGTAGGTCGCAGACCCAGGCGGTAGGTCTGTCTCAGGTTAGCGCCAGGGCCGCTAAGGGCGTGCTTGGTTTCTCTGCTCGCATCTGCATCGCACTAGGCATGCAAAATCTAACCTGTTTGGTGTCCTGTGCGGTGTCCCTAGCATGGCCCAGCTGATGCAAAAGCAAGCCCCTCAGCCAGGCTGAGAGGAACGCAGGAATCGAGCGTTCCTGCGATGCAGCCTCCCGCGTGCACCTGCGCTTCCACTCCCAGGCGCCGCCGCCGCCGCCCTCTCCCACGCGTCGCCGCCGCCGCCCTCTCCCAGGCGCCGCCGCCGTCCTCCTCTCCCAGGCGCCGCCGCCGCCGTTCTCTCCCAGGCGCCGCCGCCGTCCTCCTCTGCCAGGCGCCGCCGCCGCCGTCCTCCTCTCCCAGGCGCCGCCGCCGCCCTCCTCTCCCAGGCGCCGCCGCCGTCCTCCTCTCCCAGGCGCCGCTGCCGTCCTGCCGTGGTCAAGTCGCTGCGCGCCGGATCCTACCGCCCTGCCCTGCCGATCTCCATTCCCCATCTGGTGCAGCCATCTCATGCATGTTCACCAAACACTCATCTCTTCTCATCTTCGCATCAAGTCAACCTGGCCATGCTCATCCTGGATCCCTCATGCGATGCAGCCAGAAGCTAACCAGGGAACCAAACACGCCCTAAGTAAACGGATCTTACCGTTAGCCTAGGACTTGACGTACGAATGAGCTTTTCGGCTCGGCCTGAAGCTCGTTCCAGCTCGGCCCAATATAGACCGGCTCGGTAGAATAATTGAACGGACCAAGATCTGAAAAGAGACCCGATTTGCGACCAAGCCGAGCCGAGTTTGGGTCGGTCCAGCTCGGTGACTCGCTTGTGGCCTAGCCCAATTTTCCATCCTAGTCACCAGGGCATTAGGTCACGAGAGCCACACGACCACTGCCCACACCAGCCGCCACCCACCAGTCTCTCTCTTTCCCTGCTCTGTGCCGCCTTGCCCTCGCCCCTCTCTCACCACGCCGCAAAACTGGATCAACGGCGACAAGCGACGCGGCGTTTCCTCGCCACACCGGCAGCAACGGACGATGCCATCTGTCCTCGCCGCAACGGACACAGACGGACGCACCTTCCGTGGTTTCTCGCCGAACGTGACGAGCAGGAGCAGGTACCTCCTTCCTTCCCAATCCTACCGTAGCTCTCTGATTCTGAATTAGTACATATGTGTTGGATCAATGGATGGATGGATTGATGCATGTATTTTAGCTAGTGCTAGATGGATGTCTAACTAGGATGCATCTGATCTAATGGATGGATGGTTAGATCGATGGATGGATGTATTTTAGCTAGTGCTAGTTGGATCGATTGCTGCATGTGTTGATGGATCGATTGCTGCATGTGTTGTGCGGTCATGTACATGTAGGTCTAGATGGATGGATGTGTTTCAGCTAGTGTTAGATGCAGGCATGCAGCAGAGCCGTATGGATGGATGGAGTTGTAGGGCAGAATGGATGTATTATGTATAGATCAAAATTTTCATTGATTCCATGTGTAATAAATTTTCTGCTGTTGATGATCTACTTGATGTAGCATAGCAGCTTGAAAAAAATATACTTGTTGGGAAAATTACATTGATTCCATGTGTAAGTAGTTTACCGCTGTTGATGATTGACCGTTTGTTATTTGCTTATGTGTGTAGAATTGGAGAGAATAATACTTGCCTTAGCATTGGATTGGTACAAGTTACACTTATATACAAGAGGTCCACTCACCCCCTAGAATGTAGGCACGCAGGCCATGATGTGGTTAGATCCTAGATTACAGGAGAATACAAATATACATGTACAAGTATTCTAACACCCCCCCTCAGCCGGAACTCCATTGGCAAGGACGTTGAGGCTGGACCAGAACTCATGAAAAACCGGTGATGGTAGTCCCTTTGTGAAGATATCAGTGTACTGAGAGGAGGATGGAACATGCAAGACGCAAACCTCGCCAAGTGCCACTCGATCTCGGACGACATATAGATTAGTCTCCATGTGCTTTGTGCGTTGGTGCTGCACTGGGTTGCATGCAAGGTAAGAGACACTGATGTTGTCGCAATATACAATGGTGGCACGGCGTGGTGGATGCTGGAGCTCTTGGAGGAGTTGGCGTGGCCAGCATGATTCGGCAACGCAGTTGGCAACACCGCGATACTCGACTTCAGCACTCGATCTGGAGACAGTGGGTTGCCTCTTGGAGGACCATGAAATGAGGTTGGAGCCCAGGAACACGCAGAACCCAGACATGGAGCAACGGGTGTCCGGGCATCCAGCCCAATCCACATCAGTGTAGGCAAGCAGATCGGAGGTAGATGATTTGTAGAGCTGAATGTCGTAGTGAGAGGTGCCATGAAGATACCGGAGGATGCGTTTGACGAGCTGCATGTGAATGTCATGGGGTTCATGCATGAACAAGCACACTTGTTGTACCGCATAGGAAATGTTGGGCCTCGTGAGAGTGAGGTATTGCAATGCACCGACTAAACTGCGATATTTGGTTGGTTTGGAGAGAACGTGACCCGTGGAGGAAGACAGCTTGGAGCTAGTATCAATATGGGTGGAAACCGGCTTACAATTTAGCATTTTGGCTCTCTCAAGAATCTCTAGGGTATACTGTTGTTGGCACAAGAATAGACTCGAGGAGTTGGGTGTGACATTAATCCCAAGAAAGTGGTGAAGGTCGCCCAAGTCGGACATGGAGAATTCGGACTTGAGGGGCGCAATAACGGAGTGAAGTGTGTGGGGTGAGTTTGCTGTGAGGATAATGTCATCTACATACACTAGGAGATAGGCGATGGTGGATGCACGATGACGAATGAATAATGATGAGTCGCATTGGGAGGCATGAAACCCGAGAGATAGCTGAAAATTCTTGAAGCGAAGGAACCACGTACGAGGTGCTTGTTTGAGTACATGGAGAAACTTATGAAGTAGACAACCATGATACGGATGGGAGGAGTCGACGAAGCCCGCCGGCTGGGAACAATAAACTGTCTCATGCAAATCACCGTGTAAGACGGCGTTCTTGACATTAAGTTGATGGATAGGCCAAGATTGTAAAGTGGCAAGACTCAGAACAACACGAATCATGGCAGGTTTGACCACTGGGCTGAATGGTTCATCATAGTCCACGCCTTCACATTGAGTGAAACCACGAACTATCCAGCAAGCTTTGTAACGAGCCAGAGAGCCGTCCACATTGAACTTATGCCGAAAAATCCATTTCCCCGTCACCATATTAACACCTGCAGGCTTAGGCACCAAAGACCAAGTAGAGTTGTTCATTAAAGCATTAAATTCCTCTAGCATTGCTTGGCGCCAATTGTGATCCTTAAGGGCAGATTTGTATGTGGGGGTGGCAAAATGGAGGCTGGAGAAGAGTCGACGATAAAGAGAAGCTTGGGCATGCAGAACCCAGCCTTAGAGCGAGTGTCCATGGGATGTGAGTTTTTGGTGGGTGTAAGGGGTGATGATGAGTTGATGAATATACTTCTCACCCCTCGTTGGTTATCCCAAGTGAAAGGTGGAGATGTAGTTAGCAGCAAGTTTCCCTTACACGGAGACTGTAAGGTTTATCGAACTAGGAGGACTCCGAGGATCAACAAGTAGGTGTCCGCTGCCCTGACGCTAGCAGAAGATATGGACCTGCACACACAACAAATAACTTTGCTCCTAACGAGTACAGAGAGGTTGTCAATCTCTCCGGCCTTGTAGTTTGCAAAGCATCAAAACACAAGCGGGAATAGTGATAGTGATTGCAACGGAAAAGTAAATAAAGCAGTAAATGGTGGAGGTGTAAGCAATGGTGGTAATATGGACCTGAGTCACATGATGTTCACTAGTGATGTCTCTCTCCCAAAAGACGATAAACAACTATCCTTGGGTAAACAAATTATAGTTGGTCAATTGATAAAATTATAAACGCACCGCAATGCTAATTATGCTACTTGGAAGTGAGAGGTTCAATAGTAATGAGAAGTACGCCAAGACAACTAGACCATTTATCCATCATCATCTACTTACCAATCATCCACCTTGAGATATCTATCTAGAACATCTCACTGGTATTAAGTTGCGAGCCCCACCTAAAGTGTAAACTCAAAGCAACAGACAACTGCATTAATGAACTATGCGTAAGGTAAACAATCCTTGCAACCGTGGTTACAAGCACCGTTGTTTTCTTCCTGGTGGGAACAACACATCCCCTAGTCTCATGTTTCTGTCACTCAAGCTAGACATTAGGGGGCATGAACCTATAATCATGTATAACGCTCCCTTTTGGAGTTACAATCTACTACTCGGCCAAAGCAATAAAGAGCAACGAGGAACATGCATGAATCACTAAATAACATAATATAAAAGGATAATCAAATATATAACTCATAACAATCTAAACATAATCTCATAATCCATCGGATCCCAGCAAACTGAGCATAGCAATAGCAGGAAAATTACATAGATGTCTTGATCATGTAAGGCAACTCACAAGGGCTAATCATTGAAGCACAAGATTGGAGAGAAGACATCACATAGCTATTGGTCATGGACTCATGGTCCAAGGAGGACTACTCACGGCACGTCCGGGAAGCGTCCATGGCGGTGGAGAAGCTTCCGGAGGTCAATTCTCCCTCCGACAGGGTGCCGGGAAGAGGTCTCCTGACCCTTCCGATCTCGGAAACGCGGCGGCGGCGGAACGATGGAGAAATTCGTGATTCTGGATATGCCTCAAGGGTTTCTAATCGGTGGGGTAAATATAGGCCAAAGGAGGGCGTCAGAGGAGGTGGGTGATACGTCTCAAACGTATGGACTTTTCCAAACACTTTTGCTATTGTTTTGGCCTCATTCTTGCATGATTTGAATGAAACTAACCCGGTCTGACACTGTTTTCAGCAGAGCTGCCTGTATGGTTTTCTTGTGTGCAGTAAAATGAATATTTAGACGCCCCGGAAAAATTCCATAAAAAATAGAGAAAATCCACGCACTGAGGGGCATGGGCCAAAAGATGGGCCAGAGGAGAGCCACAGGCCCCCCAGGTGACCTGCTGGCGCGACCTGCCCCCTGGTCGCACCGGTAGGCCACCTAGGTGGGGTCCACCCCCTATGGTGTCCTACTCTGGCTCCTATTTTTATCCGTGACGAGGAAATGCAGAATAGAAGTCGCTTTGCAAGTTCTCGAGGCGGAGCCGCCGCCACCCTCGGTTCTTCTTCGGGACGGCTAATTTGGAGGCTGTTTTGGCCTCCGGAAAGGGAAATCGTCGTCATTGTCATCACCATCACCACTCCATTATCCTTCCATGGATTCTGCCATCATGTGTGAGTAATTCCCTATTGTAGGTGAAGGGGATGGGAGAGATTGTATGAGTTAGATCATGTAATAGTTCGTCGGATTGTTGGGACATGTTGTCTATCATCTACTATGGTGTTTATCATCTTTGCTACTACTTGTTACTTTTAATGCTTGTCACTTTGGGCCCGAGTGCCATGATTTCAGATCTGAATTCATTATGTTTTCATGAATATATTTGTGTTCTATATCATATCTATGAGTAGTATGCACCTATTATAGTCCGGAACCGGCGATCCCAATGGTGACAGCTTGGGACACCAAAGGGGGTGGGCTATAGTTTGAGGATTTCATGTATTCATTGATTGTTAATGCTTTGTTCTGGTGCTCTTTAACAAGAGCATCTTAATATCTATAAGTTCCATTTGGCCCCGTTGACAGTGGAATGATAGGATAAAAGATGTCATGCTAGTTCTTATTGCAAGCATGTACGACTACCTTGGAATACATGTCTAATGTTTGATATATGCCTAGATAATCATTACTTTTCTATGTGCCTTGCCCCAAGTTAAATACATGATATCTCTCATCCATAACCAACCATCCATCTCCTTAGCCTATAGTGTTTTAATCCTACTAGTTACAAGTTACTTTACTTTCGTCGTTTTACTTTCGTTGCTTTGGCACTTTTATTTTCGTTGTCACCATCACTTTCATATCACCGTTGCTACTAATATTTCATTGTCAAGCAATTATCTTTTAGGTGCGGTTGAATTGACAACTCAACTGTTAAAGCTTATAAATATTCTTTGGCTTCCCTTGTGTCAAGTCAATAAATTGGGTTAACTTACCCGCGAAGACTGTTGCGATCCCTTATACTTGTGGGTTATCAAGACCTTTTTCTGGCGCCGTTGTCGGATAGCATAGCTTTATATACAAGTTTACTTGGAGTTATTTTGCTTGTTGCGATTTATTCACTATAGGTAAGAAAGGAGACCCCAAGGTTTCTGTTTTATCATCCACTACGAGAAAAGGTATCGTTCTCAGCTCTAGCGCTACACTTGATTCACCTTTCGTTATAAGTTAGTTTGTTTCACCACCACCACATGCTGCTTCTACCGAGTCTGTTACTATGCCTGATACTGTTGATGATGATTCCGCTACTATTCATGAGCCTGGTTTACTTGGTTATTTTATTGAGTCTTAGATTGCTAAGGATGTGAAGTAGTCTCGAATTGAAATTCATGTTACACGCTACCCCATTGGTAGATCTTTTGGTTACCCAGACTTGAGTGGTATCAAGGAAAGAATTCTTGATGATGATTATATTGAACTTGATGATGATTTATGCAGGGAACTTACAGAGTGTGTTGACTCTGACCCTGCTTTTGTTAAGAAGCTGTTTGATAAGCATTCTATGAAGAACAAGTTTACTCCTGATCCTAAGTATCATATTTGCATTTGATGATGCTGATTTTGATTTCTCTGTTGATCTTTCACTTATATCCATAGTTGAAGTTGACCCTTTTTATGGCAGAGAAGATGATGATGCTATTACACACCTTACGAAACTCATTAAGTTGGGTGGGTTATTCACTATAGAGGACAAGAAGAGAACTTATTACGTTACTAAGCTACTTCCTTTTTCTTTAAAGGAAGATGGTAAAGCATGGTATGATGCACTACCACGTGGTTCCATTAAGAGTCCTCAAGATTTAGCTCAATCTTTTGTTGCTAAATATTTTCCTGCTCATAAGCAACATGCTGCTTTACAAAGAATTTATAACTTTAAATAGTTGTAGGATGAGCACCTTCCTAAAGCTTGGGGGAGGTATTACACTTTGCTTAAGGCTAGACCGGTACATGAAATTCCTAAGAATGAATTACTTGATATATTTTATGCTTGTCTAACCGATGAATCTAGAACCTATCTAGATAGTTGTGCTGGTTGTGTTTTCAGGAAAAGAACATCGGACGATGCCGAAGAATTAAAGGGCAAGATAGCTGAGAATCATGATGATTGGTCCGCTCCCGAACCACCTCCATCACCCAAGATGTTATACAAGAAGAGAGGTATGATTTTTTTAAGTCCAGAAGTTATACAAGAAGCCAAGAAGTCTATGAAAGAGAGGGGTATTAAAACTGAAGATGTGAAGAATTTACCTCCTATTGAGCAATTATGTGAGCCTACTACTCACCCACCTATAGGAGAGGTACACTCTCTTTTAGAATTCAATGCAAGTGATATCCCTCATGGTAAGCCTCCTGATCAATGTTTAGATGAGCTTGATAATTTCATTGTCAAGCAAAATCACTTTAATGAGCGGATTCAAAGCCAATTGCATGATAATTTCCATGCTATCAAAAGTGTGCTTGATGTTTTAAGTAGAACTATTAATGATGTTAAAGGTCTTGTTAAGCATTTTCATATGGTTCAAACTCAGCTTGAACAAATTTCTAATATGCAAAAATATTTGCTTGCTAACAATGCCAAACAAGTTGATACGCAGGCATATGGTATAAAAACCCGAGGAGGTACACATACCCAGGACCCCCTTTATTTGGAGGGGCATCCAAAGAGAATCAAGGAAGATTCTCAATTGCACGAAGAAGACATTGTCAGCTCCCTAAAGAAGAAGAAGAAACGCAAGGAGGCTGACAACTCTAATGATCCCATAACTGATGAAGAACCTATTGTTGATCCTAATAGTATATCTATTTCCGATGCTGAAACTGAAGATGGTGCTGAACCTGATAAAGATAATGAAAAGACTGATCCTCCTCAAATATGAGAAGAAGAAACACCAGACAAGCGCAAAAGGTATACTAGAGAAGATTTTGTTGCAAGAAAACATGGGAAGGAAAGAGAACCATGGGTACAAAAATCAATGCCCTTTTCAGGTAAGTCTTTCAAAACTAAAGAAGAAGAGCATTACAATAATTTTTGTGAATGGATGAAACCTCTTTTTCTTCAAATTCCTTTGACTGATGATATTAAGCTACCTCCGTACTCAAGGTATATGAATGATATTGTTATTAACAAAAGAAAAGTTCCTAATGAGGCAATATCTACTATGCTTGCTAATTACTCTTTCAGTGACAAGATTCCTGAGAAGCTTGGTGATCCAGGTATACCCACCATTCCTTGCTCCATAAAAAATAATTATGTCATAACTGCTTTATGTGATTTTGGTGCGGGAGTGAGTGTTATGCATTTCTCTCTTTACAAAAGGCTATGTCTAGATAAACTAATCCCTATAGATATCTCTCTTCAAATGGCTTATAAGTCAACAGCCGTTCCTGTAGGTATTTATGAAGATGTTCCCATTGAAGTTGCTAATTGCTTGATACTTATTGACTTTGTTGTGCTTGACATGCCTGAGGATGAGAGCATGTCTATTATTCTTGGTAGACCTTTTCTTAACACCGCAGGTGCTATTATTGAATGCAATAAAGGAAAGATGACCTTCAATGTTAATGAGAAGGAGCACACGGTATATTTTCCGAAGAAGATTGATAAAAGGCATGGCCTTAAATCTATTGAGAATATTGAGACCGTGAAGGTTGGAGAGTGGGATTGTCCTTTACATGTGCACCACAAATACAAAACTATTATAGTGGGGACAATATCCATTGAAATAAAGGTATCATGTTTGCTTTATAAGAAGTGAAACTTTTGGCTCAATATAACACCTATTTGGTAGTGAGACTTGATCAACCTTGCTAACAAATATGTTTTATATGAGTAAAAAGAGAAGCTTGTTATATTTTCATTTCTTTTATCTTTCTTCCTCCTTGTTGTACCAAAGTTTTATGTTTTTGAAACTTCATATGTTTAACCACTGTTTCAAGCTTACCGAAAGTTTTGCAGCTTTCAGTATTTCGAATTTTTTTCAAAAGTGAAGTTGTCAGAAAAGTTCCCGAAAATTTAAAATAAAATTTCCATCGAAAAAGTGACGCAGGGGAACCTGGGGCCAGCCAGGGGGGCCACCCTCTGTCCAGGGGGCCACCTGGCGCAGCATGCCCCCTTGCCGCGCCCACAAGTCGCCTGGGCCCACCTGGGCCCCTTTCCAAGTACTTCTTCCTCCCTTCTCTCTCTCTCACTCCAAAAATCTCAATTTTTCTGCTGGAGCTCGAGTTATTGCTGTTCTTGGTGGCAAATTTCGATCTCTCTCTATAGCCCATCATTTGCATTGAGAATTTGAGCATTTGCTCCCTGGTATGTGACTCCCCCACTGCTCCAATAAATTTTTTGATTGGTGGTCTTATTTGTGAGTATTTAGGAGCTCTTGGTGATGTTCATATGAACTTGCATGCATGTTTAGAAATTTATTTGTGAAGTTTTGATGCAAGCTTATGTATAAGGGAGTGAGTAGAATAGTTTGGTCCAACTCATTTTTGCTTAAACCTCCATTTTTATGATGAACCAAAAATTTCAGAAATGAGCTTGTTTGGAAAAGCAAAGAGATGGCTTGGGAAGAAGAGACCCCGAGCCTACCGATAGATTAACTAGAGTTGCAGCTTCATCCTCTACTGTGAGGACAAGTTACAATGATGATATCGTGCCACCGGAGTTGTTCCACGAGGCGAACACGACACGTGCCATGGCATACCCGTGTTCAGATTTTCTTATGGCGACAGGTATTAAGAATGAGTTTGATAACCTCTGTGCAGTTGCAGGTTTGACACATCTCGTAACACGACGTGTGCAACAATATCCAAAACTCACCTATTATTTTGTCAACTTATTTATATATAATGATAAAAACTTTAATGATGTTTTTACCATGTCTTTGGCAGAATTTTGTGATATTATAGATGTGCGGAATGTCGGGAAGATGACCAAAATGAACGTTCAACCATATGATCTGAAATCCCTATTCGCTTCCCTTTGTAGTAAGGACCCGCAAGAAATTCACCAGGGAAAAATCTCCGGCATCTTGTTTCCTCACATCAGGTATTTCGCATACTATATTGCTCGAGGGGTGTTAGCTCATGACAACACGAGCAACATTTCGGCTCCAGATCTTGCTATCTTGGCAGCCGCCCTCTTAGGAGATAACACGTATAATATTGGCACTTTGATTGCTCGTCGCCTCGTCGCTAACAGCGGCAAGTGGACTCACTTTGGTGGCATTTATGCCATGCTTATCCTTCAGCACCTTGGGCGCACTGTACGTGCGGATGATGTGCCTTTTCCTTACATAAACTTTGATCTTACCGCTATGAAGAGGCATGAGTTTGTTACTAGAACTTCTGAATTTGGTAACCTTGTTTATATTATGAGGTTTGGCGAGCTTACTACTCACGAGATCCGTCTTCCTGCACCACTTTTGTTTTGTTACACTAGCAGGAACGGGTGGTCTTTCACCTCGACTGAGCTGGACGAGTTCATGATCCAGCAGCAGTTCCACAACCCCATGGAGGAGGTTGCTCCCGAGGAAGAAGAACCTTCTCCTTGGGAGGCCAGCCGGGCATCAGTGTACGCGCCCGAGGCTTCGTATGATTCTTGGAGCCACCAGTACCACTCCGGAGCCAGAGGAAGCTCCAGGAGCCCGCAGTAGCCGAGCTCAACTTAGGCCAAAAGCCTAAGCTTGGGGGAGTATGTATCCTTCTCCTCTTCCATTGTATCATCCGTAGTTTCCTTTTAAAGTCTTTTCAAAGTATTTGCCTGTTCTTCTTTGTTCTTTCTTTGCAAAAACAACAAAAAGATTTCTTTTCTCTCTTTAGTTTGCTTTGTTTGTAGAGTTCAGCTCACGTCCATGGTCGCAACTCCATTTGATTATATCTTTCTACGTTCGATCGTGCAAAGTGACGATGCAATAATGACGAATATCGATGGAAGGAATGCAACAAGGAAAGCCGATACGAACTCTATTTGTTTCTACTTTCGTACATATGCCTGCACTTGTGATCTAGAGACCAGCTTGTAGCGACATAGTGCTATGATTACAATGATTTCCCAGTAGTTCATGCTTTCTTTGTGACTAGTCTCAAATAGTTGGAGTACATAATGTGTTATTGAAATGATTTGCATGCATTGCATTGTTCATGGTTTTGGCATATTAGAGTGGTGCTTCCCTTTGGAGAGTTTTTGGATTGACTTGGCACATGCTTACACATGTTTATGACTAAAATTCTATCAAGCCTTGACGATCTTTTTATTTCAGAATAGTTATATCGCTTTCATGCCCGATTCAGTGTTGCTTTGTCGCTCTGGATGATTATGACCATTATTACTCTCTAGTTGGTTGCTTCCCCATCTTTTGCTAGCCTTCGTGTGTACTAAGCGGACTGACTGCTTGTGCACCCAAAATCCTTAAAACCAGTTGCACCATATGAGTTCACCATATCTACCTATATGCGGTATTTATGTACCATCCTAAGTAAATTTGCATGTGCCGTATTCTAAATTTTCAAATAAATATTTTGTTTTGTATGCCTGAATCGCTCATGTAGTGACTAGGGGCTATCAGTATCTTCCATGCTAAGTAGGTTATTCTCAAGATATGTGTTGATTCACTATCATTCACGAGAAAGTGGCTGATAACCAGGATGCCCAGCTCCATGCTCAGAGTCAAATCAACTTTAATGAAACAAAACTCCCCGAGGATTGTTGTTTTAATGGACGTTACCCGTGGATTCGGCCCGCCGTGGAGTGTGATCAATTGGTGGATGGGGAGTTAAAACTTTACTTTTCTGTTTGGGAACCACCTATAATGTATTTAGCATGGAAGATATTGAGATCTTTTAGTTGTTACGTTGACAATGAAAGCATGCCATTCAAAATGTTGATTTATCTCTATTTTAAAGCTGAAGCTCTGGCACTATGCAAATCAATGCTTTCCTCTGTGAAGGGCCTATCTATTTTACTTTTTCGTTGAGTCGTCCTCTTCTTATAAAAAGCACCAACTATAGAGAGCATAATTGTCATTCTGAGTGTAATGTGCATTATCCCAAAGCACCACATTGTCTTCTGCATGATTGTGATATTGCTTATTCTGAAATATTTATTTATAGTCTCATTTAATACTCCGAAGGAGCGTCTCCATTTATGTTTTGCTTCACTCATGGGGACTAATGAGATACCACTCTAGTATATCCAAGTCACGTGCATTGTGATCTCGTTATGATTTTCAGTTACATATTATTCTTTCTTGGTTGTTTGAAACTCTTCACATGATTGCAGGATTGCTTTGTGTATTGTTTTTTAGCATTACTGCAATACTCGTTGGGCTTGTTCGTAGTGCATGCTTATATACATGTGATGAAGCAAAAGAGTTTGTCAAATTTTCTTTGTCGTGTTTAGTTCGTTAAACTGAATTGCTTGAGGACAAGCAATATGCTAAGCTTGGGGAGTTGATACGTCTCAAACCTATCGACTTTTCCAAACACTTTTGCTATTGTTTTGGCCTCATTCTTGCATGATTTGAATGAAACTAACTCGGACTGACGATGTTTTCAACAGAGCTGCCTGTATGGTTTTCTTGTGTGTAGGAAAATGAATATTTAGACGCCCAGGAAAAATCCCATAAAAATAGAGAAAATCCACGCACCGGGGGGGCATGGGCCAAAGGGGAGCCACAGGGACCCCAGGCGACCTCCTGGCATGGCCTGCCCCCTGGTCGTGCCGGGAGGCCATCTGGGTGGGGCCCACCCCCTCTGGTGCCCTACTCTAGCTCCTATTTTCACCTGTGACGAGGAAATTCCATAACAGAAGTCGTTTTGCAAGTTCTTGATGCAGAGCCGCCGCCACCCCCGGTTCTTCTTCGGGAGGGCTAATCTGGAGGCTGTTTTGGCCTCCGAAGAGGAGAAATTGTCGCCATCGTCATCACCATCACCACTCCATCATCCTTCCATGGCTTCTCCCACCATGTGTGATTAATTCCCTGTTGTGGGTGAAGGGAATGAGAGAGATTGGATGAGTTAGATCATGTAATAGTTCGTCAGATTGTTGGGGGCATGTTGCCTATCATCTACTATGGTGTTTATCATCTTTGCTACTACTTGTTAGTCTTAATGCTTGACACTTTGGGTCCGAGTGCCATGATTTCAGATCTGAATTCATTATGTTTTCATGAATATATTTGTGTTCTAGATCCTATCTATGAGTAGTATGCACCTATTATAGTCCGGAACCGGTGATCCCAATGGTGATAGCTTGGGACACCAAAGGGGATGGGCTATAGTTTGAGGATTCCATGTATCCATTGATTGTTAATGCTTTGTTTCGGTGCTCTTTGACAAGAGCACCTTAATATCCATAAGTTCTGTTTGGCCCCGTTGACAGCGGGATGGTAGGATAAAAGATGTAGTGCAAGTTCTTATTGCAAGCACGTACGACTACCTCGTGATACATGCCTAATGTTTGATATATGCCTAGATGATCATTACTTTTCTATGTGCCTTGTCCCAAGTTAAATACATGATATCTCTCATCCATGACCAACCATCCATCTTCTTAGCCTACAGTTTTTAATCCTACTAGTTACAAGTTACTTTACTTTCGCCGTTTTACTTTCGTTGCTTTGCCACTTTTATTTCTGTTGCCACCATCACTTCCATATCATGGTTGCTACTAATATTTCGTTGCCAAGCAAGTACCTTTCAGGTGTGGTTGAATTGACAACTCAACTGTTAAAGCTTATAAATATTCTTTGGTTCCCTTTGTGTCGAATCAATAAATTGGGTTAACTTACACGCGAAGACTGTTGTGATCCCCTACACTTGTGGGTTATCAGTGGGGCCCGCCCAAGCGTCCTATGGGCGCGACTAGGGGCCAGGCCGTGCCGGGTGGCCGCCTGGGCAGCCCCTGGCTCCCCTCTGGCCCATCTTCAGTGATCTGGAAGCTTCCTTCACGCTGATTTTTTTTATATTTTCTCGGGATTTTTAGGTCTCTGGAAATTTGGATAAAAGCCCCTGCAAAAAAGACATCAGCAGACAGAAACAGGCACTGGGTGCACTGAGTTAGTATATTAGTCCAAATATGTGTGAAAAGATATAAAAGTGTAGCAAAACATATAACAATGTCACCTAAAAGATCATGGAGCAAGCAGAAATAATAGATACGCTTGGGACGTATCAATGGGCACAACCTTGAGCGGGCGATGTGGAAGAGGTGTAGTGGGCGGCTCGGAAAGCATGATAGATTCGGTGGGACCCGTGGCTGGCGAGGCAGGCGGGGCGGGTGCGGAAAGCTAGGTCGATCTGGTGGGCTCAGGAGAGCAGGTGGTGGGAGCGGGGTTCGAGGAAGATGGAGGACTAGCGCCAGGTGCGGGTGACCGGTTGGTGGACGTGCATGTGGCGGAGATAGGTAGGTGATGGGAAGCACGAGGCGTGGAGTGGGGCGCTGGCGTGTGATCCAAGTGAATAGTGTGGGACCCAGGAGGCGGTGGCGGGTCCGTGGCTGTTGCGGAATCCCAGGCTGCCGAGGTAGGTGGGATCGGGGCAACGAGATTGTGTGTGGACGTAAGGTCTTGTGGCAAGGGTGTGGGAGGGGTATAAGGAAAAACTGTTTCGTCAAAAATGACATGACGGGAGACGATCACACGGCGGGATTGCACGTCATAGCAACGGTAGCCTTTGTGCTCCAGGGGGTAGCCCAAGAAAATACAACGAGTGGAGCGAGGGGAGAGCTTGTGGTCAGCCGTGGCGAAGATGTTGGGGAAGCACAAGCAGCCGAAGACGCAAAGATGATCATACGCCGGAGGGGAGCCGTAGAGTAGATAGTGAGGTGTGTGGTTGGCGATGGCGCGGAAAGGACGGCGATTCAGCAGATAGGTCCCAGTGTGAAGAGCTTCTACCCAAAATGGTGGTGTGAGGTGCGCTTGAAAGAGAAGGGTACGGACAATGTCGTTAGTGGTGCGGATGAGACGTTCTGCCTTTCCTATTCTGAGGGAAAGTGAGAGGGCACGAGAAGCGGTATGTGATGCCATTGGAAGAGAAGAAAGAGCGAAGAGAGGTGTTGATGAACTCGCCGCCATTGTCGCATTGCATACTCTTGATGACAGTATAAAATTGCGTATGTACGAAGATGAAGAAGCGTAGTAAAAGCGCTGATGTGTTAGATTTGTGGCGTAGTGGAAAGGACCAAGAGTAGTGTGTATAATCATCAAGTATAATGAGATAGTATTGAAAACCAGAGAAACTTATGACCGGAGAAGTCCACAAATCACAATGGATCAAATCAAATGGCGCAGACGATTTGCTAAGAGAGGAAGAAAACGGAAGCCGTGGTTGCCGACCTAGTTGGCAAGCAGTACAAGGGAGATGTGACGGCTTATTACATGTGCTAAGGAAGTCTTTAGACAAAGCTGAAAACGAATGAGCACCAGGGTGTCCAAGACGCTGATGCCAGATGTCCGACATGGAAGTGGCGGCGGCGAGTGCAGTAGGTCAGGTGGTGCGAGATCCGAAGAGAGGGTAGAGCCCCTCGAAGCTAGTGGAGATCAGGAGCACCTTCCGCGTGCAAAGATCCTTCACAATGAAACCATGGGGGTAAAATTCAATAGAGCACAAATTATCTCGAGTAAATTGCCGAACGGAAATGAGATTAGTGACGATGTTTGGAGAAACGAGGACATCGTTCAGGGTGAAGGGGCTTGGGGAAAGAGTGGTCGAACGAGAAGCCGTGATAGGAAGGCGATGCCCATTGCTAACAAGAACAATAGATGGAATTGAACGATTTAAAGAAGAACTAGACGAGGTAAGGATACCTTGGTTACCGATGATGTGCGAGGAGGCGCCGCTGTCGAGGAACCACTCGGGAGGGGGTGCGGCAGAGGGAGCACCGTGGCTGTGGGCGGCATTCAGCATGTCGACGTGATCCCATGATGGCGGTGGAGGTGGGTAATACATCGCCGACGGGTAGTGGTTGACAGGCGGCTAGGGTACCTGATGCTGGATCGGGTAGACATGGGCATGAGATCCCGTCCATGAGAAGTTTCATGCGACGTGCATACTCCTGGACGGGAATATCACCCTACTTGAGGTTGCGATATTGCCGATTGAGGATCATAAACCGCGCGGCGCGGTTGGAGAGGAAGTAGTCTTGGATCTTCTTCCAAATGGCAAAAGAGGTGGTGGCACCGACCACGTGATCCACCATGGAGTCGGCAAGGGTGGCGTAGAGACAGAGAGCGACGTGGGCTGATTGCAATCTCTGGCGTTAGGTAGACGAATGCTGATGACAACAAACCTTCTCCTGCAATGGCACCAGAAGAATGCTGCTAGCACTCCCCGACAATGAAACTAGAAGAATGTTGTTGATGGCCCATCAGCGCGTGGGTTCGCAGCAGTTTTCGAAGGTAAAGTATTCAACCCAATTTGTTGATAAGCCAGTCAGGAGGTGAGAGTATACTCTCGAGTATTAACAGCTGAATTTGTCAGATTCAACCACACCTGAAAGATTAGTATCTGCAAGCACAGTAGTAACAACAAAGTAACGAGTAACGGCAGTGTAACGAGCAATAGCGGCGGCAAGGAACAGCAGTAGTGACAGCAGTAGCAAACGACAATAATAGCAACAGTAGTAGCAGCAGCAGCATAGCAAGACAAGTAACAGCAGTAGCAACAATAGTAGCAGCAGCAGCAGAGCAAGACAAGTAACAACAGTAGTAGCAGCAGCAGTAGAGCAAGACAAGTAACAACAGTAGAACAAACTCGTAGGCAATGGGTCGGCGATTTGTTTGGATGATATTCATCATGTAACAACTATAACACGGAGAGATAAGTGGCTAGCTCCCGTTCGTCAATGTGATGAAGGCATGCATTCCATGTGTTGTCATACGTGCTTAGGGAAAAGAACTTGCATGACATCTATTGTCCATCCCTCCCGTGGCAGCAGGGTCCAAAAGGAAACTACGGGATATTAAGGTTCTCCTTTTAATAAAGAACTGGACCAACGCATTAGCACTTGGTGAACACATGAACTCCTCAAACTATGGTCATCACCGGAAGTGTTTCCGGTTATTGTCACTCCGGGGTTGCCGGATCATAACACATAGTAGGTAACTACAACTTGCTAGATCGGATCTAAAACACACATATATTGGTGACAACATAATAATTTCAGATCTGAAATCATGGCACTCGGGCCCTAGTGACAAGCATTAAGTGTGGCAAAGTAGTAGCAACATCAATCTCAGAACATAGTGGGTACTAGGGAACAATCCCCATCAAAACTAACTCGATTACATGATAGATCTCATCCTACTCATCACCGTCCAGCGAGCCTACGAATAGATTACTCACGAACGACGAAGAGCTTCATGGATTTGAAGAGGGAAGAAGGTTAATGATGACGATGGCGGCGATTTCCCCTCTCCGAAGCCCAAGACGGACTCCAGATCTGCCCTCCAGATGAAGAAGAGGTGGTGGCGGCGCCTTCGTATCGAAAACGCGACGAAAACTTCTCTTTTTATTTTTTTCTGGGACGAAAGGGATCTTATAGACCTGAGATTGGGGGCGACAGAGCCGTGTGGGCCCCACAAGCCTGCACCACGCCACCAGGGGTGGTGACGAGCAAGGGCTTGTGGCCCACTGGCCCACCCCCTGAGGTGGAACTTGGCGCAGATATTTTTGATATTTTCCAAAACTGCTCCCGGTAAATTTTCAGGACGTTTGGAGAACTTTGATTTCTGTACAAAAATAACACCAAGGCAATTATGCTGAAAACAGCGTCAGTCCAGGTTAGTTCCATTCAAATCATGCAAATTAGAGTCCAAAACAAGGGCAAAAGAATTTGGAAAAGTAGATACGATGGAGACGTATCATGGGCGTCCAGGTCAAGATACTGGGCGTCGACATTGGGAGGAGGCGGGTGATCGAGCAGATAGGTGACGCCATAGCGGACGAGGACCATGAGGAAGAAAGACTTTCACTTGTGGTAATTATGATCAGTTGGGTTCAGGAGAAACTTGATGTGGTTTGTGATATGATCATTGAAGATGGTGTGGCGAGGTGGGGGGGGGGGGGGGCGACCGGAGGCGAGGAGTTGAAGAGCGGAGAGAAGGTAGATCCGGGGGCGGCGGAACCAGCTGCAAGGGAGGCGGCGGTTGTTTGGAAGACAAACAGGTGGGAGGCGGCGGCGGAAAAGGTCCAAATGTTGAAAAAAAAATTCAAAACCGTGGTCAGATCCGGCTAAACTTACCGAAAAAGGTTAAAACACGAAATTTGGCCACTAGAGATACCATCCGTCCTGAACTTCTGACGGCGTGTCAAATTCTCATGATAACCTGCGCCTCCCCAAGGTGTTCTTTTCGAGCTTTGTCCGTTGCACAAACCCAACCGGTTGCTTCAAAGACAACACCATCTATCTTGTCTCTCCAGGATTACACACACGCTGATAGGACCATCGATGAGACCTCCACCTCCGCTTTTTGCTCATTGATATAGAGATGCGAGCCTTGTTCGCGTGACCTCTTTCTTAGGTGAGCTTACTATGCCGTGCGACCAATAAACTCTCGCAGTCATGGATAAGAGTATCCTGATGTACGTCTAGAATTTGTGGATGCGACAGCCCTGCCGAACTCCAATGAGCTAGCTTTCAACGTCAGGGATAGGCGGGCCAGCCGAATGCCTAATACCATAATTACAGGCACAAATCGCATCCCTTCTGGTCAACATAAATTAATTAATTAATTACAAAACCTATCCTAAAACCCTCACTGAAGCAACTCCTACTAGATTTGTTGACGCGGCATGTCTATCCTCATGTCATGTATGGCAACCGGAGTGAATCTAAGGTACTTAAAAAGGTAGAGGGCTCAGAAGGCAAATCATTTTGGTTAGTCTAATCAATTCATCCAACCTCAGTAAAGAGAGCAAAAGTAGGGTTATATTCTTCCATGGCATGATTATTCCGGCCACTTTCAGTCATTCTCATTTGCAAGTCAATAGCCACATACCTTAGACTCAGTGGATAAGAAACATTTTAAGGTAAGGATAGGAGATCTTGATTCAGAGTATTAGTGCCATATAAATGTAGCTACAGGACTTCAGCAGTACTAAAGCACTTATATCATGGTTGGAAGATACTACTGGTCAGAAAATATGAGCAAAATAGGAGAGATGGTTTTATTGATTGCATGTTGCAACTTGCAACTCTAGTTATTAGATAGAACCGAAGTAGTCGCGGGAAGACCTTGTGCAGACTTCCAGAAAAACTCATCAGGAGTCCTTTATTTTTGCGCAGGTCCATAGACCGGAACACTAATCATTGGATCTTATATCTGACGGACCAGAAACTCTCGTATCATCTTAGAACATCTTCAACAACCATTGACGGACCAGAAACTCTCATATCATCTTAGAACATCTTCAACAACCATGCTATATAAGCGCCGCACTGAAAAATCAGTATTTATTGCGCGCGCAGCCGCTTCGGACGCTTCAACGAAAATGCAAAAAACGCGCGAGCGGAAAAAAACGGTTCAACGCGCCGGGTGAAACGGCTTTACGCGCCTCATATTTTGTGTGCCCGCTACCGCGCATTGGACAGCGACAACTCGAACGCATCGTCTACCCACCACTGGATCCAGGCGCTAGCATGGCCGTCCTCGCCACCCCATTTGCTCTGGCAACCCGACGACGCTTCCCCGGCCTATGCTCGCGCCGCCTCTGTTTCCTCCGTCTCCCTCTAATCCCCGCGGCCCCTCGCGCCCCCCATTCCATCGACGTAGAGCGCTCGGCCGCCCACAGCCGCACGACGCCCGTAAGGTGTTCGGCAAAACGCTTGCAAGGCTATTGTGAAAAATCAAACTATTTATTGTTGATTATTTTTATTTGTTTGATCTTCTAAAACTCATTTGTAGTCTCGTATGTTGTTCCTGCTGGGCGCATGCTATGCATTTTTGCAGCGCCTGCTGGAGCGGCACGCGTGCAATATTTTACGACGGCCGCTGGAGCCAGTGCACTCCGACACGCTATATTTTACTATTTCAACGCTGCAAACTGTTTTTAATGTGCGGTGGTTGGGCGCGTGTTGGAGATGCTCTTAGCACCTGAAATTTTCCCAAGTAGTCTATCTACTACTCTCTCCGTCCCATGATATAAAAACGTTTTTGACACTACAATCCGATAATATAAAAGTGTTTTTGACATTAGTATAGTATCAAAAATGCTTTTATATTATGGGCCGGAGTAGTAGTATCTGTCAATGCACATGTTGACATTCACGATCTTGCCTATACAGAAAGGAGCATATATTTTTTAACTGCAGCTAGGTAATATATCAAAAGTATCTCTATCATCTCATTCTCAACAATGTCAACAGTATTCCAACCCCTTTTTTTCTCTCTGGCTGACTTAGACCGTGGGTAATAGGACAGAAATATAAGTAACAGCGATATTTACACTTGAGCAAACCAAGGGCGAGAGGTATAAGTAAAAGAAGTAAGTAGCAAAGACAATGCATAACACTAGGAAAGAAACAGAGCAATGGAACGAAAGCTACCGAATTCTAGCCACTACAGGACGATGATATAGATATCATAAACAACAGATGACACACACCGTCTAGAACAAGAGTGGTTAACCATTATCAATATATGACATTTGCATGCCATTTGTAACCAAAGGTAGTGCAGGTAGTTGGAACATCATCTAGTATGAGTACTTGCTTATTCCCAAGAGAAGACTCCTATTTTTGCAATGAAAAAAGATAGAAGTTTGAAGGGGGAAAACTGACAAAAGAGGTAAACAGATCTTCAATTTTCCCAGGACTATACTATATCAGGTTACTGCAGCAGTGCCCACTTGTGTATGAGAGCACCTGTACAGCGTACCTGTCCATATATGCCTGTCGCTCGTGACCATGTGTGGAATGGTCAGTGTACACTACGGTGTACTCCAGTCTCTCTGTCACTTATCGTATTCAGATTCCTGAGGTGTGCCATGTAGTTCATGATCAGAACCAGAAACTGAAACAAATAGAGATGGAAAGGAATGACATGAAACCTGCTTGGTGCATGCTTGAGTGGTGATCTCACTGCCATGTTTGGTTCTTCGCAAGTGGATTACTTGCGAAGACTGCAAGCTAAAATGTGATTAAGCAGCAGAAGCAAAGTAGCAGAAATAAAGTGGATTTCGTTGATTGGTTTGGAGTTACAAACGAAAACACTATCTACACACACTTGATCACCATTCTCTTTTCAACACCTGAAAGATCAGATAAGCTGTGGAAAGGAACCAAACAAACCAAGGGAAAGCACCTAATTTGCATTATCTATCTATATACTTGCCAACAGAAGTCAGGGAAGGCCACTCTCCTGCCCCTTCTTGGCCGAGAGGCGCTTGAGGAACTCATACGTGGTGATCATGGTGGTGGCAGACAGGGACATGGACGCCCACCTCGGGCCGAGCCCCCTGTAACACGCGCCCCACCCGCCTTCCCTGATCAGCTCCCGCACCGTCCGCCCAATGGTGATCTGCTCGCCTTTGCCGTCCATGACCTGCATCCTTGTCTTGATGGTGTCCAGCGGCATGGTCACAAGCGCCGCGGCGCCACCGGCTATCGCGGCACTCGTTCCCTGCACCACCATGAGAGTCTTGCAGCTTGGTTGCAATGAGATGTCACCGTCGCCCTCATCGATTTCTTGCACACCCACGCCGTACTGGCAGAGGTAGCAGCCGATCCCGCTCCAGATAATCTTCTGTGACAGTGAGTAAGTCGCCCACCACACGGCATTGGAGGGGGCGTAGGTTAGGATGGACATGCCGAAGCCGCGGTACAGGCCACCGAGGCCGTCGGAGGCCACGATCTTGCGGAATGCGTCGAGGCCGCCGCGGTAGCGGGAGGCCGGGCACGGGTTGCCCTGCACCATGAGGCGCTGGCTGATGACATCAACAGGCGTCCACACAACCTGCGCGGCAACAGCGGCGGTGAGCCCGGCGGCGGCGCCCGCGGCCGCGGACGCAGCGGGCTCAGGCGCGCCGAGGCTGAGCGCGGCCGGGCCGACGACGGACCGCGTGGCCTCGAGCGCGCCCATGTAGAGCGCGCGCGCGGGGACGGTCCCGGCGAGGGAGGTGGCGAAGCCACGGTAGAAGGCGAGGGCCCCCTCCCGTCGCAGGATGGTGGTGGCCGCTGCGGCGGCGGAGGGCGGCCGCGCGCCCGCCGCGGCGTGCGCCGGGGGAGGCTCCGGCGCGACCTGCAGGCGCGTCTTGAGGACGACGGCGGGGTAGAGCGCGGCCGAGACGGCGGAGAAGAGGCCCGCGCCGAGGACGAAGAAGCGCGACTTGTCGAGCCGCTCCCAGTCGATGTCGGCCGGGAGCTGCAGCTCCTGGGAGCTCACAGCCCGCTCCGCCGCCGCGTCCGGCGGCGGCGGAGGCGCCCGCCGGCGATCTATGGCCTCTCCTCCATGTCGGCTCGCCGGGGACAGCGGCGGGCCAAGCTCTCGGGGATGCTCTGCTGCGCGCGTATCACGCGGACGGCGAGGATGAACAGAGTGCGGCGGCTAGGGTTTTCGGGCGGGGGAGGGAGGGAGGGAGGAGGAAGCAGGGCAGAGGAGGCAGGCGGTGGGAGGAGTGTGTGGAGCGGCGTCGGACGTGGCGCGCTCTGATTAATGGCCTGGCCTGGACTAGACTTGGGATTTTCAGAGGGGATACAGAGGAGACTGTTGGTGCGGTTGGTTCGTGGCCGGACGCGAGCGTGACGGCCGGGGCTGATGCAGGGCGCGGCGCGTGGCACCCTGCGGGTTTGTTGCGTTTGGATAATTCTGCCCAAACGGATGGGGTATCCGAAAAGGGTCCCAAGGGTATTTTAGATCCACATGTTTTTATTTTATCTTTTAGAGAAAAAAGGGTTTCCCAGCTTAACTCTACGTGTGGTAAGCAACCCAAGCTATTAGAGCATCTCCAACAGACGCGCTGTACAAGCGCCGCGCCGTAAAAAATACAGTTTTTAGCGCGCGCAACGCGGAGGCAGCTCCAGCGCGCGCGTCATTTCCAATTCAGCGCGCTGGCCGAAACGCAATCCCGCGCCCATTATTTGCTGCGCCGGCTCCCGCGCGCGCGACTCTCCCGCGCTCGCTCCTGCTCTCTCCTGCGCTCCCTCCTGCTCTCTCCTGCGCTCGCTCCTGCACTCTCGCGACCGCGCCGTCACCCCCATCCGAGCGCGCCACCGCCGCCGCTCGCGCCACCGTTCGGCGCTTCCCAGGCCTATCCCCGCGCCGCCGTCGCCGCCCGCGCCCGCCGGCGACCACTCAAGCGCTTCCCCGGCCTGTCTCCGCTGCGGCCGCCGCCTGCGCCCCCCCGCGACCGTTTAGGCGCTTCCCCGGCCTCCCCGCGCCGCCGCGCTTCCGCCCCACCCCCTCCTAGTCCGGCCGGCCCTCGCGCGCCTCCGACGTCCGAGGAACAACGCACGAGCGCTCGCTGCCGCGCCGCGCCCGCAAGTTGTTCGACAAAACGCCTACAAGGTATGTATTGCTTCAAACTTATGAATTTGGTGCATGTTTTGAATTGTAGTTTTTATAGTATAGTATTGAACATTGTAGATGAGTTCGTCGTATGATTCTTCCGAAGAAGAATTTGATATGGAAGAGGAGGAGGATCTTGCAATGATCATAGCTATGCATATTAATAAAAAACCGAAGCACGGTGGTTCGGTTATGGGTCAGGAAATTTTTTGGAGAGATAGGATTGATGCCCATAACAGATTGATGAAGAACTATTTTGTGGAGAATCCCACATACCCGGAGTCGTATTTTCGTCGCCGGTTTAGGATGATCACACACTTGTTCAAGCGCATTGCAGAGAAACTAGCGAGCCGTGACCGGTTTTTTCAGAAAAGGAGGAATGCCTCCGGAGAGCTCGGGCATAGCACCTTTCTGAAGGTGACAGCCGCTTTGCGTATGTTGGCATACGGTATCCTGGCTGATCTAGTTGATGAACTCTTGGCTATGGGTGAGAGCCAAGCCATCATGTGTGTCAAGCGCTTTGCAGTGGGAATTGTGCAAGTGTTTGGCGAGGAGTATTTGAGATCTCCCACTGCTGAAGACGCCGCAAGGCTATTGGCGATGAACAAATCTCGCGGCTTTCCTGGCATGCTTGGCTCAATAGATTGCATGCATTGGAGTTGGAAGAATTGTCCAAAGGCATGGCATGGGCAATTCCACGGCCAAAAAAAGGGTTCCACTATAATCCTTGAAGCGGTGGCCGATCATGAGACTTGGATTTGGCATGCATTCTTTGGAATGCCTGGATCTTTGAATGACATCAATGTTGTCATCCGGTCACCACTGATGAATAAGATTGCGAATGGTGAGTTGCCACCGGTGCAGTTTGTAGCAAATGGCCGTACGTACAACTATGGCTATTATCTAGCAGATGGCATCTATCCAAAGTGGCAAACCTTCGTGAAGCCGTTGAAAAAGCCAGAAGGTAAGAAAAATCTTGATTTTCACAATGCTCAGGCGGCTGCTAGAAAAGATGTGGAGAGAACATTTGGGATTTTGCAAGCCCAATTTTCTATTGTGAGAGGACCGGCTAGATTTTGGGATCAAAAAATGCTTTGGTACATCATGCACGCTTGTGTGATCATGCACAACATGATCATCGAGAATGAGCATGGCCAAGATGTAGACTACTCACAGTATGAGCTCTTGGGACATCCCGTGCGAGTGCGACGGAGGGCTGAAAGGGTAGCCCGTTTTGTTGCCTCGTATCATGCCATTCGGCGTCCCGCAACACACAATGATTTTCAGAAGGATCTGATTGAAGAGTGGTGGGCATGACATGGACGACAAAGAGCATGATTTGATTGCATTATTTGTATTGTATTGTTCCTGAACTATTGGTTGTGTTTATTGCATTATTTGTTGTACTGAACGATAAATTATTTGTTTGAGTTGTAATAACTATTTATTGTTGATTTATTTTGTTTGTTTGATCGTTTTTCTACTATTTTTTGAAATGTATATGTGGTTTGTGCCTGCTGCGCGCGCTGCATTTTTGGGCACTGCTGGAGCGGCGCGCGCGCGCTGCATTATAGCGTGGCTGTTGGAGCCAGCGCCTATCCCTGCGCTAAACCAGCCGGCGCGCGCTGTAAATACATTTTTTGGACGCGGCGCGAAGCACGGCTATTGGAGATGCTCTTAAAAAGGGGTGATCTGCGCCGGCGCGCCGGCCCCTGATTTTCGGCCAGCCACGCGTGGGCCGCAGGATCCACCAACCCTGCGTCGTCCGCACCGTTGGATCCGCATACAACATTTTTCTTCCTATGCAACAAAATTTCGATGCCATACAGCAATTTTTTTAACGATTGCAACAAAAAACAAAATTTGTAGCAAAAAAAATATCTACGTGATCGTAGCAAAAAAACGAAGCTGTGGTACGTGGTAGCAAAAGTCAAACGCCGGTTGTAACAAAAATTTACGTGACGTGTATGCAACTTTTTAGTGAACGGTTGCACCAAAACATGATGCTGGTTGTAGCAAAAATTAACACGGTTGTAGCAAAAAGTAAAAAACATCGATTATAACAAAAAATCCGACGAACTAGAGTTGCAACCAGATCGTATATGCAGCTTTTTTACTGAGACAAAAGGTCGTAAAAACGCTTGTAGCAAAAATGACGCAGGTTGCAACATATTTAGACGAAAAATATTGCATCCATTGACCGGAGAAGCGCGCGGATGGGAAAAATGTTGCAAGGGCCCACGCGCGCCAGCGGGCGACCGGCGCGTCGGTTCGACTGGCGCGCGGGTGGGAAACGATTCCCATTAAAAAACGCCAATGCTAAGCGTCGATCGGCCACTCGTCCTATCGCTGTGCAAATGTCTAACCTAAATGTTACTCCCTCCTTTCCAAAATATAAGACCTTTTAGGAATTTCACTAGAAGACTACATACAAAGCAAAATAAATGAATCTATACTCTAAAATATGTCTATGTACATCCGTATGTAGTTAATAGTACAATCTCTAAAAGGTCTTATATTTAGGAACGGGGGAAGTACGTGCAAATGTCCGACCTAAATGTCACGTATCGTTCGATTATGCCTTCCCTCCTCAATCGAATAAAAGTCAACGAAACCAACCCTCCCCCCACACACACACATAGAAGTCTGTAAGTCGTCCGTGATGTCGCCCGTGTGCCTAGGCCTCCCTGGTCGCCCTGCTCATCCTCGACCCCGTTCTCGTCGGCAACTCTGTGTCGCTGCAGCAGTGGCGGCTTGTAGCAACGCATCGTGCTCCGCCATCGCTACAGTTGCAGCTCCGCCATGGGCGATTGTAGCACTTAAATTGAGACGGTCGCAGTCCCTCTCAGTGTCAGCTCCATCGCCGTCATAGAGCGGTTGCAGCTCCACCGTATGCGGTTGTAGCACCGAGCACCGTCGAGACCGCTGCAACTCCTGTCACTGTCGACCGCCATCGCCGTTGCAGCTCCACTGTTTTGTGATGCCCACAACTTAATCGTACGCTAATCATACATGCAAATGTGTACGATCAAGATTAGAGACGCACGGAAAGATATCACAACACATATGTGGACACATATTAAAGTCATACAAGTTTCATATTACAAGCGAGGGGCCTCGAGGGCTCGAATACATAAGCTTGGATACACACGAGTCAGCGGAAGCAAATAATATCTGAGTACACACATAAGTCAACAAGTTTTGCCTTAAGAAGGCTAACACAAATATAACATGGATCGAAGAGGCAAGGCATCCTTCCTCGGAGCCTCCTAATTACTCCTAGTCATCAACGGCCTCCACGTAGTAGCATGTTCTGTCGGGGTAGTAGTCATCAGCGGAATCCACCATCTCCAGGGCTCTGCCATCTGGTCGTGGCAATCGTATCAAGAGGAAAAGGGGGAGCAAAGCAACGGTTAGTACTTATCCAAAGTACTCGCAAGACTGACATCAGAACTATGCTAAGTATGCATCAATATCAAAGGAATGTGGCTATATCTTTGGACTGCCTGTAGAATTGTCAGAATAGAGAGAAGGGTCTAGTCCTATCAAATATTAGCATCTTTAGTGTTTCGCAATATTAGAAGAGTATAGATCAGTAACCCATATGTAGTAATTATGTTGCCGCAAAGTTATTAAGTATGCCAAGAGGTCGTTTCTCGACTCCGTGCAAGAAAGCAATTTCAAAGACAACATTTCAAATTAAGTCAAAATTCTAGTTGTTTTAGATCGGGATACAACACCAAGTCGTCGTGTTACCGTGGACACGCCTATTCGAATGGTTCAATCATCCCTCGAGGGGTGCACCACATTTTCCAACATGCTCGATCAACTCCGACCGGAAACACTTTCCTCGGTCATGCATGGTCTCAAGAGATCAATATGTCGTAGCCTTACCTAGGCTCAACAGAGAGGCCAACCATCCGTACTAAATCCTATGGATGCACTAGTCTTGCGCCCATCACCCTTTGTACTCCTGCATGTTGCGAAGGCGGTCGAGACCAGTCCTGGCACCTCTTATACAAGATCAATGCTTATGTGGACCACTCGGGCACGCATCGCTCCAATGCTAACGTCCAAAGAGCTTCGACTGATACAACGACACCTAGTGCCCACAACTGCCCCGACTTGAAAGTTAGCGCGTATAGTTCAAACGACCAACTCAGATCAAATACCCAACCCATTAATGTTTTGTTAACTGCGATGACGATCAATGATCCATGATATTTGGTGACGTCGCCCCGTCTCGAGGATGTGTGGCAAGTTCCAAGAATGCCCAGCCACACCTCGTCACAATCACTTGGGAATCCACCATCTCCACACATCTCATCATTTTCGAGTAGTAAAGTTAAAGTAACCGTGTGTCTATAACATCAGAGGAATCTAAGGTATCGCCCTCGACGGATTCCAATCGATGTAACCGTCAAGGTGACCAGGGAGGAATCACCCTCGATGGTTCATGCTCGAGGGATTATACGACAGAGTCGTTATCGGAAGTGGTGAAGGAGGAATCACCCTCCGTAATCCACCTTCAGTTAACTACACTACAGAGTTATCATCAATAGTACATTACGAGGTATCACCCTTCGTACCCGATAGTAGATCTTCAGGGTCGTACAACTAAGGGGTGTGAGGTGACGTGACGGGTCATGGCTTGTCAATCAGTTGATCGAGTCTTCGGGTCTTCAAGTCATCGAGTCTTTGATGATGAAGCAGGGGCAGCTTGGGCTAAGTGGGGTAACCGAGGACCACTGATCAACCTATACTATGCATTTAATATGTAGTAGGGTACAAAAGCAGTTTAACAAAATCAGGCTATGCATCAGAATAGGAGCTATCTACAACAGTAGCAAAATCTAATGCAAGCATGAGGGAGAAAGAATGGGTGATATCAGAATGATCAAGGGAGGTTTGCTTGCCTTGTTGCTCTCTTGCAGAAGGCTGATCGTGATGGACGTAGACGTACTCGGCAGCAGCGTCAGCATCAACGTCTACCAAAGAGAAGAGGGGGAAGAAACAATAAATAAAAGAAAGCGGATGCAACATGGTGCATGACATGGCAATATTGCAGTGCTAGGGATGAGCTAACACAGTACTACACGTCATGGACGGAGCGGGAAAATATCTGGCGATATTTCCCGGGTCTTTGGCTACTACAGGACAGGTGATCCTAACACCAAAATATCCATTTTCATCAAGCTAGGGGTATGTGACAGATGAACGGACAGCGTATTCAGATTCTTGTGATATTTCTGAGCAACTTTCATATATAAATTATTTTCATCTCACTTATAGATTATTTTATTCTTTTTTCCAAAGTTTTAATTCATTTTGTGAAATTATCAGAATTATTTTAATTTGAAAAAGTCTTTATTGCATCAGCATGACATCAGGGTGATGTCAGTAGTCAACCTAGTTGTCTTAGGACAAACCTGATAGCTCGACCCCACCTATCATAGATAGTGGATTTATTCCAGGGTTTATTTTTATCTAATTAACTAATTGATTAAGAGGGATAACATGTGAGTACCTAATTAGATTAAATTGATTAGATTAATTAACCAACATGTTTATTAGAGGGGGTTCAACCAGTCGGTGACTCGGGGTGCCCAGTCAGCAGTTGACGAAGGTAAACCCAATAAACTGGGGCCCCAGGGTCCATTGACAAGGTCACTCAGGGTGGCCCTAACGAGGTCACGTGGGTTGTGGCCAGCGGCTCGTTGTCAGCGATGCCAAAACGCGGGGGAGGTCTTGGACCGATGGCGAGATTTGACCACATATGGCCAAATCGAGCGCGACCGGTGTCGTTCGTGTTGGGGAACGTTGCATGAGAAACAAAAAATTTCATACGCACACGAAGACCTATCATGGTTATGTTCATCTACGAGAGGGAGATCGGATCCACATACCCTTGTAGATCACTAACCGAGAAGCGTTAGGAACGCGGTTGATGTAGTGGTACACCTTCGTAATTCAAATAATCGTGGTCCCACGATTCGTCCCGATCTAGTACCGAACGAACGACACCTCCGCGTTGAGCACACGTACATCTCGATGATGATCTTCGCCTTCTTGATCCAGAAAGAGAGACGGGGAAGTAGATGAGTTCTCCTGCAGCGTGAAGGCGCGCCGGTGTTGGTGATGATCTATTCCTACAGGGCTCCGCCCGAGCTCCGCAGAAATCTAATCTAGAGGAAGAACTACGTGGTGTAGGTTTGAGTTGCACGTGGAAAAATTGTGTCTCAAAAGCCCTAAAACCACCAATATATATAGGAGGAGGGGAGGGGCTAGCCTTGGGGCTCAAGGGAGACCCAAGGGCGCCGGCCGAAGGGGAGGAGGTGGACTCGCACCCCAATTTGGTTTGGGGGAAGGAGTCCACTCCTTCCTCCCCACCTCTTTCTTTCCTTATGTTTTTCTCCTTGTGGCGCCCTAGCCCACTTGGGCTGGCCTCACCAGCTCACTAAGGGCTGGTGCGCCACCCTAGGGCTACTGGGCTCACTCCCGTGTGGGTGGGCCCCTCCTGATGAATATCGTGAACCCATTCATCACTCCCGGTAATGCCTGAAATCTTTCCGATGACCAAATGAACCATCCTATATATCAATCTTCATTTCCGGACCATTCCGGAAACCCTCGTGATGTCCGTGATCCGATCCGGGATCCGAACAACCTTTGGTCACCAACACATATAACTCAACTAGACTAGAACGTCACCGAACCTTAAGTGTGCAGACCCTACGGGTTCGAGAACTATGCAGACATGACCCGAGACTCTCCTCGGTCAATATCCAATAGCGGGACCTGGATGTCCATATTGGAACCTACATATTCTACAAAGATCTTATCAGTTGAACCTCTGTGTCAAGGATTCATATAATCCCGTATAACATTCCCTTTGTCCCTCGATATGTTACTTGCCCGAGATTTGATTGTTGGTATCCCTATACCTATTTCAATCTCGTTACTGACAAGTCTCTTTACTCGTTCCGTAATACAAGATCCCGTGACTTAAACTTGAGTCACATTGCTTGCAAGGCTTGTATGTGATGTTGTATTACCGAGTGGGCCCCAAGATACCTCTCCGTCACAAAGAGTGACAAATCCCAGTCTTGATCCATGCGAACTCAACGGACACCTTCAGAGATACCTGTAGAGCACCTTTATAGTCACCCAGTAACGTTGTGATGTTTGATACACACAAGGTATTCCTTCGGTGTCAGTGAGTTACATGATCTCATGGTCATAGGAATGAATACTTGACACACAAAAAACAATAGCAACAAAATGACACGATCACATGCTATGTTTATAATTTGGGTCTTGTCCATCACATGATTCTCCTAATGATGTGATCCAGTTATCAAGTGACAACACTTGCATATGGTCAGAAAACCTTAACCATCCTTGATCAACTGGCTAGCCAACTAGAGACTTACTAGGGACATTGTTTTGTCTATATATCCACACATGTATCCATGCTTTCATTCAATACAATTATAGCATGGATAATAAACAATTATCTTGAAACAGGAAATATAATAATAACTATTTTATTATTGCCTCTAGGGCATATTTACAACAGTCTCCCACTTGCACTAGAGTCAATAATCTAGTCTCACATCACTATGCGATTTACATTGGAATGAATCTAACACCCATACAGTTCTGGTGTTGATCATGCTTCGCTTGTGGAAGAGGTTTAGTCAGCGGATCTGCTACATTCAGATCCATGTGCACTTTGCAAATATTTACGTCCTTCGATGTAGTCGCGGATGAGGTTGAAGCGTTGTTTGATGTGTGTGGTCTTCTTGTGAAACCTTGGTTCCTTTGCTAAGCAATGGCACTAGTGTTGTCACAGAACAGAGTTATTGGATTTAGTGCGCTCGGCACAACTCTAAGATCCGTCATGAACTGCTTCATCGAGACACCCTCCGTAGCTGCCTCCGAGGCAGCCACGTACTCCGCATCACATGTAGAATCTGCTACGACGCTTTGCTTGGAACTACACCAGCTTAGCGCACCCCCATTAAGAATAAATACGTATTCGGTTTGAGACTTAGAGTCATCCGGATCAGTGTCAAACCTTGCATCGACGTAACCCTTTACGACGAGCTCTTCGTCACCTCCATAAACGAGAAACATTTCCTTAGTCCTTTTCAGGTACTTCAGAATATTCTTGACCGCTGTCGAGTGATCCACTCCTAGATTACTTTGAAACCCACCTGCCATACTTATGGCCACGCTGACGTCCGGTCTAGTGCACAATATTGCATACATGATAGACCCTATGGCTAAAGCATAGGGGACGGTACTCATCTTTTCTCTATGTTTCGCAGTTACTGGACACTGACTCTTACTCAACTTTATACCTTGTAACACCGGCACGAACCCCTTCTTGGACTGCTCCATTTTGAACTTCTTCAAAACTTTATCAAGGTATGTGCTTTGTGAAAGTCCTATTAGGCGCCTCGATCTATCCCCATAGATCTTAATGCCAATATGTAAGCAGCTTCTCCTAGGTCTTTCATTGAAAAACATTTGTTCAAGTAATCTTTTACGCTCTCTAAAAATTCCACATTGTTTCCAATCATCAATATGTCATCACATATAATATTAGAAATGCCACAGAGCTCCCACTCAATTTCTTGTAAATACAAGATTCTCCAACAACTTGTATAAACCCAAATGCTTTGATCACCTCATCAAAGCGCTTATTCCAACTCCGAGATGCTTGCACCAGTCCATAAATGGATCGGTGGAGCTTGCATACTTTGTTAGCATTCTTTGGATCGACAAAACCTTTGGGTTGCATCATATACAACTCTTCCTTAAGAAAACCGTTAAGGAACGCTCTTTTGACATCCATCTGCCAGATTTCATAATCGAAAAATGCAGCTATTGCTAACATGATTCAGATGGACTTAAGCATCGCTACCGGTGAGAACGTCTCGTCGTAGTCAACTCCTTGAACTTGTGAAAAAACCTTTGCGACAAGTCAAGCTTTATAAACGGTCACATTACCCTCCGCGTCCGTCTTCTTCTTAGAGATCCATTTGTTCTGAATAGCCTTGCGACCTTCAGGTAATACTTGCAAAGTCTATACTTTGTTTTCATACATAGATCCTATCTCGGACTTCATGGCCTCAAGCCATTCGTTGGAACCCAGGCCCACTATTGCTTCTTCATAATTTGCAGGTCCATTGTTGTCTAACAACATGATAGATAAGACATGATTATCATACCACTCAGGGGCAGTACGTGATCTTGTCGACCTGCGAGGTCCGATAGCAACTTGATCTGAAGCTTCATGATCATCATCATTAGCTTCCTCCTCAACCGGCGTCGCCTCGACAAAGGTTTCCCCCTGCCCTGCGCCACCATCTAGAGGGAGTAGAGGTTCTACAACCTCATCAAGTTCTATCTTCCTCCCACTGAATTCTTTCGAGAGAAACTCCTTCTCAAGAAAAGCTATGTTCTTAGCAATAAACACTTTGCCCTTGGATCTGAGATAGAAGGTGTGCCCAACTGTCTCCTTTGGGTAACCTATGAAGAGACACTTTTCCGCTTCGGGTTCCAGCTTTTCAGGCTGAAGCTTTTTGACATAAGCATCACATCCCCAAACTTTAAGAAACGACAACTTTGGCCTCTTGCCATGCCATAGCTCATATGGTGTCGTCTCAATGGATTTTGATGGTGCCCTATTTAAAGTGAATGCAGCTGTCTCTAATGCATAACCCCAAAACGATAACGTCAAATCGGTAAGAGACATCATAGATCGCACCATATCTAATAAAGTACGATTACGACGTTCGGACACACCATTACGCTGTGGTGTTCCACGCGGTGTCAACTGTGAAACTATTCCACATTGTCTTAAGTGAGCACCAAACTCGAAACTCAGATATTCGCCCCCTCGATCAGAACACAGGAACTTGATCTTCTTGTTATGATGATTTTCAACTTCAGTTTGAAATTGCTTGAACTTCTCAAACGTTTCAGACTTGTGCTTCATCAACTAGATATATCCATACCTACTCAAATCGTCAGTGAAGGTGAGAAAATAAAGATATCCGCCGCGCGCCTCCACACTCATTGGACCGCACACATCGGTATGTATGATCTCCAACAAGTCACTTGCACGCTCCATTGTTCCGGAGAACGGAGTCTTAGTCATCTTGCCCATGAGGCATGGTTCGCACGTGTCAAGTGATTCAAAATCAAGTGACTCTAAAAGCCCATTGGTATGGAGTTTCTTCATGCGCTTTACTCCAATATGACCTAAGCGGCAGTGCCACAAAAACGTGGCGCTATCATTGTTAATTCTACATCTTTTTGTCTCAATGTTATGTATATGTGTATCATCACAATCAAGATTCAATATGAAAAACCTCTCACATTGGGTGCATGACCATAAAAGATATTACTCATAGAAATAGAACAACCATTATTCTCTGACTTAAATGAGTAACCGTCTCACAATAAACAAGATCCAGATATAATGTTCATGCTTAACGCAGACACTAAATAACAATTATTTAAGTTCATAACTAATCCTGATGGTAACTGGAGTGAGACCGTGCCGACGGCGATTGCATCAACCTTGGAAGCATTTCCCACGCGCATCGTCACTTAATCCTTCGCCAGCCTTCGTTTATTCCGCAGTTCCTGCTTTGAGTTGCAAATGTGAGCAACAGAACCGGTATCAAATACCCAGGCACTACTACAAGAGTTGGTTAAGTACACATCAATAACATGTATATCACATATACCTGATTTTTCTTTGGCCGCCTTCTTATCAGCCAAATACCTGGGGCAGTTGCGCTTCCAGTGACCCATCCCCTTGCAATAATAACACTCCGTTTCCAGCTTAGGTCCAGCCTTGGGTTTCTTCGTTGGATTGGTAACAGTTTTGTCGCTCTTCTTGGAGTTACCCTTCTTGCCTTTGCCGTTTCTTTTGAAACCAGTAGTTTTATTGACCATCAACACTTGATGCTCTTTCCGGAGTTCTGACTCTACGACTTTCATCATCGTGAATAACTTGCAGGGTGATTTGTTCATCCCTTGCATGTTATAGTTCAACACAAAGCTTTTATAGCTAGGTGGCAGTGATTGAAGAATTCTGTCAGTGATAGCCTCTTGCGGGAGTTCAATCCCCAGCTCAGCAAGACGGTTTGAGTACCCAGACATTTTGAGCACATGTTTACTGACAGACCAATTCTCCCCCATCTTGCAAGCATAGAATTTATCGGAGGTCTCATACCTCTCGATCCCGGTGTTCTTCTGAAAGATAAACTTCAACTCCTGGATCATCTCATATGCTCCATGACGCTCAAAGCGTCGTTGAAGTCCCAGTTCTAAGCCATACAAGACTGCACATTGAACTACTGAGTAGTCCTCCTTACGTGATTGCCAAGAGTTCAAGACATCTTGGTTAGACATAGCGGGTGGTTCATCTCCTAGCGCAGCATCAAGGACATAATTCTTTTTCCCAGCTTGTAGGATGAGCCTAAAATTACGTGCCCAGTTGATAACTCACAAGTGTAGAGGATCGCAACAGTTTTCGAGGGTAGAGTATTCAACCCAAATTTGTTGATTTGACACAAAGGGAATCGAAAGAATATTCTCAAGTATTAGCAGCTAAATTTGTCAATTTCAACCACACCTGAAAGATTAGTGTCTGCAAGCAAAGTATCAGTAGCAAAGTGATATGATAGCAACGGTGTGAGAAAAAGATCTGTTGACGGCAGACTATTCCTAACTTGTTGTATCAATGGCGCCAGGAAATAGCACGTGGACGGGGAACTATTCTTCCCCGACAACGGCGCCAGAAAATAGTCTTGCAACAAGTAGCAGCAAGGTAACAGCAGTAGTGACAGCAGTAGCAAGGAACATCAATAGTGACAACAGTAGCAAGTAACAACAGTAGTGACAATAGTAGCAGCAGCAGTAGTAACAACAGAGTAACAACAGTAGCAGTAATAGCAGTCGCGACAAAGTAACGTAGCAAGGACCAATAGTAAAAGACTCATAGGCAGTGGATCGGTGATGGATGAGTGTGCCGGATGTGATTCATCATGTAACAGCTATATCACGGAGAGATAAGGCAATAGATAAAAAACTAATTGGACCAATGGATGAGTCACTTACCAAGGAGTAATTTCCCCAAAACAGTTCGGAGAATGGTGATTTGAGCAAAGAGATCGAAAATCCCAGCAAGAGGAGCAAGAACACGGGTTTGAGCTGCGAAACGATTTTTTCTGGAGGTAGGAGAAGGAGATAAGAGCAAGAATGAGTGGAGGGGGTGCCTGTGGGCCCCACAAGGCTGGGTGGCGCGGCCAGGGGGGTGCCCGCACCCCAAGGGCTTGTGGCCCACTGGTACAGCCCCCAGACAAGCTCTTTGTCTCAGAATTTTTCAAAAATTCCAGAAAAAATCATACTTGATTTTCAGGACGTTCGGAGAAAGAGAGAGAGGCATAACACTAACACTGGCTCCAAGATCGCATAAAGCAGTTCTAACATAGTTACCTTTAATGGAGCAAGGTATAGTGGGCACACCGGGATCACCTAGTTTCTTAGGAGTTCCACCCTTGAAGGTATAATTAGCAAGCATGGTGGAAATCTCAACCTCAGGTATCCTCCTCTTATTAGTCACAATATCTTTCATGTACTTAGCATACAGAGACATTTTGAGCATATCTGTCAAACGCATTTGCAGAAAGACAGGTCTAATCATTTCAACAAATCGCTCAAAATCCTCATCATCCTTTTTCTTGGATGGTTTGGGAGGAAAGGGCATAGGTTTCTGAACCCATGGTTCCCTTTCTTTACCGTTATTCCTAGAGTGAAGTCATTCTTATCGTATCTCTTATTCTTAGGCTGTGGGTTATCAAGATCAACAGGTTCAATCTCCACATCCTTATCATTGCTAGGTTGAGCATCATCATGAACATCACTATTGATATTATCATTAGGCTCATGTTCATCACCAGATTGTGTTTCAGCATCAGAGACAGAGACATCGTTTGGACTCTCAGGTGTAGCAGCAACATGGTTGCTAGCGTGCAAGTTCCTATCATCTTTGTTCTTCTTTCTAGGATGACTAGGTGCATCAGTGCTAACTCCTTGAGAATCTTGTTCAATTCTCTTCGGATGACCCTTAGGATACAGAGGTTCCTGGGTCATTCTACCGCCTCTAGTAACGACTCTGACGGAATTGTCATTCAACTCATTGAGCAAGTCATTTTGAGCTTTAAGTACTTGTTCTACCTGAGTAGTAACCATAGAGGCATGTTTACGTAGGAGCTTAAGATCATTGACATTTCTGTCCACACAAGCACTTAAATGACTAAGCATACGAGCATTCTGTTCCAGTTATCTGCTAACATAATCATTGAAACTTTGTTGTTTGGCAACGAAGTTATCAAATTCATCCATGCATAGGCTAGCAGGTTTATCAAAAGGAATATCACTCTCATCAAACCTACGCAGAGAATTTACTTCTACTACCTGTATCCGGTTATCAAGACCATGGATCTCTTCGATAGGTGGTAGATTTTTGACATCTTCAGATTTAATGCCTTTCTCTCGCACATATTTCTTGGCTTCTTGCATATCTTCAGGACTGAGGAATAGAATACCTCTTTTCTTTAGAGTTGGCTTAGGAGGTGGTTCGGGAATAGTCCAAGCATTCTCATTGCACAAGATGTTATTCAATAGAATCTCACCTTGTTCTACAATTCGTTCCCTAAAAACACAACCGACATAACTATCTAGGTGGTCTTTGGAAGCATCGATAAGTCCATTATAGAAGATATCAAGTATTTCATTCTTCTCAAGAGGGTGATCAGGCAAAGCATTCAGTAGCTGGATGAGCCTCCCCCAAGCTTGTGGGAGACTCTCTTCTTCAGCTTGAGCAAAGTTGTATATTTCCTCTAAGGCAGCTTGCTTCTTATGGGCAGGGAAATATTTTTCAGAGAAGTAGTAGACCATATCCTGGGGGCTACGCACAGAACCAGGAGCAAGAGAAGTGAACCAAGTCTTAGTATCATCCTTTAGCAAGGAAGGGAACAACTTGAGGATATAGTAGTGGCAGATCTTTTCCTCACTAGTGAATAGGGTGGCTATATTGTGCAGTTTGGTAAGATGGGCTACAACCGTTTCACACTCATAACCGTGAAAAGGATCAGATTCGACCAGAGTGATTAACTCAGGGTCGACAGAGAATTCATAATCCTTATCAGTCACAAAGATAGGCGAACTGGCAAAAACTTCGGGTCGTATTTCATCCTAGCGTTCAGAGATTTTTCTTTCCACTTGCGCAGTAGTTTCTCAACATCATAGCTATCCTTACACGCAAGAAAGTCCTCAGCTATCTCTCCTTCAATAACATAGCGTTCAGGCATAACAGGCAATTCAGGCATAGTAGCAGGTTCTACTTCAATAGTATGAGCAGTTTCAGAAGTATCATCACATCTAGCAGCAATTCTAGCAATTTGTGCATCAAGGAATGCACCTAGTGGCAAAGCAGTATTAGTCATAGCATCAAGCATAGCATCATGAGGCATAGTATCAAGCATATCATCATCAGGCAAAGCAGTAGTAGCATCATAAGGCACATGCGACATATCAAGATTTCTAGCAGCAGGCAATGTCACAAACTTACTCAAAACTAAAGGTGAATCAAGTGTAGAGCTAGATGGCAGTTCCTTACCTGTCCTCGTAGTGGAAGGCAAGATTTTAGTTCTTGGATCTTTCGGATTCCTCATAGCGACCGGCAGACGAGAATCCCAAGTGACTCAGAGAATATAGCTATGTTTCCCCGGCAACGGCTCCAGAAAATAGTCTTGATAACCCACAAGTGTAGGGGATCGCAACAGTTTTTGAGGGTAGAGTATTCAACCCAAATTTGTTGATTCGACACAAAGGGAAGCGAAAGAATATTCTCAAGTATTAGCAGTTGAGTTTTTCAATTTCAACCACACCTAAAAGATTAGTGTCTGCAAGCAAAGTATTAGTAGCAAAGTGATATGATAGCAATGGTGTCAGAAAAAGATCTGTTGATGGCAGACTATTCCTAACTTGTTGTATCAATGGCGCCAGTAAATAGCACGTGGACGGGGAACTATTTTTCCCCGGCAACGGCGCCAGAAAATAGTCTTGCAACAAGTAGCAGCAAGGTAACAACAGTAGTGACAAAAGTAGCAAGTGACAACAGTAGTGATAGCTGCAGTAACAGCAGAGTAACAGCAGTAGCAGTAACATCAGTAGCAGCAGGAGTAGCGACAAAGTAACGTAGCAAGGACCAGTAGTAAAAGACTCATAGGAAGTGGATCGGTGATGGATGAGTGTGCCAGATGTGATTCATCATATAACAGCTATAACACGGAGAGATATGTAACTAGCTGATACGTCTCAAACGTATCTATAATTTTTGATGGTTTCATGCTGTTATCTTGTCAACTTTGGATGTTTTATATACCTTTTATATCTTTTTTGGGACTAACTTATTAATTTATTGCCAAGTGCCAGTTCCTGTTTTTCTGTGTTTTTGACTCTTTTCAGATCTGATTTTGGAACGGAGTCCAAACGGAATAAAATCCCCGAAATAAAATTTTCCAAAACAAAAGAAGATCGGGGGACTTGAGGGCCAAGCCAGGAGGCCCACACGGAGCCCAAAAGCCCTAACGCCGCGGCCAGGGGGCCTGCGACGACCAGGCTTGTGGCCTCCCCGGCGCTCCCCTGCCCTAGCTCTTTGGCCTATAAATTCCCTAAAATCCAAGAAAAAATTAGGGCATCCACAAAAACACTTTTCCACCGCCGCAAGCTTCCGTTTCTGCGAGATCTCATGTGGAGACCCTTCCCGGTGCCCTGTCGGAGGGGACTTTGGAGTTGGAGGGCTTCTACATCAACATCATTGCCTCTCCAATGACTCGTGAGTAGTCCACTTCAGACCTACGGGTCCGTAGTTAGTAGCTAGATGGCTTCTTCTCTCTCTTGGATCTTCAATACAAAGTTCTCCATGATCTTCATGGAGATCTATCTGATGTAATCCTCTTTGGCGGTGTGTTTGTCGAGATCCGATGAATTATGGATTTGTGATCAGATTATCTATGATTTATATTTGAGTCTTTGTTGATTTCTTATATGCATGATTTGATATCCTTGTAAGTTTCTCCGAGTCTTGGGTTTTGTTTGACCAACTAGATCTATGATTCTTGCAATGGGAGAAGTGCTTGGTTTTGGGTTCATACCGTGCGGTGACCTTTCCTAGTGACTGAAGGGGCAGCAAGGCACGCATCGTGTTGTCGCCATCAAGGGTAACAAGATGGGCTTTCATCATAGATTTGATATCGTCCATATACATCATGTCATCTTGCTTAAGGCGTTACTCTGTTCTTTTGAACTCAATACACTAGATGCATGCTGGATAGAGGTCGACGTGTGGAGTAATAGTAGTAGATGCAGAAAGTATCGGTCTACTTGTTTTGGACGTGATGCCTATAGATATGATCATTGCCATAGATAACGTCATGACTTTGCGTGGTTCTATCAATTGCTCGATAGTAATTCGTTCACCCACCGTCTACTTGCTTTCATGAGAGAAGCCACTAGTGAACACTATGGCCCCCGGGTCTATTCACAACTATCGTCTCCACTTTTACTTTTACTTTGCTTTGTTTACTTTTTTGCTTTCAGTTCTCACTTTGGAAACAATCTATAAGGGATTGACAACCCCTTCGTAGCGTTGGGTGCAAGCTCTTTGTGTTTGTGCAGGTACTTGTGACTTGACTCGATCCTCCTACTGGATCGATACCTTGGTTCTCAAACTTAGGGAAATACTTACTGCCGCAGTGCTACATCACCCTTTCCTCTTGAAGGGAACACCAACGCAAGGCTCCAAGGCCGTGGGGGAATCCTTTGCATATTTGCCAAGGAAGTCCCTGTAGGCGTAGCCAGTAGGAGGAGGATTCCTGGCGCCGTTGCCGGGGAAGGTCTTTTGTTGCCGTAGCACTAGCTCCCGTTCGTCAATCTAATGTAGGCATGTATTCGTATGTATTCATACGTGCTTAGGGAAAAGAACTTGCATGACATCTATTGTCCATCCCTCCCGTGGCAGCGGGGTCCTAATGGAAACTACGACATATTAAGGTTCTCCTTTTAATAAAGAACCGGACCAACACATTAACACGTGGTGAATACATGAACTCCTCATACTATGGTCATCTCCGGGAGTGGTTCCAGCTATTGTCACTCCGGTGTTGCTGGGTCATAACACATAGTAGGTGACTACAACTTGCAAGATAGGATCTAAAACACACATATATTGGCGACAACATAATAGGTTCAGATCTGAAATCATGGCACTCGGGCCCTAGTGACAAGTATTAAGCATAGCCAAGTAGTAGCAACATCAATCTAGAACATAGTGGATACTAGGGATCAATCCCCGTCAAAACTAACTCGATTACATGATAGATCTCATCCAACTCATCACCGTCCAGCAAGCCTACAATGAGATTACTCACGAACGGTGAAGAGCATCATGGAATTGTCGATGGAGGAAGGTTGATGATGACGACGGCGACGATTTCCCCTCTCCGGAGCCCCGAACGGACTCTAGATCTGTCCTCCAGATGAAGAACATGAGGTGGCGGCGCCTTCGTATCGTAAAACACGATGAATCCTTCTCCCTGATTTTTTTCCGGGCGAGACGGAAGAAATAGAGCTGAGTTTGGGGGCGGTGGTGCCACGTGGGCCCCACAAGCCCTCACGGCGCGGCCTAGGGGAGTGGCCGTGGCCCAGGGGCTTGTGGCCCACTGGCACACCCCCTCCGGTGGATCTTTGAGCAGGTATTTTTCTTTTATTCCAGAAAAATTCTCCTTAAATTTTCAGGGCATTCCGAGAACTTTTATTTCTACACAAAAACAACGCCATGGCAATTCTGCTGAAAACAACGTTAGTCCTGGTTAGTTCCATTCAAATCATGCAAGTTAGAGTCCAAAACAAGGGCAAAAGAGTTCGGAAAAGTAGATACGTTGGAGACGTATCACCAGTCTACAAAGTTGCTTCCATCATCTTTCGACTTAGCTTTCTCTAGGAACATATTGAAATTCAGGGTTGCTACTGCGTGAGCCATTGATCTACAACATAAAATATTGCAAAGTGAACTTAGACTATGTTCAAGACAATTAGAGTTTAACTAATAAAATTACTAATAAACTCCCACTCAAATAGACATCCCTCTAGTTACTTGAGTGTGGCATGATCCAAATTCACTAACTCAAGTCCGATCATCACGTGAGTTGAGTATAGTTTCAGTGGTAAACATCTCTATTCTAATCATATCAACTATACGATTCATGCTCGACCTTTCGGTCTCTTGTGTTTCGAGGCCATGTCTCCACATGGCAGGCTCGTAAAATTTAACCCAAGTGTTCCGTGTGTGCAACTGTTTTGCACCCGTTGTATGTGAACGTTGAGTCTATCACACCCGATCATCACGTGGTTTCTCGAAACGATGAACTGTCGCAACGGTTCACAGTCGGGGAGAACACAATTTTATCTTGAAATTTTAGTGACGTTTCACCTTATAATTATACCGTCGTTCTAAGCAAGATAAGGTGCATAAAAGTATTAACATCACATGCAATTCATAAGTGACATGATATGGCCATGATCTTGTGCTTCTTGATCTCGATCACCAAAGCACCGCCATGATCTTCTTGTCACCGACGCCACACCATGATCTCCATCATCGTGCCGCCATCGAGGTTGTCGTGCTATATATGCTATTACTACTAAAGCTACAACTTAGCAATATAGTAAACGCATCTGTAACACAAACGTTAGTTTAAAGACAACCCTATGGCTCCTGCCGGTTGCCGTAGCATTGGCGTGCAAGTCGATATTAACTATTACAAAACGATCATGTCGTACATCCAATATATCACATCATGTCTTTGGCCATATCACATCACAAGCATACCCTACAAAAACAAGTTAGAAATCCTCTAATTTGTTGTTGCATGTTTTACGTGGATGCTATGGGTATCTAGTATGATCGCATCTTACTTACGCAAAAACCCCAACGGAGATGTGCAAATTGCTATTTAACCTCTCTCCAATGACCGCCTCGGTCAAATCTAATTCAACTAAAGTTAAAGAAACCGACACCCACCAGTCATCATTATGCAACGAGTTGCATGTTGGTCGATGAAACCAGTCTCTCGTAAGCGTACGAGTAATGTCGGTCTGGGCCGCTTCAATCCAACAATACCGCCGAATCGAGAAAATACTAAGGAGGGCAGCAAATTGAACATCAATGCCCACAAAAAGTTTTGTGTTCTACTCGATATTACATCTATGCATGAACCTAGCTCATGATGCCACTGTTGGGGAACGTTGCATGGGAAACAAAAAATTTCCTACGCACACGAAGACCTATCATGGTGATGTTCATCTACGAGAGGGAGATCGGATCCACATACCCTTGTAGATCGCTAAGCGGGAAGCATTAAGAAACGCGCTTGATGTAGTGGTATAGCTTCGTGATTCAAATCACCGTCGTACCACGATTCGTCCCGATCTAGTATCGAACGGACGACACCTCCGCGTTCAGCACACGTACAACTCGATGACGATCTCCGCCTTCTTGATCCAGCAAGACAGACGGGGAAGTAGATGAGTTCTCCGGCAGCGTGACGGTGCACCGGTGTTGGTGATGATCTATTCCTGCAGGGCTCCGCCCGAGCTCCGCAGAAATCTAATCTAGAGGAAGAACTACGTGGTATAGGTTTGAGTTGTACGTGGCAAAGTTGTTTCTCGAAAGACCTAAAACCAACAATATATATAGGAGGAGGGGAGGGGCTAGCCTTGGGGCTCAAGGGAGCCCCAAGGGCGCCGGCCGAATGGGCGGAGGTGGACTCCCACCCCAATTTGGTTTGGGGGAAGGAGTCCACTCCTTCCTCCCCACCTCTTTCTTTCCTTATGTTTTTCTCCTTGTGGCGCCCTAGCCCACTTGGGCTGGCCTCACCAGCCCACTAAGGGCTGGTGCGCCACCCTAGGGCTACTAGGCTCACTCCCGGGTGGGTGGGCCCCTCCCGGTGAATATCCGGAACCCATTCGTCACTCCCGGTACACTGTCGGTAATGCCCAAAATCTTTCCGATGACCGAATGAAACCATCATATATATCAATCTTCGTTTATGGACCATTCCGGAAACCCTCGTGATGTCCGTGATCTCATCCGGGACTCTGACCAACCTTCAGTCACCAACACATAGAACTCAACTATACTAGAACGTCACCGAACCTTAAGTGTGCAGACCCTGCTGGTTCGAGAACTATGCAGACATGACCCGAGACACTCCTCAGTCAATATCCAATAGCGCACTACAAGACAAATGCTCAATTATGGCCCAAAAAATTAACGGTGGTTTAATTGGTCATTGATCCATGACCAAATTTCCGAAATTAGTCATGGCAAGTCTAAGAGGGTCCAAAGCCCATAACGTTATGACCTTTTGCGTCCATTAGGTCATGATACTATTGCACGAATTGGTCATTAAGTGCTACCTATTGAAAAAAGAAGAAGAAAAAAAGTGATAGAGATGTGTTGAATGAGGGAGGGTTTTGAAGCGTTGGATGTAGGAGGAATGGATGGCTAGGATCTGTTTTTGGGAGGGATCCGTGGCCTCACATGTGATAGGCTGGCTGCCCAAGTGAAAAAAAGGAGAAAAAAAATAATAGACAGAAATCCCACAACCCATCTCTCTTGGCGATCCCCATCTCTCTCCCCCACGACCTATGGCGGCCGATCCACCCCTCGTCCCCAAATCGACGGAACCTTTGCCGTCTCCGCCTCCCCATTCCCCACCTCCTCCACCCGGTCCCAGACGCGGCGCGATGGGCATGGAGGTCGACGACGCAGCGCCACGCGACAGGCCGGGGGCGGGGAGCAGCCCCGCATTCGGCGACTGGAGGAGTCGGTGGTGAACCACATCACCGCGGGGGAGGTGATCCAGCGGCCCTCGTCGCAAATCCAAGAGCCGATAGGGTCCATCTCCCTGCAGGCGATGGCGTCGTCCGCGGATCCAGGGCCTCTCTGCACGGCCAGATCCAAGAGCCGATAGGGTCCATCTCCCTGCCGGCGATGGCGTCGTCCACAGATCCATGGGTGCGGGAGCACGGCGAGGCAGCGCGCCTCGCCAACGACGTCGCCTCCATAGTCGCCGACCGGGCTGCGCTCCGGCAGTCCGGCCCGGAGGCCATGCGCCACACCTCCGCCATCTGCCACAAGATCACCATCCTCGGGACCAGGCTCGACACCCTTGAGGGGATGCTCGCCAGGCTTCCCCCAAATCCATGTACGTTTCGCCCACCCACTCGCTCGCTCACCCTTTTCTGTGCTTATTACCAGCTCTGGCCCAAATGCATGGAAGAGGAACGATTGATAGGAGGTCAATTTGCGTTGCCGCTTGTTCCTAGGTAGCTAGTCACCTCCTGCAGATTCACTCACTATTTTGACTGTCTGAGAATCCACTATGAAGAAACTAGAAATGGTGGTATGATGGTGTAGGAACCTAATGAACTTCTATAAATGATGTCGACATGATTTTAGGGTAACCCTAGAATCAAAATTCAGCCTAAGCCACAATTCTCATGTACACACTTTACACCAATTGTGCTTCGCCTCCGTGGGTCGTAGTTAAAAAGAGAAAGAGGAAATTGATTACAGCTGCACAGGGAGAAGATACTAAGTACATCCATACATGTGTGGTGATTCATTTCTTACGAGAAAACATTTGGAGTGGTTTACCCTACTAATATGTATGCTTTACACGATGGTATGTGTGATATATGGTGTGCGCTGGTTACTTTGGTCCAGACACTAACAGCAGTTTATCAGTTATCAGAATCAGCTCTGCTTGATATCGAGATATCTATACATATGCTGCTACACAATATAACTTCTCTTAATACATTTCAAAATGTATACCTGTTATAAAAAACAAATCCACTCTTAAGTGATCTTCCATGTTGTGCAGCACCGACAAGGAGCTGTATAAGCGCCGAGACATGCTTAATTGTTTTAGCTTACAAATACATATCATTTGGCCGCCATTGCCTTCCTCGCATCCTCTCTCAAAATTCAGACTCATCAATAACGTCTCATCGAGTAGATCGGTGACCAACTCCTCGAGCATCCAGGTACTTATCGGATCCTTCTTTTCGATTAACTTCCGTTCCTACTCGTTAGTACATTATTTTTTGACATAGGGCCCCTTTTTTTCGTTTTGTACAGGCCCCGGATTTTGCCGGCCTGACTCTTCCTTGAATCTCATGCTAGCTAGCTTTGTGGCTCGATGTGCTAGCCCTGCTGACGACCCGGCAGATCGTGGCGAGGCGGCTCGGCGGCTGCAGAAGGGTATGTTCTCTTCCTCTGATTCAGTGCTCTCCAGTGCTGGTTTGTATGGAGGTCAGATATGTATTGAAACTTACATGGTGCAATTGCAATGCTGATGGTCGATGATGCACGGAAAGGGAGATTTGTGCCTATAGGATATTGTATTTATAACATAAATAACGCTAATATCTTTCTCAAGTGGTGTTGGTGGTTGGAGTTCACCTTAAATAGCTTACTGAATGAAATGTCTAGGATCTATGAGAATACGCTTCAAATGCATTGGCCTTACCTAGTGACCACTTGCTGTAATCATGGAATAGAACCTCTATTGACATATTGTGATGGTTACATTTCTGTACATAGGGTAAATTGCCGAACTCATGGTTGGCACATTAATGTTATGTATTTACATACATCCCATATGAAAATTTCTCTTGTTTTGGTACCTAATTGAGAGGACAATGAAATCTGCCTTTTCAACCATGTCAATAGTTAAATGATTTAAATAATAACTAACCATAAAAGGCCACAGAACAAAATGCGGAGAATACCACAGAGTGTGAGTAGTTCCAGGACCCGACGTAGAGGGACAGTCTTGGTGAGCGTAGAGTGAGGTTTGATAATGGCTACTAAGAAAAAAATGAAGGCCGTGAAGGCAAAATAATACATACCATACTAAAGTTTGGCGTAATATTCTTTCTCAACTCCAGGGGTCATAACCAACCCATATCCAGCAAACCAAACAACTTCTCCTCACGACCAGGTTGAGCACAAAGCTTTTAGTGGGAAATGTAGAGTGTAAACTAGGCAACCACTCTTGCATCCTAAGAGGCCATCCCTTGCTCAACCTTGTTGTAGCCCTCATGCTGGTTGGCTCTGGCAACCATTCACACCCATAATGATATAGGCTGACACACTTTAAGAATATGGCTAATACTGGTGATGCTTGAAATGAATAAAATACATATATGGTTTCTTAATAGTTTCACAGAAATTCATAAATATTGTTCATGCAGGTCACTTGCCAACTAATTGGTATTGTATTTGAGGAGAAAACTCGTGAGGAGCTTCAGGTGCGTTTTGGATGTTCTTAAGGTATTTATGCACCATAAGTTTTCTCACTTGACAAATCTGAATCTGTTGAAGAAACGGATCTATGTACCATAAGTTTTCTCAAATTCTTTTGTTCTTTCTCCCTGTTTTAATTTTAATTTTCATCGCCTTATTTGATCCTTTATAGGCCAACCACAAAAAGACCAATAGAAAACTGACTTAACTTCCAATAGTTCACAGGTCTTTGCTTTGCTCAGTTATATTTATTTTATGCTAAGAGCTGAACTAGATGACTTGATTATGGCGAAGGGGCAGAGCATATACATGCAGGCTAGACTACAGAAGTTATACATGGACGATAAGATTTGGTCTCATTCGTGGTCCAATGTTGTGGTAGGACTCCTCTTTTATACTCCCAAGAGTATTTACTCCCACCTTATCCAATAGGTTTATCCACTTGATTTTTTAAATTGAATATATATCCGTTAATGGTTGCACAGCCCACCGCTGCATGCATAACAGAATTGATCGTGTGCATGGTTGTTAGATTTTTTAACGAGCAATCGAACATGCATGTTCACCCTTTTCTAGTTGTAGGTTTCAGTGCTTTATATCTTGTATGAGCAACACGAGCAGTATCTTGTTAAAAAAATTGGTATTTCAAGAGTACAATTAATGATGACATAGTATCTGCCGCCTTTTCTTCCTTTTCAATTGAGAGGATCAAGTATATACTACAAGCGTGCATATGTATATACCATGTATTTCCTAAATTACATTTTTTCTCTCTCTCTATCCTTTTGGTATTAGTATGCGCTCATTCTCAATTACGGAAATGAAGTATATACCACCTAATTTCCATAGTATATATTGTAGGGTGCATAGTAGTATATAGCTCTTACTATTTTTTTATCTCGACAGTATATACTTCGTGAGCCTAGTATTATACCATCAAAAAGAGTTTACTATTTTTTGAAGAAGTATATACTACATTCTAATGGATTATGTGCTACTTAATTTTGGAAGGAGTATATGTTGAGTTTTTTTTCTCTGGATGTAGTACAGTATATACCTCCTTTCATGAATAACAATCATTTACTGCCCAACGTTATTTCACAAAATGGGAAGAATTTATGTGATACAGGAAAATAAAAAAGAGAGTATGCTAGCACAATAAAGAAGTACCCATGCACACACATTATCATTTGATTATTTTGTATGCTTTCTTATGTTTGATTATTTTAATTACTAGGATGATCTGAAGCATCTAGAAGAAGTAGAGGATAGGACGGGAGGAGGGACGATCAAGAAAAACTTGTGCTTCTCATTCAATCTTTGTCGAACTATGTTGATGTGTGATTATGCACTTGTTGGGTCCTTTTTTTGTACACCTGTACTTGTAGAACTATTTTGTTGTGCACTTGTTGGGCCTTGAACCTTTATGTGTAGAGGAGTCGATGGATGATGTATTGTAATTCATGTGATGTGCTACTGAAGTGAAATATATACAACTAATTTGCAATCTTGTACTTGTTTTTTAATGGGCCTATCCTGAGATATAAATGCTTTTGGTAAAATAATGCATCGGCCTAAACAATTTATACATTTTTAATAATACAATAGTATTGGTGGAGGCCCATGTTTACCAGATTATTGAATTGGGCTGTGAAATTTATGATGATTCCATTTGGTCATGAACAATGCCATGTCAGCGCAGCCACGTCAGATCCTACATGGCGCACACAAATAGGTAATGACCAAATGAAAATTTTGGTCAATAGAAATCTATGACCAAAATTTTAGAAAGGTCAAGTTTGTTCATTCTTGACGGCCAACTGTTGATCTTGTAAATTTGGTCAAAAAAATGTCAATAAACAACAACAATGACGAATCAATGACCAATATAGGGAGTCATAATTGACCTTATTTTTTGTAGTGGCGGGACCTGGATATCCATATTGGATCCTACATATTCTATGAAGATCTTATCGGTTGAACCTTGGTGCCAAGGATTAATATAATCCCGTATAACATTCCCTCTGACCTTCGATATGTTACTTGCCCGAGATTTGATCGTCGGTATCCCTATACCTATTTCAATCTCGTTACGGGCAAGTCTCTTTACTCATTCCGTAATACAAGATCCCGTGACTTACACTTGAGTCACATTGCTTCCAAGGCTTGTATGTGATGTTGTATTACCGAGTGGGCCCCGAGATACCTCTCCGTCACATGGAGTGACAAATCCCAGTCTTGATCCATGCAAACTCAACGGACACCTTTGGAGATACCTATAGAGCACCTTTATAGTCACCCAGTAACGTTGTTATGTTTGATACACAAAAGGTATTCTTCCGGTGTCAGTGAGTTACATGATCTCATGGTCATAGGATTGAATACTTGACACGCAGAAAACAATAGCAACAAAATGTCACGATCACATGCTACGTTTATAATTTGGGTCTTGTCCATCACATGATTCTCCTAATGATGTGATCCAGTTATCAAGTGAAAACAATTGCATATGGTTAGAAAACCTTAACGATCCTTAATCAACTGGCTAGCCAACTAGAGACTTACTAGGGACATTGTTTTGTGTATATATCCACACATGTATCTATGCTTTCATTCAGTACAATTATAGCATGGATAATAAACGATTATCTTGAAACAAGAAATATAATAATAACTATTTTATTATTGCCTCTAGGGCATATTTCCAACCGTTCGGACGGGAGCGACACCGGGAGTCCTTTGTGCCAAGAGCAGGAATGGAGGCGATGACCACCACGAGGGACGCAGAAGTTCGGGAGATGGTGGGGAACAAGCTGCCGCGTGCTAGCGAGCTACCTAGCGGGCTAGGGAGGACCTGCGCATCGCAGGGGAGCCAAAGGGCATAAGCCCAGGACCATTTGGTGGCCGGAGGATCGACGACGTCAAGCTCGAGTGAAACGGAGCCTCGATCATGATGGCTAGGGGGCTATGGGGCATGGGGAGAGAGGGAGGAGGAGCGGCAGCTCACTTGGATCCTGTAGATGTGCTCACGTGGGATTGGGGGAGGCTTGCCGGAGTGGATCGAGACGGCGTACGTCTGGCGATGCAGAGGAGGAATACGTTGGAGATAAGTAGTTGTGGTGGCTCCGAGATCGATCCCGTGGGAGAGTGGAAGGAGACGAGACTGGCGGAGCTCCCTGGCATATCAGGGCGGCGAGATGGGCACAATGGCCGCGGCTACGCAACGGCCATGGCTGCACGGGGGGGGGGGGGGGGAGGGGGTGACGCGAGGGAGGAGAGGGAGAGGGTGGGGCCTGGGGGTCGTCTAGGGTTCCACCGGGTGGTTGGCGAGCTAGAGGATGACCGCCACGGCATCGCCTCGGTCGCTAGTGAGCATCGCCGCACCCACGTTTCATGTGTGGAACACAGGAAGATGACGGGGGGCTAGGTGGGCTGGGCCGGCACGCCTAAGTGCACATTGCGCTTACGACCCTCTTTTATTTCTTTCTTTTTCTTTTTTGCTTTTTTTGTTTTATATTTGGTTTTATTTTAGTAACATAATATTTTGTAAAAATATGGCACTTGGTCCATTATATACGTTGCAATATATAACAGAAAGTGTGGGACTTATGTGAATAAGTTTGGAACTTTTTACAATTCAAAAGGTATTCAATTTATTATTTTGGCCTCTCTTATAATTCTTTTGAGGCACCAAATTACTTGATATATTGTTGGTTCATATTTTATAAATACTACAGGAATATTTGCAAAGCAACCATGATTTTAGTTTTCATGTTGGTCAAAATATTTAATCCACTTATTATTTGAATTTTGAATTTCAAAAGAATTTGAAATGAGATATGATTCTAAGATTGTTCAAGCACTTTTTTAGCAAAATCATTTAGCTTAACCTCATGGTTTACTGTAGCTGAATTACAATTATTACTCTAGCATGAATCGAGGGGTGTCACACGTTTGGGGTTGTAGCACCGAACTCCCATCGAGATGGTCGCCTCTCATGTCATGGTGAAGCACCATCGTTGTCGCAGCTCCCACCGTGAGCGGTGCAGCTCCATCATAGGCAGTTGTAGCACTGTCGTTCCATAGTTGTAGCTTCAATCAAAATGACCACAACTACTGTCGAGACGGTTGCGGCTCTTGTCACCTCCGACCGCCATCACCATCCCAGCTCCCGCCGTGAGTGGTTGTAGCACAGGTAGTTGCTGGTTACGACAAAAAGGACATCATCATTCTAGCACCCAAAGTCATTCGAGCACCCCAAGTAGGGAGTTCCAACATCCTATATCGTTGGTTCTAACAATGAAAGATGTTGGTTGCAGCAAACATCGCAACGCACCATGGTCGTCATCATAGCGCGCGGGCTTTGCAGTTGTAGATTCTCGGCATGGGTCGTTGCCACTTCTAGCACCGGGTGTCACTAGCACCCATCTCCTCAGTTGTAGCTCCTCTGCCCCTCATCCGAGAATGTTCACTCTCGCTTCTAGCATGACTGGACATCGGTTGGAGCTTTTTTACATGTCGATTCCAACACGGTCACACGGGCAACACGAGCGTGGGGCGGTGGCGCGATGAGGGCGTTGCATGGACGGCTATTTGGGTGTTCGTCGCCGATTATCGAAGGATGTGTGGTGGAGAGGGTCAAAGAACGAGATAAAGAGAGGTGGATTTGGGGGCGATGGAGGATGGAAGAAAGTAAGGAAGGAAAGAGTTGTTTCTAGGCGTGTGGGGCCATGCAGAGTGTCGCACGTGCGCGGTCGGTGGAGTTTCTAGCTACCAACCACCGGAGAATGATAAGTACTACACGTGGGATGGAGTAACAGTGACGTGACATTTTTTATACTACACTTGCCATAAAACCCCCCAAAAATTAAAACTTGTAATCCAAATAGAAAGTTACCATGCTTAACAACTAAATTTGCCATCCTTGGATAACTAAACTTCTCATCAGGGAACGTCAATTTGAAATTGCTTCATGCCACATGTGTGACACTTATCAAGTTAATGAAAAAGGTCAAAGCTTCACTCTAAAAATAGGAGAAATGTAGGAACTTAAGTTACATATATGTCATGTGTTATGTGTATGAATTGCGTTATAACTGGACTTGTGATTAGCAAAAGGTTAAGTGTTTGAGGCAAAAACATGTAACCTTATATTGCGGTATCACGTTTAACCCACTCCTATTATAGTTGGATTTTTTTTGCTAAAAAAACTTTCAAGATAATATTGTAGGATTGATGTTACATGTTTTATCACACCACACCCCCCACGCTCGTGTGAAGGAATAATTTCTCCCTATGTGGTTTTGGTAATTAACAAACAACATATAATTCATTGAACTAATGAGTCTATCAAGTATATTTCAGGAAAAGTTAAATGAATGGATTGGCTAGGATTGTGAGAAGATTTCCCTAGATGCAAGGAACATCATTCTGTAAGAGCTTTGAGATTCTATATTTACCTTATGTGGGAAATCACAATTCAGTGCATAACAAAGCCAATACTATTAAAAGGGGATGAACTATTGACAACGATCTGGTTGCTCAAAGTTCTTAGAGATTAACCGCCAAAAAGCTAATTCACAATTTCATAAAAAGTTTGTGTCCACAACCCATATGTCAAATTTGGTGCCACCAACAAATATCTATCGGCCCGAGTGAGTTTCACCCTAGACATAACCCAAGACAAACCCTAGCAACTCGGTCCAACCTAGTGTTGCTTCGGTACAACCAAAAAGTAGCGATCAACTTGCTGGTGTCTAATTGTTAAAATTCGGAATTTTCGAATTTTAATTTATGGTGCCACCAAGATACTGGGACTTCATAGGCCAACTGGATTGGTCTCACCGAGATGTTATCTTTCGGTCTCACTGAAAGACCAAAAGTTAGGACATTTTGCACTAGTCGGTGTAACCGAGTTTACACTTGAGTTCCATCGAGTTGGGAATAATGTTGTAACAGTCCAATTTTTGGAGAAGGCAATATATAACCCTCCACCTCTCTCTCGTTCGTAGAGAGAGAGAGCACTTAGAACAACCAAACACTCCCACCATACATTTTCTGAGAGAGAACCACCTACTCATGTGTTGAGATCAAGATTTACCTCTCCAACCATATGAATCTTGATTTCTAGCCTCCCTAAGTTGCTTTCCACACCATTACTGCAGGAAGGTCCTAAGACAACACATCAACCAGAGACCCTTCGACCAAACTTTGTGCGGTCCACCAATCGCAAGCGATAGTTCAAGCTCCGTCGACAATGACACGAACTGTGTGCGATGGCGGATCCATCAAATACGATTCAAAAAATAGTCGCGTGTGCGATGTATGACAACCATTTAACCCGGATTTTGCGATGGACTAAAATAACACTAATGTTTAACTAAATACAAGCGTGTGCGATGTACGACATACAATTCACCCCGATAAACTATTTGCGCTGGTCCGACAGAATACAAATGATTACCCACATGATTATGTATGTGATAGACAATATACAAGTCACCCAGGTGAACTGTCTGTGATTGCGTAAAAATAAAAGAAACGATTACCCAGATCAAGATGTGTGCGATAGACGGAAAACATGTTGCCCGGATGAACTATTTACGTTGGGCCTATTTTGACACAAACAGGTGCACATATCAAGATGTGTGTGAAAAACAACATACGAATAACTTAGATGTGATTTGCTGAGTCTGCACACACATTATGTTTGTGTAAAGACGAGTACATTGCTAGGGTACACATCGAATGTAGGCATCTCAGCAATAGAGAGCCTACTGAAGCTGGCGCATAACGCCTCGACATCGAAGTCCTTGCCATAGTAGCGAGGACCATCATTGAGGCACAGGTCGCTAAAGAGAACACTGAGGTTCTCCATAGCAGCCATGATGACACTGGGGAGCGACTCGTCATCGGACTCCCCGTCCAAATCCGCATGATGGACTGGGACGTCGATCATCATCGGTGAAGCCTCATCAAAGGCAGGCTCCACGGGCATGTAGATCAGTCCGGATACGATGCATCCGGCGGTGTAAGTGCGGGGCCCCGCCCAGCGTGTGAAGCCAGCCGATGCTGCGGACAGCCCCACGGTGGGCGCCAAATGTCGGTGTTTACTCACAACATAAGCCATGGGTAGGGTAAAGATGGTGGGAACCGAAGTGGCACCGGAGGGCGCTGGGAACGAGGTTGGTACAAGCATGGAATGCATGATGTACCCAGGTTCACGGCTCTTCATAGAGATAACACCCCTAATCCTACCGGAGTGTATGACGTATGAATGGGACTACAAAGTGCTCCTGGAGCTGTATTGCAGAGGAGGAAGAAGGAGCTTCCGGCTCGCGTCTGCCTCTCGTACGTGGTTGGTGTGTGTGCTGAGTTGACCGACCCTCTGCATGGAGGGGGCGGGGGGTTTTAAAGACGAACCCACCAACCTACAATATGGATAATAGGTACAACAGTGGGACCCGGCAGGCAGCCTCACCGGCAGGCCAGGGGGCCCACGGGGTCTTGTCTTGTCGCTGGAGGGGCCTGCCGGCTATGAGGTCCCATCTTGCCGTGGGACCCGCCGGCTAGCCAATAAGGCTCTCGCGTAAGGTTGACATAGGACACGTGTGGTACATTCAGCGTCGTCCAACGAGGATCTTCATGGGCAGGCAGTACGGCCGTCTCCAGTGTTCCCACGCCGAATGCAGTAATGGAGTGGGAGTTTGATGGGCCGACACTGTGCGGGGTGCTGGATCGGAGCTGGAGGAGGTCAGCAGCGTGGCCGCCGACGCTTGTACCTGCCGTGCACCCCGATCCAGTACCTTTGCTAAAGCATCGCCACCTTTAACCGTAGGGTCTCATCATGACCTACGGCCTGATGTGACTTGTGATCCCCATCCGGCTAGCCTGCTTGACTAGCCGACCTGGGTACCGCCGCCTCACCCCTAGCCGGATGGCTTGGCCTAGGCGGCCAGGGAGCCGAAGGAAAAGGAGTAGGATCGATGAGCCTACCCCGTGGTTATCACCCCGAGAAATCCTATAAGGGGAGTGGTAGTAGTGATAAGGATAAGTTACTTCAAGGAATGAGCGGGAGAGGTACCTTTGCCTCGGTTCCTCGTCCCACGGTCTATGGAGGACCGGTTCACTCACCTTAGGGCTGCAAGAAAAGATTGAGGCTCGTGAGCCAATCGAGATCGACTATTTTTAGCTCGACTAAAAAATAAACGAGGTGAGTTTGAACACTCTATGCAGCTCGACCAAGAAACGAACCGATCTTGAGCCAATACTAGATCGCTCGATTTTAGCTTGATAGCTCGACATAATATCATCATATTAAATAATAAGGTCATATATAAAATGGAAATAAGATAATTTATTACCAAATATGTTGTCCATGATATTACTCCACATTATTTACTAGCAAATATGGAAGCTTGATTAAGTGAAGTGAAGATTTAGGCCCTGTTATGATCTTTGGCAAATAATTTGTTTTACCAATTATATGTTTGTCATGAATCATTATCTTATTTTGATACAAAACTTTCGATTGTGAGAAAATAAGTCAAACTACTTTAAAAATAAATAAATAATCATTGTCTGGGTTGAAATATTTTTTAGTGATTTCTGAGGCCGTGTTATCTAGTTGGAATAATCACCATAGATTTAGATTCCCCCCCTCTCATTTAGCACGAAACTAACTGGAGACCAACTCGATATCGTTACAAGTTGAGCATGGATCAGGTTCTACAAATCGATCTTGAGCTTCACTTATTCTGAGCTCGCTCGACTTTTAATATGAGTTGATACGAGCCAACTCCAAATCGGTTGAACTCGGGTCGTTTGCAACCAGTGCATATTATTAACCTTGGTCCTCCTCCTAAAATTGTTAAGAATTATTTTGCTAATTTTTTTGGAACAAGTATCATTTGAATCAGATCTCAACAGAATTTTGGAGAATCATTGAGCAAGGGTACTAACCACATGTTCCAAGCAACCTCACTCCAAGAGAAGATGCCGACAATCAACTCAATCACTCCGCCTTGTTCATCCTTCAAGCGGTTGTTCGTTGAAGATCTTGCCCGCTTGTGTCCTTTCGCTTGTGCTAAGGATTGTTGGGAACACATTTTCTCCATGTACAAGGGAAGCTCGAATATGCAACGGTCTGACTTTGAGGTGGTTCTTGATGAGGCCGATGAATTTGTGATGCTTTATGATGAGGACCCTCGTGAGCTTTATCAGAGAGTGACAACTCTTGCAATTGCTCTTCAAGATCATGGAAGCAAGGATGTGGATGACAATTGTATCAAGCGTAAGTTTCTCAAGGCCGTTAGGCCATTCAACAAGGTCATGCCCTCCGTTATCTGTCAAAGTCCGAACTTTCACTCTTTAACCTCAAGCAATGTATTGCATGAATTCATTGCGATGAATATATTGAACAAGACTCTCACAACCTAGCTTTGAAAGCCAAGGTTGTGTCCAAGGAAGAAGAAGAATAAGAAGAGGAAGGTTGTCCCAAAGACACCAAATATGCTTACCACGAGCACACGGCTCTTGCGCCAAGGAATTTTGGGGCAACAAGTGGAACTCAAGGCCCAACTTCTCCAAGAACAACTCAAGTGGGTCTAAGGGCAAACAACGTGTGAGGACTTGCTACAATTGTGGCAATATGAGTCACTTTTGGTGGATTTTCTGTGTGAGAAGAGGGAAGGCAATGGTGGCAAGCTCATTCACAAAGACAAAGACAAGTCCTTCCCCAACAAGAACAACTTCTCCAAGAAGATGCCTCAAAAGGTGTTGGTGTCTCAAGAAGAGTACTTCTCCGATGATGATGATAATGATGCAAGTGGTGAAGTAATGTCAATGGACATGGTGGACATTGCTTCCTACTGTCACACCCTGTGTTTTGACTCTCGTGACTAAGTTAACATAGCTCAAAAATGAGGACCAATTAAAACTTTTGTGTGCGCTTGTGATGCTTGACTTGATTGTGACTGCTTTCTTGTGTGTTTGATTGTGATTTGAATCATGTAAGACTATTCATCTCTCAAGAACTCATATCCTTGACCCCAGACCTTTGTCCAATAATCATGCCATGTGTATAGGACCAGAAACTATTTTATTAAATTATTATTTCAACAAAAGGCATTTATTATTTTAAGCTTTCTAAAACCCCTCGGTTGAGATTGCACAAGTCCTCAATTTACGAAAGATGCTTTACATCAAAGATTTTATTTGGATCCTATTATCAAAATGATTCCCCAAAACCATAAAATAATTATATTAAAATATATTTTCCTATTTTATTTAAATACTCCTTATAAGGCCAGAAATGGTATTTCATCGGGAAAAATGTATTTTATCACTTCAAAAATATTTGAGAAAATTTAGGGAAACTCACTAGACATATATTTTCCATATATAAGAATTTCAACACATGGTCATGTTGAAAATTTTGGACAAAACACCTCAAACCCGTTTCTCCCTATTTCATGCTTTTGAAATATTTCCATAGGAAATGTTCTCAATAAATTTAAGGAAAGCTCTAGCAAGTCACACATACTATATGTGGTCATCTTGCCAAGTTTCATCCCAACCCAAGTTGATTTGGTCCGCCAAAATATTCCAAAACCCTCTTTGTCCATAACCAAATTTGAGCAACTTTGCATTGCCAAGTTTTTCCAATTGATATCAAACTATGTAGAAGTGATCTAGACCCCAAAATACAAAGTTGTGCATTTGTGGGGATTCTATCCATTTTTAAGGTTGTTTATGTTTATATTGTCAACTTTGCTCAAATGAGCTCAAACCTTGTGATCCCTCTCATTTTTACCCATCAATTGATCTTGTTAAATCTCATGACAAGTGATGAATTTTACCTTGCTCAAAACAGCATCAAAAACGTTTTGGTGATTTGGTAAAACTACTCCTTTCACCCTTCACTCAAAATTCTTACCACGAGGCCATATTGCCACCTTTTACCTACAAAAAGAAGCTCCAACTCTGGTTCAATGATTAAGGTGGGTAAAACTCCCAATTACATCTCCGCTTTACCTTGGCAGAAGGTTCCTCCCACTTTTTCTTTCACCTCTACCCCTCTCCTTAGCTCCAAAGTATCCAAAGAGCATCTCCACTACCCCCGTACGCTATTGGACAAGCTGGGATGCGCCAGAGCACATGGATGCTCCTTGGCATGCAATTGACGCTCTTTGGAGCGCGCCATAGTGCCCAACCGCATAATAGCCGCCCCATCCCGATGCTCCTGACTGCTTCGAGCCACCCCTCTCGCCTGATGGTCTGCGTTCGTGTCCACAACATGCTGGACAATCGGCCCCCTCCTTCCTCTCTCTCCAATGGCTCTCCACACGCATGTCATGACCGCCCCTCTCGGCCAATCAACAGCCTCACATGCGCGAGCTCCCCTTCTCGCTCTCTCTTCTCTCCCACAGGCCTGGACCAACTCGAGGAACACCTCGGACACGCTCCCGCAACTCCCTATGTGCTCCAGCGACGACAGCAACCTCGTCAGTGCACGAGCTTTCGGTAGACCGTGCCGTGATGACCCACAAGTATATGGGGTCTATCGTAGTACTTTTGGTAAGTAAGAGTGTGGAACCCAACAAGGAGCAGAAGGAAATGACAAGCGGTTTTTAGTAAGGTATTCTCTGAAAGCACTGAAATTATCGGTAACGGATAGTTTTGCAATAAGGTAATTGGTAACGGGTAGCAAGTAACAAATGTAAAAATGGTGCAGCAAATTGGCCCAATCCTTTTGTAGCAAAGAACAAGCATGGACAAACTCTTATATAAAGCAAAGTTCTCCCGAGGACACATGTGAATTTCTTTCAAGCTAGTTTTCATCATGCTCATATGATTCACGTTTGTCACTTTGATAATTTGGTATGAGGGTGGACCGGTGCTTCCCTTACTTGGACAAATAGCCCACTTATGATTAACCTCTCTCGCAAGCATCCGCAACTACAAAAGAAGAATTAAGATAAATCTAACCATAGCATGAAACATATGGATCCAAATCAGCCCCTGATATGTCTCCACCGTATCTACTTTTCCAAACTCTTTTGCCCTTGTTTTGGACTCTAATTTGCATGATTTGAATGAAACTAACCCGGACTGACACTGTTTTCAGCAGAATTGCCATGGTGTTGTTTTTGCGCAGAAATAGAAGTTCTCGAAATGACCTGGAAATTTACAAGGATTTTTTGGGGAATATATAAAAAATACTGGCGCAAGAATTACCTCGAGACGCGGAGTGAGGAGCCCACAAGCCCAGGAGGCGCGCCCCCCTAGCTCGCGCCTAGCAGGCTTGTGAGGCCCTGGTGGCTCCACAGCCTCCAAGTCCAGCTCTATATATTCTCTCTCGCCCAGAAAAAATTAAGAGAGAAGAGTTCATCGCGTTTCATGATACGGAGCCGCCGCCACCACCTGTTCTACCTCGGGAGGGCACATCTGGAGTCCATTCTGGGCTCCGGAGAGGGGAAATCGACGTCGTCATCATCACCAACCGTCCTTGATCGCCAATTCCATGATGCTCTTCATCGTTCGTGAGTAATCTCATCATAGGCTTGCTGGACGGTGATGGGTTGGATGAGATCTATCATGTAATCGAGTTAGTTTTGATGGGGTTTGATCCCTAGTATCCACTATGTTCTAAGATTGATGCAGCTACTACTTTGCTATGCTTAATGCTTGTCACTATGGCCCGAGTGCCATGATTTCAGATCTGAACCTATTATGTTTTCATCAATATATGTGTGTTCTTGATCCTATCTTGCAAGTTGTAGTCACCTACTATGTGTTATGACCCGACAACCCCGGAGTGACAATAACCAAAACCACTCCCGAAGATGACCATAGTATGAGGAGTTCATGTATTCACTATGTGCTAATGCTTTGTTACGGTTCTATATTAAAAGGAGACCTTAATATCCATTAGTTTCCATTAGTACCCCGCTGCCACGGGAGGGATGGACAATAGATGTCATGCAAGTTCTTTTCCATAAGCACGTATGACTAAATACGGAATACATGCCTACATTACATTGACGAACTGGAGCTAGTTACATATCACCCTATGTTATAACTGTTACATGATGAATGTCATCCGACATAATTATCCATCACCGATCCAATGCCTCCGAGCTTTTCCTATACTGTTGTCACTACTACTGCTACTGCTACCGCTGCTACCGTTACTATCACACTACTTTGCTATTGAAACTCTGTTGTAGATACTAAGTCATTCAGGTGTGGTTGAATTGACAACTCAACTGCTAATACTCGATAATATTCTTTGGCTTCCCCTTTTGTCGAACCAACCAATTTGGGTTGAATACTCTACCCTCAAAAACTGTTGCGATCCCGTATACTTGTGGGTTATCAAGACCTTTTTGGGCCGCCGTTGCCGGGGAGGCATAGCTCTGTTCTCTAAATCACTTGGGATTTACGTCTGTTGATCACTATGAGGAATCGGAGAGATCCAAAAACTAAAGTCTTGCCCTCAACTACGAGGACAGGTAAGGAACTGCCATCTAGCTGTGCACTTGATTCATCTTGAGTTGTGAGTAAATTTGCGACACCATCACCTATTGGTAATTATGATATGTCGCCTGTGCTTGATGATGCTGCTTCTGCTATCCATGATGCTTTGCTTGATAATGATATGCCACTGGGTGCATTTCTTGATGCACAAATTGCTATAGTTACCGCTGAATGTGATGATACTTGTGAAACTGATGAAATTATTGAAGTAGAACCTCCTGTTTCACCTGTTAGACCTAGCTCTCCTAGATATGAATTGCCTGATATACCTAAGGGTTATGTTATGGAGGGAGAGGTAGCTGAAGACTTTCTTTCTTGTAAGGATAGCTATGATCTTGAGAATTTATTACGCAAGTGGAAAGAAAAATCTCTGAATGCTGAATGTGATGATACTTCTAAAACTGATGAAATTATTGAAGTAGAACCTACTGTTTCACCTGTTAGACCTAGCTCTCCTAGATATGAATTGCCTGATATACCTAAGGGTTATGTTATGGAGGGAGAGGTAGCTGAAGGCTTTCTTTCTTGTAAGGATAGCTATGATCTTGAGAATTTATTACGCAAGTGGAAAGAAAAATCTCTGAATGCTAGAATGAAATACGATCCTAAGTTTGCTACTTCACCCATATTTGTTACCGATAAGGATTATGAATTCTCTATCGATCCTGAGTTAATCACTTTGGTTGAATCTAATCCTTTTCATGGTTATGAGTCTGAAACGGTTGTAGCACATCTTACTAAACTGAATGATATAGCCACCCTATTCACGAATGAGGAAAATATTCGCCATTACTATATACTTAAGTTGTTTCCTTTCTCACTAAAGGGTGATGCTAAGACTTGGTTTACTTCTCTTGCTCCTCGTTGTGTGCGTAGTCCCCAGGATATGATATACTACTTCTCTGAGAAATATTTTCCTACCCATAAGAAATAAGTTGCCTTGCAGGATATATATAACTTTGTGCAAGTTGGAGAAGAGAGTCTCCCACAAGCTTGGGGGAGGCTTGTCCAGTTACTTAATGCTTTGCCTGATCACCCTCTTAGAAAAATGAAATACTTGATATCTTTTATAATGGACTAACCGATGCTTCTAGGGACCACCTAGATAGTTGTGCTGGTTGTGTTTTCAGGGAAATAACTGTGGAACAAGCTGAAATTCCACTGAATAATATCTTGAGCAATGATAATGCTTGGACTATTCCCGAACCACCTCCGAAGCAAACTCCAAAGAAAAGAGGTATTTTATTCCTCAGTCCTGAAGATATGCAAGAAGCCAAGAAATCTATGCAAGAGGAAGGTATTAAATCTAAAGATGTTAAGAATCTACCACCTATCGAAGAAATACATGGTCTTGATAACCCGACACGGGTAGTAGAGGTAAATTCTCTTTGTAGATTCAATGAGTGATATTCCTTAAGATAAACCTGCTAGCTTATGCTTAGATGAATTTGATAACTTCGTTGCCAAACAACAAAGTTTCAATGATTATGTTAGCACACAATTGAGACAAAATGCTCATATGATTAATCATATAAGTGATTGTGTGGATAGAAATGTCAATGATCTTAAGCTTTTGAGTAAACATGCCTCTATGGTCACTACTCAAGTAGAACAAGTACTTAAGGCTCAAAATGACTTGCTCAATGAGTTGAATGACAATTTTGTTAGAGTTGTCACTAGAGGTGGTAGAATGACTTGCGAACCTTTGTATCCCGAGGGCCATCCTAAGATAATTGAACAAGATTCTCAAGGAGTAAGCACTGATGCACCTACTCATCCTGGTATTAGGAAGAAAAAGAAAGATGATAGGAACTTGCATGCTAGCAAACCTGTTGATGTTACACCCGAGAATCCAAATGATGTTTGTGTTTCTAATGCCGAAACACAATCTGGTGATGAACATGAGCCTAGTGGTAATATTGATAGTGGTGTTCATGTTGATGCTCAACCTAGTAATGATAAGGATGTGGAGATTGAACCTGTTGTTGATCTTGACAACCCACAACCTAAGAACAGGAGATATGATAAGAACGACTTTATTGCTAGGAAGCATGGTAAAGAAAGAGAACCATGGGTTCAGAAACCCATGCCCTTTCCTCTCAAACCATCCAAGAAAAAGGACGATGAGGATTTTGAGCGCTTTGTTGAAATGATTAGACCTACCTTTTTGCAAATGCGTTTGACAGATATGCTCAAAATGTCTCCTTATGATAAGTACATGAAAGATATTGTGACTAATAAAAGGAAGATACCTGAGGTTGAGATTTCCACCATGCTCGCTAATTACACCTTCAAAGGCGGGACTCCTAAGAAACTAGGTGATCCTGGAGTGCCCACTATACCTTGCTCCATTAAAGGAAATTATGTTAGAACTGTTTTATGCGATCTTGGAGCCGGTGTTAGTGTTATGCCTCTCCCTTTATATCGTAGACTTGAATTGGATAAGTTGACACCTACTGAAATGTCTTTGCAAATGGCCGACAAATCAACTGCCTTTCCTATTGGCATTTGCGAGGATGTGCCTGTTGTGGTTGCTAACATTACTATCTTAACGGACTTTGTTATTCTGGATATTCCCGAGGATGATGCCATGGCGGTCATCCTTGGAAGACCCTTTTAAAACACTGCAGGGGCTGTTATTGATTGCAACAAAGGCAATGTCACTTTCCATGTTAATGTTAATGAGCATACGGTTCACTTTCCTAAGAAACAATATCGAGTTCATTGCATCAATGCTATTGAAAAATCTTCATCAATTCTTATTGGAAGCTTTCAATGCCCAATACCTACTGTCAAGATGAAGTATGATTTACTTGTTGGGGATATGCACATCCCCGTTGAGGTAACCTAGTGATTATTCGAAAATTCTCCGGTTTTATGTGATTCGAAAAAAGTTTGTCAAGGAGACTAGATCAACCTCGTTGACGGATTTCTTTTGATGACCATGAGATGTATGAATCTAGGAGTCACAACCTTCTGCTCCCAACTTTTACTTTCTGTTGTTTGGAAGAAAAATGATAAATTTAGTTTTATTTTCCTGTTTTCTGCTTTTTCCGTCCCTTAGAAAAGTGACCCGAACATAAAAGTTCTTCAAATGTCTTGAAATTCAAGTATGATTTTTCAGGAATATTTGAAAATTTATGACATAGGAACCTAGTCAGGGGGATGCACTAGTGGTCCACAAGCCTAGGAGGCGTGGGCACCCCCCTGCTGCGGCAACAAAAGTCCTTCCCTGGCGCGTAAGAATTCTTCTTGTTACTTCTGTGGTTTGCGTCGGTTTTTCCCTTGAAGAGGAAAGGGTGATACAGCACAGGAGCACTAAGTATTTCCCTCAGTTTGAGAACCAAGGTATCGATCCAGAAGGAGGGCCTTGTCAAGTCCAAAGTACATGCGCAAACACAAACAAGCTTGCACCCAACGCTTCAAAGGGGTTGTCAATCCCTTCAAGATTGTTTGCAAAGTGAGATCTGAAGACGGAAAGTGCAACGAAGTAAAAAGTGTAAGGCTGAAAATATGGTGTGGAGTAGACCCTAAGGGCCATAATGTTCACTAGAGGCTTCTCTCATAATAGCAAATATCACGGTGGGTGAACAAATTAATGTCGAGCAATTTATAGAACCGCGCAAAGTCATGACGATATCTAAGGCAACTATCTAGCATATAGTCATCACGTCCGAGACAAGTAGACCGATACTTTCTGCATCTACTACTATTACTCCACACATCGACCGCTATCCAGCATGCATCTAGTGTATTGAGTTCATGACGAACATAGTAACGCTTTAAGCAAGATGACATGATGTAGATGGATAATCTCAAACCTATGATGAAAACCCCATATTTTAACCCTTGATGGCAACAACACGATACGTGCCTCTCTATCCCTTCTATCACTCGGTGAGGTCACCGCACGGTATGAACCCAAAACCAGGCACTTATCCCATTGCAAGAATCACAGATCTAGTTGACCAAACAAAACCCAGAACTCGAAGAGAATTACAAGGATACGAAATCATGCATAAGAGAGATCAGAAGAAACTCAAATAAGATTCATAGATAATCTAATCATAAATCCACAATTCACCGGATCTCGACAAACACACCGCAAAAGAAGATTACATCGGATAGATCTCCATGAAGATCATGGAGAACTTTGTATTGAAGATCCAAGAGAGAGAAGAAGCCATCTAGTTACTAGCTATGGGCCCGTAGGTCTATGGTGAACTACTCACGCATCATCGGAGAGGTCATGGTGTTGATGAAGAAGCCCTCCGTGTCCAAATCTCCCCTCCGACAGGGCACCAGGATGTGTCCCAGATGGGATCTTGCGGAGATAGAAGCTTGCGGCGGCGGAAAAGTAATTGCGATCGTCTCTTGATATTTTTTGGGAATATTTGGGAATTTATAGGTGCAAGATCTAGGTTAGGGGACCTCTAGGGGGCCCACAAGCCTGGATGGCGCAGCCCCCCCCCCCGGCCGCAGGGTGGGGGCTCGTGGGGCCCGTGGGGCTCTTCTGGCTTAGCTCCCAAGTCCTCCGCTCTTCTTCCGTTGCAGAAAAAATCTTTTCGGGGATTTTCTTCCGTTTGGACTCCGTTTCAAAATCTCCTCTGGAAGGGGTAAAAAACATGAAAAAAACAGGAACTGGCACTTGGCGCTGAGTTAATAAGTTAGTCCCAGAAAATAAATAAAAGGCATGCAAAACATCCAAAGTTTGACAAGATAATAGCATGAAAGCATAAAAAATTATAGATACGTTGGAGACGTATCACCCCCTGGCCGCGCCTGGCGGGCTTGTGGGTCCCATGTGGCCCCCTCCACTTATTCCAGTTCCCATACCCTTCTTCTACCTCCATAAAAAATCATTCCACAGCTCAAACCCGTGTTCTTGCTCTTCTTGCGTCATTTTTCGATCTCCTTGTGCAAAGCCCCATTCACCAAACTGTTTTGGGGAATTGTTCCTTGGTATGTGACTCCTCCATTGATCCAATTAGTTTTTTCTCTAGTGCTTTATTCGTTGCGTACTTTTGCTATCTTGGTGACCCTATTCTTGAGCTTTGCATGTTAATCTTAGTTGGTCCCAAGTAGTTTTGATGCATGATATGGCCTCTAGGCACTTCTAGGAGTAGTTGCTATGAGTTTTGTTGAGCCTTGTCCACTTTTCTTTTGAGTCACTAAATAATTCAGAAAATTTCAGAGAAATAAAAAGGAAAAGATGAGGAGGTTCCTAAGAGGATCTTCAAGCCGTGACCCCAAGGAAGATGAAAATGAGAAGAAGAAACCCAAGTATCCGGTCCCCCGAGTTGCAGAAGTTCGAGCGTGCGAGTGGCCAAGCGATGTGTTCTTACGTGTCGCCGGTCTTTATGTGGATTTTGATTACTTGGTGGAAAACGCAGGCCTTACCGCATTTGTTGAAGATAAGTGTCCACAATACCTCCTCCTCACTAATATTTTCGTGCAAAGCTTTAATTTCTATCCAAGGAAGAATCCTCCTATGGTTGAGTTCAAGTTATATGATATCCCCCAGCGCATGTCACTTCAGTATTTTTGCAATGTTTGCAATTTACCTTATGTTGGGGATATTCATGAACCTCGTCCATGGGACTTGGAGGCTTTCATTGATACTATTGCTGTAGCAGAGGAGAGAGGAGTGTCTTGCGCTAGAGTTGCTAGTGTACATTTTCCCGTGCTTCGGTATCTCTCATTATTCGTGGGAAAATGTTTGATTGGTCGTGGGAAAGCTGGGGCTCTTAGCTCCCCAGATCTTGCGGTTTTGCGCGAATCTCTTTATAAAGATAAAACTTATAGCTTGGGCTCTATAGTGGCTCAACGGTTGAACACGAACCGTACTAAAGGCGCTGTTTATGGAGGTATCTATGCTACCCGTCTTGCTAAACATTTTGAGATACCTATTAGACTGTACGAGGAAGAAGAGATGCTTCTTCCTGAGAGATATTTAGATTATGATAGCATGGTTCGCCATGACTTTCTTGATAAAGATATTAGTAAGAGGATGATTTATGACTTGGTATTTAGCCAGGGTACTCGTGAGACTATTACTTTGCCTGCTCCTTCTTTGTTCAATCTTCATCTAGGCAGGTACATTATTTTGCCCTCGGACATCTACACATATTGGGGCATAGCGCCACCACAGGCGCCCGTGCCCGAGCCACCATTCAAGTACCAAACGCCGGTTTATCAGTGGGAGCCAGAGGAGCTCACCCAGCAGTGGCACCCTCAGTACACTCCGGAGTACCCCGGAGATGGTTACTTCCCTCCGTGGGAGTAGACCAACTTAGGCCAAAATCCTAAGCTTGGGGGAGTACGTGTTTCTCACCGACTTTATATTCATGCTCACACATTCACTTTGATAGTCTCTGTTCACACTTTGCTGTTGTATCATCCATGCTAGTTTATTTCTTTTTCTCGCTTTCTTCTCGTGTGTTTGTCTAAATTGAGAAAAGCAAAAAAAAATTTAGTTGTAAGTTTACTTTCCAGCTTTCTTAGTGGTAATTAGAGAGAAAACCCAAAAAGATTTCCCGTTCTTCTTTTCCTTGTTGGGAGCTTTCCCGTGTAAATAGTTTTCTTTTTCTTTGGGTCAAGGTAGAAGACCATGATTGAAATGTTTAGTGGCTCTCTTATGCATAATTGTTTATCCGTCAAAGAGCCATATTACTTTGTATTCTCCTCTGAGTTTTCTTGCAGATCCCAGCTTAGTCCAATGCACGAACACTCTCATTATTATTCACATCATCCGGTCGTGCAAGTGAAAGTCAATAATGACGATATATGATGAAGTGACTAAGCCTGGAAAAGTTGGTATGAACTCGATCTATTTTGTTTTTGTAAATATGACTAGCTCATTGTTCCTAATTCAGCATTGTTATGAGAGAAACATGTTTGCAATGACAATTTAGATATCATAGTTTCTAATGCCATGCTTAATTAGCTAGGAGCTTATAATGGTTTGTCTTGGATGCCAACATGAACTTCAAGATGATTATGATGTAGTATAATAGGATGGTATCCTCCTTAGAATGATTCAAGTGGCTTGACTTGGCACATGTTCACGCATGTAGTTGAAACAAAATCAACACAACCCACTTATGATTAACCTCTCTCGCAAGCATCCGCAACTACGAAAGAAGAATTAAGATAAATCTAACCATAGCATTAAACATATGGATCCAAATCAGCCTCTGATACGTCTCCATCATATCTACTTTTCCAAACTCTTTTGCCCTTGTTTTGGACTCTAATTTGCATGATTTGAATGGAACTAACCCGGACTGACGCTGTTTTCAGTAGAATTGCCATGGTGTTGTTTTTGCGCAGAAATAAAAGTTCTCGGAATGACCTGGAAATTTACGAGGATTTTTTGTGGAATATATAAAAAATACTGGCGCAAGAATTACCTGGAGACGCGGAGCCAGGAGCCCACAAGCCTAGGTGGCGCGCCCCTAGGTCGCGCCTGACAGGCTTGTGAGGCCCTCGCGGCTCCGCAGCCTCCAACTCCAGCTCTATATATTCTCTCTCGCCCAGAAAAAATTAAGAGAGAAGAGTTCATCACGTTTCACGATACGGAGCCGCCGCCACCACCCGTTCTTCCTCGGGAGGGCAGATCTGGAGTCCGTTCTGGGCTCCGGAGAGGGGGAAATCGACGCCGTCGTCATCACCAACCATCCTTCATCGCCAATTCCATGATGCTCTTCATCGTTCGTGAGTAATCTCATCGTAGGCTTGTAGGACGGTGATGGGTTGGATGAGATCTATCATGTAATCGAGTTAGTTTTGATGGGGTTTGACCCCTAGTATCCACTATGTTCTAAGATTGATGTTGCTACTACTTTGCTATGCTTAATGCTTGTCACTAGGGCCCGAGTGCCATGATTTCAGATCTGAGCCTATTATGTTTTCATCAATATATGTGTGTTCTGGATCCTACCTTGCAAGTTGTAGTCACCTACTATGTGTTATGACCCGGCAACCCCGTAGTGACAATTACCGGAACCACTCCCGGAGATGACCATAGTATGAGGAGTTCAGGTATTCACTATGTGCTAATGCTTTGTTCCGGTTCTCTATTAAAAGGAGACCTTAATATCCCTTAATTTCCATTATGACCCCGCTACCACAGGAGGGATGGACAATAGATTTCATGCAAGTTCTTTTCCATAAGCACACATGACTAAATACGGAATACATGCCTACATTACATTGACGAACTGGAGCTAGTTACATATCACCGTATGTTATAACTGTTACATGATGAATGTCATCCGACATAATTATCCATCACCGGTCCAATGCCCATGAGCTTTTCCTATACTGTTGTCACTAATGCTACCGTTACCGCTACTGCTGTCACTACTGCTACTGTTGCCGCTGCTACCGTTACTATCACACTACTTTGCTATTAAAACTCTGCTGCAGATACTAAGTCTTTCAGGTGTGGTTGAATTTACAACTCAACTGCTAATACTCGAGAATATTCTTTTTCTTCCCCTTGTGTCGAACCTACAAATTTGGGTTGAATACTCTACCCTTGAAAACTGTTGCGATCCCCTATACTTGTGGGTTATCAGCCCCTTACGAAGCAACAGATAAACTAGGGTTTAAGCTTCTGTCACTCTAGCAACCCATCATCTACTTACTACTTCCCAATGCCTTCCCCTAGGCCCGAATAATGGTGACGTTTCATATAGTCGACGTTCACATGACACCACTAGAGGAGAGACAACATACATCTCATCAAAATATCGAATGAATAACAAATTCACATGATTACTTATAGCAAGACTTATCCCATGTCCACAAGAACAAACATAATTACTTAAAAAGCATATTCATGTTCATAATCAGAGGATTATTAATAATCATTAATGATCTGAACGTATGATCTTCCGCCAAGTAAACCAACTAGCATCAACTACAAGGAGTAATCAACACTACTAGCAACCCACAGGTACCAATCTGAGGTTTTGAGACAAAGATCGGATACAAGAGATGAACTAGGGTTTGGAGAGGAGATGGTGCTGATGAAGATGTTGATGAAGATTGACCCCCTCTCGATGAGAGGGTCGTTGGTGATGATGATGGCTTCGATTTCCCCCTCCGGGAGGGAAATTTCCGTGGCAGAATAGCTCCGCCAGAGCTCTAGATTGGTTCTGCCGAAGTTTCGCCTTGAGACGGTGGCGCTTCACCCCAAAAGTTATAATATGATTTTTCTAGGTCAAAATCCTTCATATAGTAGAAGATGGGCACCGGAGGCCTGCCAGGGGGGCCACAAGCCTGTAGGGCTAGCCGAGGGGGTAGGCCGCGCCCCGTGGCTTGTGGCCACATGGTGGGTCCCCTGATGTATTTATTTATCCCAATATTTTTTATATATTCCAAAATAAGTCTCGGTAAGCTTTCAGGACTTTTGGATTTGTGTAGAATAGGTCTCTCAGATTTGCTCCTTTTCCGGTCGAGAATTCCACGAGCCGGCATTCTCCCTCTTCATGTAAGCCTTGTAAACTAAGAGAGAAAAGGCATAAGTATTGTACCATAATGTGTATTTACAGCCCATAATGTAATAAATATCGATATAAAAGCATGATGCAAAATGGACGTATCAACTCCCCCAAGCTTAGACCTCGCTTGTCCTCAAGCGAAAACCAAGATCGGTACATATGCCCACATGTTTAGAGATAGAGATGTTGATAAGAATAAAATACGGACATGAAGGCATCATGGTTATCTTTAGAACAACAACACATATTGACATATAATATCTTATGCTAGAGTAACAATTCATTCATAAGGTAAAATATGAATCAAGAACTCTATTGAGAACTAACAAACTATGTTTTCAGTCACTGAAGCAACTCCAATTTATCGCAACGTAGGAAAGAGTCAATATAAGATCTTGTAAAGCAAATCAACATACTCAATCATCTTATGGTCTTTCGTAATTGCTAACGCTCACGCGGTACCTATGAGGTCAAGCTTCAATCGGACACAGAGAAAGTTAGGGGCTTATAGTTTTGCCTCCCAACTATTTACCTCAAGGGTAATGTCAACAATAATAACTCATGATCACCCACATCCGAATTGATATATTTGTCTAGATTATTTCCCAACTCATGACGCTTGCCAAAATATAAAGGCGAAAGAAAGGAAATGGTGAAGATCACCACGACTCTTGCATAAAGGTAAATACTAGAAAGTAAAGGTAACAGATACGCCATTCGCAGAGGGAAGCAGAGGTTGTCATGCGGTTTTCTAGCTGGATGCGCAATCCCTTGATGCAAAAGAACATCACTTTATATTGCCCCTTGTGATAAAGAACTTTATTATGCATTATGTCACTTTTATTTCTTCTATATCACAAGTTCGTATAAAGTTTATTTTCCTCACACTAATAGATCACACACATTTAAAGAGCAATTTTTATTGCTTGCACCGGTGAAAACTTACTTGAGGAATCTTACTCAATCCATAGTAGGTGTGGTGGACTCTCAAGGCAAAACTGGGTTAAAGGTGTTTGGATGCATAAGTAGTATCTCTACTTGGTGCGGAAGTTTTTGGCTGATATGGGGTGGAAGCAAGTGACACATATTGAAGTATCTATAACCATATAACTTCTATTCAGAAATAAGAAAACATAACTCATTATGTTGTCTTCCTTGTCCAACATCAACTTCTTAACATATAATATTTTAATGAGTGCTCACAATCACAAAATATGTCTAAGATAATATATTTATATGTGAACCTCTCCTTATTTATTACTTACTTTTAATTGCAACAATGACCAATAGCTTTGTTTTTCAACTCACAACAAATTTCAATCGACATACTTTTCATATGTGAAGTCATCACTCCCCATAAGATCATTATATATACTCTTTGCTTTTATTCTATATTTCTTTCTATTCCTTAAGATCATAGCAAGCAAGCAAATCCCTCAACTCAAAACTACTCTTTATTATGTAACTCTCGGACTTGCTTACATAGGGGGGACATAAAGCAAAACTCAAAACTAGAACTCACTAAAACTTTATTCTACAAGATGAAAATATAACCAAAAGGATCAAAAGAGGAAAACGAAGAAATTAAAAGATGTGATGGTGATACGGGGACCTCCCCCAAGCTTGGCACAAGCCAAGGGAAAGCTCTATACCCATGTGTTTAGTTGTCTTCCTTCAGAGGTGGTGGTTTTATATTCTTGGCGATGATGCCTCTTAGAATGCGATTCTCCTCCTCAAGCTTATTATTTCGCTGTCTGAGATCCATTATTTCCTTGCGAAGTTTTCCAGTGACAGTTAGAGCTCCCAGAACCCATGGATGTTCCATTGCTGCGGGAAAAAAGCAACACTCTTTTTCATATTTTCATAAGTAAGAAATTTAGCATTGGGAGGAATAACTGAATTCAGAATTGCTGAGCTCTCAAGTTCTTCCAACATGGGTCCAGGTTGTAGACGAGAGGTAACTTCTTGGTCTTCCTCCATAACATCTATCCTTTTGAAGTCAGCCTTCATCTCTTCCTCCGTGGCCTGCCCGAAGTGGTTGGCTTTGCTGAATGCCCAGGCCCCCGGTGTCAGGTGAAAGGCATGCCTGTCGCCGACCGACTCTTGCGAAGACATCTTGCGCTAAATCTGCTGCAGAAGCAGCTCGAAATGAAAACAAGAGATATTATTGTGATACGAAGGTTAAAATCTTTGCAAGATTATATAATAAATTTTTGCTGACCCAAAAGAGTATACCACAAGAAAACGAAGTCCGGAGGGTACACGGGGTGGCCAAAAGCCCGGAGGGCGCGCCGAGGGGGTAGGCCGCGCCACCTGGCTTGTCGCTTCCTCGTGCATTCTTGAGACTGCGTTAAATTTTCCTATTTTTTTAAATATTCCAAAACTGGTAAAAATTGGCATTGGAAAAGTTTTGGATTCGGTTTGCTTGCCATAACACATACCTATTACTTTTCGGAGTCTGAATCATTCTGATAGGTCTCCCTAATGTACTCCTCCGGAATTATGGTATTGATAATATTGGTTCAACATTTATGGGAGTACCCGAGATATAATGTTTGATTATTTTCCCATTTACCACCTTCGAATTTGTGCCTTCGAAGTTGTTGATCTTGATGGCACCGGAACGATATACTTCCTCGATAATGTAAGGCCCTACCCATTTAGAGAGAAGTTTTCCTGCAAAAAATCTTAAACGAGAGTTGTATAGCTAGACATGATCACCTACATTGAATTCACACTTTTGTATCCTTCTATCATGCCATCTCTTAACCTTTTCTTTAAACAACTTGGCATTCTCATAGGCCTGGGTTCTCCATTCATCAAGTGAGCGAATGTCAAATAACCTCTTCTCACCAGTAAGTTTGAAATCATAGTTAAGCTCTTTATTTGCCCAATAAGCTTTATGTTCTAGCTCTAGAGGTAAGTGACATGCTTTACCATAAACCACTTTATACGGAGACATACCCATAGGGTTTTTGTAAGCGGTTCTATAAGCCCATAACGCATCGTCAAACTTCTTAGACCAATTCTTTCTAGATCTATTACTGGTCTTTTGCAAGATCAATTTAATTTCTCTATTGCTCAATTCTACTTGACCACTAGACTGAGGATGATAAGGAGATGCAACTCTATGATTAACGCCATACCTAGCAAGCAATCTACGGAAATCACCATGAATAAAGTGTGAACCACCATTAGTCATTATGTATCTAGGGACTCCAAATCTAGGGAAAATAACTTTTTTCAGCATTTTAATAGAAGTTTTATGATCAACATTACTAGTTGGAATAGGTTCTACCTACTTAGTAACATAATCAAAAGCAACTAGAATATGAGCATACCCGTTGGACTTTGGAAAAGGTCCCATATAAGCAAAACCCCAGACATCAAATGGTTCTATAACAAGATAGTAATTCATAGGCATTTCCTGACATCTACTAATATTACCAATTCTTTGACATTCGTCACAAGACAATACAAACTTACGAGCATTGTTGAAGAGAGTAGGCCAATAAAAACCAGATTGTAATACCTTGTGTGCAGTTCTATCTCCAGCGTGATGTCCTCCGTAGGCCTTAGAGTGACACTTGTGTTGGATCTGTCCCTATTCAAGCTCAGGTACATCACGTCTAATAATACCATCTACTCCTTATTTATAAAGGTGTGTATCATCCCAAAAGTAATGCCTTAAATCATAGTAGAACTTTGTCTTTTGTTGGTATGTAAAGCTAGCCGGTATAAATTTAGCAACAATGTAGTTATCATAATCAGCATACCAAGGAGCATTGCATGAAGCATTTATGACAGCTAATTGTTCATCAGGGAAGCTATCATCAGTAGGTAGTGAGTCATCAAGAACATTCTCTAGTCTAGACAAGTTATCTTCTACGGGGTTAGCAACGCCCTTCATATCAATAATATGCAGATCAAATTCTTGTAGCAGAAGAACTGATCTAATGAGTCTAGGTTTAGCATCTTTATTTTCCATAAGGTATTTAATAGCATCCTGATCAGTGTGAACAGTTACTTCGGAATCAACAATATAAGGACTAAACTTATCATAAGAAAACACAACTGCTAAAAATTCCTTTTCAGTGGTAGCGTAGTTTCTTTGAGCACTATCTAGAGTTTTACTAGCGTAATGGATGACATTTAATTTCTATCAACTCTTTGCACTAGAACAACACCAATAGCATAATCACTCGCATCACACTTAATTTTAAAGGGTATATTCCAATCAGGTGGTTGAACAACAGGTGCAGTGATAAAGGCTCTCTTAAGAATTTCAAATGCTTCTACACAATCATCGTTAAAAACGAATGGAACATCCTTTTGAAAAATATTAGTGAGAGTCTTAGAAATCTTAGAGACGTCTTTAATAAATCTCCTACAGAAACCAGCATGACCAAGGAAACTTCTTATACCTTTGATATTTGTTGGACACGAAATTTTTTCAATAGCATCAACTTTCGCTTTATCAAATTCAATACCTCTTTTGGAGATTTTGTGCCCCAAGACAATGCCTTCATTAACCATAAAGTGGAACTTCTCCCAATTCAATACAAGATTAGTTTCTTCACATCTGTGCAAAATTTGATCAAGGTTGCTCTAGCAATCATCAAAAGAAGTTCCGTAAACGGAAAAATCATCCATGAAAACCTCAACAATCTTTTCACAAAAGTCAAAGAATATAGCCATCATACATATTTTATAGGTAGCAGGCGCATGGCATAAACCAAAAGGTTGTTGGAAATATGCCCTAGAGGCAATAATAAATTGGTTATTATTATATTTCTTTGTTCATAATAATCGTTTATTATCTATGCTATAATTGTATTGATTGGAAACACAAATACATGTGTGGATACATAGACAAAACACTGTCCCTAGTAAGCCTCTAATTGACTAGCTCGTTAATCAAAGATGATCAAGGTTTCCTGGCCATAAACAAGTGTTGTCACTTGATAACGGGATCACATCATTAGGAGAATCATGTGATGAACAAGACCCAAACTATGAACGTAGCATATTGATCATGTTATTTTATTGCTATTGTTTTCTACGTGTCAAGTATTTACTCCTATGACCATGAGATCATATAACTCACTGGCACTCGTGGAATACCTTATGTGTATCAAACGTCGCAACGTAACTGGGTGACTATAAAGGTCCTCTACAAGTATCTCCGAAGGTGTCCGTTGAGTTAGTATGGATCAAGACTGGGAATTGTCACTCCATGTGACGGAGAGATATCTCGAGGCCAACTCAGTAATACAACATCACACACAAGCCTTGCAAGCAATGTGACTAATTGTAAGTCATGGGATCTTGTATTACAGAACAAGTAAAGAGACTTGCCGGTAACGAGATTAAAATAGGTATGCGGATACCGACGATCGAATCTCGGGCAAGTAACATACCGAAGGACAAAGGGAATGACATACGGGATTATATGAATCCTTGGCACAGAGGTTCAACCGATAAGATCTTAGTAGAATATGTAGGATCCAATATGGGTATACAGGTCCCGCTATTGGATATTGACCGAGGAGTGTCTCGGGTCATGTCTACATAGTTCTCGAACCCGCAGGGTGCACACTTAAGGTTCGATGATGTTTTAGTATAGTTGAGTTATATGTGTGGTTACCGAATGTTGTTAGGAGTCCCGGATGAGATCATGGATGTCATGAGGGTTTACGAAATGGTACGGAAACGAAGATTGATATATAGGATGGTTTCATTTGGTCATCGGAAAGTTTCGGGCAATTCCGGCAGTGTGCCGGGAGTGATGAATGGCTTTCGGGAGTTCACCGAGAGGGACCTGATGACCGACAAGTATAGGGGATCAATCGTAGTCCTTTCGATAAGTAAGAGTGTCGAACCCAATGAGGAGCAGAAGGATCTGACAAGTGGTTTTCAGCCAGGAAATATCTGCAAGCACTGAAATTGTCGGTAACAAGTGATTGTGTGGTGAGACGATTCGTAGCAAGCAACAAGTAACAAAAGTAGCAATGGTGCAGCAAAGTGGCCCAATCCCTTTTGTAGCAAGGGACAAGCCTGGACAAAGTCTTATAGGAGGAAAAACGCTCCCGAGGACACACGAGAATTTCTGTCATGCTAGTTTTCATCATGTTCATATCATTCGCGTTCGTTACTTTGATAGTTTGATATGTGGGTGGACCGACGCTTGGTTACTGCCCTTACTTGGACAAGCATCCCACTCATGATTAACCCCTGTCGCAAGCATCCGCAACTACGAAAGAAGAATTAAGACAAAGTCTAACCATAACATTAAACTAGTGGATCCAAATCAGCCCCTTACGAAGCAACACATAAACTAGGGTTTAAGCTTCTGTCACTCTAGCAACCCATCATCTACTTACTACTTCCCAATGCCTTCCTCTAGGCCCAAATAATGGTGAAGTGTTATGTATTCGACGTTCACATAACACTACTAGAGGAAAAACAACATACAACATATCAAATTACCGAACGAATACCAAATTCACATGACTAGTATTAGCATGACTTATCCCATGTCCTCAGGAACAAAATCAACTACTCACAAAGCATAATCATATTCATTACCAGAGAGGTAATGAGTAGCACCAAGGATCTGAACATAAAGTCTTCCATCAAGTAATCCAACTAGCATCAACTACAAAGAGTAATCAACACTACTAGCAACCTTACAAGTACCAATCGGATTCGCGAGACGGAGATTGGTTACAAGAGATGAACTAGGGTTTGGAGATGATATGGTGCTGATGAAGATGTTGATGGTGACGAGTCCCCTCTGATGAGAGGAGTGTTGGTGATGATGATGGTGACGATTTCCCCCTCTGGGAGGGAAGTTTCCCCGGCAGGATCGTCCTGCCGGAGCTCTAGATTGGTTCTGCTCAAGTTCCGCCTCATGGCGGCGGCGAAACCAAGAAAAAGCTCCTCTGTGATTTTTTCCTGGACGAAACCCTCCATATAGCAAAAGAGGGGGGCCGGTTGGATAGTGGGCTGCCCACAGGCCCCCATGGCGCGGCCTGGGGGGTGGCCATGCCGTGCAGGCTTGTGGGAACCCCCTGGTGCCCCTCTGGCACTTCTTCGGCCCAGTATTTTTGATAAATCGGGAAAAAAATCCCCGTTGATTTTCACGGCATTTGGAGTTGCGTAGAATATGTATCTCAAACTTGCTCCACTTTCATGTCAGAATTCCAGTTCCCGGCATTCTCCCTCTTCATGTAAACCTTGCAAAATAAGAGAGAAAAGGCATAAGAATAGTACCATGAAGTGAAATAACAACCAAAGAAGCGATAAATATCAACATGAAAACATGATGCAAAATGGACGTATCAGGGCCCACCCACCCGGGAGTGAGCCCAAGGCCCTAGGGCCACGCCACAAGTCCTTAGTGGGCTGGTCGAGTCAGCCCAAGAGGGCTATGGTGCCACATAAAGAAAATACCAAAAGAAAAGAAAAATAAAAAGGAAAGAGGGTGGTGGGAAGGAAGAGGAGGACTCCTCCTTCCCAAACCGAATTGGAGGAGGAGTCCTCCTCCTCCTGGCGGCCGGCGCACCTTGAGGGACTTGTCCCTCAAGGCTAGCCCCTCCCCATCCCTCCTATAAATAGTGGTGGTTTAGGGCTTTTTGAGACACAACTTTGCCACGTGCAACTCTAGCCTATACCACATAGTTTTACCTCTAGATTGGATTTCTACGGAGCTCGGGCGGAGCCCTGTAGGAGTAGATCATCACCACCACCGGAGCGCTGTCACGCTGCCGGAGAACTCATCTACTTCTCCTTCTTGCTTGCTAGATCAAGAAGGCCGAGATCATCGTCGAGCTATACGTGTGCTGGACGCAGAGGTGCCGTCCGTTCGGCGCTAGATCGAAATGGATCGTGGGACGGATCGTGGGATGGTTCATGGGACGGTTCGTGGGACGTGAAGACGTTCCACTACATCAACCGCGTTTCTTAACGCTTCCCGCTGTGCGATCTACAAGGGTACGTAGATCTAATATCCACTCGTAGATGGACATCACCATGATAGGTCTTTGTGTGCGTAGGAATTTTTTTGCTTCCCATGCAACGTTTCCCAATAGTGGCATCATGAGCTAGGTTCATGCGTACATGTTATCTCAAGTAGAAAACAAAAGGTTTTGTGGGTGTTGATGTTCGATTTGCTGCCCTCCTTAGTCTTTTCTCGATTCGGCGGTATTGTTGGATTGAAGAAGCCCGGACCAACATTACTCGTACGCTTACGAGAGACTGGTTTCATCGACTAACATGCAACTCATTGCATAAAGATGACTGGTGGGTGCCTGTTTCTTCAACTTTAGTTGAATTGGTTTTGACTGAGGCGGTCCTTGGAGAGAGGTTAAATAGCAATTTGCACATCTCCGTTGTGGTTTTTGCGTAAGTAAGATGCAATCATACTAGATACCCATAGTAGCCACGTAACACATGCAACAACAAATTAGAGGACATCTAACTTGTTTTTGGAGGGTATGCTTGTGATATGATATGGCCAATAACTAGATGTGATATATTGGATGTAGGAGATGATCATGTTGTAATAGTTAATATCGACTTGCACGTCGATGCTACGGCAACCGGTAGGAGCCATAGGGTTGTCTTTAAACTAATGTTTGTGTTTGCAGATGCGTTTACTATATTGCTAGGTCGTAGCTTTAGTAGTAATAGCATAGATAGAACGACAACCTCAATGGCAGCACAATGATGGAGATCATGATGATGCAGATCATGGTGCGGCGCCGGTGACAAGAAGATCATGTCGGTGCTTTGGTGATGGAGATCAAGAAGCACAAGATGATGGCCATATCATGTCACTTATGAATTGCATGTGATGTTAATCCTTTTATGCACCTCATTTTTCTTAGAACGACGGTAGCATTATAAGGTGATCTCTCACTAAAAATTCAAGATGAAATTGTGTTCTCCCCGACTGTGCACCGTTGCGACAGTTCGTCATTTTGAGACACCACGTGATGATTGGGTGTGATAGACTCAACATTCACATACAACGGGTGCAAAACAGTTGCACACGCGAAACACTCGGGTTAAACTTGATGAGCCTAGCATGTGCATACATGGATTCGGAATACATGAGACCGAAAGGTCGGGCAGGAATCGTATAGTTGATATGATTAGCATAGAGATGCTTACCACTGAAACTTTTCTCAACTCACGTGATGATCGGACTTGAGTTAGTGGATTTGGATCATGTACCACTCAAATGACTAGAGAGATGTACTTTTTGAGTGGGAGTTTATTAAGTAATTTGATTAGCTAAACTCTAATTATCATGAACATAGTCAAAAGGTCTTTGCGAATTATGATGTAGCTTGCGCTATAGCTCTACTCTTTTTATATGTTCCTAGAGAAAATTTAGTTGAAAGATGATAGTAGCAACTTTGCGAACTGAGTCCGTAAAATTGAGGATTGTCCTCATTGCTGCGCAGAAGGCTTATGTCCTTAATGCACCACTCGGTGCGCTGCACCTCGAGCATCGTCTGTGGATGTTGCGAACATCTGACATACAGGTTTTTGATGGCTATGTGATAGTTCAGTGCGTAATACTTAATGGCTTAGAAGCAAGGCGCCGAAGACGTTTTGAAACGTCACGGAACATAAGAGATTTTCTAAGAGTGAAATTGAGATTTCATCCTCATGCTCTTGTTGAGAGGTATGAGACCTCCACAAGATTCTTTGTCTACAAAGTAAAGGAGAAAAGCTCAAATCGTTGAGCATGTTCTCAGATTGTCTGAGTACAACAATCGCTTGAATCAAGTGGGAGTTAATCTTCCAGATGAGATAGTGATGGTTCTCCAAAGTCGCTACCACTAAGTAGTTAGAGCTTCGTGATGAACTATAACATATCAAGGATAGATATGATGATCCTTGAGAGATTCACAATGTTTGACACTGCGAAAGTAGAAATCAAGAAGGAGCATCCATTGTTGATGGTTAGTAAAACCACTAGTTTCAAGAAGGGCAAGGGCTAGAAGGGATAGTTCATGAAACAACAAACTTGTTGCTGCTCTAATGAAGAAACCCAAGATTGAACCCAAACCCGAGACTAAGTGCTTCTGTTATGAGGGGAACGGTCACTGAGGCGGAGCTACCCTAGATACTTGGTAGATGAGAAGGCTGCCGAAGTCAACAAACGTATATTTGATATACATGATATTGATGTGTACTTTACTAGTACTCCTAGTAGGACAAGGATATTAGATACCGGTTCGATTGCTAAGTGATTAGTAACTCGAAATAATAGCTATGGAATAAACGGAGACTAGCTAAAGGTGAGGTGACGATAAGTGTTGGAAGTGTTTCCAAGGTTGATGTGATCAAACATCGCACGCTCCCTCTACCATCGGGATTGGTGTTAAACCTAAATAATTTTTATTTGGTGTTTGCATTGAGCATGAACATGATTGGATCATGTTTATTGCAATACGATTATTCATTTAAAGAGAATAATGGTTATTCTATTTGCTTGAATAATTACCTTTAATGGTTTATTGAATCTCGATCGTAGTGTTACACATGTTCATAATATTGGTGCCAAAAGATACAAAGTAATAATGATAGTACCACTTACTTGTGGCACTGCCGCTTGAGTCATGTTGGTGTAAAATACATGAAGAAGCTCCATGCTGATGGATCTTTGTACTCACTCATTTTTGAAACGTTTGAGACATGCAAACCATACGCGTTGGTATAAACGCGTGAAGAAACTCCATGCAGATGAATCGTTTGGACTCACTTGATTTTGAATCACTTGAGACATGCAAAATCATACCACATGGAACAAGAAAGTATCTTGTTGGATGTAATACATTTTTGATGTGTGCAGTCCAATGAGTGCTGAGGCACGCAGTGGATATCGTTATGTTCTTACTTCACTGATGATTTGAGTAGATACATGAGTATTTACTTGATGAATCACAACTTTGAAATATTGAAAAGTTCAAAGCTATTTCAGAGTAAAGATCATCGTGACAACAGGATAAACTGTCTACGATATGATCATAAAGATAAATATCTGAGTTGCGAGTTTTGGTACACAGTTAATACAATGTGGAAATTGTTTCGCAGTTCATGCCACCTAGAACACCATAGTGTGATGGTGTGTCCGAATGTCATAGCCGCGCCCTATTTGTTATGGTGCATACTATGATGTATCTTATCGAATTACCACTATCGTTTATGGGTTATGCATTAGAGAGAACCACATTCACTTTAAATAGGGCACCGCGTATTTCCATTGAGATGACACAGTATAGACTATGGTTTGGAGAAACCTAAGTTGTCGTTTCTTAAAAGTTTGGGGTTGCGATGCTTATGTGAAAAAGTTTCAGTCTGATAAGCTCGAACCCAAAGCAGATAAATGCATCTTCATAGGATATCCAAAATAGTTGGGTACATCTCCTATCTCAGATCCAGAAGCGAAGTGTTTGTTTCTAGAAACGGGTCCTTTCTCGAGGAAAGGTTTCTCTCGAAATAATTGAGTGGGAGGGTGGTGGAACTTGATGAGGTTAGTGAACCGTCACTTCAACCAGTGTGTAGCAGGGTGCAGGAAGTTGTTCCTGTGGCGCCTACACCAATTGAAGTGGAAACTGATGATGGTGATCATTGAGCTTCGGATCAAGTTACTACAAACCTCGTAGGTCAACAAGGTCGCGTACCACTACACAGTGGTACGGTAACATTGTCTTGGAGGTCATGTTGTTGAACAACAATGAACCTACGAGCTATGGAGAAGTGATGGTGGGCCCGGATTCCGACAAATTGCTGGAGGCCATGAAATCCGAGAGAGGATCCATGTATGAAAACAAAGTGTAGACTTTGGAAGAACAACTTGATGGTCGTAGGACTGTTAAGTAAAGATGGATCTTTAAAGGGAAGACAGACGATGATGGTGAAAAGTCACCATTAAGAAAAGCTCAACTTATCGCAAAGATGTTTCCGACAAGTTCAAAGAGTTGACTATGATGAGACTTCCTCACTCGTAGCGATGCTAAAAATCTGTTGGAATTATGTTAGCAATTGCTGCATTGTTTGTGAAATATTGCACATAGGATGTCAAAACATTGTTTCCTCGACGGTTTCCTTGAGGAAAGGTTGTATGTGATACAACCAGAAGGTTTTGTCAATCCTAAGGATGCTAACAAGTATGCAAGCTCCAGCGATCCTTCTATGGACTGGTGCAAGCATCTCGGAGTTGGAATATACGCTTTTATGAGATGATCAAAGCTTTTGGGTTTGTACAAGGTTTATGAGAAACTTGTATTTCTAAAGAAGCGAGTGGGAGCACTATAGAATTTCTGATAAGTATATGTGGTTGACATATTGTAGATCATAAGTAATGTAGAATTTCTGTGAAGCATAAAGGGTTGTTTGAAATGAGTTTTTCAAAGGAAAACCTAGATAGAGCTACTTGAACATTGAGCATCACGATCTATAGAGATAGACCAAAATGCTTAATAGAACTTTCAATGAAATGCATGCCTTGACAAGTTTTTGAAGGAGTTCAAAATAGATCAGCAAAAAGGGAGTTCTTGGCTGTGTTGTAAGGTGTGAATTTGAGTAAGACTCAAAGCCTGACCATGGCAGAAGAAATAGAAAGGACGAAGGTCGTCCCCTATGCCTTAGACGTAGGCTCTAAAGTATGCCAAGATGTGTACCGCACCTGATGTGTGCCTTGCCATGAGTCTGTCAAGGGGTACAAAAGGTGATCCAGGATTGAATCACTAAAACAACGGTCAAAGTTATCCTTTGTAACTAGTTTACTAAGGAGTTTTTCTCGATTATGGAGGTGATTAAAGAGTTCGTCGTAAAGGGTTATGTCGATGCAAGCTTTGACACTAATCCGAATAACTCTAAGTAGTAAAACGGATTCGTATAGCAGAGTAGATATTTGGAGTATTTCTGAATAGCGCGTAGTAGCAACATTTATAGGATGACATAAATATTTGTAAAGCACACAGATCTGAAAGATTTAGATCCGTTGACTAAAACCTCTCTCACAAGCAAGACGTGATCAAACCCCAGAACCATATGGGTGTTGGATTCGTTACAATCACATAGTGATGTGAACTAGATTATTGACTCTAGTGCAAGTGGGAGACTGTTGGAAATATGCCCTGGAGGCAATAATAAATTTGTTATTATTATATTTACTTGTTTATAATAATTGTTTATTATCCGTGCTATAATTGTATTGATTGGAAACACAAATACATGTGTGGATACATAGACAAAACACTGTCCCTAGTAAGCCTCTAATTGACTAGCTCGTTGATCAAAGATGGTCAAGGTTTCCTGGCCATAAACAAGTGTTGTCACTTGATAATGGGATGTCATCATTAGGATAATCACGTGATGGACAAGACCCAAACTATGAACGTAGCATATTGACCGTGTTATTTTATTGCTATAGTTTTCTGTGTGTCAAGTATTTATTCCTATGACCATGAGATCATATAACTTACTGGCACCGGAGGAATACCTTGTGTGTATCATACGTCACAATGTAACTGGGTGACTATAAAGGTGCTCTACAGGTATCTCCGAAGGTGTCCGTTGAGTTAGTATGGATCAAGACTGGGATTTTTCGCTCCGTGTGACGGAGAGGTATCTCGGGGCCCACTCGGTAATACAACATCACATAGAAGCCTTGCAAGCAATGTGACTAAGTGTAAGTCACGGGATCTTGTATTACAGAACGAGTAAAGAGACTTGCCGGTAACGAGATTAAAATAGGTATGCGGATAGCGACGATCGAATCTCGGGCAAGTAACATACCGAAGGACAAAGGGAATGACATACGGGATTATATGAATCCTTGGCACAGAGGTTCAACCGATAAGATCTTCGTAGAATATGTAGGATCCAATATGGGCATCCAGGTCCCACTATTGGATATTGACCGAGGAGTGTGTCGGGTCATGTCTACATAGTTCTCGAACCCGCAGGGTCTGCACACTTAAGGTTCGATGATGTTTTAGTATAGTTGAGTTATATGTGTGGTTACCGAATGTTGTTCGGAGTCCCGGATGAGATCACAAACGTCACGAGGGTTTCCGGAATGGTCCGGAAACGAAGATTGATATATAGGATGGTTTCATTTGGTCATCGGAAAGTTTCGAGCAATTCCGGCAGTGTACCGGGCGTGATGAATGGGTTCCGGGTGTTCACCGGGAGGGGCCTGATACGTCTCCAACGTATCTATAATTTTTGATGGTTTCATGCTATTATCTTGTCAAACTTTGGATGTTTTGTATGCCTTTTATATCTTTTTTTGGACTAACTTATTAACTCAGTGCCAAGTGCCAGTTCTTGTTTTTTCCGTGGTTTTGACCCTTTTAGAGGAGGATTTTAAACGGAGTCCAAACGGAACGAAACATCCAAAAAGATTTTTTCCAAAATAGAAAAAGATCGGGGAGCCAGAGAACCAGGGCAGGGGCCACCAGGGACCCCACAAGCCCCCTAGCCGCGGCCAGGGGGGCCGTGCCTCCCAGGCTTGTGGGCTCCCTAGGCCACCTCTTCCCTAGTCTTCCGCCTATATATTCCCAAAGATTCCAGAAAAAATCAGGAGATCATCGAAAGTACTTTTCTGCCGCAAGCTTTTGTCTTTGCAAGATCCCATCTGGGGCACGTTCTGGTGCCCTACCGGAGGGGGGGATTCGGATACGGAGGGCTTCTTCATCAACACCATGACCTCTCCGATGATGCGTGAGTAGTTCACCATAGGCCTACGGGTCGATTGCTAGTAGCTAGATGGCTTCGTCTCTCTCTTGGATCTTCAATACAAAGTTCTCCATGATCTTCATGGATTTCTATCCGATGTAATCTTCTTTTGCGGTGTGTTTGTCGAGATCCGATGAATTGTGGATTTATGATCAGATTATCTATGAATCTTATTTGAGTTTCTTCTAATCTCTTTTATGCATGATTTCATATCCTTGTAATTCTCTTCGAGTTGTGGGTTTTGTTTGGCCAGATTGATCTATGATTCTTGTAATGGGAGAAGTGCTTGGTTTTGGGTTCATACCGTGCGGTGAACTCACCCAGTGACAGAAGGGGTAGCAAGGCACGTATTGTGTTGTTGCCATCAAGGGTAAAAAGATGGGGTTTCATCATTGGTTTGAGATTATCCCTCTACATCATGTCATCTTGCTTAAGGCGTTACTCTGTTCGTCATGAACTCAATACACTAGATGCATTCTGGATAGCGGTCGATGCGTGGAGTAATAGTAGTAGATGCAGAAAGTATCGGTCTACATGTCTCGGACGTGATGCCTATATGTATGATCATTGCCTTAGATATCGTCATGACTTTGCGTGGTTCTATCAATTGCTCGACAGTAATTTGTTCACCTACCGTAATATTTGCTATTTTGAGAGAAACCTCTAGTGAACACTATGGCCCCCGGGTCTACTCCACACCATATTTTTAGCCTTACTCTTTTACTTCGTTGCAACTTTCCACCTTCAGATCTCACTTTGCAATCAATCTTGAAGGGATTGACAACCCCTTTACAGCGTTGGTGCAAGCTCGTTTGTGTTTGCGAAGGTACTCTGGACTTGACGAGATCCTCCTACTGGATTGATACCTTGGTTCTCAAACTCAGGGAAATACTTATTGCTTCTGTGCTCCATCACCCTTTCCTCTTCAAGGGAAGAACCAACGCAAGCAAGTCTCCGTCAACGTGTCAATTTCTGGCGCTGTTGTTTGAGAAGTAGCAAGAAGAATTTCTAGCGCCGTTGCCGGGGAGGATCAAGTCAAGAATTCATCCAAGTAAGTGTCGCAAACTCATCTCTTGCATTTACTTTTTTGCCTCTCATTTTCCTCTTCCCCACTTCTGAAAAACAAAAATTTACAATTTTTTTTACCCTTTTCTTCGTTTGCCTTTTCCGTTTACCTTTCCTTTGCTTGTGTGCTATGTGCCTTCAATATGCTTGCATCTTCGCTTGCTGAAAATCTAGTGATATGGATCCTCACCCACTTGCCAATCTCTTTAAGAGATCCACTTATGTGGAACCAATTGCTAGTGAGTTGAGTGCACTTGACTTTCTCTATGGAGTTTTGCTTGAGATGCGTGAATCTGAAAATCGTGATGAAGAAATTTAGGAAATGATTCACGAGGGCTTCATGAATGACAAGCATGATTGCAATGATTTCATTATAAATTCTATTAATGACAATCATGCTAAAAATATGCAAAAGCCTAAGCTTGTGGATGCTAGTTTCGCTATGTCCACTACTTGTTGCAATGATATTTGCAATAATATTGAAAGTGGGTTTGGAGAAGTCATGACTTTAGTTGATGATAATCCCACTATTTTTGAAGAGCGTCAACTTTGCATGCATGTGGATCATGAAAATAATATCCTTTGTGATAGCTATTTTGTTGAATTTGATTATGATCCCACATGTAATTGCTATGAGAGAGGAAAATAATGTGGTAGAAACTTTCATGTTACCAAATTACCTCTCGTTATGTGGACATTGCTATTGTCTCTTTCTTCTTCCTTGCATATGGCAACTATTGGTTGTCTTGACAATCTGTTTTCCTATAAAATGCCTATGCATAGGAAGTATGTTAAACTTCGATGTTTTTTCACATGTTTCATGATGCTCTCTTCGTGTCCGATTGCTATCTTTTATTTGATCAACATTGAATTATCAATGCCTAGCTAAGGGCGTTAAACAATAGCGCTTGTTGGGAGGAAACCCGATGAATTTATCTTTTTCTTTCTGTTTTGTTGTGTCCACACTATCATAATTCTGTTATGATTGTGTCTTTTGTGTTTCTTTTTGTGTTTGAGCCAAGCAAAACCTTTATGACTAGTCTTGGTGATGGTTGTTTGATCCTGCTGGAAAAAGACAGAAACTTTTCGCTCACGAGATTATTTTTCATTTTTATTCAGAAAGAGATTTTGAGTTGATTCTTTGTTGTGGTTGATATGCCTTTTTCGCAGGTAGTCGTAATGTTTCAGAATTTGTGAGGTACCAGAAGTATACGAAGTATACAGATTGCTACCGACTGGTCTGTTTTTGACAGATTCTGTTTTTGTTGAGTTGGTTGCTTGTTTTGATGAAACTATGGATAGTATCGGGGGTACTAGCCATATAAAAGTGAGAATAAAGTAGCCTAACACCAATATAAATAGAATTCAAGATTGCTATAGTACCTAAAGGGGTGGTAGTTTGTTTTCTTGTGCTAATGATATCACGAGTTTCTGTTTAAGTTTTGTGTTGTGAAGTTTTCATGTTTTGGGTGATGTTCTCATGGACAAAGAGATAAGGAGTGGAAAGAGCTCAAGCTTGGGGATGCCCAAGGCATCCCAAGCCAAATTCAAGGACACCAAAAAGCCTAAGCTTGGGGATGCCCCGGGAAGGCATCCCCTCTTTCGTCTTCAATCCATCGGTAACATTACTTGGAGCTATATTTTTATTCACCACATGATATGTGTTTTGCTTGGAGCGTCTTGTATCATAGGAGTCTTTTCTTTTTGTTGTGTCACAATAATCCTTGCTGCACACCTTTTTGAGAGAGATACATGCACTCATCGTGATTTTGCTAGAATGCTCATCATGCTTCACTTATATCTTTTGAGCAAGGTAATTTTTCTCTATGTGCTTCACTTAGATCTTTTAGAGCACGGCGGTGCGTGACTTGGTAGTTGGCTTATGCTATGAAAGTTGTCCCAAAGGTGATAGGTACCCAAATAGGATACAAAAAACTTCCATCTTCATGTGCATTGAGTAGAAAGAGAAGTCTTGATTCCTCTCAATTAGTTTTAAGACATGGATTTGGTAATATTGAGAGTTATGTTAGTAGGGTGTTGTGGATCTAGAAATACTTGTGTTGAAGATAGTGATTCCCGTAGCATGCACGTATGGTGAACCGCTATGTTAGTAAGTCGGAGCATAATTGATCTATTGATTGTCATCCTTTGTGTTGAGGTCGGGATCGCGCGATGGTTAACACCTACCAACCCTTCCCCTAGGAGTATGCGTTTAGCACTTTGTTTCGATTACTAATAAAAGTTTTGCAACAAGTATGTGAGTTCTTCATCACTAATGTGAGTCCATGGTATAGATGCACTTTCACCTTCCACCATTGCTAGCCTCTCTAGTGCCGCGCAACTTTCGCCGGTACACAAAACCACCATATGCCTTCCTCAAAACAGCCACCATACCTACCTACTATGGCATTTTCATAGCCATTCCGAGATATATTGCCATACAACTCCCACTGTTCCGTCTCATGACTTGTGCCGTCACTCTCATATTGCCTTTGCATGATCGTAAGATAGCTAGCGAGATGTTTCAACGTCATACGCCAAGCTAGATCGTTGCACATCCCGGTACACTGCCGGAGGCATTTCCTATAGAGTCATCATCGTTCTAAGCTTTGAGCTGTGAGTAAATAAAAGTGTAATGATCATCATTAGTGGAGCATTGTCCCATGTGAGGAAATAAAATAAAACAAAATAAAAGAGAGGGAGGCCAAAGCGCCCAAATAAAAAAAGAGAAAAAAAGAGGCCCAAGTTCCCAAATAAAAAAAGAGAGAAAAAGAGAGAAGGGGCAATGCTACTATCTTTTCCCACACTTGTGCTTCATAATAGCACCATGTTCTTCATGATTGAGAGCCTCTCGTTTTGTCACCACCATATACTAGTGGGAATCTTTATTATATAACTTGGCTTGTATATTCCAATGATGGGCTTCCTCAAATTGCCCTAGGTCTTCGTGAGCAGGCAAGTTGGATGCACAACCACTAGTTCTCCTTTTGAGCTTTCACATACTTATAGCTCTAGTGCATCCTTTGTATGGCAATCCCTACTCATTCACATTGATATCTATTAATGGGCATCTCCATAGCCCTTTGATACGCTGAGTCAATGTGACCATCTCCTCCTTTTTGTCTCACAACCACCACCACACTCTATTCCACCTATAGTGCAATATCCATGGCTCACGCTCATGTATTGCGTGATAGTTATAAAAAGTTTGAGAAATAAGAGTGTGAAGACAATTACTTGTCCAATATCGGGGTTGTGCATGATTTATATTAGTTGTGTGAGGATGATGGAGCATAGCTAGACTATATGATTTTGTAGGGATAACTTTCCTTGGCCTTGTTATTTTGAAAGTTCATGATTACCTTGCTAGTTTGTTTGAAGTATTATTGTTTTCATGTCAATAGCAAACTATTGTTTTGAATCTTACGCATCTAAACATTAATGTTACGTGAATGAAGTTACAAAGGACAACTATGCTAGGTAGCATTCCACATCAAAAATTCAGTCTTTATCACTTCTCTACTCGAGGACGAGCAGGAGTTAAGCTTGGGGATGCTTGATACGTCTCCAACGTATCTATAATTTTTGATGGTTTCATGCTATTATCCTGTCAAACTTTGGATGTTTTGTATGCCTTTTATATATTTTTTGGCACTAACTTATTAACTCAGTGCCAAGTGTCAGTTCCTGTTTTTTCCGTGTTTTTGACCCTTTTCAGAGGAGGATTTTAAACGGAGTCCAAACAGAATGAAACTTCCAAAAAGTTTTTTTCTGAAACAGAAAAGATCGAGGAGCCTGAGAACCAGGACAGGGGGCCACCAGGGACCGCACAAGCCCCCTAGCCAAGGCCAGGGGGCCCGCGCCTCCCAGACTTGTGGGCTCCCTGGGACACCTCTGCCCTAGGTCTTCCTCCTATATATTCCAAAAAACTTCAGAAAAAATCACGAGATCATCGAAAGTAATTTTCCGCCACCGCAAGCTTCTGTCTCCGCAAGATCCCATATGGGGCACGTTCTGGTGCCCTGCCAGAGGGGGATTCGGATACGGAGGGCTTCTTCATCAACACCATGACCTCTTCGATGATGCATGAGTAGTTCACCATAGACCTACGGGTCCATAGCTAGTAGCTAGATGGCTTCTTCTCTCTCTTGGATCTTCAATACAAAGTTCTCCATGATGTTCATGGAGATCTATGTGATGTAATCTTCTTTTGCGGTGTGTTTGTCGAGAGCCGATGAATTGTGGATTTATGATCAGCTTATCTATGAATATTATTTGAGTTTCTTCTGATCTCTTTTATGCATGATTTCATATCCTTGTAATTCTGTTCGAGTTGTGGGTTTTGTTTGGCCAGCTTGATCTATGGTTCTTGCAATGGGAGAAGTGCTTGGTTTTGGGTTCATACCGTGTGGTGTCCTCACCCAGTGACTGAAGGGGTAGCGAGGCATGTATCGTGTTGTTGCTATCAAGGGTAAAAAGATGGGGTTTTCATCATTGGTTTGAGATTATCCCTCTACATCATGTCATCTTGCTGAAGGAGTTACTCTGTTCGTCATGAACTCAATACACTAGATGCATGCTGGATAGCGGTCGATGTGTGGAGTAATAGTAGTACATGCAGAAAGTATCGGTCTACTTGTCTCGGACGTGATGCCTATATGTATGATCATTGCCTTAGATATCGTCATGACTTTGCGCGGTTCTATCAATTGCTCGACAGTAATTTGGTCACCCACCGTAATATTTGCTATTTTGAGAGAAGCCTCTAGTGAACACTATGGCCCCCGGGTCTACTCCACACCATATTTTCAGCCTTACTCTTTTACTTCGTTGCACTTTCCGCCTTCAGATCTCACTTTGCAATCAATCTTGAAGGGATTGAAAACCCCTTTACAGCGTTGGGTGCAAGCTCGTTTGTGTATGCGCGGGTACTCTGGACTTGATGAGATTCTCCTACTGGAGTTATACCTTGGTTCTCAAACTGAGGGAAATACTTATTGCTCCTGTGCTGCATCACCCTTTCCTCTTCAAGGGAAGAACCAATGCAAGCAAGTCTCTGTCAACGTGTCAATTTCTCGCACTGTTGTTTGAGAAGTAGCAGGGCCCACCCACCCGGGAGTGAGCCCAAGGCCCTAGGGTGGCACCACAAGTCCTTAGTGGGCTGGTGGAGTCAGCCCAAGAGGGCTATGGCGCCATATAAAGAAAATACCAAAAGAAAAGAAAACGAAAAAGGAAAGAGGGAGGTGGGAAGGAAGAGGAGGACTCCTCCTTCCCAGACCGAATTGGAGGAGGTGTCCTCCTCCTCCTGGCGGCCGACGCACCTTGAGGGACTTGTCCCTTAAGGCTAGCCCCTCCCCCTCCCTCCTATATATACTGGTGGTTTAGGTCTTTTTGAGACACAACTTTGCCATGTGCAACTCTAGCCTATACCACATAGTTTTATCTCTAGATTAGATTTCTGCGCAGCTCGGGTGGAGCACTGCAGGAGTAGATCATCACCACCACCGGAGTGTCGTCACGCTGCCGGAGAACTCATCTACTTCTCTGTTTTGCTTGCTGGATCAAGAAGGCCGAGATCATCGTCGAACTGTACGTGTGCTGAACGCGGAGGTGCTGCCGTTCGGTGCTAGATCGGAACGGATCGTGGGACGGATCATGGGACGGTTCGTGGGACGGTTCAAGGGACGTGAAGACGTTCCACTACATCAACCGCGTTTCTTAACGCTTCCTGCTGTGCGATCTACAAGGGTACGTAGATCTAATCTCCACTCGTAGATGGACATCACCATGATAGGTCTTCGTGTGCGTAGGAAATTTTTTGTTTCCCATGCAACGTTTCCCAACAAAGGCATACGTCTAGAAGTAAAGGTACCGAAAGGGCAAGTAAAATGGTCTTCTCTTGATCCTCTTTGGACACATGTATTTGAGAGAAACCAGAAGAACCGTCTAGAAAGCAAATATGTGTATGTTTGGATAGTCTTTCTAGCATTTGATCAATAAAAGGTAGCGGTTAATGATCTTTCCTAGTAGCCTTATTTAATTTCCTAAAATCAATTACCATTCTATAACCTGTAACATTTCTTTGTGGGATCAATTCATTTTTATCATTAGGAACAACGGTAATACCTCCCTTTTAGGGACACAATGAACGGGACTAACCCATCTACTATCAGCAATAGGATAAATTATACCTGCCTAGAGAAGCTTTAGTATTTCATTTCTTACCACTTACTTCATTTTAGGATTTAATCGTCGTTGGTGATCAACAACTGGTTTAGCATCCGACTCCATATTGATTTTGTGCTCACATAGAGTGGGACTAATGCCCTTAAGATCATCAAGAGTATATCAATAGCGGCATGATGCTTCCTCAAAGTTTTCAATAATATCTTTCCTTCATGCTCTGAAAGGTTAGCACTAATAATAATAGGATATATCTCTTTTTTATCAAGATAAGCATACTTCAGACTATCAAGTAATTGTTTAAGCTCAAACACGGGGTTGCCCTTGGGTGGAGGAGGATCCCCAAGTATTTCAACATGCAGGTTGTGTTTTAAAATAGGGTACCGATCAAATGAAATCTTATCTATTTCATTCCTTTCATTCATATGCATATCCTTTTCATGGTCTAGCAAATATTGTTCCAAGGGATCAGTTGGAGGAACCGCGATAGAAGCGAGACCAATAATTTCATCTTGACTAGGCAATTCTTTGTCATGGGGTTGACTACAAAATTTCGAGAAATTGAACTCATGAGACACATCCCCAAAACTTACAGTAACCGTTTCTTTCTCACAACCAATCTCATTAACAATATTCAAGAAGGGTCTACCGAATATAATGGGACAAAAATCATCTTGTGGGGAACCAAGAACAAGAAAATCAGTAGGATACTTTATTTTCCCACATAAGACTTCAACATCTCTAACAATCCCAATTGGTGCAATAGTATCTCTATTAGCAAGCTTGATGGAAACATCAATTTCTTCTAATTCAACTGGTGCAATATCATTCATAATTTTTTGGTATAATGTAAAGGGAATTGCACTCACACTTGCTCCCACATCACATAAGCCATGATAACAATGATCTCCTATTTTAACAGAAACAACAGGCACGCCAACAATAGGTCTATGTTTACCTTTAGTATCGGTCTAGCAATCCTAGCAGGTTCATCACAAAAATGAATGACATGCCCATCAATATTATCAACCAAGAGATCTTTAACCATACCAATATTAGGTTCAACTTAAATTTGTTCAGCAGGTATAGGTGTTCTAGTACAACTCTTACAAACCACAGTTGAAGCTTTTGCATGTTCCTTTATTCTAACAGGAAAGGGTGGTTTCTCAATATAAACAGTAGAAATACCAGGATCAACATTATAAATAATAGTTTCTTCTTCAACTTTTATAGGTTAAACCGTTTAACTTCAATGGGGGGATGATATTTAAACCACTTCTCCCTGGGGAGATCAACATGAGTAGCAAAAGATTCACAGAATGAAGCTACTACCTCAGAGTCAAGTCCATATTTAGTGCTAAAATCACGAAAAGCATCAGTGTCTATAAAGGATTTGACACAATTAAACTTAAGGCTTATACCTGACTCATTACCTTCATCGAGTTCCCAATCTTCATAGTTGTGTTTAATTATTTCCAATAAGTCTCATTTTAATTCAATATCTTTCTTCATAAAGGAACCAACACCAAAAGTATCGAGCATGGATTGATCATTAAGAGAGAGCCGGGCATAAAAATTCTGAATAATAATTTCTCTCGGGAGCTCATGATTGGGGCATGAATATAACATGGAATTAAACCTCCCCCAAGCTTGGGCGATTCTTTCTCCTTCATGAGGACAAAAATTGTAAATAGAATTCTGATCACAATGAACCAGATGATAGGATAAAACTTCTGATGAAATTCCAATTTTAGTCGGTTGTAGTTCCATGATCCAATATCATCGCATAGCCTATACCACATCAATGCCTTCGCCTTCAAAGATAAAGGAAATACCTTCTTCTTGACATCATCCTTGGGCAGACATGCAAGCTTAAATAATGCACAAACTTCATCCACATAGATTAGATGCAAATCAGGATGTAGTGTTCCATCTCCTGCATAAGGATTAGCTAGCAGTTTTTGTATCATACCCGATGGAATTTCATAATAAATATTTTCAGTAGGTGAAGAAGGTTGAGGAGCATCTATTTGTGCTTCCGGTTGGGGTGAAGATACCCCCAACAAGCCCCTCAAAGAATAATTTTCGATAGTGACAAGTGACAGTAAATTTCAGCAGAATATATAATTTTTTCCTTACCAAGTTCCACTCACCAAAGGCGCTTCACTACCTGGCAACGACGCCAGAAAATAGTCTTGATGACCCACAAGTATAGGATATCTATCATAGTCCTTTCGATAAGTAAGATTGTCGAACCCAACGAGGAGCAGAAGGAAATGACAAACAGTTTTCAGTAAGGTATTCTCTGCAAGCACTGAAATTATCGGTAACAGATATTTTTGTGATAAGGTAATTCGTAACGGGTAGCAAGTAACAAATGTAAAAATGGTGTAGAAAAGTGGCCCAATCCTTTTGTAGCAAAGGACAAGCCTGGACAAACTCTTATATAAAGCAAAGCGCTCCCGAGGACACATGGGAATTTCTGTCAAGCTAGTTTTCATCATGCTCATATGATTCGTGTTCATTACTTTGATAATTTGGTATGTGGGTGGACCGGTGCTTGGGTGCTTCCCTTACCTGGTCAAACAGCCTACTTATGATTAACCTCTTTCGCAAGCATCCGAAACTATGAAAGAAGAATTAAGATAAATCTAACCATAGTATGAAACATATGGATCCAAATCAGCCCTTACGAAACAACACATAAACTAGGGTTTAAGCTTCTGTCACTCTAGCAACCCATCATCTACTTATTACTTGCCAAGGCCTTCCCCTAGGCCCAAATAATGGTGAAGTGTCATGTAGTTGACGTTCACATGACACCAAGCTACTTCTCAAACAACAGCGCCATAAATTGACACGTTGACGGAGATTGGGCTTGCGTTGATTTTTCCCTTGAAGAGGAAATGGTGATGCAGCACAGGAGCAGTAAGTATTTCCCCTCAGTTTGAGAACCAAGGTATCGATCTAGAAGGAGGGTCTCGTCAAGTCCAGTGTACCTGCGCAAACAGAAACAAACTTGCACCCAACGCTTCAAAGGGGTTGTCAATCCCTTCAAGATTGTTTGCAAAAGTGAGATCTGAAGGCGGAAAGTGCAACGTAGTAAAAAGTATAAGGCTGAAAATATGGTGTGGAGTAGACCCTGGGGGCCATAGTGTTCACTAGAGGCTTCTCTCAAAATAGCAAATATTACGGTGGGTGAACAAATTAGTGTCGAGCAATTGATAGAATCGCACAAAGTCATGACGATATCTAAGGCAATGATCTAGCATATAGGCATCACGTCCGAGACAAGTAGACCGTTAATTTCTGCATCTACTACTATTACTCCACACATCGACCGCTATCCACCATGCATCTAGTGTATTGAGTCCATGAAGAACAAGTAATGCTTTAAGCAAGATGACATGATGTAGAGGGATAATCTCAAACCAATGATGAAAACCCCATCTTTTTACCCTTGATGACAACAACACGATACGTTCCTCGCTACCCCTTCTATCACTAGGTGAGGTCACCGCATGGTATGAACCCAAAACCAAGCACTTCTCCCATTGCAAGAATCATAGATCTAGTTGGCCAAACAAAACCCACAACACGAAGAGAATTACAAGGATATGAAATCATGCATAAGAGAGATCAGAAGAAACTCAAATAAGATTAATAGATAATTTGATCATAAATCCACAATTCATCGGATCTCGACAAACACACCGCAAAAGAAGATTACATCGGATAGATCTCCATGAAGATCATGGAGAACTTTGTATTGAAGATCCAAGAGAGAGAAGAAGCCATCTAGTTACTAGCTATGGACCCCTAGGTTTATGGTGAACTACTCACGCATCATCGGAGAGGTCATGGTTTTGATGGAGAAGCCTTCCGTGTTCGAATCCCCCCTCCGGCAGGGCACCAGGACATGCCCCAGATGGGATCTTGCGGAGACAGAAGCTTGCGGCGGCCGAAAAGTGATTACGATGATCCCCTAATTTTTTTGGGAATATTTGGGAATTTATAGGCGCAAGATCTAGGCCAGGGGACCTCCAAGGGGCCCACAAGCCTGCATGGCGCGGCCCCCCTGGCCGTTGGGTGGGGGCTTGTGGGGCCCCTGGGGCTCTTATGGCTTAGCCCCCAAGCTCTCCGATCTTCTTCCGTTCCAGAAAAAATCTTTTCGGGGATTTTCTTCCGTTTGGACTCCGTTTCAAAATCTGAAAGGGGTCAAAAACATGGAAAAACAGGAACTAGCACTTGGCACTGAGTTAATAGGTTAGTCCGAGAAAATAAATAAAAGGCATGCAAAACATCCAAAGTTTGACAAGATAATAACATGAAACCATCAAAAATTATAGATACGTTGGAGACGTATCAAGCATCCCCAAGCTTAACTCCTGCTCGTCCTCGAGTAGGGAAGTGATAAAGAACTAATTTTTGAGGTGGAAAACGAACTAGCATAGTTGTCCTTTGCAACTTCTTTCACGTGGCATGAATGTTCAGATCCGTACGATTCAAAACAATAGTTTGCTATTGACATGAAAACAGTAATACTTCAAGCAAACTAGCAAAGTAATCATGAACTTTCAAAATAACAAGGCCAAAGAAAGTTATCCCTACAAAATCATATAGTATGGCTATGCTCCATCATCCTCACACAACTAATGTAAATCATGCACAACGATGGAATTGGCCAAGTAATTGTTTTCGCACTCTTACTTTCTCAAACTTTTTATAACTATCACGCAATAAATGAGCGCGAGCCATGGATATAACACTATAGGTGGAATAGAGTGTGGTGGTGGTTGTGACACAAAAAGGAGGAGATGGTCACATTGACTCGGCGTAGAAATAGGCTATGGAGATGCCCATTAATAGATATCAATGTGAATGAGTAGGGATTGCCATACAAGAGATGCACTAGAGCTATAAGTATGTGAAAGCTCAAGAGGAAAACTAGTGGGTGTGCATCCAACTTGCTTGCTCACGAAGACCTAGGGAAATTTTGAGGAAGCCCATCATTGGAATATACAAGCCAAGTTACAAAACGAAGATTCCCACTAGCATATGGTAGTGACAAAGCAAGAAGCTCTCAATCATGAAGAACATGGTGCTATTATGAAGCACAAGTGTGGAAAAAGATAGTAGCATTGTCCCTTCTCTCTTTTCCTCTCATTTCTCTTTTTTTTATTTGGGCTCTGTAACATCCCAATTTTCCTAATTGGGAATGTTTTACATTGTAGCTAAGCATCTATGCATATTGAGTGAATAAATTTAGCACGTGAAATTTCCTTCGTCTTTGATTTGCATTTTCTATTTTTCCTCGCGCGAGAAATGCCCGGAGAAAACTCTCTTGCACGCAAGAGAGAGAGCGGAGGAAAATGACCCTCCAAAGTGCGGGCAAATTTCTGAAATATTTGAGCCAAGGAAACCCAAAGTTCTTTTGCAAAAATAATTGCAAAAAGAAATAAAGCAAATTGGGAATTTCTGAAAAAACATTTTTTTAAAGTTTTTATTTTTGCTTTGGAAAAATGTTATTCGGGTAGAGATTTTTTTTCTGATTTTTTGGTATATAATACCATATATAAATATTTTGATTTATTTCCCTTTTATTAGCTTTTGTTTTCTGTTTCGGAAAAATGTTAGAAATTAGGAAGGTTCTGTTTTTTTTCTTTTAAACCGCCGCCGCCGAGCGCATCTTAGGCTGGGCCGAACCCCTAGTACCAGGGATCAGATCCCTTATAACTCGGCCAACCGACCCCTCTCTCCCCGCCTCCCTCTCTCTGCCCAAGGGCCCCACCGCCCGAGCCTCTCCCGCCAGCGGTCACCTTCCTTCTCCTACCTCCCTCTCCTTTCCTATTCTACTGCCCGAACCGAGCTGCACTAGGAACCCGTGATTCCCTTCCCCGTTTCCCTCTCTCCCTTCCATAGCTCTCCCTCCCCATGGCCTATAAATACTCCCCCACCCGAGACGACCCCGTTCCCACCTTTTCCTCGCCGAGCCACCGCCCCTAGCTGCCGCGCCACCGCTCGCCGGCAGCAGCAGCACTGCACCACGTCTACCCCGCCCTGGGAGCGCCACCCCATCTCCCCCGACGCCCCGGAGCCCTTCCTCGGAGGAGAACCAACCCCGCCGCCGCCTACCACGACGAGCCGCCGCCCAAGACCTCCGCAGCACCCCACCGGAGCTGCCAAAGCTCCTGCCTTCGTCTACCCCGCCGGAGCAGCGCCCCCCGTTGCCGCCTCTCTCCCCCGAGCGCCTCCCCCCGTGGAGGAGGACTGCCCCGCCGCCGCCGCCCCATCCCCACCGTCCCGGAGCCCCCTACCCCCCTCGCCGGCGACGCCCTCGTCGGAGTACCAGCCCCCAACATGGTACTCTCTCCCACCTCTCTGTTCTCTTTTCTTTTTCTTTTTTTAACCGTTGGATCTAAGAGGTATGGCTTAGATTAGATCTAGGAAATAACCTTTCGGTTTAGTTCAGTTAACCAGCGGTTTATTTTCACTTATCTTTTAACGAGCGATTTTCCTTAGCTTCGGCCGTTTGCTCCTAGCCATGCAACAAACGCCCTCCGCAGCCAGTAGCAACTTGCCACGTGTACCCCAATAGTTAGCTAGTTATTTTCAGTTTTTCTGTCAAAAATTACAAAAACAGAAACTTTCTGTTTTGTTCTCGCAACAACTTTTTATCCCGAAGTCCAATGACATTGATTCTTTTTCCAGTAGCTCAAAAATTTCCTGTAGTTTTTAAAAACATATAATTTGTCTATGTTTGAAATTTTCAAATATAAGTTAGAGCAGATTTAGTTTAAACCTTGTTCTGCCTATTCCAGGAGTTTGAAAAATGATTTTGAGTTGATTCGTTTTGCTACTGCTTTCTAGTGATAAAATCTTACCGTGGTAGAAGTTTCAGAATTTGTAAAGTATTTTTACTGGTGTTTTCAACAGAAACAAGTTTCTGCCATACCGGCGCGTGATAAATTCTTTTGCTTAGGCTTTCGCAAATCCTTACTAGCTATGTTATTTTTACTTGTGGCTTGATTGAAGTGCTTATGGTGTGCTTTGTGTTTGTATCGGTAGATCATCCGGAGTGCAAAGCGTGTTACTTAGAAGCGCTCGAGCAGGACAACTATCATCAAGGCAAGTCATTTTGATCATGTTATTTTTCCTATGTTTTCGATGCATGGTAGATCACCTTCTTTGCCCAATTGCATGCTGCCTAGGTACTTGGAAACTTTAGTATTAGTTGTAGTATCATGTGGTAGGAACACAACAACCCCGATACTTGGCCCCGGGACGACAATTTCTTAATGCTATGCTTGAGTAGACGGGTTATCGGTTGAGTGTATATCACGAGTGATACGAGGTTGATATAATAATCAAGACCGGACTAAGACAAGATTTTCAAGACCTCGGACGCAATGCAACTCTGGGTGAAGGACGGTTGACCGGCTCCCTGGAGAACCCAGTGGATGCCCGGGATGCTGGAGAGGCCATGTCATCCTGCAGAAAGCTTCACCCAGGCTCGAAGAGACGGACGGAGACTTCAAGGCTCAAGGCTTACCTGCACAACCACAAGTCACTATGGTCTCTGGCTTGGTTGGACAACGCGGCGACTCTGGACAGGCGGTGCTAGCAGATGTAGACGAACGGTAGGAATGGATGGGCACCGACAGGGATTCAGAGGGACCCGTTGAAAGACCATGTTTTGATCATCCGGTCTTCAAACACCCTGAAGTGCGAGGACAAACCCGGAGGCGATCAAATCTTGTGGGGAACGTGTGCAAAACTCTGCAGAGTGCCCAACCTAATCGATTAGCCGTGTCCACGGTCATGGACAACTTGAGCCGAAGGCATTGAATTTCCCCTGAACTCTCGACACAACTTAATAATGATGTGGGTGTTAACAACTATTCGGGTACGAGAATTGGTTGGCGGAACCATCTCGTTAACAACAAACATTGTAGTAATATTTTGCTTCCAACCCCTCTTGTTGTAGGATAAAACTGGCTTTATGCAAAACTTAGCTCCACCGGCCAAATATGCATGTAGAGATAGTTGATTATTATTTTACCCCCTCTCTTTGATGACTTGCCGGCATATTCAATATGCTGACCTACACGGCTGCAACGTATCATGTTGCAGAGTACTTTTCCGACCAGGAGTGAGGCTACGATCTACGCTCAGCGACATGCCCTTGGAGTCGGATGGACTCGTCTACCTGATGCTTCCGCTTAGTCTTTGTTAGATATCTCATGAGATGGCCTTCAGCCACTTTATTGTAATCCTTTATTGTAATAAATTACTCTTTATGAGATTTCGATTAATAAAGCTGTGTGATTGAACTCTTGAATATATACATTATGTACTGTGTGTGTACCAGCATGATCTTGGGATGGTACGGAAACACTAGAGGCTTGACTCGTCTTGAGTCGGGTCGCTACAGAAATGGTATCAGAGCACACGCTGACCTTAGGACGTAACCTCTAGGAATGGAAAAGCCTTAGGAAGAAAACTATTTTCTCTTATGTCTATAAATCTTCTATTTCCTCTTCTGATCATTTCTAACTTCTCTCTGATTTTCCAATGTTTAGATGGCCACCTTCCTCCCTGTTAAGTTCACGGAGTTTTGCCAGCCCGACACCACTATGCCGTTCGGAAAGGAGCTAGTGCAGATCACCAAGGATTTGAGGATTGCTCTGCCAACTATCACAGGGAATCCAACTTCGTCTTACCCGGAGGATTCACGCTACAGGATCGAGGTGCATATTCCCGGAAGGACATTCCAGCCGCGCACTGAGCCGATGGATTTCAAGTTCATCGCACCCAACTGGATTCTCGGAAGGGACATGGCGATCCATTGTGCACTCGGACGTATCAAGGAAGAATACAAAGGCTTCCCCATTTCTCCAGACCTGTTCACCGTATCCCGGAGAAACGAAGACGGAGATATCATCTCAAGCAAGACCAATGACACTCTCTTGTCTTATGCCCAGACCTTGGAGAAGCACAGCGGGACTCTGGAGTATCACGTGATCAAGGACGCCAGGAAGATCAAGCAACTGTCACTCCGCGAGCTTGAGCTTGAAGATGCAGCCCGGGAAGCCCACTATGAGCATGAGCTGGAAGTGAAGGACTTTCTGGAGCGGATCGAGAAACTGAAGACTCGAGTTGCATACCTGGAGGAGGAACTGGACATGGGCGAGAACCTTCATCCCGAAGGAGACGTAGCCCCTTGATCAGCAACGATGAGGACTATGAAGAAAGCTCCACCGAAGGACCCGCCACCATGCTATTCTGAGGAGGACACTTAGACTAGACCACCAAATTTACTTTATCGTTTTACGTTTTAGGCCGATGTTTAGGATTATCGATTTTGTATCCCCGTGTGAACCTTTGTGATGATTGAATAAATGTGTGGTGTGATACTTGTGTGTTGCATTCATATGGGTAGTGTAATTACTCTTAGACCATTGTTCTATGCTAATCTCACCCCTCTACAAACATCAGATGCCTCCGAGACGCGCCCCTGAGTCCAACTTTCCGCCGGAACTCACCCAGTTGATCCAGCAACAAAACACCCTGATGCAGCTGATCATCCAGAACCAGAACAACAACAACCATCATCCACCCCAGGCTGACAATCTCAACCGTTTTCTGAGGTTGAACCCTCCAACTTTCTCCAGCAGCATTGAGCCCATTGTGGCAGATGATTGGCTCCGCAAGATGGAGCGTGAACTTATCACTGCTGGTTGTTCTGAAGCTGAGAAGGTGCGCTTTGCCGCGCATCAACTTGAAGGCCCTACAGCTGCTTGGTGGGAGAACTACACCACCACTTATCCCATTGCTGGAGTCACTTGGGAGCAATTCAAGCAAGCCTTCCGCACCGCGCATGTCTCAGCTGGTGCAATGAGTCTGAAAAAGCGTGAGTTTCGCAACTTACGCCAGGGGAATCGCTCTGTGGCCCGGTACGTTGATGAATTCAGCATGCTCGCCCATTATGCACCTGGAGATGTGGCCGATGATGCGGCCAAGCAGGAAAAGTTCTTGGAAGGACTGAATGACGAGCTGAGCATTCAGTTGACGGTAGCCACCTTCAACAACTACCAGGAGCTGGTTGATAAGGCCTTCATCTTGGAGGGGAAACATCAGCAGATGGAGAACCGCAAGCGAAAGTATGGGGTTGGAAAGTTCAACTCTGGCACTCAGCAGAAGCCTCGCTACACCCCGTATCCAGGGAATACCGGGACTGGATCTGGTAAGTTTGGAGGACACGTTCAGCATAACCACCCAGTGCACAACCATGGAGGCCACAACCATGGAGGAAATGGGAACCACCGCAACAACAGCAACTTCAAGAATGGCGGTACTGGCACTCAGCAACATTCAGCTCCAGCTCAGAAGGATCTGACTCACATCACTTGCTTCAAATATCAGAAGACGGGACACTATGCCACTGATTGTCCCCAGAACAAGCAGGGAAATGGAAACGGCAACGGCAACTCTGCAGCAAAGAAGCCCAATCCTTTTCCTCGAGCTCAGGTGAACCACCTTGATGTTGAAGAGGTCTATGATCATCCCGATACTATGGTTGGTAAGTTTTTGCTAAATTCACATCCAGTATTGGTACTTTTTGATTCTGGTGCAACGCATTTATTCATATCAAGGGTAGTTGTGGAAAAGTATAGTTTGCCAACTAGAACCCTCAGCCAGCCTATTAAGATCAGTTCCCCAGGAGGCATGATGACAGCCGGGATAGGATGCCATGCCTTGAGTCTCAACATCGGGAACCATAATTTTCCCACCGACCTCATCGTATTAGAGTCCCAGGGATTGGATGTAATCCTAGGCATGGATTGGTTGGCCAAGTATGAAGGGAATATTGATTGTTCCCTTAAGTCTATTTTGCTCACCACCCCCGAGCAGAAGCGGATTAAGTACGTGTCTCAGCACCCGACACGGAGTAAGTGAGTAAATTCTCTCACAGGAATAGTCCAGGAGGAAGTACCGATTGTATAGGAGTACCCAGATGTATTTCCGGAGGAATTTCCGGGAATGCCACCCGATAGAGAGATTGAGTTCTTGATTGAGCTATTACCCGGAACAGCCCCGATATCCAAGAGACCTTATCGGATGCCCGCAAATTACTTGATAGACATCAAGAAGCAAATTAAGGAGTTATTGGACAAAGGGTATATTCGCCCAAGTTCTTCACCTTGGGGAGCCCCAGTGCTCTTGGTTGAAAAGAAGGACAAGTCCTTGAGAATGGTTGTCGATTATCGTGCATTGAACGATGTGACCATCAAGAACAAGTACCCCTTGCCGATGATCAATGATCTGTTTGATCAGTTAGTTGGAGCTCGCGTTTTCTCAAAGATCGATCTTCGATCCGGGTATCATCAGTTGAAGATTCGTGAACAGGATATACCCAAGACAGCCTTTACCACTCGATACGGCTTGTATGAGTACACGATCATGTCATTTGGACTGACTAATGCTCCGGCATATTTTATGAATCTGATGAACAAAGTATTTATGGAGTACTTGGACAAGTTTGTCGTGGTGTTCATCGATGACATACTGATATTCTCCAAGAACGAAGAGGAACACAAAGAACACCTGCGTCTAGTTCTGGAGAAGCTTCGAGAGCATAAGCTATATGCAAAGTTCAGCAAATGTGAGTTTTGGTTGAAGGAAGTCGGATTCCTTGGACACGTCATCTCAGGAGAAGGAATAGCAGTGGACCCTGCCAAGGTCGCAGCAGTCACCGAATGGGTAGCACCCACTTTAGTCAAGGAGATCCGCAGTTTCCTCGGACTTGCCGGATATTACCGGAGGTTCATTGAGAATTTCTCAAAGATTGCCAAGCCCATGACAGAGTTGTTGAAGAAGGTATTTGGACTGAGGAATGTGAAACCAGTTTTCAAGAGCTGAAGAAACGTCTTGTTACAGCCCCAGTGCTGATATTACCGAACATTCGGAAGGATTTCCAAGTTTACTGTGACGCTTCTCGTCAAGGACTCGGAGGAGTGCTCATGCAAGAAGGCAAAGTTGTAGCCTATGCATCCAGATAGCTCAGACCTCCTGAGTTGAATTATGCCACACATGACTTGGAACTAGCAGCCGTAGTGCACGCTCTCAAGACCTAGAGACATTTCCTGATCGGAAATAGTTGTGATGTTTACACTGATCACAAGAGCCTGAAATATATCTTCACGCAGAAGGAGTTGAACCTCAGACAGAGGCGATGGCTAGAGTTGATCAAGGACTATGACATGAGATTGCATTATCACCCTGGCAAGGTAAATGTTGTAGCCGATGCGCTGAGCCGCAAGAGTTATGTGAACACGCTCACAGCTGGAGGATTACCCCAGGAGTTAGTCGATGATCTCCGAGAGCTCAAATTGGAGATAGTCCCAAGAGGATTTGTTGCCACTCTAGAAATTCAGTCCACTTTGACAGAAAAGATCCGCAAAGCACAGAAAGCAGACAAGGAGATAGCTGAGATTAAGCAGAAAATGGAAGACGGGAAAGCTAAAGGTTTTCGTGAGGATGAACACGGAACTTTATGGTTTGAGGATCGCATCTATGTGCCCAATGATCCCGAACTTAGGAAGTTGATACTTCAGGAGGCTCATGATTCCCCGTACTCGATACACCCTGGCAACACTAAGATGTATCTGGATCTGAAAGAAAGTTTCTGGTGGACAGGATTGAAGAAAGACATTGCCGAGTACGTAGCTATATGCGATGTTTGTCAGCGAGTAAAAGCCGAGCATCAGAAGCCAGCAGGTTTGCTCCAACCTCTGCCGATACCTGAATGGAAATGGGAAAAGCTTGGTATGGACTTCATCACAGGATTACCCAGGACCCGTTCTGGCTATGATTCTATTTGGGTTGTGGTCGATCGTTTGACCAAGGTAGCTCACTTCATTCCGGTGAAGACTACTTACACGAGTGCCAAGCTGGCCAAGATATATATGACGAGGATCGTATGTCTGCACGGAGTACCGAAGAGCATTGTGTCCGATAGAGGGACTCAGTTCACATCAAAATTTTGGCACCAACTGCATGAAACCTTGGGAACAAGATTGGAGTTCAGTACAGCTTTTCACCCGCAGACAGATGGACAGACCGAGAGAGTCAATCAGATTCTGGAGGACATGTTGAGAGCTTGCGCACTAGACTATGGGTCTAGTTGGGATGACAATTTACTGTATGCCGAGTTCTCATACAACAACAGCTACCAGACCAGTCTGAAGATGGCCCCTTTCGAAGCTCTATACGGAAGGAGGTGCAGAACACCATTGATGTGGGATGGAGTTGGAGACCGACAACTTTTTGGTCCCGACCTTATCTGAAATTCTGAAGAGAAGGTCAAGCTAATTCGTGACTGACTCAAGATAGCTCAGTCCAGGCAGAAGAGTTATGCCGACAACAAACACAAGGAAGTAACGTACGAAATGGGAGACCGAGCATATCTTCGGGTGTCTCCACTTCGAGGAATCAAGAGATTCGGTGTGAAAGGAAAACTAGCACCTCGTTTCATTGGCCCCTACAAAATTCTTGAACGTAGAGGCGAAGTTGCATATAAACTGGAACTGCCGGAAGGATTGTCCGGAGTTCATGATGTCTTCCATGTTTCCCAGTTGAAGAAATGCCACGCTGAGATGGCCGATGTTCCGTTGAGAGATACAGTGCCCCTAGAGGCCATACAGCTTGACAATGATCTGACGTATGAGGAGAAACCCGTCAGGATTCTCTAGACTGCCAACAAAGTTACCCGCAGCAAGATCATCAAGTTCTGCAAGGTGTTGTGGAGCCACCACACCGAGGAAGAAGCCACCTGGGAACGAGAAGAGGATCTTCGTCGAGACCACCCGCACCTGTTTTCTAGCCAACCCGAATCTCGAGGGCGAGATTCATCTTAAGGTGGGTAGGTTTGTAACATCCCAATTTTCCTAATTGGGAATGTTTTACATTGTAGCTAAGCATCTATGCATATTGAGTGAATAAATTTAGCACATGAAATTTCCTTCGTCTTTGATTTGCATTTTCTATTTTTGCTCGCGCGAGAAATGCCCGGAGAAAACTCTCTTGCACGCAAGAGAGAGAGAGCGGAGGAAAATGACCCCCCAAAGTGCGGGCAAATTTCTGAAATATTTGAGCCAAGGAAACCCAAAGTTCTTTTGCAAAAATAATTGCAAAAAGAAATAAAGCAAATTGGGAATTTCTGAAAAAACATTTTTTTAAAGTTTTTATTTTTGCTTTGGAAAAATGTTATTCGGGTGGAGATTTTTTTCTGATTTTTTTGGTATATAATACCATATATAAATATTTTGATTTATTTCCCTTTTATTAGCTTTTGTTTTCTGTTTCGGAAAAATGTTAGAAATTAGGAAGGTTTTGTTTTTTTTCTTTTAAACCACCGCCGCCGAGCGCATCTTAGGCTGGGCCGAATCCCCTAGCACCAGGGAGCAGATCCCTTATAACTCGGCCAACCGACCCCTCTCTCCCCGCCTCCCTCTCTCTACCCAAGGGCCCCACTGCCCGAGCCTGTCCCGTCAGCGGTCACCTTCCTTCTCCTACCTCCCTCTCCTTTCCTATTCTACTGCCCGAACCGAGCTGCACCAGGAACCCGCGATTCCCTTCCCCGTTTCCCTCTCTCCCTTCCATAGCTCTCCCTCCCCATGGCCTATAAATACTCCCCCACCCGAGCCGACCCCGTTCCCACCTTTTCCTCGCCGAGCCGCCGCCCCTAGCCGCCGCGCCACCGCTCGCCGGCAGCAGCAGCACTGCACCACGTCTACCCCGCCCTGGGAGCGCCACCCCATCTCCCCCGACGCCCCGGAGCCCTTCCTCGGAGGAGAACCAACCCCGCCGCCGCCTACCCCGACGAGCCACCGCCCAAGCCCTCCGCAGCACCCCGCTGGAGCTGCCGAACCTCCTGCCTTCGTCTACCCCGCCGGAGCAGCGCCCGCCGTCGCCGCCTCTCTCCCCCGAGCGCCTCCCCCAATGAGGAGGACTGCCCCGCCGCCGCCGCCCCATCCCCACCGCCCCGGAGCCCCCTCCCCCCCTCGCCGGCGACGCCCTCGTCGGAGTACCAGCCCCCAACACGGTACTCTCTCCCACCTCTCTGTTCTCTTTTCTTTTTCTTTTTTTAACCGTTGGATCTAAGAGGTATGGCTTAGATTAGATCTAGGAAATAACCTTTCGGTTTAGTTCAGTTAACCAGCGGTTTATTTTCACTTATCTTTTAACGAGCAATTTTCCTTAGCTTCGGCCGTTTGCTCCTAGCCATGCAATAAACGCCCTCCGCAGCCAGTAGCAACTTGCCACGTGTACCCCAATAGTTAGCTAGTTATTTTCAGTTTTTCTGTCAAAAATTACAAAAACAGAAACTTTCTGTTTTGTTCTCGCCACAACTTTTTATCCCGAAGTCCAATGACATTGATTCTTTTTCCAGTAGCTCAAAAATTTCCTTTAGTTTTTAAAAATATATAATTTGTCTATGTTTGAAATTTTCAAATATAAGTTAGAGCAGATTTAGTTTAAACCTTGTTCTGCCTATTCCAGGAGTTTGAAAAATGATTTTGAGTTGATTCGTTTTGCTACTGCTTTCTAGTGATAAAATCTTACTGTAGTAGAAGTTTCAGAATTTGTAAAGTATTTTTACTGGTGTTTTCAACAGAAACAAGTTTCTGCCATACCGGCGCGTGATAAATTCTTTTGCTTAGGCTTTCGCAAATCCTTACTAGCTATGTTATTTTTACTTGTGGCTTGATTGAAGTGCTTATGGTGTGCTTTGTGTTTGTATCGGTAGATCATCCGGAGTGCGAAGCGTGTTACTTAGAAGCGCTCGAGCAGGACAACTATCATCAAGGCAAGTCATTTTGATCATGTTATTTTTCCTATGTTTTCGATGCATGGTAGATCACCTTCTTTGCCCAATTGCATGCTGCCTAGGTACTTGGAAACTTTAGTATTAGTTGTAGTATCATGTGGTAGGAACACAACAACCCCGATACTTGGCCCCGGGACGACAATTTCTTAATGCTATGCTTGAGTAGACGGGTTATCGGTTGAGTGTATATCACGAGTGATGCGAGGTTGACATAATCATCAAGACCGGACTAAGACAAGATTTTCAAGACCTCGGACGCAATGCAACTCTGGGTGAAGGACGGTTGATCGGCTCCCTGGAGAACCCAGTGGATGCCTGGGATGCTGGAGAGGCCATGTCATCCTGCAGAAAGCTTCACCCAGGCTCGAAGAGACGGACGGACACTTCAAGGCTCAAGGCTTACCTGCACAACCACAAGTCACTATGGGCTCTGGCTTGGTTGGACAACACGGCGACTCTGGACAGGCGGTGCTAGCAGATGTAGACGAATGGTAGGAATGGATGGGCACCGACAGGGATTCAGAGGGACCCGTTGAAAGACCATGTTTTGATCATCCGGTCTTCAAACACCCTGAAGTGCGAGGACAAACCCGGAGGCGATCAAATCTTGTGGGGAACGTGTGCAAAACTCTGCAGAGTGCCCAACCTAATCTATTAGCCGTGTCCACGGTCATGGACAACTTGAGCCGAAGGCATTGAATTTCCCCTGAACTCTCGACACAACTTAATAATGATGTGGGTGTTAACAACTATTCGGGTACGAGAATTGGTTGGCGGAACCATCTCGTTAACAACAAACATTGTAGTAATATTTTGCTTCCAACCCCTCTTGTTGTAGGATAAAACTGGCTTTATGCAAAACTTAGCTCCACCGGCCAAATATGCATGTAGAGATAGTTGATTATTATTTTACCCCCTCTCTTTGATGACTTGCCGGCATATTCAATATGCTGACCTACACGGCTGCAACGTATCATGTTGCAGAGTACTTTTCCGACTAGGAGTGAGGCTACGATCTACGCTCAGCGACATGCCCTTGGAGTCGGATGGACTCGTCTACCTGATGCTTCCGCTTAGTCTTCGTTAGATATCTCATGAGATGGCCTTCAGCCACTTTATTCTAATCCTTTATTGTAATAAAGTACTCTTTATGAGATTTCGATTAATAAAGCTGTGTGATTGAACTCTTGAATATATACATTATGTACTGTGTGTGTACCAGCATGATCTTGGGATGGTACGGAAACACCAGAGGCTTGACTCATCTTGAGTCGGGTCGCTACAGGCTCTTAGGCCTCTTTTTTCTTTTCTCTCCCCTTTTTTTGTTTTTGGACTCTTTGGCCTCTTTTTTTTATTTCCTCACATGGGACAATGCTCTAATAATGATGATCATCACACTTTTTAGTTACTCAAAGCTCAACGATCACAATGATGATGACTCCATAGGAAATGCCTCCGGCAGTGTACCGGGATGTGCAACGATCTAGTATGATCATGCAATGGCAATATGAAAGTGACGGCACAAGTCATGAGACGGAATGGTGGGAGTTGCATGACAATATATCTCGGAATGGCTATGAAAATGCCATAGTAGGTAGGTATGGTGGGTTTGTGCACCGGCGAGAATTGCGCGACGCTAGGGAGGCTAGCAATGGTGGAAGGTGAAAGTGCATCTATACCATGGACTCAACATTAGTCATAAAGAACTCGCATACTTGTTGCAAAAGTTTTTATTAGTAATCGAAACAAAGTGCTAAACGCATACTCCGAGGGGAAGGGTTGGTAGGTGTAAACCATCGCGCGATCCCGACCTCAACACAAAGGATGACAATCAATAGATCAATTATGCTCCGACTTCCTAACATAGCGGTTCACCATACGTGCATGCTACGGGAATCACTAACTTCAACACAAGTATTTCTAGATTCATAACACCCTAATAACATAACTCTCAATATTACCGAATTCGTGTCTCAAAACTAATTGGGAGGAATCGAAACTTCTGTTTCTACTCAATGCACATGAAGATGAAGGTTTTTGCATCCTCTTTGGGTACCTAGCACATGGGACTACTTTGATAGCATAAGCCAACTACCAAATCACGCACCGTCGTGCTCTAAAGATATAAGTGAAGCCCAAGAGAAAAATTATCTAGCTCAAAAGATATAAGTGAAGCACTAGAGCAAAAGTATCTATCTCAAAAGATATAAGTGAAGCACTAGAGCAAAAGTATCTAGCTCAAAAGATATAACTGAAGCACTATGAGCATTCTAGCAAAATCACGATGAGTGCATGTATCTCTCTCCCAAAAAGGTGTGCAGCAAGGATGATTGTGACACAACAAAAATAAAAGACTCCTATGGTAAAAGGACGGTCCAAGCAAAACACATATCACGTGGTGAATAAAAATATAGCTCCAAGTAATGTTACCGATGGATTGAAGACGAAAGAGGGGATGCCTTCCCGGGGCATCCCCAAGCTTAGGCTTTTTGGTGTCCTTTAATTTGACTTGGGTGCCTTGTGCATCCCCAAGCTTGATCTCTTTCCACTCCTTATCTCTTTGTCCATGAGAACGTCACCCAAAACTTGAAAACTTCACAACACAAAACTTAAACAGAAACTTGTGATAACATTAGTACAAGAAAACAAACTACCACTTATTTTCGTACCGTAGCAAACTTGAATTCCATCTATATTGATGATAGGCTACTGTATTCTCACTTTCCCATGGATAATACCCCCCGATACTAACCATAGTTTCATCAAAACAAGCAACCAACTCAACAAAAACAGAATCTGTTAAAAACAGACCAGTCTGTAGCTATCTGTATACTTCGTATACTTCTGGTACCTCAAAAAATCAAAAAAATTACAACGGTCTAGGGATAAAGCATATCAATCAGCAGCAAAAAGAATAAACTCAAAAGATCTATCTGAATAAAAATGAAAAATCATCTTGTGAGCGAAAAGTTTCTGTCTTTTTCCAGCAAGATCAAACAACCATTACCAAGACTAATCATAAAGGCTTTTCTTGGCTCAGACACAAAAAGAAACACAAAAAACACAATCACAACAGAATTCTGGAAGTGTGGACGCAATAAAACAGAAAGAAAAAGATAAATTCATTGGGTTGCCTCCCAACAAGCGCTATTGTTTAACTCCCTTAGCTAGGCATAATAACGATAGAATCACGTATCGTCGTCTTCGGTGCTCAAACCATAAGTAGCCTCATCATGGATTCATAAGGCAATCTTATTTTATTTCTAGGAAAGTGTTCCATGCCCTTCCTTAATGGAAATTGAAATCTAATATTCCCTTCCTTCATATCGATGATAGCACCGATAGTCCTTAGGAACGGTCTACCAAGAATAATAGGGCATGTAGGATTGCAATCAATGTCAAGCACAATGAAATCCACGGGTACATAGTTCCTATTTGCAATAATAAGAACATCATTGATCCTTCCCATGGGTTTCTTGATAGTAGAATCAGCAAGATGCAAATTAAGAGAACACTCTTCAATCTCATTAAAACCCAGAATATCACATAGAGACTTTGGAATCGCAGAAACACTAGCACCCAAATCACACAAAGCATTGCACTCATAGTTTTTGATTTTGATTTTGATGGTAGGTTCCTACTCATCATGAATATTTCTAGGGATAGACACTTCCAATTCAAGTTTCTCTTCAAGATCTTTTATCATAGCTTCGACGATATAATCGGTAAAGGCTTCGTTTTGGCTATAAGCGTGCGGAGAGTTTAACATGGATTGCATTAAAGAAATGCATTCAATCAAGGAGCAACTATCATAATTGAAATCCTTGAAATCCACGGTAGTAACTTCATTACTACTCAAAGTTTTAACGTCTTCTACTCCACTTTTAACGCTTTTAGCATCAAGATAGATGGACTCCGAATCATTGGGGCACTTTTCAACCAAAGTGGATTCATATCCAGCCCCATAATCATTAGGTTTGACACAAGAAAACAAAGATTCAACGGGAGTCACACCAAACACTTTAAGATCTTCGTGATTCTCATCACGAGAACACGCCTTTTTAAGCCATTCATGTCTAGCACGAATTTGGGCGGTTCTTTCTTGGCTCTCAATCATGGAAACACGCATAGCTTTCAAAGTTTCATCCATGTTGATTTTGGGAGGAGCACATCTAACTTTCAAAGCATCAACATCACAAGAAATCATATCAACACTTTTAGCCAAATCGTCAATTTTAGGTAGTTTTTCCTCTATGGACGCATTGAAAATCTTTTGAGAGTTGATGAACTCTTTGATATTACTCTCTAGATTAGAGGGTAATCTATTGTAATTTCCATGAGGATTGTTGTAGGGGTTGCCAAAGTTATTAGAGGAGTTACTAGGAAAACGCCTAGGAACATAGTTTCCTCTAAAAGCGTTGTTGTTGCCAAAGTTATTCCTACCAACAAAATTTACGTCCAAGCTAGCTTTGCTACTCTCAATCAAAGAAGATAAAGGCAAATCATTAGGATCAAAAGGAGCACTTCTACTAGCAACCAAATTCATTAACTCATCCATCTTAGCACTCAACGAGTTAATTTCTTCTATAGCGTGTACCTACTTACTAGTAGGTGACCTTTCAATGTGCCACTGAGAGTAGTTCGTCATGATGTTGTCTAAGAGCTTTGTGGCTTCTCCTAACGTGATTTCCATGAACGTTCCACCTGAGGCGGAGTCCAAGATATTTCTAGAAGTGAAATTCAAACCAGCGTAAATGATTTGAATAATCATCCAAAGGCTCAAGCCATGAGCGGGACAATTTCTAATCATTAATTTCATTCTCTCCCAAGCTTGTGCAATGTGCTCATGATCAAGTTGCTTGAAATTCATGATATCATTATGGAGAGAGATGATCTTAGCCGGCGGAAAATACTTGGATATATAAGCATCTTTGCAATTATCCCAAGAATCGATATTATTTTTGGGCAAAGAAGAAAACCAAGTTTTTGCGTGATCTCGGAATGAAAAAGGAAAAAGCTTCAATTTAATCACGTCATTGTCCACATCTTTTTTCTTTTGCATATCACAAAGCTCAATGAAGGTATTGAGATGGGATGCGGCATCTTCACTAGGAAGGCCAGAGAATTGCTCTTTCATAACAAGATTCAGCAAAGCGACATTGATTTCGTATGACTCCGCACTAGTGGCGGGAGCAATCGGAGTACTAATAAAATCATTATTTTAGTATTCGAGAAGTCACAAAGCTTGGTGTTTTCGTTCATGGTGACTTCAGCAAGCAAGCAAGCACACGAGCAAAGAAAAAGTGGGCGAGAAAAAGGGCGAACGAAAAAGGCGAACGAAAAGGCGAACGAAAGAGGAAAATTGGTGAAGTCGGGGGGGGGGGGGGGGAGAGGAAAACGAGAGGCAACTGGCAAACAAAGTAAATGCAAGAGATGAGTTTGTGACACTTACTTGGATGAGTTCTTGCCTTGATCTTCCTCCCCGGCAACGGCGCGAGAAATCCTTCTGCTACTTCTCAAACAACAGCGCCATAAATTGACACGTTGATGGAGATTGGGCTTGCGTTGGTTTTTCCCTTGAAGAGGAAAGGGTGATGCAGCACAGGAGCAGTAAGTATTTCCCTTAGTTTGAGAACCGAGGTATCGATCTAGAAGGAGGGTCTCGTCAAGTCCAGAGTACATGCGCAAACACAAACAAACTTGCACCCAACGGTTCAAAGGGGTTGTCAATCCCTTCAAGATTGTTTGCAAAAGTGAGATCTGAAGGCGGAAAGTGCAACGTAGTAAAATAGTGTAAGGCTGAAACTATGGTGTGGAGTAGACCCTGGGGGCCATAGTGTTCACTAGAGGCTTCTCTCAAAATAGCAAATATTACGGTGGGTGAACAAATTACTGTCGAGCAATTGATAGAACCACACAAAGTCAAGACGATATCTAAGGCAATGATCTAGCATATAGGCATCATGTCCGAGACAAGTAGACTGATACTTTCTGCATCTACTACTATTACTCCACACATCGACCGCTATCTAGCATGCATCTAGTGTATTGAGTCCATGAATAACAGAGTAACGCTTTAAGCAAGATGACATGATGTAGAGGGATAATCTCAAACTAATGATGAAAACCCCATCTTTTTACCCTTGATGGCAACAACACGATACGTGCCTCGCTACCCCTTCTGTCACTCGGTGAGGTCACCACACGGGTTGAACCCAAAACCAAGCACTTCTCCCATTGCAAGAATCATAGATCTAGTTGGCCAAACAAAACCCACAAATCGAAGAGAATTACAAGGATATGAAATCATGCATAAGAGAGATCAAAAGAAACTCAAATAAGATTCATAGATAATCTGATCTTAAATCCACAATTCATTGGATCTCGACAAACACACCACAAAATAAGATTACATCGGATAGATCTCCATGAAGATCATGGAGAACTTTGTATTGGAGATCCAAGAGAGGGAAGAAGCCATCTAGTTACTAGCTATGGACCCGTAGGTCTATGGTGAACTACTCACGCATCATGAAGAGGTCATGGTGTTGATGGAGAAGCCTTCCGTTTCCGAATCCCCCTCCGGAAGGGCACCAGGACGTGCCCCATATGGTATCTTGCGAAGACGGAAGCTTGCAGCGGCGGAAAAGTGATTACGATGCTCCCCTGATTTTTTTGGGAATATTTTGGAATTTATAGGCGCAAGATCTAGGCCAGGGGACCTCCAGGGGGCCCACAAGCCTGCATGGCGGGGCACCCCTGGCCGCGGGGTGGGGCTTGTGGGGCCCATGGGGCTCTTCTGGCTTGGCCCCCAAGCTCTCCGATCTTCTTCCGTTCCAGAAAAAATCTTTATGTGATTTTCTTCCGTTTGGACTCCGTTTCAAAATCTCCTTTGAAAGGGGTCAAAAACATGGAAAAAATAGGAACTGGCACTTGGCACTGAGTTAATAGGTTAGTCCCAAAAAATATATAAAAGGCATGCAAAACATCCAAAGTTTGACAAGATAATAACATGAAACCATCAAAAATTATAGATACGTTGGAGACGTATCACACCACTAGAGGAGAGACACCATACTTCTCATCAAAATACCGAAGGAATACCAAATTCACATGATTACTTATAGCAAGACTTATCCCATGTCGTCGGGAACAAACGTAGTTACTCACAAAACATATTCATGTTCATAATCAGAGGAGTATTAATAATCATTAAGGATCTGAACATATGATCTTCCACCAAGTAAACCAACTAGCATCAACGACAAGGACTAATCAACACTATTAACAACCCACTGGTACCAATCTGAGGTTTTGAGACCAAAATCGGATACAAGAGATGAACTACAGTTTTGAGAGGAGATGGTGCTGATGAAGATGTTGATGGAGATTGACCCTCTCTAGATGAGAGGATCATTGGTGATGACGATGGCTTTAATTTCCCCCTCCAGGAGGGAAGTTTCCCCGGCAGAATAGCTCCGCTGGAGCTCTAGATTGGTTCTGCCGAAGTTCCGCCTCGAGACGGTGGCGCTTCGCCCTGAAAGTTCTCATATGATTTTTTCCAGGTCAAAACTCTTCATATTAGAAGATGGGCACTGAAGGCCTGCCAGGGGCCCACAAGCTTGGAGGGTGCGCCTAGGGGGGTAGGCCGTGACCCTTGGCTTGTGGCCACCTGGTGACTCCCCTGATCTATTTCTTTCGCCCAATATTTTTTATATATTCCAAAATAATTATCCGAAGTTTTCAGGACTTTTGGAGTTGTGTAGAATAGGTCTCTCAGATTTGCTCCTCTGGTCCAGAATTCCAGCTGCGGCATTCTCCCTCTTCACGCAAACCTTGTAAAATAAGAGATAAAAGGCATAAGTATTGTACCATAATGTGTATTAACAACCCATAATGCAATAAATATTGATATAAAAGCACGATGGAAAATGGACGTATCATGCCCCGGCTATATAAAGCCACCTCGGCATCTTTATCCCTCCCTTTGACCCTCTGCTGCTCCTAATCGAACCCCTAGTGCATCCACTCCTCGCCGGAGGCTCCCGAGCTCGAGATCAAGCTTAGAGTCCGCTGCATTAGCAGTCGAGCAACCTCAAAGTAGGGAGCTTCTCCGGCCCTCCTTTCTCTCCATTTGGAACTACAACATGCTCATGATGCTTCTGCACCTCTCCGCTGCCCTTTTTGCTGTAGAAATCACCCCGGCGACCATCTCCTGAAGCACCTCTGCCATGGGACCTCGTCACAGGGTGACTCCCTGCACCTCGGCTCCTCCCTCCACCCCCACCCGAAGGGCGGGCCCACGATTCCAGCCATCGCCAAGCCTAGTCGTGCCCCATCTCGCTGCCGGTGAGCTCTCCCCCTCTTGTGTATGGAGGTTCAAGATGACCCTTGGCAAGGACCGTCTGTCATCCTATCTTTCCCCTATCCCTTGCTGACCACTCAGGCCCATTGGTCAGGTTTGAACGCGTAGGCACGCACACGGTGTTGGCTGGAGGCATCATATGCCTTTACGGCTATGACGTGGTGGCCTGGGATGGGCTGTTTCCCCTCTGGGCCGGCTCTGCTGAGCCTGTTTTGGCCTATGGGAATAGTGTCCTTTTTCTTTTTATTTTTTCAGAGACTTGCAAAATTCTCATAGAAATAAATATAGGTTCAAATGCAATGATCCCAACTCCTAAAATCTACTAAAACCCCCACCTATTTAATGATGCCACTTGTGTAATTTTTACAAAAAGTTTCATGCACTGTTTGATTTTCAAAACCTTGTTTAGGGCATTTTAACCTTTGGTTGAAATGTTTTTCACAACTTTTTGCACTTCAAAAAAAACCCCAACAATTTTACAATACCTATACTCACCCTAGTATTTTACAAAATTAGGTTGACATTTTTCTGAGAGTGTTTTTTTCCTGTTTTTTGTCGTGGTCCTATTATTTTTGTTATATTAGCGACGATAGATTTTGTTGTTGACAAAGGGCTTGGACCAGAAGACTTTAAAGACCATGGAGACTTTGTCGAGCCAAGCAAGCAGCCCTTTGACCTTGCGAGAGAAACTATTTTATGCATGTCATATAACACCCGGTTTTGATGCATGGAATCATGTTGAATCGGTGACCACCTTGGTGGGTTGTCTCTGAAAGACTCGTTGTTTATGCTTGCACTTGGGCATGACCCTACCTTACTATGAGGGTTGTGCGGGTGGGAAATAGATAGGTTGCTATTATTTGTTATGCAAATGGGATGGGAATATGCATGGTGAGAAGGAAAGATTTCAAAGACTTTTCGAAAACCCCGTCGGGTTCCAATAATACCCAAGGGAGATGTGTTGAGATGGGTAACCAGTTGATAAAGAAGTGGTGTACTGAGGCAAGTTGTGTGTGTGGTTTCGAAAATGGGATTAGATTTAAGTTTTGTTGACCGTCCCAACCTTACATGTGAGTCCACAATACCCCATTATTGGATGGGGCTTTGTTGATTACTTTGGACGATTCTAGCAGAGACCCCGCATTACTAGTGGTGGGAGTGTCGTGGTCACTCTCGAGACGGGGTCATGCCAAGAATGGCGACCATGGGCTGTTTTCACAACAATCGGGCAAACCGTTGAGTGCCTTCATGGATGGAACAATCTTGAGCGAGGCTCGTATGATGTACATCATGAGGAATTCCACTAACGAGTAAAATCTTTGTTCAATGTCGCCAGGGGAAAGGAATTGTTCAGGTGTTTACCTGTGGTATGTTATATATCGCGAGTCGTGGATGACACGAAATTCCCTGAGTCTTGTTGGTAGAGCGCGCAACCTCTGTAGTGTGTAAAACTATTTGAATAGTCGTGTCCACAGTCAAGGTCAGTTGGATGGACCTGCTTAAACTACGTCTAGAAGTTTTCGCATAAACCAAGTGTGCATGTGTGTGATAAAGGTGATTGTGTGAGAAAGATGGAAGTATGACTGTCGTCGTTTTCTCACACGGGGTACCCCGTGACTACAGATGCCATGGGATGGCTTAAAGAGGTGAGAGCAAGGCTGTCATAGAGATCCGGGACGGGATAGCGTAATAGCACGCGATGGTTTACCCAGGTTCGTGGCTCTCCAGAGAGATAATACCCCTACTCCTGCATGTCCGTATATGAGGTGTATGTGTAGTACAGAGTTGCTCCTAGAGCTGTATTAGAGGGGGAGAGAGAGCTTAGTGCTCCTTCCTTAGCCTCATTTATGTGAGAGAGGCAAGTCGTGCCATACGTGGTGGGAATGAGGAGGGTGTGGGTGTGTGGCTTGGTATGTAAGCTAAAGTGGGTAGCTTACATACCAAGATGCTTGACATGTAAGGCACTTGTATTTCAGCTTCTTTGTGTTCAGTGAGCATTGATCTGTGGGATCACTGTACATGTGCATTCGATGATCATGACTTATGAGTCGGGGTCCCCACACCTCCTCTACAAGCAAGTTGTCTCTCTTCGAGCCCCCAACGAGAACCGTATTTCCATGTGCCCTTATGGCCAAGGAATCAAATAAGGTAACCTCCAACATCAAAACTACAATTTCCACTACCCCTTGTTCTATGGATAGTGGAGATGTAAAAAGACGAGGTAAAAGTTGAGGAAAATTCCTATGATAAATTCATAAGAAAAATCAAGGGTGAGACCAGGAAGAATTTTGTTGCTCTCTTGGAACAACTAGGTGAGGCTAGTGATCTCACAGAGTCTCATGAAGAGACCATCTCTCAATTAGAGGGACATAGTCGTGGCTATGCCGATGAGATAGCGGATCTTTCCATTGCTCTTGAGGAAGAGTGAGGTCTTCGTTTGACTCTTAAGGAGTCACACAACGATGACATTGCTACATTACAAAAAGATCACGATCATGCTCTTGTTCTTTCTCGCGTTCTCCAATCTGAAAAGGTTGCACTTGGGTTTGACCATGATATACTCAATGAAGAGTTTGCCACAATTGACAAGGATCACAAGGCTTTGAAGATTTCTCATGCTTCTCTAAGAGAGTCTCGTGTTAAATTCCAAGTAAAAGTTACTAAGGAAATATCCATGTGTTCTTGTGTCGTGCTCATTGATAACGCCAATGCTACTAACCCTTGTCGTGAGCATGTGCATCTTGTGGAGGAGAATGCCAAGTTGAAAGAGCAACTTGAGGAAGTCCTTGTGACATGCATCCAAGGTGAATAGAACCTTAATGACCTTTTGAGCAATCAGAAGGAAGTGGTTGCAAAGGAAGGAATTGGGTTTGCACCCAAATCCAATAAGAACAAGAAAGTCAAGACCAAGCAACCTCTGCCACTCAAGGAAACCTTTGTCAAAGCCAGGGAGGATACTCATGAGAAGAAGAAGGACAATGTTGAGGGTGCTAATGCCAAAAAGTAAAAAAACTCATCCAGCGATGGCGGCGACTTTAATCCCTGTTATGTGTTATATTGTGCTAGTGATGGAAATGTTTTTGCCAAATTTGTTGGTTCTTCATATCATTACATTGAATGGTCTATTTGGGTTGCCAAGACCCTTGTTACTAACACGAAATGACCCATCAAAGAATGGGTACCTAAATCCAAGCATTCATCCCTTGTAGGAGTTTGCTTCCGAGGGAGTGTCATGTTGCTTGATAGTGGAGCAACAAATCATATGACCAGAAGCAAGGACGTGGTGGTGTACGTTCATATCATGATAAATCTATGGACACTCAAGTCTCCTTTGGTGATGATGCGATTTCAAATGTATTGGGTCTTGACAAGGTGGTAATCTCTCCGGAATTATCCATTGAGAATGTCATCCTTGTTGAGACCCTTGCATATAATTTACTTTCCGTTCATCAACTTGCACTCATGGGCTTTTGTACCTTCTTTGGTGTTAACATCATGGCCCTTTTGTGGAGCAAGACTCTTAAAGTAGCCTTTGTGGGGCATGTCTAAAACGTATTTATATAGTTAACTTTTTGGAGCGACCCACTAAGACCACCACTTTCCTAATGGTTAAAGTTCATGTGGGATGGTGATGAACCACAAGTACAGGGGGTCGATCGTAGTACTTTCGAAAAGTATGAGTGTCGAACCCAACGAGGAGCGGAAGGAAATGACAAGCAATTTTTAGCAAGGTAACTTCTGCAAGCACTCAAATAGCGGTAACAAGTTGTTTGGTAGCAAGTTAATTATAACAAGTGACAAGTAGCAATAGTAACAATAGATGCAGCAAGGTAGCCAAATCCTTTTGTGGCAAAGGACAAGCCAGAACAATTTCTTATAATAGGAGAAGTGTTCTTGAGGACACACGTGAATTTCATCTAGTCACTTTCGCCATGTTAGGTTAATCCGTGTTCGGTATTTTGATAATTCAATTTGTGGGTGGGCCGGTGCTTGGGAGCTGTTCTTGCTTGAAAAAACCTCCCACTTATGATTAACCCTCCCCGCCAGCATCCAGAACTATGGGAAAAGTATAAAGAATAAATTCTAACCATAACATTAAACATAGGGATCCAAATTAGCCCCTTACGGAGTAGTGCCTAGACTGGGGTTTAAGTTTCTATTAGTGCTACCTATTGAGCTTGCGTTGGTTTTCCCTTGAAGAGGAAAGGGTGATGCAGCAAAGTGGATAAGTATTTCTGTCAGTTTGTTGAGAACCAATGTATCAATCCAGTAGGAGGAACAAGCAAGGCTCCAACAGTAGTACCTACACAAATAATCAATCACTTGCGCCCAACGCTATAAAGGGGTTGTCAATCCCTTCAGAGTTATTTGCAAGGATGAGATCTAATAGAGATAGATATAAAATATTGTGGAATAAAAAGTAAATAAATTGCAGGAATATATTTTTGGTATTTTTGGTTTATAGATCTAAAAATATAATATGGAAAATAGACCCGGGGGCCATTGGTTTCACTAGAGGCTTCTGTCATAAAGGAAAATAATACGGTGGGTGAACAAATTACTATCAAGCAATTGATAGAAAAGCGAATAATTATGAAGATATACAAGGCAATGATTATGCATATAGGCATGACGTCTGTGTCAAGTAGACCGAAATGATTGTGCATCTACTACTATTACTCCACACATCAACCGCCCTTGCCTGCATCTAGAGTATTAAGTTCATGAAGTACAGAGTAACGCATTAAGTAAGATGACATGATATAGAGGGATAAACTCAAATAATATTATGAAAACCCCATCTTTTTATCCTTGATGGCAACAATACAATACGCGCCTCGCTACCCCTACTATGTCACTGGGTGAGGACACCGCAAGATTGAACCAAAAATAGGCACTTCTACCGTTGCAAGAATTACCAATATAGTTGGCCAAACCAAACAAATAATTCGAAGATACTTGCAAACATAAGAAATCATGCATGTAAGAATTTAGAAGAGACACAAATAACATTCATGGATAATCTGAACATAAACAAACAATTCATCGGATCTCGACAAACACACTGCAAAAGAGTATTACATTGGATAGATCTCCATGAAGATCATAAAGAACATGGTATTGAAGATCAAAGAGAGAAGAAGAAGCCATATAGCTACTAGCTATGGACCCATAGGTGTGTGGTGAAGTACTCACACATCATCGGAGGGGCAATGGACTTGATGTAGATGCCCTCCATGATCAATTCTGTCTCCTGCAGATTACCAGAAAAGGCTCCCAGATTGGATCTCTCGGGTACACAGGCTCCCAGCGGCGTAAAAGTATTTACGTGGCTCTTTTTGGCGATACGGGAATATTTGGGAATTTATAGGCCGAAGAATAGGGTTAAGAGACCTAAATGGGGGCCACAAGCCAAGGGGATGCGGCCAACCCCAGGGCGTGCCCTGCAGGCTTGTGGCCTCCCGGGAGTTTCCTTGCCCCCTACTCCAAGTATGCTGCGTGTCTTCTGGTCCAAGAAAAATATTTCCGTAGATTTTATTCTTTTTGGACTCCGTTTAATATTCCTTATCTGCAATGCTCAAAAACATGGAAAAACAGAAACTGGCACTAGGCTCTAGATTAAAAGGTTAGTACCAAAAATAATAAAAAACAACATATAAATGCATATAAAACATCCAAAACAGATAATATAATAGCATGGAACAATCAAAAACTATAGAAATGTTGGAGACGTATCAAGCATCCCCAAGCTTAATTCTTCGTCGTCCTAGTGTAGGTAAATGATAAAAACAGAATTTTTGATGTGGAATGCTACCTAACATATTTATCCATGTAATATTCTCTATTTTGGCATGAATATTCACATCCATAAGACTCAAAACAAAAGTCTAATATTGACATAAAAACAATAATACTTCAAGCATACTAATAAGTTAATTGCTTCCTTTTGAAATAGCATGGTCTTAGAAAGTTATCCGTACAAAATCATATGGTCTGGCTATGCTCCATCTTCACCACACAAAGTATCTAAATCATGCACAAACCCGATGAAAATCAAGCAATTGTTTCACAATTTTTATGTTCTCAAACCTTTTCAAATATCACGCAATACATGAGCGTGAGCCATGGATATAGCACTATAGGTGGAATAGAGTGTGGTGGAGGTTGCAAAAGAAAGAGGAGAAGGTAGTCTCAGATCAACTAGGCATATCAACGGGCTATGGAGATGCCCATCAATAGATATTAATGTGAGTGAGTAGGGATTGTCATGCAACAAATTCACTAGAGCTATAAGTGTATGAAAGATCAAAAAGAAAACTAAGTGGTTATGCAATAGATGTAATTCCACTAGTTATAAGAAAGTGACAAAATAGGAGACTCTCTATGAACAACATGGTGCTACTTTGAAGCACAAGTGTGGAAAAAGATAGTAGCATTGTCCGTTCTCTCTTTCTCTCATTTTTCATTTTTCTTCTCTTTTTTTCTTTTTTTGGTGGGCTTCTTTGGCCTCTTTTATTTTTTATGGGCTTCGCCGGCCTAATTTTTTTTTGTAAATTTCGGATACTCATCCCAACTTGTGAGGGAATCATAGCTTCCATCATCCTTTTCTCACATGGGACAATGCTTTAATAATGCAAATCATCACACTTTTATTTACTTACAACTCAAAGATTACAACTCAATAGCTAGAACAAAGTATGACTCTATAAGCAATATGGAAGTGATAGTGCATGTCATAAAAATGGGACAGTGGTGTTGCATGGCAATATATCTTGGAATCGCTATGAAAATACCATAATAGGTAGGCATGGTGGCTGTTTTGAGGAAAGTATATGGTGGCTCTTTTGAGGAAGGTGGGTTTAACGTATCGGTGAAAGTTGTGTTGTACTAGAGAGGCTAGCAAAGATGGAAGGATGAGAGTGAGTATAATCCATGAACTCAACATTAGTCATAAAGAATTCACATACTTATTGCAAAAGACAATTAGTTATTGAAGCAAAGTATTATACGCATGCTCCTAGGGGAAGGGTTGGTAGGAGTTAACCATCGCGCGATCCCGACCTTCACACAAAGGTTGACAATCATTAATCAAATCATGCTCTGACTTCATCACATTACGGTTCACCATACGTGCATGCTATGGGAATCACAAGCTTTAACACAAGTATTTTTTCTAATTCACAATTACTTACTAGCATGACTCTCATATTACCATCTTCATATCTCAACACTATATGCAAGGAATCAAATTTCTCATCATATTCAACGCACTTAATATGAAAGTTTTTATTATATCCCTCTTTGATGCCCATTATATTTGGACTAAATTAATAACCTAAACCAATTACCATGCTATTTAAAGAAATCTCAAAATAATATAAGTGAGGTACGAGAATTTAATAATTTCTACAAAACACAACACCGCCGTGCTCTCAAAGATATAAGTGAAGTAGTAGAGCAACAGTGCCTAGCTCAAAAGATATAAGTGAATCATAAAGAGTATTCTAATAAATTCATGATTCAGTGTGTATCTCTATCTCAAAAGATGTGTGCAGAAAGTATGATTGTGGCAAACTAAAAAGTAAAGACTCATATCATACAAGACGCTCCAAGCAAAACACATATCATGTGGTGAATAAAAATATAGCCTCAAGTAAATTTACCGATGGATTTAAGACAAAAGAGGGGATGCCTTCTGGGGCATCCCCAAGCTTAGGATCTTTGGTATCCTTGAATATGACTTGTGGTTCCTTGGGCATCCCCAAGCTTAGGCTCTTGCCACTCCTTATTCTGTAGTCCATCAAATCTTTACCCAAAACTTGAAAACTTCACAACACAAAACTCAACAGAAAACTCATGAGATCCGTTAGTATAAGTAAAATAAATCAACACTTTAGGTACTGTGGTGAACTCAATATTTATTTATATTGATGTAATATTTACTGTATTACAACTTATTCATGGTTCATACCTCCCGATACAAACCCATAGATTCATGAAAATAAGCAAACAACACAAAGAAAATAGAATTTGTCAAAAACAGAATAGTATGTAGCAATCTGTTTACTTCGAATACTTATGTAACTAAACAAATTCTGGAAAATTAGAAAACTCAAGGAAATTTGTAAATCAATCTTATGTAAAAAATGCAGATCGAAAGCAAGTTCCAGCGATTTTACAAAATTCCTGCACTGAGAGCGAAAGTTTCTGTATTTCAGCAAAATCAACTTGCAAACACCATAGACTATCCCAAAGGTCTTAGTTGGACCAAAAACTAATTAAAACAAGGATGCAAAATTATTACATAGGTAATAATGTGTGCAAGACTTAAAAACATAAACAAAATCATAAAATAAAAATTGGGTTGCCTCCCAAGCACTATTGTTTAATGCCTCTAGCTAGGCATAACGATTTCAATGATGGTCGCATAAAGGCAAAGAACTAAAACATAAATAGAGCATAATGAATCACATGGGAAGAATATTTAAGTCTAACCCACTTCCTATGCACAGGTATTTTGTGAGCAAACAAATTATGGGAACAAGAATCAATTAGCATAGGAAGGGAAAACAAGTATAACTTCAAAATTTCCAACACATAGAGAACAAACATGATATTATTGCAATATGTAAACGCATATGTTCCTATCTCATAGTAATTTTCAAGAGTATCATGAATAAACTCAACAATATAGCTATCACATAAAGCATTATTTTCATCATCCACATGCATAAAAGTCTTACAATCTTCCAAGGTAGATGGATTAACATTAACTAAAGTGATGACCTCTCCAAACCCACATTTATCAAAAAATTCATAAGATTGAACACTCTCCAAATATGTGGGATTATTTTTACCTAAAGTTTATACTCTTCCAAACCCACTTTCGATATCATATTCATCAAGAGTACTAAATAAATTATCAAGATCACAAGAAGCATTATCACCCCAATCATGATCATTGGAATAAGTAGTGGTCATGGCAACCACATCAAATATAGCATCCCCAAGCTTGTGGGTTCGCATATAATTAGCACAATTGATATTAATAGAATTCATAAAAATATCATTGCAATCATGCTTTTCATTCAAGGAAACATCATGAATCATTTGATCACAATTTTCAGATTCACGAATCTTAAGGAAAACATCATGGAGATAATCAAGTACACTCAACTCACTAGCAACTGGTTCATCATAATTGGATCTCTTGAAAAGATTAGAAAGTGAATGAGAATCCATATCAATAGATTTTTAGCAAGCAAAGATGCAAGCAAATAGAAGGCACATGGTAACACAAGTAGACAAAAAGAGATCCGACGAGAAAAAGGCGAATAAAACAGAAAATTGCTGAAGTGGGGGAGAGGAAAACGAGAGGCAAATAATGTAAATGCAAGAGATGAGTTTGTGATGGGTACTTGGTGGGCTTGATCTTGTTATGTATCCTCCCCGGCAATGGCGCCAGAAATCCTTCTTGCTACCTCTTGAGCTTGCATTGGTTTTCCCCTGAAGAGGAAAGGGTGATGCAGCGAAGTAGATAAGTATTTCCCTAAGTTTGTTGAGAACCAAGGTATCAATCCAGTAGGAGGAACAAGCAAGGCTCCAATAGTAGTACCTACACAAATAATCAAACACTTGCACCCAACGCTATAAAGGGGTTGTCAATGCATTCAGAGTTCTTTGCAAGGATGGGATCCAATAGCGATAGATATAAAATATTACAGAAACAAAAGTAAATAAATTGCAGGAATATATGTTTGGTTTATAGATCTGAAAATATCATATGGAAAATAGACCCGGGGCCATAGGTTTCACTAAAGGCTTTTCTCATAAAGGAAAATAATACGATGGGTGAACAAATTATTGTCGAGAAATTGATAGAAAACCGAATAATTATGAAGATATCCAAGGCAATGATTATGCATATAGGCATCACGTCCGTGTCAGCTAGACCGAAACAATTCTGCATCTACTAGTATTACTCCACACATCGACTGAAACCTGCCTGCATCTAGAGTATTAAGTTCATGAAGAACAGAGTAACGCATTAAGTAAGATGACATGATGTAGAGGGATAAACTCATGCAATATGATGAAAACCCCATCTTTTAACCTTGATGGCAACAATACAATACGTGCCTCGCTACCCCTACTATGTCACTGGGTGAGGACACCACGAGATTGAACCCAAAACTAAGCACTTCTCCCGTTGCAAGAATTACCAATCTAGTTGGCTAAACCAAACAAACAATGCGAAGAGACTTGCAAAGATATGAAATCATGCATATAAGAATTCAGAAGAGACTCAAATAATATTCATGGATAATATGAACATAAACTCACAATTGGATCTCGACAAACACACCACAAAAGAGTATTACATCAGATAGATCTCCATGAAGATCATGAAGAACATGGTATTGAAGATCAACGAGAGAGAAGAATCCATCTAGCTACTAGCCACTACGAAGATTTTGGTCTATTGCAACGAAATCGTTCGTCGCAATACATGACGATTTGTGGCGATAAGTACCTATTGCCATAAATCGACATTCGTTGGTAGCCGTTGCGACTGGACGCATGGTAATAGGGTTATCGCCACAAAAAATCAATCGTGGCAATAAAGTGATCTATTGCAACATCCATTGCGAGAAGTTGCCACATGTTCACCCGTCGCAATACTCACGTGATGCCACAATTTGATTTGTGGAGATAGCTTTAATGCAACATGCCACAAAGCGTCGCGCCTAATAGTCCGTGGCGATAGACATTTGTGGCAAGAACCTATAACAACGACGATCATTTCGTGGCGCATACTCTTTCGTGGCAATAGTAAATTGTGGCAACAATCTATGGCAACAGTCCTTATTTTCGTGGCATTAGGAATTTTGCCACGAACCACTACACTTGTGGCATTAACGTGTCCCAACAAATATTCCATTCGTCATAACAGGAAATTGGAACAAAATCATGTTGGTGGTGATAAAAAGGTATCACAGCGGATGAAATGTTTGCAGCGAGAAACTATTGCGACAATTTACACATTTCGTGGTGATACTGTATTTCAACAAAACTTAGCTTGGTGGCACCAAATAGTTATCGCAACGTCAACATGTCTGTAGCGAGAAGCTACCGCGACAATGTAAACTTTTCGTGGTGATACTCTATTTCAACAAAACTTGCTTTTGTCGCGCCACACAGTTATTGCATCATGGGGAAAAATTGTGGTGCCACAGCTATTGTGACAATATAAAGTGCTCTATTGCAACACTATATTTTTCGTTGTGCAAACATGTGGCAACCAAAAATAGGTCATGGTAATAGCCTATTCCAACCACAAAAAAATATGGCATTCAATTACACTATTCAAAACCGTACATATAATAGATTCATAAAACTCATAATTCTCATAGCAAACCATCAAATGAAACTAGCCCAGCCATAGACTAAATTGTGCGTGGTCTCGAGTCTAGTCCAGGTAGTTTTTTGGATCCTCCGTCATCTCGAGTCTAGTCCAGCTAGTTATTTGAACGCTGCAATCAAGAAAAAAAAATCCAGTTAATGAGCCTAGTATAACATACCTCAAAAATCATATCGATGGTACTGCAATAATGCAAAATCTCCTATTTACTAATTGGATGCACCATACAACTCTCCACAATAATCCATATCGCTAAAATTAATTACACCATTGATCTATATAATTGATAAATCTTAACCCCACAATTTATGTTACTCTCATGGTGGAAAAAAGACTCAAAATACACATGACAAGGCTCAAACTTGAACTAAACTGTACGTACACCTCTCCCTAAAAACTGTACGTACACATGTAGCATGACTCCATGTACGAATAGCTGTACCTACCTCTTTTGTCAAACAAAAAACTGTACGTACACCTCTCCCTAAAAAAGCCCCGTCTAGCACTCCTTCATCTGATTCCTCTCGCTTCTTACTTGTTGAATCCGAATCTCTTCCGACGAGGTTAGGATAAATATATGAATTTTAATAAGTATATTTTGATCCTGAAATTCCTATTTTCACATGCTTTTTTAGTGGACCATGATTAAAATTCCGACGTCTTCTTTCTGCCCTGACTATCTATTTAATTCCTGATTAAGGTGTTGACTTGAAGTAACCATTAATTTCTATGAAGATTGGGAATCCTATTTCTTCATGCATCTTCGAGGTAAGACAATGAGCAGAATCTCCATGAATTGATATAATTCCTTGCACAGTGAAGTAATGTTTAGATATTGCAAGATCTTATTTGCAACTATATGTGAACCGTGGAGACAGATGTATTGATTAATCAATCTGGCAAAATACAATTAGTAGTTACCTATATATATCACACTGTATATTTATTTGCGTGTACCAAATAGCAGGGCATGTGTGGTTATATTTTCTAATGGTGGAAGACTAAGAATATTTACTCCAGAACTTAGGAGACCACCCTACACATGTAACTGCGCCAGATAGACAAACTACAGAAAAAAAGGTTGATGCTACAGCTGCGTCCCAGTTTCCATGTGGCCAGTAGCCAAGGTGCTCGGGTTACCGCGTTCCTGAGAGTGGTCCCCTAGAGTGTATGGCTTCCACTATTGATTTAAGTTGTGACTCGGTGTATAATTTTAGTTAAGTTCATGTCCTACCTAGCACATATTCGGTTTTTGTTCAAGTTGTGACTCGATGCAACAACAACACATGGTAAAAAAGAAGAAGAAGCTAGATAATTATGAAGGTCGATGACATATAAAATGCAGTTGAAAATGAAGAGAAAGCAAAGTTGTGACTTACAATTGCTTTAAACATTCGAGAATTTCTTGTTGAAGCATGTTTGAGCGCATTTGAAGAAATAACAGTTGGCCTTGCACCTGCAGCCTTATTAGGACTAGGTCTCTGTAAAAGAGTATTTTGGCAGTTTGGATTACTATTTTCTTTGTCAATCCTGTTCGTAAACACCTGTAAATAGAAGTGCACTTTTAACAATGCAAGTAATCAACATAAATATTAAGAGGTTTGAAGCATATGCATGTAATCACCTGTTGGGTTCCCATCTGTTTGCTGAATTCTGCAAACTTTGCCATCATGTTTTTTTCAAATTTCAATCTTGATGTTCGCTCTGCTTCCAACAATCTTTCCCTTTCAGCACGCTCTTCTTTTTCTTACGGTTATCTCTAGTTTTGTCTTTTGTTTCTTACGGTTATCGGTGTTCTTTTGGCTGCGTTCCTATCAATTCATGAAAACCAAATATAACGAGTCAAACAAGCCATTTCATCTTAGTACATACTAGACAAATTGTGTTCTTAGAGATAACCTGGAATTTTAAATCAGTGCCAAAGTACTCAATCATCCATTCCCATTCTTCTAGTTGTAAATCTTCCGGTAGATTAGCCAATCTAGCTGCATCTGTTTTGTATGCCTTGTAAGTGGAGCTTAGAATTGATCGCCAGCCTCTGTACCGCTCTTTCACAATTGTGAGTACCTTTTCTTCTGTGTCAGGTGTATCTTACAGATCCTATCTATCCTGTAAAGCATACAACAAATGAACATACATAAGCACTACATTATAGATAGTAAAGTAAGATAACACATGTGAAAAAGATTGTACGCACTATCATATCTGCAACAATGAGTCGATGTATGGCAGGGTGAATGTCCGACCACCTCCTTACTCCAATGAGTGGTAACTTTCTTTTCATTATGACTACCACGTCATCCTTGAATGAACGATAGTTCATTCCTACTGTACCACCTAATTTTTCAGTGAATGCAATATTTAGCTTTGCAGATCCATTGGCAAAACGCTTCTTAGATGCTTTAAAACCTTTTAGAACACCTCACCCTTTCTTCTTTTGTCCACCAGCTTCTACATCCCACATCATAGAAGAACTATTGTATTACTCGGTAGTAGATTGTTAGAAATGATGACACAAATATAAACTAAAGCAAGTACCATCCTGTAGTTGAGCACGGTTGCGGCGAGCATGGGATGGCCATTCTTCTAGTGCACACATGTCATTAGATCCTAGATGCTAGCTTGCGTAATCTACAGAGCAATCCACATTGACACTACGTCCGCCTGATTAAGACGTACTACAAACAATCCTTTTGTTTCGTGTATATAAATATCTATACTTCTACAGTCTATAGTAATCGATGCCTTTTCCACTATCTTCCAGAACAATCCTGGCATTGTGTAACATCACAAGATAAATACACCCATTGATAGTAAATGTTATCCGAGTACTATACTACAATGTCTCCACACTCCACACTCCACAGAAACATCAGATCTTCAGTTTGTAGTTATGGATTATTGACCATCTAGTGCTGATTTGTATTGCACATAGTGGTTATGAGCCTGATTAACACGCTGAAAGTGGAATATACCATTTATCTCCTCCTTAATTAATATAACTCAGCAAACTGGATTCATAAACTCAAACAACATCTGTTTGGTGGACCAGGGGAGCATGTACTCTGTACTTTGGATACAGACACAGCTGGGAAATGACAGATGCTGTCGGTTCCAACTTAAAACTAATGCCTGGCAGAAATAGAAAATAATTGATTTACCCCTTGGATGGGCAGAGACATATAGGCAGGGGCTCCTGCAACTTGACATTGGATGCCACAAGCATATGGGGTGAACTCACAAATATATCTGAATTCCTGAATTCAGTTTATTTGTCCCAACCCCAGCAACCCAAGTCATTCAGTTTACATGCCAACATACTCAATCATTCTGCCAACCAAGTGAATTTCCTAAATCTGAGATTTTCTAGGAGATTTGTCCCAACCCCAGCAACCCTAGTCTTAATAACCCTTCCAATCCATGTATACCTTGCAAGGCTAAATCCTAAAAGATATTTATAAATAGGCAGTTCATGATTGATCCATTAAACTAATTCATACTGTATGATGTTAGTCTTTGCAATATGTTGACCGTCATCACAAACAAGAGATAATAGTTAGTCAGTTACCTGCACTGCATCTCCCCTCCTTCCCCATGGCCGCCTCGCCCTCCCTCCACGCCCCCCGCGTCCTCCCGCTCCTCCCGAACCCCGCCCCGAGCCTCGCCCTCCCTCCACGCCCCCGCCTCCTCCCGCTCCTCCCGAACCCCGCCCCGAGCCTCACCGGGCCCCGACGCTGGCCGCGGAGGCGCCTCACGACCGCGAAGGCGCAGGCGGTGTCGCCATCGCGGAATGGCAGCTCGGCGGGGACGGACTGGTGCCCGGTGCCCCCGAAGCAGCGGCCCGTGAACGAGTACGACGCGCTGGCCGCGTCACTACCCTTCTCCTGGGCGGCGGGGGACCTGGTGCTCTACTGCTCCAGCCTCGCCTTCATGGGGGCCGCCTTCGCGCTCTTCATCGGCCTCCCCATCGCGGCCTTCGGCGGCCGCGGGGGCGCCGGCGGCGACGCCCTGCACCTCGCGCTCGGGGCCACCGGCTCCGGCATCCTCGCCGTCACGCTCGCCGTCGTGCGGATGTACCTCGGCTGGGCCTACGTCGGGAACCGCACGCGCTAGCTGTCGCTGGTGGTGGAGAATTTCTGTTCTTGAATGGGAGGAGATCGGGGGAAAGAACAACCTGAGACATTCCCCCTGCAGTTGACTCCGACGTGGTTCGCTGTGTTGACGCCGTCATGACGCCGTCGGAGGAGAGCTCAGATCCAATCGCCAAGTAAGACGCGGTTTAGAATAATAATCGGGGTAATAATCTTTTAGGGAGGTATTTAGCGGGAGGGTTAAATATAGGCTATTTTTTTGGTGGGAACTTTTAGCGGAAGCTAAATTTTTTTGGCGCAAACTACACTACACCTAAATTAAGTGGTGGTAAAGTAATTTTATTGTTTTGAAAAAGTAATTATTTTTAGAGGGAATGTTCTAGTTCACCTACATCCATATTTTGATAAATCTGAGAAACCTATTTTTTTAGGGTTAAGAAATCTATGTTGAGACACAAGGAATACTATTTTTTGTCAAAAGTTATATCGTTGTGAAAAAAACACCAAATCCGAGAATCATGGAGGGGCGACATGGTATAACGTACGAACCCGTATAATTCCTGCGTGTATACGGGCTCAATTCAATTTTCTGGACAGAACAGAGCCCATATGCTCGTCCAACCCATATTTTTTTTACCATGGCCCGCGAACCTCAGCCTCAAAGCTGTATATTTACGGGTTTACGAGGCAGATGCGGATCGAAACCCTATCCCCCCGCCGCCACGGGTTTGCGAGACGAACGAGTACGACCGCCGACACGAGGCGTCCTCGGGCCCGAAGAATACGCGGGCGACGATGTCGACGCGGGCGACGATGTCGACGCGGTCGACGCCGCCATTGCCGAATGGAGCTTGCACGAGGAGGCGGAGCACCGCCGCCAGGATGAGGAGCTCGAAGACAATCCGTGAAGGGTTCCACCGCGCTAGTCAGTCCAACATAATTATGTCACTTTTGTTTAAATGAAAATCATAAATATTCAACTATTTAAATTAACAACAAGAACAAATTAGTTTTGAGATTTTTTATGTTAGAAACGCTTTTTTCATCACGGATCTATAATTGTGTATATTTGGTTACTCCCTAGTTATCATGAAAAAAAACTTGAGATATGTCAAATAATTGTGCTTTGGTGAATTGTTCATCAAAGCAACAAAAATTTGATCGGTTTTAAACTATGGCTCGGAGAAACCTAATGCAACCCTCACTTTAAAACTACTAGGTTATACTATTGCCTTGAAACATCACTACAAATGGGATGGATTGATCAAACGGTCGATCTATATCACTTTCGATCCCACATTTCTGTGGTGAGATGGGGTGATCTCAACATGTTTCATCTTATCGGACAGTGCACGGAGGGTTCCTCCGCGCTAGAGTAGGTCCAATATAATCATGTTCTATTTGTTTTTACGATAACCATAGATTCAACTATGTAAATTAACAAAAGGATTGGTGCCATTCGTCCCTAGTAGCTGCAGCACTATCATTCGTCCCTACTAGGTTATACTTATTGGTCCGACGCATTTTGGAGGAAATTGGAGAAGAAGAAGAAGGTTTCCTACCACGCGGCTGCAGCAAGACCTCTCCGATGGTGGATTGACAAATGCCGGATCGACGAAGAACCCACACGTTCTAGCCGATGCCTCATCAACGGCGGAATCAGGGGATGCGGAGGATGTCGACGCTAGTGGGTCGCTGAAGCATCGTCTTGCCCTCTCCGCTGGCGGATCAAGGAACCGCCAAGATGTCGTCGCCGCTAGCAGGTCGAGAAAGCGCCGTCATGCCGACTCCGGTGGCAGATTGGGAAACCGGCAACATGTTGTCATTGCTGTTGGGTCGAGGAAATATCATCACAAATCAAGGAAGCGCGAAGACGCCGTCGCAGCTGTCAGATCGAGGAAGCACCAAATGTCGTCTCCGCTAGCAGGTCAAGAAAGCGCCGTCATCACTACAACAAAATAGCCATGTAGAGGCGCTCAATGTAGATGCTAGAGGCGCAATAAATCATCTCTAGCGGATTTCAGAGTCGCAGCGTCCTTGGAACGTCTCCTCACGGACCGCCTCAAACACCATTGAGACGAATAGAAAGCAATTTGACTCTCATTTACATATGAGAAAATATTCAAAAAAAATTATGGCATCGCGCAAAATAATAACTTTGTTTTACTAAAAGCAGTGGTATTTTACATACTCAATTGTACACATCGTCTATAAAAAAATACATATGTCCCAAACTAGTTGAAATATATCTATATGATTTGTAGTTCCTACATGCTGAATAGCTCCTTGCTTTCTCTGTTTATCCTTGTGGTGGCTACCTTTAGAATCCGCACGTAGAAGTTGTTCTGCAAAGAAAGCAAAATGGGATATAAATAAATTAGTTATAACTTTTGCTAGTAAGTTGTCCTTTGCTGAACATACAACAATAAGAATAATTAATGGTATTTATTTACCACATCTAGTAAACAGAAGTTCAATCTAGTCTAATAGTTGTCATTTTATCATACCAAGTATATAAATCATGATGTTATTGATGGATTGGCTAAGGCATGAGAATGCATGAACTGTATTTGTAACAAAATATCAATAAATTACTAAATATATACCATATGAAGTACTATATGTAAATAAATAACAGCAGGTTAACATGCGAGGACTGAATTTGCATGATTGTCGACACTAATAATTTCCAAGCCTTAATAATAGCTTTACATAAGACGACATTTACCATAAAAAATTGAATTCTCATGGTACTTCACAGTAATAATCTTCAGTCTAACACAAATAGATCAACCAACGTATAGATGAATTAGCCGTTTTGTGAGCTAAGATCCCTTATGGTCTCCAAATTACCCGTGAGCTCGCCGTTGGTCGAAATTGGCGGCCACGAGATCAGCCTGGAAAAGGCTTAATTAAGATGACGCTGATAAATTTGATGTAATGGATAGGCAAATAAAATAGCAACATACAGAAAGATGGATCTGAATCAAAGTTTGATGGACACGGACATTGGACAAGTTTTAAATACTTATTCCTGTGTTTGAAACATCACAAGATAAATACACCCATTAATAGTAAATGTTATCAGAGTACTATACTACAATGTCTCCACACTCCACACTCCACAAAAACTTCAGATCTTCAGTTTGTAGTTATGGATTATTGACCATCTAGTGCTGATTTGTATTGCACAGAGTGGTTATGAGCCTGATTAACACGCTGAAAGTGGAATATACCATTTATCTCCACCTTAATTAATATAACTCAGCAAACTAGATTCATAAACTCAAACAATATCTGTTTGGTGGACCAGGGGAGCATGTACTCTGTACTTTGGATACAGACACAGCTGGGAAATGACAGATGTTGTCGGTTCCAAGTTAAAACTAATGCCTGGAAGAAACAGAAAATAATTGATTTACCCCTTGGATGGGCAGAGACAGATAGGCAGGGGTTCCTGCAACTTGACATTGGATGCCACAAGCATATGGGGTGAACTCACGAATGTATCTGAATTCCTGAATTCAGTTTATTTGTCCCAACCCCAGCAACCCAAGTCACTCAGTTTACAGGCCAACATACTCAATCATTCTGCCAACCATGTGAATTTCCTAAATCTGAGATTTTCTAGGAGATTTGTCCCAACCCTAGCAACCCTAGTCTTAATAACCCTTCCAATCCATGTATACCTTGTAAGGTTAAATCCTAAACTAAAAGAGATTTATAAATAGGCAGTTCATGATTGATCCATTAAACTAATTCATACTGTATGATGTTAGTCTTTGCAATATGTTGACCGTCATCACAAACAAGAGATAGTAGTTAGTCAGTTACCTCTCCATCTATTCCTCGTATCGTGACACGATACACCACGGTCACATTTCCATTGTCATTGTAAATAACATCACGGACCTCTCCGCACCAGCCTGGAAGGAGGGCACAAATCGAAGAATACCATAAAGAGCAAACAGTTAGCACGTCGATCACATTTCAAGTAGAAACACAATAGGTGAAATCACATTTCAAGTAGAAACACAATAGGTGAAATCACACTTCAAGTAGGAACACAATAGGTGAAATCACAGTTCAAGTAGGAACACAATAGGTGAAATCACAGTTCAAGTAGGAACACAATAGGTGAAATCACATTTCAAGTAGAAACACAATAGGTGATATCACACTTCAAGTAGAAACACAATAGGTGAAATCACACTTCAAGTAGAAACACAATAGGTGAAATCACACTTCAAGTAGAAACACAATAGGTGAAATCACATTTCAAGTTGAAGTAGAAACACAATAGATGAAATCACATTTCAAGTAGAAACAACACAATAGGTGAAATCGCATTTCAAGTAGAAACAACACAATAGGTGAAATCACATTTCAAGTAGAAACAACACAATAGGTGAAATCACATTTCAAGTAGAAACACAATAGGTGAAATCAACCGGTGAGATTAGATATACAAGCACAATGCCTATGTGCCGTCCCACTCAAATAAACAGATTAGATATATAAGTAGTCGGAACAAGTAGCAACCATAAATAAACAGAGCGAAGCAAACAAAGCAACATGAATCGACCCACTCGACTCGGATCACAATCCATATGGGAGCATCTTTAGAGTTGAGCAAATGGGGGGAGGCTCACCGGGGGCGTAGAAGCTGAGCATCCAGTTGGCGTGGTACCTGGCAGAGGAATGGGAACCCATCAGTGATCAGGAGAATGCGTGAGGTTACCATGAGTGGGAGGAAGGATCCGTGTGCCTATCTATGGTTGGTGGATCGGCCTGAGTTACGCGGGCGGTCAACCAACCCCTCGTACATAGTAAATCTCTCCGAGGCAGCACGCATTCGACTGGATCTCGAGCAGAGAGAGGGAGAGCGAGGGAGAGGTACCATGGGATGACGGGGTCGGAAGCGGAGGCGCGGCGGGAGGCGGGGAGGACGATGGTCTCCGGGACGCACTTGTTGAGATCGCGGAGGATCTCGACGAGCGGGCGCGTGATCCCCGACGGCACGACGTCTAGCGGCACCACGTAGTTGCCCGTGGAGGCCGCCGCGGCCACCACCGCCCTCCCCCTCCCCTGCCACTCCCGCACGCGCACGCGGCTGCGGCAGTGGTGGGGAAGCGGCGAGGAGGCGAGGGTCCGCGCGAGGGAGGCCGAGGAGCAGGCGGCGGTGGCTTCCATGGAGATCGGAGTGGAGGAAGGTGGGAGGAGGAAGGTGGTCGGTGGTGGGATGAACTGACGATCTATGTGGTCGCGTGATTGCGTCTAGTATTGGCTTCAGCCATCTATATATCCTACGTGGAAAACTAGAAGAAAATGTTATCTTACGTGCCATGACTCTTGGCCGACGTCGCGGAGGTCAACATGCCCCGCCAGCCAGAAACAACTTCTCAGAATGATATATAGCCCACCCTTCAAAGTTCAAACACGGATACCCATAACCTGTAGCCGAGATTCGGAGCAGCGGCACAGTGGTTGGATGAATGCATCCAGGAAAGCAACCACTGGACTAAAACAAAAACAAAATATGTGATAATGGACATTTATGTTAACAACAAACCAACCACCAGCACACACAAAAGTAGGTCGAAAGATCAAACTGTAGAAAGACAGGCTTGAAAAAACTACTGTTTCAACAATAAAAAATTATCTTCCGAAGTTCGACACTGTCGTCGAGCACTACAAATCTATGCAGATATCACAAAGGCAATATCCTACATGTGTAGCATTGCACACGAAAAGGTAGATTTTGATATATTTGGTGAAGGCCTATAGTCATATTCTGTGCTAGCACTCCATGCTGCACAGAACAGAACAAGGTGCACCGTGTTGAACAAAAGCCTTGCACCACTTTGTTTTTATTTCTATCCCACAAGTCCTTGTTTGGGAGAAAACACCCTAGTTCCAAAATAAAATATGCATTCCTATCAGAAAAGTAAAATTGGTATTTTTAGCAGAAAATGTGTTATATCCATTTATAAACTTTGTTCATTGTTTTGGTTAATTAAAATTTATGTAATTAATAAATACTTTAATTCCTCCTTAAAACTTGCAAAAATCTTCACTTAAAATCTATAAATCCAAATATTAATTATGTGTCTATAATTAAGATGAAAATGCAGATATGTTCTATTGCTCCTTTTTTGCAACACTAGGGGATTGTTGCAACATGCTGTAGATATTACCATGATTGCACAATTTGTCGCAATATATAATAGTTATTGCAACACAATGAAGGTGAGGCAAAACGTCGCCCTATTACAACCAATACATGTTTTGTCGCAACACAAAGCCATTTGTTTGCAACAATGTCTATGTCTAGTGCCTCACTTCGAAATTGTTGCAATATGCGCCAACATACTACCACGAAGATTTACTTTGTTGCATTATCTAAGTCTCTATCGCAACAAAATGACTAATTCCCACAACGAAACTTATTTGTTGCAATATCACTGCTATATTACGACGGTGATCCAGTTTGTGTCAATACACGATTTCTATTGCAACAAAACGGAGTACTTAGAGCGACAAAACTGAAAAGTGGCAATATGTAGGCCATATTACCACGAACTGAAAGTTTGTGGTAACATAGCATTTTATTGCCACGAAAGATTGTTGTAGAAATAAATTTTGTTGCAATAGACCGTATTCCTTGTAGTGAGCTATGGACCCGTAGGTCTGTGCTGTACTACTCACATATCATCGGAGGGGCAATGGAGTTGATGTAGATGCTCTCCGTGATCAATTCCCTCTCTGACAGATTACTGGAAAAGTCTCCCAAATTGGATCTCTCGGGAACAGAGGCTCCCGGGGGCGTAAAAGTATTTTCATGGCTCTTTTTGATACAGGAATATTTGGGAATTTATAGGCCGAAGAATAGGGTTAGGAGACCTGCAGGGGGGCCACAAGCCAGGGGACGCGACCACCTCCCCATGGCACGCCCTACAGGCTTGTGGCCTCCTGGCAGTTTCCCTGCCCCATACTCCAAGTTCGCTGCGTGTCTTCTCGTCGAAGAAAAATATTTCCGGAGATTTTATTCCATTTGGACTCTGTTTAATATTCCTTATCTGCAATACTCAAAAACATGGAAAAACAGAAACTGACACTAGGCTCTAGATTAATAGGTTTCCCAAAATAATATAAAATAGCATATAAATGCATATAAGACATCCAAAACAGGTAATATAATAGCATGGAACAATAAAAAATTATAGATACGTTCGAGATGTATCAGTCACTCTTGCAGCCCACTCTCTAATTAGTATTGCATATTGCATTCCCTTAGGCCCAAAGATGGTGAAGTGTGATGTAGTCGACGTTCACATAGCACCACTAAGGGAATCACAACATTCATATCATTAAAATATCGAACAAATATTAACTTCACATGACTACTTGCAACATGATTTCTCCCGTGGCCTCAAGAATAAACGTAACTACTCACAAGTGATAAACATGTTCATGATCAGAGATGTATTAAATAGCATAATTGATCTGAACATATGATATTCCACCTAATAAATCATAAAGCATCAACTACAAGATGTAACCAAAAGTATAGTGACATCCCAGGTACCAATCCGAGGTTCCGGTACAATATTGAGTACAAGAGACGAACTAGGGTTTTGAGAGGATATGGTGCTGCTGAAGATTGGCCTCCCCAAGATGAGAGGGTTTATGGTGATGACGATGGCCTCGATTTCCCTCTCCGGGAGAGAAGTTCCTCCGGCGGAATTGCTCCATTGGAGGGAAAAAGTGCTCCTGCCTAGGTTCTGCTTCAAGGCGACGACGCTTCATTCCGAAAGTCCTCTCTCTATTTTTTTCGGGGTGAAACAGATTTTATACCAGAAGATGACCGCCAGAGGTGGGCTAGGTGGCCCACTAGACATCTGGCGGCGCCAGGGGGCCTGGCACGCCAGAGAAAATCATGATCACATGCTTTGAGGGAGAGGTGTCGATAAAAACGAAATACATACATAGCAGCATCATGCTCATTATTATAACAACAAATAAAAATTTATAAAATACTTCATCACAACATTTTCATCATATAACTTTTATCATAAAGGCTTCTTATAAACAAGTAGCAATTCATCACAACATCGAAGTATGAAGCATAAAGTCTATTGAAAGTAACAAACTATATTTTTAGTCAACTTTGCAACACAATTCATTATATTTTCAGGAACGGTCACATATAGGAGCTTTTAAGCAAGTCTACATATTCAACCATAATTTAGTCTTCTATGATTGCTAAGACTCACCGCATACATATGAGCAAAATGTTTCAACCGGAAACATAGAAATACATGGGCTTATAGTGTGGCCTCCCAATGTATTCACCTCAAGGGTGATGTCAACAATAATAACTCTGATCACCCACATTCACTGGATATATATGTTTAGGTCTTTCCCCACCACATGATGCTTTTTAAAGGGAATATAAAGGAAGTAGAGGAAAATACTTTGACTCTTGCACAAAAGTAAATACATAAAGATAAAAGATAGGCCCTTCGCAAAGGGAAGCAGAGGTTGTCATGCGCTTTTTGGTTGTATGATAAATCTCTTATTGCAAAGGAACGCTACGTTATATTGCCACTTGTGATGACAACCTTTATTATGCCGTTCATCACTTTTATTATCGCCATCACAAGTTTGTACAACGCTTAATTTCCCATACACTAAATGATCAAACATGTTTAGAAGCAATTTTTATTGCTTTGTGCACTGATGGCAATTTACTGGAAGGATCTTACTCAATTCATAGGTAGGTATGGTGGACTCTTTAAACATGGATTTGGGTTTAAGGTTTTGGATGCACAAGTAGTATCTCTAATTAGTGCGGAGTTTTGGCTAGCAAAGGTGTTGGGCAAGAACCACATGTTAGAGGATATATAACAATATAATTTCTATGTGAATGTGAACAAGCATAAATCATTACGTTGTATTCCTTGTCCATTGTCAATAGTTTTGGCATATTATACTTAATGTGGGCTCACAATCATAAAAGATATCAAGGGTAGTGTATTTTCATGTAAATATTTTCTCTCCTTATTAATTCTTTCATGTGTTGCTTAACCGACCAATGCTATGTTTGTCAAGCTTCAACAAATTTTACCACTCATACTTTTCCTTATGTGATGTCACTACTTACTATAAGATTGGCATATGATCTTTTTCATTATTTTCCTTTATTTTCATTGCAGCAAGAAAGTAAAGAAGCAAAACTCAAACTAAACTTTATTATATAACTCCCACTCGATTACATATATTGTAGATAGATCACGAAACTAGCACTCGAAGAAAAAATATTGAACTAAACTTTCATTTAACTAAATCACGAAATAATGAAAGATCAAACTAAGATGGATAAAGATAAGTAAGAGTGATGGTGATATGATACCGGGGCATCTTCCCCAAGCTTGGCACAAGCCAAGGGGAGCGTCCAGACCCGTGTACTCAAGTCTCCTTCTTTGGTGGTGAAGATGGAGGTGGTGGTGTAGATGATGAGGTAGTGTCACAATGTAGCCTCAAATGGTTCTCGATTTGTTGAATAACGCTCGGGAAATTTGTTGACTTGGTCCTTTAACAAAATATTTTCATGAGTGAGATATTTATTCTGAACACGAACTGTTTCAAAGGCTCTAAAGTCTTCGATTTCAATAAGAGTGAGATGCTCATAGTAGGGTTGGAGGTAATCTTCTTCGTCCTCTCTTTTGGTGGCATGGCCTGTCCTTCTTCTTGAGATTCACCCCCCTTGACTTCCTTCCCTTGTTCTCCTTGGTAGCTCCTACGGGTTCATCCTCCTTCAATTCCATCTTCATGAGCTAAGCATCTTCTTCTATGTGGCTGGACGAGGGAGAAGCCATGATGACCGACTTGATAGTTCTGATAGAAAAATAGCACCAAACAAGAATAGAGGATTTCTCCATGGTACTGGGGTCAAATCGACAGGAGATATATATAGAGAATTTGTATACAAGTAAATACGTGTTCCACAAGAAAACGGAGCCAGGATGGTACCCGAGGGGACCACTAGACATCAGGTCGCACCAGGGGGTCATGGCGCGCCCTGGTGTCTAGTGGACAGTTGGGTTGCCTTCCCGTGATTTTCTCAGTTTCCTAAATTTTCTAATATTCCAAACTTCCAAAAAATATTTTTGCGGATTTTTGTGAGCCTGTTTACTTGTAGTATCACATACCTCTTTCTTTTAAGGGTTCCAGAGTGTTCTCGAAGGTCTCCGTGATGTGCTCCTCCGATGTCATGGTTTAGATAATATTCGTTTCAACATTAATTGGGGTACCTGAAATATAGTGCTTTATTCTTTGTCCATTGACCACCTTCGGGTTAGTGCCTTGGGGATTATTGATCTTAATAGCTCTATACCGATAAACTTCTTCAATGATTGGAGAGAAGTTTTCCTACAAAAAATATAAGACGATAATTGTACAATAGAACATATTCACCAACTTGAATTCTTGCTTTTGGATTTTTTTGTCATGCCATCTTTTAACTTTTCCTTTCAATAGTTTGGCATTTTCATAAGGTTGGGTTCTCCATTCATCTAATGAGCTAATACCAAATAACCTCTTTTCACCAGCAAGATTGAAATCATAGTTGAGTTCTTTAATTTCCCAATAAGATTTATGTTCTAACTCAAGAGGTAAATGACATGCTCTCCCATAAACCATTTTATAAGGAGACATACCCATAGGATTTTTATAAGATGTTCTATAGGCCCACAATCCATCATCTAATTTCTTAGACCAATTCTTTCAGGACCTATTGACAGTCTTTTGCAATATTAATTTTCTTTCTCTATTGGTTAATTGTACTTGACCGCTAGACTGAGGATGATAGGGAGATGCAATTCCATGGTTAACATTATATCTAGAAAGCAAATTACGGAAAGCACCATGAATAAAGTGTGAACCACCACCAGTAATTAAATATCTGGGGACTCCAAAACATGGTAAAATAACTTCCTTAAGCATCTTAATAGAGTTGTTATGATCAACACTATTGGTTGGAATAGATTCTACCCATTTAATGACATAATCAATAGCAACCAAAATATGTGTATGCCCATTAGAGGAAGGAAAAGGAGCCATATAATCAAAGCCCCAAACATCAAATGGTTCAATAACAAGTGAATAATTCATAGGCATTTCCCGACGTCTACTAATATTACCAATTCTTTGACATTCATCACAAGAGAGGACAAACTTACCTGCATCTTTGAAAAGAGTAGGCCAATAAAATCTAGACTCCAATACCTTGTGTGTGGTTCTATCTCCCGCATGGTGTCCTTCATAAGCCTCAGAGTGACACTTCCGAAGGATTTATTCCTGTTCAGGCTCAGGTATACAACGTCTAGTAATACCATCTACTCCCTCTTTATAAAGATGTGGGTCATCCCAAAAGTAATGTCTTAAATCAAAGAAGAATTTTTTTTCTTTTTTTGATAGGTGAAACTAGGTGGTATGTATTTAGCAACAATGTAATTAGCATAATCATCAAACCATGATGTGTTATGAGAAACATTGACCATAGCTAGTTGTTCATCAGGAAAGCTATCATCAATTGGTAGTGGGTCATCAAGAACATTTTCTAACCTAGACAAGTTATCAGCTACGGGATTCTCAGCTCCTTTCATATGAATGATATGCAAATCAAATTCTTGTAGCAAGAGAACCCACCTAATATGTCTAGGCTTAGCATATTTATTTTCCATAAGATATTTCATAGCAGCATGATCAGTGTGAATAACTACTTTAGAATCAACAATGTAAGACCTGAATTTATCACAAGTAAATACAAGTGCTAAGAATTCTTTTTGAGTGGTCGCATAATTTCTCAGGTAAAGGTCTAGAGTTTTACTAGCATAATGAATAACATTTAATTTCTCAACTCTTTGTCCTAGAACATCACCAATAGCCTAATCACTAGCATCACACATAATTTCAAAAGGCAAGTTCCAATCAGGTAGTTGGACAATAGGTGCAGAAGTTAAGGCTTTATTAAGTGTTTCAAAGGGTTCTACACATTCATCGTTAAAAAAAAGGAACATCCTTTTGTAATAAATTAGTAAGAGGCCTAGAAATTTTATAGAAGTCTTTGATAAACCTCCTATAGAAACCAACATGACTAAGGAAACTATACATACCTTTAATATATTCAGGACATGTCATCTTCTCAATTGCATCAACTTTAGCCTTAACGACCTCAATAGCCCGTTCGGAAATTTTATGACCCAAGACAATACCTTCATTCACCATAAAGTGGCACTTCTCCCAATTCAAGAGAATGTTAGTTTGCTCACATCTCTGCAAAACTCGATCAAGGTTACTTAAGCAATCATTAAAAGAAGTTACGCAAACGGAAAAATCATCCTGGAAGACGTCAACAATCTTTTCACAACAATCAGAGAATATAGCATTCATACATCTATGATAGGTAGCAGGTGCATTGCATAATCCAAAAGGCATATGTCTATAAGCATAAGTTCCAAAAGGATAAGTAAAGGTGGTTTTCTCTTGATGAGGTTGTGACACGGGTATTTGAGAGAAACCAGAATAACCATCTAGAAAGCAAAAGATGTGTGTGCTTTGATAATCTTTCTAGCATTTGGTCTATGAACGGTAAAGGACGGTGATCTTCTATAGTAGCTTTGTTTAATTTTCTAAAATCAATTACCATTCTATAACCAGTCACAATTCTTTGTGGAATGAGTTCATTTTTATCATTAGGGACAACAGTGATACCTCATTTCTTATGGACACAATGAATGGGACTTACCCATAAACTATCAGCTATGAGATAAATCATACTTGCTACCAAAAGCTTTAATATTACATTTCTTACAACTTCTTTCATTTTGGGATTTAGTCTTCGTTGGTGATCAACAACGGGTTTAGCATATGGTTCCATATTAATCTTGTGCTGACACAGAATGGGACTAATGCCCTTAAGATCATCAAGAGTATACTCAATTGCAGCTCGATGCTTCCTGAAAGGTTTTAATAATCTTTGTTCTTCATGCTTTGTAAGATTAGCATTGATAATAACAGGATATATGTTCTTTTCATCAAGATAAGCGTATTTCAAAGTGTCAGGTAATTGCTTTAATTCAAACACGGGATCACCCTTGGGTGGAAGAGGACCTCCTAGAGTTTCAATAGGCAAGTTGTGTTTAAGGACAGGTTTTTGATCAAAGAACATATTATCTATTTCATTTCCTTCATGCATATGTATATCATATTCATGGTCTAGCAAATATTGTTCTAATGGATCCGTAGGAGGAATTCCAATAGAAGCAAGACCAATTACTTCATCTTTACTAGGCAATTATTTGTCATGGGGTTGCTTACTAAAGTTGGAGAAATGAAACTTATGAGACATACAACCAAAATTAACACGAATGGTTTCCTTTTTGCAATCTATTTGAGCATTAACAGTGTTCAAGAAGATTCTACCAAATATTATGGGACAAAAGTTATCTTGTGGTGAGGCAAGTACTAGAAAATCAGTAGGGTATTTTACTTTTCCACACAAGAGTTCAACATCTCTAACAATTCGAAGTGGTGTGATGGTGTCTCTATTAGCAAGTTTAATAGAACATCTATGTCTTCTATCTCAGCGGGTGCTATCTCATGCATAATTTCTTGATATAAGGTAAAAGTGATAGCACTAACACTAGCACCCATATCACATACACCATGATAAAATGATCTCCTATTTTGATTGAAACGACACGCATGCCAACAACAAGTATATTCTTATCTTTAGTATAAGGTTTGGCTATTCTAGCAGCTTCATTACAGAAATAAATAACATGATCATCAATATTGTCTACCAAGAGATCCTTAACCACAACAGTACTAGGTTCTACCTTTATTTTCTTAGAGGGTTTTGTTGTTCTAACGCAACTTTCATTAACCATAGTTGAAGCTATATCATGTTCCTTTATCCTAACAGGGAAAGGTGGTTTCTTAACATAAGCAGTAGGCAAATTTGGATCAATATTGTAAATGATAGTTTCAGCCTCAACTTTAATTGGTTCTTCAATTTTTTCTTTAGTTGGTGGACGATATTTAAACCGTTTCTCTTTAGGGAGATCAATATGATCACCAAAGTTTTCACAAAATGAGGCTACTATCTCACACTCAAGTCCATACTTAGTGCTAAAATCATTGAAAGCATCGGTATTCGTAAAATATTTAACAAAATCAAACTCAGGTTTTATACCTGACTCTTTTCCTTCGTCGAGCTCCCAATCTTCAGAGTTGTGTTTAATTATTTCTGAAAGATCCCACTTGAATTCAATAGTCTTCTTCATAAAGGAATCAGAGCAAGAAGTATCGAGCATGGTTTGATTATTACGAGAAAGCCGAGCGTAAAAATTCTAAACAATAATTTCTCTTGAGATCTCATGATTGGGGCATGAATATAACATTGGCTTCAGCCTCCCCCAAGCTATGGCGGTACTTTATCCTTCACGAGGCCAAAAACTATAGATAAAATTCCGATCACGATGAACAAGATGCATAGGATATTTTTTTTGGTGAAACTCCAATTGCAATCAATTCCAGTTCCAAGATCGTGTATCATCACATAAACTATACCATGTCAGTGCTTTAACCCCAAAGATAAAGAAAAAACCTTCTTCTTGACTTCACCTCCGGTGAAACCTGCAAGCTTAAATAATCTACAAACTTCATCCACATAGATTAGGCGCATATCGGGATGTCTTGTTCCATCTCCTCTATAAGGATTAGCTAGAAATTTCTCTATCATACCCGAACGAATTTCATAATAAACATTTTCAGTAGGTTCAGCAGGTTGAGGGACAACTCTTTGTGTTTCCAGCCTAGGTGAAGATACCACGAACAAACCCCACAAAGGATTACTTTCCATAGTGACAAGTAACAGTAAATTTCAGCATGTAATATAAATTTTCCCTTACCAAATTCCACTTATGAAAGGCGTTTCACTCACTGGCAACATCGCTAGAAAAGAGTCTTGATGACCCACACGTACAGGGGGTGAATCTAGTCCTTTCGATAAGTAATAGTGTTGAACCCAACGAGGAGCGGAAGGAAATGACAAGCGCTTTTCAGCAAGACAATTTCTGCAAGCACTGAAATAGCGGTAACAAGTTGTTTGATAGCAAGATAATTGTAACAAGTGACAAGTAGCAATAGTAACAACAGGTGAAGCAAGGTAGACCAATCCTTTTGTGCCAAAGGACAAGATAGAACAATTTCTTATAATAGGCAAAGCGTTCTTGAGCGCACACGGGAATTTAATCTAGTCACTTTCGTCATGTTAGGTTAATTCATGTTCGATATTTCAATAATTTGATATGTGGATGGACCGGTGCTTGGGTGCTATTCTTACTTTAAAAAACCTCACACTTATGATTAACCCTCCAGTAAGCATCTGCAACTATGAGAAAAGTACTAAGAATAAATTCTAACCATAGCATTAAACATAGGGATCCAAATCAACCCCTTACAGAGTAGTGCCTAGATTAGGGTTTAAGTTTCTGTCACTCTCGCAACCCACCCACTAATTACTACTCCACAATGCATTACTTTAGGCCCAAAGATGGTGAAGTGTTCTGTAGTCGACGTTCAGATAACACCACTAAGGGAATCACAACATTCATATCATCCAAATATCGAACAAATATCAACTTCACATGACTACTTGCAACATGATTTCTCCAATGGCCTCAAGAACAATAGTAACTACTCACAAGTGATAAACATGTTCATGATCACATAGGTATTAAATAGCATAATTAATCTGAACATATGATCTTCCACTAAATAAAACATAAAGCATCAACTACAAAGATATAATCAACCCTACTAATGACACCTGAGGTACCAATCCGAGGTTCTGGTACAAGATTGAGTACAAGAGATGAACCAGGGTTTTGAGAGGATATGGTGCCAATGAAGATGTTGACTAATATTGTACTTACCAAGATGAGAAGGTTGATGGTGATTACGTTGGCCTCGAATTCCACCTCCGAGAGGGAAGTTCCTTCGGTGGAATTTCTCCGCCGGAGGGAAAAAGTGCTCCTGCCCAGGTTCATCCTTGAGATGGCGGTGCTTTGACCCGAAATTCCTCTCTCTAATTTTTTTGGGGTGAAATAAATTTTATACCACAAGATGATCACCAGAGGTAGGCCAGGTGGCCCACTAGACATTAGGCCACGCGAGGGGGCCTGGCGCTCATTGGTGTCTAGTGGGCGCCTGGTAGCCCCCTCCGGCACTTCTTTTGTCCAGTATTTTTATTTATTATGAAATAAATCTCCGTAAATTTTCAGCCCAATTGGAGATGTGCAGAATAGGTATGTGTGGCATAGCTTTTTTACGTCCAAAACTCCATTTGTCGGCATTCTCCCACTTGATGTAAACCTTGCATATTATCAGAGAAAAGGCATTAGAATTACTCCACCAAGTTGAAAATGCATAAAACACTATAAATAACAATAACAGTCATGATGCAAAATGGACGTATCATATGGCTTTGGCATCACCGGCTAGCCCATGACAATATGAGATCTTTGTAAAGTCTCCTCAGAGGGGATCACGTTCTTAGACTAACAAATATGAATTTTGCCAAAGATCGTGCTTACGGTGCTTGTATTGAAGGAAAGCTACATGAGACGACTCACCGTCCCATGACTACCACCTACTCAAAGAGGACCTTGGAGCTCCTTCACATGGATCTCTTTGGTCCTCCATCTTTTGATAGTCTTGGGGGAAGAAAGTATTGCTTGGTGATAGTGGATGATTATTCAAGATATACTTGGATATACTTCTTCAAGAGGAAGAGTGAGACCCAACAAACCATCATCGGCTTTGCCGATGAAGCTCAACGTCAACATGAGGCAAAGACATCGATGATTAGAAGTGGCAATGGCAAAGAGTTCAAGAACTAAACCTTGGATGAATTTCTTAGTGATGATTGGATCAAGCACCAATACTCCACATCATATACCCCTCAAAAAATGGTGTTGTGGAAAGGAAGAATGGGACATTGATGGACACGACAAGGACCATAATGGTGGAATTCAATTCTTCGTACAACTTTTGGGTCGAAGCCATCAACACCGCATGTCATGCATCTAATCAGCTCTACCTCCGCAAAGGCATGAACAAGACTCCCTATGAAATTATTACCGGTAACCAAGGTTTTCAGAATCGTGATTTCAAATTAGATCGGAGCTCTGATGGTAGGATTGCAAATCGTAGATTCTTCACTACCAGGGTCGTAAAAACATAGATTCTATGAACCAAAATCATAGAATCAGAGGAGTTTGTAAAGTCGTAGAATCATGCATCAGAATCACGATTCTGGCAACCTTGCCAGTAACAAGCCCAACATCAAGTACTTCTAGGTGTTCAATTGTAAGTGATTCATTCTCAAGAAAGGTGCTCGTTTGTCTAAATGTGAACCTATAGCTCAAGGGGGCATATTTGTTGGTTATGCTACAAACTCTCATGCTTACTGTGTCCTCAACAAGTCCAATGGAGTCATTAAGGAGACATGTAACGTGGACTTTGATGAAAATCATGGCTCCCAAGTGGAGCAAAGTGGTCTTTGTGATGTAGGTGATGAAATTCCTCCCCAAGCCATAAGAAGAATGGGTGTGGGAGACTTCCTACCCGTTGAGGAACCTGTTGTGGCCGAAGGAGAAGGACAATGTTCCACACAAGTGGAACCATCACTTACGCAAGACCCACATGCTTCCGAAGAACAAAGTGAAGGCCCTCAACCAAGTGTACAAGATCAAGGGAAAGATCAACCTGATGATGATGGTGTTACACCAAGTGATGTCCAAGGTTAACTTCACACCCCCGAGCAAGCTGAAGATCAAGAACAGGCTAAAGATCAAGCAGAAGCTCAAGATCAAAAGCAAGCTCAGGATCACGATCAAGCTCAAGACCAAGAGCAAGCTCACAAGGTAGTAAAAAGGTTGCTCCTCAACTATCCATGGAGGAGATTCTATAAAGAGGAGCCTCCAAAATTGCTTCCAAGCTTAAACATAAACAACATATTTCGGAGAATGTCTACGGAAGTTTGAAGAAAGGCCTAACCATTCATCATCAATTAACAAACTTTTGTGCACATCATGCATTTGTTTCTTGAATTGAACCCCTAAAGGTACAAGATGCGCTCGAGGATGTGGAGTGGCTTGAAGCCATGCATGATGAACTCAACAACTTTGAGCGCAACAAAGTGTGGTGGTTGTGTCGGGGGGATAACCCCGGGGTAGGCCCATCAAGCCTGTTCCTTCATTTCCGGCCCAATGGACATGAAGGCACGGAGATTCTCAAGGCCCAAGTCTTCTGACCGACTAGGCATCACCTGCCGGCTGGAAGACGAGGCGGCCACCTTTCTGGCCGGCCAGGCAACCCCTGTCGGCTAGAATCCAGGCGGCCTCCCATTCAGACCCGGCCTGGTCCCGCCAGCCGGACTAAGGAGGAGGCGGCCACCCTCAAGCCGACTGAACAAGCAGGCTATCCGGCCGAGGATCACCAGTCACATCAGATCGTAGGTCAGGAAAGGACCTCACGATTAAAGGTAGCTACGCCTCAGCAAAGGTACTGGATCAGGGCGCCCGACAGGTACGAGCGTCGGTGGCCACGCCGCTGACCTACCCCGGCTCTGATCCATCACCTAGCATGATGTCGGACCGTCACACTCCCACTCCATTACTGCACTCGGCGTGGGGAACAGTGGAGGCGGTCGTACTGCCTGCCCATGAAGAATCTCGCGGGGCGACGCTTGACGTACATCGCGTGCTCAGCGTCAACCTTACGCGGGAGCCCCATTGGCCAGCCGACGGGTCCCACCAGCAATCGAGACCATGCAGCCGGCGGGCCCCTCATCGACAAGACAAGACCCTTGTGGGCCCCTGGCCAGCCGGCGAAGCAGCCAGCTGGGTCCCACGCATGTACCATTTATCCATATTGTAGGCCGGCGGGTTCGCCTATAAAACCCCCCGGCCGCCCCCCATGCAAGGGGGGCGATCACTTGCCACTCATTCAACACCACACACTCACCAACCAACAGAGAGCGAGGTAGAGATGAGCCGGTTGGTCCCCTCTTCCTACTCCCAACACAGCTCCAGGAGCAACATTGTACTCGGTTGCCATACATCAAACACACCAGCAGGATTAGGGGTATTATCTCTACGTAGAGCCCTGAACATGGGTACATCGTACGTCCCATGCGTGTACCAACCTCGTTCCTAGCACCCACCTTTGTCCCTTTGGTTCTCACCGACTTTAGCCTACCCATGGCATATGTTGTGAGTATTCATCGACATTTGGCGCCCACCATGGGGCCGATCGCGGCATCGGCTGGCTTCACACGCTGGGCGGGGCCCCGCACCTACACCATCGGATGCATTGCGTCCGGATCAGTTTGCATGCCCGTGGAGCTCGCTTTCGACGAGGCGACACCCATGATGATCGACGTCCCCATCCGCCATGCGGATTCGAACGAAGATTCAGATGACGAGGCGCTCCCTAGCATCGTCGTCACTGCTATGGAGAACCTCAGCGTTCTCTTCAGAGACTTGCCTCAACGACGGCCCACGCTACTTCGGCGAGGACTACGACGTTGAGGCGCTCTGCGCCAGCTTCAGCAGGCTCTCTATCACTGAGATGCCTGCCCACGACGTTTACCCCAGTAACGTCCCCATCTTCGACGGCCCTCCGCCGTCGGTGGGGTTCTTCACCCCATACCACGTTGCTGCCGTCTCCAACGCTGTGGACGTGATGGTTATCGGTGCTGGCACTAGCACGGATCCCGACAAGGCCTCCGCAGGCGCCGGCGAGCCCGCTGCGGCCGCCGCTGATACTCTTGAGGACGCCATCGCCGGCCTGAAGACACCGGTCACCGCTTCCGCTGATCCCGCAGACGCTCGGGCCTCACTGGAGGAGGCTCGCAAGTGTATCTTGGAGGAGGGCATCGCCGTGGCCTCGGCGAAACGTCGGTTGGAGGCTACACATCGTGAGTATAACTCCGCATACGGTCTTACTTCGATTTCCGAGGCTCCCGGCTCGCTTGGATCGGTCCGCAGCCACGGACGGTTCGTCGCCGAGGTTCTAGGCGGGGACCTGCCCACCTGCGAGACTCCTGCGGCCAACATGCGGGCAGCGCAGGCGGCCATGGAGGAAATGGCAAGCCTGGAAGGTGAGGAGCGCGCCTTCCAGGAGAAGCGTGTCAAGGATCTCCTGGACGTCTCTAACCAGCAGCACGCTCGGTTCAACCCCGGCCAGGCTCATTCAGAGTCCTCGGGACCGAACTCGGGGGCTCGCCGCAACCCTAGCGGCCAGCACCACGCCGAAGGATCTTCCTCGCATCGCCCTTCCGGCTGGAGTGGTGAGGGAAGCCAAGGTTGGCGCTCGCAGCACCAGAGCAAGCACACTTCGGGCTTACGTCGTGGAAGCGACGGGGGCGACTCGGAGTACGGGGATACGTCGAAATACAATGGCACGGCCAATCCAGAAGACTAGCTGATCGACTACACCACGGCCGTAGGCATCGCCACGGGCAACAAGCGCATAGCAGTTCGTTACGTGCCACTCATGCTGGCCGGCTCTGCCCGGACCTGGCTTAACAGCCTCCCGGCCGGCAGCGTCAACTCCTGGGTGGACTTCGAGGAGGCGTTCATCCACAACTTCACAGACATCTACAAGCGCCCTGGCCGGCCCCGCGAGCTGGCCATGCGCATCCAAAAGGCCGACGAACCCCTCCGCGACTACGTCACCCGATGGACTGAGCTCCGCAACTCCTGCGAGGGGGTGCATGAGGTACAAGCCATCCAGTACTTCATCGAAGGATGCCGAGACGGCACCCTCCTCAAGCACAAGCTCATGTGCGCCGAGCCCACATCTTTGGCGGTGCTCATGGCCAAGGCGGACAAGTACGCCACGGCCGACTCCGCAATGTGCATCAAGGTGACCGCCTTGGACAAGGTTGTGCCTGCGCCGGCTACTCCCAAGCCGGCTGGGGACAAACGAGGCGGCCAGAATAACTACAAGCGCAAGGCGGATCAGATGGATCCCCGCTCCAATAACAAGCTAGTGGCCAATGTGGAGGGCGAGGCGTCGGCCTCTCAAGCCGGCCCTCCATGAAAGCGTCGCAATCAGGGCAATCCCAACTGGCTGCCCAAGCAGTCTCTCGAGCAGCTGCTCGACGCCCCCTGCAAGATACATTCTGGGGCGATGCCGTCTACCCATACCCTTCGACAGTGCAGCATCGCACGCCGGCTGTCGCAAGGGGAGGGCCTGCCGGCTCCTCAGGGTGCGCAAGGCGGTGCCCCGTGCACCGGCTCCCAATCACGCTCGCTTCCGCCGCCACCGCCTCGCGATGACGGTCCTCACCCTGACGACTATCCTCATCACGACGGAGCGTTCGTCGTCTTCACTAGCGAAGGTGATGACAAACACAGCCTGCGCCAAAGACAGCGCGAGGTAAACGCCACTGTCCCCCCGGTTCCCCGGTACATGCATTGGTCTGACAAACCAATCACATGGAGCCGGGTGGACCATCCTGCGGTGATGCCCAACCTGGGGTCATACGCACTCGTCCTCGACCCCACCTTCGCCTTCAAGAGGCTCACCTGCCGATTCTCCCGGGTGCTGGTCGATGGCGGCAGCAGCATCAATATCCTCTACTTCGACACTCTCCGCAAGTTCGGGCTCAAGGAGACGGACGTCCTGCCCACCAGCACTGTCTTCCATGGCATCGTGCCTGGGCAGTCATGCTCGCCCATCAGCAAGATCCAGCTGGACGTCCTCTTCGGCGACAAGGCCCACTTCCACCGAGAGTCCATATGGTTCGAGGTAGTGGACCTCAGTAGCCCGTACCACGCGCTGCTGGGGAGACCGGCTCTGGCCAAGTTCATGGCTATTCCGCAGTAGGCCTACGTGAAGATGAAGATACCGGGTCCCAAGGGCATCATCACTGTTGTTGGCGACTATAAGAAGTCGCTCGAGTGCGCCCAAGATAGCAGCCGCCTCGCCGACACCTTGGTGATTGCCGAGGAGAAGCGGCAGATCGACTGGCTCGTGGCCCAGGCTACCGAGCAGCCGGCGATTCCTTCTCCTCCGTACCAATCGGCCGGTGAGGGCTCTTTCAAGCCGGCTAAAGAGACCAAGCAGGTCCCACTCGACCCTGCCAACCCGAAGCAGTGCCTCACCATCGGGGTCGGCCTTAGCCCCAAATAGGAAGGCGAGCTTGTCGACTTCCTCCGTGAGAATCGGGACATCTTTGCATGGTCCCCCAAGGACATGCCGGGTGTTCCAAAGAAGTACGCCGAACACAAAATTCACGTGCAACCGGATGCAAAGCTGGTGAAACAACCTTTGCGCTGCTTCGCCGAGGGCAAGCGGCGCACAATCGGAGAAGAGATCACCCGGCTCCTTGCAGCCGGCTTCATCATGGAGGTTTTCCACCCGGACTGGCTGGCGAACCCAGTCCTAGTGCTAAAGAAGAAGAACACATGGCGAATGTGCATCGACTACACTAGCCTGAATAAGGCCTGTCCGAAGGACCCTTTCGCGTTGCCTAGGATAGATCAAGTGATCGACTCCATAGCAGGTTGCGAACTGTTGTCGTTTCTGGATGCTTATTCAGGCTACCATCAAATCAAGATGGATCCAGCTGATCGCCTGAAGACCTCCTTCATCACGCCCTTCGGGGCCTACTGCTACACCACCATGACGTTCGGTCTGAAGAACGCAGGTGCGACGTTCCAACGCTGCATGCAGCAGTGCCTGCTGCCACAGATTGGCAGAAACATCCACATCTACATGGATGACATCGTCGTCAAGACGAAGCAGCACTTCAGCCTCCTCGACGACCTGTGGGAGACATTCGCCAATCTGCGCGAATACAAGATCCGGCTCAACCCTGAGAGGTGCGTCTTCGGGGTCCCAGGCGGCAAACTCTTGGGGTTCTTCGTATCCTCCCGCGGTATCGAAGCGAACCCTGAGAAGATCAGCACCATCGAGTGGATGGTGCGGCCGTCTCGGATCCTCGACGTCCAGAAGTTCGCCGGCTGCTTGGCATCCCTCAGCCGGTTCGTCAGCCGGCTTGGCGAGAAGGCCCTTCCACTCTACCAGCTCATGAAGAAGACGACGAAGTTCGAGTGGAAGGACCAGGCGGACGAAGCCTTCCGCGACCTCAAGCAGGTAATCTCGAGCCTGCCAATCTTGGCAGCCCCATCTGAAAGGGAACCCATACTCATATATATCACGGCGACCACTCGCGTGGTCAGCGTAGAGTTAGTAGTTCAGCGAAAAGAGGAAGGCAAGGCCCTGCCAGTACAGCGCCCTGTCTACTACCTTAGTGAGGTCTTGTCCGCCTCTAAGCAGAACTACGCTCATTATCAGAAAATGTGTTATGGTGTTTACCTTGTTGCAAAGAAATTAAAACAATACTTCCAAGAGCATGCCATCACTGTGGTGAGCACTGCTCCGCTCTCAGAGATCATGGGCAACCGTGATGCCACGGGCAGAATTGCCAAATGGTCCATCGCCATGGCAGACCATAATATTCGGTACGAGCCTCGCACCGCCATCAAATCGCAGGTGGTGGCCGACTTCTTAGTCGACTGGGCCGAGACCCAGTTTGAGCCACCGCCTCCACACTCCACGCATTAGCGGATGCACTTCGACGGCTCGAAGATGCGGACAGGACTAGGAGCCGGCATCATCTTGACGTCTCCGAAAGGGGACCAGCTCAAGTACGCTCTCCAGATCCATTTCGCCGCCTCCAACAACGTCGCCGAGTACGAAGCACTGGCTCACGGCCTCCGGCTTGCCAAGGAGATTGGCATCCGACAGCTCATATGCTTCGGCGATTCACACTTGGTGGTGCAGCAGGTCTCTGGCGAATGGGACGCCAGGGACGCCAACATGGCAAGCTACCGCTTCCTCATCCAGCAACTCAGCGGCCCCTTCGAGGGTTGTGAGTTCCACCATGTTCCCAAGGCGGAAAATGAGGCGGCAGATACGCTGGCAAAGATCGGCTCCACAAGGCAGGCCATCCCAGCCGGCGTCTCCCTCGAGCAACTCCACAAGCCGTCTATCAAGCTGTCTCCTGAGTCGGCATCAATCTTCGTACCGGCCGACTCTACGATACAAGCGCCGCCGGCTCCGCCAGTTGTGCCAGCTATGGACCCCACGCCGGCTGCACTAACGGCACCGGCTCCAAATGCGGCGCCGACTGAGTCTACGGTGCAAGCGCCGTCGGCTCCACCAACTACGCTGGCTTCGGATCCTAATCCGGCCCCATTGGTCCAACCGACTCCAACAGCAGCACCAGCTGCAACGACAACCCCGGCTCTGTCCGGGCTCGCATCCTCCCAGTGGGTGGATGTCATGGAGATAGATGATGAGCTGGCTGCAGCAATAGCACCGGACACGCCATCAAGCTCGGGGGCTGCAGAAGCCCCCAACAGTCAAGACGAAGTAGAGGCGACCCTTGTGTCGGCTCCATCATGGGCTCAGGCCATTCTGGCCTTCCTTCTTCGCGGCGAACTTCCTCACAACAAGGCGGAGGCGAGACAGACCCAGAAGCAGGTCAGCCGATTATGCCATCGTCAATCGCGAGATGGTGCGACGCAACACGACCGGCGTGTTCCAACGCTGCATCGAATCAGAAAAAGTGCAGGAGATCCTCAGAGACATCCACCAGGGGGAGTGTGGGCATCACGCCGCCTCCAGAACCCTGGTGGCCAAAGCATTCCGCCATGGATTCTACTGGCCCACGACCCTCGAGGAGGCTGTGGATCTGGTGGACAAATGTGAAGGCTGCTAACGCTTCAGTGCACAAAGCCATATGTCGCCTTCAGCGCTGAAAACCATTCCCTTATCATGGCCATTCGCCGTCTGGGGACTGGACATGGTTGGACCCTTCAAGACGGCTCGCGGAGGGATGACACATCTTCTGGTAGCCGTCGACAAGTTCACCAAGTGGATCGAAGCCAGGCCTATCAAGAAGCTTGACGGCCCCACTGCTGTCAGGTTTATCACAGACATCTCTGTCCGATATGGCGTTCCCCATAGCATCATCACCGACAATGGCACCAACTTCACCAAGGGCGCCCTGGCGCTCTACTGTTCCAAGGTAGGCATCCGGCTGGACCTAGCCTTCGTGGCACACCCTTAGTCAAACGGCCAAGCGGAGAGGGCCAACGGCCTGATCCTAGCCGGCATCAAGCCAAGGCTGGTGGCACCACTGGTCAGGTCAGCCGGCTGCTGGATCGAAGAACTACGGGCTGTGCTATGGAGCCTCCGCACCACGCCCAACCGGTCGACCGGCTTCACTCCATTCTTTCTGGTATACGGGTCTGAGGCTATTATCCCCACGGATGTAGAATTCGACCTGCCTCGGGTCACCCTATACATAGAAACGGAGGCGAAGGAGGCCAGAGAAGACGGTGTGGACCTCCTCGAAGAAGCAAGGGATCTGGCTTTGAGCCGGACGGCCACCTACCAACAAAAGTTGAGATACTACCACAGCAAAAAGATCAGGCCTCTCTCTTTCAGGGAGGGAGACTTGGTCCTCGGAAGAATCCAGTGCACTGCCGGCCAGCACAAGCTCTCAACCCCCTGAGAGGGACCCTTCATCATCAGTAGGGCGCTACACAACAACGCTTACTACCTGATTAACGCCAGAAGCCAAGGAAGCGCAAGAGGGACGACTCCGGTCAAGAAACAGAGCGCCCATGGAACGCGGCGTTGCTTCGCCCGTTCTATTGCTAAAAGGCAGAAGACAAGCAAAGGAAAGATAATGCGCATGTGTCTTCCCCCCTCTTCAGGGAACAACGAAGGCAATAAAAAGAACATGCCCCATGTTTCTTTTTGTCAAGAGTTTTCACTCAAGTGTACGGGCTACATAGAGTACCACCTCTTGCCGGCTTAATCAGGCTTGGAGGCTACACAGCGCGGCCTCTTGCTAGCTTAAACAAGCTCGGGGGCTCGCCAGCCGCCTCAACGGTCCACCCTTATAACGGACACATAGTGTACCGGCTGACTCCTGGTCCGTCGCTCGAGCCTGCGGGCTGACTTCGGTCGCTCGGTTCGCGATATGACGCCAGGTCAGGTCGAATACATGCAAAGTCCGGCTATACTTGGGACGACCGGCTCGGGCTGGCTCGATCGTATACACGATCTCATTCAAGACTCAAGACGGCCTCTGACTGCCGAGAACAACAAATATGATGAAAAAAGCAGGCTCCATGCTTCCTCTTGTTAAAAGAGTTTTCACTCAGTGTACGGGCTACACCGCATACCACCTCTTGCTGGCTTAATCAAGCTCGGAGGCTATGCAACGCGGCCCCTTGCTAGATTTAAACAAGCTCGGGGGCTCGCCAGCCGCTCGGACAGTCAATCCTTGTAGTCGGGCACATAGTATACCGGCTGACTCCCGGTCCTTCGCTTGAACCTACGGGCTCGCTCCGGTCGCTCGGTTCGCGATATGACGTCGGGTCAGGTCGAATACATGCACAGTCTGGCTATACTAGTGACGACCGGCTCGAGTTGGTTCATTCAAGCCGGCCTCTGGTTGGCATATGTCTTGTTCTTTATGTCTTGATGGCTTCGGATAAGAGAAGTCAACCAAGAATCAAAAGACGGGATCATAAGACAACACGCTTGGTGACGAATATAATGCTGAATATATACATTCATAAAAAGCATTGGCCCACGGCCCACGTTCGTTACATCCCTCCGGGGGTAGAACCAAAAACACAAAAGGACACCAGTTATGGGACAACGGCCTCAGTGGTCGTCTCGGCTGCTGCTCCTGATGTGGTAGCATCGCTACCTCCGGCTCCTCCCGAGGTAGTTGCACCGTCTCCCCCGCTGCGGCCCCCGGCTCCGCTGATCCCAGAGTCGGCATACGCCCCACCGCTGGAGGTGGCTGCAGATTCCGCAACCCAGGCCGCCTCGTCAGAGCTGCCGTCGGCGTCGTAGGGTTGAAGGCCATGCAGATCTTCAGCGATCACGCCGCCGTCTTCACCCCGCTCCAAGATAAAGTCGTCCTAGGCTGCGTACTAAGGCAACGGCGCTGGCTCTCACCCGGAGCTCCTCCTCCATGCCTTGCAGCTCCGCCTCTGAGCCGTCGCGCTGGGCCGCCAGCTTGCTCAAGTTCAGGTTACGATACCATGACTTGGCCAAGCGCAGGGCCATATAAGCCCCGGACCGTGCTACGGAGGCTCGCCAGGCGTCCACGCGCTCTCCACCCGCTGCGAGCCAGCGGGCAAGCCGGCTCATGGTCATCGGCTCCACGCCCTCCGGCCACAGGGCCACCACCATCGACGAACCAGCAACCTGGAGCTGAGTCACAGACTCACCCAGGACGTGCAGGCAGGCCCGAAGGCCCACCCCGATCTCCTCTACGCTCCAGCCGGAGGTAGTATCTACCTCCTGTCCGGCCGCGCGGCGCTCCTCACGGCACACCTCAACGGCAGTGTCGGTTGCGACCTGGGTCTCGGGGAAGAGATCTGGGGAAAAGGCAACCAGGACGTAAGAACACAGCAAGAGGAGGAGACGACAAAAAGACCAAACCCAAAACAAGGCAGAAAGACCCACGCTGGAAGGTGCCGTCGGTCTCATGAGAGACCTCGAGGACCTCGCGCTACTGCACCTCACTCGCATGAGTGACGCGGGCGATTTCCTCCGGGAGGGTCGTGGCGGACTCCAGCGCCTTAGTCAGCTGCGCTTGCTTCTGGGTAAGGGCTTCGTCCTTCGCCCTCAAGGCGGCGTCCTTGAGCTTCACCTCCTCAAGATGAAGCAACACGAGGCGGTCCACGTCAGCAGAGTAGGAGGCCTCCTTCTCCTGCAGCGTGGCCCGCAGCCGCTCCAACTCGACCTGGTCGGCCGCCTCGAGCTCCTTCTTCTCCGCCTGAAGAAGGTCCAGCTGCTCTTGGAGCCGGCCGCCGGCTTCGCGCAGGGCATCACGCTCCGCGGCAGCCTCGCCCAACTGGGCTTCAAGCTCGGCGATCCGGCTATCAGCCCCCCGGTGCTGGTCCCAAAGTTCGTTGTACGCGTGTACCTGAGCATCATAAAGCACCTGCCAAAGGGGAGAGAAAGGGAATAGGATTAAGATTCCGCCTGGTTAAAAGCATAACCAGCCCGATTCTCGGGGGCTACACCCAGTGGGTGCGCTTGCGCGCCCCCATTGAAGAAAAATATGCAGAGAAAAAGGCCTCCAAGAGATTCGGACCGGTTGGCAATCAACCCGCCCGATTCTCGAGGGCTACACCCAGGGGGTGCGCTGTCGCGCCCCCGCTTACGTCAAAAGAAGAGAAAAAAGCACAAAGAAAAACAAAAAAAGGCAAGGCCTACCTGGGTGCGGGCTTCTAGGCGCTCCATGTCGCAGCACACCACACGGGCCGCCTACTGCACCTTCGACCGGCCGCTGGAAAACAACGTCACTAGCTCCGGTACACCGGAAAGAATGGTGCCGGCGGGCATTCACAGGCGGGCCAAGTTCGCCGCCCGCCATGACTTCATGGGCCGGCTCCCATCCTGGCCCCCGGCCCTTGGCGCAACAGGGCCCTGCTGGGGGGTGACGATGGCGCCGGCTCCTGGGGCCGGCTCGACGGCCGACTCGGGCGCCGTCCCAACCGGCGCTACCTCCCCCGCGGGAGGCGGATGAGCCGCTTCCGGCGCATCCATGGTCTCCCCTGGGGCATCAGGGGTTTCGTCCGGCGCGGTCAGATCTAGCACCGACGCGTCAGGAGCCGCCTCGGCCCTCGGAGAAACGGGATCGTCTCCAGGACCACCTGCTCCGGGGCTGCCGGTTCAGACGGCTGGGGCCCTTCGGTCCTTGGGTCGGCCGAGAGGCAGCCTCGCTAGTTGGCTCCTCCAGACGGGCATGTGCGGAGGGGTCCTGTCTAGCCTTCGCACGCTTCTCCGCCGGCCTCTCGACCCGGCTGGGGCGAGGCTGACCCACGGCGGTCTTCCCTGCAGCCGTGTCCCACCGGCGCTTGGATTCTATCTTGAGCTCCCTCTCGGCAGCATCAGCTGCTGCCCAGCTGGCCCGCTCGGCTGCGGAGGCGGTGTCTTCATCTGCACCCTCCGCCTCCCTGTCAAGCCAAGCTTCTCAGGAACAAAGCTCATCTCAAGATAGGGAAGATAGAAGAGGAGGAAACCATACCGGGACCTGCCTCCGGCCACCGCCACGGTGCCTCTTGGCACCGTCTACTCGCTGCCCGACTGGGGAACCCGGCGTCGGTCGCTTAGAGGCCGACCGAGAAGCTGTGGCACCCTTGCCCTTCTTCCCGGCTGCCTCGTCAGCAGCGGTCGCTCCGCCACCTTGACGCCGGCCGCGCGACGGTAGTGGGCCGGTGACCTCCTCCACCTCGTCGGAGTCTCCCTCGAAGGCTGCATTACAACAGAATGAGGCTTCCTCATCGTCGTCCGTCCAGTCTGCTAGGGCGTGCTGCGGGTACTCACCGGACGGCTCGGTCCCTTCCAACTCCAGGGGATCTTCTGAGCCGGCGGAGGAGTCTGAGCGGTGCTCCACCGCATCCTCGTCCTCCATCTCGGAGGCGCCGGATGCCTCCACGTCAGGCGCAGGCTGACGGAGGGACCCCTGCAGGGTCTTGAACATCTACAAGGAAGGAATTCAACCAGGCTCAGCAAACGCCACCGGCTTCAAAACAAAAGGACAGAAAAGAAGGGAGTAAGGCTACCATCGGAGGCGGATGAGCCCGGTTGAACGGGGACATCCCCCATGTCCATTCCCCGCCCTCATCCATGCGGGCTGTGGAGATCAGGTTCACCCTTCGTGCTACAGCACCTGGGGTGAACCTCTTGGTGGACAGTCGGCATGGATCGAGCCGGCCACTCATATGGTAGACCAGATGCGGCCGCCTTTGCAGAGGCAGAATCCGGCGGACCACCATGGTGGCGAGAAGGTCGCGGCCGAGGAGGCCGCTCTTCCCCAAGATATCGAGGTGGGCGCGAATAAGCGCCACCGCAAGATGCGGCTTGGGAGTCTTCGCGTCCCAGTTCTGCCGCGTCAGAGGGGCGATGGTGAACGGGGGCATGTTGAGGGCGTCCTGGGCCGGGGCGGTGCTCCTCACGTACAAGAACCCCTTCTGCCAATGCTTCATGGAGTCTTGCAAAGGCATCCGGGGGAAGCCGGACTTCGGGCGGTGATGCACCAACGCGGCCCCGCACGGCGTCATGGGGCGCGGCCCCTTGAGCTTCTCCACCTCGGATTTCTCCATGGCGATGGATTGCTGCTTAAAGAAGAACAGGTTGCGCCACAGATCGACGCGAGGCTCGATCCCCATCAAGCCCTCGCACAGGACCACAAAGGCGGCCAGCTGCAGTATGGCGTTCGACGCCAGATGATGCGGCTGCACGCCAAAGAACTGGAGCCACTCGGTGAAGAAAGAGCTAGCCAGGAGCCCGAAACCCCGGTAGAAGTGCTCGGCGAAGACCACAACCTCTCCCGCGACAGGTGTGGGAGAGGCCTCGAAGCTAGGAAGGCGCACCGACACTTGGGAGGCCGGGGGCAGCAGTCAATGATGACGGAGCGCATCGATGAGCTCCTCGTCGACATCGCTGCCCAGCCAGGCCCCCTGCAAGGACGCCTCCTGCGCCGACGACTTCTTCGAAGAAGATCCATTGGCCATGGCTGCGGGTGGTGAGAGCTCGAAGCGGTCGGCAGAGGTCTCGGCGGCGAAGAAGAAGGAGACGAAGGGCGCGAGCTCTTCTTCTCAAGACGCAAGGAGGAAGGAAGCATGGAGCAGGGCGAGAAGAGGGGGCGAATGGCCTCCTCGAAAGCCTCGCGTCCCATTTAAACCCCCACGAAGCATCGTGGGGAGGGGATCCGGTGCGCGTCGGGCCCCATTAATTCTGTGTATTACGGGCTGTAACACCCCCCTAAGCCCGACCGTCGTGGAGTAAATCCATCGAGGATCTCCCACACGGAGGCCGAGGGGGCGTCGTGACGGGACCCAGGGCCCAGGCCCGGTCCCGTCAGCAGTAATCGCCATCATTACGCCAGGCGGGGCCTGGCACGTGGCGTTCTTCGGGCCAGTTACGACTGGACCGAGGCATCGCTTCGAAGCTACCCGGCTCCGAAGCCGGCGTCCTTCGCCGCAAACAACAGCCAAAATATCAAGACAAATCAACAAGCCAGTGAGGCTGCCCGCCAGCAGGTGGCAGACCTCGCCAGCTTCGGGGACTACTGTCGAGGGGATAACCCCGGGGTAGGCCCATCAAGCGTGTTCCTTCATTTCCGGCCCAATGGACATGAAGGCACGGAGATTCTGAAGGCCCAAGTCTTCTGACCGGCTAGGCATCACCTGTCGGCTGGCAGATGAGGCGGCCACCTTTCTGGCCGGCCAGGCAACCCCTGCTGGCTAGAATCCAGGTGGCCTCCCATTCAGACCCGGCCTGGTCCCGCCAACCGGACTAAGGAGGAGGCGGCCACCCTCAAGCCGGCTGACCAAGCAGGCTAGCCGGCCGAGGATCACCAGTCACATCAGATCGTAGGTTAGGAAAGGACCTCACAATTAAAGGTAGCTACGCCTCAGCAAAGGTACTGGATCAGGGCGCCCGGCAGGTACGAGCATCGGCGACCACGCCGCTGACCTAGCCCGGCTCTGATCCATCACCTAGCATGATGTCGGACCGTCACACTCCCACTCCATTACTGCACTCGCCACGGGGAACAGTGGAGGCGGTCATACTGCGTGCCCATGAAGAATCTCGCGGGGCGATGCTGGACGTACAACACGTGCTCAGCGTCAACCTTACGCAGGAGCCCCATTGGCCAGACGGCGGGTCCCACCAGGAATCGAGACCATGTAGCCGACGGGCCCCTCATCAACAAGACAAGACCCTTGTGGGCCCCTGGCCAGCCGGTGAAGCAGCCAGCTGGGTCCCACGCATGTACCCTTTATCCATATTGTAGGCCGGCGGGTTCGCCTATAAAACCCCCCGGCCACCCCTCATGCAAGGGGGCCGATCACTTGCCAGTCATTCAACACTACACACTCACCAACCAACAGAGAGCGAGGTAGAGACGAGCCGGCTGCTCCCCTCTTCCTCCTCCAACACAGCTCCAGGAGCAACGTTGTACTCTATTCCCATACATCAAACACACCAGCAGGATTAGGGGTATTATCTCTACGGAGATCCCTGAACTTGGGTACATCGTGCGTCCCATGCGTGTACCAACCTCGTTCCCAGCGCCCACCTTTGTCCCTTTGGTTCTCACCGACTTTAGCCTACCCATGGCTTATGTTGTGAGTATTCACCGACATGTTGGTACGAAGAACAAGGGAGAATCACAACATCATAGGAACCAAATGGATCTTTAAGAACAAGCAAGATGTTAACAGTGTTGTAATTCGCAACAAGGCAAGATTGGTGGCACAAGGCTACTCCCAAGTCGAGGGTATCGACTACGGTGATACCTTTGATCCCGTTGCTCGCCTTGAATCTATTCGCATGTTGCTTGCATATGCCTCTCATCATAATTTCAAATTATATCAAATGGATGTGAAGAGTGCATTTCATAATGGTCCTCTTAAGGGGTTGTCATATGTCAAGCAACCCCCGGGGTTCGAGGATTCCAAGTTCCCCAATCATATATACATGCTCGATAAGGCACTCTATGGCCTTAAACAAGCCCCGCGTGCGTGGTATGAGCACCTTACCAAGATGTTGCAAGATTGTGGGTTTGAAATTGGGAAAATTGATCCCACTCTTTTCGCAAAGAAGGTTAAAGGGAACTTGTTCATATGCCAACTATATGTTGATGATATTATCTTTGGTTCTCCTAACAAAGCTTTTAATGAAGAGTTTGTTGCACTAATGACCAAAGAGTTTGAGATGTCTATGATGGGTGAGTTGAAGTACTTCCTTGGATTCTAAGCCAAGGAAAAAAGTCAAGGAACCTTCATCAACTAAGAAAAATACACTCAGGATATGCTCAAGTGGTTCAAGTTGGATGAACTCAAACCAGTCAAGGAAAACACTCCCGTGCCACTCAAATGCCCACTTGACATCAATCCAAATGGTAATGCCGTGGATAAAAAGGTATATCGCTCCATGATTGGCTCTTTGCTTTACCTTTGTGCATCTAGAATGAATATTATGTTGAGTGTGGGAATTTGTGCACAATTTAAATCCGCACCTAAGGAAAGCCACTTTATGGCGGTCAAGCGAATCTTTCGATATTTGGCTCATACCCAAAACTTTGGCTTATGGTACCCCAAAGTAGCCCCATTTGATCTCATAGGATATTCAGACTCGGATTGGGTGGGAGACCGTGTGGAGAGCGAGTCAACTTCCGAAGGTTTCCAATTCCTTGGTCGCTCTTTGGTATGTTGGTCTTCAAAGAAACAAAATTGTGTTTCTCTTTTGTCCACCAAGGCTGAGTATGTAGCTGCTCCAAGTTGATGTGCTCAGTTACTTTGGATGAGGCAAACTTTAAAGGATTATGGTGTCATTTGTGACAAAGCACTTCTTTATTGTGACAATGAAAGTGCAATTTAGATCCCCAACAACCCGATTCAACACTGCAAGACGAAGCACATTGAGATTCTTCATCACTTCATCTGGGGTCATATCAAGCGTGGGGAGGTTGATCTTATCCACCTCAACATTAATGAACAACTTGTAGATATTTTCCCGAAGCCATTGGATGAATCAAGATTTCGTGAGTTAAGGCAGGAGCTAAATATCATTTATTCGAGCAATGTGGATTGAAGTTCTACACACCCCACCACCCTCCTCATACTATCTTGTTTAGATGTAGGCATGGATTTAGGGGGGGTGTTGTTCTCTCAATGAACTCTCCCTCCCCCTATTATGCATAAAATGATCAAGTCTTTCACATTAGTCATTTTTTATGATACTTGTGCTTCAAAGACGAGTTTTGGTTATGGGTCTAAGGTTAAAATCTTGGCGGGTGCCCGATCGACACTACCGCTTCGGTGGTACTACCTCCCCGGCACTGCAGTACTACCGCTTAGCTCTCGGTGGTACTATCACTGGCAGGGGCTGTACTACTGCTTGTGATCTTGCACTACTCCCTTCCTATGGTTTGTCCTGTGTTTTCTCTATTGTGTTTCTTTGGCTTATGCTATGCCTTTACACCAGTTTTCCTTCATTCCTTCTTTGTGAGTTCCAGGTGATGGTAGGTCCACTTCTCCTACTCACCGCACAAATCCAAGGATGACTGGTGGTTCTAAGCGCTTTGCTCATCTGAGGAAACCGATGCTGGTTCTAGTGCTCAACCTTAACGGTAATCTACGAAGAAGACAGTTTCCAATAAGAAGGCTGCCAAAGATCTACATGATATGACTGCCAAGGAGTTTGTGGAGTTACAACCTGTATTTTCGTCCTCAGGACGAGACTCTTCTTGGACGTCCCTTATGGAACATGGCTCAACTGCCCATTTATGTGGGAGTGCTAAAGCACAAGACGAACCTCTATGTGAATGTCAAATCTATTGACACGGGGTACATGGGTAGCCGCCCTCACACTGAGTACTTTTCTAAAGCCCTTGCTCTTTGTCTACATTGGGGCCTGTTTCCGATTATCAGTTTCAACAAGGACTCCGGCAGCGAGATTGTGGCTCAATTCTATGCCACTGTTCACTTTCACCACGATGACGAGAGACACTCGACATGGATGACTGGTAGTAGAGTTTTTTTGCTCTGACTGGAAGACCTTCATGAAATCTTTGGGATATGATGATCGAGGCCTAGACGAAGCTATTGGACTCAGGCCACATAATGCAGTTGCAACAATGCACAAGTCCTAGCTTATCCATTACTCCAGGGTGGCGCAGACTGCCAAGGGTTCCCGCACTAAGCTCATTCCTTTTGTACACATTATGCACTGTATCCTTCACAACACTCTGTTTCCTCACGTTGGGAACAAGGATTAGGTTCACTCTTATCTCGTGAATCTACTACTTATGTGCATGAGGGAGAAGGGAAACAAACCTACTTTGGATGTTTCCCACATTCTGTGCTTGATAGGAAGGTGCCTATCTATGGCCCTTATCTCTTTAAGCTAACCGAGGATACTTGGACTACTACATTCGCTGATGAGCCTCTTGATACTGACTCAATGGTGCATCATGGTATTCTTAAGCTCCGTGTGAAGGAGAATTGGGGCATTCCTTCTTCGGTTCCTGAGATTGATCTCACTGACTCTGATGATGAGCCGGAGCCAAATTATGAGTTTGCTCCACCAACTGAGACTAAACCTTAATGGGCTTCCAAGCTTAAGGCAAATATGAAGAATCCTCGAGGTCAAGGGTCAGTGGAAGGCACATGTACACACCAAGGAAGATCACAGTCGTGACAAGGTGACCATGAGGAAGATTGGTCTGGATGTTCAGAGCGGGTCTAAGGACAGAATTACTAACGAGGAGGAGTGGATCAAGAAGAACTATTCATGGGTTGAGTCAGAGGAGGATGTATCTGCTGCTTCCGCTGAGTCAAAGAAGCATGACGAGGAGGAGAATTGATCTCACCATCCCTTTGGATCTTTTTAGTCCTTTAAGCCCCTTTTGGTGTCTTGATGCCAAAGGGGGAGAGAGTTTTAGATTTACTGGATTTGCCGAGTCACGAGTGTTTTATCTTTATATGTGTGTTTCCTCTCTCATGAACTCGTTTATTTGTTTGCTTTGGTTTGTGATGTCCAGACTTATGAGTGCTTAATATGATGTAAGACATATGCTATCTCTTGCTACTTACCACAATGTCTACATTACTTAATGTGTGAGATTATATTTCCTATGCTTGCTTAGATGTTCATAACTCTTGTTTTACAAGTTTGCAAGTATATGGCTTTGTCTATAAACTATAGGGGGAGTGTTGATCGTAGTGTGTTCTCTTTGCATTCCAAAGGCATAGTGCTCTTTGCATTCCAAAGGCATATTGAAATAGCACACACATCTAGGGGGGGCCTTTCTATATTTTGTAGATGTTGGATTTGCCTAAACATAACTGTTTATGTTCAATAGCAAATCTCGTGTTGTCATCAATCCACCAAAAAGGGGGATATTGTAAGAGCATAATTTTCCCTAAGTTGTTTTGGTGGTTGATCACAATGCCATTTGCGGACTAACCGTGTTCGTTAATCTTTTGAAGATTAACAAGTGGCACGAGACGATTTTCTACCCCTCAGTGGTTAAAAGATAGGACGGTTATTTTCCAACGATTTAGTGTTGGTGTACTTGAGTCATAGGAAAATTCGTATTATCAAGAGGGGTCCGCACTTGGAAAGGTTGGGTGGAATCATCACGTACACACTTTCACACCTTTCCCTTCCCGATACTTTAGAGCTCCTGTTTTCCTCCCACATAGGCTTAGCTTCACCTAAGCGTAAGTACCTCTCGGCAGAGCGGTAGTACCGCTCCAGCGGTACTACAACCCTACATGCAGTGGCCACTTCCGCTTTGGAGAACTGGGGGAGCCTTTTCTTTGGTTAAGTGGAAGTATCACTAGGGTGGAAGTGGTAGTACCGCTCGGGCGGTCCTGCTGCCATCCACTTCTGGGATACTAATGCTTATTTCATGCTTCCTAGGTAACTACCTCGCTCGAGCCAATTTGGAGCGGCAGTAGATAGCGGTAGTAATGATGCGCGCGGTACTTCCATAGTGCCCACCTCTGTTTGTCGAAGTCCCTCTCTCTCTACAATGCTAAGCGGAAGTACAGATGAAAAGGAAGTGGTACTACCGCTCTGGCGGAACTATCACCCCCTCTGACTATGTTCAACTGTATGGTAGCTTAGAATTTCCGCTCAAGCGGAATTAGCGCTCACGCGAGTGGTACTACGGGAGTGGTCAATTTATTCTCCACTATATAAGTGGGTCTTCTTCTCCAAGTGTTCTCACCTCTTTTCCCAAAAGCTCGATTGTTGGTCCTAAGCTCATTCTTACACGATCTCTCTCCCTAGCCATCGAATCTTGTTGATTGCTGACGTGCAACTATTCCTGACTTGATGCCTCCATGGCAACGGAGCCAGAAAAGAGCTTGTCACAGTTGCTCAACAATTAGCAATTGTCTTGCAATGGCCCACCAGCGCGTGGGGTCGCGACAATTTTCAAGGGTAGAGTATTCAACCCAAATTTGTTGGTTCTCGCGACGGGAAGTGAAAGAATATTCTCAAGTATTAGCAGTTGAATGTGTCAGATTCAACCACACCTGAAAGATTAGTGTCTGCAAGCAAAGTATAAGCAGCAAAGTGGGACAAACTCGTCGGCAATGGGTCGGCGATTCGTTGGATGACATTCATCATGCAACAGTTATAACACGGAGAGATATGTGGCTATCTCCCGTTCGTCAATGTTATGTAGGCATGCATTCCGTGTGTAGTCATACGTGCTTAGGGAAAAGAACTTGCATCACATCTATTGTCCATCCCTCCCGTGGCAGCGGGGTCCAAATGGATACTACGGGATATTAAGGTTGTCCTTTTAATAAAGAACCGGACCAACGCATTAGCACTTGGTGAACACATGAACTCCTCAAACTATGGTCATCACCGGGAGTGGTTCCGGTTATTGTCACTCCGGGGTTGCCGGGTCATAACACATAGTAGGTAACTACAACTTGGAAGATAGGATCTAAAACACACATATATTGGTGACAACATAATAATTTGAGATCTGAAATCATGGCACTCGGGCCCTAGTGACAAGCATTAAGCATGGCAAAGTAGTAGCAACATCAATCTCAGAACATAGTGGATACTAGGGATCAATCCCCGTCTAAACTAACTCGATTACATGATAGATCTCATCCTACTCATCACCGCCCAGCGAGTCTACCAATAGATTACTCAAGAACGATGAAGAGCTTCATGGAATTGGAGAGGGAAGAAGGTTGATGACGACGATGGCGACAATCTCCTTGATCCGGAGCCCAAACGGACTCCAGATCTGCCCTCTAGATGAAGAACAGGATGTGGCGGCACCTCCGTGTCGCAAACGCGATGAAATCTTCTCTATCGATTTTTTTTCCAGGACGAAAGGGAATAAATAGCGCTGAGTTTGGGGGCGGCAGAGCCACGGCCCCACAAGCCCTGACGCCGTGGCCTGGGGGGTGGCCGCGGCCACAGGGCTAGTGGCCCACTGTCTCACCCCCTCGAGTGGATCTTTGCGCAGGTATTTTTCATATTTTCCAGAAATATTCTCCGTAAATTTTGAGGACGTTCCGAGAACTTTCATTTCTGCACAAAAACAACACCATGGCAGTTCTGCTAAAAACAGCGTTAGTCCGGGTTAGTTCCATTCGAATGTCACACCCTGTTTTTTCACCACAAGTATTTTATGTTGCAAAAATCAGAGCTTGTTAAAACTTTTTCAAATAATGTTGTGAGTGCAATGTCAGCCCTTGTTTGAGTGAATGCTTGCTTGTTTGATGACTCAAACCCATGAAAAACTTATTATTTTGCTCTCTTCGAAACCCCCTTTTTCCTTTATATCAAGATTACCTTCATCATGTTGGGATACACTACTAGCTCAAGAAGCCAAGTGGCACTTCCAACCAAAGTTGGTGATCTGATCCAAATATTATTTTCATTCATTAAAAACATTAATTGGTGATTTAAAATATTATTTTCCAATTTTATATCTATGTCTGTTTCTAAGGCCAGTAATGATGTTCCCACAAGGAAAATTGCTTTCCTGCCTTAGAAAATTATGAGTAAATTCATGGAAGCTCAGAAGGACATATATTTTCTATATATAAGATTTTCAACGCTTTTTTATATTAATATTATTTGAGTAAAACCCTGAAAACCATTTCTGTCTGTTTTAGCTTTTTGAGATGTTTCCAAAGGAAATGATCTCCATAAATTCCCATAAAATTACAGGAGCCCTCCCAAGCCATATTAGGTGCTCACATAAAATCTCACCTTGATACAAGGTGGGGAAGTGCACCTAATGAGCCCAAAACCCTCTCTGTCCAGAAAAGAGTTGGAACAACTCTACATTGCAAAGTTTCTCCAATGAAGCTGAAACTTTGCAGAGGTGTTTGACACCCCAAATGAGGACTCCACACCAAAGATGGGATTTGTAAGACTCTGTTTGGCCACACTTCCTTTGTAAAGGACAGTACTGGTCATTTTGAGGCATTTTCAAGTTTGCAAATCCAAACTTGTTCAATGGAGCTCAAATTTGGTGAAACACCATGTTTTTACCCCAAGACCAAACCTGTTAAGTTTCATTTCCAATGGTGGAGTGGAAGCACCCCAAGTCACTGTCGAACACCTACCGACAGGAAGGTAAAAACCCTCTAGCCACTGTTTTACCCAATGGCAAGGCCCCAAACTTGGTGGGTTAGAGCCCCAGAACACCCTGAGCACCCAGTCAATCAGCCCCTCCCCAACTCCAAGCACAAGTGACAAGAACTCCAATTTGAGCCGCAGGGCAGTACTGGCAACACTAGTGTTCCTTGCTCCCTTGACCAGCTTGAGCTCCCACTAACACACAGCGGCTAGGCACACTCCCAGCAACACTCAGGACATGGAGGACACGTCCCAATTGCCCCAGAGCACGCCAGCATGCCAAAACTGCGCTCTGGGCAAGCTGCAGAGAGCCTCCAGCAAGGGGACGACGCCCCAGCCAGTCCCAACCTCCCCAGTTATGTCCAAACGCTCCCGCGACAACCATTCAGTGCAAAGCTACCCCCCAGGGACCCCCTCCCCTCGCGCAAGAGCTCAGGCGACGCGTGCCCGTGCGCGCCCAACGCGGCCGAGCATGCACGGTCGCTGCGGCTCGACCCCACTCGCTTTCCCTCTGCGGCCGATGCACCAGGAGGTCCTAAACCACGCCCCGAACCCGTGGTTTCGCGGCCAGCTCCTCATTATGCTCGCACGCATGCCACGGTGAGTGACCGGCGCGCCCGAGTCGGCTCATCGCCGCTGACCTATAAATAGGTCCCCCCGGCACCCCAGCGCCCTCCAAGCAGCTTCAGCACAACCAGTGGACACCCCCTAGCCACCCAATCGAGCTTGCAGAGCCCCGGTGCTCGAGAATGACCGAGGCCCCTCCGCCTCGGAGCTTCGGTCGATCTCCGGCTACACGTCGGCTCCTGCGCTGCCCGACCTCCCATTACACTCCCCTTGACGCCAGGACCATTTTCCCCAACTTCCCCGAGCGAATCCGTACCCCTAGCCACTAGTTCGACACCAGCCCGAAACCCATCCGCCACGGTTGCCTCGTTGCCGGTGACCCAGACCACCTCCGGTCACGTCCCGACCACGAGCAGGTAGGCGGAGGAACGAGGGAGCCATTCCCGCTCCTAGATTGGCCTGCGGACAACGGCAGCCTCGCCGGCGTCCGTCTCCACCTCTCTGGCTGGAGGTACGAGAAGGACCCAACAGGTGGAGCCCACCAGTCGGTGTCCTGGGGCAGCCAGCGCACGCAGCTGCTGATGCTGACCCCAGGGGCCCGCAGGTCAGGTTTGAACATGGCCCGCGCGCGCCTGGTGGCCAGGCCTGCTGGCTGGGCCGGCTGGATCTTTCCCCTGGCCTTTTTATTTTCTTTTTAGCCTGCAACTTAAATGATTTTTATAAAAATATTTAGCCAGTAGAAAAATATGATTCTTCCACCAATAATTTTCTAAAAATGTGTAGTAATTGATTTTGTAGTGTTTGACATTTATCAAAAACAGAAACTATTTTGGTATAATAAAATGATATTAAAAGCATTTGTTTGCTTCTGTTTTCTTTTAAATAAATATGATGAGCTAATAAAAACTATAAGAAACATTTTCCAAAATAATAAACTGAATTTATTCAAACTTTGCAACATTTTTAAAAGCACTTTGTGATCTGTTTTAGTGAGAGCTATTATTTATTTATTCCTTTCTCGATAGTAGAGTTACCGAGTGACGGAGGATCCGGAGAGGAAGACCTCGAAGACCCCGGATACCTAGCTGACCAAGGCAAGCAGCCCTTTGACCATGACTTAAGCATATGAAATTAGGCATGCTAGAATAGCAAGTACTTTTCGTTGCATGAGATCACTGTGCCGGTTCATCATTGATGTGATGGCACCGAAGGCTTCATCGAAGCACTTGCATGATAGTAATGTTATTCATATGGCTCCTCGGAGCACAAGCATGATGAGCTTGACCCTACCATCTATGAGGATCATGCTACTGTCATGTTGACTAGTAAAGTTAGATCATTGCATTGAGCTTGACCCTACCCCTTGAGGGTCATGTTAATACCATGTTGACAAGTAAAGATAGAGCATATTATCATGAGCATGATGATGAGTTAAATCAAAGAGTTTATGAAAACCCCGTCGGGTGCCACTAATGCCCGATGGTGATGATGAGTTGGTGATCACTTTTGGTGAAGTGATGCACCGGTGTTTTTGTGTGAGTATGGTTTCAGAAATGGGATTAGATTTATGATGTGTCGACCGTCCCAACCTTACCAGTACGACCATGGTACCCCTTCATGGGATGGGGCTTTGTTGATTACTCTGGTCTGTACTAGCAAAGAGCCACATTACTAGTGGCGGGAGTGATCGTTGTCACTCTCGTGATGGGTCGTGCCAGGTAGGACGACTATGCCATTATTATGAGTTCCAGGCACACCGTTGGTCCCTGCATGGTTGATACAGTCCAGAGTCGGTGCTCGTAAGATTTACAACATGTGGGCTGGGTACCAATCGAGTGGACCTCTTTGTCTAGTATTGTCAGGGGAAAGATGATGATCGGGTACTTACCTCGGGTATATGTGATATACCGCAAGTCGTGGATGACACGGAAGTTTCCCGTTTCTCGTGGGTCCAGCGTACTACGTCTGCAAAGTGTAAACTATTCGAATAGCCATGTCCACGGTCAAGGACAGTTGGGTGGTGCTGCTTAAACTACGTCCAGCGTTTCCGCATAAACCAAGTGTGTGTGTGTGTGGTGTTAAAAAGGTGTTGTTATGATAATCACAATAATATGATCAAGTTCGGTGACTTGACATATAGGGTAAACCTAGATGGTTTAGCCCTCATTAATACATTGAGGTTATGACAAGTCCGATGACTTGGCATATAGGGTGAACCCGGCGTGTTCAACCCTTAGCAGATATGTTGATATCTGTAACCTGTTCTTAAAGAGTAATTCTTTAAGTTGTTGCATATTCCTGATCATTCCACCAAATTGCATTCCACTAAAGATGCATGTTGCTGTTATTATTCACTATAAATGTTCATATCATGGGCTGTTTGCGAGTACATTCAAAGTACTCATTGGCTTGCCACTGGTTATATTATTGACCAGACATGGAAGGACCGGAGTTTGGCGATGAGTACGCCGTCGGAGACAAACCTGCGATCTAGGACGCTTCCAAGTCAGAATGCCTGTTGGTGTAGGTTGGATGGCATGGGCACCGCTTAGCCCTTACGAGTTTCCGCTACTCGATGTATGTGTTTAATTTGGCTTTAGGCCTCGCTCTTGAACCCGACCTTCTGGTCGCTTGATGTAATAATTTCTGTACTTGGATGTAAGACTCTATTATTCAGTATCTGTGTTCAGTGAACATTGATCCTTGGGGTCACTGGGCACGGCGAACTCGACTTGCTAGTCGGGGTCCCCACAGAACTGGTATCAGAGCCATCCTAACTATAGGAAGCCTTAGATAGCATGGACGTTAGCCGAGAACGTTATGACGCCAGCCTTGCACAAAACTTTTGCACATACAACCTTCTGACTTCTCTCCTATGCCTTGTAGATGGCTCCCGTACCTGAGATGCTTCTGGACACCGGCTTTCCACTACTTCTGGTGGATTGTCTCGAGAAGTGCCACGTACGTTGCACGCCCATCTTCCTCTACCACGAGCACTGGGTCAACGCCTACACTAAGGAATATCACGTGGACATGATAGTGAAGGCTAATGACTCCCCGTCTAGTTGGTTCTTCGAAGGACCACAGATGGGAGAGCTGATGTTGGCAGTAGAGGCAACTGCACGAGAGGCGCTCGTGCATCTCCGTAGCATCCTCCCTGAGATCGCTAATGAGCCTGTCACTCGTCACCTACCTTTCATTAAGGAAGGAGTGGATGGGAGTTGGACACTCACCCCAGCCACGGAGGATGGGATGCCATTAAGGTTTCAGACCTACTTGAGCCTCTCGTTGGACACCCTGACGCACTTCCTGGTAAAGGAATCAGTCAAGCTTCGCCAAGAGCTGCACCTAGTCAAGGGCCTGCTCCACACTGAGAAGATGAAGAACCGCAAGCTAAAGAAGGCAGGCGCACCTGAAGGGAGGACAGTTGTTGCCACTAGGGGTGGTGTGTTACCCATCCAGGCAGTCCCTCTTCGGAGTCGCCGCCTCACAGCGGAAGAGTACACTGAGATCTTCGCCACCTCACCTAAGATACGTCATGATGTGCGGATTCTTTCTTCCACTCCTATAAAGGAATAAGAAGTTGATGAAGACGAGGACAAAGACGAGGATCCTGTTGAATCCGCCTTCCAGACCGAGCAGTCCGCCGCGTAGGATTTAGCGTAGGCGATTAGGAGTACCCCCGAGCATAGGGTATCCATGTATCCGTTTCTAATTTGCGTATGTGTGCATGATGTAAGTCACATATTGCCTTAGGCAGCCTGTAAGTGACTACATCACCTAGTTGTTATGAATGCAATTTCCAGTTTGTCAAAAACTTTGGTTTTGAAAACTTGGCACATGCACGTATTGGACCCCCTCTTACTAGGAGCGAATCCTTGTATTCCCGAGCAAGGTGGCATTTTGACCTGTCTGTTTCTATGACAGGATGGTGAACGCAACCCGCAACAGCACCTTCGGCAACCCCGGCGCCGGCTCCTCAGGGACGCCACAGGGAACCGAAGGAGAAGCTCACGCTGGAGGTCACCACGAGCAGCCTAGAGACCTTCCGCCACCACCTCCTCTTGAGAACTTGACGATGGCTCAGTTCCTTCAAGCCCTTCGGGAGGAGCGTCAAGCCAGCAATGCCGCTCTTCAGCAGCTGACTCAAGTCCTGGTGGACAACCCGCCGCGGAATGGGAATGGCGGTGGTCGCTCTACTCTTTCTGAGTTCATGCGGACTACGCCCCCCATATTCACGGAGACGACTGAACCACTGGACGCCGATGATTGGATCCGCACCATTGAAGACCTCCTTGCGCTGGTCAAGTGCACCGACGATCATGAGAAGGTCCTTTATGCTTCTCACTGTCTCGAGGCATCGCCAGGGCATGGTGGGATGGATTCCAGATCATGCGGATAGGGCAAGTCATCACTTGGGTGATGTTCAAGGAAGGATTTCGCGCGGCTCACATTCCACCTGGACTGATGACCATTAAGAAGCGGGAATTCCGAGCCTTGAGGCAGGGCAGTGGAACTGTTAAGGAGTACCTGCAGAAGTTTGACCTCTTGTCGAGGTACGCGCCTGAAGATGTTAACACTGAGGCTGCTAAGGTGGAACGCTTCATGGAAGGGTTACAGTAGTCCCTGCAATGCCAGCTGGTGGTTTGCGACTGCCAGACTTTCAGCGAGTTGGTTAACAAGGCGCTTATGTTGGAAGACAAGCGTCGTGCGATGGATGACACCCGCAAGCGCAAACTGATAGGCAGTGGAGGACCCAGTAACGCAAGACCAAGACCATGGCAGACAGCACTTGCAAGACCCAACTTTCAGCAGCAGCAGTACAAGTACCTGGTGTTCCGCCAGAATTATTAGCCTCAGTAGCAAGCTAAGCCAGTAGTCAACCCGCCGAACAATGGTGGAGTCAAGACCAACCCTCTGGGGCAGGTCACCTGCTTTGGGTGTGGTCAGACTGGGCACTATTCCAAGCAGTGCCCCAACAAGAAGCCCGACGCACCGCGTCCCAATGCACCCAACCCCGGTCAAGGTGCACCAGGAAGGAACCAGGCCCCCCGCAACCAGCAGTTCAATGGCAGGGGCCGGATCAATCACATCACTGCAGAAGAGGCGCACGAAGACCCGGACTGCATTCTGGGTACGTTCCTCGTCAACTCAACTCCAGCAACAGTGTTGTTTGATTGTGGTGCCTCGCATTCTTTTGTTACTCAAGGGTTTGCGGAGAAGTGTGGTTTAAAACCCACTCTACTCCGTGGGTAGATGGCAATTCAAACCCCGGAGCAGTATTGAGGACTAACCTAGGGTGTAGAAGTGTCGAGATAGTTATCAATGGGACGAGTTTCTTGGCAGACCTCATTGTGCTTAAATCGCAAGGTGTAGAAGTAATCCTCGGCATGGATTGGTTGGCCAAGCACCAGAGTATTTTGGACTGTGCCAACAGGGCCATTACCATGACAAGCAACCAAGGGGTCAAGGTCAAGTTTGTCTCTGAGCCAGTATCGGCTCAAGTGCCTCGAGTCAACAGTCTATCCGAGTTAGAGCTTGATCAAGTGCCTGTAGTCTGTGAATACCGGACGTCTTTCCTGACGAGCTACCCGGAATGCCTCCTGACCGAGACATCGAGTTCATCATCGAGCTCATGCTTGGCTCAAGGCCTATATATAAAAAGCCTTACAGGATGGGTTTCGAAGAGCTGGCAGAGCTGAAGAAGCAGCTAGATGAGCAACTCAGGAAAGGATTCATCCGTCCGAGTGCATCACCTTGGGGATCACCTATTCTATTTGTTTCAAAGAAGGATGGTGCCATTCGACTCTGCGTCGATTACCGTTCTCTTAATGAAGTCACAATTAAGAACAAGTACCCGCTCCCCAAGATCGAAGACCTGTTTGACCAGTTAAACAGGGCCAGGTTATTTTCCAAGATCGATCTTCGATCGGGATATTACCAGTTGAAAATTCGACCTGAAGATATACCCAAGACTGCATTCGTGACCCGGTACGGTCTATACGAATGCACTGTCATGCCCTTTGGTTTGACAAATGCCCCAGCCTACTTCAAGTACCTCCTGAACAAGGTCTTCATGGAATATTTGGACAAGTTTGTCGTCGTGTTCATCGATGACATATTAATCTTCTCCAAGTCCGAAGAGGAGCATGAGCAACACCTGAAGTTAGTCCTGGGAAAGCTTCGAGAGCACCAACTTTATGCCAAATTCAGCAAGTGTCAGTTCTGGTTAAACGAAGTTGCATTTCTGGGTCATACCCTGACGGCACGCGGTTTGGCCGTAGATCAGTCCAAGATTACTACAGTGACCAACTGGGAATCACCAAAGGACGTGAAGGATGTCAGGAGTTTCCTCGGGCTCGCGGGATACTACCGCAAGTTTGTAGAAGGATTCTCCAGCATCGCTCGACCTATGACTCATTTCTTGAAGAAAGGCCGGAAGTTCGAGTGGACACCAGCGTGTGAAGCAAGCTTCCAAGAGTTGAAGAAGAGGCTAACTACCGCCCCGGTATTGGCTACCCCAAACATCAACAAGGAATTCGTAATATATTGTGATGCCTCTGGAACCGGGCTCAGTGGAGTCCTGATGCAAGATGGCAGGGTCGTGGCGTACTTGTCACGGCAACTGCGACCGCATGAGGAGAACTACGCCACCCATGATCTCGAGCTAGCAGCTGTAGTGCATGCTCTGAAGACGTGGCGACATTACCTTCTGGGGAAGCGATGTGAGATATATACACACCACAAAAGTCTGAAATATATCTTCACTCAAAGGGAGCTGAATATGAGAAAGCGGAGATGGCTTGAGTTAATCAAGGATTACGACCTCAGCATTCAGTACCATCCCGGCAAGGCGAACGTGGTAGCCGATGCCTTGAGCCGGAAGGCAGGCTCCTTGAACGTCACGCTCAAGGAAAGATTACCCGTCTTGTATGAAGAGATGGAGGGCTTTGGATATGAGATAGTCGAACCAGGATACCTGGCCAACCTCGAAGTCAAGCCTACTCTAGCAGACGACATCAAGGAAGCCCAGAAGGGGCACAAGAGTATCGATGGCCTCAAGAGGAAGGTGCGAGAAGGCAAAGCCCCAGGATTCTCGATTGATGATCAAGGAGTACTGTGGTACGGGAAGCGCTTATGCGTACCTAACAAGGCCGAACTTAAGGACTTGATCCTGCAAGAGGCTCATGACACACCGTACTCTATCCATCCAGGTGGTACCAAGATGTACCAAGACATCCGAGAACGATTCTGGTGGCATGGCATGAAGAGGGAAATTGGCTCCTATGTCGCTAGATGCGATGTATGTCAGCGAGTCAAGGCTGAACACCAATGACCCGCTGGATTGCTGCAACTTCTTCAAGTGCCGGAATGGAAGTGGGATAAAGTCGGCATGGACTTCATCACCGGGTTACCCCGGTCGAATAAGGGTCATAACTCCATTTGGGTCATAGTCGAGCATTTGACCAAGCTGGCCCATTTCATTCCCGTTAACACCACCTACGATGGCAGCCAGCTGGCCAGTCTGTACATTCATCGAGTGGTGAGTCTCGATGGAGTTCCCAAAGAGATCGTGTCCGACCGGGCACGCAATTCACCTCAAGATTTCGGAAGAAGTTTCAAGAAGCTCTCGGAACCAAACTCTCCTTCAATATGGCTTTCCACCCGCAGACGGGCGGACAGACCGAGAGGGTAAACCAGATACTTGAGGACATGCTCCGCGCCTGTGTTTTGGCTCATGGTGCCAAGTGGGAAGACTGTCTGCCGTTTGCTGAGTTTTCTTACAACAACAGCTACCAGTCCAGTCTTCAGATGGCCCCATTCGAAGCGTTATATGGGCGGAAGTGCCGCACCCCGCTCAATTGGTCCGAAACCGGTGAAGGACTAGTTTTCGGACCAGAAGCACTGCAGGAAGCAGGGGACAAGGTTCAGCTTGTCCTTGAGAACTTGGGGGCACCTAAGTCAAGGCAGAAGAGCTATGCGGACCCCCGCCGCAGAGATGTGGAGTTTGCTCCCGGAGACCAGGTGTACTTGCGAGTCACGCCTCTCAAGGGGACCAAGCGTTTCCACGTCAAGGGGAAGCTAGCTCCAAGGTTCATTGGACCCTTCAAGATCACGGCAAGGAGCGGGGAAGTAGCTTATCAGTTGGAGCTACCTCCTGAGCTTTCGGGTGTGCACAACGTGTTCCACGTGTCACAGCTCCGGAAGTGTTTACAAGTGCCGAACCGTCCCGATCTTTACAAGGACATTGATCATCAAGCTATTGACCTTCAACCGGACCTTACCTACCGCGAGAGACCGATCCGCATTTTGGATGAAGCCGAACGTTGCACCAGAAGCCGCACCATCAAGTTTTTCAAGGTTCAGTGGAGCAACCATACCGAAGCAGAAGCCACGTGGGAACGTGAAGACTATCTCCGATCAGAATTTCCCGAGCTATTTAACGCTTAGCTTAGGAATCTCGGGGACGAGATTCTTGTAAGAGGGATAGGTCTGTCACACCCTGTTTTTCACCATAAGTATTTTATGTTGCAAAAATTAGAGCTTGTTAAAACTTTTTCAAATAATGTTGTGAGTGCAATGTCAGCCCTTGTTTGAGTGAATGCTTGCTTGTTTGATGACTCAAACCCATGAAAAACTTATTATTTTGCTCTCTTCAAAACCCCCTTTTTCCTTTATATCAAGATCAGCTTCATCATGTTGGGATACACTACTAGCTCAAGAAGCCAAGTGGCACTTACAACCAAAGTTGGTGATCTGATCCAAATATTATTTTCATTCATTAAAAACATTAATTGGTGATTTAATATATTATTTTCCTATTTTATATCTATGTCTGTTTCTAAGGCCAGTAATGATATTCCCACAAGGAAAATTGCTTTCCTGCCTTAGAAAATTCTGATTAAATTCATGGAAGCTCAGAAGGACATATATTTTCCATATATAAGATTTTAAACCCTATTTTATATTAATATTATTTGAGTAAAACCCTGAAAACCATTTCTGTCTGTTTTAGCTTTTTGAGATGTTTCCAAAGGAAATGATCTCAATAAATTCCCATAAAATTACAGGAGCCCTCCCAAGCCATATTAGGTGCTCACATAAAATATCACCTTGATCCAAAGTGGGGAAGTGCACCTAATGAGCCCAAAACCCTCTCTGTCCAGAAAAGAGTTGGAACAACTCTACATTGCAAAGTTTCTCCAATGAAGCTGAAACTTTGCAGAGGTGTTTGACACCCCAAATGAGGACTCCACACCAAGACCAAACATGTTCAGTTTCATTTCCAGTGGTGGAGTGGAAGCACCCCAAGTCACTGTCGAACACCTACTGACAGGAAGGTAAAAACCCTCCTAGCCACTGTTTTACCCAATGGAAAGGCCCCAAACTTGGTGGGTTAGAGACGCAGAACACCCTGAGCACCCAGTCAATCAGCCCCTCCCCAACTCCAAGCACAAGTGACAAGAACTCCAATTTGAGCCGCAGGGCAGTACTGGCAACACTAGTGTTCCTTGCTCCCTTGACCAGCTCGAGCTCCCACTAACACACAACGGCTAGGCACACTCCGAGCAACACTCAAGACATGGAGGACATGTCCCAAGTGCCCCAGAGCGCGCCAGCATGCCGTGGCATGCCAAAACTGCGCTCTGGGCGCGCTGTAGAGAGCCTCCAGCAAGGGGACGACGCCCCGGCCAGTCCCAACCTCCCTAGTTATGTCCAAACGCTCCCCCGACATACATTCAGTGCAAAGCTACCCCCTGGGACCCCCTCCCCTCGCGCAAGAGCTCAGGCGACGCATGCCCGTGCGCGCCCGACGCGGCCGAGCATGCACTGTCGCTGCGGCTCGACCCCACTCGCTTTCCCTCTGCGGCCGATGCACCAGGAGGACCTAAACCACGTCCCGAACTCGTGGTTTCACGGCCAGCACCTCACTGTGCTCGCACGCGCACCACGGTGAGTGACCGGCGCGCCCGAGTCGGCTCACCGCCGCTGGCCTATAAATAGGTCCCCCCGGCACCCCAGCACCCTCCAAGCAGCTTCAGCACAACCAGTAGACACCCCCTAGCCACCCAATCGAGCTCGCCGAGCCCCGGTGCTCGAGAACGACCGAGGCCCCTCCGCCTCGGAGCTCCGGTCGATCTCTGGCTACACGCCGGCTCCTGCGCTGCCCGACCACCCATTACACTCCCCTTGACGCCAGGACCATTTTCCGCAACTTCCCCGAGCGAATCCATGCCCCTAGCCACTAGTTCGACACCAACCCGAAACCCTTCTTCCACGGTCACCTCGTCGCCGACCACCTCCGGTGACGTCCTGACCACGAGAAGGTAGGCAGAGGAATGAGGGACCCGTTCCTGCTCCTAGATTGGCCTGAGGAGAACGGCAGCCGCGCTGGCGTCCGTCTCCACCTCTCTGGCTGGAGGTAGGAGAAGGACCCGACAAGTGGAGCCCACCTGTCGGTGTCCTGGGGCAGCCAGCACGTGCAGCCGCTGACGCTGACCCCAGGGGCCCGCAGGTCAGGTTTGAACCTGGCCCGCGCGCGCCTGGTGGACAGGCCTGCTGGCTGGGCCGGCTGGATCTTTCCCCTGGCCTTTTTCTTTTCTTTTTAACCTGCAACTTAAATGATTTTTATAAAAATATTTAGCTAGTAGAAAAATATGATACTTCCACCAGTAATTTTCTAAAAATGTGTAGTAATTTATTCTGTAGTGTTTGACATTTATCAAAAACAGAAACTATTTTGGTATAATAAAATATATTAAAAGCATTTGTTTGCTTCTGTTTGCTTTTAAATAAATATGCTTAGCTAATAAAAACTATAGGAAACATTTTCCAAAATAATAAACTGAATTTATTCAAACTTTGCAACATTTTTAGAAGCACTTTGTGATCTGTTTTAGTGAGAGCTATTATTTATTTATTCCTTTCTCGACGATAGAGTTACCGAGTGATGGTTGATCCGAAGCGGAAGACCTCGAAGACCCCGGATACCTAGCTGACCAAGGCAAGCAACCCTTTGACCATGACTTAAGCATATGAAATGAGGCATGCTAGAATAGCAAGTACTTTTCGTTGCATGAGATCACAGTCTCGGTTCATCATTGATGTGATGGTACCGAAGGCTTCATCGAAGCACTTGCATGGTAGTAATGTTATTCATTTGGCTCCTCGGAGCACAAGCATGATGAGCTTGACCCTACCATCTATGTGGATCATGCTACTGTCATGTTGACTAGTAAAGTTAGATCATTGCATTGAGCTTGACCCTACCCCTTGAGGGTCATGTTAATACCATGTTGACAAGTAAAGATAGAGCATATTATCATGAGCATGATGATGAGTTGAATCAAAGAGTTTATGAAAACCCCGTCGGGTGCCACTAATGCCCGATGGTGATGATGAGTTGGTGATCACTTTTGGTGAAGTGATGCACGTGTGTTTTTGTGTGAGTATGGTTTCGGAAATGGGATTAGATTTATGATGTGTCGACCGTCCCAACCTTACCAGTACGACCACGATACCCCTTTATGGGACGGGGATTTGTTGATTACTCTAGTCGGTACTAGCAAAGAGCCACATTACTAGTGGCGGGAGTGATCGGTGTCACTCTCGTGATGTGGTCGTGCCAGGTAGGACGACTCTGCCATTATTATGAGTTCCAGGCACACCGTTGGTCCCTGCATGGTTGATACAGTCCAGAGTCGGTGCTCGTAAGATTTACAACATGTGGGCTGGGTACCAATCGAGTGGACCTCTTTGTCTAGTATCGTCAGGGGAAAGATGATGATCGGGTACTTACCTCGGGTATATGTGATATACCGCGAGTCGTGGATGACACGGAAGTTTCCCGTTTCTCGTGGGTCCAGCGTACTACGTCTGCAGAGTGTAAACTATTCGAATAGCCATGTCCACGGTCAAGGACAGTTGGGTGGTGCTGCTTAAACTACGTCCAGCGTTTCCGCATAAACCAAGTGTGTGTGTGTGTGGTGTTAAAAAGGTGTTGTTATGATAATCACAATAATATGATCAAGTTCGGTGACTTGACATATAGGGTAAACCTAGATGGTTTAGCCCTCATTAATACATTGAGGTTATGACAAGTCCGATGACTTGGCATATAGGGTGAACCCGGCGTGTTCAACCCTTAGCAGATATGTTAATATCTGTAACCTGTTCTTAAAGAGTAATTCTTTAAGTTGTTGCATATTCCTGATCATTCCACCAAATTGCATTCCGCTAAAGATGCATGTTGTTGTTATTCTTCACTATAAATGTTCATATCATGGGCTGTTTGCGAGTACATTCAAAGTACTCATTGGCTTGCCACTGGTTATATTATTGACCAGACATGGAAGGACCGGAGTTTGGCGATGAGTACGCCGTCGGAGACAAACCTGCGATCTAGGACGCTTCCAAGTCAGAATGCCTGTTGGTGTAGGTTGGATGGCATGGGCACCGCTTAGCCCTTACGAGTTTCCGCTACTCGATGTATCTGTTTAATTTGGCTTTAGGCCTCGCTCTTGAACCCGACCTTCTGGTCGCTTGATTTAATAATTTCGGTACTTGGATGTAAGACTCTATTATTCAGTATCTGTGTTCAGTGAACATTGATCCTTGGGGTCACTGGGCACGGCAAACTCGACTTGCTAGTCGGGGTCCCCACATCAAATCATGCAAATTATAGTCCAAAACAAGGGCAAAAGAGTTTGGAAAAGTAGATACGATGGAGACGTACCATTGATGATCTAGGGTTTGGAGGAGAAGTCCTTGATCTACAATTCCACCAAGAGAAATTTGATTCCCCCCACTAATCCACTGCAGATCTTGTTACTCTTGAGTGTTTGAGCACCCTAGACAAAAGAGGTCACCTCAAAGCCATATTTCATTGTGGTGAAGCTTCGTGTTGTCGTTGGGAGCCTACAATTAAGTTGTGGAGATTGGCCCAACCTTGTTTGTAAAGGACCGGTTGCCACCTTCAAGTGCACCACTAGTGGAATCACGGCATCTCTCATTGTGTGAGGGCGTGAGGAGAATACAGTGGCCTTACTGTCATCTTATGGAGCACTGTGCCTCCACATCCTTCCAACGAAGACGTACTTAACCCTCAAAGAGGAGGAACTTCGGTAACACATCCTCGTCTTCATTGGTTCCACTTGTGGTTACCTCTTACCTTTACTTAGTATTTTGTTACTTGCTTGTTATTGTTGTTGTTAGCATCATATAGGTTGCTTAGCTAGTTGCATATCTAGACAACCTATTTGTTGCTAAACTTAATTTGTTGTAGAAAACTTAAAAATTCGTAGTTGCCTATTCACCCCCCTCTAGTCAACCATATCGATCCTTTCACCTTTTTATTTCAGTTTTCTCACAATATGATGTTCAATCATACAATTTGATGTTTCGGCACATGGTGCATTCTATGTTCTATGGAATTTCAACAATACCTATATGAATGGTTGTTTGGTTGTTTTAAGTGTGTTGTAGTGAGCATGCGCCTCCTTTAAAGGTTTTTGTTGTTGTTTGTGGTTAGCATTTGTCAAGTTTGAATTGCTATATCTGGTTGTTTGTAGTATGCCTTGTTTATTTAGTAATTCAGAATGTGCACTACAATTTGATCAATACCAGTTGAATGGCCATGTTGGTTTCCCGTTAAGCCCGGTGTAGGTAATACGCCCCCTTTTTTTCACTTTGTGATGTTCAATTATATTATTTCATGCTTAAGTACAAGCTTTATTCTATGCAATTTCAACAATACCATTATGAATGACTATATTTGGTTGTTGTTAAGCCTGTTGTAGTGAGCATATGCCTATTTTAATGTTTTTTTGGTTCCAATGGCTATATTTGTTTCCCATGTTATACTCCCTCCACCCGATAATATAAGATATTTATACATCCAATATGTTAGTATATTCTATGTAATTAGATCTTATATAGTGGGACGAAGAGAGTATAGTACTACATCATTGTGCAATTGCAGTTTAGCTTCTAATATTACTTGTTGCTTGTAGGTACATATGTCACTGGTAAAGATCCACACTTAGAACCTTTTTGCGTATGGGGCAATGAGATATTCATGAACTAGCATCATGGGAGGTAAGTAATAAATATTATTGTTAGTATAATGGGTTAAAATGTGGCAATTAAACTATTTATTTAAAGTTTGTCCAAGACAACAGTGATCTGTAGTATATTAACTTAGAATTTTGTAGCCTTTTTACTGCCCATAATGAGTTTTTAGATGACAATGCATGTATCTTTTTTCCTTTGAAGTGGTTCCCAATGTAGTCTACTCAAGCTCACCTCTCAAACTCTGTAATAGTTGGACATGCAAATATACAAATATTTCTACGAGAGTAGAATGACTATAAGAAGTCCTCATGAAGATATTGAAGGATGGGCGGTCAGCCATCGGAAGGGGTTGGACTAGAGTCATGTGTGCATTTGACATGGAGGATGGCACACTACGGGCATTCCATCTCACCATTTATAGAAACCATAATATCTTTTACCTCTTTCCTTATCGTCTTTAATAGAAGTACTCAACCATCATTCATCATTTTTTATTTGGTGCTTATGTAATTCTTTTGTTGACGTAATTCCTAAACATATGTACGTGTGAATCGAATAATGCATTGGTTGTTGAACCTGTCTATGTATATGATGGATATATAAAAAGGCTTTACGTAATCCCAAAAGATAGAGTCGAAGGCTTTGCGGAAGTCAACTTTGAGCACCATGGTAGATGCTTTCGTGATATGGCAGGCACTAAGCAGGTCGGCAACACATATACAATTTTGGTCAACATGAAAGAATAGGCGGATAAGAAGTTTAATTTAGTTGATAATTATTTTGGCGAGAGCCTTGGGTTGCAGTTTTGCACAGATATGGGCCCGAAGCCATCAGGAGTTATGGCCATGCCTTTTTTGGGATCAGGATCATAAGGGCCGTGTTGATGTGTTCCATGTCGACACGAAGGTGGGCGAAGTTGTCAAAAAGGGAGGATTAGGTGTTTCACGTTCTGCCAAAAAAATTCGTAGAATCTCGAGCCAAGACCATCTGGACCAGGGATGACATTCATGTTCATTTGAAAGAAGGCATCTTGAATTTCCTCGATACAAATGAGAGATTCTAAGTGACATAACTGTGTGAGGGGCATAGGGTAAAGATTGTTAAGGGAGAAAAGACAAGTTGGACCGTTGGGAGAACTTAGCAGGTGATATGTCTCCAACGTATCTATAATTTTTTATCGTACCATGCTATTATATTATCAACTTTGGATGTTTTATATGCATGAATATGTTATTTTATATTATTTTTGGGACTAACCTATTGACCTAGAGCCAAGTGCCAGTTTCTATTTTTTTCCTTGTTTTTGACCCTTTTCAGATAGGAATATGAAACGGAGCCCAAACGGAATACAACTTTCGACGTGATTTTTTATGGAAAATATCAAAAATACCAGAAGAAAAATATATCGGAGAGGAGTCCCGAGGAAGCCACGAGCCTGGGAGGCGCGCCTGGGGGGCTCGTGACTCCCTCGTGGGTCCCCCTAACTTGTTCTTGATGCCATGTGGTCTTATAAATAAAGAAACCTCCACAAATAAACCTAGATCGGGAGTTCCCCCGCCGCAAGCCTCTGTAGCCATCAAAAACCAATCGGGAGCCTGTTCTGGCGCCCTTTCGGAGGGGGAACCATCTCTGGTGGCCATCTTCATCATCCCGGCGATCTCCATGACGAGGAGGGAGTAGTTCACTCTCGGGGCTGAGGGTATATACCAGTAGTTATGTGTTTGATCTCTCTATCTCTCTCTCTCGTGTTCTTGAGATGTCATGATCTCGATGTACCGCGGGCTTTGCTACTATAGTTGGATCTTATGATGTTCTTCCCCCTCTCCCTTCTTTTAATGAATTGAGTTTCCCCTTTAAAGTTGTCTTATAGGATTGAGTCTTTAAGAACTTGGGATATTCATGTGAGTACTTCATGTATGTTTTGGTGATCAACTTGTGGGTTTTGTGACATCGGGAACCTATGCATATGGGTTGGCACACGTTTTGACTCTCCGGTAGAAACTTTGGGGCACTCTTTGAAGTTCTTTGTGTTGATTGAATAGATGATTCTGAAATTGTGTGATGCATATTGTATAATCATGCCCACGGATACTTGAGGTGAAAATGGAGTATCTAGGTAACATTAGGGTCTTGGTTGATGTGTGCCTTAAGGTGTTATTCTAGTACGAACTCTAGGATAGGTTGAACGGAAAGAATAGCTTCGTGTTATTTTACTACAGACTCTTGAATAGATCGATCAGAAAGAATAACTTTGTGGTGGTTTCGTACCCAACAATAATCTCTTCGTTTGTTCCCCGCTATTAGTGACTTTGGAGTGACTCTTTGTTGCACGTTGAGGGGCTGTTATATGATCCAATTATGTTATCATTGTTGAGAGAACTTCTACTAGTGAAAGTATGAACCCTAGGCCTTGTTTCCACGCATTGCAATACTGTTCGTGCTTGCTTTTATTATTATTTACCTTGCTGTTTTATATTTTCAGATTACAAAAACCTATATCTACGATCCATATTGCACTTGTATCACCATCGCTTCGCCGAACTAGTGCACCTATACAATTTACCATTGTATTGGGTGTGTTGGGGACACAAGAGACTCTTTGTTATTTGGTTGCAGGGTTTCTTGAGAGAGACCATCTTCATCCTACGCCTCCCACGGATTAATAAACCTTAGATCACCCACTTGAGGGAAAATTGCTACTGTCCTACAAACCTCTGCACTTGGAGGCCCAACAACGTCTACAAGGAGAAGGTTGCGTAGTAGACATCAGCAGGTTTTGAAACAAATTGTGAAGGATAGCGGTCTTGTGCTCGTGTGAAGAGATATCAATACCATTATCCTGGATGGCAATGTTATTTTTTCAGAACTATTGGGAAGCAGAAACAAGGGAGAACTTTGAGTTTTCTTCGATGTTGACTATGTCAATCTAAGGGAGGTTTCGGTGTGAGAAAGTAGGCATTTCTCTTCAAGGCGGTCAATCGTGTCGATGACTAGCTTGCAGTCAATCTCTCGTTCGTGAATGGATCCAAGGGTCTTGGACCATATTTTGAGGTTAATTCTCGTGCATTTGAGAGTGATGGCGAGGGCTACACTACTAGGATAAATCCTAGTAGTAGTGTTTGTTTTACCCATACCAGTAGCGTTGGTGGCAACGCTACTGCTAAGGCGCTACAGCTAAGTTTTAGCAGTAGTGCTGGAAAACTAGCACTACTGCTAAGTAAGGTAGCAGTAGCGCTGGAATACAGCAAGCACTGCTGGTAAGCGAGCACTACTGCTAATATACCAGCTCTACTGCTAATATTCCTGATTTTAAGAATTTAATCCTCGTCTACGTATTTGTGCCCCCTCTATGTATTTTTGCATGCTCTATACAGTAGTTTCACCATATCATAATAAACATACATTATTCTCATCATATCATACACATAAATTAGTCTCGTCATTTATACAATCACCATTGTCCAACACAAATATCATCACATCTCGAAAATAGTGACACACATGTCATGGCTCACCCACAAGTTTCATCATCTCTATCTAAACCATGATGTAGAAGAGAAGGGCGATGAGGATGAACAAGAGTGCGACTATGTAGTACTTCTTGACGCACTGGTTTCGCTCCCTCTCTTGCCGTAGCATCCACCTCAAGTAACTCTTTTCCGCTTCGGCTGTTGTGTCGAACCCTCTGTGTCTAGCACCCGGGTACCTGTCCACCTAAGCCTAAGTGTTTGGCTAGTGGTCGTACACTCCTGGAACCCTCCCAATGAATACAACGTAGCAGTCCTTCGCCATCTCCGATCGTACACTCCTGGAACCCTACCTCGTAAGTTGATGAACTCAATGATAATATGCTACATAATGTACTTGAGAAACACAAAGAGAAAGAGTTAGCAAAATACAAGCAACATATAGTGAACATAAATAACGAACTTCCTCATACACAAACTAACTACTAGAGCGATATACGCTAGTTCATAGAAACACAGTAGTACTAATTATAAAGAGACATTGTCATCGTCAATCACTACTCCATGTCGGTGCTCCAACCTTCATAGTTAGGGATGAAGGACCCGAACTTCCTGAAAGGATTCAGGTCCACACGCTGAGGGAGTAGCAGTTCTCAGACATTCTCCCGCCTCATTGGCCCATGGAAGAACATCCCTATTTTTTCGACGACCTCCTTCATGATCACTTGGGCAAGTTCACACAGTATGTGATAGAACTCAGCTCGGATTCGATGATCCGGTGTCCTTCCTATGCTTGTGGCCCAGTTTACAATCTTAGCATCGCTGGAAGCAGCTGGCATGTGAAGGCGTCGTTTATCCCTTGTGTACTCGATCATCTGATGCATGAGGTAGATTCCGTCACCCTTACTATCGTTTGGTTGCTGGATGCAGCAGAAGTTGGTATTATGGCCGAAAGCCGATGCTTTATTCCTGTACTTTTCACCTTGATATATCCACCAGTAAGGTTGAAGGTTAAAATGGCACTATCGAGAACACTCTTTATGTGCGTGTAATCCTTTTTCCTGATGTTCTTCGCTGAATCCAAGTATAGAGCATGGTAGTATTGTGGGTACAGACATATGAGGACGGCGCCCCCTCCCCCTGCAGCGTAAAATAAGTACACCTCAAATTAGCCCCCATGCTTGCAAAGGAGTGATCAAAACTTATGAAAGGATATCCGCGGATGACTTACGTGGGATGATAAGGCAGGAGAATCATTTCCTTGTAGCGATCATGAACTCGCTGATGTACTTGCTCGCATAGTCATGGTGCTCTTTGCAGACTGCCAATAAGCTCTTGTGCATATAGTACGGGTCCGTGATGCAGATATAGTCTAAGTTCTCGTGCGTGATGATGTAGTTGAGATAGATCGCATACACGCGGATGAACTGAAAATCCAACTTCGTCATGTGGAACATGTCATAGATGTAGTCAAATTGCAGGATGAACGTATGACATCGCACCCGGAACCTAAGCCGTGTAAAGCGGGTATCCTGGTTTTTCCAAGCTTAGAAGTCTTTTCTCTATGGCCATCACATCATCATGAAGTCTCCTTAGATGATTCTTCAATATGTTCTCTAGCACTTTCTAAGGTACGATCGGGTGGAAAGGGACATCGAAACGTTCCACGCCTATGACATGTATTTTGTCTACGTCCCGAGGCCTCAGAGGCGGCTCGCTGCTTGAGGCAGCTCCGACACCTTTAGAGCCTTTCCTATCCAGCATCCTCCTTTGCTTCTTGGCGGGTGGCGGTAGTGAGCCCACCATACCTTCCCTAACAACCACCCCCAGAGTCCTCGATCTAATCATCAGTGGATGACCCCGCGTTGTTCTTGCTGGGTAGAGGCAGCATCTGGAGGTGTCTCTTGTGAGGATCACATGACGAGAGACTTTTTGCAATCAGCCGTAGCACGTTCTGGCTCCGGAAAATCAGGCAGCATCAAGTCATCTCCACGCTCATAGCCCGAGTCGTAGTCCCGAGCATCATCGTAGCCGGTATCGATATACTGGTTAGGGCCATCATCATCCTCCTCCATGACATCATAAGCATTTGCTTCTTTGACGGGGGCGACGTCATCTTGCACTAATTGAGGCTCTCACTCGCCGAGTCATCCGCTATCACCCGCCATGACAGGTGTAGGTAATTGGGTATGTAGCATGGTGTTCATACCTTGTTGAGGAGTTGTCGTTTTGTGCTACCGGGCGCCTCGACACGAAGGTGAGTCTTCGGCCAAGGCAACAACCAGTTCTTGCATGTGAAAATCTGTTTAGGGGTCTTGCTATTTCTTGAGCTTGCATTGGTTTTCCCTTGAAGAGGAAAAGGTGATGCAGCAAAGTACATAAGTATTTCCCTCAGTTTGTTGAGAACCAAGGTATCAATCCAGTAGGAGGAACAAGCGAGGACCCAATCTTAGCACCTACACAAGCAATCAAACACTTGCACCCAACGCTAAAAAGGGGTTGTCAATCCCTTCACGATTATTTGCAAGGATGAGATCTGATAGAGATAGATATAAAATATTGATAGATCTGCAAGTAAAATAAAAGTAATGGAAGCAATATATTTTTGGTATTTTTGGTTTATATATCTGAAAGTATAATATGGAAAATAGACCCGGGGGCCATAGGTTTCACTAGAGGCTTCTCTCATGAAGGAAAATAATACGATGGGTGAACAATTACTGTCGAGCAATTGATAGAAAAGAAAATAATTATGAAGATATCCAAGGCAATGATTATGCATATAGGCATCACGTCTGTGTCAAGTAGACCGAAACGATTCTGCATCTACTACTGTTACTCCACACATCAACCGATTCTTTCCTGCATCTAGAGGATTAAGTTCATGAAGAATAGAGTAACACATTAGGTAAGATGACAAGACGTAGATGGATAAACTCAAGCAACATGATGAAAACCCCATATTTTTATCCTTGATGGCAACAATGCAATACGTGCCTCGCTACCCCTACTTTGACACTGGGTGAGGAGACCGCAAGATTGAACCCAAGACTAAGCACTTCTCCCATTGCAAGAATTACCAATCTAGTTGGCCAAAGCAAACCAATAACTCGAAGATACTTGCGTAGATATGTAATCGTGCATATAAGAATTCAAAGAAGATTTAAATAATATTCATAGATAATCTAAACATAAACCAACAATTCATGGGATCTCAACAAACACACCGCAAAAGAGTATTACATCGGATAGATCTCCATGAAGATCATGAAGAACATGGTATTGAAGAACAAAGAGAGAGAAGAAGCCATATAGCTACTAGATATGGACCCGTAGGTCTATGGTGAACTACTCACGCATCATGGGAGAGGTGATGGAGTTGATGTAGATGCTCTCCGTGATCGATTCCCCCTCCGGCAGATTACCAGAAAAGGCTCCCAGATTGGATCTCATGGGAACACAGGCTCGTGGCGACGGAAGTATTTTTTGGTGTCATTCTGGTATTGGGGAATATTTGGGAATTTATAGGATGAAGATTAGGGTTAGGAGGCCTGCAGGGGGCCCACAAGCCACGGGCGCGGACTCCCCTAGGACGCGCCCTACAGGCTTGTCATCTCCCGGCAGGTCTCCTGTCCCCTTCTCCAAGTCTGGCAGGTTTCTTCTGGTCCACGAAAATCATTTCGGATATTTTATTCCATTGGGACTTCGTTTAATATTCCTTATCTGCAATACTCAAAAACATGGAAAAACAGAAACTAGCACTAGGCTCTAAGTTAATAGATTAGTCCCAAAAATAATATAAAATAGCATATTAATGCATATAGTACATCCAAAACAAATAATATAATAGCATGGGACAATCAAAAATTATAGATACGCTCGAGCCGTATAAAGCATCCCCAAGCTTAATTCCTGCTCGTCCTTGAGTAGGTAAATGATAAAAATAGAACTTTTGATGTGGAATGCTACCTAACATATTTATCCATGTAATATTCTTTATTGAGGCATGAATATTCAGATCCATAAGATTCAAAAAAAATCTAATATTGATATAAAAACAATAATACTTCAAGCATACTAATAAGGCAATTGCGTCCTTTCGAAATAACATGGCCTTAGAAAGTTATCCCTACAAAATCATATGGTTTGGCTATCCTCCATCTTCCCCACACAAAGTATCGAAATCATGCACAACCTCAATGAAAGTCAAACAATTATTTCACACTTTTTATGTTCTCAAACCTTTTCAACTCTCACACAATACATGAGCATGAGCCATGGATATAACACTATAGGTGAAATACAATATGGTGGAGGTTGCAAGAAAAAAAAGGAGAAGATAGTCTCACATCAACTAGGCGTATCAACAGGCTATGGATATGCCCATCAATAGATATCAATATGAGTGAGTAGGGATTGCCATGCAAAAAATGCATTAGAGCTATAAGTGTATGAAAGCTCAAAGAGAAAACTAAGTGGTTGTGCAAAAGATGAAATTTCACTAGTTATATGAAAGTGACAAAATAGGAGACTCTCTATGAAGAACATAGTGCTACTTTAAAGCACAAGTGTGGAAAAGATAGTAGCATTGTCCCTTCTCACTTTAGCTCAGTTTTTCGTCTTTTTTCTTTCCTCTTTTTCTTTTTTTGGTGGGCATCTTTGGCCTCTTTTATTTATTTTTTATGGGCTTTGCTGGCCTCTTTTATTTTTTGTAAAGTCCGGAGACTCATCCAAACTTGTGAGGGAATCATAGCTTCCATCATCCTTTTCTCACACGGGACGATGCTCTCATAATGCAAATCATCACATTTTTATTTACTTACAACTCAAAGGTTACAACTCCATATCTAGAACAAAATATGACTCTATAAGCAATATGGAAGTGATGGCGCGTGTCATAAAAAAATGAGACGGTGGTGTTGCATGGCAATATATCTCAGAATGGCTATAAAAATGCCATAATAGGTAGATATGGTGGTTGTTTTGAAGAAACTATATGGTAGTTGTTTTCAGGAAGGTGGGTTTAATGTACCGGGGAAAGTTGCGTCGTACTAGAGAGGCTACAAAGGTGGAAGGGTGAGAGTGCATATAATTTATGAACTCAACATTAGTCATAAAGAACTCACATACTTATTGCAAAAGCCTATTAGTTATCAAAGAAAAGTATTAGAAGCATGCTCCTAGGGGAAGGTTGGTAGGAGTTAACCATCGCGACATCCCGACCTCCACACAAAGGTTGACAATCATTAAACAAATCATGCTCCGACTTCATCACATAACGGTTCACCATACGTGCATGCTACGGGAATCACAAGCTTTAACACAAGTATTTCTTCCAATTTACAATTACTTACTAGCATGACTCTCATATTACCATCTTCATATCTCAAAACTATATGCAAGGAATCAAACTTCGCATCATATTCAATGCACTTAATATGGAAGTTTTTATTATATCCCTCTTGGATTCCCATTATATTAGGACTAAGTTCATAACCTAAACCAATTACCATGCTATTTAAAAGACTCTCAAAATTATATAAGTGAGGTACGAGAGTTTCATAATTTCTATACAATAAAACACCACCGTGCTCTAAAATATGTAAGTGAGGCAGTAGAGCAACACTGCCTAGCTCAAAAGATATAAGTGAAGAACATAAAGTATTCTAATAAATTCACGATTCAGTGTGTATCTCTCAAAAGATGTGTGCAGCAAGGATGATTGTGGCAAACTAAAAAGTAAAGACTCATAACATACAAGACGCTCCAAGCAAAACATATATCATGTGGTGAATAAATATATATAACCTCAAGTAAATTTACCGATGCATTGAAGACGCAAGAGGGGATGCCTTCCGGGGTGTCCCCAAGCTTAGGCTCTTTGGTATCCTTGAATATGGCTTGCGGTGCCTTGGGCATACCCAAGCTTAGGCTCTTGCCACTCCTTATTCCATGGTCCATCAAATCTTTACCCAAAACTTGAAAACTTCACAACACAAGACTCAATAGAAAACTCATGAGATCCGTTAGTATAAGAAAAATAAATCACCACTTTAGGTACTATGGTGAACTTATTATTTATTTATATTGGTGTAATATTTAGTGTATTCCAACTTCTACATGGTTCATACCCCCTGACGGGGATATAGCCCTAGGGTAGGGTCATAGGTCTGACCAATACGTCCTACCCAAGGGCACGTCATTATTAGTTTAAGGGTTACAAGGGAAATTCCTATTGGATCGTGACAACATGTAATCCACTCGGTACGGATCCACTCACACAAGTACATTCCATCCACTCGGATGACAGTCAACCACTCGGCCGTATGACTCACTCGGTCATGCAAATACCAACAGTCGGCAAGACATCTGTAGTGGGCTGACATTACGACATCAATGCCCCATCTTGTAACATAAGAGGTGAGGAGGTGGCGCACTCTATATAAGCCACCCCCCTCCACATAGCTAGGGACATCTTCTTCTTCTCCTCTTTCAGACTCATTCTTTCCCTGGAGCTCTGGCTCTCTCTCTACACCATGTAACTCATGTCCATGACAGATAAAACAAAGCGTCTCCACAGCACGAGACGTAGGGTTGTTATCTCCACTGTGAGAGGCCCAAACTCACTAAAACCACCGTGTTACCCATGTGCATCTTGATAGATCATGCTCCGTTATCCTACCCCCTTTCTATTATCGGAATCGTTACCACGACATTTGGCGCCCACCTTGGGGCATGGCGTCTATCAAGCCATGATGCATATGGTTATTTCTTCAGCCATCGGCGGCAGATCGATTCCTGCTGGTGCTCTCTATTCAGTTTCATCTTCATGATTTAACACCTTTGTTTTGTACTGTTCATCTCCAAGATAAACGAAGCATCAGGGAAACAAACATCCATTCATTCACGTAGTGTCAGCCCTCATCGACACCGGGAGTCGAGACCCATCGAAGCGCCTTCCGCCACCTAGCACAGCACACCACCACCATCACATGGCGCCCTGGGCCATTGCCATCCACGGCGGCGCGGGCGTGGACCCGAACCTACCGGAGCACAGGCAGGAGGAGGCCAAGCGGGTGCTTGCCCGCTGCCTGCAGGTCGGCGTCGGCCTGCTGCGCGCCGGCGCCACCGCGCTGGACGTGGTGGAGGCCGTGGTGTGGGAGCTAGAGACGGACCCCCGCTTCAACTCGGGCCGCGGCTCCGCGCTCACCCGCGCCGGCACCGTCAATATGGAGGCCAGCATCATGGACGGCTGCGGCCGCCGCTACGGTGTCGTCTCCACCGTCCGCAACCCCGTCTCCCTCGCCCGCCGCGTCAGGGACAAGTCCCTGCACTCCTACCTCGCTTTCCACGGCGCCGAGGATTTCACGCGCCAGCAGGTAGCCACCTCCTCGAGCCATAACTGCGTGCAGGAAATAAGGAAATCGGAGGACGGCTCCCACCAGTGGGAAACTCCGCCGACCCCGCTTTGTCGTGGTATAATCGCCTCGTTAAGTGCCATCAATTAAACATTTTTTGCATTAGTTAACTATGCATGCATGCATAACCGCCCGTCATCATGGGTATGCCTTAATTATCCGTAATCATGCATAACCAGGTTATGTGTGGTCCGTAATCCCCAAAATAGAATCGAACAGAAAAACAAATATTTGTAGCTATGCTTCCTACTAACTTACATGACACCGCTTTGTCGAGATGAATTTTGCATACAGATGACCAACATGCAGTGAGTCGGTCGTCCTACATGCTGTCGCTCGGTCGGACGCGTCGTCATCACTCGGCCACTCTACGCACCATCGCTCAGTCGGACACGCGTCGTCAGCACTCAACCGCCCCGTGCACCGTCACTCAGTCGAACGCGTGGTCATCACTCTGCGGCCCTACATATTGTCGCTCGGACGGACGCTCGTCGTCACTCGGCCGCTCTGCGTACCGTCGCTTAGTCGGACACGCATCGTCCGCACTCGGCCGCCCCACGCGTCGTCACTCCGTCGGACGCGTCGTCATCACTCGGCCGCCCTGCATGCTGTCACTCAGTCGGACGCGTCGTCAGCGCTCGACCGCCCTGCGCGCCGTCCCTTACTCGGATCCGTCGTCAGCACTCGGTAGCTTCACACATCGTCGGTCAGCAAGACAAGCCATCCTCAGTCGGCTAGAGACTCCTTCGTCACTCGACAGCTCCGCGTGCCGCCACTCGATTGGGCGCTCCTTCGTCACTCGACAGCTTCGCGTGTCGTCACTCGACTGGAGGCTCCTTCGTCACCTGGTTGCTTTGCGCGTTGTCACTCGACCGCCCCGCGTGTCGCCACTCAGCTAGACGTGTCTTCATCGCTTGACCGCCCAACACGTCACCACTCAGCCGGACGTGTCTACTTCGCTCGACCGCCCCGCGCGTCGTCAGACAGCTAAGTCATTTTTTCACAAACTGCATTCTATTAAATAATCGTTTCTACATTACCGATTGTCGAGGAAGTTGCACATGACGTTCACTCGGTGGCCACGCCACTGAGTGTACCTCTGCACTCGGTTGTTTATTTTATGTGGGAACACTTCACTTCCGCTTCGTTTTGGTCCAGTACTCAAAGAGTTCAGTCGAATCCTTCACTTGCATAAGTACAGTCGGATCCTGCACAAGTACAACCACCTGGCACACCCAGTGGGTGTCTATCGGTGTTATTTACACAAACTATTTCAGAAAATATCATATTACTTTGATAATTTTTTGTGCTGGCTTGTGCTATTTCTCATACACAGGTTACTCGACGCATCCGTGCGCCATCCTCGTCGCTGCTCAGGCTCACTCGCCGCAACGATCATTCATGCGTTTTCACGTGTTCGGAAGCCCCTTCAATGACGTAGTGGACACGGCCGCCCTGCGGGCCGTCAATGGGTCGGACGCCTCCTCGACATACACCACTTGGCCGCCCCGCGCGTTGCCACTCAGCCAGAATCGTCTACCTCACTCGGATGCCATGCGCATCTCCACTCCGTGTGGCACGTCTTCATCATTCGGCTGCCCCATGCGCCCCCGCTCAGCTTAGCTGTGATTCTGTATCGCCTAAGTTAAAATCAACTCTGAGTGCGGACATGCTCCACACTCGGGGGCTTAGCTGCGATTCTGTATCGCCTAAGTTAAAAACAACTCCGAGTGTGGACATGCTCCACACTCGGGGACTTAGCTGCGACTCCTTATCGCCTAAGTTAAAAAGAACTCCGAGTGTGGACATGCTCCACACTCGGGGGCTTAGCTGCGACTCCGTATCGCCTAAGTTAAAAATAACTCCGAGTGCGGACATGCTCCACACTCGGGGACTTAGCTGCGACTCTGTATCGCCTAAGTTAAAAACAACTCCGAGTGCGGACATGCTCCACACTCGGGGACTTAGCTGCGATTCCGTATCGCCTAAGTTAAAAACAACTTCGAGTGCGGACATGCTCCACACTCGGGGGCTTAGCTGCGACTCCGTATTGCCTAAGTTAAAAACAACTCCGAGTGCGGACATGCTCCACACTCGGGGACTTAGCTGCGACTCCGTATCGCCTAAGTTAAAACAACTCCGAGTGCGGACATGCTCCACACTTGAGGACGTAGTTGCGACTCCGTATCGCCTAAGTTAAGAACAACTCTGAGTGTGGACATGCTCCGCACTCGGAGGCTTAGTTGCGACTCTGTATCGCCTAAGTTAAAAACAACTCCGAGTGCGGACATGCTCCACACTCGGGGACTTAGTTGCGACTCCGTATCGCCTAAGTTAAAAACAACTCCGAGTGCGGACATGCTCCACACTCGAGGGCTTAGCTGCGACTCTGTATCGCCTAAGTTAAAAACAACTCCGAGTGGGGACATGCTCCACACTCGGGGACTTAGCTGCGACTCCGTATCGCCTAAGTTAAAAACAACTCCGAGTGCGGACATGCTCCACACTCGGGGACTTAGCTGCGACTCCGTATCGCCTAAGTTAAAAACAACTCCGAGTGCAGACATGCTCCACACTCGGGGGCTTAGCTGCGACTCTGTATCGCCTAAGTTAAAAACAACTCCGAGTGCGGACATACTCCACACTCGGGGACTTAGCTGCGACTCCGTATCGCCTAAGTTAAAAACAACTCCGAGTGCGGACATGCTCCACACTAGGGGGCTTAGCTGCGACTCTGTATCGCCTAAGTTAAAAACAACTCCGAGTGCGGACATGATTCACACTCGCGACTTAGCTGCGACTCTCTATCGCCTAAGTTATAAACAACTCCGAGTGCGGACATGCTCCACACTCGGGGGCTTAGCTGCGACTCCGTATCGCCTAAGTTAAAAACAACTCCGAGTGCGGACATGCTCCACACTCGGGGGCTTAGCTGCGACTCCGTATCGCCTAAGTTAAGAACAACTCTGAGTGCGGACATGCTCCACACTCGGAGGCTTAGCTGCGACTCTGTATCGCCTAAGTTAAAAACAACTCCGAGTGCGGACATGCTCCACACTCGGGGACTTAGCTGCGACTCCGTATCGCCTAAGTTAAAAACAACTCCGAGTGCGGACATGCTCCACACTTGAGGACTTAGTTGCGACTCCGTATCGCCTAAGTTAAGAACAACACTGAGTGCGGACATGCTCCGCACTCGGAGGCTTAGCTGCGACTCTGTATCGCCTAAGTTAAAACAACTTCGAGTACGGACACGCTCCACACTTGGGGGCTTAGCTGCGGCTCCATATCGCCTAAGTTAAAAACTACTCCGAGTACAGACATGCTCCACACTCGGGAACTTAGCTGCGACCCCGTATCCCCTAAGTTAAAAACAACTCTTAGAGACTTGACTTTGATCTAGAAATCATATAATGCAGATACAACAAACATTCAACATGACAAGCATTGGATGACTTAAACCCTCTGCCGGACTCATCTAGTCCGACAGAGGCTCGGGGACTACACCCAGTGGGTGCACTTAGCGTGCCCCCACTAGAAGAGAAAAACAAAAAAGAAACATTCTGCTTGGTCAGGTCCACCAACAACATCCAAGTTCAACAGATTAAACAGATTCCAACCGACTACCAGCAGTCAGACAGAGTCTCAAGATCCTGTTGGTCACTCGGATCTACTTCAATTCTTAAGTTCACTCGGACGTACTACTCAGCGGAATCGATCAGGGCGAATGATGAAGACTTCAATCAACGCATAATTTTGCAAGGCCCTAAAGCACGTTCAAGTTCGGTCTGCTGCTACAAGATTTACATCGAGACCTTCACCACTCGGACCCTGATCCATTTGGGGGCTAATGACGGGGATATAGCCCTAGGGTAGGATCGTAGGTCTGACCAATACATCCTACACAAGGGCACCTCATTATTAGTTTAAGGGTTACAAGGGAAATTCCTACTGGATCGTGACAACATCTAATCCACTCGGTACGGATCCACTCAGACAAGTACATTCCATCCACTCGGATGGCAGTCAACCACTCGGCCGTATGACTCACTCGGTCATGCAAATACCAACAGTCAGCAAGACATCTGTAGTGGGCTGACATTATGGCATCAATGCCCCATCTTGTAACAGAAGAGGTGTGGAGGTGGCGCACTCTATATAAGCCACCCCCTCCACATAGCTAGGGACATCTTCTTCTTCTCCTCTTTCGGGCTCATTCTTTCCCTAGAGCTCTAGCTCTCTCTCTACACAATGTAACTCATGTCCATGACAGATAAAACAAAGCCTCTCTGGAGCACGAGACGTAGGGTTGTTATCTCCACTGTGACAGGCCCGAACTCGCTAAAACCACCGTGTCACCCATGTGCATCTTGATAGATCATGCTCCGTTATCCTACCCCCTTTCTATTGTCGGAATCGTTACCATGACACCCCCCCGATACAACCCATGGATTCATCAAAATATGCAAACAACATGAAGAAAACAGAATTTGGCAAAAAGAGAATAGTCTGTAGAAATATATAAACTTTGAATACTTATGTAACTCCAAGAATTCTGAACAATTAGGAGCATCAGAGAAAATTGTATATAAATCTTGTGTAAAAATTTCAGATCAAAATCACGTTCGACTGAATTTACAAAATTCCTGGACTAAGAGCAAAAGTTTCTGTTTTTTTGGCAAAATCAACTTGCAAACGCCGTAGACCATCCCAAAGGTCTTACTTGGCTCAAACACTAATTAAAACACCAAAACACAATTAATACAGATGTACTAATGTGTAATGCACTCAAAAATAGAAAGGAAAAAAGGAAAAATAAATTTATTCATTATGTTGCCTCCCAACAAGCACTATCGTTTTACGCCCCTAGCTAGGCATAATGATTTCAATGATGCTCACGTAAAAAGTAGTAATTGAAATATGCAACAAAGTATCATGAATCTCATGACAAGCATATTTAAGTCTAACCCATTTCCTATGCATAGGGATTTTGTGAGCAAACAATTTATGGGAACACGAATCAACTAGCATAGGAAGGAAAAACAAGCATAACTTCAAAACTTTGAACACATTGAGAGGAAACTTGATATTATTGCAATTACTATAAGCATATGTTCCTCCCTCATAACAAATTTCAGTAGCATCATGAAGGAATTCAACAATATAACTATCACATAAATCATTCTTTTCATGATGCACAAGAATGCAATCATCAAATGAATTTGCTCATCAAAACTTGGGGAACAAAAAATATCATCTTCATGAAACATAGCATCCCCAAGCTCGTAGCTTTGCATACCATTAGCATAATTGACATTAATAGAATTGATAGTTACATCGTTGCAATCATACTTTTCAATCAAAGAGATATCATAAATTTCTTCTTTCAACACTTCATCGAAATTTTCATGATTTTCAAGCAAAACTTCATAGAAATAATCAAATGCACTCAACTCACTAGCAATTGGTTCATCATAATTTGGACTTTTGAAAAGATTAGCAAGTGGATGAGGATCTATATCAATAGATTTTTAACAAGTGAAGATGCAATAAAATAGAAGGCACATGGCAACACAAGCAAATGAAAAGCCGAACATAAGAAGGGTGAATAAAAAGACAAATCTTTTTGGTATTTTCTAAAAATCATTTTAGAAGTGGGGGAGAGGAAAACGAGAGGCAAAAGGCATATAATGTAAATGCAAGAGGTGAGTTTGTGATGGGTACTTGGTAGGCTTGATCTTGCTATGTATCCTCCCCGGCATCGGCGCCAGAAATCCTGCTTGCTACTTCTTTAGCTTGCGTTGGTTTTCCCTTGAAGGGGAAAGGGTGATGCAGCAAAGTAGATATGTATTTCCCTCAATTTGTTGAGAACCAAGGTATCAATCCAGTAGGTGGAACAAGCAAGGCCCCAATCTGAGCACCTACACAAACACTCAAACACTTGCACCCAACACTAAAAAGGGGTTGTCAATCCCTTCACGGTTATTTGCAAGGATGAGATCTGATAGATATAGATATAAAATATTGCGAGAACTAAAAGTAAATAAAGGGCAGCAATATATTTTTGGTATTTTTGGTTTATAGATCTGAAAGTATAATATGGAAAATAGATCGATGTGCCATAGGTTTCACTAGAGGCTTCTCTCATGAAGGAAAATAATACGATGGGAGAACAAATTACTGTCAAGCAATTGATAGAAAAGCGAATAATTATGAAGATATCCAAGACAATGATTATTCATATAGGCATCACGTCTGTGTCAAGTAGACTTAAACGATTCTGCATCGACTACTATTACTCCACACATCGACCATCTCCTACTAGCATCTAGAGTATTAAGTTCACGAAGAATAGAGTAACTCATTAGGTAAGGTGAGATGATGTAGAGGGATAAACTCAAGCAATATGATGAAAACCCCATATTTTTATCCTCGATGGCAACAATGAAATACGTGCCTCGCTACCCCTACTTTTTCACTAGGTGAGGACACCGCAAGATTGAACCCAAAACTAAGCACTTCTCCCATTGCAAGAATTATCAATCTAGTTGGCCAAACCAAACCAGTAACTCGAAGAGACTTGCTTAGATATGAAATCAGGCATATAAGAATTCAAAGAATATTCAAATAATATTCATAGATAATCTGAACATAAACCCGCAATTCATTGGATCTCGACAAACACACCGCAAAAGACTATTACATCGGATACATCTCCATGAAGATCATAAAGATCGTGGTGTTGAAGAACAAAGAGAAAGAAGAAGCCATCAAGCTACTAGTTATGGACTCGTAGGTCTGCGGTGAACTACTCACACATCATTGGAGATGCAATGGAGTTGATATAGATGCTCTCCGTGATCGATTCCCCCTCCGACAGATTACCGAAAAAGGCTCCTAGATTGGATCTCACGGGAATAGAGGCTCCCGGCGGCGAAAAAATATGTTTTGGTGTCAATCTCGTATTGGGGGAATATTTGTGAATTTATAGAATGAAGATTAGGGTTAGGAGGCATGTAGGGGGCTACAAGCCAAGGGGGTGCAACCCCCTAGGGCACGCCCTGCAGGCTTGTCGTCTTGCGACACGTCTTCTGCCGCCTTCTCCAAGTCACGCGGGTTTCTTCTAGTCCACGAAAAATCATTTCGGAGATTTTGTTCCGTTTGGACTCCGTTTAATATTCCTTATCTGCAATAATCAAAAACATGGAAAAAACTGAAACTGTGACTAGGCTCTAGGTTAATAGGTTAGTCCCGAAAATAATATGAAATAACATATTAATGCATATAAAACATCCAAAACAGATAATATATTAGCATGTAACAATCAAAAATTGTAGATACATTGGAGACGTATGAAGTCTCATCGTCATCGACTAGTACCGTAACAGGCAAATCCTCGAAGCCCACTTTGACACTGGCCACAAAAACTTTGAAGATGCCACAGGGCATGTGTCGGTTGTGGAGCATGCGGTCTTTCACCTTCATGATCGTTGCCTTTCCCACGTCCACCTTGTGGTCATTGATATCATACAGTAGGGCGCACGGGGTTTCATTGTCCTGCGAAGACATGACTACGACATCATACATCCGAAAGGCAACTGAAACTTAAGACTATAGATATGCTGGTGAAGAGTGTACTACCCGTAATTACTGTGATGGCGTCGGGGTCAGCCAAAGATGAAGCCCCGACGAGAATGCCAGAGACAGAGGACGGGCTGCTATGAACCGGAGCGATACCAGGTACGGGAGAATATGTGGTTGCGTGAGCAGGTGCTGGTGGTGCGATGCTCGCTGAATTGCTCTCGACAAAGCCGAGAAGCAGAAAGTCCTCTGGCCCTTTTTGTGGATTCTTCTTCGACCAATCCCAAACAGTCGGAACCAAGGTGCCCAAGGAAGCTGCCACAACTGCATTGACCCTTTTTTGAATACCTTGACCAACTCTTCTTTGGTCTCAGCTTGCCTCTCGTGGTAGCACTTCTTCCACGAGGCACCATCTCCGACGATGTGCACACATCCATACGACGGAGGTTTGTACATTGAGACATTTTCAGTATGTTCATGGCCCGGTTGAACGTCGCTTTCGGCTGCCTTTTGGTGCTGCTCTTTCTGCAAAAGGAACGTGGATGGTTTACAAATGTTAAAAAACTTGTTGTCGAATTGATTGGAAGCTAATATAAGGTGGTAATACAACAATTACCAGTAGTCTCATGAACTCCCTCATGTTCGGGTCCGTGTAAAAGATCTTATTGATGGGGTCCCACTTGTACTAGGCCTTGATCCATTCATGCTCCTGTGGGTCGGTGAACTGCGCCAAGGGGTCATGGATTCTGCGACTTTCACGTTTGGCATCCTCTGTGGCACATAGGTGCTTCTTCCCCTCGTAACCATGGCTTTCGAGGCGGTCTTGGGGTGGTGTCGGTGCCGGTGCCACTGTCGGTGTCGGGGTTGGTCTCACTGCCACCCTGCATCCGCAGCTGGTGTTCGTCCACGTAATCAAAAAAAGATTTGCTTCCTCAAAATGGTCTTCTTCAAGGCGACCAGAACCCCCGGCTTCGTTGTGGCTAGACATATTTCCTACGAGTATTTAAGTATGTTAGTTTAATTCTAGCCTAATAACATGAATGATATAATGGGGCCTATATTTGGTCAGAATGTTGATTCATTCCCCTTTCTGGCAATTCCCGGGCACTCGATATGTCCTAGTTTCTAGCACATGTCATGCCGAAATTCACGGAAATTTTCGGCTTGACCTTTGCTAAAAAGTGGACATATGGAGCACCTGAAATTTGCCAGAATGGAAATGAATCAACATTCCGGCAAAACATAGGCCACTCGGACATTCCGGCAAAACTTAACACAAACTTAGCAAGCAAAAGTGAGAATTAACACAAACTTTGCAAGCACAAATTACTTTTATTGCATTTGATAATCAATATATTCAAGTGTGAACCATATGATTTTTCCTTATTTCTAGTTAGCCCATCAAAATATCTTCAACAAACATATCTTGAATTTCTTATTAACATGTATCTCAAGATGACATCTTGAACCATAAACACCACTGGAACTATAGCTCCTAATTATTAGCCCATCATTCCACGTTCACGCGGTTCGTGCTCATTTTATTTTCTTAGTGTAACATAAAAATTCATTAGTGCAACCATCAAAACTGTCCTAAACACCACTGTCCTAAACATCAAAACTTCATTAGTGTAACCATAAACACCACTCGGACCATAAACACCATTCGAACATTAGTGTAACATAAAAAATTCATCAGCTCCAACTATGGAATTAAAACTGTCCATCAAGCGTAAGATAACATGCTACTAAACCAAATTTTCTCCTGCAAACCGATGGTCCTAAAATAAAAATGGTAGAGGACAAAACCATATGCATGAGGCACCAAACAAGGACGAATCCAGATCACCCACAACCCCATTTTTTAGCTACTGCTAGTGAAGCTGATAGGCACCAGCACCACCACCACCATACTGGTGGTGGTGAAGCTGATATAACCCGAGGAGGGGAGGAAGTGGGGGAGGAAGGACGAAGCGGCGGGGGCTTACCGTAGCGGGAGGGGAGGGGATGACAGTGCCTAGAGGAGGGCGGCGGCACGTGAAGGGGGGTGGCGGCGCCTGGATGGGGCGACAATGCATGGAGGGGGTGGCGTGAGGTCGAGGGCGCGCGGGGATGTGTGAGGAGTTGTCCGGGGGGGGGCGGCAGCGACACATGAGTGTGTGAGAGGGTGGAGAGGGGGAGTGGGTGAGAGGGGGTTAGGAAAAAATTTAGTCGGGTTAACTCAACATAGTAGTACCGCTGGATAAGTACTAGCGCTACTGCTAACTTAGCAGTAGCGGTGGTACTAATCAAGTGCTACTGCTAAGTGCTATAGGACATATACGAGTAGCGTTGGATGAGTACGAGCGCTACTGCTAACTTAGCAAGTAGCGCTGGTACAAATCCAGCGCTACTGCTAACTTTTTTTATTATGTTTCTTTCCTTTTTTATTATTTTCCTTTTCTTTTCTGTTTACTTTGCTTTTTCTTTTGTATCGCTATCTCCCTTTTTTATATTTGTTTTTATCCCGACGGCCTCGCATGCACTCGACGAGAACGTATCCCTCCCATATTATGCGAATATTACCGGAACAATGTGTTGTCTCGTACACAAAATACATACATATATATAAATGATTATTTCTCAGCTGCGTCGAAGACGTTTTACATTGAGCTTCTTCCCTTTCTTGTTTGTTGTCTTGATTCTTCTTTTCCGATACCACGGAGTACGATCTTTCTTAGGTAATGTAGTCTTGATTCTTCTTTTCACGTATGCTTCATCCTCATCGTCATCTTCCCTCACCGGGTTGCTGTGTTGGTCGTAATCTTCCTCGTTGGCGACTCCATCCATTCCGACGATGTTCCTTTTGCCTCTCCTCACGACAACACAGCTGGGATTGGTCGGGTCAGTTATGAAGAAGCATTGTGTCACGTGCTTAGCGTGTATCCCTGGCTCAGTTTTGGCGATGCCATTAACGTTCACGGTAGCGCTCTTGCCGTTGGGTATAGACATGGTAGTGAAATACTTGTTTTCTCTTACGACGGCCTTAGCCCACTTGACATGGAACATCATTGCATCGTGCATTCCAGTGTAGTTAAGCTCCCAGATCTCTTCAACCCTTCCATAGAATCTTTTGGTTGTGTCGTTGGAGTTGGTCACACATTCAATCGTCACCCCTGAGTTCTGGTAATCACTGACCATGTCTTTGTCCTCCGTGTAGAACGTGTACCCATTGATATTGTATTCCTCATAGGATGCGAGTTTGGGCGCGGGGCCATGTGCTAAGGCGTGTATGAGAAAGCCGTCCGAACTACCCTCTTCCGGGGGATGAGCACGAACTTTCTCTTTGAACCAACGCAAGAAAGTTGCATAGTGCTCTACAGTAACTTCGTCATCCATCTTGCGCATCCCCTGATCACAGTACTTCTTTGCGATGATGTCTTTGTGAAGTCTCACATAATCATCTACCACATCTAGGTGTTGTAGCACTACTAAGTTAGCCATGTCAAAGTCATCCCATCGATTTGAGTAGTCCACGTGCAATTCCCTCCGGCCATTGTTGTGACCTTCTCCTCCGAGCCTCCCATGGTGCTTCTTGACGGCAAACTAACGAGAGGGTCTCCGCTTCCTATATAATTCTCGCAAAAGGAGATGCACTCTTGGGTTAGATACCCCTGGATGAAGCTATCCTCGGTAAGGGACATGTTACGAATGAATCCTTCGATGACCCCATTCATCCTCTCGAATGACATCATGTTATGGAGGAATGTTGGCCGAAGGTCAATGATGTCGTCCATGATGTGGACACACATATGCAACATGATGTCAAAGAATGCGAGCGGGAAGTAGACCTCAAGCTCACATAGTATGAAAATGATCTCTTCCTATAGCCTTCGGAGCTTCTTCACACTAATGGACTTTCGAGAGATAACGTTGATGAAGTTGCATAGACCAGTAAGCATCTCACGGACGTGCTTGTCCATTATCCCTCTAATGGCAACCGGGAGTATCTTCGTTATTATCACGTGGAAGTCATGAGACTTCATCCCACTGAACCTTTTCTTCTTGGTGTCTAGAAATCTTCTTATCTACCCAGAGTAACCAGAACTGACTTAGATTCCCGTAAGGCACTTGATGAATTGATCGATCTCCTTCGCACTTAAGGTGAAGCAAGAAGGGGCCAACAATTCTCTTCCTTCTTGTTGAATTTTCTTCCCCTTGCCCCGCCGCCATCTCCATCTTCGTTTCCTCCGTCGAATTTTTACTGGGCATGTGGAGATCCATCTTGATCTCCAAATCTTCCAAGTCTTTCCTTGCCTTCGGCCCATCCTTGGTCTTCCCCGGCATGTTCATCAGTGTGCCAAGCAAGCTCTCAAGGACATTCTTCGTGATATGCATTTGATCAAGGAAATGACGCATGTTGTGATTGGGCATGTACTCCAAGTCCCACAAAACAAACTTCGGTTTCCATACCTTCAGCAGCGGCTCCGGCGCCTTTTCCATCTTTCCCGGCGCGGGGCACTTTCCCAGTTATTCAACAGCTCGTTGATTTCGGCGCCACTCCTCTTACATGGAGGTCCTTGATGCTCAACCAAACCGTTGAATAGATCTCCATGTTTTCTCCATGGGTCATCATTTTCGAGCCATCTACGATGCCCCATGTACACGATTTTCCTAGACCCGCCATCTTTCGTTGACGTAAGCTGCTGAGATGTTGTATCTTCCATGCACCTCATGCATCCACAGTATCCATAGCACACCTAGCCTGAGGTGTACTCGTTGTTGGAAATATGCCCTAGAGGCAATAACAAATTAGTTATTATTATATTTCCTTTTTTATGATAATCTTTTATTATCCATGCTAGAATTGTATTGATCGGAAACTCGAATACATGTGTGGATACATAGACAACACACTGTCCCAGTGAGCCTCTAATGGACTAGCTCGTTGATCAAAGATGGTCAAGGTTTCCTGGCCATAGACATGAGAAGTCGTTTGATAACGGGATCACATCATTAGGAGAATGATGTGATGGACAAGACCCAAACTATGAAACATAGCATATGATCGTGTTATTTATTTCTATTGTTTTCTGAATGTCAAGTATTTGTTCGTATGACCATGAGATCATGCAACTCACGGACACCGAGGAATGCCTTCTATGTATCAAATGTCACAATGTAACTGGGTGACTATAAAGGTGCTCTACATGTATCTTCGAGGGTGTCTGTTAGGTTGGCGTGAAACAAGACTCGGATTTGTCACTCTGTGTGAAGGAGAGGTATCTCAAGGCCCACTTGGTAATACAACATCACAATGAGCTTGCAAGCAATGTTACTAAGGATTTAGTCACGCGATCTTGTATTACGGAACGAGTAAAGAGACTTGCCGATAACGAGATTGAACTAGGTATAGAGATACCGATGATCGAATCTCAGGCAAGTAACAAACCGATGGACAAAGGCAATAGTATACGGGATTAATTGAATCCTTGACATAGAGATTCAACCAATAAAGATCTTCATAGAATATGTAGGAGACAATATGGGAATCCAGGTCTCGCTACTCGTTATTGTCCGAAGAGTGTCTCGGTCATGGCTGCATAGTTCTCAAACCCGCACGGTGATACGTCCATTTTGCATCATGTTTTCATGTTGATATTTATCGCTTCTTCGGCTTTTATTTCACTTCACGGTACAATTCTTATGCCTTTTCTCTCTTATTTTGCAAGGTTTACATGAAGAGGGAGAATGCCGGCAGCTGGAATTCTGGCATGAAAGTGGAGCAAGTTTGAGATACCTATTCTGCGCAACTCCAAACGTCGTAAAAATCAACGAGGATTTTTTTGTTGGAATTATGCCCTAGAGGCAATAATAAATATAGTTATTATTATAATTCCTGTATCAAGATAATCGTTTATTATCCATGCTATAATTGTATTGAATGAAGACTCATTTACATGTGTGATACATAGACAAAACACTGTCCCTAGCAAGCCTCTAGTTGGCTAGCCAGTTGATCAAAGATAGTCAGTGTCTTCTGATTATGAAGAAGGTGTTGTTGCTTGATAACTGGATCACGTCATTAGGAGAATCACGTGATGGACTAGACGCAAACTAAATAGACATAGCATGTTGATCGTGTCATTTTGTTGCTACTGTTTTCTGCGTGTCAAGTATTTATTCCTATGACCATGAGATCATATAACTCACTGACACCGGAGGAATGCTTTGTGTGTATCAAACGTCGCAACGTAACTGGGTGACTATAAAGATGCTCTACAGGTATCTCCGAAGGTGTTAGTTGAGTTAGTATGGATCAAGATTGGGATTTGTCACTCCGTGTGACGGAGAGGTATCTCGGGGCCCACTCGGTAATACAACATCACACACAAGCCTTGCAAGCAATGCAACTTAGTGTAAGTTGCGGGATCTTGTATTACGGAACGAGTAAAGAGACTTGCTGGTAAACGAGATTGAAATAGGTATACGGATACTCACGATCGAATCTCGGGCAAGTAACATACCGAAGGACAAAGGGAATGACATACGGGATTATATGAATCCTTGGCACTGAGGTTCAAACGATAAGATCTTCGTAGAATATGTAGGATCCAATATGGGCATCCAGGTCCCGCTATTGGATATTGACTGAGGAGTCTCTCGGGTCATGTCTACATAGTTCTCGAACCCGCAGGGTCTGCACACTTAAGGTTCGACGTTGTTTTATGCGTATTTGAGTTATATGGTTGGTTACCGAATGTTGTTCGGAGTCCCGGATGAGATCACGGACCTCACGAGGGTTTCCGGAATAGTCCGGAAACGAAGATTGATATATAGGATGACCTCATTTGATTACCGGAAGGTTTTCGGAGTTACCAGGAATGTACCGGGAATGACGAATGGGTTCCGGGAGTTCACCGGGGGGGCAACCCACCCCGGGGAAGCCCATAGGCCATAAGGGTGGTGCACCAGCCCTTAGTGGGCTGGTGGGACAGCCCAAAAGGGCCCTATGCGCCATAGAGATAAAAATCAAAGAGAAAGAAAAAAAAGGAGGTGGGAAGGAAGGGAAGGACTCCCACCCACCAAACCAAGTCCAACTCGGTTTGGGGGGGAGTCTTCCCCCCTTGGACTCGGCCGACCCCCTTGGGGCTCCTTGAGCCCCAAGGCAAGGTCCCCTCCCTCCCACCTATATATACGTAGGTATAGGGGCTGATTTGAGACGACTTTTCCACGGCAGCCCGACCACATACCTCCACGGTTTTTCCTCTAGATCGCGTTTCGGTGGAGCTCGGGCGGAGCCCTGCTGAGACAAGGTCATCACCAACCTCCGGAGCACCGTCACGCTGCCGGAGAACTCTTCTACCTCTCCGTCTCTCTTGCTGGATCAAGAAGGCCGAGATCATCGTCGAGCTGTACGTGTGCTGAACGCGGAGGTGCCGTCCGTTCGGTACTAGATCGTGGGACTGATCGCGGGATTGTTCGCGGGGCGGATCGAGGGACGTGAGGATGTTCCACTACATCAACCGCGTTCACTAACGCTTCTGCTGTACGATCTACAAGGGTACGTAGATCACTCATCCCCTCTCGTAGATGGACATCACCATGATAGGTCTTCGTGCGCGTAGGAAAATTTTTGTTTCCCATGCGACGTTCCCCAACAGTGGCATCATGAGCTAGGTTCATGCGTAGATGTCTTCTCGAGTAGAACACAAAAGTTTTTGTGGGCGGTGATGTGCGTTTTGCTGCCCTCCTTAGTCTTTTCTTGATTCCGCGGTATTGTTGGATTGAAGCGGCTTGGACCGACATTACTCGTACGCTTACGAGAGACTGGTTTCATCGTTACGAGTAACCCCGTTGCTCAAAGATGACTCGCAAGTGTCCGTTTCTCCAACTTTAGTTGAATCGGATTTGACCGAGGAGGTCCTTGGATGAGGTTAAGTAGCAACTCATATATCTCCGTTGTGGTGTTTGCGTAAGTAAGATGCGATCCTACTAGATACCCTTGGTCACCACGTAAAACATGCAACAACAAAATTAGAGGACGTCTAACTTGTTTTTGCAGGGTATGCTTGTGATGTGATATGGCCAACGATGTGATGTGATATATTGGATGTATGAGATGATCATGTTGTAATAGAAATATCGACTTGCACGTCGATGGTACGGCAACCGGCAGGAGCCATAGGGTTGTCTTTATACTAACGTTTGTGCTTGCAGATGCGTTTACTATTTTGCTAGGATGTAGCTTTAGTAGTAATAGCATGAGTAGCACGACAACCCCGATGGCAACACGTTGATGGAGATCATGGCGTGGCGCCGGTGACAAGAAGATCGTGCCGGTGCTTTGGTGATGAAGATCAAGAAGCACGTGATGATGGCCATATCATGTCACTTATGAATTGCATGTGATGTTAATCCTTTTATGCTCCTTATTTTGCTTAGAACGACGGTAGCATTATGAGGTGATCTCTCACTAAAATTTCAAGACGAAATTGTGTTCTCCCCGACTGTGCACCGTTGCTACAGTTCGTCGTTTCGAGACACCACGTGATGATCGGGTGTGATAGACTCAACGTTCGCATACAACGGGTGCAAAACAGTTGCGCACGCGGAACACTCGGGTTAAGCTTGACGAGCCTAGCATGTGCAGACATGGCCTCGGAACACATGAGACCGAAAGGTCGATCATGAATCATATAGATGATATGATTAGCATAGGGATGCTTACCACTGAAACTATACTCAACTCACGTGATGATCGGACTTGAGCTAGTGTAAGTGGATCATGAACCACTCAAATGACTAGAGAGATGTACTTTTTGAGTGGGAGTTTAGCGAATAATTTGATTAAGTTAAACTCTAATTATCTTGAACATAGTCTAAGTCCACTTTGAATATATTTGTGTTGTAGATCATGGCTCACGCGACAGTCATCCTGAATTTTAATACGTTCCTAGAGAAAGCTAAGTTGAAAGATGATGGAAGCAACTTTGTAGACTGGGCTCGTAATCTTAGGCTAATCTTACAAGCTGGGAAAAAGGATTATGTCCTTAATGCTGCGTTAGGAGATGAACCACCCGCTACGGCTGATCAGGATGTTAAGAACGCTTGGTTAGCACGTAAGGAGGACTACTCAATAGTTCAATGTGCAGTCTTGTATGGTTTAGAACCGGGACTTCAACGTCGCTTTGAGCGTCATGGAGCATTTGAGATGTTCCAGGAGTTGAAGTTTATCTTTCAGAAGAACTCCCGGATCGAGAGGTATGAGACCTCCGATAAATTCTATGCTTGCAAGATGGAGGAAAACTCATCTGTAAGTGAACATGTGCTCAAAATGTCTGGGTACTCAAACCGTCTAGCTGAGCTGGGGATTGAACTCCCGGAAGAAGCTATCATTGACAGAATCCTTCAATCACTGCCGCCAAGCTATAAAGGCTTGGTGTTGAACTACAACATGCAAGGGTATGGGTCACTGGAAGCGCAATTGCCCCAAGTATCTGGCAGATAAGAAGGCGGCCAAAGAAAAATCAGGTATATTTGATATACATGTTATTGATGTGTACTTAACCGGCTCTCGTAGTAGTGCCTGGGTATTCGATACCGGTTCTGTTGCTCATATTTGCAACTCGAAACAGGAACTGCGGAATAGACGAAGGCTGGCAAAAGATGAAGTGACGATGCGCGTAGGAAATGGTTCCAAGGTTGATGCAATCGCCGTCGGCACAGTGTCACTTCAGTTACCGTCAGGATTAGTGATGAACTTAAATCATTGTTATTCAGTGCCTGCGTTGAGCATGAACATTATATCTGGATCTTGTTTATTGCGAGATGGTTACTCTTTTAAGTCAGAGAATAATGGTTGTTCTATTTCTATGAGTAACATCTTTTATGGTCATGCACCGAATGTGAGAGGGTTGTTCATATTGGATCTTGATAGCGATACGCATATACATAACATTGAGACCAAAAGAGTTAGAGTTAACAATGATAGCGCCATATTTTTGTGGCACTACCGCTTAGGTCATATTGGTGTAAAGCGCATGAAGAAACTCCATGCTGATGGACTTCTGGAGTCACTTGACTTTGATTCACTTCACACGTGCGAACCATGCCTCATGGGCAAGATGACTAAGACTCCGTTCTCCGGAACAATGGAGCGTGCAAGTGACTTGTTGGAGATCATACATACCGATGTGTGTGGTCCGTTGAGCGTGGAGGCACGCGGCGGATATCGTTATTCTCTCACCTTCACTGACGATTTAAGTAGATATGGTTATGTCTACTTGATGAAGCACAAGTCTGAAACATTTGAAAAGTTCAAACAATTTTAGAGTGAAGTGGAAAATCATCGTAACAAGAAGATCAAGTTCCTACGGTCTGATCGTGGGGGTGAATATCTGAGTTTCGAGTTTGGTACTCACTTAAGACAATGTGGAATTGTTTCACATTTAACACCGCCTGGAACACCACAGCGTAATGGTGTGTCCGAACGTCGTAATCTACTCTATTAGAGATGGTGCGATCTATGATGTCTCTTACTGATTTGCCGTTATCATTTTGGGGTTATGCATTAGAAACAGCTGCATTCACTTTAAATAGGGCACCATCAAAATCCGTTGAGACGACACCATACGAACTGTGGTATGGCAAAAGGCCAAAGTTGTCGTTTCTTAAAGTTTGGGGATGTGATGCTTATGTCAAAAAGCTTCAGCCTGAAAAGCTGGAACCCAAAGCGGAAAAGTGCGTCTTCATAGGTTACCCAAAAGAGACAGTTGGGTACACCTTCTATCTCAAATCCGAGGGCAAAGTGTTTGTTGCTAAAAACGGAGCTTTTATCGAGAAGGAGTTTCTCTCGAGAGAATTGAGTGGGAGGAAGATAGAACTTGACGAGGTTGTCGAACCTCTCATTCCTCTGGATGGTGGCGCAGGGCAAGGGGAAACCTCTGTCATTGCGACGCCGGTTGAGGAGGAAGTTAATGATGATGATCATGAAACTCCAGTTCAAGTTTCTGTCGAACCACGCAGGTCGACGAGACCACGTGCTGCTCCAGAGTGGTACGGTAATCCCGTCTTATCAATCATGTTGTTAGACAACAATGAACCTGTAAATTATGAAGAAGCAATGGTGGGCCCAGATTCCAACAAATGGCTAGAGGCCATGAAATCCGAGATAGGATCCATGTATGAGAACAAAGTGTGGACTTTGGAGGTACTACCTGAGGGCCGCAAGGCTATTCAGAACAAATGGATCTTTAAGAGGAAGACGGACGCTGACGGCAATGTGACCGTTTATAAAGCTCGACTTGTGGCGAAGGGTTTTTCACAAGTTCAAGGAGTTGACTACGATGAGACATTCTCACCCGTAGCGATGCTTAAATCCGTCAGAATCATGTTAGCGATAGCTGCATTTTTCGATTATGAGATCTGGCAGATGGATGTCAAAACGGCGTTCCTTAACGGTTTCCTTAAGGAAGAGTTGTATATGATACAACCCGAAGGTTTTTTTCGATCCTAAGAATGCTAACAAGGTGTGCAAGCTCCAGCGATCCATGTATGGACTGGTGCAAGCATCTCGGAGTTGGAACAAACGCTTTGATGAGGTGATCAAAGCATTTGGGTTTATACAAGTGGTTGGAGAATCTTGTATTTACAAGAAAGTGAGTGGGAGCTCTGTGGCGTTTCTAATATTATATGTGGATGACATATTACTGATTGGAAACAATGTAGAGTTCTTGGAGAGCATAAAAGGTTACTTGAATAAAAGTTTCTCTATGAAGGACCTAGGAGAAGCTGCTTACATTCTAGGCATTAAGATCTATAGGGATAGATCAAAACGCCTGATAGGACTTTCACAAAGCACATACCTTGATAAAGTTTTGAAGAGGTTCAAAATGGAACAGTCCAAGAAAGGGTTCTTGCCAGTTCTACAAGGTACGAGATTGAGTAAGACTCAGTGCCCAACAACTGATGAAGATAGAGAGCATATGCGCTCCGTCCCCTATGCTTCAGCCATAGGTTCTATCATGTATGCAATGCTGTGCACTAGACCGGATGTTAGCCTGGCCATAAGTATGGCGGGTAGGTTCCAGAGTAATCCAGGAGTGGATCACTGGACAACGGTCAAGAATATCCTGAAGTACCTGAAAAGGACTAAGGAGATGTTTCTCGTGTATGGAGGTGACGAAGAGCTCGCCGTAAAAGGTTACGTCGATGCAAGCTTTGACACAAATCCGGACGACTCTAAGTCGCAAACCGGATACGTATTTATTCTTAATGGGGGTGCGGTAAGCTGGTGCAGTTCCAAGCAAAGCGTTGTAGCACATTCTACATGTGAAGCGGAGTACATGGCTGCCTCGGAGGCGGCTAAGGAGGGTGTCTGGATGAACCAGTTCATGATGGATCTTGGAGTGGTGCCAAGCGCACTGAATCCAATAACCTTGTTCTGTGACAACACGGGTGCCATTGCCTTAGCAAAGGAACCACGGTTTCACAAGAAGACCAGACACATCAAACGACGCTTCAACCTCATCCGCGACTACGTCGAGGGAGAGGACGTAAATATATGCAAAGTGCGCACGGATCTAAATGTAGCGGACCCGCTGACTAAACCTCTTCCACGGCCAAAGCATGATCAACACCAGAACTGTATGGGTGTTAGATTTATTACAATGTAATTCGCATGATGATGTGAGGGCTAGATTATTGACTCTAGTGCAAGTGGGAGACTGTTGGAATTATGCCCTAGAGGCAATAATAAATATAGTTATTATTATATTTCCTGTATCAAGATAATCGTTTATTATCCATGCTATAATTGTATTGAATGAAGACTCATTTACATGTGTGGATACATAGACAAAACACTGTCCCTAGCAAGCCTCTAGTTGGCTAGCCAGTTGATCAAAGATAGTCAGTGTCTTCTGATTATGAACAAGGTGTTGTTGCTTGATAACTGGATCACGTCATTAGGAGAATCACGTGATGGACTAGACCCAAACTAAATAGACGTAGCATGTTGATCGTGTCATTTTGTTGCTACTGTTTTCTGCGTGTCAAGTATTTATTCCTATGACCATGAGATCATATAACTCACTGACACCGGAGGAATGCCTTGTGTGTATCAAACGTCGCAACGTAACTGGGTGACTATAAAGATGCTCTACAGGTATCTCCGAAGGTGTTAGTTGAGTTAGTATGGATCAAGATTGGGATTTGTCACTCCGTGTGACGGAGAGGTATCTCGGGGCCCACTCGATAATACAACATCACACACAAGACTTGCAAGCAATGCAACTTAGTGTAAGTTGCGTGATCTTGTATTACGGAACGAGTAAAGAGACTTGCTGGTAAACGAGATTGAAATAGGTATACGGATACTGACGATCGAATCTCGGGCAAGTAACATACCGAAGGACAAAGGGAATGACATACGGGATTATATGAATCCTTGGCACTGAGGTTCAAACGATAAGATCTTCGTAGAATATGTAGGATCCAATATGGGCATCCAGGTCCCGCTATTGGATATTGACCGAGGAGTCTCTCGGGTCATGTCTACATAGTTCTCGAACCCGCAGGGTCTGCACACTTAAGGTTCGACGTTATTTTATGCGTATTTGAGTTATATGGTTGGTTACCGAATGTTGTTCGGAGTCCCGGATGAGATCACGGACGTCATGAGGGTTTCCGGAATAGTCCGGAAACGAAGATTGATATATAGGATGACCTCATTTGATTACCGGAAGGTTTTCGGAGTTACCAGGAATGTACCGGGAATGACGAATGGGTTCCGGGAGTTCACCGGGGGGCAACCCACCCCGGGGAAGCCCATAGGCCATAAGGGTGGTGCACCAGCCCTTAGTGGGCTGGTGGGACAGCCCAAAAGGGCCCTATGCGCCATAGAGATAAAAATCAAAGAGAAAGAAAAAAAAGGAGGTGGGAAGGAAGGGAAGGACTGCCACCCACCAAACCAAGTCCAACTCGGTTTGGGGGGGAGTCTTCCCCCCTTGGACTCGGCCGACCCCTTGGGGCTCCTTGAGCCCCAAGGCAAGGTCCCCTCCCTCCCACCTATATATACGTAGGTATAGGGGCTGATTTGAGACGACTTTTCCACGGCAGCCCGACCACATACCTCCACGGTTTTTCCTCTAGATCGCGTTTCTGCGGAGCTCGGGCGGAGCTCTGCTGAGACAAGGTCATCACCAACCTCCGGAGCGCCATCACGCTGCCGGAGAACTCTTCTACCTCTCCGTCTCTCTTGCTGGATCAAGAAGGCCGAGATCACCGTCGAGCTGTACGTGTGCTGAACGCGGAGGTGCCGTCCGTTCGGTACTAGATCGTGGGACTGATCGCGGGATTGTTCGCGGGGCGGATCGAGGGACGTGAGGACGTTCCACTACATCAACCGCGTTCACTAACGCTTCTGCTGTACGATCTACAAGGGTACGTAGATCACTCATCCCCTCTCGTAGATGGACATCACCATGATAGGTCTTCGTGCGCGTAGGAAAATTTTTGTTTCCCATGCGACGTTCCCCAACATTTTTTCCTGATTTATAAAAAATACTGGGCCGAAGAAGCGCCAGAGGGGCGCCAGGGGGTGGCCACAAGCCTGCACAGCACGGCCACCCCCCAGGCCGCGCCATGGGGGCTTGTGGGCACCCTGCTGGCCAACTTGCTCCCCTCTTTTGCTATATGGAGGGTTTCGTCCAGAAAAAATCAGGGAGGAGCTTTTTCATGGTTTCACCACCGCCACGAGGCGGAACTTGAGGAGAACCAATCTAGAGCTCCGGTTGGACGATCCTGCCGAGGAAACTTCCCTTCCGAAGGGGGAAATCGTTGCCATCGTCATCACCAACACTTCATATCATCGGAGGGGACTCATCACCATCAACATCTTCATCAGCACCATCTCATCTCCAAACCCTAGTTTATCTCTTGTAACCAATCTCCATCTCGCGACTCCGATTGGTACTTGTAAGGTTGCTAGTAGTGTTGATTACTCTTTGTAGTTGATGCTAGTTGGAGTACTTGGTGGAAGAGTTTATGTTCAGATCCTTGATGCTACTCATTACCTCTCTGGTCATGAATATGATTATGCTTTGTGAGTAGTTACTTTTGTTCCGGAGGACATGGGATAAGTCAAGCTAATAGTAGTCATGTGAATTTGGTATTCGTTCGGTAATTTGATATGTTGTATGTTGTTTTTCCTCTAGTGGTGTTATGTGAACGTCGACTACATAACACTTCACCATTATTTGAGCCTAGAGGAAGGCATTGGGAAGTAGTAAGTAGATGATGGGTTGCTAGAGTGACAGAAGCTTAAACCCTAGTTTATGCGTTGCTTCGTAAGGGGTTGATTTGGATCCACTAGTTTAATGCTATGGTTAGACTTTGTCTTAATTCTTCTTTCGTAGTTGTCGATGCTTGCGAGAGGGGTTAATCATAAGTGGGATGCTTGTCCAAGTAAGGAAAGTACCCAAGTGCCGGTCCACCCACATATCAAACTATCAAAGTAACGAACGCGAATCATATAAACATGATGAAAACTAGCATGACATAAATTCCCGTGTGTCCTCGGGAGCGTTTTTCCTCCTATAAGACTTTGTCCAGGCTTGTCCCTTGCTACAAAAGGGATTGGGCCACTTGCTGCACCGTTTCTACTTTTGTTACTTGTTGCTTGCTACGAATCATCTCACCACACAATCACTTGTTACCGACAATTTCAGTGTCTGCAGATTTTACCTTGCTCAAAACCACTTGTCAGATCTTTCTGCTCCTCATTGGGTTCGACACTCTTACTTATCGAAAGGTTTATGATTGATCCCCTATACTTGTGGGTCATCAAGACTCTTTTCTGGCGCCATTGCCGGGGAGTGAAGCGCCTTTTGTAAGTGGAACTTGGTAAGGAAACATTCATATAGTGTGCTGAAATTTATTGTCACTTGTCACTATGGATACTAATCCTTTGAGGGGCTTGTTCGGGGTATCTTCACCTCAAACGGAAGCACAAAGAGTTGCTCCTCAACCTACTGCACCTACTGAAAATATTTGCTTTGAATTTCCTTCGGGTATGCTTGAGAAACTGATGGCTAATCCTTTTACAGGAGATGGAACATCACATCCAGACTTGCATCTAATCTATGTAGATGAAGTTTGTGGTTTATTTAAGCTTGCAGGTGTGCCCGAGGATGAGGTCAAGAAGAAGGTATTTCCTTTATCTTTGAAGGATAAGGCATTGACATGGTATAGGCTATGTGATGATACTGGATCATGGGACTACAATCGGTTGAAATTGGAATTTCATCAAAAGTTTTATCCTATGCATTTAGTACATCATGATCGGAATTATATTTATAATTTTTGGCCTCGTGATAGAGAAAGCATCTCTCAAGCTTGGGGGAGGCTTAAATCAATGCTATATTCTTGCCCCAATCATGAGCTCTCGAGAGAAATTATCATTCAGAACTTCTATGCTCGACTTTCTCATTATGATCGCACCATGCTTGACACTTCTTGTACCGGTTCTTTTATGAAGAGAGATATTGACTTCAAATGGAATTTATTGGAGAGAATTAAACGCAACTCTGAAGATTGGGAGCTTGAAGAAGGTAAGGAGTCGGGTATGAATTTCACGTTTGATTGCCTTAAATCCTTTGTTGAGACAATTACTTTTTGTGACTTTAGCGCTAAGTATGGACTTGACTCTGAGATAGTAGCTTCATTGTGTGAATCCTTTGCTGCTCATATTGATCTCCCCAAAGAGAAGTGGTTTAAATATCATCCTCCTTTAGAAGTCAATGTAGTTAAACCCACTCCAGTTGAAGAGAAAGTCATTGCCTATAATGATCCTATGGTTCCCAGTGCTTACATTGAGAAACCACCTTTCCCTGTTAGGATAAAGGATCATTCTAAAGCTTCAACTGTGATACGTAGAGGCTATATTAGAACACTTACACCCCCTAAGCAAATTAGAGTTGAACCTAGCATTGCTATTATCAAAGATCTTCTACCTTAAGAAGTTAAGATACATAATATTCACTTATGTGAAGATGCTGCTAGAATTGCTAAACCTCATGCTAGTGACAAACATAGGCCTGTTGTTGGCATGTCTGTGGTTTCTGTTAAGATAGGAGATCATTGTTATCATGGTTTATGTGACGTGGGTGCTAGTGTTAGTGCAATACCTCAACCCTTATATCATGAAATCAAAGATGAGATTGCACCTGTTGAGATAGAGCCTATTGATGTCACTATTCAGCTTGCCAATACATATACCATCTGCCGTGTGGGAATTGTTAGGGATGTTGAAGTCTTGTGTGGTAAAACGAAGTATCCTGTTGATTTCCTCGTTCTTGCTACCGCACAAGATAGCTTTTGTACCATCATATTTGGCTGACCTTTTCTCAATACTGTCAATGCTCATATTGACTGTGAGAAGCAAATTGTCACTGTTGGCTTTGAAGGTGTGTCACATGAGTTCAGTTTCTCCAAGTTTGGTAGACAACCTCATGAAAAGGAGTTGCCTAGTAGGGATGAAACTATTGCCTTCTATTGTCATGCCTCCTACTTATCCATTAGAGCAATACTTGCTTGAGCATGAAAATGATATGCATATGGATGAAAGGGATGAAATAGATAGAGTTGTCTTAGAACAATATCCTATCCTTAAGAGTAACTTGCATGTTGAACTGCTTGGGGATCCACCCCCACCAAAGGGTGATCCTGTGTTCGAGCTTAAACAGTTGCTAGATACTCTTAAGTATTCCTATCTTGATGAAAAAGAGATATATCCTGTTATTATTAGTGCTAGACTATCAGAGCATGAAGAAAAGAAGTTTCTAAAAACTCCGAGGAAGCACCGTGCTGCTATTGGATATACTCTTGATGATCTTAAGGGCATTAGTCGTAATCTATGCCAGCAGAAGATTAAAACAGATCCTCATTTCAAACCAATTGCTGATCATCAAAGGAGATTGAATCCTAAGATGAAAGAAGTAGTAAGAAAAGAAATACTAAAGCTCTTGGAAGCGAGTATTATCTATCATGTTGCTCATAGCGATTGGGTGAGTCTGGTGCATTGCGTTCCCAAGAAGGGAGGCATTACCGTTGTCCCTAATGATAAGGATGAATTGATCCCACACAGGATTATTACTGGCTATAGGATGGTGATCGATTTTAGGAAATTGAATAAGGCCACTAGGAAATATCATTACCCTCTGCCTTTTATCGACCAAATGCTAGAAAGGCTGTCTAAACACACACACTTTTGCTTTCTAGCCGGTAATTCTGGTTTCTCCCAAATACCAGTTGCATAATCCGATTAGGAGAAAACCACTTTCACCTGCCCTTTCGGTACCTTTGCTTATAGACGTATGCCTTTTGGCTTATGTAATGCACCTGCCACCTTTCAAAGATGTATGATGGCTATATTCTCTGACTTTTGTGAAAATATTGTTGAGGTTTTCATGGATGACTTCTCTGTTTACGGGTCTTCCTTTGCTGATTGCCTCAGCAACCTTGATTGAGTCTTGCAGAGATGTAAAGACACCAATCTTGTCTTGAATTGGGAAAAGTGCCACTTTATGGTTAATGAAGGCATCGCCTTAGGACATCAAATTTCTGAAAGAGGTATTGAAGTCGATAAGGCTAAGGTTGATGCAATCAAGAAAATGCCATACCCCACAGATATCAAAGGTATAAGAAGTTTCCTTGGTCATGCTGGTTTCTATAGAAGGTTCATTAAAGACTTCTCGAAGATTTCTAGGCCTCTTACCAATCTCTTGCAAAAGGATATTCCTTTTGTTTTTGATGATGATTGTGAGGAAGCCTTCGAAATACTTAAGAGGGCTTTGATAACTGCACCTATTGTTCAACCACCTGATTGTAACTTGCCTTTTGAAATCATGTGTGATGCTAGTGATTATGTTGTTGGTGCTGTTCTAGGGCAAAGAGTCGATAAGAAGTTGAATGTTATTCACTACGCTAGTAAAACTCTAGACAGTGCCCAGAGAAACTATGCTACTACGGAGAAGGAGTTTATAGCAGTCGTGTTTGCATGTGAAAAGTTCAGGTCTTACATAGTTGATTCCAAAGTCACTATTCACACTGATCATCCTGCTACTAAGTACTTCATGGAGAAGAAGGATGCTAAACCTAGACTTATCAGATGGGTTCTCTTGCTACAAGAATTTGATTTGCACGTTGTTGACGGGAAGGGTGCTGATAACCCCATAGCAGATAACTTGTCTAGGTTGGAGGACGTTCTTGATGACCCACAACCTATAGATGATAGCTTTCCTCATGAGCAATTGAATGTCATCAATGCTTCACGTAGTGCACCGTGGTATGCTGATTATGCAAACTATATCGTTGCCAAATATATACCACCTAGTTTCACGTACCAGCAAAAGAAGAAATTCTTCTTTGACTTGAGACATTACTTCTGGGATGATCCTCACCTTTATAAGGAAGGAGTAGATGGTGTTATTAGACGTTGTGTACTTGAATATGAACAGGGACAGATCCTATAGAAGTGGCACTCCGAGGCCTACGGAGGACACCATGCGGGAGATAGAACTGCACACATGGTATTGCAATCAGGTTTCTATTGGCCCACTCTCTTCAAGGATGCCCGTAAGTTTGTCTTGTCTTGTGACGAATGTCAAAGAATAGGTAATACTGGTAAACGTCAGGAAATGCCTATGAACTATTCACTTGTCATTGAACCATTTGATATCTGGGGCTTTGATTATATCGTACCTTTTCCAAAATCCAACGGGTATAATCATATCCTAGTTGCTGTTGATTACATCACTAAGTGGGTAGAAGCTATCCCCACTAGTAGTGCTGATCACAACACCTCTATCAGGATGCTGAAAGAAGTTATCTTCCCTAGATTTGGAGTCCCTAGATATCTAATGACCCATGGTGGTTCACACTTCATTCATGGTGCTTTCCATAAAACGCTTGCTAAGTACGATGTCAATCATAGAATTGCATCTCCCTACCACCCTCAGTCCAGTGGTGAAGTAGAGCTAAGCAACAGAGAGATTAAACTAATTCTGCAAAAGACTGTAAACAGGTCTAGAAAGAATTGGTCTAAGAAGCTCGATGATGCACTGTGGGCTTATAGAACTGCCTATAAGAATCCCATGGGCATGTCTCCATAGAAAATGGTGTACGGTAAAGCATGCCATTTACCTCTTGAGCTAGAGCATAAAGCTTATTGGGCAATCAAAGAGCTCAACTTTGATTTCAAACTTGCCGGTGAGAAGAGGTTATTTGACATTAGCTCTCTTGATGACTGGAGAACTCAGGCGTATGAGAATACCAAGCTATTCAAAGAGAAGGTTAAGAGGTGGCATGATAAGAGGATACAAAAGCGTGAGTTCAATGTAGGTGATTATGTCTTGCTATATAACTCTCGTTAAGATTCTTTGCAGGCAAGCTTCTCTCTAAATGGGAAGGTCCCTATGTTGTTGAGGAAGTATATCGTTCCGGTGCTATCAAGATCAACAACACGGAAGGTAATTGTCCGAGAGTGGTAAATGGGCAGAGAATCAAGCATTACATCTCAGGTACTCCCATAAATGTTGAAAGCAGTATCATCAATACCATAACTCCGGAAGAATACCTAAGGGACATTTATCAGCTTGTTTGAGACTCCGAAAACGAAGAGGTATGTGATTCGTTAAGAAAACAAAGTCCAAAACTTTTCTAGTAGGAAATTTTCTCCTTTTCGGAATATTTGCAAAAATACAAAAATTGGAAGTAGTCCGGAAAGTGCGCGAGGAGGCGAGAAGCCTGCACGGCGCGAGCCCACCCCCTGGCCGCGCCGTGAGGGCTTGTGGACACCTCGTGCGCCTCCCGGACTCCGTTTTCGTGCAAGGGACTCCTTCTGGTCTGGAAAAAATCATTATATATGCTCCCGTTTGGTCTGACCTCTGCATCACGCAGATTTCTTCTGTTTTTTGTTTCGAGCTTGTTTCTGTTGCAGATCTAGATCGCTATGACTTCTCCAAAAGCTCCGAAGGACAAGATCTTCAAGAATGTCATCAATCCCTACCTCACGGGAGTGCTGCAACACCCTCAATCTATCGAGATGCATGAGGGGACGTTGCACATCTGTGATGTTGAGGGGCCCAAGAAGACCGGAAGCGTGGAGACGAGGCTCGAAGCAATGGAGCAACAAGTCTTCAAGTGCCAAGGGATGGTGGAGCGTGGACTCAACGCCAACCACATGATGATCACGGAGTTCACCAACAAGCACAGGATTGATGCCAATGACATTGGGAAGCATCTCTCTAGGCTCTATGACAGGATTGATCAACTCCATGCCCAGATCTATGACCTGCAGAACCAAAACTGTGAGTATGAGTATAGATTTAAATCAATACGGTTGGCTGCAGATTTCAGGATTCCGGAGACTCGTTCATATTTCCATGATGGAGCACCTATGCCTTGCAAGACGGAGGATCAAACCCATGTTGCAACAACTCCACTACCTTCACCACCCAAGGAAGACAACTCAGCATTGGTATGGGCAATCCCCTTGGCTTGTGCCAAGCTTGGGGGAGTTGCCCCGGTATTGTATCACCATCACATCTTTTGCCTTTACCTTTGTTTTAGTTTTCCTTTTTAGTTTTCTCTTTCTCTAGTAGATTAAAAGTCTTAGTGTTTTAGTCTTGAGTTTTGCTTTGTGTCACCCCCGATGTATTCGATCTCGTGAGCCATATAATAAAGAGTGTCTCAGTTGAAGGGCTTTGCCTCTTGCCATGATCAAAAGAGTGAGAATAGAACAAAAGCATGAAAGATCATGTAGTGATCTTATGGGAAGTGATGGCTTCACATATAAAAAGAATGAGGATTGAAACTTGTTGAGGGTAGCAATTAATAGGAGGTGATAAAGAAGGAGAGGTTCACATATAAATATATCATCTGTAACACCATCTATGATTGTGAACACTCACTAAACTATTGCATGCCTAGAAGTAGATGTTGGACAAGGAAGAGAACATAATGAATTGTGTTTTCTTGGTTCCGAACAATGTTATATGATTAGAGATCCCTTAGCATGTGACGATTTCTTCCACCTCACAATAGCCAAACCTCCCGCACTAAGTAGAGATACTACTTGTGCATCCATAAACCTTCAACATAGTTTTGCCGTGAGAGTCCACCATACCTACCTATGGATTGAATAAGATCCCTCAAGTAAGTTGTCATTGGTGCAAGCAATAAAAATTGCTCTCTAATATGTATGATCTATTAGTGTGTGGAAAATAAGCTTTGTACGAACCTGTGATGGGAAGACATAAAAGCGGCAGACTCATAATAAAGTTCTTTATCACAGGAGGCAATATAAAGTGACGTTGCTCCGCACTAAGTGTTGGGTTATGGTAGCATAAATTCAAGATTTTCCTACGCATATTCAGATCTTCCTATGGAGAGACCAGCAACGAGAGAGGGGTAAGAGCATCTTCATACCTTTGAAGATCGCTAAGCGGAAGCGTTGCTAGAACGCGGTTGATGGAGTCGTACTCGCAGCGATTCCGATCTAGTGCCGAACTACGGCACCTCCGCGTTCAACACAAGTGCAGCCCGGTGACGTCTCCTGCACCTTGATCCAGCAAGGAGGAGGGAGAGGTTGGGGAAGAAGTCCAGCAACACGACGGCGTGGTGTCGATGGAGAGACGAGGTCTCCCGGCAGGGCTTCGCCAAGCACCGGCAGAGAGGAGGAGGGAGAGGAGCAGGGCTGCGCCGAGAGAGAGGAAAAACCGTGTGTCTCAATGGCCAAAAGTTCCCGATATATATAGGGGAAGGGGAGAGGGGGTGCCACCCCTAGGGTTCCCACCCTAGGGGGTGCGGCAGCCCCCCCAGATGGGAGGTGCGGCGGCCAGAGGGGGAGGAGGGGGTTGGCGCACCAACTGGTGGGCCTTAGGCCCACCTGGCTTAGGGTTTGTCCCCCCTTTTCTCTCCCCTGCGCATTGGGCTGAGTGGGGAGGCGCACCAGCCCATCTAGGGGCTGGTTCCCACCCCCACTTGGCCCACCTTATCGCCCGGGGTCGTTGCCCCCCTTCGGTGGTCCCCCGGGGCCACCTCCGGTGGTCCCGGTGGTCCCGGTACATTACCGATGACGCCCGAAACACTTCCGGTGTCCAAAACCATCCGTCCTATATATCAATTTTTACCTCCGGACCATTCCGGAGCTCTTCGTGACGTCCGGGATCTCATCCGGGACTCCAAACAACTTTCGGTAACCTTGTATAACAATTCCCTATAACCCTAGCGTCATCGAACCTTAAGTGTGTAGACCCTACGGGTTCGGGAGACAGGCAGACATGACCGAGACACCTCTCTGGCCAATAACCATCAGCGGGGTCTGGATACCCATGGTGGTTCCCACTTGCTCCACGATGATCTCATTGGATGAACCACGATGTCAAGGATTCAATCAATCCCGTATACGATTCCCTTTGTCTGTCGGTATAGAACTTGCCCGAGATTCGATCGTCGGTATACCTATACCTTGTTCAATCTCGTTACCGGTAAGTCTCTTTACTCGTTCCGTAGCATGTCATCGTGTGACTAACTCCTAAGTCACATTGAGCTCATGATGATGTTCAACCGAGTGGGCCCAGAGATACCTCTCCATCACACGGAGTGACAAATCCCGATCTTGATTCGTACCAACCCAACAGACACTTTCGGAGGTACCCGTAGTGCACCTTTATAGTCACCCAGTTACGTTGTGACGTTTGATACACCCAAAGCACTCCTACGGTATCCGGGAGTTGTACAATCTCACGGTCGAAGGAAAAGACACTTGACATTAGAAAAGCTTTAGCATACGAACAATACGATCTAGTGCTATGCTTAGGATTGGGTCTTGTCCATCACATCATTCTCCCAATGATGTGATCCCGTTATCGATGACATCTAATGCCCATGATCAGGAAACCATGATCATCTATTGACTAACGAGCTAGCTAACTAGAGGCTTGTTAGGGACACATTGTGATCTATTTATTCACACATGTATTACTGTTTCCTGTTAATACAATTATAGCATGAACAATAGACGATTATCATGAACAAGGAAATATGATAATAACCATTTTATTATTGCCTCTAGGGCATATTTCCAACAGTCTCCCACTTGCACTAGAGTCAATAATCTAGTTACATTGTGATGTATCGAACACCCATAGCATTATGGTGTTGATCATGTTTTGCTCGTGGAAGAGGTTTAGTCAACGGATCTGCAATATTCAGATCCGTGTGTACTTTACAAATATCTATCACTCCACTCTGGACATGGTCCTGGATGGAGTTGTAGCGGCGTTTGATGTGCTTCGTCTTTTGGTGAAACCTGGGCTCCTTGGCTATGGCAATGGCTCCAGTGTTATCACAGAAGAGTGTCATAGGAACCGACGCGCTTGGAACCACTCCAAGGTCGGTGATGAGCTCCTTCATCCAAATTCCTTCATGAGCCGCTTCTGAAGCAGCTATGTACTCCGCTTCACATGTAGATGCTGCCACGACTTCTTGCTTGCTGCTGCACCAGCTTACTGCCCCACCATTCAACACATATACGTATCCGGTCTGTGACTTGGAGTCATCCGGATCTGTGTCGAAGCTAGCATCGACGTAACCCTTTACGACGAGCTCTTCGTCACCTCCATAAACGAGAAACATTTCCTTAGTCCTTTTCAGGTACTTAAGGATATTCTTGACCGCTGTCCAGTGTTCCATACCGGGATCACTTTGGTACCTCCCTACCAAACTTATGGCAAGGTTTATATCAGGTCTGGTACACAGCATGGCATACATTAGAGAGCCCACGGCTGAAGCGTAGGGAACATAACTCATCTTCTCTCTATCTGCTGCCGTGGTCGGCGACTGAGTCTTACTCAATCTCATACCTTGCAAAACTGGCAAGAACCCTTTCTTTGAAATTTCCATATTGAACTTTTTCAATATCTTGTCAACGTATGTGCTTTGCGAAAGACCTATGAGGCGCCTTGATCTATCTGTCGGGGAACGTCGCATGGGAAACAAAAAATTTCCTACGCGCACGAAGACCTATCATGGTGATGTCCATCTACGAGAGAGGATGAGTGATCTACGTACCCTTGTAGATCGTACAGCAGAAGCGTTAGTGAACGCGGTTGATGTACTGGAACGTCCTCACGTCCCTCGATCCGCCCCGCAAACAATCCCGCGATCAGTCCCACGATCTAGTACCGAACGGACGGCACCTCCGTGTTCAGCACACGTACAGCTCGACGACGATCTCGGCCTTCTTGATCCAGCAAGAGAGAGGGAGAGGTAGAAGAGTTCTCCAGCAGCGTGACGGCGCTCCGGAGGTTGGTGATGACCTTGTTTCAGCAGGGCTCCGCCCGAGCTCTGCAGAAACGCGATCTAGAGGAAAAACCGTGGAGGTATGTGGTCGGGCTGCCGTGGAAAAGTCGTCCCAAATCAGCCCCAATACCTCCGTATATATAGGTGCGAGGGAGGGGACCTTTCCTTGGGGCTCAAGGAGCCCCAAGGGGGTCGGCCGAGTCCAAGGGGGGGAAGACTCCCCCCCCCCAAACCGAGTTGGACTTGGTTTGGTGGGTGGGAGTCCTTCCCTTCCTTCCCACCTCCTTTTTTTTCTTTCTCTTTGCTTTTTATCTCTATGGCGCATAGGGCCCTTTTGGGCTGTCCCACCAGCCCACTAAGGGCTGGTGCGCCACCCTTATGGCCTATGGGCTTCCCCGGGGTGGGTTGCCCCCCCCCCCCCGGTGAACTCCCGGAACCCATTCGTCATTCCCGGTACATTCCCGGTAACTCCGAAAACCTTCCGGTAATCAAATGAGGTCATCCTATATATCAATCTTCGTTTCCGTACTATTCCGGAAACCCTCGTGACGTCCGTGATCTCATCCGGGACTCCGAACAACATTCGGTAACCAACCATATAACTCAAATACGCATAAAACAACGTCGAACCTTAAGTGTGCAGACCCTGCGGGTTCGAGAACTATGTAGACATGACCCGAGAGACTCCTCGGTCAATATCCAATAGTGGGACCTGGATGCCCATATTGGATCCTACATATTCTACGAAGATCATATCGTTTGAACCTCAGTGCCAAGGATTCATATAATCCCGTATGTCATTCCCTTTATCCTTCGGTATGTTACTTGCCCGAGATTCAATCGTCAGTATCCGTATACCTATTTCAATCTCGTTTACCGGCAAGTCTCTTTACTCGTTCCGTAATACAAGATCCCGCAACTTACACTAAGTTGCATTGCTTGCAAGGCTTGTGTGTGCTGTTGTATTACCGAGTGGGCCCCGAGATACCTCTCCGTCACACGGAGTGACAAATCCCAATCTTGATCCATACTAACTCAACTAACACCTTCGGAGATACCTGTAGAGCATCTTTATAGTCACCCAGTTACGTTGCGACGTTTGATACACACAAAGCATTCCTCCGGTGTCAGTGAGTTATATTATCTCATGGTCATAGGAATAAATACTTGACACGCAGAAAACAGTAGCAACAAAATGACACGGTCAACATGCTACGTCTATTTAGTTTGGGTCTAGTCCATCACGTGATTCTCCTAATGACGTGATCCAGTTATCAAGCAACAACACCTTGTTCATAATGAGAAGACACTAACTATCTTTGATCAACTGGCTAGCCAACTAGAGGCTTGCTAGGGACAGTGTTTTGTCTATGTATCCACACATGTAAATGAGTCTTCATTCAATACAATTATAGCATGGATAATAAACGATTATCTTGATACAGGAATTATAATAATAACTATATTTATTATTGGCTCTAGGGCATAATTCCAACAGTCTCCCACTTGCACTAGAGTCAATAATCTAGCCCTCACATCATCATGCGAATTACATTGTAATAAATCTAACACCCATACAGTTCTGGTGTGGATCATGCTTTGGCCGTGGAAGAGGTTTAGTCAGCGGGTCTGCTACATTCAGATCCGTGTGCACTTTGCATATATTTACGTCCTCTCCCTCGACGTAGTCGCGGATGAGGTTGAAGCGTCGTTTGATGTGTCTGGTCTTCTTGTGAAACCGTGGTTCCTTTGCTAACGCAATGGCACCCGTGTTGTCACAGAACAAGGTTATTGGATTCAGTGCGCTTGGCACCACTCCAAGATCCGTCATGAACTGCTTCATCCAGACACCCTCCTTAGCCGCCTCCGAGGCAGCCATGTACTCCGCTTCACATGTAGAATCTGCTACGACGCTTTGCTTGGAACTACACCAGCTTACCGGACCCCCATTAAGAATAAATACGTATCCGGTTTGCGACTTAGAGTCGTCCGGATCTGTGTCAAAGCTTGCATCGACGTAACCTTTTACGGCGAGCTCTTCATCACCTCCATACACGAGAAACATCTCCTTAGTCCTTTTCAGGTACTTCAGGATATTCTTGACCGCTGTCCAGTGATCCACTCCTGGATTACTCTGGAACCTACCCGCCATACTTATGGCTAGGCTAACATCCGGTCTAGTGCACAGCATTGCATACATGATAGAACCTATGGCTGAAGCATAGGGGACGGAGCGCATATGCTCTCTATCTTCATCAGTTGCTGGGCACTCAGTCTTACTCAATCTCGTACCTTGTAGAACTAGCAAGAACCCTTTCTTGGACTGTTCCATTTTGAACCTCTTCAAAACTTTATCAAGGTATGTGCTTTGTGAAAGTCCTATCAGGCGTTTTGATCTATCCCTATAGATCTTAATGCCTAGAATGTAAGCAGCTTCTCCTAGGTCCTTCATAGAGAAACTTTTATTCAAGTAACCTTTTATGCTCTCCAAGAACTCTACGTTGTTTCCAATCAGTAATATGTCATCCACATATAATATCAGAAACGCCACAGAGCTCCCACTCACTTTCTTGTAAATACAAGATTCTCCAACCACTTGTATAAACCCAAATGCTTTGATCACCTCATCAAAGCGTTTGTTCCAACTCCGAGATGCTTGCACCAGTCCATAAATGGATCGCTGGAGCTTGCACACCTTGTTAGCATTCTTAGGATCGACAAAACCTTTGGGTTGTATCATATACAACTCTTCCTTAAGGAAACCGTTAAGGAACGCCGTTTTGACATCCATCTGCCAGATCTCATAATCGAAAAATGCAGCTATCGCTAACATGATTCTGACGGATTTAAGCATCGCTACGGGTGAGAATGTCTCATCGTAGTCAACTCCTTGAACTTGTGAAAAACCCTTCGCCACAAGTCGAGCTTTATAAACGGTCACATTGCCGTCAGCGTCCGTCTTCCTCTTAAAGATCCATTTGTTCTGAATAGCCTTGCGGCCCTCAGGTAGTACCTCCAAAGTCCACACTTTGTTCTCATACATGGATCCTATCTCGGATTTCATGGCCTCTAGCCATTTTTGGAATCTGGGCCCACCATTGCTTCTTCATAATTTACAGGTTCATTGTTGTCTAACAACATGATTGATAAGACGGGATTACCGTACCACTCTGGAGCAGCACGTGGTCTCGTCGACCTGCGTGGTTCAACAGAAACTTGAACTGGAGTTTCATGATCATCATCATTAACTTCCTCCTCAACCGGCGTCGCAATGACAGAGGTTTCCCCTTGCCCTGCGCCACCATCCAGAGGGATGAGAGGTTCGACAACCTCCTCAAGTTCTATCTTCCTCCCACTCAATTCTCTCGAGAGAAACTCCTTCTCGAGAAAAGCTCCGTTTTTAGCAACAAACACTTTGCCCTCGGATTTGAGATAGAAGGTGTACCCAACTGTCTCTTTTGGGTAACCTATGAAGACGCACTTTTCCGCTTTGGGTTCCAGCTTTTCAGGCTGAAGCTTTTTGACATAAGCATCACATCCCCAAACTTTAAGAAACGACAACTCTGGCCTTTTGCCATACCACAGTTCGTATGGTGTCGTCTCAACGGATTTTGATGGTGCCCTATTTAAAGTGAATGCAGCTGTTTCTAATGCATAACCCCAAAATGATAACGGCAAATCAGTAAGAGACATCATAGATCGCACCATCTCTAATAGAGTACGATTACGACGTTCGGACACACCATTACGTTTTGGTGTTCCAGGCGGTGTTAAACGTGAAACAATTCCACATTGTCTTAAGTGAGTACCAAACTCGAAACTCAGATATTCACCCCCACGATCAGACCGTAGGAACTTGATCTTCTTGTTACGATGATTTTCCACTTCACTCTGAAATTGTTTGAACTTTTCAAATGTTTCAGACTTGTGCTTCATCAAGTAGACATAACCATATCTACTTAAATCGTCAGTGAAGGTGAGAAAATAACGATATTCGCCGCATGCCTCCACGCTCATCGGACCACACACATCAGTATGTATGATCTCCAACAAGTCACTTGCACGCTCCATTGTTCCGGAGAACGGAGTCTTAGTCATCTTGCCCATGAGGCATGGTTCGCACGTGTCAAGTGAATCAAAGTCAAGTGACTCCAAAAGTCCATCAGCATGGAGTTTCTTCATGCGCTTTACACCAATATGACCTAAGCGGCAGTGCCACAAAAATATGGCGCTATCATTGTTAACTCTAACTCTTTTGGTCTCAATGTTATGTATATGCGTATCGCTATCAAGATTCAATATGAACAACCCTCTCACATTCGGTGCATGACCATAAAAGATGTTACTCATAGAAATAGAACAACCATTATTCTCTGACTTAAAAGAGTAACCGTCTCGCAATAAACAAGATCCAGATATAATGTTCATGCTCAACGCAGGCACTAAATAACAATGATTTAAGTTCATCACTAATCCTGACGGTAACTGAAGTGACACTGTGCCGACGGCGATTGCATCAACCTTGGAACCATTTCCTACGCGCATCGTCACTTCATCTTTTGCCAGCCTTCGTCTATTCCGCAGTTCCTGTTTCGAGTTGCAAATATGAGCAACAGAACCGGTATCGAATACCCAGGCACTACTACGAGAGCCGGTTAAGTACACATCAATAACATGTATATCAAATATACCTGATTTTTCTTTGGCCGCCTTCTTATCTGCCAGATACTTGGGGCAATTGCGCTTCCAGTGACCCATACCCTTGCAATAGTAACACTCCGTTTCAGGCTTAGGTCCAGCTTTGGGTTTCTTCGTCGGATTGGCAACAGGCTTGCCGCTCTTCTTTGAATTGCCCTTCTTGCCCTTGCCGTTTCTCTTGAAACTAGTGGTCTTATTCACCATCAACACTTGATGCTCTTTACGGAGTTCAGACTCTGCGACTTTCAGCATCGCAAACAACTCGCCGGGAGACTTGTTCATCCCTTGCATGTTGTAGTTCAACACAAAGCCTTTATAGCTTGGCGGCAGTGATTGAAGGATTCTGTCAGTGATAGCTTCTTGCGGGAGTTCAATCCCCAGCTCAGCTAGATGGTTTGAGTACCCAGACATTTTGAGCACATGTTCACTGACAGATGAGTTTTCCTCCATCTTGCAAGCATAGAATTTATCGGAGGTCTCATACCTCTCGATCCGGGCGTTCTTCTGAAAGATAAACTTCAACTCCTGGAACATCTCAAATGCTCCATGACGCTCAAAGCGACGTTGAAGTCCCGGTTCTAAGCCATACAAGACTGCACATTGAACTATTGAGTAGTCCTCCTTACGTGCTAACCAACCGTTCTTAACATCCTGATCAGCCGTAGCGGGTGGTTCATCTCTTAACGCAGCATTAAGGACATAATCCTTTTTTCCAGCTTGTAAGATTAGCTTAAGATTACGAGCCCAGTCTACAAAGTTGCTTCCATCATCTTTCAACTTAGCTTTCTCGAGGAACATATTAAAATTCAGGATGACTGTCGCGTGAGCCATGATCTACAACACAAATATATTCAAAGTGGACTTAGACTATGTTCAAGATAATTAGAGTTTAACTTAATCAAATTATTCGCTAAACTCCCACTCAAAAAGTACATCTCTCTAGTCATTTGAGTGGTTCATGATCCACTTACACTAGCTCAAGTCCGATCATCACGTGAGTTGAGTATAGTTTCAGTGGTAAGCATCCCTATGCTAATCATATCATCTATATGATTCATGATCGACCTTTCGGTCTCATGTGTTCCGAGGCCATGTCTGCACATGCTAGGCTCGTCAAGCTTAACACGAGTGGTCCGCGTGCGCAACTGTTTTGCACCCGTTGTATGTGAACGTTGAGTCTATCACACCCGATCATCACGTGGTGTCTCGAAACGACGAACTGTAGCAACGGTGCACAGTCGGGGAGAACACAATTTCGTCTTGAAATTTTAGTGAGAGATCACCTCATAATGCTACCGTCGTTCTAAGCAAAATAAGGTGCATAAAAGGATTAACATCACATGCAATTCATAAGTGACATGATATGGCCATCATCACGTGCTTCTTGATCTTCATCACCAAAGCACCGGCACGATCTTCTTGTCACCGGCGCCACGCCATGATCTCCATCGACGTGTTGCCATCGGGGTTGTCGTGCTACTCATGTTATTACTACTAAAGCTACATCCTAGCAAAATAGTAAACGCATCTACAAGCACAAACGTTAGTATAAAGACAACCCTATGGCTCCTGCCGGTTGCCGTACCATCGACGTGCAAGTCGATATTTCTATTACAACATGATCATCTCATACATCCAATATATCACATCATATCGTTGGCCATATCACATCACAAGCATACCCTGCAAAAACAAGTTAGACGTCCTCTAATTTTGTTGTTGCATGTTTTACGTGGTGACCAAGGGTATCTAGTAGGATCGCATCTTACTTACGCAAACACCACAACGGAGATATATGAGTTGCTATTTAACCTCATCCAAGGACCTCCTCGGTCAAATCCGATTCAACTAAAGTTGGAGAAACCGACACTTGCCAGACATCTTTGAGCAACGGGGTTACTCGTAACGATGAAACCAGTCTCTCGTAAGCGTACGAGTAATATCGGTCCAAGCCGCTTCAATCCAACAATACCGCGGAATCAAGAAAAGACTAAGGAGGGCAGCAAAATGCACATCACTGCCCACAAAAACTTTTGTGTTCTACTCGAGAAGACATCTACGCATGAACCTAGCTCATTATGCCACTGTCGGGGAACGTCGCATGGGAAACAAAAAATTTCCTACGCGCACGAAGACCTATCATGGTGATGTCCATCTACAAGAGGGGGTGAGTGATCTACGTACCCTTATAGATCGTACAGCAGAAGCGTTAGTGAACGCGGTTGATGTCGTGGAACATCCTCACGTCCCTCGATCCGCCCCGCGAACAATCCCGTGATCAGTCCCACGATCTAGTACCGAACGGATGGCACCTCCGCGTTCAGCACACGCACAGCTCGACGACGATCTCGGCCTTCTTGATCCAGCAAGAGAGACGGAGAGGTAGAAGAGTTCTCCGGCAGCGTGACGGCGCTCCGGAGGTTGGTGATGACCTTGTTTCAGCAGGGCTCCGCCCGAGCTCCGCAGAAACGCGATCTAGAGGAAAAACCGTGGAGGTATGTGGTCGGGCTGCCGTGGAAAAGTCGTCCCAAATCAGCCCCAATACCTCTGTATATATAGGTGGGAGGGAGGGGACCTTGCCTTGGGGCTCAATGAGCCCCAAGGGGGTCGGCCGAGTCCAAGGGGGGAAGACCCCCCCCCCCCCCAAACCGAGTTGGACTTGGTTTGGTGGGTGGGAGTCCTTCCCTTCCTTCCCACCTCCCTTTTTTTTCTTTCTCTTTGATTTTTATCTCTATGGTGCATAGGGCCCTTTTGGGCTGTCCCACCAGCCCACTAAGGGCTGGTGCGCCACCCTTATGGCCTATGGGCTTCCCCGGGGTGGGTTGCCCCCCCCCCCCCGGTGAACTCCCGGAACCCATTCGTCATTCCCGGTACATTCCCGGTAACTCCGAAAACCTTCCGGTAATCAAATGAGGTCATCCTATATATCAATCTTCGTTTCCGGACTATTCCGGAAACCCTCGTGACGTCCGTGATCTCATCCGGGACTCCGAACAACATTCGGTAACCAACCATATAACTCAAATACGCATAAAACAACGTCGAACCTTAAGTGTGCAGACCCTGCGGGTTCGAGAACTATGTAGACATGACCCGAGAGACTCCTCGGTCAATATCCAATAGTGGGACCTGGATGCCCATATTGGATCCTACATATTCTACGAAGATCTTATCGTTTGAACCTCAGTGCCAAGGATTCATATAATCCCGTATGTCATTCCCTTTGTCCTTCGGTATGTTACTTGCCCGAGATTCGATCGTCAGTATCCGTATACCTATTTCAATCTCGTTTACCGGCAAGTCTCTTTACTCGTTCCGTAATACAAGATCCCGCAACTTACACTAAGTTGCATTGCTTGCAAGGCTTGTGTGTGCTGTTGTATTACCGAGTGGGCCCCGAGATACCTCTCCATCACACGGAGTGACAAATCCCAATCTTGATCCATACTAACTCAACTAACACCTTCGGAGATACCTGTAGAGCATCTTTATAGTCACCCAGTTACGTTGCGACGTTTGATACACACAAAGCATTCCTCCGGTGTCAGTGAGTTATATTATCTCATGGTCATAGGAATAAATACTTGACACGCAGAAAACAGTAGCAACAAAATGACACGGTCAACATGCTACGTCTATTTAGTTTGGGTCTAGTCCATCACGTGATTCTCCTAATGACGTGATCCAGTTATCAAGCAACAACACCTTGTTCATAATCAGAAGACACTGACTATCTTTGATCAACTGGCTAGCCAACTAGAGGCTTGCTAGGGACAGTGTTTTGTCTATGTATCCACACATGTAAATGAGTCTTCATTCAATACAATTATAGCATGGATAATAAACGATTATCTTGATACAGGAATTATAATAATAACTATATTTATTATTGCCTCTAGGGCATAATTCCAACACTATCTCTATAGATCTTGATGCCTAATATGTATGCAGCTTCTCCAAGGTCCTTCATTGAAAAACTCTTGTTCAAATAGGACTTTATGCTCTCCAACATCTCTATATTATTCCCCATCAATAATATGTCATCCACATACAGTATGAGGAAAGCTACAGAGCTCCCACTCACTTTCTTGTACAGACAGGCTTCTCCGTAAACCTGTATGAACCCAAACGCTTTAATCACCTCATTAAAGCGAATGTTCCAACTCTGAGATTCTTGCACCAGCCCATAGATGGAGCGCTGGAGCTTAAACACTTTGTTAGCACCCTTAGGGTCGACAAAACCTTCTGGTTGCATCATATACAACTCTTCCTTAAGGTTCCGGTTAAGGAACGCTGTTTTGACGTCCATTTGCCAAATTTCATAATCATAAAAGGCGGCAATTGCTAACATGATTCGGACTGATTTCAGCTTCGCTACGGGAGAGAAAGTCTCTTCGTAGTCAACTCCTTGAATTTGTTGAAAACCCTTTGCGACAAGTCGAGCTTTGTAAACGGTTACATTACCATTTGCATCAGTCTTCTTCTTGAAGATCCATTTATTTTCTATGGCTCACCGGTCATCAGGCAAGTCCACCAAAGTCCATTCTTTGTTCTCATACATGGATCCTATCTCGGATTTCATAGCCTCAAGCCATTTTTTGGAATCCGGGCCCGCCATCGCTTCTGCATAGTTTGAAGGTTCACCGTTGTCTAACAGCATGATTTCCATCACAGGGTTGCCGTACCACTCTGGTGCGGAGCGTGCCCTTGTGGACCTTCACGGTTCAGTAGTAACTTGATCCAAAGCTTCATGATCATCATCATTAACTTCCTCTTCAGTCGGTGTAGGCGCCACAGGAACAACTTCCCGCGCTGCGCTACTATCCTGTTCGAGAGGGGGTGTAATTACCTCATCAAGTTCTACCTTCCTCCCACTTACTTCTTTCGAGAGAAACTCTTTCTCTAGAAAGGATCCGTTCTTGGCAACAAAGGTTTTACCTTCGGATCTAAGATAGAAGGTATACCCAATAGTTTCCTTAGGGTATCCTATGAATACGCATTTCTCCGCTTTGGGTTCGAGCTTTTCTGGTTGAAGTTTCTTCACATAAGCATCGCAGCCCCAAACTTTAAGAAACGACAACTTAGGTTTCTTGCCAAACCATAGTTCATACGGTGTCGTCTCAACGGATTTAGACGGTGCCCTATTTAAATTGAATGCTGCAGTTTCTAATGCGTATCCCCAAAATGATAGCGGTAAGTCGGTGAGAGACATCATAGATCACACCATATCTAATAAAGTGCGATTACGACGTTCAAACACTCCGTTGCGCTGCGGTGTGCCAGGCGGCGTCAGTTGTGAAACGATTCCACACTTCCTTAGGTGTGTGCCAAACTCGTGACTTAAATATTCTCCTCCACGATCAGATCGCAGACATTTAATTTTTCTGTCACGTTGATTCTCAACCTCACTCTTAAATTCCTTGAACTTTTCAAACGTCTCAGATTTGTGCTTCATCAAGTAGATATACCCATACCTACTCAAATCATCGGTGAGAGTGAGAACATAACAATAACCACCGCGAGCTTCAACGTTCATTGGACCACACACATCAGTATGTATTATTTCCAATAAGTCGGTTGCTCTCTCCATTATTCATGAGAATGGAGTCTTAGTCATCTTGCCCATGAGGCACGGTTCGCATGTGTAACATCCCAATTTTCTTAAATTCGGATGTTAATAGATCATTCATATGCATCTCATATTTTATGCATCATTGTGTTCTTCTGGAAATTTTATCGTTATGTGACTACGGGCAATTTATTGGAGTGGAGATAATATGACTTCTCCCCTGTGAGTTAAAGTCACCATTTTGGTTTTGCAAATTTTCTAAACTCCGAAGTATTTTTTTTGTTGAGTTTTTCAATCGAGTTGTGTGACCTATTGCATAAAACTATTTTTTAAGAAGTGGCATTAGGTGGAACTAGGGTTCCTATATATATTATATATATATTAGTTGTATATATTTCTGTTTTGTTTTTCTCCTAAGTATTCTAGTGTATACATATATTAGTACCTATTTTCTAGTATTTGTTAGCTAGGAAATATTTTTTATTGTTTTTTTTCTTTTGCTGCTGTTTGTTCTTTGTTTTAAAAAAAAGAAAAAGAAAAACTGCCAGGCCGAGCCAAAGTGGCTCAGCCCAGCCGCCACCCGAGCCATGCAATCCCAGCATGCAAGCCTGCATGCAACCGAACCCCACGTCCCAATCTCCTCTCTCTCCCCACGTAATCTCTCTCCTCTCTCTCCCCGTTCTTTCCTCTCTTTCCTTCCTCCCTTATTTCTCTCCTCTCTCTCCCAGCGCTTTCCTCTCTTCCTATTTTCTCTTTCCTTTCCCAGGACCGAGCCCAGGGAACCAGCAGGTTCTTTCCACCCCGTGCTCTCTCTCCTACCTTGTCTACCCCTCTCCTCCTTCCTTCTTTCTTCTCCCTCCTCCTTCCTTCTCCCACGTGATCTTCTCCTCCCTTATTCTCTCTGCCTCGCCTGTCTTTCCTTCTCTACAGGAACCGAGCTCTCCTCTCTTTCCTCGCGATTCCCTTCCCGCGAGCACCCTCCCCTTCCTTATGCACCCCCCTCCTAGGCCTATATAAACCCCAACCCCCGGAGACCCCGTTCCCAACCCTAGCACCGCTGCCACGCCTCCACCGCCGCGCCTCCACGAGCCGCCGCCGCCGCCACGGGCAGCAGCAGCAGCCGAGGGTGCACTCCCGGCCTCACCTGGGAGCCCCCCCGAGCTATCTCTCTCCACCGCGCCTCCCCCGAGGAGGAGCACCTCCGCCGCCGCCTCCCCGAAGCCTCCAACCCCGCCTCGGAGCTCCTCCACCGCCGGCCAACTCCCCCCATCGCCGGTGCAAGCAGCAGCAGCAGCAGGTAACCCCCCTCTCTCTCTCTATTTGCATGCACTCAATCTCAGCCTTTAGATCTCCATGCAACAGCCTAGATCAGATCAACCAGTACCCCTTCGGTTATTCTCAGAAAACCAGCAGGTTTTTCTTACCACTTAAGTATTAACCGGCGACTTTGCTAAGCCTTAGGCCGTTTGCTCGAAGCCACTCAACAAACAGCCACTACAGCCAGTAGAAACTTGCCACGTGTGCCTCTCATTAGCACTAGCATTTTTGTAACTTCTGTCCAGATTTCAAAAACAGAAACTTTCTGTTTTGTTTTGGCCACAACTTTTTATCCCTAAGTCCAATGATATTGATTCTTTTTCCAGTAGCTCACAAATTTCCTGTAGTTTTGAAAAATATATAATTTATCTGTGTTTGAAATTTTTAAATATAAGTTAGAGAAGATTTAGTTTAAACACTGTTTTGCCTATTCCAGAAGTTTGAAAAATGATATTGAGTTGATTCTTTTTGCTACTGTTTTCTAGTGATAAAATCTTACTGTGGTAGAAGTTTCAGAATTTTTAAAGTATTTTTACTGGTGTTTTCAACAGAAACAAGTTTCTGCCATACCGGCACGCGATAAATTCTTTTGTGTAGTCTTTTGCAAATCATTGCATGTGATGTTATTTTACTCGTGGCATGATTGAATTGCTTATGGTGTGCTTTGGGTTTGTATCGGTAGATCATCCGGAGTGCGAAGCGTGTTACTTAGAGACGCTCGAGCAGGACAACTATCATCAAGGCAAGTCATCTTTGATCATGTTATTTTTACCTATGTTTTCAATGCATAGTAGATCACCATCTTTGCCCTATTTGCATGCTGCCTAGGTACTTGGAAACTTTAGTCATAGGTGTAGTATCATGTGTTAGGAACACCAACACCCCAATACTTGGCCCCGGGACGACAATGTTATATTTGCTATCCTTAAGTAGACGGGTTATCGGTTGAGTGTATTCCACGAGTGAAGCGAGGTTGATATAATAACCAAGACCGGACTAAGACAAGATTTTTCAAGACCTCGGACGCAATGCAACACTGGGTGAAGGACGGTTGATCGGCTCCCTGGAAAACCCAGTGGATGCCCGGGATGCTGGAGAGGCCATGTCATCCTGTGGAAAGCTTCACCCAGGCTCAAAGGGACGGACGGAGATTTCAAGACTCAAGGCTTACCTGCACAGCCACAAGTCATTATGGGCTCTAGCTTGGTTGGACAACACGGCGACTCTGGACAGGCGGTGCTAGCAGATGTAGACGAACGGTAGGAATGGATGGGCACCGACAGGGATTCAGAGGGACCCGTTGAAAGACCATGTTTTGATCATCCGGTCTTCAAACACCCTGAAGTGCGAGGATAAACCCGGAGGCGATCAAATCTTGTGGGGAACGTGTGCAAAACTCTGCAGAGTACTCAACCTAATCGATTAGCCGTGTCCACGGTCATGGACAACTTGAGCCGAAGGCATTGAATTTCCCCTGAACTCTCGACACAACTTAATAATGATGTGGGTGTTAACAACTATTCGGGTACGAGAACTGGTTGGCGGAACCATCTCGTTAACAACAAACTATGTAGTAATATTTTGCTTTCGACCCCTTTTGTTGTAGGATAAAACTGGCTTTATGCAAAACTTAGCTCCACCGGCCAAATATGCATGTAGAGATAGTTGATTATTATTTTACTCCCTCTCTTGATGATTTGCCAGCATATTCAATATGCTGACCTACACGGCTGCAACGTATCATGTTGTAGAGTACTTTTCCGACCAGGAGTGAGGCTACGATTCTACGCTCAGCGACATGCCCTTGGAGTCGGATGGACTCGTCTACCTGATGCTTCCGCTTAGTCTTCATTAGATAATCTCATGAGATGGCCTTCAGCCACTTTATTGTACTCCTTTATTGTAATAAAGTACTCTTTACGAGATTTCGATTAATAAAGCTGTGTGATTGCACTCTTGAATATATACATTATGTACTGTGTGTACCAGCATGATCTTGGGATGGTACAGAAACACCAGAGGCTTGACTCGTTGAGTCGGGTCGCTACAGCATGTGTCAAATGATTCAAAGTCAAGAGACTCTAATAGTCCATCAGTATGGAGCTTCTTCATGCGCTTAACGCCGATATGACCAAGGCGGCAGTGCCACAAGTATGTGGGACTATCATTATCAACTTTGCATCTTTTGGTACTCACACTATGAATATGTGTAACATCACGATCGAGATTCATCAAGAAGAAACCATTCACCAGCGGAGCATGACCATAAAACATATCACTCATATAAATAGAACAACCATTATTCTCTGACTTAAATGAGTAGCTGTCTCGCATTAAGCAAGATCCTGATACAATGTTCATGCTTAAAGCTGGTACTAAATAACAATTATTAAGGTTTAAAACTAATCCCGACGGTAGATGTAGAGGTAGCATGCCGACGGCGATCACATCGACCTTTGAACCATTCCCGACGCGCATCGTCACCTCGTCCTTGGCTAGTCTCCGCTTATTCCGCAGTTCCTGCTTTGAGTTGCAAATGTGAGCAACAGCACCGGTATCAAATACCCAGGAGCTACTACGAGCGCTGGTAAGGTACACATCAATAACATGTATATCACATATACCTTTAATGTTGCCGGCCTTCTTGTCCGCTAAGTATTTGGGGCAATTCCGCTTCCAGTGACCCTTTCCCTTGCAATAGAAGCACTCAGTCTCAGGCTTGGGTCCGTTCTTTTTCTTCTTCCCGGCATCTGGCTTACCGGGCGCGGCAACAGTTTTGCCGTCTTTCTTGAAGTTCTTCTTACCCTTGCCTTTCTTGAAACTAGTGGTCTTGTTGACCATCAACACTTGATGCTCTTTCTTGATTTCTACTTCTGCAGACTTGAGCATCGAGTACAACTCGGGAATGGTCTTCTCCATCCCTTGCATGTTGTAGTTAAGCACAAAGCCTTTGTAGCTTGGTGGGAGAGACTGGAGGATTCTGTCAATTATAGCATCATCCGGAAGTTCGACTCCAAGTGAAGTCAGACGACCGTGTAACCCAGACATTTTGAGTATGTGCTCACTGACAGAACTGTTCTCCTCCATCTTACAGCTAAAGAACTTGTCGGATACTTCATATCTCTCGACACGGGCATGAGCTTGAAAAACTAGCTTCAGCTCCTGGAACATCTCATATGCCCCGTGTTGCTCAAAACGCCTTTGGAGCCCTGTTTTTAAACTGTATAACATGCCACACCTAACCAGAGAGTAGTCATCACTCCGCGTTTGCCAGACGTTTAGAATGTCCTGGGCTGCTGCTGGAGCGGGAGGGTCACCTAGCGGCGCATCAAGGACATAAGCCTTTTTAGCTGCTTCAAGGATGAGCTTCAAGTTGCGAACCCAGTCCGCATAGTTGCTACCATCATCTTTCAGCTTGTTTTTCTCTAGGAATGCGTTGAAATTGAGGTTGACGTTGGACATCTACAATATTTATAAAGACAACTTTTAGACTAAGTTCATGACAATAAAGTTCATTTAATCAAATTAAGTATGAACTCCCACTTAAATCGACATCCCTCTAGTCATCTAAGTGATACATGATCCATGTTGACTAACCCGTGTCCGATCATCACGTGAGACGGACTAGTCACCATGGTGAGCAACTCCATGCTGATCGTATTCAACCATACGACTCATGTTCGACCTTTCGGTCTCTTGTATTCGAGGTCATGTCTGTACATGCTAAGCTCGTCGAGTCAACCTAGGTGTTTCGCGTGTGTAAATCTGGCTTACACCCGTTGTATGCGAACGTTAGAATCTATCACACCCGATCATCACGTGGTGCTTCGAGACAACGAACCTTCGCAACGGTGCACACTTAGGGGAATACGTTCTCGAAATTTTTTTAACAGGGATCATCTTATTATGCTACCGTCATTCTAAGCAATAAGATGTAAAACATGATAAACATCACAATGCAATCATATAGTGACATGATATGGCCATTATCATCTTTGCTCTTTCGATCTCCATCTTCAGGCATCGCATGATCATCATTGTCACCGGCGTGACACCATGATCTCCATCATCATGATCTCCATCATCGTGTCTCCGTGAAGTCGTCACGCCAACTACTACTATCACTACTACTATAGCTAACCGTTAGCAATGAAGTAAAAGTAGTAAGCACATGGCGTTGCATCTCATACAATAAATTAAGACAACTCCTATGGCTCCTGCCGGTTGTCATACTCATCGACATGCAAGTCGTGAAACCTATTACAATAACATGATCATCTCATACATCATACATGAAACATCACAACTTTGGCCATATCACATCACATGTCAAACCCTGCAAAAACAAGTTAGACGTCCTCTAATTGTTGTTGCAAGTTTTACGTGGCTGATTTGGGTTTCCAGCAAGAACGCCTTATTACCTACGTGACAACCACAACGATGATATGACAAAGCTATTTACCCTTCATAAGGACCCTTTTCATCAAATCCAATCCGACTAGAGTATGAGAGACAGACACCCGCTAGCCACCTTTATGCACGGTGTGCATGTCTGTCGGTGGAACCAGTCTCACGTAAGCTTACGTGTAAAGTCGGTCCGGGCCGCTTCATCCCACAATACCGCCGGAAAAGAATAAGACTAGTAACGGCAAGCAAATTGACAAATCATCGCCAACAACTTTTGTGTTCTACTCGTGCATAGAATCTACGCATAGAAAACCTGGCTCGGATGCCACTGTTGGGTTATGGTAGCATAAATTCAAAATTTTCCTACGCATATTCAGATCTTCCTATGGAGAGACCAGCAACGAGAGAGGGGTAAGAGCATCTTCATACCTTTGAAGATCGCTAAGCGGAAGCGTTGCTAGAACGCGGTTGATGGAGTCGTACTCGCAGCGATTCCGATCTAGTGCCGAACTACGGCACCTCCGCGTTCAACACACGTGCAGCCCGGTGACGTCTCCCGCACCTTGATCCAGCAAGGAGGAGGGAGAGGTTGGGGAAGAATTCCAGAAACACGACGGCGTGGTGTCGATGGAGAGACGAGGTCTCCTGGCAGGGCTTCGCCAAGCACCGGCAGAGAGGAGGAGGGAGAGGAGCAGGGCTGCGCCGAGAGAGAGGAAAAACCGTGTGTCTCAATGGCCAAAAGTGCCCGATATATATAGGGGGAGGGGAGAGGGGGTGCCACCCCTAGGGTTACCACCCTAGAGGGTGCGGCAGCCCCCCCAGATGGGAGGTGCGGCGGCCAGAGGGGGAGGAGGGGGTTGGCGCACCAACTGGTGGGCCTTAGGCCCACTTGGCTTAGGGTTTGCCCCCCCCCTTTTCTCTCCCCTACGCATTGGGCTGAGTGGGGAGGCGCACCAGCACATCTAGGGGCTGGTTCCCACCCCCACTTGGCCCACCTTATCTCCCGAGGTCGTTGCCCCCCTTCGGTGGTCCCCCGGGGCCACCTCCGGTGGTCCCCCGGGGCCACCTCCGGTGGTCCCGGTACATTACCGATGACGCCCGAAACACTTCCGGTGTCCAAAACCATCCGTCCTATATATCAATTTTTACCTCCGGAGCTCCTCGTGACGTCCGGGATCTCATCCAGGACTCCGAACAACTTTCGGTAAGCTCGTATAACAATTCCCTATAACCCTAGCGTCATCGAACCTTAAGTGTGTAGACCCTACGGGTTCGGGAGACAAGCAGACATGACCGAGACACCTCTCTGGCCAATAACCATCAGCGGGGTCTGGATACCCATGGTGGCTCCCACTTGCTCCACGATGATCTCATCGGATGAACCACGATGTCAAGGATTCAATCAATCCCGTATATGATTCCCTTTGTCTGTCGGTATAGAACTTGCCCGAGATTCGATCGTCGGTATACCTATACCTTGTTCAATCTCGTTACCGGTAAGTCTCTTTACTCGTTCCGTAGCACGTCATCGTGTGATTAACTCCTTAGTCACATTGAGCTCATGATGATGTTCTACCGAGTGGGCCCAGAGATACCTCTCCATCACACGGAGTGACAAATCCCGATCTTGATTCATACCAACCCAACAGACACTTTCGGAGGTACCCGTAGTGCACCTTTATAGTCACCCAGTTACGTTGTGACGTTTGATACACCCAAAGCACTCCTACGGTATCCGGGAGTTGTACAATCTCACGGTCGAAGGAAAAAACACTTGACATTAGAAAAGCTTTAGCATACGAACAATACGATCTAGTGCTATGCTTAGGATTGGGTCTTGTCCATCACATCATTCTCCCAATGATGTGATCCCATTATCAATGACATCTAATGCCCATGATCAGGAAACCATGATCATCTATTGACTAACGAGCTAGCTAACTAGAGGCTTGTTAGGGACACATTGTGATCTATTTATTCACACATGTATTACTGTTTCCTGTTAATACAATTATAGCATGAACAATAGACGATTATCATGAACAAGGAAATATGATAATAACCATTTTATTGTTGCCTCTAGGGCATATTTCCAACACTAAGAGGACGCGCATCCAAACCTCAAAAGCGCATGACAACCTCTGCTTCCCTGTGCGAAGGGCCTATCTTGTACCTTTACTTTTTTCCCTTGAAAGAGTCATGGTGATCTTCACCAATTCCTTATCTCGCCTTTATCTTGGCTAACATCATATGCTTGGGAAGATCTATATTCATATGTCATCTTGGAAGTAAGTATTCATTAATTATTATTGTTGACATTACCCTTGAGGTAAGCAGTTGGGAGGCAAAACTATAAGCCCCTATCTTTCTCTATGTCCAGCTGAAACTTTGATCTCATGAGTACCACGTGAGTTGTAGCAATTGTTGAGAACGAAAGAATGATTGAGTATGTGGATTTTCTTTACAAGCTCTTATTTGACTATTTCTGATGTTGTGATAAATTGCAATTGCTTCAATGACTAAAGGCTATCGGTTCTTACTTCTTGGTAAGTTTCTTGATCTATGCTTTACTTTGTGAAGGAACTATCACTTTAGCATGAGAGATTATATGTTGGTATCGCTGTTCTGATCTTGATCATGATGCATGCATGTTCGTATCTTGTTTTGTCGACACCTCTCTCCCTAAACATGTGGACATATTTATTGAGCTAGGCTTTCGCTTGAGGACAAGCGAGGTCTAAGCTTGGGGGAGTTGATACTTCCATTTTGCATCATGTTTTCATGTTGATATTTATCGCTTCTTGGGCTGTTATTTCACTTCAAGGTACAATTATTATGCCTTTTCTCTCTTATTTTGCAAGGTTTACATGAAGAGGGAGAATGCCGGCAGCTGGAATTCTGGCCTGAAAGTGCAGCAAGTTTGAGATACCTATTCTGCGCAACTCCAAACGCCGTAAAAATCAATGAGGATTTTTTTCCTGATTTATAAAAAATACTGGGTTTCGTCCTCTTTTGCTAGATGGAGGGTTTCTTCCAGAAAAAAATCAGGGAGGAGCTTTTTCATGGTTTCGCCGCCGCCATGAGGCGGAACTTGAGCAGAACCAATCTAGAGCTCCGGCAAGACGATCCTGCTGGGGAAACTTCCCTCCCGGAGGGGGAAATCGTCGCCATCGTCATCACCAACACTCCTCTCATCGGAGGGGACTCATCACGATCAACATCTTCATCAGCACCATCTCATCTCCGAACCCTAGTTCATCTCTTGTAACCAATCTCCATCTCGCGACTGCGATTGGTACTTGTAAGGTTGCTAGTAGTGTTGATTACTCTTTGTAGTTGATGCTAGTTGGATTACTTGGTGGAAGAGTTTATGTTAAGATCCTTGATGCTACTCATTACCTCTCTGGTCATGAATATGATTATGCTTTGTGAGTAGTTACTTTTGTTCCTAAGGACATGGGATAAGTCATGCTAATAGTAGTCATGTGAATTTGGTATTCATTCGGTAATTTGATATGTTGTATGTTGTTTTTCCTCTAGTGGTGTTATGTGAACGTCGACTACATAACATTTCACCATTATTTGGGCCTAGAGGAAGGCATTGGGAAGTAGTAAATAGATGATGGGTTGCTAGAGTGACAGAAGCTTAAACCCTAGTTTATGCGTTGCTTCGTAAGGGGCTGATTTGGATCCACTAGTTTAATGCTATGGTTAGACTTTGTCTTAATTCTTCTTTCGTAGTTCAGGATGCTTGCGAGAGGGGTTAATCATAAGTGGGATGCTTGTCCAAGTAAGGGAAGTACCCAAGTGCCGGTCCACCCACATATCAAACTATCAAAGTAACAAACGTGAATCATATGAACATGATGAAAACTAGCTTGACAGAAATTCCCGTGTGTCCTCGGGAGCGTTTTTCCTCCTATAAGACTTTGTCCAGGCTTGTCCCTTGCTACAAAAGGGATTGGGCCACTTTGCTGCACCATTTCTACTTTTGTTACTTGTTGCTTGCTACGAATCATCTCACCACACAATCACTTGTTACCGACAATTTCAGTGCATGCAGATTTTACCTTGCTCAAAACCACTTGTTAGATCCTTCTGCTCCTCGTTGGGTTCGACACTCTTACTTATCGAAAGGAATATGATTGATCCCCTATACTTGTGGGTCATCACACGGTCTTTACACTTAAGGTTCGGTGATGTTTCGGTATAGTTGAGTTATGTATGTTGGTGACCGAAGGTTGTTCGGAGTCCCGGATGAGATCCCGAACGTCACGAGGAGTTATGGAATGGTCCAGAGACGAAGATTGATATATAGGAAGAGAGGGGAGGAGTCATAATTGTAGAAGGACTCCCACACGCCCAACCTCCTAACTATAGGTGGACTCCTCCACCTTGGGCGGCCGGCCAACCCTAGGGGAAACCCTAGGGCGCCACCGCTTCCCCCTCCCTCCTATATATAGTGTAGGGAAGAGAGGGAATCGGCTACACAATCTAAGGCACGGCCCCCTCTCCCTCCCTCTAGTTCGTTTCTCCTCTAGTTTGGTTCGATAGTGCATGGCGAAGCCCTGCCGGATCAGCTCCACCACCATCATCGCCATGCTGTTGTGCTATCGGTGAACTCGTCTACCTCTCCACCCTTGATTGTTCGATCAAGGAGGTGGAGATCGTCATTGAGCTGTACGTGTGCTGAACACGGAGGTGCCGTCCATTCGGCACTAGATCGGGATGGATCGTGATGGGATCGTGGGACGGATCATGATGAGATCGTGGGACGGATCATGATTGGATCGCGAAGACGTTCGACTACATCAACCGCATTATATACGCTTCCGCTTAGCGATCTACATGGGTATGTAGATGCACTCCCCTTCTCATAGTTGGTGATCTCCATAGATTGATCATGGTGAGCGTAGGTTTTTTTGTTTCCCATGCGACGTTCCCCAACAGTGGCATCATGAGCTAGGTCTATGCATAGATGACATCACAAGCAGAACACAAAGGAGTTTTTCGGCGTTGATATTCATATTGCTTCCCTCCTTAGTCTTTTCTTGATTCAGCGATATTGTGGGATGAAGCGGCCCGGACCAAACTTACTCATCCGCGTAAGAGAGACCGGTTCCATCGACTAACATGCAACTTGTTGCATAAACATGGCTTGTGGGTGTCTGTTTCTCCTACTTTAGTTGAATCGGATTCGGCAAAGGCGGTCCTTGGAGAAGGCTAAATAGCAATTTGTGTATCACCGTTGTGGTTTTTGCGTAGGTAAGAAGCGTTCTTGCTAGATACCCATAGCAGCCACGTAAAACATGCAACAACAAATTAGAGGACGTCTAACTTGTTTTGCAGGGTATGTTGTGATATGATATGGCCAAAGACATGATGATATATATTTGATGTATGAGATGATCATGTTTTACTAGTTAATATCGACTTGCATGTCGATGCTACGTGTAACATCCCAATTTTCCTAATTGGGAATGTTTTACATTGTAGCTAAGCATCTATGCATATTGAGTGAAATAAATTTTAGCACGTGAATTTTCTTTCGTCTTTGATTTGCATTTCTATTTTTCCTCGCACGAGCAATGCCCGGAGAAAATACCCTCTTGCACGCAAGAGAGAGAGCGGAGGAAAATGACACTCCAAAAGTGCGGGCAATTTTTGAAATGTTGGAGCCAAGAAAACCCAAAGTTCTTTTGCAAAAATAATTGCAAAAAGAAATAAAGCAAATTTGGGAATTTCTGAAAAAAACATTTTTTTTAAGTTTTTATTTTTGCATTGGAAAAATGTTATTCGGGTAGAGATTCTTTTTCCGATTTTTTTGATATATAATACCATATATAGATATTTTGATTTATTTCTTTTTTTTAGCTTTTGTTTTCTGTTTTGGAAAATGTTAGAAATTAGGAAGGGTTTTTTTTACTGCCGCCGCCCTGGGCGCATCTTAGCCCCTGGGCCGAATCCCCAGTCCCGGGATTGAATCCCCCTAATATAGGCCAACCGACCCCCTTTCTCCTCCCCCCCTCTCACTGGCCTGCGGGTCCCACCGACCGAGCCTCCCTCCCCGTCACCCTTCTTTATCCTCTCCTTCCTTCTCTGCTCCACCGAAACCGAACCGCACCACCTCGGGATTTCTTCCCCGTTTCTCCCTCTCCCCTTCCTTAGCTCGCCCCCTCTCAGCCTATAAATACTCACCACCCCCGAGCCACCCCGTTCCCAACCCTACGTCGCTCCGCCGCCGCCCCTAGCCGCCGCACCACTGCTGCCGCCGGTGCAAGCTACTGCACCGTCTACCCCGCACTGGAGCGCCCCCCCTCCCCCCGAGCCCCCTTCGCTCCACCGCCGCCTCCCCTCGGAGGAGGACCTCCGCCGCCGCCTCCCCCGAAGTCCACCCCGCCCCGGAGCTCCCCTCCCTCGCCGGCCAGCCCCTCCCTCGCCGGAGCTACTTCCCAGCAAGGTAGCTTCTCCCTCCTCTCTCTCTGTTATTTCATGTTGTTTCTTTTTAACCCTTAGATCTTGATCCTATGGCTATAGATTAGATCTTTTGTACCTCTTCGGTCTATCTTAGAAAACCAGTGGGTTTTTTTGTCACTTATGAATTAACCAGCGAACTTTGCTTAGCCTAGGACGTTTGCTCAAAGTCATGAAACAAACACCCCCGCAGCCAATAGCATCAGGACACGTGTACCTCTCTTTTTAGCACTAGTAGTGTTGTAATTTTCTGCCTGTTTGCAAAAACAGAAACTTCCTGTTTTGTTTTGGCCACAACGTTTTATCCCGAAGTCCAATGACATTGATTATTTTTCCAGTAGCTCAAAAATTTCCTGTAGTTTGTAAAAAAATATAATTTGTCTATGTTTGAAATTTTTAAATATAAGTTAGAGCAGATTTAGTTTGAACCTTGTTTTTCCTATTCCAGGAGTTTAAAAAATGATTTTTAGTTGATTCTTTTTGCTACTGTTTTCTAGTGATAAAATCTTACTGTGGTAGAAGTTTCAGAATTTTTAAAGTATTTTTACTGGTGTTTTCAACAGAAACAAGTTTCTGCCATACCGGCGCGCGATAAACTCTTTTGCTTAGGCATTTGCAAATCATTGCATATGATGATATTTTTACTTGTGGCTTGATTGAAGTGCTTATGGTGTGCTTTGTGTTTGTATCGGTAGATCATCCGGAGTGCGAAGCGTGTTACTTAGAGACGCTCGAGCAGGACAACTATCATCAAGGCAAGTCATTTTGATCATGTTATTTTACCTATGTTTTCATTGCATGGTAGATCACCTTCCTTGCCCAATTGCAAGCTGCCTAGGTACTTGGAAACTTTAGCATAAGTTGTAGTATCATGTGGTAGGAACACATCAACCCCGATACTTGGCCCCGGGACGACAAAATCTTAATGCTATGCTTGAGTAGACGGGTTATCGGTTGAGTGTATACCACGAGTGATGCGAGGTTGATATAATAATCAAGACCGGACTAAGACAAAATTTTCAAGACCTTGGACGCAATGCAACTCTGGGTGAAGGACGGTTGATCGGCTCCCTGGAGAACCCAGTGGATGCCCGGGATGCTGGAGAGGCCATGTCATCCTGCGGAAAGCTTCACCCAGGCTCGAAGAGACGGACGGAGACTTCAAGACTCAAGGCTTACCTGCACAGCCACAAGTCATTATGGGCTCTGGCTTGGTTGGACAACGCGGCGACTCTGGACGGGCGGTGCTAGCAGATGTAGACGGACGGTAGGAATGGATGGGCACCAACAGGGATTCAGAGGGACCCGTTGAAAGACCATGTTTTGATCATCCGGTCTTCAAACACCCTGAAGTGCGAGGACAAACCCGGAGGCGATCAAATCTTGTGGGGAACGTGTGCAAACCTCTGCAGAGTACTCAACCTAATCGATTAGCCGTGTCCACGGTCATGGACAACTTGAGCCGAAGGCATTGAATTTCCCCTGAACTCTCCACACAACTTAATAATGATGTGGGTGTTAACAAATATTTCGGGCACGAGAACTGGTTGGCGGAACCATCTCGTTAACAACAAACATTGTAGTAATATTTTGCTTTCAACCCCTCTTGTTGTAGGATAAAACTGGCTTTATGCAAAACTTACCTCCACCGGCAAAATATGCATGTAGAGATAGTTGATTATTATTTTACCCCTCTCTTTGATGACTTGCCGGCATATTCAATATGCTGACCTACACGGCTGCAACGTATCATGTTGCAGAGTACTTTTCCGACCAGGAGTGAGGCTACGATCTACGCTCAGCGACATGCCCTTGGAGTCGGATGGACTCGTCTACCTGATGCTTCCGCTTAGTCTTCGTTAGATAATCTCATGAGTTGGCCTTCAGCCACTTTATTGTACTCCTTTATTGTAATAAAGTACTCTTTATGAGATTTCGATTAATAAAGCTGTGTGATTGCACTCTTGAACATATACATTATGTACTGTGTGTGTACCAGCATGATCTTGGGATGGTACAGAAACACCAGAGGCTTGACTCGTCTTGAGTCGGGTCGCTACAGAAATGGTATTCAGAGGCTTAGGACGGCGGTAGCATTATAAGGTGATCCCTCACTAAAATTTCAAGATACAAAATTTGTTCTCCCTGGGTGTGCACTGTTGCGAAAGTTCGTCGTTTCGAGACACCACGCGATGATCGGGTGTGATAGACTCTACGTTCACATACAACAGGTGCAAGACGGTTTTGCACAAGCGGAACACTCGGGTTAAAGTTGACGAGCCTAGCATGTATAGACATGGCCTAGGAACACAGGTGTGATAGCCTAGCTTATTAGGGATGATAGACTACTCATATCAATAAGGAATTCCTTCTTTTCCGGGAGCCCATTCAAACAGAACTCCCAAGTCAAGCATGCTCGGCTTGGAGTAGTTCTAAGATGGGTAACCGACCGGGAAGTTAATCCCGGGTGCGCATGAGTGAGAACAAAGTGCGTAGAAAATACTAGTATTAATATGTGGGGCTAGTCTAGATCCTGCCAGGAGTAACGACAAAGTAACGACCGCCAAGGAGTGAGACAAAGTGCGCAGAAAAGACTAGTATTGATATGTGGGGCCAGTCTAGATCCTGCCAGGAGTAACAACCGCTAGCAGGTGTCTCCGGGGCGTTACAAGTTGGTATCAGAGCCGACTGTCGCGGTTACACGGATGTTTGCGGATAGGTCTGCGGTTATGTTGTTCATGACGTTTGTGACCCATCGTGGCACACGACATGGCACATGTACTGGACTGGATGCATAGATGTTTGTGCCAAGAGGGAACACTCCTGTGGCCCGACGAGGACGTAGGTTCCTCTGAGTGGTGGCGTATGTGATAGCCTGGCTTATTAGGGATGATAGACTACTCATATCAATAAGGAATTCCTTCTTTTCTAGGAGCCCATTTGACTAGATCTCGCCAGGAGTAACGACCGCCGGCGGGTGTGTCCTGGGCGTTACAATAGGAGACCAAAAGGTTGAACATGAGTCATATAGTAGATATGATCAACATAGAGATGTTCACCATTGAAGCCACCTCATCTCACATGATGATCGGACATGGGTTGGTGAATTTGGATCATGTACCATTCGAATGACTAGAGGGATGTCAATTTGAGTGGGAGTTCTTAAGTAATATGATTAATTGAATTCATTAGCATGAACATAGTCAAAAATGTCTGGGCAAATTATGTTGTAGATGATTAGCTTACGCTGTAGATCCCATGTTTTGATATGTTCCTAGAGAAAACTAAGTTGAAAGATGACGGTAGCAATTATGCGGACTGGGTCCGTAAACTCAGGATTTACCTCATTGTTGCACAGAAGGCTTATGTCATTAATGCGCCACTCGGTGTGCTACCCCAAGCATCGTTTGTGGATGTTGCGAACATTTGACATGCACATCTTGATAACTACATGATAGTTCAGTGCGTTATGCTTTATGACTTAGAATTGAGGCACCCAAACATTTTGAACGTCATAGAACATATGAGATGTTCCAAGAGCTGAAATTAGGATTTTAGGCTCAATCCCGTGTTGAGAGGTATGAGACCTCCGACAAGATTCTTTGCCTGCAAAGTAAAGGAGAAAAGCTCAATCGTTGAGCATGTGCTCAAATTGTCTTTGTGCTACAATTTCTTGAACCGAATGTGAGTTGATCTTCGAGATGATATAGTGATTGACATAGTTCTCCGAAGCCACTGCCACCAAGCTACCGAGCTTCATGATGAACTATAGCATACCAGGGATAGATAAGATGATCACTGGTCTATTTGCGATGTTTGACACCGTGAAGGTAAAAATCAAGTAGGAGCATCAAGTGTTGATGGTTGGTAAAACCACTAGTTTCAAGATGGGAAAGGGAAAGAAGGGAAACTTCGAGAATGACAAGTCAGTTATCACTCCAATGAAGAAACCCAAGGTTGAGGCGGAACTTCCCTAGACACTTGGTAGATAAGAAATCTCGCAACGTCAAGTATATTAGATATATGCATTATTTATATGTACTTTACTAGTACTCCTAGTATCCCATGGGTATTAGATACCGGTTCAGTTGCTAAATGTTAGTAACTCAAAATAAAAGCTACAGAATAAACGGAGAGTAGCTAAAGGCGAGGTGATGATGTATGTTGGAAGTGTTTCCAAGGTTGATATGATCACCATTGCACACTTCCTTTACCTTCAGGATTAGTGTTGAACCTAAATGTTATTTGGTGTTTGCGTTGAGCATGAACATGATTGGATCATGTTTATTGCAATACGGTTATTCATTTAAAGAGAATAATGGTTACTCTATTTACTTGAATAATACCTTCAATGATCATGCACCTAATATGAATGGTTTACTGAATCTCAATCATAGTGATACACATGTTCATAATATTGATGCCAAAAGATAAAAAATAGTAATGATAGTACCACTTACTTGTGGCATTGTCGCCCAAGTCATATTGGTATAAAATGCATGAAGAAGCTCCTTGTTCATGGATATTTGGACTCACTCGTGTTTGAATCATCTGAGACATGCGAACCATGCCTATTGGTGTAAATGCATGAAGAAACTCCATGCAGATGGATCTTTTGGACTCACTTGATTTTTAATCACTTGAAACATGCAAATCACGCCACATGGGCAAGATGACTGAAGGCCTCGTTTTTCAAGTGAGATGGAATGAGCAAGTGACTTGTTGGAAATAATACATTTTGATGTATGAAGTGCAATGACTGCTAAGGCACGCAGTGGTATCATTATGTTCTTACTTCACTGTTGATTTGAGTAGATACAGGTGTATTTGTTTGATGAATCACAAGTCTGAAATATTGAAAAGTTCCAGCAATTTTAAAGTGAAGTTGAAGATCGTCGTGAGAAGAGGATAATATGTCTACGATGTAATCATGGAGGTAAATATATATCTGAGTTGCAAGTTTCGTATACACCTAAGACAATGTGAAAACTATTTCACAACTCATGCCACCTAGAACAACATAGTGTGATGGTGTGTCCTAACGTCATAGTCGTGCCCTATTGGATATGGTGCATACTATGATGTCTCTTATCGAACTACCACTATCGTTTTGGGGTTAGACATTAGAGACAACCACATTTACTTTAACAGGGCACCACATAATTCTGTTGAGATGACACCGTATGAAATATGGTTTGGAGAAACCTAAGCTGTCGTTTCTTAAAGTTTGGGGCTATGATGCTTACGTCAAAAGGATTTAGTCTGATAAGCTCGAACCCAAAGCGGATAAATGCATCTTCATAGGATACTCAAAGCAGTTGTGTATACCTCCTCTCTCAGATCCGAAAGCAAAGTGTTTGTTTCCATAAACGCGTCCTTTCTCAAGAAAGAGTTTCTCTCGAAAGAATTGAGTGGGAGGATGGTGGAACATGATGGGGTTTTTGAACCGTCACTTCAACCATAGAGTAGAAGGGCGCAGTAAATTGTTCCTGTGGTGCCTACACTAGTTAAAGTGGAAGCTGATGATGGTGATCATGAATCTTCAGATCAAGTTACTACCAAACCTCGTAGGTCGACAAGGACACGTACTGCTCTAGAGTGGTACGGTAATCCTGTCTTGGAGGTCATGTTGCTAGACAACAATGAACCTATGAGCTATGGAGAAGCGACGGTGGGCCCAGATTCCGAAAAATGGCTTGAGGCCATGAAATCCGAGATAGGATCCATGTATGAAAATAAAGTGTTTGACTTGGTAAGAACTACTTTATGGTCGTAAGGCTATTAATTACCCATGGATCATTAAAAGAATGAAGGACAATGATGGTAAATGTCACCATTTAGAAAGCTCAACTTATCGCAAAGAGGTTTCCGACAAGTTCAAGGAGTTGAATATGATGAGACTTTCTCACTCGTAGTGATGCTAAAGTCTATTGGAATTATGTTAGTAGTTGCTGCATTTTCGATTATGAAATCTGGCAGATGGATGTCAGAACATTGTTTCCTTGACGGTTTCGTTGAGGAAAGGTTGTGTGTGATACAACCATAAGTTTTTGTCGATCCTAAGGATGCTAACAAGTATGCAAGCTCCAGCAATCCTTCTATGGACTGGTGCAAGCATCTCGGAGTTGGAATATACGCTTTGATGTGATGATAAAAGCTTTTGGGTTTATACAAAGTTTATGAGAAACCTGTATTTCCAACAAAGCGAGTGGGAGCACTATAGGATTTCTGATAAGTATATGTGGTTGACATATTGTTGATTGGAAATAATGAAGGATTTTTGGAAAGCATATAGGTTGTTTGAAATTAGTTTTTCAAAGGAAAACCTGGATTAAGCTCCTTGAACATTGGGCATCAAGATCTATACAGATAGATCAAGCCACTTGATAAAACTTTCAATAAAGATATTTTATCAAGGAGTTCAAAATGGATCAGTCAAAGAAGGAGTTCTTCATTGTATTGTAAGGTGTGAATTTGAGTAAGACTCAAAGCCCGACCACGGCAAAAGAAAGAGAAAGGATGAAGGTCGTCCCCTATGCCTTAGCCATAGGCTCTATAGTATGTCATGTTGTGTACAGCACCTAATGTGTGCCTTGCCATGAGTTTGTCAAGGGGTACAAAGAGTGATCCAGAAATGAATCACTGAACAGCAGTCAAAAGTTATCCTTAGTAACTAGTGGACTAAGGAATTTTTCTCGATTATGGAGGTGATAAACGAGTTCGTCGTAAAGGGTTACATCGATGCAAGCTTTAACACTAATTTGCATGACTCTGAGTAGTAAACCGGTTTCGTATAGTGGAGCAGTCACTTAGAATTGTTCCAAGTGGAGCGCAGTAGTAATACCTATAGCATGACATAGAGATTTGTGAAGTAACAAACGGATCTGAATGTTTCAGACCTATTGACTAAAACCTCTCTCACAAGCAAAACATGATAAAACCGCAGAACTTATTAGGTGTTAATAACATAGTGATGTGAACAAGATTATTGACTCTAGTGCAAGTGGGAGACTATTGGAAATATGCCGTAGAGGCAATAATAAATTAGTTATTATTATACTTCCTTTTTTATGATAATCGTTTATTATCCATGCTAGAATTGTATTGATTGGAAACTCAAATAGATGTGTGGATACATAGACAACACATTGTCCCTAGTGAGCCTCTAATGGACTAGGTCGTTGATCAAAGATGGTCAAGGTTTCGTGGCCATAGACATGAGATATCCTATGATAACATGATCACATCATTAGGAGAATGATGTGATGGACAAGACCGAAACTCTACGACGTAGCATATGCTCGTGTTAGTTTATTGCTATTATTTTCTGCATGTCAAGTATCTGTTCCTATGACCATGAGATCATGCAACTCCCAGATACCGTAGGAATGCCTTGTGTGTATCAAATGTCACAATGTAACTGGGTGACTATAAAGGTGCTCTACAGGTATCTCCGAGGGTGTCTGTTTGGTTGGCGTGAATCAAGACTGGGATTTGTCACTTTGTGTGACGGAGAGGTATCTCAGGGCCCACTTGGTAATACAACATCACAATGAGCTTGCAAGCAATGTGACTAAGGAGTTAGTCATGGGATCTTGTATTACGGAACGATTAAAGAGACTTGCCAATAACAAGATTGAACTAGGTAGAGATACCGACGGTCGAATCTCAGGCAAGTAACAAACCGATGGACAAAGGGAATAGTATACAGGATTAATTGAATCCTTGACATAGAGATTCAACCAATAAGGATCTTCGTAGAATATGTAGGAGCCAATATGGTCATCCAGGTCCCGCTATTGATTATTGACCGGAGAGTGTCTCGGTCATGTCTACATAGTTCTCGAACCCCCAGGGTGTGCACACTTATGGTTCGGTGATGTTTTGGTATAGTTGAGTTATATATGTTGGTGATCGAAGATTATTCGGAGTCCCGGATGAGATCTCGAATGTCACGAGGAGTTTCGGAATGGTCCAGAGATGAAGCTTGATATATAGGAAAGACGTATTCGGGTTCCGACAAAGTTTCGGGCATTACCCATAGTGTACCGGGAGTGACATATAGGTTCTGACGGTCCACGAGGCCCACCCACCCTGTGGGGCCACATGGGCCTCGGAGGTGGCACACCAGCCCCTGATGGGCTAGGCAGCCAGCCCCTATGGGCATATGCGCCAAGAGGGAAGAGAGGGGAGGAGTCCTAATTGGAGAAGGACTCCCCCACACCCCACCTCCTATTGGTGGTGGACTCCTCCACCTTGGGCGGCCGACCAACTGATGACGAGATGATGTATATACTTCTCGCTCCTCGTTGGTTAGCCCAAGTGGAAGGTTGAGATGTAGTCAGAAGCAAGTTTTCCCTTACATGGAGACTCTAAGGTTTATCGAACCACGAGGACTCCTAGGATCAACAAGTAGGTGTCTCCTACACTGGCGCTAGCAGAAGACGTGGACCTACACACACACAAATAACTTTGCTCCCAACGAGTACACAGAGGTTGTCAATCTCTCCGGCCTTGTACTTTGCAAAGGATCAAAACACAAGCGGGAATAGTAATAGTGTTTGCAATGGAAAAGTAAATGAAAGCGGTAAATGATGGAGGTGTAAGCAATGGTGTTAATATGGACCGGAGTCACATGATGTTCACTAGTGATGTCTCTCTCCCAAAAGACGATAAACAACTATGCTTGGGTAAACAAATTATAGCTGGGTAATTGACAGAATTATGAACGCACTGCAATGCTAATTATGCTACTTGAAAGTTAGAGGCTCAATAGTAATGGGCAGTACGCCAAGACAAGTAGACCGTTTATTCATCAGCATCTACTTACTAATCATCCACCTTGAGATATCTATCCAGAACATCTCGCTGGTATTAAGTTGCGAGCCCCACCCAAAGTGTAAACTCAAAGTAACGGACAACTGCATTAATGAACTGTGCGTAAGGTAAACAATCCTTGCAATCGTGGTCACAAGCACCGTTGTTTTCTCCATGGTGGCAACATCACATCCCCTAGTCTCATGTTTCTGTCACTCAAGCTAGACATCAGGGGGCATGAACCCACAATCATGCATAACGCTCCCTCTTGGAGTTACAATCTTCTACTCGGCCAAAGCAATAAAGAGCAACGGAGAACGTGCATGAATCACTAAGGAAGATAATATAAAAGGATAATCAAATATATAACTCATAACAATCTGAACATAATCTCATAATCCGTCGGATCCCAACAAACCGAGCATAGCAATAGCAAGAGAATTACATAGATGCCTTGATCATGTAGGGCACCTCACAAGGGCTAATCATGGAAGCACAAACTTGGAGAGAATACATCACATAGCTACTGGTCATGGACTCATGGTCCAAGGAGAACTACTCACGACACGTCAAGGAAGTGTCCATGGCGGTGGAGAAGGTCCTGTAGGTCAATCCTCCCTCCGGCAGGGTGCCAGGAAGCGGTCTCCTGACGCTCCCGATCTCGGAAGCGCTGCAGCGACGGAACGATGGAGAAATTCGCGATTCTGGAAGTTGCGGAAGGGTTTCCTCTCGGAGGAGTAAATGTAGGCCAAAGGATGGCGTCATAAGAGGTGGCATCCACCCAGGCAGTCTATGGGTGCGGCCAAGGGCCCGACCGCGCCAGGAGGTCTCCTGGGCAGGCCCTGGCCCCCCTCTGGCCCATCTTTGGTGATCTGGAAGCTTCCGGTACGCCAATTTTTATATAATTTTCTCGGGATTTTTGGGGCTTCGGAGAATTGGGTAAAAGCTCCTGCAAAAAAAGACATCAACGGACAGGAACTGGCACTGGGTGCACTGAGTTAGTAGGTTAGTCCAAATCTGTATAAAAAGATATAAAAGTGTAGCAAAACTTATAACAATGTCACCCAAATGATCATGGAGCAAGCAGAAATTATAGATACGTTTGGGACGTATCAACATCCCCAAGCTTAATTCCTGCTCGTCCTCGAGTAGGTAAATGATAACACAAATAATTTCTATGGTGACATGCTATCACACATATAAGGACTTCAAAGTAAAGTAAGTATGACATGCAATTCAAGTCAAGGCAATAACAATCAAGAGTCTATATTTAGTATTGAGTTTAGCAAAGTAAGAACATAATGGTGCAAGAGCTCTCGCTGTGCGTGACTCGAATGACTCCAAATGGTATTTGCGTGCAAGAAGTGGGAGATGGGTTTAGAGAACAAAATATATTTTTAATTGATAACTCAATCTACTAAACCTCACACTTGGTCTCCTTCGGAATCTTATTTTGACTCATCCCCAAACCACTAGTCAGCCACAAGTCAAAATGATCCTCTCCCTTTCGACTTTGAGCACTCATGCAATGGATGAGCGTAAGCAAGATATGTTGGCACTTAGGATGGCAAATAGAATAATGATGGGGAAGGAAGACAAAAAGGTGTGAAAGGCTCACATCAATGAGGACAACCATAGGCGAGAGAAAGCCAAATGATAGGTATGATGTGAGCAGTAGGGATTGCCATGTAACGTATGCACATATGAGCTAAGGTGAGCTCTCCAATGGAACTAGTGGGGGTGCATCCAACTTGCTTGCTCATGAAGAACTAGAGCTCGTTTGAGGAGGCTCATAATTGGAATATGCAAGCCAAGTTCTATATGTAAGGGTCCCCACATAGTTATGCATGAATGATAATCTCTATGTAGTACAAATATAGCAATGGAGTACGGGTGTGGATCTTTCAAAAGGAATAGTAGTGTTGCCCCCTTCTCTCTTTTTATTTCTTTTCTTTCTTTCTTTTTGTTTTTCTATTTTTTTGTGGCCTCTTGGGCTCTTTCTTTTTATCTCTCATTTGTCCTCTTTGGGATGTTTTCATTTGTCCTCTTTGGGATCTTTTCCTCACTTAAGGGAAACACTCTATGTTTTACAAGAATAAAAAGAAGATCATCACACTTTATAAGAAGTACTCAACATAAAGACAAGTGAAAATTATCATGATGTATGCAAATGTATGCCTCTGCTAGTGTAGCAGGATATGTAATGAAACTAGCGCGTCATGTAGCAATAATATGGGCAAGGCCCAACTATCATGCGGCTCCTCGATCAAGCAAAACCATGTATATATGACATGAAGATCAAGTCATGAGATGGTGGATGTTGCATGGCAATGTATCTCGGAAAGGCTATGGAAATGCCTTAATAGGTAAGTACGATGGATGTTTTGAGGAAAGATATAATGAGGAATATGTATAATAGAGCGTATCATGTCATGGGTTTGGATGCACCCGCGAAGTTTGCACCAACTCTCAAGATGAGAAATGGCAATGCACGGTACTGAAGAGGCTAGCAAAATATGGATGGTGGGAGTGCCAACAATCGAATACTCACATTAGTCCGAAGAACTCATACACTTATTATCGGTAACTCTCTATCTAGTTAGGAAATTCACAAAGAGACAAGTATACCGAGGAGGAGTGTTTGGGGGTTTGGTTATCCTGGCGCATCCTCGACTCATGGTAACGTGAGGGTACTCTATATATTCCAACCCCTCCAGAGATTAGTGATCAATCTAGTAGCTAGAGTTCTCAACTAATTTTTAGTTTTCGAAAAACACACGGATTTCCCAAAATACGAAACTTATCACTAATAGGCTCAAGCTCTTGGCACCAATAGTCCAAACATTACTCAAATCAATACCTCAAAACTATTGCAAGTTACTACTATACTTAAATAGCAACCTCAATTACCTACTCATGCAAGACACACAACTCAGTGCAACGAGCCAACTCTCTAAACAAGATAAGCATGATAACTCAATAGAGTTCCAAAAGCAACCTAAATAAAAGCTCTTAAAAATATATAGCATGAAAACTAAAAGCTAAGCATGACAGCATCTAAGAAAAGATAGAGAACACACAAAAAGGGTAAGCATGAAAACCTATGTTGTGTTCTAGAGTGGAATGGAGCGTGTTTCTCTCCCAAACAAGGTAGGCTAGGTTCCGACATGTTATGAACAGCAAAAAAACTAAAACAAACTAAAAAGTAAAGAGTGGGACGCTCCAAGCATAGCACATAACATATGAAGTGATAAAATTATAGCATGGAGATGGACGAACTGATGATTGTTGATAGAGAAGGGGATGCATGGGGTCATCCCCAATCTTAGACGCTTGAATCTTCTTGAATATTTCTTGGGGGTGCATGGGGGCATCCTCAAGCTTGAGCGCTTGACACTCCTGGATCTTCTTTCATCATCTCCCATCGCATACTTGAGAACTCCCTTCATACGAAACTCATCATGAGCTGATTAGAGTGGTTAGTACCCATGATAAATAATTCATTACCTACTGGAAATGAAGATTTTCATGAAAATCTTCTGTTTATCATGATTGCCAAAAGATTTTTGCAGAGGAAAAGGAAGCTTAAGATTTGCAAAATGATGAAAACGCAAAACATGGCAGAATCTGTGAAAAACAGAACAGCAGGTAGTAAATAGTTTTTTTGGGGTACTTCTGCAACTCAAATCAAAAACTCAGAACAATGCCAGAAATACAATTATATAGAGCATTCTTTCAATAACTTTCAGATAAAAAAGATGATCTGGTGATTTTTGGCGAATTGTTACATCAAGCACACAAAATCTATTTCTCGACAACGTCTCACAACTTTTGAACTTTCTTGCAATCGGAGGCGAAAACTTGGCACAAAGCTTGAAAATAAAGATACAATGATGTTACTATAGTAGTAACAAGCATCAAGACCAATAAAACTTAAAGTAAAAAACAAATTGGGTTTCCTCCCAACAAGCGCTTTCTTTTATGCCTTTGGGCTAGGCATGATGCAAAAAATATCAAGTATTATCAACTCCATAAGAATAGCTTGCCCGAATAACGGAGTCATAAGGTAACTTAATCTTCTTTCGAGGGAAGTGTTCCATTACCTTTTTAAGGGGAAATTGGAATCTAATGGTCCCTTCTTTCATGTCAATGATAGCACCAATGGTACAAAGAAAAGGACGTCCCAAAATAATTGGACATGAAGAATCACGCTCAATGTCCGTAATAAGAAAATCAACGGGCACATAATTATCATTGACAACAATAAGCACATCATAAATTCTCCCTAAAGCTTTCTTTATGGAAGAATCAACAAGACTAACACCAAAAGAACATTGATCATAAGGTTTCAAATCAAGCATATCATACATTCTTTTGGGCATAACGGAGGCACTAGCTCCAACATCACATAAAGCAAAGCAAGATATATTATTCAATTTAATCTTGACCATAGGATCCCAACCATATTCTAGTTTTCTAGGAATAGAAGTCTCTAGATTGAGCTTCTCCTCCCTAGCTTTGATAAGATCATTGGTAATATGCTCGGTGAAGGCAATATTGAGTGTACTAGTGTGGGGGTCTTTAGCCATTCTTTGCAAAAAAAAAGTGATAACTTCGGAAAGACTACAATTATCAAAATCAAGATTACTACCATTAATTAAAGTGGTGGTAATTTCATCTAAGCTCATTCTTTTGGTAATCTCTAATTTCAAAGGACCTTCTTGTCCTATAGTTGAGGTATTAGCATCACCATTAGTAGGTCCATTGGGACTAGGGGTGTGATGGGTGCTAAAAGTTTTGAGATCCTCAACAACTTGTATAGTAGCAATAGTAGTGTGTGTAGGAAGGATCTTAATCATATATTCCTCTTCTTTTTCTCTAGCCCATCTATCTTTAAGTTTGGCTAGCATTCTTATGTTCTCATTAATTTGGACTTGGATAGCATTCATGGGTGTGGTGTTCCTTTCCTCAAGGGGGAAAGTTCTAATTTTAAGCATCTCTACATCATGAGCTATGTTGTCCACCTTCAAAGAGAGACTATCTAACTTTTCTAATTTCTCTTCTACATTCGTATTGAGGGCTTTTTGAGAAGTGATAAAGTATTTAAGCATGATCTCTAATTCAGTAGTGGAGATGATAACTGTTGTTGTTCCCATAGTTGTTGGATGGGAACGGTCTAGGATTGCTACCAAAATTACTCCTATAAGCATTATTATTAAAGTTGTTCCTAGAGATAAAATTAACATCAACTATATCTCTTTTTTGAGCAACCAAAGAATTTAAAGGAACATCATGAGGATCAATAGGAGCTTGCTTAGTGAGTAAAGTCATGTTCATGTCAACCTTATCATTAAGGGAGGAGATCTCCTCAACAGAGTTTGCCTTCCTACCTGTTGGAGCTCTCTCGGTGTGCCATTGAGCATAATTTGTCATCATCTCATCCAATAGCTTCGTGGCAGCACCAAGTGGAGTTGACATAAAGTTTCCTCCCACGGCCAAGTCTAACAGATTTCGCGAGGTAAAGTTCAATCCTGCATAGAAAGTTTGGATAACCATCCAACTAGTCAAACCATGTGTAGGGCAATTGTTAACAAGAGATTTCATACGTTCCCAAGCTTGAGCAACATGTTCATTATCCAGTTGCCTAAAATTCATAATGTTACTTCTTAACTGGATAATCTTAGGAGGCGGGTAATACTTCCCAATAAAAGCATATTTGCACTTATCCCAAGAATTTATGCTCTTCGTAGGCAAAGATTGAAGCCACACTTTAGCTCCTCCTCTCAAGGAAAAGGGAAAAGCTTAAGTTTAACAATATCACCATCTACTTCTTTATAATTTTGCATATCACAAAGCTCAACAAAATTGTTCAAGTGCAAGGCAACATCATCTCCAGCACCGGAGAATTGATCTTTCATAACAAGGTTCAGTAAAGAAGATTTAATCTCATAAGACATTGCCTAGTGGCGGGAGTAGCAATAGGAGTGCAGATAAAGTCAGTGTTGTTGTGACTAGTGATGTCACACAACTTGGTGTTCTGAGTGGAACCCATACCAGCAGCAACAAGCAAGAATAAAGCAACTAATTTTTTGTGGTTTTTGGTATAAGACTCTAAAGCAAAAACTCAAAAGCAAACTAACAAGACTAAAAAGAAAAGGTAAAAGATAGCGTGCAACTCCCCTATCTTGAAGACTGAAGTCCGCGGCAACGGCACCAAAAAACTTTGCTTGATGACGAGATAATGTATATACTTCTCGCTCCTCGTTGGTTACCCCAAGTGGAAGGTTGACATGTAGTCAGCAGCAAGTTTTCCCTTACACGGAGAATGTAAGGTTTACCGAACCAGAAGGACTCATAGGATCAACAAGTAGGTGTCTCCTACCCTGGCGCTAGCACAAGACGTGGACCTGCACAGACAAAAATAACTTTGCTCCCAACGAGTACACAGAGTTTGTCAATCACTCCGACCTTGTAGTTTGCAAAGGATCAAAACACAAGCGGGAATAGTAATAGTGATTGCAATGGAAAAGTAAATGAAAGTAGTAAATGATGGAGGTGTAAGCAATGGTGTTGATATGGACCGGAGTCACATGATGTTCACTAGTGATGTCTCTCTCCCAAAAGACGATAAACAACTATGCTTGGGTAAACAAATTACAGTTGGGCAATTGACAGAATTATGAACGCACCGCAATGCTAATTATCCAACTTGAAAGTTAGAGGCTCAATAGTAATGGGAAGTACGCCAAGACAAGTAGACCGTTTACTCATCAGCATCTACTTACTAATCATCCACCTTGAGATATCTATCTAGAACATCTCGCTGGTATTAAGTTGCGAGCCCCACCCAAAGTGTAAACTCAAAGCAACGGACAACTGCATTAATGAACTATGCGTAAGGTAAACAATCCTTGCAACCGTGGTCACAAGCACAATTGTTTTCTCTCTGGTGGCAACAACACCTCCCCTAGTCTCATGTTTATGTCGCTCAAGCTAGACATCAGGGAGCATGAACCCACAATCATGCATAACGCTCCCTCTTGCAGTTACAATCTACCACTAGGCCAAAGAAATAAAGAGCAAGGGAGAACATGCACGAATCACTAAGGAACATAATATAAAAGGATAATCAAATATATAACTCATAACAATCTGAACATAATCTCATAATCCATCGGATCCGAACAAACCGAGCATAGCAATAGCAAGAGAATTACATAGATGCCTTGATCATGTAGGGCAGCTCACATGGGCTAATCATGGAAGCACAAGATTGGAGAGAAGACATCACATAGCTACTGGTCATGGACTCATGGTCCAAGGAGAACTACTCACGGCACGTTCGGGAAGCGTCCTTGGCGGTCGAGAAGCTCCCGGAGGTCAATCCTCCCTCCGGCAGGGTGCCGGGAAGAGGTCTCCTGACGCTCCCGATCTCGGAAGCACTGCGGCGATGGAACGATGGAGAAATTCGCGATTCTAGAAGTTGTGGAAGGGTTTCCTCTCAGAGGAGTAAATATAGGCCAAAGGAGGGCGTCAAAAGGGGTGGGGTCCACCCAGGCGGCCTGTGGGCGTGGCCAGGGGCCAGGCCGCGTCGGGAGGTCGCCTAGGCAAGCCCTGGCCCCCCTCTGGGCCATCTTTGGTGATCTCGAAGCTTCCGGTACACTGATTTTTATATATTTTTCTCGTGATTTTTGGGGCTTCAGAAAATTGGGTAAAAGCCCGTGCAAAAAAGACGTCAGCACACAGAAACTGGCATTGGTTGCACTGAGTTAGTAGGTTAGTCCAAATATGTGTAAAAAGATATGAAAGTGTAGAAAAACATGTAACAATGTCACCCAAATGATCATGGAGCAAGCAGAAATTATAGATACATTTGGGACGTAACACCAACCCTAGGGGAAACCCTAGGGCGCCACCCCTTCCCCCTCCCTCCTTTATATAGTGAAGGTAAGAGAGGGCAGAAGAACCACAATCCAAGGCGCAGCCCCCTCTCCCTCGCTTTAGTTCGTTCGTCCTCTAGTTTGGTTCGACAGTGCATGGCGAAGCCCTGCCGGATCAGCTCCACCACCATCGCCGTCATGTCGTTGTGCTATCGGTGAACTCATCTACCTCTCCACCCTCCCTTGCTGGATCAAGGAGGTGGAGATCGTCATCGAGCTGTACGTGTGCTGAACGTGGAGGTGTCGTCCGTTCGGTACTAAATCGGGACGGATCATGATGGGATCGCGGGATGGATCGTGATGAGATCGTGAGACGGATCGTGATTGGACCACGAAGACGTTTGACTACATCAACTGCGCTATATAGGCTTCCGCTTAGCGATCTACAAGGGTATGTAGATGCACTCCCCCGTCTCGTAGATGCTAATCTCCATAGATTGATCTTGGTGAGCATAGGAATTTTTTTAGTTTCCCATGCGATGTTCCCCAAGACCCGTAACCGAGATAGTCATGCACCTCGTCATCAGCGTGACTCTCATATAGAAATAATATCTTGTGTTGGCGTCCCATGTCTTTTAGAAGCCCCATATACAGGTTAACATTATTTCCTAGTTGTTTTTGCTCTTGAATTAGCATGCGCATGTGTGTGTACTTTGTGTTCATGCACTTCCATGGGGGGAGGTTGTACATACATACAAAGATGGGCCATGTGTTGTGGTTAGTGTTGTGGTTTCCAAACGGATTCATGCCATCGGTACTCGCACCAAGGGCAATGTTCCTTGCATCTTCTTCGAAAAATCGATATTCGGCGGTGAATGCTCTCCACTAGCTAGCATCTGCGAGGTGTCTCAGCTTCGAATCATCTCCATCATCAGGGCTTCTTCCTCTCCGCGTGCGAGTGCATGAGCTTTGCTTCCTTAGGATCTACAAAATACCACTGCAGACAGCGAGTGATTGTAAAGTACCATACAACTTTCTGAGGAGCTTCCTTTCCTGCCTTCTTGTATCGAGAAGCATTGCACACTGGACACCTGGTTTTTTTCCACGTGCTCCCCCCGATAAATGATGCAATCGTTGATGCATGCGTGGTATCTAATGTGCGAGAAATCAAGAGTGTTAGAGCATATTTCTCCGTATGTGGTTTTGGTAATTGATGACAATCCCTATGGACTAATGGTTGCCTTAAATTATATTCGAAGGATTTGTCCATAGGCACTTCTTGAAGTCCATCTGTTGGTCTCAAGGAGTTTATATGATGACCAAGGTGGTATTCAAGGTATTATCCAAAGATTGGTCATAAAGATACAAGGTTGATCAAGACTAAGCAAAGAGTAAATCAAGATGATCAACACACAAAGTGTACAAGATGTACCGAGAGGGTTCAAGTGATCCCATGGTACGGTAAGCATTGTCCATAATGCTTTTGTGTACTAACCCATGGTCTTCCTAAGAGTTCTATGTGGGGTTAGGTGTGTTTCCATGGGTCTGCGTCAAGAGGAAGATCTCATTCAACCCATGAAGGATGACATCAAGTGGTGATCGTCATCAAGATTGTGGTGTGCAAGTTCAAGTGGGGCATCACGAAGATATCATGCTTGAAGCTTGCCGTCCATTGTGGTGGCAATGGACTTGTGAAGATGTGCTGAAGAGTGGCTCACCCATACTGAGTATGGGGGAGCAATAAACTAGTCTTCATCAAACCAATGCAATCAAGAAAGGTGGTCCATCTTGAGGAAGCCAAGATCATCGTCATCTAGCTCAAGGGGACTAGGTGGAAGGTATAAGTTTGCCCTTGATAGGTTTTTCTATTTTAGGATAGATTGTCGTACTGTCAAGGAGAGCTCTCAAGTGAGTAGCTAGATCGTACCGTTTGTTGAGAGCTCAAACCATTTGCATCCTTGCATAATATTTCTTGGTTCTTGTTTGGTGTTTCTCTTTGTGAGTTTTAGAGCTTATGGTCATCTTATGACAAGCTCGAGGTCATCAAAAATGGAGTCCATATGCATCTTCTATGATGTTTTCAATGTTGGAAGTTTTTGTCGGTTCTTCATTCATAGAGGTCTCACATCTCTCTATATCATTGGAATTTTTCATATCATCATTTTTTGGATAGCTCTTGTTGTCGTGAATCCAACAAGCTTGAGTTTGCTCGATTCGGAGCTTGGATGCGAAAGTTATGGCAGTTTCACTACTAGAGTTGTTTTTCTCTAAACATGCGGTAGTACCGCTCGGTACCACGGTAGTATAGCTTGGGCGGTACTTCCGCTGTGTAAAGAGCGGACACAGTATTTTACTACCGCCATCAGGCAATAGTACCGCAAAACCGTGTCCGGTACTATCGCGCCGAATTTTTGCACAGCCATAGCCTCAGCGGAGGTAGACACGGAAGTAATTTTTTACTTCCTTGTACCTCGTGTGGCAGTTGGATACTACCATGCGGTAGTACCGTAAGGGCGTACAGTAGTACGGCTCGTTGCCCCGTGCAGTAGTTCCTCCCTCTGCCACTACCAAGCGTGCGGTGGTACCGCACTAGGCAGCGGTAGTACCGCTTTGCTCGGGCTTTAAGTGGGGGGTAACGGTTGGATTCTTTCCCCCGCTATATAAAGGGGGTCTTCTTCCCCAATGGATCTTATCCGTTGAGCTCGTGTTCTTCCCCCATTTTGACCTTCTTCGAGCTTGCTAACTCTCAATCCCTCCAATGACTCTTGCTCCTTTTTGAGGGCAAAGAGAGAGGAGATCTAGATCCACACTTCCCCAATCACTTTCTCCTCTAAGTGAGGGGAACCCCTTGGATCTAGTTCTTGGATTTCTTGGTGTTCTTCTTTGTTCCTCCTCTCATTTTCCACCATAGCATTAGTTGTTGTGGTGGGATTTGGGAGTGAAGTACTAGGGCACTCTGTGTGCCCTTGCCATTGCATCTGGTGCATAGGTTTGAGTTCTCCACGATGATACGTGGAAGTGAAGTTTGAGAAGCTTATTACCCTTTGGTACTTGGTACCCTAGAGATTGTTCTTCGTGGATGCTTTGGCGTCCTAGAAGCTTGGTGGTGCCTCGGAGCTCAATCATTGTGGTGTAAAGCTCTGAGCAAGCTCGGGGTCTCCCATTAAGTTCTCGAGATTGCCTCGAGCATTTGTGGTCACCTCGAAGCCATATGCCATTGTGGTGAAGCTTCGTGGTGTTGTTGGGAGCCTCCAATTAAGTTGTGGAGATTTCCCCAACCTTGTTTTTACGGGCTCGGTGACTGCCCTCAAGGGTCCCTTAAGGTATTCACGGCACCTTGCATTGTGCGAGGGTGTGAGGATATTATGGTGGCCTTAGTGGCATCTTGGGTAGCATCGTGCCTCCACACCGCTCTAAACGGTGATTAGCATCCGCAAGGGTGTGAACTTAGGGATACATCGTCGTCTCTGCGTGCCTTGGTTATCTCTCGCCCGAGCTCTTTACTTTTGCACTTTACTTTGTCATAGCCATATTGTTTCTTGTTGTATATCTTGCAATCACTTAGTTGTTTATCTTGCTTAGCATAAATTGTTGGTGCACATAGGTGAGCCTAGTTGTTTCAGGTTGTGTGCTTGACAAATTAAACATTAGTTTTATTCCGCATTTGGTCAATCCTAAACCGTAATTATTTTAAAGCGCCTATTCACCCCCCCTCTAGGCGATATCCACGCCCTTTCAACGAGGGCAAACGATTTTCTTGGCCTCCTCGACACTAGTAGGACACAGGTTCCCCGCAGGAAGAACTTTATTATGTAGATACTTAAAATGCTCATCGAGGCTTTTGTTTGTCCATTTGTTTTTGGCCTTCGTCTTTAGAACTTCGTGAAACTCAAGCGAGTCACCTCGGGATCGCAATTTTCATATAATGGTGTCTTCGAGTCTACTTCATGTTGCGCCAGCTTGGCCTCCTCTCTAGAAGCAACTATGTCACTAGTCGTACTCTTGTGAAGGAGGTGTCGAACATGAGGGTCCTGCACAACTGAACTTAGTAGCGTCGAAGACTGCAGCGTGTCCGTCGCGCCTTCTCTGCCATGTCTGGACTCTGCTTCTTTGTCGTGTCCAGAATCTTCTCCGCCGTCATGTCCGGACTCTTCCCTGCCGCCGTGTCCAGACTGTTCCCCGTCACCATGTCCAGCGCCATCGTCTTCGTGTCGATTAGTCATCTCTTCGTCTAGTCCCATGTCGTTATCCCTCCCATGTGGACGTCCTCATCATCTTCTTCACTTATCCACTGAGTATAGCCATCCATGAAACCATTCATTAGTAAGTGCACCTTCAAACTGCCACGATCAAAAGGGTCCAAAATTACTCCTTCTTTTCATCTTGTACACGGACATCTAATCCCAGTCCGATTATTTGCATACATGTCGATCACCGCGGATTGCAAGTATCGCTCCACCTTCCTTCCACTCACCTTCATGACTACACGGTATAACAAGAAAAAGGGTTATAAACAAAATGCATGCATGCTTAAAAGTCATATAAAAATTTGGCATGACCTTGCCTAAAAATAGGAGGTAAATAAATCGACATTTCGGCAAAACATAAGCAACTCACGGGGCATGTCACTCACACAAATCCCTTCATATCGCAAACACACATATTCCCATTATTGAAATGCACAAGTTTTCACTCACCTATATCCCAAGAGAGATTGTGCATGATTAGATCATTAGGGCCTTCGCGGCCTATAGGGATCAAAAGTGGTTGGCTAAATAGCTAGCTAGATCTATGACTCTAGCTAACTAATGGATAGGGAGAGAGATTATCTAGCTAGATCTATATGTATGGAAGGAGGGAGAGACAAATAAATATGAAAGATAGAGCTAGAAGAGGCCATTTATGAAGGAGAATTAGCTTGGAGGGGCCGGGGCATTAATGGGGAGAGAAGAGAGGTAGAAGGAAGAGAGAAGAAGGGCAATAATGGTGGAGAAGTAACTTAGAGAGAGGAGAGGGGAAAGGAGGGGAGAGGGCAAAGGGGGGGGAAGGGGGAGAGGGGTGTGTGTGGGTGAAAAGGTTCCACCAGACACGTGTAGTAGTAGCGCTTTTCTGGAGCAACACTACTACTAAGTGGGGCCCAATAGCAGTAGCACTGGTTCCCACCGAGCGCTACTCTTATTGGTCTTAGCAGTAGCGCTTTTTCTAAGGGTGCGATGCTACTACAGCTATGTGGGTGGGCTCGTTGGGCCCCCCTTAGCAGTAGCGCTTTTTGTATTTCCAGCGCTGCTGCTAAGGCCTTACTTGTAGCGCTGGACAAAGCGAGCGCTACTGCTAAGTAGCAGTAGCACGTGCTAGATTCCAGCGCTACTAATAGTGTCCTACCTATAAGGTTTTTCCTACTAGTGCTAGGTCGGAAGAGGAGGACGGTTGGGTAGGATGCCAGGCGGCACAGGCGATGCGCTTGCAAGTCGGGTGAACGTCCTGGAAGGATTCGAACTAGAAAAGGAGGGAGCGAGGGATATGCGAGGAGTTGTTGACTCTGAGATAGACGTGATCAAAGAAGATCCAAGTAATGGAGGAGAGCGTGTAGTTAGGAAAGCTGCTTTCAAACGCAAGGTTGATAAAGGCTCTGTCCATGCGTTTGTTGGAACAAGTGAAGTTCCTGTCAAGAAGAGAAAACTAGATGAGTTGGAGGTCCGAGAGAGACGAGTTAAACATGTGAGCTTCCAAGTAGTGGAAATTATTATTGTTTTTTCTACAAGCAAACCGGATTAGGTTGAAATCCTCGATAAGGATCCATGAGGTGGAGTTGCTCAGAGAGATATCCTTTAATTCTTGGAGGAAGCTGGCTTTGAGAGAGAGTTGAGACGGGGCATAAATACTGGATATGATTAAGTGTGTGCCAAAAATAGGGCAAGAAATATTAAGGGACGAACAAACTAGACCATGAGAGTGGTTTAAGGAGGCTTAGCACGTTAGAGTTGACCGCAGAGAAAATTCCTCCAGCGGCACCTTGACGGGAAGAGAGACTGTTTGATAGAGAGAGCGAGGCACGAACGAGGCATCGACGGCCCTCCACTGATCTTTCAACTTGCACAGTGGCCCCATAGCACGAACCTGACATCCCTCCCTCCTCCCATGAGCGCGTCGCCCCCGCAGGCGACCAGCCACGCCCCAGCCTCCGCCTCCTCTACCCCCCCCCCCCCTCTCCCCCTCCTCCCCACTGCCATTGCTGGCTCCCGCGGCCGTCCAAGCCCCGGGGACGCTGGTGGACCTTCCCCTCCCGGTGGCACTCTCGTGCGGGGCGGAGCTGCATCGAGGGTGCTCCTAGGCGGCAATGGTTCATGTGACGGTGTGGCCCGCGGGCGGATGGCTGGACGGCGGCGAGGTGTCACTGCAGTGAGACCTGGCGGCAGCCACTCGGCCTAGATCTGGGCCCTTCGGGGCCCATATGGGCCTGGGCGGGCCGACGGCGCTGTAGGCCTCCGGCGGGATTTCCAGGAGGCACGGCGCGACGACGAGCTGATATGTGTTGGCGACACCGACGCCAGCCTGCTGCAACATGGCCGGCGGGGCTTAGCGACCCTGTTTCGGGCGTGGTCGGGCCAGGGGTGGCCTGGTATTCCCTGATGCCTTGTCCGGACGGCGACCGCGACGGTGTCGGAGGCACGGGCCTCTAGCACGATGGCGATGGAGGTTGTTCCCTCCCGCTTTTGCTTCGGTGATGCTGCTATGTCGATTGCCGCTTCTCTCCGGGCTTCTTGGCCTCGTGTTGTTGTTCGCAGTGCGACAAGGTGTTCGGCGGTGCTACCGCGGTGGAGCATGGGGTTGGGCAGTGGTCTGGTCGGCTCCGGTTGGGCGGTGGGGTTTTGAGTGCGGGAGAAATCCTTGTCGATTCGTCCCTCTCCGATGCGGTGACACCGGTGGGTGCCACCATTCCTTCCTGGAGGGTATCGGGTGTCGCCATCCCCTACTTCCCTCCGCGTGCCGAGGGAAACCCTAGGTTTGTCTGGGCAGCAGCGTCGTCGGCGTCGCATCCCTTCTTGGAGGTGCTGGTTGGTACGCGGTGGATCGTAGCCTCGGGCTGTGGCGGTTTGTCTCCGGAGGACGCAACAATGGCGGGTCATCCGCTCTGTGTCAGCTAACATTGTTGACATTTGTTTTGGTTGGGGGGGAAGGGGGGGCGGCTTGATGTGTTGCTTGCCTCAGCAATACTATGTATCGGTGTTGATTGCTTTGGAATACAAAACAAGGAAATATCCTTTTTCGGTAAAAGATGTTTTCTAGTTTTGATTCTTGAAGGAGGGCTACTGAGCGTTTAATCGTGATTTGTTCACAGAGAATGTCTTTTTATTTGTCTACGTCACCGAGTCCACGAAGGTTCCAAGACAAAATAAACAATTTAGATTGATTCCTGAAAAGGATACAACACAGCAAGTTGGAGAAATGGAGGGCGGGGTCCGCAAGGAAATACAGGGGCAGAAATACAGCATCGAGTAACTATCCTATCGATGCAAACAGGAGGACTAAGCCTATGGAGACTACAAAGTATTCAGGCAGCTATATAATTTTATTCATTTTCCAACTATTTTTTGTCCAAGCATGTGGACAAATCACGTCGCAGGTGAACGGCGACATGAGTTTGCGCAGGTGCATGCCGCTGCGAATTTTCGCTTCAACAATGGAACATCTTCGTAAAAGGAGCAAACATCAAGGAGGGGAATTTTTAAAACCTGGATGTATATGATCCTATATGTTAAAAAAATGAGGGCTATTATGCACCGGCCGGTCGATCTTTTTAGAAAGATCCACCACCTCGCGAGCCGTCCGATTCTGTGTGAAGTGAGCTATTAAGTCCTCTTTTCTAATTTTCTGTAACAATACTTTTGTTGCGGAACCTCTTTTTTTTTAATTTCCTGCAACAACATCATTGTTTAAAAACCGTCTCTTCTCTAATTTCCTACAACAAGCTCGTTGTTGCAAAATCTTCTTTTCTATTACTCATATTTCGAGACAACAAAATAGTGTTAGCAATTTCTTGGCGAATTTTGCTCGTTCTGAAGCTAGGACCATGACTTGGTTTGGTTCTGGACCAGCTGAGGCTTTAGAACTGAATGTTTCTGATTGTAACCCTCTCGAGATGTGAGTAGTAAAGTTTTATATCCGCAAAAAAAAATTCTACAACAAGGCACTTGTTGCAAAAACTGCAAACACATCTCCCGCCGCGTCTATTTTTCTGTAACAAGATCCTTATTATAAATAAAACAAGATCTAGCCGCGCACACTACTAACATAGTCGTATTTTTTGCCGTTGTTTCGCAACAATGGTCTTGTTGCAGAAACTTGAATCCGACATGGATATACGACATGGTTGAAATCAAATCCGACGGCTAGGGAGGAGGTGGACGCATGCACAAACATCTGTCGTTTGAGTGACAACGTTTTCCATATGATAAACTACATAACATCAAGAATAACAATTTATTTTAACTACTATTTTTTTGTGATCTCTTGTTGCGGAACCTTCTTTTGTCTAATTTCTTGCAAGGACACCATTGTTTCAAAACCGTTTCTTCTTTAATTTCCTACAATAAGTCCCTTATTGCAAATATCTTCTCTTTAATTTTCTGCAACAAGGCACTTGTTGCGAAAACTGCAAACACATCTCTCAGCGTGTCTAATTTTCTGTAACAAGATCGTTATTACAAATAAAACAACATCTAGCCGCGTGCACTATTAACATAGTCATCCTTTTTGCCGTTGTTGCGCATCAATGGTGTTGTTGTACAAACTTGAATCGGACATGGGCGTATGATGTGGTCGAAATCAAATCCGACGGCTATGGAGGAGGTGGACGCATGCACAAACATCCGCCGGCTGAGTGATAACGTTCTCTATCGATTCAACAAAAAAATTAAAAATCCTCAAAATATTTTTGAAATAACTTGACCTTCCGTTATAATTGTAAGAAAAAATTCATAAAAAGAAAATTACACTTTGACTTTTTTCAGAAAGATAAATTTTCAATCAAAATAGAATGAACAGTGACCTATAATAGCAAATAAATTTTGTCTTTTTCCAGAAGTCAATGTTGACTTTTTTCGTGAAAAATTATATACTAGTGCAAAACAAAGTCAAGTTTAATCTAAAATTACTTCGGAACTATTTTTGATTTTTTAATTAATTATAAAAAATCCTCATATAGGGTGCATAGGACCGTCGAATATAAGTTTGGCAACAGGACAGTTCAAAAACACATGTTCTATTTCCTGTCCATTCTTGCTTGATGAGGGGGTTGTTCAAAAATGTCTCCTCCCACCAATGTTAAAAAAAATGAAAAAGCGTCAGCGAAGGAGAAGGCCACAACTTAGAGCAATGGACGCTTAAGTATAGGTTAACCGTGCTTAACCGTTTTTTGAAATTGACTAAAATTTGGCAGATTTTGAATAATACACATACAAAAATAAGAAACATGTCACATGGGTAATTGAAATGGACAAATATCATCTCAAATTCAGTTCACACAATAGCCAAGACACATAGGTTCACATAGTAAGCAAAATAAAAACCAAAATGGAGTTCAAGTCAAATAGACATAAGCAAATGGAGATCATGTGGCCAGAGTTTTGCCAGAATATAAATAAAATAGTTCTTAAACAGAGCCTAATAATAAGATAAATGACATATGCCATTATTGCGCAAGCAGACAAGCAGAAGTAGTTTAGAAACAACCAAATTTTAACCATTTAAAAAAATGCTTAATCTATCGCTTAGGGCAAAAGCAAAGCTTTTTGCCATCGCTTAGCACTTAAGTGAGCTTAGCCATTGCTTAAAACGGTTTATCGAACACTACCTCCCATTGAACGTGCATCGTCAAAAATCCGAAAATAAATTCAAAAATAATGCGAGCACCGAGACCTAAACCATGGTATGTCTAACCATCCAATCACAGGTTGGTTCGCATAAAAAAACTCATCAAATGTTAATCGTATATTCAAATAATGCCCATCATTTATTTCTGAATTTTATTATCTATTATAAATTGCTCATCATGCATTAGAATATTTATTCCTCACACATTTAAAAAAATGTTCATTTTGCATTAAAATTACTAGCAAAAGAGCCCGTGCGTTGCAACAGAAGAGAAAATAACAAACGCTCTGAACACAATATATTTTCACATGGCATCACATTTGTGTTTTCAACAATGGCCTTAGTGCTCACACAACAAAAACGCGTTTGAATGTACAGTCACTCGAAATAAGATGAGAAATATGTTGTTTCTCCCCACGAGGTTTTTCAAAGGTGTGCATATGTAGTTAACGATGTTTTGTTTCCTCTCAATTTGATTTTTGTTTAATGGATGTTTATTGCAATTCGTATCGTCGCCGGAAAGAGAGAAAAAAAGGGTCGTGTAATACACATCAAGTTTGCATCAAAAATAATATTTAAGAAGTATTCAACAGCTAAAAATAACATCCTATTTAGATTCTACATATTTTTTAATCAAGTTTTATATATAACATGTTAAAATCGGAGTTACGGTTTAAAAGATATGGATAATTTTGTTTTAGATAAAATTTGGATCGATTAACTGAAAAGTCAGGATTTTTTTTGTTAAAACGAAAAAACGTTTCGGTTGACTTAAATACGGAGTGAGGGTTGATTACCTCAAACATCAGGGTTTTTTTGGAAAAATGCAAGAAAAGATTCATTTGCTGACTTAAATCCGGACTGCGGTTTGATTTCAGGAAACGTGAGGGGCTTTTTTGTAAAAGTTGCACGACGGACGACAAAAGCAGTCGGCGCTTTATTATTAGGGAGAGAAATATTAGCAAAAGGGTCCGTGCGTTGCAACGGGAGAAAAAACCATGCGCTCTTAATTTATAAAAATGGTCTATAATTTGAGTGTTCGTAGCTTCGGCACAAACAGACATAGTCTTACCCTACAAAAGTTCAGTTCAAGATTTCATAGGTCTTCTATTTTAACACGGCTTGCATGTATATTTAATACATATAAAGAAACAGGCAAGTGACCTTCAATTTCATCTCCAATCCAGATTTTGTTGACGTGTTCATCCCCAATCGGGATTAGTACCGCTATGAAAGAAAGACGAATAACAAATTATTTATTAAAATTGCACCCTAGATAAATTTTTTATTAAATGTTTAACATGTAAAATAACATCATATTCAAATTCTACATATTTTTCTAATCAAATTTCATATTTAATATGTTAAATTTGAAGTTATGATTTAGAAGATATGAGTATTTTAAAAAAGATTTAATATATACTATGGGTTTAATGTTAGAAATATCAAGTGATTTCTATAAAATAGCAAGACGGACTAAGAATACCTATTCCTTTTAGTAGTAGGTATAGATACTCTGATGTGCTCGTTCAACTTTGCGCTTCTCGTCCTTGCCGAGGGCTGAAAATGGATTGACATCGTCAAGGCGTCAACCAACCCGTTCCTCCGTCGGCCTCATCAATTCTTTCAATAATTCTTCCTTGAATCCATCATCACAACCGGCTACCTACACACTTGTGCCGCCTGTATATATACATGCATAAGCACTTGAGGCGAATCACCAGAACCAGAAGCTAAGCTAACGTTCCAGTAGTCCCAATCTCCCAGCACATTAACACACGGTCACACACTGCCACGATTGTTTAGGTGATCACCGAAGCAAGCAATTGAAGATGGTGCACGCCGCGACGGCCGAGTGCTTCAGCAGCGTGTTCGCCTCATTCGACCGCGACGCCGACGGCAGGATCTCGGCGGCGAAGCTGCGGCTGTGCATGAAGGCGACGTTGGGCGAGGACGTGTCGGCGGAGGACGCCGAGGCACTCGTGGCGTCGGCCGACGCCGACGGATACCGGCTGCTGGACGAGCAGGAGTTCCTTCGGCTGGTGGCGCGGCCGGAGACGGAGGAGGAGGAGGGGCGGTGCAGGGGGCTGAGGGAGGCATTCGCGATGTACGAGGTGAAGGGCGAAGGGTGCATTACGTCGTCGAGCCTGATGCGGATGCTCGCCAGGCTGGGGTCCGAACAGGGCATCGAGGAGTGCCGCGCCATGATCCGCATGTTTGATTTGAATGAAGACAAAGTGGTTTGCTTCGACGAGTTCAAGGTTATGATGGATGTGTAGCAGTTTGCCCATCGGCCAGTCTACTAATCGGACCTGACCGGCAGCAGCCTAAGTGTGCTGCGACGGGGACGACTGCGGCGGGAGCATCGTATCGGACAGGTTCATGTCGTCCCGGTTTAATAACCTAAAAGACAGGGATTTTTTTAAAAACGGCAGCGGTGGGTTTTCCGACGGAAGCAATAACCTCTTTATTATTAAGCAAAAGAGCCCGTGCGTTGCAACGGGAGAATGCAAGGCCTGAGAATCGGACTCGAAGGCATAGATATTCTAATGGTGCAGTATTATCGAACATGTCAAATATGTACCCTTAGGATCTTTGTGCATGTCAGATAGCATTACGGATTTTTGTTCACGTTTAACTCACTTTTCTTCTTCTTACTCCATCCATTATCTTTGTCTCCCTTGCTTGGGTATCTAGGAACATCAAAAATACAGTATAGCTTAGAATTTATCGAGATGCATTGAATCCTTTAACAAAGGACCACATCACTGTAATGAGAAAAACTCATGCAGTCAACCTTGTCATCTCATCTGCATTAACTAAAGTGTGAATCAAATCCTCTAGTTTAGTTGTAACCATAAAAGTAAAAGAGAACTATAACAGAACAAAACTAAGACTCATTAACTGATGGAAGTTTACTCGGATTTCCTTTTTTGTGGAATCGTTGTTGGACTAACAAAATAGCAAACAATAGTAGCTAGCTTTTCCGAGAAAATATCAAAACCGCAATATGCACCAATTACCGAGGAGAAAATTGGAAATTTGCCACTTTCAATATATGGGTTCTTAAAATTGTCATTTTCAAGATTGGCTTCGCACATTTGCCACTCAGCTCGTTGGCTCCTTGATTATCATGCCACTTTCCTCCTACTTTTGATTTTCATTTTCCTCTAACATTTATAAGCATTGGAAAAGACCAAACCAGCCCTGATGCATATACACGTACTATCCAAATTTCAGTTGACACTTTGAAGCGGAGGACAGCGTACCGGCCACCTAGAATACTGGGTGATCTCGTCAATGCAGACTGCTTCACCGATCTCCTTGACGCAGAGTGTCGCAGATCGTCTAGAGTCTAGACGTTGCATGCCACGGATATTCTGAGCGTCCCGAGCAGGACGGCGGGCTGTGCAGCTATGGCGCGCGCGGAGACGGCGCGAGCAGCAAGCAGCCTAGTGGCGCCGGCGGGGGCTGCTTCAGTAGCCACTCTTATCGACATCCTCAAGTAGTTGTGTGCTGTTCTCCAATTCAGTGCTAGCTGAACTTCAGAGGAGACCAGAACCTGTAGCCGCGGGCTGGCTCGAGTGCCCGCGGTGGGCCTCATCGGTCGTGTAGTAGGCTCTCCTCACGAGCTCCTCGTGGAAGATGGCGTGCTGCGACTGCGCGCCGGCGAGCACGGCGGTCGCGGCCATGGGAGCGGCGGGGCCGGCTTCCTCGCGCCCCGCCATGGCGGTGCGGGCCCGTCTCGCGGACGGCGGGCTTCGGCAGGGGCACGGGAGGGCTCCCCTTGGTCGAAGGCGCGCGCGAAGGAGAGGGAGGGCGGAGTCCGGCACCGGGTCGCCTGCAGCTCGTCGGCGAAGGCCGGGGCGCCGCGGGGAAGGAGCTCGAGCGCGGCTGGGAGCTGCGGCGTCGAGAGGCGGTGATGGGGGCGGCACTTGACGGAGCAGGTGACCGCCGTCGGCATGGGTGCTGGTTGGCTTGGCGAGCTGGGGTTCGGCAAGGGGAGTTGGTGGAGATTGAAGAAAGAGGCCCCTGGACTGCGGGTTAGTTTGGATTAAATATAGGGTGGTTTGTGTAAAATGTAAAAAACGATTCGTTCTTTGACTTAAATCTGGACTGCGGGTTGATTTTAGAAAACGTCGGGGGCTTTTTTGTAAATGCCGTGGTGGGTTTTCCGACGGAAGCAATAGCCGCTTTATTATTAGGTAGGTATTAGGTATAGATTCATCCCATACTGATAATTGTTCCTCATGTACATTTTTGCTCTTGTATGTATCAAAACATTAGTCTTTCTAAGAACATAAACAGAAGAAAATTACACTTTGACCTCTTTTCAAAAAGATAAATTTTCAATCAAAATAGTGTGAACAGTGACTTATAACAGTAAATAATATTTTTTTCCAGAAGTCAATGTTGACTTTTTCGTGAAAATCTATATAGTAGTGCAAAACAAAGTCAAGTTTAATCAAAAATTACTTCGGAACTATTTTGATCTTTAATTAATCTTTACCTAATAATAAAGAGGCTATCGCTTCCGTCGGAAAACCCACCGAGATGATTTTACCAAAAAGCACTTACTGTTTATGACATTAAACTCGTAGTATATATTAAATATATTTTTAAATACTCATATCTTTTAAACCGTAACTCCAAATTTAACATATTATACATGAAATTTGATTAGAAAAATATGTAGAATTTAAATATGACATTATTTTATCTGTTAAACGTTTAATAAAAATACTATCTACGGTGCAATCTTAATAAATAAGTCATTGTTCGTCTTTCTTTCATACCGGTACTCATCCGGGTTGGGAATGAACACGTTAACAAAATCAGGATTAGAGATGAAACTGAAGGTCACTTGACTGATTCTTTATACGTATTAAATCTACATGCAAGCCGTGTTAAAATAGAAGACCTGTAAAATTTTGGACCGCATTTTTGTAGGATAAGACCATTTTTATTTGTATCGTAACTATAAATTCTTAAATTATAGACATTTTTTATAAATTAAAAGCATGCGTCGTGTGGTATTTCTTTCTCCCGTTGCAACGCATGGACCCTTTTGCTAGTATTAAAAAAATCCTCATATAGGGTGCATAGGACCGTCGAATATCAGTTTGGCAACCGGGCAGTTCAAAAACACATGTTCTATTTCCTGTCCATTCTTGCTTGATGAGGGGGTTGTTGGTTTTATAGGATAGCTAAAAACATTATTTCTGAGTACTATAATGCCGTGGTAGGCAAACCACCGTTTGTCTCCCTTCCACCTCTCATGGTATAGACCCGACTCAACTCATTCCTTTTATTTTATTTTTACAAAAACTCATTCCTTCCTTTTTTGGCCCTGGGCCTGGTATAGGTGTCGGATCTGAGCAATCTGTATCATAAGCTCGTTTCTTGTTCGTTCTATTTTCCTCTAAGAATACCCGCGAAAAAATATATTTTCCTCTAATAATACCCGTGTGTGGTACGAGTCCCAAGTTTGAGCGCACATCTGGCCTGATTATACATTCCCAAGAGCAAAATAGCTAGGGCTGACAAAGCAAAAGCGAAAACAATGTGCAGCAAGTTTTATTTCCTCAGAGCCAAACAACATGACAACATGGGCTACAACCCTCATTCAATCAACAAAGGAAAGAGCAGACGCATTCGTGGGTGTTCTCCCCCGTGCAGTCGCCTACGACGGCCTTGATGCCCGGGTACTTCCACATGAACTGCTGCACGCACAGCCCCCCGCAATAGTCCCGCTGGCAGATGCCGTCGTGCGGCATGCGGATGGTGACCACGTTGTCACACGGGAACCCTTGCACCGCCACCCCTTCAGGATCCGCACGAGAGACCGCGAGAGACACTGAGGCATCGTGCATGCATGTAAACAAGCAGGAATCAGTTAAACCAGCAGTATGTAGGCGCACGCAGTGAGCGGCGAGAGAAAGAGGAGGGCGGACCAACCTAGGGAGAGCGCAAGGAGGGCGCAGAGGGCAAGAGACGCAGCTCTGGTTGCCATGTTATGCCGGCACCGCTGTTACGGCAGTGGAGCTTGGCGATTCTTCGATCGATCTGTGGTTTCTAATCTAGGGTTTTGTCCCGTGTCTGCGCTAGCTATGATATGATCGGGTACGTCTGTCTCATCGTGGTATATATATACGAGCGACCGACGGAGGTTAAGTTACACATATGGTAAGTGTTCTATTGCCGTATCTTTTCAAAAATATAGTATGTTTAATTATGCCCAATTTGAACGTCTTGGTGGGATCTTTATACGATACTGAAGGAATAATTCATCAGATCTTAGGTGATCTCATGCTTAATTAGAGGTCGCACTTGTGAATTGCGAGCTATGTGGTCACACATAGAATCCCAGAAATAATTCCGAAATGATTTGGAAGATCGTATATATGCGCGATCTGCAACTCTAACGCGTGTTGTCGGAGTTATTTCGCAATGAAAAAATGTGTTGGAGTAATAGTGAGGAGAGAGGGGAAGCTAGAGTACTAATTAACTTAAATGATTCGTTTTCTCCTAAATATAGATTTCTTTCCGCGTATATCTTTTTTTCAAATAAGGCCCTAGAGTATGCTAAAAGATTTTCATTAATGCAAGAGACCTAAAAAAATGAAATCACAACCAGGACTTTGAGTGCCAAACAAACACAACCTTTCGGCATGAGTCCAAGGCACGCCGTTGCTGCCACTTCAAAACGTTGGAGCCGTCCTCACATTGTATCTTGCAGGCGAAAAGCCATCACGCCAAGGTCTAGTTCGACCAACGCCTGTAAGAAGAAGTTGTCATCGAAAAATTATTGGCCTAGGTACTTATTGTGCACTAGGGTTTGCCGATCGCCATCCTACGTAAGTAGTTTTTGTATTTGAATGGTCAATTGTGAAGTAAGGCATCATTCTTGACATGTAGATTATGAATGTCTGGACCACTTTAGTCCTTCGGCCTACAAACCACGTCTTAGGCATATCGAAAGGTTACAAGTATAATCACCGGTCAATAGGCTCATGCAACACAAAGCACAAAAGTCTACAAGCATACAACAACTAACCCAACAAACAAAATCAATAATCATACATCATCTAACTCAGCTAATAAAATCCATAAGCATACATCAACTATCCCCACAAAAATCCATCAATGTGAAGGTCATTAACACTTGGGACTTCACCGTTTTGGAGATGGAGTACGTGTGGGAAGGCCTCGGCGGAGGTTGGCAGCGGCATTGTCTTCCGGAAGCCACACACACCACCCTCGAAACACATGGTTAATGGTGCACCCGAACAAGATGTGCCACCGCGGATGGACCGATTTGCCTCCGCGCCGACCGAGGATGGGTGGATTATAACGTCCAAGATGTGGTCCTATCCTTACTTTAGCTCGAGGGCCTCGATAGGGATAGAAGCGCATTGCGTTGTTTCGCAAAAATGGATATCGTTACAAGTACATATAAAGAGGAGATGAGTATATGGAATTGGCTTACACTCGCCATAAGCTACATCATAATCATCTCAGTACAATCATGCATTAAATCACCATACAGAAAAGCACGGCCCGACTACAGACGAAATCAAACGATAAAAGCGACATCCATCCTTGCTAATCCCAGGTGCCGGCATGGAACCCATCCTATGATCGATGATGATGATGATGATGAAGAAGAAGAAGAAGAAGAAGAAGAAGAACTCCAAATCAAACAAACATCGCTCTCACGTCAAAGCATCGCTTTACCTGTACCTGCAACTGTTGTTGTAGTAATCCATGAGACAAAGGGACTTAGCAATCTCATTTCCAAGGGTATCAATACTAGCAAAGCTTAATCGGTGAGATATGGTTAAGTGGTAAGGGTGCAGCAAGCACTAAGAATTTATTTGAGTGGCTAACTTACAAGTACAATAATAAGAAGAGTGATCTACGCATAAACGGATGTGAACTAGCAATGATCAAGAAGTGATCCTAAACACCTACTTACGAGTCAAACATAACCTCACTGTGTTCCCTTATTGGTTCAAACCTTGCAAGAAGAGACGGTCACGGCTACGCACAAAGTTGATATATTTTATTTGAGTTCACTTCAGTTTTGCTATGATCGGTTCTTAAAGAAATTTTCAAGGTGCCACATAACCGTGGGCACGACTTTCCGAAAGAGTTAACCCTGGAGGGGTGCTCCACCTCATCCATCATAAACTAGCCACAAGCTGCATGGAAAACCTCAACCACGGAAAACGCATAGTCTCCTCGGAATCCCGGTGGAAAACCTCAACCTCGAGATAGCCCAAAGCATCCTCGAAATTTCGGTGCGCAAGACGTTCGAAAAAGGTAAAATAATTCCAGCAAGGCCGCCCGGCATGCCGACAAACCCGATAGGAGCCGCGTATATCGTTCTCGGGGCACGACCAGATGAGCCAGACATCGGGTTGGTTGAGACTCCAGGTGACCAGGGGGCGCCGGGCATCGCTCACGTTGGACCAATAATCATGAGGAGCACTGGCCCAAGTTGTTGATTAATTCTTCGCGGGTGTCATTGGGTCCCTATGCATTTTATTAGTTATTAGACAAATTTAGTACCAATGTTGGGCCTTGCGAGAAGAGTTTTATCCCAAAATAAAAATCAAGGGGTCTCCATAACAACCCCAAACATGTTAGAAGCGCCCAATATGGAACATAACACCGGTACACAAGTAACTAGGACGTCCAAGGTGGAACAAAACACTGAGCAAAAGGCCAAGCCTTTCACCTCTTACCAAGTATATAGGTGCATGCAATTAAATATAAATAATATTGTGATATCCTAAGATATCCATGTTGTCACATGGAAAAAACTGCACCTGCAACTAGCAATGCTATATATAAGAAGGGTTGAGCAAGCGATAACTTAGCTAAACAATGGTTTGCCGAGAATGTGGAGGTTAAAGGAATATCATGGCATTTTGGGAGGCTTGACAAACAAGTTGTAGGTAAGAGACATAACGACAGAAGCGAGACAACTAGCATAGCAATGATGGTAGTGGTATCAAGGGAAATGGTCATCTTGCCTATGATCCCACTTGGAATAAGAACGAATTCGTGAAGTAGATGAACCAACATAGTCGAACGAGTCCTCACACCCCAAATCGGTTTCGAAACTATATCGAGAAGAAACATTCCAAAAACAAACAAACAACATACGATAAACACCACAACATATTCATGAAATGATGCATGTCCATTTAATTATGCATGATATGGCAAAGCACAACAATCAACTTCTACACGTTAAGTGAAACACAATATGCAACGAATTGCATATTATCGAAACTCCATATTTGAATATTTAGTTCACCCCTATTTAGTTACACGACAATATTAAATGTTATTAAACATAGCAAGAGGTGAAGCATAAATAAACTATCTATCTAGGCATTTTAAATGAGGCCGAAAGCAACTTATAGTATTTCCGAAACGACCCCATATGTTAATCTCGAAATTGGTCTGGATCCGGACTAACCATATTTTATATTTATCAAAAAGGGAAACAAAATGCATCATTTTATTCTACACATTATTCTAGGTGATTTACACATATAGATCATTCAAAACGGAGTTACGTTTAAAAGATATGACCAACACAAGATAAATATGCCATGAATGCAAAATGTATGCAAATGACAACCAAAATCCTTCCAAATCATGGATGCATCAAAATTTTATGAAACTATATGAGATTCTAAGCAAGTTTTATATATGGCATGTTCAAAACGGAGCAACGGTTCAACAACTACAACCAACACAAGTTATAGCTATAATCTGTCCAAAACATCAACATGGCATTTTGCACACAACAAATCAACAAACTACAAGAATCTAAATTTCACAAACAAGACATGGGTGAGTAGTTTACGTGATGCACGACATTTCATCTCATAACAACAAATTTAATAGAAGCATGGATCATTAGAAAATGAGCTCACAAGATGGCTACTTGAACACACTTCCTAACTTAGTGAAAATAACAGTTTTAACATAGCAGTTTTATTCTAAAGGCATATTGACTGCAAGAAAAACATGTTCTATAGGACTTGTCATGTCATCAAAATCTACATCATGCTAGTGGGCATGATGCACTACGAAAAACTCCACAGGAGCAACATCAAACTATGCATAGAATCCTTGCTAGCATCCACCCAACATGGCAATCCGAACTAAGTAGTTTCTCAGACTTAGAAAAATTAACATGATGCAAATAACAATAGTTTTATCAGATTGACATGTTTGACAGCGAAATTAACAAAGATGCAAAACCTATACTTAAAAACTAATGACACAAACTAACAGAGGATAACATGCTTTATAATTCACTCCATTGGACCAGCCACAAAGGGGCTATAGATTAATGGCAATTCACATGGAAATATAGCAGATTCTAGACTTGGAATTATTTTGGACCCCTAAAACAGCAACATTTTTATGACAAGTTCACATGATGAAAACTACAGATAAACATGCCATTCAAGGCATGGCAAACCTAGTAACAACAATTAAACATGACATACTACAAATCACTCCATTGGCACACATTCAAAACAGACATGGTTTGCTTAGAAATAAGTACTAGTGCTTCAGAAAAATCAGGTTTATATTTCTAAGCATTTCCGGAAGCACCTATATATCATTATATGAGGCCTTAGAAGGACAGAAGTATTTCTAGCCCATCAGATTCAAGTCATGTACTTGATGTTGGCGCTCGCATATTTCTGAATTTATTCAAGTCTTTTCGACGATGTGCATTCAGTGAAAAGAGACATTCCCATCGACTATGAAGGCGTCTGTGATGGCTTTGTCAATCTCAAGATGATGTGACAACTCAGTCTCTCGATTGTGCTCATAGAGGCAGGATGTGCGTGCATGGGTTCATAGAAATGAATGTATTTGTGTATGTCTAAAGTTTGTTTATGTACTATGTAAAAAAACACAGTAGCTATACATAAATCGTCTGAATTTGGAATCAGGATTAGTCAATTTTCGATTGAAAGGAAGAAGCGTAACCGGAGGAGAGGAAGAAGCTCGTCGTAGAAGCTCGTCGTAGAAGCTCCTCCATTATCGATCTTAGGGTGGCAGGATCTTCTATTGTCTATCTTAGGATAGCAGGGTCATCTATTGCCTATCTTTGTCAATCCGGATGGCTTCGGAGTGCCGCCGGCCACACACGGTGGCACCACACGTTAGACCTGCAGTGGCTTGGCGGTTCGAAGAAAGAAGGCAATGAGCGGAGGTTGAAGACGCTTACTTTGACGTCTGATTTCTGTTAGATGGCTAAAAAATATTCACTTGGGGACACTCTCCCCCGTCATTGGTCAAAAATAAAATTCAGCAATGCTACACATACGTAATCTTACGTTCAGATTCTACGTAAAAGCTGGTGTGGGGGCTGCTAATTGGGTCAGGATTAGTAGTTGGGGCCCATCCTAATTAAAATCAGGGGGAGAAAAGAATTTTATGCAAGGTTAAGTAAGCCTACGTAACACTTTTCGTAGGTGTAGAATTATTGAATAAAATTATACGAAATTTCTAAAACTCAGCTAGCTGAGATATAGTATGATCTCATTCACATTGTCAAACGTTGGATCAAATGCTTTACGATTCGTGCAAGCTTGCATACTATTTTGTGTTGTTTGCTCATTTTGTCTTGTGCAGCCAGGCACCAGCCACCCGCGGCCCATGTGAGCACTTGAGCAGGCGTGGGCTTGGTTTTTCTCTTTTTGTATCCAAGTGGCAGAGCTTATTCTTTCTACTCGTTCGGTGCCACTAAGACTCGTCTATGTATCTTTTTTTATCTTCTTTAAATTTTTTATAGAAAAAGCACCTTCTTTTTTGGGAAGTTGTTAATCTTTTTTTAAGAGGAGGCATGTTTTTTATTGTTTGAACATGTATAACTTTTGTAGTTTTTTTAGGTAAAATAACGGGTATAAGTTTTTTGTCCGCATGTTTTTCAAATTTTTATTTTGCATTTTTCTCCATGCAAAAAGAATCTATTAAAGAGACCTCGGAAGTACGTATAATATATTTTGTTTGGTTGCAAGTACAAATTTTATAACTGTACTTTTGAGTTTTAATTTGTTCTCATTTACATTCACATCAAGCTAGTTGTTTGTCTAAGCGCGTTTTGCCTGGGCGGCAGTCATGTGATAGGCATTTTTCTCCTTGCGAAAGGGACCGAGGGCTAAAAGTTACGGGTTTGCTGAAACTCAGCTAGCTGAGATTTAGGTTTGGTCGCATTCACCTTCTCGGTCGTTTGATTGTTTTCACGGCTCGATTGGTGCATTCAGCCTCTTTTGTGTTTGTTGCAGCTCGTTATCTGTTTTGCCTCTAGTGGGCATTTTTTCTGCTAGCCCGCGCGCTGTTCACTCGGGGGGGGGGGGGGGGGGGGGGTCGCTTTCTTCTGACCATTTCCTTAAGCCGAACCGAAGCGTCGGCGACTCGTTCCCTATTTTCTCCGTTGCAGTCTCCCACCACTACATCGCCTTTGTTCACTAGAAGGAGGAGAGCTTCAAATTCGCTGGGAAGGAGAAAGTTGTAAGGGGGAGAAGAGACAGTTGTATTGTGCGCCGCCTATTCAAGTGAGGCATTTCTCCCCCATTTTGTGCTTCATATTTTGTTTTGATAAAGTTTTTTCTAGGCTCTGTGCAGATGTATGGAATGGGGAGGTTTGTCTTAGGGATTGATGTAGATTTCGGTCTTATAGGAGGGGATGTGGAGAGGATTTCAGGGGTTGATTCATGTTTTTCTCACTAGGGTTGGTATTGGGTTTTGGTCAAGAAAAATTGTGACGCGTGTTATGGAGGGGATACTGTTTGTTTTCTTATTTTGGAAAGTAGTAGAAGATTTTTTTTGATGCGCACCTTTATCTTTTTTTTGTAGGATTTGTAGAAGGGGGGATGCTTGTGCATTTTCATCCCATTATGGAGGGGATACTGTTTGTTTTCTTATTTTGGAAAGTAGTAGAAGATTTTTTTTGATGCGCACCTTTATCTTTTTTTTGTAGGATTTGTAGAAGGGGGGATGCTTGTGCATTTTCATCCCATTGTTCAAGCATCTTGGTTTTGCTAGTGTAGATTAGTTCATTTTTCTGGAGTAGGTGTTGTAGGTTTTATTTTACATTTACATGTATGCAGGGTCTATTATTTTAGATGTTTTGATTATAGGGAATCTTGTCTTTTTTCAATTATGTGAGGAACTAGGTTATGTTTTTTTTAAGACACAACTGCACAATGAGTAGTTTCAGTGTCATACCTTTTTTTAGTTTTCTCAAATATTATAGATTGTAGGTTGATGTTCTCTACGATATGTTTCTCCAAGGTCTTGTTAAAGTGGTTAACTATAGCCGTGTGAGTGTTTACAATGATGAAAGAAATATTAGTTAGTATTTTTTATTTTGTTGGTGTGAGCGTCCAGTGTGATTTTGAGTGGTTAGTCGTTGTAGTAGGTTGGTACTGCCTTTTTTATTTGCTATATATGCTAGTTTAATTCAAATTGAGAGATTTTGTAGGTTGATGTTCTCTAGGTTATGTTTTCTTCAAGTTTTGTTTAATGTGGTTAGCTGAAGTGGTGTGAGTGTTTACAATGAGGAAAGGAGTATTAGTGGCAAGTGGCAACACACATGCTCTTTTTTCAGTAGGGGGTGTTCAGTAATGAGGAAAGGATAATGCTATTTTCTGTTTGATGCTCACTGAAGGCAAGTCGCAACTGCAAGTTTTTCAATGTATGCCGCAACTGCAAGTTTTTCCACGCATGCCGCAACTTTAAGTTTTTCAAGTTAGGACGCAACTGCAAGTTTTTCAGCTCATGCCGCAACTGCAAGTTTTTCAAGTCAGGCCGCAACTACTAGTTTACCATGTCCAGCCGCAACTGCAAGTTTTCCAGGTCATGTCGCAACCGTAAGTTTTCCTAGGCAAGTCGTGACTGCAAGTTTTCCAAGGCAAACCTGGGATTCTAAAGGTGGGTTTTCACGGTTGCATGCTCCCCGGGTCGTTTTGCCGCTGCTGTTTTTTTCTAAGGCAGGTCGCAACTGCAAGTTTTCCAAGGCAGGTCACAACTACAAGTTCTCCAAGGCTGGTCGCAATTGCAAGTTTTCCAACGCATGCCGCAACTGCAAGTTTTTTAAGTTAGGCCGCAACTGCAAGTTTTTCAAGTTAGGACGCAACTGCAAGTTTGCCAAGTCCAGCCGCAACTGCAAGTTTTCCAAGTCATGCTGCAACTGCAAGTTTTCCTAGGCATGCCACAACTGCAAGGCATGCCAACTACAAGTTTTCCTAGGCAGGCCGTAACTGCAAGTTTTCTTAGGCATGACGGAGCTGCAAGTTTTCATAGGGAGGCCGCAACTGCATGTTTACAAGGCATGCCGCAACTCCAAGTTTTTTTAGGCATGCCGCAACTACAAGGTTTCCTAGGCATGACGCAGCTGCAAGTTTTCCTAGGAAGTCCGCAACTGCAAGTTTTGTCAGGCATATCAAAGCTGCAAGTTTTCTTAAGCATGCCGAAACTGTAAGTTTTCCTAGGCAAGTTGCAACTGCAAGTTTTTCCTAGGCAAGCCTCAATTACAAGTTTTCTTAGGCAGGCCGTAATTGCAACTTTTTCCAAGGCATGCCGCAACAACTTTTTCGAAGGGAGGCCACAACTGCAACTTTTTCGAAGGTAGGCCTGCAAGTTTTCCTAGGCAAGCCTCAACTGCAAGTTTTCATAGGCAAGCCGTTTTGCAAGGCATGGCGCAACTGCAAGTTATCCAAGGCGGCATGCCGCAACTGCAAGTTTCAGTAGCATGCCGCAACTGCAAGTTTCATAAGGCAGACCGCAATTGCAAGTTTTCTGAGGCAATTAGAGGATTTTTTTGTGAGGCAAGTTTTCATGTAGGGGATTTTATCATCTTGAGGTATTGGGAGTAGTATGTCTTCCCCGGGCGTTGTCGCCACTAGAGCTTATTTTTCTAAGTTAGGCTGCTACTGCAAGACTTAATTTCTCGCATTCATGAAGTTTTCTTTTTTCCATATTTTCATTTTATTTTACTGTTTTTATGCATGTTTAATTCATTTTAAGTCTTATTTTTTGATTATTTTATACATTAAAATCACATTTTTAGTTTTGTTTTGAACATTTTGGTTCACGTGCCATTTAAAAATTTTTTACTTAAATCATAGTTTCGATACATGCAAGGCCAAAATTGGTTTGAAAGGTAGTATGCGTCCACTCAATTATGGGCCTGTGTTTGAGCGTTACTATTGTCTACTTTTTTTATATTCACATAAGCCTGTTTTGTTGGGCCGTGACGAACGATCGATACACTTGAAAAAAAGAACAATCGCAAGCTGGGCTGGTCGAAGGACAACAGCTAATAAAAAAAGATGACAACTAATTAAATATATGATGACATCATGTGAATGAGACCATTGTTATGTACTCCCTCCGTTTCTAAATATAAGTCTTTTAAGCAATTTCACTAAATGTCTACATACGGAGTAAAATGATTGAATATACATTTTAAAGTATGTCTATATACATCCGCATGTAGTCCACTAGTGAAATTTTTAAAAAGACTTATATTTAGAAACGGAGGGAGTATCAGCTAGATAAGTTCTAGGTGTTTCCAAAATTATAAGAGTCGCGTGCATTCGCGCGCTTGCGAACTTCGTGTCCTTCTAACGTTCGTGAAAATTGTGGGTCTCTTGAAAAACATCACAGAAACTTACCTTTGGAGTAAGGTCACGTTTCACCGAACTCGATCATACGCTGGCAGCTGGCTATCCTCATTTGCCGTCGTCTCCAATCTATGCATGGTTTTGCCTTTTGGTAAGCATGTTTTCTCTTCAATGCCGGCAAAAAGCGAGGCAAAAATAGGCACGTACGAACCGATCGATCCATAGATATTCGTGGATGGATAACATTCACACAAGCACTCTACAATGCATCTGCATGGCCTCTAGCTAGCTATGCTACTACAGCTTGACACATTTACACCTCGATCTCCAGTGGCGCGAAGCCATGCGCATGCACCTCGCTGGCGCTGTCACGCGGCACCCCGCACTTGCGCGCCTCTAGGTCAATCTCTTCCTCCTCATCGCCGGCGTTCGGGTGGAGCCGCGCGTACGCTTGTTCGGCGGGGTATCTGCTGCACACGTACAGGTAGACCGCGAGGACGAACACGGTCATGAAGGACAGGTACCACCCGAACTGCAGGTTCACGAGCGCCATGGCGCGGTGAAGGCTGGCCCTGCTGTGGCAGCGCACCGTGTCGCGGCCGTCGTCGCGCACCAGCGAGCACCCCTTAGGCACCATGCTCGGCACCCACACCATGGCGCCGATGACCGCGAGCCACACCCCGTGGAACATGATGCACGCCGACCGGGCCAGGCTCACCGCGAAGCTCCGCGGGAAGCCGACGCCAAGGAGCGCGGTGCCGAGGCACGCGGCGACGACCACCTGCAGGATCCAGTGGAACTGGCCCTCGACGCCGGCGTGGTCGGTGGAGTGGAAGTGGAAGACGAGGAGCTCCTGCGCGAACACCACGGACACGAGGAGCAGGCAGAGCGCGCGGCGCCCCGGCGCCCGGGCGCGGTCCAGGTGGACGGTGGCGCCCGCGTAGACGATGAGCGCCAGGCAGATGATGGCGTGCTCGTGGTTGTGGAGGCGGTCCGACGGGATGGAGCCCTCGGCGTCGAACGGCAGGAAGGTGGAGTGGTCCACGAACATCTCCATGACGAACTCGAGTGCGCTGCCGGCGATGACGAGGGCGGGCTCGAGGTACCGCGCGCGCGGCACGGGGAACCAGACCGGCGCGACGTAGGACTCCGGGCGCTGGGAGAAGAGCCTGATGTGGTTGAACAGGTGCCACAGGCCGACGGCGAAGAAGCCGGCGCCCGGCAGGATGTGCCCGATGCTGCTCCGCGGCGTGCCGCCCATGGCCGGCGGTTGCACCTACGCAGCTGCAGGTTGGACCGATTGACAGTTTGAGTGGCGCCATGGGGACATTGGTCAGGTATATATTAAAAGGCGGCAGTTTGTACGAAGTTTCAGCAGGGTTGGTCGTGTTGATTGCTGGATGAGATCGTCCTTGAGTAAGTGACAAACATGCAAAGGAGTTGCTTGTAAGTTAGCACTAGTGTGCTTCACTGCCCTGTTCATGTGGCAAGTTAGACCTCCGTTACTGTTTCACAAAAAGGATGAGCAACCATATATTGAGACTATGGTTGCATGTCTTCTAAGAAAAGGTTGCATGTCAATTACAATATTATACTTTTTTTTGCACCAGACCTAACATATAGGCACATCGATTGGGAAATTTTGAGGGAAGGCTTTGAGAGTAGATTTCCACGTGAACATGTTGAGACTATGGTAGAACACACTTGAAACATGGGAGAGGCCCGCATAAACTCCATGCCCCGTGTGCCTTGGCCACCCCCTCGGATAGGAGCGGTCGCGCTGTCAGTGGATGGATCCTTTAACGTTACAGATGGCTCGGCTGGTTCGGGTATGATCTTGAGGAACGCAAGCGGTGGTGTGATCTTTGCTGTTTACCGTAAGTTATTTCATTGCAACGATGCCCTGGAAGCGGAGCTACATGCTATACTAGAAGGAATTAAACTCACAGTTGAGCATTCCAACTCTACGATCATGGTGCAATCAGATTGTGTTTTAGCCCTTAAAGCTATATCTGATGCATCCTTGGATAGATCAACCTACGACCACATGATTCGGGAGATTAAATTTCTCTTAAGTGATAGGGTTTTTGTTTCTGTACAAAATTCTCGGGACCAGAATAGGGTTGCAGATTGCTTAGCGAACTTTGGACGGTGTGGAGATAGCACGTCATGTTGGCTGGGGCAAGCTCCTCCGTGTGTCAGTGATTTAGTCGCTGAGGATTATAACTCTGTTAACCTGAAATAAAATCACCATGACTTCCCGCAAAAAAAAAGCACACTTGAAAAATGGAGAATATGTACTCATTGTACCGCCTGCTAGGGTTACTAAGAGCATCTCCAACACGAACATAAAAAAGGGCCTCGCACGCTAAAAACTGAAGTTTTTGTGCGTCGGAGATAAAAAATAATGTTCCAACAGAGATTGTAAAATAGGATGCGCAGAAAAAGCATCAGCGTCCGTGCTGCAAATGTTGGACGCGATAGCTTCCAGACTGCATATTTAAGGTAACGAATTGTGTGCGTTGACCGTTGTAGAAGGGACCGTTGTATCGGGCGCCATATTTTACGACGCGTGTTGAAGCAAACATTCTCCATCACGTTAAAAACGTTATTTTGATGTTGAATATTTTTGTAACACGCGTCTGTTGAAGATGTTCTAAAGACCCTTACTGTTATTGATATCTTAACACCATCACACACACTTTGCCGTGTGCGGCGACGTAAGCCGAGTGTAAATTATTGTGTACTCGCTTACGTAAGAGTAAGCCGAGAATCAACAAAACAACACTGGGTTTACATAGGACAGTCGGTTTATCCAAATATTAGACTAGTATCGATCAAAAACACTCGTCTAACATAAAAAAAACTTATCTTTTTCTAAGAAAACACTTGGCTTACACATGGGACTAGATAAAATAACTGCCACGTGGTCACCGTCATCACACATGACGGCTCCGTGGCGGCCGACCCTACAAACAGAGCACCCGATAAAAACACCCGGCTTACATTTTATTTTATTTTTATTTTTTGCTTTTTCTTCTCCTTTTGCTCGCCCATCTCGTCCGGTACACGCTCCTCTCATTGCTATGCCATGTGTTCTTGATTTTCGCGGTTTTCACCGTGGTCATGACGACGGCAAAGGAAGGTTGCGCAGCCGCCCATCTCCTGAGGGATTAGCGGGTACTGACCACGACGATCGGCAAGGAGACTGTCAATGAGTCCGTGAAATATTGGGGATTCCCATTATTTTTTTACATGTTAAACTTTACCGAGTGCTACAAACAAAATTACAAAGTAAACTATACTCTGAGTGTCGTCGAGAGACACAGACTTAAACAATAAGCTGAGTATATTCAACAGGAATACGGTTTATTATCACGTGCCATGTGGCATGACCGTTAATGCAGCCTGACCGGTAAGGTGCTTTACGTTGCTGAGTGTCCTTATTGAATACTCGGCTTAGGCCCTGTTTGGAACCACCCAGATTATATAATCCAGTTTTTATAATCTACTAGCAAAAGGGCCCGTGCGTTGTAACGGGAGAAAAAAAAAATATCACACGCTTTTAATCTTTTTATAATTATTTTGATTTATTAAAATAATAAGCTAACTAACTAATGTAGTCAGTCCTATCCTATTTTGTTGAGAAATCAACCCATTAATTGTTAATTCGATGTGGAAATTGAGCGGTTCAAGCAAAGCAAAACAAAGAGGCTACGTGAATTGATCAATGGACTGTTATCTTATTTCACTCATGGGATAGAGAATGTGGGATCAGATGACAAACTGAAGGTGGTGTTCCATTCTCTGTCTCTACAACAATACAATCTTACATTCAATACATTCATTCATCAACAAACAAATCCCCACAAAACAAAATTTCTTGCCGGTGCACAAGGTTGGAGGCATGGGGAGGGGATCTCACCAGATGATGAGTTCCTGTCAGAGGAGGGGATACGATGAGGGGAGCAAGGGTTAGGCACCTCTATCTGGCCATAAGGAGTCGATGTTGCCGCACCATAACCTCGGAGTTCCCCGTGTGAGCCATGGAGGCCCGCCTCCACCTGCAAGTACTTCGCTCCGCCGCGCCACCGTCGTTCTGCATCGAGCAGACGCATCATCCCGAGTCACTGTAGTTGTGGCGTTGATTTGATTCAGAAGTTGTGCTCGAGCGCCGAAACGGGGGCAGCAAGCGGGCATAGGTACGGCCGTGGAGGCGGATGGATTGAGATCGACAACAGTGGTGGTTGAGGTCGGCCGCGGCAGCGAGTGATGTGGCAGCGGCCTGGGCACACGCCAGGGTGGACCAGGGTCGACGCGATGCACTCGAGCGCCGCAACGGGGGCAGTGAGCGAGGAGAGGTACTGCCGCGGAGGCGGGTGGGTTGAGATCGGCAGCGGTGGCGGTTGAGGTCGGCCGCGGCGGCGAGTGGTGTGGCGGCGGCCTGGGCACAGGCTAGGGTGGCCCAGGGTCGACGGGAGGAGGCGATGCGTACGGGTATAATTTTTGCAGCGAATCTTTTTTTCCTTTTGTGTTGTAGATAAATAATGGAGCGCGGGTTGAATAACAAAAATTACAAGGGTTTTTTTATAAAAATGTCGCGGTGGGTTTTCCGACGAAAGCAATAGCCTCTTTATTATTAGGTATAGATTTTGTCTCCAAACAGGACAGCTTATGGTGTAGATTATAAAAACTAGACTGATAGATTATTAAAAACTCATAATCTACTCTATACCAGCTAAAATCAGATTATGGATTGCTAATGACCCTTTATCCTTGTAAAGTTGGAGATAATTACATTCCTACCACCGCCACCCTCCTCTTTTTAGAAAAAAACATAGGACAGACAGGTCATTATGCAATGCAAAACCTGAATTATAGTTTATATAATCTGGCCTCCAAACATGGCCACTTAGATTATTTTTATAAACCAGATTATATAATCTATCTTCATAATTCAGATTATCATAATCTATTATGGTTCCAAACAGGGCCTTATGCATAAGCCGACTGGCCGATAAAAAACACTCGGCTTACACCAGTTACCGAGAGTATAAGTCGTGTGTGGGATGTCGGGTGTAATACTCGGCTTATACTTTGCCGAGTCGTTTTGGGTCTTTGCCGAGTATTTTTGATACTTAGCTTATGATTATTTTCATGTAGTGCCTACACTTATGTAAACTTCTTTACGTAACCTACCTACTAGCTGAATCGGCCTAATTTGGTTGGGGGAAAAAATTAGGCCCAGCCCACACTGTGAAAATCAGGGGATGTTAATTGGGTAGAGCTACCGGACCTCCGATGTGGCTTCAGGCGTCACTAAGGGAACGGGCGTTTGCAGCGGTTTTTTTCATGGCTGACCCATGTAAAATGGGTTGGTTATTAAAAAATGGAAAAAAGTTCATGGAGTTTTCAAAAAGTTCAGATTTGCGAAAAAATTCAATGATTATGAAAAAAAGTTCATCGATTTTTGGAAAATATGTTCATGAATTTTCAAAAAATTTACAGAATTAAAAAAAAAATCATTGATTTAAAAAAAAGTTCATCAATTTTTAAAAATAGTTCACTGATTTTGAAAAAAGTACATGAATTTTAAATTATGTTCATTGGTTTTCAAAAAATTCACCAATTTCATAAAAAAGTTCATTGATTTTTGAAAAAGTTCATCGATTTCAAAAACAGTTCACGGGATAAAAAAGTTCATGAAGAATTTCTAGATGGGTCGACCCATTGCAGAGCGTTGCACGCGTTGGTTAGCAAATTTTGCGTGTAACCGATGCTTGTGGCGCTAAATAGGGTTTGCCTAAAGCTACACCCATGTAACCTTTTTATGTATCTTGTGTATCATCCGATGTGGTAGTATTATATTGGTAGGCGCATTGGGCCACCCTGAAATTCAGGGAACGGTTTAATGAGCGCTGAATAGATAGACATAAGTTTTCGTACACCCATTGCCTAGGTGTAGAATTTTGGGGGTTTGACTAGTTTAGAAAGGATATAACATAGGTTTACGTAGGTCTAGCATTATTGCCCCCTCCTCTTGGGAAATGTTGGATGAGAAACAAAAAATTCCCTACGAACATCGAAGATCTATCTATGGAGATGTTTAGCAATGAGATGGAAGAGTGTGTCTACGTACCTCCATAGACCGTTAAGCGGATGCATATATAACACAGTTGATGTAATCATACTTTTCACTGTCCAATCGCAATCCAATCTGATCTAGCGCCAAACTGACGGTGACGGGGTTGCACAATAGGGGTAGGCCTACGGGCCAGCTTCCCTAGGCCCACCTAAGACCCCTTACGGACATTAGTGTCCTTAAAGTCACCAGTGTAGCCTCGATCTCACTCGGTTCAGCAACCGTCACTCGGTCTGCCTGGAGTCACTCGGATCACCTCGTGCCAGTCGGATACATCCTGGCACTCGGACTACAGCGAGGAGAAGGCACCGAAGAGGCTACAACAGCTAAGGACTTAACCCATCACATGAAGTGTAGTGAAGACTCATGTTACCAGTAACGCCGAGAGTTAAAGTTGTTGTTTCTAGTAACTCCCCTGTTTATTAGAATTAATTGCCTTGTAATGAAGCTCGGTCGGTCGTGACGCACACTATATAAGCCACTCCCGGGCTCCAGCTCAAGGGTTCACCACTTTGTAATCTTTTACACCCCATAAGAAAACATCAGCCTCACGGCTCGAGACGTAGGGTTGTTACCACTTCCGAGTGGGGTCTGAACTCATACATCCGAATGCATCCACTGCGCCTAGCTAGACTTCGCCCCTTTATTCGTACCCCTAGGTACTATTCTCAAGGTCATTCCCACGAGAGTTGGGGCCCACCTTGGGGATGCTTGTCTAGCAAATCCATCATAATTGTAGACTTTTCATACTTTCATCATCATGATGACACTCAACGGAGAGATCGTCTTCGGTTCCCTCAGCTTCATCATGGACGACTCGGCGTGGCTGTAGGATGCTCCACTAGACACTGACGCCCTCCCTACACGAGGTACGTCACATTTCAGCGCAATTGTGCACGGAGTCCTGATCCGGCAGCCGTCGGTGCCATATCATTCGTCATCCCCGTGTCCCGCTGTTGTGCGCCGCAAGCGCTCTGGGCGCTCGCGGATGCAATGGTGGATCAAGCACCCCTTGGCCAATCAGGACATTTCCGGGCAGGTGGCCATGCTCAACTTCTATGAGCCCATCGTCAGCCTCTTCCCATAATCAAGCGAGGAGTCACTCGGTGACTCCGACTGTGAAATCAGTAGGGGTGACACCAAGATCATGATGGCCGACACAAACAGAGGAGGCAACACAGGTTATGCCGCGGAGAATTCTCCTGAGCGTGATGGCAGAGAGCGTTGCCACGGCGACGGCAGACGCCACGTTCCGCAGTCGCTCACCGAGAAGCAGCGGGAGGAACTTCGGCGGAGCAGGGATCAAGCTCTCTGCACCCCCATCACAGGGAACACCCAGGAGGAGATTGCACTGGAGAACGCGCGTATGGCCAATCTGGCCAAGCGCGAGCGCCTCGAGCGACTTCAGCGGTCACTTGACGATCGAGCCGCGCGGGATCAGCCGAGCTCCAGCCGCAGTCGCACGCAGTTGTTTCTGAACGACCGCGAGTGGCACGTCGAGGTGATGCGGACGCCTCTGCTGAACCTGGCCACTGCCACTCGGATCGCTGATTCCATTCAGCCGAGTGACAACGCAGTCGGAGAAGGCATTCGGCAGATTCATGCTCTGCTGAAGACAACCATGCAGCAGAACTCCGCACTGTTGCAATCACGGCACCGCAGCCACAACAAGTCCGTCCAGGAGGACACCATGCAGTCGCCGGCTGAAACTTTGACACCATGAGTACCACGTGAGTTGTAACAATTATGGAAAACAAAAGAGATGATTGAGTATGTGGGTTTGCCTTACAAGCTCTTATTTGACTCTTTCTGATGTTGTGATAAATTGCAATTGCTTCAATGACTATGGATTATTGTTGGTTACTTCTCGGTAAGGTTTTTGCTTCATGCTTTGCTTTGTGAAGGAATTGTTACTTTCCCATAAGAATCTTTATGATGTATTGTTGTCCTATGTGTGATCATGATGCCCTCATGTCTGTATTATGTTTTATCGACACCTTCGTCCCCAAACATGTGGACATGTTTATGGAACTTGGTTTTCGCTTGAGGACAAGCGAGGTCTAAGCTTGGGGGAGTCGATACGTCCATTTTGCATCATGCTTTCATGTTGATATTTATTGCTTTATGGGCTGTTAAATTACTTTGTGGTACCATATTTATGCCTTTTCTCTCTTATTTTGCAAGGTTTATTTGAAGAGGGAGAATTCCGGCAGCTGGAATTCTGGACTGGAAAAGGAGCAAATCCTAGTACACTATTCTGCACATCTCCAAATGCCGTGAAAAGTTACGTGGATTTTTTCTGGAATATATTAAAAATACTGGGCGAAAGAACTACCGGAGTGGGGCCACCAGGGCTCCACAAGCCCCCACTCCGCCACCACCCCCTAGTGGCGCAGGGCAAGCTTGTGGGCTGCTTGGCGACCCACTAGCTCCCCCCTTTTGCTATATGAAGGGTTTTGGTCTCGAAAAAATCAGGAGGGAGCTTTTTCGTGGTTTTGCCGCCGCCACGAGGTGGAACTTGAGCAGATCCAGTCTAGAGCTCTGACACGACGATCCTGCCGGGGAAACTTCCCTCCCGGAGGGGGAAATCGTCGCCATCGTCATCACCACCACTCCTCTCTTCGAAGGGGAGGCATCTTCATCAACATCTTCATCAGCACCATCTCCTCTTCAATCCCTAGTTCATCTCTTGTAACCAATCTTCGTCTCGCGACTCCGATTGGTACTTGTAAGGTTGCTAGTAGTGTTGATTACCCTTTGTAGTTGATGCTAGTTGGATTACTTGGTGGAAGAGTTTATGTTCAGATCCTTGATGCTATTCATTACACCTCTGATCATGATTATGATTATGTCTTGTGAGTAGTTACTTTTGTTCCTGAGGACATGGGATAAGTCATGCTGATAAAAGTCATGTGAATTTGATATTCGTTCGGTATTTTGATATGTTGTATGTTGTTTTTCCTCTAGTGGTGTTATGTGAACATCGACTACATAACACTTCACCATATTTGGGCCTAGAGGAAGGCATTGGGAAGTACTAAGTAGATGATGGGCTGCTGGAGTGACAGAAGCTTAAACCCCAGTCTATGTGTTGCTTCGTGAGGGGCTGATTCGGATCCACTAGTTTAATGCTATGGTTAGACTTTGTCTTAATTCTTCTTTTGTAGTTGCGGATGCTTGCGAGAGAGGTTAATCATAAGTGGGATGCTTTTCCAAGTAAGGGCAGTACCCAAACGCCGGTCCACCCACATATCAAACTATCAAAGTAACGAACGCGAATCATATGAACATGATGAAACTAGCATGACAGAAATTCTCGTGTGTCCTCGGGAGCGTTTTTCCTCCTATAAGACTTTGTTCAGGCTTGTCCCTTGCTGCAAAAGGGATTGGGCCACTTGCTGCACCATTGCTACTACTTGTTACTTGTTACTCTTTGCTTGGTACGTTTCACCTCGCTACACAATCACTTGTTACCGCTACTTTCAGTGCTTGCAGTTATTACCTTGCTGAAAACTGCTTATCAGAGCCTTCTGCTCTTCGTTGAGTTCGACAGTCTTACTTATCGAAAGGACTACGATTGATCCCCTATACTTGTGGGTCATCAAGACTCTTTTCTGGCGCCGTTGCCGGGGAGTGAAGCGCCTTTGGTAAGTGGAAATTGGTAAGGAAACATTTATATACTGTGCTGAAATTTATTGTCACTTGTCACTATGGAAACTGTTCCTTTGAGGAGTTTGTTCGGGGTATCTTCACCACGAACGGAAGCACGAGGAGTTGTTCCTCAACCTGAGGTACCTACTGAAAATATCTTTTATGAAATTCCTTCGGGTATGCTTGAGAAACTGCTGGCTAATCCTTTCACACGAGATGGATCTTCACATCCAGACTTGCATCTGATCTATGTAGATGAAGTTTGTGGTTTATTTAAGCTTGCAGGTTTGCCCGAGGATGAGGTAAAGAAGAAAGTCTTTCCTTTATCTTTGAAGTATAAGGCGTTGACATGGTATAGGCTATGTGATGATACTGGATCATGGGGCTACAATCGGTTGAAATTGGAATTTCATCAAAAGTTCTATCCTATGCATTTAGTACATCGAGATCGAAACTTTATTTATAACTTTTGGCCTCGTGACAGGGAAAGCATATCTCAAGCTTGGGGGAGGCTTAAATCAATGCTATATTCATGCCCCAATCATGAGCTCTCGAGAGAAATCATCAGTCAAAACTTTTATGATCGGCTTTCTCATGAAGATCGTACCATGCTTGACACTTCTTGTACCGGTTCTTTTATGAAGAAGGATATTGATCACAAGTGGAATTTATTGGAGAGAATCAAACACAACTCTGAAGATTGGGAGCTGGAGGAAGGTAAGGAGTCAGGTATGAATTTCCAGTTTGATTGCGTTAAATCTTTTGTTGAGACAAACACTTCTAGAGATTTTAGCGCTAAGTATGGACTTGACTCTGAGATAGTAGCTTCTCTATGTGAATCTTTTGCTGCTCATGTTGATCTTACCAAAGAGAAGTGGTTTAAATATCATCCTCCTATAGAAAGCAACATAGCCAAAACCAATCTAGTTGAGGAGAAAGTCATTGCTTCTAGTGATCCTGTTGTTCCTTGTGCTTACACTGAGAAACCACCATACCCTGCTAGGATAAAGGATTATTCTAAAGCTCCAACTGTGATACGTAGGGGTTACAATAGACCACTTGCACCCCTTGAGGAGATTAGAGTTGAACCTAGTGTTGCTATTATCAAAGATCTCTTAGCCGAAGACATAGATGGGCATGTTATCAAATTCTATGAGGACTCCGCTAGAATTGCTAAACTTCATGATAAAGACAAATACAGACTTGTAGTTGGCCTGCCCGTTGTTTCTGTCAAGATAGGAGATCACTGTTACCATGGTTTATGTGATATGGGAGCTAGTGTTAGTGCAATACCCCGTTCTCTATATGATGAAATCAAAGATGAGATTGCACCTGCTGAGTTAGAACCCACTGATGTCACTATTACGCTAGCTAATAGAGACACTATCTGCCCTCTGGGAATTGTGAGAGACGTAGAAGTCCTGTGTGGTAAGACGAAGTATCCTACTGATTTCCTCGTCCTTGGTACTGCACAAGATAGCTTTTGTCCCATCATATTTGGTAGACCCTTTCTCAACATTGTCAATGCTCACATTGATTGCATTAAGCAGACCGCCACAGTTAGTTTCGAGGGTGTGTCTCATGAATTTAACTTCTCCAAGTTTGGAAGACAACCCCATGAAAAAGAGTCGTCTGGTAGAGATGAAATCATTGCTCTTGCCTCTATTGCCATACCTCCTACGGATCCTTTAGAGCAATATCTGCTTGAGCATGAAAATGATATGCATATGAAGGAGAGAGACGAGATAGATAAAATTGTCTTAGAACAATATCCTATTCTCAAGAATAATCTGCCTGTTGAACTGCTTGGGGATCCTCCCCCACCAAAGGGTGATCCTGTGTTCGAGCTTAAACAGTTGCCTGATACTCTTAAGTATGCCTATCTTCATGAGAAGGAGATATATCCTGTCATTATTAGTGCTCTCCTCTCAGATCACGAAGAGACGAAGTTACTAAGAACTTTGAGGAAGCACCGTGCTGCTACTGGATATACTCTTGATGATCTTAAGGGTATTAGTCCTACTCTATGTCAGCACAAGATTAAAACTGATCCTGACTTTAAACCAGTTGTTGATCATCAAAGGAGATTGAATCCTAAGATGAAAGAGGTCGTTAGAATAGAAATATTAAAGCTTCTGGAAGCAGGAATCATTTATCCTGTTGCTCATAGTGATTGGGTAAGTCCAGTACATTGCGTACCTAAGAAGGGAGGTATCACCGTCGTTCCTAATGATAAGGATGAACTAATCCCACAAAGGATTATTACCGGCTATAGGATGGTGACAGATTTCCGGAAACTGAATAAGGCAACCAGGAAAGATCATTATCCTTTGCCGTTTATCGACCAAATGCTAGAAAGGCTATCCAAACACACACACTTCTGCTTTCTAGACGGTTATTCAGGTTTCTCGCAAATACCTGTTGCACAATCTGATCACGAGAAAACCACTTTCACCTGCCCTTTCGGTACCTTTGCCTATAGACGTATGCATTTTGGCTTATGCAATGCACCTGCCACCTTTCAAAGATGTATGATGGCTATATTCTCTGACTTCTGTGAAAATATTGTCGAGGTTTTCATGGATGACTTCTCCATTTACGGGTCTTCCTTTGATGATTGTGTCGTGGGTATAAGCCTGACAGTAGATGTGTAGGGTACGAAAAAGATGGGCAGAGTCTTAGCTACGGCGAGGATGTATGAGTTCAGGCCCTCTGCGGTGGAGGTAATAGCCCTACGTCTCAGTGCTCAGGGAGCTTTGTTGTCGAGTGGAAATAGGAATACCGTGAAATGCTAACCCCTTTACCAGTGGGGGAGGGTGGCTTATATAGAGTGCACTGCCCTCCACAACGGTTCCGGTACAGGGGTGGAGTAGTGGCGATTGAATGTGTACGTTACAGGTAACGTACGTCCTAAATGCTAATAAATGCACCGGGAAACGTACGACCGTTTCCCTCCAGGGGGTTGCGATGTACCGAGTGGTATCCAGTCGGTTAGCCTGATATGCTCCGAATGCTAGTCTCCGACTGGACGATCGAGGGTAAATTACCGACTGGATGACAGGGATTCCTTGATTCAGTCGGAGCTGACTAAGGGTCTAGTCCTCTGCGAGGGGTAGTCCTTGGGTAGGACCTACAGGGCAGGCCTATGACCCTACCCTAGGACTATAACCCCATCATTAGTCCCCGAATGGATTGGGGTTGAAACGACGAAGCGATGTTTGAAGTTGGATCCGACTGGAACAGACTTGGCTTGGGCGTTGCTTGCCTCGGTCCATTTTGACCTTTCTGATCGATGATCCGAGTGGAAGTACTCGCGAAATAGACTGTCGGGAGCTGAGTGCTTCGGCGGCATCTTCTAACGCGACCGGTCAACTGACAGCGGCGGATTTTCCGGGATCCTCAAATTTCGGTTTCCGCGCGCTCAGCAGGGATGACGCCAGCGCGCTCGAGTAGCGCCTGACGCCTCGATTCTCGCGCCTTCAACCTCTCCACTAATATCGCCGCAGTGGGTCGGGAGGATAAGGTTTCGGGGCCACCCGCCAGTGACCCAGTCGGAACCCTATTTAAATCTCGGTGGCGAGGCTTCTTCGTTACGCTCGCCGAATCCCCTGCTCTCGCCTGCTCCGTCCTTCTCGCCACCTCCAGCGCTTCTACACTCCTTCCTTCTCCTTCCTCCCGAGGGCTCGCAGCCGCCGCCATGACCAAGGGTCAGACCAGCAAGATGGAGGCGAGGAAGAAGAAGGGGAAGACGACGGCGCCTGCTTAGCGGCGGCAGCGGCCGCTGCCGGCGGGGTGGATCCAGGGCAACTTCCTCCCCTCCATGGTGACGGAGGGGGATCTGCTGCAGCTGGTGGAGCACGGGATGATCGAGCACAAGTCCTGGAGGCTGCCAGCGGAGAACGAGGTCGAGCCGGCGCCTCGGGAGGGGGAGCGCGTCTTGCTGCTCAGCCACGTCCACCGAGGTTTCTCCTTGCCCCCGCATCCTTTCTTCAAGGGCATCATGAATCACTTCGGGGCACAACTTCATCACTTTCCCCCGAATTCCATTGCCCATCTCTCTGCTTTTATAGTTTTGTGCGAGTGTTTCATCGGCTGCCCCCCATTGGGGTTTGTTCAAGCACATCTTTTCCGCCAGATCCCAAACCATCAAACGACTCAGTCAGTCGGATGATAAGACACATCTCCTCCAGCTCTGCGGGGGCTTAGGTTTCCAAAAGAAGAGTCGGAGTAGCTATCCTTCTCTCCAGTTAAGCGAGTCGGTTAGGAACTGGCAGTCGACGTTGTTCTACTGCCAGGATATAGCCTGCCTGAATGCGTCGACTGGGCTGCCTCCTTTTAGTTTGGATCGGCCCGCTTCGCCTAAGCAGCTCGCGCTCTCGAAGGTGGAGAAGAACGACATCCAGCCTTTGGTTGAGGCACTCGTGGATGTCGTCAAGAGGGGGGTCACCGGCATAGACTTGCTGCGGGTCTTCCTCGGTCGGCGTAACCAGCCTCTGCAGACTCGCGACCATGCCATGTGGCATTAGACGGGGCCCGAAGACTCCACTCAGACCAACGTGGTGGGTGTGACTGAGGAGAAGGTGACCTCGTGGGTGCTTCAGATCACAGGCCCCTGCGAGAATCCCAAAGGATCTCGGCGAGTGAAGCCTTACTACGCGGATCATCCTCCTCCGAATCAGGTGAGTAACACTTGTCGAGTGCACTTAACTATCTGAATTCCTGTCGTTTGTTTGAATCTCTGTGTGATGTCTGATGTTGCCGACTAAAATTTATGCAGGCGTGGACCAACTGGTTCTCCCCCATCTCGAACGGAAATCCGGCCGAGGAAGAGGAGGAAGGCAGCCAGGAGGGCAGCGTGGAGAGCGCCGAGTACGTCTCCGACAGCGGGGAATCGGAGGAGGAGACCAGCGAGGAGGAGGAAGAAGACGAAGAGCAAGACTCGCCGCCTCCGCAACTGGAGCATCGGACCAAGCGCCGACACGAGCCCGCTGTCCCCTCGGCTCCTCCTGCGTCTTCGAGTGCTCCGCCCACTGCCCCGGTGGCCCCGAGTGTTTGAAGCGCCAAGAGGGCCAGGGATGCCGCTGCTGAGCCTGCGGGTCAGTCTTCTAAGGCGGCCAAACCAAGTGGGCCTAAGCCTCGGAAGGCTCTGCCACGAATGAGGGTTGCTATTCCTGTCACTTCTACGTAAGTGTATCCATCTTCCAATTCTTTCTGATATTCGAGTGAACTCTTTTTTACTGGTCAAATGGAAGATGATCCCATGGACACGGACAACGTCGTCTCGTCCCAGCCAGGTGCGTTGTAGTGATGCCGAGTGTTTTATAATATCGCGTCTCGAATTCCATCATAGGTTCTGCTTCTTTCTTTTTCTGAGACCTAGTGTCGTTCGGTCTGTTAGGAGCGATCTGCCTGGACGAGGGTGACCAAGGGAGAGCCGAACCAGCTGCAGAGCCTGTTCTTGAGGCCGCTCCTCCTGCTGCCGCTCTCACCGCCGACGTGCCGCCGACTGAGGCGCTGCCACAGATTGAAACGGTGCTGGTGGATGAGGAGCCGACTGGGGCGGCCCTTGGGATGCCTCAGGAACTGCCGACGATTCCAGGCTCGTCGAATGCTGAATTCAACATCCAGCGTCTCCCGGAGGAGCAGGTGGGAGCGGCCAAGGGAGCTATGGTGCAGGCGGAGCTGATGGCTGGAGAAGCCAAGAGGGCCTACGACTCCGTTGCGTCCTTGTACCAGCGGAGCTTGGAGCTGCGGGATGATATCCGAGTAAGTGGTCTAGTAAGTATTTACTTTTCTCTTGTAACCCAGTGGGTGTTCTTGGATAGCAGCTATTGTTTGCAATGGGTTCACTCTGAGTGAACCCAGTGGGTGTAGTCCCCGAGACTTCTGTCGAGTGCTTGCACCGACAATTGTCTTTACACATATTGTTTTTACTTTGGTCGTGTCTGTAAATAATAGGACCGACTGCTAGCAGTTGTTGCACTCAGAGTGCACTTACTGTAAGAGTCTCCGAGAGTAAGTTGTACTCAGGTCGAGTAGTATTGGCCTCGTAGGCGTAGGTTATAACATGCACCTCAATAGGGCAGGCCTGCTTGAGTTGCATGCCAGTGGGGTCACTCTTAGTGAACCCACTGGGTGTAGTCCCCGAGACCGCTGTCGACTGCTTGCGTCGGCAGTGGTCTGAAGAACTTAGACTTTTAATTGTTGAACTTTCTGATTGTCCCCTGGTGTTTGTTGGCAGAAAACCTGTGAAATGGGGACGGCCTATGAGGCTCTCAGGGCAGAGAGGAACCAGTTCGCTGGTGAGCTTGATGCAGCCATGCTTGCAATGGCTGGCATGAAGGATGCTCTGGAGGGACGAGAGAAGTCCTTGGAGGAGGCTCGCGAGGCGAACAAGGTGTTGACTGAAGAACTGGAGAAGATGAAGAAACAAAGGACTGCTCTCACGAATCAGATGGTCGTTTGGAATAAACGATGCATAGCGCAGGAGAAGTATGTCAGCGACTGGGCTGGGCAGATGATGACGCGTCTGGCTGGTAAGTCATGTTGTTTGCCGAGTGCTTTTATTGCGTTCGTCACACTTGACGCTTATTGTTTGCTTGCCCTCCTGTTGCAGATTTTTGCATGGCTGCTGAAGCTGAAGCAGCAGACGTGGAGCGGTCCATTCGCGACAACGTGCCACTCGGCGAGGACGCCAATCGGGATCTGCTCCGGGCGCACATCCGCGTGGCCAAAGTGGGTCCTTTCATCGGTCGACTGAGAGAGGTCGTCGGCCGAATTGACAAGGAGCCTTGGCCAGAAGATGAGGCGCGGCAGGAGATGGAGAGCCTGATGGCGCGACTGGAGGAGATTCTGAACCGAGTGCAATCGTGGAAGAAATCTGCAGCGCGTTGTGGTGCAGATGTTGCTTGGTCCTTGGTCCGAGTCCATTGCAAGGAGGTGCGGGAGGAGAAGCTGAAGACATTGAAGGTCGCCAACACGAAGAAGCTTCGATTCGAAGACTTCATGGAGACGTTCCTTGAGAGTGCTACCTGCATCGCCGACGGAATCGACTTGGACACCTTCATGGAGCCCTCCAGTCCTGGCACCGGCCCAGCTGATGCGTAAGAAAACTTTATCCTCAGTATGCCGAGTGTTTATCTGTAAGGTACTTTGGCCACTGCTGTTGGCCGTCACATTCTTAAATCAGTGCGGGTAAGCTTGATCCGCACCGAGTGATCTATCTTTGCTAGAATTTTGGAATCCGAATCAAAGCGTTTACTCTTGTGTTTGAATGTTGTTTCGAGTGCGACGTTGAGTGCACATTCGGAGAAAGCGATTACTTAAGTGATTCTTGATCACAGCAAATTCCCAGAGTGCGACGTTTAGTGCACACTCGGAGGAAGTTATTACTTAGGTGATTCTTGATCACAGCTAAGTCCCCGAGTGCGACGTTTAGTGCACACTCGGATAAATTTAGGACTTAGGTGATCCTTGATCACAGCTAAGTCCCCGAGTGCGACCTTTAGTGCACACTCGAAGGAAGTTAGAACTTAGGTGATTCTTGATCACAACTAAGTCCCCGAGTGTGACGTTTAGTGCTCACTCGGAGAAAGTTAGAACTTAGGTGATTCTTGATCACAGCTAAGTCCCCGAGTGCGACGTTTAGTGCACACTCGGAGAAATTTAGAGCATAGGTGATCCTTGATCACAACTAAGTCCCCGAGTGCGACCTTTAGTGCACACTCGGAGGAAGTTAGAACTTAGGTGATTCTTGATCACAACTAAGTCCCGAGTGCGACGTTTAGTGCACACTCGGAGAAAGTTAGAACTCAGGTGATTCTTGATCACAGCTAAGTCCCCGAGTGCGACGTTTAGTGCACACTCGGAGAAAGTTAGAACTTAGGTGATTCTTGATCACAGCTAAGTCCCCGAGTGCGACGTTTAGTGCACACTCGGAGGAAGTTAGAACTTAGGTAATTCTTGATCACAGCTAAGTCCCCGAGTGCGACGTTTAGTGCACACTCGGAGAAAGTTAGAACTTAGGTGATTCTTGATCACAGCTAAGTCCCCGAGTGCGACGTTTATTGCACACTCGGAGAAAGTTAGAACTTAGGTGATTCTTGATCACAGCTAAGTCCCCGAGTGTGACGTTTAGTGCACACTCGGAGGAAGTTAGAACTTAGGTGATTCTTGATCACAGCTAAGTCCCCGAGTGCGACGTTTAGTGCACACTCGGAGAAAGTTAGAACTTAGGTGATTCTTGATCACAGCTAAGTCCCCGAGTGCGACGTTTAGTGCACACTCAGAGAAAGTTAGAACTTAGGTGATTCTTGATCACAGCTAAGTCCCCGAGTGCGACGTTTAGTGCACACTAGGAGAAAGTTAGAACTTAGGCGATTCTGGATCGCAGCTAAGTTTTTTTTGTGTGTGTGTGACCGGAGTCAGCAACTGCGGAAGAATTCTGAATCTGCAAAAAACTGAATCTGCTTTATATTATTTCATCAATACCTGTTCTTTACACTGCTTCAGTCGACGATCACGTGTAGAAGCACTTCAGGAGGTCTCCGTTCCACGCACGCGGCTCATCTGTCTCCCTCTGGATGTTGTAGAGTCTGTATGCTCCGTTGTTCAGCACCTTGGAGATGATAAACGGACCTTCCCAGGCCGGAGCCAACTTGTGAGGTCTTTGCTGATCCACTCGGAGCACTAAGTCGCCTGCTTGGAATGTGCGACTCCTGACATGACGTGCATGAAAGCGTCGCAGATCTTGCTGATAAATGGTTGAACGAGTTAGTGCCATCTCGCGCTCCTCCTCTAGAAGGTCCACCCCATCTTGCCTTGCTTGTTCTGCTTCAGCTTCGGAGAAGAGTTCGACTCGTGGAGCATTATGGAGCAAGTCACTCGGAAGGACCGCTTCTGCTCCATAGACGAGGAAGAACGGTGATCGCCCCGTTGATCTGTTCGGGGTTGTGCGAAGACCCCAAAGTACAGAAGGTAACTCGGTGACCCATGCGCGAGCGGCGTGTCCCACCTCTCGCAGGAGTCGGGGCTTCAAACCTTGAAGAATAAGCCCATTCACCCGCTCTGCTTGTCCATTGGATTGAGGATGTGCTACGGAAGCAAAATCCACTCGGATACCTTGGCTTGTACAAAAACCTTTGAATCTATCCGAGTCGAAGTTTGTCCCATTGTCCGTGATTATGCTGTGAGGTACACCGAATCTGGAGATGATGTCCCTGACAAACTTGACGGCTGTTGAGGCGTCGAGTTTCTTGATGGGCTTGGCTTCTATCCATTTTGTGAACTTGTCAACTGCCACCAACAGATGAGTGTAGCCTCCTTGACCTGTCTTGAATGGTCCGACTGTATCTAATCCCCAAACTGCAAATGTCCATACAAGCGGGATTGTCTTCAACGCAGAAGTTGGCTTGTGGGACTTGTTGGAGTAGAACTGACAGCCCTCGCATCGGTCGACCATATCTTTCGCCATCTCATTCGCCTGCAGCCAGAAAAAACCAGCCCTGAATGCCTTGGCGACGATTGCTCTTGAAGAGGCGTGATGACTGCAGGTTCCCGAGTGGATCTCTTCCATGATCAACTGCCCCTCCTCTGGGCAGATGCAACGTTGGAGAACGCCTGAAACACTCTCCTTGTACAATTGGCCATCAATGACAGTGAATGACTTCGACCTGCGGACTATCTACCTGGCCTGGGCTTCGTCTTCTGGTAGTTCATGTCTCCGGATATATGCAATGATCGGCATAGTCCAATCGGGGATGACAGCAAAAATCTCCATGACCAGATCAACCACAGCTGGTACATCGACTTCAGTCGGATCTGTTGAACTCTTTGGTTGTACTAGCTCTTCTGTAAAAGGATCTTCTTTGACTGAAGGGAGGTGAAGGTGCTCGAGGCAGACGTCACTCAGGACTGGTCTCCGAGTGGATCCGAGTTTTGCCAACTCATCAGCTGCTTGGTTCTTCAGTCTTGGAACATGGTGAAGTTCTAGACCTTCAAACTTCTTCTCGAGCTTCCTTACTGCATTGCAGTATGTGGTCATGGTGGGGTTCCTGACGTCCCACTCTTTCATCACTTGATTGACCACCAAATCTGAGTCGCCGTAGACCATCAGGCGACAGACGCCGAGTGAGATGGCCATACGCAACCCGTAGAGGAGAGCTTCATACTCTGCCTCGTTGTTGGAGGAATCGAAGTGTATCTGCAGCACATACTTGAGTTTGTCGCCCTTTGGCGATATGATCACAACGCCAGCGCCGGAGCCATTCAACATCTTGGACCCATCAAAGAACATTGTCCAATGGGCCGAGTAGATGTGGGTCGGTTGCTGTTGCTCTACCCATTCCGCTATGAAGTCAGCCAGGGCTTGAGACTTAATAGCTTTCTTGGCCTCGAACTTGATATCGCAGTACAGCATCTCCATCGCCCACTTCGCCACTCGGCCTGACGCATCTCGATTGTGGAGAATTTCCGACAACGGAGCATCGGACACGACAGATACCGAGTGGTCTTGGAAATAATGAGCCACCCTGTTTGCAGTCATGTAAATCCCGTAGATAAGTTTCTGATAGTGGGGATACCTCTGCTTAGAAGGAGTCAGGACCTCGGAAACGTAGTACACTGGCCGTTGAACTTTGTATGCTCTGCCTTCTTCTCGTTCGACTGTAAGAACAGTACTGACGACTTGATTTGTATCCGCGATGTACAAAATAAGGGGCTCTTTACTAAGCGGAGCAGTAAGAACCGGCTGGGTGGAAAGTAGGACTTTGAGGTCGTCGAATGCGACTTGGGCTTCGTCTGTCCACTCGAAAGTATCTGCTTTCTTCATGAGTCGGTAAATAGGAAGTGCTTTCTCGCCGAGTCGACTGATGAACCTGCTCAAAGCCGCTAGGCAACCTGTGAGTCGTTGAACGTCATGTATTCTGACCGTCCTCTCCATTCAAACGATGGTCCCGATCTTTTCGGGGTTGACATTGATCCCTCGTTCGGAAACGAAGAAACCGAGTAACTTCCCACTGGGAACTCCGAATGAACATTTGGCGGGGTTGAGCTTGATATCGTACCTACGAAGGTTGGCGAACGTTTCTGCCAAGTCAGTCAGCAGGTCGGAACCTTTGCGTGACTTGACTATGATATCATCCATATATGCCTCCACATTCCGACTGATCTGGTCGAGAAGGCATTTTTGGATCATGCGCATAAAGGTAGCTCCTGCATTCTTCAAACCAAATGGCATAGTGATGTAGCAGAAGCATCCGAATGGGGTGATAAAGGTTGTCTTTAATTCATTGGGACCATACAGACGGATCTGATGATAGCCCGAGTAGGCATCAAGAAATGACAAATGCTCGCACCCCGCAGTCGAATCGACAATTTGATCTATGCGGGGGAGCGGAAAATGGTCCTTCGGGCAGACCTTATTGAGGTGCTTGAAGTCGATGCACATCCGGAGTGACTTGTCCTTCTTGGGCACCATGACAACATTGGCGAGCCACTCGGAGTGGTGAACCTCGCGAATGAAGTTGGCTGCCAGCAGCTTGGCCACCTCTTCCCCGATTGCTTTCCTCTTGTGCACGGCGGACCGGCGCAGGCGCTCTCGGACAGGCCGAGCCACGGGATCTACATGTAGTCGGTGCTCAGCCAACTCCCTGGGTACACCTGACATGTCAGAAGGTTTCCATGCAAAGATGTCCCAGTTCTCACGGAGGAATTGGGTGAGCTCGGCTTCCTATTTAGGATCGAGGGTGGTGGAGATGTTCGTCAGGGCAGCAGTGTCGTCCGTAGGGTGGATGTTGACCTTCTTCGTCTCTCCCGCCGACTGGAATGCGGATTCTGAAGCTGGCTTCTTTGAGCGCATCAGGTCGGCAGGGTCGACTGTTTTCTTGTACTCGTCAAGCTCGAGGACGGCCATCTGCTGGTCGGCGATTCTTGATCCTTGCTGCAAGCACTCTTCAGCTCGCTGCCGATTGCCCGTGATGGTGATCACGCCCTTTGGACCTGGCATCTTCAGCTTCAAGTATACGTAGCATGGACGGGCCATGAAGCTCACATACGCTGGGCGGCCCAGGATTGCGTGGTAAGCGCTCTGGAAATCCACCACCTCAAACGTGAGCTTTTCCTTGCGAAAGTTCTTGTCGGAGCCGAAAACGACGTCCAACGCAATCTGGCCGAGTGACTTGGCCTTCCGTCCAGGGACGACTCCGTGGAACTGCATGCTGCTCTCGCTGAGTTTGGACATCGGAATGCCCATTCCCTTGAGAGTGTCGGCGTACATGATGTTCAAACCGCTGCCGCCGTCCATGAGGACTTTGCATAGTCGGACTCCTTCCACCACCGGGTCGACGACCAGAGCCTGTCTTCCTGGGGTGGGAACATGCGCTGGATGATCCGACTGGTCAAAGGTGATCGCTGTCTGAGACCATTTAAGGAACTTGGGGCTGGTCGGAACGGCCATGTTGACCTCCCTGTTCACCAGCTTCAGTCGACTCTTGCTTTCGACGTCAGCAAAAATCATGAGTGTCGCATGGACTTGGGGGAACGGATCCCCCTTATCCTCCTCATCTTGTTCACTGACCTTCTCACTCGGTTGCCCTTCGCCGAATCCCTGGATCAGGAGTCGGCACTGCCGAGTGGTATGCTTGGGATATATGGGGTTGCCCTCTTCGTCCATCTTCGTATGAACCGGGCATGGTTGGTCCAGGATGGGATTATTGAACGGCTTCTTCTTGGGGGTATATTGCGCCTTCCCTTTGCCTTTGAACTTGGCATTGGTCACGACTGCGGCTTCTTCCTGCGGAGTGGACGGAGCTTTTTGCTTTTGCTTCCGAGTGTTGCTTCCTTCTCCATCGCCGACTGTCTTGTGCTTGCCGCTTCGGATGCGGTCCTCTTCTTCGCCATTTGCGTAGCGAGCTGCTATCTCCATCATCTTGCTCATGGAGATGTCGCCTGTTCAGCCAAACTTCAGGTACAGCTCCCTGTACCGCACGCCTGCCTTGAAGGCGCATACTTCTTGATGCTCGGTGACGTTCTCCACCGTGTGGTAGAGAGTCGTCCAACGCTGGATGAAGTCGCGCAGGGGCTCATTCGGCTTCTGGACGCAATGCTGGAGCTCCACGAGGCCCGCAGGGCGCTTGCACGTCCCTTCAAAGGTCCGGATGAACACTCGGGCTAGATCCGCCCAACTGTAGATGCTCGAGGGGGCTAACTGACTCAGCCACTCTCGCGCCGAGCCGTCAAGCATCAGAGGGAGGTGCTTCATGGTGACGTGGTCGTCCCCTCCCCCGATCTGGACTGCTATTCGGTAGTCGTCTAGCCATGTTTCTGGCTTGGACTCTCCTGTAAACTTACTGATTCCCGCTGCCAATCGGAAGTTGGGCGGGATGTCAGCCGAGCGGATGGCTCGACTAAAACACTCGGGACCGGACACGATGGTCCTGCTTCCACTTGGACGGTCCATATCGTGACCATCACGGTGGGCTCGACCCCTGTCGACTCTTCGCTGGGCGATACGCCCTCTTGTGTCTGGTCTTGGGTCGTAAGTGTCGCCGACTGAACGTCGATCATCATGATGTCGGGACCCATAGGGCCCACCCCACAGAGGGGTGCGTGAGCGGCGACGATCTTCATGAATCACGGAACGGCTACCTCCCCTGTGGCGCTGATGGGAACCAGGGCTGTGAACCGACCGATGCGTATTCGCATGAACGGAACTATTATAGATCCGGTTGTGTGACTGGGAGACCGCCGAATTCTGCTGCTGCGCCGTGTGCAACAGGGCTCGGATCTGCTCGATCCCCCTTCCTGCCTCTGAATCAGTCGCCTGGAGGGAATCGGCTATCTTGGCAGCCGCAGCCAAGTTGAGGAGGGGCGTGCGGAACAACTCCACGTTGCTCCGCCGAGTGTGCCGACTGGCAGAACGGCGAGGTGGACGGCGCGCACCAGATGCTTCACCGACCTCGTGCTCGCTTCGGCCAGCTTGACGGGGATCTTCATGGGAGTTTGCCATGTGTACTTCTGATGCGGCCCCGCGACCCGCATACTCGGAAGGAAACTCAGTCCGAACCGAGTCCGAGTGCTGGGACAGCGGGGCAACCACAACGGACTCAAGAACCGCCACTTGCGAAGACGCGTTCTGGCGCGCTCGGGCATGCTGCACCCAACGCTGGAGCCGCGGACGGCGGGACCGCTTGCTGCGGCGCGTGATGGCGGTGCAGGTCGACACCGGAGTCGACTGTTGGAGAAGAAGAATGCCGCGAGCGCCTGCACGGAAGTGCGTAGCCCCGCGACGGGGAAGCACCTCGACGTTGAGAGGAGCATCCCGAAGTCACGCCGAATCGTCGACGACGAAGGAGAGAGCGCCGAAGAAGATCTGGCAACCCATGCTCGAACCTCCACCGGACGACATGACGAAAGGAAGTAGTCGCAAACTCGCCGGAAGTCGCTGAGACACCTGCCCCACGGTGGGCGCCAACTGTCGTGGGTATAAGCTTGACAGTTGATGTGTAGGGTACGGAAAGGATGGGCAGAGTCTTAGCTACGGCGAGGATGTATGAGTTCAGGCCCCTCTGCGGTGGAGGTAATAGCCCTACGTCTCAGTGCTCAGGGAGCTTTGTTGTCGAGTGGAAATAGGAATACCGTGAAATGCTAACCCCTTTACCAGTGGGGGAGGGTGGCTTATATAGAGTGCGCTGCCCTCCACAACGGTTCCGGTACAGGGGTGGGGTAGTGGCGATTGAATGTGTAAGTTACAGGTAACGTACGTCCTAAATGCTAATAAATGCACCGGGAAACGTACGACCGTTTCCCTCCAGGGGTTACGATGTACCGAGTGGTATCCAGTCGGTTAGCCTGATATGCTCCGAATGCTAGTCTCCGACTGGACGATCGAGGGTAAATTACCGACTGGATGACAGGGATTCCTTGATTCAGTCGGAGCTGACTAAGGGTCTAGTCCTCTGTGAGGGGTAGTCCTTGGGTAGGACCTATAGGGCAGGCCTATGACCCTACCCTAGGACTATAACCCCATTAGATTGCCTCAGCAACCTTGACCGAGTCTTACAGAGATGCGAAGATACCAACCTCGTCTTGAATTGGGAGAAGTGCCACTTTATGGTTAATGAAGGCATCGTCTTAGGACACAAAATCTCTGAAAGAGGCATTGAAGTTGATAAGGCTAAGGTGGATGCAATTGAGAAAATGCCTTGCCCCACAAATATCAGAGGTATACGAAGTTTCCTAGGTCATGCTGGTTTCTATAGAACATTCATTAAAGACTTCTCTAAGATTTCTAGGCCTCTTACCAACCTCTTGCAGAAGGATGTTCCTTTTATTTTTGATGAGGATTGTGAGGAAGCTTTCGAAATACTTAAGAAGGCTTTGATAACCGCACCTATTGTTCAACCACCTGATTGGAACTTGCCCTTTGAAATCATGTGTGACGCTAGTGATTATGCTGTTGGTGTTGTTCTAGGACACAGAGTTGACAAGAAGTTGAATGTCATTCACTACGCTAGTAAAACTCTAGACAGTCCCAAAGAAACTATGCCACTATGGAGAAGGAATATTTAGCAGTCGTGTTTGCATGTGAAAAGTTCAGATCTTATATAGTTGACTCCAAAGTCACTATTCACTCTGATCATGCTGCTATTAAGTACCTTATGAAAAAGAAGGACGCTAAGCCTAGGCTGATCAGATGGGTTCTCCTGCTACAGGAATTTGATTTGCACGTCGTTGACCGAAAGGGTGCTGATAACCCTGTAGCAGATAACTTGTCTAGGCTAGAGAATGTCCTTGATGACCCACTACCTATTGATGACAGCTTTCCTGATGAGCAATTAAATGGCATCCGCACTTCACATAGTGCACCGTGGTATGCCGATTATGCAAATTATATCGTAGGCAAATACATACCATCCAGTTTCACCTATCAACAAAAGAAGGAATTCTTCTTTGATTTGAGACACTACTTTTAGGATGATCCTCACCTTTATAAGGAAGGAGTGGATGGTGTTATTAGATGTTGTGTGCCTGAACATGAACAGGGACAGATCCTGCAGAAGTGTCATTCTGAAGCCTACGGAGGACACCACGCTAGAGATAGAACTGCCCATAAGGTATTGCAATCAGGTTTCTATTGGCCCACTCTCTTCAAGGATGCCCGCAAGTTTGTCTTGTCTTGCGACGAATGCCAAAGAAAAGGGAACACCAGTAAGCGTCAGGAAATGCCTATGAACTATTCACTTGTCATTGAACCATTTGATGTCTGGGGCTTTGATTATATGGGACCCTTCCCGAGTTCCAATGGGTACACTTGTTGGGGAACGTCGCATGGGAAACAAAAATTTTCCTACGCGCACGAAGACCTATCATGGTGATGTCCATCTACGAGAGGGGATGAGTGATCTACGTACCCTTGTAGACCGTACAGCAGAAGCGTTAGAGAACGCGGTTGATGTAGTGGAACGTCCTCACGTCCCTCGATCCACCCCGCGAACAATCCCGCGATCAGTCCCACGATCTAGTACCGAACGGACGGCACCTCCACGTTCAGCACACGTACAGCTCGACGATGATCTCGGCCTTCTTGATCCAGCAAGAGAGACGGAGAGGTAGAAGAGTTCTACGGCAGCGTGACGGCGCTCCGGAGGTTGGTGACGACCTTGTCTCAGCAGGGCTCCGCCCGAGCTCCGCAGAAACGCGATCTAGAGGAAAAACCGTGGAGGTATGTGGTCGGGCTGCCGTGGAAAAGTCGTCTCAAATCAGCCCTAAAACCTCCGTATATATAGGTGGGAGGGAGGGGGCCTTGCCTTGGGGTCCAAGGACCCTCAAGGGGGTCGGCCGAGCCAAGGGGGAGGACTCTCCCCCCCCAAACCGAGTTGGGCTAGGTTTGGTGGGAGGGAGTCCCCCTTCCTTCCCACCTCCTCCCTTTTTTTTCCTTTCTCTCTTGATTTTCTTCTCCTTGGCGCATAGGGCACTTGTGGGCTGTCCCACCAGCCCACTAAGGGCTGGTGTGTCTCCCCAAAGGCCTATGGGCTTCCCCGGGGTGGGTTGCCCCCCCGGTGAACTCCCGGAACCCATTCGTCATTCCCGGTACATTCCCGGTAACTCCGAAAACCTTCCGGTAATCAAATGAGGTCATCCTATATATCAATCTTTGTTTCCGGACCATTCTGGAAACCCTCGTGATGTCCGAGATCTCATCCGGGACTCCGAACAACATTCGGTAACCAACCATATAACTCAAATACGCATAAAACAACGTCGAACCTTAAGTGTGCAGACCCTGCGGGTTCGAGAACTATGTAGACATGACCCGAGAGACTCCTCGGTCAATATCCAATAGCGGGACCTGGATGCCCATATTGGATCCTACATATTCTACGAAGATCTTATCGTTTGAACCTCAGTGTCAAGGATTCGTATAATCCCGTATGTCATTCCCTTTGTCCTTCGGTATGTTACTTGCCCGAGATTCGATCGTCAGTATCCGCATACCTATTTCAATCTCGTTTACCGGCAAGTCTCTTTACTCGTTCCGTAATACAAGATCCCGCAACTTACACTAAGTCACATTGCTTGCAAGGCTTGTGTGTGATGTTGTATTACCGAGTGGGCCCCGAGATACCTCTCCGTCACACGGAGTGACAAATCCCAGTCTTGACCAATATTAACTCAACTAACACCTTCGGAGATACCTGTAGAGCATCTTTATAGTCACCCAGTTACGATGCGACGTTTGATACACACAAAGCATTCCTCCGGTGTCAGTGAGTTATACGATCTCATGGTCATAGGAATAAATACTTGACACGCAGAAAACAGTAGCAACAAAATGACACGATCAACATGCTACGTCTATTAGTTTGGGTCTAGTCCATCACGTGATTCTCCTAATGACGTGATCCAGTTATCAAGCAACAACGCCTTGTTCATAATCAGAAGACACTGACTATCATCGATCAACTGGCTAGCCAACTAGAGGCATGCTAGGGACGGTGTTTTGTCTATGTATCCACACATGTAAATGAGTCTTCATTCAATACAATTATAGCATGGATAATAAACCATTATCTTGATACATGAATTATAATAATAACCATATTTATTATTGCCTCTAGGGCATAATTCCAACAGTCTCCCACTTGCACTAGAGTCAATAATCCAGCCCTCACATCACCATGTGAATTGCATTGTAATAAATCTAACACCCATACAGTTCTGGTGTCGATCATGTTTTGGCCGTGGAAGAGGTTTAGTCAGCGGGTCTGCTACATTCAGATCCGTGTGCACTTTGCATATATTTACGTCCTCTTCCTCGACGTAGTCGCGGATGAGGTTGAAGCGTCGTTTGATTTGTCTGGTCTTCTTGTGAAACCGTGGTTCCTTTGCTAAGGCAATGGCACCCGAGTTGTCACAGAACAAGGTTATTGGATCCAGTGCACTTGGCACCACTCCAAGATCCGTCATGAACTGCTTCATCCAGACACCCTCCTTAGCCGCCTCCGAGGCAGCCATGTACTCCGCTTCACATGTAGAATCTGCTACGACGCTTTGCTTGGAACTGCACCAGCTTACTGCACCCCCATTAAGAATAAATACGTATCCGGTTTGCGACTTAGAGTCGTCCGAATCTGTGTCAAAGCTTGCATCGACGTAACCTTTTATGGCGAGCTCTTCGTCACCTCCATACACGAGAAACATCTCCTTAGTCCTTTTCAGGTACTTCAGGATATTCTTGACCGCTGTCCAGTGATCCACTCCTGGATTACTCTGGAACCTACCTGCCATACTTATGGCCAGGCTAACATCTGGTCTAGTGCACAGCATCGCATACATGATAGAACCTATGGCTGAAGCATAGGGGACGGAGCGCATATGCTCTCTATCTTCATCAGTTGCTGGGCACTGAGTCTTACTCAATCTCGTACCTTGTAAAACTGGCAAGAACCCTTTCTTGGACTGTTCCATTTTGAACCTCTTCAAAACTTTATCAAGGTATGTGCTTTGTGAAAGTCCTATCAGGCGTTTTGATCTATCCCTATAGATCTTAATGCCTAGAATGTAAGCAGCTTCTCCTAGGTCCTTCATAGAGAAACTTTTATTCAAGTAACCTTTTATGCTCTCCAAAAGCTCTACGTTGTTTCCAATCAGTAATATGTCATCCACATATAATATTAGAAACGCCACAGAGCTCCCACTTACTTTCTTGTAAATACAGGATTCTCCAACCACTTGTATAAACCCAAATGCTTTGATCACCTCATCAAAGCGTTTGTTCCAACTCCGAGATGCTTGCACCAGTCCATAAATGGATCGCTGGAGCTTGCACACCTTGTCAGCATTTTTAGGATCGACAAAACCTTCGGGTTGCATCATATACAATTCTTCCTTAAGGAAACCGTTAAGGAACGCCGTTTTGACATCCATCTGCTAGATTTCATAATCGAAAAATGCAGCTATTGCTAACATGATTCTGACGGACTTAAGCATCGCTACGGGTGAGAAAGTCTCATCGTAGTCAACTCCTGGAACTTGTGAAAAACCCTTTGCCACAAGTCGAGCTTTATAAACGATCACATTACCGTCAGCGTCCGTCTTCTTCTTAAAGATCCATTTGTTCTGAATAGCCTTGCGGCCCTCAGGTAGTATCTCCAAAGTCCACACTTTGTTCTCATACATGGATCCTATCTCGGATCTCATGGCTTCTAGCCATTTGTTGGAATCTGGGCCCACCATTGCTTCTTCATAATTTGCAGGTTCATTGTTGTCTAACAACATGATTGATAAGACGGGATTACCGTACCACTCTGGAGCAGCGCGTGATCTCGTTGACCTGCGTGGTTCAACAGAAACTTGAACTGGAGTTTCATGATCATCATCATTAACTTCCTCCTCAACCGGCGTCGCAACGACAGAGGTTTCCCCTTGCCCTGCGCCACCATCCAGAGGGATGAGAGGTTCGACAACCTCGTCAAGTTCTATCTTCCTCCCACTTAATTCTCTCGAGAGAAACTCCTTCTCGAGAAAAGCTTCGTTTTTAGCAACAAACACTTTGCCCTCGGATTTGAGATAGAAGGTGTACCCAACTGTCTCTTTTGGGTAACCTATGAAGATGCATTTTTCCGCTTTGGGTTCCAGCTTTTCAGGCTGAAGCTTTTTGACATAAGCATCACATCCCCAAACTTTAAGAAACGACAATTTTGGCCTCTTGCCATACCACAGTTCGTATGGTGTCGTCTCAACGGATTTTGATGGTGCCCTATTTAAAGTGAATGCAGCTGTTTCTAATGCATAACCCCAAAAAGATAATGGCAAATCAGTAAGAGACATCATAGATCGCACCATCTCTAACAAAGTACGATTACGACATTCGGAGACACCATTACGCTGTGGTGTTCCAGGCGGTGTTAACTGCGAAACAATTCCACATTGTCTTAAGTGAGCACCAAACTCGAAACTCAGATATTCACCCCCACGATCAGACCGTAGGAACTTGCTCTTCTTGTTACGATGATTTTCCACTTCACTCTGAAATTGTTTGAATTTTTCAAATGTTTCAGACTTGTGCTTCATCAAGTAGACATAACCATATCTACTTAAATCGTCAGTGAAGGTGAGAAAATAACGATATCCGCCACGTGCCTCCACGCTGATTGGACCACACACATCGGTATGTATGATTTCCAATAAGTCACTTGCACGCTCCGTTGTTCCGGAGAACGGAGTCTTAGTCATCTTGCCCATGAGGCATGGTTCGCACGTGTCAAGTGAATCAAAGTCAAGTGACTCCAAAAGCCCATCAGCATGGAGTTTCTTCATGCGCTTTACACCAATATGACCCAAGCGGCAGTGCCAAAAAAATATGGCGCTATCATTGTTTACTCTAACTCTTTTGGTCTCAATGTTATGTATATGCGTATCGCTATCAAGATTCAATATGAACAATCCTCTCACATTCGGTGCATGACCATAGAAGATGTTACTCATAGAAATAGAACAACCATTATTCTCAGACTTAAAAGAGTAACCGTCTCGCAATAAACAAGATCCAGATATAATGTTCATGCTCAACGCAGGCACTAAATAACAATGATTTAAGTTCATCACTAATCCCGATGGTAGCTGAAGTGACACTGTGCCGACGGCGATTGCATCAACCTTGGAACCATTTCCTACGCGCATCGTCACTTCGTCTTTCGCCAGCCTTCGTCTATTCCGCAGTTCCTGCTTTGAGTTGCAAATGTGAGCAACAGAACCGGTATCGAATACCCAGGCACTACTACGAGAGCCGGTTAAGTACACATCAATAACATGTATATCAAATATACCTGATTTTTCTTTGCCCGCCTTCTTATCTGCCAGATACTTGGGGCAATTGCGCTTCCAGTGACCCATACCCTTGCAATAGAAGCACTCTGTTTCAGGCTTAGGTCCAGCCTTGGGTTTCTTCGGCGGATTGGCAACAGGCTTGCCGCTCTTCTTCGAATTGCCCTTCTTGCCTTTGCCGTTTCTCTTGAAACTAGTGGTCTTGCTCACCATCAACACTTGATGCTCTTTACGGAGTTCAGACTCTGCGACTTTCAGCATCGCAAACAACTCGCCGGGAGATTTGTTCATCCCTTGCATGTTGTAGTTCAACACAAAGCCTTTATAGCTTCGCGGCAGTGATTGAAGGATTCTGTCAGTGATAGCTTCTTGCGGGAGTTCAATCCCCAGCTCAGCTAGACGGTTTGAGTACCCAGACATTTTGAGCACATGTTCACTGACAGACGAGTTTTCCTCCATCTTGCAAGCATAGAATTTATCGGAGGTCTCATACCTCTCGATCCGGGCGTTCTTCTGAAAGATAAACTCCAACTCCTGGAACATCTCAAATGCTCCATGACGCTCAAAGCGACGTTGAAGTCCCGGTTCTAAGCCATACAAGACTGCACATTGAACTATTGAGTAGTCCTCCTTACGTGCTAACCAAGCGTTCTTAACATCCTGATCAGCCGTAGCGGGTGGTTCATCTCCTAGCGCAGCATTAAGGACATAATCCTTCTTCCCAGCTTGTAAGATTAGCTTAAGATTACGAGCCCAGTCTACAAAGTTGCTTCCATCATCTTTCAACTTAGCTTTCTCTAGGAACGTATTAAAATTCAGGATGACAGTCGCGTGAGCCATGATCTACAACACAAATATATTCAAAGTGGACTTAGACTATGTTCAAGATAATTAGTGTTCAACTTAATCAAATTATATGCTAAACTCCCACTCAAAAAGTACATCTCTCTAGTCATTTGAGTGGTTCATGATCCACTTACACTATCCCAAGTCCGATCATCACGTGAGTTGAGTATAGTTTCAGTGGTAAGCATCCCTATGCTAATCATATCAACTATATGATTCATGATCGACCTTTCGGTCTCATGTGTTCCGAGGCCATGTCTGCACATGCTAGGCTCGTCAAGCTTAACCCGAGTGTTCCGCGTGCGCAACTGTTTTGCACCCGTTGTATGTGAATGTTGAGTCTATTACACCCGATCATCACGTGGTGTCTCGAAACGACGAACTGTAGCAACGGTGCACAGTCGGGGAGAACACAATTTCGTCTTGAAATTTTAGTGAGAGATCACCTCATAATGCTACCGTCGTTCTAAGCAAAATAAGGTGCATAAAAGGATTAACATCACATGCAATTCATAAGTGACATGATATGGCCATCATCACGTGCTTCTTGATCTCCATCACCAAAGCACCGGCACGATCTTCTTGTCACCGGCGCCACACCATGATCATCCATCAACGTGTTGCCATCGGGGTTGTCGTGCTACTTATGCTATTACTACTAAAACTACATCCTAGCAAAATAGTAAACGCATCTGCAAGCACAAACGTTAGTATAAAGACAACCCTATGGCTCCTGCCGGTTGCCGTACCACCGACGTGCAAGTCGATATTTCTATTACAACATGATCATCTCATACATCCAATATATCACATCACATCGTTGGCCATATCACATCACAATCATACCCTGCAAAAACAAGTTAGACGTCCTCTAATTTTGTTGTTGCATGTTTTACGTGGTGACCAAGGGTATCTAGTAGGATCGCATCTTACTTACGCAAACACCACAACGGAGATATATGAGTTGCTATTTAACCTCATCCAAGGACCTCCTCGGTCAAATCCGATTCAACTAAAGTTGGAGAAACCGACACTTGCCAGTCATCTTTGAGCAAAGGGGGTTACTCGTAACGATGAAACCAGTCTCTCGTAAGCGTACGAGTAATGTCGGTCCAAGCCGCTTCAATCCAACAATACCGCGGAATCAACAAAAGACTAAGGAGGGCAGCAAAGCGCACTGCACCGCCCACAAAAACTTTTGTGTTCTACTCGAGAAGACATCTACGCATGAACCTAGCTCTGATCCACTGTTGGGGAACGTCGCATGGGAAACAAAAATTTTCCTACGCGCACGAAGACCTATCATGGTGATGTCCATCTACGAGAGGGGATGAGTGATCTACGTACCCTTGTAGACCGTACAGCAGAAGCGTTAGAGAACGCGGTTGATGTAGTGGAACGTCCTCACGTCCCTCGATCCGCCCCGCGAACAATCCCGCGATCAGTCCCACGATCTAGTACCGAACGGACGGCACCTCCGCGTTCAGCACACGTACAGCTCGACGATGATCTCGGCCTTCTTGATCCAGCAAGAGAGACGGAGAGGTAGAGGAGTTCTACGGCAGCGTGACGGCGCTCCGGAGGTTGGTGACGACCTTGTCTCAGCAGGGCTCCGCCCGAGCTCCGCAGAAACGCGATCTAGAGGAAAAACCGTGGAGGTATGTGGTCGGGCTGCCGTGGAAAAGTCGTCTCAAATCAGCCCTAAAACCTCCGTATATATAGGTGGGAGGGAGGGGGCCTTGCCTTGGGGTCCAAGGACCCTCAAGGGGGTCGGCCGAGCCAAGGGGGAGGACTCTCCCCCCCCCCAAACCGAGTTGGACTAGGTTTGGTGGGAGGGAGTCCCCCTTCCTTCCCACCTCCTCCCTTTTTTTCCTTTCTCTCTTGATTTTCTTCTCCTTGGCGCATAGGGCACTTGTGGTCTGTCCCACCAGCCCACTAAGGGCTGGTGTGTCTCCCCAAAGGCCTATGGGCTTCCCCGGGGTGGGTTGCCCCCCCGGTGAACTCCCGGAACCCATTCGTCATTCCCGGTACATTCCCGGTAACTCCGAAAACCTTCCGGTAATCAAATGAGGTCATCCTATATATCAATCTTCGTTTCCGGACCATTCCAGAAACCCTCGTGATGTCCGAGATCTCATCCGGGACTCCGAACAACATTCGGTAACCAACCATATAACTCAAATACGCATAAAACAACGTCGAACCTTAAGTGTGCAGACCCTGCGGGTTCGAGAACTATGTAGACATGACCCGAGAGACTCCTCGGTCAATATCCAATAGCGGGACCTGGATGCCCATATTGGATCCTACATATTCTACGAAGATCTTATCGTTTGAACCTCAGTGTCAAGGATTCGTATAATCCCGTATGTCATTCCCTTTGTCCTTCGGTATGTTACTTGCCCGAGATTCGATCGTCAGTATCTGCATACCTATTTCAATCTCGTTTACCGGCAAGTCTCTTTACTCGTTCCGTAATACAAGATCCCGCAACTTACACTAAGTCACATTGCTTGCAAGGCTTGTGTGTGATGTTGTATTACCGAGTGGGCCCCGAGATACCTCTCCGTCACACGGAGTGACAAATCCCAGTCTTGATCCATACTAACTCAACTAACACCTTCGGAGATACCTGTAGAGCATCTTTATAGTCACCCAGTTACGTTGCGATGTTTGATACACGCAAAGCATTCCTCCGGTGTCAGTGAGTTATACGATCTCATGGTCATAGGAATAAATACTTGACACGCAGAAAACAGTAGCAACAAAATGACACGATCAACATGCTACGTCTATTAGTTTGGGTCTAGTCCATCACGTGATTCTCCTAATGACGTGATCCAGTTATCAAGCAACAACACCTTGTTCATAATCACAAGACACTGACTATCATCGATCAACTGGCTAGCCAACTAGAGGCATGCTAGGGACGGTGTTTTGTCTATGTATCCACACATGTAAATGAGTCTTCATTCAATACAATTATAGCATGGATAATAAACCATTATCTTGATACATGAATTATAATAATAACCATATTTATTATTGCCTCTAGGGCATAATTCCAACAACACTCACATCTTAGTTGCTGTGGATTACGTTACTAAGTGGGTAGAAGTTATCCCCACTAAAAATGTTGATCACCACACCTCTATTAAGATGCTTAAAGAAGTCATATTCCCAAGATTTGGAGTCCCTAGATATTTGATGACTGATGGCGATTCACACTTCATTCATGGTGTATTCCGCAAGATGCTAGCTAAGTATGATGTCAACCATAGAGTTGCATCTCCTTACCATCCTCAGTCTAGTGGTCAAGTGGAGTTGAGTAATAGGGAGATCAAGTTGATCCTACAAAAGACCGTCAATAGATCTTGGAAGAATTGATCTAGCAAACTTGACGATGCACTATGAGCTTATAGGACTGCCTATAAGAATCCCATGGGCATGTCACCGTATAAAATGGTTTACGGTAAGGCCTGTCATTTACCTCTTGAGCTGGAACACAAAGCTTATTGGGCAATCAAAGAGCTCAACTTTGATTTCAAACTTGCCGGTGAGAAGCGGTTGTTTGATATCAGCTCGTTAGATGAATGGAGAGCCCAGGCATATGAGAATGCCAAGTTGTTCAAGGAAAAGGTTAAGAGATGGCACGACAAACGAATACAGAAACGAGAGTTCAATGTAGGTGATTATGTCTTGCTATACAATTCTTGTTTGAGAATCTTTGCACGTAAGCTTCTCTCTAAATGGGAAGGTCCCTATGTTATCGAGGAAGTATATCGTTCCGGTGCCATCAAAATCAATAACACGGACGGAAATTTTCCTAGAGTGGTTAATGGGCAAAGAATCAAGTATTACATCTCTGGTACTCCCATAAATGTTGGGACCAATATCATCAATGTCATAACTCCAGAGGAGTACATAAGGGATGTTTATCAGCCTGTTTCAGACCCTGAAAACGAAGAGGTATCTGTTTCGGTAAGAAATTGGACTCCGATGCTTTTCCAATAGGAAATTTCCTCCGTTTTGGAATTTTTGGAAAATTAGAAAAATAAAAAGCAGTCTGGAGAGCGAACGAGGCGGCCGCAAGCCCTGCCACCGCCCCCTAGCCCCTGGTGGCGGAGGGCAAGCTTGTGGGCACCTCGTGTGCCTCCCGGACTCCGTTTTCTTGTGGAGCACTCCTTCTGGTCCAGAAAAAATCAATATATACTCGCCCGAAGGTTTTGATCTCTGTATCACGCAGTTTTCCTCTGTTTTCGTTTCGAGCCTGTTTCTGTGACAGATCTAGATCATCATGACTTCCCCAAACGCTCCTAAGGACAAGGTCTTCGAGAAGGTCATCAATTCCTACCTCACAGAAGTGCTGAAACACCCTCAATCTATCAAGATGAGCGAGGGGATGTTGCACGTCCGTGATGTTGAGGGGCCTAAGAAGACCGGAAGCGTGGAGACGAGGCTCGAAGCAATGGAGCAACAAGTCTTCAAGTGCCAAGGGATGGTGGAGCATGGACTTCAACGCCAACCACACGATGATCACGGAGTTCACCAGCAATCACAAGATGGATGCCATTGACATTGGGAAACACCTCTCCAGGCTCTATGACAGGGTCGATCAACTTCACGGCCAGATCTATGACCTGCAGAACCAAAACTGTGAGTATGAGTACAAATTTAAATCAATAAGGTTGGCTGCAGATTTGAGGATTCCGGCGACTCGTTCATCCTGCCATGATGGAGCACCTATGCCTTGGAAGACGGAGGATCAGACTACTCCAACAACTCCACCACCATCACCACCAAAGGAAGACAACTAAGCATTGGTATGGGTAATCCCCTTGGTTTCTGCCAAGCTTGGGGGAGTTGCCCTGGTATCGTATCACCTTTATATCTTTTGCTTTTACCTTTGTTTTAGTTCTTTCCTTTTTAGTTTTTATTTCTTCTCTTAGAGGAATAAGTCTTTAGTGTTTAGTTTGAGTCTTTTGCTTTTGTCTCTCCCCCGATGTATTCGAGCTTGTGAGCTATATATTAAAGAGTATATTAGCTAAGGGCTTTGCTTTGTGCCATGATCAATAGTATGAAAAGAACGATAGCATGAAAGATCATGAGACGATCTTATGGAAAGTGATAGCTTCACATATGACACGTATGATGATTGAAACTTGTTGAGAATAAATCAACATATACCTCAGTCATTGTTGCAATTAATAAGAAGTAATAAGGAAAGAGAGGTTCACATATAAATATATCATCTTAGAAACTTTTTACAATTGTGAGCACTCACCAAACTATTACATGCTTAGGAGTAGATGTTGGACAAGGAAGACAACATAATGAATTATGTTGGCTTGGTTCCAAACAATGTTATATGATTAGAGATCCCTTAGCATGTGACGATTGCTTCCACCTCACATTAGCCAAAACTCCCGCACCAAGTAGAGATACTACTTGTGCATCCATAAACCTCCAACCCAGTTTTGCCATGAGAGTCCACCATACCTACCTATGGATTGAATAAGATCCTTCAAGTAAGTTGTCATCGGTGCAAGCAATAAAAAAATTGCTCTCTAATATGTATGATCTATTAGTGTGTGGAAAATAAGCTTTGTACGAACCTGTGATGAGGAAGACATAAAAGTGACAGACTGCATAATAAAGTTCTTTATCACAGGAGGCAATATAAAGTGACGTTCCTTCGCACTAAGAGGACACGCATTCAAACCTTAAAATCGCATGACAACCTCTGCTTCCCTCTGCGAAGGGCCTACCTTGTACTGTTACTTTTTGCCCTTGTAAGAGTCATGGTGATCTTCACCAATTCCCTATTTTGCCTTTGTCTTGGCTACCGTCACATGTTTGGGGAAGATCTATATTCATATATCAACTTGGAGTTGAGTACTTATGCTTTATTGTTGTTGACTTTACCCTTGAGGTAAATGGTTGGGAGGCAAAACTATAAGCCCCTATCTTCCTTTGTGTCCAGCTGAAACTTTGACACCATGAGTACCACGTGAGTTGTAACAATTATGGAAAACAAAAGAGATGATTGAGTATGTGGGTTTGCCTTACAAGCTCTTATTTTACTCTTTCTGATGTTGTGATAAATTGCAATTGCTTCAATAACTATGGATTATTGTTGGTTACTTCTCGGTAAGGTTTTTGCTTCATGCTTTGCTTTGTGAAGGAATTGTTACTTTACCATAAGAATCTTTATGATGTATTGCTGTCCTATGTGTGATCATGATGCCCTCATGTCCATATTATGTTTTATCGACACCTTCGTCCCCAAACATGTGGACATGTTTATGGAACTTGGTTTTCGCTTGAGGACAAGCAAGGTCTAAGCTTGGGGGAGTTGATATGTCCATTTTGCATCATCTTTCATGTTGATATTTATTACTTTATGGGCTGTTATATTACTTTGTGATACCATATTTATGCCTTTTCTCTCTTATTTTGCAAGGTTCATTTGAAGAGGGAGAATTCAGGCAGCTGGAATTCTGGACTGGAAAAGGAGCAAATCCTAGTCCACTATTGTGCACATCACCAAATGCCCTGAAAAGTTACGTGGATTTTTTCTGGAATATATTAAAAATACTGGGCGAAAGAACTACCGGAGGGGGGCCACCAGGGCTCCACAAGCCCCCACTCCGCCACCACCCCCCCTGGTGGCGCAGGCAAGCTTGTGGGCTGCCTGGCGGCCCACTAGCTTCCCCCTTTTGCTATATGAAGGGTTTTGGTCTAGAAAAAATCAAGAGGGAGCTTTTTCGTGGTTTCGCCGCCGCCACGAGGCGGAACTTGAGCAGATCCAATCTAGAGCTCCGGCAGGACGATCCTGTCGGGGAAACTTCCCTCCCGGAGGGGGAAATCGTCGCCATCGTCATCACCAACACTCCTCTCGTCAGAGGGGAGGCATCTTCATCAGCACCATCTCCTCTCCAATCCCTAGTTCATCTCTTGTAACCAATCTTCGTCTCGCGACTCCGATTGTACTTGTAAGGTTGCTAGTAGTGTTGATTACTCTTTGTAGTTGATGCTAGTTGGATTACTTGGTGGAAGAGTTTATGTTCAGATCCTTGATGCTATTCATTACACCTCTGATCATGATTAGGATTATGTCTTGTGAGTAGTTACTTTTGTTCCTGAGGACATGGGATAAGTCATGCTGATAATAGTCATGTGAATTTGATATTCGTTCGGTGTTTTGATATGTTGTATGTTGTTTTTCCTCTAGTGGTGTTATGTGAACGTCGACTACATAACACTTCACCATATTTGGGCCTAGAGGAAGGCATTGGGAAGTAGTAAGTAGACGATGGATTGCTGGAGTGACAGAAGCTTAAACCCCAGTCTATGCGTTGCTTCGTGAGGGGCTGATTTGGATCCACTAGTTTAATGCTATGGTTAGACTTTGTCTTAATTCTTCTCTTGTAGTTGCGGATGCTTGCGAGAGAGGTTAATCATAAGTGGGATGCTTGTCCAAGTAAGGGCAGTACCCAAGCGCCGGTCCACCCACATATCAAACTATCAAAGTAACGAACGCGAATCATATGAACATGATGAAACTAGCATGACAGAAATTCCCGTGTGTCCTCGGGAGCGTTTTTCCTCCTATAAGACTTTGTTCAGGCTTGTCCCTTGCTGAAAAAGGGATTGGGCCACTTGCTGCACCATTGATACTACTTGTTACTTGTTACTCTTTGCTTGCTACGTTTCACCTCGCTCCACAATCACTTGTTACCGCTACTTTCAGTGCTTGCAGTTATTACCTTGCTGAAAACCGCTTATCAGAGCCTTCTGCTCCTTGTTGGGTTCGACACTCTTACTTATCGAAAGGACTACGATTGATCCCCTATACTTGTGGGTCATCAGAGATGTCGTTTGATAACGAGATCACTTCATTAGGAGAATGATGTGATGGACAAAGACCCAAATTATGAATGTAGCATATGATCTTGTCAATTTATTGCTACTTTTTTTTCTGTAAGTCAAACTATCTGTTCCTATAACCATGAGATCATGCAACTCCCGGACATCGGAGGAATACCTTGTGTGTATCAAACGTCACAACATAACCGGGTGACGATAAAGGTGCTCTACAGGTATCTCTGAAGGTGTCTGAAAGTGCGTTATATCGACTAGAGGGGGGTGAATAGGAGATTTTTAGAATTTCATCACTGAGGAAATTCCTTTTGAGGAAATTCCTCACTGATGACTAACTTACAGCGGAAACGGTTATGGATCAGACGTGCAAACTTTCACAATAGCAGTATTACAGAGTGAAGAATGTGAAAACAGATTGCACAGTAAGCAGGCACGCAGAATACAGATGATATTAACTCAAGTGAAGAATTTGGGGTTGAGGAAATTCAGAGAAAGTCTTCAGCAAATTCTTCAAACAGTCACAGTGAAAGTCATCAACACATATTACAGAGAAAGTAAAGAGTTGAGGAATTAGAACCCGATTCTTGGTGAAGACTGTTGTTGATGACCCAGTTCCAACTGCTGTGACAGTTGTACATCTGGTTTGGAGCGGCTTGGTATTGAAACCAAAGGACACCCAGTCCCGGGACACACAGTCCCTACCGTATTCTCCTTGAGCTAAGGACACACAGTCCTTGCCCAACACTCGTGGTAAGTCTTCAGGGCAGACTTCCAAACCCTCACAAACTCGGTCACCCGACGATCCACAATGGACTGCTGGATTGCTCTAGACCATGACGCCTAACCGTCTGGAGGATGCACAGTCCTCAAAGGTAAAAGGCTTCAGTCCCACAGAGGAACAACTTCTTCAGTGATGCTCAATCACTAGGTTTGGTTTGTGGTTTCTATGGGTGGTGTATTTCCTCACTGATGATTTACTCTCGAAAGCTCTGAGGAATTTGGGTTGCTCTTATGACAAGTGTCAGTTTCTAACGGAGAAGCCAACCAGCTAGTGGTTGTGGGGGGCGGCTATTTATAGCCTGGGAGCATCCCGACATGATTTGACATTTATGCCCTTAAATAATATGACCTTTGGAGTGGATAAGATCAGTGACTTGGCGTGGCTTATCGAAACGGTCGGGACTCTCAACTGTGAGAGTCCTCATGTCACTCATATTCCTCACTTGAGGCTTTTGGTAGTATTTGGTTTGGGTTGAGCATCATGAGGAAATTCATTCCATAGCGTTACTTTGACCCCCTTTAACAGTACGGTGTTCCTATTCATCAAATGCGAAGAAAGTAAAACAGAAAACGTAAATCTTCACGCTTCAATTTCTTCAGAACGATTTTCTTCAGGAACCACCGATCTTCTCAATATCAATATCTTCATGAGGAATATCAATTTCATCGCAAATTCTTCGCGATTCATTTCTTCAGCTTCAGACCAATTTCTTCAACTGAAGACATATATTTTTAGGGGTCGATATTCTTCAAATATCTCAAACTCCTCAATGACTTATAGATCCTGTGTACACTTATAAACACATTAGATACTTAACCTATAAGTCTTCAAACCACCAAAATCACTAAGGGGCACTAGATGCACTTACAATCTCCCCCTTTTGGTGGTTGATGACAATTAGGTTAAGTCTTCAACAGGGAATAAAAATGTGAAGTGTGAATACTTAATTGAGGAATTTGAAGACAAGATTCACAGAGACTCCCCCTGAAGATGTGCATACCTTGAGGATTTTGCTTTTATAGCATACGCACATTGATGATTTATATCATGGAGATCTCCCCCTGAATCTTGTAAATCATGCATACATATAACATATCATATGAAGAAAATGAAGATGCATGATGGCAAATGGTATCTGACGAATTCCAGCATGCGTGCATTAAAACTTGAGGAATAAGCATGCGAAGAAAAACGTTCAAAAGGCGTCAGAGTACCATCGGGCTTAAGTTACAACTCATTACATAAAACTTCAGAAGAGCCAAGAGTTTGTAACTTAAATATAGTTCATAAGCCCCAAAAATAACTCCCGTTTGAAGACTAACTCTCAAGTTTCTCCCCCTTTCTCATCAAGTGACAAAAAGGGACAAACTGAGGACTAACGCCCGTGAAGACTTCATTGCTTGGCGGTTGATGAAGATCCTTGGCGCTTCTTGGGTGTAGTCTTCTTCCTTGGGCCTGTTGCGGTGTCAAGTTGTTCCTCATCAGATTCGGCGGTGCGGAAGGATGAGAAGGAGCTGTCTTCAAGATATGGCACTGGAATGGGCCTGAACTTCTTCTTGGGAGGCCACGACCAGTCAAAGTCCTGCTCAAAGTTCAATTCTTCAAGCTCAGTCTGGGTCTTCAGATGGGCAAGGGTAGCCCAGGTGCGATCAAAAACCTCATGCAGATAGTGATGATTAAGCTTCACACTGTTCTGTGTCTCAGTGAGGGTTTTCACAATGGCACCAAACTGGCGTTTGACCCATTTCTGGTTGTGATCCACCTTCTGATGAAGACTGAGAAGAAGCTCTCTGGTGTTTAGCACGCGAGGAGGAACTGGGCTTGGTGGACGAGTCTCAGTATCGTCCCATGAGGAATATGCATCTGGCTCTTTAAATTGACCATCAAGAGGCCTGCTTCCTTCATCAATTACAGACTTTCCTTTTCCCTCAATGGGCTCGAAAGTCTTCTTGTTGACCCGGATAGGAGGCATATAACCAACATGGTTCTGGAAATCTGCGTGAAAGTTGATGCCTGTCCTTGTCCTGAGGAATCTCATGATCCATGGTGCATAAATTTTGTGATCATATGGGCACATTGCATTGTCAGCCAAAGTCCTCAAGAAGAAATCATGGATATTCATGGGGATACCGTGAATGATGTTGAAGAGGATATTCTTCATGAGGTCGACGACATCTTCGTCATCATCATGGCCTTTGATTGGCGCTAGCACACTGCAGAGAATGCGGCAGACAGACCGGGGTGTGTACTTGAGCTCATGGACGAGGAATGTGGTTCTTGAGGGTTTTCCTGCAGCCAAAGGCTTCATGAGGACTTCCATCATTCCATGTGGCAGCTCACGCTCACCATAAAGCTTCACTGCCCCTTCTGAAGGAATTGGTATGGGAAGTTCTCTGAGGAGTTCATACGCTGGAGCCTTGTAGTGAGTATTTTGGGTCATCCAGTCGAACACCCAAGTGTTGATATCATCAGCATTGCCCGAGATGTGCAGAGTTGAATAGAACTGAAGAATTAGCTCACTATTCCAATCTGATATGTCGGAGCACATAGGGAGCAAACCTGCATCATGTAGTACACTAAGGACTGGTTCCATGCAGGGAATCTCTTCAAGTTCATCATGAGGAATGTGCCTGTGATGGAATATCTTGTTGCGGCCACAGAGCACAGAAGCATAGTATTTCATCTCAGTCCTTGTCCAAAACTTCAGATGCCTCATTTGAGGCTTGTCATAAGGATTCTCTCCGATGAAATACATGCGTTCCTCAAAGAAATTCTCTTTCTGAAACTTTGGCCGCTTTGAGAATGGCAGGCGCTGAACTGGATTGAGATTGTGCTGAGGAATGGGAGGGGAAACAACCATGGCAGTGTCTGGGTTGAGCACAATGAATTCATTGTCAGGGGCGGGAACATTTTCTTCAGCAGTTTCCTCAGGTTGAGGAATTTCTTGTTCTGGCTGAGCATCAGGCTGAGGAAGTTCTTCTTCCTTCTCAGCTTGAGGAGTTTGGTCAGCATGTTGAGTGGGAGGAGCCTGCTCAGACTGGACATTTTCTTCAGCTTGATTTTCATCAGCTGACTTTGTGGCAGAAGCAGATTCATCAGCTGCTGCAGTTGAAGCTTGAGTAGTCTCTTTCTGAGGAATATGAGGTTGAGGACTGTCATCAATTTGTATTTCCTCATCAGTATGCTCCTCAGAGGCAGCATCCTTCATTTCCTCATCTGCCCTTGTAGTGTGGTCACCAATGACGACCATTTCATATGAGGGTGCAACATTAAGAGGCACCGGGTCCAGAGGGGCAGATTCTTCAGTTTCCTTGAGGTGTTTTGCCTCAATTTTTTCTTCTGCTGAAGAAGCTTTTCTCTTCTTTGCTTCCTTCTCAGCAGCTCTTGTCTTTTTCGCGTCTGATGCAGACGGGATTAATTTCTTCACCTTTGAAGTTTTTGGTGAAGGTGTTTTCTCAACAGATTCTTCAGCTGGCAGTGAGGAACCAGCTGGAACAGAGTCACCAGCCTGCTTTGATGAAGCAGCTGGATCAGGAGCAGTTTCATCAGGGGTTGCAGTTTCATCAGGAGCGGTCTCGGTGATGATTTCTTCAATAGCCGGCTCATCAGCACGGCGCTCTTGGTGTTGTTCCTCAGCTTGAGGAATTTCCTCCTCATCAGGAGATGCATCTTCTGGCTGTTCAACCAGGGGCTGAGGAGTCGGTGCTGGTGGGGGTGACGTTTGTTGTAGTCATCAACAGCACTAGTGGCTAGCTTGATGAAATTGCGTTTGATGCTTGTGCGGTCTGACAGTTTCTCACACTTGTCAGTCAAGACTTGCAGCTCTGCCTGGGTGGACACCAATGCTTCAGGCGTCAGCTTGAGAACATTTTGCCTGAGGAATTTCTCCTTTCTGGCCTTTGCAATCTTTGCCTGCTTGGCCTTCTGTTCCTTCCACTTGGCTTCGTTTATGAAGGTAGCCACCATGTGGCTGACACCAGGAGGAAGTTTCAAATCATCAATGGGTGTGTTTGGGTCTTCATACCACACATTGATGAAGTCGAGGAGGACCTTGGGGTCCATCGCCAGAGGAATAGCACTGCCTGATGCTTGTGCTACCCTTTCTTGCTTGTTCCTGATGATGGCTTCCAGAGTTTCATCATCATATTCATCACTTCCCTCTGATGCAGACGGGACTGTGATGATTTTGTTGGGGCTGGGCAGAGGTGCAGGTTTAGTAGTTGCCAAAGTCTTCACATGGGGTGTTGAAGACTTTGTCTCCGAGCTAGTTGCAGCTGGGAGTGAGGAGCTGGAGCTGGCAGTCGTAGTCTTCACGACTTTCTTCTGTACTACCTTTGGAGGTGGAGCTGAGGACTTTGGTGTAGATGAGATGGGTGCTGAGGGTTTTGGCGCTGATGGTTTTGGTGTTGACGGTTTTGGAACCGAGGGTTTTGGAGCTGAGGGTTTGGTGACAGAAGTCTGTGCAAACTTCTCTTGGGGTTTTGAAGCTTTTGGCTTTGTTGGCACAGACTTTGGTTGAGGAATCTCGGAGCCTGAGGTTTCTGCTGCTGAGGAATGAGCAGCACCGGAGGCAGCAGCTGAGGATTCATGAAATTTCTTCACTGTTGTTTCTGCTTGCTTCTTGAGCTTGGCCATATGCCTTTCTTTTTCATCTGGGTAGTCATCAAGTGTCATAAGACTTGAGGGATGAGCTACTTGATGATCCTCAAGTGGGGCCCTTCTGCCAGGAGGCTTCAAAGCGAATTTCTTCGCATATTTTGGAGTCACAAACCTGTACTCCTTCCACTCCTTTGCCCATCTGTGTTCAATTTTCTGCAGCCTAATCTTTCTTTTAGGCATAGTCTCAGGTTCATCATCAGGCGTGCAATAGTCCAGGTATATGTCATCAGGAATATCAACAGCTGTGTTCTGCTCCAGTTTCTTTCCTCCCTTCTGTTTCCTTTCTTCCTTCATTTTCTTCAGACGAGAAACTTTCTGAGTATTTTGAACTCTTGAGGATTCTGATGAGCCTTGAAGAGTTTCTTCCAGAAACGCTGCAAATGAGTTAATGTGATGAGAACCGAGAGATTCATCAGCTGACATGTGTGTACCTGTGAACAGAGTATAGTTGCGAGGAATTTGAAGAGGTCATATGCGTTCTCAGATTTGAAGAAAATGGAAAAGTTTGACAGTTTGAGGAATATAACCAGTGGTTGAGGAATTTGCTTAAGCATTCTGTTCTTGGGTTCCAGAGTTGTACAGATCCGAAAATTCGCACAATTGAGGAATCTCGTGAAAATCTTAGATGCTTAGCTAGTTCATCAATGATTGTGGTGATGGATAGTGTTTGAGGAATCATGTGCGCATCGTATCTTGAGGAAAAACAGATTTCACATGGGAGAGGTAAAATTTCAGATCTAATCTGTTGTAAAAATGGGATATAATTACCCTGGAAGGTGCGAACGAAGAACACAAAAAGGTGGCGTTGGAGAGGCTCTTCGGTCAAGTGTCCAATGCACCCTAACTTGGCAGCAGAGGACGTCTACGGCGGTGGCGGACGTAGATGTTCCGACTCCGGCGTGATCCTGGCGGCGAGAAGGTTGAGGCAGTGAAGCTCTTCCTTGCCGGCGACAAGACTACCAGCGGTGGCGCTAGGGTTCGGTGTGCTGTGGCAGGAGAGCGATGAGGCGAAGAAGATGATACCGAGGGGGATAAGGACATATTTATAGCCCGAAAGTTACTGTTTGGCACGAAAGTTTCGGACCGAATAGCCCTTGCCTCTACGTCTTCGCAGGACACGTGTAGCTCCCGTACTATGGGGTGGAGATAGTGGAGATCGTGGCTATCCGATCGTGGGAAGTGGGGGTTCAGTTACTGTTCCTTTGAAGAAAACAATTTTTGAGGATTTGAGGATTTTTGTTACAAAATCATCAGCTGACAAGGATGCAGTGAGGATTTTGAACAAAGTTTCAAGTAGAACGCATATGAAGAATTGAATAGACTGGATAAGTATAGCATAGAGGGAAAATAGGGTCCGATCACATTCACTTAGCAGAAACATCAACTTGAAGAAATAGCAATAAGTGAATGTTGTTGAGGACTAGAAATCACAGTCTACCTAGGCAAATGAAAGTCATCAAGTGTTTTTGAAGATTTTGCAATAGATCATCACAATGAAGAACAACTGTTTTGAAGAAAAATGCATTGTGAGGAATTTGATCATTTGAAGAAAATCTACTTGAGGAATTTCACATTGGGCGGTGGCGTTGCCCACCATATAAGAATGTTGATTATAGACGCCGCGTACAATTGTCGTAGGACCCTGAGAATCAATTTCTTCGTTAATTTTTTCACATTCAGAGTGACTTTCTTCATCGATTGAAGAAAATCGTTTCATCATGTGTTGCACATCTAAGTCATCAACTTTGCATAAGTGTTAGGATGTGTGCATGTTTTTACAAAACATTTGAAGACTCTAAGATATTTAGCTCACACCGCAACTTGCAAAACCTTTTCTCATCCAAGGGCTTAGTGAAGATATCAGCCAGTTGATCATCAGTCTTCACATGGTCGATGAGGATATTTCCCTTGAGGACATGGTCCCAAAGAAAATGATGACGAATCTGGATGTGCTTGGTCTTCGAGTGTTGTACTGGGTTGTAGGCAATCTTGATAGCACTCTCATTGTCACAGTAGAGAGGCACATTCTTCATGTTGATGCCGTAATCCTTGAGGATTTGCTTCATCCATAGTAATTGAGCACAACAAGAACCAGCAGCAATGTACTCAGCTTCGGCAGTGGAGAGTGATACGCAGTTCTGCTTCTTTGAGGACCAGCAAACCAGTGATCTTCCGAGGAAATGGCATGTGCCAGAAGTTGACTTGCGATCCACACGGTCACCAGCATAGTCTGAATCAGAATACCCTACCAGATGAAGATTGGAGCCCTTGGGATACCATAATCCTAGTGTTGGTGTGTGAGCTAGGTATCGAAGAATATGTTTCACAGCCTTATGGTGTGATTCCTTCGGTTTTGCTTGAAAACGTGCACACATGCAAACGCTAAGCATTATGTCTGGCCTAGATGCACATAGATACAATAAAGAGCCAATCATAGAACGGTATACCTGCTGATCGAAATCTTTACCATTTTCATCACTGCCGAGGTGACCGTTGGTAGGCATTGGAGTCTTGACACCTTTGCATTCATGCATGTCGAATTTCCTCAGAACATCCTTGAGGTATTTCTCCTGTGATATGAACATTCCATTGTTTTGTTGACGAATTTGAAGACCTAAGAAGAATTTCAGCTCCCCCATCATAGACATCTGATATTCTTCACTCATCATATAGGCAAATTCATCACTGTATCTTTTGTCAGTACAGCCAAATATGATATCATCAACATATATTTGACATACAAACAGCTCATTATCATAAGATTTTGTGAAAAGAGTTGGATCGAGTGAACCAGGTTTGAAGCCTTTCTTCATGAGGAATTCCTTCAATGTATCATACCATGCCCGAGGGGCTTGCTTGAGGCCATACAGAGCCTTTTTGAGTCTGAAGACTTTGTCTGGATTCTTTGGATCCTCAAAACCTGGGGGCTAAGCAACATATACTTCTTCCTCAAGCTTACCATTGAGGAATGCACTTTTCACATCCATTTGATATAACATGATGTTATGATGATTAGCATAAGCAAGTAGGATTCGAATAGCGTCAAGTCTAGCAACAGGTGCAAAAGTTTCATCGAAATCTATTCCTTCAACCTGGGTGTAGCCTTGGGCTACAAGTCGTGCCTTGTTCCTCACCACTTGACCGTCCTCATCTTGCTTGTTTCAGAAAATCCACTTGGTGCCGATTATGTTATGCTTGCGAGGATCTGGTCGTTTGACGAGCTCCCATACGTCATTCAGCTTGAATTGAAGAAGTTCGTCTTGCATGGCTTGGATGCACTCCGGTTCCAGAAAAGCCTCAGCTACTTTTGAGGGTTCTCTGATAGATACAAAAGAAAAATGCCCACAAAAGTTAACTAAGTGTGAAGCTTTTGAGCGAGTGAGAGGACCTGTCGCGTTGATGTCGTTGAGGATTTTGTCAAGTTCTACTTCATTTGCAATCCTTGGATGAGCTGGTTGAGGATTTTGTCTAGGCTGAGGAAGTGGTACTGTTGCAATTTCCTCAGGAGCGTCTTCTTGACTTTCATCAGCGATGGGGATTGTTTCTTCACCAATTTCCTCAGTTGGGACAATGTCTTCAGTAGGCTTAAGCTTTATTGCTTCCTCAGGAGATAGCTTAGTTTGCGAGCCATTAGTTTCATCGAACCGCACATCTACAGTCTCAACAACTTTGTTGTGATAGTTGTTGAAGACTCTGTAGGTGTGCGAGTCCTTTCCATAACCGAGCATAAAACCTTCATGTGCCTTAGGTGCAAATTTCGAGCTATGATGAGGATCTTTAATCCAGCATTTTGCACCGAAGACTTTGAAATAACTTACATTGGGTTTCTTGTCAGTGAGGAGTTCATATGAGGTTTTCTTGAGGAATTTGTGAAGATATACCCTGTTGATGATATGACATGCAGTGTTGATTGCTTCAGGCCAGAAGCGACGAGGAGTCTGATATTCTTCAAGCATAGTTCTTGCCATTTCAACCAGAGTCATGTTCTTCTTTCGACGACACCATTCTGCTGAGGAGTATAAGGAGCAGACAATTCGTGAGTAATACCAAGTTCATCAAGATAATCATCAAGACCAGTGTTTTTGAACTCGGTTCCATTATCACTCCTGATATGTTTGATCTTGATGCCGAAGTTCGTCGAGGCCCTTGAAGAAAATCGTTTGAAGATTTCCTGCACTTCAGTTTTATATACTATAATATGCACCCAAGTGTATCTGGAATAATCATCAACTATGACGAAGCCATATAAAGATGCTGCATTGGTTAGTATGGCATAGTGTGTAGGTCCAAATAAATCCATATGAAGCAATTCAAATGGACGTGTAGTGGTCATGATGGTTTTGGAGGGATGCTTGGATCTGGTCATTTTCCCAGATTCACAAGCACCGCAGAGATGATCCTTGAGGAATTTGATGGATTCGATGCCAATGACATGCTTCTTCTTTGCAAGTGTGTGCAAATTCCTCATGCCTGCATGACCTAGTCTTCGGTGCCACAGCCATCCTTCTGAGGTTTTTGCTAGTAAGCAAGTGGCTGGTTGAGGACCTGTAGAGAAGTCAACAATGTACAAATCCCCTCTTCTTACACCTTCGAAGACTTTGGATCTGTCAGATTCCATGATGACTACACATCTATATCTACCAAAGATAACAATCATATCAAGATCACAAAGCATCAAGACTGACATGAGGTTAAAACCAAGGAATTCAACAAGCATCACTTTGTCCATATGCCTATCCTTGGAAATAGCTACTTTGCCAAGTCCCAATACCTTGCTTTTACCTTTATCAGCATATGTGATTTGCTTCAGAGGTGATGGAGTTAGTGGCATATTCATCAGTAGGCTTTTATCACCAGTCATGTGATGTGGGCAGCCACTATCGAGAACCCACTCAGTATTTTTGGGTTTGTCATCCTGCAGATGAATTAGTACAGCTTACCATCTCATATGCTTCAAGTTTGAAGAATATGATACTAATTTCATCATAACAGAAATGTAAGGACGTGTGAAATATTTCTATTTCATCAATCATTAGCTTGCGTCCTATCAAGCATTTCCTCAGGTCTCCAGCAAATTCTTCAGATGATGATTTTCATCTGGAGACCTGACGTGCAGAAGTGATTAGTTTGATTTCTTCACCACCCACATTTGAAGGGGTGGCAAAGCGTTCATCATCCTGCGAGCACCATATGAAAAAGGTGGCATTGACGCTAATGCACTTCTCTTAACAGTAGGGGGGTTAAAGTACTCATATGAGTATGCAGAGAACTGGTTTGAGGATTTATGATCATAATGATTTGAAGAATAGCACTCATAATCATATTCCTTGTAGTTTCCCTGCATGTTAGACGCATAAGCACGGGTATGAGCATAGTTTTGACCAGTTGAGGATTTTGATCCTCTTGAAGACTTTGGTCCTCCTGAGGAATTTGATCTGGGGTTCAGATTCTTCAGAGGTGATGTCATGAGGACATTTACTTGAAGATTTTCAAGACAACTTTTGGGAACCCAGATTTTCCTCAGAGGAGGGCCATTCCTGCAGTTAGTTCCAACATATCGAGCAAATACTTCACCAGATTGATTTTTGAACAGTTTATAGTTGGAATCAAATGACTCATCCGAGGAATAGGATAATTCACATGAGAAGCCAGTTAGATTAGATGGATCAAAAGGAGGCCCAGTAGCAGCAACCCATGAGGTTTTGGGATACTGCTCAGGTTTCCAATAAGATCCATCAGCATTCAATTTCCTCTCAAAGGCAATTCCTTCTTTCCTCGGGTTCCTGTTCAAGATCTGCTTTTTGAGCACATCACAAAGGATTTGATGTCCTTTGAGGCTTTTGTACATGCCTGTCAAGTACAATTCCTTCAACCCTGCATTTTCATCAGTGACATTTGTGTTTTCCTCAAGTGAGGAAATAGACACAACAGGTGCAGTTGAAGAATTTGTAGTAGTGGTAGCATTTGAAGATTCTGGTGAAGAATTAGCAGTTTCACGATCAATGCATTTGAGACATGGAGGAATAAATTCAACTTGACTAGCACTGATCTGTTGAGCTAGTAATGAATCATTTTCCATACGAAGATCATCATAAGACATCCTCAGCTTCTCAAGGTCAAGCTTCCTTTGAAGAAATTCGTAGGAAAGCTTCTCATGATCAGTGAGGAGTGTATCATAACGATCCTGAAGAATATCAAATCTAGACTGAAGATTTTTCATGTCATCAGCGAGGATTTGATTAAGATTCATTTCATCATTCAACAGATCATCACTTTTGTCTAGCAGTTTTTGAAGCTTTTCCAGAGCAGTTTGTTGTTTAGTGGCAATGATGGCAAGTTTACTGTAACTGGGTTTTTTGTAATCATCATGTTCACAGTCACTTGAATCAGAGGAGGAGGCATTATGTGATACCTTTGAACCTTTTGCCATGAAGCAATAGGTTGGAGCGAAGTCATCAGCATAGTCATCAGTATGCATGGTGCAATCATTTTCTTCAAGATTGAAGATTGACTTGCTGACGAAATTTGTTGCTAGTGCAAGACTAGCCTGTCCGGATTCTGAATCTTCTCCAGAGCCTTCTTCATCATCACATTCTTCTGATTCTGCCTCGGAATCCATTTCCTTGCCAATAAGTGCCCGAGCCTTTCTGAAGCTAGTCTTCTTGTGTGAGGAGGACTTTGAAGATGAGGATTTTGAAGATTTCTTCTTCTTCTTTGAGTCATCAGAACTGTCATCCTTGTATTTCTTCTTCTTTGATTCCTTTCCCCAACGAGGACAATCAGCAATGTAATGACCTGACTTCTTGCACTTGTGACAGGTCCGTTTCTTGTAGTCCTCAGATGCAGATTCTTATTTCCTCATGTCTCTTCTTGATGATTTACCGAACTGGCCTCATCGTGTAAATCTCTGGAATTTCCTCACAAGCATTGCAAGTTCCTGACCAAATTCTTCAGGGTCACAACTGCTGTCATCTGTGTCTTCTTCTTCAGATGAGGAAATTGCTCTTGCCTTCAGTGCACGTGGTCTGGAATAGCTTTGTCCATATAGATCTCTCTTTTCTTCTAGTTGGAATTCATGAGTATTTAGCCTTTCAAGGATATCAGCAGGATCTAGCATCTTGTAGTCTGGTCTTTCTTGGATCATCAGAACTAAAGTGTCAAATGAAGAATCCAAAGATCTCAGCAGTTTCTTCACAACTTCGTGATCAGTGATGTCTCGAGCTCCCAGTGCTTGCAGTTCATTTGATATGTCAGTGAGGCGATCAAAGGTGTCTTGGCAGCTTTCATTGTCATGTCTCTTGAAGCGATTGAAGAGATTGCGAAGAATATCAACACGAGAGTCGCGCTGGGTTGATACTCCTTCATTTACCTTGCACAGTCTCTCCCAGATCAGTGTAGCACAGGGCACTTACTCTTCCAAACTGGCCAGGGCTCAGATGACCACAGATGATGTTCTTCGCTTGAGAATCGAGTTGCTTGAATTTATTCACATCAGCTGCAGTGACACTAGCAGAAATGATGGGGACACCATTTTCCACAATATACCAGAGATCATTGTATATAGCTTGTAGATGCATTTGCATTTTGTTCTTCCAGAAGGGAAAATTCTTTCCCTCGTAGGTAGGACATGCTGCAGTCACCTTAAACATGCCTGCAGTCGACATAACTAAAACTCCAGGTGGTTAAACCAAAATCACACAGAACAAGGGAGTACCTTGCTCTGATACCAATTGAAAGTGCGTTATATCGACTAGAGGGGGGTGAATAGGTGATTTTTAGAATTTCATCACTCAGGAAATTCCTTTTGAGGAAATTCCTCACTGATGACTAACTTACAGCGGAAACGGTTACGGATCAGACGTGCAAACTTTCACAATAACAGTATTATAGAGTGAAGAATGTGAAAACAGATTGCACAGTAAGCAGGCACGCAGAATACAGATGATGATTAACTCAAGTGAAGAATTTGGGGTTGAGGAAATTCGGAGAAAGTCTTCAGCAAATTCTTCAAACAGTCACAGTGAAAGTCATCAACACATAATACAGAGAAAGTAAAGAGTTGAGGAATTAGAACCCGATTCTTGGTGAAGACTGTTGTTGATGACCCAGTTCCAACTGCTGTGACAGTTGTACATCTGGTTTGGAGCGGCTTGGTATTGAAACCAAAGGACACCCAGTCCCGGGACACACAGTCCCTACCGTATTCTCCTTGAGCTAAGGACACACAGTCCTCGCCCAATACTCGTGGTAAGTCTTCATGGCAGACTTCCAAACCCTCACAAACTCGGTCACCCGGCGATCCACAATTGACTGCTGGATTGCTCTAGACCATGACGCCTAACCGTCTGGAGGATGCACAGTCCTCAAAGGTAAAAGGCTTCAGTCCCACACAGGAACAACTTCTTCAGTGATGCTCAATCACTAGGTTTGGTTTGTGGTTTCTATCGGTGGTGTATTTCCTCACTGATGATTTACTCTCGAAAGCTCTGAGGAATTTGGGTTGCTCTTATGACAAGTGTCAGTTTCTAACGGAGCAGCCAACCAGCTAGTGGTTGTGGGGGGCGGCTATTTATAGCCTGGGAGCATCCCGACATGATTTGACATTTATGCCCTTAAATAATATGACCGTTGGAGTGGATAAGATCAGTGACTTGGCGTGGCTTATCGAAACGGTCGGGACTCTCAACTGTGAGAGTCCTCATGTCACTCATATTCCTCACTTGAGGCTTTTGGTAGTATTTGGCTTGGGTTGAGCATCATGAGGAAATTCATTCCATAGCGTTACTTTGACCCCCTTTAACAGTACGGTGTTCCTATTCATCAAATGCGAAGAAAGTAAAACAGAAAACGTAAATCTTCACTCTTCAATTTCTTCAGAACGATTTTCTTCAGGAACCATCGATCTTCTCAATATCAATATCTTCATGAGGAATATCAATTTCATCGCAAATTCTTCGCGATTCATTTCTTCAGCTTCAGACCAATTTCTTCAACTGAAGACATATATTTTTAGGGGTCGATATTCTTCAAATATCTCAAACTCCTCAATGACTTATAGATCCTGTGTACACTTATAAACACATTAGATACTTAACCTATAAGTCTTCAAACCACCAAAATCACTAAGGGGCACTAGATGCACTTACAATGTCTATTGGATTTGCCACTCCGTCTGACGGAGAGGTATCTCGGGGTCCACTCGGTAATACAACATCACAACAAGCCTTGCAAGGAATGTGACTAAAGAGTTAGTCATGGGATCTTGTATTACAGAACGAGTCAAGAGACTTGCCGGTAACGAGATTGAACTAGGTATGGAGATACCAACGATCGAATCTCGGACAAGTAACATACCGAAGGACAAAGGGAACAACATACGGGATTAACTAAACCCTTGACATAGAGGTTCGGCCGATAAAGATCTTCGTAGAATATATAGGATCCAATATGGGCATCCATGTCCCGCTATTGGTTATTGACTGGAGAGTGTCTCGGTCATGTCTACGTAGTTCTCAAACCCGTAGGGTGTGCACACTTAAGGTTCGGTGATGTTTTCGGTATAGTTGACTTATGTATGTTGGTGACCAGAGGTTGTTCCGAGTCCCAGATGAGATCCCGGACGTCACGAGGAGTTTTGGAACGGTTCGGAGACGAAGATTGATGTATAGGAAAGAGGTATTCGGGTTCCGAAAAAGTTTCGAGCATTGCCGGTAGTGTACGGGAGTGACAAATGGGTTTTGGGGGTTCACCGGGAGGGGCCACCCACCCATGGGGCCACATAGGCCTAATAGGTGGTGCACCAGCCCTTGGTGGGCTGGGCGGCCAGCCGCATGGGCCTATGTAGCCAAAATAGTGGAGGAGGGGAGGAGTTTGACTAGGAGGAGGAGTCCTCCTAGCGCCTCCACCAAACCCACTTGGAGGAGGACTCCTCCTCCTCTTGGGCGCGGTCGGCCAACCCTAGGGGAAACCCTAGGGCGACACCTCTTCCCCCTCCCTCCTATATATAGTGGAGGAAAGGGAGGGTAGCCACAGCACAATCCAAGGCGCAGCCACCTCTCCTCCCTCTAGTTCGTTCCTCCTCTAGATTGGTTCAACGGTGCCCGACGAAGTCGTGCCAGATCAACTCCACCACCATCGCCACCATGCCGTTAGGCCGTCGGAGAACCCAGCTACCTCTTGATACGTATCCAACGTATCTATAATTTTTGATTGTTCCATGTTGTTATATTATCATTCTTGGATGTTTTACAATCACTTTATAATCATTTTATGTCATTTTTTGGTACTAACCTATTGACATAGTGCCGAGTGCCAGTTGTTGTTTTCTGCATGTTTTTTACATCGCAGGAAATCAATACCAAACGGAGTCCAAATGCAGCGAAACTTTTCATGGATTTTTTTGGGCCAGAAGACATCCAGTGGGCCAGGAACGCACCTGAGGGGAGCTCCGATGGGAGCACAACCCACCAGGGCACGCCTGGATTGTGCCATCCTCATTAGCCTCCCACACCGCCTATTTGATCTATAAATACCCCAATATTCAAGAAACCCTAAAGGGGGGGGGGATAAATTCCAGTCACCGCAGAGTTGAGAAACACCTGATACAATCTAGACACCATCACGGAGGGGTTCATCATGTCCATCGGTGCCTCTCCGATGATGCATGAGTAGTTCCTTGTAGACCTACGGGTCCGTAGTTAGTAGCTAGATGACTTCCTCTCTCTCTCTCTCTCTCTTGATTATCAATACAATGGTCTCTTCGAGATCCATATGATGTAAGTCTTTTTGCGGTGTGTTTGTTGGGATCTGATGAACTTTGAGTTTATGATCAGACTTATGTTTTTATCCATGAAAGTTATTTGAGTCTTCTTTGATCTCTTATATGCGTGATTGATTATAGCCTCGTATTTCTTCTCCGATATTTGGGTTTTGTTTGGCCAACTTGATCTATTTATCTTGCAATGGGAAGAGGTTCTTTGTGATGGGTTCGATCTTACGGTGCTTGATCCCAGTGACAGAAAGGGAAACGACACGTATGTATCGTGCCTATTAAGGATAACAAGATGGGGTCTATTTTTACATAAATAGATCTTGTCTACATCATGTCATCGTTCTTATTGCATTACTCTGTTTCTCCATGAACTTAATACACTAGATGCATGTTGGATAGCGGTCGATGTGTGGAGTAATAGTAGTAGATGCAGGCAGGAGTCGGTCTACTAATATTGGACGTGATGCTATATAATGATCATTGCATGGATATTGTCATGATTATTTGAAGTTCTATCAACTGCCCAACAGTAATTGTTTTCCCACCGTTTGCTATTTTTCTCGAGAGAAGCCACTAGTGAAACCTACGGCCTCCGGGTCTCTTTTCATCATATTTGTCGTTGCGGTCTATTTTCCTTTGCTTTTATTTGCAGATCTATTCAACCAAATATACAAAAATACCTTGCTGCAATTTATTTGTTTCGCGATCTATTTATCCTATCTACCACTTTTACCTCACGTTATTTGCCTATCTTGAGGCACCGTACACGAAAGAAATTTCTGACGCCATTGTCGGGGAAGATCAAGTCAAGATAGTCTCCCGCCAACGTGCCAATTTCTGGCCCCGTTGCCGGGGAGGGATTGACAACCCCTCTAACATGTCGGGTTGCGAGTATTTGTTATTTTGTACAGGTGATGTTTACGTGGTGTGGGGAGGTTCTCCAACTAGTTCGATAACCTTGGTCTCATCACTGAGGGAAATACCTGTTGGAAATATGCCCTAGAGGCAATGATAAATAGTTATTATTATATTTCCTATTTAAAGATAATTGTTTATTATCCATGCTATAATTGTATTGAATGAAAACATAGATACATGTGTGGATACATAGACAAAACAATGTCCCTAGCAAGCCTCTAGTTGGCTAGCCAGTTGATCAATGATAGTCAAGGTTTTCTCACTATGTGCAAGTGTTGTCACTAGATAATTAGATCACATCATTAGGAGAATCATTTGATGGACTAGACCCAAACTATGAACGTAGCATATTGATCTTGTCGTTTTATTGCTATAGTTTTCTGCGTGTCAAGTATTTGTTCCTATGACCATGAGATCATATAACTCACTGGCACCTGAGGAATACCTTGTATGCATCAAACGTCACAACATAACTGGGTGACTATAAAGGTGCTCCACAGGTATCTCCGAAGTTGTCCGTTGAGTTGGTATGGATCAAGACTGGGATTTGTCACTCCGTGTGACGGAGAGGTATCTCAGGGCCCACTCGGTAATACAACATCACACACAAGCCTTGCAAGCAATGTGACTAAGTGTAAGTCAAGGGATCTTGTATTATGAAACGAGTAAAGAGACTTGCTGGTAACGAGATTGAAATAGGTATGCGGATACCGATGATCGAATCTCGGGTAAGTAACATACCGAAGGACAAAGGGAATGACATACGGGATTATATGAATCCTTGACACTGAGGTTCAACCGATAAGATATTCAGAGAATATGTAGGATCCAATATGGGCATCCAGGTCCCGCTATTGGATATTGACCGAGGAGTACCTCGGGGCATGTCTACATAGTTCTCGAACCCGCAGGGTCTGCACACTTAAGGTTTGGCATTGTTTTAGTATAGTTGAGTTATATGTGTGGTTACCGAATGTTGTTCAGAGTCCCGGATGAGATCATGGACGTCATGAGGGTTTCCTGAATGGTCCATAGATGAAGATTGATATATAGGATGACTTCATTTGGTTACCGGAAGGTTTTCGGGCATTACCGGGATTGTACCGGGAGTAACGAATGGGTTCCGGATGTTCACCGGGGTTGTACCGGGAGTAACGAATGGGTTCCGGATGTTCACCGGGAGGGGGGAAACCCACCCGGGGGAAGCCCAAAGGCACTAGGGGTGGCGCACCAGCCCTTAGTGGGCTGGTGGGACAGCCCAAAGGGACCTATGCGCCAAGAAAGAAAAACCAAAGAAAAGGAAAAAAAGGTGGGAAGGAAGAGAAGGACTCCACTTTCCGATCCTAGTTGGACTAGGATTGGAGTAGGACTCCTCCTCCTCCCTAGTCGGCGCACCCTTGAGGGATTGACCCTCAAGGAAAGCCTCCTCCCCCTCCCTCCTATATATAGTGGTGATTAAGGGCTGATTTGAGACAACTTTTGCCACGTGAAACTCAGATCTAGACACCATAGCTTTACCTCTAGATCGTATTTCTGCGGAGCTCGGGCGGAGCCCTGCATGAGTAGATCCTTCACCACCACCGGAGCGCCGTCACGCTGCCGGAGAACTCATCTACTTCTCCGTCTTGCTTGCCGGATCAAGAAGGCCGATATCATCGTCGAGCTATACGTGTGCTGAACACGGAGGTGCCGTCCATTCCGCACTAGATCGGAGCGGATCGTGGGATGGCTCGCGGGACGGTTCATGGGACGGTTCACGAGGAGGATCAAGGGACGTGAGGACTGATGTCTACTACGCAACCTTCTCCTTGTAGACATTGTTGGGCCTCCAAGTGCAGAGGTTTGTAGGACAGTTGCAATTTTCCCTCAAGTGGGTGACCTAAGGTTTATCAATCCGTGGGAGGCGTAGGATGAAGATGGTCTCTCTCAAGCAACCCTGCAACCAAATAACAAAGAGTCTCTTGTGTCCCCAACACACCCAATACAATGGTAAGTTGTATAGGTTCACTAGTTCGGCGAAGAGATGGTGATACAAGTGCAATATGGATGGTGGATAAAGGTTTTTGTAATCTGAAATTACAAAATAGCAAGGTAACAAGTAACAAAAGTGAGCACGAACGGTATTGCAATGCGTGGAAACAAGGCCTAGGGTTCATACTTTCACTAGTGAAGTTCTCTCAACAACGATAACATAATTGGATCATATAACTAGCCCTCAACATGCAACAAAGAGTCACTCCAAAGTCACTAATAGCGGGGAACAAACGAAGAGATTATTGTCGGGTACGAAACCACCACAAAGTTATTCTTTCCGATCGATCTATTCAAGAGTCCGTAGTAAAATAACACAAAGCTATTCTTTCCGTTCGATCCATCATAGAGTTCGTACTAGAATAACACCTTAAGATACATATCAACCAAGACCCTAATGTCACTTAGATACTCCATTGTCACCTCAAGTACCCGTGGGCATGATTATACGATATGCATCACACAATCTCAGAGTCATCTATTCAACCAACACATAGAACTTCAAAGAGTGCCCCAAAGTTTCTACCAGAGAGTCAAAACATGTGCCAACCCCTGTGCATAGGTTCCCAATGTCACGAACCCGCAAGTTGATCACCAAAACATACATCGAGTACTCACATGAATCCATGTGTGCCAACCCATATGCATAGGTTCCCAATTGTCACAAACCCGCAAGTTGATCGCAACAGATAGACACGTGCAAGACATACATCAAGTGTTCTCAAAGACTCAATCCGATAAGATAACTCCAAAGGGGAAACTCAATTCATTACAAGAGGGAGAGGGGAAGAACATCATAAGATCCAACTATAGTAGCAAATCCCATGGTACATCGAGATCAAGACATCTCAAGAACACGAGAGAGAGAGATCAAACACATAGCTACGGGTACATACCCTCAGCCCCGAGGGAGAATTACTCCCTCCTCGTCATGGAGATCGCTGGGATGATGAAGATGGCCACCGGAGATGGATTCCCCCTCCGGCAGGGTGCTAGAACGGGCTCCACATTGGTTTTTGGTGGCTACAAAGGCTTGCGGCGGCGGAACTCCTGATCTAGGTTTCTTTTTGGGGGTTTCTGAATTTATAGGAATTTATGGCGGTGGAATTGCATCAGTTGGGCCCACGAGGAGGTCCCAAGCCTACGCGCCACCACCGGGGGGGTGGCGGCGTGAGGGCTTGTGACTCCCTCGTGGCCCATCTGGCCTTCTCCCAAAGCTTCGGGGGTCTCTTTTGGTCCAAAAACAATCATCGTAAAGTTTCATTCCATTTGGACTCCGTCTGAAAATGGGCCAAAAACACGGAAAAAACAGAAACTGGCACTTGGCACTGAGTTAATAGGTTAATCCCAAAAAAGATATAAAATAGCATATTCATGCATATAAAACATCCAAAGTTGACAAGATAATAGCATGGAACCATCAAACATTATAGATACGTTGGAGACGTATCAAGCATCCCCCAAGCTTAACTCCTGCTCGTCCTCGAGTAGGGAAGTGATAAAGAATGAATTTTTGATGTTGCATGCTACCTAGCATAGTTGTCCTTTGTAACTTCTCTCACGTGACATGAATGTTCAGATCCATTAGATTCAAAACAATAGTTTGCTATTGATGTGGAGACAATAATAGTTCAAGCAAACTAGCAAGGTAATCATGAACTTTCAAAATAACAAGGCCAAAAGAAAGTTATCCCTACAAAAGCATATAGTCTGGCTATGCTCTATCATCATTGCACAACGAATTTAAATCATGCACAACCCCGGTATTGGCCAAGTAATTGTTTCACACCTTTACTTTCTCAAACCTTTTCAACTCTCACGCAATACATGAGCGTGAGCCATGGTTTTAGCACTATAAGTGGTGTGGAGTGTGGTGGAGGTTGCAAGACAAAAAAGGAGAAGATGGTCACATTGACTAGGCATATCAATGAGCTATGGAGATGCTCATCAATAGATATCAACGTGAATGAGTAGGGATTGCCATACAAATGATGCACTAGAGCTACGAGTATGTGAAAGCTCTTAAAGAAAACTAGTGGGTGTGCATCCAACTTGCTTGCTCACGAAGACCTAAGGCAATTTTGAGGAAGCCCATCATAGGAATATACAAGCCAAGTTATATAATGAAAATTTCCCACTAGCTATATGGTGGTGACAAAACAAGAGACTCGCAATCATGAAGATCATGGTGCTTAATATGCACAAGTGTGGGAAGGTGGTAGCATTGTCCCTTCTCTCTTTTTCTCCCTTTTTTTGGTGGGCTCTTTGGCCTCTTTTTTTGGTGGGCATCTTTGGCCTCTTTTATTTCCTCACATGGGACAATGCTCCATCAATGATGATCATCACACTTACAACTCAAAACTTAGAGCAATGATGACTCTATATGGAATGCCTTCGGTAGTGTACCGTGACAATGATCTAGCATGGCATAGACATCAATGGAAACATCATGCTAGCTATCTTATGATCATGCAATGGCAATGCAGAAGTGGTGGCACAAGTCATGGTGGTAGTTGCATGGCAATATATCTCGGAATGACTTTGAAAAAGCCATAGTAGGTAGGTATGGTGGCTGTTTTGAGGGAGGCTAATGGTGGGTTTTGTGCACCGGCGAAAGTTGCACGGCACTAAGAAGATAGTGATGGTGGAAGGTGAAGGTGCATCTAAACCATGGACTCAAAATTAGTCATGAAGAACTCATATACTTGTTGCAAAAGTTTTATTAGTAATCGAAACAAAGCATTCAACGCATACTCCTAGGGGAAGGGTTGGTAGGTATAAACCATCGCGCGATCCCGACCGCCACACAAAGGATGACAATCAATAGATTAATCATGCTCAGACTTCATCACATAGCGGTTCACCATACGTGCATGCTACGGCAATCACTAACTTCAACACAAGTATTTCTAGATCCACAACACCTTACTAGGATAACTTCAATACTACCACAACCACAACTCAAAACTAATTGAGATGAATCAAACTTCTCTAACTATTCAATGCACATGAAGGTGGAAGTTTCCGTATCCCTTTGGATAACTACCCCTTTGAGACTACTTTCAAAGCATAGATCAACTACCAAGCCACGCACCGCTGTGCTTTAAAAGATATAAGTGAAGCACATAGAGCAGAAGTATCTAGCTCAAAAGATATAAGTGAAGCACATGTGAGCTGAATTGTCTACCAAAGGATATAAGTGAAGCTCGACAAAATCACGGTGAGTGCATGTCTCTCTCCCTAGGTGTGCAGCAAGGATGATTGTGACACAACAAAAAATAAAAGGCTCCTACGATACAAGCCGCTCCAAGCAAAACACATAACATGTGGTGAATAAAAATATAGCCCCAAGTAACGTTACCGATGGATTGAAGACGAAAGAGGGGATGCCTTCCCGGAGCATCCCCAAGCTTAGGCTTTTACGGCATCCTGGAATCTCTTGGGGTGCCTTAAGCATCCCCAAGATTGAGCTCTTTCCACTCTTTATCTCTTTGTCCATAAGAACTTCACCCAAAACTTGAAAACTTCACAACACGAAACTTAAACAGAAACTCGTGATAACATTAGTATGAGAAAGCAAACCACCACTTCCTTAGGTACTGTAGCACCCTTAAATTCTACTTATGATGATGTTGGGTTACTGTATTTTCAATCTTCCATGGCTAATACCCTCCGATACTATCCATAGTTTCATCAAAATAAGCAACCAACACAACAAAAACAGAATCTGTTAACAGCAGACCAGTGTGTAGCAATCTGTATATTTCGTATACCTCTGGTACTTCACAAAATCTGAAAAATTACGACAGTCTGAAGAAATTTCTTAGGAATCAGCAGCAAAAAGAATAAACTTAAAAGCTCTTACAGAAAAAATGAAAATTCTTTTCGTGAGCAGAAAGTTTTTGTCTTTTCCAGCATGACCAAACGATCATCCCCAAGACTAATCATAACGGTTTTTCTTGGCACAAACGCAAAAAGAAACACAAAAAACACAATCATAACAGAATTATGAAAGTGTAGAGAAAACAAAACAGGAAGCAAAAAAGCAAATAAAAATGTATTCATTGGGTTGCCTCCCAACAAGCGCTATCGTTTAACGCCCTTAGCTAGGCATTGATTTCAATGATGCTCACATAAAAGGTAAGGATTGGAACACAATGAGAGCATCATGGAGCAAATGGCTAGCACATTTGGGTCTAACCCACTTCCTATGCATAGGGATTTTGTGATCAAACAATTTATTGGAGCAAGAATCAACTAGCATAGGAAGGCAAAACAAGCATAGCTTCAAAAATTTCAACATATGGAGAGGAAGCTTGATACTATTGCAATAAGTAGAAGCATATGATTCTCTCTCATAGTAATTTTTAGTAGCATCATGAATGAATTCAACAATATAACTAGCACCTAAAGCATTCTTTTCATGATCTACAAGCATAGGAATTTTACTACTCTCCACATAAGGAAATCTATTCTCAAGAGTAGTAGTGGGAGTATCGTAAAAGACTTGAGCACTGCAAATTGTGTCCACAATGAAAAGGCAAGGTTTAGCAAAGGGGTTTCGAAAGTATGACAAGCTTTATCATCCCTCTTCTTCAAAGCATAAGTATCCTCACAATAATCATCATAGATAGGGGGCATGCTTTCATCAAAATAATTTTGATCATTCAAAGTGGAAGAACTAAAAAGATCATCTTCATAAAATATAGCATCCCCAAGCTTGTGGATTTGCAGATCATTAGCATCATGGGTATTCATAGAATTCATGCTAACAACATTGCAATCATGCTCATCATTCACATATTCTATGCCAAGCATTCTATGTAATTCTTCTTTCAGCACTTGAGCACAATTTTCCTTCCCATCATGATCACGAAAGACATTGAAAAGATGGAGCATATGAGGCATCCTCAATTCCATTTTCTTTGTAGTTTTCTAGCGAAAGAACAAGAAACAAAAAGATTTGATTGCAAGATCTAAAGATATACCTTCAAGTGCTAACCTCCCCGGCAACGTCGCCAGAAAAGAGCTTCGTTGACGGGAGGTGAGTGCCGCTTACCTAGCCTCCCGGCAACGGCGCCAGAAAAGAGCTTCGTTGACGGGATGTTAGTGCCTCTTACCTAGCATCCTCGGCAACGGCGCCAGAAAAGAGCTTGATGTCTACTATGCAACCTTCTCCTTATAGACGTTGTTGGGCCTCCAAGTGCAGAGGTTTGTAGGACAGTAGCAATTTTCCCTCAAGTGGGTGACCTAAGGTTTATCAATCCGCAGGAGGCGTAGGATGAAGATGGTCTCTCTCAAGCAACCCTGCAACCAAATAACAAAGAGTCTCCTGTGTCCCCAACACACCCAATACAATGGTAAGTTGTATAGGTTCACTAGTTCGGCAAAGATATGGTGATACAAGTGCAATATGGATGGTGGATAAAGGTTTTTGTAATCTGAAATTACAAAAACAGCAAGGTAACAAGTAACAAAAGTGAGCACGAACGGTATTGGAATGCGTGGAAACAAGGCCTAGGGTTCATACTTTCACTAGTGAAGTTCTCTCAACAATGATAACACAATTGGATCATATAACTAGCCCTCAACATGCAACAAAGAGTCACTCCAAAGTCACTAATAGCAGGGAACAAACGAAGAGATTATTGTTGGGTACGAAACCACCAGAAAGTTATTCTTTCTGATCGATTTATTCAAGAGTCCGTAGTAAAATAACACGAAGCTATTCTTTCTGTTCCATCCATCATAGAGTTCGTACTAGAATAACACCTTAAGATACATATCAACCAAGACCCTAATGTCACCTAGATACTCCATTGTCACCTCAAGTATCCGTGGGCATGATTATATGATATGCATCACACAATCTCAGAATCATCTATTCAACCAACACATAGAACTTCAAAGAGTGCCCCAAAGTTTCTACCAGAGAGTCAAAAACGTGTGCCAACCCCTGTGCATAGGTTCCCAATGTCATGAACCCGCAAGTTGATCACCAAAACATACATCGAGTACTCACATGAATCCATGTGTGCCAACCCATATGCATAGGTTCTCAATTGTCACAAACCCGCAAGTTGATCACAACAGATAGACACGTGCAAGGCATACATCAAATGTTCTCAAAGACTCAATCCGATAAGATAACTCCAAAGGGGAAACTCAATTCATTACAAGAGGGAGAGGGGGAAGAACATCATAAGATCCAATTATAGTAGCAAAGCCCATGGTACATCGAGAACAAGACATCTCAAGAACACGAGAGAGAGAGATCAAACACATAGCTACTGGTACATACCCTCAGCCCCGAGGGAGAACTACTCCCTCCTCGTCATGGAGATTGTGGGGATGATGAAGATGGCCACCGAAGATGGATTCCCCCTCCGGCAGGGTGTCAGAACGGGCTCCAGATTGGTTTTTGGTGGCTACAGAGGCTTGCGGCGGTGGAAATCCCGATCTAGGTTTCTTTTTGGGGGTTTCTGAATTTATAGGAATTTATGGCGGTGGAATTGCGTCAGTTGGGCCCATGAGGAGGTCACAAGCCTGCGCGCCACCACCGAGGGGTGGTGGCGGTGTGAGGGCTTGTGACTCCCTTGTGGCCCATCTGGCCTTCTCCCAAAGCTTCGGGGGTCTCTTTTGGTCCAAAAACAATCATCGTAAAGTTTCATTCCATTTGGACTCCGTCTAAAAATGGGCCAAAAACACGGAAAAAACAGAAACTGGCACTTGGCACTGAGTTAATAGGTTAATCCCAAAAAATATATAAAATAGCATATTCATGCATATAAAACATCCAAAGTTGACAAGATAATAGCATGGAACCATAAAAATTATAGATATGTTGGAGACGTATCAAGGACGTTCCACTACATCAACCGTGTTTCTTAACGCTTCGTGCTGTGCGATCTACAAGGGTATGTAGATCCAAGTCTCCTCTCGTAGATGGACATCACCATGATAGGTCTTCGTGCGCGTAGGAAATTTTTTGTTTCCCATGCGATGTTCCCCAACAATACCTACCATCGCTATACTACATCATCCCTTCCTCTTTGGGGAAATACCGACGTAGTTCTAGCAGACATCAAAAGGAATTTCTGGCGCCATTGTCGAGGAGGATCTTCGACATCAACCAGGTTCCTAATCACAAATCTCATCTCCTCGCAATTTTCATTATTTTCCATTTGCCTCTCGTTTTCCTCTCCCCCTTCTTCACAAAAAATTGCATTTTTACTCGCCCTCTTTTTCGTTCGCTGTTAGATCTATTCGTGTTCTTGTTTTCTCGTCACAATGGCTAGTTTGAATGCTCCTCCTTTGTTGCCGGATTTTTAAGTTCTATACGTTAAACAAAGATAAGGAGAAAATTTGAAAGATGCTTGGTATAGGCTTATGGAGTCTTACAGTGTTTGCAATCGAAAGGGATATGCAAAAATTTTAGAAGGGATTTTGGAAGTTCCACCACAAAAGAAAGGGTTCTCTTTCACTTCAGAGGGAGTCCAAATTTTGTACAAACTTGGTGATTTTCATAAACATATGGTTGAATTACAAAAATAAAATGAACCTCTCAAACATCTCAATGGTAGGAACACTTTGACTAACCTTTGCAATAAACGATTGGATATTTTAGATCTCAAGATGGTTTCTTTTCTAGAAAATTTAGAGAAGCACAAAGATCCTCCCGGATTTGAAAATACCCTTACTAAAGTGGCAAAGATCCTACGCGTTATGCCTAGCTAGGGGCGTAAAATGATAGCGCTTGTTGGGAGGCAACCCAACTTGTATCTTTTTGCTTTTTGGTTTTCTTGCTGTTTTAAAAAAATACACAATTATACCTCTTGTTAGATGTGTTTTTGTGGTTTAAATTAGTGTTTTTGCCAAGCAAGGCCTTTGGGATGATTTGGGTGAAAGTTGATTTGATCTTGCTGAAAAACAGAAACTTTTGCGCTCACAAAATTATTTTTAATTTTTCACATAAGAGTGATTTTGAGTTTATTTTTTTAAGAAGATTAATAAACAAATTATTCACGTCTTCCTAATTTTTCAGAATTGTTGGAGTTACATAAGTATTCGAAGTAGTCAGATTGCTACACAATATTCTGTTTTTGACAGATTCTGTTTTCTTTGCGTTGTGTGCTTGTTTTGATGATTCTATGGTTTTCTTTGATGATTTTTTGCAATAGAAAAGTTGGAATACAATAGATATAATGCAAAAATAAAATATTAATAGGTTTTCAACAGTCCTTATAGTAGTGGTTTGCTTTCTTATACTAACGGATCTCATGAAGGTTTTGTTGAGTTTTGTGTGATTAAAGTTTTCAAGTTTTGGGTGATCTTACGATGGATGAAGGAATAAGGATTAGCAAAAGTCTAAGCTTGGGATGCCCAAGGCACCCCAAGATAATATTCAAGAAGTAGCAAGCAACTAAGCTTGGGGATGCCCCCGAGTGGCATCCCCTCTTTCTTCTAACAACCATCGGTATTTTACTTGAAACTATATTTTTATTCGTCACATATTATGAGTTTTGCTCGGAGCGTCTTGTATGATATGAGTCTTTGCTTTTTTTGCTTTGTGTTTTAAGTCTTGAATCCTTGCTGGACACACCTTTTTGAGAGAGCCAAAAATTATGCTATGCTTGCTCCTATGCTTCACTTATTTTTTTAGAGCCATGGATTTGCTATAGTACTTCATTTATATATTTTTGAGCACGGTGTGCTTTGTTATTTTTGAGGAAATGCTCTCATGCTTCACTTAGATTTATTTGGGAGTTAGTAATTTTTTTAAGAAATTCTCTCTTTCTTCACTTAGATTATTTTGAGAGAAAGAAAAATTATGCTCATGTTCTTCACTTCAATTTGTTTGAGCTTATCAAAAGCAACATATTAAAATAGTCCCGAAGTGATAGATATCCAAGGAGGATATAATAAAAACTTTCATGAAGATCATTGGACAAAATAAACTTGATTCTTAGTAATGGTTTTGAGATATGATGATATGATATGTGAGTCATGTTGATGAGTAATTGTGCTTTAGTAAGAATATTGATGTTAAGGTTTGTGATCCCTATGCAAGCACGAAAGTCAATTGTTATGCAATGAAATTTATATCCTACTTGTGGTGCATTATTCAGTGTTACTTATGCTTAATGCTTGGGTACGAGATTTTTCGCTCCTTGGTTGGTCGCTTCTCAATCTTTTTGCTAGCCTTCATTTTGCACTAAGTATGATCACTACTTGTGCATCCAAAACCCTTTAAACCAGTTTTGCCATATGAGTCCACTATACCTACCTATATGCGGTACTCCATACCGTTCTAAACAAATTTGCATGTGCCATCTCTAATTTTCAAAATAAATTTCTCTTTTGTGTGCTCTACCGCTCGTGAGGCAATGAGGGGTGGCCAATTTTTTCCATGCTAGATGTGTTATTCTCATGATGAGTGTTTATTCACTTGTCATTGAACGAGAGTACGACAAAGGTATTAGGGATGCCCAGTCCCGAAATGAAAAAAAAATGAATTTACTTTTTGTTGTGAAATAATAAATTCCTTGGAAAGTGTTGGTATGGAGGGCACCCGTCGATACGGACAAGCCATGGTAAGTGAAAGTAATGGTGGAAAAATGAATAACTTTATTTTCTGTTTGGGAACCGCCTATGATGTATCTAGCATGGTGTTGGGAGCTCTAAGTCATTTTCGTTGGTGGGAAACATATGCCTCCCAAAATGTTTTTATCTCTCAATTTTCGCTTTGAGATCTGACACCTCTACAAATCCCTACTTCCCTCTGTGAAGGGCCTTTCTTTTACTTATGCAATTTTTATTTTGAATTTGAGTCTCCATCTTCTCTCATAAAGCACCAACTAAGGGGCACTATGATCGTATTTGAGCATTGTGTGTAACTAATATTCGAGTGTGTTTCATGAATGGATCAATGATTGAGCATAATGGGCTAGGGATAACTTGCTTTAGTGTTGATATTTTGAAAGACATAGTTGCTTGTTGGTATGCTTGAGTATTAAAGTCTTCATGTCAAAACTATACTATTGCTTTGAACCATATAAAAGTCCAAATGTCCATGTTATAAAGAAAAGAAATGTGATGAACATGTTAGGCAGCATTCCACATAAAAAATTCTGTTTTTATCATTTACCTACTCGAGGACGAGCAGGAATTAAGCTTGGGGATGCTGATACGTCTCCAGCGTATCTATAATTTTTGATTGTTCCATGTTGTTATGTTATCATTCTTGGATGTTTTACAATAATTTTATAGTCATTTTATCTCATTTTTTGGCACTAACCTATTGACATAGTGCCTAGTGCCAGTTGTTGTTTTCTGCATGTTTTTTACATCGCAGGAAATCAATACCAAACGGAGTCCAAACGCAGCCAAACTTTTCATGGATTATTTTGGGCCAGAAGACATCCAGTGGGCCAGGACCGCACCTGAGGGGAGCTTCGACGGGAGCACAGTCCACCAGGGAGCGCCTGGATTGTGCCCTCCTTGTTGGCCTCCCGCACTGCCTCTTTTCTCTATAAATACCCCAATATTCCAGAAACCCTAAAGGGGGCGAATATCAATTCCAGCTGCCGCAGAGTCGAGAAACACTAGATTCAATCTAGACACCATCACGGAGGGGTTCATCATGTCCATTGGTGCCTCTCCTATGATGCGTGAGTAGTTCTTTGTAGACCTACGGATCCGTAGTTAGTAGCTAGATGACTTCCTCTCTCTCTCTCTCTCTCTCTCTCTCTCTCTCTCTCTCTTGATTATCAATAAAATGGTCTTTCGGAGATCCATATGATGTAAGTCTTTTTGCGGTGTGTTTGTTGGGATCCGATGAACTTTGAGTTTATGATCAGATTTATGTTTTTATCCATCAAAGTTATTTGAGTCTTCTTTGATCTCTTATATGTGTGATTGATTATAGCCTCGTATTTCTTCTCCGATATTTAGGTTTTGTTTGGCCAACTTGATTTATTTATCTTGCAATGGGAAGAGGTGCTTTGTAATGGGTTCGATCTTACGGTGCTTGATCCCAGTGATAGAAAGGGAAACGACATGTATGTATCGTTGCTATTAAGGATAACAAGATGGGCTCTATTTCTACATAAATAGATCTTGTTTACATCATGTCATCGTTCTTATTGCATTACTCCGTTTTTCCATAAACTTAATACACTAGATGCATACTGGATAGCGGTCGATGTGTGGAGTAATAGTAGTAGATGCAGGCAGGAGTCGGTCTACTAATCTTGGACGTGATGCGTATATAATGATCATTGCCTGGATATTTTCATGATTATTTGAAGTTCAATCAATTGCCAAACAGTAATTGTTTTCCCACCGTTTGCTATTTTTCTCGAGAGAAGCCACTAGTGAAACCTACGACCCCCGGGTCTCTTTTCATCATATTTGTTTTTTCGGTCTATTTTCCTTTGCTTTTATTTTCATATCTATTAAACCAAAAATACAAAAATACGTTGCTGCAATTTATTTGTTCCGCGATCCATTTATCCTATCTACCACTTTTACCTCACGTTATTTGCCTATCTTGAGGCACCGTACCCGAAAGGAATTTCTGACGTCATTGCCAGGGAATATCAAGTCAAGATAGTTTCCCGCCAACGTGCCAATTTCTGGCGCCGTTACCGGGGAGGGATTGACAACCCCTCCAACACGTCGAGTTGCGAGTATTTGTTATTTGTGTGCAAATGTTGTTTACGTGGTGTGAGGAGGTTCTCCTACTGGTTCGATACCTTGGTCTCATCACTCAGGGAAATACCTATTGTTGATATACTACATCATCCCTTCCTCTTTGGTCTCACCAAGTAATTGTTTCACACTTTTTATGTTCTTAAACCTTTTCAGTTCTCACGCAATACATGAGCGTGATACATGGATATAACACTATATGTGAAATAGAATGTGGTGGGGGTTGCAAAAAAAGAGAAGAAGATATTCTTACATCAACTAGGCATATCAACGGGCTATAGGTAAAAATAAATTTTTTACGTTTTTTGACAAACCTTTTTATAAAAAAATATTTTTTTTTCATTTCCGAGAGGCAGAACCGTGTCTCTCGCGGAAGAAAAACTATGCCTCTCCCAAAAGAAAAAAAACATGTTTTTTCAAGGGGCACGGACGTGCCGCTGGCAGAAGCAAATCCATGTCTCCCGAGGAAGGGAAAGCACGTGTTGTTCTTTCATTTTCGAGAGACGCTCCCGTTCCTTTTTTCCACCTTCTTTATTCTCTGTTGATTTATTTATTTATTTATTTAAATGCATGATTTTTTTCAAATTTGTGATTTTTTGTCTTCACAATAAATTATCCCCTTTCGAAATTGATGATATTTGTAAACATTTGATAATTTGTTTTTTCAAAAACGATGATCTTTATATTCAAAATTGTTGTATTTTGCCCTTTTTCTGAAAATTTGACATTTTGATGAACTTTTTTTTAAAATGGATGAACTTTTGTGATTCTATTTTCTAATTATAATTGGTCAAAAACTCCATGAGAGATTCATCTCGATCAATCGCACGATCAAGAGCTCAGCTAATTCTACGGGTCAGCCCACAAAAGGTTGGCATGAGTACCGCATCCGCTAACTGGCGCCAATGGCGCCAATTTGGAAGTCCAATGACCACCTTCCACCCGCAGCAAGAATGAGAAAGACAATGTTGCGCGAAGCACTAGTTAAATGCACCAGCAAATTATACCATTCTTTTTTTGTTTATACTATTATGAGGTTTGAAAATTTTATTTCCAGTAATCATTTTAATAATAAAACATTACAAGGTACTTCAATATATCAAGAACAAAAGTCTCATTGTATTTTTTTTTAGACTACTATGTGAATTTTTAACAAATACTAAATGAAATATCAAGCAACTAGTTAAACACATTCCATAGAATCACAAAAAATTATGTTATACATATTTTATTTTGTTTTATAACATTTATGCATTTATACAATGCGTATGACTATTAGAAGTATATTCACTAGCTCAGAGATTTTAATGTATTGTAGAAACAAATTCTCATGTTTACAAAAAAAAAATCATTCAATTTAAAAATATTCATGTACTTAAGGAAGGTAAATATTTACATTAAAATTATAACGAAATAAATATTATTCATTTTTAAACTAAGGCAATATATACAACTAAACATAAAAATAAATAAAAATTCAAATAAAAGTAATACATATTACTTTTATTTAAAAATAAAAACAGTAAATAAATAAAAACCGCTCCTTCCATTCTATATTAATTGTCGCTGATATAGTACAATTTTAGTACAAAGTTGTACTAAAGCAGCAACAATTAATATGAAGAAGGAATTATGCAATAAAATAAAAGGAAATAAGAACAAGAAAATGGAAAGATAGATATGAAAACAATTCCAGGTATTAGGCTAACCCAGTTGTGAAAAAGCTATTTAAAGGGTCATCCGAAAACGCCTCCAGTGATGACAATGCATGTGTTTCGATACTCGACTTTCTTTGAGATTTTACCCATGAGAGGGAACAAGGGGGTTGGGTGCACGGTATTTTTCCTTCTAGATCCATTTTTCTCAACTAGCAAAAATACCCGTGCAGCGAGAGAAAACAACCTCCACATCCCTAGTATTCATCGTTGTTGCCCACTTCTCTTCACCATGATCACCGGTGGTGGTCATGTTGTCCCCCTATTCATGAAGATTGTGATCAATCTCAAGGTGATGTGCTTCATTATTACACTCTAGCATGTTGATTTCGCAAGCACCTTCTTGCACCAACTTGTATCCTCTACTAACATTATCAAGATCCATAAACATAAAAAAAATGTTATCACTATTAAGTCTTATTTGGAGCTCAATGTATTTTTATTGCTGATAGATAGAAAGATTGATGAATAACAAAAGTACAAGCTTGTCTAGCGAATTATGATCTTTCTCTTTATTTAAGATTCATCGCATTATACAATACTTAGAGAAACACTAAATGTGTGAAGCTGAAGCAAAATTCATAAAAATACATCAACTTGATCATTAGCAAGCAAGTTCAAGAATCATCTAAATAATTAGATTTATGGCATGCAAGAATCTTCCATCAAATCATCAGTGCTATATTGGAATGCAAGAGTCGATGCCATAGTTTAAGAAGAATCAATCCTAGAACAGATTTATTTGCATCATAATATTTCTCTTAGCAAGAATGCCCACATAATGGAGGAATTGGAAAAACTGTCTATAGGTTGGTGAAGCATGTAGGTAACCGGAGTTTGCGTGGTGGGTTGTAAATGAAACCTGAGGCAGGTTGCCTATTGCATTTCCAGATAGAAGCTCAGACTGTTTGTCCTCAACTCCAGTTCAATTGGCATTTGAAAGATCAAATTCAATGTTAACATAAATAGAAATCCAGTTAACATATAAGCTCCGACTCAACAAAATTAAACAAATGTCATAGAGAAGATATGCTTTGACAGAGGCAACTTTAGTACCAAATGTTGCCAGTGCAACCAAATCTTGCCTAGAGTGATGAATATTTTTGTGTCCAACTCTACAAAAATAAAAAACATAACAACAGAAAATATGTACAGGTTTTCCTGCGTGATGGTTTCTTTTATAATGCTTGCTGCTTTGTAGAAAAAATGTGAAGATTCTGAAATCCTTTTCATCCACATATAATGAACAATGACTGAGATTCTGATATTAGTACTACTGGAAGACTTACGTGTATGAAAAAAGAAACAGAATGCCCTAATCAAACATGAGGGTTCACCTATTTTGTATTTAGTAGATGGGTGTATGTTTCAGTGTTACTCTCATACTGCCTCCATTCCAAAACATTTTTGGTGGTTTTTGTTTAAAAATACTAAAATCATGACACTTATTTTAGAATGGACGGAGTAATATTTAGTTGCTATTCAGAAAATACTCAACGCTAGCAAACAACTTCTTGAGTAGAAGGGAATAGACAGAAAGAGGTGCACATGAACGAGACGACGCTCATAGCTCGTCATCATCAAGCTTGAACAGACCCAGTATTATAAAAAACAAAAGATCAATGACAGGGAGATACAGATTTGTACGACCACCAGGGGAGGAGGTTATCCACGAACAGGGCACCAAGGCAATGTGCAGTATAGACATGGAGTTCACAGTTCAAATTTTCGGTCCTGTTATATCTGTGCTAGTATTTTCTTTTATTCACAACGGAAATATCCTACTTACATGCAGCACATTATTAGGAGGCCTTTTCTTTACTTTCTTATTTTTCTGTCTTCCTAATTATATGCAACGCATATATATAGAATATTAACCTCTTTCCCTTCTAATTATATGCACATATTATTAGAAGGCCTTTTCTTTCCTTTCTTTTCTTATTTTTGTGCCTTCCGAATTATATATATATAATATTAGCCTCTTTCTCTCCTATTTATATGCACATTATTAGAAGGCCTTTTATTTCCTTCCTTGTTTTCATGTCCTCCTAATTATATGCAGCACATATATATATAATATTAGCCTCTTTCCCTCCAAGTCACATGCACCTAGTATATACTCCCTCCGTTCCTAAATATAAGTATTTCTAGAGACTTCACTCGGGACTACATATGAAGCAAAATGAGTGACTTTACACTTTAAAGTATGTCTATATATATTCATACGTAATTCGTAGTGGAATCTCTAAAAAGACTTGCATTCAGCAACGGAGACCGTAGAATATTAGCCTCTTTCGTTTCTTATTTCTGCCATGTCACCTCTCTCTCCCCTTATTTATTTATCGTGTAATTAGTTTCTTGTTTGTTCTCGCTTTGCTGATATTTCACATAACTTGTGAAGTATATAATGTGTAGGAATCACTCTAAAACGGCGAGGTGGGATAATTTTTATTTTTTTACGGATGAGCGAGGTGGGATAAATTAACATCCATACAGTGGCCTAGTTTATTTTGGACCATCATACAATGGCCTAGTTGGTTTAACATATCAAGATAGAATGGAAGATCTTGAGTTCGAACCCAACACATATGCATTTTTCGCTGCTTCATAATTGCAAAAAGAATATGCATCAGTCCCATGTTGGCCCATGGAGGGGCTCAGCCCACGCGTGGAATCCATGACAAACAAAACTTTCTTCTATTTAGCAAAACCTATAGATAAAATAAGAATCTCCTATTTACCGCTCGCTGTGAGTTATCGGGCAAAACGGACAGGGGAGGCGAGGCAAGGGATTTTAATGGGTTTGTCCATAGCACTGTTCACTGATCCTAGTTTTGGGAACCTTCTCCTAGCCGTTTTTTTTTGTTTTTAGAAACTTCTTTGAGGTTCTCTGAACCAGTTCTCCTTTCATTTTTTTTTTGTTTTTTTCAATTTCAAAAAATAAAATAAAATAAAATAAATGTTCTGGATTTTTATTATTTTTTCTGCAAATAAAATAAATATTTCTGTTTTTCCAAATATAAATAAAATTTTAAATCGTTTCAGCTTTTTAAAAAACGTTCAAAATGTTCGGGATTTTCGAAGAAAAATGCAGTTCCAAATTTTCTCAGGATTTTTCAAAATAGTTCTCAGTTTTAAATTTGTTCTCAAAATTCCAAAAATGTTCGTGATTTAAAAAATTATTCGCGCTTCCAAATTTGTTTGTTGTTTTTCAAAATTGTGCTCCGTTCCAAAATTTTGTTCTCAAGATTCAAAAATTGTTCGTGCTTAAAAAATTTATTTGCGCTTCCAAATTTGTTCAGGTTTTTTCAAAATTCTTCTCGGTTTCAAAATTTGTTATCAAGATTCAAAAATGTTCGTTCTTTAAAAACTTGTTCGTGCTTTCAAATTTGTTCTCCATTTTAAAAAATGTTCAGAATGGTTCACCCTTCCAAATTTGTTCAGGGTTTTTCAAAATTATTCTCCATTTCATAATTTTGTTCTCAAGATTCAAAAAAGTTCCTACTTTCAAAAATAGTTCACGCTTCCAAAAAAATTCTGATTTTTTCAAAATTGTTCACAGTTTCAAAATTTGTTCTCAAGATTCGGAAAATGTTCATTGGCGTATGATTGTGGCCCAAAGTAGCGATACAGTCCGTTTTTTGTTTTTCTTGCTGACATGCGCACAATATTTAGTACCACCTCGGGTAAAAAGAAAATATGAAACAATTTTTTTATTTTGACTGGGGACAAACCAAAAATTTAAAGAAACACACCTCCCTTTATTATTATTATTATTATTAGGTAAAGAAATGATATCTCTCTTGAACTCTGTGCCAAATTGCGAACCATTTTCACCATTGTGTTCCTTTTGTCAAGATGTTGAGGTTAGATCCTTATTGATAGGTTTCGACGAACATTTTCTTAGGTGGCATGTGCTCCCTATCATACTAAATTTGTACTGCATATTAAAATTTTCTCGCTGTGTTAGTGTAGTTGTGCTCTCTACATGTAGTGTGTTTTGTTCTCCAAATAGCATACTTGTGTTGTATGTGTAGTGCATTTTGTCCCTAGTGCATTGTGTGCTCCCAACCAGTGGCGATTCCATTAGGGGGAGCTTCAATAGACTGAAGTCTATCCCCCGAAATTCCTATTTCAGCTAAATATACTATTTGCCAATTATACCAAGGTGTTTAACATATAAATTGTAATATATTTGTTAATTTAGGCTTAGAAACTTGATCTGTTGAGCGTACCCTTCAGTTCCCTTCTAGATTTGCCACTGCTCCCAACCTAGTGTGGCTTGTGCTTTCCTTTTAACTAGCACTTCCTATAGTGGAACACACATGTGCTTTCCTACTTTACCCTGGAGCAGACATGTGCTTCCTTGAGAATTATACTTCTGTTTTCCTTTACTTAGTTTTTCACTGATGGGCATACAGTACATGTTATAGTTGTGTCCCAGAAAAAACTGGGAGAATCAGAAGAAACCACCCCCCCCCCCCCCAAAAAAAAACCCAATAAATGTTGGAAAACCAAGGGAAAAACAAATAAAAAGGGGAAAAAACTAGAAAGATGAAAAAATAACCAAGAAAAATAGACAAAAAATAAAATCTATATCTCTGATACTTACAAAAAGGATGTAAGGTTTTACTCTACTACGAGGCAGAACGCTTCATCCAACCTTACGTGTGTTCCTCCTTCCTCTATTGTTTTGACTTTTTCCCTCCTAACTTCGGGGTTTTTCACTAGTTTTTTTTTAAACCCGTCTTACTTGTCCTGCCTTTTATTGACTTACCAACTATCTTTTTTCTATAAGCCAATAGGTTCTTATCAAATAAAATCTTCATATTTGTTTAAATGGGTAAATTGTGGACATTATTTGATAAACATTTATTTACGCAACCACATTAATATGGGCAGGTAAATCACGGGTTAACATACTATAATTTTTTCTATCCGGTTACAACACACTAACAGTTGTCTAATAACATAAAAAAATCATATTGTTTGCCTTCTTTTTTTTGACCCTCTTTGTGTAACATAAGATGGCGTAAAATCCACGCCCCCTTCCCCTGGTAATGAATTCACCGGACAATGCTTTTACAAGTATACTCTCCTTTTTTTGCACACAAATTACTTTGTTAATATATAGTGTATGTATCATGAACTTTGTATCATTAATTTTATGTGAAAATAATTTTTTTTGTTTCTGTATGACATAATCACATAGTAATCTAGTGACTTTTGGTTGAAGATGTATATATCCTAGCAAAGTTTTAGAGGGAGAAAGGTTTGCTGGGAGGGGTGACATTTCGAACAATGGCAATGTTATTTGTGAGAGATGACAACTTTTTCAGATCAACCTAGAGTTTCTTCAGAATAAGGCATTTTTTGTTTAATATTTCACTGTTTGATCTCACGAAGCAATTAAAACTGACATGAGTTCGCTTGCCATCCCCTCCCAGCTGACGTTCTCCAGATAACATTACTGATAAAAAAAAGTACTCCCCCGATCCATATTAGTTGATGTGGTTTATTAGTCACTCCGTCCCGAATTATTGTTGAAATTTGGAGGTGGGCCTTAGACCCATTAAAGAATTTCAGAAAAATCTACAAGGGCCCATGTAGGTGGTGGCATGACAAGGTGGTGGGAGTTTAGTCCCACCCCGCTAGTGCAGGAGAGTTTGGACCCCTTTATAAGGGTCTCTCTTCCACATGCTATTGGAGAGTGAGAAGAGAAGGTGCCCTTGTGCACTCCTCCTCCGCCGCCCGCCTCGCCACGCCTCGTCACGACGCGCCACGGGTTGCGGGAATGAGCCGAGCCGCCTTTATAAGCACGCGATTGCCTACCCTAGCCGTCACGAAAATCAGATCACATCTGCCTCACGCGTTCGTTCCTTGTTTTTGGGGAGCGATCACGCGACTGCTCGCCTCCGTCCGTCTGCTTCGTCTACGTCCGCGTCGCCCTCGTCATCGCCATGTCTTCACCAACCGAAGCTGACCGTCTCCGCGAGGAAGCCGAGAAGAAGACGGCAGAGGATACTGCCGCCGCCGCTGCTGCTGACTCGTTTATCCTCATGTTCGTATTCATCCTAGCAGTACTACTTGTTTGCATAGATGTATCCACTATATGCGTACTATGTGCTAGGTTAGCTCAAGATCAGTATGTCATTAGTCTAGTCAATGCCATGCTACTTATTATTTCGTGGATTAATATACTCGAAAAATTGCCTATTTACTCAACAATTATTTGTCACGGAAATGGACGTATTTTTGTTGTACATACATCCATCTATATCCATTTTTGCCATAAGTAATTTGAGGACGTTTAAGAATGGAGGTAGTAGTAAACTCTGCTTGATAGCTTGAGAGCCCTGAGAGCTTGAGAGCCCTGATGATCTCGGAATGTAGCTCTTCGTCTGGAGTAGTTTTACTCTTATTTCTCAAGAAAAAAAATGAATAATGCAGTTGGAAGGGATATGTGTTCGCTAGAAAGGACTTTCTTATTTGACAAAATATATTTTGGGACTTGAAAAATAATGCCTTGAAGCAAAGGCTGGAGAGTATAGCTGAGGAGCGATTGATTCAAAATGGCAAGTAATTTCGGATGCTCTCTTAGTTTTGAGGCGGCGAGACTCTCTTGATTTTTAGATATTCAGTTTAAGAACTAAATTTCACCAATATATGTCTTTTGTTTATGTTCGCTGATGTGTTTTGGATGAACCAAATCTCTTATGTTTATATGGATACTAGCTCCTTTACCTCAGCTCATGATCTGTATAAGCGTGTCAATGGCTACTTTGCTGGAATAAACTCATATAGCCAGTTCATATTTACCTGCGTTGTCTGTCTCCTCGCTAAACTTAGCCTAGGTAAAAAATCACGTTAGAGCAAGTACAATAAAGTATAGTCAGCAGGCTGTAAGAATTAAAATACTATATTTTTACTGAGTTGGATGAAAGAGAAGAGACACGCGCTCCTAGATGCTTTATGAGAATGAAAGGTGAGTCATATATGAAAAAACTAGTACTTTTTTATAACTAACTATTATACAAGCCAACTATAAGATGAGCTATAATATGACTTATAGCCAACAGTTGGCTATACTATTAACCATGCTCTTAACAGTATGCACAATCACGCCTCAAGAGGCGTGACCAGGTGGCGCCCCATCCACTAGTTAGTCAGCAAAAGCCATATGCCAGAAGCTCCATCCTAGCTGTCGTTCGCTATGAGTAAGGAGTAGCGGATGGCAGCCCCTCAGGCTGCCTGAATTGACCAGCCCCAAACAAAATGAGGCACGAGACAGTGCACGTCTCAGCTCTGAAGAAGTAGCAGAGCAGTTGTTGGCTAGGTAGCGAGGCGGTGCAAGCAAACCAGCCAAATGTCTGTCTATCTGTATTATGTAGGTCTAGAAGAAAAGGAAGCCAGATGTTTATCCTTCTCGTGCCCCTCGCTTTCCTTGCCAAGGTGATAGACCGATCGACGACGGCCGGATTAGTTTTTTGCATGCGTAGGAACATTGCTTAGGGATGGATCACACGGCCTGCACGTTTCGCTTTTGTTATTGGTGCTCGCTATCGGCGAGGGCTTATCCTGGAGAAATGGCTGTCACCGAGCTAGGACTAGGAGTACTAGGCAATCAAGGCAATCTTCAGTCGCTGAGCAGGACAAACGTTCTTAGCTTCGGTGGCGTAACCTGGGTAAACTCTAAACTAATTTCCACACCGCTAGTCGTGGATCTCGCATCAGAGACAAGTGTATGTCTGCTATCTCACGAGTCGGTTACGTGTTGTTAGGGTATTTCTAACCCATCCCCTAATCAGCGTTAGAGGAGTAAAAAGACGGGTTTTACTCCTCTAGCACGCACCTAACATATCCCCAATCCGTCGTAAGGGGGTAAGAATTATACTTTGACGTCAACCTTTTCGATAAATATACTCAGCCGCTTCGGCTCCGAATAAAAGCCGCGCCTTTCCTTCACGTCACCCCCACCCCCTAGCTTCGTCGGAGCGCCTCCCGACGATCGCCCGTCTGCCTGTCGCTATCTCGTTGCCTCCGTTGGACCCCGCCACCCTTCTTCCCAACGTCGAGCATGTTCGTCCCCTATCGCCGTTGTCAGAATTAAGGTGAAACGTCGATGATGTCAGCATAGCGGATTCATCGGATTGCTTCGAAACTTCTTCATTTTCTATCGAAGCGTCTTATCTTGCTTGCACATCGCTCGAGGTCATTCCCATTTGTCGGCGCCCGTCGGTTTGGTCTAAACGATACCGGTCCGCAGGTGCAGCACCAACACACCACAAGTGTTCGACGAATTGCTTAGGTGAGTATTTTTGTTCTTTTTTTTTGAACCGAGCCGTTTGGATTGAACCTACCCATTTGAATTGTGGGCGAAGAGGTTGAGAAAGATGGTCCTCGAGGACTCGTCATCATCCGAAGAGGAAGAAAATGACAATGACTTTGATACTATTTTAAGCATGATTTTCAGTGATGTTGTTCGATGGTTTAGGAGAGGATCACAGCTTCGCCACATACACATCAACTATGATAGAGCGGAGGGCCATGCCAAGATCATGAGAGAGTGCTTTGATCCAAAGCTAACCTATCCGGAGAAGTACTTTTGCTAACGCTTGCGGATGCATACACGACTTTTTCTGACCATTGCAAAAGTTGTTAAGAGATATGATGACCGGTTCAAGATCCGAAGAAATGCATGTTGAAAGATAAGTGCAAGCCCTCTCATGAAGTTTATTACAGTTGTTCAAGTCTTGGCATATGGGTGTTCGGACAATGCAATTGATGACTACGTTCGCATTGATGAAGACACAATCTTGGAGGTTTGAAAAATCACTAAAATAGTCATCGTTGTCTTTGGCCCGGAGTACTTGAGAGCATCAACCAAAGAAGACACCCAGAAGATGATGACTGAGAGTGAAGCAAAAGGATGGCCATGAATGTTTCGATCACTTGACTGTATGCACTGGACATGAAAGAATTGTCCTTCGAAGTGGAAGAGTCGGTACAAAGGCCACTGCAACGATCCAACGATTATTCTTGGGGAAGTTGCATCGAAGGATCTTTGAATATGGCATTCATTCTTTGGTTTGCGTGGCTCTCACAGTGACTTGAACGTGATGCCAAGATCACCACTGTTTTCTAGGCTTATTAGAGGCGATGCTCCTGCTTGCAACTATCTAGTCAACGAGCACAACTACTCGATGGGTTACTACCTTCCATATAGCATCTATCCTACATGGGCCACCCTGGTCAAAATAATATCGTGTTCAAAATGTAACAAAAACATTCACTTTGCCCAATGTCAAGAAGCTTCTAGGAAAGATGTTGAGAGACCGTTCGGTGTGTCCTAGAAGCGCTTTGCAATTGTTCGTGGCCCAGACCAGTACTTGGGCTTCAAGGTTCTATGGCGTATCATGACTTGTTGCATCATATTGCATAACATGATCATTGAAGACGAGATGGATATGCCTCAGAACTATCGGTACATCACCAATGGGACTTTGATTGATCCAGAGTAAGATACGAACAATATCCTGGCATTCCTGAGGAGTATAGCAAGGTCGAGAACCGATAAGTTCATGCTCAGCTCCACCAAGATCTTATTGAGCATCACTACAACGTCTTAGCGAGTCCTTGTTGTTCTATCACATGCTATTTGCTACATATGTATCATTCACCATGTTTAAATTTGAATAACTCGGTTTGCAAACTTTGAATTTGGTTTGTAATTTTTTTTAAAATTTATGTTTAGTTTCTATATGTGTGCTAATAGGTAGTTGAAATATGTACTAGAATTGCAAAGTTTATAAAAAAAACAAAAAAATACTTCATTAAATATAGGAGCTCGGTTAGGTTCGGCCAAAACTTAGTGAAGTAAATATACTCCACCGGATACTCCACAATTTTTAGGGGATCGGTCAGAAATGTGCTTACCAATTGAGAGGGAGAAGGCATGTCGCGGCTACGTTGAGGTCCAGCCATGGTGTGTCTGCGTTAGAGGGAGAAGGCATGTCATGGTGCCTGCTTGTTCACGGCGGTGTTGGTGACGTCTGTATCCAAAGAGGACCCGGTCATCCGTGCCATGAAGCAATGGTCCCTAAGAGCATCTCCACCCGCGCCCCCAACAGCGCCCCCCCCCCCCCCCAACACCTTCCCCTCGGCCATTTTTTTCGCCCTCGGGGAAAACCGGCCCAGTCGCGCCCCCAACAGTCCATTTTTGCCGGTTAGGGTAGAAATTGGCCTCGAAGGTCCCATGTCGAATCCAGCGCGCTAGGGGTCGCTCGGGGGCACCGACGAAAAAAAAATTGGCGCGAAAAATCTCTGGGCCCGCCGAGTCAACAACTGGCATGCACGGTCGTCGTCCTCATCGCCTTGTTTGCGAAGGTTGCGCCGCCGGTCATCCTTCCATTGATTCACGAGTGGCACAGTGAAGGCACGGCGATGCACATCCCATCGGTTCCTGCCACGCGTTCACATGGCGCCGTTCTGCGTGCCCGCCCGCCTGCAACTATATAAGGTTTCCTCTCCCCGCTGATGGCCACACACCTCTCTCGCCGACGCACTCTCCTCTCCTTCTTCGTCACCAGTGCCTCCTCTCCCTTTTCATCCCCAAAAGATGGTTGAACGCTTCCCCGACGACGAAGTGTGGCAGACAATGGCTTCGGTCGTCGTCACCTCCGCAAGGACAAGGCCTGCCTTCTCTACGAGGCGGACTACCCGGCGCCGTCGGACATGCGGGTGCCTGGGTCATGGAGGTTGACCGCCGACGGAGTCCCGATGCCACCGCCACCCTCTGAAGCTGACCGGCGGGTGGAGATCACGCGCATCCGGTCGTCGCTGCCGGAGAGTTCGTGCAACCTGCCGAGGTACGCCCCCGACAGCAATATGCTGTGGACGGCATACTTCGAACGTCGGCATGCCGACCAGCTCGCCACCACCAATGGGGACGAACCACGCGGCCGCCACAACTCCGAGGGGCGCCGCCAATGGTGGGGCGTCCCCGGCCGCACATTGGAGGCCGTCCTCGAGCACATTGAGGGCGGCAACTCGCCGATGTACGAGTACCCACCGCCATCCGCCTTCTCCCGCCGTCGCGACAGCTCTGGAAGTTGAGGCGCATGGAGACGGCGTCGTCCTCATCGTACGGCTCCCTCTCCCGCTCCCCCGGGTTGCCAGCATTCCTCCCCGTCAAGCCGGAGCCGCGGGAGACGCCGTCAGTGCAGAGCACGCGCAACGTCGGCATCGTCATCAACGAGCCCGACGCTTCCTCCCGTCTCATCAAGCCGAAGACGGAGTCGGGACTCCTCTCCGTCAAGGAGGAGCACCTGGCCATCGCCGCCGACAACGAGACCGTCCTCAAATGGGCGCGGGGCGACTACGTCCGGGAGGAGATGAAGCGGCAGCGTTGCGCCCTGAAGGAGATCGCCGCCCGGCGCCGTGGCCGCGAGGAGGGCATCGTCATCATCCTCGACGAGAGCGACGAGGAGGCGTCGGGGCCTTCCAACCCCCATTCGCCACGGCGATCCAGGGCACGGGTGCAGCAAGGACGACGGCGGTGGGCAGGACGGCGATGGCGACGACGATGGCGATGACTACACCATTTTCTACAAGCTTCTCAACATGTAGAATGCAGTGGCGGCAGGCGGTAGCAACGGGCGGCGGTGATGTAGTTTAGTTTAATCATGTTTAATTATGTTTCTATTTCACTTTTGTACAAAATTTAATGAAAACTATGATTTTTCTTCGAATTTGGGTGAGTTTATATATTTTTTTAAAATAGTTCCGATGACCTTTGGGGGTGACTGGGAGCCCTAGCCCCCACACCAATTTTTTCGCCGACGCGCCCCGAGATGACGCTATTTCACGTCCCTGAGGAAGCGAACGGCTGAAGATGCTCTCATCTCTTTCTCCTCTCATCTTTCTTGTCTTCTAGTGTTGAATGAGGGCATGGTTAAAAAAATTCCTCATACCAAAGTTTTCACCGGGATTACTCGGCTTGTGGGGGCCAACAAGTGAAGATGCTCTAACCTCTAAGGAGTGTGATGTACACCGTCGCCGTCAGATCAGCACTAAAGCCCTCCCGAACGGCGTTGAGGTGTACCGCGTCGCGGAGGATGTGTGTGCTCGGGTACTAGCGAATAGGCAAGCATGGCTGCTTGTAGCCTCTTGGTGGAGCAAGCCTAGGCCGCCCTTGCCCTTGCCGGTCAACCCCAAATAGGACAAGAACATGTCACGTGCCTCCTCCGACACATTCAGCTCCCGCATCAATCTCTACATTGCCTTTGAGTGCTATTTCCACGACAATAAAAGTATATCTAGCAGATCGTGTAAATAACGAACCTTAAAATAATCGTTAAAATATAGATGGAAGCAAAAAATGTTGTCCGATCAGACCACACAACCGCGTTTAATCCATAAAAAAATTTACGGAACGCGGTAAAATATCCATCCTAACCCGTAAAAACGCAGGTTCTCCCCCGGTCCCGTCGGTGTCCTGTATATATCTAGAAGCGGTTGGTTGGTGGGACATTTCACCCGTGCTTTTTCCCCACCCATCGCCGTCGGGCGCCGTCTTCGATTCCGGCCATACCAGCCGCCAGGATCACGCCGCCGGGCCGCTACAGGCCCTAGATCGACCTCCCCCACGCCCTCGTGCCTCGGCTGGACGAAAAGTTGCAGATCGACGGTTGTTTTGTCGCGGCCACCGGATTTGGCATTTCCGGCCATTGGTGGATGCGCCAAAGCTATGGATTGGTCGGGGAGCACCTCGCACAACCTCGGCAAAGCGCCAACGCCGCATGCAGGTACTGGTTCATCTTCTAGTCATCGGTGTTGGTTTGTCGGCAAGGATTCTTTCGGCCGTCGTCCGGGCTCGGTGGTCGTGCAACTGCTCGCCAGCTTGCCATGCCGCTCATACAGTGCGATAACTGCCTAGAAACAGTGATGCGGCTCACATCCAACACACGGCAGCACCTCGGACGGGTATTCTTCAAATGCAAAAATGACGGGTTATGCTCTTCTTCCTCTTCGCTCTATCAACTTATTTGGTTAAATTACGGTAGCTTATTGAGGTGTTCATCTATGTAGGAAGGTGGATGCTCATTTTAATATTGGGAAAAAGAATACATCAATCTACTAAAACAAAGAAACTTAATAAATGGTCGTGCACTCCTTAGTATAATTGAGCCTAACGATGCAGTTGCATGTGCAATTAGAAAAGAAATTAGAGGGGAAGCGACGTCTAATTCTTTAGAATCAAAGCCGAAGAATGAAGAATGCAAGATGAAGAACCCCCAGATCAACAATGAATGCATGGAGAAGATGATGATCCAACTAGTGGAAGCAGTTATGGAAGTTGGATATCTTCTAAAATGTCTAATTGTGGTTCTTGTTTACTTTGGTCTTGCTATTTTAGCAAAGAGTTGGTGAATTATGATGTATCCAATGCCTTTGAAGAAAATAAAGAAGCACCGTGTTCTCATGCCTGAAAATGTAATGGAAATAATAGATTTTGCGGGCCGACGTGGACGGCGGGCGAGCAGACCCCGCAAAACGGATCCGTATAAAAGGATATTCGCACCCGTTTTGCGGGGTCTGCTCGGCCGCCGCCCAGCAGAATATCCTTTTATACGGATCCGTTTGGCGGGGTCTGCTCGGCCGTCGGCCCGCACAAACGTTTTTCCGCGAACTACAAAGACTTTTACGGGTCGGCTTTATACGAGGTGTGCTAGAGATGCTGTAAGACAGGCGCAAGGGCAAGGACGGCCATCGATGAGCTTCTCCTGTATCCGGTCCTTGGTTAGTCATGCTATCAAACTATTTAGCCTTAGTTAAGTCTTGTCTTTATACTACTCCTTCCATTCCATAATATAGTGCGGGCATGTTTTTCGATATTTAAGTCTGATCATAAATTTAACCAACGTGGACGACTCCGGCGGAGCAAAAAATTAACCATTGCTCCCGCCGAAGTCGTTCATGTTGGTTAAATTTATTGGTAAATTTTTGCTCCCGCGGGAGTCGTCCACGTTGGTTAAATTTATGATTAAACTTAAATCTTAAAAAACATGGCCACACTACATTATGAAATGGAGAGAGTATCAAACTATCGAATCTTAGTTAAATATCATTCTATGTTATCTGTTGTTTGAGTTATGTCAAATTTATACTATGTACTCCCTCTGTTCCTAAATATAAGTCTTTCTAGAGATTTCATTAGTAGACTATATACGAATGTATATAGACATACTTTAGAGTGTAGATTCAATCATTTTGCTCTGTATGTAGACCCCTAGTGAAATCGTTTAAAAGACTTATATTTGAAAACGGAGGGAGTACATATGTATTGATCGACGTTGCATGGTTTCTAGTTCCTATGGATTTGAGAGTTTGTATATGAGTTTGACGAAGAGGAAAAAACGAAAGAGAGGAATGAATGATGGGAATGAACAGTCATCTTATTGATTTAAGATTACGGATATATATACCGAATACAAAGTCGGTAAGTACAGGCAGTTACAGTTAATGGTTGCAACATATGGCAACCGACAATACAGGAATTAATCCTTAATTAACTTAATTAATTAAGTTCTAACATAAATGACACAGTGATCCCAGCAAACCAGCAGACAGATAAGCAAGACGAAGCTAGCAAGTAACACCAGACATCGACACGATGGATTGGGCTCGGGGGTTGCTGAGAAGGAACAGCGACGAAGGAAAGCGCCGGCGACGACTGCCGGGCCTAAAAGAAGTCATTTCCGGCAAGCTTTAAGGTACAATCATCAAGAACACAAAAGACGTTGCAAGTCCACTCTCCATCCACAAGCCAGCCAATGAATCCATTGTACTCCGACGATCAGGAACAACAATCCAGCCTAAATAAACAAACAAATCTCCAACAAATTTAAAGTGACCAAACACGAACTTCACCCGCATTTACGGGTCAGTTCACTCGGTGAAACCAAATCCACCAAAGTGAAAGAACTATACAATCTACAACACATACATCTTGACCGTTGTATGTATATAAATACGACCATGCATCTTGACCGTTCCTTCCTTTCATACGGTATACGGCTCCAGTTTTACTACTACCTCTCTACCTCCATGGGTTTTGTGCCGCTGACCACGTGCCCGTAGCCACGCTTCGCGGCCTCCATGTCATCATCCTCGTCGTCATCGTCCTCGTGATCGTCGTCGTCCCCGATGCTGAACCGGCCGCCGGCGCGTCCCCCCTTGACCAGCGGCAAGTACTGCGGCTCTTCGGGATACAGCCTGCTGACCTGCAGGTAGAACGCGACGACGAACACCAGGGTGCCCGTCAGGTACCAGCTGAACTGCAGGTTGACCAGCGACTTGGCGCGGTGGAGCGCCTCGTCGGTGCGGCACCGGACCACGTCGTGGCCGTCCTCGCGGTTGAGGAAGCACCCCTTGGGGATGAGCCCCGGCGTCCAGAGCATGACGCCCATGACGATGAACCACACGCCCTGGAACACGAGGCTCGCCGACCTGACCAGGCTCACCACGAAGCTCCGCGGGTACGGGATGCCCAGCACCGTGGTGACCAGCGTGACGGCGATGACGGCCTGCAGCAGCCAGTGGAACTGCCCCTCCACGCCCATGTGGTCCGCGGAGTGGAGGTGGAAGATGAGCAGCTGCTGCGCGAACGCCGCGGCGGCGGCCAGCTGCGACACGGCGTCCCGCATCGGCGCCCGGACCCTGTCCATGTGGATGGTGACCGCGGCGAACGCGAGCAGGGCGAGCGAGATGGACGCGTGCTCGAAGTTGTGGAGGTGGTCGGACGGGATGGTCCCGTCGTCGTCGAACGGCTGGTGCTTCGCGGGGCCGATCACGAGCTCCATCAGGATGGACATCGACGTGCCGACGATGACGAGGATGAGCTCGAGGTGGCGGACGCCGCGCGCGGGGAACCAGACCGGCGCGGCGTAGGAGCCGGGCCGCAGCGAGAACAGCCGGATGTGGTTGAACAGCTGCCACAGGCCTATGAGGAGGAAGCCGGCGCCCGGCGCGACGTGGCCGACGAGGGTGCCCATGGCTACCGCGGTCGGGAGAGCGCGAGGACGGACAATCGCGGGGTACGGAGTGAGGGGAGGAGGGAAATGCTGGTGGTGATCGGCTGCGTTTGGAGTTTGAAATTGAATGGCTGATGGGAACCGTGGTGGGGTTTAAGAAGGTTGGATGGTCGAGACTCTGGAGAGTTCCGGCGGCTTGGAAGGTTTGAAAAGCTTCCGTATTTTACAATGGAATTGAACAACCTCGATCGGCAGCACTTCAGCAGTGATGTGTTCAAAGCTCAGGGATAGGAGCGTCCCTTTCTCATTCTGTTTTGCTTACTTGGTTGGGCATCCAAGATCAGGGTTTATTTTTCTTTTATTTGCGTGCAGTGTGATACGGCCAATTATTTATCCTCTAAAAGATGATTCAGTACATAAGTTAAGACAAGATAATGACGAGAATGAGATCCTCTGATGTTAGTAGTTCAACTATTGTTGATAATCAAGTCGTTGTCCCTGTAGTTTGACTATACTACACATTTCTTGTTAAGGTTGGCGGGGTTTTCTTTTTGTCATAGTGGCAGAGCAAGGTGTGTATTGTGATGTCCTCTGTTGTAATATCAATTTATCTAGACGTGCCTGCATTACAGGTTTTTGTCAAGAGCAGTTACTTTTCAAAGAAAAACATCTTTTTGTTTTGCTTCTTCGACTATTATTGTTTGCTTGCACAATGTCACGTAAGCCCAGGAATTCTAACAATTGCTTAAAAAATTGCACATACAATTAAGGGGTTGTTTGAAATGGGTGTAAAACTGGTTGTGGCGACCGATATTTAGCTCAAACTTGAACTGATTATCTATTCTCTAAAAGATGGTTGAGTACATAAGTAAAGACCAAATAGTTATGAGAATGAGATCATCTCATCTTACTAGTTCCACTGTTGTTGATAATCAAGTCATTGTCTCCAAAATTTGATTATATCACACATTTCTTACTAAGGTTGGTGGTTCTTTCTTTTTGTGGTAGCGGCATGGTTGTTCTAGCAAGTTGTTTATTTTGATGTCCTCTGTTTGTAATATCAATTTAATTGTATGTGTGTGTGTTACTAGATGTTTTTGACAAGGGCAATCTATTAATTACTTTCCAAAGAAAAAGACGAGATGGTGCCCACACAAGGGACATTTGGTAGTATATTTGTACCCATATAATTCAGTTGACGGTTGATATTGAAACTCGTGTATCTTTTTCCTAATCATTCATCAAAGAGATTTATTAGTATTATTCGATGGGGTCGTAAGGATTTTAGAAGCCGACAAAAAACCATGCTAGGTGAATTTGACAATGTTAGCACAATTTGTTTTCTGAAATAGAACATATTTTTCCGTTTGCTTCTTTGAATTCTATTTGTTTGTTTGCGTGATGTTGTACAAGCCTAAGCCCAAGAGAATGTCTAGATAAAAGACACTTGGTAGGGTACTTGCATACGAATAATTTGGTTGACATTGGAACTCATGTCCTCTTTTCTTCAAATCCCCCACGGTAACTACTTTCCGCTTCTGTGTTAGTCAATCTATAGGCAAAAAGAATGTTTATTCATACACAGACTTTTCAACTCAAAACATTTTTTTTTTGGTGTTGCTAGAAGTCATCTAGCTAAATTTTAGTTATGTCTCATCCATCTTTATAGTCATTGGATTGATGTTATGAGATGCGTGTGTGCTGACGTGAGTTGTAGTACCACTCGTTATTTTAAAAAAAAATGAGATCAAATTATATTTTATTTAGATGAGTTTCAGGCATTCTTTATTTATTTTTGGTTTATTTTGGTGTGTTTGATTGCCTATATAAGCCTAGGACGGTATCTTAAACGAGGGGTTTTGGTAAAGTGCTTTAAAAAACTTGCACGCATCCCTACTATTAAATGGAAAAAGGTACACACTGAAACTCAAATTATCCTTATTCCCCCCTGATTCTCCACGGCATGGAGTTCAACTGTCCACGGCAGCCGTGGTGTTTCAACCGTCGACGTTAGCTCGGCCTCCTGCACATGTACGTAATGCGTCAAAAACGTGTGTATGTACGTACGTACATACGATCGACAGCTACCACGCTGCGTCTGAGCGTTGACATGTCATCCCCGACCGGCCCACACCCTGGCACCGCCGTGGATCGCATGATCCGTCTACTGGAAGCACGCCGGCCGCGGAAAGCCCCGGTCGTTTCGCGCCGCCGGGGCGGGACTAGTTTGGGTTGCACTTTTCTGACCTGGACACAGGGGCGACGGAACTGCGCTTTTGGTCGGGGTCGGCTTCTGGGCACCAACTCCCTTTTCTTTTCTCATTGTCCGTTCGTGCTTGGTGCGAACAAGGGTCGGATCCAGCTCCAGCCCAACAGGGTCGCCCCGGGCCTTCATTGTACACCCTAGCGATTTGGGTCTCATGCTACGGTATTTCGCTACAGTATGCTGCGAACCTAGTAATTATAGAACAACAACGTTTTAGAAAATAGTGTGACTTTTCTTAGGTGAATAAAGGGTGCGAAGGGTCTCTTTTCCGGGGTGCTTCAAGACTAGAGGGCTTTTTTCACCAGAATTTTTTTAATCTATTCATTTTCAATCATGTCAGCTCAACGAACACCAAAAATAATAAAATCATATCGAAATCCGTAGACCACCTAGCGATGGTTATAAGCACTGGAGCAAGTTGAAGACGCGCAACCCTCCACATCGAAGCTAGGTAAATTTTGTTGTAATAGGCAATCGAAAAGTCGTAGTGCTAAGGTCACGAAGGACCGATACATCAAAACAGTCACCGTCTCCAGTGAAGAATAGCGTAGATTGAAAGGATCCAACCTGAAGAGACATGAACATAGACAAAGGACGGCCAAATCCTAGCAGATTCACCGAAGTTACACGTTCACACGCCCCCGATGATGCTAGACACACCACCTCAATGTGGCCTAGGTGAGGAGAATTTTATTCCATCTCTATGGAGCTGCAACCGTCTCACCCATCGACGATGACTAAGGGCCTCTTGATTCATAGAATTCTAAAACCATGTGAATAGGAAAAACATGTGATTGAAATGTCATGGTCATCTCGACCCTATATGTTTTTGGTTGTTTGATTGCATCATAGAGAAAAACAAAGGATGAAAAAGTTTGGGTGGATGCTAGAAATCCTATGAAAAACAGTACAAAGAAATCCTTATGGAATTGCCATAAGAATTAAATCCTATGAATCAAACAACCAACATAGGAGAATATCCTAAGGATTTTAATCCATTAAAATTTCTATGAAAGTACTTTGAATCAAAGAGTCCTACCTAAGACTTTTCTAACAACCCTTGGAAAGAAAGACTGCTCCAACAACATCCAAAAAAGTAGAGACCAAAATTTGGTTTTTGGTGTGGAGAAAAAATGATTTAGGTATACATTTTCTTTTACATTTACAACGGACGAAAAAATAGGATACCCATGCTTTTTAGAATCACACATGGTGATCCAATGACTGGAACAACAACAATGGCAGTGGAATCCAACGACAATGGAGTTTGGGGATGGCGTGGGAGCTTGGGGACAGCAACGCGGTGCTCGGGGATGGCTGCGAGGAGCTTGGGGTGGTGGTGGGGGAGGGGGGCTTCTTGTAGTGTATTTTCGATGTCAATCGACCCTAACTTCCTAAGATTCTCAATCAACCAGTTTTGTATATCCCCTAAGGGTGTGTTTGGTTGAAGAATGAGGTGGAACATAATGGAATGATTCCATGACATTCCATGACATTCCATTCCACAAGATTACGTTCCTATGTTTGGTTGAAATAATAAATGGAACGGGTCTGCCGCCGCCGCCGCACCTGATCGGGGCGCCGCGCACCTGCTCCTCGAGCCGCCGCAGAGGGAGAGGGAGAGGGCGGCGCCGGAGAGGGAGAGGGAGAGGGCGGCGCCGGAGAGGGAGAGGGAGAGGGCGCCGCCGGAGAGGGAGAGGGCGGTGCTGGATAGGGAGAGGGAGAGGGCAGCGCCGAAGAAGGAGAGGGCAGCTCCGAAGACGGTTCCGCGTGGTTCCTCCGATTTGGAGGTACCAACGCATTCGGGATCTTGGGGGAATATGCCGTTCCGGAGAATGAGTTGGTTCCGGTTCCTCTACCCAACTAGAGAACGACCCCTCGGAACGGAATGGACCCGTTACATTCCACTTGATGACAAGTAACCAAACACACCCTAAAAGTTAAGAGTATGTACCTACCTTTGACACGTATAGGTGAAAACATTTTCGATAACCAGCGAACAAGACCAAACAAAGCCATTGATATGCAAAAAAACGTAGATAATCTTTTAGTGGGCTAAGATTCTTTTCACATGATTAAGAATAAGAGGGAAGTAAAGATGGTCTTTGCAGAAACTTGGCTTTCAGAAGACCTGGATTAATTTTATCATGCAATGTGTATCTAATATTGAATACCGGATTCAATTTAATGCGAAAGAAAGTGAAAGTTTCAAGCCTAGGAGAGATTTATTGGGGAAATTCTTTTATCTATTTCTTTATCATCTGACCGGTTAGTAAAGTATTACCAATTACCGCATATGTCTTATGTACTTATGATGCCAGCAAAAGCATCAAGGCAAAAAATTGAGTTACAAGCATCAACAACAAAAAAATGTTTAGCTATTATTGTCATTTTTGTTGAAGAAGTGTTGTTCGGAATTGGAACGGTCTGTATCTGTGACATGTGCACGCTCACTAGTGTTTTTCCTGCATATAAATGACTTGTAAAAATGGGAACCTCCTCTCTTCTCTAGAGTGGGTTATGGAAATAGTTAAGCTAAGATCAATACATCAAGAAAACATAATGTTTGTGTAGAATTAGGGGTTCACGCCCATATGAATAATAATCTTGAATAATATTACGAGATCACTACATATTTATACATATGCAACATCAAAAAATAGTCGTTGAATTTCCTATGGGTTAGCTATGAATCGTCTACATTGTTATTTGTTTTTAACAAAATAGCCATTCAATTGTCTATCAATGTATAGTTCAGCAACTTTGTGGTCAATTGATATATAAACATATTGACTCAAGATCCTGGGGCACTAGAGAAAATTCAGAGCCAAATATACAGTTTCACAATTGTCTCAACCAAACAGTTTTCATCCTGCTGAAACTTCACAGGAGCTTTTTCAGAATTCACCCTGAGCTTCTGATGGGATGAAAATGAAAGCTAGCTTCCTTGCCTTGCAAGAATCTCTAACTTTCCACGGCTGACCGCTAATTACAAATCAAACCCGGAGTCAACACCCGCCGAATGTCATGAAGAGTGTATAGACTACTTTCCATCACAGAGCTAAGTTCATATTGGAACACGCTTCTTATTTTTCTGACTAAAACCTGAGGAGGTTAGAATTAGCGGCCAACGCAGAATCCACCTAAGCGCTGAGGTTAGCGCCCGGCGGCTAGGCAACATGATCATCTCACGCTTCACCTGCCTGAGCTTTCTGGTGGAAAACAACCGTTAAGGCCTGGCACGGGAAATACAAACGCAGAAACGCTGATGAAAGCAGCAGACCGATTTTTTTTTAAAAGGAGAAAGACCCTCGGCATCATTCGGACGATGCATGCAGTCACCTTATTAATTATTTATAAAAACCTTACAAAGTAATACGTCAATACATCTAAAGTCATCATCTCGACAACATATGTCGCTACTCCTATCTTTGATGAAGGGATGCCGATAATCCGAACCGAATACCAAACAGACTTCGCATCATAGCCTAACATCTAAAACCGAAGGCCCCAATCAAGCCACGGTGCCGGGTCTCGGGCTCACAGCGGTCCGACGCACTCTCAAAAGCCGCCGCAGCAGTCTTTCACCGATTCTTCTTTAGATTTGTACCGACGCATCGACCTTGCCAGGCCTATCTGCCGTCCACGTCACCACGACGCCAGACAACACCATCATCCTGCGCTCGTCCATCCATGCCGTCGAGACCCGCCGTTGTTGACGTGCGAGATGCCACACCGCTCCTCCAATACGAACATCACTGGTCCCATCCCCTCCGCCTGCAGTTTCTCTAACCGAGCACCCGAACGACCCACGCGGCGCCTTCAAGAAGGACACGACACAAACAGTGATGTCGCGCCCAATCTGAAGAGATTTTGGGCCTTCACCTGGGCATGGGGTCGGGGTGGAGGGAAGGGACCTCGACAACGCCTGCAAGAAGGATAACGGCGACCTTGGTTGTCGCCACCGTCGGGATGAGCGAATCATCTAGAGTTTCCTCCGGTCCGGTGTCATCTCTACCAACTCCCGCGAACGCATCGAGGCCGAGGATCGGGGTCGCAAGCCACCAATTGCAGCGGGGAAGAGCCTGCAACGTGGAGGAGATCCACCGGCAACTCGTCGCCCACGCGGCCAAGACGCCATCCATCCGCCACCCGCGAGCGTCGCCAGCCAAGGGCCGCATCGCCATGCCTATAAGGGCCGCAGCGGCCCCAGATCCAGTATTCTCCGCGAAGACCGGAGGGACGGGATCCGCCACCACGCGACCCACACTGCCTTCCGAGGTCGCCGCTGCCGGGAGCTGCCACGCTGCCGGAACACCCACACCCTGTTGATCTGGGCAACGTGCACCGCAACAAATCCACCACCATCGGGACTCGCCGCATCGTCGGAAGGGCCGCACCCCGCGGATCTGGATGCCCGCGCCGTCCGTGGATTCGAGGGAGGGAGGAGAGGCCCTCCGCCGTCGCCATCGGACGCACGGGCTCTTTGCCCGGCGGCCGACCACGGACAGCGGCGGAAGGAAGGTGGGCGTTGTGGGAGGACTAGGCGACGGCGGCGTCTGAGAATTCCCGACTCGCCCACGCGGGGGGCGACGCGAGAGACGTGAAACAGCAGACCGATGATTGCCAACTTATAGATAAAGTGAAGCTGAATTCAGCATCTGAAGTGAAGTCGGTAAGAATGCAGTAAGCATCATTGGATGTTAATTAATGAAGGAATTGCACCTTTTCAGGGTGTAATTTTTAGCAAGTTATTAGGTATCTAAACTTTACTCATTCAAATAAAACAAAAAGGCTACATGTGCAACTCGGTTTCCATTTCTACCATGAACACATTAGCATATTTATAACTCTGAGACAAAAGCAATCTTTGGTCAGTTGTTCGAAAATTACCTATAACAAAAGGCTAACAACCCTTGCAAAGTCATGTTCTATTGTAATGACAAAATCATATAAACCTGGGTAATTAACAAATCTGGGGACATGCTTGTCGCGATGCGCCGGTAGTGACCAGCTCCTAGGCCCAGTTTCTACATAAAGCCGACCCAAAAGGCAAATTGGCCACCAAATTTAGGGCCAGGTTAGTTTCCCAATTTGTAACATTGGATCATTTTTATGTCATTTGTCTTCAGATTACATTCGGAAAGTGTATTATGATGTATTTATATTTTTCTCCTTCAATTTCCACATATTCTTATTTTTTACTTCTTTTTTTACCTATTTCCCTTTTTATTTTCTTCTAGTTTTCTTTTTGGCATTTCTCCCTTCTAGTTCCATGAAATGGTGCATTCGTGGCTACTTAGAAGAGTATTCATATAGTATAATTATTGTTTGTCGAGTTATCTTATTCGCTAACATGTAAAGTATTCCCTTAGATCGATATTAATTCTCGCAGACTTGGTACAAATTTCCAACTTCAAAGTCCCTACGGACGCGAATTTGGATTCTTATTATTTCAAAAAAAGCTTGTTATGGGGGCTTTCCCTTACAGTTTTCCTTCAAGAACAAATTCCAACTTTAAACTGAGTTGTCGCAAATTAATATGGAGCGGAGGGAGTAGCGCTTTTGTTTTGAACAAAAAGTTAACACAAGGTATTTGCTCATTCTTCCTCATGTAGTGAACCTTTTCAACAACCTGGATCACATTTTTTTCATAGAATGGATGAAGATATTTCAGACATATCGCATGATTTTGAGAAACATTTCTTATACACATTTTCAAATGCCAGACTAACAATTTTCAAATGTTTTATGTAAACGGTTTTTTGTAATACATATATTTTAATATGTTGGTATATAAAAAAACTTATAAAAATAAAGCTAAAATTGAAACAAAAATGTGAAACAAAAACAGAAAAAACGATGATGTGTCCTCCAACGAGCTTGGGCGGCCCCTATAAGTAGGCGCGCCGCTTACTGTAGAATGTGTATTAAAAAATATTAAATATGTATATTTTTTCCAAAAATGTGTACCAAAAATTAATAATGCGTATTAAAAAATTAACATGAAAATATTAATATTAAACATTTTTAATCATATATTTTGAAAAAATTAACTGTGTTTAAAAGTGGCTACTAATATATAACAATAATGTACAATGTGTGAAAAATTAGTCATTAAACACAAAAAAGATAAAATATCAATCATGTACAAGCAAAATGTTTCTAATGTATATGAAATACGTATTACGTGTATTAATCTTTTTAAAGATAAAAACATAAATTTTGAAAATGCTGATAGTTTATTAAAAGTCGTTAATCACATAGTATGCAAAAAATGTTCCTGATATATAACAAAAATGTACATTGTATGAAAAAAATAGTTATCAAGCATTGTTAATCATGTATTAAAATATTTCAACATGTATAAAAATGTTTGTGCTGTATACATAAAATGGATAAATGTGCATGAAAAATGTAGACATGTATTGAAGAAAACATAAAAGGAAATCTGTGGAAGTCAGAGAAACTAAGAAAGAAACACCTCAGAAACGAATAACAAAATGAGAATCACGAAGAAAACCATGAAAACCCATGAGAAAACAAAGAAGCCACCCCCCCCCCCCCCCCCAAATTTGTTTTTTGAAAAGAACCAAAGAAAAATGAAGAAAGCTGTTGGAAACTAAGAAAGAAAAAACACAAGAGAAAAATATAGAAAACCCAATAAAAAACGGAAAAACAATAAAACCAGTAGAAATCTGAATAAACAAAGAAAATATTGAAATAACAAAAATCTAATAAACCCGTGAAGAGAAATATGACAGTGAATAAACGGAACAAACTGAAAAAAAAACTAGAAAGAATAAAATCAAAGCGTACACAACGAGCGAAGGAATGCACAAACATGGCCGGACCAGTACTGTAGCACGCTGCAGAAACTTCAGGCAAGACGGTAGATAGTCCTGCATACAACGATGTATTTTTTTTTTGAAACGGAGGCATTGCCTCATCTACTCCCTCCGTTCCTAAATATAAGACATTTTAGAGATTACACTATGAACTACATACGGATGTACATAGACATGTTTAAGAGTGTAGATTCACCCATTTTGCTCCGTATATAGTCTACTAATGAAATCTCTAAAAGGTCTTATATTTAGAAACGGAGGGAATATTAAATAAGCAGAAGAGAATTGCCCAGTTAATCATGGAAAATTGGGCAAAAACCGGTACAACAAGGGTCTAGCCCATTCCCATAGACTGACATACTCAGTGCAAAGCCCACCCTTATCGACGACACGTCGACCTACGGCCAGACAACGCAGCTCCGACTCTGACAGAGAACTCTGTAGGACAAAACCACGCACGGCTGGCGCCACAAAAGATCGCCGAACGGGCTATCTGCAGCCAGCCATCGTATACCGCAGGGCCCTGCCGCTGCAGCTTCGACTCCAAAGCAACAAACACACCCAGGCAAAACCGTGAACACGTCGAAGAAGAGCCGACTACCGCAACCATTGCCGCGTTGCCGACATCACTCCCACCATCATCGTTGCCACAGAAGTCTGGACGCCACACCCGCCACCAACCGTCGTCAACCGGTCCCGCTCACCGACGCCAAGCTCCCAAAACGAAGCCCTCAAGAGGGAATACAACACCAAGGCGTCGTCATCGTCCGATCACAGATCAAAGTTTCCCCCGAAGAGACCGAAAAGGCCAGATCCGCGTGGGAGGGGTGGGAGAACAAGCAACGATGCCTCCAAGAAGCTCAACGACGGTCACAACCGCCGCCATCGCTGGTCACGACACGAGGCCAAGACATGATTTTCACCAAGCTCCACACCACCTAAGTCGCACATCATCCTGCATTGACGTCAGCTAGCCCACCAAACATGACCACCATCAAAGCTGCCCATCGACGAAGAAGCACCAAGACCCGTCGCAGCCAACCGCACCCCGCGGAGACCACCGATGGTCGAAGACCTGATCCGCATCACGCACTGCCGGAGCGCACTTCCTCGTCATCATGGACCTTCGATCCGCGCACCCCGAAGGGCATCCACACGATGCCACACCACGCAGACACCCACCGGTCGCGCCCCTAGCGGCAGAAGCCGCCGCCCAAGCACCGTGCAGGCCGCTCCGGGCCCTTTACCATGAGCTCGCCGCCTGCGGAACTCGCCCCTCATCTCGCCGGGGACACTTCCCGCGCCCAGCGCACCTCGCCAGCCGGCCGCCTAGAACGCGCCCAGGCCGTGCACGACCGCGACCACGGGCCTGCCTGAGCCCTGGCCCAAACACCACGGCCACCACTCCACCGATGGACCCTAGCAGCCGCCCGCGGCGGAGACCCCCGCGCGAGGCCCCCTGTGTTGGGGAACGTCGCATGGGAAACAAAAATTTTCCTACGTGCACGAAGACCTATCATGGTGATGTCCATCTATGAGAGGGGATGAGTGATCTACGTAGCCTTGTAGATCGTACAGCAGAAGCGTTAGTGAACGCGGTTGATGTAGTGTAACGTCCTCACGTCCCTCGATCTGCCCCGCGAACAATCCCGCGATCAGTCCCAGGATCTAGTACCGAACGGACGGCACCTCCGCGTTCAGCACACGTACAGCTCGACGATGATCTCGGCCTTCTTGATCCAGCAAGAGAGACGGAGAGGTAGAAGAGTTCTCCGGCAGCGTGACGGCGCTCCGGAGGTTGGTGATGACCTTGTCTCAGCAGGGCTCCGCCCGAGCTCCGCAGAAACGCGATCTAGAGGAAAAACCGTGGAGGTATGTGGTCGGGCTGTCGTGGAAAAGTCGTCTCAAATCAGCCCTAAAACCTCCGTATATATAGGTGGGAGGCAGGGGACCTTGCCTTGGGGCTCAAGGAGCCCCAAGGGGGTCGGCCGAGTCCAAGGGGGGAGGACTCCCCCCCCCAAACCGAGTTGGACTTGGTTTGGTGGGAGGGAGTCCCCCTTCCTTCCCACCTCCTCCTTTTTTTTTTCTTTTCTCTTGATTTTTTCTTCTTGGCGCATAGAGCCCTTTTGGGCTGTTCCACCAGGCCACTAAGGGCTGGTGTGCCACCCTCAAGGCCTATGGGCTTCCCCGGGGTGGGTTGCCCCCCCGGTGAACTCCCGGAACCCATTCGTCATTCCCGGTACATTCCCGGTAACTCCGAAAACCTTCCGGTAATCAAATGAGGTCATCATATATATCAATCTTCGTTTCCGGACCATTCCGGAAACCCTCGTGACGTCCGTGATCTCATCCGGGACTCCGAACAACATTCGGTAACCAACCATATAACTCAAATACGCATAAAACAACGTCGAACCTTAAGTGTGCAGACCCTGCGGGTTCGAGAACTATGTAGACATGACCTGAGAGACTCCTCGGTCAATATCCAATAGCGGGACCTGGATGCCCATATTGGATCCTACATATTCTACGAAGATCTTATCGTTTGAACCTCAGTGCCAAGGATTCATATAATCCCGTATGTCATTCCCTTTGTCCTTCGGTATGTTACTTGCCCGAGATTCGATCGTCAGCATCCGCATACCTTTTTCAATCTCGTTTACCGGCAAGTCTCTTTACTCGTTCCGTAATACAAGATCCCGCAACTTACATTAAGTTACATTGCTTGCAAGGCTTGTGTGTGATGTTGTATTACCGAGTGGGCCCCGAGATACCTCTCCGTCACACGGAGTGACAAATCCCAGTCTTGATCCATACTAACTCAACTAACACCTTCGGAGATACCTGTAGAGCATCTTTATAGTCACCCAGTTACGTTGCGACGTTTGATACACACAAAGTATTCCTCCGGTGTCAGTGAGTTATATGATCTCATGGTCATAGGAATAAATACTTGACACGGAGAAAAAAACAGTAGCAACAAAATGGCACGATCAACATGCTACGTCTATTAGTTTGGGTCTAGTCCATCACGTGATTCTCCTAATGACGTGATCCAGTTATCAAGCAACAACATCTTGTTCATAATCAGAAGACACTGACTATCTTTGATCAACTGGCTAGCCAACTAGAGGCTTGCTAGGGACGGTGTTTTGTCTATGTATCCACACATGTAAATGAGTCTTCATTCAATACAATTATAGCATGGACAATAAACGACTATCTTGATACAGGAATTATAATAATAACTATATTTATTATTGCCTCTAGGGCATAATTCCAACAGTCTCCCACTTGCACTAGAGTCAATAATCTAGCCCTCACATCACCATGTGAATTACATTGTAATAAATCTAACACCCATACAGTTCTGGTGTTGATCATGCTTTGGCCGTGGAAGAGGTTTAGTCAGCGGGTCCGCTACATTCAGATCCGTGTGCACTTTGCATATATTCACGTCCTCTCCCTCGACGTAGTCGCAGATGAGGTTGAAGCGTCGTTTGATGTGTCTGGACTTCTTGTGAAACCGTGGTTCCTTTGCTAAGGCAATGGCATCCGTGTTGTCACAGAACAAGGTTATTGGATTCAGTGCACTTGGCACCACTCCAAGATCCGTCATGAACTGCTTCATCCAGACACCCTCCTTAGCCGCCTCCGAGGCAGCCATGTACTCTGCTTCACATGTAGAATCTGCTACGACGCTTTGCTTGGAACTGCACCAGCTTACCGCACCCCCATTAAGAATAAATACGTATCCGGTTTGCGACTTAGAGTCGTCCGGATCTGTGTCAAAGCTTGCATCGACGTAACCTTTTACGGCGAGCTCTTTGTCACCTCCATACATGAGAAACATCTCCTTAGTCCTTTTCAGGTACTTTCAGGATATTCTTGACCGCTATCCAGTGATCCACTCCTGGATTACTCTGGAACCTACCTGCCATACTTATGGCCAGGCTAACATCCGGTCTAGTGCACAACATTGCATACATGATAGAACCTATGGCTGAAGCATAGGGGACGGAGCGCATATGCTCTCTATCTTCATCAGTTGCTGGGCACTGAGTCTTACTCAATCTCGTACCTTGTAAAACTGGCAAGAACCCTTTCTTGGACTGTTCCATTTTGAACCTCTTCAAAACTTTATCAAGGTATGTGCTTTTTGAAAGTCCTATCAGGCGTTTTGATCTATCCCTATAGATCTTAATGCCTAGAATGTAAGCAGCTTCTCCTAGGTCCTTCATAGAGAAACTTTTATTCAAGTAACCTTTTATGCTCTCCAAAAACTCTACGTTGTTTCCAATCAGTAATATGTCATCCACATATAATATCAGAAACGCCACAGAGCTCCCACTCACTTTCTTGTAAATACAAGATTCTCCAACCACTTGTATAAACCCAAATGCTTTGATCACCTCATCAAAACGTTTGTTCCAACTCCGAGATGCTTGCACCAGTCCATAAATGGATCGCTGGATCTTGCACACCTTGTTAGCATTCTTAGGATCGACAAAACCTTCGGGTTGTATCATATACAACTCTTCCTTAAGGAAACCGTTAAGGAACGCCGTTTTGACATCCATCTGCCAAATTTCGTAATCGAAAAATGCAGCTATTGCTAACATGATTCTGACGGACTTAAGCATCGCTACGGGTGAGAAAGTCTCATCGTAGTCAATTCCTTGAACTTGTGAAAAACCCTTTTCCACAAGTCGAGATTTATAAACGGTCACATTGCCATCAGCGTCCGTCTTCCTCTTAAAGATCCATTTGTTCTGAATAGCCTTGCGACCCTCAGGCAGTACCTCCAAAGTCCACACTTTGTTCTCATACATGGATCCTATCTCGGACTTCATGGCTTCCAGCCATTTGTTGGAATCTGGGCCCACCATCGCTTCTTCATAATTTGCAGGTTCATTGTTGTCTAACAACATGATTGATAAGACGGGATTACCGTACCACTCTGGAGCAGCACGTGGTCTCGTCGACCTGCGCGGTTCGACAGAAACTTGAATTGGAGTTTCATGATCATCATCATTAACTTCCTCCTCAACCGGCGTCGCAACGACAGAGGTTTCCCCTTGCCCTGCGCCACCATCTAGAGGGATGAGAGGTTCGACAACCTCGTCAAGTTCTATCTTCCTCCCACTCAATTCTCTCGAGAGAAACTCCTTCTCGAGAAAAGCTCCGTTTTTAGCAACAAACACTTTGCCCTCGGATTTGAGATAGAAGGTGTACCCAACTGTCTCCTTTGGGTAACCTATGAAGACGCACTTTTCCGCTTTGGGTTCCAGCTTTTCAGGCTGAAGCTTTTTGACATAAGCATCACATCCCCAAACTTTAAGAAACGACAACTTTGGCCTTTTGCCATACCACAGTTCGTATGGTGTCGTCTCAACGGATTTTGATGGTGCCCTATTTAAAGTGAATGCAGCTGTTTCTAATGCATAACCCCAAAATGATAACGGCAAATCAGTAAGAGACATCATAGATCGCACCAACTCTAATAAAGTACGATTACGACGTTCGGACACACCATTACGCTATGGTGTTCCAGGCGGTGTTAATTGTGAAACAATTCCACATTGTCTTAAGTGAGCACCAAACTCGAAACTCAGATATTCACCCCCACGATCAGACCGCAGGAACTTGATCTTCTTGTTACGATGATTTTCCACTTCACCCTGAAATTGCTTGAACTTTTCAAATGTTTCAGACTTGTGCTTCATCAAGTAGACATAACCATATCTACTTAAATCGTCAGTGAAGGTGAGAAAATAACGATATCCGCCGCGTGCCTCCACGCTCATCGGACCACACACATCGGTATGTATGATTTCCAACAAGTCACTTGCACGCTCCATTGTTCCGGAGAACGGAGTTTTAGTCATCTTGCCCATGAGGCATGGTTCGCACGTGTCAAGTGAATCAAAGTCAAGTGACTCCAAAAGTCCATCAGCATGGAGTTTCTTCATGCGCTTTACACCAATATGACCTAAGCGGCAGTGCCACAAAAATATGGCGCTATCATTGTTTACTCTAACTCTTTTGGTCTCAATGTTATGTATATGCGTATCGCTATCAAGATTCAATATGAACAATCCTCTCACATTCGGTGCATGACCATAAAAGATGTTACTCATAGAAATAGAACAACCAATATTCTCTGACTTAAAAGAGTAACCGTCTCGCAATAAACAAGATCCAGATATAATGTTCATGCTCAACGCAGGCACTAAATAACAATGATTTAAATTCATCACTAATCCCGACGGTAGCTGAAGTGACACTGTGCCGACGGCGATTGCATCAACCTTGGAACCATTTCCTACGCGCATCGTCACTTCATCTTTCGCCAGCCTTCGTCTATTCCGCAGGTCCTGTTTCGAGTTGCAAATATGAGCAACAGAACCGGTATCGAATACCCATGCACTACTACGAGAGCCGGTTAAGTACACATCAATAACATGGATATCAAATATACCTGATTTTTCTTTGGCCGCCTTCTTATCTGCCAGATACTTGGGGCAATTGCGCTTCCAGTGACCCATACCCTTGCAATAGTAACACTCCGTTTCAGGCTTAGGTCCAGCTTTGGGTTTCTTCGGCGGATTGGCAACAGGCTTGCCGCTCTTCTTAGAATTATCCTTCTTGCCTTTGCCGTTTCTCTTGAAACTAGTGCTCTTATTCACCATCAACACTTGATGCTCTTTACGGAGTTCAGACTCTGCGACTTTCAACATCGCAAACAACTCGCCGGGTGACTTGTTCATCCCTTTCATGTTGTAGTTCAACACAAAGCCTTTATAGCTTGGCGGCAGTGATTGAAGGATTCTGTCAGTGATAGCCTCTTGCGGGAGTTCAATCCCAGCTCAGCTAGACGGTTTGAGTACCCAGACATTTTGAGCACATGTTCACTGACAGACGAGTTTTCCTCCATCTTGCAAGCATAGAATCTATCGGAGGTCTCATACCTCTCGATCCGGGCGTTCTTCTGGAAGATAAACTTCAACTCCTGGAACATCTCAAATGCTCCATGACGCTCAAAGCGACGTTGAAGTCCCGGTTCTAAGCCATACAAGAATGCACATTGAACTATTGAGTAGTCCTCCTTACGCGCTAACCAAGCGTTCTTAACATCCTGATCAGCCGTAGCGGGTGGTTCATCTCCTAGCGCAGCATTAAGGACATAGTCCTTCTTCCCAGCTTGTAAGATTAGCTTAAGATTACGAGCCCAGTCTACAAAGTTGCTTCCATCATCTTTCAACTTAGCTTTCTCTAGGAACGTATTAAAATTCAGGATGACTGTCGCGTGAGCCATGATCTACAACACAAATATATTCAAAGTGGACTTAGACTATGTTCAAGATAATTAGAGTTTAACTTAATCAATTTATATGCTAAACTCCCACTCAAAAAGTACATCTCTCTAGTCATTTGAGTGGTTCATGATCCACCTACACTATCTCAAGTTCGATCATCACGTGAGTTGAGTATAGTTTCAGTGGTAAGCATCCCTATGCTAATCACATCATCTATATGATTCATGATCGATCTTTCGGTCTCATGTGTTCCGAGGCCATGTCTGCACATGCTAGGCTCGTCAAGCTTAACCCGAGTGTTCCGCGTGCGCAACTGTTTTGCACCCGTTGTATGTGAACGTTGAGTCTATCACACCCGATCATCACGTGGTGTCTCGAAACGACGAACTGTAGCAACGGTGCACAGTCGGGGAGAACACAATTTTGTCTTGAAATTTTAGTGAGAGATCACCTCATAATGCTACTGTCGTTCTAAGCAAAATAAGGTGCATAAAAGGATTAACATCACATGCAATTCATAAGTGACATGATATGGCCATCATCACGTGCTTCTTGATCTCCATCACCAAAGCACCGGCACGATCTTCTTGTCACCGGCGCCACACCATGATCATCCATCAACGTGTTGCCATCGGGGTTGTCGTGCTACTCATGCTATTACTACTAAAGCTACATCCTAGCAAAATAGTAAACGCATCTGCAAGCACAAACGTTAGTATAAAGACAACCCTATGGCTCCTGCCGGTTGCCGTACCATCGACGTGCAAGTCGATATTTTCTATTACAACATGATCATCTCATCCGGAAACCCTCGTGACGTCCGTGATCTCATCCGGGACTCCGAACAACATTCGGTAACCAACCATATAACTCAAATACGCATAAAACAACGTCGAACCTTAAGTGTGCAGACCCTGCGGGTTCGAGAACTATGTAGACATGACCCGAGAGACTCCTCGGTCAATATCCAATAGCGGAACCTGGATGCCCATATTGTATCCTACATATTCTACGAAGATCTTATCGTTTGAACCTCAGTGCCAAGGATTCATATAATCCCGTATGTCATTCCCTTTGTCCTTCGGTATGTTACTTGCCCGAGATTCGATCGTCAGCATCCGCATACCTATTTCAATCTCGTTTACCGGCAAGTCTCTTTACTCGTTCCGTAATACAAGATCCCGCAACTTACATTAAGTTACATTGCTTGTAAGGCTTGTGTGTGATGTTGTATTACCGAGTGGGCCCCGAGATACCTCTCCGTCACACGGAGTGACAAATCCCAGTCTTGATCCATACTAACTCAACTAACACCTTCGGAGATACCTGTAGAGCATCTTTATAGTCACCCAGTTACGTTGCGACGTTTGATACACACAAAGTATTCCTCCGGTGTCAGTGAGTTATATGATCTCATGGTCATAGGAATAAATACTTGACGCGGAGAAAAAAACAGTAGCAACAAAATGACACGATCAACATGCTACGTCTATTAGTTTGGGTCTAGTCCATCACGTGATTCTCCTAATGACGTGATCCAATTATCAAGCAACAACATCTTGTTCATAATCAGAAGACACTGACTATCTTTGATCAACTGGCTAGCCAACTAGAGGCTTGTTAGGGACGGTGTTTTGTCTATGTATCCACACATGTAAATGAGTCTTCATTCAATACAATTATAGCATGGACAATAAACGATTATCTTGATACAGGAATTATAATAATAACTATATTTATTATTGCCTCTAGGGCATAATTCCAACACCCTGCACTCCCGCCGCTCCCGCGCTCCGGCATCAGATAGGCGTCGCGCGCCCTCGACAGATCTGGGTCGCATCGACGCCGCCCCTTCGCCCCCTTAACCGCAACCCCAGCGCTCCGCGTGGCCGCGCCTCCATGCGCCCGCCTCGCCGGCCAGCCGCACCGCCCCGAGCAAGTGCAGCCGCCCGTGCTCCCGCCGAGACCACCGGCCCACGCCAGCCACCATCAGACGGGAGGAGGAAAAGGTGGCCCTGCCGCCGCCGAGCCGCGCAGGCTTTGCCCGGCAACCGCTGCCGGCGGCGGCGAGGGGAAGACGGGGAGATGGGTGGGCTGCTGGCGGCGGCGGCTAGGTCGCTCCCGAGCCGCCCGCGGGGACGACGCGAGAGCCGGTAAAGTTAGAAATAAAAAATACAACGATGTATAGTTCTTGCGTAGTTAGAGCATATCTATATTTGCTCTCAATACCCAAAAACTGCTTTTTTGGGTATTGGGGGCAAAAAACTAGCTTCAAGAGCATACCCATAAATGGGCCCCACCAAAAAAAATTAGGCCACTACCCAAAATCTAGCCCAGAATTGGCATATATGGGTATTGTGGGGCAAATACCCATCCGACCCAAATCTCGCGCGGGAACTGGAAACCGCTCACGCGCGGAAGTTTCCCTCGTCGCCTCGCCTCCCCGCCCGACCCCGCCACCGCGCGCTGCCGTCGCGCCGGCTGCCGCCCCGCCATGGATGAGGGGGTCGTTGACCCCGCCACCTCCGTCGCCCCTCCCACACCCCCTCCCGCCCCTCCCGCCGCCCTGCATGCTGCCCCCGCGGCCACGACGTCCAAGCCGAAGGCCGCCCGGTGGCTAGGGTTGGCGAAGCAGCCGCGGCCGGTCGCCGCGACCCCCGCTTCTCCTGGCGCGCTAGAGAGCGCCGCCGAGCCTGCTCCGACCGCCGCCCCGTGTATGATTTCTATTAAATTCGGATTATATTATGTTGGTGTATGATAAATGTTGGAAAGAAGTAGAGAGAAGGAAATGATCAAAACAATGAAACCAGTTCTTGGGTACCCAAATATGGGTAAGCTTGAAAAGCAGAATTTTTTTTGGATACCCAAACCTTCTCTCTCCTGTATCCATAATGATTTTGACTACCTAAAATATGGGTATGCTTTTGGAGATGCTCTTATAGTGAGCTCCTGGCCGCCCCCAAACATAATAGTCCTCGCGTGGAACTCTCGCGGGTCGTGAGTGACCCATAACCATAAAACAGCTTGCTACTCGTCACCGCATGACTAGAAAAAAATCCATTTTAAACCTTGAATTTGTAATGGTCGGGCGGAATGAATCCCCAAGTCGAAATCCCGGTCGATCATACCTTGAACTATGTAATCGTAGTCTAAATCGAACCCTAGCAGATTTCAATCAGGATTTATCTTATGGGCCGGTCCACTTTAGTTTTTTTCCATTTACAATTTGTTGGGCCGTGCTCCTCGACGCCTGCAACGCCATCGCTGCCTGCGTTGATCGCCTCCGTCGCCGCCGCCTCCTCTCTCGCCTCGCGCCCCACCTCGCCTCGTCCTCACCCCCGTCCCCGTCCTCCCTCAGCCGCACGCCCGCCATGCCCGGCATCTCTCCGCGGCCAGTGCGCCGCCGGCGAAGTCACCACCCTGGTCGACCTCGACCCCAGCAGCGGTAGGACGTTCGACCTCGGGTACTACAGGGGCGTCGCGGCGAGGAGGGGCCTCCTCTCCACCGACGGCGCGCTGCTCCTCAACGGGGACACCAGCGCCTACGTGATGCGCCAGGGCAACGCCACCGCGACCGCCGAGTTCTTCGCCGACTTCGCCGCCTCCTTAGTCAACATGAGCAAGATCGGCGCGCTGACGCACCACAAGGGCGAGATAAGGAGGCACTGCTCCGCCGTCAACCCTCCTTCCGCCTCCTCCTTGGCGCCTGTCACCATGAGCGCGCACGCCGCCGTGCTACTCGCGAGCTCTCTCGTCTCCATCGTCGCTCTCGCGCTTGTGCTCTAGCCAGTATGGAACTTGCATTTGTGTGAAGTGTGTTTGGTTTGGCTTTGTTTTTATGTGCTGATTCCTTCCTATAATTTGTCTCGATTGATTTGCTGTGGTAAGTATGAATGCATCATGTCAAGAATATTGTCATTCGCTGGTTTCTGAATGTAAGTATATATTGCAATTTGCGAGATCTCTGATGGTGACCGTCGTTATGGCAATTGTACCCGTTGTAAGTTTGATGAGTGTTGGAATTCAAGTTCGAGTATGAATGAAGTCTAACCAGTTTTCAATCAGTTTTAGACAAAGAAAAAGATGTCCATAATTCCTTGAGAAGTAAACTTAGGTCTTCTCACATTATGTGTTTTTAACCTGGTTATCATATATTATGGTAAAGAATATATTCAAATATGATAAAAAAATAGTACGTGGCATTTTAAAATATATTTAAATATTATAAAAATAGTATGTGGCATTTCAAGATATATTTAAATATTATAAAAATAGTACATGGCATTTCAAGATATATTTAAATATTATAAAAATAGTACGTGGCATTTCAAGATATATTTAAATATTATAAAGATAGTACGTGGCATTTCAAGATATATTTAAATATTATAAAGATAGTACGTGGCATTTCAAGATATATTTAAATATTATAAAGATAGTACGTGGCATTTCAAAATAGTACACGGCATTTAAATATTGTGAAGTCCGAGAGCGAGATGGGCTTGACTGGGCTGGCCCAGTCATTTTCGCACGTGTCCCTCGCAACGCAGCCCAATCCCGGTCAAATGAACAATCCCGGTTTGCCAAACGAACCTAGGTTTTTTTTAGACCGGGATTACATATTTTAGGGTGCAATCGACAATGATTTTAAGTTGGAGGTTCATTTCGCCGAACCTCAATAAATTCAGGGTTCAAAATGGACTTTTTCCGCACGACTATCCCTCTCACTCGCTTGATCGGCTCGCTCCTACTGGTTCAAGGAGGAATAACCATCACTTCATGGAAAGTAATGACTTCCGATGTTTTATGGATAAAAAAAATCATATATTCAAAAAAAAAATCATGGATTTAAAAAGGTTCCTGAATTACAAAAAAAGTTCGTGAACTTGAAAAATATTCATGGATTTGAACAAAATAACTCATGACTTTTGAAAACAGTTGATGAAAGCGAAAAATTATTTATGGATTTTTTTACGAATTTAAAAATGGTCATGGATTTGAGAAATTTTAACAAATCTGAGAAAATATCTGTGTAATAAACAGCGGAACTCTTGCGGGTGTGACCCGTAAGGCCTTGTTCGGTCCTTCAAAGTTGAAGGGGTTTGGAGGGGATTGGAAGGGATTAAATCCTCTACAAGTCAAATTCCACCTCAATCCCCTCCAATCCTCTTCAATCCCCTCCTTGGTGGGATTAACCGAACAAGCCCTAAAGCAGCTCGCTACTGCTCACCGCATGACCACAAGCCATCTCTCTCACTCGCTTGATCGGCTCGCTCCTACTGGTTCAAGGAGGAATAACCATCACTTCATTGAAAATATTGACTTCCGCTGTTTTATAGATAAAAAAAATCATATATTCAAAAAAATAATCATGGATTTAAAAAGGTTCCTGAATAGCAAAAAAAAAGTTGATGAACTTGAAAAAATATTCATTGATTTGAAAAAAAAACTCATGACTTTTGAAAACTGTTGATGTTTTTATAAAAATGTTCATGAAAGCAAAAAACTCTTTATGGATTTACTTATGAATTTAAAAAGGAAAAGTCTAACACTCAGCCAGCGGATTCAACCTGGGGCATCTGCCACCACTAACGCTTGACACGTGTCCTTTATTGGCCGGTCAACGCTCTACTCTCGCTCAGTCAATTTGCTTTTCTCCACCGCTTGGTTCTCTGCACCTCTTTCTGCAGCATGATCTCTGCTTAAAAAAATAATTATAACATCATCTGTGTTGCAAAACTTTCTGTAGCAAGATCTATGTTACAAGGTTTCTGCAACATGATCTTTGTTGCAAAAATAAAGATCCACATGCGACCGCTAGATTGCGAGATCTGACGGCGATCCGCCGACTGTTTGTTTCAGGAGTTATTTCTGCAACGCGGTCGTCGTTTCTGCAATGCGATTGTTGTTTTAGAAATTACTTCTATAACATGGCCATTGTTTCTGTGACGGAGATGATGGTTCAGAAATTAACCTAGGCTTCTCGATGCCATCTGCTCGAAGACGACAATTTAGCTCCTGCGCGCCGGCGGCGGCGCTGCGCCGGGCGCAACTCTGTCAAGGCCGAGGAAGAGTGTCTAGTTTCTGCAACAGACCGTTTGTTGCGGGAAATAACAACCGACCATGCGGCGGGATGCAGACGCTAGATCAAACAGCTGTCGGCTCGGGCATCCAACGGTTATCCAGGTGACGAATACTTTTTAGAAATCAACCGACGGATGCGTAGCGTTCCCCATTTAAAAATGTTCATGGATTTGAGAAATGTTAACAAATCTGAAAAAATATCTGTTCAATTTAAAAAGTTTACAAATTTGAAAAAAATATGTTTATGGACTTTGATGACATGAGTTTCGAAGGGATCATGGATTTGAAAAAGCTCCACTAATCCCGAAATGAAAAATAAAAATCATAAAAATATATTAAAAGTCGACCAGAATACTTAGCAAAGAACCGGTAAAAGAAGCAAAGAAAAGAAAAAACTATCAGGAAGCTTTCTAAAAATCTGTGCAAATTGTAAACCTAAATGGGCCAGGCCATCTAACAGGAACGCCTCCCCATTCTCCAGCGTGTGTTCTCGCTCATAAAATAAAATAGCTTGTGCGCTCGCTAAAGGAAGGCTAGTACTATTTGGGCGCGTAAGAAATTCCCTAGTTTATTTTCCCGAGAATCAAGAAATTCCCTAGTTATTATACTACCACCGAATCGGCTATGGTGCATCTGCTTTGCTGGGCTAATAGGAACGAAGAAGAAGACACCTACAAGGACAAAGAACCAAAAGCCCACCGTACGTAGTGTACATGGCCGTATATCCGCGCCGTCCGGCGTGCCCGGCGCGGCGCCCGCCCGCGCTGGCGCGCGACACGTCGCGGGCGGCACGAGCACCAGCCTGACGAGGCCTACGCGCGTAGCCTAGCCACCACCACGCACCGCGTCACGTACGCATGCATGTAAGCATGCATCCATCACAGCTACCGTAGTAGGCTTGCTACCCCGCCATAGCTGTACTGTGACCATACCGGCGCATGGCCGGATTGACTGGTCCGGTCAGGCATCAGAGCGCGCCCCCGTCCGGCGGCCTGGCACTGGCACGCGCACACGCAGCCCAACGCCTCGCGCCCCCGCCTCGTCGTCGTCTCCTTCCATCATACGTACGTGACCGACGGTAATGAGGATGAATCATGAATGGATGATCACGCATGCTTAGACGCGCGCGCGCGCACGCACGCATGGTCCCGCGCGCCCGCCCCGGAGGGAGAGAGAGGCCTCTCGTCGGGATGCATGGCATGGCAGAGGGCATGCAGTGCGCCAGTCCGGCCGGCATGCAGCGGCAGCGGCAGGTAGCCCCATCGACTGTGATCGCTGCCGATCTCGACGCTAAAGCTAAGCTTCTGCTGACTGCTGGGGCGGTGCATCATGCGGCGGTAGCTCAGCGTGCAAAGGTTAAGGAGACGCGTAATAAGGGCCAGTGAGTGAGGCAGCAGCATGCAGCGTGCAGGCGCAGATGCATTGCTGCGGTAGCCAGGGGGCGAGCTAGGCTGGACGAGGGGAGCTGATCCATGCATCTCCAGAGATGAGGTAGTCCCCTGCTGCGCGCTGCATGCATGCCCTGCCGTCCACCTCCCGGGCCGCGGCCAGTTCAGTGTTCAGAGCCACCGTCGATCTATCCCTGCATGCGCCTTTAATGATGCAGCGGGACGTGCACCCATGGTGTGTGTCTATATATGTGGTCCTCCGTCTCGGCCTCTTCCGAGAAACAAATGCAGGATTTCTTCTCCTAGAAAGATCGGTTTTGCTAAAACAATCTAAATATAAATAAATATAGCATATCTAAGTTCTATATCATTGATCTTATGTAAAGATTCATGTGAGTATTTTTTTTCTTTTTTTTTAATATTTAATTAATCATTTAGATGTGCAATAACTATGTCACATCTAGATGTGTCATAGACACTAAAAAGGTAGTATAGAGCCGCCAGAGAACAAATATGGTGGTATCATGGATATAGTTAGCACCATGCATGAATGCAAAAGCTTGTTATTTAACGTGTGCCTTTTCGACGGGCCACTGACGTGGTGTTTAAAATGTATGGTCGGTGTTTAAAATGTATGGTTTTATGCAGCTCTGACGTTAGCCGTCAACGGGATCAAGACGCCATCAACTTCATCATCGCAGACCTCCAAACGATGGCCATCCACTTAGCGCCGTCGCTACTTCCGCCACCCCCGAGCCGGATTAGCTTCTGCATTCGCGGTCTTTTCTGCATGTGTGTTATTTTGGTTTTTAAGGCTAGTTGAGCTGCGCCTTTAGCAGAATCCCAAATATTTGATGTCCTGATATCTTGGTGTGTGTGTTTGAATTTAAACCTATGCATATATATATATATATATATATTCGTCGTTTGATGGTTGCTTTATATATAAAGTGGTAAGAAAGCCTTTTTCAGTGATTTACAAAGTTAGGATGAGCCCATGCCTGCATCAGTGGTAAGATCGATCACCGTCTAACGGAAGTCCAACTCGATCTTTGTGGCCAACTTGCACTACTGTGAGTCACAGTAGTATCAACTTCACGATCGATCCATCTCTCTACAGGATAAAGATGCGTGGGACATGTGCTTTGACGAAGAATTAATCGCCTGAAAAGACGATGTACAGCAACGTACGGCCCTTACTTGGCAAGGCCCCATGCATCCTGTGAATCAGCTCTCGTTTCGCTTTCCCGTCAATCAAGAAAAAGATCCAGGCCAGCCACACGGGCTCCAGCCTTCCAGGTTACAAGCATACTCAACCAGAACTAGAGAACAGATCAAAACCAACCAAACCAGTGCAGCTCACATGAACTACTACTAGGTAGTAGTGCTTGTCGACCTCGCGCGCTACACACATGCATCCTCCAGCGCCCACCGCTAGCGCATCGCCGTCGCCCAACCCAACCCTGGAGACGACGGCGGCCTCTCGCGCGCGTGCGTGCGTGCGTACGAACCCGGCCTGCCTGCGCCTCACGTCCCGGGCGGCCGGGCAGGCGGGCACCGGCCGACGGCGACGTGCTCCTGCACCGGCCGGCCAGTGGCCAACCAATGCGGTGGACCGTGCAACACGCCCCAGTTCGACCCGTCGCCGTCGACGTAGTAATGGCAAACTCGCGCAAACCACAAGTAGCTCGCTTGCCGCGTCGACGTACCGCACTTGACGCATGCGTCCATCGACCCGCAACCATCGAGCGATCTAGTCGTATGCACTCCATTAGATTATTTAAGGGATGTGGTTGGGGCCTAACCATCCGAGAGAGACCAGACCACAGTGTAACACACACACACACACACACACACACACACACACACGGACGCGCAATAAAATCATGGCGATCGAGCGGGAGCCCTAGATGAGTAAGCCACTACTTGCACCCGTCACACACACGCCCCTTGACATTGCATGCAAGCTGCTATTGCAAAATTAACCATGGTCATGCCACACAAACGGGGCGAATTCAAGCAGGGCACATGACACATCACATGCAATGCAATGCGCGCACCGGTTTTGCCACATCGGTAAAGCCGAGCGGAACGGGGCATGCAGAGGCAGCAGCAGCAGCAGCCTGCAGCAGGTGCACTGTGCGCGCACGTACGTACGTACGTGGCCAGCTGCATGCGGCGTACTTGGACCGTTCATCGTTTTCACCACCCCATTGGCCGCTTTCCGGCTCAGGCACGGACCCTAGCTCACCACGCCACGCGCACAGTGGCATGCATGCAAATGCAATGCAGCCGCATGCTGCGCGAGCGAGATGAGCTGGTCCGGAAACGAGGGAGGAGCAGCGCTCGTACCGCTGCCAGTGCGTGTTTGTTTGGGAATACGATGCGAGCGAAAGGATAGTTCCGGCCCCGAGACTTTTCTCCTCCATCTATCTACTATCTATCTATCTATCCGTCCGTCTGGGTCTGGCCGGGAGGACCAGCAGCTGTACCTTTGTACCCGTCCATGGCCGCGATGCGCGCCGGGGAAGCGGCAGGCAGAGGAGGCGGTCGCTTTCCCCGGCCTGTGCCGTGGGGGCGAGGAGGGAGGGAGGCAAGCTCCTTCCCACTCGTGGACAGGTGCTGGGCAGCCATCGCTTTTAAGGGAGGGGCAGGGGCAGGGGCAGGGGCAGGGTGTGTGGTTCGCTGGGTCGATCCGATCGACATCTACCGTCTGTGCTCGCTTTTGCTTGGTTGCTACAAATGGTGAGGTGCGCGCTGCGGGCCGCGTAGCCATCTGCAGGTAAACGATAGGGCCTCACAGTTGTGCGTGTCCACGTCCGCCCGCCCCCCCCCCCCCCCCCCCCCCCCCCCCCCGCGCGTACCTGTCAGCCAGTCTTCAAACTTTTGGCAATTGATGCGTTTTATGTCTCCTTCCACTTCCTTTGCCAACATTTATATGTGTTGCTTCTAATGTTCCCCAAAATGCTTGTTATTCCTCGGTGGTGTTGTGTTGATTGGTTCCTGTGCCTGATGCTGATGCTGATGCTGACAGATGAAAACTGGTGTGTGTGTGTGTGTGTCAATCAACCTGGTTTTCTTGTGGTTAGGTGCCCACCAATTTCTGCTTAGTTCAGTCTATTAAGCAAAGATTTTGACTCGGGTTTATAATGTTAGCGCCGATGACTTGATTAAACAGATCAAGTAAAGTGATCATTGAAAAAAATATACAGGCTAGAACTCATTTAAATGAGTTATAATTTGGTTCTATTTACCTAATGTTGAGTATCGTGATTGTATTGCAAACATAGCATATACTAGGAAGTATTTTGGTTTGTCTTGTACTTTAAGTAGATCATGAACTTCTATATATATAGGCCACTACTACAGATCAACCGGCTGATAACATGCAAACGTAAGCCTCCTCAACAACCGTTAGATGGCCCGCCGCATACCCGTTAGTTAAGTTCAACGCAGAGATTGCATGCAACAACTCTCAAATGAACGCAACGATGGTGCCCAGCTGCTCGCCATCAATCCCATCTCACTGTGGCGTTGGTGAGCCATCGACAGTGTTCCAACGTAGCAGCACCAGAGCCAATGAAAATAAAAGCTTCAACGCAACTCTGACGACCCCGGGGAAGCTCCACTGCAGCTCCATGTCAGCAACGCGGCTCGAAAGAAAACTCCAACGCAGGACCATCGGCATCCCGGCGAAGCTCCACTGCAGCCCCGACTGCGCTCCATTGCAACCGCGGCGAAACTCCATTGAAACCACCGACGCGCCCCGTTCCGGCGAAGCTCCATAGCAGCCCCGACCGTGGTCCATTGCTGTTCTCCGTTGCTTTTTATTGCTTTGGTCGATTAGTAGATTGTAACTCCAAGCGGGGGCGTTATGCATGATTATGGGTTCATGCCCCCTGATGTCTAGCTTGAGTGACAGAAACATGAAACTAGGGGATGTGTTGTTGCCACCAGGGAGAAAATAACGGTGCTTGTGACCACGGTTGCAAGGATTGTTTACCTTACGCGAAGTTCGTTAATGCAGTTGTCCGTTGCTTTGAGTTTACACTTTGGGTGGGGCTCGCAACTTAATACCAGCGAGATGTTCTGGATAGACATGTCAAGGTGGATGATTAGTAAGTAGATGCTAATGGATAAACGGTCTACTTGTCTTGGCGTACTGCCCATTAATTTTGAGCCTCTAACTTTCTTGTAGCATGATTAGCATAGCGGTGCGTGTATAATTCTGTCAATTGCCCAACTGTAATTGGTTTACCCATCATAGTTGTTTATCGTCTTTTGGGAGAGAGACGTCACTAGTGAACATCTTGTGACTCAGGTCCATATTACCACCATTGCTTACACCTCCACCATTTACTGCTTTTATTTACTTTTTCGTTCAAATCACTATCACTATTCCCGCTTGTGTTTTGATCCTTTGCAAACTACAAGGACGAAGAGATTGACAACCTCTCTGAACTCGTTGGGAGCAAAGTTATTTGTTGTGTGTGCAGGTCCACGTCTTCTGCTAGCGCCAGAGCAGCGAACACCTACTTGTTGATCCTGGGAGTCCTCCTGGTTCGATAAACCTTACAGTCCCCGTGTAAGGGAAATCTGCTGCTGACTACATCTCCACCTTCCACTTGGGGTAACCAACGAGGGGCGAGAAGTATATCCATCAACTCGTCATCAAGCAAATTTCTTGTGCCGTTGCGTGGGACTCCAGTCTTCAAGATAGGGGAGTTGCACATTATCTTTTACCTTTGCTTTTTAGTCTTGTTAGTTTGCTTTCTAGTTTTTGCTTTAGAGTCTTATACCAAAAACCATAAAAAAATTAGTTGCTTTGTTCTTGCTTGTTGTTACTGCTATGGGTTCCACTGAGAACACCAAGTTGTGTGACTTCACTAGTCACAACAACAATGACTTTATCTGCACTCCTATTGCTGCTCCCGCCACTGAGGAGACCTCCTGTGAGATTAAACCTGCTTTACTGAACCTAGTTATGAAAGATCAATTCTCCGGTGCTGGAGATGATGCTGCTTTGCACTTGAATAATTTTGTTGAGCTTTGTGATATGCAAAAATATAAAGAAGTAAATGGTGATATTGTTAAACTTAAGCTTTTTTCCTTTCTCCTTGAGAGGAGGAGCTAAAGTGTGGCTTCAATCTTTGCCTAGGAATAACATAGATTCTTGGGATAAGTGCAAATATGCTTTTATTGGGAAGTATTATTCGCCTGCTAAGATTATCCAGTTAAGAAGTAACATTATGAATTTTAGGCAACTGGATAATGAACACGTTGCCCAAGCTTGGGAACGTATGAAATCTCTTGTTAAGAATTGCCCTACACATGGTTTGACTACTTGGATGGTTATCCAAACGTTCTATGCAGGCTTGAACTTTACCTCACGGAATCTGTTAGACTCAGCTGTGGGAGGAACCTTTATGTCAACTACACTTGGTGCTGCCACAAACTGTTGGACGAGATGATGACAAATTATTCTCAATGGCACACCGAGAGAGCTCCAACAGGTAGGAAGGTAAACTTTGTTTAGGAAATCTTCTCCCTTAATGATAAGGTTGACATGATCATGACTTTACTTACTAAGCAAGCTCCTATTGATCCTCATGATGTTCCTTTAAATTCTTTGGTTGCTCAAGAAAGAGAGCAAGTTGATGTTAATTTTATCTCTAGGAACAACTTTAATAATAATGCCTATAGGAGTAATTTTGGTAGCAATCCTAGACCGTTCCCATCCAACAACTATGGGAACAACATCACTTATCCTAGCACCAAAAACTCCACTTCCGAATTAGAGAGCATGCTTAAAGACTTTATCACTTCTCAAAAAGCCTTCAACAAGAGTGTATAAGATAAATTAGAAAAATTAGATAGTCTCTCTTTGAAGGTAGACAACATAACTCATGATGTAGAGATGCTTAAAATTAGAACTTCCCCTCTTGAGGAAAGGAACACCACACCCATGAATGCTATCCAAGTCCAAATTAATGAGAACATAAGAATGCTAGCCAAACTTAAAGTTAGGTGGGATAGAGAAAAAGAAGAGGAAGAGAGGATTAAGAGCCTTCCTACACACACTACCCTTGCTACTATACAAGTTGTTGAGGATCTCAAAACTTTTACCCAATGGACCTATTAATGGTGATGCTAAAACCTCAACTATAGGACAATAAGGTCCTTTGAACTTAGAGACTACCAAAAGAATGATCTTAGATGACATCACTACCACTTTAATTAATGATAGTAATCTTAATTTTGACAATTGTAGTCTTTCCGAAGTTATCACTTTTTTTTTGCAAAGAATGGCTAAAGACCCCCACACTAGTACACTTAATATTGCCTTCACCGAGCATATTACCAATGCTCTTATCAAAGATAGGGAGGAGAAGCTCAAACTAGAGACTTCTATTCCTAGAAAACTAGAATATGGTTGGGATCCTATGGTCAAGATTAAATTGAATAATATCTCTTGCCTTGCTTTATGTGATGTTGGAGCTAGTGCCTCTGTTATGCCCAAAAGAATGTATGATATGCTTCATTTGAAACCTTTTGATCAATGTTCTTTTGGTGTTCGTCTTGTTGATTCTTCCATAAAGAAACCTTTAGGGAGAATTGATGATGTTCTTATTTTTGTCAATGATAATTATTTTCCCATTGATTTTCTTATTATGGACATTGAGTGTGATCCCTTATGTCCAGTTATTTTGGGACGTCCTTTTCTTCGCGCCGTTGGTGCTATGATTGACATGAAAGAAGGGACCGTTAGATTCCGATTTCCCCTTAAAAAGGGAATGGAACACTTCCCTCGAAAGAAGATTAAGTTACCTTATGAGTCCGTTATTCGGGCAAGTTATTCTTATGGAGTTGATAATACTTGATCTTTTTGCATCATGCCTAGCTCAAAGGCATAAAAGAAAGCGCTTGTTGGGAGGCAACCCAATTTTTTTTTACTTTCAGTTTTAGTGGTGTTGATGCTTGTTTCTACTGTAGCAGCATCATTGTATATTTATTTTCAAGCTTTGTGCCAAGTTTTAGCATCCGATTGCAAGAAAGTTCAAAAGTTGTGACATGTTGTCCATAAAGAGATTATGTCTGCTTGACGGAAAAATTTGCCAAAAATCACGAGATCATCTTTTTGATCGGAATTGTTTTTTACAGTGTGCTCTATACAATTGGTTTTCTAGCATCTGTTTTGAGTTTTTTGATTTGAGTTGCAGAAGTGCCCCGAAAAAATTATTTACTACCTGCTGTTCTGTTTTTCACAGATTCTGCCACGTTTTGCGTTTTCATCATTTTGCAAATCTTAAGCTTGTTTTTCCTTTGCAAAAACCTTTTGGCAATCTTGAGAAACAGTAGCTTTTCATGAAAATCTTTATTTCCAGTAGGGTATAAATTATTTTATCATGGGCACTAACCACTCTAATCAGCTTATGATGAGTTTCGTATGAAGGGAGTTTTCAAGTATGCGAAGGAAGATGATGAAAGATGATTCAGGAGTGTCAAGCGCTCAAGCTTGGGGATGCCCCCATGCACCCCCAAGAAATATTCAAGGATACTCAAGCGCCTGAGCTTGGGGATGCCCCCGTGCATCCCCTTCTCCATAAACAATCATCAGTTCGTCGTTCTCCATGCTATATTTCTATCACTTCATATGTTATGTGTTATGCTTGGAGCGTCCCGCTCTTTACTTTTTAGTTTGTTTTAGTTTTGCTTGCTGTTCATAACAAGTCATAACCTAGCCTTCCTTGTTTGGGAGAGAAACACGCTCCACTCCACTCTAGAACACAACATAGGTTTTCATGCTTATCTTTTTGTGTGTTCTTTATCTTTTCATAGCTACAGTCATGCTTAGCTCTTAGTTTTCATGTTTTACCTTTTTAAGAGCTTTTATTTAGGTTTCTTTTGGAACTCTCTTGATTTATCATGCTTATCTTGTTTAGAGAGTTGGCTTGTTGCATTGAGTTGTGTGTCTTGCATGAGTAGGTAATTGAGGTTGCTATTTAAGTACAGTAGTAACTTGCAATAGTTTTGAGGTATTGATTTGAGTAATGTTTGGACTATTGGTGCCAAGAGCTTGAGCCTATTAGTGATAGGTGTCGTATTTTGGGAAATCCATGTGTTTTTCAAAAATAAAAAAAAGTTGAGAACTCTAGCTACTAAATTGATCGCTAACCTCTGAAGGGGTTCGAATATATAGAGTACCCTCACGTTACCATGGGTAGAGGATGCGCAAGGATAACCAAACCCCCAAACACTCCTCCTCGGGGTACTTGTCTCTTTGTGATTTTCCTGACTAGATAGAGAGTTATCGATAATAAGTGTATGAGTTCTTCGGACTAATGTGAGTATTCGATTGTTGGCACTTCCACCATCCATATTTTGCCAGCCTCTACGGTACCGTGCATTGCCCTTTCTCACCTTGAGAGTTGGTGCAAACTTCGCCGGTGCATCCAAACCCTTGGCATGATACGCTCTGTCATCATAAGCCTCATTATATCTTTCCTCAAAATAGGCACCATACCTACCTATTAAGGCATTTCCATAGCCTTTCCGAGATACATTTCCATGCAACATCCACCATCTCATGACTTGATCTTCATGTCACACATGATTTTGCTTGATCGAGGAGACGCATGCTAGTTGGGCCTTGCCCTTATTATTGCTACATGACACGCTAGTTTCATTGCATATCCTGCTACACTGGTAGAATCATACATTTGCATATATCATGATAGTTTTCATTTGTCTTTATGTTGAGTACTTCTTATAAAGTGTGAAGATCTTCTTTTTACTCTTGTAAAACATAGAGTGTTGCCCTTAAGTGAGGAAAAGATCCCAAAGAGGACAAATTAAAAGATCCCAAAGAGGACAAATGACAGATAAATAGAAAGAGCCAAAGAGGCCACAAAAAAAGAGAGAGAGAGAAGGGGGCAACACTACTATTCCTTTGAAAGATCCACACTCGTACTCCATTGTTATGTTTGTACTCCATAGAGATTATCATTCATGCATTACTATGTGGGGACCTTTACACTACAGAACTTGGCTTGTATATTCCAATGATGAGCCTCCTCAAATGAGCTCTAGGTCTTCATGAGCAAGCAAGTTGGATGCACCCCCACTAGTTCCATTGGAGAGCTTACCTTAGCTCATATGTGCATCCATTGCATGGCAATCCCTACTCCTCACATCATATCTATCATTTGGATTTCTCTCGCCTATGGTTGTCCTCATTGATGTGAGCCTTTCAAACCTTTTTGTCTTCCTTCCCCATCATTATTCTATTTGCCATCCTAAGTGCCAACATATCTTGCTTGCGCTCATCCATTGCATGCGTGCTCAAAGTCGAAATGGAGAGGATCATTTTGACTTGTGCCTGACTAGTGGTATGGGGATGAGTCAAAATAAGATTCGAAGGAGACCAAGTGTGAAGTTTTAGTAGACTGAGTTCTCAATTAAATTATATAATATTTTGTATGCTCTAAACCCATCTCCCACTTCTTGCACGCAAACACCATTTGGAGACATTTGAGTCACGAACAACGAGAGCTCTTGCACCTTTATGATCTTACTTTGCTAATTTCAATACTAAATATAGACTCTTGCTTGTTATTGGCTTGACTTGAATTGCATATCTTACTTGCTTTACTTTGAAGTTCTTATATGTGTGTTAGCATGTCACCACAGAAATTATTTGTGTTACCATTTACCTACTCGAGGACGAGCAGGAATTAAGTTTGCGGATGTTGATACTGTTGGAAATATGCCCTAGAGGCAATAATAAAATGGTTATTATCATATTTCCTTGTTCATGATAATCGTATATTGTTCATGCTATAATTGTATTAACAACAAAGAGTAATACATGTGTGAATAAATAGATCAAATGTGTCCCTAGCAAGCCTCTAGTTCGCTAGCTCGTTGATCAATAGATGATCATGGTTTCCTGATCATGGACATTGGATGTCATTGATAACGGGATCCCATCATTAGGACAAGATCCAATCCTAAGCATAGCACTAGATCGTGTTGTTCGTATGCTAAAGCTTTTCTAATGTCAAGTATATTTTCCTTCGACCGTGAGATTGTGCAACTCCCGGATACCGTAGGAGTGCTTTGGGTGTATCAAACGTCATAACGTAACTGGGTGACTATAAAGGTGCACTATGGGTATCTCCGAAAGTATCAGTTGGGTTGGTACGAATCAAGATCGGGATTTGTCACTCCGTGTGACGGAGAGGTATCTCTGGGCCCACTCGGTAAAACATCATCATAATGAGCTCAGTGTGACTAAGGAGTTAGTCACGGGATGATGTGCTACGGAACGAGTAAAGAGACTTGCCGGTAACGAGATTGAACAAGGTATAGGGATACCGACGATCGAATCTCGGGCAAGTTCTATACCCACAGACAAAGGGAATTGTATACGTGATTAATTGAATCCTTGACATCGTGGTTCATCCGATGAGATCATCGTGGAACATGTGGGAGCCACCATGGGTATCCAGATCCCGCTGATTGTTATTGGCCGAAGAGGTGTCTCGGTCATGTCTGCATGCCTCCCGAACCCGTAGGGTCTACACACTTAAGGTTCGATGACGCTAAGGTTATAGAGAATTGTTATACGAGGTTACCGAAGGTTGTTCGGATTCCCGGATGAGATCACGGACGTCAGGAGGAGTTCTGGAATGGTCCGGAGGTAAAGATTTATATATAGGATGAATGGGTTTGGACGCCGGAAATGTTTCGGGCACCACCGGCAACGTGTCGGGACCACCGGAAGGGTTCCGGAGGCCCACCGGGAGGGGCCACCAGCCCTGGGAGGCTACATGGGCCAAGTGTGAGAGGGAACCAGCCCCTGGGTGGGCTGGTGTGCTCCCACACCCGGACCAAGGTGCCCCAAGAGAGGGAAAGGGGGGGGGAACCCTAAGTGAGGTGGGCCTTAGGCCCACCATGGGGTGCGCCACCCCCTCCTCCCCTCCTGGCCACCACCTCCTGGCGCCATCTAGGGCTGTCGCACCCCTTAGGGGTGGGAACCCTAAGGGGTGCGCCACCCTCCCCTTCCCCCTATATATAGTGCGGGTTTTGGCCATTGGAGACACGACAATTTCTCTCTCTCTCTCTCTCGGCGCAGCCCTGCCTTGATACGTCAATTTTGCATCATGCTTTCATGTTGATATTTATTGCTTTTTGGGCTGTTATATTACTTGTGGTACCATATTTATGCCTTTTCTCTCTTATTTTGCAAGGTTTATTTGAAGAGGGAGAATTCAGGCAGGTGGAATTCTGAACTGGAAAAGGAGCAAATCTTAGTGCACTATTTTGCACATCTCCAAATGCCCTGAAAAGTTACGTGGATTTTTTGGGATTATATAAAAAATACTGGGCGAAAGAACTACTGGAGGGGGGCCACCAGGGCTCCACAAGCTTGCCCACCGCCACCACCACCTGGTGGCGCAGGGCAAGCTTGTGGCTGCCTGACGGCCCACTAGCCCCCCTCTTTTGCTATATGAAGCGTCCTGGTCCAGAAAAAAAATTCAATCGGGAGCTTTTTCATGGTTTCGCCGCCGCCACGAGGCGGAACTTGAGCAGATCCAATCTAGAGCTCCGGCAGGACGATCCTGTCGGGGAAACTTCCCTCCCGGAGGGGGAAATCGTCACCATCGTCATCACCAACACTCCTATCGTCGGAGGGGAGGCATCTTCATAAACATCTTCATCAGCACCATCTCCTCTCCAATCCCTAGTTCATATCTTGTGCCGGTTCTTTTATGAAGAAGGATATTGATCACAAGTGGAATTTATTGGAGAGAATCAAACACAACTCTGAAGATTGGGAGCTGGAGGAAGGTAAGGAGTCAGGTATGAATTTCCAGTTTGATTGTGTTAAATATTTTGTTGAGACAAACACTTCTAGAGATTTTAGCACTAAGTATGGACTTGACTCTGAGATAGTAGCTTCTCTATGTGAATCTTTTGCTGCTCATGTTGATCTTCCCAAAGAGAAGTGGTTTAAATATTATCCTCCTGTAGAAAGCAACATAGCCAAAACCAATCTAGTTGAGGAGAAAATCATTGCTTTTAGTGATCCTGTTGTTCCTTGTGCTTACAGTGAGAAACGACCATACCCTGCTAGGATAAAGGATTATTCTAAAGCTCCAACTCTGATACGTAGGGGATACATTAGACCACTTGCACCCCCTGAGGAAATTAGAGTTGAACCTAGTGTTGCTATTATCAAAGATCTCTTAGCCGAAGACATAGACGGGCATGTTATCAAATTCTGCGAGGACTCCGCTAGAATTGCTAAACCTCACGCGAAAGACAAACACAGACCTGTAGTTGGCCTGCCCGTTGTTTTTGTTAAGATAGGAGATCACTGTTACCATGGTTTATGTGATATGGGAGCTAGTGTTAGTGCAATACCCCGTTCTCTATATGATGAAATCAAAGATGAGATTGCACCTGCTAAGTTAGAACCCATTGATGTCACTATTACGCTAGCTAATAGAGACACTATTTGCCCTCTGGGAATTGTGAGAGACGTAGAAGTCCTGTGTGGTAAGACGAAGTTTCTTACTGATTTCCTCGTCCTTGGTACTACACAAGATAGCTTTTGTCCCATCATATTTGGTAGACCCTTTCTCAACACTGTCAATGCTCACATTGATTGCATTAAGCAGACTGTCACAGTAAGTTTCGAGGGTGTGTCTCATGAATTTAACTTCTCCAAGTTTGGAAGACAACCCCTTGAAAGAGAGTCGTCTGGTAGGGATGAAATCATTGCTCTTGCCTCTATTGCCGTACCTCCTACGGATCCTTTAGAGCAATATCTGCTTGAGCATGAAAATGATATGCATATGGAGGAGAGAGATGAGATAGATAAAATTGTCTTAGAATAATATCCTATTCTCAAGAATAATCTGCCTGTTGAACTGCTTGGGGATCCTCCCCCACCAATGGGTGATCCTGTGTTCAAGCTTAAACAGTTGCCTGATACTCTTAAGTATGCCTATCTTGATGAGAAGGAGATATATCCTGTTATTATTAGTGCTCTCCTCTCAAAGCACGAAGAGAAGAAGTTACTAAAAACTCTAAGGAAGCACCATGCTGCAATCGGATATACTCTTGATGATCTTAAGGGTATTAGTCCTACTCTATGTCAGCACAAGATTAAAACCGATCATGACTTTAAACCAGTTGCTGATCATCAAAGGAGATTAAATCCTAAGATGAAAGAGGTAGTTAGAAAATAAATATTAAAGCTTCTGGAAGCAGGAATCATTTATCCTGGCGCTCATAGTGATTGGGTAAGTCCAGTACATTGCGTACCTAAGAAGGGAGGTATCACCGTCGTTCCTAATGATAAGGATGAACTAATCCCACAAAGTATTATTACCGGCTATAGAATGGCGATAGACTTCCGAAAACTGAACAAGGCAACCAGGAAAGATCATTATCCTTTGCCGTTCATCGACCAAATGCTAGAAAGGCTATCAAAGCACACACACACTTCTGCTTTCTAGATGGTTATTCAGGTTTTCGCAGATACCTGTTGCACAATGTGATCAAGAGAAAACCACTTTCACCTGCCCTTTCGGTACCTTTGCTTATAGACGTATGCCTTTTGGCTTATGCAATGCACCTGCCACCTTTCAAAGATGTATGATGGCTATATTCTCTGACTTTTGTGAAAAGATTGTTGAGGTTTTCATGGATGACTTCTCCGTTTACGGGTCTTCCTTTGATGATTGCCTCAGCAACCTTGATCAAGTCTTACAGAGATGCGAAGAAACCAACCTCGTCTTGAATTGAGAGAAGTGCCACTTTATGGTTAATGAAGGTATCGTCTTAGGACACAAAATCTCTGAAAGAGGCATTGAAGTTGATAAGGCTAAGGTTGATGCAATTGAGAAAATGCCTTGCCTCACAGATATCAGAGGTATACGAAGTTTCCTAGGTCATGTTGGTTTCTATAATAGGTTCATTAAAGACTTCTCTAAGATTTCTAGGCCTCTTACCAACCTCTTGCAGAAGGATGTTCCTTTTGTTTTTGATGAGGATTGTGAGGAAGCCTTTGAAATACTTAAGAAGGCTTTGATAACCGCACCTATTGTTCAACCACCTGACTGGAACTTGCCCTTTGAAATCATGTGTGACACTAGTGATTATGCTATTGGTGCTGTTCTAGGACAAAGAGTTGACAAGAAGTTGAATGTCATTCACTACGCTAGTAAAACTCTAGACAGTGCCCAAAGAAACTATGCCACTACGGAGAAGGAAATTTTAGCAGTCGTGTTCGCATGTGAAAAGTTCAGATCTTACATAGTTGACTCCAAAGTCACTATTCACTCTGATCATGCTGCTATTAAGTACCTCATGGAGAAGAAGGACGCTAAACCTAGGCTGATCAGATGGGTTCTCCTGCTACAGGAATTTGATTTGCACGTCGTTGACAGAAAGGGTGCTGATAACCCTGTAGCAGATAACTTGTCTAGGCTAGAGAATGTCCTTGATGACCCACTACCTATTGATGACAACTTTCCTTATGAGCAACTAAATGTCATCCGCACTTCACTTAGTGCACCGTGGTATGCCGATTATGCAAACTATATCGTAGCCAAATACATACCACCCAGTTTCACCTATCAACAAAAGAAGAAATTCTTCTTTGATTTGAGACACTACTTTTGGGATGATCCCCACCTTTATAAGGAAGGAGTAGATGGTGTTATTAGACGTTGTGTGCCTGAACATGAACAGGGACATATCCTGCAGAAGTGTCATTCCGAAGCCTACGGAGGACACCATGCTGGAGATAGAACTGTCCATAAGGTATTGCAATCAGGTTTCTATTGGCCCACTCTCTTCAAGGATGCCCGTAAGTTTGTCTTGTCTTGTGACGAATGCCAAAGGATAGGGAACATTAGTAAGCGTCAAGAGATGCCTATGAATTATTCACTTGTCATTGAACCATTTGATGTGTGGGGCTTTGATTATATGGGACCCTTCCCGAGTTCCAATGGGTACACTCACATCTTAGTTGCTGTGGATTACGTTACTAAGTGGGTGGAAGCTATCCCCACTAAAAATGCTGATCACCACACCTCTATTAAGAAGCTTAAAGAAGTCATATTCCCAAGATTTGGAGTCCCTAGATACTTGATGACTGATGGTGGTTCACACTTCATTCATGGTGTTTTCCGCAAGATGCTAGCTAAGTATGATGTCAACCATAGAGTTGCATCTCCTTATCATCCTCAGTCTAGTGGTCAAGTGGAGTTGACTAATAGGGAGATCAAGTTGATCCTACAAAAGACCGTCAATAGATCTCGAAAGAACTGGTCTAGCAAACTTGACGATGCACTATGGGCTTATAGGACTGCTTATAAGAATCCCATGGGCATGTCACCGTATAAAATGGTTTACGGTAAGGCCTGCCATTTACCTCTTGAGCTGGAACACAAAGCTTATTGGGCAATCAAAGAGCTCAACTTTGATTTCAAACTTGCCGGTGTGAAGCAGTTGTTTGATATCAGCTCGTTAGATGAATGGAGATCCCAGGCATATGAGAATGCCAGGTTGTTCAAGGAAAAGGTTAAGAGATGGCACGACAAACGGATACAGAAACGAGAGTTCAATGTAGGTGATTATGTCTTGCTATACAATTCTCGTTTGAGATTCTTTGCAGGCAAGCTTCTCTCTAAATGGGAAGGTCCCTATGTTGTCGAGGAAGTATATCGTTCCGGTGCCATCAAAATCAATAACACGGAAGGAAATTTTCCTACAATGGTAAATGGGCAAAGAATCAAGCATTACATCTCTGGTACTCCCATAAATGTTCAGACCAATATCATCAATGTCATAACTCGAGAGGAGTACATAAGGGATGTTTATCAGCCTGTTTCAGACCTTGAAAACGAAGATGTATCTGTTTCAGTAAGAAATTGGACTCCGATACTTTTCCAATAGGAAATTTCTTCTGTTTTGGAATTTTTGGAAAATTAGAAAAATAAAAAGCAGCCCGGAGAGCGAACGAGGCGGCCACAAGCCCTGCCACCACCCCCTACCCCCTGGTGGCGGAGGGCAATCTTGTGGGCACCTCGTGTGCCTCCCGGACTCCGTTTTCTTGCGGAGGACTCCTTCTGGCCCAGAAAAAATCAATATATAGTCGCCCGAAGGTTTTGATCTCCGTATCGCGTAGTTTTCCTCTGTTTTCGTTTCGAGCTTTTTCTGCCGCAGATCTAGGTTAAGATGTCTTCTAAAGATTCAGAGGGAGAGAGCTATGTGGCTGACTACCTCGCTAACCCCAAGGTCTATGGGGACTTGGAACCATATGGCTGGACCACTGATGAGGAAGAGGACTATGAGCCCAAAGGGAAGGAGCAAACGAGTTCCGATGAAGAGGAGGCTCCGCTACCTCAACCTGCAAACACCCATGTGGAGTTCAAGAAGTCAAGCCTCCTTGACCATAGGAAGAAGCCTAAGAACTTGTTTATCCCTTCTCGTTTCTTGCAGGAGAGTAAGCAGGAGCTTTGCCATAGAGTTTTGAAACTTGAGGAGGAAAATGACGATCTAAGGGAGCATAACTTTTTGCTCAAGTGGAAATTAGACAAGCTCAAGACTGCTCCAACAATACCACCATCACCACCAAAGGAAGACAACTGAGCATTGGTATGGGCAATCCCCTTCGCTTCTGCCAAGCTTGGGGGAGTTTCCCTGGTATCGTATCACCTTTATATCTTTTGCTTTTACCTTTGTTTTAGTTCTTTCCTATTCAGTTTTTATTTCTTCTTTTAGAGGAACATGCCTTTAGTTTTTAGTTTGAGTCTTTTGCTTTTGTCTCTCCCCCGATGTATTCGAGCTTACGAGCTATATAATAAAGAGTGTCTTAGTCAAGGGCTTTGCTTTGTGCCATGATCAAAAGTATGAAAAGAATGATGGCATGAAAGATCATGAGACAATCTTATGGAAAGTGATAACTTCACTTATGACACGTATGATGATTGAAACTTGTTGAGAATAAATCAACATAGACATTAGTCATTGTTGCAATTAATAAGAAGTAATAAGGAAAGAGAGGTTCACATATAAATATATCATCTTAGACACTTTTTACAATTGTGAGCACTCACCAAACTATTACATGCCTAGGAGTAGATGTTGGACAAGGAAGACAACATAATGAATTGTGTTTGCTTGGTTCCAAACAATGTTATATGATTAGAGATCCCTTAGCATGTGACGATTGCTTCCACCTCATATTAGCCAAAACTCCCGCGCCAAGTAGAGATACTACTTGTGCATCCATAAACCTTCAAACCAATTTTGCCATGAGAGTCCACCGTACCTACCTATGAATTGAATAAGATCCTTCAAGTAAGTTGTCATCGGTGCAAGCAATAAAAATTGCTCTCTAATATGTATGATCTATTAGTGTGTGGAAAATAAGCTTTATACGAACCTGTGATGAGGAAGACATAAAAGCGACAGACTGCATAATAAAGTTCTTTATCACAGGAGGCAATATAAAGTGACGTTCCTCCGCACTAAGAGGACACGCATTCAAACCTCAAAAGCGCATGACAACCTCTGCTTCACTCTACGAAGGGCCTATCTTGTACCTTTACTTTTTACCCTTGTAAGAGTCATGGTGATCTTCACCAATTCCCTTTTTGCCTTTGTCTTGGCTACCGTCACATTCCTGGGAAAGTTCTATATTCATATATCAACTTGGAGTTGAGTACTCATGCTTTATTGTTGTTGACTTTACCCTTGAGGTAAATCGTTGGGAGGCAAAACTATAAGCCCCTATCTTCCTCTGTGTCCAGCTGAAACTTTGACACCATGAGTACCATGTGAGTTGTAACAATTGTGGAAAACAAAAGAGATGACTGAGTATGTGGGTTTGCCTTACAAGCTCTTATTTGACTCTTTCTGATGTTGTGATAAATTGCAATTGCTTCAATGACTATGGATTATTGTTGGTTACTTCTCGGTAAGGTTTTTGCTTCATGCTTTGCTTTGTGAAGGAATTGTTACTTTCCCATAAGAATCTTGATGATGTATTGCTGTTCTATGTGTGATCATGATGCCCTCATGTCCGTATTATGTTTTATCGATTCGTCCCCAAACATGTGGACATGTTTATGGAACTTGGTTTTTGCTTGAGGACAAGCGAGGTCTAAGCTTGGGGGAGTTGATACGTCCATTTTGCATCATGCTTTCATGTTGATATTTATTGCTTTTTGGGCTGTTATATTACTTGTGGTACCATATTTATGCCTTTTCTCTCTTATTTTGCAAGGTGTATTTGAAGAGGGAGAATTCAGGCAGCTGGAATTCTGGACTGGAAAAGGAGCATATCTTAGTGCACTATTCTGCACATCTCCAAATGCCCTGAAAAGTTACGTGGATTTTTTTGGGATTATATAAAAAATACTGGATGAAAGAACTACCGGAGGGGGGCCACCAGGGCTCCACAAGCTTGCCCACCGCCACCACCCCCCTGGTGGCGCAGGGCAAGCTTGTGGGCTGCCTGACGGCCCACTAGCCCCCTGTTTTGCCATATGAAGCGTCCTGGTCCAGAAAAAATCAATCGGGAGCTTTTTCGTGGTTTCGCCGCCGCCACGAGGCGGAACTTGAGCAGATCCAATCTAGAGCTCCGGCAGGACGATCCTGCCGGGGAAACTTCCCTCCCGGAAGGGGAAATCATCGCCATTGTCATCACCAACACTCCTCTCGTCGGAGGGGAGGCATCTTCATCAGCACCATCTCCTCTCCAATCCCTAGTTCATCTCTTGTAACCAATCTTCGTCTCGCAACTCCGATTGGTACTTGTAAGGTTGCTAGTAGTGTTGATTACTCTTTGTAGTTGATGTTAGTTGGATTACTTGGTTGAAGAGTTTATGTTCAGATCCTTGATGCTATTCATTACACCTCTGATCATGATTATGATTATGTTTTGTGAGTAGTTACTTTTGTTCCTGAGGACATGGGATAAGTCATGCTGATAATAGTCATGTGAATTTGATATTCGTTCGGTATTTTGATATGCTGTATGTTCTATTTTCCTCTGGTGGTGTTATGTGAACGTCGACTACATAACACTTAACCATATTTGGGCCTAGAGGAAGGCATTGGGAAGTAGTAAGTAGATGATGGGTTGCTGGAGTGACAGAAGCTTAAACCCCAGTCTATGCGTTGCTTCGTGAGGGGCTGATTTGGATCCACTAGTTTAATGCTATGGTTAGACTTTGTCTTAATTCTTCTTTTGTAGTTGCGGATGCTTGCGAGAGAGGTTAATCATAAGTGGGATGCTTGTCCAAGTAAGGGCAGTACCCAAGCGCCGGTCCACCCACATATCAAACTATCAAAGTAACGAACGCGAATCATATGAACATGATGAAACTAGCATGACAGAAATTCCCGTGTGTCCTGGGGAGCGTTTTTCCTCCTATAAGACTTTGTTCAGGCTTGTCCCTTGCTGCAAAAGGGATTGGGCCACTTGCTGCACCGTTGCTACTACTTTTTACTCTTTGCTTGCTACGTTTCACCTCGCTACACAATCACTTGTTACCGCTACTTTCAGTGCTTGCAGTTATTACCTTGCTGAAATCCGTTTATCAGAGCCTTCTGCTCCTCGTTGGGTTCGACACTCTTACTTATGGAAAGGACTACGATTGATCCCCTATACTTGTGGGTCATCATGCCTCTCTTCTTCCTCCTCTCCCACGGTGCTTGGCGAAGCCCTGCCGGGAGACCTCGTCGCTCCATCACCACCACGCCGTCATGGTGCCGGAGCTCTTCCCGAACCTCTCCCTCCTCCTTGCCGGATCAAGGTGTGGGAGACGTCACCGGGCTGCACGTGTGTTGAACATGGAGGTGCCGTGGTTCGGCACTAGATCGGAATCATACCGCGAGCTGAATCGCAGCGAGTACGACTCCATCAACCGCGTTCTAGCAACACTTCCTCTTAGCGATTTTCAAAGGTATGAAGATGCTCTCACCCCTCTCTAGTTGCTGGTTTCTCCATAGGAAGATCTGAATATGGCGTAGGAATTTTTTTGAATTTTCTTGCATTACCCAACAGTGGTAGCAGAGCCAGGTTTTCTATGCGTAGATTCTTTGCACGAGTAGAACACAAAAGGTTGTGGGCGCTGATTTTGTCAATCGCTTGACGCTACTAGTCTTATTCTTTTCCGGCGGTATTGTGGGATGAAGCGGCCCGGACCGACCTTACACGTATGCTTACGTGAGACAGGTTCCACCGGCTAACGTGGACATGGTGCATAAGGTGGCTAGCGGGCGTCTGTCTCTCCCACTCTAGTCGGATTGGATTTGATGAAAACGGTCCTTATGAGGGGTAAATAGCGTTGGCATATCAATGTTGTGGCTGTCAGGTAGGTAAGAAGGCGTTCTTGCTAGAAACCCAAATCATCCACGTAAAACTTGCAACAACAATTAAAGCACGTCTAACTTGTTTTTGCAGGGTTTGACATGTGATGTGATATGGCAAAATGATGTGATGTTATATGTGTGATGTATGATATGATCATGTTCTTGTAATAGGATTCATGACTTGCATGTCGATGAGTATGACAACCGGCAGGAGCCATATGAGTTGTCTTAATTTATTGTATGAGATGCAACACCATGTGTTTACTACTTTTACTTCATTGCTAACGGTTAGCTATAGTAGTAGTAGTAGTAGTAGTAGTAGTAGTAGTAGTAGTAGTAGTAGTAGTTGGTGTGACAACTTCACGGAGACACAATGATGGAGATCATGATGATGGAGATCATTGTGTCACGCTGGTGACGATGATGATCATGCGATGCCGGAAGATGGAGATCGAAGGAGCAAAGATGATAATGGCCATATCATGTCACTATATGATTGCAAGTGATGTTTATCATGTTTTTCATCTTATTGCTTAGAACGAAGGTAGCATAATAAGATGACCCCTCATAAAATTTCGAGAATGTATTCCCCTAAGTGTGCACCATTGCGAAGGATTGTTTTCTCGAAGCACCACGTGATGATCGGGTGTGATAGATTCTAACGTTCGCATACAACGGGTGTAAGCCAGATTTACACATGCGAAACACTTAGGTTGACTCGACGAGCCTAGCATGTACAGACATGGCCTCGATTACGAGAGACCGAAAGGTCGAACATGAGTCGTACGGTTGAATGCGATCAGCATGAAGATTCTCACCATCGACGACTAGTCTGTCTCACGTGATGATCGGACACGGGTTAGTCGACATGGATCATGCAACACTTAGATGACTAGAGGGATGTCGATTTAAGTGGGAGTTCATACATAATTTGATTAGATGAACCTAATTATCATGAACTTAATCTAAAAGTTGTCTTTACAAATATTGTAGATCCAACGGCCTACGCACCTGTCAACCTCAATTTCAACGCATTCCTAGAGAAAAACAAGCTGAAAGATGATGGTAGCAACTATACGGACTAGGTCCGCAACTTGAAGCTCATCGTCATTGCATCCAAGAAGGCTTATGTCCTTGATGCGCCGCTAGGTGACCCTCCTGTTCCCGCGGCAGCCCAAGATGTTCAGAACGTCTGGCAAACGCGGAGTGATGACTACTCTCTGGTTAGGTGTGGCATGCTATACAGTTTAGAAACGGGGCTCCAAAGGCGTTTTGAGCAACGCGGAGCATATGAGATGTTCGAGGTGCTGAAGCTAGGTTTTCAAGCTCATGCTTGGGTCGAGAGATATGAAGTCTCCGACAAGTTATTTATCTGTAAGATGGAGGAGAACAGTTCTGTTAGTGAGCATATACTCAAAATGTCTGGGTTGCACGGTCGTGTGATTCAGGTTGGAGTCGAACTTCCGGATGACACTGTAATTGACAGAATCCTCCAGTCTCTCCCACCAAGCTACAAGGGTTTTGTGCTGAACTACAACATGAAAGGGATGGAGAAGACCATTCCCGAGTTGTACTCGATGCTGAAATCTACAGAAGTAGAAATCAAGAAAGAGCATCAAGTGTTGATGGTCAATAAGACCACCGGTTTCCAGAAGGGCAAGGGTAAGAAGAACTTCAAGAAAGACGGCAAAGTCGTTGCCGCGCCTGGTAAGCCAGCTGCCAGGAAGAAGAAAAAGAATGGACCCAAGCCTGAGACTGAGTGCTTCTATTGCAAGGGAAACGGTCATTGGAAGCGGAACTACCCCAAGTACTTAGCGGATAAGAAGGCCGGCAACGTCAAAGGTATATATGATATACATGTTATTGATGTGTACCTTACCAGCGCTCGTAGTAGCTCCTGGGTATTTGATACCGGTGCTGTTGCTCACATTTGCAACTCAAAGCAGGAACTGCGAAATAAACGGAGGCTGGCTAAGGACGAGGTGACAATGCGCGTCGGGAATGGATCCAAGGTCGATGTGATCGCCGTCGGCACGCTGCCTCTACATCTACCTTCGGGATTAGTTTTAAACCTTAATAATTGTTATTTAGTACCAGCTTTGAGCATGAACATTGTATCAGGGTCTTGCTTAATGCAAGACGGCTACTCATTTAAGTCAGAGAATAAAGGTTGTTCTATTTATATCAGTGATATGTTTATGGTCATGCTCCGCTGGTGAATGGTTTATTCTTGATGAATCTCGATCGTGATGTTACACATATTCATAGTGTGAATACCAAAAGATGTAAGGTTGATAATGATAGTCCCACATACTTGTGGCACTGTCGCCTTGGTCATATCGGTGTCAAGCGCATGAAGAAACTCCATACTTATGGACTGTTAGAGTCTCTTGACTTTGAATCATTTGACACATGCGAACCGTGCCTCATGGGTAAGATGACTAAGACTCCATTCTCAGGAGTAATGGAGAGAGCAACAGACTTATTGGAAATAATACATACTGATGTATGTGGTCCAATGAACGTTGAAGCTCACGGTGGCTATCGTTATGTTCCCACTCTCACCGATGATTTGAGTAGGTATGGATATATCTACTTGATGAAGCACAAGTCTGAAACATTTGAAAAGTTCAAGGAATTTCAGTGTGAGGTTGAGAATCAATGTGACAAGAAAATAAAGTGTCTACGATCTGATCGTGGAGGAGAATATTTGAGTCACGAGTTTGGCACACACCTAAGGAAATGTGGAATTGTTTCACAACTGACGCCACCTGGCACACCGCAACTTAACGGAGTGTCTGAACGTCATAATCGCACTTTATTAGATATGGTGCGATCTATGATGTCTTTTACTGACTTACCGCTATCATTTTGGGGATATACATTAGAAACTGGAGCATTCACTTTAAATAGGTCACCGTCTAAATCCGTTGAGACGACACCGTATGAATTATGGTTTGGCAAGAAACCTAAGCTGTCGTTTCTAAAAGTTTGGGGCTGCGATGCTTATGTGAAGAAACTTCCCAGAAAAGCTCGAACCCAAAGCAGAGAAATGTGTATTCATAGGATACCCTAAGGAGACTATTGGGTACACCTTCTATGTTAGATCCGAAAGCAAAATCTTTGTTGCCAAGAACGGATCCTTTCTAGATAAAGAGTTTCTCTCGAAAGAAGTACGAAATGAGTAAAGAGAGTTTCCGGTAACGAGATTTAACAAGGTATAGGGATACCGACGATCGAATCTCGGGCAAGTTCTATACCGATAGACAAAGGGAATTGTATACGAGATTGATTGAATCCTTAACATCATGGTTCATCTGATGAGATCATCGTGGAACATGTGGGAGCCACCATGGGTATCGAGACCGCGCTGATGGTTATTGGCCGGAGAGGTGTCTCGGTCATGTCTGCATGCTCCCGAACGTGTAGGGTCTACACAGTTAAGGTTCGATGACGCTAGGGTTATAGGGAATTGTTATACGAGGTTACCGAAGGTTGTTCGGAGTCCCGGATAAGATCCCGGACGTCACGAGGAGCTCCAGAATGGTCCAGAGGTAAAGACTGACATATACGATGGATGGGTTTGGACGCCGGAAATGTTTCGGGCACCACCGACAACGTGCCGGGACCACCGAAAGGGTTCTGGAGGCCCACCAGGAGGGCCCACCAGCCCCGGGAGGCTACATGGGCCAAGTGTGAGAGGGAACCAGCCCGTGCATGGGCTGGTGCGCCCCCCACACCCAGCCCAAGGCGCCCCAAGAGAGGGAAGGGGGGGAACCCTAAGTCAAGTGGGCCTTAGGCCCACCAGGGGGTGCGCCACCCCCTCCTCCCCTCCTGGCCGCCACCTCCTGGCGCCATCTAGGACTGCCGCACTGTAGTGCCCCAAGTGTAAAGCCTTCCCTTTTTGTAACCTTCCATGTGGGACCACCTTGGCATTGTCATGAGAGCTATCTATGCATGTATGATTTCATGTGTCACCTTGTATTCTTCTTTTGCATGCATGCATCCATGCCATACCATCCTTGCCATACCTTATGATTCTATGTCATGTTATGATTGCATGTGATCTTGCTAGGTGTGATTTTGTGATCTTGTGATTTCATGTGTTGATGCACATGTGATGATGTGGTGTGAAGTAGTGGAGTGTGGTGCTTGGCATTATTTTCAAACCCCCTTGTTAGTTTCAAACCTTTTCTCTCTTTTATTCCCAAGCTCAAAATTTCACTTGCTCTTTACCTGGTTTTAAAATGTCCTCTGTTTACTAAATATTGTGGGTATTATGTTGTGCAAGATTTGGTGTTTTGTTAGGTGTTCTAAAGGTGCAATAAATCACAAAACAGTTATTATAATTGCTGTTTTGTATTTATTTAATTGCCCCATAAAATTCCTTTTGCATTTTATTTAAATAGCTTATGTATTTTCAGGTCCCGGGGCATTTTTGTTTTGATTTAATATTCAGTAGTTAGCCCTGTGGGCCCTTTCCTTTCTCTGTAGATATTCTAATTAGATAATAGCACCACGGTTTGTTTTCTCTATTTGTTGCTCTGGTGGGCTTCCTCCCACTCAAAGAGGCCCAGCTCCTCCTCTCCCTCGCAACAGCAGCCCACCCCGCGCCTCCTTCTTCTTTCGCTAACACCGTCACTTGCGTGTGTGCTTTCCGTTGGAGCTACAGAGAGAGGGAACTCGGGAGGCATGATGGCGCCGTCCCGTCGAGGCCCCATAAGTAGCTTGGCGTCCGTGCCTTTTCCCTAGGGTTCCGCGCCTCCCTCTCCGCGTCGCTGCCATCTCCCCCATCTCTCTTCTCCCCCCGGTAAGTCTCTGCAGACTAGGGTAGCAGAGAGAGAGCCGACCTCCGCCGACGATCCCCTGCCTCCCGTCGACTCCGGCACCGGCAGCCATGTCCAGGGGCACGGGAGATCGCCCCACACTCCGTTCGCGCCGTTGCTGAGGCTGAGGAACGCCCTCCTCGACGTCCAGGGGCTCGCCACCACCTTGGTCGTGGTGATCTTCTTCCTCCAGGATGACCTGCAGCAGGGAGCTCCTCCGGTCGACGTCTTCCTTCCGGTTTCTTCTCCAAGCAGTCCGGTAGCCCCATCTTCTTCCCGAGGTGAGCAGGTTTGCCTCCTCCTCCCTTCTCCCTCGAGGGAGCCGGCGATCTGTGTTGCAGGGCGTCCCTGACCCGAGCAGTAGCGTAGCCGGTGATGTGCGTATGTATCTTGTTGTGCTCGTGGTGTAGCTAGGTGGAGAGAGCTAGCTCCGGGTAGCAGCCGACAGTAGCGTAGAGGAGGTGTTCGAGGTGCCGCAGTATCACAGCAGAGAGCCACGGCGGCCTTCCTGTCGCCGGTGCATCTCGGTGCAGAGCAGAGTGCGCAGAGTAGTAGCTTACCTAGAATCAGACCTTACCTTTGTCAGGAAACGATTCGTAGCGCAGTGGTAACAGCAGGTGGTTGTCTTCGAGAGGCTGTGGGTTCGAATCCCAGCTTGCCCCCCTTTTTAATTCCTGCTTCTTGGCATAGTGGCATGCAATAGCTGCAATTGCTCTATAACCTGTTCTTTCCCTTATTGCTGTCGACCTAGAGGTTGCAGTAGAGTGGTAATGCTGTTGGGTGTATTAGCAGGGGATCCAGGGTTCGAATCCCTCCCCTGTCCCTTTTATTTTTTTATTTTGTTGCAATTCAGATCTATTGCTATGTTTGCTTGCAAAGTTGCTGCACATGCTTGGTCTTTTGTGGGTATTCTTCTTCACTCACTTCAGCTTGTGTAGCCTAGAATATTTTGGTGATGGTCATATATGTTGTGTGTGTGTAGGTGATGCACACACATGTGGAACCTAGTAAGTGCATGTAAATGAAGCTTGCATAATACCTGCTTGGTAGTTTTCCCCTTATGTTGTTCTTGGGGTTTTAGAGCTTATGATGAGATTGTGGTGTGATATGTAGATGGTAAAACAGCCCCATTTGCAACTTGTGCACCTCCTCATGTTAAATATGAGAGAGGGCATGATGTGTGTGTGTGTGTGTGTGTGTGTGGGATATAGTGAGAGAAGTGTTGGTGGAGTTGATGTGCATGACACAAACATGGGGTTCAAACCCCCATGTCACTTTGTCATTGTGCACATGAGCTCAACCTTTGTAGTTGTTGTCTTAGTAGGAACTACATGAAATGATGCACTAATTACTAGGCATGATTTGGAGTAGTTTCCTCTTCCTTAATTTGTGGTCACTTGTTCCAAGTAAGTGCCCACATATTATAGATGATTTTGGGGTAGAATCTCCCAAGCAATCCAGTGGTGAAGTTAGTCTTGCCATTGGGATACTTTATGGAGTTGACATATTCAGATTTGTTGCAAGTTTGATCTTGGTTGCCATGGAATATGTGGAGCCCAAGGGCATGAGTTTTTGTGTGATAGTAGTAGGAGTTTTGCTCTTCACCATAGTGGTGTCATCTATCACTTGGTGCTATTTGTGTGAAAACTATGCCTAGACAAAGTGGGCATGTGGCTGAAAAGGCCCAGCTTAGTGGAATCTGAACTAAGTCTGGGATTCTGGAAACATTTTCTTCTCCTATAGATGAGGATGTGCTGGTCATTGTATTGAGAACTAGCCTTAGTTCAGTGCTAGGATTTTGGACCTGATATGTTTGTGAAGCTCCCTGTAAAATTTCAAATCCTTTGGAGTCCAGTAGGTTGTGTTTTGATTGCTGTCAAAAAGCTTCAGAACAAAGACATAAATTCAGGTGCAGGAATTTTCACAAAGTCCCTGAGATCTGATGGTTTTGGGAAAGTTTGTGGCCTTGTATCTTCTAGAGCTTAATTCCTTTTGCTGTGATTATTGCTGGTGCTTGTAGGGTTCTTGGTGGGCTACAGCCACATTTATTATTTGTCATATTTGGTGGCCTGTAGCTATGTTGCATGTAGCTCACAAAGTGCTAAGATGCAGATTATGGCAGATTGAGTTGTATAGTCATTTTGATCATTGTGTGTGCTTAGGGGATGTTGTGGTGTTCTTCCTTGCTCCAATCCTTTCATGTTTGGTTGTTATATGTCTTGGCAACCTGGGAATACCAGATTTGTGCCAATTGTGGGTGTGGTGTTGATTCTTCCACGTAGAGCTTCATATCTTGTTTCGTTGATTCCCGTTGTTCCGTAGCTCCGTTTGCAAAGTTCTTTATATGGTTTTGCATCGTTTTCATGAGCCGCATCTGTTCATGCCGTCCTCATGCATGTCAAAATAGCTTAGTGTACAGTACTGTCCAGAAACTTGCAGTAGTTTATTTTGCTTGTGCTAGTGATAGAAATAGTGGTGCGTGCTCAATTTTCATCTCATGCATCATGTGATTGTTGCATCTTGTGGTGCTGCTTTTCATTGGATGTTATTATTATGTTGGGTAGAACCGGGATCGGAGAACGAATACGTGGAGTCAGGAGAGTACGTGCAGGACGATCCAGAACCATTCCAAGCTGAGGATATCACAGGCAAGATGATATGACCTTGATTCCATCTCTAGACTTGTTATGCTAGTTTTCGATTCCATGTCTTATTTCTTGCTGCCTACCACTGAATTAAATTGCCTCTTTATATGCCATGAGCCCAAACACTGTTCCCTTCCTAGCAAAACTTGTATGGCTAAGTAGGCTTGCTCAGCTACTAATGTTAGCGTTGCTAGTTGCAGGTGCTTTGACTCATGTAGTCACATGAGCTTGATATCATTATCTTAAATTCTGTTATTTAATTAATGCACCTATATACTTGGTAAATGACGGGAGGCCTAGCTTTTTGCCGGGTGCTTTGTTCCGTTATTGCCGCCTTAGTTACCGGTTACCGGTGTTTGATTCCATAATGATCGCTCCTAACACGTTCGGGGTTGTTATGGGGACCCCCTCGATAAATCGCGTAGTGCTAAGGCTTGTCCGGCAGGACCCAACATTGGTGTTTATTTTCTAATCACTTAATAATAACCTGCATAGGGAATAGCTACCCCGAGGATTTTAATCAACAACCCGGGCCAGTGCTCCTTATGAGTGTTGGTCCAAACTGGGCAGACTATGGGGCCACCACAGGGCAACCTGAGGTTTGGTATACCTGTAGTGTGACTCATCTGGCGTGTCCTGAGACTAAGATACGCGGCTCTTAGCAGGGTCGTCAACACGTTGGGTGGTCCTGCTAGCCTTGCCTTACCTTAGCGGTATATCTTGCGTATAGGAATCCGAGTGAAGCTTTGGTTTCCCCCAGAGTTGAGGTTTTCCTCTAAGGAATCCGACGAGATCACGAGATTCGTGATAGAGGATGCCTTTGCAGCCTGTGTTCATTTGTGATGGACTAGTTGGAGCACCCCTGCAGGGTTTAATCTTTCGGAAAGCCGTGCCCGCGGTTATGTGGCAACTTGGAATATTTTGTTAACATCCGGTATTAGAGAACTCAAACATAAGCTGATAAAACTGCCAACTGTGTGCATAACCGTGACTGTCCCTTCGAAGATCTCTCTTCGATCGGGGACACGGTGGGGTTATGAATGCCGTAGGTAGGTGTTCAGGATCACTTAGTGATCAAGTAATCCCGACCGCTAGTGTAGACCACCTTCATAATTACTTCGCGTAAGTTAGCCACTTAATCAAGCTTAGGATGCTGCAACCTTATACACTTCACCCTTACCCTACCTAATAACATGACTAGTTCTGGCACCAAGGTCTTAGATTGCTGAGTCCCCGTGGCTCACGGATTCCTCCGAAACTCCCAGCAGGTATAGGTACCCCAGAGACAGATGATCCCGACGACACCCAGCTGGCGTGGCAGTACGACGAGGAGACAGACCGCCTCTACGTGAACTATCCAGAGGACTGAGGCGTGGTCGTGATCGTGGGCCTGTAGGCAGGGTAGCATAGCATTTCCATGTTTTGTAGTCCGTAGCGGAACTACCTTGATTGTATCTGTGATGTACTCTGAGTTATTAATAAGAAGACAGTTGAATCCCGAATTGTCTACTTTTATTATTATTTGTGATATGTTACTTGCTTGCGAAACGCTTAGATGCGCTTCTTTCCTATTCGGGGGCCTCGACCCCCAGATCGGAAAGGACCGCATCTTGGTCGTTACACGCACCCCTTAGGGGTGGGAAGCCTAAGGGGTGCGCCACCCTCCCCTTCCCCCTATATATAGTGGGGGTTTTGGCCATTGGAGACACGACAATTTCTCTCTCTCGACGCAGCCCTGTCTCTCTTCTTCCTCCTCTCCCACGGTGCTTGGCGAAGCCCTGCCAGGAGACCTCGTCGCTCCATAACCACCACGCCGTCGTGCTGCCGGAGCTCTTCCCCAACCTCTGCCTCCTCCTTGCTGGATCAAGGTGCGGGAACGTCACCAGGCTGTGATACGTCTCCGTCGTATCTACTTTTCCGAACTCTTTTGCCCTTGTTTTGGACTCTAATTTGCATGATTTGAATAGAACTAACCCGGAGTGACGCTTTTTTCAGCAGAATTGCCATGGTGTTGTTTTTTTTTTTGCAGAAATAAAAGTTCTCGGAATGTCCTGAAAATTTACGGAGATTTTTTCTGGAATAAAAGAAAAATACCTGCGCATAGTTCCACGTGAGGGGGCGTGCCAGTGGGCCACAAGCCCCTGGGCCGCGGCCACCCCCTATGGCCGCGCCATGAGGGCTTGTGGGGCCCACGTGGCACCACCGCCCCCAATCTCAGTCCTACATCTTCCGTTTTGCCTGAAAAAAATCAAAGAGAAGGTTTCATCGCGTTTTGCGATACGGAGGCGCCGCCACATCCTGTTCTTCATCTCGAGGGCAGATCTGGAGTCCGTTTCGGGCTCCGGAGAGGGGAAATCATCGCCATCGTCATCATCAACTTTTCTCCATCGACAATTCCATGATGCTCTTCATCGTTCATGAGTAATCTCATCGTAGGCTTGCTGGACGGTGATGAGTTGGATGAGATCTATCATGTAATCAAGTTAGTTCTTGACGGGGAATGATCCCTAGTATCCACTATGTTCTAGATTGATGTTGCTACTACTTGGCTATGATTAATGCTTGTCACTAGGGCCCGGGTGCCACGATTTCAGATCTGAACCTATTATGTTGTCGCCAATATATGTGTGTTTTAGATCCTATCTTGCAAGTTGTAGTCACCTACTATGTGTTATGACCCGGCAACCCCGGAGTGACAATAGCCGGAACCACTCCCGGAGATGACCATAGTATGAGGAGTTCATGTATTCACCGCGTGTTAATGCGTTGGTCCGGTTCTTTATTAAAAGGAGAACCTTAATATCCCGTAGTTTCCATTAGGACCCCGCTGCCACGGGAGGGATGGACAATAGATGTCATGCAAGTTCTTTTCCCTAAGCACGTATGACTACATACGGAATACATGCCTACATTAGATTGATGAACGAGAGCTAGTCACATATCTCTCCGTGTTATAGCTGTTACATGATGAATCACATCCATCACACTCATCCATCACTGATCCACTGCCTACGAGTCTTTTACTATTGGTCCTCGCTACGTTACTGTCACGCCCAAGATGCGACCCTATCCTCAATTTGGTACGAAGGCCTCGTCAGGGATAGAAGCGCATCTCATCGTGTCGCAAGAATGGATATCGTTACAAGTACATGTACTGAAAATGAAGAGATATATATACAGAGTTGGCTTACGCTCACCACAAGCTACATCAGAGTCACATCAGTACATTACCTAATCATCAAGAGTAAGAGCAGGGTCCGACTACGGATGAAAACAAACGAGAAAAAAAATAAGAACGACGTCCATCCTTGCTATCCCAGGCTGCCGGCCTGGAACCCATCCTAGATCGATGATGATGAAGAAGAAGAAGCAACTCCAAATGAACAATCAACGCGCTCGCGTCAAGTACCCTTTGCCTGTACCTGCAACTGGTGTTGTAGAATCTATGAGCCACAGGGGACTCAGCAATCTCATTTCCAAAGGTATCAAGACTAGCAAAGCTTACTGGGTGAGGTATGGTTAAGTGGTGAGGTTGCAGCAGCGGCTTAGCATATATTTGGTGGCTAAACTTACGAGTACAAGAAATAAGAGGGGGAAAATCTATGCATAACGGACGTGTCTACTGATGATCAAATGAATGATCCTGAACACCTACCTACGTCAGACATAACCCCACCGTGTCCTCGATCGAAGAAAGAACTCACAAAAGAGACAGTCACGGTTACGCACACAGTTGGCATATTTAATTTAAGTTAACTTCAAGTTATCTAGAACCAGTGTTAAACAAAGTTTCCACGTTGCCACATAACCGCGAGCATGGCTTTCCGAAAGATTTAACCCTGCAGGGGTGCTCCAACTAGTCCATCACAAATTACCACAAGCCGCATAGAAACCCTCAATCACGAAGCTCGCGATCTCGTCGGATTCCCTAGTGGAAACCTCAACTCTGAGATTACTCAAAGCATCATCGGAATCCCAATGCACAAGATATCTCGTCAAAGGTAAAACTAATCCAGCAAGGCCACCCGGCGTGTTGACGATCCCGATAGGAGCCGCGTATCTCGTTCTGAGGACACGACGGATAAGCGAAGCGTACGAGTGCCAAACCTCGAGTTTCCTCGTGGTGGCCCCGCACGGTGCTTTGTTCTGGACCAGCACTGGCCCTACCTGTATTATGTAGAATTACTCCTCGGGTAGCGCTAACTCCCTATGCATTTCAATTTAACAAAATTATTATGTTGGGAAAATGTAGTACCAATGTTGGGCCTTGCCAGACCAGCTTTAATCTAAAACGAACTATCAAGGGGGTCCCCATAACAACCCCGATCGTGTTAGGAGCGCTCAATTATGGAACATGACACCGGTAGCCGAAACTAAGGGGGCAAAGGTGGAACAAAACACCTGGCTAGAAAGGCCGAGCCTTCCACGTTTTACCAAGTATATAGGTTCATTAAATTAAATAGCATTTAATATGGTGATATAACAAGGAACCCATGTTTCCACATGGAAGCAATGCACCTGCAACTAGCAACGCTAACACAGGGTTAAGCAAGCAGTAACATAGCCAATCAGTGGTTTGCTAGGTCGAACATGTTGAAGGTTTCATGGAATTGTTGAGAGGCTGATATTTAACATGTGGTAGGCAACGAGACATAATCGATAGAAACGGTAATACTAGCATGCCAATGATAGTAATGGTATCTGGGGAAATGATCATCTTGCCTGAGATCCCGCTTGGAAGAAGAATGCCTCCGTGAAGCAGACGAACCGACGTAGTCGAACGGGTCTTCACATCCGACACGCTGCGGAACTCTATCGAGACGAAGCAAACCGGAAACACAAATCAACACACGGAATTCACCACACGATGCACAACACATATGATGCATGAGCAGCTGAATGCAAGCAAGTCATGGCATGAAAATTCACACAAACAAACACTACACCTTAAGTGAAGTTCAATATGCAACGAGTTGCATATTGACGAAACTCCACGTTTAATTATTTAGTTCTATCCCGATTAGGTACACGGCCATATTAACGTTGTCATACATGCAATAGGTGAAGCGGAAATTAAACTACCTATCTAGACATTTCAAATGAGGTCGGAAATGACATATAGCACCTCCGAGACGACCTCACATGTTAATTTACAAATCTGTCCAGATCTGAACTAACACATTTAATTGGTTGTTAAACAGAAAAACAAATAGGTTCACGTGATTCTACGCGTCATTTCAAGCAATCTACACATAAAGAACATCTCCAACGGAGCTACGGATCAAAAGATACAAGCATCACAAGATATGATGGCATGAATACAATATGTGTGCAACGACGCGCACGAGCACTTCAAAACATACAACTAGCAAGAGAAAATGAATCTACACAAGAATCTAAGCAAGTTTCATGTAGGACACGATCAGATCGGAGCTACGGTTCAACAACTACGAGCAAAATAAGAAATAACTACAATCTGCCAAAATCAGCCACATAGCATTTTCTACACCCCACAACTACGAGCTACTCAACTCAAATAAACTCAAGCAAGGCATGACACGAAGGAGGGCAATAAGCACTACTACAAACAACTAACAACAACTATCATGGCATCATGGATCATTAGGGAAAGAAGACACAAAATGGCATCTCACACACTATTTCAGACTTAGTGAAAATTACACCTCATGAAGGTGCAGTTATCGATCTGAAGCAATATTGACAGCAGCAAAACCTATAGCTACAGGACTCCAAATGGCATGAAAATTTACAGCATGCTAGAGAAACACAAGGGGTACAACTAACTCCATTGGACCAACCTCAATAGCTACATATCAAAAGACACAAGCAAGACAAGTCAGCAACAAAATATTAGAGATTCCAGACTTAGAAATATTTCAGCACCTCCAAATCAGCACTATTTCTAGCAACTAGATAGCAAGCAAACCACACCTAAACATGCATTTCTATTGCAACCAAAAATACCAGGGGCTAGTCTAAACACCCAAGGACAACTCCCTAGTTGACAACTTAATCAAACGGAGCACGGAATAAATCCTACGAATTAAACAAAAGGGAAACATGGCAAAATATCGCGCGAACTAACTTGCTCTAATGCTAAAACTAATTGCACAGAAAAATCCCATATGGGATTTTTCTACCCCGGAAACATATAAAATATGTGGGGTTGCACAACAAAATAAAGCCACACATAAATGCGGGAAAATAACCTATATACGGGAAAATAAACTAGCGGCAACTCTCTACACGCAAAAGTACAAATGGCCGCTCTAAAATACATTCTCAAATGATTCCTAAAACATGGGCATTTATACTACGGCATTCGGGCTATCCGGACTTGCGCGAGAATTAAATACGGGACGTATCCTATTAAAACATCACGTTATTCTAGGCATACGACACGCTAAACGACGTCAAACAATTATGCAAGTTTTATAATCGGGTTCTATGCACAAAATTACACCAAAGCATATACTACATGCCTCGTTCCGACACACGGATCAAAAGATACGGGCAAAAGAATATACGCTATTTTTCTGGAATTTCTTAATTCCTAAAACTATCTAAATATCTAATGGGCCTACAGGGGGCGCAAGATAATTAAAAGGTGCACATGCGGGGGGGGGGGGGGGGGAGGATCTCACCTCCGCCACTTGGGCCGGCCTGGAGAGAGGGGGCAGCCGGCCTGGTGGTTGAAGCAGGTCAACGGGCCAAGGGAGAGGCGAGGCGGCCCGGCTCAGGGCGGAGGAGGCCGGCCTGGCCTGGGTGGTGCGGCAGGCCCACGCGAGGCGGAGCGGCCCAGGTGGAGAGCCTCGATCTCCTCGGGTGGCTGCCCGCTCCCGATGCACACCAGGGCGGCGGCGGCTGACCTCGACGGGTCAGACACCGGCGATGGAACGAGGGAGCTGCGGCGGGTTTGGACGGGAGGCCGAGGGCGGCGCACGCGGAAGGCGAGCCGGCGGGGCTGCGGGGCAGGCCGGCGGCGAGGACAATGCTGGCTGCGCGGGATCTCGCACGGGGAAGCATACTGGGGCGGCGCACGCGGAATCGGTAGCCGGAGACCGGCGAGGCACCTCCGGTGGGCTCCGGCCGGCGCCCGGAGGTAGGTGGCGGCGGCGAGCCGGGCAGGAGAAGGCCGGCGGTGAGGACCTGGTGGCGACGGGGCTTGGCTCGCTGGAGAGGAGCTCAGGCTTGGTTGCTCGGGCACACGGCGGCGGTTCGGGCCCGGCGGGCCTCGGATGGGCTCGGTGGGCCCGCGGTGGCTAGTGGCGAGAGAGAGAGAGAGGGGGGGGCTAGGGTTTGGTGCGGATTTCGAGGAGAGATGGAGAGAGGCTATCTAAATTAAGAGGGGGTCTATATATAGACAAACGGGGGGGGGGGGGGGGGGGGGCTAGGTTAGCCGGAATTTCGTTTCGGATCCAACCGTGCGACCAGATTCGGACGATTCCGAACGCGGGAACGGGTACGCGGCCGTGTAGAGGGGATAACCGGAGACGAGAGGGAGAACGGTCGGCGCGGCAATGAGTTTTAAAACACCGGCAAATGTCCGACGAATAACCGAAGACGGTGCCGCTACGGTTGACCGTTCGGGTACCAGACGTAATCCGATCGCGACGAAATTCGACAGGCGGCCTAGCTATATCTAATTACGACCGCATGCCAAGTTTCACCCCGATCAGAGAAAGTTTTCAACACACTTTTAAAACAGGGTTTCGAACGATGCCGCGGGCGCGTGCGAGTGCGGTTGGACTCAGAACGGACAACGACGAGAACCGGCAACTACTAACGAATGCACGTTTTGAAAACTGGCGGCAACGGAGATGCCGATGCAATGCAGATGATGCGCATGATGCGATGATGATGTGACAAATAAAATAAATCACACGACGAAAACGGGATAGAAGGGGAATCTTCTGGAACGTCGGCATCGGGCTATCACAACTCTGCTACACTACAAGAGGATCTCGCCCCGAGATCCAAGAATGAAAGGGGGAGAGGATGAGAAAGAACAAGAGGTAAAAACTTAGTCGCTTCCTTGACAAACGAGTGAAATCAATGATCCTTGAAGGTTGCAAAGAGATGAGGAATGATATGAGAAAGAAGCAAGAATTCACGGAAAATTTCGGCAGCACTTCGGTAGGAAAATGGGACAAAAAATTCGAAAAGGTGGAAGAAATAGACAATATTCACAACAACAAGTAAATAGAGCTAGGGAACACCACAATCTTGATAGAACAACAAGATTGACCCAAAAGAGCAATATCACAAAGCCTCCAGAACAATAGAATAGGAACTAGCTCATACGGAAGAAGAGAATGAAGAAAGAAATGATAACTATCATCACGATAGAATTGAAGAGCCTCTGGATAGAGAATAGACAGAGTAGTTGGAAAACCAACGACGAAAAGAACAAGATTGTAGTGGACTTGTGAAAATCATCTCAACATTTATGAGGTGATAACCAAGCACTAAAAGGAACTAGGATAGATTGGGAGCAACAAGATATGAACACTTCTTCGCCAAGAGGATACATTGAGAACTTGGATTAATGAGAAGCACCATAATAGCACAATCCGTAGGAAAAGCTTTAGGTGAAATCCAAACCAAGATAGCTCAATGAAGGAATCATGGGTTGAAAATAACTCAACACCATAGAATCGGTGGGTTTAATTATCTCATTCTTGAAAGGAAAACTCTTCGAGGCTCCTACGCTAACAAGAATGCTATAATACCACCTCAAAGGATAAAGGAAGAACAAATGCACTTGGGAATGAAAGAGAATAGATACTTGGGAAAAGAATTGATATCATGAGTCCTCCGGAAGAAGAATTCAGATTACTATGAACAAGAATAAGAATTATGTTATGCTTATCCTTCATCAAGTTTAATTGATGACAAGCAACGGAATTAGCATACAACTTATTCTTCTTGAAATGATTAAGGAGAGATATGAGAAGAAATCTTGAAAGAGGCACCAGTGAGAATTCACAATTGAAAGGGAACACCACGAATTAATGGAGAAACAAGAGAATGAAGGGGTCATAAGCCACCTGAGAGAAAACTTGAACAAGGCAATGGATAATCGAGAGACGAACGAAGAGACAACAACTGAGAAGAATTGAGGATGAAAGCTGAAAGCTAAGAACGAAGAATCTTCTGAAATGATGGCCTTCGGAGGATCGAGAATGAAAACAACTCAGAAATGCACCGGATAGCGAGAAATGGATTGTCATGATTGGAACAATTCAAGATGATGGCACAAGCTAAAATGATGAATCTGCAAGAAATGAACCAAGATTTGAGAGAAACGCCCCTTCGAATTACAAACTGAGAATGATGACGAGAAACAACACCAAGAATTACTGAGACGTCCGGAGCAAAGAAGAATGAAAGGTTGAGCCAAATATGAGAATTAATTCGAATAGATTTTGGAGAAGGGATATGACTGATGAAATTCATACTTACGTCATAGTTGAAAAGAATTAATGATCTCCGGGAAAAGATTAAAAGAGCCAGGAAAGATCCTGGGAAAGAACCTGTGGGTTATGGGCCCACTCAAAGAAACCACCGTTGAAACAATTGCTAGAACGAGAGATATTGCACCGGAATAAGAAACTAGATGAGGTTAGCACCCCGAAATAATTTAAAGAATTGAAAAAAACAAAACTCAGAGATATCTTCAGCACTCGGGATAAACTAGAGAGGAATGAATAAACAAGATAGGCTGAAAACAATTTCCAACATAGGAAAGAATTACAAGGACGAAAAGGATATGATGAGCACGGACAACTGAATTAAATTCACCAGTAAGGAAGACAAGAATGAACAAATATGACATGAATCTCCTGAGAATCTTCACAATGAATCACCGGGTAAGAGAGAAAGAACAGAGAGCGGAAGCACAATGAAAAGAAAACTCTTGGATGGAAATTGAATCACTGAAGAAAAGGGTGGGAGGGCGGGGAAAAACAAAGACAAATTGGGACAGATGAGATGAACTCCGGAATAAAATGAGAGAATGATCTTGCAAAAATTGGAGAGGATTGAATCCACTTGAAGAGAAACACACCGGTTGAATGAAATTGATACGATGACTTCGGTTGAAAGGAATTGATAAGACAATTGATAGAGCAAAAGAATTAGCACTCTCATATGAATATGAGAACACTGCTTAGAAAAGACCTGAAATCACCACTTGACATCGAAGCAACTTGAATTACCATATTCAACAAAACAAAGGGTGTGGCTTGCAATTAGCCAGAACAAACTCATGAGAAAGAATTCGTCTGATATTTTCGTGGACAGGGTCGCACGGGCTCGATCCTTACAGTAGCCATCAAGTGCAAGGCAGTGTACCCGACATACGAAGTGTCCCCGAGTCGTAGCAAGCTACAAGGACTCTTTAAGACACAATGTGTACCGCTGTAAGTCGACCGTGAACAAACGAATCCACTAGATGTTGAACCCCAACCTAATATCATGTATTTGTTGGAAGATTGTCCTATAAGCAACTACTTGAATTCCCACCTATGAATTCCCGAAATATCTGGTCATGGAATTTGGTACACGGATACAAGGAGTAATATCACACAACTCCTATACTAACCCGTCACTTGTATCACATCCGTCAACACACGACCAGAATCTCGGACCTTCATTTACAACAGACCCTCGTGACCACAACGATACAAAGTATGGCAGTACTCCCGAACAATCTGCACCAGTACTGGGGACATCGGGGTTATCTCGCCACTACTAGTATTGAAGCAATTACGAACATCCTTCGTTCTGAGATACTAAGAAATCTGAATGATAACGATGTGCTCAAGAATCCCCTGGAGCTCAACTCCCCTGAAACTTAAAGCAGGTAGGAGGCACCAAGACAGAACTCTGTCACATCGGCATCATATAGATCTCAAGAATATCCGTGTGATCCTAAAAAAAATTTTGAGTGAGAAAAGGAGTAGAGCAAATTATTACGTCAAGATTCTTCACCACGGCATAGAAGAGGAGAAAAAAGAATCCTACTCTCCGATATATAACTAGACTCAAAGCAGTTTTTCACTAGACTCGACTCGGCCAAGTTCGATCATTCAAGGGGGCTCCTAAGTCCGTACTGCTCTGATACCAACTTGTCACGCCCAAGATGCGACCCTATCCTCAATTTGGCACGAAGGCCTCGTCAGGGATAGAAGCGCATCTCGTCGTGTCGCAAGAATGGATATCGTTACAAGTACATGTACTGAAAAGAAGATATATATATATATATATATATACAGAGTTGGCTTACACTCGCCACAAGCTACATCAGAGTCACATCAGTACATTACCTAATCATTAAGAGTAAGAGCAGGGTCCGACTATGGACGAAAACAAACGAGAAAAAAAATAAGAACGACGTCCATCCTTGCTATCCGAGGCTGCCGGCCTGGAACCCATCCTAGATCGATGAAGAAGAAGAAGAAGCAACTCCAAATGAACAATCAACGCGCTCGTCTCAAGTACCCTTTGCCTGTACCTGCAACTGGTGTTGTAGAATCTCTAAGCCACAGGGGACTCAGCAATCTCATTTCCAAAGGTATCAAGACTAGCAAAGCTTACTGGGTGAGGTATGGTTAAGTGGTGAGGTTGCATCAGCGGCCTAGCATATATTTGGTGGCTAAACTTACGAGTACAAGAAATAAGAGGGGGAAGATCTACGCATAACAGACGTGTCTACTGATGATCAAATGAATGATCCTGAACACCTACCTACGTCAGACATAACCCCACCGTGTCCTCGATCGGAGAAAGAACTCACGAAAGAGACAGTCACGGTTACGCACACAGTTAGCATATTTTAATTAAGTTAACTTCAAGTTATCTAGAACCAGTGTTAAACAAAGTTTCCACGTTGCCAGATAATCGCAGGCACGGCTTTCCGAAAGATTTAACCCTGCAGGGGTGCTCCAACTAGTCCATCACAAATTACCACAAGCCGCATAGAAATCATCAATCACGAAGCTCGCGATCTTGTCGGATTCCCTAGTGGAAAATCTCAACTCTGAGATTACTCAAAGCATCACCGGAATCCCGATGCACAAGATATCTCGTCAAAGGTAAAACTAATCCAGCAAGGCCGTCCGGCGTGTCAACGATCCCGATAGGAGCCGCGTATCTCGTTCTCAGGACACGACGGATAAGCGAAGCGTACGAGTGCCAAACCTCGAGTTTCCTCGTGGTGGCCCCGCACGGTGCTCTATTTTGGACTAGCACCATCAACACTGGCCCTACCTGTACTATGTGGAATTACTCCTCGGGTAGCGCTAACTCCCTATGCATTTCAATTTAACAGAATTATTATGTTGGGAAAATGTAGTACCAATGTTGGGCCTTGCCAGACCAGCTTTAATCTAAAACGAATTATCAAGGGGCTCCCCATAACAACCCCGATCGTGTTAGGAGTGCTCAGTTATGCAACATGACACCGGTAGCCGAAACTAAGGGGGCAAAGGTGGAGCAAAACACCAGGCTAGAAAGGCCGAGCCTTCCACCTTTTACCAAGTATATAGGTGCATTAAATTAAAGAGCATTTAATATGGTGATATAACAAGGAACCCATGTTTCCACATGGAAGCAATGCACCTGCAACTAGCAACGCTAACACAGGGTTAAGCAATCAGTAACATAGCCAATCAGTGGTTTGCTAGGTCGAACATGTTGAAGGTTTCATGGCATTGTTGAGAGGCTGATATTTAACATGTGGTAGGCAACGAGACATAATCGATAGAAACGGTAATACTAGCATGCCAATGATAGTAATGGTATCTGGGGAAATGATCATCTTGCCCGAGATCCCGCTTGGAAGAAGAATGCCTCCGTGAAGCAGACGAACCGACGTAGTCGAACGGGTCCTCACATCCGACACGCTGCGGAATTCTATCGAGACGAAGCAAACCGGAAACACAAATCAACACACGGAATTCACCACATGATGCACAACACATATGATGCATGAGCAGCTGAATGCAAGCAAGTCACGGCATGACAATACACACAAACAAACACTACACCTTAAGTGAAGTTCAATATGCAACGAGTTGCATATTGACGAAACTCCACGTTTAATTATTTAGTTCTATCCCGATTAGGTACACGGCCATATTAACGTTATCATACATGCAAGAGGTGAAGCGGAAATTAAACTACCTATCTAGACATTTTAAATGAGGTCGGAAATGACATATAGCACCTCCGAGATGACCTCACATGTTAATTTACAAAACTTAGCAGATCTGAACTAACACATTTAATTGGTTGTTAAACAGCAAAACAAATAGGTTCACGTGATTCTACGCGTCATTTCAAGCAATCTACACATAAAGAACATCTCCAACGGAGCTACGGATCAAAAGATACAAGCATCGCAAGATATGATGGCATGAATGCAATATGTGTGCAACGACGTGCACGATCACTTTAAAACATACAACCAGCAAGAGAAAATGAATCTACACAAGATTCTAAGCAAGTTTCATGTAGGACACGATCAGATCGGAGCTACGGTTCAACAACTACGAGCAAAACAAGAAATAACTACAATCTGCCAAAATCAGCCACATATCATTTTCTACACCCCACAACTACGAGCTACTCAACTCAAATAAACTCAAGCAAGGCATGACACGAAGGAGGGCAAGAAGAACTACTACAAACAACTAACAACAACTAGCATGGCATCATGGATCACTAGGGAAAGAAGACACAAAATGGCATCTCACACACTATTTCAGACTTAGTGAAAATTACACCTCATGAAGGTGCAGTTTTCGATCTGAAGCAATATTGACAGCAGCAAAACCTATAGCTACAGGACTCCAAATGGCATGAAAATTTACAGCATGCTAGATAAACACAAGGGGTACAACTAACTCCATTGAACCAACCTCAAAAGAGCTACATATCAAAAGACACAAGCAACACAAGACATCAACAAAATATTACAGATTCCAGACTTACAAATATTTCAGCACCTCCAAATCAGCACTATTTCTAGCAACTTGATAGCAAGACAACGACACCTAAACATGCATTTCTATTGCAACCAAAAATACCAGGGGCTAGTCTAAACACCCAAGGACAACTCCCCAGTTGACAACTTAATCAAACGGAGCACGGAATAAATCCTATGAATTAAACAAAAGGGCAACATGGCAAAATAACTTGCTCTAATGCTAAAACTAATTGCACAACATATAAAATATATGGGCTTGCACAACAAAATAAAGCCACACATAAATGCGGGAAACTAACCTATATACGAGAAAATAAACTAGCGGCAACTCCCTACACGCAAAAATACAAATGACTGCTCTAAAATACATGCAAAAATGATTCCTAAAACATGGGCATTTATACTATGGCATTCGGGCTATCCGGACTTGCGCGAGAATTAAATACGGGACGTATCTTATTAAAACAACACGTTGTTCTAGGCATACGGCATGCTAAACGATGTCAAACAATTATGCAAGTTTTATAATCGGGTTCTACGCACAAAACTACACCAAAACCATATACTACATGCCTCGTTTCGACACACGGATCAAAAGATACGGGCAAAAGAATATATGCTATTTTTCTGGAATTTATTAATTCCTAAAACTACCTAAATATCTAATGGGCCTATAGGGGGCACAAGATAATTAAAAGGTGCACATGCGGGGGGGGGGGGGGGAGGATCTCAACTCGGCCACTTAGGTCGGCCTGGAGAGAGGGGGCAGCCGGCCTGGTGGTTGAAGTAGGTCAACGGGCCAAGGGAGAGGCGAGGCGGCCCGGCTCGGGGCGGAGGAGGCCGGCCTGGCCTGGGATATGCGGCAGGCCCACGCGGGGCGGAGCGGCCCAGGTGGAGAGCCTCGATCTCCTCGGGTGGCTGCCCGCTCCCGATGCACACCAGGGCGGCGGCGGCTGACCTCGACGGGGCAGACACCGGCGATGGAACGAGGGAGCGGCGGCGGGTTTGGACGGGAGGCCGAGGGCGGCGCACGCGGAAGGCGAGCCGGCGGGGCTGCGGCGCAGGCCGGCGGCGAGGACGATGCCGAGTGCGCATGATCTCGCGCAGGGAAGCATACCGGGGCGGCGCACGCGGAATCGGCAGCCGGAGACCGGCGAGGCACCTCCTGTGGGCTCCAGCCGGCGCCCGGAGATAGGTTGCGGCGGCGAGCCGGGCAGGAGAAGGCCGGCGGCGAGGACCTGCTCGCGACGGGGCTTGGCTCGCTGGAGAGGAGCTCAGGCTTGGTTGCTCGGACACACGGCGGCAGTTCGGGCCCGGTGGGCCTCGGATGGGCTCGGCGGGCCCGCGGTGGATGGCGGCTGGAGAGAGAGAGGGGGGGCTAGGGTTTGGTGCGGATTTCGAGGAGAGATGGAGAGAGGCTATCTAAATTAAGAGGGGGGGGGGGGTCTATATATAGACAAACGGGGGGGGGGGGGGGGGGCTAGGTTAGCCGGAATTTCGTTCCGGATCCAACCGTGCGGTCGGATTGAGACGATTCCGAACGCGGGACCGGGTACGCGGCCGTGTAGAGGGGATAAATGGAGACGAGAGGGAGAACGGGCGGCGCGGCAACGAGTTTTAAAACACCGGCAAATGTCCGACGAATAACCGGTGTCTGCCAAGCTACGGTCGACCGTTCGGGTACCGTAACTCTGACAAGCCTAGGCAAAGTAACTGTGACAAGCTACGGTCGACCGTTCAGGTACCATACGGACTCCGATCGCGACGAAATTCGACAGACGACCTAGCTATATCTAATTACGACCGCATGCCAAGTTTCACCCCGATCAGAGAAAGTTTTCAACACACTTTTAAAACAGGGTTTCGAACGATGCCGCGGGCGCGTGCGAGTGCGGTTGAACTCAGAACGGACACCGACGAAAACCGGCAACTACTAACGAATGCAAGTTTTGAAAATTGGCGGCAACGGAGATGACGATGCAATGCAGATGATGCGCATGATGCGATGATGATGCGACAAATAAAATAAATCACACGACGAAAACGGAATAGAAGGGGAATCTTCTGGAACGTCGGCATCGGGCTGTCACAGTTACTTTGCCTAGGCTTGTCCCTTGCTTCAAGAGGGATTGGGCCACTTTGTTGTTGCTGTCACTTTGCTGTTGTTACTACTGCTGTTACTTGTTACTTTGCTGCTACTACTACTACTGTTCCTTCCTACTCCGTTGTTACTTGTTGCAAGACTTTGTTGGCGCTAACATCCCGTCAACAGGGCCTTTTCTGGCGCCACTGCTGGAAATTGCCAAAGCTTTTCCTGGTCCCGTTGCTATCTTACTACCTTGCTATTGATACTTTGCTTGCAGACACTAATCTTTCAGGTGTGGTTGAATTGACAGCTCAGCTGCTAATACTTGAGAATATTCTTTAGCTTCCCCTTGTGAGCGAATCAATAAATTTGGGTTGAATACTCTACCCTCAAAAACTGCTGCGATCCCATACGCTTGTGGGACATCAAGGCTTTTTCGCGCCATTGCCGGGGAGGCACAGCTATATTCTCTGAGTCACTTGGGATTGACGTCTGCTGATCACTATGAGGAATCCGAAAGATCCAAGAACTAAAATCCTGCCTTCCACTACGAGGAGAGGTAAGGAACTGCCATCTAGCTCTGCACTTGATTCACCTTCAGTTTTGGGTAAGTTTGCGACTTCGTCTCCTGCTAGAAATCTTGATATGTCGCCTATGCTTGATGATGCTACTTCTGCTGCCCATGATGCTTATGATTCTATGCTTGATACTATGCCTGATGATGCTATGCTAGATACTATGTCTGATGATGCTTTGCTTGATACTGCATTGCCACTTGGTGCCCTTGATGCACAACTTGCTAGAGTTGCTGCTAGATGTGACGATACTTCTGAAACTGCTGATACTATTGAAGTAGAACCTGCTACTATGCCTGAATTGCCTGTTGATACACGCTATGTTATGGAGGGTGAGATAACCGAGTTTTTCTTGCGTGTAAGGATAGCTATGATGTTGAGAAACTTCTGCGCAAGTGGAAAGAAAAATATCTGAACGCTAGGATGAAATACGACCCGAAGTTTGCCACTTCACCTATCTTTGTGACCGATAAGGATTATGAATTCTCTGTCGACCCCGAGTTAATCACTCTGGTCGAATCTGATCCCTTTCACGGTTACGAGTCTGAAACGGTTGTAGCCCATCTTACCAAACTGCATGATATATCCACCCTATTCACTAGTGAGGAAAAGATCCGCCACTACTATATGCTCAAGCTATTTCCTTTCTCGCTAAAGGATGATGCTAAGACCTGGTTCACTTCTCTTGCTCCTCGTTGTGTGCGTAGCCCCCAAGATATGGTCTACTACTTCTCTGAAAAATATTTCCCTGCCCATAAGAAGAAAGCTGCCTTGCAGGAGATATACAACTTTGCTTAAGCTGAAGAAGAGAGTCTCCCACAAGCTTGGGGAGGCTCATCCAGCTACTGAATGCTTTGCATGATCACCCCCTTGAGAAGAATGAAATACTTGATATCTTCTATAATGGACTTACCGATGCTTCCAAAGATCACTTAGATAGTTGTGCCGGTACTGGTTTTAGGGAACAAACTGTAGAACAAGCTGAGATTCTACTGAACAACATCTTGTGCAATGAGAATGCTTGGACTATTCCCGAACCACCTCCTAAGCCAACTCCGAAGAAAAGAGGTATTATATTCCTCAGTCCTGAAGATATGCAAGAAGCAAAGAAATCTATGCGAAAGAAAGGCATTAAATCTGAAGATGTCAAAAATCTACCACCTATCGAAGAGATCCATGGTCTCGATAACCCGATATAGGTAGTAGAAGTAAATTCTCTGTGTAGGTTTGATGAGAGTGATATTACTTTTGATAAACGTGCTAGCTTATGCCTGGATGAATTTGATAACTTTGTTGCCAAACAACAAAGTTTCAATGATTATGTTCGCAGACAATTGGAAAAGAATGCTCGTATGCTTAGTCATTTAAGTACTTGTGTGGACAGAAATGTCAATGATCTTAAACTTGTGAGTAAACATGCCTCTATGGTTACTACTCAGGTAGAACAAGTACTTCAAGCTCAAAATGACTTGCTCAGTGAGTTGAATGACAATAACGTCAGAGTCGTCACTAGAGGTGGTAGAATGACCCAGGAACCTCTGTATCCTGAGGGTCATCCGGAGAGAATTGAACAAGATTCTCAAGGAGTTAGCACTGATGCACCTAGTCATCCTAGAAAGAAGAAGAAAAATGATAGGAACCTACACGCTAGCAACCCTGTTGCCGCTACACCTGAGAGTCCAATCGACGTCTCTATCTCTGATGCTGGAACACAATCTGGTGATGAACATGAGCCTAATGATAATATCAATAGTGATGTTCATGAAGATGCTCAACCTAGCAATGAAAAGGATGTGGAGATTGAACCTAGTGTTGATCTTGATAACCCATAGCCTAAGAATAGAAGATATGATAAGAATGACTTCGCTGCTAGGAAGCATGGGAAAGAAAGGGAACCATGGGTTTAAAAACCTATGCCCTTTCCTCCCAAACCATCCAAGAAAAAGGATGATGAGGATTTTGAGCGATTCGTTGAAATGATCAGACCTGTCTTTCTGCAGATGCGTTTGACTGATATGCTCAAGATGTCTCCGTATGCTAAGTACATGAAAGATATTGTGACTAATAAGAGGAGGATACCTGATCTTGAGATCTCCGCCATGCTTGCCAATTATACCTTCAAGGGTGGAACTCCGAAGAAACTAGGTGATCCCGGTGTACCCACTATACCTTGCTCCATTAAAGGCAACTACGTTAGAACTGCGTTATGCGATCTTGGAGCCGGTGTTAGTGTTATGCCTCTCTCTCTTAATCGTAGACTTGAACTGGATAAGTTGACACCCACTGAAATCTCTCTGCAAATGGGAGACAAATCAACTGCTTTCCCTATCGGCATTTGCGAGGATGTGCCTGTTGTGGTTGCTAACACCACTATCTTAACACACTTTGTTATCTTGGATATTCCCGAAGACGATGCCATGGCTGTCATCCTCGGAAGACCCTTTTTAAACACCGCAGGAACAAAGGCAATGCCACTTTCCATGTCAACGGTAATGAGCATACGGTGCACTTTCCGAAGAAATAATATCGAGTACATTGCATCAATGCTATCGAAAAGACTTCATCGATTCTTATTGGGAGCTTTGAATGCCCTATTCCTTGTGTCAAGATGAAGTATGATTTGTTTGTTGGGGAGATACACATCCCCATTGAGGTGACCTAGTGACTATCCGAAAATTCTCCGTTCTCTTTTGCGATTCGAGAAAGTTTTGTCGAGGGGACTTGATCAACCCCATTAACGGATTTATTTCGATGACCACTAGATGGATGAATCGAGGAGTCACAAACCTCTGTTCCAAGATTTCACTTTAGGTTGCTTAGAAGAAAAATGATAGGTTTAGTTTAGTTTTCCTGTTTTCTGTTTTAGCGTCCGGTAGAAAAGTACCCTGAAAATCAAAGTTCTCCGAACGCTGTGAAAATCTTGTATGATTTTTTCTGGAATATTTGAAAAATACTGGGACAAAGAGTTTGTCTGGGGGCCATACCAGTAGGCCACAAGCCCTAGGGGCGCGGGCACCCCCTGGCCGCGCCACCCAGGCTTGTGGGGCCCATAGGCACCCCCTACACTCATTCTTGCTCCCATCCTGTTCTCCTACCTCCAGAAAAAAATCGTTTCGCAGCTCAAACCCGTGTTCTTGCTCCTCTTGCTGGGATTTTCGATCTCTTTTCTCAAATCACCGTTCTCCGAACTATTTTTGGGGAAATTACTCCTTGGTAAGTGACTCCTCTATTGGTCCAATTAGTTTTTGCTCTAGTGCCTTATGCTCCGCGTATTTTTGCTTCCTTGGTGACCATGTTCTTGAGCTTTACATGCTGATTCTAGCTGGTCCCAAGTAGTTTTGATGCGTAATATGGTCTCTAGGCACTAGTGGGAGTAGTTGCTACAAGTTTAGTTGAACCTTGTTCACCTTTCCTTTGGGCCACTGAAAATTTCAGAAAAAGGAAGATGTTCAAGAGAAACTTTCATGGTGGTTCCTCAAGCAAGAGAGGTCCCCGTCTTGCGATTCGGGAGCCTGATCCTTACCAACCTAGGGACGCGCATGTCCAACCATGTGAATGGCCTTTTGATGAATTTATGATTGAGGTAGGCTTCAAAGATGAGTTTGACGCATTTGTTCGCAACGTCGGACTTGAAGAATTCATCTCCGATAAATGTGAACAATATGTTGCTCTCACTGCCTCTTTTGTTCGTAGATTCAAATTTTTAGCTGGCCGTGAGCCATCGGTACTGTTTGATCTCTATGATAAATCGTATACCTTGGATTTAGAGGATTTCAGTATAATTTGCAAAATACCTATTTGGGGTAACCTCAATGATACTCCTAAATCTTTGGTTAGAGATTTTTGCGCTAGTATTACGGTTGGAGAAACTAGAGACATCACGCAAGCTACCATGTGGAGTATTCATTTTCCTGCCTTGCATTATTTTGCCCTCTTCATAGGCAGATGCATTAATGGCAAGATTGAGCATTGTCACCTCTGCGCACCCGACCTTAGTATCCTTAAGAGTGCAGTGACGGGTGACAAAAGCTTCAACATGGGAGCTATTATAGCAAGGAGGCTGAATAAGAATGCTATTCATGGGGATTTCTTTGGCGGAATCTATGCCACTCGCATAGCAAATTTTCTTGGAGTACCCATCTGAGCAGGAGATCCCCCGCTCCATACAACTTTCCTTGACCGCACCGCTATGACACGCTACCAGTTCCTTGAGAGGGATGATGAATCCCTCCTATACCGATTGATATTTAACCGGCAACGTGTTTTCCATATTACCCTTCCTGCTCCTGCTTTCTTTGACTTTCAGGTAAAATGAAGATATTACATAACCAGAGGAGAGGCATAGGAGTATGAGAGGGAGGCGATGACTGCTCGTCTCCGTGAGGCAGCTATTCACGTAGTGGCTGCAGTGCTCCCGTACAACCCCGATTATGATTTTGGGTTTCGCCAGGACCGTCCTTGGGAGTAGACCAAGCTAGGACAAAAGCCTAAGCTTGGGGGAGTACGTGTTCTCACCGACTTTACATTCTTGCTTATGCTTTCACTTTGTTAGCCGGTGTTCACACTTTGCCACTGTATCATCCATGCTAGTTTATTTTCTTCTTCTCGTTTTCTTTTCGTGTGTCTGTCTAGTTTGAGAAAACCCAAAAAGATTTTCTTTTCTTCTTTTGCTTGTTGGGAGCTTTCCCGTGTAGATAGTTTTCTTTTTCTTTGGGTCAAGGTAGAAGATATTGGTTATAATGTTTAGTGGCTCTTGCATGCATACCTGTTTAGCTTTGCACGAGCACTCTTATTATTGTTCACATCATTCGATCGTGCAAGTGAAAGGCAATAATAATGATATATGATGAAGTGACTCAGCCTGGAAAAGCTGGTATGAACTCGATCTATTTTGTTTTTGTAAATATGATTAGCTCATCATGCCTGATTCAGCTTTGTTGTGAGAGAAACATGTTTGCAATGACAACTTAGAGACCATAGTTGCTTATGCCATGCTTACTTAGCTAGGAGCTTATAATGGTTTGTCTTGGTTGCCAACATGAATGTTGAGATGACTATGATGTAGTATGATAGGATGGTATCCTCCTTTGAATGTTTCAAGTGGCTTGACTTGGCGCATGTTCACGCATGTAGTTGAAACAAAATCAACATAGCCTCTATGATGTTCATGTGCATGGTGATTTATGTCCCACTCATGCTTGCACTCAATGTTAGTTAATCTCACTGCATTTTGATGACTGTTGTTGCTCTCTAGTTGGTCGCTTCCTAGTCTGTTGCTAGCTACCCTTCACTTGTACTAAGCCGGAATACTGCTTGTGCATTGATGACCCACAAGTATAGGGGATCAATCGTAGTCCTTTTGATAAGTAAGAGTGTCGAACCCAACGAGGAGCAGAAGGCTCTAATAAACGGTTTTCAGCAAGGTAATAACTGCAAGCACTGAAAGTAGCGGTAACACGTGATGGTGTAGTGAGGTGAAACGTAGCGGGTGAAAAGCAACAAGTAACAAGTAGTACCAACGGTGAAGCCAAGTGGCCCAATCCCTTATGTAGCAAGGGACAAGCCTGAACATAGTCTTATAGGAGGAAAAACACTCCCGAGGACACACGGGAATTTCTGTAATGCTAGTTTCATCATGTTCATATGATTCGCGTTCGTTACTTTGATAGTTTGATATGTGGGTGGACCGGCGCTTGGGTACTGCCCTTACTTGGACAAGCATCCCACTTATGATTAACCCCTCTCACAAGCATCCGCAACTACGAAAAAAGAATTAAGACAACGTCTAACCATAGCATTAAACTAGTAGATCCAAATCAGCCCCTTACGAAGCAACGCATAGACTGGAGTTCAAGCTTCTGTCACTGTAGCAACCCATCATCTACTTACTACTCCCCAATGCCTTCCTCTAGGCCCAAATAATGGTGAAGTGTTATGTAGTCGACGTTCACATAACACCACTAGAGGAAAAACAACATACAACATATCAAAATACCGAACGAATACCAAATTCACATGACTATTATTAGCATAACTTATCCCATGTCCTGAGGAACAAAAGTAACTACTCACAAAGCATAATCATAATCATGATCAGAGGTGTAATGAGTAGCATCAAGGATCTGAACATAAACTCTTCCACCAAGTAACCCAACTAGCATCAACTGCAAAGAGTAATCACCACTACTAGCAACCTTACAAGTACCAATCGGAGTCGCGAGACGGAGATTGGTTACAAGTGATGAACTAGGGTTTGGAGATGAGATGGTGCTGATGAAGATGGTGATGGAGACGAGTCCCCTCCGATGAGAGGAGTGTTGGTGATGACGATGGCGGCGATTTCCCCTCCGGGAGGGAAGTTTCCCCGACATGATCGTCCTGCCGGAGCTCTAGATTGGTTCTGCTCAAGTTCCGCCTCGTGGCGGCGGAGAATCCACGAAAAAGCTCCTCCCTGATTTTTTTCTGGACGAAACCCTCATATAGCAGAAGAGGGGGGCCAGTGGGCCACCAGGGTGCCCACAAGCCCTGTTGCCGTGGCCAGGGGGGTAGGCCGCGGCCACCAGGCTTGTGGGCCCCTGGCAGCTCCCCTCTGCCACTTCTTTCGCCTAGTATTTTTTATACATTCCCAAAAAATTCCACGTTGATTTTCAGGGCATTTGGAGTTGCGCAGAATGGAGGACTCAAACTTGCTCCTTTTCGAGTCCAGAATTCCAGCTGCCGGTATTCTCCCTCTTCAAATAAACCTTGCAAAATAAGAGAGAAAAGGCATAAGTATGATACCACAAAATATAATAACAGTCCATAAAGCGATAAATATCAACATGAGAGCATGATGCAAAATGGACGTATCAACTCCCCCAAGCTTAGACCTCGCTTGTCCTCAAGCGAAAACCAAGATCCATAAACATGTCCACAAGTTTAGGGACGAAGGTGTCGATAAAACAAAATACGGACATGAGGGCATCATGATCACTCATAGAACAACAATACATCATAAAGATTCTTATGGGAAAGTAACAATTCCTTCACAAAGCAAAATATGAATCAAAAACATTACCGAGAAGTAGCCAACAACAGTCCATAGTCATTGAAGCAATTGCAATTTACCATAACATCAGAAAGAGTCAAATAAGAGCTTGTAAAGCAAATCCACATACTCAATCATCTCTTTTGTTTTCCACAATTGTTACAACTCACGTGGTACTCATGGTATCAAAGTTTCAGTTGGACACAGAGAAAGATAGGGGCTTATAATTTTGCCTCCCAACCATTTACCTCAAGGGTAAAGTCAACAATAATAAAGCATAAGTACTCATATCCAAGTTGAGATATGAATATAGATCTTTACCTAGCATATGACGTTCACCAAGATGAAGACGGAATAGGGAGTTGGTGTTGATCACCAAGACTTTCACAAGGACAAAGGTAAAGGTACAAGATAGGCCCTTCACAGAGGGAATCAGAGGTTGTCATGCGCTTTTGAGGTTTGGATGCGTGTCCTCTTAGTGCGGAGGAACGTCACTTTATATTGCCTCCTGTGATAAAGAACTTTATTATGCAGTCTGTCGCTTTTATGTCTTCCTCATCACATGTTCGTATAAAGCTTATTTTCCACACACTAATAGATCATACATATTAGAGAGCAATTTTTATTGCTTGCACCGATGACAACTTACTTGAGGGATCTTATTCAATCCATAGGTAGGTATGGTGGACACTCATGGCAAAACTGGGTTGAAGGTTTATGGATGCACAAGTAGTATCTCTACTTGGTGCGGGAGTTTTGGCCAATATGAGGTGGAAGCAATCGTCACATGCTAAGGGATCTCTAATCATATAACATTGTTTGAAACCAAGCAAACACAATTCATTATGTTGTCTTCCTTGTCCAACATCTACTTCTAAGCATGTAATAGTTTGGTGAGTGCTCACAATTATAGAAAGTGTCTAAGACGATATATTTATATGTGAACCTCTCTTTCCTTATTACTTCTTATTAATTGCAACAATGACTGGGGTCTATGTTGGTCTATTCTCAACAAGTTTCAATCATCATACTTGTTATATGTGAAGCTATCACTTTCCATAAGATCATCTCATGATCTTTCATGCTATCGTTCTTTTCATACTTTTGATCACGACACAAAACAAAGCCCTTGACTAAGATACTCTTTATTATATAGCTCGCAAGCTCGAATACATCGGGGGAGACACAAGGCAAAAGACTCAAACTAAACACTAAAGACTTACTCAACTAAGAGAAGAAAGTAAAAACTGAAAAAGGAAAGAACTAAAACAAAGGTAAAAGCAAAAGATATAAAGGTGATACGATACCAGGGCAACTCCCCCAAGCTTGACACAAGCCAAGGGGATTGCCCATACCAATGCTCAGTTGTCTTCCTTTGGTGGTGGCGGAGGAGTTGTTGCAGCATGAGTCTGATCCTCCGTCTTCCAAGGCATAGGTGCTCCATCATGGCATGATGAACGAGTTGCCGGAATCCTCAAATCTGCAGCGAACGGTATTGATTTAAATCTATACTCATACTCACAGTTTTGGTTCTGCAGGTCATAGATCTGGCCCTGAAGTTGATCAACCCTGTCATAGAGCCTGGAGAGGTGCTTCCCAATGTCAATGGCATCCATATTGTGCTTGTTGGTGAACTCCGTGATCATCATGTGGTTGGCGTTGGGTCCACGCTCCACCATCCCTTGGCACTTGAAGACTTGTTGCTCCATTGCTTCGAGCCTCGTCTCCATGCTTCCGGTCTTCTTAGGCCCCTCAACATCACGGATGTGCAACATCCCCTCACTCATCTTGATAGATTGAGGGTGCTGCAACACTTCCGCGAGGTAAGGATTGATAACCTTCTCGAAGATCTTGTCATTAGTAGCTTTTGGGGAAGTCATGACGATCTAGATCTGCAACAGAAACAGGCTCGAAACGAAAACACAGGAAAACTGCGCGATACGGAGATCAAAACCCTCGGGCGTATATATAATGATTTTTTCTCGACCAGAAGGAGTGCTCTGCAAGAAAACGGAGTCCAGGAGGCACACGAGGTGCCCACAAGCCCTGTCGCCGCGGCCAAGGGGCAGGCCGTGACGACCAAGCTTGTGGCCGCCTCGTGCGCTCTCTGGACTGCTTTTTATTTTTCTATTTTTCCAAAAATTCCAAAACGGAGAAAATTTCCTACTGGAAAAGTTTTGGAGTCCAATTACTTACCGAAACACATACCTCTTTGTTTTCAGAGTCTGAAACAGGCTGATAAACATCCCTTATGTACTCCTCTGGAGTTATGATATTGATGATATTGCTCTCAACATTTATGGGAGTACCAGAGATATAATGCTTGATTCTTTGCCCATTTACCACTCTCAGAAAATTACCTTCCGTGTTATTGATTTTGATGGCACCGGAATGATATACTTCCTCGACAACATAGGGACCTTCCCATTTAGAGAGAAGCTTGCCTGCGAAGAATCTTCAGCGAGAATTGTATAGGAGGACATAATCAGCTACATTGAACTCACGTTTTTGTATTCCTTTATTGTGCCATCTCTTAACCTTTTCCTTGAACAACGTGGCATTCTCAAATGCCTGGGCCCTCCATTCATCTAATGAGCTGATATGAAACAACCGCTTCTCATCGGCAAGTTTGAAATCGAAGTTGAGCTCTTTGATTGCCCAATAAGCTTTGTGTTCTAGCTCAAGATGTAAATGACAGGCCTTACCGTAAACCATTTTATACGGCGACATGCCCATGGGATTCTTATAAGCAGTCCTATAAGCCCATAGTGCATCGTCAAGTTTGCTAGACCAATTCTTTCGAGATCTATTAACAGTCTTTTGTAAGATCAATTTGATCTCCCTATTACTCAACTCCACTTGACCACTAGACTGAGGATGATAAGGAGATGCAACTCTACGGTTGACATCATACTTAGCGAGCATCTTGCGGAAAACACCATGAATGAATTGTGAACCGCCATCAGTCATGAGATATCTAGGGACTCCAAATCTTGGGAAAATGACTTCTTTAAGCATCTTAATAGAGGTGTGGTGATCAGTATTTCTAGTGGGGATAGCTTCTACCCACTTAGTGACGTAATCAATAGCTACTAAGATATGAGTATACCCATTGGAACTCGGGAAGGGTCCCATATAATCAAAGCCCCAGACATCAAATGGTTCAATGACAAGTGAATAGTTCATAGGCATTTCCTGACGTTTACTGATGTTCCCTATCCTTTGGCATTCGTCACAAGACAACATAGGGACCTTCCCATTTTATACGGTGACATGCCCATGGGATTCTTATAAGCAGTCCTATATGCCCATAGTGCATCGTCAAGTTTGCTAGACCAGTTCTTTCGAGATCTATTGACGGTCTTTTGTAGGATCAACTTGATCTCCCTATTAGTCAACTCCACTTGACCACTAGACTGAGGATGATAAGGAGATGCAACTCTATGGTTGACATCATACTTAGCTAGCATCTTGCGGAAAACACCATGAATGAAGTGTGAACCACCATCAGTCATCAAGTATCTAGGGACTCCAAATCTTGGGAATATGACTTCTTTAAGCTTCTTAATAGAGGTGTGGTGATCAGCATTTTTAGTGGGGATAGCTTCCACCCACTTAGTAACGTAATCCACAGCAACTAAGATGTGAGTGTACCCATTGGAACTCGGGAAGGGTCCCATATAATCAAAGCCCCACACATCAAATGGTTCAATGACAAGTGAATAATTCATAGGCATCTCTTGACGCTTACTAATGTTCCCTATCCTTTGGCATTCGTCACAAGACAAGACAAACTTACGGGCATCCTTGAAGAGAGTGGGCCAATAGAAACCTAATTGCAATACCTTATGAGCAGTTCTATCTCCAGCATGGTGTCCTCCGTAGGCTTCGGAATGCCACTTGTGCAGGATCTGTCCCTGTTCATGTTCAGGCACACAACGTCTAATAACACCATCTACTCCTTCCTTATAAAGGTGAGGATCATCCCAAAAGTAGTGTCTCAAATCAAAGAAGAATTTCTTCTTTTGCTGGTAGGTGATGATGGGGAACGTTGCATGGGAAACAAAAATTTTCCTACGCACACAAAGACCTATCATGGTGATGTCCATCTACGAGAGGGGATGAGTGATCTACGTACCCTTGTAGACCGTACAGCAGAAGCGTTAGTGAACGCGGTTGATGTAGTGGAACGTCCTCACGTCCCTCGATCCGCCCCGCGAACAATCCCACGATCAGTCCCACGATCTAGTACCGAACGGACGACACCTCCGCGTTCAGCACACGTACAGCTCGACGATGATCTCGGCCTTCTTGATCCAGCAAGAGAGACGGAGAGGTAGAAGAGTTCTCCGGCAGCGTGACGACGCTCCGGAGGTTGGTGATGACCTTGTCTCAGCAGGGCTCCGCCTGACTTCCGCAGAAACGCGATCTAGAGGAAAAACCGTGGAGGTATGTGGTCGGGCTGCCGTGGAAAAGTCGTCTCAAATCAGCCCTAAAAACTCCGTATATATTGGTGGGAGAGAGGGGACCTTGCCTTGGGGCTCAAGGAGCCCCAAGGGGGTCGGCCGAGCCAAGGGGGGAAGGTCTCCCCCCCCAAACCGAGTTGGACTTGGTTTGGTGGGTGGGAGTCCTTCCTTCCCTTCCCACCTCCCCTTTTTTTTTTCTTTCTCTTTGATTTTTCTTTCTAATGCGCATAGGGCCCTTTTGGGCTGTCCCACCAGCCCACTAAGGGCTGGTGCGCCACCCTCAAGGCCTATGGGCTTCCCCGGGGAGGGTTGCCCCCCCGGTGAACTCCCGGAACCCATTCGTCATTCCCGGTACATTCCCGGTAACTCCGAAAACCTTCCGATAATCAAATGAGGTCATCCAATATATCAATATTCGTTTCCGGACCATTCCGGAAACCCTCGTGACGTCCGTGATCTCATCCGGGACTCCGAACAATATTCGGTAACCAACCATATAACTCAAATACGCATAAAACAACGTCGAACCTTAAGTGTGCAGACCCTGCGGGTTCGAGAACTATGTAGACATGACCCGAGAGACTCCTCGGTCAATATCCAATAGCGGGACCTGGATGCCCATATTGGATCCTACATATTCTACGAAGAACTTATCGTTTGAACCTCAGTGCCAAGGATTCATATAATCCCGTATGTCATTCCCTTTGTCCTTCGGTATGTTACTTGCCCGAGATTCGATCGTCAGTATCCGTATACCTATTTCAATCTCGTTTACCGGCAAGTCTCTTTACTCGTTCCGTAATACAAGATCCCGCAACTTACACTAAGTTACATTGCTTGCAAGGCTTGTGTGTGATGTTGCATTACCGAGTGGGCCCCGAGATACCTCTCCGTCACACGGAGTGACAAATCCCAGTCTTGATCCATACTAACTCAACGAACACCTTCGGAGATACCCGTAGAGCATCTTTATAGTCACGCAATTACGTTGTGACGTTTGATACACACAAAGTATTCCTCCGGTGTTAGTGAGTTATATGATCTCATGGTCATAGGAACAAATACTTGACACGCAGAAAACAGTAGCAACAAAATGACACGATCAACATGCTACGTCTATTAGTTTGGGTCTAGTCCATCACGTGATTCTCCTAATGACGTGATCCAGTTATCAAGCAACAACACTTTGTTCATAATCAGAAGACACTGACTATCTTTGATCAACTGGCTAGCCAACTAGAGGCTTGCTAGGGACAGTGTTTTGTCTATGTATCCACACATGTAAATGAGTCTTCATTCAATACAACTATAGCATGGATAATAAACGATTATCTTGATACAGGAATTACAATAATAACTATATTTATTATTGCCTCTAGGGCATAATCCCAACAGTCTCCCACTTGCACTAGAGTCAATAATCTAGCCCTCACATCATCATGCGAATTACATTGTAATAAATCTAACACCCATACAGTTCTGGTGTTGATCATGCTTTGGCCGTGGAAGAGGTTTAGTCAGCGGGTATGCTACATTCAGATCCGTGTGCACTTTGTAATAAATCTAACTCCGAGATGCTTGCACCAGTCCATAAATGGATCGCTGGAGCTTGCACACCTTGTTAGCATTCTTAGGATTGAAAAAACCTTCGGGTTGAAGCTTATACAATTCTTCCTTAAGGAAACCGTTAAGGAACGCCGTTTTGACATCCATCTGCCAGATCTCATAATCGAAAAATGCAGCTATTGCTAACATGATTCTGACGGACTTAAGCATCGCTACGGGTGAGAACGTCTCATCGTAGTCAACTCCTTGAACTTGTGAAAAACCCTTTCCCACAAGTCGAGCTTTATAAACGGTCACATTGCCGTCAGCGTCCGTCTTCCTCTTAAAGATCCATTTGTTCTGAATAGCCTTGCGGCCCTCAGGCAGTACCTCCAAAGTCCACACTTTGTTCTCATACATGGATCCTATCTCAGACTTCATGGCTTCCAGCCATTTCTTGGAATCTGGGCCCACCATTGCTTCTTCATAATTTGCAGGTTCATTGTTGTCCAACAACATGATTGATAAGACGGGATTACCGTACCACTCTGGAGCAGCACGTGGTCTCGTCGACCTGCGTGGTTCGACAGAAACTTGAACCGGAGTTTCATGATCATCATCATTAACTTCCTCCTCAACCGGCGTCGCAACGACAGAGGTTTCCCCTTGCCCTGCTCCAGCATCCAGAGGGATGAGAGGTTCGACAACCTCGTCAAGTTCTATCTTCCTCCCACTCAATTCTCTCGAGAGAAACTCCTTCTCGAGAAAAGCTCTGTTTTTAGCAACAAACACTTTGCCCTCGGATTTGAGATAGAAGGTGTACCCAACTATCTCTTTTGGGTAACCTATGAAGACGCACTTTTCCGCTTTGGGTTCCAGCTTTTCACGGTGAAGCTTTTTGACATAAGCATCACATCCCCAAACTTTAAGAAACGACAACTTTTGTCTTTTGCCATACCACAGTTCGTATGGTGTTGTCTCAATGGATTTTGATGGTGCCCTATTTAAAGTGAATGCAGCTGTTTCTAATGCATAACCCCAAAACGATAACGGCAAATCGGTAAGAGACATCATAGATCGCACCATCTCTAATAAAGTACGATTACGATGTTCGGAAACACCATTACGCTGTGGTGTTCCAGGCGGTGTCAACTGTGAAACAATTCCACATTGTCTTAAGTGAGCACCAAACTCGAAACTCAGATATTCACCCCCACGATCAGATCGTAGGAACTTGATCTTCTTGTTACGATGATTTTCAACTTCACTCTGAAATTGCTTGAACTTTTCAAATGTTTCAGACTTGTGCTTCATCAAGTAGACATAACCATATCTACTCAAATCGTCAGTGAAGGTGAGAAAATAACGATATCCGCCGCGTGCCTCCACGCTCACATCGGTATGTATGATTTCCAACAAGTCACTTGCACGCTCCATTGTTCCAGAGAACGGAGTCTTAGTCATCTTGCCCATGAGGCATGGTTCGCACGTGTCAAGTGAGTCAAAGTCAAGTGACTCCAAAAGTCCATCAGCATGGAGTTTCTTCATGCGCTTTACACCAATATGACCTAAGCGGCAGTGCCACAAAAATATGGTGCTATCATTGTTAACTCTAACTCTTTTGGTCTCAATGTTATGTATGTGTGTATCGCTATCAAGATTCAGTATGAACAATCCTCTCACATTGGGTGCAAGACCATAAAAGATGTTACTCATAGAAATAGAACAACCATTATTCTCTGACTTAAAAGAGTAACCGTATCGCAATAAACAAGATCCAGATATAATGTTCATGCTCAATGCAGGCACTAAATAACAATGATTTAAGTTCGTAACTAATCCTGATGGTAACTGAAGTGAAACTGTGCCGACGGCGATTGCATTAACCTTGGAACCATTTCCTACGTGCATCGTCACTTCATCTTTCGCCAGCCTTCGTCTATTCCGCAGTTCCTGTTTCGAGTTGCAAATATGAGCAACAGAACCGGTATCGAATACCCAGGCACTACTACGAGAGCCGGTTAAGTACACATCAATAACATGTATATCAAATATACCTGATTTTTCTTTGGCCGCCTTCTTATCTGCCAGATACTTGGGGCAATTGCGCTTCCAGTGACCCATACCCTTGCCATAGTAACACTCTGTTTCAGGCTTAGGTCCAGCTTTGGGTTTCTTTGTCGGATTGGCAACAGGCTTGCCGCTCTTCTTCGAATTACCCTTCTTGCCTTTGCCGTTTCTCTTGAAACTAGTGGTCTTATTCACCATCAACACTTGATGTTCTTTACGGAGTTCAGACTCTGCGACTTTCAACATCGCAAACAACTCGCCGGGAGACTTGCTCATCCCTTGCATGTTGTAGTTCAACACAAAGCCTTTATAGCTTGGCGGCAGTGATTGAAGGATTCTGTCAGTGATAGCCTCTTGCGGGAGTTCAATCCCCAGCTCAGCTAGACGGTTTGAGTACCCAGACATTTTGAGCACATGTTCACTGACAGACGAGTTCTCCTCCATCTTGCAAGCATAGAATTTATCGGAGGTCTCATACCTCTCGACCCGGGCGTTCTTCTGAAAGATAAACTTCAACTCCTGGAACATCTCAAATGCTCCATGACGCTCAAAGCGACGTTGAAGTCCCGGTTCTAAGCCATACAAGACTGCACATTGAACTACTGAGTTGTCCTCCTTACGTGCTAACCAAGCGTTCTTAACATCCTGATCAGCCATAGCGGGTGGTTCATCTCCTAGCGCAGCGTTAAGTATATAATCCTTTTTCCCAGCTTGTAAGATTAGCTTAAGATTACGAGCCCAGTCTACAAAGTTGCTTCCATCATCTTTCAACTTAGCTTTCTCTAGGAACGTATTAAAATTCAGGGTGACTGTCGCGTGAGCCATGATCTACAACACAAATATATTCAAAGTGGACTTAGACTATGTTCAAGATAATTAGAGTTTAACTTAATCAAATTATTCGCTAAACTCCCACTCAAAAAGTACATCTCTCCAGTCATTTGAGTGGTTCACGATCCACTTACACTAGCGCAAGTCCGATCATCACGTGAGTTGAGTATAGTTTTAGTGGTAAGCATCCCTATGCTAATCATACCATCTATATGATTCATGATCGACCTTTCGGTCTCATGTGTTTCGAGGCCATGTCTGCACATGCTAGGCTCGTCAAGCTTAACCCGAGTGTTCCGCGTGCACAACTGTTTTGCACCCGTTGTATGTGAACGTTGAGTCTATCACACCCGATCATCACGTGGTGTCTCGAAACGACGAACTGTAGCAACGGTGAACAGTCAGGGAGAACACAATTTCGTCTTGAAATTTTAGTGAGAGATCACCTCATAATGCTACCGTCGTTCTAAGCAAAATAAGGTGCATAAAAGGATTAACATCACATGCAATTCATAAGTGACATGATATGGCCATCATCACATGCTTCTTGATCTCCATCACCAAAGCACCGGCAGGATTTTCTTGTCACCGGCGCCACACCATGATCTCCATCAACGTGTCGCCATCGGGGTTGTCGTGATACTCATGCTATTACTACTAAAGCTACATCCTAGAAAAATAGTAAACGCATGTGCAAGCACAAACATTAGTATAAAGACAACCCTATGGCTCCTGCCGGTTGCCGTACCATCAACGTGCAAGTCGATATTATCTATTACAACATGATCATCTCATACATCCAATATATCACATCACATCGTTGGCCATATCACATCACAAGCATACCCTGCAAAAACAAGTTAGACGTCCTCTAATTTTGTTGTTGCATGTTTTACGTGGTGACCATGGGTATCTAGTAGGATCGCATCTTACTTACGCAAACACCACAACGGAGATATATGAGTTGCTATTTAACCTAATCCAAGGACCTCCTCGGTCAAATCCGATTCAACTAAAGTTGGAGAAACCGACACTTGCCAGTCATCTTTGAGCAACGGGGTTACTCGTAGCGATGAAACCAGTCTCTCGTAAGAGTACGAGTAATGTCGGTCCAAGCCGCTTCAATCCAACAATACCGCGGAATCAAGAAAAGACGAAGGAGGGCAGCAAAACGCACATCACCGCCCACCAAAACTTTTGTGTTCTACTCGAGAAGACATCTACGCATGAACCTAGCTCATGATGCCACTAATGGGGAATGTCGCATGGGAAACAAAATTTTTCCTACGCACATGAAGACCTATCATGGTGATGTCCATCTACGAGAGGGGATGAGTGATCTACGTACCCTTGTAGACCGTACAGCAGAAGCGTTAGTGAACGCGGTTGATGTAGTGGAACGTCCTCACGTCCCTTGATCCGCCCCACGAACAATCCCGCGATCAGTCCCACGATCTAGTACCGAACGGACGGCACCTCCGCGTTCAGCACACGTACAGCTCGACGATGATCTCGGCCTTCTTGAACCAGCAAGAGAGACGGAGAGGTAGAAGAGTTCTCCGGCAGCGTGACGTCGCTCCGGAGGTTGGTGATGACCTTGTCTCAGCAGGGCTCCGCCCGAGCTCCGCAGAAACGCGATCTAGAGGAAAAACCGTGGAGGTATGTGGTCGGGCTGCCGTGGAAAAGTCGTCTCAAATCAGCCCTAAAACCTCCGTATATATAGGTGGGAGAGAGGGGACCTTGCCTTGGGGCTCAAGGATCCCCAAGGGGGTCGGCCGAGCCAAGGGGGGAAGGTCTCCCCCCCCAAACCGAGTTGGACTTGGTTTGGTGGGTGGGAGTCCTTCCTTCCCTTCCCACCTCCCTTTTTTTTTCTTTCTCTTTGATTTTTCTTTCTAATGCGCATAGGGCCCTTTTGGGCTGTCCCACCAGCCCACTAAGGGCTGGTGCGCCACCCTCAAGGCCTATGGGCTTCCCCGGGGTGGGTTGCCCCCCCGGTGAACTCCCGGAACCCATTCGTCATTCCCGGTACATTCCCGGTAACTCCGAAAACCTTCCGGTAATCAAATGAGGTCATCCTATATATAAATCTTCATTTCCGGACCATTTCGGAAACCCTCGTGACGTCCGTGATCTCATCCGGGACTCCGAACAATATTCGGTAACCAACCATATAACTCAAATACGCATAAAACAACGTCGAACCTTAAGTGTGCAGACCCTGCGGGTTCGAGAACTATGTAGACATGAACCGAGAGACTCCTCGGTCAATATCCAATAGCGGGACCTGGATGCCCATATTGGATCCTACATATTCTACGAAGAACTTATCGTTTGAACCTCAGTGCCAAGGATTCATATAATCCCGTATGTCATTCCCTTTGTCCTTCGGTATGTTAATTGCCCGAGATTCGATCGTCAGTATCCGTATCCCTATTTCAATCTCGTTTACCGGCAAGTCTCTTTACTCGTTCCGTAATACAAGATCCCGCAACTTACACTAAGTTACATTGCTTGCAAGGCTTGTGTGTGATGTTGCATTACCGAGTGGGCCCCGAGATACCTCTCCGTCACACGGAGTGACAAATCCCAGTCTTGATCCATACGAACTCAACGAACACCTTCGGAGATACCTGTAGAGCATCTTTATAGTCACGCAGTTACGTTGCGATGTTTGATACACACAAAGTATTCCTCCGGTGTTAGTGAGTTATATGATCTCATGGTCATAGGAACAAATACTTGACACGCAGAAAACAGTAGCAACAAAATGACACGATCAACATGCTACGTCTATTAGTTTGGGTCTAGTCCATCACGTGATTCTCCTAATGACGTGATCAAGTTATCAAGCAACAACACTTTGTTCATAATCAGAAGACACTGACTATCTTTGATCAACTGGCTAGCCAACTAGAGGCTTGCTAGGGACAGTGTTTTGTCTATGTATCCACACATGTAAATGAGTCTTCATTCAATACAATTATAGCATGGATAATAAACGATTATCTTGATACAAGAATTATAATAATAACTATATTTATTATTGCCTCTAGGGCATAATTCCAACAGGTGAAACTGGGTGGTATGTAATTGGCTACGATATAGTTTGCGTAATCAGCATACCACGGTGCACTATGTGAAGTGCGGATGACATTCAATTGCTCATCAGGAAAGCTGTCATCAATAGGTCGTGGGTCATGAAGGATATTCTCTAGCCTGGACAAGTTATCTGCTACAGGGTTATCAGCACCCTTTCGGTCAACAACGTGCAAATCAAATTCCTGTAGCAGGAGAACCCATCTGATTAGCCTAGGCTTAGCGTCCTTCTTCTCCATAAGGTACTTAATAGCAGCATGATCAGAGTGAATAATGACTTTGGAGTCAACTATATAACATCTGAACTTTTCACATGCAAACACGACTGCTAAAAATTCCTTCTCTGTAAGGGCATAGTTTCTTTGGGCACTGTCTAGAGTTTTACCAGCATAGTGAATAACATTCAACTTCTTGTCAACTCTTTGTCCTGGAATAGCACCAACAGCATAATCACTAGCATCGCACATGATTTCAAAGGGAAAGTTCCAATCAGGTGGTTGAACAATAGGTGCAGTTATCAAGGCCTTCTTAAGTATTTTGAAAGCTTCCTCACAATCCTCATCAAAAACAAAAGGAACATCCTTCTGCAAGAGGTTGGTAAGAGGCCTAGAAATCTTAGAGAAGTCTTTAATGAACCTTCTATAGAAACCAGCATGACCCAGGAAACTTCGTATACCTCTGATATCTGTGGGGCAAGGCAGTTTCTCAACTGCATCAACCTTAGCCTCATCAACTTCAATGCCTTTCTCAGAGATTTTGTGTCCTAAGACGATGCCTTCATTAACCATGAAGTGGAACTTCTCCCAGTTCAAGATGAGGTTGGTATCTTTGCATCTCTGTAAGACTCGATTAAGGTTGCTGAGGCAATCGTCAAAGGAAGAACCGTAAACGGGGAAATCATCCATGAAAACCTCAACAATCTTTTCAAAAAAGTCAGAGAATATAGCCATCATACATCTTCGAAAGGTGGCAGGTGCATTGCATAAGCCAAAAGGCATACATCTATAAGAAAAGGTGCCGAAGGGGCAGGTGAAAGTGGTTTTCTCCTCATCAGATTGTGCAACAGGTATTTGCGAGAAACCTGAATAACCGTCTAGAAAGCAAAAGTGTGTTTGTTTAGATAGCCTTTCTAGCATTTGGTCGATAAACGGCAAAGGATAATGGTCTTTCCCGGTTGCCTTGTTCAGTTTCCAGAAGTCTATCACCATCCTATAGCCAATAATAATCCTCTGTGGGATTAGTTCATTCTTATCATTAGGAACGACGGTGATACCTCCCTTCTTAGGTACGCAATGTACTGGACTTACCCAATCACTACGAGCAACAGGATAAATGATTTCTGCTTCCAGAAGCTTTAATATTTCTTTTCTCACGACCTCTTTCATCCTAGGATTTAATCTCCTTTGATGATCAGCAACTGGCTTAGAATCAGGATCGGTTTTAATCTTGTGCTGACATAGAGTGGGACTAATACCCTTAAGATCATCAAGAGTATATCCAATAGCAGCATGGTGCTTCCTCAAAGTTTTTAATAACTTCTTTTCTTCGTGATTCGAGAGGTGAGCACTAATAATAACAGGATATATCTCCTTCTCATCAAGATAGGCACACTTAAGTGTATGTGCTAACTGTGTTAGCTCGAACACAGGATCACCCTTTGGTGGGGGAGGATCCCCAAGCAGTTCAACAGGCAGATTATTCTTATGAATAGGATATTTTTCTAAAACAATTTTATCTATCTCATCTCTTTCATCCATATGCATATCATTTTCATGCTCAAGCAGATATTGCTCTAAAGGATCCGTAGGAGGCACGTCAATGGAGTCAAGAGCAATGATTTCATCCCTACCAGATGACTCTTTTTCATGGGGTTGTCTTCCAAACTTGGAGAAGTTAAATTCATGGGACACACCCTCGAAACTAACAGTGACAGTCTGTTAACGCAATCAATGTGAGCATGGACAGTGTTGAGAAAGGGTCTACCAAATATGATGGGACAAAAGCTATCTTGTGCAGTAGCAAGGATGAGGACATCAGTAGGATACTTCGTCTTACCACACAGGACTTCTACGTCTCTCACAATTCCCACAGGGCAAATAGTGTCTCTATTAGCTAGCATAATAGTGACATCAATGGGTTCTAACTCAGCAGGTGCAATCTCATCTTTGATTTCATCATAAAGGGACCGGGGTATTGCACTAACACTAGCACCCATATCACATAAACGATGATAACAGTGATCTCCTATATTGGCAGAAACAACGGGCAGGCCAACTACAGGTCCGAATTTGTCTTTCGTGTGAGGTTTAGCAATTCTAGTGGAGTCCTCACAGAATTTGATAACATGCCCGTCTATGTCTTCGGCTAAGAGATCTTTGATAATACCAACACTAGGTTCAACTCTAATTTCCTCAGGGGGTGCAAGTGGTCTAATGTAACCCTTACGTATCACAGTTGGAGCTTTAGAATAATCCTTTTTCCTAGTAGGGTAAGGTGGTTTCTCAGTGTAGGCACAAGGAACAATAGGATCATTATAGGCAATGACTGTCTCTTCAACTAGATTGGGTTTAACTATGTTGACTTCTACAGGAGGATGATACTTAAACCACTTCTCTTTGGGAAGATCAATATGAGCAGCAAAAGATTCACATAGAGAAGCTACTATCTCAGAGTCAAGTCCATACTTAGCGCTAAAATCTCTAGAAGTGTTTGTTTCAACAAAAGATTTAACGCAATCAAACTGGAAATTCATACCTGACTCCTTACCTTCTTCAAGATCCCAATCTTCAGAGTTACGTTTGATTCTTTCCAATAAATTCCACTTGTGGTCAATATCCTTCTTCATAAAAGAACCGGTACAAGAAGTGTCAAGCATGGTACGATCTTCATGAGAAAGCGGAGCATAAAAGTTTTGAGTGATAATTTCTCTTGAGAGCTCATGATTGGGGCATGAATATAGCATTGATTTAAGCCTCCCCCAAGCTTGAGTTATGCTTTCCCTGTCACGAGGCCAAAAGTTATAAATATAATTCCGATCACGATGTACTAAATGCATAGGATAGAACTTTTGATGAAATTCCAATTTCAACCGATTGTAGTCCCATGATCCAGTATCATCACATGGCCTATACCATGTCAACGCCTTATCCTTCAAACATAAAGGAAAGACTTTCTTATTTACCTCATCCTCGGGCAAACCTGCAAGCTTAAATAAACCACAAACTTCATCTACATAGATTAGATCCAAGTCTGGATGTGATGATCCATGTCCTGTAAAAGGATTAGCCAGCATTTTCTCAAGCATACCCGAAGGAATTTCATAAAAGATATTTTTAGTAGGTACCTTCGGTTGAGGAGCAACTCCGCGTGCTTCCGTTCATGGTGAAGATACCCCGAACAAATTCCTCAAAGGAACAGTTTCCATAGTGACAAGTGACAATAAATTTGAGCACAATATATAAATATTTCCTTACCAAATTCCACTTACCAAAGGCGCTTCACCTCCCCGGCAATGACGCCAGAAAAGAGTCTTGATGACCCACAAGTATAGGGGATCAATCGTAGTCCTTTCGATAAGTAAGAGTGTCGAACCCAACGAGGAGCAGGAGGCTCTGATAAACGGTTTTCAGCAAGGTAATAACTGCAAGCACTGAAAGTAGCGGTAACAAGTGATGGTGTAGTGACGTGAAACGTAGCAGGTGAAAAGTAACAAGTAACAAGTAGTAGCAACGGTGCAGCCAAGTGGCCCAATCCCTTTTGTAGCAAGGCACAAGCCTGAACAAAGTCTTATAGGAGTAAAAACGCTCCCGAGGACACACGGGAATTTCTGTCATGCTAGTTTCATCATGTTCATATGATTCGCGTTCGTTACTTTGATAGTTTGATATGTGGGTGGACCGGAGCTTGGGTACTGCCCTTACATGGACAAGCATTCCACTTATGATTAACCCCTCTCATAAGCATCTGCAACTACGAAAAAGGAATTAAGACAACGTCTAACCATAGCATTAAACTAGTAGATCCAAATCAGCCCCTTACGAAGCAACACATAGACTGGGGTTTAAGCTTCTGTCACTCTAGCAACCCATCATCTACTTACTACTCCCCAATGCCTTCCTCTAGGCCCAAATAATGGTGAAGTGTTATGTCGTCGACGTTCACATAACACCAATAGAGGAAAAACAACATACAACATATCAAAATGCCGAACGAATACCAAATTCACATGACTATTATTAGCATAACTTATCCCATGTCCTCAGGAACAAAAGTAACTACTCACAAAGCATAATCATAATCATGATCAGAGGTGTAATGAGTAGCATCAAGGATCTGAACATAAACTCTTCCACCAAGTAATCCAACTAGCATCAACTACAAAGAGTAATCACCACTACTAGCAACCTTACAAGTACCAATCGGAGTCGCGAGACGGAGATTGGTTACAAGTGATGAACTAGGGTTTGGAGATGAGATGGTGCTGATGAAGATGTTGATGGAGACGAGTCCCCTCCGATCAGAGGAGTGTTGGTGATGACGATGGCGACGATTTCCCCCTCGGGGAGGGAAGTTTCCCCGGCAGGATCGTCCTGCCGGAGCTCTAGATTTGTTCTGCTCTAGTTCCGCCTCGTGGCGGCGGAGAATCCATGAAAAAGCTCCTCCCTGATTTTTTTTCCGGACGAAACCATTCATATAGCAGAAGAGGGGGGCCAGTGGTCCATTAGGGTGCCCACAAGCCCTGTTGCCGTGGCCAGGGGGGTAGGCCGCGACCATGAGGCTTGTGGGCCCCAGGCATCTCCCCTCTGGCACTTCTTTCCTGTCCAGTATTTTTTATATATTCCCAAAAAAATCCACGTTCATTTTCAGGGCATTTGGAGTTGCGCATAATAAAGGACTCGGACTTGCTCCTTTTCCAGTCCAGGATTCCAGCTGAGAGTATTCTCCCTCTTCAAATAAACCTCGCAAAATAATAGAGAGAAGGCATAAGTATGATACCACAAAGTATGATAACAGTCCATAAAGCGATAAATATCAACATGAAAGCATGATGCAAAATGGACGTATCATGCATCCACCTCCATAAACCCAAAGTTGTTCCATATGAGTCCACCATACCTACCTATGTGCGGTATCTACCTGCCGTTCCAAGTAAATTTGCATGTGCCACTGTCTAAACCTTCAAGAAATAATCTATTTTGCATGCGCGAACTGCTCATGTGGTGACAGGGGGCTATTGGTATCTTCCATGCTAGGCGTGTTATCCTCGATATGTGTTTATTCACTATCATTCACGAGAAAGGGGCCGGTAATTGGAATTCCCAGTTCCATGCTCAAATCGAAAAGATAATTACAAACAAAACTCCCCTAGGATTGTTGTTGGTATGGACGGTACCCGAGGATTCGTCTAGCTGTGGAGTGTGATTGATTGGTGGTGGGGGAGTCAAAACTTTACTTTTCTGTTTGGGAACCGCCTATAGCATGTGTAGCGTGGAAGATATTGAGAACTCTTAGTCATTGCGTTGACAATGAAAGCATGCCACCCAAAATTATTATCTCTGTTTTCAAAGCTTGAGCTCTGGTACCTCTACAAATCAATGCTTCCCTCTACGAAGGGCCTGTCTATTTATGTTCCTGTTGAGTCATCCTCCTCTTACAAAAGCACTAATTAGGGAGCACCTCTGCCATGAATTAAAATGTTTAGTCAGCCCTTGGTCTTTTAAGGTGCTCTGCATTTATGTTTTGCAGTCTCAGAAAGAGCTAGCGAGATACCATCTATTCGTATTTCTTCATGTTGTTTCGATTGAAGTGTTGATACTTGAGGCTTATTATTATTTGCTCGCTAGTTGATTATGCCATTGTTATGAGTTTACCGTGAGACCTAGATGTCATTTGCTTATGTGGTTTGCTTGTGATGTTGCTGAAATTCTGGTTATGAGTTAGACATAGTTGCAACAACAAGATCAAACAGAGTTCGTCAAAGTTTTCTTTTGTCTCTCTCAGTTTGTCAACTGAGTTGCTTGAGGACAAGCAAGGCTTTAAGCTTGGGGGAGTTGATACGTCTCCGTCGTATCTACTTTTCCGAACTCTTTTGCCCTTGTTTTGGACTCTAATTTGCATGATTTGAATGGAACTAACCCGGACTGACGTTGTTTTCAGCAGAATTGCCATGGTGTTATTTTTGTGCAGAAATAAAAGTTCTCGAAACGTCCGGAAAATTGACGGAGATTTTTTTTGGAATAAAAGAAAAATACCTGCGCAAAGTTCCACCTGAGGGGGCGTGCCAGTGGGCTAGAGGCCCCCGGGTCGCGACCACCCCTATGGCCGCACCATGAGGGCTTGTGGGGCCCACGTGGCACCACCACCCCCAATCTCAGCCCTATATCTTCCGTTTAGCCTGGAAAAAAAAATCAGAGAGAAGGTTTCATCGCGTTTTGCGATACGGAGGCGCCGCCACATCCTGTTCTTCATCTGGAGGGCAGATCTGGAGTCCGTTTCGGGCTTCGGAGAGGGGAAATCGTCGCCATCGTCATCATCAACCTTTCTCCATCGACAATTCCATGATGCTCTTCATCATTCGTGAGTAATCTCATCGTAGGCTTGCTGGACGGTGATGAGTTGGATGAGATCTATCATGTAATCGAGTTTGTTCTTGACGGGGATTGATCCCTAGTATCCACTATGTTCTAGATTGATGTTGCTACTACTTGGCTATGCTTAATGCTTGTCACGAGGGCCCGAGTGCCATGATTTCAGATCTGAACCTATTATGTTGTCGCCAATATATGTGTGTTTTAGATCCTACTTGCATGTTGTAGTCACCTACTATGTGTTATGACCCGGCAACCCCGGAGTGACAATAGCCGGAACCACTCCCGGAGATGACCATAGTATGAGGATTACATGTATTCACCGCGTGTTAATGCGTTGGTCCGGTTCTTTATTAAAAGGAGAACCTTAATATCCCGTAGTTTCCATTAGGACCCCGCTGCCACGGGAGGGATGGACAATAGATGTCATGCAAGTTCTTTTCCCTAAGCACGTATGACTACATACGGAATACATGCCTACATTAGATTGATGAACTGGAGCTAGTCACATATCTCTCCGTGTTATAGCTGTTACATGATGAATCATATCCGTCACACTCATCCATCACCGATCCACTGCCTACGAGTCTTTTACTACTGGTCCTCGCTATGTTAGTTTGCCTAGGCTTGTCCCTTGCTATAAGAGGGATTGGGCCACTTTGCTGCTGCTGTCACTACTACTGTTACTTGTTACTTTGTGCTGCTACTACTACTGTTCCTTGCTACTCCACTGTTACTTGTTGCAAGACTTTGTTGGCGCTAACATCCCGTCAACATGGCCTTTTCTGGCGCCACTGCTGGGAATTGCCAAAGCTTTTCCTGGTGTCGTTGCTATCTTACTACCTTACTACTGATACTTTGCTTGCACACACTAATCTTTCACGTGTGGTTGAATTGAAAACTCAGCTGCTAATACTTGAGAATATTCTTTAGCTTCCCCTTGTGAGCGAATCAATAAATTTGGGTTGAATACTCTACCCTCGAAAACTGCTGCGATCCCATACGCTTGTGGTACATCAGGCTGCACCTGTGCTGAACGCGGAGGTGCTGTGGTTCGGCACTAGATCAGAATCACACCGCGATCTAAATCACAATGAGTACGACTCCCTCAACCGCGTTCTAGCAACGCTTCCGCTTAGCGATCTTCAAAGGTATGAAGATGCTCTCACCCCTCTGTCATTGCTGGTTTCTCCATAGGAAGATCTGAATATGGGGTAGGATTTTTTTTTGAATTTTGCTGCGTTACCCAACAGATACTCTCAAACGTATCTATAATTTATGTTTGTTCCACGATCTTTTGTGTGCCATTGTTATATGTTTGAATACACTTTTATATATTTTTACACATATTTGGACTAACCTACTAACTCAGTGCACCCAGTGCCAGTTTCTGTATGATGATGCCTTTTTTTGCAGGGACTTTTACCCAAATTTCCAGAGTCCCAAAAATCCCGAGAAAAGTATATAAAAGTCAGCATGATGGAAGCTTCGAGAACACCAAAGGTGGGCTAGAGGGGAGCCACGGCTTGCCCAGGCGGCCTCCCTGCGCGGCCTGGTCCCTGGCCGCGCCCACAGGTCGCCTAGTCAGGTCCCACGCCCTCTGGTGCCCTCCTTCGGCCTATATTTACCTCTCCGATAGGAAACCCTTCCAAAGGATCCAGAATCGCTAATTTCTCCATCTTTCCGCTGCCGCAGCGCTTCCGACATCGGGAGCGTCATAAGACCTCTTCCCGGCACCCTGCCGGAGGGAGGATGGACCTCCGAGAGCTTACCCACCACCATGGATGCTTCATGGACGTGCCATGAGTAGTCCTCCTTGGACCATGAGTCCATGACCAGTAGCTATGTGATGTTTTCTCTCCAATCTTGTGCTTCAATGTTTAGCCCTTGTGAGCTGCCCTACATGATCAAGGCATCTATGTAATTTTCCTGCTATTTCTATGCTTGGTTTGTTGGGATCCGATGGATTATGAGATTATGTTAAGATTGTGATGAGTTATATATTTGGTTCTCCTTTTATATTATGTTCTTAGGTAATTCATGCATGTTCTCCGTTGCTTTTTATTGCTTTGGCCGAGTAGTAGATTGTAACTCTAAGAGGGAGTGTTATGTATGATTGTGGGTTCATGCCCCCTCATGTCTAGCTTGAGTGACAGAAACATGAGACTAGGGGATGTGCTATTGCCACCAGGGAGAAAACAATGGTGCTTGTGACCACGATTGCACGGATTGTTTACCTTATGCAAAGTTCATTAATGCAGTTGTCCGTTGCTTTGAGTTTACTTTTTGGCTGGGGCTCGCAACTTAGTAGATGATGATGGATAAACGGTCTACTTGTCTTGGCGTACTGCCCATTACTTTTGAGCCTCTAACTTTCTTGTAGCATGATTAGCATTGCGATGCGTTTATAATTCTGTCAATTGCCCAGCTGTAATTTGTTTACCCAACATAGTGGTTTATCGTCTTTTTGGAGAGAGACATCACTATTGAACATCATGTGACTCAGGTCCATATTACCACCATTGCTTACACCTCCACCATTTACTGCTTTTATTTACTTTTCCGTTGCAATCACTATCACTATTCCCGCTTGTGTTTTGATCCTTTGCAAAATACAAGGCCAGAGAGATTGACAACCTATCTGAACTCGTTGGGAGCAAAGTTATTTGTTGTGTGTGCATGTCCACGTCTTCTGCTAGCGCCAGAGCAGCGGACACCTACTTGTTGATCCTCGGAGTCCTCCTGGTTTTATAAACCTTACTGTCCCCGTGTAAGGGAAATCTACTGGTGACTACATGTCCACCTTCCACTTGGGGTAACACACGAGGGGCAATAAGTATATCCATCAATTCGTCATCAAACATCAATTGTTGATGGTTAGTAAAACCACTAGTTTCAATAAGGGCAAGGGCAAGAAGGGATTCTTCATGAAACAACAAACTAGTTGCTGCACTAGTGAAGAAACTCGAGGTTGAACCCAAACCCGAGACTAAGTGCTTCTGTTATGAGGGGAACGTTCACTGAAGCGGAACTACCCTAGATACTTGGTAGATGAGAAGGCTGGAAAAGTCGAAAAAATGATATTGGGTATACATGATATTGATATATACCTTACTAGTACTCCTAGTAGCACCGGGGTATTAGATACCGGTTCAGTTGCTAAGTGTTAGTAACTCGAAATTATAGCTATAGATTAAACGGATACTAGCAAGGGTGAGGTTACGATGTGTGTTGGAAGTAATTCCAAGGTTGATGTGATCAAACATCGCACGCTCCCTCTACCATCGGGATTAGTTTTGTACCTAAATAATTGTTATTTGGTGTTTGCTTTGAGCATAGACATGATTAGATTGTGTTTATCGCAATACGATTATTCATTTAAAGAGAATAATGGTTACTCTGTTTACTTGAATAACACCTTCAATGGTCTTTCACCTAGAATGAATGGTTTATCGAATCCCTATCGTAGTGATACACATGTTCATAATATTGATGCCGAAAGATACAAAGTAGTAATGATAATACCACTTACTTGTGGCACTGCCGCTTGAGTCATATTGTTATAAAAACGCATGAAGAAGCTTCATGTTTATGGATCTTTGACTCACTCGTTTTTGAATCGTTTGAGACATGTGAACCATGCCTATTGGTATAAACGCATGAAGAAACTCCATGCAGATGGATTGTTTAGACTCATTTGATTTTGAATCACTTGAGACATGCAAATCATGCCACATGTGCAAGATGACTGAAGGCCTCGTTTTCAGTAAGATGGAACTAGAAAGTGACTTGTTGGAAATAATACATTTTCATGTATGCAGTCCAATGAGTGTTGAGGCACGCACTGGATATCGTTATGTTCTTACTTCAATGATGATTTGAGTAGATACAGGAGTATTTGCTTGATGAATCACAAGTCTAAAATATTGAAAAGTTCAAGCTATTTTAGAGTGAGGTTGAAGATTGACGTGACAAGAGGATAATATGTTTACGATACGATCGTGGAGGTAAATATATCTGAGTTGTGAGTTTGGTAAACATTGAAGACAATGTGAAAATTGTTTCACAACTCATGCCACCTGGAACACCATAGTGTGATGGTGTGTCCGAACGTCATAGACGCGCCCTATTGGATATGGTTCATACTATGATGTCTCTTATCGAATTAGTACTATCGTTTTTGGGTTAGACATTAGAGACAACTGCATTCACTTTAAATAGGGCACCATGTAATTCCCTTGAGATGACACCGTATGAACTAAGGTTTGGAGAAACCTAAGCTGTCATTTCTTAAAGTTTGGGGCTACGATGCTTATGTGAAAAAGTTTCAGCCTGATAAGCTCGAACTCAAAGTGGATAAATGCATCTTCATAGGACACCCAAAACAGTTGGGTATACCTCCTATCTCAGATCCGGAAGCAAAGTGTTTGCTTCTATAAACGGGTCCTTTCTCGAGGAAAAGTTTCTTTCGAAAGTATTGAGTGGGAGGATGGTGCATTAAGTTGTTCCTGTGGAACCTACACCAATTGAAGTGGAAGCTGATGATAGTGATCATAAAAAGCAAGTTACTACAAATCTCGTAGGTCGACAAGGTCACGTACTGCTCCAAAGTGGTATGGTAACCCTGTCTTACAGGTCATGTTGTTGGACAATAATGAACCTACGAGCTATGGAGAAGCGATGGTGGGCACAAATTCCGACGAATGACCCAAGATCATGAAATCCGAGGTAGGATCCATGTATGAAAACAAAGTGTAGACTTTGGAAGAACTACTTGATGGTCGTAAGGCTGTTAGGTACAGATGGATCTTTATAAGAAAGACGTGCGATGATGGTAAATGTCACCATTAAGAAAGCTTGACTTGTCGCAAAGAAGTTTTCCGCAAGTTCAAGGAGTTGACTATGATGAGACTTTCTCACTCATAGCGATGCTAAAAGTCCGTTGGAATTATGTTAGCACATGCTGCATTATTTGCGAAATCTTGCAGATAGGATGTCAAAACATTGTTTCCACGACGGTTTCCTTGAGGAAAGGTTGTATGTGATACAACCAAAAGGTTTTGTCGATCCTAAGGATGCTAACAAGTATGCAAGCTCCAGCTATCCTTCTATGGACTAGAGCAAGCATATCGGAGTTGGAGTATTCGCTTTGATGAGATGATTAAAGTCTTTGGTTTTATGCAAAGTTTATGAGAAGCTTGTATTTCCAAAGAAGTGAGTGGGAGCACTATAGAATTTCTGATGAGTATATGTGGTTGACATATTGTTGATCGAAAATGATGTAGAATTTCTGGAAAGCATATAGGGTTGTTTGAAAAGTGTTTTTCAAAGGAAAGCCTGGATTAAGCGACTTGAACATTGAGCATCAAGATGTATGGAGATAGATCAAGACGCTTGATAAGACTTTCAATGAAATGCATGCCTTGACAAGTTTTTGAAGGAGTTCAAAATAGATCGGCAAAGAAGGAGTTCTTGGCTGTGTTGTAAGGTGTGAATTTTAGTAAGACTCAAAACCCGACCACGGCGGAAGAAAGAGAAAGGACGATGGTCATCCCCTATGCCTTAGTCATAGGCTCTAATGTATGCTATGCTGTGTACCGCACCTGATGTGTGCCTTGCTATGAGTCAGTCAAGGGGTACAAGAGTGATCCAGAAATGGATCACTGGACGACGGTCAAAGTTATCCTTAGTAACTAGTGGACAAGGGAATTTTTCTCAATTATGGAGGTGATTAAAGAGTTCGTTGTAAAGGGTTACGTCGATGCAAGCTTTGACACTAATCCAGATAACTCTGAGTAGTGAACGGGATTCGTATAGTGGAGCAGTCTTTTGGAATAGTTCCAAATGGCACGTGGTAGCAGCATGTACCGTATGGCATAAAGATTTGTAAAGCACATAGAGATATGAAAGATGCAGACCTGTTGACTAAAAACCTCTCTCACAATCAAGATATGATCAAACCCCATAATTGTATGGGTGTTAGATTCATTACATTCACATAGTGATGTGAACTAGATTACTCACTCTAGTGCAAGTGGGAGACTATTGGAAATATGCCCTAGAGGCAATAATAAATTGGTTATTATTGTATTTCCTTGTTCATAATAATTGTTTATTATCCATGCTAGAATTGTACTGATTAGAAACTCAAGGACATGTGTGGATACATAGACAACACACTGTCCCTCGTGAGCCTCTAGTTTACTAGCTCCTTGATCAAAGATGGTTAAGGTTTCCTAGCCATAGACAAGTGTTGTCACTTGATAACGGGATCACATCATTAGGAGAATGATGTGATAGACAAGACCCAGACTATGAATGTAGCGTATGATCATGTCAGTTTACTGCTACTCTTTTGTGCATTTCAATGTATCTGTTCCTATGACCATGAGATCATGCAACTCCCGGACACCGGAGGAATACCTTGTGTGTATCAAACATCGCAACGTAACTGGGTGACTATAAAGGTGCTCTACAGGTATCTCCGAAGGTGTCTGTTGGGTTGACATGGATCAAGACTCGGATTTGTCACTCCGTGTGATGGAGAGGTATCTCGGGGCCTACTCGGTAATACAACATCACAATAAGCCTTGCAAGAAATGTGACTAAGGAGTTAGTCACGAGATCTTGTATTATGGCATGAGTAAATAAACTTGCGGGTAATGAGATTGAACTAGGTATGGAGGTACCGACGATCGAATCTCGGGCAAGTAACATACCCAAGGACAAAGGGAACGACATATGGGATTAACTGAATCCTTGACATAGAGGTTCAACTGATAAAGATCTTCGTACAATATGTAGGAGCCAATATGGGAATCCAGGTCCCGCTATTGGTTATTGACCGGAGAATGTCTCAGGTCATGTCTACATTGTTCTTGAACCAGCATGCTCTGCACACTTAAGGTTCGGTAACGTTTTGGTATTATTGAGTTATGTGTTTTTGTAACCGAAAGTTAGTCGGAGTCCCAGATGAGATCCCGGACGTCACGAGGATCTCCGGAATGGTCCGAAGCTAAAGATTGATATATAGGAAGTCCTGTTTTGGTCACCGGAAAAGTTTCGGGTACTTCGGTAGTGTACCGGGAGTGCTAGGAGGGTACCGGGGACCATTGGGAGGGGTGTCACGCCCCGAGGGGCCTCATGGGCTATGGGAGGAGACAAACCAGCCCCTAGTGGGTTGGCCTAAGCCCCCACTAAGGTGGTGTTTCTTTACAGGGACATTTTGTTTTAGGGACTAAAAAAGTCCCTTTTAGCCCCATGTGAAAGAAACAGGAGTGACTTTTAGGGACTAAAAGGGGGTGTTTGGGACTAAAGGAAGAAGTCCCTATGGGAGGGTCTTTTTGGGACTTTTTCGATACTTCTTCCAACAGTGCCCCTACTTTTAGCATGTCATTTAATAACTTCTAGTACATTACTAGGGGTAACATGGTCTTTTTCCATGTCATTTAATGACCTCTAGTCCCTGTTTAGTCCTTGAAAAGAAACGGGTAGGGACTAGGGAATTTTTAGTTGAGACAAAAAATGTCCTAGGACTTTTTAAAGAACAGGGCCTAAGGCCCATGAGGTTTGAGAAGGAAAAAACACAAGGGGGAAAGAGTTTCCACGTGGGAAGGAGGAGTCCTAATCCTACTAGGATTGGAGGAGGACTTCTCCTCTCCTCCTTGCCGCCAAGGAAAGGGGCAGCCCTACGGCGCAGACTCCTCCCTCCCTCCTCCTATATATACTAGAGGTATTGAGGGTTTTTGGACACAGAAATCAGCCACGTGATCCCTCTTCCTCTAGATCGTACTTCTTCCTCTAGTCTAGTTCAGCGGTGCTTAGGCAAAGCCCTACTGAATAACTTCACCACCACCACGACCATGTCGCCATGCTGTAGAACTCATCTACCTCTCCGCCCCTCTTGCTGGATCAAGAAGGCGGTGATCGTCATCGAGCTGTACGTGTGCGGAATGCGGAGGTGCCGTCCGTTCGTCACTAGATCGGGATGGATCGTGATGGGATCACGTCACGGTTCGTGATGCGATCGCTGGACGGACTGCGATTTGGATCGCGAAGATGATCCACTACATCAACCGCGTTATATGCGCTTCCGCTTAGCGATCTACATGGCTACGTGGATCCGATCTCCCCTCTCGTAGATGATCATCACCATGGATAGATCTTGCATGTGCATAGGAAAATTCTTGTTTCCCATGCGATGTTCCCCAAAACTAATGTGTACAAAGTGAAAAGAGAATCCTATATATAGATATCTTTGGATACTTCGGCCATGGAGCTCCCCCACCCAACGCCCCACCATGGCCCCATGCGGGCTCCGGCGGTAGCGCCACCTCCCCCTATTGGCCCGCCCGCCACCTCCTCGTTCATGCCACTCCCGCCCCCGCCGCCGGGGCCGTCGGCCGCTGGGTCTGTGCTTGTCGCCACACAGTCGCCGCCGCTGTGAGATCCCGGGAAGGTCCGGTGTCCCAATCGCCCCGACGCCACTGCGGGGGCTCTACGACCGATTCAGAGGTTTTCCCTAAATCGCCCCGGTCCGCTAGTGGTCGTATCGGCCCCACATCCCCCTGTTTCCATTGATGGCCCTAATCCGATCCGTACCACACGTGGATCTAGCCTTGAGTGTGGGGTTGGTGCTGGAATTTACTCCTTCGCATCGGGTGCTCGTGCCAACCCCCCCAGCAGCCTATACATCAATACCAGCAACCAGCGCGGGGCGCGGGAAGGTTGTGACTATTGCATGGAAGCTGGTCAAATCGTGGCGAGATCCATGTCGCCCGACTTTTCCTGGCCAGGCATTGAAGATGACATGCGTCCCATGGTGACTTAAAGGCCGTTGTAGCCATTGCCTGCTCCCTAGGCGTCGCACCTCCTCCTATCACGAGTCGTTGCGTTGCTCCCGCTGCCTTCGGAACGGCCACCCACACCGGGTCGCAAGAACAAGTGGCACCTTCTAAGTTCGCTTTCGTGTCTCGCCATTGCTTCCTTAACCCTTGCCTGCGCCGGCCCTGCCCTCGGTCCCCACTTTTGACCCGGGATGGGGCTGGCCTCTACGTTCTTCTGCAACCCAGCCCCAAGCCATCCCCGACAAGATTGACATGCCCACATTGGGAGATGCAGCCGACTGCTACGACAACAGACAACAGCGCCTGAAATTGACACGTTGACGGAGACTGGGCATGCGTTGGTTTTTCCCTTGAAGAGGAAAGGGTGATGCAGCACAGGAGCAATAAGTATTTCCCTCAGTTTGAGAACCAAGGTATCGATTCAGAAGGAGGGTCTCCTCAAGTCCAGAGTACCTGTGCAAACACAAACAAGCTTGCACCCAACGCTTCAAGGGGGTTGTCAATCCCTTCAAGATTGTTTGCAAAGTGAGATCTGAAGGCGGAAAGTGCAACGAAGTAAAAAGTATAAGGCTGAAAATATGGTGTGGAGTAGACCCTGGGGGCCATAGTTTTCACTAGAGGCTTCTCTCAAAATAGCAAATATCACGGTGGGTGAACAAATTACCGTCGACCAATTGATAGAACCGCGCAAAGTCATGACGATATCTAAGCCAATGATCATACGTATAGGCATCACATCCGAGACAAGTAGACCGATAGTTTCTGCATCTACTACTATTACTCCACACATCGACCGCTATCCAGCATGCATCTAGTGTATTGAGTTCATGACGAACAGAGTAACGCCTTAAGCAAGATGACATGATGTAGAGGGATAATCTCAAACCAATGATGAAAACCCCATCTTTTTACCCCTGATGGCAACAACACGATGCGTGCCTCGCTACCCCTTCTAATACTGGGTGAGGTCACCGCACGGTATGAACCCAAAACCAAGCACTTCACCCATTGCAAGAATCATAGATCTAGTTGGCCAGAAAAAACTCACAACTCAAAGAGAATTACAAGGATATGAAAATCATGCATAAGAGAGATCAGAAGAAACTCAAATAAGATTCATAGATAATCTGATCATAAATCCACAATTCATCGGATCTCGACGAACACACCGCAAAAGAAGATTACATCAGATAGATCTCCATGAAGATCATGGAGAATATTGAAGATCCAAGAGAGAGATGAAGCAATCTAGTTACTAGCTATGGACCCGTAGGTCTATGGTGAACTACTCACGCATCATCGGAGAGGTCATGGAGTTGATGAAGAAGCCCTCCGTGTCTGAATCCCCCCTCCGGCAGGGCACCAGAATGTACCCCAGATGGGATCTTGCGGAGACACAAGGTTGCGGCTGCGGAAAAGTACTTTCGATGATCTCCTGATTTTTTTTGGGATTTTTAGGGAATAAATAGGCGCAAACCCTAGGGCAAAGGGCGTCTAGGGGGCCCACAAGCCTGTGGGCCGCGGCCTCCCCCTAGCCGCGGGGTGAGGGCTTGTGGGGCCCCTGGGCCCCCCTGCCTTGGCTCTCAAGTCTCCTGATCTTCTTCCGTTACGGAAAAATTCTTTTCGGGGATTTTATTCCGTTTGGACTCCGTTTCAAAATCTCCTCTGAAAGGGGTAAAAAACATGGAAAAATAGGAACTAGCACTTGGCACTGAGTTAATAAGTTAGTCCCAAAAAATATATAAAAGGCATGTAAAACATCCAAAGTCTGACAAGATAATAGCATGAAACCATCAAAAATTATAGATACGTTGGAGACGTATCAAGCATCCCCAAGCTTAACTCCTGCTCGTCCTCGAGTAGGGAAGTGATAAAGAATGAATTTTTGATGTGGAATGCTACCTAGCATAGTTGTTCTTTGCAACTTATTTCACGTCACATGAATGTTCAGATCCATAAGATTCAAAACAATAGTTTGCTATTGACATGAAAACAATAATACTTCAAGCAAACTAGCAAAGTAATCATGAACTTTCAAAATAACAAGGCCAAGGAAAGTTATCCCTACAAAATCATATAGTCTGGCTATGCTCCATCATCCTCACACAACTAATGTAAATCATGCACAACCCCGGTATTGGCCAAGTAATTGTTTTCACACTCTTACTTTCTCAAACTTTTTATAACTATCACGCAATACATGAGCGCGAGCCATGAATATAGCACTATAGGTGGAACAGAGTGTGGTGGTGGTTGTGAGACAAAAAGGAGTAGATGGTCACATTGACTCGGCGTATCAAAAGGCTATGGAGATGCCCATTAATAGATATCAATGTGAATGAGTAGGGATTGCCATACAAGAGATGCACTAGAGCTATAAGTATGTGAAAGCTCAAATGGAAAACTAGTGGGTGTGCACCCAACTTGCTTGCTCACGAAGACCTAGGGCAATTTTGAGGAAGCCCGTCATTGGAATATACATGAAAAATTATATAATGAAGATTCCCACTAGCATATGGTAGTGACAAAGCAAGAAGATCTCAATCATGAAGAACATGGTGTTATTATGGAGCACAAGTGTGGAAAAAGATAGTAGCATTGTCCCTTCTCTCTTTTTCTCTTTTTTTCAATTGGGCTCTTAGGCCTCTTTTTTTGGGCTCTTTGGCCTCTTTTTTTCCCCTCACATGGTACAATGCTCCAGTAATGATGATCATCACACTTCTATTTACTCACATCTCAAAATGATGATGACTCTATAGGAAATGCCTCCGACGGCGTACCGGGATATGCAACGATCTACATGGTGTATGACGTTGAAACATCTCGCTAGCTATCTTACAATCATGCAATGGAAATATGAGAGTGACGACACAAGTCATGAGACGGAACGGTGGGAGTTGCATGGAAATATATCTCGGAATGGCTTTGAAAATGCCATAGTAGGTAGGTATGGTGGTTGTTTTGAGGAAGGCATATGGTGGGTTTGTGCACCGGCGAGAATTGCGCGGCACTAGAGAGGCTAGCAATGGTGGAAGGTGAAAGTGCATCTATACCATGGACTCACATTAGTCATGAAGAACTCACATACTTGTTGCGAAACTTTTTATTAGTAATCGAAACAAAGTGCTAAACGCATACTCCTAGGGGAAGGGTTGGTAGGTGTAAAACATCACGCGATCCCGACCTCAACACAAAGGATGACAATCAATAGATGAATTATGCTCCGACTTCCTAACATAGCGGTTCACCATACGTGCATGCTATGGGAATCACTAACTTCAACACAAGTATTTCTAGATTCAAAACACCCTACTAACATAGCTCTTAATATTACCAAATCCACGTCCCAAATCTAATTGAGAGGAATCAAAACTTCTCTTTATACTCAATGCACATGAAGATGGAGGTTTTTTGCATCCTCTTTGGGTACCTATCACACTTGGGACTACTTTCATAACATAAGCCAACTACCAAATCATGCACCGCCGTGCTCTAAAAGATATAAGTGAAGCACATAGAGCAAAAGTATCTAGCTCAAAAGATATAAGTGAAGCACTATGAGCATTCTAGCAAAAATCACGATGAGTGCATGTCTCTCTCTCTCTCAAAAAGGTGTGCAGAAAGGATGATTGTGACACAACAAAAAGAAAAGACTCCTAAGATACAAGACGCTCCAAGCAAAACACATATCATGTGGTGAATTAAAATATAGCTCCAAGTAATGTTACCGATGGATTGAAGACGAAAGAGGGGATGCCTTCACGGGGCATCCCCAAGCTTAGGCTTTTTGGTGTCCTTGAATTTGGCTTGGGATGCCTTGGCATCCTCAAGCTTGATATCTTTCCACTCCTTATCTCTTTGTCCATGAGAACATCACCCAAAACTTGAAAACTTCACAACACAAAACTTAAACAGAAACTCGTGATAACATTAGCACAAGAAAACAAACTACCACTTCTTTTGGTACTGTAGCAAACTTGAATTCTATCTATATTGGTGTTGGGATACTGTATTCAAACTTTTCCATGGCTAGTACCCCCCGATACTAACCATCGTTTCATCAAAACAAGCAACCAACTCAACAAAAACAGAACCTGTCAAAAACAGACCAGTCTGTAGCAATATGTATACTTCGTATACTTCTGGTACCTCAAAACATCTGAAAAATTACGACGGCCTGGGAAAAAGGCACATGAACCAGCAGCAAAAAGAATCAACTTAAAATCTCTTTCTGAATAAAATGAAAAATCATCTCGTGAGCGAAAAGTTTCTGTCTTTTTCCAGTCGGATCAAACAACCATTACCAAGGCTAGTCATAAAGGTTTTGCTTGGCTCAAACACAAAAAAGAAACACAAAAAACACAATCACAACAGAATTGTGATGGTCTAGACGCAACAAAACAGAAATAAAAAGATAAATTCATTGGGTTTCCTCCCAACAAGCGCTATTGTTTAACGCCCCTGGCTAGGCATAAAAGCGATAGAATCACGCATCGTCGTCTTCGGTGCTCAAACCATAAGTGGCCCTCATCATGGATTCATAAGGCAATCTTATTTTCTTTCTAGGAAAGTGTTCCATGCCCTTCCTTAAAGGAAATTGAAATCTAATATTCCCTTCCTTCATATCAATGATAGCACCGATAGTCCTTAGGAAAGGTCTACCAAGAATAATAGGGCATGTAGGATTACAATCAATGTCAAGCACAATGAAATCCATGGGTACATAGTTCCTATTTGCAATAATAAGAACATCATTGATCCTTCCCATGGGTTTCTTGACAGTAGAATCAGCAGGATGCAAATTGAGAGAACACTCTTCAATCTCATTAAAACCCAGAACATCACATAAAGACTTTGGAATCGCATAAACACTAGCACCAAAATCACACAAAGCATTGCATTCATAGTTTTTGATTTTGATTTTGATGGTAGGTTCCCACTCATCATGAAGCTTTCTAGGGATAGAGACTTCCAATTCAAGTTTCTCTTCAAGAGATTTTATCATAGCTTCGACGATATGATCGGTAAAGGCCTTGTTTTGGCTATAAGCGTGTGGAGAGTTTAACATAGATTGCATCAAAGAAATGCATTCAATCAAGGAGCAACTATCATAATTGAATTCCTTGAAATCCACGGTAGTAATTTCATTACTACTCAAAGTTTTAACATCTTCTACTCCACTTTCAATGCTTTTAGCATCAAGATAGATGGACTCCGAATCATTGGGGCACTTTTCAACCAAAGTGGATTCAAATCCAGCCCCATAATAATTAGGTTTGACACTAGAAAACAAAGATTCAATGGGAGTCACACCAAGCACTTTAAGATCTTCGTGATTCTCATCACGAGTTTCGGGTTTAGCAGCCATTTTATTGACAAAGGTAGCCTGCTTATCAGAGATCTGGCCTACCAACTTTTCAAGACGAGCAAACTGAGAATTTAGCGCAAGGAAATTTTGGCCATATCATGAACTTCTCTACTCATAAAGGCCAGAAAAGAATTTTGCTCCTTTAGTTCTCTACGAAAGTAACTGTTGCATTCAAACTGTGTAGACATGAAACCCTTAATACTAGTTTCAATCTCTTCTAACCTTGCATAGTGAGCATCAAAATCCTTTGGTTGGGCCATGTTTTGCGGGCAGACAAGCGGACAAAGAGCAAGCAAGAAAAAGGGCGAACGAAAAAGGCAAACGAAAAAGGGAAATTGTGAAGTGGGGGAGAGGCAAATGAGAGGCAACTAGCAAACAAACTAAATGCAAGAGATGAGTTTGCGACACCTACTTGGATGAGTTCTTGACTTGATCTTCCTCCCCGGCAACGGCGCCAGAAATTCTTCTGCTACGGCAACAGACAACAGAGCCAGAAATTGACACGTTGATGGAGACTAGGCTTGCGTTGGTTTTTCCCTTGAAGAGGAAAGGGTGATGCAGCACAGGAGCAGTAAGTATTTCCCTTAGTTTGAGAACCAAGGTATCGATCCAGAAGGAGGGTCTCGTCAAGTCCATAGTACCTGCGCTAACACAAACAAGCTTGCACCCAATGCTTCAAAGGGGTTGTCAATCCCTTCAAGATTGTTTGCAAAGTGAGATCTGAAGGCGGAAAGTGCAATGAAGTAAAAAGTATAAGGCTTAAAATATGGTGTGGAGTAGACCCTGGGGGCCATAGTTTTCACTAGATGCTTCTCTCAAAATAGCAAATATCACGATGGGTGAACAAATTACTGTCGAGCAATTGATAGAACCGCGCAAAGTCATGACGATATCTAAGGCAATGATCATACATATATGCATCATGTCCGAGACAAGTAGACCGATACTTTCTGCATCTACTACTATTACTCCACACATCGACCGCTATCCAGCATGCATCTAGTGTATTGAGTTCATGAAGAACATAGTACAGCCTTAAGCAAGATGACACGATGTAGAGGGATAATGTCAAACCAATGATGAAAACCCCATCTTTTTCCCCTTGATGGCAACAACACGATGCGTGCCTCGCTACCCCTTCTGTCACTCGATGAGGTCACCGCACGGTATTAACCCAAAACCAAGCACTTCTCCCATTGCAAGAATCATAGGTCTAGTTGGCCAGACAAAACCCACAACTCTAAGAGAATTACAAGGATATGAAATCATGCATAAGAGAGATCAGAAGAAACTCAAATAAGATTCATAGATAATCTGATCATAAATACACAATTCATCGGATCTCGACAAACACATCGCAAAATAAGATTACATCGGATAGATCTCCATGAAGATCATGGAGAACTTTGTATTGAACATCCAAGAGAGAGAAGAAGCCATCTAGTTACTAGCTATGGACCCATAGGTCTATGGTGAACTACTCACGCATCATCGGAGAGGTCATGGTGTTGATGAAGAAGCCCTCCGTGTCCGAATCCCCCTCCGGCAGGGTACCATAACGTGCCCCAGATGGGATCTTGCGGAGATAGAAGCTTGCGGCGGCGGAAAAGTACTTTCGATGATCTCCTGATTTTTTTGGGATTTTTAGGGAATATATTGGCGCAACCCCTAGGGCAAAGGGCGTTCGGGGGGCCCACAAGCCTGTGGGCCGTGGCCTCCCCCTGGCGGCGGGGTTGAGGGCTTGTGGGGCCCCTGGGCCCCCCTGGCTTGGCTCTCAAGTCTCCTGATCTACTTCCGGTACGGAAAAATTCTTTTTGGAGATTTTATTCCGTTTGGACTCCGTTTCAAAATCTCCTCTCAAAGGGGCCAAAAACATGGAAAAAACAGGAACTGACACTTGGCACTTAGTTAATAAGTTAGTCCCAAAAAATATATAAAAGGCATGCAAAACATCCAAAGTCTGACAAGATAATAGCATGAAACCATCAAAAATTATAGATACGTTGGAGACGTATCACCGACTAGTACGATGAGAACTTCGTGGATGTCCCGGGCACGTGGGAGATGCGGGCGGAGTCGGCCCTGCTCTCCACCAACGCCGCGATGGCCTGGTTCGAGGGTTGCCGGAAGTATGTGCCCTGCCATGAGGTGGCCATGACGTTCACCACCACCTTCGGCTGCCGGAAGGTGGCCGTGAGCGTCGTTCGACACCTCCCCGAGTAGTTCTTTGTCAAGTTCACGTACCAGCCCAACTCTGTTGATGCATTTAACCGCGGGGACTTCCTAGTTGCCAACTCCAATATTTCTTTCTGCGCTTGGAGACACAAAGCGCATTCAAACAGCAAAGACATGATGCACCATGTTTGGCTGTGCATCGAGAGGATTCCCGTCTATGGATGGAAGGAGTATGTCGCCGTGTTCGTCATCGACCGCAAGTGCTCCCTCGACTACATCGAGCCGATGGCTCTGCACCGCGAGGACACACGCTTTTTGTCGCTCAGGGCATTGACGTCTAACCCGAATGCCATCCCAAAGGTGAAGTGGCTGACGCTATGTGCTCGTGGTCACCGTCATCGTGGCAGACGTAGTCTGCAGCACCGCGTGATGCTGCACCTGGACCTGCTTGAGGAAAACTCCAAGGCACTAGACGACTACAACGACCCCCTTCCGAATGTCAAGAATTTCACATGGTTCCCCCGTGAGGTCGATGGGATGACTTGCCGTGCCGGCCAACGCGGCGACCAGCCAAGTGAGGATCGCCGCACGGAACGACACGATGAGGACGACGACCGCGGGGTGCCTTGCAGTAGGGATGGACCGCGCTCAAAGGACGGATGGTGCGACCGCCTCCGCTGGTTGCTATCTAAGGGAGCCCGTAACCATCAGAGTTAGTAAGACAACAGTCGCGCCTCGGACTGCTCTGGTGGCAGCGGTCAGCGGCGCAATGGTGTTGGGCTGTGGGTGGAGGCTTCGGCCACTGCGCCTAAGCCTTCATCTGCGCCTGTGGCTAAGAGTGTTGTTGTTCACAGGTGCTGCTGGGGTCCGGTTTCAACATTGGTAACTAGGCGAGCGCACTTGAGATGCTACCAGTGCGTGGGCGCAGCCTCGCTAGACAAGGTTCGCTTGGTGCTACGCGCAGACGCTCACTTGAGAGCCTGATTTCACGAGCGTCGCTACCCTTCACCCTCATACGTCTCCATCGTATCTACTTTTCTAAACGCTTTTCCTCTTGTTTTGAACTCTAATTTGCATGATTTGGATGAAACTAACCCGGATTGACGCTCTTTTCAATAGAACTACCATGCTGTTGTTCTTTGTGTAGAAATAGAAGTTCTTGGAATGGAACTGAACTTTTGAGAGATTTTTTTGGTATAAATGAAACTTGCTGGAATCAAGACCCACCAGAGGGGAGTCCACAGGCGCCCACTAGACACCAGGGCACACCAGGCCCCTCTGGAATGGCTTGGTGTCTAGTGGGGTCTACGTGGATTCGCTGACCCTAATTCTAGTACTATAAAATCCTGTTTCCCGAGAAAAAAAATCAAAGAGGAAGTATCATCACGTTTCACGGTATGGATCCGTCGCCACCTCCTATGCTTCATAGGGAGGCCTAATCCGGAGTCCGTTTGGGGCTCCGTAGAGGGGAATCTCCGGTCTTCATCATAATCAACCCTCCTCCATCACCAATTCCATGATGCTCTCCACTTGGAGTGAGTAATCCCTTCGTAGGCTTGCTGGTCGGTGAAGAGCTAGATGAGATTCATCGTAGTTTCGAGTAAGTTTTGTTAGGGTTTGATCCCTAGTATCCACTATGTTCAGAGATTGATGTTGCTATGACTTTGTTATGCTTAATGCTTGTCACTAGGGCCCGAGTGCCATGATTTCAGATGTGAACAATTTTATGTTTTCACCATTATATCTATGTTCCTGATCCGATCTTGAAAGTTATATGCACCTAATACGTGTTAGGATCCGTATACCCCAAAGTGACAATAATTGGGATTCTTTCGAGTGATTACCGTAGTATGAGGAGTTCATGTATTCACTATGTGTTAATGTTTTGTTCTAGTTCTCTATTAAAAGGAGGCCTTAATAGCCCTTAGTTTCCTTATGGACCCTGCTGCCATAGGAGGGTAGGACAAAATATGTCATGCAAGTTCTTTTCCATAAGCACATATGACTATTTGCTTAATACATGCCTACATTATATCGATAAACGGGAGCTAGTTCTGTGTCGCCTTATGTTGTGACTGTTATATGATGAATATTATCCAGCGATATCACCGATCAAGTGCCTACGAGTTTTCCACATATTGTGCTTGCTAAGTTACTACTTTTGCTATTGCTGTTACAACTGCTACATAATTTCTATCAGTGTTAGCGTTACTGCTGCTACTGTTACCATTGCTATGAAAATTATCATATTACTGTGCTACTGATCACTGTGTTGCAGATACTAAATCTCCAAGTGTGGTTGAATTGACAACTCAGCTACTAATAGTTGCAAATATCTTTGGCTCCCCTTGTGTCGAGTCTATAAATTTGGGTTGAATACTCTACCCTCGAAAACTATCGCGGTCCCATATACTTGTGGGTTATCAAGAACGTTTTCTGGCACCGTTCCCGGGGAGCATAGCTATGTTTGTTGAGTCACTTGGGATATCTATTTATTGAGCACTATGAAGAATCTGAGAGATCCAAGAACCAAGATTGTTTCCTCTATGATGAGGGGAGGTAAGGAACTGCTATCTAGCTCTACACTTGATTCACCCTCTATTTCGAATAGTCTTGCAACACCACCACCACATGCTATTAGTCTTGATATGTCGCAAGTTATTGTTGATGCTACCTCTGCTATGAATGATGCTTATGATGATGCTGGTACCTTGGTTGATGATACTGTGCCACTAGGTCAATTTCTTGATGAACAACTTGCTAGAGCTAAAGAAATTGAGCATGCTGAAAGTGTTGACACTATTGAAACTAGTGAAGTCCTTGATACTGAATATTGAGATACCTTTTAGACATGACTATCCAAGAACTAAAATGCGTGAAATACCGGAAGGTTATGTTATGGATGAATAAATTGCTAGAGACTTTCTTGCTTCTAAGGATAGAGAAGATCTTAAGAAACTACTATGCAAGTTGAAAGAAAACTCCTTGAATGCTCGAATGAAATATGATCCTAAGTTTGCTACTTCACTTATCCTTGTTACCGATAAGGAATATGAATTAACTGTCGACCCAGAGATAATTACTTTGGTTGAATCTGATCCTTTTCATGGCTATGAAAATTGAACTGTTGTGGCACATCTCACTAACCTAAGTGATATAGCCACCCTATTTATTAATGATGAGAAAATTCGCTACTACTATATCCTTAGATTATTTTCGTTCTCATTAAAGGGTGATTCTAAGATTTGGTATAATACTCTTTCTCCTAGTTGTGTGCTCAATCCCCAGGATAAGATTTACTACTTGTGTGAAAAATATTTTCCTGCCCATAAGAAACAAGCTGCCTTACATGAAATATTTAACTTTGTGCAAATTGAAGAAGAGAGTCTCCAACAAGCTTGTGAGAGGCTTCTCCAATTACTTAATGGTTTGGCTGATCATCCTCTTAAGAAAAATGAAATACTTGATATATTTTATAATGGACTAACCGATGCTTCTAGGGACCACCCAGATAGTTGTGTTGGTTGCGTTTTCAGGGAAGGAACTGTCAAACAAGCTCAGGAATTATTAACTAATATATTGAAGAATTATGATGAATGGATACTTACTCAACCACCGCCTACACCTACTCCAAAGAAGAGGGGTATATTATTCCCTAGTCGTGAAACTATGCAAGAGGGAAAACATTTATGAAGGAAAAGGCACTAAAGGTGAGGATGTTAAGAATTTACCACCTATCGAAGAAATCCATCGTCTCAAAACACCACCAGAGATGGTGGAGGTAAATTCTCTTTTCAAGTTTGATGAAGGTGACATCCCTTACAATAAACATCCTAGTCAATGCTTATATGAGTTTGATAATTATATTATAAAGCAAGATCATTTCTACTCCTGTGTCATGAAATAATTAAAACAAAGTGATAGGACCCAGTCATTCTAGGAAGAAAAATAATTAATGTTGATGCACCTAGTCGTTGTAGGAAGAAAAAGAAAATGAAAAATGATAGGACCTTGCATACTTCTAGTGAACCTGAAGTAGAAGAACCTTCTGATAGTGCTAATGATATCTCTATCTCTAATGTTGAAACTCAATCTTGTAGTGAGCATCCATCTAGTGATAATGAAAATGATAATGATGATGCTCATGTAGATGCTCAACCTGACAATGATAAAGAACCAGATAATGAGGTTGAGATAGAACCTGCTGTTGATCTTGATAACCCACAACCTAAGAACAAACGTTATTATAAAAGAGATTTTGTTGCTAGAAAGCATGGCAAAGAAAGAGATCCATGGGTTCAAAAACCCATGCCTTATCCACCTAAACCTTCTAAGAAAAAAGATGATGAAGAATTTGAATGCTTTGATGAAATGCTTAGGCCAGTCTTTTTGCATACTCGTTTAACTAATCTATTAAAGATGCCCCTTATGCTAAGTACATGGAAGACATCGTCACTAATAAAAGAGAAATACCTGAAGCTGAAATCTCTACCAAGCTTGCAAGTTATATCTTTGAGGATCGAGTACCTAAAAAACTAGGTGATCTAGGAATACCAACTATACCATGTTCCATCAAAAACAACTATGTGAAAACTGCTTTATGTGTTCTAGGAGATGGTGTTAGTGTTATGCCTTTCTATTTATACAAAATACTTGACTTGAATAAACTCACACCTACTGAAATTTCATTGCAAATGGTTGACAAATAAACTTCCATACCTATCGGTATTTGTGAGGATGTACCCGTTGTTGTTGCAAATGTTACTATCTTAACAGACTTTGTTATACTTGATATGCCCAAGGATGACAACATCTCAATTATACTTGTTAGACCTTTCCTGAATACTGAAGGTTCTTTATTGATTGCAAAAAAGCAAGGTCACTTTTCATGTCAATGGTAAAGAACACACGATGCATTTTTTGAGGAAACAATTTCAAGTGAATGGTGTTAATGTTATTGATAAATCTCTGACTACCATCAATGAAAGTTTTCAACTACCTCTACCTACAGCTAAAAATAAATATGAGATACTTATTGTTGGGGATATGCACATCTCCATTGAGGTAACTTAGTGTTTTACGAAAATTCTTTGAGATCATGCTAACTAGAAGTGGTTGTTAATAAGACTTGATCAACCTTGTTAATGAATCATTTTCAAGAAGCATGAGGCCGACGAATTTAGTGGGTACAACTGTGTGTATCCATTTTACTTTTCATGTTATTTTTATTTAAATACAATAAATGTCATGTTTATCTACTTTTCTAATTTCTCCGTGTAATTAAAAGTGCCCAAAAATAAAAATTCTCCAAATGACCTACAAATTTTACACAATTTGTTTCCTAAATATTTGAGAATATCTCGCACTAAAAACACAATTTGTCCCATGTGGTCACTAGATACCAGGGCGCGCCAGCCCCCTAGCACGGCTAGGTGTCTAGTGCCCCCCTCGAGGGTCCCCTGACTTATTCCTTCAGCTCACTTCGTCACTTACCTCCAGGAAAAAAATATTCTCTCTCTCTCTCTCCTGTTCTTGCTCTCAAACTCGTGGATTTCGATCTCTTTGCTTGAAACTCCTTTCTGAAACTATTTTGGGGCATTGCTCGTTGCTATGTAGCTCCCTCACTCCTCCAATTAGTTTCTGCTTTAGTGGTGTATCTTAGAAGTAATTAGCTACTCTAGGTGCTGCTATAGATGAGCTTGCATGTTAAAATCTTGTATTTCCAAGTAGTTTGAATGCTTATATTAGGCTCTAGGCATCCCTATGGGTAGTTGCTACCATTCTTGTGAAGTTTTGTTGACTTTAGTTTGTGACCCAAAAAATTTAAGAAATTTGTTCTTGGAAAAATGAACCTCTTCAGGAGGAGTTTATACAAAAAGAATGTTAAGGGTGTTATTGGTGAATCATGTGCTGCTGGACTCACTACCCCGCGATTGATGGAGGTCGAGCCATGCAAATGGCCATTGATACGTCTTCATCGTATCTACTTTTCCAAACTCTTTTGCCCTTGTTTTGGATTCTAATTTGCATGATTTGAATGGAACTAACCTGGACTGATGTTGTTTTCAGTAGAATTGCCTTGGTGTTATTTTTGTGCCGAAATCAAAGTTCTCCAAACGTCCTAAAAATTTACGGGGACCAGTTTTGGAAAATATCAAAAATATCTGCGCCAAGTTCCACCTCAGGGGGTGGGCCAATGGACCACAAGCCCCTGCTTCGCCACCACCCTCCTGGTGGCGGTGGGCAGGCTTGTGGGGCCCGCACAGCTCTGCCGCCCCCAATTCCAGCTCTATAAGATCCCTTTCGTACCAGAAAAAAAAAGTTTTCATCGCGTTTTCGATAGGGAGGCGCCGCCACCATCTGTTCTTCATCTCGAGGGCAGATCTAGAGTCCGTCTTAGGCACCGGAAAGGGGAAATCGTCGCCATCGTCATCATCAACCTTCTTCCGTCTCCAATTCCATGAAGCTCTTCGTCGTTCGTGAGTAATCTATTCGTAGGCTCGCTGGGCGGTGATGAGTAGGATGAGATCTATCATGTAATCGAGTTAGTTTTGATGGGGATTGATCCCTAGCATCCACTATGTTCTGAGATTGATGTTGCTACTATTTTGCCATGCTTAATGCTTGTCACTAGGGCCCGATTGCCATGATTTCAGATCTGAAATTATTATGTTGTCACCAATATATGTGTGTTTTGGATCCGATCTTGCAAGTTGTAGTTACCTACTATGTGTTATGATCCGGCGCCCCCGGAGTGACAATAACCGGAACCACTCCCGATGATGACCATAGTTTGAGGAGTTCATGTGTTCACCAAGTGCTAATGCGTTGGTCCGGTTCTTTATTAAAAGGAGAACCTTAATATCCCGTAGTTTCCTTTTGGACCCCGCTGCCACGGGAGGGATGGATAATAGATGTCATGCAAGTTCTTTTCCCTAAGCACGTATGACGACACACGGAATGCATGCCTACATCACATTGACGAACGGGAGCTAGCCACATATCTCTCCATGTTATAGCTATTGCATGATGAATATCATCCAAACAAATCACCGACCCATTGCCTACGAGTTTGTCCTACTACTGTTGTTTCTTGTTTTGCTCTCCTGCTGCTACTACTGTTGCTACTGTTGTTACTTGTTTTGCTCTGCTACTACTGTTGCTACTGCTGTTACTTGTTTTGCTCTGCTGCTGCTGCTATTGTTGCTATTACTGTCGCTTGCTACTGTTGCTACTTGCTACTGCTGTCACTACTGCTGTTCCTTGCCACTGCTATTGCTCGTTACATTGCCGTTACTCGCTAATTTGCTGTTACTACTGGGCTTGCAGATACTAATCTTTCAGGTGTAGTTGAATCTGACAAATTCAGCTGCTAATACTTGAGAGTATTCTCTCACCTCCCGTCGTGTGAATCAACAAATTTGGGTCGAAGTCACTACCCTCGAAAACTGCTACGAACCCACGCGCTGGTGGGCCATCAACAATATTCTTCTAGTTTCAGTGTCGGGGAGTGCTAGCAGCATTCTTCTGGTGCCGTTGCAGGAGAAGGTTTGTTGTCATCAGCATTCATCTAGCTATCGCCAGAGAGTGCAATCAGCATTTTTTTGGCGCCGTTGCCGGGGAGGTATTGCTATATTCTCTAAGTCACTTGGGATTTATATCCGCTGATCACTATGAAGAATCTGAAGAATCCGAAGACCAAAGTCTTGCCCTCAACTACGAGGGGAGGTAAGGAATTGCCATCTAGCTCTGCACTTGATTCACCTTCAGTTATGAGTAAGTTTGCGACATCACCTCCTGCTAGAAATCTTGATATGTCGCGTGTGCTTGATGATGCTTATGATGCTACTGCTAGAGATGCTATGCTTGATACTATGCCTGATACTGCTAGAGATGCTATGCTTGATACTATGCCTGATGATACTCTGCTTGATACTATGCTTGATACTGCTAGAGATGCTATGCTTGATACTGCTTTGCCTCATGATGCTAGAGATGCTATTTTGCCTGATGATACTATGCTTGATACTATGCCTGATACTGCTAGAGATGCTATGCTTGATACTCCTAGAGATACTCCTTTGCCTGATGTTCCACTAGGAGTGTTCCTTGCTGCTCATATTGCTAGAGTTACTGCCAATGCTCGTGATGCTTCTGATACTGCCGATACTATTGAGATAGAACCTGCTTTTGCTCCTGCTAGATCTAGCTCTCCTAGATATGAATTGCCTGATATACCTGAGGGTTACGTTATGGAGGGAGAGATAGCCGAGGATTTTCTTGCGTGTAAGGCCGCCTATGACGCTGAGGAATTACTTCCCAAGTGGAAGGAAAAATCTCGGGAAGCTAGGATGAAAAATGACCCGAAGTTTGCCACTTCGCCTATCTTTGTCACCGATAAGGATTATGAATTCTCTGTCGACCCTGAGATAATCTCTCTAGTCGAATCTGATCCTTTTCACGGTTATGAGTTTGAGACGGTCATAGCCCATCTTGCCAAACTATCTGAAATAGCCAACCTTTTCACCAATGAGGAGAAGATCCGTCACTACTATATCCTTAAGCTTTTTCCTTTCTCTCTAAAGGATGACTCTAAAGCCTGGTTCACCTCTCTTGCTCCTGGATGTGTGCGTAGTCCCCAGGAGATGGTCTATTACTTCTGTGAGAAATATTTCCCTGCCCATAAGAAGCAAGCTGCCTTGCAGGAAATATACAACTTTGCTCAACTCCAAGAAGAGAGTCTTCCACAAGCTTGGGGGAGGCTCGTCCAGCTACAGAATGCTTTGCCTGATCACCCTCTTAAGAAGAACGAGATACTTGATATCCTCTATAACGGACTTACCGATGCCTCCAGATACCACCTAGATAGTTGTGCCGGTTGTGTTTTTAGGGGACGAACTGTAGAACAAGCTGAGACCCTACTGAATAACCTCTTGATCAACGATAATGCTTGGACTATTCCCGAACCACCTCCTAAGACAACTCCTAAGAAAAGAGGTATTCTATTCCTCAGTCCCGAAGATATGCAAGAAGCCAAGAAATCTATGCAAGAGAAAGGCATTAGATCTGAAGATGTCAAAAATCTACCATCTATCGAAGAGATCCATGGTCTTGATAACCCGATACAGGCAGCAGAAGTGAATTCTCTGCGTAGGTTTGATGAGAGTGATATTCCTTTTGATAAACCTGCTAGCCTATGCTTTGATGAATTTGACAACTTTGTTGCTGAACAACAAAGTTTCAATGATTATGTTAGCACACATTTGGAACAATGTACTCGTATGCTTAGCCATTTAAGTGCTTGTGTAGACAGAAATGTCAATGATCTGAAGCTTCTGAGTAAACATGCCTCTATGATTAGTACCCAGGTAGAATAAGTACTTAAAGCTCAGAATGACCTGCTCAATGAATTAAATGACAACTCTGTCAGAGTCATTACTAGAGGAGGCAAAATGACTCAGGAACCTTTGTATCCTGAAGGTCATCCTAAGAGAATTGATCAAGATTCTCAAGGAATCAATGCTGATACACCTAGTCATCCTAAGGAGAAGAAGAAGGATGATAGAAACCTGCACGCCAGTTCACCAAATACTGTCACACCTGAAGAACCTAATGATATTTCTGCGTCTGATGCAGAAACACAATATGGTGATGAACATGAACCTAGTGACAATATGAACAGTGATGTTGATAATAATGTTCAACCTAGCCATGACGAGGATGTGGAGATTGAACCTACGGTTAATCCTGATAACCCACCACCTAAGAAATACAACAAGAATGACTTCACTGCTAGGAAGCATGGTAAAGAAATAGAGCCATGGGTTCAGAGACCTATGCCCTTTCCTCCTAAGCCATCCAAGAAAAAGGATGATGATTTTGAGCGCTTCGTTGAGATGATAAGACCCATCTTTCTACAGATGCGGTTAACTGATATGCTCAAGATGTCTCCATATGCCAAGTACATGAAAGATATCATGACTAATAAACGGAAGATACCAGATCTTGAGATCTCCACCATGCTTGCCAACTACACTTTCAAAGGTGGAACTACTAACAAACTTGGTGATCCCGGAGTGCCCACTATACCTTGCTCCATTAAAGGAAACTACGTAAGAACTGCCTTATGTGACCTTGGAGCCGGTGTTAGTGTTATGCCGCTCTCTCTTTATCATAGACTTGAGTTGGATAAGTTGACACCCACTGAAATTTCTCTGCAAATGGCCGAGAAATAAACTGCTTTCTCTATCGGCATTTGCGAGGATGTGCCTGTTGTGGTTGCTAATACCACTAGCTTAACAGACTTTGTTATCTTGGATATTCCCGAGGATGATGCCATGGCTATCATCCTCGGAAGACCATTTTTAAACACTGCATGGGCTGTTATAGATTGCAACAAAGGCAATGTCACTTTCCATGTCAACGGTAATGAGCACACAGTGCACTTTCCGAAGAAATGATATCTAGTACATTGCATCAATGCTATCGAAAAGACTTCATCGATTCTTATTGGGAGCTTTGAATGCCCTATTCCTCGTGTCAATATGAAGTATGATTTGCTTGTTGGGGAGATACATATCCCCATTGAGGTGACTTAGTGGCTATTCAAAAATTCTCCGTTCTCTCTTGCGATTCGAGAAGGTTTTGTCACAAGGACTTGATCAATCCCATTGACGGATTTCTTCCGATGACCATGAAACAGATGAATCAAAGAGTCACATACCTCTGTTTTGAGCTTTGTTTTTTCTTTTGCTTAGAAGAAAAATGATAGAATTAGTTTAGTTTTTCCTGTTTTTGTTTTAGCATCCCGGAGAAAAATACCTCGAAAATAAAAGTTCTCCGATGGTCCTGAAAATTTAGTATGATTTTTCTAGAATTTTTGAAAATTTCTGGGCCTGAGACCTGGCCTGGGGGCCAGACCAGTGGGCCACAAGCCGTGCCACCGCCACCTACCCCCCTGGTGGCGGGGTGCAAGCTTGTGGGGCCCACATGCACCCCCTCCACTCATTCCAGCTCCCAGCCTCTTCTTCCACCTCGAGAAAAAATTGTTTCGCAGCTCAAACCCGTGTTCTTGCTCATTTGGCTGTGATTTTCGATCTCCTTGCTCAAAGCACCATTCTCCGAACTGTTTTGGGGAAATTGCTCCTTGGTAAGTGACTCCTCCATTGGTCCAATTAGTTTTTTCTCTAGTGCTTTATCCTTCGCGTATTCTTGCTACCTTGGTGACCCTGTTCTTGAGCTAGAAATGTTGATTTTAGATGGTCCCAAGTAGTTTTAGTGCGTGATACGGTCTCTAGGCACTAGTAGGAGTAGTTGCTACAAGTTGGGTTAATCCTTATTCACTTTTCTTTCGAAGTCTCTAAAAATTTCAGAATTTTTTAGAGCTAGAAAAGGGAAAAGATGAGGAGGTTCTTGAGAGGCTCTTCAAGCCATAACCCCAAGGAGGATGAGAAGAACCACCCCAAGTACATAGTCCCTCGAGTCACAGAAGTTCGAGCGTGCGAGTGGCCAAGTGATGAATTTTTGCGCGCCGCCGGACTTTATGAAGACTTTTATTACTTGGTGGAGAACACATGTCTTACTGCGTTCGTTGAAGATAAGTGCCCACAATATCTCCTCCTCACCAATATTTTCGTTCAAAGCTTCAACTTTTATCCGAGGAAGAATCCTCCCATGGTTGAGTTCATGATATACGATGTTCCCCAGTGCATGACGCTGCAGGACTTTTGCAATGTATGCAAATTACCTTATGTTGGGGATATATGTGACCCTCGTCCACGGGACTTGGAGGATTTCATTGGTTCTATTGCTGTTGGAGAGGAGAGAGGAGTGTCTCGCGCTAGAATTGCTAGCATACATTTTTCTTGTGCTTCGGTACTTCTCACTATTTGTGGGAACATGTTTGATTGGCCGTGGGGAGGCTGGATCACTTAGTTCTCCAGACCTTGCGGTTTTTAGCGCGAAGGCCTTTATAACGATAAGACTTATAGCCTGGGCGCTATAGTAGATGAATGGTTGAACCTGAACCATTCTAAAGGTGTTGTCTATGGAGGTATGTATGCTACCGTCTTGCTAGACACTTTGAGATACCCATTAGACTGGGAGAGGAAGGAGAGATGCTTCTCCCTGAGAGATATCTGGATTATGAAAGCATGGTTCGCCATTATTTTCTGGATAGAGATGCTAGTAGACGGATGAATTATAACCTGGTGTTTAGTCAGGGTACTCAAGAGACTATTACTTTGCCTGCTCCTTCTTTGTTTGATCTTCATGCACGCAGGTACACTATTATGCCCGCGGACATCTATGCATATTGGGGCTTGGCCCAACCACAGGCGCCCGTGCCCGAGCCGCGAGTCGAGTACCAGACGCCAGTTTATCAGTGCGAGCCAGAGGAGCTCACACAACAGTGGCATCCACAGTCTGCTCCAGAGTATCCCGGAGCTGGTTATTTCCCACCTTGGGAGTAGACCAAACTAGGCCAAAAGCCTAAGCTTGGGGGAGTACGTGTTCTCACCGACTTTACATTCATGCTTATGCTTTCACGTTGTTAGCCGATGTTTACACTTTGCCACTGTATTATCCATGCTAGTTTCTTTTGGTTTTCTTGTTTTCTTGTTTTGTGTCCTTTTGAGAAAACCCAAAAAGATTTTTCTTTCTTCTTTTGCTTGTTGGGTAGAAGATATTGGTTACAATGTTTATTGGTTCTTGCATGCTTACCTGTTTAACTTTCAAAGAGCCATATTATTTTGTCTTCTCCTTTGTGTTTGCCTGCAGATTCAGCTTAGTCCAATGTGATTATTCTTGTTCACATCGTTCGATCGTGCAAATGAAAGGCAACAATGATGATATATGATGAAGTGACTGAGACTGAAAAGCTGGTATGAACTCTATCTATTTTGTTTTTGTAAATATGACTAGCTTGTCTACCCAGATTTAGCTTTGTTGTGAGAGAACCATGTTTGCAATTACAACTTAGAGATCATAGTTTCTGATGCCATGCTTATTTAGCTGAGAGATTATAATGGTTTGTCTTGAATGCCAACATAGATTTTGAGATGACTATGATGTAGTATGATAGGATGGTATTCTCCTTTGAATGTTTCAAGTGGCTTGACTTGGCGCATGTTCATGCATGTAGTTGAAACAAAATCAACATAGCCTCTATGATGTTCGTGTTCATGGTGATTTATATCCTGTTCATGCTTGCATTTAATGTTAGTCAAACTCATTGCATCTTGATGACTGTTGTCGCTCTCTAGTTGGTCGCTTCCCAGTCTTTTGCTAGCCCTCACTTGTACTAAGCGGAATACTGATTGTGCATCCACTTCCATAAACCCAAAAGTTTTTCCATGAGAGTCCACCATACCTACCTATTTGCGGTATCTACCTGTCGTTCCAAGTAAATTTGCATGTGCCATTCTCTAAATCTTCAAGAAATAATCTGTTTTGCATGCCCGAACCGCTCATGTGGTGACAGAGGGCTATTGGTATCTTCCATGCTAGGAGTGTTATCCTCGACATGTGTTTATTCACAGTCATTCACGAGAAAGGGGCCGGTATTTGGAATGCCGAGTTCCATGCTTAAATCGAAAACATAACTGTAAAACAAGACTCCCCCCGGATTGATGTTAGTATGGACGGTACCCGAGGATTCGGCTAGCCATGGAGTGTGATTGATTGGTGGTGGGGTAGTTAAAACTTTATTTTTCTGTTTGGGAACCGCCTATAGCATGAGTAGCATGGAAGATATTGAGAACTCTTGGTCATTGCATTGACAATGAAAGCATGCCACCCAAAATTATTATCTCTGATTTCAAAGCTTGAGCTCTGGCACCTCTGCAAATCAATGCTTCCCTCTGCGAAGGGCCTATCTATTTATTTTCATGTCGAGTCATCCTCCTCTTATATAAGCACCAATTAGAGAGCACCTATGTCATTTTTATGTTTTGCCTTTGATTGATATTGAGTATGACAATGACTGGATCTTCGTTGCTATGAATTACAATGTTTAGTCAGCCCTTGATCTTTGAAAGTGCTCTGCATTTATGTTTTGCGGTCTCAGAAAGAGCTAGCGAGATACCACCTATTCATATTGCTTCCTGCTTGTTTTGATTGAAGTGTTGGTATTTGAAACTCATTATTATTTGCTCGTTAGCTGATTATGCCATTGATATTAGTTTACCGTGAGACCTTTGTGTCACTTGCTTATGTGGTTAACTTGTGATCTTGCTGAAATTCTGGTTATGAGTTAGACATAGTTGCAACAACAAGATCAAACAGAGTTTGTCAAAGTTTTTCTTTCTCTCTCAGTTTGTCAACTGAGTTGCTTGAGGACAAGCAAGGTTTTAAGCTTGGGGGAGTTGATACGTCTTCATCGTATCTACTTTTCCAAACTCTTTTGCCCTTGTTTTGGACTCTAATTTGCATGATTTGAATGGAACTAACCTGGACTGACGTTGTTTTCAGCAGAATTGCCTTGGTGTTATTTTTGTGCAGAAATCAAAGTTCTCCAAACGTCCTGAAAATTTACGTGGAGCAGTTTTGGGAAATATCAAAAATATCTGCGCCAAGTTCCACCTCAGGGGGCGGGCCAGTGGGCCACACGCCCCTGCTCCGCCACCACCCCCCTGGTGGCGGTGGGCAGGCTTGTGGGGCCCATACGGCTCTGTCGCCCCCAATTCGAGCTCTATAAGATCACTTTCATCCCAGAAACAAAAGAGAAGTTTTCATCGCGTTTTCGATACAGAGGCGCCGCCGCCACCTGTTCTTTATCTGGAGGGCAGATCTGGAGTCTGTCTTGGGCTCCGGAGAGGGGAAATCATCGCCATCGTCATCATCAACCTTCTTCCCTCTCCAATTCCATGAAGCTCTTCATCGTTCGTGAGTAATCTATTCGTAGGCTCGCTGGGCGGTGATGAGTAGGATGAGATCTATCATGTAATCGAGTTAGTTTTGATGGGGATTGATCCCTAGTATCCACTATGTTCTGAGATTGATGTTGCTACTACTTTGTCATGCTTAATGCTTGTCACTAGGGCCCGAGTGCCATGATTTCAGATATGAAATTATAATGTTGTCACCAATATATGTGTGTTTTAGATCCGATCTTGGAAGTTGTAGTTACCTACTATGTGTTATGATCCGACAACCCCGGAGTGACAATAACCGGAACAACTCCCGCTGATGATCATAGTTTGAGGAGTTCATGTGTTCACCAAGTGCTAATGCGTTGGTCCGGTTCTGTATTATAACGAGAACCTTAATATCATGTAGTTTCCTTTTGGACCCCGCTGCCACGGGAGGGATGGACAATAGATGTCATGCAAGTTCTTTTCCCTAAGCACGTATGATGACACACGGAATGCATGCCTACATCACATTGACGAACGGGAGCTAGCCACATATCTCTCCGTGTTATAGCTGTTGCATGATGAATATCATCCAAACAAATCACCGACCCATTGCCTACGAGTTTGTCCTACTACTGCTGTTACTTGTTTTGCTCTACTGCTGCTACTACTGTTGCTACTGCTGTTACATGTTTTGCTCTGCTGCTGCTACTACTACTGTTGCTACTGCTGTTACTTGTTTTGCTCTACTGCTGCTGCTACTGTTGCTATTACTGTCGCTTGCTACTGCTGCTACTTGCTACTACTTTCACTACCGCTGTTCCTTGCCACTACTATTGCTCGTTACACTGTCGTTACTCGGTACTTTGCTGTTACTACTGTGCTTGCAGATACTAATCTTTCAGGTGTGGTTGAATCTGACAAATTCAGCTCCTAATACTTGAGAGTATTCTCTCACCTCCCGTCGTGCGAATCAACAAATTTGGTTCGAACACTCTACCCTCGAAAACTGCTGCGAACCCACGCGCCGGTGGGCCATCAACAACATTCTTCTAGTTTCATTGCCGGGTAGTGCTAGCAGCATTCTTCTGGTGCCGTTGTAGGAGAAGGTTTGTTGTCATCAGCATTCGTCTAGCTATCGCCAGAGAGTGCAATCAGCCACACACTCCCTTCATGGAACAAGCCAGATTTCACCACGAGTTTGCACAATTTGTGGGAATTGCTAGGTGGACCAACTTCACCGCAGATGAATGTGACCAATACCATAGCCTCACTAATTCCTTGCTCAAAGTCTCGATTTTCTAAATAGTATTGATCCACCTTCACAACGGTTTAATCTATATGCTGAAGCCCGCCAAATACTGCTTACTTAGTTTTGTGAGATATGTTTAATTCCCTCTCAAGGGGAGTTAAGAGAACCCAAACCGGATGAGTTTTAGGATTTCTTGCTCAACTTAACAGTCGGCGAGACGAGAGGCATGTCAAAAGCGACAACCTCGAGCTTGGAGTTCCCTGCAGTGCACTACTTTGCCCTATTTGCCATTTTGTGCCGAGAACTTCATAATGATCACACCTTCAATTTGGGAGCTATTATTGCTTGACGTTTACACAATAATAAATCTAAGGGTAAAATCCACGGTGGTATTTATGCCATCGTGTAGTGAAACGCTTTAACATCCCTTTTCGTCATGATGACTATCTTTTACCACAAGATTAGCTAGATCGCCAGTCTATGGTTGATCAGCAATTTATTGAAAATGATGATTCCTTGGATACCCTTCCATATAACTTAGTTTTAAGTGAGGTTACTCGAGATATTATCCCGTTGCCTGCACGTGCTTTGTTTGATTCTATTGCGAGTAACGGATACAAGATCATGCCTGAGAACATTATTGCCCCCGGAACGCCCAGGCAACGGCCAAGAAGGAGCCCGAGAAGTGGGACTCTCTAGTGCCACCGCCCAAACACTTCAAAACGAGCCCGAATGGCTACTACGGGTGATGATTACCAACCTAGGCCAAAAGCGTAAGCTTGGGGGAGTACGTGTTCCACCGACTTTACATTCATGCTTGATTATTCTAGTTGACGGTGTTCACACTCTTGCACTATATTCTCCATGATAGATTTTTTTCGTTCCTCTTCTTGTGTGTTTGAAAAACTTGCAGAAAACCCAAAAACATATCTCTTTTCTTCTTTTACTTGTTGGGAGCTTTCCCATGTAAATAGTTTTTCTCATTTTAGTATTTTTCTTCTTTAATTTGCTTTCCTCTTGAAAAACTAAAAACTCCAAAAAATATTTTAGTGTGTTTTTCTGAATTTCTTTTCCCTTCGTTGAGTTTTACCCAAGGAGAAGACCATGATGAAAATATTGAGTGGCTCTCATATGCATTCTTATTGATCTAGTAAAGAGCCCATATTACTTTGTCTTCTCCTTTTGATTAAAATGTTGCAGATTCCAGCTTAGTCCACAACACTCATGCACTATTATTCTTTTCATATTGTTCGATCATGCAAGCGAATGGCAATGATGGCGATATTTGATGAAGTGATCGTGGGAGAGAAAAGCAGGTATGAACTCAACTTGTTTTTTTGTAAATATGCTTAGACGAATATCCATGATTCAGCGTATTATGACCAAACATGTTTGCAATAACACTTAGAGATTATAGTTGTTCATGCCATGCTTAAGTAGCTAGGAGTAGATAATGATTTACCTTGAATGTCGACATGCATTAAAATGGTTGTGATGTAGTATGATGATATGGTATCCTCCTATGAATGTTCATGTGGCTTGACTTGGCACATGTACACGCATGTAGTTGAATCAAAACCAACATAGACTCCACGATATTTATGTTCACGGTGTTCATATCCTACTCATGCTAGTATACAACGATGATTATTCATAAAGCGTGTTCATGACCGTCTTTGCTCTCGAGCTGGTCGCTTCCCAACCTATTTGCTAGCCTTCACCTGTACTAAGTGGGAATACTACTTGTGCATGAAAATTCTTGAAACAAAGTTATTCCTAATGATTCCACCATACCTCCCTATATGCGGTATTACCATGTAGTTCCAAGTAAATTTGCATGTGCCACCTCCAATATTTTGAATGAACTTCTGTTTGGCGTGCCTGGACCGCTTGTGGAGCGACAGGGAGCGGTCAGTATCTTCCATGCTAAGAGGGTTATTCTCACGATGAGTGTTTATTCATTCATCCTTGCACGAGAGGGGCTGGTAAAAAGGGACTCCCAATCCCAAAATCATAAATCAAAAATAATTAAACAAAACTCCCCATGGATTATTGTTTGTATTGATGACACCCGTGGATTCGGCTAGCCGTGGAGTGTGTTTGTTGGTGGAGGGGGAGTAAACATTTACTTTTACCGCATGGGAAACGCCGCTAATTTGTTTAGCATGGAAGATATCGATAACTCTTGGTCATAACGTTGACAGGAAGGGTGCACCTCCCAAAGTAATTTATCTCTTATTTTCACTATGAGCTCTAAACCACTGCAACCCTTCTTCCCTCTGCAATGGGACCTTCTATTTACTGTCTTGTTATTTTTTTACTTCGAGTCATCACCTTCTTAAATAAGCACCAAACTTGAGAGGACTGCTATCATCCTCATGCTTTGTGTCTAGTTAATCGGTGTTTGTAGCATGACTGGATCTCTTTTACCATGAATTGCAATGTCTAGTCGTTGGTTGAACTTCGGAGGTGCTCTGCACTAATGTTTTGCGGTCTCAGAAAGGGCTAGCGAGATACCATTGTTGTCATATTATATCATGAATGTTTTGACAAAGTGTTGATGTTTGAGTTATCTTATTATTGCTCGCTAGTTGATTACTAATATAGTTTCTAAGGGTTATTGTTGGTATGATTAGCCATGATTTATGCTGAAAACCTTGGTGCTCTCTAAGCATGTATATGTAAAGAAGAACAAAAGAGTTCGTAAAAGTTTTTCTTTATCACTTTCCATCTGTCAACTGAATTGCTTGAGGACAAGCAATGGGTTAAGCTTGGGGAGTTGATACGTCTTCATCAAATCCACTTTTCCTGACGCTTTTGCTCTTATTTTGGACTCTAATTTTCATGATTTGAATGAAACTAACCCGTACTAACATTGTTTTTGGCAGAACTACCATGGTGTTGTTTTTGTGCAGAAATATAAGTTCTCAGAATGGAACGAAACTTTTTGGAGATTTTTCTGGAATAAATGAAAATTACTGGAACCAAGACCCACGAGAGGGGAGGCCACATGCGCCCACCAGATATCAGGGCGTGCCACGCCCCCCTGGCGTGGCATGGTGTCTAGTGGGGCCAATGTGGCTCCGTTGACCCTAATTCCAGCGGTATAAAATCCTATTTCATGAGAGAAAAAATCATAGAGGAAGTTTCATCGTCTTTCATGATACGGAACTGCCGCCACCTCGTGTTCTTCATGAGGAGGCCTAATCTGGAGTCCGTTTGGGGCTCCGGAGAGGGGAATCTTCGGTCTTCGTCATCATCAACCCTCCACCATCGCCAGTTCCATGATGCTGTCCACCGGGAGTGAGTAATCCCTTCATAGGATTGCTGGTCGGTGAAGAGTTGGATGAGATTCATCATGTAATCGAATTAGTTTTGTTAGGGCTTGATCCCTAGTATACACTATGTTGGGAGATTGATGTTGCTCTAACTTTGCTATGCTTAATGCTTGTCACTAGGGACCGAGTGTCACGATTTCAGATGTGAATCGTTTATGGTTTCACCATTATATCTATGTTCCTGATCCGATCTTGCAAGTTATATGCACCTACTCCGTGTTAGGATCCGCATACCCCAAAGTGACAATAATTGGGATTCTTTCCGGTGATTACTGTAGTATGAGGAGTTCATGTATTCACTATGTGTTAATGCTTTGTTCCTGTTCTCTATTAAAAGGAGGCCTTAATATCCCTTAGTTTCCTTATGAACCCCGCTGCCATGGGAGGGTATGATAAAAGATGTCATGCAAGTTCTTTTCCATAAGCACGTATGACTATTTACGGAATACATGCCTACATTATATCGATGAACGTGAACTAGTTCTGTGTCGCCCTATGTTGTGACTATTATCCAACGATATGACCGATCTAGTGCCTACAATTTCTCCACATATTGTGCTTGCTAAGTTACTACTGTTGCTACTGCTGTTACAACTGCTACAAAATTTCTATCACCGTTACTGTTACTGCTTCTACTGTTACCACTGCTATCAAAACTATTATATTACTGTGCTACTAATCACTATGCTATAGATACTAAATCTCCAAGTGTCGTTGAATTGACAACTCAACTTCTAATACCTGCAAATATTCTTTGGCTCCCCTTGTGTCGAATCTATAAATTTGGGTTGAATACTCTACCCTCGAAAACTATCGTGATCCCATATACTTGTGGGTTATCACTCCCCCACATCGGTGCTGCGAGGGCTGCCACGTTCCAGGAGGGACGAGGAGAGGAATGCCATGTCCGCCTTGATGGCCCCATCTCCAGCGATGGTGGGGCTATGCTCGCCCACAAGCATGCTTCCTCTGTTGTCACCGATGGGTTGCTCACGTGCACGACCTCTCTAGTTTGGCTGCGTAGTGCAGCTGTAGACCTGCAGCCGGCAGGCGTTGGACTGGGAGTGATCTCCGAGGACAGGCTGGAGCTGTTGCTGCCCTCCCCTGCTCCTTTTCTGCCCCGTACCACGCGGGGCTGCCACAAGACTATCATAGGTGTCCAAGTCGTCCAGTCTGGCATAGGGCTATCTCTCTAGTGGACAAGTGCTAGGCTGAGAGCTGCTGGCAAGTCAAGGGTGGAGCCCGCTCCGGAGGCTCAGGCGGCTAAGTTCTTCGTCTGCCGCAGCGTGGTGATTGTCAAGGATGGTGAAGACGTCACAACCAAGGCGATGGATGCCTTTGCGGAGCGCTTCAAGGACCAGTTACCCCAAGAGGTGCTCTGTGCCATGCATGAGTTGTTCCATCTCGATGACGCGCACACCACTACACTTGAAGACGCCCTCATTCAGCATGGAGGCGAGGGAGACATGGACGTCGAGACAATGAAGGACGCTGCCACCGTCATCCATGGCTCCATCTAAGCATTGCTGTCTATCTGATCAAGTGTGTATCGTTTGTCCTCATGTTAGAACAACCTATCAATGTCTTATGTTGGAATATCCGAGGGCTAAACTGTCTGGACCATCGAGCTACTATCAACGCCACCAACGCCGCATCATCCTGCCACATTGTTTGTCTTAAGGAGACTAAGATTGTGATGCTAGACTCCTTCACGGCTACGTTCCTAGATGGTAACAGGCTGCGCAACTTTACGGAAAGGTCTGCGGACGACACTAGAGGAGGAATCCTTCTACTCTAGGATGATCATCTAGTTTTGATGTCGCACATCACCACCACTAACTTCTGTCTCTCCGTGTTGGTCCATATTCGAGGTACCGAAGTACATTACAAGCTCACCACCATCTATGGCCCCACCAACGCACCGCGCAAAGACACTTTCTTTGCAGAGCTTGTGAGCCAGAAGCCACCGTGCGACATGCCCTGGCTATCAGCTCGCGACTTCAACCAAATCTACCATGCGAGAGACAAGAATAAAAGACATGTCAATCGAAGCAGAATTAATCGGTTCCGGGCGACACTTCAAAGTTGTGAGCTTAAAGAGATCCACCTGCAAAACAAAAGGTTCACTTGGAGTAACAAGAGAGACAACCCAACTTTGGGCAAGCTCAACTTGTTCTTCTGTAATGCCGACTGGGATACCACCTTCAACACTCACCTACTGCATGCGCTCTCTTCCTCGCTCTCTGATCACTTCCCACTGCTGCTTGCTCACGATAAAGGGCGACAACGACCAAAATTTTTCAAATTTGAAAATTGGTCGACATCAATGCCTGGTTTTATGGAGATGGTACACAAGGCGTGGAATGAGCCTATCGCGCACACAAAGCCCTAACAAATCTTGTTTCACAAATTGAAAAAGGTGGCGATGTGCCTTTCAGCGTGGAGCAGGGGCTTATTCTCCAAGGCCAAGGTCCACCTACATGCAGCCCTGCTGGTGATCCTATGCCTCGACATCGCCCAAGAGAGGCGCCTGCTCTCCAACAAGGAACGCAACCTCATGACACGGTTGAAAAGAAGAGTCATTAGCCTCGTTTTGCTTGAGAGAGCACGGAAGAAACAAAGTGCGAGGATTGCAAAGCTTAGGTAGGGGACGCCAACACCAAGTTCTTTCACCTCCGTATCAAGGCTAGGAGGCGGAAGAATAATATACACACGATCAAGCATGATCAAGGATGGGTCACTGAGCATGACGCCAAGGAGAAGCTCATCCTGGACCATTCGTCTAATGTGATGAAAAAAGGGCCAGCAAATGTTAAGGACTTCAATTGGGAAGAACTTAACGTCGAGATGCTTGAGTTGCATGGGCTTGATGCAACCATCTTGGAAGAGGAGGTCCATCGGGCAATAAATGACCTGCCGAGTGATACGTGTCAAACGTATCTATAATTTTTGATGGTTTCACGCTGTTATCTTGTCATCTTTGGATGTTTTATGTACCTTTTATATCTTTTTTCGGACTAACTTATTAACTCAGTGCCAAGTGCCAGTTCTTGTTTTTTCGTTGTTTTTAGCTCTTTTCAGATATGGTTTTGGAACGGAGTCCAAATAGAATAAAATCCCCGAAATGATTTTTTTCCCGAACGGAAGAAGATCAGGGGGCCTGTGGGCCAAGCCAGGAGGGCTCCTGGGAGCCCAAAAGCCCCCACTCCGCCACTAGGGGGAGGCGGCGGTGGCAGGGCTTGTGGCCTCCCTGGTCGCCCCCTTACCTAGATCCTTGGCCTATATGTTCCCTAAAATACAACAAAAAATCAGCGGAGCCTCGAAAATACTTTTTCGCCGCCGCAAGCTTTTGTTTCTGCGAGATCTCATCTGGAGACCCTTCCTGGCGCCCTGCCGAAGGGGATTTTGGAGTTGGAGGGCTTCTTCATCATCATCATCACCCCTCCAATGACTCGTGAGTAGTTCACTTCAGACCTACGGGTCCGTAGTTAGTAGCTAGATGGCTTCTTCTCTCTCTGGGATCTTCAATACAAAGTTCTCCATGATCTTCATGGAGATCTATCCGGTGTAATCTTCTTTGGTGGTGTGTTTGTCGAGTTCCGATGAATTGTGGATTTGTGATCAGATTATCTATGATATATATTTGAGTCTTTGCTAATTTCTTATATGCATGATTTTATATCCTTGTAAGTCTCTCCGAGTCTTGAGTTTTGTTTGGCGAACTAGATCTATGATATTTGCAATGGGAGAAGTGCTTGGTTTTGGGTTCTACCATGTGGTGACCTTTCCCAGTGATAGTAGGGGCAGCAAGGCACACATTAAGTAGTTGCCATCAAGGGTAACAAGATGGGCTCTGTCGTTGATATGAGATTGTCCATCTACATCATGTCATCTTGCTTAAGGAGTTACTCTGTTCTTTTGGACTTAATACACTAGATGCACGCTGGATAGCGGTCGATGTGTGGAGTAATAGTAGTAGATGCAGAAAGTATCGGTTTACTTGTTTAGGACGCGATGCCTATAGATATAATCATTGCCATAGATATCGTCACGACTTTGCGCGGTTCTATCAATTGCTCAAGGGTAATTTGTTCACCCACCGTCTACTTGCTTTCATGAGAGAAGCCACTAGTGAACACTACGGCCCCCGGGTCTATTCACATCCATCATTTACACCTCCGCTTTTACTTTGCTTTGTTACTTTGTTGCTTTCAGTTCTCACTTGGCGAACAATCTATAAGGGATTGACAACCCCTTCATAGTGTTGGGAGCAAGCTTTTGTGTTTGTGCAGGATCTTGTGATACTCCTCCACTGGATTGATACCTTGGTTCTCAAATTGAGGGAAATACTTACCACCGCTGTGCTACATCACCCTTTCCGCTTCGAGGGAACACCAACGCAAGTCTCCATAGCCGTAGCAGAAGGATTCCTGGTGCCGTCGACACGACTTTTCCTGTCGCCGTTGCCGGGGAAGCACAACTGACATCAGAAGTATTTCTGGCACCGTTGCCGGGGAGGAGAGATCAAGATCTATCCAAGTAGGTCTCACAAACTCATCTCTTGCATTTACTTTTGTTGCCAGTTGCCTCTCGTTTTCCTCTCCCCCACTTCACATTTGCCGTTTTCATTTGCCTTTCTCCTTTGCCTTTCTCGTTTTCCTTTTTCGTTCGCCCTTTTCTCTCGCTTGCTTTCTGTTCACTCGTGTGCCATGTGCCTTCATTATGCTTGCATCTTCGCTTGCTGAAAATCTAGTGATATGTATCCTCATCCACTAGCTAATCTCTTTAAGAAACCCACTTATGTGGAACGAATTGCTAGTGAGTTGAGGACACTTGACTATCTTTATGGAGTTTTCCTTGAGATGCGTGAATTTGAAAATCGTGATGAAGAAATTCAGGAAGTGATTCACGAGGGCTCCTTGGATGAAAAGCATGATTGCAATGGTTTCAGTATAAATTCTATTAGTGACAATCATGCCAAAATTATGAAAAACCCTAAGCTTGGGGATGCTAGTCTTGATATGACTACTACTTGTTGCAAAGATCATGATTGGGGTGATGATTTTTCTTATGATCTTGAAAAGCCTCATGATGAATATGATATTCACAACAATGTTGAAAGTGGGATTGGAGAAGTCATGACTTTATTTGATGATAATCCCACTATTTTTGAAGAGCATCAACTTTGCATGCATGTGGATCATGAAAATAATATCCTATGGGATAGCTATATTGTTGAATTTGAATATGATCCCACATGTAATTGCTATGAGAGAGGAAAATATTTTGGTAGAAACTTTCATGTTACCAAATTACCTCTCGTTATGTTGAGATTGCTATTGTCTGTTTCTTCTTCCTTGCATTTGGTAACTATTGGTTGTCTTGCCAATTTGTTTTCCTATAAAATGCCTATGCATAGGAAATATGTTAGACTTAGATGTGATTTTCACATGCTTTATGATGCTCTCGTTGTGCTTCAATTCTTGTCTTTTTTGAGATTATCATTCAATGCCTAGCTAAGTGCGTTAAACAAAAGTGCTTGTTGGGAGGCAACCCAACGAATCTATCCTTCTTCTTTCTGTTTAGTGTTTTCCACACTTTCATAATTCTGTTATGATTGTGTTTTTTGTGTTTCTTTTTGCGTTTTTGCCAAGCAAAACCGTTATGATTAGTCTTGGGGATGATCGTTTGGTCATGCTAGAAAAGACAGAAACTTTCTGCTCACGAAAAGAATTTTCTTTTTTTCTCTGTAAGAGCTTTTGAGTTGATTCTTTTTGCTGCTGATTGCTACGCAAATTCTTGAGACTTTCGTAAGTTTTCAGAATTGTTAAAGTACCAGAGGTATACGAAATATACAGATTGCTACATACTGGTCTGTTGTTAACATCTTCTGTTTTTGTTGTGTTGGTTGCTTATTTTGATGAAACTATGGATAGTATCGGGGGGTATTAACAATGGAAGATTGAAAATACAGTAACCCAACATCAGCATAAGTAGAATTTAAGTTTGCTACAGTACCTAAGGAAGTGGTGGTTTGCTTTCTTGTACTAATGTTATCACGAGTTTCTGTTTAAGTTTCGTGTTGTGAAGTTTTCAAGTTTTGGGTGAAGTTCTTATGGATAAAAAGATAAAGAGTGGCAAGATCTCAAGCTTGGGGATGCCCAAGGAACCCCAAGAGATTCAAGGATGCCGTAAAATCCTAAGATTGGGGATGCCCCGGGAAGGCATCCCATCTCTCATCTTCAATCCATCGGTAACGTTACTTGGGGCTATATTTTTATTCACCACATGTTATGTGTTTTTGCTTGGAGCGTCTTGTATCGTAGGAGTCTTTTATTTTTGTTGTGTCACAATCATCCATGCTGCACACCTAGAGATAGAGACATGCACACACCGTGATTTTGTCGAGCTTCACTTATATCTTTTGGTAGACAATTCAGCTCACATGTGCTTCACTTATATCATTTGAGCTAGATAATTTTGCTCTTTGTGCTTCACTTATATCTTTTAGAGCACAGCGGTGCGTGGCTTGGTAGTTCATCTATGCTTTGAAAGTAGTCTCAAAAGGGGTAGTTATCCAAAGGGATACGAAAACTTCCACCTTCATGTGCATTGAATAGTTAGAGAAGTTTGATTCATCTCAATTAGTTTTGAGTTGTGGTTTTGGTAATATTGAAGTCATGCTATTAAGGTGTTGTGGATCTAGAAATACTTGTGTTGAAGTTAGTCATTCCCGTAGCATGCACGTATGGTGAACCGCTATGTGATGAAATCTGAGCATGATTAGTCTATTGATTGTCATCTTTTGCGTGGCGGTCGGGATCGCGCGATGGTTTATACCTACCAACCCTTCCCCTAGGAGTATGAGTTGAATGCTTTGTTTCGATTACTAATAAAACTTTTGCAACAATTATATGAGTTCTTCATGACTAATATTGAGTCCATGGTTTAGCTGCACTTTCACCTTCTACCATCACTATCTTCTTAGTGCCGTGCAACTTTCGCCGGTGCACAAAACCCACCATTAGCCTCCCTCAAAACAGCCACCATACCTACCTATTATGGCTTTTGCAAAGTCATTCCGAGATATATTGCCATGCAACTACCGCCATGACATGTGCCACCACGTCTACATTGCCTTTGCACAATCGTAAGATAGCTAGCATGATGTTTCCATTGATGTCTATGCCATGCTAGATCATTGCCACGGTACACTACCGAAGGCATTCCATATAGAGTCATAATTGCTCTAAGTTTTGAGTTGAAAGTGTGATGATCATGATTATTGGAGCATTGTCCCATGTGAGGAAATAAAAGAGGCTAAAGAAGCCCATAAAAAAAGAGGCCAAAGAGCCCACCAAAAAATGAAAATGAGAGAAAAAGAGAAGGGACAATGCTACCACTTTTTCCACACTTGTGCATTTTTAGCACCATGATCTTCATGATTGAGAGTCTCTCGCTTTGTCACCACCATATAGCTAGTGGGAAATTCTCATTATATAACTTGGCTTGTATATTCCAATGATAGGCCTCCTAAAAATTGCCTTAGATCTTCGTGAGCAAGCAAGTTGGATGCACACCCACTAGTTTTCTTTAAGAGCTTTCACATACTTGTAGCTCTAGTGCATCATTTGTATGGCAATCCCTACTCATTCACATTGATATCTATTGATGGGCATCTCCACAGCTCATTGGTATGCCTAGTGAATGTGACTATCTTCTCCTTTTTTGTCTTGCAACCTCCACCACATTCCACACCATCTATAGTGCTATAACCATGGCTCACACTCATGTATTGCGTGAGAGTTGAAAATGTTTGAGAAAGTAAAGGTGTGAAACAATTACTTGGCCAATACCGGGGTTGTGCATGATTTAAATTCGTCGTGCAATGATGATAGAGCATAGCCAGACTATATGCTTTTGTAGGGATAACTTTCTTTTGGCCTTGTTATTTTGAAAGTTCATGATTACTTTGCTAGTTTGCTTGAATTATTATTGTTTCCACGTCAATAGCAAACTATTGTTTTGAATCTAATTGATCTGAACATTCAGGTCACATAAGAGGAATTACAAAGGACACCTATGCTAGGTAGCATGAAACCATCAAAAATTCATTCTTATCACTTCCCTACTCGAGGACGAGCAAGAGTTAAGCTTGGGGTGCTTGATACGTCTCAAACGTATCTATAATTTTTGATGGTTTCACACTGTTATCTTGTCTTCTTTGTATGTTTTATGTATCTTTTTATATCTTTTTTGGGGACTAACTTATTGATTCAGTGCCAAGTGTCAGTTCCTGTTTTTCCGTGTTTTTGACTCTTTTCAGATCTGATTTTGCAACGGATTCCAAACGGAATAAAATCCCCGAAATGATTTTTCCCGAACGAAAGAAGACCAGGGAGCCTTTGGGCCAAGCCAGGTGGGCCCCAGGTAGCCCACAAGCTTGCACCACGCCACGAGGGGGGAGGCGGCGGTTTGCAAGCTTGTGGCTTCCCTGGCCGCCCCCTGACCTAGATCTTGCGCCTATGTATTCCCAAATATTCCGCAAAAAATTGGGGGAGCCTCGAAAATACTTTTCCGCCGCCGCAAGCTTCCATTTCCGCGAGATCTCATCTGGAGACCCTTCCCGGCACCCTGCCGGAGGGGACTTTGGAGGTGGAGGGCTTCTTCATCATCATCATCGCCCCTCCAATGACTCGTGAGTAGTTCACTTCAGAGCTACGGGTCCGTAGTTAGTAGCTAGATGGCTTCTTCTCTCTCTTGGATCTTCAATACAAAATTCTCCATGATCTTCATGGAGATCTATCCGATGTAATCTTCTTTGGCGGTGTGTTTGTCGAGATCTGATGAATTGTGGACTTGTGATCAGATTATCTATGATATATATTTGAGTCTTTGCTGATTTCTTATATGCATGATTTGATATCCTTGTAAGTCTCTCCAAGTCTTGGGTTTTGTTTGGCCAACTAGATCTATGATTCTTGCAATGGGAGAAGTGCTTGGTTTTGGGTTCTGCCATGTGGTGACCTTTCCCAGTGACAGTAGGGGCAGCAAGGCACACATCAAGCAGTTGACATCAAGGGTAAAAAGATGGGGGTTTTATCATTGGTTTGAGATTATCCCTCTACATCATGTCATCTTGCTTAAGGCGTTACTCTGTTCTTATGGACTTAATACACTAGATGCATGCTGGATAGCGGTCGACGTGTAGAGTAATAGTAGTATATGCAGACAGTATCGATCTACTTGTTTCCGACGTGATGCCTATCAAAATATTCATTGCATAGATATCGTCACGACTCTGCACAGTTCTATCAATTGCTCGACAGTAATTTGTTCACCCACCGTCTACTTGCTTTCACGAGAGAAGCCACTAGTAAACACTACGCCCCGCAGGTCTATTAACATCCATCGTTTACATCTCTGCTTTTACTTTGCTTTGTTACTTTGTTGCTTTCAGTTCTCACTTGGCAAACAATCTATAAGGCATTGACAACCCCTTCATAGCGTTGGGTGCAAGCTTTTGTGTTTGTGCAGGATCTTGAGATACTCTTCCGCCGGATTGATACCTTGGTTCTCAAACTGAGGGAAATACTTACCGTCGCTGTGCTACATCACCCTTTCTGCTTCGAGGGAACACCAACGCAAAGCTCCAAGGCCACGGGGGAAATCCTTCGCATACTTGCCTTGGAAGTTCGTGCCGCTACAGAAAGATCAAGCCAAGTATTCTCCCGTCGACGCGCCTATCTCTGGCGCTATTGGAAGGTCTTTGGTGCAGTAGCAGAAGTATTTCTGGCACCAATGCCAAGGATACACAACAATCATCAGCCGCCCCCTGACCTAGATCCTTGGCCTATATATTCCCTAAAATACAACAAAAAATCAGGGGAGCCTCGAAAATAGTTTTTCGCCGCCGCAAGCTTCCGTTTCCGCGAGATCGCATTTGGAGACCCTTCCCGGCGCCCTGCCGGAGGGGACTTTGGAGTTGGAGGGCTTCTTCATCATCATCATCGCCCCTCCAATGACTCGTGAGTAGTTCACTTCAGACCTACGGGTCCGTAGTTAGTACCTAGATGGCTTCTTCTCTCTCTTGGATCTTCAATACAAAGTTCTCCATGATCTTCATGGAGATCTATCCGATGTAATCTTCTTTGGCGGTGTGTTTGTCGAGATCCGATGAATTGTGGATTTGTGATCAGATTATCTATGATATATATTTGAGTCTTTGCTGATTTCTTATATGCATGATTTGATATCCTTGTAAGTCTCTCCGAGTCTTGAGTTTTGTTTGGCCAACTAGATCTATGATTTTTGCAATGGGAGAACTTCTTGGTTTTGGGTTCTACCATGTGTTGGCCTTTCCAAGTGACAGTAGGGGCAGCAAGGCACACAGTAAGTAGTTGCCATCAAGGGTAACAAGATGGGCTCTGTCGTTGATATGAGATTGTCCATCTACATCATGTCATCTTGCTTAAGGCGTTACTCTATTCTTTTGGACTTAATACACTAGATGCATGCTGGATAGCGGTCGACGTGTGGAGTAATAGTAGTAGATGCAGAAAGTATCGGTCTAATTGTTTTGGACGTGATGCCTATAGATATAATCATTGCCATAGATATCGTCACGACTTTGCGCGGTTCTATCAATTGCTCGACAGTAATTTGTTCACCCACCGTCTACTTGCTTTCATGAGAGAAGCCACTAGTAAACACTACGGCCCCCGGGTCTATTCACATCCATCGTTTACACCTCCGCTTTTACTTTGCTTTGTTACTTTGTTGCTTTCAGTTCTCACTTGGCGAACAATCTATAAGGGATTGACAACCCCTTCATAGCGTTGGGAGCAAGCTTTTGTGTTTGTGCAGGATCTTGTGATACTCCTCCACTGGATTGATGCATTGGTTCTCAAACTGAGGGAAATACTTACCACCGCTATGCTACATCACCCTTTCCGCTTCGAGGGAACACCAACGCAAGGCTCCATAGTCGTAGAAGAAGGATTCCTGGTGCCGTCGACACGACTATTCCTGTCACCGTTGCCGGGGAAGCAGAGCTGACATCACCGAGCGACAAGGCGCCATGCCCTGATGGCTTCACCGAATTTTTCTTCAAGAAATGCTGGGAGATAATCAATTTCAACATGATGAGGGTCATTCGCCAATTTGACACCGTGCACACAGCCGATCTCCATTGGCTCAACTCCGCAAATGTGGTGTTGCTGCCGAAGAAAGAAGGTGCTAAGGGGATCGACGATTATAGGCCCATCAACTTCATCCATGCCGTCTCCAAAATCATAGCCACAATCCTGGCATCGCGACTTGCTCCACACATAAACAAACTCATATCCAACGCCCAAAAGGAGAAGTGCTACAGCGACATAAATCTTCTGTCGTCTGATAACCCACAAGTGTAGGGGATCGCAACAGTTTTTGAGGGTACAGTATTCAACCCAAATTTATTGATTCGACACAAGGGGAAGCGAACGAATATTCTCAAGTATTAGCAGCCGAGTTGTCAATTCAACCACACCTGAAATATTAGTATCTGCAAGCAAAGTATTAGTAGCAAAGTGGTATGATAGCAATGGTGCCAAAAAAAGGTCTCTTGATGGCAGACTATTCCTAACTTGTTGTATGAATGGCGCCAGAAAAGTCTTGCAACACGTAACAACAAAGTAGCAAGTAACAGCAGTAGTGACAGCAGTAGCAAGGAACAACAATAGTGACAGCAGTAGCGACAACAGCAGCAAGTAATAGCAGTAGCAAAGTAACGTAGCAAGTACTAATAGTAAAAGACTCGTAGGCATTGGATCGGTGATGGATGATTATGCCGGATGTGATTCATCATGTAACAACTATAACACGGAGAGATAAGTAACTAGCTCCCATTCATCAATCTAATGTAGGCATGTATTGCGTATGTATCATACGTGCTTAGGGAAAAGAACTTGCATGCCATCTATTGTCCATCCCTCCTGTGGCAGCGGGGTCCTAATGGAAACTACGGGATATTAAGGTTCTCCTTTTAATAAAGAACCGGACCAACGCATTAACACTTGGTGAATGCATGAACTCCTCATCTTATGGTCATCTCCGGGAGTGGTTCCGGCTATTGTCACTCCGGTGTTGCCGGGTCATAACACATAGTAGGTGGCTACAACTTGCAAGATAGGAACTAAAATACACATATATTGGCGACAACATAATAGGTTCAGATCTGAAATCATGGCACTCGGGGCCTAGTGACAAGCATTAAGCATGGCAAAGTAGTAGCAACATCAATCTCAGAACATAGTGGATACTAGGAATCAATCCCCGTCAAAACTAACTCGATTACATGATAGATCTCATCCAACCCATCACCGTCTAGCAAACCTACGATGAGATTACTCACGAACGGTGAAGAGCATCATGGAATTGGCGATGGAGGAAGGTTGATGATGACGATGGCGACGATTTCCCCTCTCCGGACCCTAGAACGGACTCCAGATCTGCCCTCCAGATGAAGAACAGGGGGTGGCGGCGCCTCCGTATCGTAAAACACGATGAATCCTTCTCTCTGGTTTTCTTCCGGGCGAAACACAATATATAGAGCTGAGTTTGGAGGCGGTGGCGCCACGTGGGCCCCACAAGCCTGGTTGGTGCGGCCTGGGGGGGGGGGGTGGCCGCGTCCCCTGGGATTGTGGCCCACTGGCTCACCCCCTCCGGTGGATCTTTGCGCACGTATTTTTCATTAATTCCAGAAAAATTCTCCGTAAATTTTTAGGTCATTCCGAGAACTTTATTTCTGCACAAAAAAACACCATGCCAATTCTGCTGAAAACAACGTTAGTCCGGGTTAGTTCCATTCAAATCATGCAAATTAGAGTCCAAAACAAGGGCAAAAGAGTTCGGAAAAGTAGATACGACGGAGACGTATCATTGTCTCTTGAGCTTGAGTTGGTTTTTCCCTTGAAGAGGAAATGGCGATGCAGCACAGGAGTAGTAAGTATTTCCCTCTGTTTGAGAACCAAGGTATCAATCCAGTAGGAGAATCTCGTCAAGTCCAGAGTACCTACACAAACACAAAAGAGCTTGCACCCAAAGCTATAAAGGGGTTGTCAATCCCTTCAAGATTGATTGCAAAGTGGGATCTGAAGGCGGAAAGTGCAAAAAGTAAAATTGTAAGGCCGAAAATATGGTGCGAAGTAGATCCGGGGGCCATAGTGTTCACTAGAGGCGTCTCTCCAAATAGCAAATATTACGGTGGGTGAACAAATTACTGTCGAGCAATTGATAGAACCACGCAAAGTCATGACGATATCTAAGGCAATGATCATACATATAGGCATCACGTCTGAGACAAGTAGACCGATACTTTCTGCATCTACTACTATTACTCCACACATCGACCGCTATCCAGCATGCATCTAGTGTATTGAGTTCATGACGAAAAGAGTAACGCCTTAAGCAAGATGACATGATGTAGAGGGATAAACTCAAACCAATGATGAAAACCCCATCTTTTTACCGTTGATGGCAACGACACGATGCGTGCCTCGCTTCCCCTTCTGTCACTGGGTGAGGTCACTGCACGGTATGAACCCAAAACCAAGCACTTCTCCCATTGCAAGAATCATAGATCAAGCTGGCCAAACAAAACCCACAACTCGAAGAGAATTACAAGGATATGAAATCATGCATAAGAGATATAAGAAGAAACACAAATAAGATTCATAGATAATCTGATCATAAATCCACAATTCATCGGATCTCGACAAACACACCGCAAAAGAAGATTACGTCGGATAGATCTCCATCAAGACCATGGATAACTTTGTAGTGAAGATCCAAGAGAGAGAAGAAGCCATCTAGCTACTACCTATGGACCCGTAGGTCTATGGTGAACTACTCACGCATCATCGGAGAGGTCATGGTGTTGATGAAGAAGCCCTCCGTATCCGAATCCCCCCTCCGGAAGGGCACCAGAACGTGCCCCAGATGGGATCTTGCGGTGACAGAAGCTTGCGGCGGCGGAAAAGTACTTTCGATGATCTCCTGATTTTTTCTGGAATATTTGGGAATTTATAGGCGAAAGATCTAGGGCAGAGGTGGCCCAGGGAGCCCACAAGCCTGGGAGGCACGGGCCCCCTGGCCGCGGCTAGGGGGCTTGTGGGGTCCTTGGTGGCCCCCTGCCTTGGTTCTCAAGTTCCCCGATCTTCTTCTGTTTCGGAAAAAGTATTTTTGGAAGTTTTATTCCGTTTGGACTCCATTTAAAATCCTCCTCTGAAAGGGGTCAAAAACACGAAAAAAACAGGAACAGGCACTTGGCACTGAGTTAATAAGTTAGTCCCAAAAAGATATAAAAGGCATACAGAACATCCAAAGTTTGACAGGATAATAGCATGAAACCATCAAAAATTATAGATACGTTGGAGACGTATCAAGAAGCATTCATGACAACTTCATGTGCGTGCAAAACATGGCACGAAGGCTGCACAAATGCAGGACCCAACCCTTGTGTTCAAGCTGGACATTCGCAAGGCCTTCGACTCTGTGAAATGGGAATACATTCTCGACCTCCTTCGGCGGAAGGATTTCCCGCCCAAATTTTGGGATTGAGTCATGGCTCTCCTCTTCACTTCTTCCTCGAGGATCCTGCTCAAAGGTGTGGCGGGCCGGCCTATCAAGCACGGGCTCAGTCTCCCGCAAGGGGGTCCCCTCTCCCCTCTCCTCTTTGTCATTGCCATTGACGTTCTGCAACATCTGCCTGAGCTTGCAGCAAGAAAGGGAATGCTTTGCAAGGTTCAAGAAAGAGGGGCTATGGTTCGCACCTCGTTGTACGCGGATGATGCGGCTATCTTCGTGACCCCTCTCAAAAGGGATATCGATTATCTCTCAGCCATCTTGCGCGGTTTCGGGGAGATTACCGGTTGTGCACCAACTTCCACAAGAGCTCGATTGTTCCCACCAAATGCAATGACCTAAACTTTGAGTGCATTCTGCAGAGCCTTCCGGCCAAGAAGATGACCTCCCCCCTTAGATACTTGGGTCTCCCTCTGTTGGTTAGGAAGTTGAAGATAGTGGACCTCCAGTTCCTCGAGGATAAGGTTGCGAGCAAGCTGTTGACCTATGAGGGCTAGAACATCACCACCATTGGGCGTACGCCACTGGTTAATTAAGTCCGTCATTTCCTCACTTTTTGTCTACTTCGGCACCTCCTTGGTTATTCCTCCTGCCATAATGCACAATATCAACAAGTTTGAGCGGACATTCCTTTGGTTGGGGTCGGACAAGATGACGGGCGCCAAGTGCAAAGTAAACTAGAACATTGTGTGCCGCCCGCTGGAATATGGAGGCTTTGGAGTTTTAAACACACACAAATTCGCGCAGGCCCTGCGCTTGAGGTGGCCCTGGTTCAAGTGGAAAGCCGTACACAAGTTGTGGGTCGGTTTGGGAAACCCGTGCGATGAAAAAGACCTGGATCTCCTCTATGCGTCAACAACAATTACGATGGGTAATCACTCCAAGACGCCATTATGGGACTCGCCTTGGCTGCATGGGTGCAAGCCTAGAGATTTGGCACCAGTCGTCTTCATGGCCTCCGCCAGGAAGAACTGGAAGGTGCGTGAGGCCCTAAAAGGTAACACGTGGATTCTCAACATCAAAACCACCACCGTTGTCTCCATCGAGCACATCTGTCAATTCTTCACCTTATGGGCGGCGTTGAATGACGTCCACCTCGATGACTTCACCGATGATACCATTGTATTGAAACACACAACAAGGGGACACTACTCCACAACCTCTGCCTACAAGGCCCAATTCCTTGGTTTGGTATTCTCCCCCATGGAGAATATGATCTGGAGGGTTTGGGGGTTCTTCGCGTGACTGGCTATCCAAGATCGAATTTGGACTGCTGATGGGCTGGAGAAAAGGGGTTGGCCGAATTGTGGACTATGCACCCTTTGCAAGCGTGAGCAAGAAAGTAGACCACATATATTCTCCAAACGTCGTTACACGCTGAGGCTTTGGAGCATGGTAAGGAAAAAATATGGGCTCCATCACCTCCATCACCCAATAGGAAGGCAATGACTTCTCTTATCATGGTTGTCTCATGGATGGTATAGAATGAAAGAAATGCTCGGGGCCTTCCATCACATGAGCACTTCACCGTCCATTCTCTTAAATATCATTGATCCGCTGAGGCTTTGGAGCATGGTAAGGAAGAAATATGGGCTCCGTCACCTCCATCACCCAATAGGAAGGCAATGACTTCTCTTATCATGGTTGTCTCATGGATGGTATAGAATGAAAGAAATGCTTGGGGCCTTCCATCACAGGAGCACTTCACCGTCCATTCTCTTAAATATGATTGATCAAGAGGCAAACCTCTGGATCATCATTGGGGCAAAGAGACCGGACATCATCATTACGCGCAAGTAATCCCACGTGCCGTGTATGAGTGCACCATTTGTAACAAACAATTCTCCTCTTTTATTTAATATATGAAACAAATCTTTTGCTCCCGTTTCAAAAAAACAACAACACAGAATCCTCTGATCTGATTCGGTCTGTGTAGAAAATTAATCTGACCCAAATAGCCACGGACGGACATTCTAGGCAGAAGTGGAATTTGCACTATGATCCAAACAGCTTAAATCACGGTTGGTGCTAACCAGGCCCTTTCTTCAAGCCCCACCCAACCAGTGGGCGTTCCATCATTTATGCCAATTCCAGTAGAACACCCTCGTTCAAGTACTTTTGGCACTTGAAGCCTTCAACCCACCACACCACGCCGGTGCGTGTGGCACGACGGCGGCAGATAGGACGACCCACGTACGGGACCATGCGCATGTCGATCTAGAAATGAGAAGCAGAGTTAATGGCGGCAGCAGCCCTCTTGTGAACCCTCAAGACCCACCTCACCCACCAGATTTACACCGCCCGCGTACGTGCGTACGTGCTCGTGCTTGTGCTCGACCGCTGATCCGATCTGCCATTGGGCGAGTGCACTACTACGTCCCAATTTGTGTGGACACACGGCACACCTGAATCTGATGGTTGCGGCCATTAAGATGTCGCCACTACTGTTGCCGTGAGTGCTGCCGATTCAATTTGCACAGCGGGAAACATGAGACTGCCGAGAGGACGGGCGTAGTACATGCATGATTGACGGGTTCCGGGGAACAGATCCAGATGCCGTAACCTAAGCCTGACAAAACCCAGAGATGCTTCGTGTTTTTTTTTTTGATCGGTAGCTTCGTTAGCTGGTTGCATAACGACCAAGCAAAGGAGAGAGGCCGCTTGCCAGCTTAATCATCACTCACGAGACGCCGCGACATGGCTCGCGTGTTAGACGTGTGCCATCGCTAGCGGCAAACCTGCACCGTCCTCTCCAGCGTCTGTTTGCTCCACTCCAGCTACTACCACCGAGTACGTACGTACTGCTTTGCCCGCGCAACTCGACAGTTCAGACCACTTGTCCTGCCGATGTGGGTAGCTAGCTGCTTGACCTGCAGGTAGTAGCTAAGCTCAGAGAGCCCCAGGGAGACAAGGGCGTTATATTCCGACCTACGCCACGTACGTCCTTGTCCACAGCCTGGTTGATGGCGTCTACCGCCTTATTACTGTCGCCAAACAGCTCGATCGACAACGCGCGCTCTGTCTGTGGTGAAGACGAGCTATCGATCTCGCGCGGAGAGGGACGGACCGAAAGGAGGATCTGCCGGGCGGAGAGGCCAGCGCGCGGCCACGTCGGTGAGCGGCGCGCGGCGGCACCTGGTACCTGGCCAGTCTTGAGCTTGGGGTTTTGACAGTCACCAGTTACCAGCGACCGGGGCCGTGGCGTCGGCGTCGGGCGGGATCCGGCGCATCCCGGGCGATGGCCAGCGGGTCCGGGGGTCGGCGTCCCGGACGGCGACGCGAGTTGGACGCGCGCACTCACTGTGGCGCGCATGCACCCGCTTTTGGACGGGGCATCACGTCGGCATCCGATGCCCGGACGGGGCCGATCGATGCATCCCGAGCGATCCGACTCCCTGGTTGCCACTTTTAGGAGCTGCGCCGGAGGCAGCGACCTGTCCCCTGCCACTGCCAGCGTCTGCATGCCTGCTCATGCCGCTTAAATTGTTCCACAGAGGTTTCACGCCGTTTAAATGACTTACTAGCAAACAAAATGCCTGTGCGTTGTAACGGAAAGTAAATATTTTATTTTATTTAACCTATTATTTTAATTTTAATTTAATTTTAGTTTTGACTCGTCATATTGATGACGTGCACTTACGATAAGGCCGACCTATAAATTGACTTTATTTAAAAAACCTATATGTATCACTTTCACATACACAGAATGAAACACAAATTAATATCGTATTTGTCGGTTCAATATTAACGTTCATGACTATCACACAAATAGTTTGAACAGTTTTAAAATGAACCATCACGTACTTATAATGTTTATGAATTTATAAGTGTATGTACATCACAAAATTGCTTATATATTCACTACAAAAAGATAGTATAGTCCGATGGTAAGTACGCATGGATTTCACAAAAAATAAGGTATATACATACGGTCCTAGATCGCCCAACATGTATAAAGAGAGAATCTCATGCAAATATAGCGTTGCCAAGGACTATATTTTTTCCTTCGCTCGCTCCTTGCCAACCAACGCCGGTACGAAATAAAGACGTACCGTGTATCATCTATTAAGTTGCACCCTAAATTGCATTTTTAAAATAATGAACATGTAAAATAACGCTATATTCAATTTCGACATATTTTTCTAATCAAATTTCGTATATGACATATTAAAATTGAAGTTACGGTTTAAGAGATATGTTTATTTTAAAATATATATTAATTCTTAATAGAAGCGGGATGATTAACATATATTAGGGGTTTCTATGTAAAATTGGAAAACGGTTCATAGTCAATTAAAAGAGGGACTGCAGGTTAGTTCGGATTAAATATAGAGGGTTTTGCATAAAACGTAAAAAACGATTCGACCTGACTTACAGAAGGACTACATGTTAATTACATGAAAAGACAAAGACTTTTTTGCAAAAAGGTCAGCAACGTACAACCAGAAGCAGTACCTGCTTTATTATTAGGTAGAGATTAATCAGGAGGAATATCGTGAAGATCAATCATATATACATGAGTCATCCACACATATTTATTTGGAAGTGCCTAGAACTCATCTAGGAATAAATGAGATATAATTTGGTCTCATCCACATAAAAAAAACAACAGATACAACGATATCACCACACATGCATCTTAAAGTATCACATTCAATGACTATAAAAGGTGAATAGACATATCTAAAACTTAACTAGATGAGTTCTAGCAAAACTGAATTTATTTACCTCAACATGCAAGCATGCAACCTCGACATGCAATTATGAATAGGATAAGACTCACCTCAATATGGAATCATGCATGAGAAAAGACTCTGTACAACATTTAATCATGCATGGAAATTTATTCCCAACGTAATTATTTTACTTATATTCGATAAATATTATTACAACTATATATGATCAAATATGCTAGTGAAGTTGTGTCTATCATACCTTATCATGGAACTTGTTAAGGCCCACTAAGGTTTCAATGGTTTAAATGTTATTAAAATATGAAATAATTAATGGAGCATATAATCTAGTGCGATAAAGTTATCCAATAGACCGATTGTGAAAATATGCATTTATGTGTCCTCGGCAAAAAGAAAAAGCATTTCGGGTCATTGTGACATAAATATACACTAAACTACTTTTTTTGTCGAGTACACACACCATCGTATTTTTTCAATCTCTTCCTTTGTTCATGTTATATCCTGCTGGGATCGTAAATCTTGTATTTTCCATATCCATACAATCGAGTTCTTATGTTTTTAAAATAGTGTAATGGAAAAAGAAGTGCCTTGAGCTATTTGACTCGGGCCTGTTCTGAAAAAGTCGAGGTATCCCGAATTGTTTGTTGACATGGACAAAGTAAGGAAAAACCTCTCAAAGAATTTCCATATTGACCTTCGACATATAAGAGGTCCGAATCGAATCTTTTTAGGAAGAGGATCTTTTGTCTCATGGTAGCCTGCTCCAGTCCCCTTATAAAACTTCTGTTATTGGGTTATCCATACACTTCACATGTTTCTAGTTATTCATGTATGTTGTTTCGGTTTTTTTTGCGGGATTTTTGAGAAATTTTACAACATCGAAGACATTAACTAGTTAGGTGATAAACTATAATAGAAAATCCTACTCATAATAAGTTATATATATTTATTTTCATTTTTCATGTTATCGACCTAAATTTTCATCAACCAATTTCTGTAGCAACGTGTGGGGTATTCTCTAATTTGAGTAGTGCTCGGCTTCGGCTCATGGTTGCGGAATTGTGTTGGTCAGAGCATCTATAACCAGAGCCCTCATATCCACCGCAACGTCCACACGGATTGTCTTGTCACTGCCCGGATGGTAAAACGCCACCAAACATGATGGGGCAGATCCAACTGAAAGGCATGAGCTGACTGGCAACCCCCATACTCTCGCATATGTGGGGCTGATATGGGGACGCCTCGACGCATCCACCGCATAGGACTGACCGCAAAGGCCCTCCCAATTTGCTTGAAGTCGCCCCCTCCTTGCCCGATATGTCTTGTTCATCTTATCTTTTCTACCTCGTTCTCATAGCTGTCGTCGTTGCTCCGTTGTCGTACCCAACCCACAGCTTCACCATTGAGGGACCCAACCCACAACACCATCTACCGTGTCGATACCAGACTAGGTGACCGCCCTGATATGTCCAACTCCTTAGGATATACACCCCACGCTCTATTATGGTCGATGAAATGTTTGGGCATTTTTTATTCCATTGGTCATTTGGAGGTTACCAATGGATTCATTGTGGAATTATGGCTATGAAAATATGGACCGTGAAGAATTCGTATTCAATGACTTCATCGATCCTTCGGATTCAGACGATGAAGATGATGAATTGATGATGAGGAACATTCAAGAGGAATTGGAGATGGCAGAGGAGCACGTATTGAACTTCAAGGTTTCATAAAGGGCCGGAGAGTTATTCACAATGGACCCAATATACATTGTTGGGGAACGTTACATGGGAAACAAAAAAATTCCTACGCACACGAAGACCTATCATGGTGATGTCCATCTACGAGAGGAGATTTGGATCTACGTACCGTTGTAGATCGCACAGCAGGAAGCGTTAAGAAACAAGGTTGATGTAGTGGAACGTCTTCATGTCCCTCGATCCGCCCCACGAACCACCGCACGAACCTTCCCGCGATCCGTCCCACGATCCGTTCCGATCTAGTGCCGAATGGACGGCACCTCCGCGTTCAGCACACGTACAACTCGACGATGATCTCAACCTTCTTGATCCAGCAAGCAAGACGGAGAAGTAGATGAGTTCTCCGGCAGCGTGACGGCGTTCTGATGGTGCTGATGATCTACTCCTGCAAGGCTCCACCTGAGCTCCGCAGAAATTCGATCTAGAGGTGGAACTATGTGGTTTAGGGTTGAGTTGCACGTGGTAAAAGTTGTCTCAAATCAGCCCTAAAAGACCACTATAATAGGAGGGAGTGGGGAGGAGGCTTGCCTTGAGGTCCAAGCCCTCAAGGGTGCGCCGGCCAAGGAGGAGGAGGACTCCTCCTCCAATTCGGTTTGGGGAAGGAGGAGTCCTCCTCTTCCTTCCCACCTCCCCTTTTTCCTTTTCTTTTTCTTTTCTTATTGGTATTTCTATAAGTGGCGCCATGGGCCCCTTGGGCTGACTACACCATCCCACTAGGGACTTGTGGCGCCACCCTATGCCCTTGGGCTCACTCCCGGGTGGGCCCCTCCCGGTGAACTCCCGGAACCCATTCGTCACTCCAGGTACACTGTCGGAATTGCCCGAAACGTTCCGGTAACCAAATGAAACCATCCTATATATCAATCTTCGTTTACGTACCATTCCGGATACCCTCGTGACGTCCGTGATCTCATCCGAGACTTCGAACAACATTCGTAACCACACATATAACTCAACTATACTAAAACATCGTCGAACCTTAAGTGTGCAGACCCTGCGGGTTCGAGAACTATGTAGACATGCCCCGAGGCACTCCTCGGTCAATATCCAATAGCGGGACCTGGATGCCCATATAGGATCCTACATATTCTCCGAAGATCTTGTCAGTTGAACCTCAGTGTCAAGTATTTGTTCCTATGACCATGAGATCATATAACTCACTAGCACCGGAGGAATACCTTGTGTGCATCAAATGTCAGAACGTAACTGGGTGACTATAAAGGTGCTCTATAGGTATCTCCGAAGGTGTCCGTTGAGTTAGTATGGATCAAGACCGGGATTTGTCACTCCGTGTGACCGACAGGTATCTCGGGGCCCACTCGGTAATACAACATAACACATAAGCCCTGCAAGCAATGTGACTAAGTGTAAGTCACATGATCTTGTATTACGGAACGAGTAAAGAGACTTGCCGGTGACGAGATTGAAATAGGTATGCGGATACCGACGATCGAATCTCGGGCAAGTAACATACCGAAGGACAAAGGGAATGACATACGGGATTATATGAATCCTTGACACTGAGGTTCAACCGATAAGATATTCTGAGAATATGTAGGATCCAATATGGGCATCCAGGTCCCGCTATTGGATATTGACTGAGGAGTGCCTCGGGGCATGTCTACATAGTTCTCGAACCCGCAGGGTCTACACAATTAAGGTTTGGCGATGTTTTAGTATAGATGAGTTATATGTGTGGTTACCGAATGTTGCTCGAAGTCCCGGATGAGATCACGAACGCCACAAGGGTTTCCGTAATGGTTTGGAAACGAAGATTGATATATAGGATGGTTTCATTTGGTTACCGGAATGTTTTGGGTAATTCTGGTAGTGTACCGGGACTGACGAATGGGTTCCGGGAGTTCACCGGGAGGGGCCCACCCACCCGGGAGTGAGCCCAAGGCCATAGGTGGCGCCACAAGTCCCTTGTGGGCTCGTGGAGTCATCCCAAGTGGCCCATGGCGCCACATAAGAAAATACCAAAGAAAAGAAAAAGGAAAAAGGAAAAGGGGAGGTGGGAAGGAAGGAGTGGACTCCTTCCCCCAAACCGAATTGGGGTGGGAGTCGACGTCCCCCTTGACCGGCGCACCCTTGAGGTCTTGGACCTCAAGGCAAGCCTCCTGCCCCTCCCTCCTATATATAGTGGTCTTTTAGGGCGATTTGAGACAACTTTTGCCACGTACAACTCAACCCTAAACCACATAGTTCCACCTCTAGATAGGATTTCTTCGGAGCTCGGGCGGAGCCCTACAGGAGTAGATCATCACCACCACCGGAGCGTTGTCACACTATCGGAGAACTCATCTACTTCTCCATCTTGCTTGCTGGATCAAGAAGGCCGAGATCATCGTCGAGCTGTACGTGTGCTGAACGCGGAGGTGCGGTCCGTTCGGCACTAGATCAGAACGGATCGTGGGACGGATCACGGGACGGTTCGTGGGACGGTTCATGGGGCGGATCGAGGGATGTGAGGACGTTCCACTTCATCAAACACATTTCTTAATGCTTCCTGTTGTACAATCTACAAGGGTACATAGATCCAAATCTCCTCTCGTAGATGGACGTCACCATGACAGGTCTTCCTGTGCGTAGGAAGATTTTGGTTTCCCATGCAATGTTCCCTGTCTCATATTTATGGCCAAGCTGAAGTCTGGTCTAGTGCACAACATTGCCTACATGATAGAACCTACGGCTGAAGCGTAGGGGACGGAACTCATTTGTTCTCTATCTTCCGCACTTGCTGGGCACTGAGTCTTACTCAATTTTATACCTTGTAATACTAGCAAGAACCCTTTCTTGGACTGATCCATTTTGAACTTCTTCAAAAGTTTATCAAGGTGTGTGCTTTGTGAAAGTCCTATCACGCGTCCCGATCTATCCCTATAGATCTTAATGCCTAGAATGTAAGCAGCTTCTCCTAGGTCCTTCATAGAGAAACTTTTATTCAAGTAATCCTTTATGCTCTCCAAAAGCTCCACGTTGTTTCCAATATGCAATATGTCATCCACATATAATATTAGAAACGCCACAGAGCTCCCACTCACTTTCTTGTAAATACAAGATTCTCCAACCACTTGTATAAACCCAAATGCTCTGATCACTTCATCAAAGCGTTTATTCCAACTCTGAGATGCTTGCACCAGTCCATAAATGGATCGCTGGAGCTTGCACACTTTGTTAGTATTCTTTGGATCAACAAAACCTTCGGGTTGCATCATATACAACTCTTCCTTAAGAAAACTGTTAAGGAACGCCGTTTTGACATCCATCTGCCAGATTTCATAATCGTAAAAGGTAGCTATTGCTAACATGATTCGGACGGACTTAAGCATCGCTACTGGTGAGAATGTCTCATCATAGTCAACACCTTGAACTTGCGAAAAACCCTTTCCACAAGTCGAGCTTTATAAACGGTCACATTACCGTCTGCGTCCTCTTCTTCTTAAAGATCCATTTGTTTTGAATAGCCTTGCGGCCTTCAGGTAGTACTTCCAAAGTCCACACTTTGTTCTCGTACATGGATCCTATCTCGGATTTCATGGCCTCCCGCCATTTGTTGGAATCCGGGCCCACCATTGCTTCTTCATAATTCGCAGGTTCATTGTTGTCCAACAACATAATTGATAAGACAGGATTACCGTACCACTCAGGAGCAGTGCGTGATCTTTTCGACCTGCGAGGTCCGATAGGAACTTGATCCGAAGTTTCATGATCATGATCGTTAACTTCATCCTCAACCGGCATCGCAACGACAGGGGTTTCCCCTTGCCCTGCCCCACCATCTAGAGGGATTAGAGGTTCGACAACCTCATCAAGTTTTATCTTCCTCCCACTCAATTCTTTTGAGAGAAACTCCTTCTCAAGAAAAGCTCTGTTTTTAGCAACAAACAATTTGCCCTCGGATTTGAGATAGAAGGTATACCCAACTGTCTCATTTGGGTAACCTATGAAGACACACTTTTCCGCTTCGGGTTCCAGCTTTTCAGGCTGAAGCTTTTTGACATAAGCACCACATCCCCAAACTTTAAGAAATGACAACTTTGGTCTTTTACCATACCACAGTTCGTATGGTGTCGTCTCAACGGATTTTAATGGTGCCCTACCTAAAGTGAATGCAGTTGTCTCTAATGCATAACCCCAAACGATAACGACAAATCGGCAAGAGACATCATAGATCGGACCATCTCTAATAAAGTACGATTACGACATTCAGACACACCATTATGCTGTGGTGTTCCAGGCGGTGTCAATTGTGAAACAATTCCACATTGTCTCAAGTGAGCACCAAACTCCAAACTCAGATATTCACCCCCACGATCAGACCGTAGGAACTTGATCTTCTTGTTACGATGATTTTCAACTTCACTCTGAAATTGCTTGAACTTCTCAAACGTTTCAGACTAGTGCTTCATCAAGTAGACATAACCATATCTACTCAAATTGTCAGTGAAGGTGAGAAAATAACGATATCCGCCGCGCGCCTCCACACTCATCGGACCACACACATCGATATGTATGATTTCCAACAAGTCACTTGCACACTCCGTTGTTCCGGAGAACGGAGTCTTAGTCATCTTTCCCATGAGGCATGGTTCACGCGTGTCAAATGAATCAAAGTCAAGTGACTCCAAAAGTCCATCGGAATGGAGTTTCTTCATGCGTTTTACACCAATATGACCTAAGCGGAAGTGCCACAAAAACATGGCGCTATCATTGTTAACTCTAGCTCTTTTGGTCTCAGTGTTATGTATATGTGTATCATCGCTATCAAGATTCAATATGAGCAACCCTCTCACATTGGGTGCATGACCATAAAAGATATTACTCATAGAAATAGAACAACCATTATTCTCTGACTTAAACGAGTGACCGTCTCGCAATAAACAAGATCCAGATATAATGTTCCTGCTTAACACAGGCACTAAATAACAATTATTTAAGTTCATAACTAATGCTGATGGTAACTGAAGTGAAACTGTGCCGACGACGATTGCATCAACCTTGGAACCATTTGCCACGCGCATCGTCACTTCATCTTTCGCCAGCCTTCGCTTATTCCGCAGTTCCTGTTTCGAGTTGCAAATATCAGCAACAGAACCGATATCGAATACCCAGGCACTACTACGAGAGCTGGTTAAGTTCACATCAATAACATGTATATCGAATATACCTGATTTTTCCTTGGACGCCTTCTTATCAGCCAAATACTTGGGACAGTTGCGCTTCCAGTGACCCAAACCCTTGCAATAATAACACTCAGTTTCAGGCTTAGGTCTAGCTTTGGGTTTCTTCGTTGGATTGGCAACAGGCTTGCCGCTCTTCTTGGAATAACCTTTCTTGACTTTACCATTTCTCTTGAAACTAGTGGTCTTATTCACCATCAACACATGATGCTCTTTACGGAGTTCTGACTCTGCGACTTTCAGCATGGCGAATAACTCGCCGGGTGACTTGTTCATCCCTTGCATGTTATAGTTCAACAGAAAGCTCTTGTAGCTTGGTGGCAGTGATTGAAGAATTCTGTCAGTGATAGCCTCTTGCGGGAGTTCAATCCCCAGCTCAGATAGATGGTTTGAGTACCCAGACATTTTGAGCACATGTTCACTGACACACGAATTCTCCTCCATCTTGCAAGCATAGAATTTATCGGAGGTCTCATACCTCTCAATCCGGGCGTTCTTTTGAAACATAAACTTCAACTCCTGGAACATCTCAAATGCTCCATGACGCTCAAAGCAACGTTGAAGTCCCGGCTCTAAGCCATACAAGACTGCACATTGAACTACCGAGTAGTCCTCCTCATGTGTTAACCAAGCGTTCTTAACATCTTGGTCAGCCGTAGCGGGTGGTTCATCTTCTAGCGCAGCATTAAGGACATTATCCTTCTTCCTAGCTTGCAGGAGCAACTTCAGATTACGAGCCCATCCTACAAAGTTGCTTCCATCATATTTCAACTTAGCTTTCTCTAGGAATGTATTAAAATTCAGGGTGACTGTCGCGTGAGCCATTGATCTACAACACAAATATTTCAAAGTGGACTTAGACTATGTTCAAGATAATTAGAGTTTAACTAATCAAATTACTTGCTAAACTCCCACTCAAAAAGTACATCTCTCTAGTCATTTGAGTGGTACATGATCCAAATTCAGTAACTCAAGTCCGATCATCACGTGAGTTGAGAATAGTTTCAGTGGTAAGCATCTCTATGCTAATCATATCAACTATACGATTCATGCTCGACCTTTCGGTCTCATTTGTTCCGAGGCCATGTCTGCACATGCTAGGCTCATCAAGCTTAACCCGAGTGTTCCGCGTGTGAAACAGTTTTGCACCCGTTGTATGTGAACGTTGAGTCTATCACACCCGATCATCACGTGGTGTCTCGAAACGACGAATTGTAGCAACGGTGCACAGTTGGGGAGAACACAATTTCGTCTTGAAATTTTAGTGAGAGATAACCTTATAATGCTACCATCGTTCTAAGCAAAATAAGGTGCATAAAAGGATTAACATCACATGCAATTCATAACTGACATGATATGGCCATCATCTTGCGCTTCTTGATCTCCATCAGCAAAGCACCGGCACGATCTTCTTGTCACCGGCGCCACACCATGATGTCCATCAACGTGTCGCCGTCGAGGTTGTCGTGCTATTTACGCTATTACTACTAAAGCTACGTCCTAGCAATACAGTAAACGCATCTGCAAACACAAACATTAGTTAAAGACAACCCTATGGCTCCTGCCGGTTGTCATTGTTGGGGAACGTCGCATGGGAAACAAAAAATTTCCTACGCGCACGAAGACCTATCATGGTGATGTCCATCTACGAGGGGATGTGTGATCTACGTACCCTTGTAGACCGTACAGCAGAAGCGTTAGTGAACGCGGTTGATGTAGTGGAACGTCCTCACGTCCCTCGATCCGCCCCGCGAACCGTCCCGCGATCAGTCCCACGATCTAGTGCCGAACGGACGGCACCTCCGCGTTCAGCACACGTACAACTCGATGATGATCTCGGCCTTCTAAATCCAGCAAGAGAGACCGAGAGGTAGAAGAGTTCTCCGGCAGCATGACGGCGGTCCGGAGGTTGGTGATGATCTTGTCTCAGCATGGCTCCGCCCGAGCTCCGCAGAAACGCGATCTAGAGGAAAAACCGTGGAGGTATGTGGTCGGGCTTCCGTGAAAAAGTCGTCTCAAATCAGCCCTAAAACCTCTGTATATATAGGTGGGAGAGGGGGGCCTTGTCTTGGGGCTCAAGGAGCCCCAAGGGGGTCGGCCGAGCCAAGGGGGGAAGGTCTCCCCCCCAAACCGAGTCCAACTTGGTTTGGTGGGTGGAGTCCTTCTTTCCTTTCCCACCTCCTCCCTTTTTTTTTCTTTTCTCTTTGATTTTCTTCCTATGGCACATAGGGCCTTCTTGGGCTGTCCCACCAGCCAACTAAGGGCTGGTGTGCCACCCCAAGGCCTATGGGCTTCCCCGGGGTGGGTTGCCCCCCCGGTGAACCCCCGGAACCCATTCGTCATTCCCGGTACATTCCCGGTAACTCCGAAAACCTTCCGGTAATCAAATGAGGTCATCCTATATATCAATCTTCGTTTCCGGACCATTCCGGAAACCCTCATGACGTCCGTGAAATCATCCGGGACTCCGAACAACATTCGGTAACCAACCATATAACTCAAATACGCATAAAACAACGTCGAACCTTAAGTGTGCAGACCCTGCGGGTTCGAGAACTATGTAGACATGACCAGGCTCCTCGGTCAATATCCAATAGCGGGACCTGGATGCCCATATTGGATCCTACATATTCTACGAAGATCTTATCGTTTGAACCTCAGTGCCAAGGATTCATATAATCCCGTATGTCATTCCCTTTGTCCTTCGGTATGTTACTTGCCCGAGATTCGATCGTCAGTATCCGCATACCTATTTTAATCTCGTTTACCGGCAAGTCTCTTTACTCGTTCCGTAATACAAGATCCCGCAACTTACACTAAGTCACATTGCTTGCAAGGCTTGTGTGTGATGTTGTATTACCGAGTGGGCCCCGAGATACCTCTCCGTCACACGGAGTGACAAATCCCAGTCTTGATCCATACTAACTCAACGAACACCTTCAGAGATACCTGTAGAGCATCTTTATAGTCACCCAGTTACGTTGCGATGTTTGATACACACAAAGTATTCCTCCGGTGTTAGTGAGTTATATGATGTCATGGTCATAGGAACAAATACTTGACACGCAGAAAACAGTAGCAACAAAATGACACGATCAACATGCTACGTCTATTAGTTTGGGTCTAGTCCATCACGTGATTCTCCTAATGACGTGATCCAGTTATCAGGCAACAACACTTTGTTCATAATCAGAAGACACTGACTATCTTTGTTCAACTGGCTAGCAAACTAGAGGCTTGCTAGGGACCGTGTTTTGTCTATGTATCCACACATGTAAATGAGTCTTCATTCAATACAATTATAGCATGGATAATAAACGATTATCTTGATACATGAATTATAATAATAACTATATTTATTATTGCCTCTAGGGCATAATTCCAACAGTCTCCCACTTGCACTAGAGTCAATAATCTAGCCCTCACATCATCATGCGAATTACATTGTAATAAATCTAACACCCATACAGTTCTGGTGTTGATCATGCTTTGGCCGTGGAAGAGGTTTAGTCAGCGGGTCTGCTACATTCAGAGCCGTGTGCACTTTGCATATATTTACGTCCTCCCCTTCGACGTAGTCGCGGATGAGGTTGAAGCGTCGTTTGATGTGTCTGGACTTCTTGTGAAACCGTGGTTCCTTTGCTAAGGCAATGGCACCCGTGTTGTCACAGAACAAGGTTATTGGATTCAGTGCGCTTGGCACCACTCCAAGATCCATCATGAACTGCTTCATCCAGACACCCTCCTTAGCCGCCTCCGAGGCAGCCATGTACTCCGCTTCACATGTAGAATCTGCTAGGACGCTTTGCTTGGAACTGCACTAGCTTACCGCACCCCCATTAAGAATAAATACGTATCCGGTTTGTGACTTAGAGTCGTCCGGATCTGTGTCAAAGCTTGCATCGACGTGACCTTTTACGGCAAGCTCTTCGTCACCTCCATACACGAGAAACATCTCCTTAGTCCTTTTCAGGTACTTCAGGATATTCTTGACCGTTGTCCAGTGATCCACTCCTGGATTACTCTCGAACCTACCTGCCATACTTATGGCAGGCTAACGTCCGGTCTGGTGCACAGCATTGCATACATGATAGAGCCTATGGCTGAAGCATAGGGGACGGAGCGCATATGCTCTCTATCCTTATCAATTGCTGGGCACTGAGTCTTACTCAATCTCTTACCTTGTAAAACTGGCAAGAACCCCTTCTTGGACTGTTCCATTTTCAACCTCTTCAAAACTTCATCAAGGTATGTGCTTTGTGAAAGTCCTATCAGGCGTTTTGATCTATCCCTATAGATCTTAATGCCTAGAATGTAAGCAGCTTCTCCTAGGTCCTTCATAGAGAAACTTTTATTCAAGTAATCATTTATGCTCTCCAAAAACTCTACATTGTTTCCAATCAACAATATGTCATCCACATATAATATTCGAAAAGCCACAGAGCTCCCACTCACTTTCTTGTAAATACAAGATTCTCCAACCACTTGTATAAACCCAAATGCTTTGATCACCTCGTCAAAGCGTTTGTTCCAACTCCGAGATGCTTGCACCAGTCCATAAATGGATCGCTGGAGCTTGCACACCTTGTCAGCATTCTTAGGATCGACAAAACCTTCGGGTTGCATCATATACAATTCTTCCTTAAGGAAACCGTTAAGGAACGCCGTTTTGACATCCATCTGCCAGATTTCATAATCGAAAAATGCAGCTATTGCTAACATGATTCTGACGGACTTAAGCATCGCTACGGGTGAGAATGTCTCATCGTAGTCAACTCCTTGAACTTGTGAAAAACCCTTTGCCATAAGTCGAGCCTTATAAACGGTCACATTGCCGTCACCGTCCATCTTCCTCTTAAAGATCCATTTGTTCTGAATAGCCTTGCGGCCCTCAGGCAGTACCTCCAAAGTCCACACTTTGTTCTCATACATGGATCCTATCTCGGACTTCATGGCTTCCAGCCATTTGTTGGAATCTGGGCCCACCATTGCTTCTTCATAATTTGCAGGTTCATTGTTGTCCAACAACATGATTGATAAGACGGGATTACCGTACCACTCTGGAGCAGCACGTGGTCTCGTCGACCTGCGTGGTTCGATAGAAACTTGAACCGAAGTTTCATGATCATTATCATTAACGTCCTCCTCAACCGGTGTCGCAACGACAGAGGTTTCCCCTTGCCCTGCGCCACCATCCAGAGGGATGAGAGGTTCGACAACCTCGTCAAGTTCTATCTTCCTCCCACTCAATTCTCTCGAGAGAAACTCCTTCTCGAGAAAAGCTCTGTTTTTAGCAACAAACACTTTGCCCTCGGATTTGAGATAGAAGGTGTACCCAACTGTCTCTTTTGGGTAACCTATGAAGACACACTTTTCCGCTTTGGATTCCAGCTTTTCAGGCTGAAGCTTTTTGACATAAGCATCACATCCCCAAACTTTAAGAAACGACAACTTTGATCTTTTGCCATACCACAGTTCGTATGGTGTCGTCTCAACGGATTTTGATGGTGCCCTATTTAAAGTGAATGTAGCTGTTTCTAATGCCCAACCCCAAAACGATAACGGCAAATCGGTGAGAGACATCATAGATCGCACCATCTCTAATAAAGTACGATTACGATGTTCGGACACACCATTACGCTGTGGTGTTCCAGGCGGTGTCAACTGTGAAACAATTCCACATTGTCTTAAGTGAGCACCAAACTCGAAACTCAGATATTCACCCCCACGATCAGACCGTAGGAACTTGATCTTCTTGTTACGATGATTTTCAACTTCACTCTGAAATTGCTTGAACTTTTCAAATGTTTCAGACTTGTGCTTCGTTAAGTAGACATAACCATATCTACTCAAATCGTCAGTGAAGGTGAGAAAATAACGATATCCGCCGCGTGCCTCTACGCTCATCGGACCACACACATCGGTATGTATGATTTCCAACAAGTCACTTGCACGCTCCATTGTTCCGGAGAACGGAGTTTTAGTCATCTTGCCCATGAGGCATGGTTCGCACGTGTCAACTGAATCAAAGTCAAGTGACTCCAAAAGTCCATCAGCATGGAGTTTCTTCATGCGCTTTACACCAATATGACCTAAGCGGCAGTGCCACAAAAATATGGCGCTATCATTGTTAACTTAACTATTTTGGTCTCAATGTTATGTATGTGTGTATCGCTATCAAGATTCAATATGAACAATCCTCTCACATTGGGTGCATGACCATAAAAGATGTTACTCATAGAAATAGAACAACCATTATTCTCTGACTTAAAAGAGTAACCGTCTCGCAATAAACAAGATCCAGATATAATGTTCATGCTCAACGCAGGCACTAAATAACAATGATTCAAGTTCATAACTAATCATGATGGTAACTGAAGTGAAACTGTGCCGACGGCGATTGCATCAACCTTGGAACCATTTCCTACGCGCATCGTCACTTCATCTTTCGCCAGCCTTCGTCTATTCCGCAGTTCCTGTTTCGAGTTGCAAATATGAGCAACAGAACCGGTATCGAATACCCAGGCACTAGTACGAGAGCCGGTTAAGTACACATCAATAACATGTATATCAAATATACCTGATTTTTCTTTGGCCGCCTTCTTATCAGCCAGATACTTGGGGCAACTGCGCTTCCAGTGACCCATACCCTTGCAATAGTAACACTCTGTTTCAGGCTTAGGTCCAGCTTTGGGTTTCTTCGTCGGATTGGCAACAGGCTTGCCGCTCTTCTTTGATTTACCCTTCTTGCCTTTGTCGTTTCTCTTGAAACTAGTGGTCTTATTCACCATCAACACTTGATGTTCTTTATGGAGTTCAGACTCTGCGACTTTCAGCATCGCAAACAACTCGCCGTGTGACTTGTTCATCCCTTGCATGTTGTAGTTCAACACAAAGCCTTTATAGCTTGGCGGCAGTGATTGAAGGATTCTGTCAGTGATAGCCTCTTGCGGGAGTTCAATCCCCAGCTCAGCTAGACGGTTTGAGTACCCAGACATTTTGAGCACATGTTCACTGACAGACGAGTTCTCCTCCATCTTGCAAGCATAGAATTTATCGGAGGTCTCATACCTCTCGATCCGGGCGTTCTTCTGAAAGATAAACTTCAACTCCTGGAAGATCTCAAATGCTCCATGACGCTCAAAGCGACGTTGAAGTCCCGGTTCTAAGCCATACAAGACTGCACATTGAACTACTGAGTAGTCCTCCTTACGTGCTAACCAAGCGTTCTTAACATCCTGATCAGCCGTAGCGGGTGGTTCATCTCCTAGCGCAGCACTAAGGACATAATCCTTCTTCCCAGGTGGTAAGATTAGCTTAAGATTACGAGCCCAGTCTACAAAGTTGCTTCCATCATCTTTCAACTTAGCTTTCTCTAGGAACGTATTAAAATTCAGGGTGACAGTCGCGTGAGACATGATCTACAACACAAATATATTCAAAGTGGACTTAGACTATTATCAAGATAATTAGAGTTTAACTTAATCAAATTATTCGCTAAACTCCCACTCAAAAAGTACATCTCTCTAGTCATTTGAGTGGTTCATGATCCACTTACACTAGCTCAAGTCCGATCATCACGTGAGTTGAGTATAGTTTCAGTGGTAAGCATCCCTATGCTAATCATATCATCTATATGATTCATGATCGACCTTTCGGTCTCATGTGTTCCGAGGCCATGTCTGCACATGCTAGGCTCGTCAAGCTTAACCCGAGTGTTCCGCGTGCGCAACTGTTTTGCACCCGTTGTATGTGAACGTTGAGTCTATCACACCCGATCATCACGTGGTGTCTCGAAACGACGAACTGTAGCAACGGTGCACAGTCGGGGAGAACACAATTTTGTCTTGAAATTTTAGTGAGATATCACCTCATAATGCTACCGTCGCTCTAAGCAAAATAAGGTGCATAAAAGGATTAACATCATATGCAATTCATAAGTGACATGATATGGCCATCATCACGTGCTCCTTGATCTCCATCACCAAAGCACCGGCACGATCTTCTTGTCACCGGCGCCGCACCATGATCTCCATCAATGTGTCGCCATCGGGGTTGTCGTGCTACTCATGCTATTACTACTAAAGCTACATCCTAGCAAAATAGTAAACGCATCTGCAAACACAAACGATAGTATAAAGACAACCCTATGGCTCCTGCCGGTTGCCGTACCATCGACGTGCAAGTCGATATTATCTATTACAACATGATCATCTCATACATCCAATATATCACATCACATCGTTGGCCATATCACATCACAAGCATACCCTGCAAAAACAAGTTAGACGTCCTCTAATTTTGTTGTTGCATGTTTTACATGGTGACCATGGGTATCTTGTAGGATCGCATCTTACTTACGCAAACACCACAACGGAGATATATGAGTTTCTATTTAACCTCATCCAAGGACCTCCTCGGTCAAATCCGATTCAACTAAAGTTGGAGAAACTGACACTTGCCAGTCATCTTTGAGCAACGGTGGTGATGTCCATCTACGAGAGGGGATGTGTGATCTACGTACCCTTGTAGACCGTACAGCAGAAGCGTTAGGGAACGTGGTTGATGTAGTGGAACGTCCTCACGTCCCTCGATCCGCCCCGCGAACCGTCCCGCGATCAGTCCCACGATCTAGTGCCGAACGGACGGCACCTCCGCGTTCAGCACACGTACAACTCGATGATGATCTCGGCCTTCTTGATCTAGCAAGAGAGACGGAGAGGTAGAAGAGTTCTCCGGTAGCGTGACGGTGCTCCGGAGGTCGGTGATGATCTTGTCTCAGCAGGGCTCCGCCCGAGGTCCGCAGAAACGCGATCTAGAGGAAAAACCGTGGAGGTATGTGGTCGGGCTGCCGTGAAAAAGTCGTCTCAAATCAGCCCTAAAACCTCCGTATATATAGGTGGGAGAGGGGGGGCCTTGCCTTGGGGCTCAAGGAGCCCCAAGGGGGTCGGCCGAGCCAAGGAGGGAAGGTCTCCCCCCCCAAACCGAGTCCAACTTGGTTTGGTGGGCGGAGTCCTTCTTTCCTTTCCCACCTCCTCCCTTTTTTTCTCTTTGATTTTCTTCCTATGGCGCATAGGGCCTTCTTGGGCTGTCCCACCAGCCCACTAAGAGCTGGTGTGCCACCCCCAAGGCCTATGGGCTTCCCCGGGGTGGGTTGCCCCCCCCGGTGAACCCCCGGAACCCATTCGTCATTCCCGGTACATTTCCGGTAACTCCGAAAACCTTCCGGTAATCAAATGAGGTCATCCTATATATCAATCTTCGTTTTCGGACCATTCCGGAAACCCTCGTGACGTCCGTGATCTCATCCGGGACTCCGAACAACATTCGGTAACCAACCATATAACTCAAATACGCATAAAACAACGTCGAACCTTAAGTGTGCAGACCCTGCGGGTTCGAGAACTATGTAGACATGACCCGAGAGGCTCCTCGGTCAATATCCAATAGCGGGACCTGGATGCCCATATAGGATCCTACATATTCTACGAAGATCTTATCGTTTGAACCTCAGTGCCAAGGATTCATATAATCCCGTATGTCATTCGCTTTGTCCTTCGGTATGTTACTTGCCCGAGATTCGATCGTCAGTTTCCGCATACCTATTTTAATCTCGTTTACCGGCAAGTCTCTTTACTCGTTCCGTAATACAAGATCCCGCAACTTACACTAAGTCACATTGCTTGCAAGGCTTGTGTGTGATGTTGTATTACCAAGTGGGCCCCGAGATACCTCTCCGTCACACGGAGTGACAAATCCCAGTCTTGATCCATACTAACTCAACGAACACCTTCGGAGATACCTATAGAGCATCTTTATAGTCACCCAGTTACGTTGCGATGTTTGATACACACAAAGTATTCCTCCTGTGTTAGTGAGTTATATGATCTCATGGTCATAGGAACAAATACTTGACACGCAGAAAACAGTAGCAACAAAATGACACGATCAACATGCTACGTCTATTAGTTTGGGTCTAGTCCATCACGTGATTCTCCTAATGACGTGATCCAGTTATCAAGCAACAACACTTTGTTCATAATCAGAAGACACTGACTATCTTTGATCAACTGGCTAGCCAACTAGAGGCTTGCTAGGGACAGTGTTTTGTCTATGTATCCACACATGTAAATGAGTCTTCATTCAATACAATTATAGCATGGATAATAAACGATTATCTTGATACAGGAATTATAATAATAACTATATTTATTATTGCCTCTAGGGCATAATTCCAACAGTCGTACCATCGACGTGCAAGTCGATATTAACTATTACAACATGATCATCTCATACATCCAATATATCACATCACGTCTTTGTCCATATCATGTCACAAGCATACCCTCCAAAAACAAGTTAGACGTCCTCTAATTTCTTGTTGCATGTTTTACATGGCTGCTATGGGTATCTAATATGATTGCATCTTACTTACGGAAAAACCACAACGGAGATGTGCAAATTGCTATTTAACCTCTCCAAGGACCGCCTCGGTCAAAACCAATTCAACTAAAGTTGAAGAAACCAACACCCGCCAATCATCTTTATGCAACGAGGTTGCATGTTAGTCGATGAAACCAGTCTCTCGTAAGCTACGAGTAATGTGGGTCCGGGCCGCTTCAATCCAACAATACCGCCGAATTGAGAAAAGACTAAGGAGGGCAACAAATCGAACATCACCGTCCACAAAACCTTTTGTGTTCTACTCGAGATAACATCTACGCATGAACATAGCTCATGATGCCACTGTTGGGGAATGTTGCATGGGAAACAAAAAATTTCCTACGCACACGAAGACCTATCATGGTGATGTCCATCCATGAGAGGATATTTTGATCTACGTACCCTTGTAGATCGCACAGCTGGAAGCGTTAAGAAACGCGGTTGATGTAGTGGAACGTCTTCACGTCCCTCGATCCGCCCCACGAACCGTCCCACGAACCGCCTGCTATCCGTCCCACAATCCATTTTGATCTAGTGCCGAACGGACGGCACCTCCGCGTTCAGCACACGTACAACTCGACGATGATTTCGGTCTTCTTGATCCAACAAGCAAGACGGATAAGTAGATGAGTTCTCCGGCAGCGTGACGGTGCTCCGATGGTGGTGATGATCTACTCCTGTAGGGCTCCGCCCGAGCTCCGCATAAATCCGATCTAGAGGTGGAACTATGTGGTTTAGGGTTGAGTTGCACGTGGCAAAAGTTGTCTCAAATCAGCCCTAAAAGACCACTATAATAGGAGGGATGGGGAGGAGGCTTGCCTTGAGGGCCAAGCCCTCAAGGGTGCGCCGACCAAGGAGGAGGAGGACTCCTCCTCCAATTCGGTTTGGGGAAGGAGGAGTCCTCCTCTTCCTTCCCACCTCCCCTTTTAAATTTTCTTTTTCTTTTCTTTTTGGTATTTCTATAAGTGGCGCCATGGGCCCCTTGGGCTGACTCCACCAGCCCACTAGGGACTTGTGGCGCCACCATATGCCCTTGGGCTCACTCTCGGGTGGGTGGGCCCCTCCCGGTGAACTTCCAGAACCCATTCGTCACTCCCGGTACACTGCCGGAATTGTCCGAAACTTTCCTGTAACCAAATCAAACCATCCTATATATCAATCTTCGTTTCCGGACCTTTCCGGAAACCCTTGCGACATCCGTGATCTCATCCGGGACTCCGAACAACATTCGGTAACCACACATATAACTCAACTATACTAAAACATCGCCAAACCTTAAGTGTGCAGACCCTGCGGGTTCGAGAACTATGTAGACATGCCCCGAGGCACTCCTCGGTCAATATCCAATAGTGGGACCTGGATGACCATATTGGATCCTACATATTCTCCGAAGATCTTATTGGTTGAACCTCAGTGTCAAGGATTCATATAATCCCGTATGTCATTCCCTTTGTCCTTCGGTATGTTACTTGCCCGAGATTCGATCATCGGTATCCGCATACCTATTTTAATCTCGTTACCGGCAAGTCTTTTTACTCATTCTGTAATACAAGATCCCGTGACTTACACTTAGTCACATTGCTTGCAAGGCTTCTGTGTGATGTTGTATTACCGAGTGGACCCTGAGATACCTCTCCGTCACACGGAGTGACAAATCCCAGTCTTGATCCATACTAACTCAACGGACACCTTCGGATATACCTGTAGAGCACCTTTATAGTCACCCGGTTATGTTGTGACGTTTGATGCACACAAGGTATTCCTTCGGTGCCAGTGAGTTATATGATCTCATGGTCATAGGAATAAATATTTGACATGCAGAAAACAATAGCAATAAAATGACACGATCAATATACTACGTTCATAGTTTGGGTCTAGTCCATCACATGATTCTCCTAATGATGTGATCCAGTTATCAAGTGACAACACTTGCACATAGCCAGAAAACATTGACTATCCTTGATCAACTCGCTAGCCAACTAGAGGCTTGCTAAGGACATTGTTTTTTCTATGTATCCACACATGTATCTATGTTTTCATTCAATACAATTATAGCATGGATAATAAATGATTATCTTTAAACAGGAAATATAATAATAACTATTTATCATTGCCTCTAGGGCATATTTCCAACAACCATGAAGTTTTCTTTCAACATTGCTTCCGGATGAGCAGATATTTAATCTGGCATTTAGTGACTTCCATGGAGAAGGTTGATGACAACTTCAAGTGGAGGAAGGATTGTTGTGGAAAAAATTATTTCTCTCCACTACAAAAATGCATGGCTTCTCCGAGGATGATTGCATATTGTAAGACCGTGGATGCCATTCATACTAAAATCCGGATGAGAGGGAACCATGGTCTTGAGCAGCTCGGTGCAATTTACACGCACAATGGTGAAGGTGTTTGGATCAGAGTACCTAAGAGAGCCAACTATGGAAGGCACAAAAAATTGAACATCATGTGGATTCTCAGGTATGCTTGGTTCAGTACATTGCACACACTGGCAACAAAAGAACTTCCTAGAAGGCATGTGTGGGCAGTACCAAGGTCCTTAAAGAAGCCAACATGATACTTGAAGAAGTGGTATTGAAGGACTTGTGGATTTGCCATCCTTCTTTCCTCATGTCTGGTTCAGACAATGACATCAATGCGCTCCAATGATCTCCTTTTGTTCAAGATACTTTGTGATGGGGAAGCTCTGCCGTGCAACTACACCGTCAACGGTCACAACTACTACATGGGTTACTATATTTCCTATGGTATCTATTCTCAATGGGTGATGTTTGCGAAGACTATATTAGATTCTCATGTAGGAGACAATATCTCGTTTCCCGAGCATAAGGAAGTGTTAGGAAGGATGTGTACAAGGAATTGAGAGTACTCCAAGATCGTTGGGCTATTGTCGTGTAGATGCAATGATGCAGGAGGTGGAGACAATTTGGCAGCTCATAAGATATTGTGTAATCTTAGACAACATGATTGTCAAGGATGAGGGTGGGGCAGCCCACACATATGATTTTCACAAGCCCTATCGGGACAAGAGGCGGAGCATATTGCCAACTTTCTAGAGATGCATGCACAACTTCGAGATCAACAGGTGCATATGCAACTTCAAAATGATCTTGAGGATATTATGTGGATCCATGCTGGAAATCACTAAGTTTTTATTTTTATGTTTCAATTATGCACTATGAACAAGTTTTATGTTTGGGCTTGGTTTGGATTATTTATTCTTAAATACAAGTAATTTGTATTTGTGTGAGTTACTCATTGTTTGGCTGCGATGATCAACATGCATGTGTTTGCATGTATTTGATGTTTGAAAATTAGGGCTGTTGTGAGAGTAAAGAAAACCGGGGTATTGGCATCCTTGTGTATCGTATTTAAAAAAACAAGTCTAAAGCTTCCCATAGGCCTAGTGGTTGAGCGTGAAGGGCCTCATAATATTTAGCGGGTATCATCCGGTCTCGTTGGACAAAGGAAGGGCTCTGGCCGGATGGTGTCTTTCCTTCGTGGGATCCGCCTGGGAAGTCACCTGGGTATTCCCGTGAAGAGAAGGCCCTCAGCCTAATGTATGAAACAAAGACCCTTGCTCTGCACGCCTCCTTGGGCGACTTACGTGTGGACGAAGTCATCAACTTCTCGTACGACAAAATTCGCCCGTTGCTTACACAACTACAATATAGGAACAACGTAGCGGCAGGTAAGTATCCGACGGATATCATGCGTCATCGGAAGGACGGCATCATCACTCGTACATGCATGACTTGAAGGACCATACCATTGCGGTACAGGCTACACTAGCCTATTGGAGTATGCATTCGACCAAAAGAAGCTTCCTGCAAGTACTCTCTAGACACTATAAATAGAGGGGACCGGGGCTTCTCAACAGGTCAATCTTTCCACATGAGAAGAGAGATAGTAATCAACTTCACCATTATAACACTGATTGTAGCTCTCTACCACTACAATACAACCAACAAGGACTAGGGTATTAGACCAACAAGGTGCCCCGAACCTGGATAGTTCTTCATGTTCATCCACTACATACTACTCATGACTTAAGATGTTTGGGCGTGTTCACTCCCTGGGCGAACTATCAAAGAGTTGTTGAGCACAACTCATATGTAGGTTCTTGTAAACCGATAATTGTGGTTGCAAATGAGATCATTTGAGGGGCTGGCGGGCATTGTCTGTTGTCGATACACATAACATGTAGGCTATGAAGCGTCAAACAATCATAAAGCATAGGGTCCATACGACACATGGGCCCAAATCAATTTCATGCCATACATGAAGCTACTCAGATGATGTTTATGTCAACACTACTCGGAAAACATCTAGGCCAATATCACTTGTATAATCAATGTACCATCCACTCAGATGATCATCAACCTACTCGGGTATATGAAGGCCGACAGTCTCACATGGCGATTTAAGCATCACCTTCATAGTGGATGATAATAACACCTTTCTAGTGGGGTATCTTAATATTCCAAATTGAAACATTGGAGGTGAGGGGGTGGCACACTCTTTATAAGCTACCCCACATCACTAGACTTAGGAAATGCTCTCATTTTTCACCTCAGTCTCTCAAACCCTCTCACGTACACCATGTAACTCTGTGTGCATGCAAGGTCAAAGAAAGCCCCTCCGGAGCACAAGACATAGGGTTGTTATGTCCATAATGAGAGGCCCCAACTCGCTAAAAATACCGTGCGACCCATTTGCATTTAGAAAGACCACACTCCTCTATCCTACCCCTCTTCTATCTCGGAATCTTTCGCATGTCACTGTCTATAAGCACATTGATGCGTTAATTTTGTGTCATGATTTCTTATTGATATTTATATTGTTCTTGGTCACTATTCCACTTTATGATACAATTATAATGCCTTTTCTATATTAATTTGCAAGATCTACACAAAGAGGGAAATTGCGTGAAACTAAGATTCTATGCCTGAAAGCCATGGAACAAGTTGGAAATTTTTCGGACTCCTAGTGACCTAGAACTTCACAAGGAATTTTTATGGAATATATAAAAATTATTAAAGTGTAGAAGTACCAGCAGGGACCACCTATTGGGGCCAACCCAATAGGGTGCGGCCACCCCCCTAGGTGCGCCCTATTGGCCTGGGAGGCCCACACACACGCTCGAGTCCCCCCTCTTCTGCCATGTGTTGGGTTTTTACCCAGAAAAAATGAAGAGATCCATACATCTCCAACGTATCTATATTTTTTGGTTATTCTATGCTACTATATTATCATTCTAGGATGCTTTTTAGGTATTTACTTGTTGGTTTGTATTATTTTTTAGCACTAACCTATTAACCCAGTGTCAAGTACGAGTTGTTTTTTTGCATGTTTTTGGCTTTTCAGGAATACTGTACGAAACAAAGTCCAAATACCCCAAAACTTTTTGATGATTTTTCTGGACAAAATAAGGACCCAGAAGCTTCATAAGGAGACTGGAGGCCCCACGTGGTGGTGCCAAGCCAAGAGGGCTTGCCCAGGGGGTGGTCGCGCCATGATGGCTTGGGGTCACCTCTCTTGGCCTCTGGCCCTCCTATTTGTCCTATAAATTCTCAACAATCCCAAAAACCCTAAGCAGCCTCCCAAAACACTTATTCCACCGCCACAAGAGTCTGTTCCGTCATGTGCCCATACGGAGCCATCTTGAAGTGCCCTCCGAGAGGGGGGATCGATCATGGAGGGACTCTACATCATCCTTGATGCTACCATGGTGATGTGTGAGTAGTTCACCACAAAACTACGTGTACGTATTTAGTACCTAGATGCCTATCTATATCTCTATATTCTTCATTGCCATGATCACCATGATTCTTGTGGTGATCTATCTTATGTAATCACTCTTGTGCGGTGCATTTTTTGGGATTCAATGAATTGTGGGTTTATTTTCACATTATTCATGAGATTATATTGAGTTTCTTGCTTGTATTTTCATATATATTCATAATTATGGTATCTTGATAATTCTCTCTGATCCATTGATTTGGTTTGGCCAACTAGATTTGTTTAACTTCAGCGGGAGAGGTGCATTGTAGTGGGTTCAATCTTTCTGTGCTCAATCCCAGTCACAGAAAGGGACATGGCACGTATTGTATTGATTTCACACAGGGTAAAACAACAGGGTTGATTCACATTAATTGTATTTACTTTGTCTACATCATGTCACTGTTCTCCAAGCATTACTTTGTTTCACTTAATACTCTAGATGCATGCTGGATAGCGGTCGATGGGTGGAGTAATAGTAGTAGGTGCAGGAAGGAATCGGTCTACTTGTTGACGTCCGTGGTGCCTATATGTAATGATCATTGACATGAATAAATATTGCATAACTATGTCCGTTTCTATCAATTTCCCAAGAGTAATTTGTATACCCATAGTATGGTTTCTATGAGAGAGAATCTTCTAGCGAAAACTATGTCCATTGGGCCTATTCACAAATATATTTAAAAAAATACTAAATACCTTGCTACCTTTTATTATTTGTATTTACTTTTTATATTAATATATTTCAACTATCTATCTATCACTTCGTATTATTTGCAAGTAACGAGTTCATGGGGATTGACAACCCTCTTTCCCGCGTTGGGTGCAAGTGTGTGCTCTTTTGTGTGTATGTGCTCAAGACGGGAAATTGCATGGTCCTCCTTGGTTCCATAACGTTGGTACTCACCGAGGGAAATACTTATCTATATACTATGTTGCATCATCCCCTCCTCTTCGGGGAAAACCCCGCGTAGATCAGAAGTATCAGGAAGGATTTCTGGCGTTGTTGTCGGGGAGTATCTAGTCTCCAATCACAATTTTCGCAAACTGAAGAGTTGATAGGAAAGATATTTAATAAGCAAACAACACTAGTAAATAGGATGGACACTCAACTAGAATCTTTCCCTATTGGTAATCATGATGAAGATCTTAAAATGATTGCTAATTCTCCCATTGAATCTTTGTTTACTAATGTGACAATAGATGATAAAGGGACTGGAGATGAGTCAACTTTAGCTAGACGACATCCCGTTTGTTCGGAGGATGATGATTCTAATTATAAAAATAAAAAAAGTGGGTTTGGAGAGGTCCAAAATTTAAATAGTGATGTGCCCACTATCTTGGATCACAAGGACTTTAATTATGAGAGTTGTTCTTTAGTAGAATGTATTTCCTTGCCGCAATCCATTATTAGTCATTCAATGCTTATGAACAAAATAAAGTCTTTACTAAACATATAGTATAAGTAATAAAAAATCTTATGATGAGAAACTTATATTAGATGTTTCCATACCTAGAAAGTTGCATGATGAATAGAAACCTCTTCTTAAAATTAAGCTCAAATATTATGAATGCAATGCTTTGTGTGACCTTTGTGCGAGTGTTTCAACTATACCTAAATCTCTTTGTGATGTGCTTAGTCTCACCGATATATATGAGTGTTCCCTTAACTTGCGGATTCTGCCATTAAGAAACCTTTGTGTAGAATAAATGATGTTCTTATTCTTTCTAATAGAAGTTATGTGGATGTAGATTTCATTGTTCTATATATTGAATGCAATTCGTCTTGTCAAATAATACTTGGAAGACCATTCTTACGAACTATAGGTGCAATTATTGATATGAAAGAGGGAAACATAAGGTTCCAATTCCCATTAAACTAAGGGATGGAACCCTTACCAAGGAAGATAATTAAACCACCTTATGAATCTATCATGAGGGATAATTATGGGTGGAGTGTCAAAGATGACAACACTTGAAACTATGCATTATGCCTAGCTAGGGGCGTAAAACTACAACGCTTGTTGGGAGGCAACCCAATAGTTATCTTATATTTCTTGTTATACTTACTTTTTGTGTGAGATAGCATGATTATTTCTACTTTAATGATTGTGTTTTATGTTTAAGTTAGTATTTTTGCCAAGTAAAGCCTCTGGGATGATTTGAATGATAAGTAGAATTGGTACGATGTAAAAACAGAAAATTTTGCGCCCAATGCAGAATTTCTCTGATTTTATCGAAATGTCTTTTGGATCGAACTTTTTAAACATTATTTTTACCTAAATTCCTTAGGGTGCCCTAATGTTTCACAATTTTTGTATTTACATAATTAGGGTGCCTTTGCTCATCAGTGAAGATTGTTTTGTCTTAGACATATTCTGTTTTTTGCTTTCATAGTTTTGAAGATGTTATGGATTATATCAGGGGGCGGGGGTATAAGTCATGGAGAAGTTAGAATACAGTAACTTATGAAATAATAAAATATGAACGAATTTATAACAGTATCTAATGTTTTTAGTTCGCCTATCTTACTAACGGATCTCACAAGTTTTACGTTAAGTTTTGTGTGCTGAAGTTTCAAGTTTGGGGTGTTATCACGCTGGATGAAGGAATAATGAGCGACAAAGATCCTAAGCTTGGGAATTACCAAGGCACCCCGAGTCAAATTCTAGGAAGACTCAAGCGTCTAAGTAAGCGGATGCCCCGGGAGGCATCCCCTCTATCGTCTCAATCCATATGTATGCCACTTGGAGCTATATTTTTATTCATCACATCATACGAGTTTTGCTTGGAGAGTCGTGTATTATAGTTTGGTTTTTCTTTTGTTTTGCAAAATCATTGTTTTCTGGACTCACCCACTTGAGAGAGACACATTAAACATGATCACCATGATCTGTCAGAATACTCTATGTCCCTCACTTATATCTCTTGAGCTAAGAAGTTGCTCTAGTACTTCACTTATATCTTTTAGAGCACTGTGGTGTGTAGATTTATAGAAATAATTGCACTCTCGTTCTTCACTTAAAACTTTTTGAGAGTTAATAAATAGTGACGTTAATTTTCATGGGTTATAAGACTAGTTGAAATATAATAGGTATTCAAGGAGTGCATAATCAAAACCTTCATGTAGCACATAAAAGAGAACTTGTGAATTAATGATATGGACGTGGTAATATGAAAGGTCATGAGTGCATGGTTGTTGGTTAGTAAAAATATCAATAGTTAAAGGGCGTTAATTTTTTGTTCATATAAATATTTATTATGGAATGGTGATGATATGTGAACATTCTTATTCCTCGTTGAAATCCTAGTGTTGTTTAGGCCAGGGGTGCTCTATGGTTAACTCCTACCAACCTCCTCCGTACGGGCATGCAAGTAGTACTTTGCTTCAAGAGAGCTAATAAAACCTTGCAATAAGTATGTGTGTTCTTTATGCTAATGTGAATCTATGGATGTATGCACTCTCACCACCTCATATTTACTAGCCTCTTCGGTACCGTGCATTGCTCATTCTCACCTTAAGGATCGGTGAAAGTTCACCGGTGCACCCAAACCCCGCGACATGATATGCTATGTTGTAGATAATCCACATTATATATTACTCAAAACATCCACCATAACTACCGATCATGGTATTTCCATAGCCATTCCAAGATATATTGCCATGCAACTTCCACTAGTACATCATATGACTAGTAAACTCTTTTTCATATTGCTTTGCATCATCATGGAGCTGAGATAGTATTTTTGAAAAACCCACCGTTCAAAATTTTTTGCATGTTAAGCTAGATCATTGCACATCCTGGTACACTGCCAGAGGCATTCATTTAGAGTCATATTGTTTATTAGTTTTTCATATCGAGTTGCAAGTAAATAAAAATGTGATGCTTTTAGTTATTAGGGAACTATCCGAGTGAGGAAAGGATAACGAAGACAATTATTCACCCACAAGTTGGGATGAGACTCCGCATGGAAAATAAAAGAAAAGAAGGAAAGAAACAATAAAGAATAGGAGAAAAATCAAAAGGGAAAAATCAAAAAAATGAGGGAGAAGAGAGAAGGGACATGCTACTACCTCTTTTTCCACACTTGTGCTTCAAAGTAGCACCATGTTTTTCATATAGAGAGTCTAATGTTTTGCTGCTTTCATATGCTAGTGGGAGTTTTCCATTATAGAACTTGGCTTGTATATTCCAATGACGGCCTTCCTCAAATGCCCGAGGTCTTCATAAGAAAGCAAGTTGAATGTACACCCACTTAGCTTGAGTTGAGCTTTCATACACTTATAGCTCTAGTGCACTTGTTGCATGGAATCTTTACTCCTCACACTGATACCAATTGATGGGCATCTCCATGGCCCATTAGTTCGCCGAGTTGATGAAAGACTTTCTTCTCCACTTTTACCCCTTTGAAACCTACCACCATAATCTATTCCACCTATATGATATGTACATGGTTCACTCTCATGCATTGAGTGAGTAATAAAAAGCTGAAGCGCATTAAGAAGGGCGATCCAATTGCCACGCTTAACCCTGTGGTGTTTGACATTTGTATTTATGTGGTGAAGACGGAGCCATGCCATGCTAATATGATAAAATGAATGGGGGGTAGACATTCTTTAAGGATCATATATTTTCAAAATCGTTGATTATGTTACTTATGTTCATGGATATTACTATGTTGATGTTTGTTAACTCATTGTTTCCCAATGATTATACCTGCAAGAGATTACATGTTGTGTAGCATGTCACATCAAAAATTATGCTTTTACCATTTACCTACTCGAGGACGAGAAGGAATCAAGCTTGGGGATGCTTATACGTCTCCAACATATCTATAATTTTTGATTGCTCCATGCTATTATATTATCATTCTAGGATGCTTTTTAGGCATTTACTTGCTGATTTATATTATTTTTATGAACTAACCTATTAATCCATTGTCAAGTGCCAATTATTGTTTTATGCATTTTTTGGGTTTTCAGGAATACTGTACCAAACGAAGTAAAAATACCCTATACTATTTTGATGTTTTTTCCAGCCAAAATAAGGACTTGGAAGCTTGAGAAGGAGACTAGAGGCTCCATGGAGTGGCCCCAAGCCAACAGGGAGCCCCCAGGGGGTGGTCTTGCCCTGCTCGCTTGGGGCCACCTTCTTTGGCGTCTCGCCCTCCTCTCTGTCCTATAAACTCCCGTTAATTCGAAAACAACCTAAGGAGCGTCCTGAAAAACTTTTTGTGCTGCCGCAAGTTTGTGTTCCATCGTGTGCCCATATGGAGCCAGTTCTGGTGCCCCGTCGGAGGGGGGATTGTTCATGGAGCGCCTCTACATCATACTTGCAGCTCCCATGGTTATGTGTGCGTAGTTCACCATAGACCTACTGGTCTGTAGTTAGTACCTAGATGGCTATCTCTCTCCCTATGTTCTTTGTTGCCATGATCACCGCAATTCTCGCGGTGATCTATCTTATGTAATCGCTCTTGTGTTGTACGTTTGTTGGGATCCGCGGAATTGCGGGTTTCTATTCATATTACTCACGAGATTATATTGAGTTCCTTGCTGGTATTTTCATATATATGCAGGATTATGATAGATTTTTCATTCTCTCCAATCTATTGATTTGGTTTGACCAACTAGAATTATCTATCTTCAACGGGAGAGGTGCGTTGAAGTGGGTTCAATCTTGCGGTGCTCAATCCTTGTGACAGAAAGGGACATGTTATGTATTGTATTGCTCACACTAAGGGTAAAATGATGGGGTTGATTCCTATCAATTGGATTTACTTTGTCTACATCATGTCATTGTTCTCCAAGCATTATTATGTTTCACTTAAGACTCTAGATGCATGGTGGATAACGGTTGATGGGTGGAGTAATAGTAGTAGATGCATGCAAGAGTTGGTCTACTTGCTTACGGACATGATGCCTATATGTAATGATCATTGCCATGAATAAATATTGCATATTTATCCGCTTTTCTACCAATTTCTCAAGAGTACTTTGTTTACCCACAATATGCTTTCTAGGAGAGAGAAGGCCTCTAGCGAAAAGTATGGCCCCTAGTTCTATTCACAAATATATTTATAAAAATACTAAATACCTCGCTGCCTTTTATTATTTGTATTTACTTTTTATAGTTAATATATTTCAACTATCTATCTATCACTACATATTACTTGCAAGTAACGAGTTCAAGGGGATTGACAACCATCTTTCCCCCGTTGGGTGCAAGTGTGTGCTCTATTGTGTGTAGGCGCCGAAGATGGGAAATTGCGTGGTTCTTCTATTGTTTCAATTATCTTGATTTTCACTCAGGGAAATAATAATCTATACTGTGTTGCATCATGCCCTCCTCTTTGGGGAAAAACCCAATGCAGATCACAAGTATCAAGGATACTTTCGGGATGAAGCGCCTCCGTCTCGAGGCTCAAACCTAGGCAAAGGCCCTTTTGCTATGTGACAGAGTGATTTCGCTGGGGAAATTTCCCTCCGAGAGGGGGAAATCGAAGCCATTATCATCACCATAACCTCCTCCTTTGTGGGAGGTCCAATCTTCATCAACATCTTCATGATCACCATCTCATGTCAAACTCTAGTTCACCTGTTGTATGCAATCTTTGTCTCAAGACTTCAGATTGGTACTTGGGGGCTACTAGTAGTGCTGATTGCATCTTGTAGTTGATGCTTGTTGGTTTACTTGGTGGAAGCTAATATGTTCAAATCCTTTATCATATTCATCATACCTTTGATCTTGAACTTAGTGATGATTTGTGAGTAGTTTCTTTTGTTCTCGAGGACATGGGAGAAGTCATGTTGTAAGTAATCATGTGAAGTTGGCATTCGTTTGATATTTTAATGATATGTATGTTGTTGCTTACTTTGGTGGTTTCATGTGTAGATCGACTATATCAAACTTACCATATTTGGGCCTAAGGGAAGGCATTGTGGAGTTATAAGTAGATGATGGGTTGCTAGAGTGATAGAATCTTACACTCTTGTTTATGCATTATTCTGTAAGGGGTTGATTTGGATCCAATGTTTCATGCGATCGTTATATTTATCTTAATTCTTTTCTGTAGTTGCGGATGTTTGTGAGAGGAGGTAATCATAAGTGGGTTGCTTGTTCAAGTAAGAAGAACACCCAAGCACCGGTCCACCCACATATCAAATTATCAAAGTAACGAATGCGAATCAAGTCAACTTGATGAACATGACTAGACGACAATTCCCATGTGTGTCCTCAAGAGTGCTTCACCTTATATAACAAAACTTTCATGCTTGTCATTTGCTATAAAAAGGATTGGGCCACCTTGCTGCACACTTGCTACTATTGTTACCTGTTACTTTTATAAGTTATCTTTCCACAAATCTATCTATCACTCTTATTCACAGCACTTGTAGAGAATACCTTGCTGAGAACCGCCTTCCATTTCCTTCTTCTACTCATTGGGTTCGACATTCTTACTTATTGAAAGGACGACGATTGATCGCCTATACCCGTGGGTCATCAAAAATATTTTTTAGCATCGTAGACGAGGAGTGAAGCGCCTTTGGTAAGTGGAATTTGGTAAGAAAGCATTTTTTGCTACATGCTGAAATTTGATATTGCTTGTTAGTATGGAACACAATCTTTTGAGGAGCCTCTATGGCGTATCTTAACCCCAATGAGAAGTCGAAAAAGGTTGCTCCTCAACCTACTCAAAATATTTACTATGCAATTCCTTCGTGTATGTGATACGTCTCCATCGTATCTATAATTTTTGATTGTTTCATGCCAATATTCTACAATTTTCATATACTTTTGGAACACTTTATATTATTTTTTGGGACGAACTTACTTATCCTGTGCCTAGTGACATCTCCTATTTTTTGTGTGTTTTATTTCACAGAAATTCCTTATCAAATGGATTCCAAATGCGATAAAAAATTACGGAGATTTTTCTGGAATATATGTGAATTTTGTAAAGAAGAATCAATGCAGCACGATGCCCGAGCGAGGCTGATACTCATGATCTGCATTGGGTTTTCCATGAAGAGGAACGGGTTATCACAACACAAAGTGGGTAAGTATTTCCCTAAGTTATGAAACCTAGCTTTATCGGACCAATAGGAATATCAACCAGAATTGTGTTTAGCGGCTGCAGACAAAAGAACAAACAACTTGCACCCAACGCGGGCAAGAGGGTTGTCAATCCCCTTGTCTTGTTATTTGCAAGCAAATGAGGTGTGTAGATAATTGTAGATAGCAAGATAAACTAAAAACAAGTAAATAACAGCAAGGTAATGAATGTCCTATCAATATGTTGTGATTAGACCCAGGGGCCAGAGGTTTCCCTAATGGCATCTCTCATGGAAAAATAGCATATGGTGGGTAAACAAATTACTGTTGGCCAATTGACAAAAAAGTGGATAGTTATGCCATATTCACGACAGTGATCATGTGTATATAGGAATCAAGTCCATAAAAAATAGGCCGACTCCTGCGTGCACCTATTATTATTACTTCACATCAAGAGTGCTTCTATGCTTGCCTCTTGCGTTGGATTTTCCGTGAAGAGGAACCGGTTATTGGAACATAAAGTGGGTAAGTATATCCCTCACTTATGAAACCAAGGTTTATCGAAACAACAAGAATATCAACCACAACTGTCTTTAGCGGATGCACACAAAAGAACAAACTACTTGCACCCAACGCGGGCAAGAGGGTTGTGAATCCTCTTGTCTTATTATTTGCAAGCAAGTGAAGTGTGTAGATAATTGTAGATAGTAAGATAAAATAAAAATAAGTAAATAACATCAAGGTAATGAAGGTTTTATCAATAGATTGTGAATAGACCCGGGGGCCATATATTTCCCTAATGGAATCTCTCATGGAAAAATAGCATACGATGGGTAAACAAATTACTGTTGGGCAATTGACAAAAATGCGTATAGTTATGCGATATACACGGCAATGATCATGTCTATATAGGCATCACGTCCATAAACAAATAGGTCAACTCCTGCCTGCACCTATTACTATTACTTCACTTCAAGAGCGCTTCTATGGTTGCCTCTCTACGTTTTAAGTTCACGACGAACGAAGTAATGCGTGGAGTAAGATGACATGATGTAGACAAAGTAAACTCAAGCAATATGAATAAACCCCATCGTTTTATCCTTAGTAGAAGCAACACAAAGAAGCATCTTGTCCCCTTGTGTCACTGGAATATAGAAATTCGCCAGGTTGAACCTACCACAATGGACCTCTCTCACCGAAGAAATACCCATCTAGTTGGCCAAACTATTTCAACAGATCAGACAAAATTAGGAAGCTATCATAATCATTGACATAAGAATCATATAAGTATCTATAGGTGACTCAAATATTTATAATGAATAATCTGAACATAAATCCACAATTCGTCGGATCCCAACAAATGCACCGCACAAAAGGAATTACATCATATGGATCAAAGCGAGGATGCGATGTTCATTGTATTTAAGATCAAAGAGAGAGATTGGCATCTAGGTACTGACTATGGACCCGTAGGTCTATGGTGAACTACTCACACATCATCGTGAGGGCAGCAAGGTTGATGAACATGCCCTCTATGATCGATCCCCCTCTGACAGGGTGCGAGAACGGAGCTCCAGATGGCCTCCCGTCGGAACACAGACATGCGTCAGCGTAAAAAGTGTTTCGGGACTCCCTTTGATGTTTTTAGGGTAGATGAGAATTTATAAGCCAAAGGACGGAGTCGGGAGGGCCATGTGGGGGGGGGGATCAAGCTATCAGGGCACCCCCAGGCTGTGCCCTATTAGCTTGAGGGCACCTCGTGAGGCCTCCAGCCTTCTTCCAATGCTCGTTGGTCTTCTTTTGGTCAAGAAAAAAATCATCAAAGAGTTTTAGAGAAATTGTACCTCGTTTGGTATGGAAACTTGCAAAGTGAAAAACACGCAGAAAACAACAACTAGCACTATGCATTGCATCAATAGGTTAGTTATAAAAATAATATTAAATGGTAAATAAATACCCGAAAAGCATACTAGACTGATAATATTTGAGCATGTAACAATAAAAAATTATAGATATATTGGAGACATATCAAGCATTCCCAAGCTTAATTCCTGCTCGTCCTCGAGTAGGTAAATGATAAAAACAGAATTTTTGATATGACATGCTATCCATGATGTAACCTTATGCATGTATGCTCATTCAGAAACGATGAGTTAACAAACTTTAACATAGCAATACTTATAGGCATAAGAAGCAAATAATTAATCTTTCAAATTATATGATCCTCAAATAACGTTTTACCTCCCATCCATCTTTATTATATTAGCAAGGCGTGACTCCATCTTCACCGCCTTAATACAAATGTCAATCACCACGGTGTTCAAGTGAGGCAATTGGATTGTACTCTTTCAATATGCATCAACTATTTATTCTTCATACAATACATGACCGTGAACCATTGGACATAGAATAAAGGTGGAATAGAATATGGTGGTATGTTTCAAAGGGGTAAAAGTGGAGAAGATAGTCACACATCAACTAGGCGTACCAACGAGCTATGGAGATGCTTGTCAATAGATATTGATGCGATGAGTAGGGATTGCCATGCTAATGACGCACAAGAGCTTTAAGGGTCTGAAAGCTTCGCTGAAGCTAAGTGGGGTATGCATCCAACTTGCTTGCTCATGAAGACCTCAGGCATTTGAGGATGCCCTTCATTGGAATATACAACCCAAGTTTATGAAAAAGTGATTCCCACTAGCATAAGAATGATATAACATGAGACTCTCTATATGAAGAGCAAGGTGTCACCTTGAGGCACGAGTGTGCTAAAGGATAGTAGCAATGACCCTTCTCTCATTTTTTTTATTATGGTGGGCTCATTTGGCCTCCCCAGTTTTCATTTCCTCATTGGGACAATGCTCTAATAATGATGCTCATTACACTTTTATTTACTTATAACTCATTATCAAAGCTGATAGGACGGTATGACTCTGAATGAACGCCTCTGGCAGTGTACCAGGATGTGCAAAGATTTAGGATGACATGTATCAAAAACATGATGAATGGTGGCTTTGCCACAAGTACCATACCAGCTCTATATGATCATGCAAAGCAGTATGACGATGAAGGAACTAGTCATGTGTAGTGACGATGGCATTTGCATCGCAATATATCTCGGAATGGATATGGAAATGCCATGATAGGTAGGTATGGTGGCTGTTTTGAGGAGGATATAAAAAGGTTTATGTGCAATAGAGCATGTCATGTAATGGGGTTTGGATGCACCGACGAAAGTTGCATCGATCCTCAAGGTGAGAACACGCGATGCATGAAATCGAAGAGGCTAGCAAATATGAGGAGGTGAGAGTGCGTATGCCCATGGTGTAACATTAGTCATGAACAACTCATATACTTATTGCAAAGTTTTATTAGTCTTATCAGAAATCAAAGTACTACTCGCATGCCCCGAGAGAGAAGGTTGACAGGAATTAACCATCGCGCGACTCCGATTCAAAACAAGACACAATTTTCAACGAGGAATAGAAATGCTCGCTCATCATCACCTTTTTAATTTTTAGATGAACAAGAAGTTTAATATCGATACCTATCTAAATAAATAATAATGAACTCACACCTTTTTCATATCACCACGTCAATATCATTAACCCGCATTTTCCCTATATGTGCTACATGATGGTTTTTATCATCATTCATTGGATACTCATTATTTTTTATCTAGTCTTATGACCCATGCAAATAACAGTCACTATTTGTCCATCTCTTAAACGTATATACGTGAAAAATGAGATGATAGTATTTCTCTAAAATCTACATGCCACCGTCCTCAAGAAGATATAAGTGAAGTACTCGAGCAATTGCTAAGCTCAAAACGTATAAGTGAAGGACATAGAGTATTCTAACAAATTATGTTGATGTGATCTCTCTCTCAAATAGGTGTTTCGATCAAACAATGACTGTGGTAAACTGAAACTAAAATCAAACAAAAGCAAATTATGCTCCAAGCAAAACTCATATCATGCGAGGAATAAAAATATAGCTCCAAGTAACATACCGATGGGTTGAGACGAAAAGAGGGGATGCCTTCCGGGGCATCCCCAAGTTTAGATGCTTGAGTATTCCTAGAATACTATCTTGGTGTGCCTTGAGTATCCCCAAGCTTATGATTTTGCTGATTCTCAATCCTTTGTCCATCGGGATAATACCAAAAACTTGAAAACTTCAATCACATAAAACTCAACAAAACTCCATGAGATCCTTTAGTATAAGAAACATATGAAATACTTTGAGATGTTGTTACATATTGATTCTTATTTTATTTTATCATAGTGTACTTTATCTTAACTCCTCCATTGCTTATTGCACCTGATACAATCCATAGTATCATCAAAACAAGCAAACTACACATGCAAAAACAGAATCTTACTAAAACTAGACAATCTTGTTGCAAATGTGCCCTAGAGGCAATAATAATTAGTTATTATTATATTTCTTTGTTCATGATAATCGTTTATTATCCATGCTATAATTGTATTGATTGAAAACACAATACTTGTGTGGATACATAGACAAAACACTGTCCCTAGTAAGCCTCTAGTTGACTAGCTCGTTGATCAAAGATAATCAAGGTTTCCTCGCCATAGGCAAGTGTTGTTACTTGATAACGGGATCACATCATTAGGAGAATCATTTTGTTGCTACTATTTTGTGCGTGTCAAGTATTTGTTCCTATGACCATGAGATCATATAACTCACTGACACCGGAGGAATGCTTTGTGTGTATCAAACGTCGCAACGTAACTGGGTGACTATAAAGATGCTCTACAGGTATCTCCAAAGGTGTTCGTTGAGTTAGTATGGATCAAGACTGGGATTTGTCACTCCGTATGACGGAGAGGTATCTCGGGGCCCACTCGGTAATACAACATCACACACAAGCCTTGCAAGCAATGTGACTTAGTGTAAGTTGCGGGATCTTGTATTTCGGAACGAGTAAAGAGACTTGCCGGTAAACGAGATTGAAATAGGTATGCGGATACTGACGATCGAATCTCGGGCAAGTAACATACCGAAGGACAAAGGGAATGACATACGGGATTATATGAATCCTTGGCATTGAGGTTCAAACGATAAGATCTTCGTAGAATATGTAGGATCCAATATGGGCATCCAGGTCCTGCTATTGGATATTGACCGAGGAGTCTCTCAGGTCATGTCTACATAGTTCTCGAACCCGGAGGGTCTGCACACTTAAGAGTCGACGTTGTTTTATGCGTATTTGAGTTATATGGTTGGTTACCGAATGTTGTTCGGAGTCCCGGATGAGATCCCGGAAGTCACGAGGGTTTCCGGAATGGTCCAGAAACGAAGATTGATATATAGGATGACCTCATTTGGTTACCGGAAGGTTTTCGTGCATTACCGGAAAAGTTTTGGTCTCATCGGTAGTGTACCGGGAGTGCCGGGAGGGGTGACGGGGACCATCGAGAGGGGTGTCACGCCCCAAGGGGTCTCATGGGCTATGGGAAGAGATAAACCAGCCCCTAGTGGGCTGGAATAAGTTCCCACTAAGGCCCATAAGGTTTGAGAAGGAAAAAACACAAGGTGGAAAGAGTTTCCAAGTGGGAAGGTGGAATCCTACTCCAAGTAGGATTGGAGTAGGACTCCTCCACCTCCAATTTCGGCCAAACCTTTAGGTTTTGAGGGCGCGTGCTCCCCTCCCTCCCTCCTATATATAGTGGGGTTTTAGGGCTGATTTGAGACAACTTTTGCCACGGCTGCCCGACCACATACCTCCATGGTTTTACCTCTAGATCTCGTTTCTGCGGAGCTCGGGGGGAGCCCAGCTGACATTAGATCACCACCAACCTCCGGAGCGCCGTCACGCTGCCGGGGAACTCATCTACCTCTCCGTCTCTCTTGCTGGATCAAGAAGGCCGAGATCATCGTCGAGCGGTACGTGTGCTGAACGCGGAGGTGTCGTCCGTTCGGCACTAGATCGGAGCGGATCGTGGGACGGATCGCGGGACGGTTTGTGGGACGGTTCGCGGGGCGGATCAAGGGACGTGAGGACGTTCCACTACATCAACCAGGTTGACTAACGCTTCTGCTGTGCAATCTACAAGGGTATGTAGATCGGAAATCCCCTCTCGTAGATGGACATCACCATGATAGGTCTTCGTGCGCGTAGGAAATTTTTTGTTTCCCATGCGACGTTCCCCAACAAATCTATAGTAATCTGTAAGAACCTATACTTCTGCAACTCCAAAAATTTAGAAAACTCAAGACGACATGAGGAATTTGTATAGAAATACTATGTAAAACATTCAGCATAAAAAGATGTTGCAGTAAAATCAGAGAAATTCTTCACTCAGCGTCAAAGCTTCTATTTTTTGCACCTTATCAATTCTACTCATCATGCAAATCATCGCAAAGGCTTTACATGGCACCAACACTAATTGAAACATAAAAAACAATAATTATAGATGCAATAATCATGTTATGACACACTAACAAAAATAAAAAGCAAACATTTAAGATAACTATTGGGTTGCCTCCCAACAAGCGCTATTATTTTATGCTCCTAGCAAGGCATATTGGATAATTTTAAGTGTTGTCATCTTTGACACTCAAACCATAAGTGGCTCTCATGATTGCTTCATATGGTAGCCTAATTATCTTTCTAGGGAAGTGTTCCATTCCTTTCTTTAATGGAAATTGGAACCTTATATTTCCCTCTTTCATGTCAATGATTGCACGTGTAGTTCATAGAAAGGGTCTTCCAAGTATAATTGGACAAGTAGGGCTGCAATAAATCTCAAGCACAATGAAATCTACGGGAACATAATTTTTGTTTTGCAATTATGAGAACATCATTTATTCTACCCAAGGGTTTCTTGATGGTAGAATCTGCAAGATACAAGTTTAGGGAACATTCTTCAATATTGCTGAGACCAAGCACATCACATAAAGTTTTAGGTATGGTTGCAACACTAGCACCAAGGTCACACAAAGCATTGCATTCATATTTATTTATCTTAATTCTGATAGTAGGTTCCCACTCATCATGGAATTTTCAAGGAATAGAAACTTCAAGATCAAGTTTCTCATCATAAGCTTTCACCATAGCTTCCACTATATGTTGAGTAAAAGCTTTGTTTTGTTTATAAGCATTGGGTGAGATAATAATGGATTGAAGCAAAGAAATGCATCTACTAAGGAGAAATTATCATAATTAATGTCCTTGTAATCCAAAATAGTGGCCACATCACTAGTTAAACTTTTGACCTCTCCCAACCCACTTTTTCAGTTTTAGCATTAAAATCACGACCCTTCAAGCAAACAGGATACTCCTTTACTAGAGTTGATTTGTATCGAGTCCCTTTATCATTAACATTCAGAGAAGTAAACAACGCTTAAATACTAGAAGTTCCAATCATTTTAACCTCTTCATCATGATTCTGGTAAAAATCGGGTGGAAGAGCATTTTCTAGGAATCCCCACTTAGCTTTCAACTTATCGGTCCTATTCTTACTTTAATTAATAGAAACATGGATAGATTTAATATCCCATTAAAATCATGTGTAAGAGACAAAGATTTTTTAAGAGTTTCTACATTAAGAACAATCATATCCATGTTTTTAGCCAAATTATCAACAACAACCGAGTTTTCTTCTACCATAGTATTGAAAACGTTTTGAGAATTACTGAATTACTTTATTGTGTTCTCAAGATCAGTGGGTATCCTATAAAAATTTGTAGAGTAATTTCCATAAGAATGACCATAAGAATTGCCATAACCATTAGGATTATTACCGGGATATGACCTAGCATTGAAATTACACCTATAAGCATTGTTGTTCAAATTATTTCGCGAGACAAAGGTCAAATAAATAGCATCATTATTTTGTTCAATCAAGGTAGTAAAAGGAATACCATTGGGATCAGCATTAGTATTTTTATTAGCAAGTAAATTCATAGGAGCATCAATTTTTTCACTTACACTAGCGATTTCCTCAACATAATTTACCTTCTTACCAATTGGTGCTCTTTTGGTATGCCATTGAGAATACTTGGCCATGATGTTGTCCAGAAGTTTGGTGGCCTCTCCTAAGGTAAACTCCATGAAGGTACCACCTGCGACATAATCTAGAAGATTTATAGACACCAAGTTTAGTCCAATATAGAAATTTTGGATAATCATCCACGAGTTTAAACCATGAGTTGGACAATTTCTTATCATCAATTTCATCCTCTCCCAAGGTTGTGCGACATGTCCATGATCTTCCTGTTTAAAATTCATTATATGATTTCTAAGGGATATGATCTTAGCTCAAGGAAAATACTTGGCAATAAAAGCATATTTACACTTATCCCATGTTCCAATACTATTATGTATTAAAGATAAAAACCAAACTTTAGATTTCTCTCCTAGTGGAAAAGGAAACAATTTTAATATCACTATATCATTATCCCTGTACTTTTTCTTTTGCATATCACAAAGTTCAACAAAGATATTTATATGTGAAGCGGGATCCTCATTAGGACTTCCCGAAAATAGTTCTTTCATGACAAGATTCAGTAATGCAACATTAATATCAAAAGCATCCGCACTAGTGGTGGGTGGTATAGGAGTACTAATAAAATCATTATTATTAGTACTTGAGAAGTCACAAAACTTAGTAGTACCTTGAGACATGGTGACTGAGGAAGCAAAGTAACAAGCAAGAGAAGCAAACTAGAGAGCGAAGATGCAATCTAGTGACAAGCTAGACAAGCAAAAGTAAATATTTTTATATTTTTATTCTTTATTAGAGAAACTAAATATACCAGAAAATAAAAGAGGAATAAGTTAATGAAATTTTGTGTCGAGTTACTTGGTAGTTGGTGATGATGTTCCCCGACAACGGTGCCAAAAATCCTTCCTCATATTCGTGATCTGTGTAGGGTTTTCCGTGAAGAGGAACAGGTTATCGTAGTGCAGATTGGGTAAGTATTTCCCTCAGTTTTGAAACCAAGGTTTATCGAACCAATAGGAATATCATCCACAATCTTATTTAGTGGCTGCACACAAAAGAACAAACAACTTGGACCCAACGCGGGCAAGAGGGTTGTGAAATCCTCTTATCTTGTTATTTGCAAGCAAGTGAGGTGTGTAGATAATTGTAGATATTAAGATAAAATAAAAACAAGAGAAAGGTAATGAAGGTTTTATCAATATGTTGTGAATAGACCCGAGAGCCATAGTTTTCCCTAATGAAATCTATCATGGAAAAATATCATACAGTGGGAAGACAAATTACTATTGGGAAATTGACAGAAAAGTGAATAGGCATCACATCAATGATCAATTGACAGATTAGTTATGCGACATTCACGACAATGATCATGTGTATATAGGCATCACATCCATAAACAAATAGGCCGACTCTTGCGTGCCCCTGTTACTATTACTTCACTTCAAGGGTGCTTCTATGCTTGGATCTCTAAGTATTAAGTTCATGACGAACGAAGTAATGCATGGGGTAAGACGACATGGTGTAGACAAAGTAAGCTCAAGAAATATGAATAAACCCATTGTTTTGTCCTTAGTAGAAGCAACACAAATATGCATCTTGCCCCCTTCTATCACTAGGATCTATAAATTCGCCAATTCGAACCTACCACAATGCACCTCTGTTACCGAAGAAATACTGATCTAGTTGGCCGAACTATTTCAACAGATCAGAGAGAATTACGATGCTATCATAATAAAGCACATAAGAATCATATAAGTACTCAGAGATGACAAAAATATTTATCATGAATAATATGGACATAGACCCACACTTCATAGGATCCCAAAAAATGCACCACACAAAAGGAATTACATCATCTCGGTCAAAGCAAAGATGCGATGATCAAAGAGAGAATTGTCATCTAGGTACTAACTATGGACCCGTAGGTCTGTGGTGAACTACTCACACATCATCATGAGGGGAGCAAGGTTGATGAATAAGCCCTCCTTGATCGATCCCTCCTCGGCCAGGGTGCAGAAACGGAGCTCCGGATGACCTCCCGTCGGAATAGAGACTTCTTCTGGTGTTTTTAGGGTAGATGAGAATTTATAAGGCCAAGAACGGAGTCAGGAGGGCCACAAAGGGGCACAAGCTATCAGGGTGCGCCCTCCCCCACGCTGCACAATCCAAAATGAGAAACACAAGGAAAATAGCAACTCGCACTTGGTCAATAGGTTAGTGCTAAAAAATAATATAAAATGGTAAATAAATACCCAAAAGCATACTAGAATTATAATATATCAGCATGGAGTAATAAAAACTTATAGATATGTTGGAGCCGTATCAAGCGTCCCCAATTTTAATACCTACTCGTCCTCGAGTAGGTAAATGATAAAAACAGAATTTTTGACGTGAGATGCTATCCATGATGTAACCTTATGTATGTATGCTTATTCAGAAATGATGAATTAACAAACATTAACATACCAATACTTATAGGTATAAGCAACAAAACATTAATCTTTCAAAGTATACGATCCTTAAAGAATGTTTTGTCCCCCATCCATCTTTATTATATTAGCAAGGCATGGTTCCAGCTTCGCCAGATTAATACAAATGTCAAGTACCACGGTGTTCAAGTCAGGCAATTGGATCATACTTTTTAAATATGCATCAACTTTTTGTTATTCACGCAATACATGAGTGTGAACCATTGGACATAGCATAAAGGTGGAATAGAATATGGTGGTCAGTTTCAAAGGGGTAAAAGTGGAGAAGATAGTCTCGCATGAACTAGGCATACCGACGAGCTATGGAGATGCCCGTTGATAGATATCAACTTTAGGAGTAGGGATTGTCATGCAAACGATGCACAAGAGCTATAAGTGTATGAAAGCTCCATTGATGCTAAGTGGGGTGTGCATCCAACTTGCTTGCTCATGAAGACATCGGGTATTTGAGGACTCCCATCATTGGAGTATACGATAGGAAGTTTATGAAAACGTGATTCTCACTAGCGTATGAATGATATAACATGAGACTGTCTATATGAAAAACAAGGTGCCACTTTGAGGCACAAGTGTGGTAAAGGATAGTAGCAAAGTCACTTTTCTCTTTTTCTATCATTTTTTATTTTTTTAATTATGGTTGGCTCATTTGGTCTCCCCCATTTTTATTTCTTCACTCGGACAATGCTCTAATAATGATGACCATCATACTTTTATTTACTACAATATTCTAGGACAAGTCATCATGAAAACTGATAGGACGATATGACTCTGAATGAATGCCTTTGGCAATGTACCAAGATGTGCAACGTTGTAGTGTGAAATTTATCAAAAACATGATGAACAGTGGCTTTGCTACAAATACTATGTCAGCTCTATACGATCATGCAAAGCATTATGATGATGAACGAACTAGTCATGTGAAGTGACAATGACATTTGCATGGTAATATATCATGGAATGGCTATGGAAATGCCATGATAAGTAGGTGTGGTGGATGTTTTAAGGAGGATATAAAAAAAGGTTTATGTGCAATAGAGCATGTCATGTCACGGGGTTTGGATGCACCGGAAAAAGTTGCACCGATCCTCCAGGTGAGAATGGGCGATGTACGGTACCGAAGAGGCTACCAAATATGAGGAGGTGAGAGTGCGTATGTCCATGGTGTCACATTAGTCGTGAAGAACTCATACACTTATGGCAAAAATAATTTAGTCTTATCACACATCAAAGTACTACTCGCATGCCCCGAGGGACAGTGTTGGTAGGAATTAACCATTGCGTGACTCCGAGTCAAAATAACACAAGGATTTCAACGAGGAATAGAAATGCTCACACATCATCACCATGCCTTTTTAGTTTTTTAGATGAAAAATAAGTTTAACATCTCTTAATATCGACACCTATATGAATTAATAATAATTCACTCACACCTTTTTCATATCACCACATCAATATCACTAACCCAAAATTTCTCTATATGTGCTACATGATGGTTTTTATCATCATTCATTGGATACTCATTATTTTTTATCTAGTCTTATGGCCGATGCAAATTATAATCACTATTTTTTGATCTCTAAAAAAATAAGTGAAGAATGAGAGCATAATATTTCTATAAAATCTACATGCCAATGTGTTCAAATAGATATAAGTGAAGTAATAGAGCAATTGTTAAGCTCAAAAGATATAAGTGAAGCACATAGAGTATTCTAATAAATTGTGATGATGTGGTATATCTCTCAAATAGGTGTGTAAAGGAAGCAATGATTGTGGTAACCTGAAAGTAAAAGCAAAGAAAATCAAATGGCGCTCCAAGCAAAACTGATATCATGTGACGAACAAAAATATAGCTCCAAGTAACATACCGATGGATTGAGATGAAAAGTGGGGATGCCTTCCGGGGCATATCCAAGCTTAGACGCTTGAGTATTCATAGAATATTACCTTGGGATTCCTTGGTCATCCCCAATATTAGGATTTTGCTGCTACTCAAGCCTTTGTCCATCGGGACAATACCCAAAACTTGAAAACTTCAATCACATAAAACTCAACAAAACTTTGTGAGATCAGTTATTATAGGCAATATATCAAATACTTTCAGGAGTTGTTACATATTGATTATTATTTTATTTTAGCATAGGGTAATGTATCTTAACTCCTCCATATATTATACCCTAGATACAACCCATAGCATCATCAAAACAAGCAAACTACACTTGGAAAACAGAATCTGACTAAAACAGAACACTCCGTAGTAATCTGTACTGAACCTATACTTCTTTAACTCGAAACATTATGAAAAATTAAAACTATTGAGGAATTTATATAGCAATACTGTGCGAAAAAACAACTTAAAAACACGTATGCATGGCATACCGATATGCATAGATAAATCGATCGCATCACAATATAACCATAAACATACAAACTTTATTTAGAAGGCTCGGAAGAGCCTCACACATAATATTACACAGATAGGGGTCTCACGACCCATCATCATAATTCATACACACGAGTCATACAAGCCAGCGGAAGATTAAAATTGTCTGAGTATAGACAAATGGAAAGATAAAGGCTCAAGGCCTGACTATCTACAGACCCAACCTAGGGCCAGATTGTAGCTGGGATACCAGCTACTCGTCGTCGTCAATGTCTAGGTAGAACCATCCATTAGGGTCGTTAACAACCTTTGCAACAATTTATTAAGCAAACGTGAGTACTAAAGTACTCACCAAGACTTTAGTAAATCTATCTACTCATGCAATGTATCAACAAGGAGTTGTGGGGTTGTAACACCCCAGTTTTTGGCTTTCCTGACTAACTAACTTATTTCAAAATTTAGGACCAATTAAAATTTTTGTGAATGCTTGTGATGCTTGGAGTGACTATTGTCTGCCTGTTTGTTTAATTGCATGTGATTGATCCCCATTAATTCTTGCCATCCTCCTAATCACCTCCTTACTCCATGATCTCCTGCCTAATGATCATACCATGTGTTTAGGACAAATATCTATTTTTACCAAATATTATTTTCACCAAAAAGCTTTTCTTTGAATTAAACTTTCAAACCCGTGAGATGAGGTTTGTACTACAAGTCCTCAAATTAGGGAGTTTCTTTTGCACCAATACATTTATTTAAAACCTATTATCAAAATGTCTTCCAAAAATCATCATATTATTATTTTAAAAGTTATTTTATTATTTTATTTAAAAGCCTTTCTGTGAGGCCAGAAATGGTCTCCTATGAAGGAAAGTTATTTTTATTGCCTTCAAAATATTCATAAAATTTAGGGAAACTCAGTGGATATATTTATTCCATATTTATGAGTTTCAACACATGGTCATGTTCAAAATATTGGGCAAACCCCTCCAAAACCATTCCTGCCTATTTCAAGCTTTTGCAATATTTCTATAAGAAATATTCTCAATAAATTCTAGTAAAATTCTAGCATGTCATCTATGATATTATTGATGATCTTGCCAAGTTTCATTTTAAACCAAGTTGATGTGACTCCCCTAATCACTCTAAAACCCTATTTGTCCAGAATCAAATTTGAGCAACTCTACATTCTGAAGTGTATCCAATTGTGCTCAAATTTGGTGGACATGTTCCAGTACTCCAATGAGGCATCCACACCAGGTGGTACCCCAAGGAGAATAGAGGAACTTGTCGTAAGACCCTCAAAACCCTCTCTGTTGATTTCTGACTTTGGTAAACTTTACATTATAAAGTTTCTCCAATTATCCTCAAACTTTTTGTGCATGCCTTAATGCTCAAATAATGCACCTACACCAAATATTGGATTTGTGGGAATTTATTTGAATAGGGTTCTAAGCAGAAACCCATTTCTGTCCCTTTCTAGAGTTTTTCAAGTCTACATTGGAAAACTTATCCAGAAAATCCCAAATTTGGTGTGCAAGCCTATTTTCATCTATTATTTGATCCTGTTAAGTTTCATAGCCATTGGAATCCATCTGGTAGCCTAACCACAGATCAAACACCTTGTGTGCACTCACTAATTTGGCTTCTTTTGCCCCTTCCACTTTATTCCTTGAGCTCAACTTTCTACCACAACCTCACATAGTCATATTTTACCTCCAGTAACTTTCCCATGGCCACTGGTGAATTATTGGGAAGGACCCTTTGTAAGTTTCTCTCATTTTCACCATTGGCAGCACTGTTTTACCCTTCTTTCCATGATTCTGCTTAAGCTATGACCCCCAACTCTTTCCAGAGCATCCATTATATTCCAAGGCTTCATTTAGAACCAAGATATGGCATGCTCATGTGGGAAAAATGAGCAACACTTCTTCAAATGGATTTCTGGCTGAATCATGGCTTTGAACAGCAAGTAGTAGCTATCCTCCCTTGTTTGGGCTGAAACCTTGCAGTAATGGAGTCCTTCCATGCCTAAGATTGCCACACATAATTTCTCCCCAAGGCTCCCCACCTAAGACCCACTTTTATCAGCTATAAGTTTGCTGTTAGAAACTTAACAGCAGTCAAAGCAAGTTCAAACCAGCCCCAGATGCTTCCAAACTCCACCAGTGACCTCTGGCAAGCATGCCTTGCATGGGAGCCAACTTTTCTAGGTCGAATGGACATCCTGGACACCCGTGGCCGTGGTGACCACGCTGTCAGCCTGCACTAATGGTGCTCTACACCATTTCCTTGTTCCCTAGCTCATGTCCCGGAGCTGCACCATGTCTCAGAGCGTCAGATAATCCCCTTTTGACCGTTTAAGCCATTCCCCTCCACTAGCAAGCCTCCAAGACCCCTCAGGCATGCGTGGCATCCATGCACCAGAGAGCTCCGAGAGCTCCTGCGCTTTCTCTTCTCTTCCCCTCTCCATATGGCTCCCTCCCGAGCACCCTAAGCCTCCAGAGCATCTCTCCTCTCCTCCTGGGATCCATCCCGAGTCCCCTCGAGCTCCCCAGTCCCTCCTTGGCCCTCCTCCTCTAGGCAAGTGCGGCAATGGCCGAACCTGCCATCGGCCTCCGCACAGAGCCGCGCCTAGCCGAGCCCTCCCCATCCATCGGGCAGCCTTCCTGACATGCCTCGGTGCCTCGAAGTTTTCCCCGCATACCCTGCATCCCATCAGTAGCCTGTGCGCCAACTCCCAAGCCGACGTTGCCGGCATCCTCGCGGCCGAGATCTTCTCCCCCGCAAGCGTCCGACGAAGCTAGGGCTCTAGGCCGGCGCAGCAGCCTTGCGCCAAGGGCACCGCTAGCCGAGGCACAGTCGGGTGTGGCCAGAGCCGCCTCGAGAGCGTCGGCATACCCCGCGATCGGGCCTCTGCTCCCTCCCTGGTCGAGCGAAGGTTGAAGAAGAACCTGGCCTGCGGGACCCTCTTGTCAGCCTCCCGGAGGCCGGGCCTGCATGGAGTAAGTGGAGGCGCCCCTCTCAGATCCCGCTTCCATGTGGGGAAAGCGCGCCCAAGAAAGGCGCCTTCGGCGTGGCCACCTTGTGCCTCCAGGCCAAGCAGCCGGGCCGGCCCACCTCTTTCTCTAGCGCCTAGTGCGCAGGATAGCTAAGTCTGGAGGCCCATTTCCCCTTTTTCATTTTTCTGGAATCTTCTAAAATCTTCCATAAATTCATACTAACTCCAATTTCATTGATTCAAATTTCTGCAGGATCCTAAAAATGAGCCCTATCCAAATAAGTGCTTTGCACATTTTTCCCTCCCAACTTTCTGTGGTGTTTTATTTAAAATCCCAATCTGGATATAAAATATCCCACATTTCAAAATTCCTAGCAGATTCAAATCAACTCCAAACGGAGTGATTCAAACTCCCAGAGACTTATAAAATCCGTCTATATTTTTAGAACCCTGGTCAACATTTTTGTGTGACTTACTTCTGTTGCAATAAATAAATAGCTCCTATTGCTATTTATTGCTTATTGTAAAATCCCTAGAATATTCATACCATCTCCAAATCCAGTGAAACCACTTCCTAAATATTTCTAAAATCATTCTATGTTAAATGGGTGCCTACACTCATTTTTAACAGAATGATTTCTGTTGGCTTATTCAATGGCCACCTATTGGTCCTTTCACCTATTCAAAAATCCGTAATGATTCAAATCTCCTATGAGAAGCTTTAGGTATTTTTCTTAGGACTAGAGAGGTCCAAGAAAAATAAAACTTCTATTTATAGAACACTTTTATTCTACTTGCTATATGGCTTACCATAGTTGTTTCCGACGATAGTTGACGGTAGACGGAGTATTCGGAGTTGGAGCGGAAGACCTCGAAGACCCCGAGGACTTACGTGAGCAAGGCAAGCACCCTTTGACCATGACTTGATCATAAACATTGTTGCATGCTAGTATAGTTGGTATTTTCCCGTTGCATGTGATCACGATGCCGGTTCATCATTGTGGTGATGGCACCAGAAGCTTCTTCAAAGCCCTTGCATGTTGATGATGTTATTCACATGGCTCCTCAGAGCATGAGCATGATGAGCTTGGTCTTACCATCTATGAGGATCATGCTACTGTCATGCTGACTAGTAGAGTTATAGGATCATTGCACGGAGCTTGACCCTACCCCTTGAGGGTCACGCTAATACCATGTTGACAAGTAAAGATAGAAGAATATTATCATGAGCATGATGATGAGTTGGTGATCACTTTTGGTGAAGTGAAGCACCAGTGTTTTTGTGTGAGTATGGTTTCGAAAATGGGATTAGATTTATGATGTGTCGACCGTCCCAACCTTACCAGTACGACCACGATACCCCTTTATGGGACGGGGCTTTGTTGATTACTTTGGTCGGTACTAGCAAAGAGCCACATTACTAGTGGCGGGAGTGATCGGTGTCACTCTCGTGATGGGGTCGTGCCAGGTAGGATGACTATGCCATTATTATGAGTTGCAGGCACACCGTTGGTCCTTGCATGGTTGATACAGTCCAGAGTCGGTGCTCGTAAGACGTACAACATGAGGGCTGGGTACCAATCGAGTGGACCTCTTTGTCTAGTATCGTCAGGGGAAAGGTGATGATCGGGTACTTACCTCGGGTATACGTGATATACTACGAGTCGTGGATGACACGGAAGTTTCCCGTTTCTCGTGGGTCTAGCGTACTACCTCTGCAGAGTGTCAAACTATTCGAATAGCCGTGTCCTCGGTCAAGGACAATTGGGTGGTGATGCTTAAACTACGTCCAGCGTTTCCGCATAAACCAAGTGTGTGTGTGTGTGAGTTCGGTGAATGGTGTTAATAACCGGAGTTACTTGAGGAATTGATATGACCAAGTTCGGTGACTTGGCATATAGGGTGAACCCGGTGTGTTCAACCCTTGTCAGATATGTCGATATCTGTAACCTGTTCTTCAAGAGTAGTTCTTTAACTTGTTGCATATACCCGATCATTCCACCAAAGACACATGTTACTGTTATTCTTCACTATCAATGTTCATATCATGGGCTGTTTGCGAGTACATTCAAAGTACTCATTGGCTTGCCACTGGTTATTTCATTGACCAGGTATAAATGAACAGGATATGGTGAAGATTAACTCGGTGACGGTCTTGCGAGCTAGGACGCTTACCAGTCAGAATGCCTGTAGGTTAAGGCTGATGGCATGGGTTCACGCTTTCAATCAATAATTCCGCTATTGGTCTAGTTTGGTGCTTTGGCCTTTAAGGCCCTATGTATGTAAGACTCGACCGAAGTGGTCACTTATTGTATCAAACGGTATGTGTGGATGTAAGACTCTATTATTCAGTATCTGTGTTCAATGAGCATTGATCCTTGGGATCACTGGGCACGGCGATCTCGACTTACCAGTCGGGGATCCCACAGAGCTGGTATCAGAGCCATCCTGACTGTAGGAAGCCCTTAGTTAGCATGGACGTTAGTTAGGATAAAACTGCTTTTCAGATCCTTCAAAATACTTACAAAACTTATATATTTTCTCAACTCTCCTAAAACTTCAAAGAAATTGAAGGTTATGCTCTAGGCTTCCACTCTTATTTTCTTGACACTCCTCGTCTACTTTTTCAAAACTTGCTAATGGTCGCTAGAACCTTATGCCCTTCTGACCACGGGATAAATTGAAATCCTCGTGGGCAGCCCGGAAGGAAGTAACCTTTCCAGGCAAACACCTGTGCTGAAGGACAGAGAAGACCACTCCGCGACCAGACGACACCAACAGAAGTACCTCCATGAGGAACAAGGACATCGAGGCTTAGAAGATGGTGAAAACCTGGGCACTGCCCAGAGTGATGCCACTTCTGCCTACGATAATCTGGACATAATATATGCAAACCTTGATCTGCATCACTAATAGAGCGACCCTATCACTTATAAGAAATTGTGTCGACCACCACCGGTGGATGAGAACCTCGCCATTTGGTCTGCCTCACCTTAGTGAGCAGGAAAACGGTTCTCTTCATCCCCCGCTCTAGGCGTCGATATAGCGATTAGTATGATTGACATATCAAAACTCTATCATGTCATGCGAATATCGGTGCATGAAGATGTCCAGTTGAGACTCTCGAAGCCTCGGAAGACAAGAAGACACTGACAAGATCATGAAGACAACAGAAGACCATGTCAGTGACAGCTATGAAGAACGACCTTCGTCAGCAACTTCCCAGACGAGAAGACAACAAGAGTTCCTTGCAAACTCAAGTGAATCGCTTCGGCAAGCGACAACAAGAGGCGTGACAACACCATGAGAAGGTCCAGAAGACTTAGCGGTCTCCTCTCCGGAGCAAGAAACAAGCATGACTGTCGAATCCCTGAACCTAGGATAGGATGAGTCATGAATCCCCTATGCGAAGTCGAGTCCGTGAAATGGTTCGGATGGACCATGTTGTGTGTTGTTTGTTTTTGTTGTTTGTGCTTTGATATGAGTCGCGTTTTTGCTTAGGCAACAAGCGTGCGGTTATATCACTTGTCTTATTTTGATGTTCAAAATAATTTTAGCACTTGTTTGAGTTGATTTTTCAACGCTTGTTTGATTACGCTGAGACCCTTAGACACTCCCCTCTGTGCTCTCTCTCTCTCGCCTCTCTCGGCAACTGAAGACGGCAATGCAAGATGCGCCAAGGATCCGCTTCGAAGGACGGCTGACGTTGAAGACACTGACTGTGCTATGCTTAACCACACGCAACCGTAGGAGTGTGTTTTCCCTCAAGATTGGAAAAACCACACCAGACCAGACTAACCTCCACAAGCCTTTCCGGCTCAAATTTTCTGGTCACGTGTCTAGTACACAGACTTGCTAGAACTCGTGTAGGTCCCCGATAAACCCCGCTTAGCACCGGGTTCCTTATGGAATGAGTGATCACTGTGAACAAGTATCCTTCAATCTTAAGCTAGCACTGTAACCTTGATGCCATAAGAGGATCGTTCTCGAATATGGAGTACTAGACCAAGATTGTTGTGATGACAATAGTTGTCTTGAGGATATAGCGAGACTATTTTGGTGGATCGTGAGACCCTTATAAAGGTAAGTAAACTTGGTGGAACAAGTTGGTATTAGCATAATCTTCATAATCTGGAGTAAGATTGGATTTAGTAGGATGATTATGATTGCAAACATTATTCTTGGTGGTATACATGACTATAGCAAGTAGTTGGCATGGTTTGGAGATAATTACCATAATGACTTGGAGTATCAAGTAGACTTCTTATTGGATTGAGTCTTGGATTCAAATAGGTAATCTAAATAGAGTATTGAGGATGACAAAGACCACATGGTTCGGAGTAAATTGGATTTAGCTCGTTAATCTCGATCATGATACCATGTTTCTTGGTGGATATAGAGTGTGTATACTTGGAGTTGTAAATAGATTTACAACCTATGTGGTTTGGCCTTGGAGATTAGATGGCCATGATTATTGAAGTTGGTGGATGTACTATGACGTAATTTTTGCATTATTATGTGAATTATGAGGACCCTAAGTGTTTATGTGGAACCTCGTCAATGTTGGATTTGTAGGAGTGGTGAGTCTAGTCATGGTTGGTCGGATTGATGGATTACTTGATCGGATTCATAGGAGGGAAACAAGATATTGGATTGGTGTACTATGTGTTTCCTTAATATAGTAATGTAGTACCCTGTCTGTTGTATGATCTAGCTGGACATTGGATTTGTAGCATCCCAGTGCAACCTTAGCAGCTTATATACCCCCGAGGTCCTTGCATAGTAATGCATGTGCATTTGGGGCTACACCATACTTGTAGTGTTTGGGTTTAGTTCTTCCCTCAACCCGGGGTTGACTAGCATGAGCGGTGTGGAGTTGACCCACGTGGGATGATATCCTTGATGAGATGAGGTGATGTTGTCTCAAGTTAGCGGTCGAACTACTGGCATATAAGGAATGTGCTTAGAGCTAAGATGATTACTGTTAGCCACATCCTAAGTTCCTTGAGACCCTAAAGATTTGCTGAGCCACAACATGGATGGACTACGACCATAGAAGACGACTCTAAGTCGTTGAAATATGGCCAGTACCCGCCCCTAGCAAGTCCCCGTTCTCCTCGCCTGACCCATGAGCATTGTGCTTATGTCGTGTTTGGGGAAGGTATGATGTCATCCTCACTGATGACATAATTACTCACCCAGTAAGAGGAAGAATACCTTAGTCGTGTTTGGTCGAGCCCAGGAACGCCGAATGTTATGCCTCTTGAGGGTACAATGTTATCTCGAAAGGGTGGACTTCTCGAAGCAGTCCCAAGACGACGGAAGTCTATCCTACTCAAGTCAAGACGAAGAACCGCCGTGACGAGGAAGCCACGACAACGACGATGAAGCAACAGAAGTCAACCACCGACCGCGCACCGACCACATCAACAACGTCGAGAAGCCTCGACGATTTAAGATGACGAAGCCCTTGGACAAGCGAAAGAATCAGACGACCTCTCCTTGGTCCAAATCAAGGACGAGAGTACTAGTGAGTCGTGGTGGAAACCTGCTAAAGGTGATTCCCGCTTGCCGAGTCGCAGACCTTGGGAATGGATGACTGGTCTATACTTTTGGGTAGCCAGCTTATCCAGAAACCCTCGCAAACTCCCAAGATGGCAGGACCTGTTTGGGACCTGAGCCTCCGAGCTTCGACTCATAGGTGACACCCAGCCCGGACCCTTCCACGAGAAGCCTGCGAAAACTACTGCGACTATAGCTTGACTGCCGAAAGGAAGTCAAGGACCTCCCCGTAAGCAGGAAGCCATGCGAAGACTTTGGTAGTGCATTCTAACGCAAGACATCTTGATGTCACTAACCGGCATGCGAAACCCCAGGACCAGATCCCAGACAACCCCTCTTGCCACATTTCTGACTTTGGAATACACTCGCAAGCCAAAACCTTGCACGAACTTAGATCACCAAGCCCTTGACCTCGGTCAAGCCTAACTTATTGCGGGATCCCACCCACGATCAAGCAGGGACGTGCGAAACATTCGAAGCTGTATCATCAAGCACCTCAAGACCACGACACCAACATGGGGACATGAAGACGACCTCCGACTCAAGATTCTGTATCTCACCAACCCCTAGCCTAGAAATCTCGAGGACGAGATTTTCTTAAGATGGTAAGGTCTGTAACACCCCAGTTTTTGGCTTTCCTGACTAACTAACTTATTTCAAAATTTAGGACCAATTAAATTTTTTGTTAATGCTTGTGATGCTTGGAGTGACTATTGTCTGCCTGTTTGTTTAATTGCATGTGATTGATCCCCATTAATTCTTGCCATCCTCCTAATCACCTCCTTACTCCATGATCTCCTCCCTAATGATCATACCATGTGTTTAGGACGAATATCTATTTGTACCAAATATTATTTTCACCAAAAAGCTTTTCTTTGAATTAAACTTTCAAACCCGTGAGATGAGGTTTGTACTACAAGTCCTCAAATTAGGGAGTTTCTTTTGCACCAATACATTTATTTAAAACCTATTATCAAAATGTCTTCCAAAAATCATCATATTATTATTTTAAAAGTTATTTTATTATTTTATTTAAAAGCCTTTCTATGAGGCCAGAAATGGTCTCCTATGAAGGAAAGTTATTTTTATTGCCTTCAAAATATTTCATAAAATTTAGGGAAACTCAGTGGATATATTTATTCCATATTTATGAGTTTCAACACATGTTCATGTTCAAAATATTGGGCAAACCCCTCCAAAACCATTCCTGCCTATTTCAAGCTTTTGGAATATTTCTATAAGAAATATTCTCAATAAATTCCAGTAAAATTCTAGCATGTCATCTATGATATTATTGATGATCTTGCCAAGTTTCATTTTAAACCAAGTTGATTTGACTCCCCTAATCACTCTAAAACCCTATTTGTCCAGAATCAAATTTGAGCAACTCTACATTGTGAAGTGTCTCCAATTGTGCTCAAATTTGGTGGACATGTTCCAGTACTCCAGTGAGGCATCCACACCAGGTGGTACCCCAAGGATAATAGAGGAAGTTGTCCTAAGACCCTCAAAACCCTCTCTGTTGATTTCTGACTTTGGTAAACTTTACCTTATAAAGTTTCTCCAATTATCCTCAAACTTTTTGTGCATGCCTTAATGCTCAAATAATGCCCCTACACCAAATATTGGATTAGTGGGAATTTATTTGAATAGGGTTCTAAGCAGAAACCCATTTCTGTCCCTTTCTAGAGTTTTTCAAGTCTACATTGGAAAACTTATCCAAAAAATCCCAAATTTGGTGTGCAAGCCTACTTTCATCTATTATTTGATCCTGTTAAGTTTCATAGCCATTGGAATCCATCTGGTAGCCTAACCACAGATCAAACACCTTGGGTGCACTCACTAATTTGGCTTCTTTTGCCCCTTCCACTTTATTCCTGGAGCTCAACTTTCTACCACAGCCTCACATAGTCATATTTTACCTCCAGTAACTTTCCCATGGCCACTGGTCAATTATTGGGGAAGGACCCTTTGTAAGTTTCTCTCATTTTCACCATTGGCAGCACTGTTTTACCCTTCTTTCCATGATTCTGCTTAAGCTATCACCCCCAACTCTTTCCAGAGCATCCATTATATTCCAAGGCTTCATTTAGAACCGAGATATGGCATGCTCATGTGGGAAAAATGAGCAGCACTTCTTCAAATGGATTTCTGGCTGAATCATGGCTTTGAACAGCAAGTAGTAGCTATCCTCCCTTGTTTGGGCTGAAACCTTGCAGTAATGGAGTCCTTCCATGCCTAAGATTGCCACACATAATTTCTCCCAAGGCTCCCCACCTGAGACCCACTTTTATCAGCTATAAGTTTGCTGTTGGAAACTTAACAGCAGTCAAAGCAAGTTCAAACCAGCCCCAGATGCTTCCAAACTCCACCAGTGACCTTTGGCAAGCATGCCTTGCATGGTAGACAACTTTTCCAGGTCGAATGGACACCCTGGACACGCGTGGCCGGGGTGACCACGCTGTCAACCTGCACTAATGGTGCTCTACACCATTTCCTTGTTCCCTAGCTCATGTCCCGTAGCTGCACCATGTCTCAGAGCGTCAGAGCATCCCCTTTTGACCGTTCAAGCCATTCCCCTCCACCAGCAAGCCTCCAAGACCCCTCAGGCATGCGTGGCATCCATGCACCAGAGAGCTCCGAGAGCTCATGCGCTTTCTCTTCTCTTCCCCTCTCCATATGGCTCCCTCCCGAGCGCCCTAAGCCTCCAGAGCATATCTCCTCTCCTCCTGGGATCCATCCTGAGTCCCCTCGAGCTCCCCACTCCCTCCTTGGCCCTCCTCCTCTAGGCAAGTGCGGCAATGGTCGAACCTGCCATCGGCCTCCGCACAGAGCCGCGCCTAGCCGGGCCCTCCCCATCCATCGGGCAGCCTCCCCGACATGCCTCGGTGCCTGGGAGTTTTCCCCGCATACCCTGCAGCCCATCAGCAGCCTGTGCGCTAACTCCCAAGCCGACGTTGCCGGCATCCTCGCGGCCGAGATCTTCTCCCCTGCAAGCGTCCGACGGAGCTAGGGCTCCAGGACGGCGCAGCAGCCTTGCGCCGAGGGCACCGCTAGCCGAGGCACAGCCGGGCGTGGCCAGAGCCGCCAGGAGAGCGTCGGCATGCCCTGGGATCGGGCCTCTGCTCCCTCCCTGGTCGAGCGAAGGTTGAAGAAGAACCTGGCCTGCGGGACCCTCCTGTCAGCCTCCCGAAGGCCGGGCCCGCATGGAGTAAGTGGAGGCGCCCCTCTCAGATCGCGCTTCCATCTAGGGAAAGCGCCCCCAGGAAAGGCGCCTTCGGCGTGGCCACCTTGTGCCTCCAGGCCAAGCCGTCGGGCCGGCCCACCTCTTTCTCTAGCGCCTAGTGTGCAAGATAGCTAAGTCTGGAGGCCCATTTCCCCTTTTTCATTTATCTGGAATCTTCTAAAATCTTCCATAAATTCATACTAACTCCAATTTCATTGATTCAAATTTCTGCAGGATCCTAAAAATGAGGCATATCCAAATAAGTGCTTTGCACATTTTTCCCTCCCAACTTTCTGTGGTGTTTTATTTAAAATCCCAATCTGGATATAAAATATCCCACCTTTCAAAATTCCTAGCAGATTCAAATCAACTCCAAATGGAGTGATTCAAACTCCCAGAGACTTATAAAATCCTTCTCTATTTTTGGAACCCTGGTCAACATTGTTGTGTGACTTACTTCTGTTGCAATAAATAAATAGCTCCTATTGCTATTTATTCCTTATTGTAAGATCCCTAGAATATTCATACCATCTCCAAATCCAGTGAAACCACTTCCTAAATATTTCTAAAATCATTCTATGTTAAATGGGTGCCTACACTCATTTTTAACAGAATGATTTCTGTTGGCTTATTCAATGGCCACCTATTGCTCCTTTCACCTATTCAAAAATCCTTGATGATTCAAATCTCCTATGAGAAGCTTAAGGTATTTTTCTTATGACCAGAGAGGTCCAAGAAAAATAAAACTTCTATTTATAGAACACTTTTATTCTGCTTGCTATATGGCTTACCATAGTTGTTTCCGACGATAGTTGACGGTAGACGGAGTATTCAGAGTTGGAGCGGAAGACCTGAAGACCCCGAGGACTTACGTGAGTAAGGCAAGCAGCCCTTTGACCATGACTTGATCATAAACATTGTTGCATGCTAATATAGTTGGTATTTTCCCGTTGCATGTGATCACGATGCCGGTTCATCATTGTGGTGATGGCACCGGAGGCTTCTTCAAAGCCCTTGCATGTTGATGATGTTATTCACATGGCTCCTCGGAGCATGAGCATGATGAGCTTGGTCTTACCATCTATGAGGATAATGCTATTGTCATGCTGACTAGTAGAGTTATAGGATCATTGCACGGAGCTTGACCCTACCCCTTGATGGTCACGCTAATACCATGTTGACAAGTAAAGATAGAAGCATATTATCATGAGCATGATGATGAGTTGGTGATCACTTTTGGTGAAGTGAAGCACCGGTATTTTTGTGTGAGTATGGTTTCGGAAATGGGATTAGATTTATGATGTGTCGACCGTCCCAACCTTACCAGTACGACCATGATACCCCTTTATGGGACGGGGCTTTGTTGATTACTCTGGTCGGTACTAGCAAAGAGCCACATTACTAGTGGCGGGAGTGATCGGTGTCACTCTCGTGATGGGGATGTGCCAGGTAGGAAGACTATGCCATTATTATGAGTTCCAGGCACACCGTTGGTCCCTGCATGGTTGATACAGTCCAGAGTCGGTGCTCGTAAGACGTACAACATGTGGGCTGGGTACCAATCGAGTGGACCTCTTTGTCTAGTATCGTCAGGGGAAAGATGATGATCGGGTACTTACCTCGTGTATACGTGATATACCGCGAGTCGTGGATGACACGGAAGTTTCTCGTTTCTCGTGGGTCCAGCGTACTACCTCTGTAGAGTGTCAAAATATTCGAATAGCCGTGTCCACGGTCAAGGACAGTTGGGTGGTGCTGCTTAAACTACGTCCAGCGTTTCCGCATAAACCAAGTGTGTGTGTGTGATTTCGGTGAATGATGTTAATAACCGGAGTTACTTGAGGAATTGATATGACCAAGTTCGATGACTTGGCATATAGGGTGAACCCGGTGTGTTCAACCCTTGTCAGATATGTCGATATCTGTAACCTGTTCTTCAAGAGTAGTTCTTTAACTTGTTGCATATACCTGATCATTCCACCAAATTGCATTCCACCAAAGACAAATGTTACTGTTATTCTTCACTATCAATGTTCATATCATGGGCTGTTTGCGAGTACATTCAAAGTACTCATTGGCTTGCCACTCGTTATTTCGTTGGCCAGGTATAAAAGAACAGGATATGGTGAAGATTAACTCGGTGACGTTCTTGCGAGCTAGGACGCTTCCCAGTCAGAATGCCTGTAGGTTAAGGCTGATGGCATGGGTTCACGCTTTCAACCAATAATTCCGCTATTGGTCTAGTTTGGTGCTTTGGCCTTTAGGGCCCTATGTATGTAAGACTCGACCGAAGTGGTCATTTATTGTATCAAACGGTATGTATGGATGTAAGACACTATTATTCAGTATCTGTGTTCAGTGAGCATTGGTCCTTGGGATCACTGGGCACGGCGATCTCGACTTACGAGTCGGGGATCCCACAGGGGTTTCATGCGGAAAACCAGCATTTGACTCTTGGCTAGACAACTTGCATTTTTAAATAGTTTTGAAAACTATGTTTCTCGCACACGAGTCCACTAACACCACAACAATACTCCATCATGGAATCATTCCGTCTCCCTACGGAAATGCCGTCCACGACACACACACTTATCTTGACAATTTTATGAGTAGCCATTATAGTTATCTATGAACAACATTTGCTTCCAAGTAGTCCATATCCGCACATGCGGCTATTCGAATAGATCATAACCCTGCAGGGGTGAACTTCTACACACACGCTCTCGCCACTTATCGCCATGTGCATGTCATGCACCTCGGCAACCTTCAAGCGGAAGCCCAGCGAGGGAGTTGGCCACGACTGTTAACCACGCTAATACTTAGTCCAGGTCTATCGCCTATCAGAGGGTAACCCGCACGGAAGTCCGGCCGAGGTTTCCGCCACGGCCCCAAACGATGTGCGCAGGGTTCCCAAGCCCACCATCAGGGTGCCACTTGGTACACCGTGCCACTGCCTACCGCATCATAGCCCACCTCTAAGGTCAGCGCTACGCATGACCTCCAGCATGACTATAAACACGAGAATCTACTTGCAACTCCTGGACTGAGTACTAAGCGATTAATAAGTCGAGAGGGTCAATTACGTATCCCAACGTGTGGTAGTATCTAGTCTTGGATTACATACACGGAACTCAGTTCCTAAGGACGATTCCAATGAAACAAACCGCCATGTACTCCTACATAGCCTTTCACCGGTACCTTTACCAAATCAAGTTCAACGCACAACCTTTGCTAACTGAACACATTCTCACAATTCTGTTCATCACCCAGATGACAGACCGTACACAACTCTAAGCATAGCATGCATAGCAGGATAAGGCACATCATGGCTCAAGCATCTACCAGGTATGCTAGGTTGCAAGGTTCAACTATTTACTATGACTAGGACAAGTCATGCAAAGGAAGTGGATTCAACTAACGTGGTAAAATCATTGAAAGCATTTTGACCTAATGCAATAAATAGGAGCAGGAGCGAGAACATGGGATTTATTGGGATGATCAAAATGGTTGCTTGCCTTGTTGCTCAGCACTGGGGTGATATCCGTCAGTCGGATAATCAGATGTATCCAGAGGGGCGGAGCTTACCGCAATAACGACAATCAATCAATATCAAACATATGCAACAAAATGATGCACGAAATGTAATGTAGCATGGTTTGAGAAGACTATCAGAACCTTTTGGGGTGATCTTGATTTGAAATCATAATTCAAATATCATTTGAATTATAATTTAGCAAATCCTTTTTATTGATTTGACGTGATGATGTTTCATAATTTTGTTTTTCATGCATGAAAATAGCACCATTGGATTCCTTGAATTTTTCTAATCCTTTTACATATATTATTTATCAAATTTGGAGTTACATTCAATTTTCTATGAATTTCCAAAGTTTTGAACTTATTCTGGAATTATTTTTAAACAGAAAAGTCTTTATTGCATCAGCATGACATCAGCAGGTCCAACTGGCCGTTGAAACTCAAACCTGACCAGTGGGACCCACTGGTTAGTGACTATGGCCAGTTTTTAGTTTAAATTTAACTTAATTAGATAATTATCGGGGTTGGACCCACATGTCAGTGTCTGTTTAGGTTTTTATTTAATTAATTATTTTATTAATCCTAAACTTAGTTAGCCAGGGAGCTGGTCCCACATGCCAGTGACTCAGGGGAGTCAGATCCACCGACGGCGAGGTCGATCTCGCCGGCGGTGAGCCTCCGGCAACACCACAGACGACGGAGGGGCTCGAAAATGCATCTCCGATGACCAAATGCACGGCGGAGGGCACCAAATGAACCAACACACAGCCGCAGTTCCATTTCTGCAAAGAACCGAGGCTAAGATGGCCGGAGATGACGCCGGCGACGAGCTTGGCGGCGGCCGAAGCTCGGCCATCGTCGAGGTCATTGAAACAGAGGGCGTTTCGCGCGGGGCTGGGCTCCTACATCATCTACACGAAGCACTAAAGCCATTGGTGGCCTCAGATGGACCTGCCGATCACCGGAGAGCTACCGGGGACGAGGTCCCGCGGCGGATCTCGTCGGTCTCCGCTGGAATCGGGGCCTAGAGGAAGGGATCGAGGGGGAAAACATGGGGGAAAGAACCCTGAGCGCACGAGGAGTGCAGAGGCATCGAGAGTGGGCTTGGGGATGGCCTGAGGAGAGAGAACGACGACGGCGAGCTCCGGTGACCTGAGGAGGAAGACGATGGCGCCTCGGCGTTTTAGAACTTCTCGGCGTCGAGCGACTGGCTGGAGAGCTTCAGGGGATCACGACGAAGCTAACGCGCAGCTCAGGTGAGAGGGAGAGGGGCTGGAGCGTCGGCGAGCTCGAGCTCAAGCTTGCGGTCATGGAGGCCGAGAGAGAGAGAGAGAGAACATGGGCGAATGAGGAGGGGAAGAGCTCGGGGACATCTTCGGGGAGCTTATGCCCTTCGCGCGAGTGCGACGCGGTGGCCAGGTAGATGCACAAGTGCGTGGCCGCGCCGGAACGAGCGGCGACCACCTCCTGCTGCTCGTTGGCAAGGAGGAAGACGACACGTGCTAAGTGGGCTGGGCCTCACGTGAGCGACAGGTAAGGTTTTTGCATTTCTTTTCTTTTTTGTTTCTATTTTATTCTTTCTGATATTGTTTCATTTGTTTTTGGCTCCAAACTATTCCTAAAAATAGTTTGAAAAATACCAGAGTGTTAGTTGGAATATTTCCAACCACTCATAAAGTTTTCAACATTTTTGGAAACTTTGAAATATTTGAAATCAAATATATAATTGATTTCAGTAGCTTTTAACTTAAATTTAAAATGCCAAAAGTATTTTGAAAATATGTTTCATCTCTGATATCTTGTTGCCAACAACTATCAGAAAAGATGAACTTTTCTAATGGCCATTTTGGGTTCATTGATTTGGCACTTGTTGAAATATTTTTGAATAAGGGATGGCTAGGGTTTTGCTTTGGTTTTCTTTACTTTGCTTTTGGATTTCATTTCATTTTCTTGGATGCAAAGAAAGAAGACATGAGCACAAGTTGTTAAACCCTAACAGGGAATCCAAGGATGTGACAACTCACCCCCACTCAAAAGAATCTCGTCCCGAGATTTGGAAGTCGTCGGGAATAGCGCGGGATACTCAAGTCGGAGACGGTCCTCTCTTTCCCATGTTACCTCCTTTTCAGAATGATTTGACCATTGAACTTTAAGAGACTTGAGGTTTTGACGTCGAGTGATAAGCTCAGCTTGATCAAGAATACGCACAGGGTATTCTCGGTATGAAAGGTTATCTTGGAGATCAAGCGTTTCGTGGTCCACTTCGCGGATAGGATCCGAAAAGCAACGCCTGAGTTGCGAGACGTGGAATACATCATGAACCTTGGAAAGATGCGGAGGAAGTTCCAATTGGTAGGCAACTTCTCCTCGTTTAGCAAGAATGCGAAAAGGACCGATATAACGAGGAGCCAACTTGCCCTTGATACCGAATCGATGGGTACCCTTCAAAGGTGTAACCCGAAGGTAAGCCTTCTCGTCAACTTCAAAGGTCACATCCTTATGATGACGATCATATTGGCTCTTTTGACGAGACTGGGCTGTTTTCAACTTTTCACGAATAATGCGAACTTGCTCTTCTGCATCGAGGATCATATCCGGACCAAATAGTTGCCTCTCTCCGGTTTCTGACCAATTAAGAGGTGTTCGAAATCTTCGTCCATAGATAACTTCAAAAGGAGTTTTGCCCAAGCTTGATTGATAAGTATTGTTATAAGCAAATTTGGCGAATGGAAGGCACTTCTCCCAATTCACACCGAACGATATAACACAAGCTCAGAGCATATCTTCTAGAACTTGATTCACTCTTTCTACTTGACCACTTGATTGAGGTTGGAAAGCAGTGCTAAAAGATAAGTGAGTCCCCATGGCATTCTGAAAACTCTCCTAGAAGCGAGACGTAAAGATACTTCCACGGTCCGAGTTAGTCTCCAGAGGAACACCATGAAGAGACACTATTAGAGAGATATATAACTCTGCTAGCTGGCTAGCTGTTATACTCTCACGAACTGGAAGAAAACGAGCTACTTTGGAAAGACGGTCAATGACCACAAAGATAGCATTATTTCCTTTCTTGGTCTTGGGAAATCCGGTGATGAAATCCATACTGACTTTATCCCATTTCCATTCAGGAAGAGCTAAAGGTTGAAGGGTGCCAGCAGGCCTTTGATGTTCTGCCTTAACTCGACGACAAACGTCGCAGTTAGCAACGAACTCAGCAATTTCTCTCTTCATCCTAGTCCACCAAAACCTCTGGCGTAGGTCCTGATACATCTTAGTACTACCAGGATGAATGGTGAGAGGAGAATCATGAGCGTCCTTAAGGATCAATTACCGCAGACGTTTGCTCTTAGGAACCACTAGACGGTTCTGACAGAACACAACACCTTGCTCATTGATAGAGAAATCCCTAGTGTTTCCGCTAGAAATATTCTCCTTGATCCGGGATATACCCTTATCATATGCCTGCACGGCTATGATTTGATCCCTAAGAGTAGGCTTCGCCACCAGGGTAGAAAGGAATCCTTGAGGAACAATGTGAAGATTTAACTTCCGAAATTCCTCATAGAGATGTGGTTGACCTCGTTGTAGCATCAGGTTGTTACAATAAGACTTACGACTTAGTGCATCAACCATAACATTGGCCTTCCCCGGGGTGTAAGTTATCCCTAAGTCGTAGTCCGTGATCAACTCAACCCACCGTCTTTGCCTGAGATTCAAATCCGGCTAGGTGAAGATATATTTCAGACTTTCATGATCAGTGAATATTTCGCAACGATTACCAAGAAGGTAATGTCGCCAGGTTTTAAGTGCATGGACTACAACTGCAAGCTCAAGATCATGTGTGGGATAAGTATCCTCATGTGGACGCAACTGTCGAGATGCGTATGCAATCACATGACGATCCTGCATGAGAATGCAACCTAATCCTTGTCGCAAGGCATCGCAGTAGATAACAAAGTCCTTAGAGAAATCTGGTGGTAACAACACAGGTGCGGAAGTCAGGCATCTTTTCAGTTCCTGAAAACTATGCTCACACTGTGGTGTCCACTCGAACATTTTATCTTTCTTGAGGAGTTCAGCTAGAGGCTTTGCAACCTTGGAGAAATTCTCGACAAAGCAGCGACAATAGCTCGCTAGACCAAGAAAACTCCTAACTTGCTTAACCGATTCAGGTTGAGTCCAATCATGGACAGCTTGAACTCTCTCCGGATTGACATCAATACCCTTACCAGAGATTACATGGCCTAGATAGGTCACTTCTGGTAACCAAAATTCACATTTTGAAAACTTGGCATAAAGGCGATGCTCTCGAAGTTTCATCAATACCAGCCTTAGATGCTCGGCATGTTCTTGTTCATTCTTCGAGTACATGAGAATATCATCGAGGTATACTAGGAAGAATTTGTCCAAATACTCCATGAAGATTGAATTCATCAAGCGAGAGAAGGTGGCTGGGGCATTGGTTAAACCGAAGGACATGACGGTGTACTCATATTGGCCATAACGAGTGACAAAAGCCGTTTTTGGAATGTCCCCGTTCTTGATCTTGATTTGATGGTATCCCAACCTCAAATCCATTTTGGAAAAGATTGAGGATCCAGCGAGCTGATCATACAGGTCGTTGATCCTGGGGAGCGGATACTTGTTCTTTATGGTGACCAGGTTAATTGGTCGGTAATCTACAACCATCCGATCTGTTCTGTCTTTCTTCTTGACGAAGAGGACGGGACAAGCCCAAGGAGAAGAGCTAGGACGAATGAAACCTTTATTCAAAGCCTCATCTAGTTGCTTCTTAAGTTCGGCTAGCTCCAGGGGTGCCATCTTATAAGGTCTTCTGGCTATTGGGACAGTTCCCGGAACAAGATCTATCACAAACTCTACAACCCTGTCGGGTGGAAGTCCTGGCAGTTCCTCTGGAAAAACATCCGGGAAGTCACAGACTACCGGAATGTCTTCAAGTTCTGGAAGAGGGTTGGCATTGAGGGAATAGATTTGGCATTTGGCAACTCGAGTAGAGACATTGACTATCTCACCCGAGGGATGGGTAAGCTGAACATTTCAAGAATGAATATCGATCTTGGCATAATGAGCTGACATCCAGTCCATATCCAAGATGATATTGATATCCGAAGATTTTAGGCATATCAAAGATGCTAGAAAAACTAGCATGTCTACTAGAATTTCATTGCCATAGGTTATCCTGGAGGTTTGCCACTTACTACCAGGGGTTTGGACAACCAATGGGATTGGCATATCACAGAAAGACATGTTATGCAACTGTGCATAACTTTCTGAAATGAAGGAATGATATGACCCAGTGTCAAAAAGAACAGACGCTGGGTGATGATTAACAAGGAGCGTACCCAGTATGACGTCGGGATCCTCTGCAGCTTCTTCTGTTGAAACATAGTTCACACGGCCACGTGCAGGAGTTGGCTTCACATAGTAAGCTTTTCCTAACTTGCCTTGCCCAACGGACTATCCAGGTTGCTTGGCACCCATATTCTGAGGACACTCTCGGGAATAGTGCCCCGGTTCTCCACACTTGTAACAGATCACCTGATTGGCACGTGGTGCAGCATTGCTAGCTGGACCACCATAGGTTTTTGCTGGAGGGTTGGTCTGGTTCGTCTGAGGCCCCATATAGGATGGCCTCGGAGTGTACCTTGGCGGCAAAGAACTAGTTGGAACCCACAACCTGCGTTTCGGGAACGCGGAACCAGATGATGAGCCAGAGTCATGGGAGTGCTTCTTTGTGGCTTCATAGTCGGTATGACCAGTCTCGGCACTGATCGCCTTCTTGACAAGAGCTTGAAAGCTTGTACATTCGTGGAGGCGCAAATCATGACGAAGTTGAGGGCTCAGACCCTTACGGAATCTTGCTTGCTTCTTGGCGTTAGTTGACACCTCTTCAGTTGCATAGCGGGCGAGGTTACCGAACTCATGGCTATAGGCATCCACGGTCAATTTTCCCTGGGTGAATGCACAGAACTCCTCTCTCTTTCTGTCCATCAGACCCTGTGGAATATGGTGCAGACGAAAGGCTGCACTAAAGTCTGCCCATGTGGCTGCTGGTCCGGCAGGACGCATAGCTTCAAAGTTCTCCCACCACAGATTGGCGGGTCCTTCCAGAAAGTACGCCGCAAAGGTCACCTTGTCGGCCTAGGAAACATTTGCAGAGCGAATCTTGCGTGATATACTGCACAACCAGTCATCAGCGTCGAGGGGATCGACGAAGTGATGGAACTTCGGAGGATTCAGCTTCACAAAGTCATTGAGGGACACTGCATCATTCCTAGGCCGACGAGCCGTATTTTGCTCAATACGCTCTACCAGACGGTTGGTCTCCCTTTTGTTTCTTTCTGCCTCAAGCATAACTTCCGCCAGAGAGGGCGGGTGAGGCAGTTCCTCCTGCGATGCATGACTACCCTCTCCTTGCTCATGGGAGGGGCACAGTTCAACCTGGTGAACACCATCCTGACAAACAAACTCACAACTTAGACGAATATCAACATCAATACTAACTATGGATTAAGAATGCACTGAACACATGGAATGCGGAAATGAACATCCGAACAGCATGGTAACAAGCAACTGCTATATATACACCATGGTTCATACACACCATTACATAGTTCAGTACAACCTTAACCGAAGAGCAAACTACTGAAAAGATGACACTACTCATCAGAGGCTTCCAAGCTTCCTATACATTATTTATCTATGCCTCCGGAATTCATCTTTCGACATAAGCATACACCACAAGACACATAGGACTATGGAAGTATAACTACTACCATACTATCCTCCCACTCACGGTTTAGGCATCCGCATAGAACATCTCATAAAGGTTGCCTCCATGACCTGGAAGCTCAACCTGCGGATCAGGAAATACTCGAGCCTGAGACCCCTGGGATCTGTAAGGACACGGGTGTGGCCTTGGTCCCCTGACTGGTGGTAGTAGTGGTCCCCGAAGAGGGGCGACTCCTCCTATAGCAGGCCAGTCAACATGAGCTGGAAGATGGGTCCTAACAGGGTTGAACATCTCCATATCTCCATACCCTGTCTGGACTATAGGTGCGAGCTGTGTCAAAGCCGTCCATAGACGGGCTCGTGTAGGAGAGAGCTCCATACGAAGGGCACGAGCATCCCTGTCCCTATTCTCTAGCATCTCAGCAGTGGACTGCAGCAGCAGATCCTCCATAGAGGAATCAAAGTACACCCCACTGAGGTATCCTTCTTCTCCTGGCTGGGAGGCAGGAACATAGCAAAACTCTGAATTCTGCAATAGTGCATGTCTGGCCCTCATGATGGTTAGCATTGAATAGGAAGCATCTTGTACTGCCATGTCAACAGTGACCCCCAATCCATAAGACCAATGGATCGGCTCCTCAGCTCGAGGGTAATCTGGGAATACCCTAACAATGCAGAGATACTGACTCTGATTAAAATCTGGGTAACCGGCTACTCACATCATCCTGACTAGCATGGCCGTATGACCCGTCACATCAATGCACCTAGTCAGACAGACCACCTGACGATAAGCACTGCCAGACATATGAAAATAAAGAGTAACGCAGAAAGCATTAGAGCTCTGAAGACAAAATTGGGCAGCATAACGGCTATAAATTCTCAAAATCAATTTTGAGACAACCCATAAAGATAGGATAGCATAACCTCTCAACTACCAAGTTCAATTCCATGGTCTTCAAAACTTACTTTCTTTTCCTTGGAAAAGAGAAACTCGAAGTAACTCTCGACTCGTTATCCTATAACCTACCGATCAATAACACACGATCCTGAGAGGAAGATAAGTAACCTAGTTCTTAATCCCTGCAGAAAAGACGAGGATGACCAGAATAGAATAACTTGAGAAGAGAAGCAAGAGTCTTACGTTCCCTTCCACAAACAATTCCCTTATATATAACTAAAGCAATTCTAGACTCAACTTCGACCAGTTTGGCTTAGTAATCCTACAGTCAGTCAGGCTCTGATACCAACGCTGTCGGGACCCGATCCTAAGCCATAGGAATCCAGCATGTAACACATCGCATCTCTTTGCGGTCTCACACACGGATATCCCCACGGCTGCAGCCTTACCTTAGCTGGGACCGTTTACGCCTTTTGACTCGCGTATGCAATTGTGTCGCTAGAAATCCAATGTCAAAGAACCCGGATCGACATGTCTAGTCATAAACTAAAGTGGCAGTTTCGTACAGGGACAGACATACATGACCCAGCGAAGCAGGTGTCGGTCATCAGCGAATGTAGATGAGTCGTAGCAAGCTACAAAGACTCCATTACAACGCGTGACATTTCCCAAAGGGACAGACACAACAGCTAAGAAGGACACATGCCGGTCAACCAATGTGTCTGGAGCAGTAGCGGACTACCATGGCTCGATGGAATCACAAAGGGGCATTTCCCCGTAAGGAGTTCTACTAAGGCCTACGACTAGGTATTCGAACCCCATACATATCAAGTACAACACACGTATGCATGGCATACCGATATGCATAGATAAACCGATCGCATCACAATATAACCATAAACATACAAACTTTATTTAGAAGGCTCGGAAGAGCCTCACACATAATATTACACAGATAGCGGTCTCACGACCCATCATCATAATTCATACACACGAGTCATACAAGCCAGCGGAAGATTAAAACTGTCTCAGTACAGACAGATGGAAAGATAAAGGCTCAAGGCCTGACTATCTACAGACCCAACCTAGGGCCAGATCGTAGCTGGCATACCAGCTACTCCTCGTCATCAACGTCTAGGTAGAACCCTCCATTAGGGTCGTTAACAACCTCTGCAACAATTTGTTAAGCAAATGTGAGTACTAAAGTACTCAGCAAGACTTTAGGAAATCTATCTACTCATGCAAAATGTATCAACAAGGACTTGTGGGGTTTCATGCGGAAAGCCAACATTTGACTCTTGGCTAGACAACTTGCATTTTTGAATAGTTTTGACAACTACGTTTCTGGCACACGAGTCCACTAACACCACAACAATACTCCATCGTGGAATCATTCCGTCTCCCTACAGAAATGTCGTCCATGACACTCATACTTATCTTGACAATTTTATGAGTAGCCATTATAGTTATCTATGAACAACATATGCTTCCAAGTAGTCCATATCCGCGGACGCGACTATTTGAATAGTTCATAACCCTGTAGGGGTGTACTTCTTCACACACACTCTCGCCACTTATCGCCATGTGCACGTCATGCACCTCGGCAACCTTCAAGCGGAAGCCCAGCGAGGGAGTCGGCCACGACAGTTAACCACACTAATACTTAGTCCAGGTCTATCGCCTATCTGAGGGTAACCCACACGGAAGTCCGGCCGAGGTTTCCGCCACGGCCCCAAACGATGTGCGCAGGGTTCCCAAGCCCACCATCCGGGTGCAACTTGGTACACCGTGTCACTGCCTACCGCATCATAGCCCACCTCTAAGGTCAGCGCTACGCACGGCCTCCAACATGACTATAAACACCAGAAACTACTTGCAACTCCTGGACTGAGTACTAAGCGATTAATAAGTCGAGAGGGTCAATTAAGTATCCCAACGTGTGGTAGTATCTAGTCTTGGATTACATACACGGAACTCAGTTCCTAAGGACGGTTCCAATGAAACAACCCGCCATGTACTCCTACATAGCCTTTCACCGGTACCTTACCAAATCAAGTTCAACGCACAACCTTTGCTAACTGAACACATTCTCATGATTCTGTTCATCACCCAGATGACAGACCATACACAACTCTAAGTATAGCATGCATAGCAGGATAAGGCACATCATGGCTCAAGCATCTACCAGGTATGCTCACTACGGAAATCAGGTAATTTGCCGTCTGTTAATATCTTTGCCGTCAGCTTTTCTTCGTGGATGACGGCAAAGAGCACTTTTGCCGTCAGTTGCCGTCAGCTGCTGACGGCAAAGACATAATTTGCCGTCTGTAATAGAAACTCATGACGACAAAGAAGAAGCACAGCACACAGATTGATCACGCGGATGAATGACGTGGAAAGATCTGAGACACACCAGGCCACCCCATCGCACTACGCACGGACGTGGGTGAAAAAATATTTTGCCGTCTCTAAAAATAACCGGATGACGGCAAAGACTTAATTTGCCGTCTTGAAAAATAACCGTATGACGGCAAAGAGAAAGCACAACACGCGGATCGATCCCATGGATCGATGACGTGGCAGCCGATCCCACCGTCGCTGCCTCTCCCACCCAGGATCCACCCCATCCACTCAACCCGGCTGGCCCACCACTCACCTCCACCCGACCTTATCCTCTCCCCACCTCTCTTCTCTCTCGTACCCATCCACCTCGCAAGGAGACCGGCGACCATAGGAGCTCCTGCTCATGCAACCATGCGAGCCCCTGCTCCAGGCCTCCTTCCCCATCGCCCCTGCCGGCCACCGGCCCAGACTCCTCCCCCGTCGCCCGCGTTGGTCGCTGGCCCCGACTCCTCCCTCGTCTCCCCCGGCACCATCGGCCTCCTCATGCGTCTCCCCCGGTACTGCTGGCCTATGTGCCCCATCACCCACGGCGCCACCTCTTGGGAGTGGCAGCGGCTGCGCCGGCTTTGCGCGGGGGGCGGGGCAGGGGCGGGAGCAGGAGCGCACGCAGGGGAGCGCTACCGCGCCACGCGGGTGGGAAGAAGAGGCGGGGAGGCTGGGCTACGGCCGACGACCGGTAAGGCCGTGAGGCGACGAGAGCGCGATGCGGCTAGGCGTTGGGCAGTGACGCAGTGCTGTACTCCTGTGCGGGGGCGTCAGGACGGGAGAACCGACTGGTTCCGCTCGATGTGGGCGACAGCGTGTGGTTTTTTTGGCCCATGTATTGTGATGCATTATGTGTATTATGTACAACGTAGTTTGTATATATTTTGTGATAATTGATGATTGAGCCTTTGGGTTTTTTAATAATGAAGATTATGTGTTATGCAATACATTTTTTGATAACTGAGGATTGTGCATAACCTGTGCATTGTGGGTTTAGTTTTTTTAGTTAAAGAGTTCTTTGCCGTCTTTGATAAGTGAGGATGACGTCAAAGATGGTAGTCTTGCTGTGTGGGCTATCATGAGGCTAACAGCAAAAAGACTGACGTCGTCCGTTAGTCCAACCGTTCCGTCTGTTAATTTTTTTTGCCGTCTATAGGGTCTTGCTGACGGCAAAATGTATTCACTCACGGCTATTTTTTGCCGTCTGCCCGAAAAAATGCTGACGGCAAAATTACCCTTTACGGGCACATCGTCTGACGACATTTTTTGCCGTCATGGGATGACGACAAAAATTTTGCCGTCTGTAATTCTCTCTTTGCCGTCTTTAGCATCCTGACGGCAAAATGCCTGATTCCTGTAGTGGCTAGGTTGCAAGGTTCAACTATTTACTATGACTAGGACAGGTCATGCAAAGGAAGTGGGTTCAACTAACGTGGTAAAACCATTGAAAGCATTTTGACCTAATGCAATAAATAAGAGCACGAGCGAGAACATGGGATTTATCGGGATGATCAAAATGGTTGCTTGCCTTGTTGCTCAGCACCGGGGTGATATCCGTAAGTCGGATAATCAGATGTATCCGGAGGGGCGGAGCCTACCGGAATAACAACAATCAATCAATATCAAACATATGCAACAAAATGATGCATGAAATGTAATGTAGCATGGTTTGAGAAGACTATCAGAACCTTTTGGGGTGATATTGATTTGAAATCATAATTCAAATATCATTTGAATTATAATTTAGCAAATTCTTTTAATTGATTTGACCTGATGTTGTTTCATAATTTTGTTTTTCATGCAAGAAAATAGGACCATTGGATTCCTTGAATTTTTCTAATCCTTTTACATATATTATTTGTCAAGTTTGGAGTTATATTCAATTTTCTATGAATTTCCAAAGTTTTGAACTTATTCTGGAATTATTATTAAAAAGAAAAGTCTTTATTGCATCAGCATGACATCAGCAGGTCCAACTGGCCGTTGAAACTCAAACCTGACCAGTGGGACCCACTGGTCAGTGACTCTGGCCATTTTTTAGTTTAAATTTAACTTAATTAGCTAATTATCAGGGTTGGACCCACATGTCCGTGTCTGTTTAGGTTTTTATTTATTTAATTATTTTATTAATCCTAAACTTAATTAGCCAGGGGCTGGCCCCACGTGCCAATGACTCAAGGGAGTCAGATCCATCGGCGGCGAGGATGATCTTGCCGGCGGTGAGCCTCCGGCACCACCAGAGACGGCGGAGGGGCTCGGAAATGCATCTCCGATGACCAAATGCACGACGGAGGGCTCCAAACGAACCAGCACACAACCACAGTTCCACTTATGCAAAGAACCGAGGCTAAGATGGCCGGAGATGATGCCGGTGACGAGCTTGGCGGTGGACGAAGCTCGGCCATCGTCGAGGTCATCGAAACAGAGGGCATTTCGCGCGGGGCTAGGCTCCCACAATATCTACACGAAGCACTGAAGCCATTGGTGGCCTCAGATGGACCAGCCGATCACCGGAGAGCTACCGGCGAAGAGGTCCCGCGGCGGATCTCGTCGGGCTCCGGTGGAATCGGGGCCTAGAGGAAGGGATCAAGGGGGAAAACTTGGGGGAAAGACCCTGAGCTCATGGGGAGTGCAGAGGCGTCGAGAGTGGGCTCGGGGATGGCCTGAGGAGGGAGAACAACGGCGGCGAGCTCCGGTGACCCGAAGAGGAAGACGATGGCGTCACGACGTTTTAGAGCTTCTCGGCATCGAGCGACTGGCTGGTGAGCTTCAGGGCATCACGGCGAAGCTAACGCGCAACTCAGGTGAGAGGGAGAGGGGCTGGATCGACGGCGAGCTCGAGCTCAAGCTTGCGGTCATGGCGGCCGAGAGAGAGGGAGAGAACAGGGGCGAATGAGGAGGGGAAGAGCTCGGGGACGTCTTCGGGGAGCTTATCCCCTTCGCGCCAGTGCGACGCGGCGGCCAGGCAGACGCACAGGTGCGTGGCCACGCCGAAACTAGCGGCGTCCACCTCCTGATGCTCGCTGGCAAGGAGGAAGACGACATGCGCTAAGTGGGTTGGGCCTCAGGTGAGCGACAGGTAAGGTTTTTGCATTTCTTTTCTTTTCTGTTTCTATTTTATTCTTTCTGATATTGTTTCATTTGTTTTTGTCTCCAAACTATGCCTAAAAATAGTTTGAAAAATACCAGAGTATTAGTTGGAATATTTCCAACCACTCATAAAGTTTTCAACATTTTTTGAAACTTTGAAATATTTGAAATCAAATATATAATTGATTTCAGTAGCTTTTAACTTAAATTTAAAATGCCAAGAGTATTCTGAAAATATGTTTCATCTCTGATATCTTCTTGCCAACAATTATCAGAAAAGATGAACTTTTCTAATGGCCATTTTGGGTTCATTGATTTGGCACTTGTTGAAATATTTTTGAATAAGGGATGGCTAGAGTTTTGCTTTGGTTTTCTTTACTTTGCTTTTCAATTTCATTTCATTTTCTTGGATGCAAAGAAAGAAGACATGAGCACAAGTTGTTAAACCCTAACAGGGAATCCAGGGATGTGACATATTTCTAGGTAAGTGTTCCATTACTTTCTTTAGTGAAATTGGAACCTTATATTTCCCTCTTTCATGTCAATGATTGCACCTATAGTTCGTAGGAAGGGTCTTCCCAGTATAATTGGACAAGTAGGTTCGCAATCAACATTAAGCACAATGAAATCTACAAACACATAATTCTTATTTGCAATTATCAGCACATCATTTATTATACCCAAGGGTTTCTTGTTGGTAGAATCCGCAAGGTGCAAGTTTAGGGAACATTCTTCAATATTGGTGAAACCAAGCACATCACATAAAGTTTTAGGTATGGTTGAAACACTAGCACCAAGGTCACACAAATCATTGGATTCATATTAATTCATATTGAGTTTGATAGTAGGTTCTCACTCATCATGCAATTTTCTAGGAATAGAAACCTCAAGCTCAAGTTTCTCATCATAAGCATTAACCATAGCTTCCACTAGATATTGAGTAAAAGCTTTGTTTTATTCATAATAATTGGGTGAGCTAATAATGGATTGCATAAAGGAAATTCATTGTACTAAGGAGAAATTATTATAATTAAAGTCCTTGTAACCAAAATAGTGGGTACATCACTAGTTAAAGGTTTGAACTCTCCAAACCTTTTTTTTCAATTTTAGCATTCAAATCATCACCCTCCAAGCAAGCGGGACGCTCCTTTGCTAGAGTTGACTCATATATAGTCCCTTTATAATTAGCATTCAAACAAGTAAACAAAGATTCAATAGAATAAGTACCAATCATTTGAAGATCTTCATCATCATTCCGGTAAAACCCGGGGGAGATCTTTTTCTAGGAATTCCCACTTACCTTTCAACTTAGTGGTCCTATCCTTACTTTCATATATAGAAACTTGGATAGGTTTAATAGTCTCATTAAAATCATGCTTAGGAGGCAAAGATTTTTTATGAGTTTCTACATCAAGAACAATCATATCCATATTTTTAGCCAAAGTATCAACAACATGCAGTTTTTCTTATACCATAGTATTGAAAACTTTTTGAGAATTAATGAATTCCATTATTGTGTTCTCAATATCACATGGTACCCTATTAGAATTTGTAGAGGAATTTCCATAAGAATTGCCTTAACCATTAGGATTATCACCGATATATGGCCTAGTATTAAAATTACCCCTATAAGCATTGTTGTTGAAATTATTTCATGAGACAAAGTTCACATTAATAGAATCATTATTTTGTTAAATCAAGGTAGACAAGGGAATATCATTAGGATCAACATGAGTATTTTTATTAGCAACGAAGTTCATAAGAGCATCCACTTCTTCACTCAGGGTAGTGATTTCCTCAATAGAATTTACCTTCTTACGAGTTGGAGCTCTCTCGGTATGCCATTGAGAATAGTTGGCCATGATTTTGTCGATAAGTTTGGTGGACTCTCCTAAGGTCACCTCCATGAATGTACCACCTGCATCAAAATACAGAAGATTTCTAGACACAAAGTTTAGTCGAGCATAGAAATTTTGGATAATCATCCACAAGTTTAAGACATGAGTTGGACAATTTTTTATCATCAATTTCATACTCTCCCATGGTTGTGCAACAAGTTCATGATATTGTTGTTTAAGATTCATTATTAGATTTCTGAGGGAGATGATCTTAGGAGGAGGAAAATACTTGGCAATAAAAGCATCTTTACACTTATCCCATGTTCCAATACTATTTTGTGGTAAAGATGAAAACCCAGTTTTAGCTTTCTCTCTTAGTGAAAAAGGAAACAATTTGAATTTCAAAATATCATTATCCATGTACGTTTTCTTTTACATGTCACAAATTAACCAAATGTATTGAGATGTGAAGCGGGATGCTCATTAGGAGTTCCCGAAAATTGCTCTTTCATAACAAGATTCAATAATACAACACTAATATCAAAAGCATCCGCACTAGTGGAGGGTGGTATAGGAGCACTAATAAAATCATTGTTATTAGTATTTGAGAAGTCACACAACTTAGTAGTATCTTGAGACATGGTGACCGAGCAAGTAAATTAACGAGCAAGACAAGCAAACGAGCGAGCGAAGATGCAACCTAGTGACAAGCTAAACAAGCAAAGATAAATATTCATGTATGTTATTTTTTTTTGAGACAAACTAAATATACCAGAAAATAAAAATATGAGCAAGTAAATGAAATTTTGTGCGGAGTTACTTGGTAGTTTGTGATGATATTCCCCGACAATGACACGATGAATCCTTCATGATACTCGTGATGTGCGTTGGGTTTTTCGTGAAGAGGAATGGGTTATCGCAGAACAAGTTATCAAACCAAGGTTTATAAAACCAATAGTAATATCAACCACAACCATGTTCAGCGGCTGCATAAAAAAACAGACAACTTGCAAGCAAGTGAGGTGTGTAGATAATTGTAGATAGCAAGACAAAATAAAAACAAGTAAATAACAACAAGCTAATGAATGTTTTATCAATATGTCGTGTATATACCCGTGGGCCATAGCTTTCTCTAATGGCATCTCTCATGGAAAAATTGCATACGGTGAGTAAACAAATTACTGTTGGGTAGTTGATAGAAAATCGGATAGTTATAATATATTCATGGCAATGATTATGTGTATATAGGAATCACATCCATAAACAAATAGGCCGACTCCTTCCTACACGTATTACTATTACTTCACTTCAAGAGCGCTTCTATGCTCGCCTCTCTATGTATTAAGTTCATGACGAACGAAGTAATGCATGGAGTAAGATGACATGATGTCGACAAATAAAACTCAAGAAATATGAATAAAGCACATTGTTTTATCCTTAGTAGAAGTAATACAAAGACACATCTTGTCCCCTTCTGTCACTGGGATATAGAAATTCGCCAGGTTGAACCTACCACAACACACCTCTCTCACCGAAGAAATATCGATCTAGTTGGCCAAACTATTTCAATAGACCGGAGAGAATTAAGAAATTTTGATAGTCATGAACATAAGAATAATATAAGTATTCAGAGGTGACTCAAATATTTATCATGAATAATCTGAACATAAAGCCACAATTCATCGGATCTCAACAAACGCACTACACAAAAGGAATTACATCATATGGATCAAAGCGAAGATAGGATGATCATTGTATTGAAAACCGAAGAGAGAGATTGACATCTATGTACTGACTACGGACCCGTAGGTGTGTGGTGAACTACTCACATATCATCGTGAGGGAAGCAATGTTGATGAAAAGGCCCTCTGTGATCGATCCACCCTCTGACAGGGTGCCAGAACGGAGGTCCTGATGGCCTCCCGTCAGAACATAGACTTGCGGCGGCATAAAAAGTGTTTCGAGACTCCCTTTGTTTTTTTGGGTAGATGAGAGTTTATAAGCCAAAGAATTGAATCGAGGGGGGGGGGACGAGGGAGGCACAAGCTATCTGGAAAACCTACAAAGTGAAGAACATGTAGAAAATGAGAACTGACAGTGGGCACTAGATCAATAGGTTAGTGCTCAACATAATATAAAATGGCAAATAAATACCCCCAAAATCATACTAGAGTGATAATATAATAGCATGGAACAATAAAAAAATTTAGATACGTTGGAGATGTATCAAAGGCTCCAGGCAAAAGGGTGCGTTCACGGGGGTCAGCACACCCTCATGACTTGTGCCACCCCCTTAAGTCGGTTGGGGCCCTACTTTTGCCGCAAGAAATATATTTTTTCGATAAAAATCCCCTCAAAATTTCATCCCGATTGGAGATACCGAACTACGGATATTTAAGAAATGGTGAAGGGCCTGAAATAGAAGCGAAAAGAGAAGAGCAACAGAGAGAGATATCCAATCTCGGAGGAGCTCCTGCCCTCTAGGAGCCGTGTCATCCGTATGGACTAGAGGGGAAACCATCGTACCACCTAGGGAGGAGGCCAAGGAATAAGAAGAAGGAGGGGGCTCTCTCCCCATCTCTCTCAGTGGCGCCGGAGCGCCATAGGGGCAACCATCGTGATGACGATCTACACCAACAACTTCGCCGCCATCACCACCAACTCTCTCCCCTTCTATGCAGCAGTATAAACCCTCTTATCCCCCGTAGTAATCTCTACTTAAACATGGTGCTTAATGCAATATATTATTAGCCAATGATGTATGGCTATCCTATGATGTTTGAGTAGATCTCTTTTGTCCTACGGGTTAATTGTGGTATAATGTTATTGATATTAGTTGTATGTTGATATAGTGCTATCCTAAGGTGCCTTCCGTGAGGTGCACATGTGACAAATTCATGCTGGAGGGTTTGCAATATATTCATCATTCACTTATAGTAGGTGGCTAGAGTGACAGAAGCTTACAGCCGAGTAAGGGAGTAGTTTGCGTATGGGAGTAAAGAGGACTTGATGTTTATCAAATCATAAGTGCATGTGATCCAAGTACGGAAATTGTGTTACGTCTGCCTCTCCATCATTGCATATGACAAGTATCTATCATGTTATGTTAAATTGCCTATGGACAATCTTTCTCTTGTGTTACAAAAACCTTTCTACTAAACAATTAACTAAATTAATATTTATTTAAAATAGTACCTAACTTTTATTTTTGTGTTCTATATTATCTTGGAAAACTATGTCTTACTCCTACTAAGTACTTCTACTTTCCTTCCCGCAAAGTAGTTTCATACTTGTTCTAGTTAAAGTGAGCATTAGCGTGCGTAGAGTTGTATCAGTGGTCGATATAACTTGAGAGAATATTAATTCTACCTTTAGCTCCTTATTTGGTTCGACAAGCTTACTTATCAAAAAGGCCACAAACGATCCCCTACACGATTATCAAGACCTTTTCTAGCGCCATTGCCGGGGAGCAATATCGTAGCAGTTGATATTTTCGTGTGTGCTTGTTTGCTTTATCCCTAAGTAATTTTATTTTCTGTTGTAAGTTGTTTTATATCTTTAGTTATGGATATGGAACATGAAACACCAAAAAAATTAGTTGTACTAGTTACTCATGGAGATGGGGAATGTCCTAAAACCCTCTATGCTGGTTATGTGAAAAACATTAAATACTACTGTCATAATCCTGAGAAATCCCCATTCAACTTGATAATGGGAGACACGTTGGATCAACATTAGTACTTTCGGGATTATCGCTTGTCTCAAAAAGGGAAACACTTATGTGATCAAATTAAAATCTTGCGTTGGTATGCTTGGGATTTATGCGTCACATGTGATTACACTTGTTGCTCTAAGAGTAAGGTTCTACACTTTTCCTTTCAATGTGAATTTAATGATAATAAAACCTTGGATTCTTATGCTAATGGTATATATGATTACTATGATGTGGAACAAATATAAGAATATGTTGTTTTTCAGAGTGCTTTTGGAATTGAATCAGTTTTTTGAAAAGTATGATAACTCTGATGATGCTGTTTACAAACCTAATTTTTTTACCATACTTAAATATTTCTATGAGAATTATGAATACAATTTTGATATTAATGAATTTATTGAGAGAATGTCTGCTGCCTTGGAAGAGACTAACATTTTGCAGGAATCAATGAAAGAAGAAATTGCTGAAACTGTGCGCTCATTAGATGAAAAAGATGAGGAGGAGAGCAAAGAACAAAAGGAGGAAGAGAGGATTAGCTACCTGTGCCTACCTTATAATGATAGTAACTCTTCAACTCATACATTTTTGAATTTCTATTCGCACGTACCGAAGGATGAATGCTATGATGATTGCTATGATCCCTTGGATTCGTTTGGAATATCCCTTTTTGATGAACTTGATGCTTGCAATGCTTGTTGCTATGATGCCAGTATGAATTATGCTTATGAAGATGAACTTTCTATAGTTACTTATGTTAAGCATGAAATTTTTTCTATTACACCCACACATGATAGTCTTATTATCATTTTGAATTCTCTCAACTACAACGTATCAGAGAAGTTTGCACTTATTAAGGATTATATTGATGGGTTGCGTTTTACAACTACACATGATTATTTTGATGGATATAATATGCATGTACTTGCTTATACTACTTGCAATTATTATGAGAGAGGAAACAAATCTTCACCTTTCTATGTTTCCAATACGATAAAATTCCAAGAAACTGCTTATGCTATGCATTGGCCTTTACTCTATGTGCATGAATTATTCTTCTATGACATGCCAATGCATAGTAAGAGAGTTAGACTTCTTTACTATGTGATCTATATCACTTTGTGCTCACTACTAAATTACAACTCATTGTAAATTAAAATTGGCTTTGATATACCTTGGGATCCGGGTGGAGCAATTACTTGAGTACTATATGCCTAGCTTAATGGATTTAAAGAAAGCACTATGAGGGAGACAACCCGGAAGTTTTAGGGAGTCATTATATTGTGTTGTGTTCTTTTAAAATAATTTAAAATAAAATAAAAATAAAGTGGGGAACCTAAAGATGTTCCAAAATAAAAGTGAAAGTGAGAAGGACGAGCATCGTTAAAGTGGGGGCTAGCCTTGAACTTTGTTCATGCCCATGGAAACTTTGTGCATCTTGATTACAGAAACTTTTAAACAAAAATAATTATCCCCTTGTAGAAATCCATTGTATTATAAAAATAATGTGCCAAGATTTACCTTTAGGATATTTGAATTGCTTGTTTCATATGCGTTGTGCAAAAACAGAAACTTTAGTTGTAGTGTTTAATTTTTCATATTTTACTGGAACGTCAAAAGTTTCTGAATATTTTACGCAATACTTTTATACAATTTTTTACCACATTCTACTGTTTCATAATTTTTGCGTTACATAAGTATGGTATTCATCTGCATCTTTTTGGAAGGTCCTGTTTTTCATAGATTGCTGTATAGTTGCTTTGTGTGCTTATCTTTGTGTTCTTGTTGATCCCATTGACTTGGGAGCCATAGAATTGTGATATCATATAGTAGGTAATGTTGTATTATAATCATACAATAATGTGAGGTCTTAGTTTCAGTGATGTCCCTTTACTTTGTATAAAGCGATTATGAATGATATGGCACCCTCTCAGATTGAAGACATTGATGTCACTATTAGATTGAAGACATTGATGCAAATATAGATACTATTTCACAACTTGGGATTGTTGGAGATGCTGAAGTCTTGGGTGGAAAAATCAAATATCCTACTGATTTCTTAGTACTTGGTTCACTACAATATAATTTTTGTCCCATTATATTTGGTATATAACTTTCTTGAATAATTAGTGCTAAAATTAATTTTGTTACAGTAAAGGTTAAAGTAAGTTTTGGTGATGTGTCTCATGATTATAGTTTCTATAATTTTGGTATAGAACCACACGAGAAAGAGATATTATTTGCTAGACCAAGAAAATGATATGCATATGAATGAGAGAAATGAAATAGATGAGATATTCTTTAAGCAATCACCTATCCTTTAACACAATTTTCCTGTTGAAATTCTAGGAGATCCTCCCCCACCTAAGGGAGATCTGGTGTTTGAATTAAATAAATTACCCGATACTTTGAAATATGCTTATCTTGATGAATTAAAGTCATGTTATTATTAGTGAGACTTAAAACTCCGAGGAAGCACCAAGCTGCTATTGGATGTACTCTTGATGATTTTAAGGGCATTAGTCCCACTGTATGTCAGCACAAATATAATATGGAATCGGATGCTAAACCTCTTGTTGATCATCAACACCGCTTGAATCGTAAATTGAAAGAAGTGGTAAGAACAAAAATACTAAAGCTTGTGGAGGCATGTATAATTTATCCTATTGCTGGTAGTAGGTGGGTAAGTCCCATCCATTGTGTGCCTAAGAAAGGAGGTATAACCGTTGTTCCTAATGACAAAAATGAACTTATCCCACTCAGAAATGTAAGTTGTCATAGGAAGGTCATTGATTTTAGAAAGTAAACAAAACTTCTAGAAAAGATCATTACCCCTTGCCTTTTATTGATCAAATGTTGGAAATATTATTAAAGCATACACACTTATGCTCTTTTGATGGATATTCCGGTTTGTCTCAAATACCAGTGTCAAAAGAAGACCAAGAGAAAACTATTTTTACTTGTCCATTTGGATCTCAATCTTATAGACGTATGCCTTTTGGTTTATGTAATGCACCTGGTACATTTTTGTCACGCCCAAGATGCGACCCTATCCTTAATTTGGCACGAAGGCCTCGTCAGGGATAGAAGCGCATCTCATCGTGTCGCAAGAATGGATATCGTTACAAGTACATGTACTGAAAAGAAGAGATATATATAGAATTGGCTTACACTCGCCACAAGCTACATCAGAGTCACATCAGTACATTACATAATCATCAAGACTAAGAGAAGGGTCCGACTACGGACGAAAACAAATGACAAAAGAAGAACGATGTCCATCCTTGCTATCCCAGGCTGCCGCCTGGAACCCATCCTAGATCAATGAAGAAGAAGAAGAAGAAGCAACTCCAAATGAACAATCAACGCGCTCGCCTCGAGTAACCTTTACATGTACCTGCAACTGGTGTTGTAGTAGTCTGTGAGCCACAGGGGACTCAGCAATCTCATTTCCAAAGATATCAAGACTAGCAAAGCTTAATGTGTGAGGCATGGTTCAGTGGTGAGGTAGCAGCAGCGGCTAAGCATATATTTGGTGGCTAAACTTACGAGTACAAGAAATAAGAGAGGAAGATATACGCATAACGGACGTGAGCTACTGATGATCAAATGAATGATCCTGAACACCTACCTGCGTCAGACAAAACCCCACCGTGTCCTCGGTCGGAAAAGGAACTCATGAAAGAGACAGTCACGGTTAAGCACACAGTTGGCATATTTTAATTAAGTTAACTTCAAGTTATATAGAACCAGTGTTAAACAAAGTTTTCCACGTTGCCACATAACCGCGGGCACGCCTTTCCGAAAAGATTTAACCCTGCAGGGGTGCTCCAACTAGTCCATCACAAATTACCACAAGCCGCATAGAAATCCTCAATCACGAAGCTCACGATCTCGTCGGGTTCCCTAGTGGAAAACCTCAACTCTGAGATTACCCAAAGCATCACCGGAATCCCGATGCACAAGATATTCCGTCAAAGGTAAAACTAATCCAGCAAGGCCACCCGGTGTGTCGACGAACCCGATAGCAGTCGCGTATCTCGTTCTTAGGACACACCGTCTATGCAAAGTGGACGGGAACCAAACCTCGAGTTGCCCCGTGGTGGCACCGCCTACTGCTAGGTGGGTGGACCAACACTCATGAGGAGCATTGGCCCGGGGGTTGATTAAATTTCTTCGGGTTAATTACTCCCTATGCAGTTCATTAGTTATTAGGCAAATATAGTACCAAAGTTGGGCCTTGCCAGACCAGCTTTAATCTAAAACGAATTATCAAGGGGGTCCCCATAACAACCCCGATCGTGTTAGGAGCGCTCATTTATGGAACATAACACTGGTAGCCGAAACTAAGGGGGCAAAGGTGGAACAAAACACCAGGCTAGAAAAGGGCCGAGCCTTCCACTTTTTACCAAGTATATAGGTGCATTAAATTATATAGCATTTAAATAGGGTGATAAGACAAGGAACCCATGTTATCACATGGAAGCATATGCACCTGCAACTAGCAACGCTAACAACATGAATAAGCAAGCGGTAACATAGCCAATCAGTGGTTTGCTAGGTCGAACAGGTTGAAGGTTTTCATGGCATTGTTGAGAGGCTGATATTTAACATGTGGTAGGCAACGAGACATAACGTTAGAAGAGATAAAACTAGCATGGCAATGATAGTAATGGTATCTGGGGAAATGGTCATCTTGCCTGAGATCCCACTTGGAAGAAGAATGACTCCGTGAAGTCGGCGAACCAACATAGTCGAACGAGTCCTCACATTCTGACACGCTTGCGGAACTCTATCGGAACAGAGAAAACCGGAAACAAACATCAACACAAACTTTCACCACACGATGCACAACATGATGCATAACCTACTATGATGCATGATCAGTTCATTGATGCAAGGGATGGCATGGCAATTCACCTCACGCAAACACTACACATTAAGTGAAGCTCGATATGCAACGGGTTGCATATCGACGAAACTCCACGATTAATTATTTAATTCACTCTGATTATTTAACACGCAATATTAAATGTTGTTAACATGGCAAGGGGTGAAGCGATAATCCTACGTGTCATCCTAGTCGGTTTAACTCGCGAAACATAGAACGGAGCTACGACACAAGAGGCATGCAACACACGATATATGCCATGAATGCGTCATGCATGCAAGTTCACCAACACGGGAAAGGGGAGAAAGAAACAAGTGTCGCCACGGCGAGCAAGAGGGAACCAAGGCGGCAAGACGGAAATGAAGCCACGACAACGTTCCTATCCCGATAACTCATCGAGATAACGTGCCAACGTATAGGGAGCGTGTGCGGGAACGTTAAATAAGGATGGGTGATCCCGGTTACCGGGTTCCCATGTATCGAGGCGCGACGGAAAGAAGACAACGTGCAACGGGCTAATATACGGTGCAAACATACATACAACTCATACATCACATTCGTTCGGTTCACGACAACGTCTCATCAGTATACCTTCGAAGCGTGCGAATCGGAGGGGTTCGGTTTGGTGAAGGAGAACAACGGTCGTCGTGGAAGTCGTGGAAGTAGTCGTACGCTCGGCGTCATGGTTCACAGGTCTTCGGCGTCGGTAGTCGAACTTGTTTTTCGAAGACGTCCGGGGGTCGTCGAGGACGTCGTTGTGCTCGTCGAATTGTCGATGACTCACGGTGGCGGGGACGATGCACGCGGCGACGGCATGCCACACACAACAACAGTAGCAACAGCTGGCAGCAACGCGACAACAACATAGCGCCAAGCTACAACATCTAGCAAAAGCAGCTAGTAGGCTACATCAGCTAACATTGGTGGCAGACGACAGCAACTAGCAACTAGCCTAGCAACCGTCTACAACACCTAGCAACCTAGCAGCATGGCAGCTATCTAGTAAGCAACAACTGCATCTAGCAACTAACAACAGTATCTAGCATCATCAATCATCTATTAGCAAGCAAAGCAAAGCAACAGCAACTAAGCAACATCACGCAGCAATAGCAAGGCAAACAGCAGCTAAGCATCGACTAGCATCGGGCAACCTACGGCAAGCAAGCACATCAACTAGCAACTAGCAATCGCCACGGCAAGGCAGCAGCATGCATGAATCGGCAGGCAAGCAGGGCAACACCAGCGGCGCAGCGGCAACAGCAAGCTCGATAGCCACATCAACATCAGGGCGGCAACTACAACTCTCTGCAACAGCAGGCCAGACGCAGCAAGCAGCAACCTAGCAAATCGGGCAACAACAACCGTAGCACATCAGGCAAGCTTAGCAACGGCAGCAACATCTACAAAGCAACGTTAGGCAGAAGCAACAAGGCTACAGCGCGCAGCAGCAGCAAATCGGCAGGGGAACGGGCGGCCATGGCGAGCACGGGGACGGAGGAGGTCGGCAGCGCGGCGACGACGGAGTCCTCGGGCCGACCGGGAGCTTGGCGGCGGCGACGCGGGGAACGCAGCTCGGCGGGGCTTCATGGGGAGGCGAGCAGGGCGGCTCGACGGGGCACTGGAGGCGGCAAGGCCGAGGGCGATGGCGAGTTCCGGCCAATGGGCAGGGCACGCGGAACCGACGGGGCGGCGCGGCTCGCAGCTCGTGGCGCGCAGGGAGACGGCAAGGCGCGGGCGTCGGCGCTGGAGAAGAGGCGCGCGGGGCCATGGCAGTGAGGGGCTTGGGCGCAGGGGAGAGGCGGCGCACGGGGCGGAGCAGAGAGGTGCGCGAGGGGCGAGGCGACGCACGGGGCAGAGCAGAGAGGTGCGCGAGGGGGCTCTGCGGGCGCTGGGGACGGCGGCGCTCAGAGGAGGAGCCACGAGGGAGAGATGGGAATCGAGGCAAGGGCGCTCAGCAGGGGAGGAAGGAGACGGCACGCTGGGTCTCGGGGAGAACGAGTGGAGCGGGGCGGTTCGCTAGGGCAGGGGAGGCCTGGGCCTTGGCCGGCTGGGCCTTGGCCTGGGGTCCTCCTCCTTTGTATTTTTTAAATTCTTTTAAAACAGAAATCTTAAAATAAAGAAAGGCTTTTAACAAAAATATATATATATATATATATATAATAAATGCTTTTAAATCCTTTGAAAAAAAATATTCCCAACTACAAGAAATGGTTGGGCATTTTTAGAAGAAATAAAATAAAGCCTTTTGAAGAATTAAAATTAAAACCCGTTTTCAAAAGAATAAAAAAATCAAACCGCTTTTATAAATAAAAGGGTCACTAGTTTTAAAACAAATAACAAATGGAAAAAATAAAGCAAAACCTAGGGGTTGCCCCCACATTTAATAAAATGATTTTCTTTAAAAGAAGACGAATCTATATTTTTAAAAAGAGGGGTTAAAACGGAACTTTAGCAAAACCACAAAATGAAATAAGAGGAGAGAGAGGGGGAACTACTATCGCTCTACGACTCGGTGATCACTCGAAGCACAACACTCAATACACCACACGCGACAAGCGATGCAAGATGCCATGCATGATGCGACGATGCAACCTAAATAATGATGCAACCAACAAAATAAAATAACCACACGACATAAACAGAAATAAAGGGAATCTTTTGGAACGTCGGTCTCGGGCTGTCACAACTCTCCTACACTACAAGAGGATCTCGTCCCGAGATCCAAGAATGAAAGGGGGAGAGGATGAGAAAGAGCAAGAGGTAAAAACTTGGTCGCTTCTTTGACAAACGAGTGACACCAACGATCCTTGAAGATAGCAAAGAGATGAGGACTGATATGAGAAACAAGCAAGAATTCACAGAAAATTTCGGCAGCACTTCGGTAGGAAAATGGGACAAAAAAATTCGATAAGATGGTAGAAATAGATAATATTCATTACAAACAACTAAATAGAACAAGGGAACACCATGATCTTGATAGAACAACATAATAGACCCAAAAGAGCAACAACACAATGCCTCCGGAACAATAGAATAGGAACTAACTCACGCGGAAGAAGAGAATGAAGAAAAGAATAACAACTATCATCACAATATAATTGAAAAGCCTTCGGACAGAGAATTGACGTAGTAGTTGGAAAACCAACAATGAAAAGAACAAGATAGTAGTGGGCTTATGAAAATCATCTCAACAAATATGAGGTGACAACCAACCACTAAAATAAACAAGGATAGTTTCGGGAAACAAGACATGAACAATTTCTTACACCAAGAGGATACATTGAGAACTTGGATTAATGACAAGCACCATGATAGCAACAATCCATAGGAAAATCTTTAGGTGCAATCCAAACCAAGATAGCTCAACAAAAAAATCATGGGTTGCAAATATCTCATGACCATAGAATCGATGGATTTAATTATCTCATTCTTGAAAGGAAAAATCTTCGAGGCTCCTACACTAACAAGAATGCTATAATACCACCTCAAAATATAAAGAAAGAACAATTGCACATATAAATGCAAGAGAAAGGATACTTGAGGTTCTCCAATAAGAATCTTGGAAAACACTTGAGAATGAATTGAAACCTTGATGAACCAGCATGAAGGACCACCGTATACAAATGAATGATGCATAGATATGAAGGATGAAAGAATAAGATTATGACCTTGCGAAGTCTTCGATGAAGCTTCACGAAGAGATACTTGAGAAAACTTGGCACTCCGGAAAAGAAAGATAATAACAATTGAGAAAAAGGAATTGATATCATGAGCCACTCCGGAAGAAGAATTGAAATCATTTGATGAAACAAGAATAAGAATTATGTTAAGATAATCCTTCATCAAGTTAAATTGACGACAATCAACGGATTTAGAATAGCACTTATTCCTCTTGAAAAGATTAAAGAGAGATAGATAAAACACAAAATAGAAAAATGTTGCAAGAAACACCGGTAAGAATTCACAAATAAATGGGAACACCGCGAATTAATGGAGAAACATGAGAATGAAGAGCTCATGAGCCACCTGGGAGAAAACTTGAAGAAGGCATCGGAATAATTGAGAGACGAACAAAGAGGCAACAATTTAGAAGAATTGAGGATGAAAGTTGAAAGCTGAGAACGAAGAATCTTCTGAAATGATGACCTTCGGAGGAACGAGAAATTAAACCAACTCAGAAATGCACCGAATAGCAAGAAAGGAATTACCCATGACTGACAACAATTAAGATGATGGCACAAGGCTGAAATGATGAATCTACAGGAGAACTGGCCAAGATTTGAGAGAAACACTCCTTCGAATTTGCAAGCTGAGAATGATGACGAGAACAACACCACCCAAAATTAATGAGACACTTCGGTATAAAGAAGAATGAAAGGTTGAAACAATATGATAATTAATTCAAATAGATCTTGACGAAGGGATATGACTGATGGAAATCATACTTACGTCATAGTTAAAAAGAATTAATGATCTCCGAGCAAGGATTAAAAGAGCGAGGAAAGATCCTGGGAAAGAACTTGTTGGTTATGGGCCCACTCAAAGAAACCACCGTTAGAAAAGATTACTTGGAAGAGAGATATTGCACCGGTATGAAGAGAACTAGATGAGGTTAGCACCTCGAAATAATTGAAAAGATTGGAAACAAAAACTTCTAAGATAACTTCAACGCTCCGGATCGAAAAGAGAGGAATAAATAACAAGATAGGCTCATAAGAATTCCCAACATAGGAAAGAATTACAAGGATGAATGGATAAGATGACACGGACAACTAAATTGAATTCACCGGAAAAAAAAACAAGACTGAATAAGGATGAACATGAAGCTCCTGAGAAACTTCACAATGAATCACCGGGTAAGAGAGAAAAGAATAGACAGCGGAAGCACAATGAAACGAAAACTGTTGGATGAAAATTGAATCACTGAGAAAAAGGGCGGGAGGGCTGGGAAAAACAAAGACAACTTGAGACAGATGAGACAACTCCATAAAGAATTGAGAGAATGATGTGCAAAAATTTGAGAGGATTGAATTCACTGAAGAGAAGCACACCAGTTGAAAAGAATTGATACGATGACTCCGATTGAAAAGGAATTGACATGATAATTGATATAGCAAAAGAATTAATACTCTCATAAAAATATGAGAACACCTGTTAGAAAAGATCTGAAATCACCACTTGACATCGAAGCAACACAAATTACCACATTCAACAAAACAAAGGGTGCGGCTTATGAAACAAGCCACAACAAACTCATGAGAAAGATTTCATCTGATATTTTCGTGGACAGGAATCCACCAGATGTCCAACCCCAACCTAACATCATGCATTTGTTAGAAGATTGTCCTATAAGCAACTATTAGAATTCCCACCTATGAATTCCCGAAATATCTGGTCATGCAATCTGGTACACGGATACAAGGAGTAATAATCACACAACTCCTATACTAACCCGTCACCTGTATCACATCCGTCAACACACAACCAGAACCTCGAACCTTCATCTACAATAGACCCTCGTGATCACAAAGATACAAAGTATGGGAGTACTCCCGAAAAATCTGCACCAGTACAGGGGACATCGGGGTTATCTCGCCACTACTAGTATTGAAGCAATTACGAACATCCTTCGTTCTGAGATACTAAGAAATCTGAATGATAATGATGTGCTCAAGAATTCCCTGGAGCTCAACTCCCCTGAAACTCAAAGCAGATAGGAGGCACCAAGACAGAACTCCGTCACATCAGCATCATATAGATCCCAAGAATATCCGCGTGATCCAAAAAAAAATTTTGAGTGAGAAGAGGAGTAGAATAAAATATTACGTCAAGATTCCTCTCGAGAGCATAGAAGAGGAGAAAAAAGAATCCTACTCTCTGATATATAACTAGACTCCAAACAGTTTTTCACTAGACTTGACTCGGCCAAGTTCGATCAATCAAGGGGGCTCCTAGGTCGGTACTGCTCTGATACCAACTTGTCACGCCCAAGATGCGACCCTATCCTCAATTTGGCACGAAGGCCTCGTCAGGGATAGAAGCGCATCTCGTCGTGTCGCAAGAATGGATATTGTTACAAGTACATGTACTGAAAAGAAGATATATATATATAGAATTGGCTTACACTCGCCACAAGCTACATCAGAGTCACGTCTGTACATTACATAATCATCAAGAGTAAGAGCAGGGTCCGGCTACGGACGAAAACAAACGACAAAAGAAGAACGACGCCCATCCCTCCTATCCTAGGCTGCCGGCCTGGAACCCATCCTAGATCGATGAAGAAGAAGAAGAAGAAGCAACTCCAAATGAACAATCAACGCCCTCACGCCGAGTAACCTTTACCTGTACGTGCAACTGGTGTTGTAGTAGTCTGTGAGCCACAGGGGACTCCGCAATCTCATTTCCAAAGGTATCAAGACTAGCAAAGCTTAATGGGTGAGGAATGGTTCAGTGGTGAGGTAGCAGCAGCGGCTAAGCATATATTTGGTGGCTAAACTTACGAGTACAAAAAATAAGAGGGGAAGATCTACGCATAACGGACGTGAGCTACTGATGATCAAATGAATGATCCTGAACACCTACCTACGTCAGACATAACCCCACCGTGTCCTCAATCGGAGAAGGAACTCACGAAAGAGACAGTCATGGTTACGCACACATTTGGCATATTTTAATTAAGTTAACTTCACGTTATCTAGAACCAGTGTTAAACAAAGTTTTCCATGTTGCCACATAACCGCGGGCACGGCTTTCCGAAAAGATTTAACCCTGCAGGGGTGCTCCAACTAGTCCATCACAAATTACCACAAGCCGCATAGAAATCCTCAATCACGAAGCTCGCCATCTCGTCGGATTCCCTAGTGGAAAATCTCAACTCTGAGATTACCCAAAGCATCACCGGAATCCCGATGCACAAGATATTCCGTCAAAGGTAAAACTAATCTAGCAAGGCCACCCGGTGTGTCGACGAACCCGATAGGAGCCGTGTATCTCGTTCTCAGGACACACCGTCTATGCAAAGTGGACGGGAACCAAACCTCGAGTTGCCCCGTGGTGGCACCGCCGACTGCTAGGTGGGTGGACCAACACTCATGAGGAGCACTGGCCCGGGGGTTGATTAAATTTCCTCGGGTTAATTACTCCCTATGCAGTTCATTAGTTATTAGGCAAATGTAGTACCAAAGTTGGGTCTTGCCAGACCAGCTTTAATCTAAAACGAATTATCAAGGGGGTCCCATAACAACCCCGATCGTGTTACGAGCCCTCATTTATGGAACATAACACCGGTAGCCGAAACTAAGGGGGCAAAGGTGGAACAAAACACCAGGCTAGAAAAGGGCCGAGCCTTCCACCTTTTACCAAGTATATAGGTGCATTAAATTATATAGCATTTAAATAGGGTGATAAGACAAGGAACCCATGTTATCACATGGAAGCATCTCCACCTGCAACTAGCAACGCTAACAACATGAATAAGCAAGCGGTAACATAGCCAATCAGTGGTTTGCTAGGTCGAACAGGTTGAAGGTTTTCATGGCATTGTTGAGAGGCTGATATTTAACATGTGGTAGGCAACGAGACATAACTTTAGAAGCGATAAAACTAGCATGGCAATGATAGTAATGGTATCTGGGGAAATGGTCATCTTGCCTGAGATCCCGCTTGGAAGAAGAATGACTCCGTCAAGTTGGCGAACCAACGTAGTCGAACGGGTTCTCACATTCCGACACGCTTGAGGAAGTCTATCGGAACGGAGCAAACCGGAAACAAACATCAACACAAATATTCACCACACGATGCACAACATGATGCATAACCTACTATGATGCATGATCAGTTCATTGATGCAAGGGATGGCATGGCAATTCACCTCACGCAAACACTACACATTAAGTGAAGCTCGATATGCAACGGGTTGCATATCGACGAAACTCCATGATTAATTATTTAATTCACTCTGATTATTTAACACGCAATATTAAATGTTGTTAACATGGCAAGGGGTGAAGCGATGATCCTACGTGTCATCCTAGTCGGTTTAACTCGCGAAACATAGAACGGAGCTACGGCACAAGAGGCATGCAACACACGATATATGCCATGAATGCGTCATGCATGCAAGTTCACCAACACGGGCAAGGGGAGAAAGAAACATGTGTCGCCACGGCGAGCAAGAGGGAACCAAGGCGGCAAGACGGAAACGAAGCCACGACAACGTTCCTATCCCGATAACTCATCGAGATAACGTGCCAACGTATAGGGAGCGTGTGCGGGAACGTTAAATAAGGATGGGGTGATCCCGGTTACCGGGTTCCCATGTGTCGAGGCGCGACGGAAAGAAGACAATGTGCAACGGGCTAATATACGGTGCAAACATACATACAACTCATACATCACATTCATTCGGTTCACGACAATGTCTCATCGGTATACCTTCAAAGCGTGCGAATCGAAGGGGTTCGGTTCGGTGAAGGAGAACAACGGTCATCGTGGAAGTCGTGGAAGTAGTCGTACGCTCGACGTCGTGGTTCACTGGTCTTCGGCGTCGGTAGTCGAACTTGTTTTCCGAAGACGTCCGGGGGTCATCGAGGACGTCGTTGTGCTCGTCGAATTGTCGATGACTCACGGTGGCGGGGATGATGCACGCGGCAACGACATGCGACACACAGCAACAGCAGCAACAGCTGGCAGCAACGCGACAGCAACATAGCGGCAAGCTAGAACATCTAGCAAAAGCAGCTACTAGGCTACATCAGCTAACATTGGCGGCAGACGGCAGCAACTAGCTACTAGCCTAGCAACCGGCTACAGCACCTAGCAACCTAGCAGCAAGGCAGCTGTCTAGTAAGCATCAACTGCAGCGAGCAACTAACAACAGTATCTAGCATCATCAATCATCTATTAACAAGCAAAGCAAAGCAGCAGCAAACAACAGCAACTAAGCAACAACACGTAGCAACAGCAAGGCAAACAACAGCTAAGCATCGACTAGCATCGGGCAACCTACGGCAAGCAAGCACATCAACTAGCAACTAGCAATCGCCACGGCAAGGCAGCAGCATGCATGAATCAGCAGGCAAGCAGGGCAGGAGCAGCAGCGCAGCGGCAATAGCAAGCTCGACAGCCACATCAACAGCATCAGGGCAGCAACTACAACTCTCTGCAACATCAGGCCAAACGCAGCAAGCAGCAACCTAGCAAATCGGGCAACAACAACCGTAGCACAGCAGGCAAGCTTAGCAACGGCAGCAACATCTACAAAGCAACGTTAGGCAGAAGCAACAAGGCTACAACATGCAGCAACAACAAATCGGTAGGGGAACGGGCGGCCATGGCGAGCACGGGGACGGAGGAGGTCGGCAGCGCGGCGACGACGGAGTCCTCGGGCCGACCGGGAGCTTGGCGGCGGCGACGCGGGGAACGCAGCTCGGCAGGGCTTCATGGGGAGGCAAGCACGGCGGCTCGACGGGGCACTGGAGGCGGCAAGGCCGAGGGCGATGGCGAGGTCCGGCCGACGGGCAGGGCACGCGGAACCGACGGGGCGGCGCAGCTCGCAGCTGGCAGCGCGCAGGGAGACGGCAAGGCGCGGGCGTCGGCTCTGGAGAAGAGGCGTGCGGGGCCATGGCAGCGAGGGGCTTGGGCGCAGGGGCGAGGCGGCGCGCGGGGCGGAGCAGAGAGGTGCGCGAGGGGCGAGGCGGCGCACTGGGAGGAGCAGAGAGGTGCGCGAGGGGGCTCTGCGGGCGCTTGGGACGGCGGCGCTCAAAGGAGGAGCCATGAGGGAGAGATGGGGATCGAGGCAAGGGCGCTCGGCACAGGAGGAAGGAGACGGCGCGCTGGGTCTCGGGGAGAACGAGGGGAGCAGGGTGGTTCGCTAGGGCAGGGGAGGCCTGGGCCTTGGCCGCCTTGGCCTGGGGTCCTCCCCCTTTGTTTTTTCTAAATCCTTTTAAAACAGAAATCTTAAAATAAAGAAAGGCTTTTCACAAAAAAAATATATAATAAATGCTTTTAAATCCTTTGAAAAAATATATTCCCAACTACAAGAAATAGTTGGGCATTTTTAGAAGAAATGAAATAAAACCTTTTGAAGAATTAAAATTAAAACCCGTTTTCAAAAGAATAAAAAAAATCAAACCCCTTTTATAAATAAAAGGGTCACTAGTTTTAAAACAAATAACAAAGGAAAAAAAATAAAGCAAAACCTAGGGGTTGCCCCCACATTTAATAAAATGATTTTCTTTAAAAGAAGACGAATCTATATTTTTAAAAAGAGGGGTTAAAACGGAACTTTAGCAAAACCAAAAAATGAAATAAGAGGAGAGAGAGGGGGAACTACTATCGCTCTACGACTCGGTGATCACTCGAAGCACAACACTCAATACACCACACGCGACAGGCGATGCAAGATGCCATGCATGATGCGACGATGCAACCTAAATGATGATGCAACCAACAAAATAAAATAACCACACGATGGAAACGGAAACGTCGGTCTCGGGCTGTCACAATTTTAAAGATGCATGGCTGCTATATTCTCTGATTTTTGTGAAAAGATTGTTGAGGTGTTCTTTAATGATTTTTACGTTTACGGGACCTATTTTGATGATTTCTTGACCAACCTTGATAGAGTTTTATAGAGGTGTGAAGAAACTAATCTTCTCTTGAATTCGGAGAAGTGCCACTTTATGGTGAATGAATGCATAGTACTTGGACATAAGATCATCGAACAAGGTATTGACGTAGACAAAGCTAAAATTGATGCATGTGAGAAAATGCCATACCCAGGAGAAATGAAAGTTAAAAGAAGCTTCCTTGGCCATGCTAGTTTTTGCAAATGCTTTATTAAAGAATTCTCAAAAATTTCTAGGCCACTAACAAATCTTCTTGAAAAAGTTCCATTTGTTTTTGATGATGGTTGTGCAGAAGCCTTTGAAATACTTAATAAATCCTTAATTACTGCACCTCTTGTTCAACAACCTGATTGCAACTTTCCTTTTCAAACTATGTGTGATGCTAGTGATTATGTTGTTTGTGCTATTCTAGGGCAAAGAATAGACAAGAAATTGAATATTATTCATTATGTTAGTAAGACTATAGACAATGCTCAAAGAAATTATGCTACTATTGAGAAATATTTTTTAGCAGTTGTGTTTGCATGTGATAAGTTTAGACCCTATATTGTTGATTATAAATTTACTATTCACACTAATCATGTTGTTATTAAATACTTTCTGGAAAAGAAAGATGTTAAGACTAGACTAATTAGGTGGGTTGTTTTACTTCAAGAGTATGATTTTCTTAATGTTGATAGAAAGGGAGCTAAAAATCCAGTAGCAGATAATTTGTCGGGAATGCAAAATATTCTTGATGACCCACAACCTATTGATGATAGCATTCGTGATGAGAAATTATTTGTTATAAATGATTCTTGTACTACTCCTTCGTATGCAGATTATGATAATTACATTATTGTGAAATACATACCACCTAGTTTCACATACCAACAAAGGAAAAGTACTTCTTTGATTTAAGATATTACTTTTGAGATGACCCACATATTTATAAAGAAGGAGTAGATGGTGTTATTGTGTGTTGTGTAATAGAGCATGAACATGAACAAATACTACGAAAGTGTAATTTCGAGGCATACAAAGGACACAACGCTGGAGATAGAACTGCCATAAGGTACTAAAATCTGGTTTTTATTGGCCTACTCTTTTCAAAGAGGCAGGTAAGTTTGTCCTCACTTGTGATGAATGTCAAAGAATTGGTAATATTGGTAAACGTCTGGAAATGCCTATGAATTATTCACTTGTTATTGAACCATTTCATGTTTGGGGCTTTGATTATATAGGACCTTTTCCTTCCTCTAATGGGTATACTCATATTTTATTTGTTGTTCATTACGTTATTAAGTGGGTAGAGTATATTCCAACTAGTAGTATTGATCATAACACTTCTATTAAAATGCTTAACGATTTTATTTTCCTGAGGTTGTGAGTCCCTAGATATTTAATGATAGATGGTGGTTCACATTTTATTCATGGTGCTTTCCATAAACTTCTAGTTGAATACGATGTTAACCATAGAATTGCGTCACCTTATCACCCTCATTTTAGGGGTCAAGTTGAGTTGAATAATCAAGAAATAAATTTGATATTCCAAAATACTGTGAATAGATCTAGAAAGAATTGGTCAAAGAAACTTGATGATGTATTCTGGGCTTATAGAAGTGCTTAAAAAATCCTATGGGAATGTCCCCGTATAAAATGGTCTATGGAAAAGCATGTCATTTAACTCTTGAGTTAGAACATAAATTTATTGGGCAATTAAGGAACTCAACTATGATTTCAAACTTGTCGTTGAAAAGAGGTTATTTGATATTAGATCCTTAGATGAATGGAGGACCCAAGCCTATGAAAATGCCAAGTTGTTTAAATAAAAATTTAAAATTTGGCATGACAAGAGAATCAAGAAAAGGTAATTTAAAGTATGAGATATAGTTCTTAAATACAATTCTCGTTTCAGATTCTTTGCACGTAATCTTCTCTCCAAATGGGACGGACCCTATATCGTCGAAGAAGTTTATTGTTCTCGTATTATCAAAATCAACAATGTTGAAGGAAAAAATCCAAGAGAGGTTAATGGGCAAAGAATTAAACACTATATCTCACGTATGCCCATCAATTTTGTAACTAATATTATTCAAGCGATGACATCGGAAGAACACATAGGAGAGACCTTGCAGAGCACTCCAGAACCTTGAAAATGAGTAGGTATGTGATACAGTAAGTAAACCGACTCCAAAAATTCCACTAAATTTTTTTGTAACTTTTGGAATATTAGAAAAATTACAAAAAAACAACCGAGGGGACCCATGAGGGAGTCCCAAGTCAAGAGGGCCCGTCCACCCCCAGGGTGCGCCCTCATGGCTTGGGAGCACCTCATGTACCTCCTCGACTCCGTTTTCTTCCTCGACTCATACACTGGCCTAGAAAAATTCAGTATATATACTCTCTTATGTTTTGACCACCACATCGCAAGTTTATCTTTGTCCTTGTTTCGGCCTATTTTTCTGAAAAATTTATATCACCATGACACAATCAAGCTCCTCCAAAGACAAGTTCTATGAGAAGGTCATCAACCCTTACCTTCCGAAGGTGAAGAAACACCCTCAAAACATTGAGATGCTTGAGGAGGTGCTTCACACCCAGGACATTCAAGGATCAAATAAGAAGTGAATCAAGAAGGTCAGGCTTGCAGAAGTGGAATAGGAGATCTTCAAGTGCCAGGGGATGGCTGCACGTGGACTAAGCACCAATCACTCCATGAGCACGCATTTTATTCATGAACACAAGGTGGACAACAAGGAGATTGCGGAGATGATCTTGAAGTTCCATGACATGCTTCAAGATCTTGAGGGTCAAATCTATGATCTACAAATCTACAAAACCAAAACTATGAGTATGAATCTCGTTTCAAGAGGATGTGTCTAGATGTAGATTCCAGGATTCCGGAGACCCACTCTTCCTTCTTCAATGGAGACCCTATGACGTTGAAGATGGAGGATAAATCTACTACATTATCACCACAATCAGCCAAGAGCAACACTTGACTACATGGGTATGGGCACCACCCCTAGCTTGTTCCAAGCTTGGGGGAGGTGCCCCAGTATTGTATCACCATCACTTTACATCATCATCTATCTTAGTTCAATACTTAGCTATTTCGTGATTTAGAAGAATGAACATTTAGCATTGTTTTTCTTAGAGTGTTTGCTTTCTGATCTATCTATCCCTCTAACTGAGTGTGGGAGTTATATAATAAAGACTAGTTAGAATTTGTTTGCTTTACTCTCAAGCATCAACCATAGCAATGAAATAGATACAAATAAAAAGATGATGTGCTAATCCCATGGGGAGTAATGAATGTTGGAAATATGCCCTAGAGGCAATAATAAAATAGTTATTATTATATATCCATCATAGAATTGTATTGAATGGAAACTCAGATACATGTGTGGATATATAGACAACCCACTGTCCCTAGTAAGCCTCTATTGGACTAGCTCATTGATCAAAGATGGTTAAGGTTTCTTAGTGACGACCCACAAGTGTAGGGGATCTATCATAGTCCTTTCAATAAGTAAGAGTGTTGAACCCAACGAGGAGCAAAAGGAAATGACAGTCGGTTTTCAATAAGGTATTCTCTACAAGCACTGAAATTAGCGGTAACAGATAGTTTTGTGATAAGGTAATTTGTAACGGGTCACAAGTAACAATTGTAACTAAGGTGCAGCAAGGTGGCCCCATCCTTTTTGTAGCAAAGGACAAGCCTGGATAAACTCTTATATATAGAATAGCGCTCCCGAGGACACATGGGAATTGATGTCAAGCTAGTTTTCATCATGCTCATATGATGGACCGGCGCTTGGGTGCTGCCTTACTTGGACAAACCTCCCACTTATGATTAACCTCTCTCGCAAGCATACGCAACTATGCAATATGAATTAAGATAAATCTAATCATAGCATTAAACATATGGATCCATATAAGCCCCTTACGAAGCAACACATAAACTAGGGTTTAAGCTTCTGTCACTCTACCAACCCATCATCTACTTATTACTTCCCAATGCCTCCCTATAGGCCCAAATAATGGTGATGTGTCATGTAGTCGACATTCACATGACACCACCAGAGGAGAGACAACATATAACTTACCAAAATATCGAATGAATACCAAATTCACATGATTACTTATACCAAGACTTATCCCATGTCCTCGGAAACAAACATAACTACTCACAAAGCATATTCATATTCATGATCAGAGGAGTATTAATAATCATTAAGGATCTGAACATATGACCTTCCACCAAATAAACCAACTAGCATCAACTACAAGGAGTAATCAACAGTACTAGCAACCCCGAGGTACCAATCTGAGGTTTGAGACAAAGATCGGATACAAGATATGAACTAGGGTTTGGAGAGGAGATGATGCTGATGAGGATGTTTACGGAGATTGACCCCCTCCCGATGAGAGGATCATTGGAGATTGATCCCCTCCGGGAGGGAAGTTTTCCCGGTGCAATAGCTCCATCGGAGCTCTAGATTTGTTTTGTTGAAGTTCCGCCTCGAGACGACGGCGTCGCGTCCCGAAAGGTCTCATATGATTTTTTCCAGGTCAAAACCCTTCAAATAGGATAAGATGGGTGTCGGAGGCCTGCCGGGGGGCCCACAAGCCTACAGGGCACGGCCAGGGGATAAGTCGCGCCCCCTTGGCTTGTAGCCACCTGGTGGGTCCCCTTGAGTATTTCTTTCGTTCATTATTTTTTATAAATTCCAAAACTTCTCTCCATAACTTTTCAGGACTTTTGGAGCTGTGCAGAATAGATCTCTCAAATTTGCTCCTTTTCCAGTCCAGAATTCCAGCTGCCGACATTCTTCCTCTTCTTGTAAATCTTGTAAAATAAGAGAGAAAAGGCATAAGTATTGTACCATAATGTGTATTAACAGCCCATAGTGCAATAAATATTGATATAAAAGCATGATGCAAAATGGACGTATCACTTAGCCATAGACAAGGGTTGTCACTTGATAAAGAGATCACATCATTAGGAGAATGATGTGATGGACAAGACCCGAACTATGAACGTAGCATGTGATCCTTTCGTTTTATTGCTACTGTTTTTGCATGTCAAGTATATGTTCCTATGACCATGAGATCATGTAACTCACTTACAATGGAAGAATACATTATGTGTATCAAAGGTTGCAACGTAACTGGGTGACTATAAAGGTTCTCTACATGTATATCCGAAGGTGTAAGTTGATTTTGCATGAATCAAGACTGGGATTTGTCACTCCATATGACAGAGAGGTATCTCGGGGCCCACTCGGTAATACAACATCACAAAAAGCCTTGCAAGCAATGTGACTAAAGAGTTTGCCAGGGGATTTTGTATTACCGAACGAGTAATTAGAATTGCGAGTAACGAGATTTAAATAGGTATAGAGATATCGACGACTGAATCTCGTACAAGTAACATGTCGAAGGACAAAGGGAATGTTATATCGGATTCACTGAATCCTTGACATGTAGAATATGTAGGAGCCAGTATGGAAATCCAGGTCCCTCTATTGGTTACTGATCAGAGAGTGTCTCGATCATTTCCGCATCCTTCTCGAACCCGCAGGATCTGCACACTTAAAGTTCGGTGATGTTTCAGAGTCCCGGATGTTGGTAACCGAATGTTGTTCGGAGTCCCGGATGAGATCCGGACGTCATGAGGAGTTCCGGAATGGTCCGGAGATAATGATTGTTATATAGGAAGGGTGTATTTGGCTTCCGGAAAGATTTCGGGCATTACCGATAAAGTACCGGGAGAGACGAATGGGTTCTAGGGTTCCACCAGGAGGGGCCACTGATACGTCTCAAATGTATCTATAATTTTTGATGGTTTCATGTTGTTATCTTGTCAACTTTGGATGTTTTATATACCTTTTATATCCTTTTTGGGACTAACTTATTAATTCAGTGTCAAGTGCCAGTTCCTGTTTTTGCTTTGTTTTTGACTCTTTTCAGATCTGATTTTGGAACGGAGTCCAAACGGAATAAAATCCCCGAAATGAATTTTTCCAGAACAGAAGAAGATCGGGGGACTTGAGGGCCAAGGCAGGAGGCCCACAGGGGGGCCCACAAACCTTGTAGCCGCGGCTAGGGGTGCCCGCCGCTACCAGGCTTGTGCCCCCCTGGAGTTCCCCTGCCCTAGCTCTTTGGCCTATATATTCCCTAAAATCTGAGAAAAAATCAGGGCATCCACGAAACCACGTTTCCGCCGCCGCAAGCTTCCGTTTCCGCGAGATCTCATCTGGAGACCCTTCCCGGTTCCTGATGACCCACAAGTATAGGGGATCAATCGTAGTCCTTTCGATAAGTAGGAGTGTCGAACCCAACGAGGAGCAGAAGGCTCTGATAAACAGATTTCAGCAAGGTAATAACTGCAAGCATTGAAAGTAGTGATAACAAGTGATTGTGTAGCGAGGTGAAACGTAGCGAGCAAAAAGTAACAAGTAACAAGTAGTAGCAACGGTGCAGCAAGTGGCACAATCCCTTTTATAGCAAGGGACAAGCCTGAACAAAGTCTTATCGGAGGAAAAACGCTCCCAAGGACACGCGGGAATTTCTCTCATGCTAGTTTCATCATGTTCATATGATTCGCGTTCGTTACTTTGATAGTTTGATATATGGGTGGACCGGCGCTTGGGTACTGCCCTTACTTGGACAAGCATCCCACTTATGATTAACCTCTCTCGCAAGCATCCGCAACTACAAAAGAAGAATTAAGACAAAGTCTAACGATAGCATTAAACTAGTGGATCCAAATCAGCCCCTCACGAAGCAGCGCATAAACTGGGGTTTAAGCTTCTGTCACTCCAGCAACCCATCATCTACTTACTACTTCCAAATGCCTTCCTCTAGGCCCAAATATGGTGAAGTGTTATGTAGTCGACGTTCACATAACACCACTAGAGGAAAAACAACATACAACATATCAAAATACCGAACGAATATCAAATTCACATGACTATTATTAACATGACTTATCCCATGTCCTCAGGAGCAAAAGTAACTACTCACAAGACATAATCATAATCATGACCAGAGGTGTAATGAATAGCATCAAGGATCTGAACATAAACTCTTCCACCAAGTAATCCAACAAGCATCAACTACAAAGAGTAATCAACACTACTAGCAACCTTACAAGTACCAATCGGAGTCGCGAGACGAAGATTGATTACAAGAGATGAACTAGGGATTGGAGAGGGGATGATGCTGATGAAGAGGTTGATGAAGATGCCTCCCCTCCGACGAGAGGAGTGTTGGTGATGACAATGGCGATGATTTCCCCCTCCGGGAGGGCAATTTCCCCGACAGGATCGTCCTGCCGGAGCTGTAGATTGGATTTGCTCAAGTTCCGCCTCGTGGCGGCGGCGAAACCACGAAAAAGTTCCTGTATGATTTTTCCAGGTCAGGACGCATCATATAGAAAAAGAGGGGGGCTAGTGGGCCAGTGGGCTGCCCATAAGCCTGCCCTGCGCCACCAGGGGGGTGGTGGCGGTGGGCAAGCTTGTGGGGCCCTGGTGGCCCCCCTCCGGTAGTTCTTTCGCCTAGTATTTTTAATATATTCCAGAAAAATCCACGTAAATTTTTAGGGTATTTGGAGATGTGCAGAATAGTGGACTAGGATTTGCTCCTTTTCCAGTCCAGAATTCCAGCTGCCTGAATTCTCCCTCTTCAAATAAACCTTGCAAAATAAGAGAGAAAAGGCATAAATATGGTACCACAAGTAATATAACAGCCCAAAAAGCAATAAATATCAACATGAAAGCATGATGCAAAATGGACATATCAACTCCCCCAAGCTTAGACCTCGCTTGTCCTCAACCGAAAACCAAGTTCCATAAACATGTCCACATGTTTGGGGACGAAGGTGTCGATAAAACATAATACGGACATGAGGGCATCATGATCACACATAGAATAGCAATATATCAAAATTATTCTTATGGGAAAGTAACAATTCCTTCACAAAGCAAAGCATGAAGCAAAAAACCTTACCGAGAAGTAACCAACAATAGTCCATAGTCATTGAAGCAATTGCAATTTAACACAACATCAGAAAGAGTCAAATAAGAGCTTGTAAGGCAAGCCCACATACTCAATCATCTCTTTTGTTTTCCACAATTGTTACAACTCGCGTGGTACTCATGGTGTCAAAGCTTCAGCTGGACACAGAGGAAGATAGGGGCTTATAGTTTTGCCTCCCAACGATTTACCTCAAGGGTAAAGTCAACAATAATAAAGCATGAGTACTCAACTCCAAGTTGATATATGAATTTAGATCTTTCCCAAACATGTGACTGTAGCCAAGACAAAGGCAAAAATGGAATTGGTGATGATCACCATGACACTTACAAGGGTAAAAAGTAAAGGTACAAGATAGGCCCTTCGCAGAGGGAAGTGGAGGTTTTCATGTGCTTTTGAGGTTTGGATGCATGTCCTCTTAGTGCGGAGGAACGTCACTTTATATTGCCTCCTGTGAAAAAGTACTTTATTATGCAGTCTGTCGCTTTTATGTCTTCCTCATCACAGGTTCGTACAAAGCTTATTTTCCACACACTAATAGATCATACATATTAGAGAGCAATTTTTATTGCTTGCACCGATGACAACTTACTTGAAGGATCTTATTCAATCCATAGGTAGGTATGGTGGACTCTCTTGGAAAAACTGGTTGGAGGTTTAAGGATGCACAAGTAGTATCTCTACTTGGTGCGGGAGTTTTGGCTAATATGAGGTGGAAGCAATCGTCACATGCTAAGGGATCTATAATCATATAACATTGTTTGGAACCAAGCAAACACAATTCATTATGTTGTCTTCCTTGTCCAACATCTACTCCTAGGCATGTAATAGTTTGGTAAGTGCTCACAATTGTAAAAAGTGTCTAAGATGATATATTTATATGTGAACCTCTCTTTCCTTATTACTTCTTATTAATTGCAACAATGACAGAGGTCTATGTTGATTTATTCTCAACAAGTTTCAATCATCATACTTGTCGTAAGTGAAGTTATCACTTTCCATAAGATCGTCTCATGATCTTTCATGCTATCATTCTTTTCATAGTTTTTTATCATGGCACAAAGCAAAGCCCTTGACTAAGACACTATTTATTATATAGCTCGTAAGCTCGAATACATCGGGGGAGAGACAAAAGCAAAAGACTCAAACTAAAAACTAAAGACTTGTTCCTCTAAAAGAAGAAATAAAAACTGAAAAGGAAAGAACTAAAACAGAGGTAAAAGCAAAAGATATAGAGGTGATATGATACCAGGGCAACTCCCCCAAGCTTGGCAGAAGCCAAGGGGATTGCCCATACCAATGCTTAGATGTCTTCCTTTGGTGGTGATGGTGGTGTTGTTGTCGCCTTTGATTCCAAGAGAGCTATCAACCTTTGATTTATATCTCTGAGATCTGTGACATGGTTTTCTAGCAAAACAACTTCACGAGAAAGAGAAATATTGCGATGGAGACAGCATGTGGAGGAAGGGTTGGAGAAAGTATATTCCTTCAACGTCTTCAACGTTGAACATAGGTTGAACTTCCTCCTTAGCTTGGGTTTTCTCCTTAGCTTGGTCCCTGGTTTCCGTAACTTCAACTCTTTTCAGATCGGCATCTACTTCCTCATGAACTTGGTGAAGATCATTCTCCCCAATAGATTCCCGAGACATCTTTGCTCTAAATCTGTGGCAGACAACAAGCTCGAAATGAAAACAGAGGAAAACTACGCGATACGGGGGTCAAAACCTTTGGGCGACTATATATTGATTTTTTCTGGGCCAGAAGGAGTCCTCTGCAAGAAAACGGAGTCTGGGAGGCACACGAGGTGCCCACAAGTTTGCCCATCGCCACCAGGGGGGTGGTGGCGGTGTGGGCCCTTCTGGCTTCCTCGTTTGTTCTCCGGACTGCTTTTTATTTTTCTAATTTTCCAAAAATTCCAAAACTGCGGAAATTTCCTATTGGAATAGTATCGGAGTCCAATTTCTTGCTGAACCAGATACATCTTCGTTTTCAAGGTCTGAAACAGGCTAACAAACATCCCTTTTGTACTCCTCTGGAGTTATGACATTGATGATTTGGTGTCAACATTTATGGGAGTACCAGAGATGTAATGCTTGATTCTTTGCCCATTTACCACTCTAGGAACTTTTGCTTCCGTGTTATTGATTTTGATGGCACCGGAACGACATACTTCCTCGACAACATAGGGACCTTCCCATTTAGAGAGAAGCTTGCCTGCAAAGAATCTCAAACGAGAATTGTATAGCAAGACATAGTCACCTACATTGAACTCTCGTTTTTGTATTCATTTGTCGTGCCATCTCTTAACCTTTTCCTTGAACAACTTGGCATTCTAATATGCCTGGGCTCTCCATTCATCCAACGAGCTGATATCAAACAACCGCTTCTCACCGGCAAGTTTGAAATCAAAGTTGAGCTCTTTTATTGCCCAATAAGCTTTTTGTTCCAGCTTAAGAGGTAAATGACAGGCCTTACCGTAAACCATTTTATAGGTGACATGCCCATGGGATTCTTATAAGCAGTCCTATAAGCCCATAGTGCATCGTCAAGTTTGCTTGACCAGTTCTTTCGAGATCTATTGACGGTCTTTTGTAGGATCAAATTGATCTCCCTATTACTCAACTCCACTTGACCACTAGACTGAGGATGATAAGGAGATGCAACTCTATGGTTGACATCATACTTAGCTAGCATCTTGCGGAAAACATTATGAATGAAGTGTGAACCGCCATCAGTCATCAAGTATCTAGGGACTCCAAATCTTGGGAATATGACTTCTTTAAGCATCTTAATAGAGGTGTGGTGATCAGCATTTTTAGTGGGGATAGCTTCTACCCACTTAGTAACGTAATCCACAGCAACTAAGATGTGAGTGTACCCATTGGAACTCGGTAAGGGTACCATATAATCAAAGCCTCAGACATCAAATGGTTCAATGACAAGTGAATAGTTCATAGGCATTTCCTGACGCTTACTGATGTTCCCTATCCTTTGGCATTCGTCACAAGACAAGACAAACTTACAAGCATCCTTGAAGAGAGTGGGCCAATAGAAACCTGATTGCAATACCTTATGGGCAGTTCTATCTCCAGCATGGTGTCCTCCGTAGGCTTCGTAATGACACTTCTGCAGTATCTGTCCCTGTTCATGTTCAGGCACACAACGTCTAATAACACCATCTACTCCTTCCTTATAAAGGGGAGGATCATCCCAGAAGTAGTGTCTCAGATCAACGAAGAATTTCCTCTTCTGTTGATAGGTGAAACTGGGTGGTATGTATTTGGCTACGATATAGTTTGCATAATCGGCATACCACGATGCACTAAGTGAAGTGCGGATGACATTTAGTTGCTCATCGGGAAAGCTGTCATCAATAGGTAGTGGGTCATCAAGGACATTCTCTAGCCTAGACAAGTTATCTGCTACAAGGTTATCAGCACCCTTTCCGTCAACGACGTGCAAATCAAATTCCTGTAGCAGGAGAACCCATCTGATCAGCCTAGGCTTAGCGTCCTTCTTCTGCATAAGGTACTTAATAACAGCATGATCACAGTGAATAGTGACTTTGGAGTCAACTATGTAAGATCTGAACTTTTCACATGCAAACACGACTCCTAAAAATTCCTTCTCCGTAGTGGCATAGTTTCTTTGGGCACTGTCTAGAGTTTTACTAGCGTAGTGAATGACATTCAACTTCTTGTCAACTCTTTGTCCTAGAACAGCACCAACAGCATAATCACTAGCGTCGCACATGATTTCAAAGGGCAAGTTCCAGTCAGGTGGTTGAACAATAGGTGCGATTATCAAAGCCTTCTTAAGTATTTCAAAGGCTTCCTCACAATCCTCATCAAAAACAAAAGGAACATCCTTTTGCAAGAGGGTGGTAAGAGGCCTAGAAATCTTAGAGAAGTCTTTAATGAACCTTCTATAGAAACCAGCATGACCTAGGAAACTTCGTATACCTCTGATATCTGTGGGGCAAGGCATTTTATCAATTGCATCAACCTTAGCCTTATCAACCTCAATGCCTCTTTCAGAGATTTTGTGTCCTAAAACGATACCTTCATTAACCATAAAGTGGCACTTCTCCCAATTCAAGACGAGGTTGGTTTCTTCGCATCTCTATAAGACTCGATCAAGGTTGCTGAGGCAATCATCAAAGGAAGACCCGTAAACGGAGAAGTCATCCATGAAAACCTCAACAATCTTTTCAAAAAAGTCGGAGAATATAGCCATCATACATCTTTGGAAGGTGGCAGGTGCATTACATAAGCCAAAAGGCATGCGTCTATAGGCAAAGGTACCGAAAGGGCAGGTGAAAGTGGTTTTCTCTTGATCAGCTTGTGCAATAGGTATTTGCGAGAAACCTGAATAACCGTCTGGAAAGCAGAAGTGTGTGTGCTTTGATAGCCTTTCTAGCATTTGGTCTAGGAATGACAAAAGATAATGATCTTTCCTGGTTGCCTTGTTCAGTTTCCAGAAGTCTATCACCATTCTATAGCCGGTAATAATCCTTTGTGGGATTAGTTCATCCTTATCATTAGGAACGACGGTGATACCTCCCTTCTTAGGTACGCAATGTACTGGACTTACCCAATCACTATGAGCGACAGGATAGATGATTCCTGCTTCCAGAAGCTTTAATATTTCTTTTCTAACGACCTCTTTCATCTTAGGATTTAATCTCCTTTGATGATTAGCAACTGGTTTAAAGTTAGGATCGGTTTTAATCTTGTGCTGACATAGAGTAGGACTAATACCCTTAAGATCATCAAGAGTATATCCAATAGCAGCGCGGTGCTTCCTCAGAGTTTTTAGTAACTTCTTCTCTTCGCGCTCTGAGAGGAGAGAACTAATAATGACAGGATATATCTCCTTCTCATCAAGATAAGCATACTTAAGAGTATCAGGAAACTGTTTAAGCTCGAACACAGGATCACCCTTTGGTGGGGGGGTCCCCAAGCAGTTCAACAGGCAAATTATTCTTGAGAATAGGATGTTGTTCTAAGACAATTCTATCTATCTCATCTCTCTCCTCCATATGCATATCATTTTCATGCTCAAGCAGATATTGCTCTAAAGGATCTGTAGGAGGTACGGCAATAGAGGCAAGAGCAATGATTACATCCCTACCAGACGACTCTCTTTCATGGGGTTGTCTGCCAAACTTGGAGAAGTTAAATTCATGAGACACACCCTCAAAACTTACTGTGACAGTCTGCTTAATGCAATCAATGTGAGCATTGACAGTGTTGAGAAAGGGTCTACCAAATATGATGGGACAAAAGCTATCTTGTGCAGTACCAAGGACGAGGAAATCAGTAGGATACTTCGTCTTACCACACAAGACTTCTACGTCTCTCACAATTCCCAGAGGGCAAATAGTGTCTGTATTAGCTAGCGTAATAGTGACATCAATGGGTTCTATCTCAGCAGGCGCAATCTCATCTTTGATTTCATCATAGAGAGAACGGGGTATTGCACTAACACTAGATCCCATATCACATAAACCATGGTAACACTGATCTCCTATCTTAACAGAAACAACGGGCAGGCCAACTACAGGCCCGTGCTTGTCTTTCGCGTGAGGTTTATCAATTCTAGCAGAGTCCTCACAGAATTTAATAACATTCCCATCTATGTCTTCGGCTAAGAAATCTTTGATAATAGCAACACTAGGTTCAACTCTAATGTAACCCCTATGTATCACAGTTGGAGCTTTAGAATAATCCTTCATTCTAGCAGGGTATGGTGGTTTCTCAGTGTAAGCACAAGGAACAACAGGATCACTAAAAGCTATGATTTTCTCCTCAACTAGATTGGTTTTGGCTATGTTGCTTTCTACAGGAGGATGATATTTAAACCACTTCTCTTTGGGAAGTTCAACATGAGCATCAAAAGATTCACATAGAGAAGCTACTATCTCAGAGTCAAGTCCATACTTAGCGCTAAAATCTCTAGAAGTGTTTGTCTCAACAAAAGATTTAACGCAATCAAACTGGAAATTCATACCTAAGTCCTTACCTTCATCCAGCTCCCAATCTTCAGAGTTGCGTTTGATTCTCTCCAATAAATTCCACTTGTGATCAATATCTTTCTTCATAAAAGAACCAGCACAAGAAGTGTCAAGCATGGTACGATCTTCATGAGAAAGCCGAGCATAAAAGTTTTGAGTGACAATTTCTCTCGAGAGCTCATGATTGGGGCATGAATATAGCATTGATTTAAGCCTCCCCCAAGCTTGAGGTACGCTTTCCCTGTCACGAGGCCAAAAGTTATAAATAAATTTCCGATCACGATGTACTAAATGCATAGGGTAGAACTTTTGATGAAATTCCAATTTCAACCGATTGTAGCCCCATGATCCAGCATCGTCACATAGCCTATACCATGTCAACGCCTTATCCTTCAAAGATAAAGGAAAGACTTTCTTCTTTACCTCATCCTCGGGCAAACCTGCAAGCTTAAATAAACCGCAAACTTCATCTACATAGATTGGATGCAAGTCTGGATGTGAAGATCCATCTCGTGTAAAAGGATTAGCCAGCAGTTTCTCAAGCACACCCAAAGGAATTTCATAAATGATATTTTTAGTAGGTACCTCAGGTTGAGGAGCAACTCCTCGTGTTTCCGTTCGTGGTGAAGATACCCCGAACAAACTCCTCAAAGGAAGAGTTTCCATAGTGACAAGTGACAATAAATTTCAGCACAGTATATAAATGTTTCCTTACCAATTTCCACTTACCAAAGGCGCTTCACTCCCCGACAACGACGCCAGAAAAGAGTCTTGATGACCCACAAGTAATGGGGATCAATTGTAGTCCTCTCGATAAGTAAGAGTGTCGAACCCAACGAGGAGCAGAAGGCTCTGATAAACGGATTTCAGCAAGGTAATAACTGCAAGCATTGAAAGTAGCGATAACAAGTGATTGTGTAGCGAGGTGAAACGTAGCGAGCAAAAAGTAACAAGTAACAAGTAGTAGAAACGGTGCAGCAAGTGGCCCAATCCCTTTTGTAGCAAGGGACAAGCCTGAACAAAGTCTTATAGGAGGAAAAACGCTCCCGAGGACACACGGGAATTTCTGTCATGCTAGTTTCATCATGTTCATATGATTCGCGTTCGTTACTTTGATAGTCTGATATGTGGGTGGACCGGCGCTTGGGTACTGCCCTTACATGGAAAAGCATCCCACTTATGATTAACCTCTCTCGCAAGCATCCGCAACTACAAAAGAAGAATTAAGACAAAGTCTAACCATAGCATTAAACTAGTGGATCCAAATCAGCCCCTCACGAAGCAGCGCATAAACTAGGGTTTAAGCTTCTGTCACTCCAGCAACCCATCATCTACTTACTACTTCCCAATGCCTTCCTCTAGGCCCAAATATGGTGAAGTGTTATGTAGTCGACGTTCACATAACACCACTAGAGGAAAAACAACATACAACATATCAAAATACCGAACGAATATCAAATTCACATGACTATTATTAACATGACTTGTCCCATGTCCTCGGGAACAAAAGTAACTACTCACAAGACATAATCATAATCATGACCAGAGGTGAAATGAATAGCATCAAGGATCTGAACATAAACTCTTCCACCAAGTAATCCAACAAGCATCAACTACAAAGAGTAATCAACACTACTAGCAACCTTACAAGTACCAATCGGAGTCGCGAGGCGAAGATTGATTACAAGAGATGAACTAGGGATTGGAGAGGGGATGGTGCTGATGAAGATGTTGATGAAGATACCTCCCCTCCGACAAGAGGAGTGTTGGTGATGACGATGGCGACGATTTCCCCCTCCGGGAGGGAAATTTCCCCCACAGGATCGTCCTGTCAGAGCTCTAGTTTGGATCTGCTCAAGTTTCGCCTCGTGGCAGCGGCTAAACCACGGAAAAGCTCCCGTATGATTTATTCCAGGTCAGGACACATCATATAGCAAAAGAGGGGGGCTAGTGGGCCAGTGGGCTGTCCACAAGCCTGCCCTGCGCCACCAGAGGGTGGTGGCGGTGGGCAAGCTTGTGGGGCCCTGGTGGCCCCCCTCCGGTAGTTCTTTCGCCCAGTATTTTTCATATATTCTAGGAAAAATCCACGTAAATTTTCAGGGCATTTGGAGATGTGCAGAATAGTGGACTAGGATTTGCTCCTTTTCGAGTCCAGAATTCCAGCTGCCTGAATTCTCCCTCTTCAAATAAATCTTGCAAAATAAGAGAGAAAAGGCATAAATAGGGTACCACAAGTAATATAATAGCCCAAAAAGCAATAAATATCAACATGAAAGCATGATGCAAAATGGACGTATCAGTGCCCTGCCAGAGGGGACTTTGGAGCTGGAGGGCTTCTACATCAACATCATTGCCTCTCCAATGACTCGTGAGTATTCTACTTCAGACCTACGGGCCTGTAGTTAGTAGCTAGATGGCTTCTTATCTCTCTTGGATCTTCAATACAAAGTTCTCCATGATCTGCATGGAGATCTATCCGACGTAATCCTCTTTGGCGGTGTGTTTGTCGAGATCCGATGAATTGTGGATTTGTGATCACATTATTTATGAATTATATTTGAGTCTTTGCAGTTTTCTTATATGCATGATTTGATATCCTTGTAAGTCTCTCCGAGTGTTGGGTTTTGTTTGGCCAACTAGATCTATGATTCTTGCAATGGGAGAAGTGCTTGGTTTTGGGTTCATACCGTGCGGTGACCTTTCCCAGTGACAGAAGGGGCAACAAGGCATGCATCTTGTTGTTTCCATCAAGGGTAACAAGATGGGCTTTCATCATAGATTTGAGATTGTCCATCTACATCATGTCATCTTGCTTAAGGCATTACTCTGTTCTTATGAACTCAATCCACTAGATGCATATTGGATAGCGGTCGACGTGTGGAGTAATAGTAGTAGATGCAGAAAGTATCGGTCTACTTGTTTTGGACGTGATGCCTATATGTATGATCATTTCCATAGATAACGTCATGACTTTGCGCGGTTGTATCGGTTGCTCGATAGTAATTCGTTCACCCACCGTCTACTTGCTTTCATGAGAGAAGCCACTAGTGAACACTACGGCCCCCGAGTCGACTCACAATTTTCATCTTCGCTTTTACTTTTACTTTGCTTTCATTACTTTTTGCTTTCAGTTCTCACTTTGCAAACAATCTATAAGGGATTGACAACCCCTTCATAGCATTGGGTGCAAGCTCTTTGTGTTTGTGCAGGTACTTGTGACTTGACGCGATCCTCCTACTGGATTGATACCTTGGTTCTCAAACTGAGGGAAATACTTACCGCCGCTATGCTACATCACCCTTTCCTCTTCAAGGGAACACCAACGCAAGGCTCCAAGGCCGCAGGGGAAACCTATGCATACTTGCCAAGGAAATCCCTATAGGCATAGCCAGCAGCAGAAGGATTTCTGGCGCCGTTGCCGGGGAGAGATTAAGTCAAGATCTATCCAAGTAAGTGTCACAAACTCATCTCTTGCATTTACTTTGTTTGCCAGTTGCCTCTCGTTTTCCTCTCCCCCACTTCACCTATCTTTCCCTTTTTCGTTTGCCTTTTTCGTCTGCCCTTTTTGTTCGCCCTTTTCTCTCGCTTGCTTTTTGTTTTCTTGTGTGCTATGTGCCTTCAATATGCTTGCATCTTTGCTTGCTGAAAATCTAGTGATATGGATCCTCACCCACTTGCTAATCTCTTTAAGAGATCCAATTATGATGATCCAATTGCGTGTGAGTTGAGTGGACTTGACTATCTTTATGGGGTTTTGCTTGAGATGCGTGAAAATCGTGATGAAGAAATTTATGAAGTAATTCACGAGGGCTCCTTGGATGAAAAGCATGATTGCAATGGTTTCACTATAAATTCTATTAGTGACAATCATGCTAAAAATACGCAAAACCCTAAGCTTGGGGATGCTAGTTTTGCTATGTCCACTACTTGTTGCAATGATCATGAGTGGGGCAATGATTTTTCTTATGATCTTGAAAATTTGTTTAAGCCTCATGATGAATATGATATTTGCAATATTATTGAAAATAGGTTTGGATAAGTCATGACTTTAGTTGATGATAATCCCACTATTTTTGAAGACCGTCAACTTTGCATGCATGTGGATCATGAAAAGAATATCCTATGTGATAGTTACATTGTTGAATTCGAATATGATCCCACATGTAATTATTATGAGAGAGGAAAATATGGTGGTAGAAACTTTCATATCACTAAATCACCTCTCGTTATGTTGAGATTGCTATTGTCTCTTTCTTATTCCTTGCATTTGATAACTATTGGTTGTCTTGACAATCTGTTTTCCTATAAAATGCCTATACATAGGAAGTATGTTAGACCTAGATGTGATTTTCACAAGATTTATGATGCTCTCGTTGTGCTTAAACTCTTGTCTTTTGTGTGAGCATCATTGAATTATCAATGCCTAGCTAAGGGCGTTAAACAATAGCGCTTGTTGGGAGGCAACCCAACGAATCCATCCTTTTTCTTTCTGTTTTGTGTTTTCCACACTTTCATAATTCTGTTATGATTGTGTTTTTTGTGTTTCTTTTGCGTTTGTGCCAAGTGAAACCGTTATGATTAGCCTTGGGGATGATCGTTTGATCATGCTGGAAAAGACAGAAACCTTCTGCTCACGAAAAGAATTTTCATTTTTTTCTATGAGAGCTTTTGAGTTGATTATTTTTGCTGCTGATTGCTACGGAAATTCTTCAGACTTTCGTAATTGTTAAGAATTTTTGAAGTACCCGAAGTATACTAAGTATACAAATTACTACAGACTGGTCTGGTGTTAACGAATTCTGTTTTTGTTGAGTTGGTTGCTTATTTTGATGAAATTATGGATAGTATCGGGGGGTATTAGCCATGGAATATTGAAAATACAGTAACCCAACATCAACATAAGTAGAATTTAAGTTTACTACAGTACCTAAGGAAGTGGTGATTTGCTTTCTTATACTAATGATATCACGAGTTTCTGTTTAAGTTTCGTGTTGTGAAGTTTTCAAGTTTTGGGTGAAGTTCTTATGGACAAAGAGATAAAGAGTGGCAAGAGCTCAAGCTTGGGGATGCCCAAGGCACCCCAAGTTGATTCAAGGATGCCGAAAAATCCTAAGCTTGGGGATGCCCCGGGAAGGCATCCCCTCTTTCGTCTTCAATCCATCGGTAACGTTACTTGGGGGCTATATTTTTATTCACCACATGTTATGTGTTTTTCTTGGAGCGTCTTGTATCGTAGGAGTCTTTTATTTTTGTTGTGTCACAATCTTCCTTGCTGCACCCCTATAGAGAGAGACATGCACTCATCGTGATTTTGTCGAGCTTCACTTATATCCTTTGGTTAGGCAATTCAGCTCACATGTGTTTCACTTATATCTTTTGAGCATGTTGATTTTGCTTTATGTGCTTCACTTCTATCTTTTGGAGCACGGCAGTGCGTGGTGTGGTAGTTGATCTATGCTATGAAAGTAGTCTCAAAAGGGGTAGTTATCCAAAGGGATATGAAAACTTCCACCTTCATGTGCATTGAGTAGTTAGAGAAGTTTGATTCATCTCAATAAGTTTTGAGTTGTGGTTGTGGTAATATTGAAAATAATACTAGTAAGGTGTTGTGGATCAAAAAATACTTGTGTTGAAGTTAGTGATTCCCGTAGCATGGACGTATGGTGAATCGCTATGTGATGAAGTCTGAGCATGATTAGTTTATTGATTGTCATCCTTTGTGTAGCGGTCGGGATCGCGCGATGGTTTATACCTACCAACCCTTCCCCTAGGAGTATGCGTTGAATGCTTTGTTTCGATTACTACTAAAACTTTTGCAACAAGTATATGAGTTCTTCATGACTAATGTTGAGTCCATGGTTTAGATGCACTTTCACCTTCCACCATCACTATCTTCTTTAGTGCCGTGCAACTTTCGCCGGTGCATAAAACCCACCATATAGCCTCCCTCAAAACAGCCACCATACCTGCCTACTATGGCATTTTCAAAGCCATTCCGAGATATATTGCCATGCAACTACCACCATGAGATGTGCCACAGCTTCTACATTGCCATTTCATGATCATAAGATAGCTAGCAGGATGTTTCCAATGATGTCTATGCCATGCTAGATCATTGTCACGGTACACTACCGAAGGCATTCCATATAGAGTCATCATTGCTCTAAGTTTTGAGTTGTAAGTGTGATGATCATCAGGGATGGAGCATTGTCCCATGTGAGGAAATAAAAGAGGCCAGCAAAGCCCATTTACAAAAAGAGTCCAAAGATGCCCACATAAAAAAAAGAGGCCAAAGAGCCCACCAAAAAAATGAGAGAAAAAGAGAGAAGGGACAATGCTACTATCTTTCCACACTTGTGCTTATTAAGCACCGTGATCTTCATGATTGAGAGTCTCTCGTTTTGTCACCACCATATAGCTAGTGGGAATCTTCATGTTCTTCATGATTGAGAGCTTCTTGCTTTGTCACTACCATATGCTAGTGGGAATCTTCATTATATAACTTGGCTTGTATATTCCAATGATGCGCTTCCTCAAAATTGCCTTAGGTCTTCGTGAGCAAGCAAGTTGAATGCACACCCACTAGTTTTCTTTAAGACCTTTCACATACTCTTAGCTCTAGTGCATCATTTGTATGGCAATCCCTACTCATTCACATTGATATCTATTGATGAGCATATCCATAGCTCATTGATATGCCTAGTCAATGTGACCATCTTCTCCTTGTTTGCCTTGCAACCTCCACCACACTCCATTCCACTTATAGTGCTAAAACCATGGCTCACGCTCATGTATTGCGTGAGAGTTGAAAAAGTTTGAGAAAGTAAAGGTGTGAAAACAATTACTTGGACAATACCGAGGTTGTGCATGATTTAAATTCGTTGTGCAAGGATGATAGAGCATAGCGAGACTATATGATTTTGTAGGGATACCTTTCTTTTGGCCTTGTTATTTTGAAAGTTCATGATTACCTTGCTAGTTTGCTTGAAGTATTATTGTCTCCACGTCAATAGCAAACTATTGTTTTGAATCTAACGGATCTGAACATTCATGTCACATAAGAGGAGTTACAAAGGACATCTATGCTAGGTAGCATGAAAGCATCAAAAGTTCATTCTTTATCACTTCCCCACTCGAGGACGAGTAGGAGTTAAGCTTGGGGATGCTTGATACGTCTCAAACGTATCTATAATTTTTGATGGTTTCATGTTGTTATCTTGTCAACTTTGGATGTTTTATATACCTTTTATATCTTTTTTGGGACTAACTTATTAATTCAGTGCCAGCGAGTTCCTGTTTTTCTGTGTTTTTGACCCTTTTCAGATCTAATTTTCGAATAGAGTCCAAACGGAATAAAATCACCGAAATGAATTTTCCAGAACATAAGAAGATCGGGGGACTTGAGGGCCAAGGTAGGAGGCCCACATGGGCCCACAAGCCTTGTAGCCGCAGCCAGGGGGGCCCGCGGCTACCAGGCTTGTGGCCCCCCTGGACCTCCCCTGCCCTAGCTCTTTGGCCTATATATTCCCTAAAATCCCAGAAAAAATCAGGGCGTCCACGAAACCACTTTTCCGCCACCGCAAGCTTCCGTTTCCGCGAGATCTCATCTGGAGACCCTTCCCGGTGCCCTGTCGGAGGGGACTTTGGAGCTGGAGGGCTTCTACATCAACATAATTGCCTCTCCAATGACTCGCGAGTAGTCTACTTCAGACCTACGGGTCCGTAGTTAGTAGCTAGATGGCTTCTTCTCTCTCTTGGATCTTCAATACAAAGTTCTCCATGATCTTCATGGAGATCTATCCGATGTAATCCTATTTGCTGGTGTGTTTGTCGAGATCCGATGAATTGTGGATTTGTGATCAGATTATCTATGAATTATATTTGAGTCTTTGCTGATTTCTTATATGCATGATTTGATATCCTTGTAAGTCTCTCCGAGTCTTGGGTTTTGTTTGGCCAAATAGATCTATGATTCTTGCAATGGGAGAAGTGCTTGGTTTTGGGTTCACACCGTGCGGTGACCTTTCCCAGTGACAGAAGGGGCAGCAAGGCACGCATCATGTTGTTGCCATCAAGGGTAATAAGATGGGCTTTCATCATAGATTTGATATTGTCCATCTACATCATGTCATCTTGCTTAAGGCGTTACTCTGTTCTTATGAACTCAATACACTAGATGCATGCTGGATAGCGGTCGATATGTTTTGGACGTGAACTCAATACAATACACTAGTATCGGTCTACTTGTTTTGGACGTGATGCCTATATGTATGATCATTGCCATAGATAACGTCATGACTTTGCGTGGCTCTATCAATTGCTTGACAGTAATTTCGTTCACTCACCGTCTACTTGCTTTCATGAGAGAAGCCACTAGTGAACACTACGGCCCCGGGGTCTACTCACAATTTTCATCTCCGCTTTTACTTTTACTTTGCTGTGTTTACTTTTTGCTTTCAGTTCTCACTTTGCAAACAATATATAAGGGGTTGACAACCCCTTCATAGCGTTGGGTGCAAGCTCTTTGTGTTTGTGCAGGTACTTGTGACTTGACGGGATCCTCCTACTGGATTGATACCTTGGTTCTCAAACTGAGGGAAATACTTACCGCCGCTGTGCTACATCACCCTTTCCTCTTCAAGGGAACACCAACGCAAGGCTCCAAGGCCGCGGGGGAATCCTTTGCATACTTGCCAAGGAAATCCCTATACTTGCCAAGTGCATAGCGAAGCCCTGTCGGATTAGCTCCATCGTCATCACCGTCACGCCGTCGTGCTATCGTAGAATTCAGATACCTCTTCGTCTCTCTTTGTGGATCAAGAAGGCGGTTATCGTTATCGAGCTGCACGTGTGCTGAACATGGAGGTGCCGTCAGTTCAGCACTAGATCGTGATTGGATTGTGCGACGGCTTGCAATTTGGATCGCAAAGACGTTCGACTACATCAAACGAGTTTCTTAACGTTTCCCGCTTAGCAATCTACAAGGTTATGTGGATCCGATCTGTCCTCTCGTAGATGGTCATCACCATGGATAGATCTTATGTGTCTGTAGGAACATTTTTGTTCCCCATGCAACGTTCCCCAACAATGAATTCACACAAAAAGAAGTATGCTATGAAAAAGTTGTTGGGAGTTAACAAACATAGTATTAGTAATTGATATAATTCATGCAAAATTATGAAAGCGGAGACGAGAATGAATTCACAGAAAAAGAAATACACCATCTTGGACATTTTTTACGATTGTGAGCACCCATCAAATATTTCTACATGATCAACTAGTTGATGTTGGACAAGGAAGTCATCATAATGAGTTATGTTTGTTTACATTCGCCAAGAAGTTATATTGGCATGGATCCTCTAACATGTGGTGCCTGTCTAGGCCCTTAAACCCAGTTTCTTGCCACGAGAGTCCACCATACCTACCTATGGATTAAATAAGATCCTTCAAGTAAGTTGTCATCGGTGCAAAAAAAATTGCTCCTAAATAGGTTTGATCTTTTAGTGTAAGGGAATAAGATTTGTACGATCTTGTGATGGGAAAGAAGTAAAAGAGACATACTGCATAATAGATGTTGCTATCATCTGGGGTAATATAAAGTGATGTTCGGCTACATTAAGAGTTGGCACATCCCAAATTTTAAAAGCGCATGCCAACCTCTGCTTCCCTCGGCGAAGGTCCTATCTTTTACTTTTGTGTATTTACTTTTATTCAAGATTCAATAATGTTTATCCCTATCCCGATCTATTAATTATTTAGTTGAAAGCATCATGTGTCGGGAAAAGTTCCAAATATATTTTGGGGACCCCGAGTCATAAGTTGTGATCATCGAATGTACGTGCACAGTGATCCCAGAGATCAGTGCTCACTGAGCACACAGAAAAGAAATAACAAGAGGCTTACCTCCATTACTTACCGTTTAATTCAAATATGGCCTTCAAGGCCAAGTCTTCATGAACTTGGAGCGGAAATCTTCATTGATAGCGTGAACCCATGCCATGTGCCTTAACCCTACACGCATTCTGGCTAGGAAGAGTCCTAGGTCGCACGTACGTCACCAAGGTATTCTTCATCATATCTTGTTCTCTCATGCGTGGCCAATAAAATAACCACTAGCAAGCTGATAACCCACAAGTGTAGGGGATCGCAACTGTTTTCGAGGGTAGAATATTCAACCCAAATTTATTGATTCGACACAAAGGGAAGCGAAAGAATATTCTCAAGTATTAGCAGCTGAGTTTGTCAATTTCAACCACACCTGATAGATTAGTGTCTGCAAGCAAAGTATCAGTAGCAAAGTGGTATGATAGCAACGGTGTCAGAAAAAGATCTGTTGACGGTAGACTATTCCTAACTGTTGTATCAATGGCGCCAGTAAATAGCACGTGGACGGGGAACTATTCTTCCCTCGCAACGGCTCCAGAAAAGTCTTGCAACAAGTAGCAGCAAAGTAATAGCAGTAGTGACAGCAGTAGGAAGGAACAGCTGTAGTGACAGGAGTAGCAACAGCAGTAGTAAAAGCAGAGTAACACCAGTAGAAGTAACAACAGTAGCGGCAAAGTAACATAGCAAGGACCAGTAGCAAAAGACTCGTAGGCAGTGGATCGGTGATGGATGAGTGTGCCTGATGTGATTCATCATGTAACAGCTATAACACGAAGAGATAAGTAACTAGCTCCCGTTCGTCAATCTAATGTAGGCATGTATTCCGTATGTAGTCATACGTGCTTAGGGAAAAGAACTTGCATGACATCTATTGTCCATCCCTCCTGTGGCAGCGGGGTCCTAATGGAAACAACGAGATATTAAGGTTCTCCATTTAATAAAGACCGGACCAACGCATTAACATGTGGTGAATACATGAACTCCTCATACTATGGTCATCTCCAGGAGTGGTTCCGGCTATTGTCACTCCGGGGTTGCCGGATCATAACACATAGTAGGTGACTACAACTTGCAAGATAGGATCTAAAACACACATATATTAGCGACAACATAATAGGTTCAGATCTGAAATCATGGCACTCAGGCCCTAGTGACAAACATTAAGCATAGCCAAGTAGTGGCAACATCAATCTAGAACATAGTGGATACTAGGGATCAATCCTCGTCAAAATTAACTCGATTACATGATAGACCTCATCCAACTCTTCACCGTCCAGCAAGCCTACGATCAGATTACTCATGAACGGTGAAGAGCGTCATGGAATTTTCGATGGAGGAAGGTTGATGATGACGATGGCGACGATTTCCCCTCTCCGGAGCCCGGAACGGACTCCAGATCTGCCCTCCAGATGAAGAACAAGAGGTGGCAGCGCCTCCGCATCGTAAAACGCGATGAATCCTTCTCTCTAATTTTTTTCCGGGCGAGATGGAATAAATAGAGCTGAGTTTGGGGGCGGTGGTGCCACGTGGGCCCCACAAGCCCTCACGGCGCAGCCTAGGGGGGTGGCCGCGGCCCAGGGGCTTGTGGACCACTGGCACACTCCCTCTGGTGGATCTTTGCGCATGTATTTTTCTTTTATTCCAGAAACATTCTCCGTAAATTTTCAGGACATTCCGAGAACTTTTATTTCTGCACAAAAACATGCAAATTAGAGTCCAAAACAAGGGCAAAAGAGTTCAGAAAAGTAGATACGACGGAGACGTATCAACTCCCCCAAGATTAAAGCCTTGCTTGTCCTCAAGGAATTCGGTTGACAAACTGAAAGAGACAAAAGAAAAACTTTGACGAACTCTGTTTGATCTTGTGGTTGCAACTATGTCTAACTCATAACCAGAATTTCAGCAAGATCACAAGCAAACCACATAAGCAAATGACATCTAGGTCTCACGGTAAACTCATATCAATGGCATAATCAGCTAGCGAGCAAATAATAATAAGCCTCAAACATCAACACTTCAATCAAAACAACATGAAGCAGTACGAATAGATGGTATCTCGCTAGCTCTTTCTGAGACCGCAAAACATAAATCAGAGCACCTTCAAAGACCAAGGGCTGACTAAACATTGTAATTCATGGCAAAGAAGATCGAGTCACAATCATACTCAACACAGTTAAAAGCAAAGCATAAAAATGACAGAGGTGCTCTCTAATTGGTGCTTTTATAAGAGGAGGATGACTCGACAGGAACATAAATAGACAGGCCCTTCGTAGAGGGAAGCATTGATTTGCAGAGGTGCGAGAGCTCAAGCTTTTAAAACAGAGATAATAATATTGGGTGGCATGCTTTCATTGTCAACACAGTGACTAGGAGTTCTCAACATCTTCCATGCTACACATGCTATAGGCGGTTCCCAAATAGAAAAGTAAAGTTTTGACTCCCCCACCACCAATCAATCACACTCCACGGCTAGCCGAATCCTCGGGTACCGTCCATACCAACATCAATCCTGGGGGAGTTCTGTGTGCAATTATCTTTTCGATTTGAGCATGGAACTGGGAATTGCAATTACCGGCCCCTTTCTCATGAATGATAGTGAATAAACACATATCGAGGATAACACGCCTAGCATGGAAGATACCAATAGCCCCCTGTCACCACATGAGCGGTTCGGGCATGCAAAACAGATTATTTCTTGAAGGTTTAGAGAGTGGCACATGCAAATTTACTTGGAACGGCAGGTAGATATCGCATATAGGTAGGTATGGTGGACTCACAGGGAACAACTTTGGGTTTATGGAAGTGGATGCACAAGCAGTATTCCCGCTTAGTACAAGTGAAGGCTAGCAAAAGACTGGGAAGCGACCAACTAGAGAGCGACAACAGTCATCAAAATGCATTGAGATTAACTAACACTGAGTGCGAGCATGAGTAGGACATAAATCACCATGAACATGAACATCATAGAGGCTATGTTGATTTTGTTTCAACTACATGCGTGAACATGCGCCAAGTCAAGCCACTTGAATCATTCAAAGGAGGATACCATCCTATCATACTACATCATAGTCATCTCAACATTCATGTGGGCATCCAAGACAAAACATTATAAGCTCATAGCTAAGTAAGCATGGCATAAGCAACTATGATCTCTAAGTTGTCATTGCAAACATGTTTCTCTCACAACAAAGCTGAATCAGGCATGATGAGCTAGTCTTATTTACAAAAACAAAATAGATCGACTTCATACCAGCTTTTCCAGGCTCAGTCACTTCATCATATATCGTAATTATTTCCTTTCACTTGCACGACCAAATGATGTGAACAATAATAAACGTGCTCGTGCGTTGGACTACACTGGAATCTGCAGGCAGACACAAACGAGAAGACAAAGTAATATGGCTCTTTGAAAGCTAAACAGGTATGTATGCAAGAGCCACTAAACATTGTAACCAATATCTTCTACCTTGACCCAAAGAAAAAGAAAACTATTTACACGGGAAATCTCCCAACAAGAAAAAGAAGAAAAATAAAATCTTTTTGGGTTTTCTCAAACTAGAAAGACACACAAAAAGAAAACGAAAAAAAAGAAAATAAACTAACATGGATGATACAGTGGCAAAGTGTGAACACCGGCTAACAAAGTGAAAGCATAAGCAAGAATGTGAAGTCGGTGAGAACACGTACTCCCCCAAGCTTAGGCTCTTGGCCCAAGTTGGTCTACTCCCAAGGAGGGAAATAACCAGCTCCGGGATACTCCGGAGTGGACTGAGGATGCCACTGCGGTGTGAGGTCCTCCGGCTCCCACTGATAAACCGACGTCTGGTACTCGACTGGTGGCTCGGGCACGGGCACCTGTGGTTGGGCTAGGCCCCAATATGCATAGATGTCCGAGGGCATAATAATGTACCTGCCTAAATGAAGATTGAACAAAGAAGGAGCAGGCAAAGTAATAGTCTCACGAGTACCCTGACTAAATACCAGGTTATAAATCATCCTTCTACTTATATCTCTATCAAGAAAGTCATGGCGAACCATGCTATCGTAATCTAGATATATCTCGGGAAGAAGAACCTCTTCTTCTTCCTCTAGTCTAATGGGTATCTCAAAGTGTCTGGCAAGACAGGTAGCATAGATACCTCCATACACAACACCCTTAGAATGGTTCGGGTTCAACCATTGAGCTACTATAGCGCCCAAGCTATAAGTTTTATCGCTATAAAGGGCTTCGCGCAAGACCGCAAGATCTGGGGAACTAAGTGACCCAGCTTTCCCACGGCCAATCAAACATTTTCCCACAAAAAGTGAGAAGTACCGAAGCACGGGAAAATGAATGCTAGCAGCTCTAGCGCAAGACACGCCTCTCTCCTCTCCTACAACAATTGTACCGATGAAAGCTTCCAAGTCCCATGGACGAGGTTCATGAATATCCCCAACATAAGGTAATTTGCAAACATTGCAAAAATCCTGGAGTGACATGCGCTGGGGGATATCATAAAGTTTGAACTCAACCATAGGAGGATTTTTCCTCAGATAGAAGTTAAAGCTGTGTACGAAGATATTAGTGAGGAGGAGGTAATGCGGACACTTATCTTCAACGAAGGCGGTAAGGCCTGCGTTTTCCACCAAGTGATAAAAGTTCTCATAAATTCCAGCGGCGCGTAGGAACACGTCGCTTGGCCACTCGCACGCTCGAAATTCCGTGACTCGAGGGACCAGATACTTGGGCTTCTTCTCACTTACATCATCCTTGGGGTCACGGCTTGAAGAGCCTCTTAAGAACCTCCTCATCTTTTCCCTTTTCTATCTCTGAAAATTTCTGAATTTTTTAGTGATTCTAAGGAAAAGTGAACAAGGCTCAATGAAACTCATAGCAACTACTCCCACGAGTGCCTGGAGACCATATTACGCATCAAAACTACTTGGGACCAGCTAAAATCAGCATGCAAAGCTCAAGAACATGGTCACCAAGGCAGCAAAAATACGTGGAGTATAAGGCACTAGAGCAAAAACTAATTGGACCAATGGAGGAGTCACTTACCAAGGAGTAATTTCCCGAAAACAGTTCGGAGAACGGTGATTTGAGCAAAGAGATCGAAAATCCCAGCAAGAGGAGCAAGAACAAGGGTTTGAGCTGCGAAATGATTTTTTCTCGAGGTAGGAGAACCAGATGAGAGCAAGAATGAGTGGAGGGGGTGCCTGTGGCCCCCACAAGCCTGGGAGGCGCGGCCAGGGGGTGCCCGCGCCCCTAGTGCTTGTGGTCCACTGGTGTGGCCCCAGACAAGCTCTTTGTCTCAGAATTTTTCAAAAATTCCAGAAAAAAGTCATACTTGATTTTCAGGACGTTCGGAGAACTTTTATTTTTGGGGCACTTCTCCACCGGACGCTAAAACAGAAAACATGGAAAAGTAAACTAAATCTATCATTTTTCTTCTAAGCAACCGAAGGTGAAAGCTTGGAACAGAGGTTTGTGACTCCTCGATTCATCCATCTCATGGTCATCGAAAGAAATCCGTCAGTGAGGTTGATCAAGTCTCTTTGACAAAAAAAATTGAATCGCAAAAGAGAACGGAGAATCCTCGAATAGTCACTAGGTCACCTCAATGGGGATGTGTATCTCCCCAACAAGCAAATCATACTTCATCTTGACACGAGGAATAGGTCATTCAAAGCTCCCAATAAGAATCGATGAAGTTTTTTCGATAGCATTGATGCAATGTACTCGATATTGTTTCTTCGGAAAGTGCACCGTATGCTCATTACCGTTGACATGGAAAGTGACATTGCCTTTGTTGCAATCTATAACAGCCCCTGCAGTGTTTAAAAAGGGTCTTCCGAGGATTACCGCCATGGCATCGTCCTCGGGAATATCCAAGATAACAAAGTCTGTTAAGATGGTGACGTTAGCAACCACAACAGGCACATCCTCGCAAATGCCGATAGGGAAAGCAGTTGATTTGTCGGCCATTTGCAGAGAGATTTCAGCGGGTGTCAACTTATCCAGTTCAAGTCTACGATAAAGAGAGAGAGGCATAACACTAACACCGGCTCCAAGGTCACATAAAGTAGTTCTAACGTAGTTACCTTTAATGGAGCAAGGTATAGTGGGCACACCGGGATCACCTAGTTTCTTGGGAGTTCCACCCTTGAAGGTATAGTTAGCAAGCATGGTGGAAATCTCAACCTTAGGTATCCTCCTATTATTAGTCACAATATCCTTCATGTACTTAGCATACGGAGACATCTTGAGCATATCCGTCAAACGCATTTGCACAAAGACAGGTCTGATCATTTCAATGAATCGCTCAAAATCCTCATCATCCTTTTTCTTGGATGGTTTAGGAGGAAAGGGCATGGGTTTCTAAACCCATGGTTCCCTTTCTTTACCATGCTTCCTAGCAGTGAAGTCATTCTTATCATATCTTCTATTCTTAGGCTGTGGGTTATCAAGATCAACAGGTTCAATCTCCACATCCTTATCATTGCTAGGTTGAGCATCAACATGAACATCACTACTGACATTATCATTAGGCTCATGTTCATCACCAGATTGTGTTTCAGCATCAGAAACATAGGCATCGTTTGGACTCTCAGGTGTAGCAGCAACAGGGTTGCTAGCGTGCATGTTCCTATCATATTTCTTCTTCTTTCTAGGATGACTAGGTGCATCAATGCTAACTCCTTGATAATCTTGTTCAACTCTCTTTGGATGACCCTCAGGACACAAAGATTCCTGGTCTATTCTACCGCCTCTAGTGACGACTCTGACATAATTGTCATTCAACTCATTGAGCAAGTAATTTTGAGCTTTAAGTACTTGTTCTACCTGAGTAGCAACCATAGAGGCATGTTTACTCAGAAGCTTTAGATCATTGATGTTTCTGTCCACACAAGTACTTAAATAACTAAGTACACGAGCATTCTCTTCCAATTGTCTTCTAACATAATCATTGAAGCTTTGTTGTTTGGCAACAAAGTTATCAAATACATCCAGGCATAGGCTAGCAGGTTTATCAAAAGGAATGTCAGTCTCATCAAACCTACGCAGAGAATTTACTTCTACTACCTGTATCGGGTTATCGAGACCATGGATCTCTTCAATAGGTGGTAGATTTTTGACATCTTCAGATTTAACGCCTTTCTCTCGCATAGATTTCTTGGCTTCTTGCATATCTTCAAGACTGAGGAATAGAATACCTCTTTTCTTCGGAGTTGGCTTAGGAGGTGGTTCGGAAATAGTCCAAGCATTCTCATTGCACAAGATGTTATTCAGTAGAATCTCAGTTTGTTCTACAGTTTGTTCCCTAAAAACACAACTAGCACAACTATCTAGGTGGTCTTTAGAAGCATCGGTAAGTCCATTATAGAAGATATCAAGTATTTCATTCTTCTCAAGAGGGTGATCAGGCAAAGCATTCAATAGCTGGACGAGCCTCCCCCAAGCTTGTGGGAGACTCTCTTCTTGAGCTCGAGCAGAGTTGTATATTTCCTGCAAGGCAGCTTGCTTCTTATGGGCAGGGAAATCTTTTTCAGAGAAGTAGTAGACCATATCCTAGGGGCTACACACACATCCAGGAGCAAGAGAAGTGAACCAAGTCTTAGCATCATCCTTTAGCGAGAAAGGAAACAGCTTGAGGATATAGTAGTGGCGGATCTTTTCCTCACTAGTGAATAGGGTGGCTATATCGTGCAGTTTGGTAAGATGGGCTACAACCATTTCAGACTCGTAACCGTGAAAGGGATCACATGTGACGAGAGTGATTAACTCAGGTTCGACAGAGAATTCATAATCCTTATCGGTCACAAAGATAGGCGAAGTAGCAAACTTCGGGTCGTATTTCATCCTAGCGTTCAGAGATTTTTCTTTCCACTTGAGCAGTAGTTTCTCAACATCATAGCTATCCTTACACGCAAGAAAATCCTTGGCTATCTCTCCCTCCATAACATAGCGCTCAGGCATAACAGGCAATTCAGGCATAGTAGCAGGTTCTACTTCAATAGTATCAGCAGTTTCAGAAGTATCATCACATCTAGCAGCAACTCTAGCAATTTGTGCATCAAGGAATGCACCTGGTGGCAAATCAGTATCAAGCATAGCATCATCAGGCATAGTATCAAGCATAGCATCATCAGACATAGTGTCAAGCATAGCATCATCAGGCATATTATCAAGCATCGCATCATCAGGCATATTATCAAGCATAGCATCATGGGAAGCAGAAGTAGCATCATCAAGCACATGCGACATATCAAGATTTCTAGCAGGAGGTGATGTCGCAAACTTACTCAAAACTGAAGGTGAATCAAGTGCAGAGCTAGATGGCAGTTCCTTACCTCTCCTCGTAGTGGAAGGCAAGATTTTAGTTCTTGGATCTTTCGGATTCCTCATAGTGACCACCAGACGTCAATCCTAAGTGACTCCGAAAATATAGTTGTGCCTCCCCGGCAACGGCGCCAGCAAATAGTCTTGATAACCCACAAGTGTAGAGGATCGCAACAGTTTTCGAGGGTAGAGTATTCAACCCAAATTTATTGATTCAACACAAAGGGAAGCGAAAGAATATTCTCAAGTATTAGCAGCTGAGTTTGTCAATTTCAACCACACCTCAAAGATTAGTATCTGCAAGCAAAGTATCGGTAGCAAAGTGGTATCATAGCAACGGTGTCAAAAAAGATCTGTTGACGGCAGACTATTCCTAACTGTTGTATCAATGGCGCCAGTAAATAGCACGTGGACAGGGAACTATTCTTCCCTAGGAACGGCTCCAAAAAAGTCTTGCAACAAGTAGCAGCAATGTAACATCAGTAGTGACAGCAGTAGCAAGTGACAGCAGTAGCAGCAGCAGTAGTAACAGCATAGTAACATCAATAGCAGTAACAGCAGTAGCGGCAAAGTAATGTAGCAAGGACCAGTAATAAATTACTCGTAGGCAGTGGATCGGTGATGGATGAGTGTGCTGGATGTGATTCATCATGTAACAGCTATAACACGGAGAGATAAGTAACTAGCTCCCGTTCGTCAATCTAATGTAGGCATGTATTCCGTATGTAGTCATACGTGCTTAGGGAAATGAACTTGCATGACATGTATTGTCCATCCCTCCCGTGGCAGCAGGGTCCTAATGGAAACTACGGGATATTAAGGTTCTCCTTTTAATAAAGAACCGAACCAACGCATTACACGTGGTGAATACATGAACTCCTCATACTATGGTCATCTCCGGGATTGGTTCCGGCTATTGTCACTCCGGGGTTGCCGGGTCATAACACATAGTAGGTGACTACAACTTGCAAGATAGGATCTAAAACACACATATATTGGCGACAACATAATAGGTTCAGATCTGAAATCATGGCACTCGGGCCCTGGTGACAAGCATTAAGCATAGCCAAGTAGTAGCAACATCAATCTAGAACATAGTGGATACTAGGGATCAATCCCCGTCAAAACTAACTCGATTACATGATAGATCTCATCCAACTCATCACCGTCCAGCAAGCCTACGATGAGATTACTCACGAACGGTGAAGAGCATCATGGAATTGTCGATGGAGGAAGGTTGATGATGACGATGGCGACGATTTCCCCTCTCCGGAGCCCGGAACGGATTCCAGATCTGCCCTCCAGATGAAGAACATGAGGTGGTGGCGCCTCCGTATCGTAAATTGCGATGAATCCTTCTGTCTGATTTTTTTCTGGGCTAGACGGAATACATAGAGCTGAGTTTGGGGGCGGTGGTGCCACGTGGGCCCCACAAGCCCTCACGACGCGGACTAAGGGGTGGCCGCGGCCTAGGGGCTTGTGGCCCACTGGCACACTGCCTCCGGTGGATCTTTGCGCAGGTATTTTTCTTCTATTCCAGAAAAATCATCCGTAAATTTTCAGGACATTCCGAGAACTTTTATTTCTGCACAAAAACAACACCATGGTAATTCTGCTGAAAACAACGTTAGTCCGGGTTAGTTCCATTCAAATCATGCAAATTAGAGTCCAAAACAAGGGCAAAAGAGTTCGGAAAAGTAGATACGACAGAGACGTATCACAAGCCAATAAGTACTTTGAATGTACTCGCAAACAAACCATGTTTGGGATAAGGCAATAACAATGCATGACATAACGCTAAGTAGGTAAGTTGGAGAAAAATTAGTTTTACATGCAGTGAAATGATCAATCATCTTATAAAACATGCATCAACAGGTTGCACATATCTATATGAACAAGTTACACATATGATCATAAGCATGGGTAGAACATCTCATGTTCGTTCATCATGTCAAGTCATATGACTTAGCTCAAGTATCATCTTTTTCACACACACCCACCAAGTTTGTGAAAACATCTGGGCATAGTCTAAGCAGGACCGCCAACTTTCCACCACCATGGACATGGGTATTTGAATAGTTGTACACTCTACAAAGGTTGCACAGTTTACCCACAAGACTCGGAAACTTCCGTGTCAATTCATTACTCGTGGTATTAGTCATACCCAAGGTAAGTACCTGAAAAATGCCTTTCCCCTGATGACACTAACAAAGAGTCCATTCGTTGGCACACAACCCTCAAGATGTACATCACAAGTATCATCCATGAAGGGACCAAGAGTGTGACCGGTGTGTGTAAAAATAGCCCATGGCCATCCTTTCTGGCACGACCTTGTATGAATAGTGACAACGTCACTCCCTCCACTGGTAATGCGGGCTCTCTTCTAGTACTGACTAAAGTAATCAACAAAGCCCCGTCCCATAATGGGTATCGTGGTTGCGCATGTAAGGTTGGGACGGTCAGCACATCTTAATTCTAATTCGTTTTCAAAACACACACACACACACACACACATCTTGCCTTTGTACACCACTTATTTCTCAAGTGGTTACCTAACTCAACACTATATCCCTCAAGCATTAGTGGCACCTGATGGGGTTCTCGATAAGTCTTTAAGATCATATCTTCTCCATCACCATGCATGTTCCTAGCCCATTTTCATAAGAACTACATTGCATCGTAACTACTTCCCACCCGCACAACCCTCGTAGGAATCTAGGGTCATGCTTAGTGCAAGTATCAACGAGGAGTTATCGGGGATAACCCAGAAAGGTGGTCACTGATTCAACATGATTCAAATGTAATGAAGTAAAGTGACATATGACATGCATAAAAATTGTTTCATAGTCATGGTCAAAGAGCTGCTTGCCTGTCTCGGCAAGGTCTTCGAGGTCTTCTCATGCTTCTCGTCCAACTCCGAGCACCTTGTTTACTTCATGAACTACACCGAGAAACAACCACAATAAGCCACACAACAAGAACATAAGCAAAAGTGCAATATAAATAGGAGTTTTATTTTTATAGGACACCTCTAGCTATAAGAAGAGTAGCCAAAGGGATTTCAATGGATCTCGATCAATGAGGATTTTAGGAAGGTGAAAATGGGGGATTAGTGGACCTTCAAGAAGTTAACAGAAAATATTCTCTTAAAAATGAGTAGAGGCACTCATTTAATAGGGCATGATTTTAGAAGACTTTTGGAAGTGGTTTCATTGCATTTGGAGTTGGGATGAATTTACTAAGATGGAATAAATGGAAATCGGGTCATTTATTAGGTTCAACACAAATATTAAATGAGAAAAATGTTCACCAAGGCAAGACAAATAGGGAATGGTTTTTCGAGTCTCTATAGTTTGAATCATTCCATTTGGAGTAGTCTTGGGCTCTCAAGGGATTTTGCAAAGTGGGGTTTGAAATATACAAATTTGAATTTGAATATAACACTATAGAAAAAATTGCAGGAAAAAGGTGTAGGGGGTAGTTTTGGATAGAGCATGATTTTATAGACCATTAGGAATTTGAAACATCAAATTTGGAGTTATAATGAATTTATTATGATTTGTTTAGTTTTACTGAAAAAGGAAAAAAAGGAATTACCCTAAGCCAGACAGCCGAGCGCTGAATAGCGAAGAGTGGATTGGTCTGGCCCGGCTATGTGGGGGCTGTGGTGTTGCCGAAGATGCACTACGCGAAGTGCGCCTTATCCGTAGAGAGGCGGAACCGGCGGTGGGCGCTTCCACTCAATTGGTTGGGCCCGGCCAGTGTGCGGCTTACACGCGGGGCCCGCTTGGCAGGCCCTCCTCCTACCTCCCGCCTGAACAGGGGAGATGCATGGGAGCCAGGTCGAGTGCGCGCTAGCATCCGCCCCCGGTGGCACCGGTCACCTCCTGCGTAGCCTTGGCCACCAGCATGTTGAGGAAGTTAGGCTGCACCCGCCTCCGTGGTTTGCTTCCGCCGGGAGGCATCGAGTGATGCGGGGCCTTGGTCGCGGCAAAGGCCGACGACGAAGGACATGGGGGTGGTACTCTGGCCACTGGAAGTAGAAAAAGGGCACGAGGAAGGGACACTAGCAATGTTAGTGGCCGTGGTGAAGATTAAAGGAAAGGAGGGGCTCGAGGGAGCTCGGATTCAAGCGGTGTCCAAGGCGGGGGCACGGTGGCCATGGGGAGGATGTCGAGCTCTAGGGCTCAAGAGGCATGACCAGGGGATACCTAGGAGAGAGGGAAGTGTACTAGGGGCACTAGGGTGCTCGGAAGAGGGATAAATCAAGAGGGGCGACGACATGAGCTCGAGCGTGCCTCATATGCTCTGGGCACGGCGAGTATGCGTGCCACGACCGCTTTGGACCGATGTTGGTTTCAGGGAGAGGCATGGGAAGTTGAGGGGTGTCGGGGTACACAAACACGGTTGTTTATTTCCCCTTGACTTATGCACAGACGGCAAGCCACCTAAGGCTGCTGGGGTATGCTACCACTCCATCAATGTCTGGCCCAGGCCAGAGAAGCCGCTCTACGAGAGGTCAAGGAGTGCATCAAGAAGAACAAGAGTCCGGCATACGCGACCCCCGAGGGCCGACGACACCGGAAACACCTACACAAACGGCCCAAGAGGAGCCAAGAACCCCCGGCACCCGCTAGGGGAGAAGGCACATGCATCCTCACCAAGACCCGGCAAGGCGCCTCCCCGATAAGTGCGGCCCAACCTGCCACCGCTCCACCTCATCGCTACAGCAGTCACTTGTCGATGAGGTGTCTAGCTCCCAGATGGCTAGGTGGCTCTCGCTGAATACGTGGCAGCATGACGAAAGACAGATTACGACATGTTGACACCCGTCCACAGGCGTGTCAAGACCACGAGCCATGACCAGCTCATAGGTGGCACGAGCTTGCCGGGAACGCACCCCCGCTCGCCACCTAAGTTTGCACTTATGGAGCTTTATCTTAAGTGTCAGAGTTAGGCATGATAGCACTGTAAGCTATATGATCATGACTATTTGCCAATGTGGACGTCCCTTGAGCTATAAAAGGAGGCCTGAGGCAACCTAGCAAAGTAGTAGAACACTTGGAGATTCTACACTCAATAGACTCAGACCCCTAGGGGATTAGAGCCAAGTGTACTTGTACGTACGTGATAGATCTCCATGGCAACCCTTGCCGGGGCGGAGCTCCGCCCGAACTTCATCTTCCCCAATCAATCCACCAAAATAGCAGTAGGGTTTTATGCTTCACAGCGCCCGAACCTTGGTAAAAACACCCGAGCGCCATCATCGTGTCGCCTCGTAGTTTCTGCTCTTTCTTCCACGCGACCTCCCCACTGAACCACAAAGTTCCCAAGGGTCCCATATGTGATTGGGTGCATACATGCACCGACGTCTTTGGGGCACCGGGTAGGGGTCCCTCTGCCTGAAGCGTCGAAAAAAAGAACATCGCCACCTTACGGATTTTTTCCTCTCCGATCCCACGCCACACGCCACACGCCACCACCGGATGGCGTGGCCATGTTGCGACCTCGGCGGAGGAAGAAGCGGACCAGCCAACGGCACCATCCCTAGCACAATCATCGAGGTGACCCACCTAACCCATGGGGAGGTGCAGCTACGACTGAATGTGTAGGGAAGAAGGAAAGGTACATGGCGATATCCTTCCTTTCATCTCCTTCCCCTCCCATTGTGAGTTGTGAGTCACGGCATAGCCACCGACATTGAAGAGCTTGCATGCAGCTAGGTCCTGCATTTGCCCTAAGTTTATAAATCCCATGCCAAACACTCGAGCGGATCCGTTGGTCGGCGACCCCAGCGAACGGACCACATCGAGGCCCCATTACCCAGCGTTTCCAATGTTGTAGTAGTTACGGGACCGTCGGTCCAGAAGGAGAAGAAGGAAGGTTCGACCGAGCATATTTGCTATTCCTTCCCTTCTGGCTAAGTTGTGAACGCTTGCATTGGCCCGGCAAGCTCTTGCCGCAGACCATGCTTATAACTAACATTTCCCCAAGTACCTCCATTTCCTCTCTATTCGTCCTTCTCTTCCTCTCTAAACAACCATGGTTTACGCCATGCGAGCACTCAGGAGCACGAACGGAAGAAACACCGATGGAAGAAGGAGGGAACGGCGGATGTGGGCGGACGAGCACCAAGATAGATAAGAAGCCTTGACAAAAGTTAAGTCGACGCGGCCATCCGTTTTCTCGCTAAAAAGCTTACATTTCGCATATTCCCCTTTGCGACCAAGGATTTTGTATGGTGAATCTGTTGCATAATGGAACCTCATTGTCTTCCTGATTGTGCCCATGTTTTGTTTTGAACCTTCTCAACAAACCCGTGGTGGCATCAAACACCGATATGGAATGACTCGTCGACAACGTGTCCTCATCTGTAGAATGCTAAGGCCATGTTCCTCGAGGCAATCATGCAACGAGTTCTTGGCGAGCAACCAGAGCTCACGAAAGAAGCGGCCATACAAATACCAGAGGGAAAGCAAAGGTGGATGGCATGCGATTACATAAATACATTAGTTCAACAAAGCAAAGATAGTGCATGGACTAATACGAGATACATATCATGTCTTGAGTACAGGACGACATGACGATAGTAGGAGTGGGTCGAAACTAATTCCAGGGGTGTCCTTGGACCCTGTCAGCAAGAGGGTGCGCCTTGTCTGCGGTGGTAGAGGCATCATCACCCGGCGATAGCTTCTTGAAACCATCAGAGTTTGAGCTTCGGGTGGAAGAAGGCAAGGTTGCTCAAGACCATAAAGAGGGCATCGCGGGCCAGCTTGTGGGATTCCTCGGCGAAGCACAACACTGGGTCATCCTCGTAAGTCCTGAACCCATCGATTAAACCCTCGAAGATGAGTGTTAGCTTGACGCTTGGGACCTCATGCTAGCCGATAAAGAAGGCCCAACCCTTCATGTTCCTGCTCACAAGCTGGGTGGTGAGGCATTGAGCAATGTCAACCATGCTCCCCATCTAGAGGTTTCGCTGCTCGATCTGGCTATCCAGTTTGTATTCCGCCTCCTTCTGGAGGGTCTGGGCATTGGTTAGGTCATTCTGTAACAGCTCGTCTTGGACATCGGTAGATTCGATTTTCTGCTCGAGCGAAGCAAGTCTGGATGGCAAACCGGAGATAGTATTGTTGGCGTTTTTGAGGTCTTCGCTCTTGGAAGAAAGTTGTGAGTGCACCTCTTCCAACGTGGTTTGTGCTTTCCGCACCTATTTTTTGAGAACCTTGGTTTCCTCGCCAGTTTTAGCACGTTCCTTCGTGAGTGTGCTCAGTTGGGCCTCCATTTTGTCTTGGGGCAGCCACAGCAGCAAGCCCGGCGGACACCTCGTTTAACTGGGCAGTAGAAGTCGAGGAGAGTGTGGCAAGAACATCTTTGTGGCCATCCTCTATCTCCTTGGTGTGTTACAAGAGGTGAACCTCGAACTCCTCTTCCTTATTGCTAAGGGAAAGTTTGAGGGCCTCTTCCCGGGAGGAGATTTCCGCATTCCTCGCATCCAGATGTGCTTTTCGCTCTGCCAGGCTGGTCTCCCGAGCTGTAACGTCTTCCTTGGCCATGGATAGCATCTCGTGCTGCCTCTTGAGGGAATGGACCTGCTGGTTGTACCACTCATGAAGTTCGTTTCCCTTGCGCCCCAACTGCTTGCCCACAAGATCAGCCTGCTTGCATTGCTCTTTGGCTGCCTTCCCTTTGAGGTTGTACCTGCTCTGCATGTCCTTGATTCTGGCAGCCATGGTTTCCAAGAAAGCCCTTGGCGCTATTGACAGGGTCATCGACCCCTCCAACTTTCTGACGTAGCGGCGCTATCGCCTGCTCAATCCCTTCGACGATGTCTGCGTCCGCTGAGAAGGACAAGTTCGGAGTTGGAGAGCACAAAGAAGCGGTAACCATCGCTAGCTGGTCCGAAGATGATGACATAGACGATGGGAGAGGATACTACATAGGAAAGGGACCCAGAGCCTGAATGGGGGTTCTCCCCTCAATAAAAAAGACGGGACAGTCGAGCTACCGGGGTTTGATGTCGTTATTTTGAGGGGCTCTTGAAGTTACCCGACAATCAAGCCCTCACCCTCTGCGGCAGCAATCTTCTCCGCCTCCGTGGCGGCAGCTTTCTCGATGCCAGCCACCTCTTCCAGCAGCTCTCGTTCTTCAGACAGCAATGCTGCGATAAAGAGCAATGGATAGCAAGATAAAAGTCAAGAAGTTGATCAAAGGAAAAACAAACGACAGAGGAAATCAAGTCACATGCAAGTCAGATTCCCGATGGGGTATGTCATATGGGAATATTTGTTTCCCTCTCAAGATCTACTGCCAGGGGACGGTCCGTCGCTGCTTCGTTGATGGCAGCTTCTACGCGGGCACACTCTTCGGCGGAGGCCCTTGCTGGAGAATCCCTCCCCAGGGCAACTGTTGTAGAGAAGTCTTGAAGGGAAGGCCCGTCTTGGCGGGCCTCTCCCTAATGAACATCTCTCGTCTTCCTGTTGGGGTAGGAGGATGCCTCTCTTTGTCCCTGTCATGGGATGGGGATTGCGCATGGATCTCATGGTGGAGGCTGGCCCGGGGGCCAGACATGGGATTCTCCCCTGCATCTCCGGCCAGCCCGTGTCCGCTACGGGATCCCGCCCTGTCGTGGATTTCGCCCATTTGGCCATATGCTTGAGGGGCTCCTCATCCTCATCCCTGTCAAACAAATGATCACACCAAATCATTCAAGGCATCGAAAATGAAGTGCTTTGATGACACTGGTAGACGAAGGACTTAGTGTGAAGCCATGAGCATGGATCCCAACTCATATGATGCAGGCGGCGGAGTTGATCTACCCCTCTTTAGAGTTGGTGGTGCGGGGTTTGGTGGTAGAACTGGAGCTTCAGGCGGAGGCGAGCCACGCGGATAAGTTAGGTTTGACGGGGGCTTGGGTCCACCCCCACGACCCTCTGTCGCTTGACACGAGAGACCTTGGCTTGGGAAATATGGGGGGATTGATGACATGCTCCCTCGCGTCCCCTCCCCTTAGAGGTTGCCTTCTTCGTCTTCGGAGGGGCCTGCGGAGGCGTCGGAGCGGCAGGGCACACTCGCGAGGGCGCCGCCCTAGTTCAGGAGCTTGGGGCGTTTTGAGCCCCTCTTCCTCCACTTCTAGTCCTCTTGCCTTCTCCACCTCGCCCTCGTCCTGGAGAGCTCCAGCCCCGGCACACTCCAACCCGACACCTGCTGTCGGGGGAAGATTCTCGTCTTCCTCTCCACAAGAGTCACTCTCTTTGGATTCCTCCTCTCCTTCGTTCCCAGAGGCCGTTCCCTTGGCGGCCCTGTCCTGTTTATCCTCCGCGACTCGAGCGGCCATGTAAGCACGATCCGCATCTCTAGTGGGCGCGGTCAGGTTGTCGTCTTCCTTGAAGGCCCTTTCCTCCAAGTTAGAGAGCCACGCCATCTCATCTTCTAGGGAGGGCAAAGCCCAATTAGGCTTGATGCTGGAAGCATCAGAATCTGGCATCCACTGCAGAATCTAGTTCTTGGCAGAGTTCATGTGCAAGGGGACGACCCCTGTCGGCAGATGGAACGGCCCCATGGCAGCAAACAACTGATCGCACAACCAGGCATGGCAATAGATCGTTAGGTTGTTGACGGTGCCTCGGTAGAGCCACATCCAGTCGATAGGGCCATTAAACTCCCACGCAAACCTGTCCCTCTTTTGTAGTGGTGCAATGTGGCGCCGAAGGAAGTCGGCCACTACGTGTTGAATGGTGAGCCCGACATCTTTGAGGCCCTGTTCAGTGTTGGGCAAAGCTTGCCATCGGAAAGGCTGAAGCTGCTCTAGTCGTTGTTGCACGAGACACAAGTAGTTCGTGCGGAACAAAACTCGAGGTCTTTGGAGTCCTTGATCCAACACCAATCGCCTCTCCACTCTTCCCACTTCCCGTAATATTGGACAGGGAGATATCCCCAGTCCTCCTTCTTGGCCCGGGTAATCCCGATAACGTTCCCCGAGCGGTGATTCTTGTCCTCTGTCCGGGGGATGAAGAAGACCATGAACAAATCTAGTTTAGGGGCGACCCCGATGAAGTTATCGCATAGGTGGGCAAAGATCTCCATGCACGCCATTGCATTGGGCGTGAAATCCAGGAGGTGAAATTCGTATGTCACCATCATGGCGGCGCAGAAGAAACGGAGAAGGGGGTGAGAGGCCACAGTAAAAGTACGCGTTGAAAAGCAGGTACGGACCTGATGGCGTCTTCTCCTTGGGCGCGTCTGGTAGAACTTCACGCGCTTCGTGTCCCTTTGTCCCTCTCCCCCACATATATGCATACCTTGCAATCAGGGTATTTCCATCCATATCCGACAGAAAAAAAACCACATCTTCCAGCCGTCGCTTCTCAGCTTGCTCTATTCTTCTCTTCTTCTCAATCTGCTCCTTCACCTCAGCTGGCTATTTTATCTTCACACATGCCGTCTTCTTCCCCATCTCCCTTGAACAGTGGGAGATTCGGCAATGCCCGTAGAAGGAATGGCGGCGGCATAGGTGGTTTCTTGGCTGGAGGAGGGGTGGGAGGAGTGAAAGGCGGAGAGGTGGATGTGAATGAGCAGCGGTCCCTTTGCATGATCCCTTCCTTATGTATGGGGGCACGCATTGGGGCCTGGCTCTTTGCTATCACTGCAGGGAATTGCCGTTTATTTATCAGCGGTTCCCCTTTTTACTCTCCAATGGCTAATGTTCAACGACCCCCACGACCTGCGGTAAATACACGGATTGGACGTGAGTCGTGGGAGGGACAACAGTTTTTCGACATGTGTCTATACAATAAGGGAGCCTAACCCAACATGCCCAGCGGCACGTGTGGCTCACGCTCGGGGGCTTCTATCGGCGTACACAAATAGGTGTGTTTATTTCACGCTGACTTGTGCATGGACGACAAGCCACCCACCCGGCGAACCTACAGCTGCCAGGGAATGCTACTACTCCATCAATGTCTGACCCAGGCCAGAGAAGTCGCTATACGGGAGTTCAATGAGCGCATAAAGAAGACCGATGCTCCGGTAGATGCAGCCCCTGATGACCGATGACTCCAGCACGACCTACACAAACATCCCAAGACGTTCCAAGAACTCCCGGCACCCGCCAGGGGAGAAGGCACATACATCCTCAACAAGACCCGACAAGGCGCCTCCCCGGCAAGTGCGGACCAACCTCCCACCGCTCCACCTCATCGCTACACCAGTCACTTGTCGATGAGGTGTTGAGCTCCCATATAGCTAGGTGTCTCTCGCTAAATACGTGGTGGCATGCCGGAAGATAGATTACAACTTGTTAACACCTATCCAGAGGCGTGTCAAGACCCCGAGCCACGGCTAGCTCATAGGTGGCAGGAGCTTGCCAGGAACGCACCCCCGTTCGCCACCTAAGGCCGAATTTATGGCGCTTTGTCTTAAGTGCCAGAGTTAGGTATGATAGCATTGTTAGCTATATGATCATGACTGTTTGCCACTATGGACGTGTTGGAAATATGCCCTGGAGGCAATAATAAATTGGTTATTATTATATTCCCTTGTTCATGATAATCGTTTATTATCCATGCTAGAATTGTATTGATTGGAAACTCAAATACATGTGTGGATACATAGACAACACACAGTCCCTAGTGAGCCTCTAGTTGACTAGCTCGTTGATCAAAGATGGTCAAGGTTTCCTGGCCATAGACAAGGGGTGTAATTGATAATGGGATCACATCATTAGGAGACTCATGTGATGGACAAGACCGAAACTATAAACGTAGCATATGATCGTGTCAGTTTATTGCTACTGTTTTCTGCATGTCAATGTATCTGTTCCTATGACCATGAGATCGTGCAACTCCCGGATACGAGGAATAGCTTGTGTGTTATCAAACGTCACAATGTAACTGGGTGGCTATAAAGGTGCTCTATAGGTATCTCCAAAGGTGTCTGTTGGGTTGGCATAGATCAAGACTGGGACTTGTCACTTCATATGATGGAGAGGTATCTCGGGGCCCACTCGGTAATACAACATCACAAACAAGCCTTGCTAGCAATGTGATTAAAGAGTTAGTCACGGGATCTTGTATTACGGAACGAGTAAAGAGACTTGCCGGTAACGAGATTGAACTAGGTATGGAGATACCAACGATCAAATCTCGGGCAAGTAACATATCGATGGACAAAGGGAAAAACATACATGATTAACTGAATCCTTGACATAGAGGTTCAATCGATAGAGATCTTTGTAGAATATGTAGGAGCCAATATGGACATCCAGGTCCCGCTATTGGTTATTGAGCGGGGAGTGTCTCAGGTCATGTCTGCATAGTTCTCGAACCCACAAGGTCTGCACACTTAAGGTTCGGTGATGTTTCAATATAGTTGAGTTATAGGTGTTCGGAGTCCTGGATGAGATCATAAACATCACGAGGAATTCCGGAATGGTCCAGAAACAAAGATTGATATAAAGGAAGTTGGTATTTGGATTCCGGAAAAGTTTCGGGCATTGCTGACAGTATGTCGGGAGTGACAAATGGGTTCCGGGGGTCCACCTAGTGGGACCACCACTCCCTGAGAGGGCCACATGGACTTTGGGGTGCCACAACAGCCCCTGGTGGGCTGGCCAATCAACCAAAGAAGGCCCATGAGGAAAAAGGTGGAAAATCCAAAAGAGGTGGACAAGTGGGAGAGGAGTCCTGCTCCAAGTGGAATTGGAGGAGGACTCTTCCTCCTTGCTTCGGCCGAGCCAAGGGAGGCTTCCCTTGGTGGGCAAGACTCCTACCTCTTTCCTCCTATATATACTAGAGTTTTTGAGGGGTTTTGCACAGAATTTTCAGCCACGTGCTACCCTCTCCTCTAGATCGTAGTTCTTCCTCCAGATCGGTTTTCAGCAGCCCTTAGGCGAAGCCCTGCTGGAATAGATCCACCACCACGACCACCCCGCCATACTAGATATCTCATCTACCTATCCACCCCTCTTGTTGGATCAAGAAGGCGGGGATCGTCATCGAGCTGTATGTGTGCTAAATGCGGACATGTCGTCCGTTCGGCACTAGATCGGGATGGATCGTGATGGGATCATGGTACGGATCGTGATGCGTGAGACGGGCTGCGATTTGGATCACAAAGATGTTCCACTACATCAACCGTCTTATATAGGCTTCCGCTTAGTGATCTACAAGGGTATGTCGATTCACTCTCCCTCTCGTAGATGATCATCACCATGGATAGGTATTGCGTGTGTGTAGGAACTTTTTTATTTCCCATGCAACATTCAGCAACACGAAGCCCCTTGAGATATGAAAGGAGGCTTTAGGCAACCTAGCAAAGTATTCGGACACTTGGAGATTCTGCAATTAGTAGATTCGGATCCCTAGGGGATTAGAGCCAAGTGTACTTGTACGTACGTGATAGCTCTCCGCGGCAACCCTTGCCAGGGTAGAACTCCATGTGAACTTCATCTTCCTCAATTAATACACCAAAATAGGAGTAGGGTCTTACACTTCACAGCGGCCCTAAGCTGGGTAATAACACCCGAGTGCCATCATCGTGTCGCCTCGTAGTTTCTGCTCTTTCTGCCACGCGACCTCCCCGCCGAACCACAAATGGGAGAAGGGTACCATAGATGATTGAGTGCATACCTGTACCGACAAGGGGGGTCCCGTGGTGTGAGTGGGCACCCTGCCAAGGCCAGTTGCGAGTTGTAGGGTATGGGCAAGCTGCAGAGCGCCACTTTTTCAGGTCAAAGGTATGGTCACCATGTCCACTTGTGTACAGGGCATCATTTGGTCGGCGAAAGTTTGTCTAGCATGTTAGACATGCATGGTAAAGGTCTTTGGTGAAGTTTCAAGGAAAATGGAGCTGGGTGAGGTTGGTTTGCATTGTGGGAAAGTTTGTAGCGGTAAACTTGGGGCTATGCCAAAGGGTTTTTAATGCATGGCCTTTGGAACAAAACTTTTTCTAGTGGCCTAAGGTAGGGAAGGACTACATGTACACAAGTTATTAGCTCGGGGAGGCAAATCTACAAGGTACTCATAATTCAAGGCTAAAATTGTTGCCATAATCTAGGTTTGGTTGAACTATTCATATTTTCCACACGAGCATGCCATATTTTGGTTTGGAATGATGCATTAGCATGCAAGAGTGGCTGTGACAGAGTCTGGGGGTCAATCATTAGCACACAAGGGAATGAGAGGTGCAAGAAGGGCATGCCAAAACTGTCTAAATAGTCAAATGCAGGGGTTTCACCGACCAATTATTGCTCCCTGGCCAAGAGAGAGCTAGTGGAGGTAGAATGCAACAATGTGGAGTTGTGGTAAAAAGTTGGAGGCAAGGAGAATCCTTTTGGGTCAACTTTGCTTGCCATTATTTTATGGCAGAAGGTGTTTGTGTTGTGTTTGGGCTAGGCAGAAGAATCCTATGGCTTTGATATTTACCAAGAATAAATGATAAGACCATTTGGCCCTGATCACCAATTTTGAGATTTTATGATGAAAGTTGGTAATGCAAACTTGGTAAATCCTAGAAATTGACAAAAATAGATTTCCTTGGCATGAGTCATGCAAACTTAATCTCCCTAATGCATCACTTGGTGTGGTGCCACCATTTGAGGATTATAGGATGTCCAAAAAGTTTGGGATCAATTGGAGAAACTTGATATTGTAAAGTGCCCCAATTCTAGAAATCAACAAAGATGGGTTTGATGGGATTTTGACAAGTGGATATGCTCTCCTTGATGCACCGGTTTGTGTGGATGCATTATTAGGGGTTTCGAACATGTCCAAAAAAATAGAGCACAAGTGGAGGTACTCGGTAATGTAAAGTAGCTCAAGTTTGTGTATGGACAGAGAGGGTTTTGAAATATTTTTGTGAAGCAACGCAGTTAGGATTGAGATGAAACTTGGCAAGATCATCACCTATATTATGTGTAATTTGCTAGAATTTTACTAGAATTATTTGAGAATATTTCTTATAGAAATATTTCAAATACTTGAAATACATGAAAAAGGTTTCGAAGAGCTTTCCCCAATATTTTGAACATGACCATGTGTTAAAACTCTTATATATGGGATATATATCCTGTGAGTTTCCCTAAATTTTCTCAATAATTTTGAAGCATAAGAATATTTTTTTTCCTCATAAAAGACCTTCTCTAGCCTTAGAAAAAGGTATTTAAACAAAATAGGAAAATAACTTTTACAATAATAATTTGCGGTTTTGGAAACTATTTTTTATAACAGGATCCAAATAAAATATTGGGGGCTAAACATTCCTCCTAGTTTGAGGACTTGTAGTACAAACCTCGATTCAGGTGGTTTTGAAAGCTTAAATCAAATAAATGCTTTTTGGTTAAAATAATATTTTGTAAATATTGTTTTAGGTCCTATACACATGGCATGAACATTGGGCAAAGATTTGGATGAAGAATATATATCCAGTTGGATGTTGGTGATCATGAGTCATTATTGTTGACGTTATCCTCGAGGTAAATATGTTGGGAAGTGAAAACAATAAAGCCCCAATCTGCATATATGTTTGGCGAAAAGATTTGCTCCAAAAATATGCATTGAGTGTCAGCAATCATAGAAGACTAAATAATGGTTGAGTATATGAACTTCCTAAATTAAAAGCACTTACATAGACTCTTCTCTGAAATGTGATGAATTGTGATTGTCTCAATGACTAAGAACATAGTTTGTTGGTTGTCAATAGAGTTTATGCTTCATACTTAAATATATGTGGATAGATTGTTATTTTTTATAAGAAGTTATATGATGAAATCTTGCTGCTATTTTAATATTCATGATGGTATCTTATCTGTATTTTGTTTTAATCGACACCTCTCTCTCTCTCTCTCTCTAATTTTGTGGTCATTATTACCGAGTTTGACTTTCGCTTGAGGACAAGTGAGGTCTAAGCTTTGGGGAGTTGACATGTCCATTTTGCATCATGATTTATTATTAATATTTATAATGTTATTATTCATTATTCCACTTTACGGTACAACTCTAATGCCTTTACGGTACAAATAGGGATAAATTGCGTGAAACTCGGATTCTCCACCTGAAAGCCATGGAAAAAGTTGGAATTTTTATGGACTCCAAATGACCTAAAAATTCACAAGGATTTTTTATGGAATATATAAGTATTATCGGAGCAAAGAAGAATCACGGATGTTGGTGCGAAGCCAATATGGCGTGCCCACCCCCTAGGTGCACCCTAATGGCTTAAGAGGCCCACAGGTAGGCTCTAGCCTCCCTCTTATGCTATATGATGGGCTTTGACCTAGAAAAAACATCAAGAGAATACTTTCGATATGAAGCATCACCATCTCGATGTGGAAACCTGGGCAGAGTCCCTTTTGCTCTCAAGCAGAGTGATTCTACGAGGGAAACTTCCCTATGGGAGGGGGAAATCGAAGCCATCTCATCACCAACGCTTCTTCCTTCGTGGGAGTACCAATCTTCATTAACATCTTCATCATCACCATCTCATCTAAAACCCTAGTTCATCTCTGGTATGCAATTTTTTGTCTCAAAACCTTAGATTAGTACGTGGGGGCTACTAGTAGTGTTGATTACACCTTGTAGTTGATGCTTGTTGGTTTACTTGGTGGAAGATAATACGTTTGTATCCTTTATCATATTCATCATACCTCTAATCTTGAACATGGTAATGATTTCTGAGTTGTTTCTTTTATTCTTGAGGGCATGGGAGAAGTCTCATTATAAGTAATCATGTGAAGTTGATATTATTTCAATATTTTGATGATATGTATGTTGTTTCTTCCTTTAGAGGTTTCATGTGAACATCGACTACATGACACTTCACCTTATTTGGGCCTAAGGGAAGGCACTGTGGAGTAATAAGTAGATGATGGGTTGCTAGAGTGGCAGAAGCTTAAACACTAGTTTATGCGTTATTCCATAAGGGGCTAATTTAGATTCATATGTTTCATGCTATGGTTAGAATTGTCTTAATTCTTCTTTCATGGTTGCGGATGCCTGTGAGAGGGGGTAATCATAAGTGGGTTGCTTGTTCAAGTAAGAACAACACCCAAGCATTCCTCCACCCACATATCAAATTATCAAATTAATGACCATGAAGCAACTCAACATGATGAACATGACTAGAGGACAATACCCATGTGTCCTCGAGAGTGCTTCACTTATATAAGATAACTTTCAGGCGTGTCCTTTGCTATAAGAGGATTGGGCCACCTTGCTGCACACTTTCAGCTATTGTTAGTTGTTACTTGTTACAAAGTATCTTGGTATAAAACTATCTCATAGCACTTGTAGAGAACAGATTGCTAAATAATGCTGGTCATTTCCTTCTGCTCCTCGTTGAATTCCACACTCTTACTTATCGAAAGGACTACGGTTGAACCCATATACTTTTGGTTCATCACACGCCCAAACGTGTCCACGGACTTATAGGCCCGGATTTGAGTACTTGAGTTATAGATACTCTCATGAAGCTAAAAATAGTAATACAATGCATGAAAACTTAATAGATAATGTAGAATGGACAAATGGACTAGTCCACTAGCTTCAAGTACTTTTACTAGTTTTTCCAATTCATACATTTGTCCACTACCTTAGGTCGCATCGGCTGTCCATCCAAATAGTGCTAAACATCTCGACATGTGATAACTCACAAGTATAGGGGATCACGACAGTCTTTGCGGGTAGTATTACAACCTGATTTATTGATTCGACACAAGGGAAGTCAAATAACGTTTATTGGTATTAGCATTTGAGTTGTCAATGCAACCACACGTGGGATATATCTTTGCAACAAATATTTTAGTAGCACAGCAAAATAGTTAGTAACGGAAATAGCAGCAGTTTTGCAATGATTGCACAGTAGCAGTAGCAATAGTGACTTGGCAAGATTCAGTATATGAAAAGTGTAAGCACGTGGACTGGTGATGGATAATGATTTATATGACATCAATCATGTAACAATTACCCACTAGAGCGACAGAACTAACTCCAATTCATCAATGTAATGTAGGCATGTATTCCGCATATAGTCATATCTGCTTGCGATAAGAAATTGTATGACATCTTTGTCCTACCCTCCCGTCGCAGTGGGTTCCATAACGAAACTAACAGATATTAAGGCCTCCTTTTAATAGAGAACCGGAACAAAGCATTAACACATGGTGAATACATGAACTCCTCAAACTACGGCAATCACCAAAACAGATCCGCAATTATTTTCGCCTTGGGGTATGCGAATCATGACACGTAATAGGTGCATACAACTTGTAAGATAGGATCCAAACCTTTCATATATAGAGAAAACATAATAGGTTCACATCTAAAATCATGGCCCTCGGGCCCTAGTGACAAGCATTAAGCATAGCAAAGTCATAGCAACATCAATCTCAAAACATATTAGATACTAGGGATCAAGCCCTATCAAAATAACTCGATTACTAGGGATCACAGATATCCCATCACAATACATACATCAAGTGTTCTCAAAACCTTAAAGACTCAATCCGATAAGAAAACTTCAAAGCGAAAACTCAATTCATTACAAGAAGATAGAGAGGGGAAAACTCCATATGATTCATTTATATTAATAAAGCTCGCGGTACATCAAGATCGCGCCATCTCAAGAACACGAGAGAGAGAGAGATTGAACACAAAGCTAATAGTACATATCCTCAGCCCCGAGGAGGATTACTCACACATTATCATGGTGAGAAAGAGAGATGTGTCGATGGAAAGGTGCAACCCTGAAGAAATGGAGGCGATGGCGGCCACGGCACCGGCGACGGGCGGCGGCCCCTTACCCCTTGTAACATCCCAAATTTTGGAATGTTAAAATAATTACTAGATTGACTCATTGTTTGATTGACTGATTAAAAATTGAGTGAAATTTGAAACTTTTGAATAAGAGGGAATAAAATGATTTTCCCATTTTCTTATGAATCCAATTTCATCCAATCCAAACCATTGAGAGGAAATGACATGACTTCTTCATAATAAAGGATTTGAATGTTTTGGATTCAAAAACTATTGAAACTTTTCTTTTTGGAATTCATTTCATTTTGGATCTATTTTAAAAGATTAAATGAATTAAAATATTAAAAATATGAGAGCAGGAACATGACCCTCCAAGTCAGGGGCATTTTGAGAAATATTTGAATCCTAAAACTTAGGGGGTCATTTGAAAAAATATTTGTAAAAAGAATCAAATAATTTAGGCAATTTTATGGAAAAAAAATCAGAAGTATTTATTTTGGCCGTGGAAAAATGTTCATCTTATTGGATTAAATTTTCTGATAATTTTGATATATAATACTACAATACTTGCACTTATACTTATTTTCCTTTTTATGTTTTATGTTCCAGTTTTAAATAGAAGGAAACAGATATTTTTTAAAGGAAACCACCGTGAACCATTAGGAAGTCTGGCCCGAATCAAATCCAGCCAGATCCGAATCAGATTGGATCAGCTGACTGGCCCACGCCGCCTCTCCCTCCTCTCCTGACGACCCGGCGCTACCGCCTGACCGAATCCCCCATCGGTCTTCTCCTTCCTTCCTCTCCTCCGCCTGCCTTCGCCGGACCACCGTCGGATCCGCCGCGCATCCCGCCACCCTTTCCCTCCCCGAGCCCCCTATAAGAACCCCCACCTCCCACGCACTCCGTTTCCCCCCAAGCACCGCACTCCCCTCGCCAGAGCGCCCCGCCCCACCTCGTCGGAATCGGCCAGGAGCCGAAGCTTCACGAGCTCGAGGAGCTTGCCCCCGTCGCCCACGCGCCCCACTAAGGCCTCGAACGGACGCAGGAGGTCCGCCGTCGTCGTTTGGTCGCCTTCGCTGTCGCCATAGACCGCCGGAACGTCACCGCCGTCCACGCCGAGGCCGCCGCCGCCGTCGAGCTCTCACCGGAGCACCACCAACCCCTGTGAGCACCTCCTCCTCCTCCCTAAACCGTTGGATCTAGATCCAGTGATCCAGATTAGATCACTTAAACAATCGAACCATTTTCTTTTATAAAACGAGCGTTCGCCCGTTTAGACAAAGCGTGCACGCCTCTCAGCCACTCACAGCACGCCATGTAGCCCCCTCCGTGCGCTATCTATCTTTTTTGTTTTTTTTGTTTTTTTTATTTAACAGAATAAGTTCTGTTTTTTTTCTTTATATCTTTTATGTTTTAAATTATTTTTTAGTGAAACTTTTTTGCATCAAGTCACAAATTGTATATAGTTTCTTTAGATATAAATTGTGACCATGTCTCAATATTTTCAATTTGAATTCAAACAGATTTGATTCAAATCTTGTTTTGTGAATATCTTGAGTCTAAAAATAGTTTTTGAGTTGATTCTTTCTGCTACTGGTCACTAGTGATCTTATTTATAAGTAGGTACAATCTCAGAATTGTTATAATATTTTAAATTAGGGTTTTAAGCAAAACAGATTGTGTTTTAGTTCTTTCTAGGTTTATTGCTATTTCTTTTGTTATAATTGTTTTTAATTTGCTTTCTTTTGTACTAGTGAAAGGTTATATCTTGTTTTCTGTTAGTTAATAGTAGCTTTTCAACAACAACAAAATTTTAGTTTATTTATTTTTATACGATAGCATGATATCAATTCTAGTTCTGTAATAACTTGCAAATTGACTTCATTGCTAGTTTGATTTCCTATTTGAAAATACTTTCAAATAATATTGTTTGATAAGTTTTATTTTGTTGTTAACGTTAGTTTAGACCAGAAACAATTTGTATTAAAGTTGAAATTGTTTTTTGATTTAATTCAAGTTAACCTTGTTTAGTTCATTAGTAGAGTTGGATAAAAGATTTTTTTTGTCATTAGTTCTTTTGCTAACGAAATTTGATGAAAAATACTTTCTCTTATCTTAATTGTTTTATATTTTTGTTTTCTGTAATTTTACTATTTTATTGTTTTATTTGCTCTTAAGTTTAATTAGGACAAAAACTATTTTGTGTTGTTGTAGTAGAAGACTCCATAGTTTTCTTTGTAGTTTCTTTTGGATTCTTATTTGGTCTTTCTTATTCATTATATTGCAATTGTTGTTTGTTATTGATTGTTAGGATGATTGCTATTATGATTGCTTATGTGAATACTATGTTTGATAATATAGATTTCATCAGAGAGTGACGCATAGTTCTATCAAATTATTTCGTGTGAGCGATATCTATCTTCATCAACCTCTCGAGGCAAGTTTACATTGATCATAATTTACCTATATATGGTTTTATTGCATTAGTTCAACCTCCTCCACCGAGTGCATGCAAAGTAGGTACTTGGAAACTTGGTTCTTGATGTAGTATCATGTGTAGGCACTCATAAACCCTTGTTACTTTGGCTAGGACATTAATTTCCTATGATCCTAGTAGACGGGGTTTGGTTGAGTGTTTATCATAAGTATTGTGAGAACTTAATAATTAAGACCTAAAGACTTCAAGAACTTCAAGACCACATGATGCAATATACCTGTGGGTGAAGGACGGTTCAGATGGGCACCCTGGAGAAGCCAGTGGATGACCGGGATGCATGGGGATGCGCCATGACATCTTACAGAAAGCTCCACCCAGGCACAAAGAGATGGATGGATTCTTCAAGACCCAGGGCTTACCTACACAGCCACTAGTCATTATGGGCTCTGGTTTGGTTGGACATTGTGGTGACTCTAGACGGGCGGCGCTACGAGATGTAGAAGAACGGTAGGATTGGATGGGCATCGACAGTGTCTCGGAGGAACCCTTTGGAAGACCATGTTTTGATCATCCGGTTCTCAAGCACCCTGGAATGCGAGGACTTGAACAGAGGCGATCAAATCTTGTGGGGAACGTGTGCAGAACTCTGCAGAGTACTCAGAACCTAATCGATTAGCCGTGTCCATGGTCATGGACAACTTGAGCCAAAGGAACTGAAGCTATCAGGAATTCTGGACACAAATAGCTTAAAGATGTGGGTGTTATTGATAACTTGGGTATGAGATATGTTTGGTGAAACCTTCTCATTAACCACAAAAAATGCAGTAAATTTTGCTTTTATCCTCTCGCTTGTTGTAGGAAAAATTTGCTTTACGCCAAACTTAAACTACAGCCCCACCTGCCATATATGCATATAGTATAGATGATATTTTCACCCCTCTCTTTTGTGACTTGCCGGCATATTCAATATGCTGACCTACACGGCTGCAACGTCTTATGTTGCAGATACTTTCTACGACGAGTAAGACTATGATTCAGGGGTTACGGTCTGCACTCAACCTGCCATTAGTGTTTATTGGGACACCACTCCCTTTGACTGTTTCCGCTAAGATTTTGAGGTATATATCAGTTTTACATTATTTACATGTGAGTGCACTTTGATATATACATTGATGTACTATGTATGCCAATATACTGATCCAGGGATGGCACAGATATACACAGGTTTGGCTTGTTTTGAGTCGGGTCTCTACAGATATGGTATCAGAGACAGGTTGACTGTAGGACGTGACCCTAGGAAATGGCTTAGAAATAGGAAGACCTTTATAGGAACAACTTTTATTTTCACTACTCTCCTACCTCTGAATTCTTTTACTGAACATTCCCTATTTCAAAACTATAGATGGAGAGCTACACTCTAAACGAAAGAGAGCACTACGAAGATGTTCTCGAAGGCCCGTTTCTCATGAAGATGGTACATATGATGAAGTTGCCGATACCTGAGATCAAGGTGACTAAGGGGAAGTCTAAATTTTCGATTGTCAGAACTAAAGTTTTTGGACGCAAAGAAGACCCCAAGACTGAAGACATCAACTATGGCACATTGACCCATGACTGTGATATGGGCATGAACACTGTTGTCCATGATGCTATCGCACGTTTGAGCTATCGTCATTGTGTTGAGTTGGGTACTCACTACTTTGGAAGGCTTGGATGGCAGAAGCCTGAGGGGTCACACATCATCCTAACAGACAAGCAGAAGGTGAAGTTTTCACGTGTACTGGTGATACGTCTCCAACGTATCTATAATTTTTTATGGTTCCATGCTATTATCTTGTCAAACTTTGGATGTTTTGTATGCCTTTTATATCTTTTTTTGGACTAACTTATTAACTCAGTGCCAAGTGTCGGTTCCTGTTTTTTCCGTGTTTTTGACCCTTTTCAGAGGAGAATATTAAACGGAGTCCAAACGGAATGAAACTTTCGAAAAGATTTTTTCCGGAACAGAAGATACGCACGGGGCGTGAGAACCAAGGCAGAGGCCACCAGGGGAGGCCACAAGCCCCCTAGGCGCGGCCAGGGGGGGCCACGTCTAGCAGACTTGTGGGCCCCCTATGGCTCGTCTGCCCTACCTCTTCGCCTATAAATTCCCAAAAAATCCAGAACTATGCGAGAGATCCAGGAAAATACTTTTCCACCGCCGCAAGCTTCTGTCTCTGCAAGATCCCATCTAGGGCATGTTCTGGTGCCCTGCCGGAGGGGGGATTCGGATACGGAGGGCTTCTTCATCAACACCATGGCCTCTCCGATGATGCGTGAGTAGTTCACCATAGACCTTTGGGTCCATAGCTAGTAGCTAGATGGCTTCTTCTCTCTCTTGGATATTCAATACAAAGTTCTCCATGATCTTCATGGAGATCTATCCGATGTAATCTTCTTTTGCGGTGTGTTTGTCGAGATCCGATGAATTGTGGATTTATGATCAGATTATCTATGAATCTTATTTGAGATTCTTCTGATCTCTTATATGCATGATTTCATATCCTTGTAATTATCTTCGAGTTGTGGGTTTTGTTTGACCAACTTGATCTATGATTCTTGCAATGGGAGAAGTGCTTGGTTTTGGGTTCATACCATGCGGTGACCTCTCCCAGTGACAGAAGGGGCAGCGAGGCACACATCATGCTGTTGCCACCAAGGGTAAAAATATGGGGTTTACATCATTGGTTTGAGTTTATCCCTCTACATCATGTCATCTTGCTTAAGGCGTTACTCTGTTCGTCGTGAACTCAATACACTAGATGCATGCTGGATAGCGGTCGATGTGTGGAGTAATAGTAGTAGAAGCAGACAGTATCGGTCTACTTGTCTCGGACGTGATGCCTATATGTATGATCATTGCCTTAGATATCGTCATGACTTTGCGCGGTTCTATCAATTGCTCACAGTAATTTGTTCACCCACCGTAATATTTGCTATTTTGAGAGAAGCCTCTAGTGAACACTATGGCACCCGGGTCTACTTCACACCATATTTTCAGCCTTACACTTTTACTTTGTTGCACTTTCCGCCTTCATATCTCACTTTGCAATCAATCTTGAAGGGATTGACAACCCTTTATAGCGTTGGGTGCAAGCCTGTTTGTGTTTGCGCAGGTACCCTGGACACTTGGCTTCATTCTCCTACTGGATTGATACCTTGGTTCTGAAAACTGAGGGAAATACTTATTGCTACTATGCTGCATCACCCTTTCCTCTTCAAGGTAAAAACCAACGCAAGCTCAAGAGGTAGCAACTGGTATATAATCAAGAACTGGGAACATTATATCAAGAACCCTCAAATGGACCTTCTCTCAGAATTATTTGAGAATGACGCACTCCGTGAGAGTCTCAAGACCGAGAAACAGAAGGTAGCCAATGTGAAGAAACATGATCCCGAGATTCAGAAGCTTCGTCCAGACTTGAAGAATAGTCAAGCCATGGCACATGATGGTGATGTTGAAATCTAGAAGCTCAAGAGCCAACTCCTGGAACTTCAAGGACGACATCAGAAACTCCGCGTCAACATGGAATATCTGGCGGAAGAACTTGAGAAGATCAAGCAGGACCATAAGAAGCACAATGATGATGAAGACATCATATGAGCTAGCTTAGTAGTAGTAGCCCCACCATGAGATAAATAAAGATGAATGTTATTGTGTATTGTGTGATCGACCATACCAACCTTATGTGGGTGGCGATACTATAGTATTGATTGAACTTTATGAATGTGTGGAATTGAGTTTTGATACTATTGAGTCTTCGAGTTGTTCGTACTTTTCCTCTCTCTCTTACCAATCTCATCCCCAAAACCTTGGACCCAATAGATGGCGTGTGAAACTAGACTAATAATCTCCGGACCAATGACCCAGTTGGAGGCTGAAATATGCATTCAGAACATGGAGAACCACTTCGGGAGCAATTTGATTTCAAGGAAGTATGAAGTGGCACACGCTCTTCAGTACTTTACACAAAGTGCTGCTATCTCGTGGAAAATGCATCATGCCATACAAGGATTTAGTGGAGCAGAAACTTGGGACGATTTCAAGAAGACTGTGTTAAGATCCCATCTCATTCAAAAGCGCTATGATAACCCGATGAAGAAGCCTTGTGCACGCAAGATCTTTGGAGAAATAGGACACACCCAGGAAGAACACAAGGATGGATGCCCTCATTGTGAAGAAAATCACCGAGCTGAGGAGTGCCCAAGTAGTCAGGTGACTTGTTTCTTGTGTGAAGGAACCACCCACTACCCAGCTGAGTGTCACCTTTACCCGAAGTTTTAACAAGTTGTCAAGCAGCAAAAAGAAGCAATGAAGGAAACCCGCAAGAAGAATATTTTAGAAGAACCAGGGATGAAGGAAGACATTTAGGACCCTGATGGACAAGGCCTAACCAGATTTTTTTTCTAATGCATGTTACTCATGTGGAGAAGAAGGACAATTTTCACATGATTGCATGAAGGAAAGCCAAGAGTGTATGGGAGACTTCCCGACAAAAAAAGTAGAGTTTGATCCACTTGAAATAGAAGAACTGGCTAGAATGAAGAAGTCCAGAAAGAAGAGAAAGTACACCAGGAAAAGCCAAATCCCCGCAGATAAGGACCTGAGTCATATCCCATGTTTTAAATGCAAGACCTTAGGTCACTATGCCAATAAGTGTCTAGCAAGGAAGCAGGAAACCCAAGGAGCAAAAACAAACACCAAGAAGCCTCGAGACAGGTCGGAAGTCATTTGTTTTCGTTGCAAGTAAGCATGGCATTATGCTACTAAATGTCCACAGGGGAAGAAAGCTAAAATGGAGTAGTTAAGTTTTGACAATGGCAATAAGTGTAACATGAAGCCCTCTTGTTTTCATGAGATTATGGAGTTAAATTTTGTAACGAAAGTCTCGGAGATTGTAATAACTTCATGGATCAATGGAATTCATTGTGTCATGATTTCCTATGTTGAATTATATGAGTTGTTTATCTACGAACAAAGATCTCTGACCATTTTCGAGGATATGAGAAAATATGGTTATGAAGGCATGAGTATATTTCATTTTAAGTGTGGTAGTAATCGGTAAACCCCCGGGATCCAAGGAGTAGGAATATACCATGCATACCAAGGAGCCAAATCCACCGAATACAGGTGAAGGAAATGGTGGGCCATATCAAACTATGTGGGTGACAACATTTGTAACATAGTACTTATGAAGTTGGAATTTTAAGAATATAATGAAGATGAAATGAAGGAATGATTATTAAGAACCAATACCTAAGGTTAAATAGGACAATGGAAAGTAAAAATCAGTTCAAAGAGTAGAATCTGTACCAAGGTTGCATGCCAAGATTTTCATGAAGGTTGCCCCAAGAGCATGAAGGAATAAGCTATGATGGATCAGCAAACGTTTTCTTAGCAGCATGCATAAAGCTGAGAGTGGTGAAGAATATGATAGATGTTTTGTTCAGCTTGCAGAACCAAGATGGATTTGTCCGAACTTCGTTCGTGTACAAGATAAATTCTGCAATGCTTGTGAGGATCCCCAAGTGATAGAATACGAGATTCGCTAAACCTTATACAAGGTAATGATTTCAGTGCGACATGGCTTGGCCACCATGACGACTTACTATTGTCATTCTCTTGCTATTAGAAATGGTAAATCTCAAAGACTTGCCCATAGTAGAGAGACGACGTTCTTTGAAGCTTTTATTTAAGCCTTAGAATGGTATGATGAAAGCCCATGTACATGGGAATTGTTGTCACGTGTAGGAAATTTTACGGTGAGGATGAAGCCAAGACCCTTCTCACTGCAGGATAACCACAAATGGTAGACCACCATGAGAATCATCGATATGTTATTTAGAATTATCAGGATACTTGTGAGTTAAGAAGATCCAGTGACGGAAGAAGCTTATATCAACGTAAAGACATCGGATTTTGAGGAAAACTTTATGAATATAACGGAAGAGCATCACCAAAGGAGTTAGTATGAAGAATGTGAGGAGTCAGATGCCAAGACCCTAGAGGATTGTTAAAAATTTGAGGGATCGGTATCTCTCATTTTAAGTGTCGTAGCACCCTCACTGTGCAAGACAATGGATTTGTTAGAAGACCCCCAAACCCTAACCTTTTCTTTCTAGCCTCTTTGAATCTCGAGGATGAGATTCATTTGAAGTGTGGTAGGTTTGTAACATCCCAAATTTTGTAATGCTAAAATAATTACTAGATTGACTAATTGTTTGATTGAGTGATTAAAAATTGAGTGAAATTTGAAACTTTTGAATAAGAGGGAATAAAATGACTTTCCCATTTTCTTATGAATCCAATTTCATCCAATCCAAACCATTGAGAGGAGATGACATGACTTCTTCGTAATAAAGGATTTGAATGTTTTGGATTTGAAAACTACTGAAACTTTTCTTTTTGGAATTCATTTCATTTTTGCTCTATTTTAAAAGTTTAAATGAATTCAAGTATTAAAAATATGAGAGGAGGAACATGACCATCCAAGCCAGGGGCATTTTGAGAAATATTTGAACCCTAAAACTTAGGGGGTCGTTTGAAATATATATTTGTAAAAGGAATCAAATCATTTAGGCAATTTTCTGAAAATAATTTTTTCTGAAGTATTTATTTTGGCCGTGGAATAATGTTCATCTTATTGGATTTATTTTTCTGATAATTTTGATATACAATACTCCTATATTTGGAGTTATACTTATTTTCCTTTTATGTTTTACGATCCTGTTTTAAATAAAAGGAAACAAATATATTTTTTAAAGGAAACCACTATGGCCCATTAGGAAGTCTGGCCCAAATCAGATTCAGCCGGATCCGAATCAAATCGGATCGGCTGACCGACCCACGCCGCCTTCCTTCGCCGGACCACCGCCGGATCCGCCGCGGATCCTGCCTCCCTTTCCCTTCCCGAGCTCCTGAGCCCCTACAAGAACCCCCACCTCCCCCGCACTCCGTTTTCCCCCAAGCCCCGCACTCCCCTCGCTAGAGTGCCCCGCCCCACCTCGCCGGAATCGGCGAGGAGACGAAGCTCCGAGCACTCGAGGAGCTCGCCCCCGTCGCCCACACGCCCCACGGAGGCCTCCAACGGACACAGGAGGTCCGTCATCGTCGTTTGATTGCCTTCGCCGTCGCCATAGACCGTCAGAACATCGCGGCCGTCCACGCCCAAGCCGCCGCCGCCGTTGAGCTCTTGCCGAAGCACCACCAACCACTGTGAGCACCTCCTCCTCCTCCCTAAGTCGTTGGATCTGGATCCAGTGATCCTGATTACATCACTTAAATAATTAAAGCATTTTCTTTTATAAATGAGCGTTCACCCATTTAGACAAAGCATGCACGCCTCTGAGCCACTGACAGCACGCCACGTAGCCCCCCCCCCCCGACGTGCGCTAGCTATCTTTTTTGTTTTTTCTGTTTTTATTTCTTTAACAGAATTAGTTCTATTCTTTTCTTTATATCTTTTATGTTTTAAATTACTTTTTGCATCATGTCACAAATTTTATGTAGATTATGTAGATATAAATTTTCACCATGTTTGAATATTTTAAATATGAATTCAAACAGATTTGATTCAAATCTTGTTTTGTGAATATCTTGTGTTTAAAAATAGGTTTTGAGTTGATTCTTTTTGATACTCGTCACTAGTGATCTTATTTATAAGTAGGTACAATTGCAGAATTTTTATAGTAATTTAAATTAGGGTTTTAAGCAAAACAGATTTTGTTTTAGTTCTTTTTAGGTTTATTGCTATTTATTTTTGTTATAATTGTTTTTAATTTGTTTTCTTTTGTACTTGTGAAAAGTTATATCTTGTTTTCTGTTAGTTAAAATTAGCTTTTCAACAAAAACAAAATTTTAGTTTATTTATTTTTATTTGATAGCATGAAATCAATTCTAGTTTTGTAATAACTTGCAAGTTGATTTCATTGCTAGTGTTATTTCCTATTTGAAAATACTTTCAAATAATATTGTTGTATAAGTTTTATTTTTCTGTTAACTTTAGTTTAGACCAGAAACAATTTGTATTGAAGTTGAAATTGCTTTTTTGATTTAATTCAAGTTAACCTTGTTTAGTTCATAAGTAGAGTTGGATAAAAGATTTTTTTCTCATTATTTTTTTGCTAACAAAATTTGATGAAACATACTTTATGTTATCTTAGTTGTTTTATATTTTTGTTTTCTGTTATTTTATTGTTTTATTTTTTTATTTGTTGTTAAGTTTAATTAGGACAGAAACTATTTTGTGTTGTTGTAGTAGAAGACTCCATAGTTTTCTTTGTAGTTTCTTTTGGATTCTTATTTGGTCTTTCTTATTGATTATATTGCAATTGTTGTTTGTTATTGATTGTTATGATGATTGCTAGTATGATTGCTTATGTGATACTATGTTTGATTATATAGATTTCATCGGAGAGTGACGAATAGTTCTATCAAGTTATTTCTTGTGAGCGATATCTATCTTCATCAACCTCGCCAGACAAGTTCACATTGATCACTATTTACCTATAGTTTTATTGCATTAGTTCAACCTCCTCCACCCAGTGCATGCAAAGTAGGTACTTGGAAACTTGGTTCTTGACGTAGTATCATGTGTAGGCACTCATAAACCCTTGTTACTTTGGCTGGGACATTAATTTTGTATGATCCTAGTAGACGGGGTTTGGTTGAGTGTTTATCATGAGTGTTGTGAGAACTTAATAATTAAGACCTCAAGACTTCAATAACTTCAAGACCTCATGATGCAATATACCTGTGGGTGAAGGACGGTTCAGATGGGCACCCTAGGGAAGCCAATGGATGACCCGGGATGCATGGGGAAGCACCATGACATCTTGCGGAAAGCTCCACCCAATCATAAAGAGATGGATGGATTCTTCAAGACTCGTGGCTTACCTGCACATCCACAAGTCATTATGGGCTCTAGCTTGGTTGGACATTGTGGTGACTCTGGAGGGGCGGTGCTACGAGATGTAAAAGAACGGTAGGATTGGGTGGGCACCGACAGTGTCTCGGAGGAACCCTTTGGAAGACCATGTTTTGATCATCTGGTTCTCAAACACCCTGAAGTGTGAGGACTTCAACGGAGGCGGTCGAATCTTGTGGGGAACGTGTGCAAAACTCTATAGAGTACTCAAAACATAATCGATTAGTCGTGTCCACGGTCATGGACAACTTGAGCCAAAGGAACTGAAGCTATCAGAAATTCTCAACACAAATAACTTAATGATGTGGGTGTTATTGATAACTTGGGCATGAGAAATGGTTGGTGGAACCTTCTCATTAACCACCAACAATGTAGTAAAATTTTCTTTTATCCTCTCTCTTGTTGTAGGAAAAATTTGCTTTACGCAAAACTTAAACTACAGCCCCACCTCCATATATGCATATAGTATAGATGATATTTTCACCCCTCTCTTTTGTGACTTGCCGACATATTCAATATGCTGACCTACACGGCTGCAACATTATATGTTCAAATACTTTCTACGACGAGTAAGAGTACGATTCGGGAGTTGCGGTCTGCACTCAACCCGCTGTTGGTGTTTATTGGGACTCCACTCCCTTTGACTATTTCCGCTGAGATTTTGAGGTATATATCAGTTTTACGTTATTTACATGTGATTGCACTTTGATATATTCATTGATGTACTGTGTGTGCCAGCGTACTGATCCGGGGATGGCACTGATACAAAGAGGCTTGGCTCGTTTTGAGTCGGGTTGCTACACCCCTCCTTCTTCCTTGGTCTTGGTGCTGCAATGGAGGAGTCTCTCCCCTTCTTGGCGGCTGCCAAGGGAGAGGCAAATTTGTGGCTCTTGGTGGCTCTATCAAAATTAGGATTCTTCTCTCCTTATATGTGCCTCTGTGGTGCTCTATGGCCCTTCGATGGATGGATCCTTGATCCAATGGCTCTCGGTCACCTCTAGAACCTTCCTAGGGGCTCCTCACAGCCCTCATGAGTCCGCAAAGTCAATGCTTGGCCAAATATATCAGATATGTTAAGAGTTGGACTCAATCACGTCAAAAATTCTCGTGATTCCGTAATTACATATTTTCCTTTAGTAAAACGGGTCTCCAGATCGCATAAGAACTACGCTTTGGACGAATTTGTACTCCAGAATCATTGCCATAAAATTCCCCGCACTTTACTAGTTTCAACCTTTTCCATTTGACGCCGTCTGCGGGGCTCAAACTGACGATCTCTAATAACTATTTGTGGACAAATTTTCGGAGAGTGAGAGTCCTCTTCCAACAAGGCTCCTTTTACGTTTTTTTGACAATTTCTAATTAATTCCTATAAATAAAAGTGTGAAACAAGAAATTGTGCAATTTCGCAACCATTAATAGGTTAGTCCCAATAAATAATATAAAGTTGTACTTAAATGATTGTAAAACCTCTAAGAATGATAATATTACAGCATGGAACAAGCGAAAATTATAGATGCATTGGATACGTATCAGCATTCCCAAACTTACTTCCTGCTCGTCATCGAGTAGGTAAATGATAAAAACAGAATTTTTGATGTGGAATGCTGCGTAACATGTTCATCAAATTGTTTTCTTCTTTGTATAGCATGGACATTTGGACTTGTAAGTGATTCAAATCAATAGTCTAGTTTTAACATAGTGACTTCAATACTCAGGCATGTCAACAAGCAACCATGTCTTTCAAAATATCAACACTAAAGAAAGTTCTCCCTAGCCCATCATGCTCAGTCATTGACCCATTCATTAAACACACTCAAATATTAGGTATGCCGAATGCTCGGTCATTGATCCATTCATGAAACACACTCAAATATTAGGTATGCCCAATGTTCAAGTACGATCATAGTGTTCCATAGTTGGTGCTTATAAGAGAAGATGGAGACTCAAAACACAAATAAAAATTGCATAAAGTAAATAGATAGGCCCTTCGGAGAGGGAAGTAGGGATTTGTAGAGGTGCCAGAGCTCAAGGTTTAAATTGAGAGAGAAAAATTATTTTGAGTAGCATGTTTTTCATGTCAACGAAAACGACAAAGTAACTCACAATACTTTCCATGCTAGTTACATTATAGGCGGTTCCCAAATAGAACGGTAAGTTTTTACTCCGCCTACACCAATCAATCACACTCCACGGCTAGTCGAATCCACGGGTACCGTCCATACCAACAACATTCCTGGGGGAGTTTTGTTTCATTATATTTGATTTGATTTTTAAGCATGGAACTGGGCATCCCGAATACCAGCCACTTTCTCGTGAATGATAGTGAATCAACACATATCGTGATAATAAGAACCTAGCATGAAAAATACTGGATACTCCCCACCGTTTCATGAGCGTTACGGGCACACGAAAGAGAAAAATTATTTTGAAAATTTAGAGATGGCACATACAAATTTGCTTGGAACAGCATGTAAATACCGCATATAGGTAGGTATGGTGGACTCATGAGGCAAAACTTGGTTTAAGGATTTTGGATGCACAAGTAGTATTTCTACTTAGTAAAAATGAAGGCTAGCAAATAGATTGGGAAGCAATCAAACCAAGAAATGAAAATTCACATAAGTGAGCATTGAGTCATAACTAACACCGAATAATGCACCACAGTAGGATGTAACTTCATTGCATAACTATTGACTTTCGTGCATGCATAGGGAATCACAAACCGTAACACCAATATTCGTACTTAAAGCATAATTACTCACTAACATGACTCACATATTACTATCATCATTTGTCAAAACTAGTACAAATAATCAAGTTTAATTTGTCCCATGATCTTCATGAAAGTTTTTATTATATCCCTCTTGGATATCTATTACTTTGGGACTAGTTCCATATATTTCTATGGCCCTTTCGACATGCTCAAACCAATTTAAAGGAAGCACAAGAGCATAAATATTTCATCCCTCAAAAAGGTATAAGTGAAGCATTAGAGGAAATGACAAGCTACTCACAAAAGATATAAGTGAAGATCAATGAGTAGTCAAACAATTAAGGAGCAATGTGAGGACTCTCTCTCCCTCAAAAAAATTTCCATATCCAAGTATGTTAATTTAAACAGCAAACAAAAGAAAAATAGCACTCCAAGAATAGGACGCATCATGTGAACGGATAAAAATTTAGGCTCAACATAGGCTAACCGATAGTTAGCGAAGATAGGTGGGATGCGTAGCATCCCCAAGCTTATATGCTTGTAAGTTCTTGAAATATTTGCTTGGGGTGCCGTGGGAATCCCGAAGCTTGAGCTTTTGTATCTTTTTCAATCCTCTAGTATCCCAGTTTCACCTATTCTCAAAAACTTCATCCACACAAAACTTGAAAAGAACTCGTAAGATAGGTTAGTGCACATAATAATAAATCAACTCTTTATTTACATACAAGACAAGTTGAATAATAATTGCAAACATCATCTACTATTTACTATCATTTCCACAACTTATATCTATCCATATAGGCAATGGAAACTATAGGATAAGTAGATAGCAAAACTATGACAGCAATCTGTCCAAACGGAATAGTGTGCAGAAATTTATGAAAACATTGTACTTCTCTAACTCAAAACATTATGACAATTTAGGACATGCTATACATTTATATGAAAACCCTGTGTAAAAATTTCAGAAACTTTCCGCGTTCCAGTAAAATATGAAAATTCAAACACTACAGCACCAGTTTCTGTTTTTACACACCACCAATCAAAGGATGCAATGCAAGCATCCTAATGCAATTCTTGGAACTTTTTATTGAAAAACAAGATTATAAATAACACCTAATATATAACAACAAAATAAAATGACACTCCAAGCAAAACTCATATTATGTGACGAATAAAAATATAGCTCCAAGTAAGATATACCGATAATGTTGAAGACGAAAGAGGGGATGCCTTCCGGGGCATCCCCAAGCTTAGGCGCCAGAGTCTTCCTTGTATATTACCTTGGGGGTGCCTTCGGCATCCCCAAGCTTAGGTTCTTCTCACTCCTTATTCTCCTCATATCGGTGTCTCACCCAAAACTTGAAAACTTCAATCACACAAAACTTAACGGAACTTCGTGAGATGGGTTAGTATAATAAATAATGATCATTCACTTAGGTATTCTCAAGAAAAGATTCATAATTGTTACAAATTGATACCTACTGTATTCTACTATTCCCATAATTTATATCACTGAATATAAGCTATGGGAACACTAAAACAAGCAAACTATGCATGCAAAACAGAATCTGTCAAAAGCAGAACAATCTGTGAAGATCTGTAGTGTAACCATACTTCCATGTCTCTAAAAATTCTGAAAAATTAGGACAATCCAGGAAATTTGTATATAAATCATGCATAAAACATTGAGATCAAAAGCACATTCCAGCGAATTTGAAAAATTTATGGACTGGGAGCAAGAGTTTATGTTTTTGCACAGCATCAACTCAACTATCATCCACACTATCCCAAAGGCTTTACTTAGCACTTTATTGAAAGAAAAGCTATAAAACATGATTACTATAGTAGCTTAATCATGTGAACACATCAAATCAGAAAGTAAAAGTGTTGGGTTGTCTCCCAACAAACCTTTTCTTTAAAGCCTTTTACTAGGCATGATGATTTCAATGATGCTCACATAGGAATAATAATTATAACATGCAAAAGAGAATCATGAATCTCATGACAAGCAAATTTAAGTCTAACCACTTCCTATATATAGCAATTTGGTGAACAAACAATTTAGGCGAGCAAGAATCAACTAGCATAGGAAGCAAAACAAGCATAACTTAAAAAAATTGAACACATAGAGAGAAAACTTGATATTATTGCAATTCCTACAAGCATATGTTCCTCCCTCATAATAATTTTCAGTAGCTTCATGATGGAATTCCACAATATAACCAGCACATAAAGCATTATTTTCATGATCTACAAGCATAAAATTTTACTACTCTCCACACAAGAAAATTTCTTTTCATGACTAATAGTGGGAGTATCATAAAAGAATTGAATACTACAAATTGGTTCCACGCTAAAAGAGTAATATTCAGTAAAAGGATATTCATAATTATGACAAGTATCATAATAGTAATCATCAGTCTTTTTCATCACATAAGTATCATCACAATAGTCATTATAAGTAGGAGGCATGCAATAATTATAAAAAAATTGATCATTCAAAGTAGGGGGAATAAAAAGATCATCTTCATTAAGCATAGCTTCCCCAAGCTTGTGGATTTGTATATCACAAACATAATCACTCTCATCATTAATAGTATGAATAGCACCAATTGTATAGCAATTATTATCATCATCCTCCAAGTTGGTGCCATAAATATTTTCAAGATTATAAGAAGTATCATTATCTTCCCAATTATAACTATCACAACAAGCAATAGGCATAACAAAATCATCCTCAAGTGTATCATCTTCCACAACTATATTTGATTCATTGTCATGAGGCTTATCAATAATGGGAGCAACATTATTTGGGAAAGATACCACTTTACCTTTACTTTCCTTCTTGTCTTCTTCTTCAGCGCATTATGTGTGGGTTTATTTGATTCCTCCAAGCTTCTTTTTGAAGAGGTTGGTTGAATAAAAAGCTCCTCCTCGTTACCCGATTCATCATAAGAAAAAATAGGAGGATATTGGGAAACCTCTTCCCCTTTATTAGTATTATCTTCATCTTATATTTGTTCTCTTGTCTTTAAGTAATTGCTAATATAAAGATTCCCAATGCAATTTATCATGCAATACATATAGATTTCATTTAGATCAAAATCAATCATTTTCATGAGAACCCAAGCTGGAACATCTTTAGTTTTATGTTTCATTTCTTCATATCCAAAAAATATACTAAGTTCATTATTATGCTCAAGGGTAATGAGGTTATCACAATTTTTGGACACAACTCGATCATGAAATAATCCACATTGGAAATTAAAATGACCATTTTCATTGCAAAGTTCAGAAGAACGACGAGAAATATTAAGTCTTTCACCACAAACATATAGCCTCTCTTGCAACCATTTAGTTTCTAAATACTTATGCCTCTTACAAAATCTATCTTCCCTTCTAGGCATGTCTTCACAAACTCTATGCACTCCACAAAAATTGACATGCTTATAAGAAATATTTTTATCATGACTCATGCAATCATCATTAGTACTATGGATATTCAAAGAATTCATACTATCAACATTGCAATCATGCTCATCACTCAAAGAATTAGTGCCAAATATTTTAATAACTTCTTCTTCTAACACCTGAGCACAATTTTCCTTTCCATAATTTTCATGAAAGACATTGAAAAGATGAAGCATATGAGGCAACCTCAATTCCATTTTTTGTAGTTTTCTTTTATAAAACCAAACTAGTGAAAAACAGGAAACTAAATGATTTAATTGCAAGATCTAAAGATATACCTTCAAGCACTCACCTCCCCGGCAACGGCGCCAGAAAAGAGCTTCGTTGACGGGATGTGAGTGTCGCTTACCTAACCTCCCCGGCAACGACGCCAGAAAAGAGCTTGATGTCTACTACACAACCATCTACTTGTAGACTCGTGTTGGGCCTCCAAGCGCAGAGTTTTGTAGAACAGTAGAAAATTTCCCTCAAGTGGATGACCTATGGTTTATCAATCCGTGGGAGGCGTAGGATGAAGATGGTCTCTCTCAAACAACCCTGCAATCAAATAACAAAGAGTCTCTTGTGTCCCCAACACACCCAATACAATGGTAAATCGTATAGGTGCACTAGTTCGGCGAAGAGATGATGATACAAGTGTAATATGGATGGTAGATATAGGTTTTTGTAATCTGAAAATCTAAAAACAGCAAGGTAATAAATAGTAAACAGCGAGCAAACGTTGTATATATGCTTGGAAACAAGGCCTAGGGTCCATACTTTCACTAGTGCAAGTTCTCTCAACAATACTAACATAGTTGAATCATATATAAATCCCTCACGTGCGACAAAGAGTTCATTCCAAAGTCACAAATAGCGGAGAACAAACGAAGAAATTATTATAGGCACAAAACCACCTCAAAGTTATATTTTCTGATCAATCTTATGAGCTATCGATATAAGTGTCACGAACAGTCCTAGAATTCATACTAAAATAACACCTTAAGATACACATCAACCAAAACCCTAATGTCACCAAGATACTACAATGTCACCACAAGTACCCATGGGCATGATTATACAATGTGCATCACATAATTTCAGATTCATCATGTTCAATCCAACAAAGAACTTCAAAGAATGCCCCAAAGTTTCTACCGGAAGTCAAGACGAAAACATGTGCCAACCCGTATGCATAGATTCCCAAGGTCATGGAACCCGCAAGTTGATCACCAAAACATATATCAAGTGGATCAAAAGAACATCCTATTGTCACCACAGATATCCCATCGCAATACATACATCAAATGTTCTCAAATCCTTAAAGACTCAATCCAATAAGAAAACTTCAAAGGGAAAACTCAATTCATCACAAGAAGATAGAGAGAGGAAAACTCCATATGATTCATCTATATTAATAAAGCTCGCGATACATCAAGATCGTGTCATCTCAAGAACACGAGAGATAGAGAGATTGAACACATAGCTACTATGTACATACCCTCAGCCCCGAGGAGGATCACTCGCACATTATCATGGTGAGAAAGAGAGATTTGTTGATGGAGAGGTGCAACCCCGAAGAGATGGAGGCGATGGCAGCCACGGCACCGGCGACGGGCGTGGTGGTGGCGATGGGCGGTGGTGCCCCTCCTTCTTCCTTGGTCTTGGTGCTGCAATGGAGGAGACTCTCCCCTTCTTGGCGGATGCCAAGGGAGAGGCAAATTCGTGGCTCTTCGTGACTCTATAAAAATTAGGGTTTGTCTCTCCTTATATGTGCCTCTGTGGTGCTCTATGGCCCTTCGATGGATGGATCCTTGATCCAATGGCTCTCGAGCAGCTCTAGAACCTTCCTAGGGGCTCCTCGCTGTTGGAATTATGCCCTAGAGGCAATGATAAATAAGTTATTGTTATAATTCCTGTGTCAAGATAATCGTTTATTATCCATGCTATAATTGTATTGAATGAAGACTTAGATACATGTGTGGATACATAGACAAAACACTGTCCCTAGCAAGCCTCTAGTTGGCTAGACAGTTGATCAAGGATAGTCAGGGTCTTCTGACTATGTACAAGGTGTAGTTGCTTGATAACTGGATCACATCATTGGGAGAATCATGTGATGGACTAGACCCAAACTAATAGACGTAGCATGTTGATCGTGTCATTTTGTTGCTACTATTTTCTGCGTGTCAAGTATTTATTCCTATGACCATGAGATCATATAACTCACTGACACCGGAGGAATACTTTGTGTGTATCAAACGTCACAACGTAACTGGGTGGCTACAAAGATGCTCTACAGGTATCTCCGAAGGTGTTCGTTGAGTTAGTATGGATCAAGACTAGGATTTGTCACTCCGTGTGACGGAGAGGTGTCTCGGGGCCCACTCAGTAATACAACATAACACACAAGCCTTGCAAGCAATGTGACTTAGTGTAAGTTGCGGGATCTTGTATTATGGAACGAGTAAAGAGCCTTGCCGGTAAACGAGATTGAAATAGGTATGCGGATACTGACGATCGAATCTCGGGCAAGTAACATACCGAAGGACAAAGGGAATGACATACATGGTTATATGAATCCTTGGCACTGAGGTTCAAACGATAAGATCTTCGTAGAATATGTAGGATCCAATATGGGCATCCAGGTCCCGCTATTGGATATTGACTGAGGAGTCCCTCGGGTCATGTCTACATAGTTCTCGAACCCGCAGGGTCTGCACACTTAAGGTTCGACGTTGTTTTATGCGTATTTGAGTTATATAGTTGGTTACCAAATGTTGTTCGGAGTCCCGGATGAGATCACGGACGTCACGAGGGTTTCCGGAATGGTCCGGAGACGAAGATTGATATATAGGATGACCTCATTTGATTACCGGAAGGTTTTCAGAATTACCGGGAATGTGTCGGGAATGACGAATGGGTTCCGGATGTTCACGGGGGGGGCAGCCCACCCCGGGGAAGCCCTTAGTCCTTAGGGGTGCCGCACCAGCCCTTAGTGGGCTGGTGGGCAAGCCCAGAGAGGCCCCTGTGCAGGGAGATAGAAAATCAAAAGAAAAAAAAGGGGATGTGGGAAGGAAGGGAACGACTCCACCTTCCAATCCTAGTTGGACTAGGATTGGAGGAGGACTCCTCCTCCCCCCCCCCCATCGGTCGAACCCCTTGGGGCTCCTTGAGCCCCAAGGCAAGGCCCCTCCCCTCCCCCCCTATATATACGGAGGTTTTAGGGCTGATTTGAGACATCTTTTCCAAGGCAGCCCGACCACATACCTCCAAAGTTTTTCCTCTAGATCGCGTCTGTGCGGAGCTCGGGCGGAGCCCTGCTGAGATTAGATCACCACCAACCTCCGGAGCGCCGTCACGCTGCCGGAGAACTCATCTACCTATCCGTCTCTCTTGCTGGATCAAGAAGGCCGAGATCATCGTCGAGTTGTACGTGTGCTGAACGCGGAGGTGCCGTCCGTTCGCCACTAGATCGGGGCGGATCGTGGGACGGATCGCGGGACGGTTCGTGGGACGGTTCGCGGGGCGGATCGAGGGACGTGAGGACGTTCCACTACATCAACCGCGTTTATTAACGCTTCTGTTGTGCGATCTACAAGGGTACGTAGATATGAAATTCCCCTCGTAGATGAACATCACCATGATAGGTTTTCGTGCGCGTAGGAAATTTTTTGTTTCCCATGCGACGTTCCCCAACAGTGGCATCATGAGCTAGGTTCATGCGTAGATGTCTTCTCGAGTAGAACACAAAAGTTTTTGTGGGTCGTGATGTGCGATTTGCTGCCCTCCTTAGTCTTTTCTTGATTCCGCGGTATTGTTGGATCGAAGCGGCTCGGACCGACATTACTCGTACGCTTACGAGAGACTGGTTTCATCGCTACGAGTAACTCCGTTGCTCATAGATGACTGGCGAGTGTCAGTTTCTCCAACTTTAGTTGAATCAGATTTGACCGAGGAGGTCCTTGGATGAGGTTAAATAGCAATTCATATATCTCCGTTGTGGTGTTTGCGTAAGTAAGATGCGATCCTACTAGATACCCATGGTCACCACGTAAAACATGCAACAACAATTAGAGGACGTCTAACTTGTTTTTGCAGGGTATGCTTGTGATGTGATATGGCCAACGATGTGATGTGATATATTGGATGTATGAGATGATCATGTTGTAATAGTTAATATCAAATTGCACGTCGATGGTACGGCAACCGGCAGGACCCATAAGGTTGTCTTTAAACTAACGTTTGTTCTTGCAGATGTGTTTACTATATTGCTAGGATGTAGTTTTTTTAGTAATAGCATGAGTAGCACGACAACCCCGATGGTGACACGTTGATGGAGATCATGGTGTGGCGCCGGTGACAGAAGATCGTGTCGGTGCTTTGGTGATGGAGATCAAGAAGCACGTGATGATTGCCATATCATGTCACTTATGAATTGCATGTGATGTTAATCCTTTTATAGCACCTTATTTTGCTTAGAACGACGGTAGCATTATGAGGTGATCTCTCACTAAAATTTCAAGACAAAATTGTGTTCTCCCCGACTGTGCACCGTTGCTACAGTTCGTCGTTTCGAGACACCATGTGATGATCGGGTGTGATAGACTCAACGTTCACATACAACGGGTGCAAAACAACTGCACACGCGGAACACTCGGGTTAAGCTTGACGAGCCTAGCATGTGCAGACATGGCCTCGGAACACATGAGACCGGAAAGTCGATCATGAATCATATAGTTGATATGATTAGCATAGGGATGCTTACCACTGAAACTATCCTCAACTCACGTGATGATCGGACTTGAGCTAGTGGAATTGGATCATGAACCACTCAAATGACTAGAGAGATGTACTTTTTGAGTGGGAGTTTAGCAAGTAATTTGATTAAGTTAAACTCTAATTATCTTGAACATAGTCTAAGTCTACTTTGAATATATTTGTGTTGTAGATCATGGCTCATGCGACAGTCACCGTGAATTTTAATACGTTCCTAGAGAAAGCTAAGTTGAAAGATGATGGAAGCAACTTTGTAGACTGGGCTCGTAATCTTAAGTTGATCCTACAAGCCGGGAAGAAGGATTATGTCCTTGATGTTGTGCTAGGAGATGAACCACCCGCTACGGTTGACCAAGATGTTAAGAACGCTTGGTTAACACGTAAGTAGGACTACTCAGTAGTTCAATGTGCAGTCTTGTATGGCTTAGAACCAGGACTTCAACGTCGCTTTGAGCGTCATGGAGCATATGAGATGTTCCAGGAGTTGAAGTTTATATTTCAGAAGAATGCTCGGATCGAGAGGTATGAGACCTCCGATAAATTCTATGTTTGCAAGATGGAGGAGAATTCGTCTGTCAGTGAACACGTGCTCAAAATGTCTGGGTACTGAAACCGTCTAGATGAGCTGGGGATTGAACTCCCGCAAGAGGCTATCACTAACAGAATTCTTCAATCACTGCTGCCAAGCTATAAGGGCTTTTTGTTGAACTGCAACATGCAAGGGATGAACAAGTCACCCGGCGAGTTGTTCATGATGCTGAAAGTCACAGAGTCAGAACTCCGTAAAGAACATCAAGTGTTGATGGTGAATAAGACCACTAGTTTCAAGAGAAACGGTAAAGGAAAGAAGGGTAATTTGAAGAAGAGCGGCAAACCTGTTGCCAATCCGACGAAGAAATCCAAAGCTGGACCTAAGCCTGAAACGGAGTGCTATTATTGCAAGGGTATGGGTCACTGGAAGCGCAACTGCCCCAAGTATCTGGCTGATAAGAAGGTGTCCAAAGAAAAATCAGGTATATATGATATACATGTTATTGATGTGTACTTAACCAGCTCTCGTAGTAGTGCCTGGGTATTCGATACCGGTTCTGTTGCTCATATTTGCAACTCGAAACAGGAACTGCGGAATAGGCGAAGGCTGGCGAAAGATGAAGTGACGATGCGCGTGGGAAATGGTTCCAAGGTTGATGCAATCACCGTCGGCACAGTTTCACTTCAGTTACCATCGGGATTAGTTATGAACTTCAATAATTCTTATTTAGTGCCTACGTTAAGCATGAACATTATATCTGGATCTTGCTTATTGCGAGACGGTTACTCGTTTAAGTCAGAGAATAATGGTTGTTCTGTTTCTATGAGTAACATCTTTTATGGTCATGCACCCAATGTGAGAGGATTGTTCATATTGAATATTGATAGTGATAATACACATATACATAACATTGAGACCAAAAGAGTTACAGTTAACAATGATAGCGCCATGTTTTTGTGGCACTGCCGCTTAGGTCATATTGGTGTAAAGCGCATGAAGAAACTCCATACCGATGGACTTTTGGAGTCACTTGACTTTGATTCACTTGACACGTGCGAACCATGCCTCATGGGCAAGATGACTAAAACTCCGTTCTCCGAAACAATGGAGCGTGCAAGTGACTTGTTGGAAATCATACATACCGATGTGTGTGGTCCGATGAGCGTGGAGGCACGCGGTGGATATCGTTATTTTCTCACCTTCACTGACGATTTGAGTAGATATGGTTATGTCTACTTAATGAAGCACAAGTCTGAAACATTTGAAAAGTTCAAGCAATTTCAGAGTGAAGTTGAAAATCATCGTAACAAGAAGATCAAATTCCTACGGTCTGATCGTGGGGGTGAATATCTGAGTTTCGACTTTGGTGCTCACTTAAGACAATGTGGAATTGTTTCACAGTTGACACCGCCTGGAATACCACAGCGTAATGGTGTGTCCGAACTTTATTAGAGATGGTGCGATCTATGATGTCTCTTACCGATTTGCCGTTAACCTTTTGGGGTTATGCATTAGAAACAGCTGCATTCACTTTAAATAGGGCACCATCAAAATCCGTTGAGGCGACACCGTACGAACTGTGGTATGGCAAAAGACCAAAGTTGTCGTTTCTTAAAGTTTGGGGATGTGATGCTTGTGTCAAAAAGCTTCAGCCTGAAAAGCTGGAACCCAAAGCGGAAAAGTGCATCTTCATAGGTTACCCGGAAGAGACAGTTGGGTACACCTTCTATCTCAAATCCGAGGGCAAAGTGTTTGTTGCTAAGAACGGAGCTTTTCTCGAGAAGGAGTTTCTCTTGAGAGAATTGAGTGGGAGGAAGATAGAACTTGATGAGGTTGTTGAACCTCTCATCCCTCTGGATGGTGGCGCAAGGCAAGGGGAAACCCCTGTCGTTGCGATGCTGGTTGAGGAGGAAGTTCATGATGATGATCATGAAACTCCAGATCAAGTTCCTGTCGAACCTCGCAGGTCGACGAGACCGCGTACTACTCCAGAGTGGTACGGTAATCCCGTCTTATCAATTATGTTGTTAGACAACAATGAGCCTGCGAATTATGAAGAAGCAATGGTGGGCCCGGATTCCAACAAATGGCTGGAGGCCATGAAGTCCGAGATAGGATCTATGTATGAAAACAAAGTGTGGACTTTGGAAGTACTACCTGAAGGCCGCAAGGCTATTCAGAACAAATGGATCTTTAAGAAGAAGACGGACGCTGACGGTAATGTAACCGTTTATAAAGCTCGACTTGTGGAAAAGGGTTTTTCACAAGTTCAAGGAGTTGACTACGATGAGACATTCTCACCCATAGCGATGCTTAAGTCCATCAGAATCATGTTAGCAATAGCTGCATTTTTCTATTATGAAATCTGGCATATGGATGTCAAAACGGCGTTCCTTAACGGTTTCCTTAAGGAAGAGTTGTATATGATGCAACCTGAAGGTTTTGTCGATCCTAAAAATGCTAACAAAGTGTGCAAGCTCCAGCGATCCATTTATGGACTGGTGCAAGCATCTCGGAGTTGGAATAAACGGTTTGATGAGGTGATCAAAGCATTTGGGTTTATACAAGTGGTTGGAGAATCTTGTATTTACAAGAAAGTGAGTGGGAGCTCTGTGGCGTTTCTAATATTATATGTGGATGACATATTGCTGATTGGAAACAACGTGGAGGTTTTGAAGAGCATAAAGGATTACTTGAATAAAAGTTTCTCTATGAAGGACCTAGGAGAAGCTGCTTACATTCTAGGCATTAAGATCTATAGGGATAGATCGAAACGCCTGATAGGACTTTCACAAAGTACATACCTTGATAAAGTTTTGAAGAGGTTCAAAATGGAATAGTCCAAGAAGGGGTTCTTGCCAGTTTTACAAGGTACGAGATTGAGTAAGACTCAGTGCCGAGCAACTGATAAAGATACAGAGCATATAAGCACCGTCCCCTATGCTTCTGCCATAGGTTCTATCATGTATGCAATGTTGTGCACTAGACCGGACGTTAGCCTGGCCATAAGTATGGCAGGCAGGTTCCAGAGTAATCCAGGAGTGGATCACTGGACGGCGGTCAAGAATGTCCTGAAGTACCTGAAAAGGACTAAGGAGATGTTTCTCGTGTATGGAGGTGACGAAGAGCTCGCTGTAAAAGGTTACGTCGATGCAAGCTTTGACACAGATTCGGACGATTCTAAGTCGCAGACCGGATACGTATTTATTCTTAATGGGGGTGCGATAAGCTGGTGCAGTTTCAAGCAAAGCGTCGTAGCTGATTCTACATGTGAAGCGGAGTACATGGCTGCCTCGGAGGCGGCTAAGGAGGGTGTCTGGATGAAGCAGTTCATGACGGATCTTGGAGTGGTGCCAAGCGCACTGAATCCAATAACCTTGTTCTGTGACAACACGGGTGCCATTGCCTTAGCAAAGGAACCACGGTTTCACAAGAAGACCAGACACATCAAACGATGCTTCAACCTCATCCGCGACTACGTCGAAAGGGAGGACGTAAATATATGCAAAGTGCACACGGATCTGAATGTAGCAGACCCGCTGACTAAATCTCTTCCACGGGCAAAGCATGATCAACACCAGAACTGTATGGGTGTTAGATTTATTACAACGTAATTCGCATGGTGATGTGAGGGCTGGATTATTGACTCTAGTGCAAGTGGGAGACTATTGGAATTATGCCCTAGAGGCAATGATAAATAAGTTATTGTTATAATTCATGTGTCTAGAAAATCGTTTATTATCCATGCTATAATTGTATTGAATGAAGACTTAGATACATGTGTGGATACATAGACAAAACATTGTCCCTAGCAAGCCTCTAGTTGGCTAGCCAGTCGATCAAGGATAGTCAGGGTCTTCTGACTATGTACAAGGTGTTGTTGCTTGATAACTGGATCACATCATTGGGAGAATCAGGTGATGGACTAGACCCAAACTAATAGACGTAGCATGTTGATCGTGTCATTTTGTTGCTACTGTTTTCTGTGTGTCAAGTATTTATTCCTATGACCATGAGATCATATAACTCACTGACACCGGAGGAATACTTTGTGTGTATCAAACGTCACAATGTAACTGGGTGGCTATAAAGATGCTCTACAGGTATCTCCGAAGGTGTCCGTTGAGTTAGTATGGATCAAGACTGGGATTTGTCACTCCGTGTGACGGAGAGGTGTCTCGGGGCCCACTTGGTAATGCAACATCACACACAAACCTTGCAAGAAATGTGACTTAGTGTAAGTTGCGGGATCTTGTATTACGGAACGAGTAAAGAGACTTGCCGGTAAACGAGATTGAAATAGGTATGCGGATACAGACGATCGAATCTCGGGCAAGTAACATACCGAAGGACAAAGGGAATGACATACGGGATTATGTGAATCCTTGGCACTGAGGTTCAAACGATAAGATCTTCGTAGAATATGTAGGATCCAATATGGGCATCCAGGTCCCGCTATTGGATATTGACCGAGGAGTCCCTTGGGTCATGTCTACATAGTTCTCGAACACGCAGGGTCTGCACACTTAAGGTTCGACGTTGTTTTATGCGTATTTGAGTTATATGGTTGGTTACCGAATGTTGTTCGGAGTCCCAGATGAGATCACGGACGTCACGAGGGTTTCCAGAATGGTCCGGAGACGAAGATTGATATATAGGATGACCTCATTTGATTACCGGAAGGTTTTCGGAATTACCGGAATGTACCGGGAATGACGAATGGGTTCCGGATGTTCACCGGGGGGCAGCCCACCCCGGGGAAGCCCATAGGCCTTAGGGGTGCTGCACCCGCCCTTAGTGGGCTGGTGGGAAAGCCCAGAGAGGCCCCTGCGCAGGGAGATAGAAAATCAAAAGAGAAAGAAAAAAAAGGGGGAAGTGGGAAGGAAGGGAAGGACTCCACCTTCCAATCCTAGTTGGACTAGGATTGGAGGAGGACTCCTCCTCCCCCCCATCGGCTGAATCCCTTGGGGCTCCTTGAGCCCCAAGGCAAGGCCCCTCCCCTCCCCCTATATATACGGAGGTTTTAGGGCTGATTTGAGACAACTTTTCCACGGCAGACCGACCACATACCTCCACGGTTCTTCCTCTAGATCGTGTTTCTGCGGAGCTCAGGCGGAGCCCTGCTCACATTAGATCACCACCAACCTCCGGAGCGCCGTTATGCTGCCGGAGAACTCATCTACCTCTCCGTCTCTCTTGCTGGATCAAGAAGGCCGAGATCATCGTCGAGATGTACGTGTGCTGAACGCGGAGGTGCCGTCCGTTCGGCACTAGATCGGAGCGGATCATGGGACGGATCACGGGACGGTTCGTGGGACGGTTCGTGGGGCGGATCGAGGGACGTGAGGACGTTCCAGTACATCAACCGCATTTGTTAATGCTTCTGCTGTGGGATCTACAAGGGTACGTAGATCTGAAATCCCCCTCGTAGATGAACATCATCATGATAGGTTTCCGTGCGCATAGGAAATTTTTTGTTTCCCATGCGAAGTTCCCCAACACTCACAACCCTCATGAGTCTGCAAAGTCGTGGCTTGGCCGAATATATCATATATGTTAAGAGTTGGACTCAATCACGTCAACAATTCTCGTGATCCCGTAATCAGATATTTTCCTTCAGTAAAACGGGTCTCCAGATCGCATATGGACTCCGTTTTGGACGAACTGGTAGTCCAGAGTCATTGACATAAAATTCCCCACACATTATTGTTTTAGATTTTTCCATTTGATGTTGTATTCGGGGGTCAAATTGACGATCTCTAAAAATTGTTTGTGGACAGATTTTAGGAGAGTCGGAGTACATTCCAACAAGGCTCCTTTTGCGTTTTTTTCGACAATTTCTAATTAATTACTAAAAATCAAAGTGTGAAACAATAATTTGTGCAATTTTGCAACCATTAATAGGTTATTCCTAAAAAATAATATAAAGTTGTACTAAAATGATTGTAAAACATCCAAAATGATAATATAACAACATGGAAAAGCAAAAAATTATAGATATGTTGGAGACGTATCATTGGGCTGAGGTACTTAAGCTTCCAAATCCTGATCCACGGCCTCTGCCTCAGCCAACTCTTTCCGATAAGCAATTATATGTGATGGCATGAAGACGTATCCGTTTGTGGTATGATAGTTAAACAAAGACGATGGAGGCAACACAATAACATCGCGAGTCCTATCGCTATATATTAAGTTACAACGGATGTGTTGTGGAGGTTGTGGTTCATCAATAAACTAATGTTCTAACATGTACTGATGATCTAGATAAACCTTAGGTAACAAGTAATCGGTGGGGCGTATATTGATGTCAAAGTGTTTTGCTAAACGAGTGGCATAAGTACCGTCATGGATCTTTCCCCTAGTTCGATTACCATGTAGGCGGCGTGCAACGATAGCTCCTAATCTGAATGTATCATCACCAAATAATGCATGGCGCAAAGTAGCAATGGTGGGGGCACGAAGATCACCACCCTAATCCATAGAAATCAAACATATTCCTATAAATAAAGCAAAGTAGTGCATAGCAGGAAAATGCAAACTAGTGGCTCTAGCATTTGGCACGCTCCTAGTTTCACACAGAGTTAAAGTAAGAAGGAAGTCCTCAAACTCCTCCAGTTTAGGATCGCATATTCCCCCGTCAAAGGGGATCAAGCATATTTGGCAGAACTGGGTGACTGGTCTTCAAAGTGTTCAGCATATAAATGAAAGCATACCATGGGAATATCGAGCCTATGCAGAAAATAGAATTTTTGCACAAAGGATTTTGTGCGGAGGTAATATTGATCACACTCATCTGCGAGGAAGTTGGTTAACCCGGCATTTGCAATGAATTGCATGAACACTTGGTAGAACCCAACTTCAGTCATGAAAGGTGTATGTGGCCATTTGCACGACCTAACCATTGTGTTGCGAGGGATGTTGATGTCTTGGTCCTGAACATTCCCAACAACTCCCTCGAGACTCCGTGTGAAAAAACTCCTCCTAAAGAGTTTCATTTTCCTATGAACAAATTTCTGAAAAATTTGGGCCACAAAATTATGTCAATAAAACTTTCTAAGAATGATAGTGACTACTCATATAGATGACTAGAGGCCATGTCAAGCGTTCATACTACTTTGAACTCAAATAGTTCAACATGCAAGCTCATTTTTAGAAGGACCAAGTGCAGAAAATATAAACCACTAAAGCAAAAACTAATTGGAGCAATGGGAGAGTAACATAGTAAGGAGCAATCCCTCAAAATATTTTTGGAAGCGGAATTCAGAGCAAAGAAATCGAAAATCTCAGGTTTGTGAGCAAGAACACGAGAGAGAGACAAAGAGAGAGAGAGAGAGAAACCAAGATTTTTTTTCTAGAGGTAGGAGAGGGAGTGTGTTGAATAGGTAAGTGAGGAGTCCATGTGGGCCCCCAATCCATAAGGGTGCGCATAGCGGGTGGGTGCGCCCTGTTGCCTTGGCACCAACAGGTGCATCCCCGAGGTGTGTTTTTAGCACCAGAAGTTTTTAAATATTCTACAAAAATCATGTTAAATTTTTGTGGCATTCTAAATTTTTTTATTTTCTGGGTTATTTGTATTGTAGGGGAAACTCAAAAAACAGGATAATCATGGCAGGTTTTTAACTAATAATAAAATAGAATACACTAATGGTACAGAAAGTTGTGCTTACTAAATTCATTTATCACACATCTTTCAAAAAGGATCCATTAATAAGGTTGATGAAGTCTTATTAATAACCATTTCCAATTGACATGAAACTGATTTTTTTCATAGAATGCTAAGTTACCTCAATGGGGATTTGCATATCCCCAATAATAAGAATATCATACTTCTTCTTGGCAGCAGGAAGAGGAAATTGGAACCCTCCAATAGTGATTGTGGCAATTTCTCAATGACATTAATATTATTTAATGAAGCTTGTTTCTTTGGAAAATACACCATATGTTGTTTGCATTGACATGAAAGCTTTTGTTGCAATCAATAACAGCCCATGCAGTATGTAAAAAGGGTCTACCAAAGATAATCGACATGTTGTCGTCCTCAAGCATCTCAAGAGTAAGAATGTGTGTTAAGATAGTAACATTTGCAACCATAAAAGGAACATCTTCACAAATCCTAATAGGTATAGGAGTGGATTTATCAGTTGTTTGCAAAGAGGTCTCAATAGGTGTAGGCTTGTTCAAATCAAGTCTTTTATATAAAGAGAAAGGAATAACACTAACGCCAGCTCCTAGATCACATAAAGTAGTTTTAACATAATTTTGTTTAATGGAGTAAGGTATTATGGGTATACCCGGATCTCACAACTTCTTTGGCACTCCACCATCAAAAGAATAATTAGCAAGCACGGTAGCAATTTCAGTTTTAGGTATCATTCTTTTGTTGGTAATAATGTCCTTCATATACTTAGCATATGGAGGCATCTTCAAAATATCACTTAAGTGAGTGCGCAAAAGGACATGTCTAATCATTTCAGCAAAGCTTTCAAACTCCTCCTTGTCCTTACTCTTGGAAGGCTTATGAGGGAATTCTTTCATATCATAACATCTCTTTTTAGGATGTGGGTTATCGAGAGCTTCACGAGGTTCTGTTTCCACATCATTACCAGGTTATTTATTACTATCTAGTTAAGGATCTACCTAAACATAATTGTTATCATTATCATTCTCGTTATTAATAGGTGCATGTTCACTACCAAATTAGGTCTCAGCATCAGCAATAGAAACATCATTATGATATTCAGCAGATTTTTCTATGACACATTCAATAGAAGCATGCAAAGTCGTATCATTTTTATTTTTAGAAGGACTACGTGCATCAATGTTAAGTCTTTGAGAATATTGTTCAATTATTTTAGGGTGAACTTCAGGATAAAGAGGTCCTTGAGTCATTTTCTCTCCTCTAGTCATTACTGTAACAACATGGCCATTCATGTTCTCATTTAATTTAGCAAGAGAATCATTTTGTGACTTAGCAACTTGGTCTAGTTGAGTATGACCAATGGAAGCATGTTTACCTAGAACTTTAACGTCATTAGCAATTCTGAACATCAAGTCACTCAAGCGATCTATCTTCATAGCATTACACTGTAATTGGTATTTGGCATAATTATTGAAGTGCTCTTGCTTGACAACGTAATTATCAAATTCATCCATGCATTGGCTAGGAGTTTTAGTGTAATGTATATCACTTGCATCAAATCTACACAGAGAATTTACCTCTAATACATGTGTAGGGATATTAACTCCATGTATTTCTTTAATAGGTGGTAAATTCTGGACGTCTTCAGATTTAATACTTTTTTTCTTTCACAGTTCTCTAAGATTCTTTCACATCTTCTGGAGTGTGGAATACAATACCTCTCTTCCTTTGAATTGGTTCCGGCTATGGTCTAGAAAGTGTCCAATTATCAGCATTTTGCAATATATTATTCAATAATTGTTTAGTTTGTCTAATAGCTCGTTCCCTGAAAACACAACCAACACAACTATCTAGGTACTCCTTAGAAGCATCACTTAGTCCATTATAGAATATATCAAGTATTTCATTTTTCTCAAAAGGATGATCAGACAAATCTCTAAGTAGTTGGAGAAGGACCCTCCCCCCCAAGATGGAGGGAGATTCTCCTCTTCAATTTGCACAAAGTGAAGTATTTCCTATAAAGCAACTTGTTTACTATGAGAATGGAAATATTTTTCACTGAAGTAATATATCATATCCTCGGGGTTACGCACACAATTAGGAGAAAGATTGAGGAACCATTTCTTAGCATCACCTTTTAGCGAAAAAGGAAAAAGCTTAAGGATATAGTAATAACGCATCTTTTCCTCATGAACAAACAAGTTCGCAATATCATTTAACTTAGTGATGTGTGCCACAATAGTTTCAGTTTCGTTACCATAGAAAGGATCATATTCTACTATAGCGATTAACTCGAGATGAATAAAGAATTCATAATCCTTATCAGTAACACATATAGGAGAAGTAGCAAATTTAGGATCATATTTCATGTTCTCCATCATAGATTTTTCTTTTAAGTTTTCATAGCAACTTTGTCAAATCATCTCTATCATTACAAGCAAGAAAGTCCCTAGCTATCTCCCCATCCATAACATAACCCTCAGGTACATCAGGCAATTCATATCTATTAGGATAGCTAGGCATAATAGGTGATTCATAGTTTTATTCAGTTTCATCATTTTCAATTTCTAAGGATTTAGAAATATGAGCATCAAGCAATTTACAAAGTGGCACAGATTTATTTTTATCAAGTATAGCACTAGCATCACCATAAATTTCATGAATTTTAGAAGTAGCGTCATCAAGTACTTACGACATATCAGAACGACCAGCAAGTGGTGGTCTCATAAGTTGATTCAAAATAGTAGGTGAATCTAAAGGAGAGCTAGGATGCAGTTCCTTACATCCCCTCATATTAGAGAGTATGATTTTGGTTCTAGTATATTTTAGATTCTTCATAGTGGCATTTGGATATCCTCAAGTGAACACAATAAATATATCTATGATCCCCAGCAGTGGCGCTAGAAAAAGGTCTTGATAACCCACAAGTATAGGGGATTGCGACAGTCTTCGCGGGTAGTATTACACCCTTATTTATTGATTGGCACAAGGGGAGCCAATGCATATTTATTAGTCTTAGAAGTTGAGTTGTCAATTCAACAACACCTGAGATATCCCTCTGCAGCAAAGATTTTAGTAGCACAACAAAATAGTAGTTGTAGCGGTAACAATAACAGTTTTGTAATGATTGTAACTATAGCGGCAGAATAGTAACTTAGCAAGCTTTAGTTTATGAAAAGCGTAGGTAGTTGGACCGGTGATGGAAAATGATTTAGATGACATCAATCATTTAACAATTACACACTAGAGCGACACAGAACTAGCTCCAATTTAGCAATGTAATGTAGTCATGTATTATGTATATGGTCATACGTGCTTGTGATAAGAACTTGTATGACATCTTTTGTCCTACCCTCCTGTGGAAGCGGGGTCCATAATAAGTAAACTAAGGGATATTAAGGCCTCCTTTCAATTGAGAACCGGAAAAGGCATTAACACATGTTGAATACATGAACTCCTCAAACTACGTCAATCACCGGAAAGAATCCTAATTATCGTCACCTTGGGGTATGTGGATCCTGACATGTAATAGATGCATACAACTTGCAAGATATGATCCAAACACTTCTATTTTCAGAGAAAACATAATAGTTTCAGATCTGAAATCATGGCACTCAGGCCCAAGTGACAAGCATTAAGCATAGCAAAGTCATGGCAACATCAATCTTAGAACACAATGGATACTAGGGATCAGGCACTAACACAATAACTCGATTACATGATCAATATCATCCAATCCCATCACCGTCTAGAAAGCTTACAAAGGAATTACTCACTCCCGATGGTGAGCATCATGATGGTGTTGATGGAGAAGGGTTGGTGATGACGACAACGATGAATCCCCCTCCCCGGAGCCCCAAACGGACTCTAGATCGGCCCTCCCGGGGAAGAACATGAGGTGGCGGCGACTCTGTCTCATAAAACACGATGAAAACTTCTCCCCTATTTTTCCTCCGTAATTGAGAATTTGTAGGACTCGAATGTAACGCCCTGGACACACCCGTCGGCGGTCGTTACTCCTGGCGGGATCTAGACTGGCCCCACATATCAATACTAGTCTTTTCTGTGCACTTTGTCCTCACTCATGCACACCCGGGACCAACTTCCCGGTCGATCACCCATCCTAGAACTACTCCAAGCCAAGCACGCTTAACCTGGGAGTTTTGTTCGAATGGGCTCCCGGAAAGAAGGAATTCCTTATTGATATGAGTAGTCTATCATCCCTAATAAGCCAGGCTATCACATACACCACCACTCAGAGGAACCGACGTCCTGGTCGGGCCACAGGAGCGTTCCCTCTTGGTACAAACGTCTGTGCATCCAGTCCAGTACATGTACCATGTCGTGTTCCACGACGGGTCACAAACGTCATGAACAACATGACCGCACACCTGTCCGCAAACATCCGTGTAACCGCGAGGGTCGGCTCTGATACCAAACTTGTAACGCCCCGGACACACCCGTCGGCGGTTGCTACTCCTGGCGGGATCTAGACTGGCCCCACATATCAATACTAGTCTTTTCTACGCACTTTGTCCTCACTCATGCACACCCGGGACCAACTTCCCGGTCGGTCACCCATCCTAGAACTACTCCAAGCCAAGCACGCTTAACATGGGAGTTCTATTCGAATGGGCTCTCGGAAAAGAAGGAATTCCTTATTGATATGAGTAGTCTATCATCCCTAATAAGCCAGGCTATCACATAACCTGGCTCTGATACCAAACTTGTAACGCCCCGGACACACCCGTCGGCGGTCGTTACTCCTGGCGGGATCTAGACTGGCCTCACATATCAATACTAGTCTTTTCTACGCACTTTGTCCTCACTCATGCACACCCGGGACAAACTTTTCGGTCGGTCACCCATCCTAGAACTACTCCAAGCCAAGCACGCTTAACCTGGGAGTTCTGTTCGAATGGGCTCCCGGAAAAGAAGGAATTCCTTATTGATATGAGTAGTCTATCATCCCTAATAAGCCAAGCTATATCATGGAATTAGGGTTGGAGGAGCCACAAGGTGGCCCCAAGCTATCAGGGCGTGCCCAGGGGGGTGGGCCTGCCCTGTTGGCTGGGCACCAACATGTGGCCTCCTCTGGTGGGACTTCGCTCCAATAATTCTTATATTTTCTAGAAAAAATTCACAAAGTTTTGTCCGATTCCGAGAACTCTTATTTGTCCACAAAAACAACATCGTGGTAGTTGTGTTGAAAACAACGTCAGTCTTAGGTTAGTTTCATTCAAATCATGCAAATTAGAGTCCAAAACAAGAGAAAAATTTAGGACAGTAAAACTGAGCCAAATCACAGTCCTCTCACGACACGGGCATTTCTGGTCGTTCATTTTCGTCATTTGGAAGATCGCAACCGTCAAATCTGGTGTCCCTTCTGGCCTCCGCCGCACGTTTTATTTACTGGGCCGAATGTCCTAAATTGCTGCTGCTCCAGAGGAAAAATCTGAGCGTTCTCGTTCACCGGGACTTTTGTAACGGCCCAATTAGCTAAACGGTTTCAGTCTACAAGCGTTAAGGGGAGAGAGAAGAGGATCTGTTGCTTCGCCTAAAAAAGGATCTGTCTCTGCGGGAGAGAGAGGGACTCGCCGACACGGACGATTGCCGACGCTTCTCATTCTCTCGGCACCGGTGAACCTGGGGGTCGCCACATCCGCCTCAGCCATTTGTCTACACCATGGGATCCTTATCCCCTCCCCAAGCTCGCTTCCGACCTCTCCTCTCCGCATCGCGGCACGTGCTTGTGGATGCGGACCTAACGAAGCAGATCGGCAGCGCCACAAGGTCTCCCCTCCCCCCTTGCGGAATCATTTCAGTCTGCCACCGAATTGCTCCCCGTTCTCTTTATCCAAGCTCCTCAGGCCATCACGAGAATACCGGTATGGAAGTTATATCATGCTCAAAAAACTTATATCATGCAGGTTTGTGATGTAAAAACAAGACTATACTGTTCCAACCCTTCAATCGTTCTTCCTTTGTTTCAGGAGTAAGTTGATTGGATTATAGACTCTGGTGTTTCTATGTAAAATTTCTCCAGCACACGTGCAAGAGATCACTTGAACTACGAGGTGTGTAATCAGATAATGCTTCTACCACTAATGGCTATATCATTTCATTTTGTTCCTAGAAAAAAAATGTTGGAAAAACAAGCATTTCTTTTTCAACTAGCATGGTAGCTTTCTGAAGTCTGAACTGGCCTGCGTCGTTTTATTCTGTTACAGGTTTCCAATCACAGGATTTCTTACACAGGTTGCATGATGAAATAATAAACCCAAAATGAGTAACTTATTACCTCATGTTTTGGTCTGTCTGTGTTCTGTATGACTCGTGTATAATAGTGGCCAGTGCTATACTTTCACACATTGTCACTCACTATCCATCATATCATAAGTATCTGAAGCTGCACAAGGAAAAGTGACATTCGACGACGCTACTCTGTCTTTTGCGTGTCATCTGATAATTCTTATTGATCATTGTTGGGTTGGTTTATGCATTCTGAACATTGCCCTACAGACTGCTATGAACTCCTAACAATTAAGTAAAAAATCTTGAGCCTATGCTTGTCTTCAATTTTTTTGAATTTTTTCCCGGCTTCAATTTATTTTCATGGTACTTCTCTAATCTGTCACTGCTCAGCAGGCGAGGCGAGCGACGAGGGGATCGATTGATCCTGCGGACTTGGGTGATTTGTGTGTCAGGGAGAAAGGAGGGAATTCAGCCTACGCTGGTAATTCAAGCGGACGCCTCGTCTGATTGAAATTGATCCAGTGAGATTTCAAGAGTAATCATTCTTCAGTTTCTGTTCGGACATTAATGATGGGTGATGGTATGTGCATTTATGCTGCCTCCCTGCCACTCTTCACTCAACTTTTACACTCTACATCCTTTTAGTGTGTAAAAGGTAGTTAAATTTGATATTGTGAGAAACTTGATTGTAAATCATACTCCAAGTAGTTAAATTTGATATTGTGAGAAACTTGATTGTAAATCATACTCCAGGTAGTTAAATTTGATATTGTGAGAAACTTGTTTGTAGATCATATCGTGAGAAACTTGATTGGAGTACCATGTTTTTATTGTACAGAGTGAGATCCGTGTCTACCCATTGACCCGACGCCTCTTCGTTGTCGAACACCCGTGCTCTGCCATGACCAGCTCTCATGCAGCATGGCCAGAAGACTCTGACCCGTCTAGGTTTGCCATCCGCCATCCCAACCGCATGGTATTTCAAATTTAAATTTGTGATATGTGTGCACAATGAACAAATACCAAGCCTTTACATGGCCGGCACAACTGATACATGTGTTTTTATTTAAAAGCAGGTTAGAACCGATTTATGTGTGCAGTTCGCATGTATTGGTTCCACTTAGCCACAACTGATATCTCCATGTATGCAAAAAAATTGTCTATTTGTCATTTATTTGCAGAATGTTGCCTTTTGTCTTATGTGCAGTAATAGGTGAATGTTCCTCTTTTGATGATAGTTCCAATAATTTTAGGGAAATGATAACGCCCACATGTGTGGGTGTTTGCAAACCGCCCACACGCGTGGATCTCCGTTCGTTTGGGATTGCACTAATCTAGGCAAAATTTATATGCCACGTGTGATCGGCCCGGTGTGTGGACGTTCATCCTGTTCGCCCGCACACCTACTGTCTTTCGGATTGCTTGCAATTGTCAGGCCTGCGGGTGGTGGTTCGTCGGTTGCGCCCGCACGCGCCGCACTTCCCCTTCACTACTTCGTCTTCCGTCGGTTTCTCCACTCACGCATCGCGCATTTCTACCAATTGGAGTTGCCACTGTCATATGGCAACTCCAGTCTTTCAGTCTATCAGCTATTTGTCAAGCTGCTTTCTGCAAACATGGCAACTTCATTCTGTCAGTCTACATACACGTTGTCATCTTGTTCGTTAAGTGCATGGCACTTACTATCTTTAACACACGCTGTCAGTTTGTCATTTGCTTTGTCACTCAATCAAGGTCAACTTTCCACGTGCTATCCAATTAAACAGATGGCAACAAATTGCCTTCCATCCACACTTCATTTGTCATGATGTCCTGTAAAACATGGCAATGTTGTCCTGCCGGTTGAATCACATTTTGCCACTGAGCTTACTTTGTTTGATGGCAACTGTATGTTTAGGACAAGTCATGAGTTGCCATCTTTCTACACTGATGTGAACATAACGCATGTACCGCCCTTTTTTGCCGTGCACTTTCATTGTCACATGGCAATCTCCTGTTATACTTTCATTTTGTAGGTGACAACTCCTTTTTTAAGTCCAACACACTATCTGTGTAATGCATTCTGAAACTCAGTTATTTGTGTAACCTGAAACTTAGTTATTTGCCATGCTGCTTTCTGCAAATATGGCAACTCCAGTCTATCAGTCTACACACAGATTGCCATCTTGTTTGCTAAGTCCATGGCAACTACTCTGTTTAACACATATTCTCAGCTTGCCATTTGCTTTGTCACTCAATCAAGATGGCAACTTTCTACGTGCTATCCAATTAAACAGATGGCAACAAATTGTCTTCCATTCATACTTTATTTGTCATGATGTCCTGTAAAACATGGCCATGTGGTCCTGCTGGTTTAACCACATTTTGCTAATGAGCTTACTTTGTTTGACGACAAATATATGTTGAGGACAAGATATCAGTTGCCATCTTTCTACATTGATGTGATCATGACATGCGTACCACCCTGTTTTGCCATGCACTTTCATTGTCACATGGCAATCCCCTATTATACTTCCATTGTTGTAGGTGGCAACTCCTTTTTAAACCCAACACACTATCCGTGCAATGCATTCTGTGTAGTAGGTGGAAACTGTCACTTTTTGACCAAGTATTTGCATGGAAACTGATGCCAACTGCCAGCAAAATGGGATGGCAACTGCCAGCAATACCTCCCACCTGTCGCATGTGCGGCAGATATCGCGACCCTAATTTTATGGGGACTCCAAGTGCATAACACTTACTTGAAAAATACCCTACTTACACAATATAATGATCTAATTTGTGTACGTAAACAATAAACCTTACCGGAGGGAGTAGTATATTAAAGTAAACAAAGCCTGGTCATGGTAATTAATGCGGATTTGCAATTGCACATAATCCCCAGACATGACAAACTACATCAACATTTGTCCCAGCTTTTCAACAATATACACCAGACAGTAAGTCTCATGGTATATGAAGTAAGATTTTAGTTTATTTGTTTATGAGCACTACTCTAATTTACAAGGGGTTTCTATGACAACTTCTAGAACTATGGTCGGTTTTTATATGGTCATATTTTGTGACCATGACTTATTAAGATAGCACTTCTAAATATATTGTTTAATTCAACATTTCTGTTAGCAATTAGTTTTGTTTCTTTCACATCACTGACCAATGCATTAAACTTGACAATTTGATTTTTTAAATTCTATAGATCCAACTTCTGCCATTGCTTGTTCCTTCATTCCTTCCCAACACTATGGTACATGTGTCAATAACATAAGTTGATTAGCTCCAACTTGGTAATCTGGATTGTATAATCGCCATGTTGAGAACTGAGAAATGCATTCCTTCCAATTTAGTGAAAAATTTATTAGTCAATATGGTATTTCCTAGATCTAGATAGTAGGCTAACTTGCTTGCAAAAAAAAGAGAGTATAATTTAGGGAAAAGGTTATTAGTCAATTCGCAGTCGTGGTATTCTTTAGTTGTTATCTTTTTTTTTGTGCTAGAAGTTACTTTGGGAGTATTATTGTTTTTATATATAAAGCGGGATGAAAGCCTTTTTCGGTAATTGTTTTTCTCTTCCTCTACATGCCCTATACTAGCATATGTTATTTTATACTAGAGATCAAAGATAAATTTAACTTTTATTTGAGTGCAAAGTTTTATTTTCTTTCAATATCAGTAGTTTTCCTACCCCATAGTGTTAATTCTTGTGGCAATTATTGTGCTGATTAGAACATGCTAAGCATGATTTCTTTTTAAGAGTTAGTCTACGTTAAACTTTGCCTTAGTGGCATTGTTCTGAATTGAACGCCAATCTTCTAATAAATCTTCCAATTCTGGAAATTCAAACATGACCTAGGAGTCAATTACTAATATCATCTTATTAGATCAAATAAATTAAACTTTTCTTTACTGACCAATACTGTGCTTCACTTTTGTACAATGACTAAAGTTTTGTACCTTGGTTAAAAAAATATCTACTTATCAGCTTACAACAATACCTACCCAATTTTATCGTAAAAATGGAAGGGCGCGGCAACGCGCGCCATCAATGATCTAGTTGTTTGTAAAAGTAGATACGTTTGAGAAGTACCAGCATCATGGTTTGGACACTTTGTGACATCTTTTGTCGTGCCCCAAACGTTGACCGGTCTGCACCTCTGAATTCCGCCAAACCGGAAATGAAGTTGGGGAGATTTAGGGAGTTTGGACAGTAGCCAAGTTGGAATCCTACACACCCCACCAATGAAAAACAACAACCTTTTATTGCCCTTTCCAAAATTCCATTCTTCCCAGTTGCTCTTATCTGCATTCCCCAAGAACGTCGCAACGTCTACACCATTCCAACCGCCTCCCAGTTCTTGTCGGACAACCGTTGCTCCAACAAGGCAACTTATGATTCGCCACCATTACATCCTCGGATCCTTCCGCTAGGTATTACCCCCTGTCGGCGTCCTCCATGCCAGATACCACGCCCGACAAGTGTCTTGTCAAACGCCAATGAGATTGTTTTTGACATTCTCCTTGTCTAATGTGAAGCTAGCATGATGGTGGGTAGTCGGTGGTGGATGACGCATTGTTGTGTGACACATGGTTGGCCATAGGTATGGGGTTTGTAGGCATGAAGCAAACATTCACGATATATTGGAAACATGTGCATTCTTAGTTTCCTGAGCACAAGCAGTACGAGCCTTACAATTTGGATATGGTCTATGACTGCAATGCGTAGTCGCTCTCCAGTGGTGGTACATCATTTCAAACATCATCATGAGTGTTCCGGTGTTTTCACAAGTGAAAATAATGTGTCCAACGAGTGATCGTCAATCATTGAGATTGTAAGTCTTGCTTCTTGTTTCTCTATGTGTTCGTCAATTATTTTATACACTTAATGTTATAACTTGATGGTCACATCATTGTATATCCCACATGCATTGCCATGATGTACGGAAAGACGGTGAGACAACCGTTCACTTTGATGTATTATTGGACGAAGGTGAAGGCAGAGCCCATGTGGGTGAACAACATGTCTTGATGAAGAAGTTCAAGCTCGAGGGGAGCAAGCTTGAGATGAAGTCCGTTTTTGAGCATTTTGGTTGAATGTTGGATTGATTAATTTGAAAATTCTGTTGAACATCCAGTCTTTTATTAGAATTTAAATGTATGATCGAAATGCTATTGATTGCTGATTCAAACATGGCAGACATTTAGTTTATTTCTATTTTTAAATGGAGCATACATTTGGTGCATTCGTTTAGATGGTCAACTCTGCCATCACTGTTCACATACACGTCTGTATGTGTTCAAGGACGTTTGAGGTGTCTGATCTGATGGACCAACTGTTGGAAATATGTCCTAGAGGCAATAATAAATTAGTTATTATTATATTTCCTTGTTCATAATAATCGTTTATTATCCATGCTAAAATTGTATTGATTGGAAACTCAAATACATGTGTGGATACATAGACAACACACTGTCCCTAGTGAGCCTCTAGTTGACTAGTTCGTTGATCAAAGATGGTCAAGGTTTCCTGACCATAGGTAAGTGTTGTCACTTGATAACGGGATCACATCATTAGGAGAATCATGTGATGGACAAGACCCAAATTATATACGTAGCATATTGATCGTGTCATTTTATTGCTATTGTTTTCTGTGTGTCAAGTATTTATTCCTATGACCATGAGATCATATAACTCACTGGCACCGGAGGAATGCCTTGTGTGTATCAAACGTCATAACGTAACTGGGTGACTATAAAGGTGCTCTAGAGGTATCTCCTAAGGTGTCTGTTGAGTTGGTATGGATCAAGACTGGGATTTGTCACTCCGTGTGACGGAGAGGTAGCTTGGGGCCCACTCGATAATACAACATCACACACAAGCCTTGCAAGCAAAGTGACTAAGTATAAGTCACGGGATCTTGTATTACAGAACGAGTAAAGAGACTTGCCGGTAACGAGATTGAAATAGATATGCGGATACCGACGATCGAATCTCGGGCAAGTAACATACCGAAGGACAAAGGGAATGACATACGGGATTATATGAATCCTTGACACTGAGGTTCAACTGATAAGATCTTCGGAGAATATGTAGGATCCAATATGGGCATCCAAGTCCCGCTATTGGATATTGACCGAGGAGTACCTCGGGGCATGTCTACATAGTTCTCGAACCCGCAGGGTCTGCACACTCAAGGTTAGGCGATGTTTTAGTATAGTTGAGTTATATGTGTGGTTACTGAATGTTGTTGGAGTCCCGGATGAGATCACAAATGTCACGAGGGTTCCCGGAATGGTCCGGAGACGAAGACTGATATAGAGGATGACCTCATTTGATTACCGGAAGGTTTTCGGGCATTACCGGGAATGTACCGGGAGTGACGAATGGGTTTCGGATGTTCACTAGGAGGGGGCCAGCCCACCCGGAGAAGCCCATAGGCCCTAGGGGTGGCGCACCAACCCTTGGTGGGCTGGTGGGACAGCCCAAGGGGGCCCTATGCGTCAAGGATAAGAAATCAAAGAGAAAAGAAGATAAAGGAGGTGGGAAGGAAGAGAAGGACTCCACCTTCCAATCCTAGTTGGACTAGGATTGGAGGAGGACTCCTCCTATTCCTAGCCGGCGCACCAAGGGGACCTTGGCCCTCAAGGCAAGCCTCCCCTCCCCTCCTCCTATATATAGTGGAGTTTTAGGGCTGATTTGAGACAACTTTTGCCACGGCAGCCCGACCACAAACACCACGGTTTTTCCTCTAGATCGTATTTCTGCGGAGCTCGGGCGGAGCCCTGCAGGAATAGATCCTTCACCACCACCGGAGCGCCGTCACGCTGCCGGAGAACTCATCTAGTTCTCCGTCTTGCTTGCTGGATCAAGAAGGCCGAGATCATCGTCGAGCTGTACGTGTGCTGAACGCGGAGGTGCCGTCCGTTCGGCACTAGATCGGAGCGGATCGTGGGACGGATCGCGGGACGGTTCGTGGGGTGGATCGAGGGACGTGAAGACGTTCCACTATATCAACCGCGTTTCTTAACGCTTCCTGTTGTGCGATCTACAAGGGTACGTAGATCCAAATCTCCTCTCGTAGATGGACATCACCATGATAGGTCTTCGTCTGCGTAGGAAATTTTTTGTTTCCCATGCAACGTTCTCTAACACCAACCTGAACTTAATCTTAAGCTTTTCCGTGAGTTTGGTATCACTCAAGTAAACTCTAACAAAAATCGCCAACCGGATGACACCAAATGTGTGTGGATATGTCCGGACATCTCCAAAGATAGCGGGCAGGGCGCCGACCAACCAATCCTAGCCATCAAATGTTTTGGCCATTTCAAATAGATCAAACACAAATATGGAAAAAATATAAGATCAAGTGATAAAATTAAAAAAAAGTTTCATATATTACAACCAAACGGATAAAATTTAACAAACTTAAACCAAATTTAACCTAAACTAAACTAAACAACGTGAGGTGTCACATGATGGCAAGGACTCCAATGCCATCTGCACCTCAGTAGTTGTCCACGTCGTCGCCTGAGTTGTCACCCTTGTCATCGTCGTTCTCGTTGCACCAGCGGTGGAAGGCCCACTAAGCATCACCGCATGCATGTCCTGTCATCGCCTCGCACTCACGGCGCATACGCTCTACCGCATCCTCCAACACTTTGCAGCGCTTGTCTTTGATAGCCTCGGTGGCTCGGTTGAAGGCGGTGCGCTCAATTTCACTAGCCTCACTTTGAGGGGCTGCTCTTTTTACATAGCTTTTTGATATAGGAATCTTTTATTAAATCATAATGTAGCATTAATTGAATACAAAGCATGATGAGAAATATATGGCTGGTTTGTAGGTTAAATTACACGGCCGAAGACCAATAGTATGACAAAAGATCATAACAAAACCGATATATCAGTAAAAATAGTCATATTTAACCAACACTATATGCCTATATTGAAGAAGACATGGAACCAATCCCAAGATTATATTGCCATTCCATTTGGGTAAAAACTTTTAAGGTCACCCGCCAACCGCACAGCCATCTTCTTATACACTGATTGATACACCGTTCCATGTAACAGTTCGACAATTCACCGTACTCCAATCAAACTATGGACTTATGACGGATACACTTCGTATGGATGTAGAGTCTGCATCATGTTGTCGCTATTAGGTAGGTACCTATGGAGTATTTAGTATGTTAGTTGTCGGTCGTCGGGGTAGCTACATACATATGCGTCCACCCTGCTGTGTGTTGCAGCAGTTCTTGCTGACAATTTGCACGCTGATGATAACTACGCATACCAATGTTTTAAATATCACGATTCATTATCATGCTGTGCTCCCCAACCCTTAACACTGCACAACTCTGTGTTCTAGTTTTTTTTTTCTTTTCTTGTAGGAGTACTCCGAGACAACAAAAACGTAGAGTGAAATCCTCTATGAATGCACAGCCTATCCCTATGAGCATTTTTCAAAAGACTAAAACAGTATATTATTTTGAGATCTTTCGAAGTCATCGTAGGTGGCTCGTAGACGACAGAGATGTCTCCTCCCACAGAACGCGCATCGTCGAAAGTTCTAAAATAAATCCAAAATAAATACGAGACTTGAACTCTGATAGACTGAAAATACCACTGTCCTTCTAATCATGAAATCATAAATTGGTTCGCTAAATCCTTTGTTCATTCCGTATGATGAGTTAAACTTGTGGTTGAAGGATTAAGAGGACAGTGATATCTCCAGTCGTCCAGCAAGATTCAGTCACATTACTATTTCTTGTAGTCATACAACACCATCACATAGTAGTAAGCCACATATGTCTGTCACTTGATTTTACTTTCATTCACAATTATCCATCAACCTGTCATCGCATGCATGTAGTGCGGAGAGTTTGTTGGAGTTGGCAGTACCCATTTTTTACTTGAGTATAGTGCAACACATTGGTCGTTGTGATTTGGATTAAAGGGTGAAATAGAGAGGGGAGAAAATTCACAAAAAAAAAGGAGCAGAGAAGGCAGAGCGTGCCTAAAATTATTGGTTGGACTATTCATCTATTGCTGAATATTGAACCAATCTTTGTGTACAAGAGATTTTGGAGATGAGTCTAAAAAATAAAAAGTATGAAGTATTAATCTGACTTGGGACAATCAATATTTCCATCAAATGCTTGAATTCAACTTATTGCCAAATCCTTCGAACTATTAAGTTGTTAACCGTACACAATTTTCTTTGGGGTGCAGAAACAATATTCCATAGCTACATGTACGTGAGTTTGCACTTGGAAATTCGTGAAGAATTATGCAGTTATAAGGTGGAGATTAAGAAGTTGATAACTTAATATTTCACATGAATTAACATAACTAGATGATACCCCGCATGTTGATGTGAATTTGTTGCAATATATTTCAATGAGATTTGGTTATATAAAATATAAATATTTAAATAAATGGGATTTTTATTGCCATGTCCCTGGTTCCTTAGTTGTACTCACTTTTCTCCATTCGCTCATTTTGCGTCCTTTTTGAGCAACATGGTTGCTTACTATAAGAACTAAATTTGAAATATACAATAATTATACAATAATTAAATATATTTCATATAACCAAATCTCATTGAAATATATTTTATTTTAGCATACAAAATCATACAACCATACAATAATTAAATATATTTCATATAACCAAATCTCATTGAAATATACAATAAGTTTAGCATATTAAATATACAATAATCTTATACAAAAATATACTCATACAATAATTTATTATGATACTATGATACTTATACAAAAATCATACAACTATACAATATTTATATATATTTGAAATTAAATCAAATTAAATATATTTCAAATTTAGTTCTTATAGTATTTACTTATACAAAAATCATACAACTATACAATAATCTCATGCATACTATATTTCATAGGAATTTTAGCATTCAAGAAAACCTCTTGAAGGGAATCCTTCGTTTCTCCCGTAATGCAATCAAACAATCAAAAGTAATGAAGGATCCAAATGGGCATGATATTGCAATTCCTTGATTTTCCTATTCCTGTGTGCCTATTGTTTGATTCCAAAAAATGCGGAAAGTTTATGGAAACTATAACTTTCTAGTGTTCTCACAAAAGTACAAAATGTTGTTACAAGTTCCAACTTTCTTTGGGAACTTAATTTATTTTAAATTTTAAGTATCAAGCAAATATTTTATTATATTTTAATGGATGCATATATATATTTGAAGTTTTAAAAGGGTTCTCTTTTTTTTATTCTGGTTTTTGAATGAAAAGTGTGAGGCACATACTGGTGCCATGTTTTTTATAAGCATTAAATGGCCAAAGCAAGTTAAGGATGGTTTCATGTGAGTATTCTACCCAATTTTAGGCGTTGCTGGTAGGATTTCTCCACTTCTAAAATTCTCGACACTTTTCCTAAGATGGTGTTGGTTGAACTAGTTGAAATGTTCTACCACAAAAAAAAAAGAACTAGTTGAAATGTTGACAAGAAAATGGGAGTGCATCTTAGCAAACCTAGTTTAATCCACAGGAGGATAAGGCCAGACCACGCGGTGGTCGGAAACAAATTCAAAATTCAAATTAGGATGATATGTAAGTTGAGTAGTAGCTTTATTTTTCTATAAGCACCCTTTTTGGCAACTAATGCAATTGACATCATGATGTTGAGTATCATACTCAGATTGGTTTTTAGATTGGTGCGGGACATAAATACGGATCCGCCGCGAGAACGACAACAAATATTTATTCAAGCATAGCATGAAAATAGAGATAATACATAAGATGCGCATAAGAACGTTGATCATGAACCAATAGCACATTTCCAGTGTGACCAACCAAACACAAAAACATTAAACAGTTTCGTTGTCAACCCTACCTCAAAACTGGTCCCGTTCCACCCCACCCGAGGTTAACCCCTCCAACAAGATGGCCCATACATCAACGCCCGCGGCTAGCTAGCTCCCTGCTCCCTGCTCCCTAGCTCCATCGATCCCAACATATTACCATCGGGCAACAGTATAGGAAGACCAAGAGAAGAATCATCCCCTGTAGCTGCAGCGCTACCTAGCGCCCCCTCTCCATCCCTAGCGCACGACACGGCTTACCCTAGCCGGCCAGGAGGAGTGAGGCTAGCTCGCGCTCTCCCATGGCCATGAGCGAGCAAGATGGGCAGCACGCCACCAACGGCCTTCCCGGGGATGCGGCCAACGGCGCCGTCGACATCGACTCCTTCTCGCAGCTCCCGTTCGTGCGGCCCAAGCCGCCCCCGGCGATGGAGGCCGGCGGGTCCAGCCCCACGTCGTCCATCCGTCTCTTCGGCTTCGACTTCCCGCCCGACGGCGCGGCGTCCTCCGTCACCGACGGCGATGCTGCCGCTGTCAGCTCCACTGCTCCAGGCCAGGCGACGGCGGCGGGGTCGGCGTCGGCCGGTGCAAGTGGCGGCAGCGGCGGCCGCAAGTTCGAGTGCCACTACTGCTGCCGGAACTTCCCGACGTCGCAGGCGCTGGGGGGACACCAGAACGCGCACAAGAGGGAGCGGCAGCACGCGAAGCGCGCGCAGTTCCAGAGCGCCATGGCCATGCAAGGCCACTACCCCGCCCACGTGTACCCCGCCTTCGGCAGCGGCTACCACCACCGCTTCGTCGCCGGGCCTCCGCACATGAGCCGCTACGAGCCGCCGCCGCACTACCCCTCGTGGTCCAACCACCACCACCTGGCGCCCACCATGCCAGCGGCGGTGCCCAGGTACTACGGCAGCGGCCCCGGCTCCGTGTCCCAGCCGATCAACGGCAGCCCGGTGCCGGCGTCGGCGCTCTGGCGGGTCCCAGGCGTCAGCGTGGCGACACCCGCAGCGCCGCGGCAAGAGCGGCCAACGCCCTTGACTCTCGCCGGGCGTGACGACATGGCGGTGGCGTGGGAAAGAAGAGGACAAGCCGGCTCGGCGTCGTCGGCGTCATCAGCGTCGTCGTCTTCGCAGCATGAGGCCGTGCGCCACGGGGGAGAAGCCGCCGAGAAGAGGGCAAACGTGAGCCTGGATCTCACCTTGTAATTCTCCAAGAAGGGTGCAGCGGTTAATTAGCGGGTTCGTGACTGCATGCTGCAGTGCAGACTAAGAGCGAAGGTCAATTCTTTTCTTCTCTAGCCCGTGACCGTGAGTTCGTTTAGCTCGACCGATCGACCAGCGGAGAGATTCTTTTTCCTTGGGTGTCCATTTTTGCAGTGTTTTCTTTCTTTCTCGTAGCACGCACGTACTCATTCGTCCTGCTCTTCTCGCATCGCTTTAGATTGCTTTGTAAGGAAAAAAACGGAGGGGAAATAAATGGAATGAAAGGGGAAGAAAATGGGGGGCCTTGTCATTTTCATATTCTTCAGCACATTTTCCCAGCCATTTGTAATCCTCTTCCACTACTAATTTCGTATCGATGGGCAAGGACTGATGCACATGTCTGTCCTAGCACTAATTTTCTGGTGCGTCTGTGTGTCCATTCAAACGAAAAGTTTCCCTTTTTTCCTCTAGGGACTTGTCTCCATCCTCGAAATGCTATTCAGTTTTTGCCACTTTAGCTGACAGTTATCCTTATCATTTGCTTTCTGGAGTAGTACTACTAGCATGCAGCAGTTGCTAGCAGCAGCTAGCGGTTGCTGACAACATTTACTCGGAGGATTTGCCCAAAGACGCAAGGCCAGCCTAACGAATGTCCATGCACTGCTCACCACTTGAATGAGTCTTGCCTGCAAATTGACAATGCGTGCATTTCCCAGCTACCGAATTGATTGTTTCCCGAGTGTTGAACTGTTCTCGGCATCCTGAAGTGGATGCTCCTTGGATTCAAGATTTAGGATCCATCTGTGGATTCTAGCTCGTTCTGGCAAAATAAAGCAGCACGCTAGTGTTTGTTGCCCACGGAAACTGTACTAGGCAGTGATGCATGTGCACAAATCTGAACGGGCGCTCGCAACATGCACAGCAGTAACAGCACCTGCCCATGCACATCGTCTATGCGTGCGTCTGCGCATGAATGTGACATGTGCATCCACCGCTCCTTGTATTTCCTTAACCTACTCCTTAAAATATCCGCACACATAAAATAAACAAATTATCACATATACAAATGACTCATGTATGTTTTTATATTTCAGCTTTAGTGAAAATCGTATTTCATTTGTTAGCTGCGGAAAATAACAAATCGGAACACTCTTACATGCGAGATAATGCACTTTTATTTTTTTCACCAAGACCACAAATAAATGATTTCCACTTTTTTTTGCCCCTACATGCGGAATCCAATACTCCCTCCGAATATAAGTCTTTTAAGAGATTTCGCCAAGGGACTACATACAGAGCAAAATAAGTGAATCTACACTTTAAAGTACGTCTATATACATCCGTATGTAGTCCCCTAGTAAAACCTCTAAAAAGACTTATATTTAGGAACGGAGGGACTAGAATATAAGAGTGTTTAGGTCTATTATATTTCTTTGCAAATGGAATATGTATTAAAGTGAGCATTTGCTGCCAAGAACAGAAAATCCACTTCCGTGCTTATTTTGTTTTCTGCGACTTCTTTTCGTCACTTGCATGCAAAACTATAAATCTTATGTAGTAATTTTGTTTTCATGTTGGTGTACACGCAAATTGAACACACACATAGATTGTAGTAGGTAGCGGAAAGAGACACATAAAAGATGCTACAATTTTTTTCGCATAATTTGAAGACGAATGATGAATACTAGGAACTAGCAAGGAATGAATAACAAAAAAAAAAAGTACACTACATTGGTGTACAAAATCAAAAACTATATTTTGGAATCTCGGTCAATTCCGAAAATGTTCCATGTAAAACACACACATGTATATATGTAGAATTCCAGATGCATGATATGTAGATACAAAATATTATTGATACACATTTTCAATATGTGATCCAGAAATAGAGTTAACATTTGTGTTTGTGTATCCACAAATTTTTCTTCTATATGTACTTTCCAAATTAATGTAATTTCAATAAATATTAAAAATGAAGGACCAACCTATATATATTGTTGGAAAAGCATTTTGAAATTTGTGGGGAAAAATATGATTTCCACACTTGTGGAAAACTATATGTATTTTATTGAATAAGATATCGGGCTGCGTGGAGCCTCGGAGGAAAATTAAAACACTTGAAATTAACGGGCATTGATTTCCATAGATGAAATATCACATTTCTATTTGCCCAAAACAAACATCAAGTATGTGACAAGACTGCTAAATTAGGTGCGTGGTGGAACATAAAAATTCTCTAACTTCAAAATTATCATCCAACATATGGTATTTGTACTTGATTATGGTAGCATGTTTTCTTAAATGGTTTTGACAGATTTGCCTATATACATTCAGCAGAAGATATTTAAATTGTCCTCTCACTAATAGAAAAATAAAAGATATATCCAATCGTGTAGTTTTTTATCTTCATTTAAGTGCATTTGCTTTAGTTTATTTAAAATAAAATTAAAAATAACTTTTCCGTATCAAAAGAGTATATCCATCTCATGACCGCATCAATTTGACCGACACAAAAGTAGACAACCAAACACGGTTTAAACATAAGCGAGAATATATGAAAACCATAGGTGGGGCCACAATTAGAAACAAGATTTTCATCCATGCTATGTAAATACCATTGGCTAGTGCTCAATTTACATGTAAACCATACACCAATGTCACGAACTCAACTACCATTTATTGTAGAAATATTAAGTACGGAATCAGTGCATGCATAATACTATAACCTACAATGGAGAAAAGACATTATTGTTGTTAAAGGTCATGGGAATCATTCGTGCATAGCAAACAAAAAAGAGCTACCACCCCGACAAAGATTTGAGCTTATTTTATCTTCAACTTCATTCAACTAGTTATGAAACATGTGTATTGAAACACTCCTATGGGAGAGAAATTAAACGGCACCTAGACCATCGGCCCATGCAAAATGGTGAAATAATAGTGAAAATAAGGTGATTAATTTGGCTCTCGGGCTCAGATGAGCCTGGGCATGAAGAGTGCCTCGTTTTGAAAAAGAAAAAGCTTTAAAAATATTTTTATTGTGGTGCAAGATAATTCTGTGCATGCAATCCGTGCAAAATTTTGTGAACGTTGGACATTCGAGGAGCTCGTGGCAAAAAAGATAAATTTTGGATGTCTAAGAAACTTTTGAAAATCGCACTTTTCATGTCAGATTTTTTATTTTGCCACGAGCTCCTCGAATATCCAAAGTTCACAAAATTTTACACGGAGTTCTCGCACAGGAATATCTCGCACCATAAAAAAATAGATTTTTTTGAATTTTTTTTCCTACTTCATAACGAGGTACTGTTCACCGGGCTCATGTGAGGCCGGGCTCCAGAGTGAATTATCGGCTTAATTGAAGCTTTTCAGATAGTCGAGCACAACATAGTTTGCCAATCAAGTTGACTATTAAAAAACTTGACAAAATAATCCCACACATAATATTATTACTTATACGCGATTGTGCTTGTTGTTGAAGTGAAAACAAAAAAACATAATTGGGGGTGAATATCTATCGGTGGATTTGTTTGACAGTTTGTGATGCTAGCAATCGTCACAATTGGGATTGTTAACAAATGAGCTGATATGAGAGTCGTGCAACAAATCGACATGCATGTACCCTAGAGAATTCGACTTGGCCGTGAGACCTAATCGAGCCAGGCGTATTTCTGTTAAAGGGTGGACCTCGAGTACCTTTCAGATGCTCGACCATGTGTCGCCTGCCAATTCAACGACACAAGACAAGCTTTCCTCATGATGTTTGTATTCTAATCCTAGAGGTTGGAAGAAATTGCATTCAACCAGATGTGTAAGTTTTTATTTGTTGAGAAAAGATTGTACCCCTTTATTGATGAAATAATAAGAGTATTATTGATAAAAAATCCTTCATGAGGATCTATCAGCCAGACATGTTGGTTGATACCATTTCTAAGAGAAGATCGAACCAACATGTGTAGTTCTTTGTTTGAGGTCCTGACTTCATGAGAGAGCATGATATCTTCAAACTCATCTCCTCTATCCGTATTTCACGAACAATCCGGACATAAGAGGTTTTAGACTCGTCATGGAGGGTGTTAATCACCCGCAGGCAGATCGACTTATCTAAGTGGATTGTCTCAAGGAAACCTTACTTAAGTCTTGCCTTTAGTGAGAGCACTTGTGCTTTGAAATGAAATGAAACGAAAGATGGCCACCATTATCCTGGGAGCATTAGGACGACCCATGAGTTGAAGCGGCCTACTATTCTATGTCATGAATGAGTCTTGGCCCGTTCTATGTGCATGAGCATAGTTTTCTTCGAGAAGATGGCCCGTTCTTCTTCTCTCTCTTCTATTTTTCAACACCTTGAAAGGAATCAACATCACGAACACACCGCTCGCGGAGAACTCCTCCTTGCGCCATAAGTGTCATAGAGAAAAACAGTGCTCACACACACCCATTGTGGGCTGGGCCATTATGGAGGCCAGCGCTCGAGGGAGTAGCATTGGTTTTCCCTCGTACTCACGTAGCGGTTAACCAGTCAATCATTGATCGATCGATCAGTGAGTTTTAAAAAAGTGTTTTTTTAAATATCAGTAATTTAAAAATATCGGTCAGAAATTTGAAAAAAAATCATGGATTAAAAAATATTAGTGATTTCAAAAATGTCAATTTTAAAAACAAAGTTCATAATTGTTGATCTTAAAAAGTTCAACTATATTTGAAAAACTTAATCAATCTTGAAAATGGTTCCTCCATTTCTTGAAGGTTCACAAATTTTTCAGAAAGTTCATCGTTATTGATTTTTTTTAAAATGTGTTTTCTATAAAAATAAGCAATTTAAATGTATTTTTCATTAATTTCAAAACGTTCATGGATTTAAAAATAATAATTTTAAAATATAATCATTTTTTAAAGTTCATCAATTTTTAAAAAGTTTCCAAATTTGAAAAAACTTAATCAATTTGAAAAATGTTCATCCAGTTATGAAAACATTAGCAAATATTTTATTAAAAGTTTCATTGATCTTGAGAAAAGTTCATTGTTTTAAAAAAACAACAAATATGAAAAGAGAATCGTGCATGTCAAAAATAAAATATATACCTGCTAATAAAGAAAATAGATATCCTTAGTCCGTCATACTATTTTATAGAAAACCCCTTGATGTTTTTGACATGAAACCCACAGTATATATTAAATGTTTTTCAAAATACTCATATTTTCTAAACCGTAACTCCAAATTTAGCATGTTATATATGGATTTTGAGTAGAAAAATATGTAGAATCTGAATATGATGTTATTTTACCTGTAAAGTTTTTAAAAAATATTATCTAGGATTCAATCTTAATCAATAATGCATTACCCGCCTTTCTTTCATACCGGTACTAATTTGGATTGTGGATGAACATCTCAGCAAAATCAGGATTAGGGACGGAATTTAAGATTACTTGACCGTTTCTTTATACATATTAAATCTACATGCAAGCCGTATTATAATAGAAGACATGTAAAATCTTGAACTACGTTTTTGTAGGCTAAGATCATTTTTGTTTGGGTGGTAGCTACAAATACTCAAATTATAGATCACCTTTTGTAAATTAAAAGTATGTGGTATTTTTTTCCCGTTGCAACGCACGAGCCCTTTTGCTAGTAAAGTAAAAGTAAAAAATAAAATAGAAGGAAAGGAAAATAAAAGATAATTGATAGCAATAAAAAACTACTCCCTCCGTTTCTAAATATAAGTTTTTGTAAAGGTTCCATTAGGGTACTATATACAGATGTATATAGACATACTTTAGTATGTAGGTTCATTCATTTTGCTCCGTATGTTGTCCCCTAGTGAAATCCTTAAAAAGACCTATATTTAGGACGGCGAGAGTAGAAAAAATCTGTCTAAAGAATAAAAATGGAAAAACTAAGTTAAAAAGATGCATCCCAAAACCAGGAAGAGCTCTCTGCCGTTGCATCCCTTAGATGGGCCAGCCCACGTTGGAACTCCTTTAGCGCGAGTTAACGAAATGCAGTTAACTGACGCATATGGCGGGAAATAGGATTCGGGCCACTCGCGAGCATCCGTTCGCTCGATCAGATCGTGTCCGAGTAAGCAAACAGAAGTGCAAAAAAGGGATGCGACGTGGGATGACATGCCGCACGTGACCATCACGCAGGGACCAGGACAGTAGTCGATCCGTACGTACGTGCTGCTCGTAGCAGTAATAAATAATACTCCATGGACTGCAGTGTACTGTCCTAGATCTTGTTATCTTTCGCCATGGCCACCGATACGATATGATATGATACACAAGAAAACGACTAGAGGACATACATGCTGTGTTGTACTCTCTCCGTTTTTGAATATATAAGTTTTTTAGAGATTACATTATAAAGACTGTGTATAGACGTTTTTTAGAATACAGGTTCTTTTTGGCAAGTAGGATCTGTTGTAGCTCTGCTTTTATGATGCCCTTTATTTCAAAAGATTCAAAATTTAAACTTTCAGATTTAAAAAAAAAATCTGAAAAAATATATATGCAAGTATACAAGGATCAAATGTATATGCATGCAAGAATTTAGAACAAAATACCTTGAGATGCGATCTGTGTAAAAGGAATAATTTTGTAAACTTTCGTGATGAATAATATCATGTGTTAAAAAACTATATATTTGTGTTTTTTACACGGCCCTCATTTCAATGTATTTCATTCTGAAAATTTACACACATGCGTGTTATACCCTCATGTATATCTGTATTTTTTCAGATTTTTCAAAATACTCAAATATAAATTTTGATGATTTTTTTTAAAACCAGCCTCCATGAAGGCCGAGCTTCAAACGGTATTTTCGCTCTTCTGCTTCGTATATAATAAAAAATAGTAAAATTTTTAGAAAAAATTATACTTAGAACCGGAGTGACTAGTATCCACTCAAGATGGGGTTTCTTAACCACTTGACGATGTAGACGCCGCAGATCCTGCTCGACCCCAAGGGGACACCTGCTCAGATTACAAATGTACAGATCCCGTCGACGCTGCACCGGCCAACGGAGCACCCGGCACCCGCCGCCCAACTACTGCCACCGCCACCGACCGGTGGCCCCCATGCTGCACAGGCGCGCTTTACTTAGCCCCGACGCGCCGGGGATCGGGCTAAGCAAAGCGCTCGATCGCGTCGCGGAGCCCACGTGCGTGCGTGCCGACATGCCGTGTCAGTCGGCCGGCCCGCCGGAACGTGCTCCGCGCCGGGCCGGCGCCTCTGATTGGCCGGCGCCCCCGCCACGTGTCGCCCCGGGTTCGTGCATAAGTAAGCGCCCGCCCGATCGTCCACTCCCCAACTCTCTCTCCCTCCATCGGCGGCGACCTTCGAATCCCAGAGCTCCCGCCTCTCGCAAAGCCTCAGAAACCACCTGCAAACCATCACCCCGGTTAGGCCAGGCCGGTGACCAATGGGGAACTCGTACGGCAACGGCGGCTCGTCGTCGGGCCACCTGCGGGCGCCGGAGATGCCGCTGCACCTGTGCTTCTTCCTCCTCGTGCTGTTCGTCTTCCTCGGCTTCTCCTGGTACATGAGCTACGAATCGGTGGTGGAGACCTTCGCCGACCAGGGGAAGCTCCTGCTCATGGTGTCGCCGCTCGCGCTGCTCCTCGCCGTGCGGCTGCTGTCGAGCGGCGACGGCGATGGGCGGCGCGTCGACCAGCTGCTGTCCATGTCCATGCCGGAGAGGGACTCCATCCACCGCGCCGGGGGGTCGCCGTGGGGCGTCGGGCTCCTGCTCGTGCTGCTCCTCGTCATGGTCTCCTACCAGTCCAATTTCCGGGAGAAGTGGTTCGCGCTCTAGTCATCGGGTGGTGAATGATGGATCGATCACCTCCATCGGAACCGGGATCGGAACATTGAGCAAATCTGCAAATGAGCTTGTACCTCTGTAATCCGAAATATACATGTCTTCACGCAAATACCGTGTAAAGATATGCTGAGTGGTGAATTATTTAGGGTGGGTTTGACAACAAAAGTATAGGGGGCTGCTACACATTCACCGGCGGATGTTTAGTAAACATCCGCCACCTCAACGGCCGTTGGATGTAGTGGTGCAGCCGTCCGATCTACGTTCCCGTATCCAATAGTTCCTGAAACACAGGCTGAGTTGCAGAAACAATAGCTGCGTTGCGAAAACAATGATCGTGCTTCAAAAAAAAAATCCTGAAACAATGATCGCGTTGCAGATTTTTTTACGTAACTCCTGAAACAATAGCTGAGTTGCAGAAACCACGACCCTATTGCAGAAATGTTGCAGGCCAGTTGCGGAGCTGCCCGACGACGGAGGGCGACGGGTAGGCCGGCGGCGGAGGGCCGTGGGGCAGGACGACGGGGCGGGGCGGTGGCGCGGGGCGGCGGAGGGCGACGGGCAGGCCGGCAGCGGCGAGGTTGTCGGGGCCGCAGCAGGCCGACGGCGGAGGGGCGACGGGGCCGCAGCAGGCCGGCGGCGGCGAGGTCGTCGGGGCCGCAGCAGGCCGACGGCGGAGGGGCGACGGGGCCGCAGCAGGCCGGCTGCGGCCAGGTCGTCGGGGCCGAGGCGTAGGCGAAGGCACGGACTAGGCAGTTTTCTGAAACACCTACCCAGTTTCTGAAACACCGATCCAGTTTCGAGATTCAACAGACGAGCGGGCGGCGGATGGATCGCGCGGTGGAAGATAATCTTTTCCCAAAAGTATAAGCCAAAGTATCAAAAACTGTAGTAATTTTGCCTCTAGATATGAGATACCATGGTTTTACCAAAACACTGTATTTTGAAGTATTCATAATGCATAGAACATTTTTTTTGGAAAAGAAGGTTCAAACCCCCGGCCTCAGCATCAATCGATGCATACGACCATTTTTATTAATTATTCAACATAGGTCTAACAAGAACATACATCAAACATCCGAAGCCACCACTCACACCTACAAAACTCGATAATGTGGAGTGCTCTCACTCCCATATCTGAAACCGGTGCCATCACCGATACATCCACATAACGTATCGAAACCCACAACCGGTGCAACAGACCTAAAGCGTACATCACATGCACACGTTTTAGATGCCGCCATCATCATCAGGCCGCTAACCCATCTTCAGGAGAGAGATCTGTATCATCCTTGCAAGTCCGTCCATCCGTCGACGCCACCACGGCTCGTTAGTCCAGACGCGAAGATTCTGAAAGATCTGTCGTGCGTAGCACCTGCCTACCAGGCATGACACATCGTAGCACCTGTCGGACAGGCATGACTTGACATCTCCATCGAAAGCTCCGTGCAAGATGGTCGACGCCACCACGGCGCCAAACAGCGCCACCGCCCTGCGCTCATTCGTCCAGACACAAAGAATCTGGAAGAACTGTCGTGCATAGCACCTACCAACCAGGCATGACTCAGCGTAGCACGTGTCGGCTAGGCATGACTTCATAGTTCCACCAAATCTTCGGGCCAGACGAAGCCGCTCCATCTCCTGCCTCTGTCATCCAGCGCTGCTCCACAAACGATGCTCTCAAGAGAGAAACGGCACCGCAGTACCGTCATCGTCCGATCTGGAAAGTCAGATCTTAGGGTTTCCCCCGAAGCAGTGCCCACCACCAGCAACTGTCCAGGACCCACATAGTGTCCACCACCACTCAGCCCTCAAGGCGATGCCTTCAGGAAGGTCACAACGTCAAGGACGCCGCCGCCGCCCACCGGAGTTAGGGTTTTCACCCGAGAGGCAGTGATGTAGGAAGTGGAGGAGGAGACGTAGACCGACGTCTCCAGGAAGAAAAACAGCGCCCTTGAGCATCGTCGGCGGCGCGGCCGGCGAGGGCTAACCAATGGGTTTCCCCTTATCTGAATCTCCTCCACCAGCTTCATCCGCGACCACGCCGACAACGCCAGGAAACCGCAGGAGAGAAGCACGCCGCGGGTATCTGGACCAATGAAGATCCAATCTGAACAGTGACGAGTACCACCACCCTGCGCTGGCCGACGGCGTCCGGGCACCAGATCTAGAAGGATCTGACCCGAACTCGACGACACACGCGAACACCATGTCTTGCCCCTCCCGTAGCCGCCACACCGCGCTGCAAGAACGAATCCCAGTCGTCGACGCGCTCCGCAGGCCGCCGCTAGGATCCACATGCAGCGCCGCCGCACTGTGCGCTAGTCCGGCACCTCCTCACGAACGACCGTCCCGCGCCAACCATGTCGCGTGAAGGGGAGAGGATCCTCGCCGCCGCCCCTGCCGGCCAGGCTTCGCCCAGCGGCGCTACTGGCGGCGGCGAGGATGAAGGAGGAGCGAGGGAGGACCGACGGCGACGGCTAGGGTTACCCCCTGGTCACCCACGGGGGCGACGGGAGGGGGTTAGGGGGGGGGGGGCGACGGGAGGCGTGTAACACCCCAGATGTAATCCTTGCCATAATTGGACCTTTCCTATTTTGGAGAACCAAGTTGTCATTGTTATGAGTCATCATTTCATGTGGATCATCTCATGTCATCATCTTTGCATCATGGCATCCTTCTTTTCTTTTGCATTGTTTCATTCTTGTTGGTGTTGCTAGCTATGCTTGTGGTGGTGTGTGATGATGTGGAGGTTTCCAAACAATGCTTTCAAACACATTGCTTTCAATCTATGTCAAAACCTTCTCCTCCTTTCTATTTATTTAACTTGTGTGTCAAACCTTGCTAGAACCTGTTTTAAAATGTTGATCATTCAGTGTATTAACTTGTGATTGAGTGGGGTTTTTTCTTGGGGTTTTTAAGATTTAAATCAATTGGAGTTTTTAATAAATAGCATATTAAATTCCTGGTTTTGATTATAAATTAATTGTTCTAAAAATGTGATTTATATTTTTGTTAAATAGGGCATAATTCCCTCATGCCCTATGTATTTTTATTTTATTTTTTCAAACCGGTGCGTGGCTATGGGCATTTTTGTTTGTGTGTTGTTTATTGTTAAAAAGAGGAAAACCACCTTTTGGTTTTTTCCTGCCGGGCGCTAGATAGAGCACTGGGCCAGCTCTCCTCTTCCCTAGGCCTCGCCTCCTTTTCTCCCGCGCGCAGCCCGCTCCCCTTTCCTTTCTTCCTCCTAATGCCGTCGCTTTCCCTTCTTTCCGTCAATGGAGCAACAGAGAGAGTGCAGCGCCGTCGACGCCGTGAATACACGGAAGCCAAGGGCTATAAAGCCTCGGCGTGCGTGCCCCTCCTCCTAGGGTTCCCCCCTTCCTTCTCCTCCACCGCCAGCACCTTCTTCTCCCTCCATCTTCTCCCTCGTCAGGTAAGTTCAGAGAGAGAACGGAGGGCTTCAGGTTCAGAGATCTACAGTAGCGGGTTGTCGCCGGCTCTCCCCCTCGTCGCCGGCCGATCTCCGTGGAGACTAAGATGGGAACGAGGATGCAGGAGGTATCCCCGTTCCATTCCCATCGCTAGCAGGGTTGTTCCCCCTCTCTGGCATCTCCTCCACGACGCCACCACTGGAGTAGGGCTTCGGGTGCCGCTGGCGTCCACCCCTTCTCCTCTTCTTCCTCCTCGTAGGTTCTTCCTCTTCTCCTCGACGCGTAGGGTGAGCAGTTCCCTTCCTCCTCCTTCCTCTTCTCCTCATCGTAGGTCTCTGGTCGACGTAGTTGTCGCCGCCGTCGCCGTAGATAGGTGCTCTGGTGCCTTCTGCTATGGCGCCAGAAATCCCCGGCGGCCTCTTGAGCTCGCGTTGGTTTTTCCCTTGAAGAGGAAAGGGTGATGCAGCACAGGAGCAGTAAGTATTTCCCTCAGTTTGAGAACCAAGTGTCTAGAGTACCTGCGCAAACACAAAGGAGCTTGCACCCAACGCTTTAAAGGGGTTGTCAATCCCTTCAAGATTGATTGCAAAGTGAGATCTGAAGGTGGAAAGTGCAACGAAGTAAAAGTGAAAGGCTGAAAATATGGTGTGAAGTAGACCTAGGGGCCATAGTGTTCACGAGAGACTTCTCTCAAAATAGCAAATATTACGGTAGGTGAACAAATTACTGTCGAGCAATTGATAGAACCGCGCAAAGTCATGACAATATCTAAGGCAATAATCATACATATAGGCATCACGTTCGAGACAAGTAGACCGATACTTTCTGCATCTACTACTGTTACTCCACACATCGACCGCTATCCAGCATGCTTCTAGTGTATTGAGTTCATGACGAACAGAGTAACGCCTTAAGCAAGATGACATGATGTAGAGGGATAAACTCAAACCAATGATGTAAACCCCATCTTTTTACCCTTGATGGCAACAACACGATGCGTGCCTCGCTACCCCTTCTGTCACTGCGTGAGGTCACCGCACAGTATGAACCCAAAACCAAGCACTTCTCCCATTGCAAGAATCATAGATCAAGTTGGCCAAACAAAACCCACAACTCGAAGAGAATTACAAGGATATGAAATCATGCATATAAGATATCAGAAGAAACTCAAATAAGATTCATAGATAATCTGATCATAAATCTACAATTCATCGGATCTCGACAAACACACCGCAAAAGAAGATTGCATCGGATAGATCTCCATGAAGATCATGGAGAACTTTGTATTGAAGATCCAAGAGAGAGAAGAAGCCATCTAGCTACTAGCTATGGACCCGTAGGTCTATGGTGAACTACTCACGCATCATCGAAGAGGTCATGGTGTTGACGAAGAAGCCCTCCTGAAAGTGCAGTCATGCCCTTAATCGTGTTTTGGTGTTGCTGACAACACACATATAGATAACTAATCACTAATCCCCTTTAAGCTATTGTGAATGATCATGTGTTGATAAGGACAAGCTCATGTGCTAACAAGGACAAGATCAAGATAAGCATTCCTGAGCACTACATGCTTGATTTTTGTGGATGTTCACATGGTGGACAAATGAAGATGAATACATAAGCTAGGCTTTCCACATTGTGTATGAGAGAGTTACTTGAAGACTTCATCATGTCTTGCTTTCAACTTGAGCCAAGAAGGAACAACAACATCAAGCTCAAGTGAAAGGGCTAACTCAAAGCCATCAGTCCCTTTGATGTTAGTGGTGCGGAGTGATGATCAGCGAATAAAAGTATACACTCAAGTATGGATCATCGGTACCCCTTTTATAATTCATGAGTCTTTAGGGATCCCGCACTATTAAGAGGGGATCACAGGTTTTGTGATGAACTTGCTCAAACTAGATATCCACTGTTCTGCTCATACCACATCTCCATTGCTCTGCTGTTATCACAAAACAGGGCCAGTGCCTCGGACATCCGGCCTCCTCCGGACGTCCGAGGGCCGAATGTCCGACCTGCTTTAGAAATCCGGAATCCTTTACGAGAGAAATCAGAGCCATATAACTCGGACTTCCGGCTCCCTCCGGACGTCCGAGGGCCGATCGTCCACGACCTTCGGAAATCCGGAGCTTTGCACCAGAAGAACTTGAGCCATATAACTCGGACTTCCGGCTCCCTCCGGACGTCCGAGGGCCGGACGTCCGTCCCCTTTCGGAAATCCGGAATCTTGCACCAGAGAAGTTTGAGTCGAATAACTCGGACTTCCGGCCTTCTCCAGACGTCCGATCCCTGTTGAACTCCAAAGTGGTTCCAGATATATTTACAGCCCTCGGACGTCCGACCCCTGTCGGACGTCCGACCCCTTGTGGACGCGCGGACATCCGTGAACTGTCGGATGTCCGACCCCTGTGTGACTTAAATTGTCCCCAACGGCTGTTTTACTCTCCCCACTATATATACCCCCCTCCCACTTCGTGAGAGGGTGCCCAACACAGCCATATCCTCATAAGAACACATTTCTACCCCACATACATTTGCTCACACCAAATCTTAGATCCCAAGAGCATTTGTGAGCCCCTTTGAGAGTTGTTCCAATCAAAAGATAGATCGTCTCCCTCTCCTTCTCTCAACCCAAGCTATTTGAGATTTGAGCAAGTTTTGAGCATTCCCCATGATCTTGTTACTCTTGGAGGTTGGAGACTCCTAGGCGGTAGGAGTTCTTCGCAGAGGAATCAATTCATGTGATTACCCCCGGAAAAGTTTGTGAGGGTTTGGAAGCCACCTCAAAGGCTTACCACTAGTGGTTGAGAAACGCCTTCGTGGTGTTATCTGAAAGGGAGAATAGGGTGAGCCTTCGTGGCGTTGGTGTGCCTTCGTGGTAACTTCCACCTCTCTAACGGTGACTAGCTTCCCTCCAAGGAAGTGAACATCGGGATACATCTTCGTCTCAGTGACCTTGGTTATCCTTAACCCTAACTCCTTACTTGTGGTGTACTTGTGTTACTTGAGCATACATACATTGCATATTGTTTGTGATCATTATATTGTGTTGTCTATTTCTTGTACAAGATTAATCATTCAAACATACCCTCTATATCCACACGTTCACACTTGCAGCTTTTGATATATCGTGTGCTATAGTGTGATCTAGCATCTTGTGTCGTTCACCTACTTGTCGTGTGATATAGCTCAAGTAAGTTTGTGTAACTTACTTGTGCTTGTTAGTAACTGTATTGTGTCCATCTTGGTAGATCGTGTTGTTGATACTCGTTGCAGTGCCTAGTGCATTTAGGATTTGTGCTTGACAAGTATCCTCTTAGTTTTTTTCCGCATTAGGTTTAAGCCAAATCCGAAGAAGTTTTTAAATAGCCTATACATCCGCCTCTAGGCGTCATCGAGGTCTTTTCAATTGGTATCAGAGCAAGGTCTCTCTTTAATTAGGTTTCACGACCTAGAGAGTATCGATGTCGACTATTGGATTAGTGCACAATGACACCTTTGACTTTGATGGCACAAATTATACCCTATGGAGAATTCGTATGCTTCATCACTTTCGGGCCATGGGCCCAAATACATTACAAATTGTTCTTGTAGGGATTGCCGACAGAAAGGATGATGCATCTTCATCTACTAATGAAATGTATCTTGATTGTGAGACTTTTCTTGCCATTCATCGAACCATAAGTCCTGAAGTGTTTAAGTCTATCTCGACTTGCAAGTCAGCTCATGAAGTTTGGACTAAACTTGAAGATATATATGGTGGGTCCAATCTTGATGAAGAGGATATTATGATGAAGGAGTTGGTGCATGAGCTCTTCACTCTTTTCGATCATAAAGAGTCCACCACTACTTCCATATCTGATTGCTTGCACACCTCAGCATCTTCAATCTCACAAGGTAACGACATGGTGGGTGAAGAAATACATGTTGATGAAAATGTCATAGCCTCCATGGACACGAGCATATCTAGCACCACACATAGTGTAAGTTATTGTGCTGATAGGTCATGCATTTCACCTAAAGATCCCTCGACAAATGTCTGTGGTGATATGCCTGCTTTCCCGTGTCCTCTTGATGAAAATATCTTGTTTCTCCCTAGTTGGTCTATGACTAATCATTTAGGGGAAACCAAGAAATATGAAGTACTTTTGACTAATGAAGAATCTGATTCACCAAAAGAATCATCATCAACTCCTCCAGTTCACATGTGCCTCATGGCAAGAGGTAATAATGAGGTATCATCTTCCCTGTGCAATAACGATGATATTTGCGATGAGGATGATGATGATGACTTGACTGAAAATATCTATGTGATCAGTAAAATTCTTCATAAAGCTAAAAATAACGCTCTTCAAAGATTCCAAGATGTTCTTGCTTACTTTGAAAATTGTAATGATTCACTTAATCATGAACAAGCTAAAAGTGAACAACTTGAACATGAACTTGAGAAGAGTCATCAAGCATGTAGAGACTTAAGATCTTCAAAAGGAGAGATTGAAGTTGCTCATGATAAACTTAAAAAGGATTTTGAGGTCCTCTCCTTGAATGCAAGAATGTCAAGGGAGAGCTCATCAAAACCTCTAAGATCTATGAGGAGCTTCAATCTACTCATGAGAAGTCTCTAATCGCTACTTACTCCTCTCATACTGTTGATGATACTTGTACATGTAACCCTATCTCTTTTGAAGTATCAACATTGAAGGAGAATGTTGAGCTACATGCTCAACTTGATTTACTAACTAGCAATTATGGGAAGTTGGAAGAAAACCATGTAATGCTCACAAGCTCTCATGCCAATCTTCTAACATCCCATAATGTGCAAAAGTTAGCTCATGAGGCTATCATCACCAAGGTAACATCAAGTGAGCCTCATGTGGACAATGGCACCACTTCTAATCAAAGTACTATATTTCCATGTTCTAGTCCTCGTAATTCGTCTACTCATAATGTTGCTACCTCGTGTGATGAATTACTTTTCTTGCCTTGTTGCTCTAACAATGAAGCTTACACTTCCTCTAGTACTTGCATTGACACTAACCGTGCAGAGGAAATCGAAGAGCTCAAGGCCCAAGTCACTACTTTGAAGAAAGACTTGGAATAGTGTCATGAAGGGATGTCCACACTCGACAACGTTCTGTGTGAGCAAACATCTCCGAATGACCAAAATGATGTTGGAGTAAACTCAAACAAGAACAAGAGTGGCCTAGAACGAGTTAAGAATTCGGCCAAAATCATTTGCTTCAAGTGCAAAGTTAAAGGGCACCATGTTAGATCTTTCCCTCTGAAGACGAAGTCTCAAAGTCACAAGCAACAAGGGAAGCGGCCAGAAACTCAATCACACACTCAGCTACAAGTTAAGGAAGGCCTCTTCCCAATAAGACCCAAGCCAACACTCCCCGAGGTGAGAAATCAACTGGGAAGAAAACAAAGGGTAGATGTTGCTACTTATGTCGTGAGAAGGGTCACGTCGCTTTGTCTTGCACGGGAGGTTACTTATCCAACCCAATCACTATTGATGATAGCTATTCCCTTGGGAAGGATAAGGTTGGCAATGTGTTTGCCAAGTTTGTTGGTACTCAAAATGGTGTCAAGAAAAGAACCATTTGGGTTGCCAAGCCTATTGTGACTAACCTCTTAGGACCCAACGTAGTTGGGGACCAACAAGCTCAAACTTGATCAATAGGTGACTTTGGAGGACATTGGAGACTTGGATACACAATGAAGATTTGAGGACTCTTCATCATTCGTATCATCTCAAGCCAAGTCACTTGGATTATCGAGCCCATATCCCATATCCAATGTGCCTCTTTGCGGTGACTTGTACTTAAATTGTTTACATTGAAAGTTGTCTGCCCCACTCCTTCTCATGTCTAGGCTTGGTACCTAGCATGTACTTTGACATGTTGCGCCTACTAGTATGATTGTTATATGTTATCTATCATGTATAGGTCGTTATGTATGTCATATAGTTGTGTGTAATCCTGATCATTACTTGCATCCTAGTTGCACCGTTGTGTGGGTCTTTTGAGACTTTAATAGATCATCACATTAAGGGGGAGTGTTCTGCTCTACGCACACCACTAACCCAAAATGTGTATATATGTATTGGACTCCATGTAGTATTCACGGTGCAAGATTATCCAATCAATTAGTTTGATGTCAAAGCCATCCGAAGTTTAAATTGGCATCCACTTATCACCTTAGTTGGATGATTGATTGCCTTGTATGATAAACACATGGATTATCACATTATTGGAGTATGATATGCTTTGTGCATGTCACATCCCTTGGTAAGATAAAACATCCGATGTATGCCACTCAAAATCTACCACATGGGGTTATCCTATAACTGTGTGGCGTGTCATGCTCCACATATCTTAATTCGCATAATAAGCCGTGTTGGTATCTAAATCCCTTAGATGTGCGTGAGTATAATGTCCTACTACACCAATGTTCATGGCTCAGCCGCTAGATCGTATCTAAAAGAAGGGCATAGTTGATGCATGCCTTTCAAATTAATTCTCCACACTATGATCTAACTAATTGGGATGTTAACGTATGACATCTAAACATTATGCTTATGGTTGAACTCCCATATCACACTTGTGTGAGTATAAAACAATCTTTGTGCTCGTTTGGCACCTACCACCACTGATAACTCTAAATGCCATTGTGTTCTCTCACACATGGTATCTCTGGCCTGGTAGTGCTTTTCATGGTCATTTTATTTCGGATTTATCTTCAGTTGACCTACATAACGTGCTGAGAAATTCATGTGTCTCCCGGTAGAGCTCGCACTATTTATTTCATAATGTTGTGGGAGTTATAATCATATTACCTACACTTATACATCTACCGGGTGAGACATGCATGTAAGGTTGTGCAAAATGCATGCCTTACATGGTTTGATGCCTTGAACGGTTCATGTGTTGAACTTGGGGTGCTACCATATGTTGGTTTGTCACCCTGATTCATTTTGGACGACATGAATGTTCTGTAATAGAAAATTATGTGTTCATTTGTCCAAATTGTATATCCTTGGATTTTGATAGGATTGTGTAGGCATATCTACTATGTGTAGATGCACATGTCGTGTCTATCGTATCTTTGAACCAATATATGTATATGGTAAATCAGACGTATCCATTAAAAGGTTAGGGTGGGCTTGAAAGTAAAACTTATATCTATATGCACATAATTGAGTGATCTTACCCTATATATATTGTAGTTGGACTAACTACTTCAGACCCAATAAGTTTGGGGACCATACTGTGCTTAATTGGTGGTTTAGGTACTTTGGAGAAGCATTGCTATCTTGACTTATTCTCAGAAGAAGATGATGCTGGTCACGAAGAAATTAGAGTCAAGACAGGACTCGGCTACTTCTACGCCATACCAATGCTTTTCCGGTAACAAGTATTTACTTCATGCATGTACAACATTAGAGTCAACACTGTGTAGATTGCATCATGGCATGAACATAATACCTTTTCCACTTTGTAATTTCCTGCATGTCCTTGTCAATCACATTGATGAAATGCTTAGTGTTGGTGTTCTCTTAACTCTTCATGGTCATATGAATGAGACAAATTTGTGGCATGACCCTTGTGTCATGTGCCTTGCTCTTATAAGAGGATAACTTGTGCATGATTCTATGCACTCATGCGTTTGATGGTATTTTGGACCCACACTTATCATAGTAGTCGTATTAAAAGACTTACATCAGACCATGTCCAAAATATGTTAGTTGAGAGGTCCCTTTGGTTGCTACACATGCGAGAATACTCTCACCTCATCATCCAAGTTCCAGAAGTTGCCCCTGCCTTCTCTCTCGGTCGTCCGACGGATCTCGGACGTCCGACGGCTAAACGCACTCCGGACGTCCGGCACATGTCGGTCGTCCGACGGCTAAACATTCTCCGGACGTCCGACGCCCCTCGGATGTCCGACACTTCGGGAGCTCTGTAAATAGAAGGGCGCAGGCTGGGCCTGGCCCTAGCCCCCACCCACCTCCTTTTCTCCCAGCCGCCACCACAGCCGGCGCCGCCAGCGCCAGAGGTGCTCGCCGGCGCCGCCACCAGGGGCCCTGCTCCAGGATCTGACAGATCTCCTCCACGGGATCCGATCTCCTCCGCGGGATTCGTCTTCCCTTCCTCTCCTCTCTCGATCTGCAGGTATCCCCTTAGTCTCACTCACGTTTGGTTCCCCTTTCTCCCAAGATTCATGTGTTCGTTCATGTGGTTTGACCGTGACCGTTCCCCATTGGGTTTCCAACCGTGTAGGCCTTGTTCATCATGCCCAAGACTACGCACACCGCCCGGAAGAACACTGCTGGCTCATCCGCTCGTGCCCCTACTGGCACGGGGTCAGATGACTCCGATGGGCAACGCCATCCCTTAAAACGGCTTGCCCGACGTACTCCTCCTCAACAGCTCCCCTCGTCGTCTGATGGCTCTGACTTCCAGGATGAGCTTGCAGCTGAGGACCGTGCTGAACAGCCCGCCGTTCGGAAGTCTATGACGAAGCCTGGGACTCGCAGGCCCTCCTATATGCCACCACCTCCTCCTGAACAGCCCAAAGGTAGCTCGTCGCATCTCTCTTGAACCTCCTGCTACTTTAGGTCGTGAAGTCAAGAACTTCACCACGGTTGCTAAGTCTTCCTACCTCACTTTCCGCCGCGACGTTGACCAATTCTCTGTTGTACGTGACTCTATGGACTCACGTTTCCGCAAAAACGTCCAGGCATACATCTTTACTACGATCATTGTTCCTAAGGGTCTCTGTGTCCATCACTTTATTGATGTTGTGCATATTCGCACACACCCGGCGAAATACCCGGGTGCCATTGAGCTCATTGAGTCATCGGGGCTTGCTGCTCCCTTTGCTTTTTGGTGCGATTTTAACGCTGCTGCTATTCACCAATTTTATGCCACATGTTTCTTTGGCCCAAACAACACTGTTAGCTGGATAACCTCTGAGTTCAGTTCACAGCCTCTTATGATAAGTTTGTTGCCGCACTCGGTTTCCCCGACTCCGGCTTCAAAATCCATAAGAATGATCCTAACCATGCACATAAGCCAATTGAGGCGTGTGGGTATCTCCTCAAACAACTCCATGAACTTGATGCAGACGAACGGATGAAGGATCTTAACCAAGTATCCATCTGGCGCTCTCCCTACTTTATCATCTTTCAGTGTCTTATCCGCACCATCTATCCAAAGATGGGTGATAAGGGATCCTGCAGTGGCTACTATATTGACATCATGTCACGTTTGCACGAGAACCCCAAGGGCAAAATTAATGTGCCTCACTTTCTATGGCATGAGATTCGGCTCGCTAGTTTTCAATACAAGCGAGCCTTCCCTCACGCCCCCTTTATCCAGGCTTTTATTAACCATGTGGCTGAATTCACTGTTGCTGTCACTCACATGCATCACAAGTGGGTCATTCCCGCTCACATGGCGGATAACTATGCTCCCAAGAAAACCCCACCATCCACCTCCACTCGCCGCACTGCTGCCCGGACAGCAACCCCTTCATCCAGCTCAGCTCCTCTCGGTCGCTTTGCCAAATTCATTGGCAAGGCACATTCTGCTATGATGAAGGCATTCTCTTTCCAGTGCAGTCAAACCCATGATGTGGTTTCTCGTCTCATCTCCTCCAAGAATGCCTCAAGGCTCGTCTGAGAGACTCGAGCGCTCTTGATGTGAGTGACGATGAGGCCCTTCCTGATGCTCCTCCTTCTGACTTTGGCTTCCCATCTGGTCCTGAGTGGGCTGATTTTCTTGATGAGGCTGGTGGCAGTGGTTTGCCTCAGGATGAGGATGATGCATGATGATGATATTGATGAGGGTGATATTTGAGTATGTGGTAGCATTGCCGGTTTCCCCTCCTTTTTGGTCCTTGATGCCAAAGGGGGAGAACATTATCTTATCTTAGTTTCGATTTTAGTTTCTCTCATAATGTATGGTATGATGTATTATGTCGAACTTAATGATGTGTCATCATGTAACGATATTTATGGATGATGTGCTATGCCATCACTTATGGATGATGTATTGTTGAACTATCATGTGGTGATGAGATATCATGATATTATCGTTGTGTCATATGATGATGAGTTTTATGCTATCCTATTGATTCATATGATATGCTATGAATTATTGATTATTATGATATGCTATGTATTGCTGAACTATTATGGTGTTATATCATGCTATTATCTTCTTGCACACATTAAGGGGGAGCTCCCGCACTTACCTATTTTACTATGCATATAATAAGGGGGAGCTTCATAAGCATCATAACAAATCTCTCCTAAGCCGCACATGTTTATTACTATTTTTGAGAGCTATATGTATGTTGTCATCAACTACCAAAAAGGGGGAGATTGAAAGTGCAGTCATGCCCTTAATCGTGTTTTGGTGTTGCTCACAACACACATATAGATAACTAATCACTAATCCCCTTTAAGCTATTGTGAATGATCATGTGTTGATAAGGACAAGCTCATGTGCTAACAAGGACAAGATCAAGATAAGCATTCCTGAGCACTACATGCTTGATTCTTGTGGATGTTCACATGGTGGACAAATGAAGATGAATGCATAAGCTAGGCTTTCCACATTGTGTATGAGAGAGTTACTTGAAGACTTTATCATGTCTTGCTTTCAACTTGAGCCAAGAAGGAACAACAACATCAAGCTCAAGTGAAAGGCCTAACTCAAAGGCATCAGTCCCTTTGACGTTAGTGGTGCGGAGTGATGATCAGCGAATAAAAGTATACACTCAAGTATGGATCATCAGTACCCCTTTTATAATTCTTGGGTCTTTAGGGATCCCGCACTATTAAGAGGGGATCACAGGTTTTGTGATGAACTTGCTCAAACTAGATATCCACTGTTCTGCTCATACCACATCTCCACTTCTCTGCTGTTATTAGAAAACAAGACCAGTGCCTCGGACATCTGGCCTCCTCCGGACGCCCGAGGGCAGGACGTCCGACCTGCTTCGGAAATCCGGAATCCTTTACCAGAGAAATCAGAGCCATATAACTCGGACTTCCGGCTCCCTCCGGACGTCCGAGGGCCGGTCGTCCGACCAGCTTCGGAAATCCGGAGATTTGCACCAGAAGAACTTGAGCCATATAACTCGGACTTCCGGCTCCCTCCGGACGTCCGAGGGCCGGACGTCCGTCCCCCTTCAGAAATCTGGAATCTTGCACCAGAGAATTTTGAGTCGAATAACTCGGACTTCCGGCCTTCTCCGGACGTCCGGTCCCTATTCAACTCCACAGTGGTTCCATATATATTTACAGCCCTCGGACGACCGACCCCTGTCGGACGTCCGACCCCTTGTGGACGCCTAGACATCCGTGAACTACCGGATGTCCGACCCCTGTGTGACTTAAAGTGTCCCCAACGACTGTTTTACTCTCCCCACTATATATACCCCCTCCCACTTTGTGAGAGGGTGCCCAACACAGCCATATCCTCATGAGAACACATTTCTACCCCACATACATTTGCTCACACCAAATCTTAGATCCCAAGAGCATTTGTGAGCCCCTTTGAGAGTTGTTCCAATCAAAACATAGATCGTCTCCCTCTCCTTCTCTCAACCCAAGCTATTTCAGATTTGATTAAGTTTTTGAGCATTCCCCGTGATCTTGTTACTCTTGGAGGTTGGAGACTCCTAGGCGGTAGGAGTTCTTCGGAGAGGAATCAATTCGTGTGATTACCCCCGGAAAAGTTTGTGAGGGTTTGGAAGCCATCTCAAAGGCTTACCACTAGTGGTTGAGAAACGCCTTCGTGGTGTTATATCAAAGGGAGAATAGGGTGAGCCTTCGTGGCGTTGGTGTGCCTTCGTGGTAACATCCACCTCTCTAATGGTGACTAGCTTCCCTCCAAGGAAGTGAACATCGGGATACATCTTCGTCTCAGTGACCTTGGTTATCCTTAACCATAACTCCTTAGTTGTGGTTTACTTGTGTTACTTGAGCATACATACATTGCATATTGTTTGTGCTCATTATATTGTGTTGTTTATTTCTTGTACAAGATTAATCATTCAAACATACCCTCTATATCCACACGTTCACACTTGCAGCTTTTGATATTTCGTGTGCTATAGTGTGATCTAGTATCTTGTGTTGTTCACCTACTTGTCGTGTGATATAGCTCAAGTAAGTTTGTGTAACTTACTTGTGCTTGTTAGTAACTGTATTGTGTCCATCTTGGTAGATCGTGTTGTTGATACACGTTGCAGTGCCTAGTGCATTTAGGATTTGTGCTTGACAAGTATCCTCTTAGTTTATTTCCGCATTTGGTTTAAGCCAAATCCGAAGAAGTTTTTAAATAGCCTATTCACCCCCCTCTAGGCGTCATCGAGGTGTTTTCACCTCCGTATCCGAATCCCCCTCCGGTAGGGCACCAGAACGTAACCCAGATGGGATCTTGCGGAGACAGAAGCTTGCGGCGGTGGAAAAGTATGTTCGTGGATCTCTCGCGCAGTTTTGGATTTTTCCTGAACTTATAGGCGGAAGAGGTAGGGCAGACGAGCCACATGGGGCCCACAAGTCTGCTAGGCGCGGGCCCCCTGGCCGCGCCTAGGGGGCTTGTGGCGTCCCCTGGTGGCTTTTTCCTTGGTTCTCACATCCCGTGCGTATCTTCTGTTCCAGAAAAAATCTTTTCGGAAGTTTTATTCCGTTTGGACACCGTTTAAAATCCTCCTCTGAAAAGGGTCAAAAACACGGAAAAAACAGGAACTCGCACTTGGCACTGAGTTAATAAGTTAGTCCCAGAAAAGATATAAAAGGCATACAAAACATCCAAAGTTTGACAAGATAATAGCATGGAACCATCAAAAATTATAGATACGTTGGAGATGTATCAAGCATCCCCAAGCTTAACTCCTGCTCGTCGTCGAGTAGGGAAGTGATAAAGACTGAATTTTTGATGTGGAATGCTACCTAGCATAGTTGTCCTTTGTAACTTCTTTCATGTGACATGAATGTTCAGATCCGTAAGATTCAAAACAATAGTTTGCTATTGACATAAAAATAATAATACTTCAAGAAAACTAGCAAGGTACTCATGAACTTTCGAAATAACAAAGCCAAAGAAAGTTATCCCTACAAAATCATATAGTCTGGCTCTTCTCCATCATCCCCACACAACTAATTTAAATCATGCACAACCCCGGTATTGGCCAAGTAATTGTTTTCACACTCTTACTTTCTCAAACCTTTTTCAACTCTCACGCAATATATGAGCGTGAGCCATGGATATAGCACTATGGTGGAATAGAGTGTGATGGAGGTTGTGAGAAAAAAAAGGAGGAGATGGTCACATTGACTCGGCGTATCAAAGGACTATGGAGATGCCCATTAATAGATATCAATGTGAATGAGTAGGGATTGCCATACAAAGGATGCACTAGAGCTATAAGTATATCAAAGCTCAAAAGGAGAACTAGTGGGTGTGCATCCAACTTGCTTGCTCACGAAGACCTAGGCCAATTTTGAGGAAGCCCATCATTGGAATATACAAGCCAAGTTATATAATAGAGATTCCCACTAGTATATGGTGGTGACAAAACAAGAGGCTCTCAATCATGAAGAACATGGTGCTATTATGAAGCACAAGTGTGGATAAGATAGTAGCATTGTCCCTTCTCTCTTTTTCTCTCTTTTTTTGGGCTCTTTGGCCTCTTTTTTTTTCTCTTTTTTTATGTGGGAAACTTTGGCCTATTTTTATTTATTTATTTCCTCACATGCGACATTGCTGTAATAATGATGATCATCACACTTTTATTTACTCACAACTCAAAGCTTAGAACGATGATGACTCTATAGGAAATGCCTCCGGCAGTGTACCGGGATGTGCAACGATTTAGCTTGGCGTATGACGTTGAAACATCTCGCTAGCTATATTACGATCATGCAATGGCAATATGAGAGTGACGACACAAGTCATGAGACAGAACGGTGGGAGTTGCATGACAATATATCTCAGAATGGCTATGAAAATGCCGTAGTGGATAGGTATGGTGGCTGTTTTGAGGAAGACATATGGTGGGTTTGTGCACCGGCAAAAATTGCGCGGTACTAGAGAGGCTAGCAATGGTGGAAGGTGAAAGTGCATCTATACCATGGACTCACATTAGTCATGAATAACTCACATACTTATTGCGAAAGTTTTTATTAGTAATCGAACCAAAGTGCTAAACGCATACTCTTAGGGGAAGGGTTGGTAGGTGTAAACCATCGCGCGATCCCGACCGCAACACAAAGGATGACAATCAATAGATCAATTATGCTCCGACTTCCTAACATAGCGGTTCACCATACATGTATGTTACGATAATCACTAACTTCAACACAAGTATTTCTAGATTCACAACACCCTACTAACATAACTCATAATATTACCAAATCCACGTCTCAAAACAAATTGAGAGGAATCAAACTTCTCTTCTACTCAATGCACATGAAGATGGAAGTTTTATTGTATGCTCTTTGGATACCTATCACCTTTGGGACTACTTTCATAGCACAAGCCAACTACCAAGTTACGCATCGTCGTGCTCTAAAACATCTAAGTGAAGCACATAGAGCAACATTGTCTAGCTCAAAAGATATAAGTGAAGCACAATGAGTATTCTAGCAAATGCACGATGAGTGTGTGTCTCTCTCAAAAGGTGTGCACCAAGTATTATTGTGAAACAACAAAAAGAAAAGACTCCTACGATACAAGACGCTCCAAGCAAAACACATATCATGTGGTGAATAAAAATATAGCTCCAAGTAATGTTACCGATGGATTGAAGACGAAAGAGGGGATGCCTTCCCGGGGCATCCCCAAGCTTAGGCTTTTTGGTGTCCTTGAATTTTGCTTGGGATGATTTGGGCATCCCCAATCTTGAGCTCTTTCCACTCTTTATCCCTTTGTCCATGAGAACATCACCCAAAACTTGAAAACTTCACAACACAAAACTTAAACAGAAACTCGTGATATCATTAGCACAAGAAAACAAACTACCACCTCTCTAGGTACTGTAGAAATCATTATTTCTATTTATATTGGTGTTAGGTTACTGTATTCTCACTTTTCCATGGCTAGTATCCCCGATACTATCCATAGTTTCATCAAAACAAGCAACCAACACAACAAAAACAGAATCTGTAAAAAACAGACCAGTCTTTAGCAATCTGTATACTTCGTATACTTCTGGTACCTAAAAAATTCTGAACAATTACAACAGCCTGGGAAAAAGGCATACAAACTAGAAGAAAAAGAATCAACTCAAAATCTCTTTCTGAATAAAAATGAAAAATAATTTCGTGAGTGAAAAGTTTTTGTCTTTTTCGAGCAAGATCAAACAACCATCACCAAAACAATCATAAAGGTTTTGCTTGGCTCAAACACAAAAAGGAACACAAAAAGAAACACAAAAAACACAATCATAACAGAATTATGATGGTGTGGACGCAACAAAACAGAATGAAAAAGATAAATTAATTGGGTTGCCTCCCAACAAGCGCTATTGTTTAACGCCCTTAGCTAGGCATAAGGCGATAGAACTGTTGGGGAACGTCGCATGGGAAACAAAAATTTTCCTACACGCACGAAGACCTATCATGGTGATGTCCATCTACGAGAGGGGATGAGTGATCTACGTACCCTTGTAGATCGTATAGCAGAAGCGTTAGTGAACGCGGTTGATGTAGTGGAACGTCCTCACGTCCCTCGATCCGCCCCGCGAACAATCCCGCGATCAGTCCCACGATCTAGTACCGAACGGACGGCACCTCCGCGCTCAGCACACGTACAGCTCGATGATGATCTCGGCCTTCTTGATCCAGCAAGAGAGACGGAGAGGTAGAAGAGTTCTCCGGCAGCGTGACGGCGCTCCGGAGGTTGGTGATGACCTTGTCTCAGCAGGGCTCCGCCCGAGCTCCGCAGAAACGCGATCTAGAGGAAAAACCGTGGAGGTATGTGGTCGGGCTGCCGTGGAAAAGTCGTCTCAAATCAGCCCTAAAACCTCCGTATATATAGGTGGGAGGGAGGGGACCTTGCCTTGGGGCTCAAGGAGCCCCAAGGGGTCGGCCGAGTCCAAGGGGGGAGGACTCCCCCCCAAACCGAGTTGGACTTGGTTTGGTGGGAGGGAGTCCTTCCCTTCCTTCCCACCTCCTTCCTTTTTTTTTTCTTTTCTCTTGATTTTTTCTTCTTGGAGCATAGGGCCCTTTTGGGCTATCCCACCAGCCCACTAAGGGCTGGTGTGCCACCCTCAAGGCCTATGGGCTTCCCCGGGGTGGGTTGCCCCCCGGTGAACTCCCGGAACCCATTCGTCATTCCCGGTACATTCCCGGTAACTCCAAAAACCTTCCGGTAATCAAATGAGGTCATCCTATATATCAATCTTCGTTTCCGGACTATTCCGGAAACCCTCGTGACGTCCGTGATCTCATCCGGGACTCCGAACAACATTCGGTAACCAACCATATAACTCAAATACGCATAAAACAACGTCGAACCTTAAGTGTGCAGACCCTGCGGGTTCGAGAACTATGTAGACATGACCCGAGAGACTCCTCGGTCAATATCCAATAGCGGGACCTGGATGCCCATATTGGATCCTACATATTCTACGAAGATCTTATCGTTTGAACCTCAGTGCCAAGGATTCATATAATCCCGTATGTCATTCCCTTTGTCCTTCGGTATGTTACTTGCCCGAGATTCGATCGTTAGTATCCGTATACCTATTTCAATCTCGTTTACCGGCAAGTCTCTTTACTCGTTCCGTAATACAAGATCCCGCAACTTACACTAAGTTACATTGCTTGCAAGGCTTGTGTGTGATGTTGTATTACCGAGTGGGCCCCGAGGTACCTCTCCGTTCACACGGAGTGACAAATCCTAGTCTTGATCCATACTAACTCAACTAACACCTTCGGAGATACCTGTAGAGCATCTTTATAGTCACCCAGTTACGTTGCGACGTTTGATACACACAAAGCATTCCTCCGGTGTCAGTGAGTTATATGATCTCATGGTCATAGGAATAAATACTTGACACGCAGAAAACAGTAGCAACAAAATGACACGATCAACATGCTACGTCTATTAGTTTGGGTCTAGTCCATCACGTGATTCTCCTAATGACGTGATCCAGTTATCAAGCAACAACACCTTGTTCATAATCAGAAGACACTGACTATCTTTGATCAACTGGCTAGCCAACTAGAGGCTTGCTAGGGACGGTGTTTTTGTCTATGTATCCACACATGTAAATGAGTCTTCATTCAATACAATTATAGCATGGATAATAAACGATTATCTTGATACAGGAATTATAATAATAACTATATTTATTATTGCCTCTAGGGCATAATTCCAACAGTCTCCCACTTGCACTAGAGTCAATAATCTAGCCCTCACATCACCATGTGAATTACATTGTAATAAATCTAACACCCATACAGTTGTGGTGTTGATCATGTTTTGGCCGTGGAAGAGGTTTAGTCAGCGGGTCTGCTACATTCAGATCCGTGTGCACTTTGCATATATTCACGTCCTCTCCCTCGACGTAGTCGCGGATGAGGTTGAAGCGTCGTTTGATGTGTCTGGTCTTCTTGTGAAACCGCGGTTCCTTTGCTAAGGCAATGGCACCAGTGTTGTCACAGAACAAGGTTATTGGATTCAGTGCGCCTGGCACCACTCCAAGATCCGTCATGAACTGCTTCATCCAGACACCCTTCTTAGCCGCCTCCGAGGCAGCCATGTACTCCGCTTCACATGTAGAATCTGCTACGACGCTTTGCTTGGAACTGTACCAGCTTACTGCACCCCCATTAAGAATAAATACGTATCCGGTTTGCGACTTAGAGTCATCCGGATCTGTGTCAAAGCTTGCATCGACGTAACCTTTTACGGCGAGCTCTTCGTCACCTCCATACACGAGAAACATCTCCTTAGTCCTTTTCAGGTACTTCAGGATATTCTTGACCGCTGTCCAGTGATCCACTCCTGGATTACTCTGGAACCTACCTGCCATACTTATGGCCAGGCTAACATCCGGTCTAGTGCACAGCATCGCATACATGATAGAACCTATGGATGAAGCATAGGGGATGGAGCGCATTTTTCTCTCTATCTTCATCAGTTGCTGGGCACTGAGTCTTACTCAATCTCGTACCTTGTAGAAATGGCAAGAACTCTTTCTTGGACTGTTCCATTTTGAACCTCTTCAAAACTTTATCAAGGTATGTGCTTTGTGAAAGTCCTATCAGGCGTTTTGATCTATCCCTATAGATCTTAATGCCTAGAATGTAAGCAGCTTCTCCTAGGTCCTTCATAGAGAAACTTTTATTCAAGTAATCCTTTATGCTCTCTAAAACCTCTACGTTGTTTCCAATCAGTAATATGTCATCCACATATAATATTAGAAACGCCACAGAGCTCCCACTCACTTTCTTGTAAATACAAGATTCTCCAACCACTTGTATAAACCCAAATGCTTTGATCACCTCATCAAAGCGTTTGTTCCAACTCCGAGATGCTTGCACCAGTCCATAAATGGATCGCTGGAGCTTGCACACCTTGTTAGCATTCTTAGGATCGACAAAACTTTCGGGTTGTATCATATACAACTCTTCCTTAAGGAAACCGTTAAGGAACGCCGTTTTGACATCCATCTGCCAGATTTCATAATCGAAAAATGCAGCTATTGCTAACATGATTCTGACGGACTTAAGCATCGCTACGGGTGAGAAAGTATCATCGTAGTCAACTCCTTGAACTTGTGAAAAACCCTTTGCCACAAGTCGAGCTTTATAAACGGTCACATTACCGTCAGCGTCCGTCTTCCTCTTAAAGATCCATTTGTTCTGAATGGCCTTGCGGCCCTCAGGCAGTACCTCCAAAGTCCACACTTTGTTCTCATACATGGATCCTATCTCGGACTTCATGGCTTCCAGCCATTTGTTGGAATCTGGGCCCACCATTGCTTCTTCATAATTCGTAGGTTCATTGTTGTCTAACAACATGATTGATAAGACGGGATTACCGTACCACTCTGGAGCAGCACGTGGTCTCGTCGACCTGCGTGGTTCGACAGAAACTTGAACTGGAGTTTCATGATCATCATCATTAACTTCCTCCTCAACCGGCGTTGCAATGACAGAGGTTTCCCCTTGCCCTGCGCCACCATCCAGAGGGATGAGAGGTTCGACAACCTCGTCAAGTTCTATCTTCCTCCCACTCAATTCTCTCGAGAGAAACTCCTTCTCGAGAAAAGCTCCGTTTTTAGCAACAAACACTTTGCCCTCGGATTTGAGATAGAAGGTGTATCAAACTGTCTCTTTTGGGTAACCTATGAAGACGCACTTTTCCGCTTTGGGTTCCAGCTTTTCAGGTTGAAGTTTTTTGACATAAGCATCACATCCCCAAACTTTAAGAAACGACAACTTTGGCCTTTTGCCATACCACAGTTCGTATGGTGTCGTCTCAACGGATTTTGATGGTGCCCTATTTAAAGTGAATGCAGCTGTTTCTAATGCATAGCCCCAAAATGATAACGGCAAATCAGTAAGAGACATCATAGATCGCACCATCTCTAATAGAGTACGATTATGACGTTCGGACACACCATTACGCTGTGGTGTTCCAGGCGGTGTTAACTGTGAAACAATTCCACATTGTCTTAAGTGAGCACCAAACTCGAAACACAGATATTCACCCCCACGATCAGACCGTAGGAACTTGATCTTCTTGTTACAATGATTTTCCACTTCACTCTGAAATTGCTTGAACTTTTCAAATGTTTCAGACTTGTGCTTCATCAAGTAGACATAACCATATCTACTTAAATCATCAGTGAAGGTGAGAAAATAACGATATCCGCCGCGTGCCTCCACGCTCATCGGACCACACACATCGGTATGTATGATTTCCAACAAGTCACTTGCACGCTCCATTGTTCCTGAGAACGGAGTCTTAGTCATCTTTCCCATGAGGCATGGTTCGCACGTGTCAAGTGAATCCAAAAGTCCATCAGCATGGAGTTTCTTCATGCGCTTTACACCAATATGACCTAAGCGGCAGTGCCACAAAAATATGGCGCTATCATTGTTAACTCTAACTCTTTTGGTCTCAATGTTATGTATATGCGTATCGCTATCAAGATTCAATATGAACAATCCTCTCACATTTGGTGCATGACCATAAAAGATGTTACTCATAGAAATAGAACAACCATTATTCTCTGACTTAAAAGAGTAACCGTCTCGCAATAAACAAGATCCAGATATAATGTTCATGCTCAACGCAGGCACTAAATAACAATGATTTAAGTTCATCACTAATCCTGACGGTAACTGAAGTGACACTGTGCCGACGGCGATTGCATCAACCTTGGAACCATTTCCTACGCGCATCGTCACTTCATCTTTCGCCAGCCTTCGCCTATTCCGCAGTTCCTGTTTCGAGTTGCAAATATGAGCAACAGAACCGGTATCGAATACCCAGGCACTACTACGAGAGCCGGTTAAGTACACATAAATAACATGTATATCAAATATACCTGATTTTTCTTTGGCCGCCTTCTTATCTGCCAGATACTTGGGGCAATTGCGCTTCCAGTGACCCATACCCTTGCAATAGTAACACTCCGTTTCCGGCTTAGGTCCAGCTTTGGGTTTCTTCGTCGGATTGGCAACAGGCTTGCCGCTCTTCTTCTAATTGCCCTTCTTGCCTTTGCCGTTTCTCTTGAAACTAGTGGTGTTATTCACCATCAACACTTGATTCTCTTTACGGAGTTCAGACTCTGCGACTTTCAGCATCGCAAACAACTCGCCGGGAGACTTGTCCATCCCTTGCATGTTGTAGTTCAACACAAAGCCTTTATAGCTTGGCGGCAGTGATTGAAGGATTCTGTCAGTGATAGATTCTTGCGGGAGTTCAATCCCCAGCTCAGCTAGACGGTTTGAGTACCCAGACATTTAGAGCACATGTTCACTGATAGATGAGTTTTCCTCCATCTTGCAAGCATAGAATTTATCGGAGGTCTCATACCTCTCGATCCGGGCGTTCTTCTGAAAGATAAACTCCAACTCCTGGAACATCTCAAATGCTCCATGACGCTCAAAGCGACGTTGAAGTCCCGGTTCTAAGCCATACAAGACTGCACATTGAACTATTGAGTAGTCCTCCTTATGTGCTAACCAAGCGTTCTTAACATCCCGATCAGCCGTAGCGGGTGGTTCATCTCCTAACGCAGCATTAAGGACATAATCCTTCTTCCCAGCTTGTGAGATTAGCTTAAGATTACGAGCCCAGTCTACAAAGTTGCTTCCATCATCTTTCAACTTAGCTTTCTCTAGGAACGTATTAAAATTCAGGATGACTGTCGCGTGAGCCATGATCTACAACACAAATATATTCAAAGTGGACTTTAGACTATGTTCAAGATAATTAGAGTTTATCTTAATCAAATTATTCGCTAAACTCCCACTCAAAAAGTACATCTCTCTAGTCATTTGAGTGGTTCATGATCCACTTACACTAGCTCAAGTCCGATCATCACGTGAGTTGAGTATAGTTTCAGTGGTAAGCATCCCTATGCTAATCATATCATCTATATGATTCATGATCGACCTTTCGGTCTCATGTGTTCCGAGGCCATGTCTGCACATGCTAGGCTCGTCAAGCTTAACCCGAGTGTTCCGCGTGCGCAACTGTTTTGCACCCGTTGTATGTGAACGTTGAGTCTATCACACCCGATCATCACGTGGTGTCTCGAAACGACGAACTGTAGCAACGGTGCACAGTCGGGGAGAACACAATTTCGTCTTGAAATTTTAGTGAGAGATCACCTCATAATGCTACCGTCGTTCTAAGCAAAATAAGGTGCATAAAAGGATTAACATCACATGCAATTCATAAGTGACATGATATGGCCATCATCACGTGCTTCTTGATCTCCATCACCAAAGCACCGGCACGATCTTCTTGTCACCGGCGCCACACCATGATCTCCATCAACGTGTTGCCATCGGGGTTGTCGTGCTACTCATGCTATTACTACTAAAGCTACATCCTAGCAAAATAGTAAACGCATCTACAAGCACACACGTTAGTATAAAGACAACCCTATGGCTCCTGCCGGTTGCCGTACCATCGACGTGCAAGTCGATATTTCTATTACAACATGATCATCTCATACATCCAATATATCAAATCACATCATTGGCCATATCACATCACAAGCATACCCTGCAAAAACAAGTTAGACGTCCTCTAATTTTGTTGTTGCATGTTTTACGTGGTGACCATGGGTATCTAGTAGGATCGCATCTTACTTACGCAAACACCACAACAGAGATATATGAGTTGCTATTTAACCTCATCCAAGGACCTCCTCGGTCAAATCCGATTCAACTAAAGTTGGAGAAACCGACACGTGCGAGTCATCTTTGAGCAACGGAGTTACTCGTAGCGATGAAACCAGTCTCTCGTAAGCGTACGAGTAATGTCGGTCCAAGCCGCTTCAATCCAACAATACCGCGGAATCAAGAAAAGACTAAGGAGGGAAGCAAAACGCACATCACCGCCCACAATTTTTTTTGTGTTCTACTCGAGAAGACATCTACGCATGAACCTAGCTCATGATGCCACTGTTGGGGAACGTCGCATGGGAAACAAAAATTTTCCTACGCGCACGAAGACCTATCATGGTGATGTCCATCTACGAGAGGGGATGAGTGATCTACATACCCTTGTAGATCGTACAGCAGAAGCGTTAGTGAACGCGGTTGATGTAGTGGAACGTCCTCACGTCCCTCGATCCGCCCCGCGAACAATCCCGCGATCAGTCCCACGATCTAGTACCGAAAGGACGGCACCTCCGCGTTCAGCACACGTACAGCTCGACGATGATCTCGGCCTTCTTGATCCAGCAAGAGAGACAGAGAGGTAGAAGAGTTCTCCGGCAGCGTGACGGCGCTCCGGAGGTTGGTGATGACCTTGTCTCAGCAGGGCTCCGCCCGAGCTCCGCAGAAACGCGATCTAGAGGAAAAACCGTGGAGGTATGTGGTCGGGCTGCCGTGGAAAAGTCGTCTCAAATCAGCCCTAAAACCTCCGTATATATAGGTGGGAGGGAGGGGACCTTGCCTTGGGGCTCAAGGAGCCCCAAGGGGGTCGGCCGAGTCCAAGGGGGGAGGACCCCCCCCCAAACCGAGTTGGACTTGGTTTGGTGGGAGGGAGTCCTTCCCTTCCTTCCCACCTCCTTCCTTTCTTTTTCTTTTCTCTTGATTTTTTCTTCTTGGCGTATAGGGCCCTTTTGGGCTGTCCCACCAGCCCACTAAGGGCTGGTGTGCCACCCTCAAGGCCTATGGGCTTCCCCGGGGTGGGTTGCCCCCCCGGTGAACTCCCGGAACCCATTCGTCATTCCCGGTACATTCCCGGTAACTCCGAAAACCTTCCGGTAATCAAATGAGGTCATCCTATATATCAATCTTCGTTTCCGGACTATTCCGGAAACCCTCGTGACGTCCGTGATCTCATCCGGGACTCCGAACAACATTCGGTAACCAACCATATAACTCAAATACGCATAAAACAACGTCGAACCTTAAGTGTGCAGACCCTGCGGGTTTGAGAACTATGTAGACATGATCCGAGAGACTCCTCGGTCAATATCCAATAGGGGGACCTGGATGCCCATATTGGATCCTACATATTCTACGAAGATCTTATCGTTTGAACCTCAGTGCCAAGGATTCATATAATCCCGTATGTCATTCCCTTTGTCCTTCGGTATGTTACTTGCCCGAGATTCGATCGTTAGTATCCGTATACCTATTTCAATCTCGTTTACCGGCAAGTCTCTTTACTCATTCCGTAATACAAGATCCCGCAACTTACACTAAGTTACATTGCTTGCAAGGCTTGTGTGTGATGTTGTATTACCGAGTGGGCCCCGAGGTACCTCTCCGTTCACACGGAGTGACAAATCCCAGTCTTGATCCATACTAACTCAACTAACACCTTCGGAGATACCTGTAGAGCATCTTTATAGTCACCCAGTTACGTTGCGACGTTTGATACACATAAAGCATTCCTCCGGTGTCAGTGAGTTATATGATCTCATGGTCATAGGAATAAATACTTGACACACAGAAAACAGTAGCAACAAAATGACATGATCAACATGCTACGTCTATTAGTTTGGGTCTAGTCCATCACGTGATTCTCCTAATGACGTGATCCAGTTATCAAGCAACAACACCTTGTTCATAATCAGAAGACACTGACTATCTTTGATCAACTGGCTAGCCAACTAGAGGCTTGCTAGGGACGGTGTTTTTGTCTATGTATCCACACATGTAAATGAGTCTTCATTCAATACAATTATAGCATGGATAATAAACGATTATCTTGATACAAGAATTATAATAATAACTATATTTATTATTGCCTCTAGGGCATAATTCCAACAAGAATCACGTATCGTCGTCTTTGGTGCTCAAATCAAACCATAAGTAGCCCTCATCATGGATTCATAAGGAAATCTTATTTTCTTTCGAGGAAAATGCTTCATGCCCTTCTTTAAAGGAAATTGAAATCTAATATTCCCTTCCTTCATATCGATGATAGCACCAATAGTCCTTAGGAAAGGTCTACCAAGAATGATAGGGCGTGTAGGATTGCAATCAATGTCAAGCACAATGAAATCCACGGGTACATAGATCCTATTTGCAATAATAAGAACATCATTGATCCTTCCCATGGGTTTCTTGATAGTAGAATCCGCAAGATGCAAATTAAGAGAACACTCCTCAATCTCATTAAAGCCTAGAACATCACATAAAGACTTTGGAATCACGGAAACACTAGCACCCAAATCACACAAAGAATTGCATTCATAGTTTTTGATTTTGATTTTGATAGTAGGTTCCCACTCATCACGAAGCTTTCTAGGAATAGAGACTTCCAACTCAAGTTTCTCTTTAAGAGATTTTATCATAGCTTCGACGATATGATCGGTAAAGGCCTTGTTTTGGCTATAAGTGTGTGGAGAGTTTAGCATGGATTGCATCAAGGAAATGCATTCAATCAAGGAGCAACTATCATAATTGAATTCCTTGAAATCCAAAGTAGTAGTTTCATTACTACTCAAAGTTTTGATATCTTCTACTCCACTTTCAATGCTTTTAGCATCAAGATAGATGGACTCTGAATCATTGGGGCGTTTTTCAACCAAAGTGGATTCATATCCAGCCCCATCATCATTAGGTTTGACACAAGAAAACAAGGATTCAATGGGAGTCACACCAAGCACTTTTAGATCTTCGTGATTCTTATCACGAGAACACGCCTTTTTAAGCCATTCATGTCTAGCACGAATTTGGGCGGTTCTTTGTTTGCTCTCATTCATGAAGCACGCATAGCTTTAAAAGTTTTATCCATATTGATCTTGGGAGGAGCACATCTAACTTTCAAAGCATCAATATCAATAGACATTCTATCAACGCTCCTAGCCAAATCATCAATTTTGAGTAGTTTTTCCTCTATGGACGCATTGAAAATCTTTTGCGAGTTGATAAACTCTTTGATATTACTCTCTAGATCAGAGGGTAATTTATTGTAATTTCCATGTGTATTGTTGTACGAGTTGCCAAAGTTATTAGAGGGGTTACTAGGAAAACGCCTAGGAACATAGTTTCCTCTAAAAGCATTGTTGTTGCCAAAATTATTCCTACCAACAAAATTAACGTCCAAGCTCGCATTGCTACTCTCAATCAAGGAATACAAGGGCATATCATTAGGATCTAAAGGAGCACTTCTACTAGCAACCAAATTCACTAACTCATCCATCTTAGCACTTAACGAGTTAATTTCTTCTATAGCGTGTACCTTCTTACTAGTAGGTGGCCTTTCAGTGTGCCACTGAGAGTAGTTTGTCTTGATATTGTCTAGGAGTTTTGTGGCTTCTCCTAATGTGATTTCCATGAACGTTCCACCTGAGGCGGAGTCCAAGATATTTCTAGAAGCGAAATTCAAGCCAGAGTAAAAGATTTGTATAATCATCCAAATACTCAAGCCATAAGCAGGACAATTTCTAATCATCAATTTCATTCTCTCCCAAGATTGTGCAACATGTTCATGATCAAGTTGCTTAAAATTCATGATATCATTACGGAGAGAGATAATCTTAGCTGGCGGAAAGTACTTGGATATATAAGCATCTTTGCACTTGTTCCAAGAATCAATACTATTTTTGGGCAAAGATGAAAACCAAGTTTTTGCTCGATCTCGTAAGGAGAAAGGAAAAAGCTTCAATTTAATCAAATAATTATCCACATCTTTCTTCTTTTGCATATCGCAAAGCTCAATGAAGGTATTAAGATGGTATGCGACATCTTCACTAGGAAGGCCGGAGAATTGCTCTTTCATAACAAGATTCAGCAAAGCAGTATTAATTTCGTATGATTCCGCACTAGTGGCGGGAGAAATCGGAGTACTAATAAAATCATTATTATCAGTATTTGAGAAGTCACAAAGTTTGGTGTTTTCAGTCATGGTGACTTCGGCAAGCAAAAGAGCACACAAGCACACAGAAAGCAAGCGAGAGAAAGGGCGAACGAAAAAGGCAAACGAAAAAGGAAAATATTTTGGTCAATTTTTGTTTTTCAGAAATGGGGGAGAGGAAAACGAGAGGCAAAAAAAGTAAATGCAAGAGATGACTTTGCAACACTTACTTGGATGAGCTTCACCTAGAACTTGATCCTCCCCGGCAATGGCGCCAGAAATTGGCACATTGACGGGAGACTATTCTTGACTTGATCCTCCCTGGCAACGGCACCAGAAATCCTTCTGCTACGGCGCAAGAAATCCCCGGCGGCCTCTTGAGCTTGCATTGGTTTTTCCCTTGAAGAGGAAAGGGTGATGCAGCACAGAGCAATAAGTATTTCCCTCAGTTTGAGAACCAAGGTATCAATCCAGTAGGAGAATCAAGCAAAGTGTCCAGAGTACCTGCGCAAACACAAACGAGCTTGCACCCAACGCTATAAAGGGGTTGTCAATCCCTTCAAGATTGATTGCAAAGTGAGATCTGAAGGCGGAAAGTGCAGCGAAGTAAAAGTGAATCTTTTTACCCTTGATGGCAACAACACGATGCGTGCCTTGCTACCCCTTCTGTCACTGGGTGAGGTCACCGCACGGTATGAACCCAAAACCAAGCACTTCTCCCATTGCAAGAATCATAGATCAAGTTGGCCAAACAAAACCCACAACTCGAAGAGAATTACAAGGATATGAAATCATGCATATAAGAGATCAGAAGAAACTCAAATAGGATTCATAGATAATCTGATCATAAATCCACAATTCATTGGATCTCGACAAGCACACCGCAAAAGAAGATTACATCGGATAGATCTCCATGAAGATCATGGAGAACTTTGTATTGAAGATCCAAGAGAGAGAAGAAGCCATCTAGCTACTAGCTATGGACTCGTAGGTCTATGGTGAACTACTCACGCATCATCGGAGAGGTCATGGTGTTGATGAAGAAGCCATTCGTATCCGAATCCCCCTCTGGCAATGCACCATAACATGCCCTAGATGGGATCTTGCAGAGACAGAAGCTTGCGGTGGCGGAAAAGTATTTTTGTGGATCTCTCGCGCGGTTTTGGATTTTTCCTGAATTTATAGGCGGAAGAGGTAGGGTAGACAAGCCACAGGGGCCCCACAAACCTACTAGGCGTGGGCCCCCTGGCCGTGCCTAGGGGGCTTGTGGCATCCCCTGGTGGCTTTTGCCTTGGTTCTCACGTCCCGTCCGTATCTTCTGTTCCGGAAAAAATCTTTTCGGAAGTTTTATTCCATTTGGACACCGTTTAAAATCTTCCTCTGAAAAGGGTCAAAAACATGGAAAAAATAGGAACTGGCACTTGGCACTGAGTTAATAAGTTAGTCCGAGAAAAGATATAAAAGGCATACAGAACATCCAAAGTTTGACAAGATAATAACATGGAACCATAAAAAATTATAGATACGTTGGAGACGTATGAGCCGCCGTCGTCGGCCTCCTCCTGCTACGGTTGGCACGAGAATGGATCTCCCATAGACCCAGTGTTCCACGCCGTAGCCTGCCGGCCCGATTAGATCGTCGGATGGTCGCCGGAGAGTTCCCCTGTTCTGGCCGTCGTGGGTGTGTGCAGTAGGAACAGAGGGGGCTGCTCAAAAGAGCATCTCCCCCCTCTGTGTTAAGATTCGAACGAGTAGCGAAGTGGCAACAGAGCCTGGGCACGTGCAGCGCATCGCGGGTTCGATCCCCCGCAGGCCCCCTTTTTCATTTCTTGTTTTCGCTAGTGGAAGGTGCTTGCCAGAGAGATTTAACTTGCTTCCTTGCCCTTCCCCGTCGAGTGCTGAAGCAGTAGCAGAGTGGCATGTGCATGTGGTGGCGTCGCAGGAGGTTGTGGGTTCAAAACACAAGGCCCCCCCATTTTTTTCCTTGTATTATTTTTCCTTTTTCTTTTCTTTTGCTGCAAGTAGTGTTGTTTTGTTTCTTTTAACAAAACCAGGGGGTGTTTTATTTCTTTTAAGGCCTAGAGTGCATTTGTATGTGTATGAGAGTGCGGTATGTGCACTTGTGTGTGTGAGTGCACATGAGTGTATGTGTGTACACATGTGAGTGTGTGTGTGTGCATGAGGGTGCACATACACATGTGCAAGAGGGCCTAGCCCCTCATGTTGCACCTATTGATGTAGTGTGTGTGTGAATGTATGCACTTGAGTGTGTGTGAGCACATGTATGTGTGTGTGTGTTCTCATGTAGGTGTATGTGTGTGCATGGGTGCATATGCACTTGTGCATGAGGGCCTAACCCCTCATGCTTGCCACTATGCAAGTGGTGTTGTTGTGAATAGTGCTTGTGTGTGTGCATGTGTAGGAGTAGATGATGCAATATGTGTTAGTTTTACATGTGATGATAGTCAATTGTAGTTATAGGATTCTATGTGTTATTTTTAGAGCTAGCTTTGTGCCTTGATGTTACATGCAAGTACCCATGTATTATACATGATTTTGGGGTAGACTCATCCCAGGAATCCATTGGTGCAATCATATTTCTCTTTAGAGCAACTTCATAAAATTGCTATTTTCTGTCATGATGCCATGTTTAGTGCTTTGTATTAGGTGGTGCCTTGACCCTTTGAGGATGAATACTTAATGTAGTGGCAGTGGGTGAACCCCTATACAGCATGGGGTCTTTGTTTTGTTCTTAGGAATTTGTATGCACCTATTGTGCCCTGTCAAAGTTGACACTTGGCTAAAACTGTCAGATTTGTGAAACCTTGTAATGTTCACTAAGTCTGGGAATCTGATGTTATTTTCTTCCCCTGTTGTCTTGGATGAATTAGCTCTTGTGTTTTGAATCAGCCCATGCAACAAACTAACGTTTGTGAGATTTTATGTTTGTCTAGCGTCCTGTTAAATTTCATGCTTATTCACTTCCTGTAGATATCATTTTGGAGGCTGCCAAAATGCTTCAGAGCATCAGAAGCTCGTGAAAATCTGTGATTTTCACTAAGTCCCAGAATCTGTGATATTTTGTCCAAGTTTGTGTCCATAGATCTGCTCATGGGTGATTCCTTTGCGTTAGCTTCTTGTTCAGGGTTGTAGAGCTTTTGGATGGCTTCTGTCTCATATCTTGTTTGGCTCCTTTAGATGGCTGTAGCTACTTTAAATATCGTAGACAAACTGCTATGTTGCTGTTGAAAACAGATTGTATGTTTGTGTTGATTTGAAGCTTGTGTGGGCATGGTTGATGGTGTGGTGTGTTCCCATGGAACCCCGCACTTATTATTGGTTGCTTGAACATGTGGAAAACTGGTAACATGTAGCGAGCCGACTCAAAACGAGTCAAGCCTCTGTGTATCTGTGCCATCCCTGGATCAGTATGCTGGCACACACAGTACATCAATGTATATATCAAAGTGCAACCACATGTAAAATAGCGTAAAACTTATATATACCTTAAATGTCTCAGCGGAAGCGGTCAAGGGAGTGGAGTCCCAATAAACACCAACGGCAAGTTGAGTGTAGACCGTAACCCTGAATCGTACTCTTACTCGTCGAAGAATAATATCTGCAACATAAGACGTTGTAGCCGTGTAGGTCAGCATATTGAATATGCCGGCAAGTCACATAAGAGAGGGGTAAAGTCATAATCAACTATCTCTACATGCATATTTGGTCGGTGGAGCTAAGTTTTGCATAAAGCCAGTTTTATCCTACAACAAGAGGGGTTGAAAGCAAAATGTTACTACAATGTTTGTTGTTAACGAGATGGTTCCGCCAACCAGTTCTCGTACCCGAGTTGTCAATAATTACCCTCATCAAATATATATAATGGTGATGAGAAATCCAGATAACTTCAGTTCCTTTGGCTCAAGTTGTCCATGACCGTGGACACGGCTAATCGATTAGGTTGGGTACTCTACAGAGTTTTGCACACGTTCCCCACAAGATTTGATCGCCTCCGGGTTTGTCCTCGCACTTCAGGGTGTTTGAAGACTGGATGATCAAAACATGGTCTTTCAACGGGTCCCTCCGAATCCCTGTCGGTGCCCATCCATTCCTACCGTTCGTCTACATCTGCTAGCACCGCCTATCCAGAGTCGCCGCGTTGTCCAACCAAGCCAGAGCCCATAATGACTTGTGGCTGTGCAGGTAAGCCTTGGGTCTTGAAAATATCCGTCCGTCTCTTTGAGCCTGGGTGAAGCTTTCCGCAGGATGACATGGCCTCTCCAGCATCCCGGGCATCCACTGGGTTTTCCAGGGAGCCGATCAACCGTCCTTCACCTAGTGTTGCATTGCGTCCGAGGTCTTGAAAATCTTGTCTTAGTCCGGTCTTGATTATTATATCAACCTCGCATTACTCGTGGTATACGCTCAACCGATAACCTGTCTACTTAAGCATAGCAAATATAACATTGTCGTCCCGGGGCCAAGTGTCGGGGTTGTTGTGTTCCTACCACATGATACTACAACTAGAATAAAGTTTCCAAGTACCTAGGCAGCATGCAAATGGGCATAGTATGGTAGAACTACAATGCATAAAACATAGGTGAAAGTATGATCAAAGTGACTTGCCTGTGATGTTGACGAAGAAGAATTTCTCGAGAAAATAACTTGATAGACTACTCGTCACTCTCCGATGAAATCTATATAACAAACATATCATCCACATAAGCACACATACTAGCAATCATTCTAGCAATCAAACAAAAGAGGGAGAGCGAATGAGAAACCGAGAGAAACTTCAAATAGAACTAAAGAGTCTTCTACTACGTCAAACACTAAATAGTTTTGTCTAACAGAAAATAATAACAAAGAACTAAGTAGTAAGTTTAACTAAGATAAAATAAAGTATTTTTCACAAAACCTTTTGAAAGTATTCCCAAACGGGATTTGAAACAATGCGAAAAACAATTGCGCGTTACTACGGAACTAGAATTGTTTTCATAAAAACAAATAAAACTAAAATAATAACTTGTTGCAAAACTACTGTTAACTAACATAACCAAAACAATAATAATGTTTCTGAAATAATAAAGAAAATATTTTAAAACAAAAGTAGAAAATGAATTAGCCGAAATCCTAAAAGCGGTGAAACAGAAATTGTTTCACATGAAACAGTGAGCTAAAATACTCAAACAAATCTGAAATTTTTACCACTGGTACATAAGATCACTAGTGATCAGTACCAAAAGGAATCAAATTAAAAGCTATTTTTAAACTCCTGGAATAGGCAAAACAAGGTTTAAACTAAATCTGATCTAACTTATATTTGAAAATTTCAAACATAGACAAATTATATGTTTTTAAAAACTACAGGAAATTTGTGAGCTACTGGAGAAATAATCACTATCATTGGACTTCGGGATCAAAAGTTGTGGCCAAAACATAATTGAAACTTTCTGTTTTTTGCAAACAGGCAGAAAAAACTGAAGCTAACTATCTACAAATAGGGGGTGCACGTGGCATGATGCTATTGGCTGCGGGTGCTGTTTGTTGCATTGCTTTGAGCAAACGGCCTAAGCCTAGCAAACTCGCTGGTTAAAAGATAAGTGGAACTAAAAACCGCTGGTTTTCTAAACTAAACCGAAAGGGTATTCTAAGGATCTAATCTAACCATCTAAATAGGATCTAAGGGCTAAAACTAAAACAAAACAAAACAAGGAAAAAAAGAAAAGGGTGGAGAGTTACCTCGCTGGGAGAGCTGCTCCCGTGGCTGATGGGGGCCGATGGGGGGAGGTGCTCCGGTGAGGGGTCGCCGGTGGGGAGGGGAGGGGCCGGCGGGAGTGGGGAAGGGGGGGGCGAGGGTGGGGGTACTCCTGGGAGGGGAGGGGGGGCGAGGGTGGAGGGGTGGGCTGTAGGGGGCGAGGTGGCAGAAGCTGCTGCTCCTGGCAATGGGGAAGCAGGGGCGATGGGGAGGGGTTATGGCGAGGGGAGGAGCAGGGGAGGGGGGCGATGGAGGAGGGGAGGCCGAAGTGGAGGAGGGGTGCCGCGAGGGAGGAGAGGTGGAGGGGCCGGCGAGGTGGAGAAGCTCGTGTGATGCTCTCCGGTGGGTTTCCGGTGACGACTCCGGCGAGGTGGGGCACGAGCTAGGGGCGAGGAGAGGTGAACTTTTCGACGGGAATGGAACGAGGAGAGGTAGGGGCTTCTTATAGAGGCGACGGGAGGCGCCGGGAAGGTATGTGCGTCGCGAATCCCGAAGGAGGGGATTCTCCTCTCCATGGATGGAAAGCTACTATCACGTGAGAGAGAGAGGAGGAAGAAGAAGATCTCCTCGGCCAAATTTGGAAAGTGCTTAATGGGCCACCTAGAGTTTTCCTAATAAAAGTGATCTCCTTCCTATTTTCAAAACTAGGAAACTAAAATGTTAAAAAGGAAATCAAATCAATTCGGAATAAAGAGTTTTTATATACTAAAATCATCAGAAAAATAAAATATAAATGATGGGCATTTTTCCACGGCAAAAATAAAAACTTCAGAAAAAAAATGTTTTTCCAAAAATCCCTAAAAGCATTATTTCTTTTTGCAAATAATTTTCAAATGATCCTCTAAGTTTGAGGGTTCAAATAACTTTCAAAATGCCCGTGGGTTCGAGGGTCATGTTCCTCCTCTCTGGAAATGTATTTCCCGACATTTTGTTGCACGAAGAAAACGAATGGAAATGCAAAAGAATTCAATGCAAATATCTCCGTTCAAATTCTTTATAGTTGAAGAAGTCATGTCATCTTCTCTCGTTGCTTTTAAAAGCTTTAATTTGAATTCACCGGAGAAGGGGAAAGTCATTTTATTTCCCTCTCGTTCAAAAGTTTCGAAAAGTTTCATATTTCACACAAGTTTCAATCACTCAGCAAACAAACAATCAATCTAATAATTATATTAACATTCCAAAATTTATAATTTTGGGATGTTACATAACACCACGGGAGTGCCATTGGAGTGTGTTTGTGGCTGATTTGAACCGCAGGTCTCCATAACTTGTTTTGTAGTTTTCGGTTGATCCGTGACTCCGTTCTCTACGTTCTTTATATGCTTTTGCATCGTTTTCTCGTGATGCACATGTTCATGCCATATTCATGCATGTCAAGATAACTTAATATGAGGTTCTGTTCAGAATTCAAATAACTCAACTAATGCATATGAAAGTGACTAGAATAGTGATGCATGCTTCCTTCTTCACACATGCATCATATTGATTGTTGCATAATGTTGTGTTGGTGTTCATTGGCTTTTATCTTATCTTGGGTAGCATAGGGATCGGAGAGCGAGTATGTGGATTCTGGAGAGTACGTGCACGAAGATCAAGAGTAGTTCCAAGCTGAAGAAATCACATGCAAGATGACCGTGACCTTGACACCGTACCTAGCTTTGTTATACTTAGAATCATGTTTCCTTCGTTACATGCTCGCGGCCTACCACTTGATATAAATGCAACCTGTCTTTGCCATGAACCCAAACACCTCCCTCTCCTAGCAAATGTTGTTTGGCTAAGTAGGCTTGCTCAACCTCTAATGTGTAGCTTTGCTAGTTGCAGGTGCCAGCTGTCTCATGTGATAACATGAGTATTTTGATATCATTATGTTTAAACTGCTATTTAGTTAGTGCACCTTATACTTGATAAATAACAAAAGGCCTAGCCTTTTGCCAGGTGATTTGTTTCATTGTTGCCACCTTAGTTTCGGCTACCGGTGTTTGATTCCATAACTGATCGCTCCTAACACGTTCGGGGTTGTTATGGGGACCCCTTGATAAATCGTGTAGTGTTAAGGCTCGTCTGGCAGAACCCAACATTGGTTTTAATCTGCTAATCACCTAATAATAATTTGCATAGGGAATAGCTACCCCGAGGATTTAATGAACAACCCGGTCCAGTGCTCCTCATGAGTGTTGGTCCAAACTAGAGCACTCTGCGGGGCCAACTCAGGGCAACTTGAGTGATTTCTATCAGACCACTGTACGCGTCGCTTATCCGTCGTGTCATGAGACTGAGATAGACGACTCTTATCGGGCTCGTCGACACGATGGGAGGTCCTTCTAGATTTGTCTTACCTTAGCGATATATCTTGCGTATAGGAATCCCGGTACTTTGGGTCTCCTCAAAGTGGAGGTTTTCCTCTAAGGAATCCGACGAGATCACGAGTTTCGTGATAGAGGATTACTTTGCGGTCCGTGGCAGTTTGTGATGGACTAGTTGGAGCACCCATGCAGGGTTTAATCTTTCAGAAAGCCGTGCCCGCGGTTACGTGGCAAATATGGATATTTTGTTAACATCCGGTTCTAGACAACTTGAATTAACTCTAATAAAACTGCCAACTGTGTGCGTAACCGTGAGTGTCTCCTTCAGAGATCGCTCTTCGATCGAGAACATGATGGGGTTATGTTTGACGTAGGTAGGTGTTCAGGAGCACTTAGTGATCAATCTAGTCTTCGATCTCTCACGTAGTCCACCATATAATTAGTATGTTCATCGTAAGGTGGCCACCATATATGCTTAGGTTGCTACAAACCCATTCACTGAATCTTCCTCACCTAATAACTCGGCTAGATTCGTTACCAAGGTCATTAGATTGTTGAGTACCCGTGTCTCATAGATTCCTACAAACCCCAACAGGTACAGGTAGGCCCAACGCAGGAGATCCTGATGACAACCAGCTGAAGTGGGAGTTCGATGAGGACTCTGGCCGTATGTATGTGAACTATCCGGAAGACTGAGGCCGTGGTCGTGATCGTGGGCTAGCATGCGGGATGTGTTAGATCATCTGTTTTTCTGTTTAAGTCCATAGCTGGACTTGCTGCTACTCTGAATAATGTGTGTCTGTAAGATATATGATATATTCTTAACAAATGGCAAGTGTATTTCCTACTTGTTACTCTTTAATTATGTATTGTGATGATTATCCCGTTTGCAAAACGCATAGATGCGCCCTTTCCCCATTTGAGGCCTCGTCCCCAAAAAAGAAAAGGGTCGCATCTTAGTCGTTACAAGTTGGTAATCAGAGCCTTTCAACCATAGGAGCCTTTGTGTGATCGAACTTGGCCGAGCCGAGTCTAGTAAAATATTTTGAGTCTTAGTTATATCGGAGAGTAGGTTTCTTTTTCTCCTCTTCTATGCTCTGGTGAGATTCTCGACTTAGGAAATCTTAATTCTACTCCTCTTCTTGCTCACAAAATTTTTAGGATCACGCGGGTATTTTGAAATCTATATGATATCGATGTGACGGAGTTATGTCTTGTTGCCTCGTGTCTGACTTGATTTCTTCCAGGGAGTTGAGCTCCAGGGTATTCTTGTGCACATCGCCATCATTCAGATTTCTTAGTATCTCAGGATGGAGGATGTTCGCAATTGCTTCAATACTAGTAGTGACGAGAGGAGTCCGGCTTCCCAAGTACTGGTGTATCGCCACACTTTGTATCGTTGTGATTACGAGGGTCTGTAGTAGATGAAGGACCGAGATTCTGGTTATGTGTTGACGGATGTGATACACAGGACGGGTTATTATAGGCGTTGTGTGACATATACTCCTTGTATCCGTGTAACAGATTGCATGACCAGATATTTTGGGAATTCATAGGTGGGATATCAGGTAGTGACTTATAGGACAATCTTCCTACAGATGCATGATGTGAGGTTGGGATTCGACATTCAGTGGGTACGTTTGTTCACGGTCGTCTTACAGTGGTTCTCATTGTGTCTTAAAGAGTCCTTGTAGCTTGCTACGACTCGGGGACGCTTCGTAAGTCGTGTGCACTGCCTTGCACAGGATGGCTACTATAAATTCGAGCCCGTGCGATCATATCCACGAAGATATCGGATGAAATCTCTATCATACGTTTGTTCCGAGCAGTTCTAGCTCATACTTGGTTTGCAAGTGGTCTTTAATCAGATTTTGTCGACAGTCACTTTGAGGAAGCATTCTTACTATTTTGTTTGAATGCAATTGCTAATATTCTTGTTCAGATATTCTGCCTGTTGATTCAACGTTACCTTCAATGTTATTCTCTGGTCTAATGTGTTGTCCGTCTTCAGCATGGCTCCACCAACTCGCCAGAATCTGGGTCGCAAGGGTGCTGATGTAGCGCCACCACCTCCTCCTGCAGAGGCCTGGCAAGCGGTGATGGCTGCAACAAATGGTAACACCCAGATGTTAATCCAGCTGTTGCAAGAGAGGACCAATCAGTAACAGGGCAATTTCAACCATGGTGGTAATCAGTTTGCATCTCTGAATCAATTCCTGGCGAACCAGCCGAAGTCTTTCACGTCTTGCGACCAGCCGTTCGACGCTGGATTCGGGACATGAACAAAAACTTTGAGTGCAGCAATGTCCGTCCAGAGGACTTCGTCAAGTTTGCAACATTTCAGCTCAAGGGGCAGGCAGCAGTTTGGTGGCAGCAGTTGAATTACTCCAGGGATGGCAGATTGATCAGTTGGAATGAGTTCTGCAGAGATCTCAGGTCTCACTATGTCCCGTCTAGCTTTGTGGAAGAGATGCGTGAGAAGTTCAAACACTTGAAGGAAGGTGGTTCCTATGTGTACAAGTACACCATCGAGTTCCATGAGCTGGCTCGATATGCTTTGCAGGACATTCCAGATCAGAAGAGCAAGATCTATCAGTTCAGAGGTGGTGTGAGAGAGGACTTGCAGCTGGCCCTTGCCTTGCACGATCCCGATGAGTTTGATAAGTTGTATAACTTGTCTCTCAGGGTTAAGGCAGCTTTTCTCAGGGTGGAGAATTCAAGGAAGCGTTTCAGAGAGTCCAGTTCATCGCCCTCAACTCAGGTGGTTCCGAAGCAGCAGAAATACTGGGTGTCTCCTCCTCCTCCTCGGCAGACTCAACAGTTCAAGCAATGAGGTGGTCGTGGTTCTTCCCACCCACCCAACACAGCTTTCCAGCAGAGGTTTCAGCAGCAGAAGCAAGGGAATCCTTAGGTGCAGTTCCGTCAGCCGGCAGATGTTACTTGTCACAAGTGTGGGCAGAAAGGTCATTATGCCAACAAGTGCACCTCTCAGCTGCGTCTTCCACCTCCTCCTCGAGGGAAGCCTCCAAGCAATGCTATAGTGAAGTTCAACCCCAGGTCTGCAAGAGTCAATATGGTGAATGCACCTGAAGCAGACAACTCTTCACACGTGATCATGGGTAATCTCCTCGTTAATGATATTCCTGCTAAAGTTCTATTTGATTCTGGTGCTTCTCATTCATTCATGTCTAGAATGTTCTTTTCCGAGCATGATCTTGATTCTGAATATTTAAGCAAGGCTTTGCGTGTGGTGTCACCCGACACTCTTATGAGCACCAACAAAGTGGTTTGGGATGTCACTGTCAAGATGGGTGATTATGCTTTTCTGGCTTCTCCTATTTTCCTTGGCAACTCTGATATTGATTTGATCCTTGAGATGGATTGGTTGGCTACGAACAAGGCGTCTATTGATTGTGATGCTAAAGAAGTGAAGCTAACTCATTCTTCGGAGGACGTGATTATCTTCGCAGCACGTGATGACACAGTCCGTCTGTTTTCCTTGAATGAGAAGGGTGAGATCTCTCCAATTTCGCAAGTCCCAGTGGTCCGCGAGTATGAAGATGTTTTTCCGGAAGAACTGCCAGGAATGCCTCCGCACCGAGCAGTTGAGTTAGTAGTTGAGCTTGAACTGGGTACTGAGCGTGTGTGTAATCGGCCGTACAAACTGGGTCCATAAGAGCTGAAGGAGCTGAAGAAACAACTTGATGAGCAAGAGCGTCTGGCTCTGATCAGACCAAGATCATCTCCTTGGGGATGTGGAGTTCTTTTCGTCAAGAAGAAGGATGGTACGGAACGACTCTGTGTCGATTACCGTCCATTGAATAAGAAGACGATGAAAAACAAGTATCCACTTCCTAACATTAATGAGTTGTTTGAGCAATTGAAAGGGGCTAAGATCTTCTCGAAGCTTGATCTGAGGATGGGTTATCGTCAGATTCGCATTCGCGAAGAGGACATTCCAAAGACTGCATTCAGAACAAGCTTTGGCTCGTATGAGTACACGGTGATGTCTTTCGGTCTGCCCAATGCTCCACCGACCTTCTGTCGGATGATGAAGTATATCTTCTCCCCATTCAAGAATGAATTCGTCTTGTTGTATCTTGATGATATTCTGGTCTTTTCGGAAACTCAGGAAGATCATGAAGAACATCTTAGGCTTGTGCTTGATAAGCTAAGAGAGCATAAGTTCTATGCTAAGTTTTCCAAATGTGAGTTCTGGTTGAAGGAAGTTGTCTACCTTGGGCACATCATCTCTGTCGAGGGCATCAAAGTTGATCCGTCGAAGGTGCAGGCCATTGTTGAGCGGGAACCTCCGCAAAATGTGAAGCAACTTCTAAGCTTTCTCGGGCTTGCAAGCTATTGCAGAAGATTCGTTGAGAATTTCTCCAAGATTGCTAAGCCTCTCTCAAGTCTTCTTCAGAAAGGTGTGAAGTATGTCTGGTCTCGAGAGTGTCAGTTGGCTTTCGACACACTCAAAGAGAAGCTCACTTCTACTCCAGTCTTGGTTCCTCCTGATGACTCCAAACCTTATCAAGTGTTCTGCGATGCCTCTCTTCAAGGTCTTGGTGCAGTGTTGATGCAAGACAAGAAAGTGGTAGCTTATACCTCGAGGAAGCTGAAGCCAAGTGAGAAGAATTACCCCACTCATGATCTTGAGTTGGCGGCAGTGGTACATGCTCTGATGACTTGGAGACACCTCTTGTTGGAGAGAAAGGTTGAAGTGTTCACCGATCACAAGAGTCTAAAGTACATCTTCACCCAGCCTAACCTCAATCTTCGGCAAACTTGTTGGGTGGAAATGCTCCAAGATTTTAATCCGAGCGTTGAGTACACTCGAGGAAAAGCTAATGTCGTGGCAGATGCTTTGAGCAGGAAGGCTTATTGCAACAGTCTCATTCTGAAGCCTCTCCAGCCTGACCTTTGTGAATCTTTCAGAAAGCTCAACCTTCAGTTAGTACCTTAGGGATTTCTTGCTAATCTTCAGATTTCTCCTACCTTGGAAGACCAGGTCCGACAAGCTCAACTTCTTGATGCAATGGTGAAGAAAGTTAAGATTGGCTTGGCAAAGGGAGTGCCCAAATATAAATGCTTCAGTGTTGATGCCAGAGACACATTATTCTTTGAGGATCCTCTTGTCGTTCCAAAAGGGGATCACGGGAAGGTTATCATGGAAGAAGCTCATAACTCTCTTCTCTAGATACATCCAGGAAGTTCCAAGATGGATCAGGATTTGAAACAGACCTTCTGGTGGACTCGCATGAAGCGTGAGATTGCTCAGTTCGTAAATGAATGTGATGTATGTCGACGGGTGAAATCAGAGCATCAACGTCCAGCAGGTCTTTTGCATCCGTTGCCCATTCCCAAGTGGAAGTTCGACCATATTGAGATGGATTTCGTCACCGGGTTTCCGAAGTCCAAGAAGGGTAACGATGCCATCTTCGTCGTCATCGACAAATTGAGCAAAGTTGCTCATTTCCTTCCAGTCAATGAGTCTATCTCGGCAGCTCAGCTTGTAGAGCTGTATACGTCAAGGGTAGTCTCATTGCATGGTGTTCCAATGCTGATTTCTTCGGATCGAGGAAGCATCTTTATTTCCAAGTTCTGGGACTCATTTTAGTCTGTGATGGGTACTAAGATTCGATTCAGCACGACCTTTCATCCTCAGACTAGTGGGCAAGTTGAGAGAGTCAATCAAGTCCTCGAGGATATGCTAAGAGCCTATGTCATTTCCTTTGGCATGAAGTGGGAAGACTACCTACCTTTTGCTGAGTTTTCATATAACAACAACTATCAGGAAAGTTCAGGAAAAGCTCCGTTCGAGATTCTCTATGGCAGGAAGTGTCGTACCTGTTGGGGAACGTCGCAAGGGAAACAAAAATTTCCTACGCGCACGAAGACCTATCATGGTGATGTCCATCTACGAGAGGGGATGAGTGATCTACGTACCCTTGTAGATCATACAGCAGAAGCGATTAGAGATCGTGGTTGATGTAGTGGAACGTCCTCACGTCCCTCGATCCGCCCCGCGAACAATCCCGCGATCAGTCCCACGATCTAGTACCGAACGGACGGCACCTCCGCGTTCAGCACACGTACAGCTCGACGATGATCTCGGCCTTCTTGATCCAGCAAGAGAGACGGAGAGGTAGAAGAGTTCTCCGGCAGCGTGACGGCGCTCCGGAGGTTGGTGATGATCTCGTCTCAGCAGGGCTCCGCCCGAGCTCCGCAGAAACGCGATCTAGAGGAAAAACTATGGAGGTATGTGGTCGAGCAGCCGTGAGAAAGTCGTCTCAAATCAGCCCTAAAACCTCCGTATATATAGGTGGGAGGGAGGGGAGGAGGCAGCCTCAAAACCTAAAGGTTTGGCCGAAATTGGAGGTGGAGGAGTCCTACTCCAATCCTACTTGGAGTAGGATTCCACCTTCCCACTTGGAAACTCTTTCCACCTTGTGTTTTTTCCTTCTCAAACCTTATGGGCCTTAGTGGGAAATTATTCCAGCCCACTAGGGGCTGGTTTATCTCTTCCCATAGCCCATGAGACCCCTTGGGGCGTGACACCCCTCCCGATGGTCCCCGGCACCCCTCCCGGCACTCCCGGTACACTACCGATGAGCCCGAAACTTTTCCGGTAATGCACGAAAACCTTCCGGTAACCAAATGAGGTCATCCTATATATCAATCTTCGTTTCCGGACCATTCCGGAAACCCTCGTGACGTCCGTGATCTCATCCGGGACTCCGAACAACATTCGGTAACCAACCATATAACTCAAATACGCATAAAACAACGTCGAACCTTAAGTGTGCAGACCCTGCGGGTTCGAGAACTATGTAGACATGACCCGAGAGACTCCTCGGTCAATATCCAATAGCGGGACCTGGATGCCCATATTGGATCCTGCATATTCTACGAAGATCTTATCGTTTGAACCTCAGTGCCAAGGATTCATATAATCCCGTATGTCATTCCCTTTGTCCTTCGGTATGTTACTTGCCCGAGATTCGATCGTCAGTATCCGTATACCTATTTCAATCTCGTTTACTGGCAAGTCTCTTTACTCGTTCCGTAATACAAGATCCCGCAACTTACACTAAGTCACATAGCTTGCAAGGCTTGTGTGTGATGTTGTATTACCGAGTGGGCCCCGAGATACCTCTCCGTCACACGGAGTGACAAATCCCAGTCTTGATCCATACTAACTCAACTAACACCTTCGGAGATACCTGTAGAGCATCTTTATAGTCACCCAGTTACGTTGCGACGTTTGATACACACAAAGCATTCCTCCGGTGTCAGTGAGTTATATGATCTCATGGTCATAGGAATAAATACTTGACACGCAGAAAACAGTAGCAACAAAATGACACGATCAACATGCTACGTCTATTAGTTTGGGTCTAGTCCATCACATGATTCTCCTAATGATGTGATCCCGTTATCAAGTGACAACACTTGCCTATGGCCAGGAAACCTTGACCATCTTTGATCAACGAGCTAGTCAACTAGAGGCTTACTAGGGACAGTGTTTTGTCTATGTATCCACACAAGTATTGTGTTTCCAATCAATACAATTATAGCATGGATAATAAACGATTATCATGAACTAAGAAATATAATAATAACTAATTTATTATTGCCTCTAGGGCATATTTCCAACAGTCTCCCACTTGCACTAGAGTCAATAATCTAGTTCACATCACCATGTGATTCCAACGAATCCAACACCCATATAGTTATGGGGTCTGATCACGTCTTGCTCGTGAGAGAGGTTTTAGTCAACGGTTCTGAAACTTTCAGATTCGTGCGTTCTTTACAAATCTTTATGTCATCTTATAGATGCTTCTACTACGTGCTATTCGGAAATGCTCCAAATATCTACTCTACCATACGAATCCGTTTCACTACTCATAGTTATCCGGATTAGTGTCAAAGCTTGCATTGACGTAACCCTTTACGACAAACTCTTTAACCACCTCCATAATCGAGAAAAATTCCTTAGTCCATTAGTTACTAAGGATAAATTTCGACCGCTGCTAGTGATTCAATCATGGATCACTCTCTGTACCTCTCAACATACTTTGAGTCAAGGCACACTTCAGGTGCGGTACACAGTATGGCATACTTTAGATTCTACGGCTAAGGCATAGAAGACGACCTTCGTCTATTCTCTTTATTCTGCCGTGGTCGGTTTTTGAGTCTTACTCAAATTCACACCTCACAACGCAACCAAGAACTCCTTCTTTGCTGGTCTATTTTGAACTCTTTCAAAAACTTGTCAAGGCATGCATCTTGTTGAAACTTCTATTAAGCGCTTTCGATCTATCTCCATAGATCTTTGATGCTCAACGTTCAAGTAGCGTAATCCAGGTACTCCTTTGAAAACTTCTTTCAAATAACCTTGTATGCTTTACAGAAATTCTACATTACTTCTGATCCACAATATGTCAACCACATATACCTATCAGAAATTCTACAGTGCTCCCACTCACTTCTTTGGAAATACAAGTTTCTCATAAACCTTGTACATACCCAAAATCTTTGATCATCTCATCAAAGTGCTTATTCCAACTCCGAGATGCTTGCACCAGTCCATTGAAGGATCACTGGAGCTTGCATACTTGCTAGCATCTTTAGGATCGACAAAAACTTCTGGTTGTATCACATACAATGTTTGCTCAAGGAAACCGTCGAGGAAACAATGTTTTGACATCCTACGTGCAATATTTCATAAATAATGCAGCAACTACTAACATAATTCCAACAGACCTTTAGCATCGCTATGAGTGAGAAAGTCTCATCATAGTCAACTCTTTGATCTTGTCGAAAACATCTTTGCGACAAGTCGAGCTTTTCTTAATAGTGACTTATCACCATCATTGTCTGTCTTCTTTTAAAGATCCATTTTTACTCAATAGTCCTATGACCATCAAGTAATTCTTCCAAATTCTACACTTTGTTTTCATACATGGATCCTCTCTCGGATTTCATGGCTTCCAGCCATTTGTCGGAATCTGGGCCCACCATCGCTTTCTCCATAACTCGTAGGTTCATTGTTGCTCAACAACATGACCTCCAAGACAGGGTTACCGTACTACTCTCCAGCAGTACGCGACCTTGTCGACCTACGAGGTTTGTAGTAACTTGATTCGAAGCTCAATGATCACCATCATCATCTTCCACTTCAATTGGTGTAGGCGCCACAGGAACAACTTCCTGCGCCCTGCTACACACTGGTTGAAGTGATGGTTCAATAACCTCATCAAGTTCTACTACCCTCCCACTCAATTCTTTCGAGAGAAACCTTTCCTCGAGAAAGGATCCGTTTCTAGAAACAAACACTTTGCTTTCGGATCTGAGATAGGAGATGTACCCAACTGTTTTGGATACCCTATGAAGAAGCATTTATCCGCTTTGGGTTCGAGCTTATCAGACTGAAACTTTTTCACATAAGTGTCGAAACCCCAAACTTTCAGGAAACGACAGTTTAGATTTCTCTAAACCTCAGTCTATACTGTGTCATCTCAACGGAAATACGCGGTGCCCTATTTAAAGTGAGTGCGGTTGTCTCTAATGCAAAACCCATAAACGATAGTGGTAATTCGATAAGAGACATCATAGTATGCACCATACCAAATAGTGCGTGGCTATGACGTTCAGACACATCATCACACTATGATGTTCCAGGTGGCATGAACTGCGAAACAATTTCCACATTTTCTTAACTGCGTACCAAAAACCCGTAACTCAGATTTTCATTTCCATGATCATATCGTAGACAGTTTATCCTCTTGTTACGATGAACTTCACTCTGAAACGGAATTGAACTTTTCAACATTTCAGACTTGTGATTCATTAAGTAAATACTCCTGTATCTACTCAAATCGTCAGTGAAGTAAGAACATAATGATATCCACTGCGTGCCTCAGCACCCATTGGACTGCATACATCAAAATGTATCACTTCCAACAAGTTACTATCTTATTTCATCTCAATGAAAACAAGGCCTTGCTCATGTGGTATGATTTGCATGTCACTAGTGATTCGAAATCAGGTGAGTACAAAGATCCATCAGCATGGAGCCTCTTCATGCAATTTATACTAACATGACTCAAGCGGCAGTGCCACAAGTAAGTGGTACTATCATCATTAACTCGTATCTTTTGGCACCAATATCATGAACATGTGTAACACTACGATCGAGATTCAATAAACCATTGAAGGTGAATATTCAAGAAAATAGAGTAACCATTATTCTCCTTAAATGAATAATCGTATTGCAATAAACACGATACAATCATGTTCATGCTTAACGCAAGCACCAAATACCAATTATTTAGGTTTAACACCAATCCCGATGGTAGAGGGAGCGTGCGACGTTTGATCATATCAACCTTGGAAACACTTCCAACACTTATCGTCACCTCGCCTTTAGCTAGTCTCCGTTTATGCCGTAGCTTTCATTTCGTGTTACTAATCACTTAGCAACCGAACCGGTATCCAATACCCTCATGCTACTAGGAGTACTAGTAAAGTACACATCAACATCATGTATATCAAATACACTTCTTTCGACTTTTGCCAGCCTTCTTATCTACCAAGTATCTAGAGTTGCTCCGCCTCAGTGACTGTTCCCCTCATTACAGAAGCACTTAGTCTCGGGTTTGGGTTTAATCTTGGGTCTCTTCATTAGTGCAGCAACTGTTTTGCCGTTTCACGAAGTATCCCTTCTAGCCCTTGCCTTTCTTGAAACTTAGTGGTTTTACAAACCATCAACTATTGACGCTCCTTCTTGATTTCTACTTTCGCAGTGTCAAACATCACGAATCGCTCAAGGATCATTGTATCTATCCTTGATATGTTATAGTTCATCACGAAGCTCTCACAGCTTGGTGGCAGTGACTTTTGGAGAACCATCACTATGTCATCTGGAAGATTAACTCCCACTTGATTCAAGTGTTTGTCGTACTCAGACAATCTGAGCACACGCTCAACGATTGAGCTTTTCTCATTTACTTTGTGGACAAAGAATCTTGTTGGAGGTCTCGTACCTCTTAACAAGGGCACAAGCATGAAATCACAATTTCATCTCTTTAGAACATCACTTATGTTCCGTGACGTTTCAAAACGTCTTCGGCGCCTTGCTTCTGAGCCATTAAGTATTTTGCACTGAACTATCATGTAGTCATCAGAAACGTGTATGTCGGATGTTCACAGCATCCACAGACGACGCTCGAGGTGCAGCACACCAAGTGGTGCATTAAGGACATAAGCCTTCTGCGCAGCAATGAGGACAATCCTCTGCAAAGTTTGCTACTATCAACTTTCAACTAAATTTTCTCTAGGAACATATAAAAACAGTAGAGCTATAGCGCAAGCTACATCGTAATTCGCAAAGACCATTAGACTATGTTCATGACAATTAGTTCAATTAATCATATTACTTAAGAACTCCCACTCAAAAAGTACATCTCTCTAGTCATTTGAGTGGTACATGATCCAAATCCACTATCTCAAGTCCGATCATCACGTGAGTCGAGAATAGTTTCAGTGGTAAGCATCTCTATGCTAATCATATCAACTATACGAGTCATGCTCGACCTTTCGGTCTCATGTGTTCCGAGGCCATGTCTGCACATGATAGGCTCGTCAAGCTTAACCCGAGTGTTCTGCGTGTGCAACTGTTTTGCACCCGTTGTATGGGAACGTTGAGTCTATCACACCCGATCATCACGTGGTGTCTCGAAACGAAGAACTGTCGCAACGGTGCACAGTCGGGGAGAACACAATTTCGTCTTGAAATTTTAGTGAGAGATCACCTCATAATGCTACCGTCGTTCTAAGCAAAATAAGGTGCATAAAAGGATTAACATCACATGCAATTCATAAGTGACATGATATGGCCATCATCACGTGCTTCTTGATCTCCATCACCAAAGCACCGGCACGATCTTCTTGTCACCGGCGCCACACCATGATCATCCATCAACGTGTTGCCATCGGGGTTGTCGTGCTACTTATGCTATTACTACTAAAGCTACATCCTAGCAAAATAGTAAACGCATCTGCAAGCACAAACGTTAGTATAAAGACAACCCTATGGCTCCTGCCGGTTGCCGTACCATCGACGTGCAAGTCGATATTTCTATTACAACATGATCATCTCATACATCCAATATATCACATCACATCGTTGGACATATCACATCACAATCATACCCTGCAAAAACAAGTTAGACGTCCTCTAATTTTGTTGTTGCATGTTTTACGTGGTGACCGAGGGTATCTAGTAGGATCGCATCTTACTTACGCAAACACCACAACGGAGATATATGAGTTGCTATTTAACCTCATCCAAGGACCTCCTCGGTCAAATCCGATTTAACTAAAGTTGGAGAAACAGTCACTTGCCAGTCATCTTTGAGCAAAGGGGGTTACTCGTAACGATGAAACCAGTCTCTCGTAAGCGTACGAGTAATGTCGGTCCAAGCCGCTTCAATCCAACAATACCGCGGAATCAAGAAAAGACTAAGGAGGGCAGCAAAACGCACATCACCGCCCACAAAAACTTTTGTGTTCTACTCGAGAAGACATCTACGCATGAACCTAGCTCTGATACCACTGTTGGGGAACGTCGCAAGGGAAACAAAAATTTCCTACGCGCACGAAGACCTATCATGGTGATGTCCATCTACGAGAGGGGATGAGTGATCTACGTACCCTTGTAGATCATACAGCAGAAGCGATTAGAGATCGCGGTTGATGTAGTGGAACGTCCTCACGTCCCTCGATCCGCCTCGCGAACAATCCCGCGATCAGTCCCACGATCTAGTACCGAACGGACGGCACCTCCGCGTTCAGCACACGTACAGCTCGACGATGATCTCGGCCTTCTTGATCCAGCAAGAGAGACGGAGAGGTAGAAGAGTTCTCCGGCAGCATGACGGCGCTCCGGAGGTTGGTGATGATCTCGTCTCAGCAGGGCTCCGCCCGAGCTCCGCAGAAACGCGATCTAGAGGAAAAACTATGGAGGTATGTGGTCGAGCAGCCGTGAGAAAGTCGTCTCAAATCAGCCCTAAAACCTCCGTATATATAGGTGGGAGGGAGGGGAGGAGGCAGCCTCAAAACCTAAAGGTTTGGCCGAAATTGGAGGTGGAGGAGTCCTACTCCAATCCTACTTGGAGTAGGATTCCACCTTCCCACTTGGAAACTCTTTCCACCTTGTGTTTTTTCCTTCTCAAACCTTATGGGCCTTAGTGGGAACTTATTCCAGCCCACTAGGGGCTGGTTTATCTCTTCCCATAGCCCATGAGACCCCTTGGGGCGTGACACCCCTCCCGATGGTCCCCGGCACCCCTCCCGGCACTCCCGGTACACTACCGATGAGCCCGAAACTTTTCCGGTAATGCACGAAAACCTTCCGGTAACCAAATGAGGTCATCCTATATATCAATCTTCGTTTCCGGACCATTCCGGAAACCCTCGTGACGTCCGTGATCTCATCCGGGACTCCGAACAACATTCGGTAACCAACCATATAACTCAAATACGCATAAAACAACGTCGAACCTTAAGTGTGCAGACCCTGCGGGTTCGAGAACTATGTAGACATGACCCGAGAGACTCCTCGGTCAATATCCAATAGCGGGACCTGGATGCCCATATTGGATCCTGCATATTCTACGAAGATCTTATCGTTTGAACCTCAGTGCCAAGGATTCATATAATCCCGTATGTCATTCCCTTTGTCCTTCGGTATGTTACTTGCCCGAGATTCGATCGTCAGTATCCGTATACCTATTTCAATCTCGTTTACTGGCAAGTCTCTTTACTCGTTCCGTAATACAAGATCCCGCAACTTACACTAAGTCACATTGCTTGCAAGGCTTGTGTGTGATGTTGTATTACCGAGTGGGCCCCGAGATACCTCTCCGTCACACGGAGTGACAAATCCCAGTCTTGATCCATACTAACTCAACTAACACCTTCGGAGATACCTGTAGAGCATCTTTATAGTCACCCAGTTACGTTGCGACGTTTGATACACACAAAGCATTCCTCCGGTGTCAGTGAGTTATATGATCTCATGGTCATAGGAATAAATACTTGACACGCAGAAAACAGTAGCAACAAAATGACACGATCAACATGCTACGTCTATTAGTTTGGGTCTAGTCCATCACATGATTCTCCTAATGATGTGATCCCGTTATCAAGTGACAACACTTGCCTATGGCCAGGAAACCTTGACCATCTTTGATCAACGAGCTAGTCAACTAGAGGCTTACTAGGGACAGTGTTTTGTCTATGTATCCACACAAGTATTGTGTTTCCAATCAATACAATTATAGCATGGATAATAAACGATTATCATGAACTAAGAAATATAATAATAACTAATTTATTATTGCCTCTAGGGCATATTTCCAACAGAACCCTGCTCAATTGGTCAGAGACTGGCGAGCGTCAGATTCTTGCGAATGATATGATTGAATAAGCTGAAGAGATGTGTCGTGTCATTTGGGATAATCTCAAAGCAGCGCAGTCCCGTCAGAAGAGCTACTACGATAGCAAGCATCGTGACATGGCTTATCATCTGGATGACTTCATCTATCTTAAAGTGTCTCCTATGAAGGGCACTCAACTCTTCGGCATCAAAGGAAAGCTTGCTCCTCGTTTTGTTGGGCCTTTCGGAATTGTTGGCAAGAGAGGCGACCTTGCATATCAACTAGAGCTCCCTTCAAACTTCGCAAATGTGCATGACGTGTTCCATGTCTCTCAGCTCCGGAGATGCTTCAAGACACCCGAGCACACAGTTGATCTTCAGGATATCGACCTTCAACCCGACCTATCCTATCGTGAGCATCCAGTTGCAGTTCTTGAGACGACTGAGCGCAAGACCTGCAATAAGTCAATCAAGTTTCTCAAGGTGCAATGGTCACATCATTCCGATAAAGAGGCCACTAGGGAGCGCGAGGATCACCTCTGTTCTGAATTTCCAGAGTTCTTTCAGTCCTAGATCTCGGGTCGAGATCTTCTGGTAGTGTGGGAGAGTTTGTAATACCCTAGATGTAATCCTTGCCATAATTGGACCTTTGCTATTTTGGAGAACCATGTTGTCATTGTTATGAGTCATCATTTCATGTGGATCATCTCATGTCATCATCTTTGCATCATGGCATCCTTCTTTTCTTTTGCATTATTTCATTCTTGTTGGTGTTGCTAGCTATGCTTGTGGTGGTGTGTGGTGATGTGGAGGTTTCCAAACAATGCTTTCAAACACATTGCTTTCAATCTATGTCAAAACCTTCTCCCCCTTTCTATTTATTTAACTTGTGTGTCAAACCTTGGTAGAACCTATTTTAAAATGTTGATCATTCGGTGTATTAACTTGTGATTGAGCGGGTTTTGTCTTGGGGTTTTTAAGCTTTAAATCAATTGGAGTTTTTAATAAATAGCATATTTCTAAAAATCTGATTTATATTTTTGTTAAATAGGGCATAATTCCCTTATGCCCTATGTATTTTTATTTTATTTTTTCAAACCCATGTGTGGCTATGGGCATTTTTGTTTGTGTGTTGTTTATTGTTAAAAAGAGGAAAAACCCCTTTTGTGTTTTTTCCCGCCAGGCGCTAGATAGAGCAGTTGGTCGGCTTTGCTCTTCCCTGGGCCTCACCTCCTTTTCCCCTGCGCGCAGCCCGCTCCCCTTTCCTTTCTTCCTCCTGACGCCGTCGCTTTCCCTTCTTTCCGTCAGTAGAGCGACAGAAACAGTGCAGCGCCGTCGACACCGTGAATACATGGAAGCCGAGGGCTATAAAGCCTCGGCGTGCGTGCCCCTCCTCCTAGGGTTCCTCCCCTTCCTTCTCCTCCGCCGCCAACACCTTCTTCTCGCTCCATCTTCTCCCTCGTTAGGTAAGTTCAGAGAGAGCACGGAGGGCTTCAGGTTCAAAGATCTACATCAGCGGGTCGTCGCCGACTCTCCCCCTCATCGCCGGCCGATCTCCGTGGAGACCAAGATGGGAACGAGGATGCAGGAGGCATCCCCATTCCATTCCCGTCGCTAGCGGGGCTGTTCCCCCTCTCTGGCGTCTCCTCCACGACGCCACCACCGGAGCAGGGCTTCGGGTGCCGCGGGTGTCCACCCCTTCTCCTCTTCTTCCTCCTCGTCGGGTCTTCCTCTTCTCCTCGACGCGTAGGGTGAGAAGTTTCCTTCCTCTTCCTTCCTCTTCTCCTCGCCGTAGGTCTCTGGTCGCCGTAGCTGTTGCCATCGTCGCCATAGATAGGTGCTCCGTTGCGCCGCCGTCGTGGGCCTCCTCCTGCTGCAGTTGGCACGGGAATGGAGCTCACATAGACCAAGTGTTCCACGATGTAGCCTGCCGGCCCGATTAGATCGCGGGATGGTCGCCGGAGAGTTCCCCTGTTTCGGCGGTCATGGGTGTGTGCTGTAGGAACAGAGGGGGTTGCTCAAAAGGGCATCTGCCCCTCTCTGTTAAGATTCGAATGAGTAGCGCAGTGGCAACACAGCCTGGGCACGCGCAGCGTGTCGCGTGTTCGATCCCCCACAGGCCCCCTTTTTCATTTCTTGTTTTCGTTAGTGCCAGGTGCTTGCCAGAGAGATTTAACCTGCTTCCTTCCCCTTCCCTGTCGAGTGCCGAAGCAGTAGTAGAGTGGCATGTGCATGTGGTGGCGACGCAGGAGGTTGTGGGTTCGAAACCGAGGGCCTCCCCATTTTTTCCTTGCATTATTTTTTATTTTTCTTTTCTTTTGCTGCAAGTAGTGTTGTTTTGTTTCTTTTAACAAAACCAGGGGGTGTTTTATTTCTTTTAAGGCCTAGAGTGCATGTGTATGTGTATGAGAGTGTGGTATGCGCACTTGTGTGTGAGTGCACACGAGTGGATGTGTGTACACATTGTTGGAAATATGCCCTAGAGGCAATAATAAATTAGTTATTATTATATTTCCTTATTCATAATAATCGTTTATTATCCATGCTATAATTGTATTGGTTGGAAACACAAATACATGTGTGGATACATAGACAACACACTGTCCCTAGTGAGCCTCTAGTTGACTAGTTCGTTGATCAAAGATGGTCAAGGTTTACTGACCATAGGAAAGTGTTGTCACTTGATAACGGGATCACATCATTAGGAGAATCATGTGATGAACAAGACCCAAACTATGAACGTAGCATATTGATCATGTCATTTTATTGCTATTGTTTTCTGCGTGTCAAGTATTTGTTCCTATGACCATGAGATCATATAACTCACTGTCACCGGAGGAATACCTTGTGTGCATCAAACGTTGCAACATAACTGGCTGACTATAAAGGTGCTCTACAGGTATCTCCGAAGGTTTCCGTTGAGTTAGTATGAATCAAGACTGGGATTTGTCACTCCGGGTGACAGAGAGGTATCTCGGGGCCCACTCGGTAATACAACATCACACACAAGCCTTGCAAGCAATGTGACTAAGTGTAATTCATGGGATCTTGTATTAAGGAACGAGTAAAGAGACTTGCTGGTAACGAGATTGAAATAGGTATGCGGATACCGACGATCGAATCTCGGGCAAGTAACATACTGAAGGACAAAGGGAATGACATATAGGATTATATGAATCCATGACACTAAGGTTCAACCGATAAAATCTTCGGCGAATATGTAGGATCCAATATGGGCATCCAGGTCCTGCTATTGGATATTGACCGAGGCGTACCTCGAGGCATGTCTACATAGTTCTCGAACCCGCAAGGTCTGCACACTTAAGGTTCGGCGATGTTTTAGTATAGTTGAGTTATATGCATGGTTACCAAATGTTGTTCGGAGTTCCGGATGAGATCACGGAGGTCACAAGGGTTTCCGGAATAGTCCGGAGAGAAAGATTTATATATAGGATGACCTCATTTGATTACCGGAAGGTTTTCAGGCATTACCGGGAATGTACGGGGAGTGACGAATGGGTTCCGGATGTTCACCGGGAGGGGGCCAGCCCACCCGGGGAAGCCCATAGGCCCTAGGGGTGGCGCACCAGCCCTTAGTGGGCTGGTGGGACAGCCCAAGGAGGCCCTATGCGCCAAGGATAAAAAATCAAAGAGAAAAAAAAGAGGTGGGAAGGAAGGGAAGGATTCCACCTTCCAATCCTAGTTAGACTAGGATTGGAGGTGGAGTCCTCCACCTCCTTGGCCGGCGCACCCTTGGGGTCTTGGACCCCAAGGCAAGCCTCCCCTCCCCTCCTCCTATATATAGTGGAGTTTTAGGGCTGATTTGAGACAACTTTTGCCACGGCAGCCCGACCACAAACACCACGGTTTTTCCTCTAGATCGTATTTCTCCGGAGCTCGGGTGGAGCCCTGCAGGAGTAGATCCTTCACCACCACTGGAGCGCCGTCACGCTGCCGGAGAACTCATCTACTTCTCCGTCTTGCTTGCTGGATCAAGAAGGCCGAGATCATCGTCGAGTTGTACGTGTGCTGAACGCGGAGGTGTCGTCCGTTCGGCACTAGATCGGAGCGGATCGTGGAACGGATCGCGGGACGGTTCGCGGGGCGGATCGAGGGATGTGAGGACGTTCCACTACATCAACCACGTTTCTTAACGCTTCCTATTGTGCGTTCTACAAGGGTACGTAGATCCAAATCTCCTCTCGTAGATGGACATCACCATGATAGGTCTTCGTGTGCGTAGGATATTTTTTGTTTCCCATGCAACGTTCCCTAACACCAACTTGAACTTAATCTTAAGCTTTTCCGTGAGTTTGGTATCACTCAAGTAAACTCTAACAAAAATCGCCAACCGGACGACACCAAATGTCTGTGGATATGTCCGGACATCTCCAAAGATAGCGGGCAGGGCGCCGACCAACCAATCGTAGCCATCAAATATTTTGGCCATTTCAAATAGATCAAACACAAATATGGAAAAAATATAAGATCAAGTGAGAAAATTAAAAACAAGTTTCATATATCAAAACCAAACGGATAAAATTTAACAAACTTAAACCAAATTTAACCTAAACTAAACTAAACAACGTGAGGTGTCACATGATGGCAAGGCCTCCAATGCCATCTGCACCTCAGTAGTTGTCCACGTCGTCGCCTGAGTTGTCACCCTTGTCATCGTCGTTCTCGTTGCACAAGTGGTAGAAGGCCCACTAAGCATAAACGCATGCATGTCCTGTCGTCGCCTCGCACTCACGGTGCATACGCTCTACCGCATCCTCCAACACTTTGCAGCGCTTGTCTTTGATAGCCTCGGTGGCTCGGTTGAAGGCGGTGCGCTCAATTTCACTAGCCTCACTTTGAGGGGCTGCTCTTTTTACATAGCTTTTTGATAGATGAATCTTTTATTAAATCATAATGTAGCATTAATTGAATACAAAGCATGATGAGAAATATCTGGCTGGTTTGTAGGTTAAATTACACGGCCGAAGACCAATAGTATGACAAAAGATCATAACAAAACCGATATATCGGTAAAAATAGTCATATTTAACAAACACTATATGCCTATATTGAAGAAGACATGGAACCAATCCCAAGATTATATTGCCATTCCATTAGGGTAAAAACTTTTAAGGTCACCCGCCAACCGCACATCCATCTTCTTATACACTGATTGATACACCGTTCCATGTAACAGTTCGACAATTCATCGTACTCCAATCAAACTATGGACTTACGACGGATACACTTCGTATGCATCTAGAGTCCGCATCCTGTTGCCGCTATTAGGTAGGTACCTATGAAGTATTTAGTATGTTAGTTGTCGGTCGTCGGGGTAGCTACATACATATGCGTCCACCCTGTTGTGTGTTGCAGCAGTTCTTGGGGCGGATCGAGGGACGTGAGAAGGATCGCGGGGCGGATCGAGGTACGTGAGGACGTTCCACTACATCAACCGCATTTATGAACGCTTCCTGTTGTGCGATCTACAAGGGTATGTAGATCCAAATCTCCTCTCGTAGATGGACATCACCATGAAAGGTCTTCATGCGCGTAGGAAATTTTTGTTTCCCATGCGATGTTCCCCAACAGTGGCATCATGAGAAAGGTTCATGCGTAGATGTTATCTCGAGTAGAACACAAAGGGTTTTGTGGACGGTGATGTTCGATTTTCTGCCCTCCTTAGTCTTTTCTCGATTCAGCGGTATGTAGGGGAACGTCGCATGGGAAACAAAAATTTTCCTACGCGCACGAAGACCTATCATGGTGATGTCCATCTACGAGAGGGGATGAGTGATCTACGTACCCTTGTAGATCGTACAGCAGAAGCGTTAGTGAACACGGTTGATGTAGTGGAACGTCCTCATGTCCCTCGATCCGCCCCGCGAACAATCCCGCGATCAGTCCCATGATCTAGTACCGAACGGACGGCACCTCCGCGTTCAGCACACGTACAGCTCGACGATGATCTCGGCCTTCTTGATCCAGCAAGAGAGACGGAGAGGTAGAAGAGTTCTCCGGCAGCGTGACGGCGCTCCGGAGGTTGGTGATGACCTTGTCTCAGCAGGGCTCCGCCCGAGCTCCGCAGAAACGCGATCTAGAGGAAAAACCGTGGAGGTATGTGGTCGGGCTGCCGTGGAAAAGTCGTCTCAAATCAGCCCTAAAACCTCCGTATATATAGGTGGGAGGGAGGGGACCTTGCCTTGGGGCTCAAGGAGCCCCAAGGGGGTCGGCCGAGTCCAAGGGGGGAGGACTCCCCCCCCCCAAACCGAGTTGGACTTGGTTTGGTGGGAGGGAGTCCCCCTTCCTTCCCACCTCCTCCTTTTTTTTTTCTTTTCTCTTGATTTTCGCTTCTTGGTGCATAGAGCCCTTTTGGGCTGTCCCACCAGCCCACTAAGGGCTGGTGTGCCACCCTCAAGGCCTATGGGCTTCCTCGGGGTGGGTTGCCCCCCCCCCCGGTGAACTCCCGGAACCCATTCGTCATTCCCGGTACATTCCTGGTAACTCCGAAAACCTTCCGGTAATCAAATGAGGTCATCCTATATATCAATCTTCGTTTCCGGACTATTCCGGAAACCCTCGTGACGTCCGTGATCTCATCCGGGACTCCGAACAACATTCGGTAACCAACCATATAACTCAAATACGCATAAAACAACGTCGAACCTTAAGTGTGCAGACCCCGCGGGTTCGAGAACTATGTAGACATGACCCGAGAGACTCCTCGGTCAATATCCAATAGCGGGACCTGGATGCCCATATTGGATCCTACATATTCTACAAAGATCTTATCGTTTGAACCTCAGTGCCAAGGATTCATATAATCCCGTATGTCATTCCCTTTGTCCTTCGGTATGTTACTTGCCCGAGATTCGACCGTCAGTATCCGTATACCTATTTCAATCTCGTTTACCGGCAAGTCTCTTTACTCGTTCCGTAATACAAGATCCCGCAACTTACACTAAGTTACATTGCTTGCAAGGCTTGTGTGTGATGTTGTATTACCGAGTGGGCCCCGAGATACCTCTCCGTTCACACGGAGTGACAAATCCCAGTCTTGATCCATACTAACTCAACTAACACCTTCGGAGATACCTGTAGAGCATCTTTATAGTCACCCAGTTACGTTGCGATGTTTGATACACACAAAGCATTCCTCCGGTGTTAGTGAGTTATATGATCTCATGGTCATAGGAATAAACACTTGACACGCAGAAAATAGTAGCAACAAAATGACACGATCAACATGCTATGTCTATTAGTTTGGGTCTAGTCCATCACATGATTCTCCTAATGATGTGATCCCGTTATCAAGTGACAACACTTGCCTATGGCCAGGAAACCTTGACCATCTTTGATCAACGAGCTAGTCAACTAGAGGCTTACTAGGGACAGTGTTTTGTCTATGTATCCACACAAGTATTGTGTTTCCAATCAATACAATTATAGCATGGATAATAAACGATTATCATGAACTAAGAAATATAATAATAACTAATTTATTATTGCCTCTAGGGCATATTTCCAACAGTCTCCCACTTGCACTAGAGTCAATAATCTAGTTCACATCACCATGTGATTCCAATGAATCCAACACCCATATAGTTCTGGAGTCTGATCACGTCTTGCTCGTGGGAGAGCTTTTAGTCAATGGTTTTGAAACTTTCAGAACCGTGCGTTCTTTACAAATATTTATGTCGTTTTATAGATGCTGCTACTACGTGCTATTCGGAAATGCTCCAAATATGTACTCTACTATACGAATCCTTTTCACTACTCATAGTTATTCGGATTAGTGTCAAAGCTTGCATCGACGTAACCCTTTACGACGAACTCTTTAACCACCTCCATAATCGAGAAAAATTCCTTAGTCTATTTAGTTACTAAGGATAACTTTGACCGTTGATCAGTGATTCAATCCTGGATCACTTTGTGTACGGACTTGCTGCAAGGCACACATCAAGTGCGGTACTCAGCATGGCATACTTTAGAGTCTACAGCTAAGGCATAGAAGACGACCTTCGTCTATTCTCTTTATTCTGCCGTGGTCGGGTTTTGAGTCTTACTCAAATTCACACCTTACAACGCAACCAAGAACTCCTTCTTTGCTGATCTATTTTGAACTCCTTAAAAAACTTGTCAAGGCATGCATCTTGTTGAAATTTTCATTAAGCGCTTTTGATCTATCTCCATAGATCTTTGATGCTCAACGTTCAAGTAGCGCAATCCAGGTATTCCTTTGAATACTCCTTTCAAACAACCTTATACGCTTTACAGAAATTCTACATCACTTCTGATCCACAATATGTCAACCACATATACTTATCAGAAATTATATAGTGCTCCCACTCACTTCTTTGGAAATACAAGTTTCTCATAAACCTTGTATACACCCAAAATCTTTGATCATCTCATAAAAGTGCTTATTCCAACTCCGAGATGCTTGCACCAGTCCATTGAAGGATCGCTGGAGTTTGCATACTTGTTAGTATCCTTAGGATCGACAAAACCTCATGGTTGTATCTCATACAATGTTTGCTCAAGGAAACCGTCGAGGAAACAATGTTTTGACATCCTACGTGCAATATTTCATAAATAATGCAGCAACTACTAACATAATTCCAACAGACCTTTAGCATCGCTATGAGTGAGAAAGTCTCATCATAGTCAACTCTTTGATCTTGTCGAAAACATCTTTGCGACAAGTCGAGCTTTTCTTAATAGTGACTTATCACCATCATTGTCTGTCTTCTTTTAAAGATCCATTTTTACTCAATAGTCCTATGACCATCAAGTAATTCTTCCAAAGTCTACACTTTGTTCTCATACATGGATCCTCTCTCGGATTTCATGGCTTCCAGCCATTTGTCGGAATCTGGGCCCACCATCGCTTTCTCCATAACTCGTAGGTTCACTGTTTCTCAACAACATGACCTCCAAGACAGGGTTACCGTACCACTCTGTAGTAGTACGCGACCTTGTCAACCTACGAGGTTTGTAGTAACTTGATCAGATGCTTGATGATCACCATCATCAGCTTCCACTTCAATTGGTGTAGGCGCCATAGGAACAACTTCCTCCGCCCTGCTACACACTAGTTGAAGTGATGGTTCAATAACCTCATCAAGTTCTACTACCCTCCCACTCAATTCTTTTGAGAGAAACCTTTCCTCGAGAAAGGATCCGTTTCTAGAAACAAACACTTTGCTTTCGGATCTGAGATAGGAGATGTACCCAACTGTTTTGGATATCCTATGAAGATGCATTTCTCCGCTTTGGGTTCGAGCTTATCAGACTGAAACTTTTTCACATAAGTGTTGTAACCCCAAACTTTCAAGAAACGACAGTTTAGATTTCTCTAAACCTCAGTCTATACTATGTCATCTCAACGGAAATACTCGGTGCCCTATTTAAAGTGAGTGCGGTTGTCTCTAATGCATAACCCATAAACGATAGTGGTAATTCGATAAGAGACATCATAGTATGCACCATACCAAATAGTGCGTGGCTATGACGTTCAGACACATCATCACACTATGATGTTCAAGGTGGCATGAACTGTGAAACAATTTCCACATTGTCTTAACTGCGTACCAAAAACTCGTAACTCAAATATTCATTTCTATGATCATATCGTAGACAGTTTATCCTCTTGTTACGACGAACTTCACTCTGAAACGGATTTGAACTTTTCAACATTTCAGACTGGTGATTCATTAAGTAAATACTCCTGTATCTACTCAAATCGTCAGTGAAGTAAGAACATAATGATATCCACCGTGTGCCTCAGTACCCATTGGACTGCATACATCAAAATGTATCACTTCCAACAAGTTACTATCTCATTTCATCTCAATGAAAACAAGGCCTTGCTCATGTGGTATGGTTTGCATGTCACTAGTGATTCGAAATCAGGTGAGTACAAAGATCCATCAGCATGGAGCCTCTTCATGCAATTTATACTAACATGACTCAAGCGGCAGTGCCACAAGTAAGTGGTACTATCATCATTAACTCGTATCCTTTTGGCACCAATATTATGAACATGTGTAACACTACGATCGAGATTCAATAAACCGTTGAAGGTGATTATTCAAGAAAATAGAGTAACCATTATTCTCTTTAAATGAATAATCGTATTTGCAATAAACACGATCCAATCATGTTCATGCTTAACGCAAGCACCAAATACCAATTATTTAGGTTTAACACCAATCCCGATGGTAGAGGGAGCGTGCGACGTTTGATCATATCAACCTTGGAAACACTTCCAACACTTATCGTCACCTCGCCTTTAGCTAGTCTCCGTTTATGCCGTAGCTTTCATTTCGTGTTACTAATCACTTAGCAACCGAACCGGTATCCAATACCCTCATGCTACTAGGAGTACTAGTAAAGTACACATCAACATCATGTATATCAAATATACTTCTTTCGACTTTTGCCAGCCTTCTTATCTACCGAGTATCTAGAGTTGCTCCGCCTCAGTGTCTGTTCCCCTCATTACAGAAGCACTTAGTCTCGGGTTTGGGTTTAATCTTGGGTCTCTTCATTAGTGCAGCAACTGTTTTGCCGTTTCACGAAGTATCCCTTCTAGCCCTTGCCTTTCTGGAAACTTAGTGGTTTTACAAACCATCAACTATTGATGATCCTTCTTGATTTCTACTTTCACAGTGTCAAACATTGCGAACCGCTCAAGGATTATTGTATCTATCCTTGATATGTTATAGTTCATCACGAAGCTCTCACAGCTTGGTGGCAGTGAATTTGGAGAACCATCACTATCTCATCTGGAAGATTAACTCCCACTTGATTCAAGTGATTGTCGTACTCAGACAATCTGAGCACACGCTCAACGATTGAGCTTTTCTCCTTTACTTTGTGGACAAAGAATCTTGTTGGAGGTCTCGTACCTCTTAACAAGGGCACAAGCATGGAATCACAATTTCATCTCTGTAGAACATCACTTATGTTCCGTGACGTTTTAGAACGTTTTCGGCGCCTTGCTTCTAAGCCATTAAGTATTTTGCACTGAACTATCGTGTAGTCATCAGAAACGTGTATGTCGGATGTTCATAGCATCCACAGACGACGCTCGAGGTGCAGCACACTGAGTGGTGCATTAAGGACGTAAGCTTTCTGCATAGCAACGAGGACAATCCTCGGTTTTACACACTTAGTCTGCAAAGTTTGCTACTATCAACTTTCAACTAAATTTTCTCTAGGAACATATAAAAACAGTAGAGCTATAGCACAAGCTACATCATAATTCGCAAAGACCATTAGACTATGTTCATGATAATTAGTTCAATTAATCATATTACTTAAGAACTCCCACTCAAAAAGTACATCTCTCTAGTCATTTGAGTGGTGCATGATCCAAATCCACTATCTCAAGTCCGATCATCATGTGAGTCGAGAATAGTTTCAGTGGTAAGCATCTCTATGCTAATCATATCAACTATACGATTCATGCTCGACCTTTCGGTCTCATGTGTTCCGAGGCCATGTCTGCACATGCTAGGCTCGTCAAGCTTAACCCGAGTGTTCTGCGTGTGCAACTGTTTTGCACCCGTTGTATGTGAACGTTGAGTCTATCACACCCGATCATCACGTGGTGTCTCGAAACGACGAACTGTAGCAACGGTGCACAGTCGGGGAGAACACAATTTCGTCTTGAAATTTTAGTGAGAGATCACCTCATAATGCTACCGTCGTTCTAAGCAAAATAAGGTGCATAAAAAGATTAACATCACATGCAATTCATAAGTGACATGACATGGCCATCATCACGTGCTTCTTGATCTCCATCACCAAAGCACCGGCACGATCTTCTTGTCGCCGGCGCCACACCATGATCTCCATCAACGTGTTGCCATCGGGGTTGTCTTGCTACTCATGCTATTACTACTAAAGCTACATCCTAGCAAAATAGTAAACGCATCTGGAAGCACACACGTTAGTATAAAGACAACCCTATGGCTCCTGCCGGTTGCCGTACCATCGACGTGCAAGTCGATATTTCTATTACAACATGATCATCTCATACATCCAATATATCACATCACATCATTGGCCATATCACATCACAAGCATACCCTGCAAAAAGAAGTTAGACGTCCTCTAATTTTGTTGTTGCATGTTTTACGTGGTGACCATGGGTATCTAGTAGGATCGCATCTTACTTACGAAAACACCACAACAGAGATATATGAATTGCTATTTAACCTCATCCAAGGACCTCCTCGGTCAATTCCGATTCAACTAAAGTTGGAGAAACTGACACCCGCGAGTCATCTTTGAGCAACGGAGTTACTCGTAGCGATGAAACCAGTCTCTCGTAAGCGTACGAGTAATATCGGTCCGAGCCGCTTCGATCCAACAATACCGCGGAATCAAGAAAAGACTAAGGTGGGCAGAAAAATGCACATCACCGCCCACAAAAACTTTTGTGTTCTACTCGAGAAGACATCTACGCATGAACCTAGCTCATGATGCCACTGTAGGGGAACGTCGCATGGGAAACAAAAATTTTCCTACGCGCACGAAGACCTATCATGGTGATGTCCATCTACGAGAGGGGATGAGTGATCTACGTACCCTTGTAGATCGTACAGCAGAAGCGTTAGTGAACGCGGTTGATGTAGTGGAACGTCCTCACGTCCCTCGATCCGCCCCGCGAACAATCCCGCGATCAGTCCCACGATCTAGTACCGAACGGACGGCACCTCCGCGTTCAGCACACGTACAGCTCGACGATGATCTCGGCCTTCTTGATCCAGCAAGAGAGACGGAGAGGTAGAAGAGTTCTCCGGCAGCGTTACGGCGCTCCGGAGGTTGGTGATGACCTTGTCTCAGCAGGGCTCCGCCCGAGCTCCGCAGAAACGCGATCTAGACGAAAAACCGTGGAGGTATGTGGTCGGGATGCCGTGGAAAAGTCGTCTCAAATCAGCCCTAAAACCTCCGTATATATAGGTGGGAGGGAGGGGACCTTGCCTTGGGGCTCAAGGAGCCCCAAGGGGGTCGGCCGAGTCCAAGGGGGGAGGACTCCCCCCCCAAACCGAGTTGGACTTGGTTTGCTGGGAGGGAGTCCCCCTTCCTTCCCACCTCCTCCTTTTTTTTCTTTTCTCTTGATTTTCTCTTCTTGGCGCATAGAGCCCTTTTGGGCTGTCCCACCAGCCCACTAAGGGCTGGTGTGCCACCCTCAAGGCCTACGGGCTTCCCCGGGGTGGGTTGCCCCCCCGGTGAACTCCCGGAACCCATTCGTCATTCCCGGTACATTCCCGGTAACTCCGAAAACCTTCCGGTAATCAAATGAGGTCATCCTATATATCAATCTTCGTTTCCGGACTATTCCGGAAACCCTCGTGACGTCCGTGATCTCATCCGGGACTCCAAACAACATTCGGTAACCAACCATATAACTCAAATACGCATAAAACAACGTCGAACCTTAAGTGTGCAGACCGTGCGGGTTCGAGAACTATGTAGACATGACCCGAGAGACTTCTCGGTCAATATCCAATAGCGGGACCTGGATGCCCATAATGGATCCTACATATTCTACGAAGATCTTATCGTTTGAACCTCAGTGCCAAGGATTCATATAATCCCGTATGTCATTCCCTTTGTCCTTCGGTATGTTACTTGCCCGAGATTCGATCGTCAGTATCCGTATACCTATTTCAATCTCGTTTACCGGCAAGTCTCTTTACTCGTTCCGTAATACAAGATCCCACAACTTACACTAAGTTACATTGCTTGCAAGGCTTGTGTGTGATGTTGTATTACCGAGTGGGCCCCGAGATACCTCTCCGTTCACACGGAGTGACAAATCCCAGTCTTGATCCATACTAACTCAACTAACACCTTCGGAGATACCTGTAGAGCATCTTTATAGTCACCCAATTACGTTGCGTTGTTTGCTACACACAAAGCATTCCTCCGGTGTTAGTGAGTTATATGATCTCATGGTCATAGGAATAAACACTTGACACGCAGAAAATAGTAGCAACAAAATGACACGATCAACATGCTACGTCTATTAGTTTGGGTCTAGTCCATCACATGATTCTCCTAATGATGTGACCCCGTTATCAAGTGACAACACTTGCCTATGGCCAGGAAACCTTGACCATCTTTGATCAACGAGCTAGTCAACTAGAGGCTTACTAGGGACAGTGTTTTGTCTATGTATCCACACAAGTATTGTGTTTCCAATCAATACAATTATAGCATGGATAATAAACGATTATCATGAACTAAGAAATATAATAATAACTAATTTATTATTGCCTCTAGGGCATATTTCCAACACGGTATTGTTGGATTGAAGCGGCCCGGACCTACATTATTCGTACGCTTACGAAACACTGGTTTCATCGATTGACATGCAACCTCATTGCATAAAGATGACTGGCGGGTGTCGGTTTCTTCAACTTTAGTTGAATTGGTTTTGACCGAGGCGGTCCTTGGAGAGGTTAAATAGCAATTTGCACATCTCCGTTGTGTTTTTTGCGTAAGTAAGATGTGATCTACTGGATACCCATAGCAGCCACGTAAAACATGCAACAACAATTAGAGGACGTCTAACTTGTTTTTGGAGGGTATGCTTGTGATATGATATGGCCAATGACGTGATATGATATATTGGATGTAGGAGATGATCATGTTGTAATTCTTAATATCGACTTGCACGTCGATGGTACGGCAACCGGCAGGAGCCATAGGGTTGTCTTTAAACTAACGTTGGTGTTTGCAGATGCGTTTACTATATTGCTAGAACGTAGCTTTAGTAGTAATAGCATAAGTAGCACGACAACCCCGATGGCGAAACGTTGATGGAGATCATGGTGTGGCGCCGGTGACAAGAAGATCGTGCCAGCGTGTGATAGCCCGAGACCGACGTTCCAGAAGATTCCCCCCTTTATTCCGTTTTCGTTGTGTATCTATTTTATTTTGTCGCATCATCATCGCATATTACGCATCATCATCATTGCATCGGCACCCTGTTGCCGCCAGTTTTCAAAAGTTGCATCCGTTGTTAGTTGCCGGTTATCGTCGTTGTTCGTTCCGAGTGCGACCGCACTCGCACGCGCCCGCGGCATCGTCAAACCTTGTTTTAAAAGTGTGTTGAAAACTTCCTCTGATCGGGTTGAGATTTGACGCACGCTCTTTATTAGTTGTAGTTAGGCCGCCTGTCAAGTTTTGTCGCGATCGGAGTTCGTCTGGTACCCGAACGGTCGACCGTAGCGGCACCGTATTCGGACTACCGTTGGACGTATGTCGGTCTTTTAAAAATCATTGCCGCGTCGCCCGTTTTACCTCTCGTCTCTGGATAATTACACTACACAGCCACTCGACCGTTCCCGCGTGTAGAATCGTCCGAATCCGGAACGCAATTCCGGTTAATCTAGCCACCCCTTTGCCTATAAATAGACCCGCATGTATTTTTTTAGCTGCCCCTCTCCTCTGCCTCGAAAACCGTGCAGCCACCAAACCCTAGCCGCAGCCTCCTCCCACCTCCTCCTCGCGCCACCGGGCCCGCGAGCCCACGCGAGGCCCGCCGAGCCCATCTGGCTGCCGCCCCGGTCTGCAGCCGCCGCTGGTTGGAGCCCGAGATACGCGCAGCTCCTCCCGAGCTCCACCGGAGCCGCGCGCCGCCGCCTCGCCTCCTGCAAGCCTCGCCACCGGCAGCCCGGATCCGGTGCCCCTCGCAGCTCCTGCCGGAGCTCCCCTTCGCCTTGCCACCTTGGGGCCTCGCCGGAGCACTGTCGTCCAGCCGCCGCGTGATCTCCTTGCCCCGGCGTCGCCTCGACCTTCCGTCGCCGGGAATGGGTCCCCCAGCCCCGGATCTGCCCGTGCCCGCCTGGATCTGGCCACCTCGCCGGGGTAACGTCGGCGTCGCCCCGCATCTCGGCCAGCGCCATCGCCAGGTCTTGTGCCCGAGGGCACGGGAGGAGAACGACAGCGCCTCCTGCGCCTGGGCCTCGCCTTGTGAGTGGGCCGCAGCCTCCCCTCGCTCAGTGGCCGGCCCAACTGGCCAGCTCCTCCAGCGCCAGGCCCAAGAGGCCCTCAAGTGAGCCCCAGCCCTCCTATTGCTCGCCTAGGTTTTTTCTATTATCTCGCGCCCACTGATCGGCCCAATAGAATTTTACGAGTTTCCCGAATTGATTTCTTTTTCAGGATTCACCTAAATATCAAAACGCCCATAACTTTTATTCCGTTAGTCGGATCGGAACGTGTAGTATACGGTTTTCGTGTAGTTTTACGCGTAGATTACGTTGGTACAACTTGCGTATTTGTTTGACGTAGTCCGAGCCGCCATATGCCTAGGTTTACGTGCTGTCTAGATAGGATAGTGCCCGTATTTAGTTTTCGCGCAAGTCCGGATTGCTCATATGCCGTAGGTTAAATGCCCATGTTTTAGGAACCATTTTTCCATGTATTTTAGATTAGAGGTTGGTATTTTTGTGTGTAGGGATTTGCCGCTCGATTATTTTCCGTGTCTAGGTTATTATCTCGCATTTACGTGTGGCATTATTTTTGTGTTGCAACCCCACATGTTTTATGTGTTTTCGGGGTAGAAGAATCCATGGGATTTTTCTGTGCAATTAGTGTTAGCATTAGAGCAAGTTAGTTCGTGCGATATTTTGCCAAGTTGCCATCTTGTTTATTTCGTAGGATTTATTCCGTGCTTCGTTTGATAAGTTGTCAACTAGGGAGTTCTTCTTTGATGTTTAGTCTAGCCCCTGGTCTTTTTGGTTGTAATAGAAATGCATGTTTAAGTGCGGTTTGCTTGCTCTCAAGTTGCTAGAAATAGTGCTGATTTGGAGGTGCGGAAATATTTCTAAGTCTGAAATCTGTTATATTTTGTTGCTGTCTTGTTTTGCTTGTATCTTTTGCTCTGTAGCTCTTTTGAGGTTGGTCCAATGGAGTTAGTTGTAGCCATTGTGATTCTCTAGCATGCTTTGAATTTTCATGCCATTTGGAGTCCTATAGCTATTGGTTTTGCTGCTACCAATATGGCTTCAGATCGAAAACTGCACTTTCATGAAGTGTAATTTTCACTAAGTCTGAAATAGTGTGTGCGATGCCATTTTGTGACTTCTTTTCATAGTGATCCTTGCTGCCATGCTAGTTGTTGTTAGTTGTTTGTTGTAGTGCTTCTTGCCCTCTTCTGTGTCATGCCTTGGTTGAGTAGAATGGAGTTGTGTAGCTCGTAGTTGTGGGGCGTAGAAAATGCTATGTGGCTGACTTTGGCAGATTGTAGTGATTTCTTGTTTTGCTCGTAGTTTTTGAACCGTAGCTCCGATTTGATCGTGTCCTACATGAAACTTGCTTAGAATCTCGTGTAGTTTCATTTTCTCTTGCTGGTTGTATGTTTTGAAGTGCTCGTGACCATCGTTGCACACATATTGCATTCATGCCATCATACCTTGCGGTGCTTGTATCTTTTGAACGATAGCTCCGTTGGAGATGATCTCTATGTGTAGATTGCTTGAAATGACACGTAGAATCACGTGAACCTATTTGTTTTGCTGTTTAACAACTAATTAAATGTGTTAGTTCAGATCTGGACAGAAGTGTAAATTAACATATGAGGTCGTTTCGGAGGTGCTATATGTCATTTCCGACCTCATTTAAAATGCCTAGATAGGTAGTTTAATTACGCTTCACCTCCTGCCATGTTGATCCACATATAATATTGCCGTGTATCTAATCGGGATAGAACTAAATAAATAAGCATGGAGTTTCGTCAATATGCAACTCATTGCATATTGAACTTCACTTAATGTGTAGTGTTTGATTGTGTGAATTGTCATGCCGTGACTTGCATGTATTCAGCTGCTCATGCATCATATGTGTTGTGCATCGTGTGGTGAATTCTCTGTGTTAATGCTTGTTTCCGGTTTGCTTCGTCTCGATAGAGTTCTGTAGCATGCCGGATTGTGAGGACCTGTTAGACTACGTCAGTTCGTCTGCTTCACGGAGTCATTCTTCTTCCAAGCGGGATCTCAGGCAAGATGACTATTTCCCCAGATACCATTACTATCATTGCCATGCTAGTTTTATCGCTTCTATCGATTATGTCTCGTTGCCTACCACATGTTAAATATCAGCCTCTCAACAATGCCATGATAACCTTCAACCCGTTCGACCTAGCAAACCACTGATTGGCTATGTTACTGCTGGCTTAACCCTGTGTTAGCGTTGCTAGTTGCAGGTGCAGTTGCTTCCATGTGATAACATGGGTTCATTGTTATATCACTATATTAAATGCTATTTAATTTAATGCACCTATATACTTGGTAAAAGGTGGAAGGCTCGGCCTTTCTAGCCTGGTGTTTTGTTCCACCTTTTCCCCCTTAGTTTCGGCTACCGGTGTTATGTTCCATAATTGAGCGCTCCTAACACGATCGGGGTTGTTATGGGGACCCCCTTGATAATTCGTTTTAGATTAAAGCTGGTTTGGCAAGGCCCAACATTGGTTCTACATTTGCCCAACATAATAATTTTGTTAAGACTGAAATGCATAGGGAGTTAGCGCTACCCGAGGAGTAATTCTACATAATACAGCGAGGGCCAGTGCTGATGGCGCTGGTCCAAAACTAGAGCCGTTTGCGGGGCCAACCCGGGGCAACTTGGGAGATTTGTATGAGGCCACCGTACGATGTGCTTATCCGTCGTGTCCTGAGAACGAGATACGCGGCTCCTATCGGGATCGTCGACACGTCGGGCGGCCTTGCTGGATTAGTTTTACCTTTGACGAGATATCTTGTGCATCGATATTCCGGTGATGCTTTGGGTAATCTCAGAGTTGAGGTTTTCCACTAGGGAATCCGACGAGATCGCGAGCTTAGTGATTGAGGATTTCTATGCGGCTTGTGGTAATTTGTGATGGACTAGTTGGAGCACCCCTATAGGGTAAATCTTTCGGAAAGACGTGCCCGCGGTTATGTGGCAACATGGAAACTTTGTTTAACACTGGTTCTAGATAACTTGAAGTTAACTTAATTAAAACTTGCCAACTGTGTTCGTAACCGTGACTGTCTCATTCATGAGTTCCTTCTTCGATCGAGGAAACGGTGGGGTTATGACTGACGTAGGTAGGTGTTCAGGATCATTCATTTGATCATTAGTAGTTCACGTCCGCTATGCGTAGATCTTCCCCCTCTTATTTCTTGTGCTCGTAAGTTTAGCCACCAAATATATGCTTAGCCGCTACTGCAACCTCACCACTTAACCATGCCACACCCATTAAGCTTTGCTAGTCTTGATACCTTTGGAAATGAGATTGCTGAGTCCCCTGTGGCTCACAGATTACTACAACACCAGTTGCAGGTACATGTAAAGGTTACTCGACGCGAGCGCGTTGATTGTTCATTTGGAGTTGCTTCTTCTTCTTCTTCTTCATCGATCTAGGATGGGTTCCAGGCCGGCAGCCTGGGATAGCAAGGATGGACGTCATTCTTATTTTTCTCGTTTGTTTTCGTCCATAGTCGGACCCTGCTCTTACTCTTGATGTTTATGTAATGTACTGATGTGACTCTGATGTAGCTTGTGGAGAGTGTAAGCCAATTCCATATATATATATATATCTTCTTTTTAGTAGATGTACTTGTAACGATATCCATTCTTGCGACACGACAAGATGCGCTTCTATCCCTGACGAGGCCTTCGTGCCAAATTGAGGATAGGGTCGCATCTTGGGCGTGACAAGTTGGTATCAGAGCAGTACCGACCTAGGAGCCCCCTTGATTGATCGAACTTGGCCGAGTTGAGTCTAGTGAAAAACTGCTTTGAGTCTAGCTATATATCGAAGAGTAGGATTCTTTTTTCTCCTCTTCTATGCTCTGGTGAGGAATCTTGATGTAATAATTTAATTCTACTCCTCTTCTCACTCAATTTTTTTTAGGATCACGCGGATATTTTTGGAATCTATATGATGCCGATGTGACGGAGTTCTGTCTCGGTGCCTCCTATCTGCTTTGAGTTTCAGGGGAGTTGAGCTCCAGGGGATTCTCAAGCACATCATTATCATTCAGATTTCTTAGTATCTCAGAACGAAGGATGTTCGTAATTGCTTCAATACTAGTAGTGGCGAGATAACCCCGATGTCCCCAGTACTGGTGCAGATTGTTCGGGAGTACTGCCATACTTTGTATCGTTGTGATCACGAGGGTCTGTTGTAGATGAAGGTTCGAGATTCTGGTTGTGTGTTGACGGATGTGATACAGGTGACGGGTTAGTATAGGAGTTGTGTGATATTACTCCTTGTATCCGTGTACCAGATTGCATGACCAGATATTTTGGAAATTCATAGGTGGGAATTCAAGTAGTTGCTTATAGGACAATCTTCCAACAAATGCATGATGTTAGGTTGGGATTCGACATCTAGTGGATTCGTTTGTTCACGGTCGACTTACAGCAGTACACGTTGTGTCTTAAAGAGTCCTTGTAGCTTTCTAAAACTCGGGGATGCTTCGTATGTCGGGTGCACTGCCTTGCACTTGATGGCTACTGTAAGGTTCGAGCCCGTGCGATCCTGTCCACGAAAATATCGGACGAAATCTTTCTCATGAGTTTGTTCTGGCTAATTACAAGCCGCACCCTTTGTTTTGTTGAATATGGTAATTTAAGTTGCTTCGATGTCAAGTGGTGATTTCAGATCTTTTCTAAGCAGTGTTCTCAAATTCATATGAGAGTGCTAATCCTTTTGCTTAATCAATTGTCATATCAATTCTTGTCAGCCGGAGTTGTTTTGTGTCAATTCTTTTGAACCGGTGTGTTTCTCTCCAAGTGAATTCAATCCTCTCCAATTTTGCAAGATCATTCTATCATTTTATTCCGGAGTTCATCCCATCTAGACCAAGTTGTCTTTGTTTTTCCCCACCCTCCCGCCCTTTTCTTCAGTGTTTAGATTTCATCCAAGTGCCTTCTTATTCAGTGATGCTTCCGCTATCTCTTCTTCCTTTTTGTAGCCGGTGATTCATTGTGAACATTCTCAGGAGTCGAGTTCATCATTTCTTCATTTTGTTCCCTCCCGGTGAATTTAATTCAGTTGTCCGTGTTCATCATATCCTTTTCATCCTCGTAAATTCTTTCCCATGTTGGGAATTCTTATGAGTCTTCTTGTTATTCATTCCTCTCTTTTCCATCCGGAGTGCTGAAGTTATCTCGGAAATTCATGTTTTCAATCCTTCAATTATTTTGAGGTGCTAACCTCATCTAGTTTCTTATACCGGTGCAATATCTCTCTTCTAAGCAATCTTTTCAACGGTAGTTCTTTGAGTGGGCCCATAACCCACAGGTTTTTCCCAGGATCTATTATAGCTCTTGTAATCTTCCGGAGATCTCTAATTCTTTTCAACTATGACGTAAGTATGAATTTCATCAGTCATATCCCTTCTCCAAGGCCTATTTGAATTAATTCTCATATTTGGCTAAATCTTGCATTTCTTTTATTCCGGAGTGTCTCAGTTATTCTTGGTGATGTTCTTCTCGTCATTCTCTCCATTGAAAATTTGAAGGAGTGTTTCTCTCAAATCTGGGTCCATTCTCTTGGAGATTCGTCATTTCAGCTTTGTGCCATCATCTTAATTGTAGTCAATCATGAGTATTCCCTTTCTTGCTATCCGGTGCATTTCTGAGTTGTTTTTATTTCTCCTTCCTCCGAAGGCCATCATTTCAGAAGACTTTTTCGTTCTCAGCTTGCAACTTTCATTCTCAAATTGTTCTCCATTGTTGCCTCTTCGTTCGTCTCTCGTTTATCCGCTGCCTTGTTATAGTTTTCTCTCAGGTGGCTCATGATCTCTTCTTTCTCATGTATCTCTAGTCATTCATGGTTGCCTCATTCATTTCAATTCTCACTAGTGTTTGTTGCAATAATTCTTCTAGTTTGTGCTCATATCTCTCCTTAATCATTTCAAGAAGAATAAGTTGTATGCTAGATCCGTGGCTTGTCATCAGATTAACTTGATGAAGGATAAGCATAACATAATTCTTATTCTTGTTCATAGTGATTTAAATTCTTCTTCCGGAGTGGCTCATGATATCAATTCATTCTCAAGTGTTCTTCAAGAATCTTATTGGAGAACCTCAAGTATTCTTTCACTTGCATTTCCAGTGCATTTGTTGTTCCTTTATCCTTTGAGATGCTATTATAGCATTCTTTTTAGTGTAGGAGCCTCGAAGAGTTTTCCTTTCAAGGATGAGATAAATAAACCACCCAATTCTTTGATCATGAGATATTTCAACTCATGATTTCTTCATTGAGCTATCTTGGTTTGGATTTCACCTAAAGCTTTTCCTATGGTTTGTTGCTATCATGGTGCTTGTCATTAATCCAAGTTCTCAATGTATCCTCTTGGTGTAAGTAATTGTCAATATCTTGTTTTTCCCAAACAATCCTTGTTTCTGTTAGTGGCTGGTTGTCACTTCATTAGTTTGAAAGGTTTCCATAAGCCCACTTCTATCTTGTTCATTTCGTTGTTGTTTTTCCAACAACTCCGTTCAATTTTTCTTGCAAGGATGCTTGCCAAGTTCATTGGAGTTAGTAGTTGTCATTCTCTCTTCATTCTCTTCTTCCGTATGAGCTAGTTCCTATTCTATTGTTTCGGAGGCATTGTGTTGTTGCTCTTTTGGGTCAATCTTGTTGTTCTATCAAGATCATGGTGTTCCCTTGCTCTATTTAGTTGTTTGTTATGTATATTGTCTAATTCTCTCTTCTTATCGAATTTTTTGTCCCACTTTCCTACCGAAGTGCTGCCAAATTTTTCGTGAATTCTTGCTTCTTTCTCATATCATTCCTCATCTCTTTGCAACCTTCAAGGATCGTTGGTTTCACTCGTTTGTCAAAGAAGCGATTAAGTTTTACCTCTTGCTTTCTCATTCTCTCCCCATTTCATTCTTGGATCTCGGGGCGAGATCCTCTTGTAGTGTAGGAGAGTTGTGACGGCCCGAGACCGACGTTCCAGAAGATTCCCCCCTTTATTCCGTTTTTGTCGTGTGTCTATTTTCTTTTGTCGCATCATCAGCATTGCATCGGCACCCTATTGTCTCCAGTTTTCAAAAGTTGCATCCGTTGTTAGTTGCCGGTTATCGTCGTTGTTTGTTCCGAGTCCGACCGCACTCGCACGCGCCCGCGGCATCGTCAAACCTTGTTTTCAAAGTGTGTTGAAAACTTCCTCTGATCGGGTTGAGATTTGACGCGCGGTGTTTATTAGTTGTAGTTAGGCCGCCTGTCAAGTTTTGTCACGATCGGAGTTCGTCTGGTACCCGAACGGTCGACCGTAGCGGCACCGTATTCAGACTACCGTTGGACGTATGTCGGTGTTTTAAAAATCGTTGCCGCGTCGCCCGTTTTCCCTCTCGTCTCCGGATAATTACACTACACAGCCACTCGCCCGTTCCCGCGTGCGGAGTCGTCCGAATCCGACCGCACGGTTGGATCCGGAACGCAATTTCGGTTAACCTAGCCCCCCTTTGCCTATAAATAGACCCGCATGTATTTTTTTTAGCTGCCCCTCTCCTCTGCCTCAAAAACCTTGCAGCCACCAAACCCTAGCCGCATCGTCCTCCCACCTCCTCCTCGCGCCGCTAGGCCCGCGAGCCCACGTGAGGGCCGCCAAGCCCATCTGGCCGCCGCCGCTTGGAGCCCGAGATACGCGCAGCTCCTCCCAAGCTCCACCGGAGCCGCGCGCCGCCGCCTTGCCACCTGCAAGCCTCGCCGCCGGCAGCCCGGATCCGGTGCCCCTCGCAGCTCCTGTCCGAGCTCCCCTTCGCCTAGCCGCCTTGGGGCCTCGCCGGAGCACCGTCATCGAGCCGCCACGCCCGAACGTCGACCGAACCCGCCGCCGCGTGATCTCATTGCCCTGACGTCGCCTCGACCTTCCGTCGCCGGGAATGGGTGCCCCAGCCCCAGATCCGCCCGTGCCCGCCTGGATCTGGCCACCTCGCCCGGGTATCGTCGGCGTCGCCCCGCATCTCGGCCAGCGCCATGGCCAGGTCTCGTGCCCGAGGGCACTGGAGGAGAACGGCAGCGCCTCCTGCGCCTGGGCCTCGCCTTGTGAGTGGCCGCAGCCTCCCCTCGCTCTGTGGCCGGCCCAACTGGCCAGCTCCTCCAGCACCATGCCCAAGAGGCCCTCAAGTGAGCCCCTGCCCTCCTATTCCTCGCCTAGGTTTTTTTCTATTATCTCGCGCCCACTGATCGGCCCAATAGAATTTTAGGAGTTTCCCGAATTGATTTCTTTTTCAGGATTTAGCTAAATATTAAAACGCCCCTAACTTTTATTCCGTTAGTCGGATCAGAACGTGTAGTATACGGTTTTCATGTAGTTTTACGCGTAGATTATGTTGCTGCAACTTGCGTATTTGTTTGATGTAGTTTGTGCCGCCATATGACTAGGTTTACGTGCTGTCTAGATAGGATAGTGCCCGTATTTAATTTTCGCGCAAGTCCGGATTGCTCATATGCCGTAGGTTAAATGTTCATGTTTTAGGAACCATTTTTCCATGTATTTTAGAGTTGACGTTGGTATTTTTGCGTGTAGGGATTTGCCGCTAGATTATTTTCCGTGTCTAGGTTATTATCTCGCATTTACGTGTGACATTATTTTTGTGTTGCAACCCCATATGCTTTATATGTTTTCGGGGTAGAAAAATCCATGGGATTTTTCTGTGCAATTAGTTTTAGCATTAGAGCAAGTTAGTTCGCGCGATATTTTGCCAAGTTGCCCTCTTGTTTATTTCGTAGGATTTATTCCGTGCTTCGTTTGATTATGTTGTCGACTAGGGAGTTCTTCTTTGATGTTTAGTCTAGCCCCTGGTATTTTTGGTTGCAATAGAAATGCATGTTTAGGTGTGGTTTGCTTGCTCTCAAGTTGCTAGAAATAGTGTTGATTTGGAGGTGCTAAAATATTTCTAAGTCTGAAATCTGTTATATTTTGTTGCTGTCTTGTTTTGCTCGTATCTTTTGCTTTGTAGCTCTTTTGAGGTTGGCCCAATGGAGTTAGTTGTAGCCCTTGCGATTCTCTAGCAAGCTGTGAATATTCATGCCATTTGGAGTCCTGTAGCTATTGGTTTTGCTGCTGCCAATATGGCTTCAGATCGAAAACTGCACTTTCATGAAGTGTAATTTTCACTAAGTCTGAAATAGTGTGTGAGATGCCATTTTGTGACTTCTTTTCCTAGTGATCCTTGCTGTCATGCTAGTTGTTGTTAGTTGTTTGTTGTAGTGCTTCTTGCCCTCTTCCGTGTCATGCCTTGGTCGAGTAGAATGAAGTTGTGTAGCTCGTAGTTGTGGGGCGTAGAAAATGCTATGTGGCTGACTTTGGCAGATTGTAGTGATTTCTTGTTTTGCTCGTAGTTTTTGAACCGTAGCTCCGATTTGATCGTGTCCTACATGAAACTTGCTTAGAATCTCGTGAAGTTTCATTTTCTCTTGCTGGTTGTATGTTTTGAAATGCTTGTGACCGTCGTTGCACACATATTGCATTCATGCCATCATACCTTGCGGTGCTTGTATCTTTTGAACCATAGCTCCGTTGGAGATGATCTCTATGTGTAGATTGCTTGAAATGACGCGTAGAATCACGTGAACCTATTTGTTTTGCTGTTTAAAAAGTAATTAAATGTGTTAGTTCAGATCTGGACAGAAGAGTAAATTAACATATGAGGTCGTTTCGGAGGTGCTATATGTCATTTCTGACCTCATTTAAAATTCTTAGATAGGTAGTTTAATTATACTTCACCTCTTGCCATGTTGACCCACATTTAATATTGCCGTGTATCTAATCGGGATAGAACTAAATAAATAAACGTGGAGTTACGTCAATACGCAACTCGTTGCATATTGAACTTCACTTAATGTGTAGTGTTTGATTGTGTGAACTGTCATGCCGTGACTTGCATGTATTCAGCTGCTCATGCATCATATGTGTTTTGCATCGTGTGGTGAATTCTCTGTGTTGATGCTTGTTTCCGGTTTGCTTCGTCTCGATAGAGTTCCGCTGCGTGCCGGATTGTGAGGACCTGTTCGACTATGTCGGTTCGTCTGCTTCACGGAGTCATTCTTCTTCCAAGCGGGATCTCAGGCAAGATGACCATTTCCCCAGATACCATTACTATCATTGCCATGCTAGTTTTATCGCTTCTATCGATTATGTCTCGTTGCCTACCACATGTTAAATATCAGCCTCTCAACAATGCCATGATAACCTTCAACCTGTTCGACCTAGCAAACCACTGATTGGTTATGTTACTGCTGGCTTAACCCTGTGTTAGCGTTGCTAGTTGCAGGTGCAGTTGCTTCCATGTGATAACATGGGTTCATTGTTATGTCACCATATTAAATGCTATTTAATTTAATACACCTATATACTTGGTAAAAGGTGGAAGGCTCGGCCTTTCTAGCCTGGTGTTTTGTTCCACCTTTGCCCCCTTAGTTTCGGCTACCGGTGTTATGTTCCATAATTGAGCGCTCCTAACACGATCGGGGTTGTTATGGGGACGCCCTTGATAATTCGTTTTAGATTAAAGTTGGTCTGGCAAGGCCCAACATTGGTTCTACATTTGCCCAACATAATAATTTTGTTAACACTGAAATGCATAGGGAGTTAGCGCTACCCGAGGAGTAATTCTACATAATACAGGGAGGGCGAGTGCTGATGGTGTTGGTCCAAAACTAGAGCCATTTGCGGGGCCAACCCGGGGCAACTCGGGAGATTTCTATCAGGCCACTGTACGCTGTGCTTATCCATCGTGTCCTGAGAACGAGATACACGGCTCCTATCGGGATCGTCGACACGTCGGGCGGCCTTGCTGGATTAGTTTTTACCTTTGACGGGATATCTTGTGCATCGGGATTCCGGTGAAGCTTTGGGTAATCTCAGAGTTGAGGTTTTCCACTAGGGAATCCGACGAGATCGCGAGCATCGTGATTGAGGATTTCTATGCGGCTTGTGGTAATTTGTGATGGACTAGTTGGAGCATCCCTACAGGGTTAAATCTTTCGGAAAGCCGTGCCCGCGGTTATGTGGCAACGTGGAAACTTTGTTTAACACTGGTTCTAGATAACTTGAAGTTAACTTCATTAAAACTTGCCAACTGTGTGCGTAACCGTGATTGTCTCTTTCGTGAGTTCCTTCTCCGATCGAGGACACGGTGGGGTGATGACTGACGTAGGTAGCTGTTCAGGATCATTCGTTTGATCATCAGTAGTTCACGTCCGCTATGCGTAGATCTTCCCCTGTTATTTCTTGTACTCGTAAGTTTAGCCACCAAATATATGCTTAGCCGCTGCTGCAACCTCACCACTTAACCATGCCACACCCATTAAGCTTTGCTAGTCTTGATACCTTTGGAAATGAGATTGCTGAGTCCCCTGTGGCTCACAGATTACTACAACACCAGTTGCAGGTACATGTAAAGGTTACTCGACGCGAGCGCGTTGATCGTTCATTTGGAGTTGCTTCTTCTTTTCTTCTTCTTCATCAATCTAGGATGGGTTCCAGGCCGGCAACCTGGGATAGCAAGGATGGACGTCGTTCTTATTTTTCTCATTTGTTTTCGTCCGTAGTCGGACCCTGCTCTTACGCTTGATGTTTATGTATTGTACTAATATGATTCTGATGTAGCTTGTGGCGAGTGTAAGCCAATTCTATATATATATATATCTTCTTTTCAGTACATGTACTTGTAACGATATCCATTCTTGCGACACGACGAGATGCGCTTCTATCCCTGACGAGGCCTTCGTGCCAAATTGAGGATAGGGTCGCATCTTGGGCGTGACACGACGCTTTGGTGATAGAGATCAAGAAGCACATGATGATGGCCATATCGTGTCACTTATGAATTGCATGTGATGTTAATCCTTTATGCACCTTATTTTGCTTAGAATGACGGTAGCATTATGAGGTGATCTCTCACTAAAATTTCAAGACGAAATTGTGTTCTCCCCGACTGTGCACCGTTGCTACAGTTCGTCGTTTCGAGACACCACGTGATGATCGGGTGTGATAGACTCAACGTTCACATACAACAGGTGCAAAATAGTTGCACATGCGGAACACTCGGGTTAAGCTTGACGAGCCTAGCATGTGCAGACATGGCCTCAGAACACATGAGACCAAAAGGTCGATCATGAATTATATAGTTGATTTGATTAGCATAGAGATGCTTACCACTGAAACTATTCTCGACTCACGTGATGATCGGACTTGAGATAGTGTATTTGGATCATGTACCACTCAAATGACTAGAGAGATGTATTTTTTGAGTGGGAGTTCTTAAGTAATATGATTAATTGAACTAATTATCACGAACATAGTCTAATGGTCTTTGAGAATTATGATGTAGCTTGAGCTATAGCTCTACTGTTTTTATATGTTCCTTGAGAAAATTTAGTTGAAAGAAGATAGTAGCAACTTTGCAGACGCAGTCCGTAAAACTGAGGATTGTCCTCATTGCTACGCAGAAGGCTTATGTCATTAATGCACCACTCGGTGTCCTGCACCTCGAGCATCGTCTGTGGATGTTGCGAACATCTGATATACACGTGTTTGGTGACTACGTGATAGTTCAAGTACGCAATACTTAAAGGCTTAGAAGCAAGGCGCCAAAGATGTTTTGGAAATGTCGCAGAACATAAGAGATGTTCAAAGAGATGAAATTGGGATTTCATGCTCGTGCCCTCGTTAAGAGGTATAAGACCTCTGACAAGATTCTTCGCCTACAAAGTAAAGGAGAAAAGCTCAAACCGTTGAGCATGTTCTCAGATTGTCTGAGTACAACAATCGCTAGAATCAAGTGGGAGTTAATCTTCCAGATGAGATAGTGATGGTTCTCCAAAGTCACTGCCACTAAGCTGCTAAAGATTCATGATGAACTATAAACAAATCAAGGATAGATATCATGATCCTTGAGTGATTCGCGATGTTTGACACTGCGAAAGTAGAAATCAAGAAGGAGCATCAATTGTTGATGGTTAGTAAAACCACTAGTTTCAAGAAGGGTAAGGGCTAGAAGGGATACTTCATGAAACGGCAAACCAGTTGTTGCTCTAATGAAGAAACCCAAAATTGAACCCAAACCCGAGACTAAGTGCTTCTGTTATGAGGGGAATGGTCACTGTGGCGGAGCTACCCTAGATACTTGGTAGATAAGAAGGCTGGCAAAGTCGACATAAGTATATTTGATACACTTGATATTGATGTGTACTTTAATAGTACTCCTAGTAGCACGTGGGTATTGGATACCGGTTCGGTTGCTAAGTGATTAGTAACTCGAAATAAAAGCTACGATATAAACGGAGACTAGCTAAAGGCGAGGTGACGATACGTGTTGGAAGTGTTTCCAAGGTTGACGTGATCAAACATCGCACGCTCCCTCTATCATCGGGATTGGTGGTAAAATCTAAATAATCGTTATTTGGTGTTTGCGTTGAGCATGAACATGATTGGATCGTGTTTATTGCAATACGATTATTCATTTAAAAAGAATAATAGTTATTCTATTTGCTTGAATAATTACCCTCAATGGTTTATTGAATCTCGATCGTAGTGTTACACATGTTCATAATATTGGTGCCAAAAGATACAAAGTAATAATGATAGTACCACTTAGTTGCGGCACTGCCACTTGAGTCATCTTGTTAAAAATGCATGAAGAAGCTCCATGCCGATGGATCTTTGTACTCACTCATTTTTGAAACGTTTGGGACATGCAAACCATACATGTTGGTATAAAATGCATGAAGAAACTCCATAGAGATGGATCGTTTGGACTCACTTGATTTTGAATCACTTGAGACATGCAAAACATGGCACATGAAACAAGAGAGTAACTTGTTGGGAGTAATGCATTTTTTATGTGTGCAGTCCAATGAGTGCTAAGGCACGCAGTGGATATCGTTATGTTCTTACTTCACTGACGATTTGAGTAGATACTGGATTATTTACTTGATGAATCACAAGTATGAAATATTGAAAAGTTCAAAGCAACCTTAGAGTGAAGATCGTCGTGACAAGAGGATAAACTGTCTACGATATGATCATAGAGATGAATATCTGAGTTATGAGTTTTTGGTACGCAGTTAAGACAAAGTGAAAATTGTTTCGCAGTTCATGCCACCTGGAACACCATAGTGTGATGATGTGATTGAACGTCATAGCCACGCCCTATTTGATATGGTGCATACTATGATGTCTCTTATCGAATTACCACTATCGTTTATGGGTTATACATTAGAGACAACCGCATTCACTTTAAATAGGGCACCAAGTATTTCTGTTGAACACTATAGACTATGGTTTGGAGAAGCCTAAGTTGTTGTTTCTTGAAACTTTGGGGCTGCGATGTTTATGTGAAAAAGTTTCAGTCTCATAAGCTCGAACCCAAAGGGGATAAATGCATCTTCATAGGATATCCAAAACAGTTGGATACATCTCCTACCTCAGATCCGAAAGCAAAGTGTTTGTTACTAGAAACGGGTCCTTTCTCAAGGAAAGGTTTCTCTCGAAAGAATTGAGTGGGAGGGTGGTGGAACTTGATGAGGTTAGTGAACCGTCACTTCAACCAGTGTGTAGCAGGGCGCAGGAAGATGTTCCTGTGGCGCCTACACCAATTGAAGTGGAAGCTGATGATGGTGATCATTAGAGCTTCGGATCAAGTTACTACAAACCTCGTAGGTCGACAAAGGTAGCGTACTACTACAGAGTGGTACGGTAACCCTGTCTTGGAGGTCATGTTGTTGAACAATAATGAACCTACGAGTTATGGAGAAGCAATGGTGGGCCCGGATTCCAAAAAATGGCTGGAGGCCATGAAATCCGAGAGAGGATCCATATATATAACAAAGTGTAGACTTTGGAAGAACTACTTGATGGTAGTAAGACTATTAAGTAATGATGGATCTTTAAAAGAAAACAGACGATGATGGTGGCTATTCACCATTAGAGTAAAGCTCGACTTGTCGCAAAGATGTTTTCGACAAGATCAAAGAGTTGACTATGATGAGATTTTCTCACTCGTAGTGATGCTAAAAGTCTGTTGGAATTATGTTAGTAGTTGCTGCATTATTTGTGAAATATTGCACATAGGAAGTCAAAACATTGTTTCCTCGACGGTTTCCTTGAGGAAAGATTGTATGTGATACAACCAGAAGGTTTTGTCGATCCTAAAGATACTAACAAGTATGGAAGCTCCAGCGATCCTTTCGTGGAGTGATGCAAGCTTCTCGGAGTTGGAATATACGCTTTGATGAGATGATCAAAGCTTTTGGGTTTGTACAAGGTTTATGAGAAAACTTGTATTTCCAAAGAAGTGAGTGGGAGCACTATAGTATTTCTGATAAAGTATATGTGGTTGATATATTGTTGATCGAAAGTAATGTAGAATTTTCTGTAAAGCATAAAGGTTGTTTGAAAGGGGTTTTTCAAAGGAAGACCTGGATAGAGCTACTTAAACATTGAACATCAAGATCTATGGAGATAGATCAAAAATGCTAAATAGAACTTTCAAATGAAATGCATCCCTTGACAAGTTTTTGAAGGAGTTCAAAATAGATCAACAAAGAAGGAGTTCTTGGTTGTGTTGTAAGGTGTGAATATGAGTAAGACTCAAAATGCCGACCATGGCAGAAGAAAGAAAAAGGACGAAGGTCGTCCACTATGCCTTAACCATGGACTCTACTGTATGCCATGCTGTGTACCGCACCTGATGTGTGCCTTGCCACAAGTCTGTTAAGAGGTACAGAGAGTGATCCAGGATTGAATCACTGAACAACGGTCAAAGTTATCCTTAGTAACTAGTGGACTAAGGAATTTTTCTCGATTATGGAGGTGGTTAAAGAGTTCGTCGTAAAGGGTTACGTTGATGCAAGCTTTGACACTAATCCGAATAACTATGAGTATTAACACGGATTCGTATAGTAGAGTGACATTTGGAGTGTTTACGAATAGCACGTAGTAGCAACATCTATTAGATGACATAAAGATTTGTGAAGCACACACGGATCTGAAAGTTTCAGAACTGTTGACTAAAACCTCTCTCACGAGCAAGACGACATCAAACCCCAGAACTATATGGGTGTTGGATTCGTTGAAATCACATGGTGATGTGAACTAGATTATTGACTCTAGTGCAAGTGGTAGACTATTGGAAATATTCCCTAGAGGCAATAATAAATTAGTTATTATTATATTTCCTTGTTCATAATAATCGTTTATTATCCATGCTATAATTGTATTGGTTGGAAACACAAATACATGTGTGGATACATAGACAACACACTGTCCCTAGTGAGCCTCTAGTTGACTAATTCGTTGACCAAAGATGGTCAAGGTTTCCTGACCATAGGAAAGTGTTGTCACTAGATAACGGGATCACATCATTTGGAGAATCATGTGATGGACAAGACCCAAACTATGAACGTAGCATATTGATCGTGTCATTTTATTGCTATTGTTTTCTGCATCAAGTATTTGTTCCTATGACCATGAGATCATATAACTCACTGGCACCGGAGGAATACCTTGTGTGCATCAAACGTCGCAACGTAATTGGGTGACTATAAAGGTGCTCTACAGGTATCTCCGAAGTTGTCCTTTGAGTTAGTATGGATCAAGACTGGGATTTGTCACTCCGTGTGACGGAGAGGTATCTCGGGGCCCACTCGGTAATACAACACCACACACAAGCCTTGCAGACAATATGACTAAGTGTAAGTCACGAGATCTTGTATGGAGGAACAAGTAAAGAGACTTGCTGGTAATGATATTGAAATAGATATGCGGATACTCACGACCGAATCTCGGGCAACTAACATACCGAAGGACAAAGGGAATGACATACGAGATTATATGAATCCTTGACACTGAGGTTCAACCGATAAAATCTTTGGAGAATATGTAGGATCCAATATGGGCATCCAGGTCCCGCTATTGGATATTGACCGAGGAGTACCTCGAGGCATGTCTACATAGTTCTCGAACCCGCAAGGTCTGCACACTTAAGGTTCGGCGATGTTTTAGTATAGTTGAGTTATATGTGTGGTTACCGAATGTTGTTCGGAGTCCCGGATGAGATCACGGACGTCACGAGGGTTTTCCGAATAGTCCGGAGACGAAGATTGATATATAGGATTACCTCATTTGATTACCGGAAGGTTTTCGGGCATTACCGGGAATGTACGAGGAATGACGAATGGGTTACGGATGTTCACCGGGAGGGGGCCAACCCACCCGGGGAAGCCCATAGGCCCTAGGGGTGGCGCACCAGCCCTTAGTGGGCTGATGGGACAGCCCAAGGAGGCCCTATGCACTAAGGATAAAAAATCAAAGAGAAAAAGGAAAAAAAGAGGTGGGAAGGAAGGGAAGGACTCCACCTTCCAATCCTAGTTGGACTAGGATTGGAGGTGGACTCCTCCACCTCCTTGGCTGGCGCACCCTTGGGGTCTTGGACCCCAAGGCAAGCCTCCCCTCCCCTCCTCCTATATATAGTGGAGTTTTAGGACTGATTTGAGAAAACTTTTGCCACGTTAGGCTGACCACAAACACCACGGTTTTTCCTCTAGATCGTATTTCTGCGGAGCTCGAGCGGAGCCCTGGAGGAGTAGATCCTTCACCACCACCGGAGCGCCGTCACGCTGCCGGAGAACTCATCTACTTATCCGTCTTGCTTGCTGGATCAAGAAGGCCGAGATCATCGTCGAGCTGTACGTGTGTTGAACGCGGAGGTGTCGTCCGTTCGGCACTAGATCGGAGCGGATCGTGGGACGGATCGCGGGACGGTTTGCGGGGCGGATCGAGGGACGTGAGGACATTCCACTACATCAACCATGTTCCTTAACGCTTCCTGCTATGGGATCTACAAGGGTATGTAGATCCAAATCTCCTCTCGAGATGGACATCACCATGATAGGTCTTCGTGCGCGTAGGAAATTTTTTGTTTCCCATGCGACGTTCCCCAACACACATGTGAGTGTATGTGTGTACACATGTGAGTGTATGTGTGCGTGAGGGTGCACATACACATGTGCAAGAGGGCCTAGCCCCTCATGTTTCACCTAGTGATGTAGTGTGTGTGTGAGTGTATGCACTTGAGTGTGTGTGAGCACATGTATGTGTGTGTGTGTGTGCTCATGTAGGTGTATGTGTGTGCATGGGTGCATATGCACTTGTGCATGAGGGCCTAATCCCTCATGCTTGCCACTATGCAAGTTGTGTTGTTGTGAATAGTGCGTGTGTGTGTGCATGTGTAGGAGTAGATGATGCAATATGTGTTAGTTTTACATGTGATGATACTCAATTGTAGTTATAGGATTCTATGTGTTATTTTTCGAGCTAGCTTTGTGCCTTGATGTTACATGCAAGTACCCATGTATTATATATGATTTTGGGGTAGAATTATACTAGGAATCCATTGGTGCAATCAGATTTCACTTTAGAGCAACTTCATAAAACTACTATTTTCTGTCATGATGCCATGTTTAGTGCTTTGTATTAGGTGGTGCCTTGACCCTTTGAGGATGAATCCTTGATGTAGTGGTAGTGGGTGAACCCCTCTACATCATGGGGTCTTTATTTTGTTCTTAGGAATTTGTATGCACCTATTGTGCCCTGTCAAAGTTGACACTTGGCTGAAACTGACAGATTTGTGAAACCTTGTGATTTTCACTAAGTGTGGGAATCTGACGTTATTTTCTTCCCTTGTTGTCTTGGATGAATTAGCTCCTGTGCTGGTAATCAGCCCATGCAACAAACTAATGTTTGTATGATTTTATGTTTGTCTAGCTCCCTCTTAAATTTCATACTTATTGACTTCCTGTATATATCATTTTGGACGCTGCCAAAATGCTTCAGAGCATAAGCAGCTGGTGAAAATCTGTGGTTTTCACTAAGTCCCAGAATCCGTGATATTTTGTCCAAGTTTGTGTCCATAGATCTGCTCATGGGTGATTCCTTTGCATTAGCTTCTTGTTCAGGGTTGTAGAGCTTTTGGATGGCTTCTGTCTCATATCTTGTTTGGCTCTTTTAGATGGTTGTAGCTACTTTAAATATCATAGACAAACTGCTATGTTGCTGTTGAAAGCAGACTGTATGTTTGTGTTGATTTGAAGCTTGTGTGGGCATTGTTGATGGTGTGGTGTGTTCCCATGGAACCCCACACTTATTATTGGTTTCTTGAACATGTGTCGACCTGGTAACACCAGGGGAGTGCCATTGGAGTGTGTTTGTGGCTGATTTGAACCGCAGGTCTCCATAACTTGTTTTGTAGTTTCTAGTTGATCCGTGACTCCGTTCTCTACGTCCTTTATATGCTTTTGCATCGTTTTCTCGTGATGCACATGTTCATGCCATATTCATGCATGTCAAGAAAACTTAATATGAGGTTTTGTCCAGAATTCAAATAACTCAACTAATGCATATGAAAGTGACTAGAATAGTGATGCATGCTTCCTTCTTCACACATGCATCATATTGCCTGTTGCATAATGTTGTGTTGGTGTTCATTGGTTGTTATCTTATCTTCGGTAGCATAGGGATCGGAGAGCGAGTACGTGGATTCTAGAGAGTACGTGCAGGAAGATCAAGAGCAGTTCCAAGCTGAAGAAATCACAGGCAAGATGACCGTGACCTTGACACCGTATCTAGCTTTGTTATGCTTAGAATCATGTTTCCTTCGTTACATGCTCGCGGCCTACCACTTGATATAAATGCCACCTGTCTTTGCCATGAACCCAAACACCTCCCTCTCCTAGCAAATGTTATTTGGCTTAGTAGGCTTGCTCAACCTCTAATGTGTAGCTTTGCTAGTTGCAGGTGCCAGCTGTCTCATGTGATAACTTGAGTATTTTGATATCATTATGTTTAAACTTCTATTTAATTAATGCACCTATATACTTGGTAAATAACGGAAGGCCTAGCCTTTTGCCGGGTGATTTGTTCCGTTGTTGCCGCCTTAGTTTCGGCTACCGGTGTTTGATTCCATAACTGATCGCTCCTAACACGTTCAGGGTTGTTATGGGGACCCCCTTGATAAATCGTGTAGTGTGAAGGCTCGTCTGGCAGGACCCAACATTGGTTTTAATCTGCTAATCACCTAATAATAATTTGCATAGGGAATAGCTACCCGGAGGATTTAATGAACAACCCGGGCCAGTGCTCCTCATGAGTGTTGGTCCAAACTAGAGCACTCTGCGGGGCCAACTCAGGGCAACTTGAGTGATTTCTAGTACGCGTTGCTTATCCGTCGTGTCCTGAGACTGAGATACGCGACTCTTATCGGGGTCGTCGACACGACGGGAGGTACTGCTAGATTTGTCTTACCTTAGCGATATATCTTGCATATAGGAATCTCGATGAAACTTTGGGTCTCCTCAAAGTTGAGGTTTTCCTCTAAGGAATCCGACGAGATCACGAGTTTCGTGATAGAGGATTGCTTTGCGGACCGTGGCAGTTTGTGATGGACTAGTCGGAGCACCCCTGCAGGGTTTAATCTTTCGGAAAACCGTGCCCGCGGTTATGTGGCAAATATGGATATTTTGTTAACATCCGGTTCTAGACAACTTGAATTAACTCTAATAAAACTGCCAACTATGTGCGTAACCGTGACTGTCTCCTTCGGAGATCGCTCTTCGATCGAGAACACGATGGAGTTATGTTTGACGTAGGTAGGTGTTCAGGATCACTTAGTGATCAATCTAGTCTTCAATCGCTCGCGTAGTCCACCATATAATTACTATGATCATCGTAAGGTAGCCACCATATATGCTTAGGTTGCTGCAAACCCATACACTGAATCTTCCTCACCTAATAACTCGGCTAGATTCGTTACCAAGGTCATTAGATTGCTGAGTCCCCGTGGCTCACAGATTCCTACAAACCCCAACAGGTACAGGTAGGCCCGACGCAGGAGATCCTGATCACAACCAGTTGAAGTGGGAGTTCGATGAGGACTCTGGTCGTCTGTATGTCAACTATCCGGAAGACTGAGGCCGTGATCGTGGGCTAGCATGCGGGATGTGTTAGATCATCTGTTTTTCTGTTTAAGTCCATAGCTGGTCCTGCTGCTACTCTGAATAATGTGTGTCTGTAAGCTATATGATATATTCTTAACAGTTGGCAAGTGTATGCCCTACTTGTTACTCTTTAATTATGTATTGTGATGATTATCCCGTTTGCAAAACGCATAGATGCGCCCCTTTCCCCATTTGAGGCATCGGCCCCAAATAACGAAAGGGCCGCATCTTAGTCGTTACAAGGTGGCGGCTAGGGTTATTTCCACATATTATGGGCTGCTACCGCAAAACGCTGTAAATTTTGCTGCCTGCCTGTTGCGTTCAAACATACCTAGCCATTGGCCCTATTTGGATACTATAACTCAGTTAGAGGTTAAAGTTATATTCTAACCTTGAACTAATCCTGAACTAATTTCAATGAAAGAGATGTTTGGATGAGAGGGTTAGATTGACAATAAATGCTCTTCCTCAATCATTTGACTACTTTGGACCCTATTTCCTGTCGGATTTGGTGTGGTCGGCTCTTGTGTGGCCTCCTCCCGCTCACAATTGACATAAACAAACCATCTTTACAAATCAAGCATGCAAAACATGATAAATTTTATTTTGTCCATACAAAGGAGATGTCCCACTTAAACATACGAATCATCAACCAAAGCTTCAAAAAATATTACACTCCATGAAACAAAGCATGAGCTAACTCATCACGGAAGGCATTCATGTTGACATCTTCAACAAGAGGTTCGTTTTCTGGCCATGTGGATGCAGAAGAATTAGGCATTGGGTTATAATTTGCATCCGCATCACACACATCAAATTACCTATCCTCAGTTCTACTCTCACGAATGAAATTATTAAGAGTCCTACAAGCAACAGTAATTCTAGTTTGTTTGTCCTCTGGAAATTTTGGCATGTTCAACGAAATCATAAATTTCATCTTCAACACTCCAAAGGATCGCTCAACGACATTCCTAACTTTGGCATGTGCATGGTTGAAGGTTTCTTTCAAATCTTGTGGCGGCGGGCCGTTTTGCCATTGCTATACATGGTACCTTGTACATCTGTGTGGTGAAAGGTAGCCTGGTCGGTTTGGGTACCCCGCATCTACCACATAATACTTCCCTACATATTGTGAAAGGAACACAATGATACTTAGATGAACAAGTGTAATTGGATAAAATGTTGCAAGACGGTTCAACTAGCAAACCTCGTGTTGGATGTGCAAATTTGTGATGATGAGTAGTTATGACATCTTTGAAAACTCTCATGTCATGTGCTGTATCAGGCCATCCCGACATCACAAATGTAAATCTCATGTCGAAATCACAAACAACAAGCACATTCTAACTGGTTTCATTGTGCATGTTCAAGTATGGAACCGTCTCACTCTTATCCACCACAAAATTCGCATGTGTCCCATCTATAGGTCCTATGCAGTCATTGAAGTGTGGCTAGAATGATGGATTTTCTAAGTTTGGGTGCACCTCTAAAAATGTTGGGTCCTTGGTACAATTATGTCATGTGCAGACCTAAGGACGCATGTCAAAGCTCTGTTAAATGTCCTACTTACTGTCTCTGTAGACCTCCTAAAATGGTTCTTTGCCTGTCTAACTGACTGTGGTGATCCAACAATCGATAAAAACATAGCTAAAGCCTCTACAGATGTCATTTTTGTATTGGACTTCAAGCCATATGATTGCACCAAAGTATTATGCAGCCTGTTAAACAAAGGTCTCTCAACCCTAAACATGTTATAGCATTGGGTATCCCGGGCTAGTGTGTCCTACACCCAATCCAAACCAGAATCTCAAGTTACCCTCCTAGTTAGTTTCATAAAGTAGTTATCGGAGTACATACCCAAAATATGAACCAATTTCAAGATTAAATTCTCGTACTTCACCAAATTGTTGTGGCACATGGATATGATCACATCCTCACATGTGCTACCTCCATCATATTCTTCTTCCTCAGTCATGGGGCCATGATCTTCTTCATCCTTCAACACATATACCAAATTGTCATCACATAGCATAAAACTTGAAGGAATGTCAGGAAATGAAATTAATTCAGTCCATAGATAAAACAAAATAGGTTCAACACAAATAGGTTCAACATATAACAATTTAAATATGTTCAACATCCTAACACACACTTGAGAACTACTCCAAATTGTGGTCCCTGCACCAGTTTTTTGAAGTAACCCAACCTAAGATCAGGAGTTAATAGGCCACAAAAGAACTCCCTTTGGTACTCACTTTCATACATCTTGGGCATAGCATAGACAGAGTCAACCTAAGCTCAGGAGTTAATAGGCCACACGTCGAAGTCGTGTCCATCCATTTCCTGCACCAAAAGTCATATCAGATTTCCCTGTAAGTTCAGAAAAAAACACTTACACTGCCTAGTACCGAAAGAACAAATTGTAGGCATATCACAGAAGGTTATCTGAATAGCACATGGAAGGCGATGGAAATTACACAGGAGTAGCTTGATTTGGGTGCAATTTGACACAGCCACAGAGAAGGTAATTGGAAACGCACTGCTAAGATCCAGCATGGTCCACGGATAGAAATCAACCGAGCAAGAGACTTCAGGTGAATTGAGGGTAACATGATTGCATTCCATTCTTAGCAATAGTACATTGATTCCAATATGAAGAAGAAACAGAGCAGAGCAAACAACGAACACCGCCACGAGCAGTGCTGGCGGATCAGATCACGGAAAGTCACAGGCGCTTCTTGCGCTGATGGAGCGAGCCCTGGCAGAGAGCTGCTCTGGCCAAGGCAGACGGGGACGCGCCCGCGCAAGGAGCCGCGCTGGCCTCTCGCGCAGCCCGCCGGCCAAATCCGCCGTCCCTGCGCAAGGAGCCGCGCTGGCCGACGCCGACGGGGATGAGTCGCGCAAGGAGCCGCGACTGTTAGTGGCGGGCGAACGAGACGTGGGGGGACGAGTGGGTTGGAATGGGAGGATAGTGGAGGGCTGCTTACTGGCGGCTGACGGGATACGGCGAGGCGCCTTCACGGGCGGTGGGAGAGCAGGGCCGGCCCTGAGGGGGGCAGGGGGGGCGGCCGCCCCGGGCCCCCAAAATCTAGGGGCCCCCACCGGCCAGGTACGTATGTCAGATCGCGTGTGGCCGCCCCACGAAGGCAGGCATAATCGAGACGACGATCACACGAGCACACCCGTCCTATTTTCTTCTTTGCAACGCAGAACATCATCCGTGCTAAGATAATGGGCCTGGCCCAGCGTGTGGGCAGCATGACCATCGCTGCTGAAGTCCCCAGCGTATACAACGCACATATCTCTTTTTTTCCATCGTGGATGCCCATCGCCCATGCGAAAATTCAGCCGCCAAACGCGACAACGCCATCGCCGCCAATGCCACGACGGCGGCGACAGAGGAAGACTGGCGGAGCAGACCGGGATTCTCGTCTTCTGGTTCTGGTAAAGATTGCTTTGCTCCTTAGAATCCTGTGCGCTTGTATGCATTCTGAAATTTCTTCCCTTCCTTGCTTTCGATGGGGAAAATAGTAGTCACTGTGAAGGGAGTTTTCATTTGGAATTCGAAAATTAGGAGCCATGATGTTACTGTTTGATTTAGGGAAATTAGGAGAATGGGATGGTGTCTACTAAAGCAGGATTAGCCCCTAAGTTATGACGAATTCTTTATGAACTAGTCTGTTTAATTAAATCGATGGTCGCTTTTATGGTTTTGTACTGATATTGGAAAAGCACCATCTCAAACACATTTATATGGTTCCTTCTTTGTAGAAAAATTGAACTTACATCTCGAGGACCAAAGTTGACAGAAATAAAGCTTTGTGGATTTCCAGATGATAGCAAGAAATACAATGAATCTTCTGCTCAACGGTTTTCTCTCGTAGTCTACGACATTTAACTTCATTATTCGTGTTATCTATAGGGCTTTGAAGATGGTTCTAATGCTTCGTCAAAGAACATTTTTTTTCATCAAAGACATGTATAAGGAGGCACTGGATATGTCATATGTGGATCATCGCCGAGGTATGATACACTATTTGATTGTCTCTTGTGACTTGTCATACTATAGAAAGCACCTGCATCTTTTAAATAGCTATATAGTGATGAAAAACGGTGTGATGTTTGTTAATGTCTCAAGTGAGCTTTAATGGTTTGGTAACTTCAGAAATTTTTAAATCAGATTAATATCCATACCATCATTAATGTAATTGCATCTAGGAACGTTAGACAAAGTATTTAAGTTAAAAGTATAAATTATTTGATTTTGGATGCACTTTAGTGTTTACTAAAACATTTCATACACCAAGTATTATTTTGATATTTACATTAAGGGCCCCGGGTTCTAGTCTCACCCCGGGCCCCAGAGATCTCGGGACCGGCCCTGTGCGAGAGGGAGGGAGGGAGAGGACAAGAAGCTTCGAGGAAGTGGGGAGGGATCCGCTGGAGGGAGAGTGAGAGAAAAAGGTGTTTCTTTGGTTGTCCCGAGGAGAACTAACCGAAATAAGCACCTTTTGGATGTGTTAGTTTTTTTGTGGATTAATTTTTTTGAATGGGTCAGATGCATCTAACCCAAACTAACCCTCCTATTTGGATATTTTTAGGTTAGTTGAGTCCAAGCAAATCCAAACTAACTCTAATCCATAGATCCAAACGAGGCCATTGTGTTAGCAACGCAAGCACTAAACACGCAATATTAAGTTATGCTCACACTTTGGCATGCACTGACTGCTGCGTGACAAACAACTACTACTTCCTCCGTTTCTAAATATAAGTTTTTTTAAAGGTTTCATTAATGAACAATATACGGATGTATATAGACATACTTTAAAATATAGATTAACTTATTTTGTTCCGTATGTAGTCCCTTAATAAAATGTCTAGAAATACTTATATTTAGGAACAGAGGAGTAGTACGGAAATCCAACTAGTCACCCTGAGAAAAAGCTTCAGGTTCAGCAGTAGACACCCGCCTGATCAGCAATGCCGTTGTGGCGACAACAGAGCAGAAAGCCGGCAAGGAGGGGAGCATATGCATGCACACACCGATCAAGCAGCGATAGGACGGCGATGAGCTGTGCGCCTGTGCCAAAGCGTCCGTCACGATCGACCAGCCGTCGCTAATCCGATGGCGAGGGAGCATCGTGGTGGCACCGCCCGCGGCCCGGTCGAACTCGGACGTGCCGATCATCCCATCCGTGTTGCCTCTCCGATAAAAGATTATTCCTCTCGTTCTTACCACGCCATGTATCATCTCGTCGTTTTGTCCATCTATATCTCATCACCGGCCGCGCACAAGACGAGACGACCTGGTAGACGGCGCGCTTCGACGGCCACCCAACACGGCTGATCTCCATTGCTGTTCGATGTGCATGTACTGGGTCTCCTTTGAAAGGAGATGCCTTTTTTTTAGCTAGCCGGCCGTTTGAATACTGTTTTTATTGCATTTTTATAGCTAGCTAGTTGGCTATCCCTTCTTATACATGCATGACGACCATATAGGAACGGCTAGTAGAGCGAGGAAAGATAATGACGCCGGTCCCTTTTTTTTGCCTGCTCTGTTTTTCAAAACAGGTCTTGGGTTCTTTTTATTATACAGACAAAAATCACAGTTTTTCCAATACTACAATCTCTCCTATATATAATAATAAAACGCGCAGCGTTTCTATCGTTCGTCGTTGGTCATTTTACAAAAAAGTCCTCACAGTTTTAGTTAATTAACCCGGAGTCCAACTGTAAGTCAGACCGAACCGTTTTATGTCGTTTTGCAGAAAAATCCTCACAGTTTTAGATAATCAACCCGCGGTCCATCTTTTAGTCAGAGCCGAACCGTTTTTTTTGCATTTTACCGAAAACTCCATGATGTTTCAGGTAATCAACCCGTCGTCCCTATTAAAGTCAGCCGAAACGTTAAAAAACCTGACTTTTCAGTTAATCAATCCATATTTTATCTAAAACAAAATTATCCATATCTTTTAAACCGTAAGTCCGATTTTAACATGTTATATATGAAATTTGATTGAAAAAATGTATAGAATCTAAATAGGATGTTATTTTTAGCTGTTGAATACTTCTTAAATATTATTTTTGGTGCAAACTTAATCTTTAGTGTACGGTTTTTTTTTTCTCTCTTTCCGACGATCATACGAATTGCAATAAATATCCATTAAATTAAAACCAAATTGAGAGGAAAGAAAACATCATTAACCACACATGCACACCTTTAGAAAATCTCGTGGGAAGAAACAACATATTTCTCATCTTATTCCGAGTGATTGTACATTCAAACGTGTTTTCGTTGTGTGAGCACTGAGGCCATCGTCGACAACACAAATGTGATGCCATGTGAAAATATATTACGTTCAAAACGTGTGTTATTTTCTCTTCCGTTGCAACGCTCGGGCTTTTTTCTAGTATTAAAACAATGGTTGTTAGGGGCAATCAAACAACTCATTGTAAAAAAAGAGTAAATTTCGGATTTACCCCTTATTTTGACATTTTTGACACTAATTACCCCATTTAGCAAGATTTCATCCATTTTACCCAATTTAGTAAAAGCTCTGCCATGATTTACCCTGTCTAAATATCTGTAAGCGTTTAGACCGACATGTCCCAATTGTTAGGTCTTACTGGCATTGTCACATCAACAATTTTGCCTGACTATATTTCTTTCTGTTGAACCGGTCCAATGAAGGCCGCTCGGGTTATGTCCAATGCATAATGTCATGTGCAGCTTGTGATAAGCACTGCTATTGCTTGGTGTATTATGTAGCATGTGTAGTTGTAAATTAGTGAAGCTATCTTATATGTGATGTTAGTCAGCTGTAGTGTAAGGTCATGATGCTATCTATAAATGTGAAGCATTATTCAGTAAGTTTTGAACATGGGAATCCAAAGCAATATATAGCCTATATTAATCAGTTTTGATAGTAATGTCAAGCATAAATACAGTCTGTTTGACAAAAAAAGGATAATTTGACACCATGATCCAGGAATCAGGAGATCAATTGGCATCATGGCCCAGAGAACAAATAGGCAATATAGTTATCATAACACAATTTTTCGCATTGTATGTCCATGATCTGTTCCAAGTAATAGGAGAATGATATGTTATAAATAATAGGAGAATATCATCAACTCCAAAAATATTAACAGAGGGTAAATTGGGAACTCCAAAAATATTTTATAAATAATAGGAGAACGACCCACATATATCTCGAGTAGTCATCTACCATAAGGAAGAAGTACTTCTTTCCTGCATGAGTTGCTGGGGTGATAGGGCCACATAGATCACCATGGAGCAGCTCGAGTGCATCACCTGTATGATAGGTAGACTCAGCAGGGAAAGGCCTGTGGTGTTGTTTTCAACCAAGCACCTGTCACATACTCGATCAACATGGTCGATAAATGGCATCCCGGATACCCTCTCCATCTTTGACATCTTCTTCAAGGAGTGAAGTTAACGTGTCCAAATCTAGCATGCCATAACCACGAATCATCATCACTCTTGGCGAGCCAACACTCCGGTTGAGAATGATCAAGGTTGAGGATATAGAGCATGTTCCGTGTGTGATTAACATGAGCTAGCACGTTTTGGAGGTTGTCGAAGATCATCATCACTCCTTTCTCGATATCCACCTTGCATCCATTCTCGTCAAGCTTCCCAATAGAGATGATATTGTTGCGAAGTCGTGGGATGTAGTACACTCCAGTGAGTATGCGATGTTCGCTTGTGAGACTTGTTGGGGAACGTCGCATGGGAAACAAAAAATTTCCTATGCGCACGAAGACCTATCATGGTGATGTCCATCTACGAGAGGGGATTTCCGATCTACGTACCCTTGTAGATCGCACAGTAGAAGCATTAGTGAACGCGGTTGATGTAGTGGAACGTCCTCACGTCCCTCGATCCGCCCCGCGAACCGTCCCGCGATCAGTCCCTCGATCTAGTGCCGAACGAACATCACCTCCGCGTTCAGCACACGTACAGCTCGACGATGATCTCGGCCTTCTTGATCCAGCAAGAGATACGGAGAGGTAGATGAGTTCTCCGGCAGCGTGACGACGCTCCAGAAGTTGGTGGTGATCTAATCTCAGCAGGGCTCCGCCCGAGCTCCGCAGAAACGCGATCTAGAGGTAAAACCGTGGAGATATGTGGTCGGGCTGCCGTGGCAAAGTTGTGTCAAATCAGCCCTAAAACCTCCGTATATATAGGGGGAGGAGGGGGAGCCTTGCCTTGGGGTCCAAGGACTCCCAAGGGGGTCGGCCGAGCCAAGGGGGGCAACCCTCCCCTTCCAAACCGAGTCCAACTAGGTTTGGAAGGAGGAGTCCTTCCCCCTTTTCCCACCTCCTTTTTTTTTCTCTTTGATTTTCTTCCTATGGCGCATAGGGCCTTCTTGGGCTGTCCCACCAGCCCACTAAGGGCTGGTGCGCCACCCCCAATGCCTATGAGCTTCCCCGGGGTGGGCTGCCCCCCCCCCCGGTGAACAACCGGAACCCATTCGTCATTCCCCGTACATTCCCGGTAACTCCGAAAACCTTCCGGTAATCAAATGAGGTCATCCTATATATCAATCTTCGTTTCCGGACCATTCCGGAAACCCTCGTGACGTCCGTGATATCATCCGGGACTCCGAACAACATTTGGTAACCAACCATATAACTCAAATACGCATAAAACAACGTCGAACCTTAAGTGTGCAGACCCTGCGGGTTCGAGAACTATGTAGACATGACCCGAGAGACTCCTCGGTCAATATCCAATAGCAGGACCTGGATGCCCATATTGGATCCTACATATTCTACGAATATCTTATCGTTTAAACCTCAGTGCCAAGGATTCATATAATCCCGTATGTCATTCCCTTCGTCCTTTGGTATGTTACTTGCTCGAGATTCGATCGTCAGTATCCGCATAACTATTTCAATCTCGTTCACCGGCAAGTCTCTTTACTCGTTCCGTAATACAAGATCCCGCAACTTACACTAAGTCACATTGCTTGCAAGGCTTGTGTGTGATGTTGTATTACCGAGTGGGCCCCGAGATACCTCTCCGTCACACGGAGTGACAAATCCCCGTCTCGATCCATACTAACTCAACGAACACCTTTGGAGATACCTGTAGAGCATCTTTATAGTCACCCAGTTACGTTGCGACGTTTGATACACACAAAGTATTCCTCTGGTGTCAGTGAGTTATATGATCTCATGGTCATAGGAACAAATACTTGACACGCAGAAAACAGTAGCAACAAAATGACACGATCAACATGCTACGTCTTATTAGTTTGGGTCTAGTCCATCACGTGATTCTCCTAATGACGTGATCCAGTTATCAAGCAACAACACCTTGTTCATAATTAGAAGACACTGACTATCTTTGATCAACTGGCTAGCCAACTAGAGGCTTGCTAGGGACAGTGTTTTGTCTATGTATCCACACATGTTTATAAGTCTTCAATCAATACAATTATAGCATGGATAATAAACGATTATCATAAACAAAGAAATATAATAATAACTAATTTATTATTGCCTCTAGGGCATATTTCCAACAGTCTCCCACTTGCACTAGAGTCAATAATCTAGTTCACATCATCATGTGTTTCCAACGAATCCAACACCCATATAGTTATGGGGTCTGATCACGTCTTGCTCGTGAGAGAGGTTTTAGTCAACGGTTCTGAAACTTTCAGATCCGTGTGTTCTTTACAAATCTTTATGTCATCTTATAGATGCTGCTACTATGTACTATTCGGAAATACTCCAAATATCTACTCTACTATACGAATCCGTTTCACTAGTCATAGTTATTCAGATTAGTGTCAAAGCTTGCATCGACGTAACCCTTTACGACGAACTCTTTAACCACCTCCATAATCGAGAAAAATTCCTTAGTCCATTTAGTTACTAAGGATAACTTTGACTGCTGATCAGTGATTCAATCCTGGATCACTCTGTGTACCTCTTAACAGACTTGCTGCAAGGCACACATTAGGTGCGGTACTCAGCATGGCATACTTTAGAGTCTACGGCTAAGGCATAGAAGACGACCTTCGTCTATTCGCTTTATTCTGCCGTGGTCGGGTTTTGAGTCTTACTCAAATTCACACCTTACAACGCAACCAAGAACTCCTTCTTTGCTGATCTATTTTGAACTCCTTCAAAAACTTGTCAAGGCATGCATCTTGTTGAAACTTCCATTAAGCGCTTTCGATCTATCTCCATAGATCTTTGATGCTCAACGTTTAAGTAGCTCAATCCAGATATTCCTTTGAAAACTCCTTTCAAACAACCTTGTATGCTTTACAGAAATTCTACATTACTTATGATCCACAATATGTCAACCACATATACTTATCAGAAATTCTATAGTGCTCCCACTCACTTCTTTGGAAATACAAGTTTCTCTAGTATCTTTAGGATCGACAAAACCTCCTGGTTGTATCACATACAATGTTTGCTCAAGGAAACCGTCGAGGAAACAATGTTTTGACATCCTACGTGCAATATTTCATAAATAATGCAGCAACTACTAACATAATTCTAACAGACTTTTAGCATCGCTACGAGTGAGAAAGTCTCATCATAGTCAACTGTTTGATCTTGTCGAAAACATCTTTGCGACAAGTCGAGCTTTTGTTAATAGTGACTTATCACCATCATCGTCTGTCTTCCTATTAATGATCCTTCTTTACTCAACAGTCCTATGACCATCAAGTAGTTCTTCCAAAGTCTACACTTTGTTTTCATACATGGATCCTCTCTCGGATTTCATGGCCTCCAGCCATTTGTCTGAATCCAGGCCCACCATTGCTTTCTCCATAACTCGTAGGTTCACTGTTGCTCAACAACATGACCTCCAAGACAGGGTTACCGTACTACTCTGCAGTAGTACGCGACCTTGTCGACCTACGAGGTTTGTAGTAACTTGATTCGAAGCTCAATGATCACCATCATCAGCTTCCACTTCAATTGGTGTAGGCGCCACAGGAACAACTTCCTGCGCCCTGCTACACACTGGTTGAAGTGCTGGTTCAATAACCTCATCAAGTTCTACCACCCTCCCACTCAATTCTTTCGAGAGAAACCTTTCCTCGAGAAAGGATCCGTTTGTAGAAACAAACACTTTGCTTTCGGATCTGAGATAGGAGATGTACCCAACTGTATTGGATATCCTATGAAGATGCATTTACCCGCTTTGGGTTCGAGCTTATCAGACTGAAACTTTTTCACATAAGTGTCGAAGCCCCAAACTTTCAAGAAACGACAGTTTAGATTTCTCTAAACCTCAGTCTATACTGTGACATCTCAACGGAAATACGCGGTGCCCTACTTAAAGTGAATGCGGTTGTCTCTAATGCATAACCCATAAACGATAGTGGTAATTCGATAAGAGACATCACAGCATGCACCATGCCAAATAGTGCATGGCTATGACGTTCAGACACATCATCACACTATGATGTTCCAGCTGGCATGAACTGTGAAACAATTTCCACATTGTCTTAACTGCGTACCAAAACTCGTAACTCAGATATTCATTTCTGTGATCCTATCGTAGACAGTTTATCCTCTTGTTACGACGAACTTCACTCCGAAACAGAATTGAACTTTTCAATATTTCAGACTTGTGATTCATTAAGTAAATACTCTAGTATCTACTCAAATCGTCATTGAAGTAAGAACATAATGATATCCACTGCGTGCCTCAGCACCCATTGGACTGCATACATCAAAATGTATCACTTCCAACAAGTTACTATCTTATTTCATCTCAATGAAAACAAGGCCTTGCTCATGTGGTATGATTTGCATGTCACTAGTGATTCAAAATCAAGTGAGTATAAAGATCCATCAGCATGGATCCTCTTCATGCAATTTATACCAACATGACTGAAGCGGCAGTGCCACAAGTAAGTGGTACTATCATCATTACCTCGTATCTTTTGGCACCAATATCATGAACATGTGTAACACTACGATCGAGATTCAATAAACCATTGAAGGTGATTATTCAACAAAATAGAGTAACCATTATTCTCTTTAGATGAATAATCGTATTGCAATAAACACGGTCCAATCATGTTCATACTTAACGCAAGCACCAAATAACAATTATTTAGGTTTAACACCAATCCCGATGGTAGAGGGAGCGTGCGACGTTTGATCATATCAACCTTGGAAACACTTCCAACACGTATCGTCACCTCGCCTTTAGCTAGTCTCCGTTTATGCCATAGCTTTCATTTCGTGTTACTAATCACTTAGCAACCGAACCGGTATCCAATACCCTCATGCTACTAGGAGTACTAGTAAAGTACACATCAACATCATGTATATCAAATATACTTCTTTCGACTTTTGCCAGCCTTCTTATCTACCAAGTATCTAGAGTTTCTCCGCCTCAGTGACTGTTCCCCTCATTACAGAAGCACTTAGTCTCGGGTTTGGGTTTAATCTTGGGTCTCTTCATTAGTGCAGCAACTGTTTTGTCGTTTCACGAAGTATCCCTTCTAGCGCTTGCCTTTCTTGAAACTTAGTGGTTTTACAAACCATCAACTATTGATGCTCCTTCTTGATTTCTACTTTCGCAGTGTCAAACATCGCGAATCGCTCAAGGATCATTGTATCTATCCTTGATATGTTATAGTTCATCACGAAGCTCTCACAGCTTGGTGGCAGTGACTTTGGAGAACCATCACTATCTCATCCGGAAGATTAACTCCCACTTGATTCAAGTGATTGTCGTACTCAGACAATTTGAGCACACGCTCAACGATTGAGCTTTTCTCCTTTACTTTGTGGACAAAGAATCTTGTTGGAGGTCTCGTACCTCTTAACAAGGGCACAAGCATGAAATCACAATTTCATCTCTTTAGAACATCACTTATGTTCCGTGACGTTTTAAAACGTTTTCGGTGCCTTGCTTCTAAGTCATTAAGTATTTTGCATTGAACTATCGTTTAGTCATCAGAAACGTGTATGTCGGATGTTCGCAGCATCCACGGACGACGCTCGAGGTGCAGCACACCGAGTGGTGCATTTAGGACATAAGCCTTCTGCGCAGCAACGAGGACAATCCTCGGTTTTACAGACTTAGTCTGCAAAGTTTGCTACTATTAACTTTCAACTAAATTTTCTCTAGGAACATATAAAAAACAATAGAGCTATAGCGCAAGCTACATCGTAATTCGCAAAGACCATTAGACTATGTTCATGACAATTAGTTCAATTAATCATATTACTTAAGAACTCCCACTCAAAAAGTACATCTCTCTAGTCATTTGAGTGGTACATGATCCAAATCCACTATCTCAAGTCCGATCATCACGTGAGTCGAGAATAGTTTCAGTGGTAAGCATCTCTATGCTAATCATATCAACTATACGATTCGTGCTCGACCTTTCGGTCTCATGTGTTCCGAGGCCATGTCTGCACATGCTAGGATCGTCAAGCTTAACCCGAGTGTTCTGCCTGTGCAACTGTTTTGCACCCGTTGTATGTGAACGTTGAGTCTATCACACCCGATCATCACGTGGTGTCTCGAAACGAAGAACTGTCGCAACGGTGCACAGTCGGGGAGAACACAATTTCGTCTTGAAATTTTAGTGAGAGATCACCTCATAATGCTACCGTCGTTCTAAGCAAGATAAGGTGCAAAAAGGATTAACATCACATGCAATTCATAAGTGACATGATATGACCATCATCATGCGCTTCTTGATCTCCATCACCAAAGCACCAGCACGATATTCTTGTCACCGGCGTCACACCATTATCTCCATCATCATGATCTCTATCAACGTGTCGCCATCGGGGTTGTCGTGCTACTCATGCTATTACTACTAAAGCTACGTCCTAGCGATATAGTAAACGCATCTGCAAGCACAATCGTTAGTTTAAAGACAACCCTATGGCTCCTGCCGGTTGCCGTACCATCGACGTGCAAGTCGATATTAACTATTACAACATGATCATCTCATACATCCAATATATCACATCACATCGTTGGCCATATCACATCACAAGCATACCCTGCAAAAACAAGTTAGACGTCCTCTAATTTTGTTGTTGCATGTTTTACGTGGTGACCATGGGTATCTAGTAGGATCGCATCTTACTTACGCAAACACCACAACGGAGATATATGAATTGCTATTTAACCTCATCCAAGGACCTCCTTGGTCAATTTCGATTCAACTAAAGTTGGAGAAACTAACACCCGCCAGTCATCTTTGAGCAACGGAGTTACTCGTAGCGATGAAACCAGTCTCTCGTAAGCGTACGAGTAATGTCGGTCCGAGCCGCTTCGATCCAACAATACCGCGGAATCAAGAAAAGACTAAGGAGGGCAGCAAAACGCACATCACCGCCCACAAAAAACTTTTGTGTTCTACTCGAGAAGACATCTACGCATGAACCTAGCTCATGATGCCACTGTTGGGGAACGTCGCATGGGAAACAAAAAATTTCCTACGCGCACGAAGACCTATCATGGTGATGTCCATCTACGAGAGGGGATTTCCGATCTACGTACCCTTGTAGATCGCACAGCAGAAGCGTTAGTGAACGCAGTTGATGTAGTGGAACGTCCTCACGTCCCTCGATCCGCCCCGCGAACCGTCCCGCGAACCGTCCCGCGATCAGTCCCACGATCTAGTGCCGAACGGACGGCACCTCCGCGTTCAGCACACGTACAGCTCGACGATGATCTCGGCCTTCTTGATCCAACAAGAGAGACGGAGAGGTAGATGAGTTCCCCGGCAGCGTGACGGCGCTCCGGAGGTTGGTGGTGATCTAATCTCAGCAGGGCTCCGCCCGAGCTCCGCAGAAACGCGATCTAGAGGTAAAACCGTGGAGATATGTGGTCGGGCTGTCGTGGCAAAGTTGTGTCAAATCAGCCCTAAAACCTCCGTATATATAGGGGGAGGAGGGGAGCCTTGCCTTGGGGTCCAAGGACTCCCAAGGGGGTCGGCCGAGCCAAGGGGGGCAACCCTCCCCTTCCAAACCGAGTCCAACTAGGTTTGGAAGGAGGAGTCCTTCCCCCTTTTCCCACCTCCTCTTTTTTTTCTTTTCTCTTTGATTTTCTTCCTATGGCGCATAGGGCCTTCTTGGGCTGTCCCACCAGCCCACTAAGGGCTGGTGTGCCACCCCCAAGGCCTATGAGCTTCCCCGGGGTGGGTTGCCCCCCCCCCCCCGGTGAACACCCGGAACCCATTCGTCATTCCCGGTACATTCCCGGTAACTCCGAAAACCTTCCGGTAATCAAATGAGGTCATCCTATATATCAATCTTCGTTTCCGGACCATTCCGGAAACCCTCGTGACGTCCGTGATCTCATCCGGGACTCCGAAAAACATTCGGTAACCAACCATATAACTCAAATACGCATAAAACAACGTCGAACCTTAAGTGTGCAGACCCTGCGGGTTCGAGAACTATGTAGACATGACCCGAGAGACTCCTCGGTCAATATCCAATAGCAGGACCTGGATGCCCATATTGGATCCTACATATTCTACGAAGATCTTATCATTTGAACCTCAGTGCCAAGGATTCATATAATCCCGTATGTCATTCCTTTCGTCCTTTGGTATGTTACTTGCCCAAGATTCGATCCTCAGTATCCGCATACCTATTTCAATCTCGTTTACCGGCAAGTCTCTTTACTCATTCCGTAATACAAGATCCCGCAACTTACACTAAGTCACATTGCTTGCAAGGCTTGTGTGTGATGTTGTATTACCGAGTGGGCCCCGAGATACCTCTCCGTCACACGGAGTGACAAATCCCAGTCTCGATCCATACTAACTCAACGAACACCTTCGGAGATACCTGTAGAGCATCTTTATAGTCACCCAGTTACGTTGCGACGTTTGATACACACAAAGTATTCCTCCGGTGTCAGTGAGTTATATGATCTCATGGTCATAGGAACAAATACTTGACACGCACAAAACAGTAGCAAGAAAATGACACGATCAACATGCTACGTCTTATTAGTTTGGGTCTAGTCCATCACGTGATTCTCCTAATGACGTGATCCAGTTATCAAGAAACAACACCTTGTTCATAATTAGAAGACACTGACTATCTTTGATCAACTGGCTAGCCAACTAGAGGCTTGCTAGGGACAGTGTTTTGTCTATGTATCCACACATGTATATAAGTCTTCAATCAATACAATTATAGCATGGATAATAAACGATTATCATGAACAAAGAAATATAATAATAACTAATTTATTATTGCCTCTAGGGCATATTTCCAACAAGGCTCTCGAAGAGGAAAGATCCTTGTCCACAAATCTCCACATTTGAACCATCACCAAACTTGACCGAGCCTTCAACATCATATTCCAGCTCATGGAATTTCTCCTTGCATCCGGTCATGTGGTTACTGGCACCCATGTTGACATAGCACGACACATTGTGATCCCCGGATAGCTTCGCTATCACTTTCTTCTCATGAAGTAACACCTTCCGGTTTGATTTCACAACCACGGTTTCAGAGAGATCACAAACTTCGGCCATCAGAAGACCTGGACGTTCGTCTTCCTCCTTTGCCAAATTTGCCTTGATCTTCCGCTTGTCAGGCTCCGAACAATCCTTTGCAAAGTGACCCATGTCGTTGCAGTTATAGCACTTGACCTCGGACATATCCATGTCCCGTTGCTTCCGCCATTTAGTTCGGTCCGCCTTACCATGACCTTGTGGCTTGTCTTTTTCTTTGCCTTCTTCGGTTTGTCCGCTGCACATTGTGTTGCTTGAGCCTTCATTTCCATCACGTCTTCCTTTGCTACTTGGGGACTCCCAATCTACGCGCGAGTACATGAGTTGGTCACTACATCATCCGTTGCCTTTCCGACAGCCACGACCATTCTCTTCCCATGTCCGCAGGCGTTCGATCGCCTTAGTTATGGTCACGTTGTCGATGTCGTAAAGTTGCTCAAGTGTGCCGATGATGTACATGAATTTATCAGTCACCGAACTGAAAATTTTCTCCACAATCTCGGTCTCCTCGAGGTTTGCAACAAGCGCGCGGATCTCTCCCACAAAAGTAGTAAGACGCATGGCATAGTCATGCACCGATTCAGTTTCCTCCATCTGCAACTTATAAAATTGGTGCTTCAGCACTTGTGCCCGAGCCTTGGTGACGTGATCTTCTCCGATCCTCATCTCCTTGACTGTGTTCCACGCCTCTCTTGCCCTCTCGAAGTCCGCCAATTTCATTAGCACGGAATCCGGCACCGACTGGGCTATGGCGGGCATGGCACCTTCGTCGCGCTCCTCCTCGACGTCGTCGTCCGTGATGGCCTCCCACACTCGAAGGGATCGGAGAATAATCTTCATTTTCACCACCCACGCGTCATACTTGGCGTCCGTGAGCATCGGGTACTCGATGGGGATGTTGCGATGCGCGTGGACGTTGGTGCCGCCCATCCCTCCACCACTGGTTGCTGACTTGCTGCCCTTCTTCACCATGTCACCGTTCTTGTTCGCCTTGAAACCGCCGTTGCCGGACTTGACCGACTCAGCATCGCTGTTCGTCGTCGTAGATCATAGATCGTCGAAGCTCTAGATACCAATTGTTGGCTTTTGATCGCTAGATCAATTTAGCAAAGTAACATCAGTAGCAGTACATGCAAACTAGCAAAGCTGTCTGGCTGTTTGATTGATGAACAGTGTCTTAACACATGCACACCCAGCCAGCGTATGTAGCTTCAGCTAGCTTGTGATCCAATCGATCAATTTACTTCGACGGAAATAATTTGCGTAACTTGAACGTGGACGGAAAAATATTAAGTCGATGGATTGCAAAAGTCTCGATCGAGCCTTGCTTTTTTCTCTCTTTTCTCTGGTTGTTCAAAGATTACAGGTGTTACAATTATATACACGTACGAGTCTAAAGGATCAATCCTGCTCGGTATGCTAATTCTATTCTACTCTTACTCGGACATGTATATCAGCAGTGCAATCTTAGATCGTGCTTAACTCTTACAAGGTGTGTGATGAGCTCACTGTGGCCGGCGAGGTGTTTCCCGTGCGTGGCTGCGCTCGTGTTCATGGCCAGGTGGAGGAGGAACCCCGTCCAGAAGTTGGCCAGGCCCCTCCAAAGGCCTGCTGCATCGCCTTGATACACATCTACCAGGCGCTCCCCAAGCTCTGCACCCATCCTAGTCAAGGATCACCCAATGTGGAGACCTCCATAATCTTCCTTTTCTCTCACTCGATTGATTTATCCTGGTGCTACCGCTTACACGCCATCACCCCAGCCCCAGGTCGGATAGTGATCAGGGTTCTTGCATGGTTTGCCGACTGTCTCCATAATGTTGGGTAACGTAGCATAAATTCAAAATTTTCCTACGCCATATTCATATCTTGCTATGGAGAGACCAGCAACGAGAGAGGGGTGAGTGCATCTTCATACTTTGAAGATCGCTAAGCCGAAGCGTTGCTAGAACGTGGTTGATGGAGTCGTACTCGCGGTGATTCAGATCGCGGTGTGATTCCGATCTAGTGCCGAACCACGACACCTCCGCGTTCAACACACGTGCAGCTCGGTGACGTCTCCCGCACCTTGATCCAGCAAGGAGGAGGGAGAGGTTGGGGAAGATCTCCGGCAGCACGATGGCATGGTGTCGATGGAGAGACGAGGTCTCCCGGCAGGGCTTCGCCAAGCACCATAGGAGGAGGAGGAAGGAGAGGAGCAGGGCTGCGCCGAAGGAGAGAAGAAACGGTGTGCCAAACAGCCCCAAACCCCTAGGTATATATAGGAGGACGGGAAGGGGGTGCCACCCCTAGAGTTCCCACCCTAGGTGGTGCGGCAGCCCCCCCCCCAGATGGGAGGTGCGGCGTCCTGGGCAGGGGAGGGGGTGGCGCACCCCTAGGTGGGCCTTAGGCCCACCAGCGCCTAGGGTTTCCCCCCACTCTACCTCCTGCGCCTTGGGCCCCTTTGTGGGAGGTGCACCATCCCACTTTGGGCTAGTTGCCCTCCACCTTTTGGCCCATTCTACCTCTTGGGGCTGGTGGCCCCTCCCGGTGGACCCCCGGGACCATTTCCGGTGGTCCCAGTGGTCCCGGTACGCTACCGGTGACGCCCGAAACATTTCTGGCGTCCAAAACCATCCATCCTATACATTAATATTTACCTCCGGACCATTCTGGAGCTCCTCGTGACGTCCGAGATCTCATCCGGGACTCCAAACAACTTCCGGTAACCTCGTATAACATTTCCCTATAACCCTAGCGTCATCGAACCTTAAGTGTGTGGACCCTATAGGTTCGGGAAACATGCAGACATGGCCGAGACGCTCTTCGGCCAATAACCATCAGCAGGATCTGGATACCCATGGTGGCTCCCACATGTTCCACAATGATCTCATTGGATGAACCACGATGTCAAGGATTCAATCAATCTCGTATACAATTCCCTTTGTCTGTCGGTATAAAACTTGCCCGAGATTCGATCGTCGGTATACCTATACCTTGTTCAATCTCGTTACCGGTAAGTCTCTTTACTCGTTCCGTAGCACGTCATCGTGTGACTAACTCCTTAGTCACATTGAGCTCATGATGATGTTCTACCGAGTGGGCCCAGAGATACCTCTCCGTCATACAGAGTGACAAATCCCGATCTCGATTCGTACCAACCCAACAGACACTTTCGGAGGTACCCATAGTGCACCTTTATAGTCACCCAGTTACGTTGTGACGTTTCATACACCCAAAGCACTCCTATGGTGTCCGGGAGTTGCACAATCTCACGGTCGAAGGAAAAGACACTTGACATTAGAAAAGCTTTAGCATACGAACACTACGATCTAGTGCTATGCTTAGGATTGGGTCTTGTCCATCACATCATTCTCCCAATGATGTGATCCCGTTATCAGTGACATCGAATGCCCATGATCAGGAAACCATGATCATCTATTGATTAACGAGCTAGCCAACTAGAGGCTTGCTAGTGACACATTGTGATCTGTTTATTCACACATGTATTACTGTTTCCTGTTAATACAATTATAGCATGAACAATAGACGATTATCATGAACAAGGAAATATGATAATAACCATTTTATTATTGCCTCTAGGGCATATTTCCAACAAATAAGGCCAACTCCACCGCGCGACCTCATCATGTCTGCGCATGTCCGTTTGGGACAAAACGAACGAAACAGACGGCCCAGCGCGCGGGAGCAAACAGACGTTTGTCCGTTTTGCGTTTGATTTCGACCCATCCCCGGCCCAACTTTGCACCGGTTTTGGGGTGAAACGGATAGCACGCAGACAGGCAGGACGCGCTCACTCGTCTTCCCCTGTCACGCCTGTCAGTGGCACAAAGTAAAACCCACCCCCGCCCCGTTTGGCGCCATTTCCCCCCAAACCCTCCCAATTCCCTCCATCTCCCTCTCTCTCCCCCGTCCATGGTCAACGCCCACCCGAATTCCGGCGGCCCGGCCGTCAACCAGCCCGAAATGGGCAAGAAGAAGAAGGCCAATGCGCCAAGGAAGCCACGAGCGGAGTGCACGCCGGAGGAGATCGCCAAGTTGGACGCGGAATCGGCAAAGAGGAGGAACTGGAGGGCAGTCGTGAAGGACAACGCCGCCGCGCAAGTTCGCTGCCGAGCGCGATGCGATGGAGGCCGCGCAGCGCAAGGCCGAGGTTGAGGAGAAGGAGGTCATCGTCAACAAAGCGCACGCCCTCCTCATGCTTGGAATTTGTCGTCCGGTCGGTTTCTCTGCAGCAGCCGTTGGCACGGCGAGCACAAGCTCGTCGGTCGCTCGATCTCCGCACTGCCAGTCGCCGACGTCGCGGACCACGGCTGTGTAGCCCCGGCTTCCCCTCGCCAAGGCACGACGCCCACACCCATTTCTCGGGGTGGCCGGACGTGAGCGTGATCGTGCCTTCCACCCCACGCCCCTCGGCCTGCATCGACCTCAACGTCACACCTGGGTCCAGCAGCAGCGGCCGGCCGTCCATCGAGATGCAAAGAAAGAAAGCACGGCCGCCGTTTGCGGGCACCATGACGTCCCCCCGCTTCCTGTTCGATGAAATGGCAACACCAATGCACCGGTCGACGACACCTATTGTGCCCAGTTCATGGAGGATGTGATCTACAACTGTGGGCATGTCCGAGCCAACGATCCCGATGAGACCCAAAGTCAGTATGGTCGTGCCCAGTTCGTTGCCGATGAAGAGGCCAATGACCGTGTTGCGTACGACCATGGTGACTCATGGCATGGAGACGACGACATCTATTGCGAAGGTGATGGCGATGAAGATGAAGTTGATGACATTGATATTAGTGGTGACCATTGTTCATCAATGAGCTCACCCAAAGAACGGAAGCACAAAAGATGAAGAAGAGCATTCGCACGGGTTCATACACCCAAGATGGGGACAAGCTGATTTGCAACTCTTGGATGGAGATTAGCCAAGATCCGAGGACGGGTGCGCAACAAAAGGGCCTAGTTTTTTGGACGAGAGTCCACAAAACTTTCCATGAAAGGAAGATGTTTGAGCCTTATCAAATCACAAGCGACCATGGCATCACCTCTATTCAAAAGAGGTGGTTGTTCATCCAACAAGAGTGCAACAAGTATTGCGCCGCATTGGAGAGCATTGAAGCACGGCCCATGAGTGGTCTCGGCATTGGGGACATGGTATGCTCTCCTCATCCTATTCATTTCCTTGCTTCGGTCTTGTATATGTTCGCATGTCCAAATCTTGTTGATCATGTGGTGTAGGCATTTCAATCTTTGGAAGCATTCAAGGCCCGGCACAATGACAAGCCATTCACGCTTACGCATTGTTGGACAATCATCAATGATTTCCCTAAGTTCAAGGATCAATACCATGAACTTCAAAGGAAGAGAGGCAAGAAGACGGCCAAGTTCGCCGGAGGTGGAGATGGCGAGGCGTTGAAGAGGTCGAGGGGCAAGACCAACTCCAAGGTGGACGACATACGTGATGCCGCATCCATTGCCTTGCATGAGACTTTGCATGGCATGATGTCTCAAAAGGACATGAGGGACGAGAAGAAGCGTCAAAGCAAGGACGAGCAAATGAAGCAATACCTGGAGCTTCAAAGGAAGAAGCTAGAGATGGAGGAGGCGGCCAAGAAGAGGAAGATCGACCTGGAGGAGGTGGCCCGGCAAAGGCAGCTCGACATCGAGGCCGCCAATGTCGAGGCCAGGAGGAGATAGCTCGACATCGAGGCCACCAATGCCGCAACCAAAGCGAAGGAGGTGTCCCTTGCGATCATGAGCGTGGACTTGACAAAGATGAGCGAGAAGACGAGGAGCTGGTTCGAGGCCAGGCAGAAGGAGATGTTCGACGCCGATGGTCTGAACTAGGTCGTCCCATCGGACGTGGCCGTTCTTCTTTGGAGGCTGGCATGGGTGCCGCCCCCTGGGCCGCTGGCTGTGTACCGGGGAGAAACAGATTCGTTTTGGAGGCTGGCTGTGTTGCCGCCCGTTGGCTGTGTTGCCGGCGAGCAAAACAATTCATTTTGGAGGCTGGCTGTGTTGCTGGCCGCTGGCTTTATTGTCGGCGAGGACGTGTAGGCCGCTGGCTGTGTTGCCGGCGTGAACTAGGGCCGCTCGCGTGAACTAGGCCGCTGGTATTTGAAGCGTTGTTCTTTTGGAGGCGGACAAGATAGAGCAAACAGATGCAGCCGCGCACTGGGCGCACGACAAGCGCATCCCAAAACAGGGCCGGACACGACCCTATCTCACCACTCAAATGGACATAATCCGCAAAACGGACATCCATTTGGGATCGCGCGGTAGAGTTGGCCTAAGGCTCTCGTGCACATCTCTCAGTTGCATAAGTCGAGGATTTTTCCTTTTTTCCCAACTGAAGTTGGAAGTGAGGTGGTCAATTTCTTTGATTACCTCATCAAGGACCATTCCGGCAACAATGGGATTATACGGCACCAATGCCTTCCTGACCAGATGCGCACAATAGTTGGATAAGTTGGCTGCAGTTGCTACTGCTGAGACCACACACATTCAGACTCTTCTTGTTGAGGGGATGCTGGTCCCCTGGGTTGCCGTTTCCTATTCAGATCCTGCACGAAAGGCCGCGATCGCCACACGACCCTAAGCTTCTCAACGTTGTTGAAGAAGTTGATCTCACAAAGGCCGGTGGCGATGTGCCAGACCAGTATGATGTGGGTATCTACTTTGAGGTTTCTTGACCACTCCAAATCCACCACCCACCCGTTTGATTTGAAGGTGTTTGAGAAGTAGTACTGGTACTTATCCAGCGCTTGCCCTTCCTTGTCCAACTTCTTCAATTTCTCCAACTTCTTGAGCGAATCTAATATCGCAATCTTGGTGTAATCATTCAGAGCAGTTTTCTCAGTAAGTTCCCCTTGACAGAGCACCAGCCTCCACGTAAGCGGAGGCAGCACACCAGTTAGCCTCAGCTGACGGGGATGTAACTAGGAGGTTCTGCTGCCTGATCGTCTGACTCCATTTGGCTCCGCTACTGAAAAACTGCATGAACCTCATCACCATCTCCACCACCAGACACTGCAGGCACCGACGCTGGATGTACTTGCACAGCACCAGGACCTTGGCCCAGCGTGACAACACATAGAGAACGATCTCCAAGAGCTCCTTGAGAACGATGATATCGACCATGAGGCTTGTGATGGATACGCCGTGTGTGATCCTGTTCGGGTCTGCTGGATCCATCCGCTTGGGTATGTACGGGGCAGAGTACACGATATACCCCGTCACCGTGGCGAACGACAGCGACAGCAGCAGGCTCCGGAGCAAAATCATGAGTCCGTCGGCAAACACGGTGACTTGCTTGATGTAGAACAGGTCTTGGAGGAAGGACAACTCCACCTAGCACTAATAGAAAACATGGCTTTGGTTCGGGCCTGGCCAGCTCATTAGTCCCGGTTCTTCACGAACCAGGACCCTGGGGGGCATTAAACCCGGTTCATGAGCTCAGGGGGCCGGTCGGGGCCTCGTGGGCATTCGTCCCGGTTCGTCTGGACCCATTTGTCAACCAATGGGCCGTGCTCCTGGCCCACATCCATTGGTACCGGTTCGTGCCTTGAACCGGTATAGAAGGTGGGGCTTTAGCCCGGTTTATGCCACGAACAGGGACAAATAATTTGCCTATATATACCCATCACCGCGGCAGAACACTCTGTTTTTTCTAAACGGCGAGGGGAGGGCATTTGGGTGCTCTAGCTCACCTCCTATGCACATGAGGTGTTCGATGAAATGCCTGAGCCACACTAGTTAAGCTTTCTCCTCTCGAAGCTCGACCTCGGAGCTCCATTTTCCCGAGATTTGTCTGGATTTAGCGGTCCGTCACGCAACGTCCCTGTTTTCACCGCTGGGGCACGTCCATGTGTACGTCCGCAATGTCGTGTGCAAGCTCCTCCGTAGACAGTGAGGTAAGTCGATTTGGATTTTCGGTTGACATTGGATTTGGGGATTTCTCATCTAGGGTTTCGCGGGATGGGTCGTAATATGCGCCTTTCTAGCTTGTAGGTGGATGGCTGCGGGATTATGCAGTTCTAATCCGAGTTTTTCATTCCCAGTCCAAGTTTCTACGGCCTTGAGGAGCGCTCGAATCACCGTTGTCCCGGGCATGGGCTAATTCCTGCTCGCCGTGTTTCTTGGGGTGGAGCAAGCACGTGAAGAAGGTTTTTGGGTTGTCCACTCGATGTAATTCCTCAAAAGATCATTTGGTACTCTGTTTTCATCGATTTATTGCAAAATTATGAATTTCACCTAATTATGTGAACTCTGATTTAACAGCTTCCTCATGAGTGTGATTGTGTTGTTTGGATTGACCCCCCTCCCACTGAGCTAGTGGGACAAGCTTTTGAGGAGCTCCATCGTGGCCTCGAACGTAGTTGGATCAAAGCTAGTAGGATGGCGAAGAAGGTTATGGATCTGTACAATGAAAACAAGAAAATGAAATTGAAGTTGAAGAAAAGGAATGAGCTCATGGAAACAATGGGTTTTCTCTTTGTTTTTGGCATCAGCATTGTGGCTAGTTTAGTTTATATTTGGTCTAAGCAAGCCAATTAAGTGGCAGTGTGTGTGTTATGTTTCTGCTAGTGTGTTGTGCCCTAGATGCAATTCTATCATTTGTGCATTGTTGTGAACTTGAGCAAATGTAATGTTGTTCCCTAGATGTAATGGATATCATGTGTTGTGTTAAAATTGTCACTAATGCGTGGTAGTTCAACACAGAATGACAACAAAAGGTGGAATTTTGAGCACTTAGCAAGATATTTAGGGGCAAAAGTGACCAATCATATGATGATGTGGCTTTGAATGGTGCATTTTGAACACAGAAAAACTATGGAGTTCAAATAAGTTAAAAAATGAAATCCCTTTGTAACAGACGAGTTTCCGTATGAAACCGTGATACTTCGAAAGAGATTGTCCGTTTTGTACACGAAGTGCATCCAGTTTTTGCCGTAGCCCTCTCTACTTTCTCGCACATGCTATGTGGGTGAAATGATGCTACCATGCCAACTTGGAACCTTTTCAGAGTTCATTTAAAATGCTTTTCAATTTCATGGTCTTATAGCTCAAAATAATCAGTAAATGCATGAAAAATAACAAATAAAGTCAGAAAGGGTTGTAAATTGATGATGTGGCTTTGAATGGTGCATTTTGAACACAGAAAAACTATGGAGTTCAAATAAGTTCAAAAAAATGAAATCCCTTTGTAACAGATGAGTTTCCGTATGAAACCGTGATAGTTCGAAAGAGATTGTCCATTTTGTACACGAAGTGCATCCAGTTTTTGTCGTAACCCTCTCACTTTCTCGCACATGCTATGTGGGTGAAATGATGATACCATGCCAACTTGGAACCTTTTCAGAGTTCATTTCAAATGCTTTTCAACTTCATGGTCTTATAACTCAAAATAATTAGTAAATGCCTGAAAAATAACAAATGAAGTCAGAAAGGGTTGTAAATTGATGATGTGGATTTGAATGGTGCATTTTGAACACAGAAGAACTATGGAGTTCAAATAAGTTCAAAAAAATGAAATTCCATTGTAACAGACGAGCTTCCGTATGAAACCGTGATACTTCAAAAGAGATTGTCCGTTTTGTACACGAAGTGCCTCCAGTTTTTGTCGTCACCCTCTCAACTTTCTCGCACATGCTATGTGGGTGAAATGATGATACCATGCCAACTTGGAAGCTTTTCAGAGTTCATTTCAAATGCTTTTCAATTTCAAGGTCTTATAGCTCAAAATAATCAGTAAATGCATGAAAAATAACAAATGAAGTCGGGAAGGGTTGTAAATTGATGATGTGTCTTTGAATGGTGCATTTTGAACACACAAAAACTATAGTGTTCAAATAAGTTAAAAAAATTAAATCCCTTTGTAACAGACGAGTTTCTGTATGAAACCGTGATACTTCGAAAGAGATTATCCGTTTTGTACACGAAGTGCATCCAGTTTTTGCCGTAACCCTCTCAACTTTCTCGCACATGCTATGTGGGTGAAATTATGATACCATGCCAACTTGGAACCTTTTCAGAGTTCATTTAAAACGCTTTTCAATTTCATGGTCTTATAGCTGAAAATAACCAGTAAATGCATGAAAAATAAAATATGATGTCAGAAAGGGTTGTAAATTGATGATGTGGATTTGAATGGTGCATTTTGAACACAGAAAACTATGGAGTTCAAATAAGTTCAAAAAAATGAAATCCCTTTGTAACAGACGAGTTTCGTATGAAACCGTGATACTTCGAAAGAGATTGTCCGTTTTGTACACGAAGTGCATCCAGTTTTTGCCGTAACACTCTCAACTTTCTCGCACATGCTATGTGGGTGAAATGGTGATACCATGCCAACTTGGAACCTTTTCACAGTTCACTTCAAATGCTTTTCAATTTCATGGTCGTATAGCTCAAAATAATTAGTAAATGCATGAAAAATAACAAATGAAGTCAGGAAGGGTTGTAAATTGATGATGTGTCTTTGAATGGTGCATTTTGAACACACAAAAACTATGGAGTTCAAATAATTTAAAAAAAAAGAAATCCCTTTGTAACATACGAGTTTCCATATGAAACTGTGATACTTCGAAAGAGATTGTCCGTTTTGTACACGAAGTGCATCCAGTTTTTGCCGTAACCCTCTCTACTTTCTCGCAGATGCTATGTGGGTGAAATGATGATACCATGCCAAATTGGAATCTTTTCAGAGTTCATTTCAAATGCTTTTCAATATCATGGTCTTATAGCTCAAAATAATCAGTAAATGCATGAAAAATAACAAATCAAGTCAGAAAGGGTTGTAAATTGATGATGTGGCTTTGAATGGTGCATTTTGAACACACAAAAACTATGGAGTTCAAATAAGTTCAAAAAAATTAAATCCCTTTGTAAGAAACGAGTTTCCGTATGAAACCGTGATACTTCGAAAGAGACTGTCCGTTTTGTACACGAAGTGCATCCAATTTTTGCCGTAACCCTCTCTACTTTCTCGCACATGCTATGTGGGTGAAATGATGATACCATGCCAACTTGGAACCTTTTCAGAGTTCATTTCAAATGCTTTTCAATTTCATGGTCTTATAGCTCAAAATAATCAATAAATGCATGAAAAATAACAAATGAAGTCAGAAAGGGTTGTAAATTGATGATGTGGCTTTGAATGGTGCATTTGGAACAGTGAAAAACAATGGAGTTCAGATAAGTTCAACAAAATGAAATCCCTTTGTAACAGACGAGTTCCCGTATGAAACCTTGATACTTCGAAAGAGATTGTCCGTTTTGTACACGAAGTGCATCCAGTTTTTGCCGCAACCCTCTCAACTTTCTCGAACATGCTATGTGGGTGAAATGATGATACCATGCCAACTTGGAACCTTTTGAGAGTTCATTTCAAATGCTTTTCAATTTCCTGGTCTTATATCTCAAAATAATCAATAAATGCATGAAAAATAACAAATGAAGTGAGAAAGGGTTGTAAATTGATGATGTGGCTTTGAATGGTCCATTTTGAACACATAAAAACTATAGAGTTGAAATAAGTTGAAAAAAATGAAATCCCTTTAAAACAGATGAGCTTCGGTATGAAACCCTGATACTTCGAAAGAGATTGTCCGTTTTATACACGAAGTGCCTCCAGTTTTTGTCGTAACCCTCTCAACTTTCTCGCACATGCTATGTGGGTGAAATGATGATACCAACGCAATTTGGAACCTTTTCAGAGTTCATTTCAAATGCTTTTCAATTTCATGGTCTTATGCTATGTGGATGAAATGATGTTACCATGCCAAATTCCAACTTTCTTGAAGCTAACCAACGTGCAGGTGAGCACTGCACCTCTCCTTTCATCGTCTCTACACTCACGGCTTATAAACCGCTGCGAGTGCCTCTCGCTTGGCGAGGTGGGACTAAAAAACAACTGCAGAAAGAATCAACTAAAAAAATCTTTTACCGGTTCATGCCACAAACCGGTACTAAAAGGTGCTCGTGGGTCCCCAGCCTTAGAACCAGTACCAAATAAAATGACTTTGTAACAGCCTTAGAACTGGTACTAAAGGAACCAACTAAAAAGCTTTTATAAACCTCTAGTATTATTGAAACTAAAATTATATAGAATTTATGCAACTAAAATTATCAAAGTATTTTCTGTTCAAAACATTAAAAGCAAAAAAGAATTATCATAAAAGAAAATAAATAAGTAATTAGAATTTTGTTACAAACTTTAATAGCAAAAAGAATTATCATAAAAGAAAATAAATAAGTCATTAAAAACAAAAAAGAAAGCAAAAAACTGGAATTTTTCTGAAAAAAGTGCCACCTAGAGGGCCACCATGGCGTGCATACGACTAGAAACCCATCACTAGGGCCAGGATGCAGGCCCGCAGTAGGCCCAATAGGCCCACAAGCACATAGAATGGTTTTAGGCCCGTAAGCCTGGAGTAGAGAGGAGCTCGAAGTGGTTGGTTCGGCAGGGTTTATAAACCACTCCGAGCCCCTCTCGGCTAGCGAGGTGGGACTAAACATAGCACCACACCGCCCAAGGCCTTTGATCCCGGTTAGTGGCACCAACCGGGACTAAAGGGGGGCATTGGTACCGGTTGGTGCCACCAACCGGGACCAAAGGCCTCTACTTCCCGCCCTTCAGGCTGCTGAAAACAGACCTTTGGTCCCGGTTGGTGACACCAACCGGTACCAATGCCCCCCTTTAGTCCCGGTTGGTGCCACCAACCGGGACCAAAGGCCTCTGCTGCCCGCCCTTCGGGTTGCTGAAAAGAGACCTTTAGTCCCGGTTGGTGACACCAACCGGGACCAATTCCCCCCATTAGTCGCAGTTGGTGCCACCAACCGAGACTAAAGGTGGGGCTATATAAGCGGCAATTTAGGAATTTTGATCTCTCCCCTCTCTCCATTCGATCCCGACGCCGACGCCGCACGTGCCCCCGATGCTGCCAGGCTGCCGGAGTCACTGCTGCCCCCGAAGCCGTCCTCGTCGTCGCCGCCACCTACGCCGGCCGCATGCGCCTCTTCCATCTGCCTGCCGACGAGCAGCCCGGCCTTCCTCTGCTTCCCATGGTGAGATCCGCCGGCACTCCTCCCTCTCCTCCTCTAGCTCCAGCCGCCACTCCTCCCGTCGCTCTCCTCTAGCTACGCTGACGCCGCCCCTGCCCCCTAGTGATTCAATATGATTGGGATGAAAATGCCTTTGAATCTTTGGTTGTATTAGTTGATAAAATGGTGTTTGTTCTTGAAATGATGCTCTTGTTCTGTATCTGGAGGGTAATCGGAAGGTACTGGATGTTGTACTTATCTTTTTTTGTATATTAGTTATGCGCAAGATGTTTTGTTCAAATAAAAAAAGGATAGGTGACTATATATCGAATTTGACGAAGTTTGATCAGAAGCATCAAACATTAATCTCGTGCTTACTCTTTGTTTTGTCACGGACCAACTTCAATCAATTCTGATTCTTGATTCTACTTCTTTAATTTATGGGAGAAGTTGGTGATATATAAGGAAGAAGAAGAAAAAGAATGAGAGGGAAAAGGAAAATAAGAAGAGGAAGAAAGGAGAAGAAGAGGAGAGGAAGAAGAGGAGAAATAAATAAGAAGAGGAAAAAACAAGAAAAAGAAGAGGAGAAGAAGAAAGGAATAGGGAAGAAGAAGAAAAAAATAGAATATTTTCTATTTTTTTGTTCTTCTTCTCTATTCCTTTCTAATTCTCCTTTTTTTATTTTTTTCTTCGATCGCTTCTCTTCTATTCCTTTCTTCTTATCCTCTTTTTATTTCTTCTTTTGTCTTCTTATTTTTTATCGGGTATGTCATTGTCTATATACCCCCTCCCGATAACTTCAACACGAGGGGGGGTCGATATACCCCCTCCCCGATAACATTATTTTCCCAGGTATGTATGTCATCGTTATCGATATAACCCCCTCCCGGATAACTTCGACATGAGGGGCAGTCGATATATATAACCCCTCTCGACCGTGATGACTTATACTACGGGAGCACCCCCCCCCCCCCCGGGCCCCCTCGCTCGACCAAAACTCTCGAGGACACCCAAACCCTAGAAAAAACGATATTGCTCTCCTACCCCCTCCCGCTGCGCCCCTACCCGACAAACTCTCTCGAGGCCACCCAAATTTACCAAGTTAAAGGAGCGTTGTCGTCGAGGCCACCCCAAACCCTTGAAGCATTGTCGAGGCCACCCGAAACCCTTGAAGCGTTGCCGAGGCCACCCCAAACCCTAGAGAAGCAGCGTCGAGGCCACAATATGATTCCTTATTGTGATTAGCTAGCTAGTTCTACATTTGCCACTAATATATCCATCTGTCATGTTTGAATAATAATTGCCATGTTGTAAATATTTGCATAAACTATGGAGCACCCCCGAGAGGAAGCAACATAAGAGATTTTGGGGGGAAATAATCGCAAAAGGAAGTGATGTCGTCTTGTCGTTTCTCAACGACACCGATGGTCTGGAAGGACAGGGTGAAGAATAAGGCTATGATTATGATGGCTCCGGTGACCAATTAATGCCGATACAAGAAGAAGGCTATGATTATGATGGCTCCGGTGACCGAATCGAGTCCGTCCAGGTATATATATTAGTTAAGCCTGTGCTGACTAGCTAATTGATGCATTCATTGTTTTTGTATGTACACATATTAATTAACTCTCGTCTTTCTTATTTTTCTAGCCCTCTGGATCGAGCACAACTTCGGTAAAGAGACGAGGCCCGAAGAAAAAGTTGCACTCAGATGAATGGTTTGAGATCACAGCAATCGCGAGCGATGGCAAGCCGATTGAACCATACCGGACAAAGGAAGCATTTGCTAATGAGTGTGGGGTTCTTGTTAGCGACAAGATCCCGATCAGTATCCAGCAATGGTTAAAGCCTAAGAAGGAAGACCCTGAGGTGTCTTATGTCTCCGATATGCAGAAAGAAGATCTTTGGACAACGCTTAAGGAAAATTTCACCCTACCGCCAGAGGAGGATCCGGAGAAGCCAGTTATAGAGCAATTGATCAAGTCTCATGCTCTTAAGAAGATGGCAGAACTATTCACGAGGTGGAAGAATGAGCTGAAATCGTTTGTCGACAAAGAAATTACACCAGAATTCACCAGCCGGTTTGAGAAGATCAGAGATCATTGGCCCGCATTTGTGGTCCACAAGACATCAGAAAAGATTAAGAAGATGTCAACGACAAACAAGAAAAATGCTGCAAAGAAGAAGCATCACCATCGCACGGGGTCAGGTGGCTACCTCAAAGCCCGACCTTTGTGGGACAAGGCTGAGAATGACCTGATTGCTAAAGGGGCGAACCAGAGACATTGAATTGGCAAACCGTTCCCGGACTTGGTTTTTCGGGGTTGGCGGAACCTTGGACCCTGTATCAGGGAAGTGCGTTTGGACGGAAGAGCAACTATGAATACCCGTCACGAGGCTTAAGGAGTATATCGGGAAAGAGCAGCAAGGGACGTTCGTTCCAGACAGAGAGAAGGACGAGCTCACAATGGCCCTCGGGAATCCTGAGCACCCTGGACGGACACGAGGCACGCCAGGCTCCGTTCCGTGGAAGGTTGGGTTTTCGGACGCAGGGGGTTACAAATGCCAGGAGAGGAGGAAGAAAGTGGAGCATAGCCAACTGCAGGCGCTGCACGAAAGGGTACAGGGCCATAGGAACGAGAAGCAGATCGCAACAAACGACCTGCCGAAGCTTCCCTTGAGGCTACCCCGCCATCTCAGCGGAGAAGCAGCGTGGCTTCCACCGAGCGGACTCAGCAACTGGAGCCTGTCTTCACGGCTCCTGCTAGCTACCCCGTGGATGCTATCACGGAGTCTCAACATTGCCACCTTATGGCGCGATGGATGACATTAAAAGTCAAGGCGGCTGTTGGAGCTGTTTTACCTATTGAACCTGGCACAACCTACCACAACCGGTCGATTCCAGAATGATATGCTAGGGTGATGGTGGATCAAATAACTAACGGATTTGAGGACCTTGAGCTTGACCACCCCATGGGTGAAGGGGAGATTCGGCTGGGTTCTTCTGTGAAGACTTCATGCCTATGACGGAAGGAGCTCATCAACCTTCCGAACTGGATACCTCCGCCTCCTCCTCCTCCTCCGGCGAGTTAGGGCACTCCGCCTCCTCCTTCGGCGAGTGATCAGGGCACTCAGTCTCCTTCTCCTCCTCTGCCTCCTTCTCCGGCGAGTGATCAGGGCACTCAGTCTCCTTCTCCGGCATGTGGCAGCACTCCGCCTCCTTCTCCGCCTGCGCCGGCGCGCCCGAGCAGCCAGCCTCCTCCTTCTCCACCTCGTCAACAAGGGCTAAAGATACCCACCGCCGCTCCGGCTGCTCCAGCGCGTCGTCCTTCTACTCCGCCTCGTAAGAAAGGAAAGACAGCCACAACCGCTCTGTCTGCTCCGGCGTCTAGCAGTACAGCCAGAGGCAGGCAATACAAATACAGTCCTTATCTGAAGACTCCACAAAAGTGACCATACGAGAGGAGCCAGGAGGAAAACGCGAAGATCGTGCAAGCCGAAGTGAAAAACTTCTTTGAAGGGGTGAAAGCAAAGAATCATCCACCTCCGAAGGAGAAGATAGATCCGAGAAAAGCGAACCGTACTCTCGCTGCCCTGAAGAAACCACCAAAGTCTCCGGCGAAAGGAAACTATGAGCGCATTATTACAAAGTCATTTATCGAAGCGGAGCGATCGGGAAGTACTGTCAGTGATCAAAGGTTAGCAGAACGACGAGCTGGGAAAAAAGTTGCCCAGCTCGGCGAACAAGCGAACCAGTCGTCCCCCCCCCCCGCTCAAGGTGTCTAGCAATATCGTCGCTAATCATCCAGGGATCTTGTTGCCTGGTACCAATCCTGCAGATTACCTGCCCGACAATGCACATTTTGATTTATTGGAGGTGGACGAACACAAATACGTGTACGGGAAGCCTCTCGTCAAAGATGAAAGATCTCTAACAACGATGATGTGAAGATTCCATGATTGGTACATGAAAACCTGCAGAGAGTCTGAGGGGAGTAATATTTTGACGCTGAGAGTTAGAGAGGAGCATGACCTCGTTGGAATTGAACTGTTGAATGCTCCATTTGAGGAGTTCTTCCCATTTTTCAATCTCCTAGCCCTCGATAAATTAATGATCACTTGCTACTGCTTGTAAGTAGTACTACTTCTGTCATTAAGTCTCTATATATAGGTCAGCTCTTTCATTGCATGTATTTTTAATTATCCTCACTATAATATATGCAGATTGAAGATCGTCGAATTGAAGAAAAGAAAAATCGGTGATATTGGGTTCATTAACACAAATCTGTAGATGCATTTATGATTGAATTTCAGGCCAAAGATACCGAGGCTAACCTGCTACAATCGTTTGTATTGAATCAAAACCAAGCTATAATACTCTTCCCTTACAAATTCCAGTGAGTGTTACTGTCTTGTGCATATTCGGGTTCCCTTATTAGTCAAGGTTATAGTAATGTAATTGATGAGTTATGCATGCGTGCGCAGCTTCCACTATATTCTCCTAGAGATTAACCTTGAACAGGGACTAGTAACCGTCTTAGACTCGAGACGAAAAGATCCCAAGGAGTATGCGGACATGACTGAAATTCTACAGAAGTAAGTTAAATCGATCATTATCGCACCATATCAGCAACTTTGTTCATTTCCTGATATCAAGTAATTGTTTTCTTTGTGTGGCAGGTTTTGGAAAAAATACACCTCAAAAACTCCGGGACTACCGAAGAAGCTGCAATTTAGACACCCGAAAGTAAGTACTGTAGTAGCATGTTCCACACATCTCCTAGTGATTCAAGCGCTAGTTTCATCAATACCATTTAGCATGCTTGCTAACTATCGGTTTGATTGACCTCTATTTCTTGTAAAGTGGTTGTGGCAGAAACCAGGGAATGATTACTGTGGATACTACATTTGCGAGTCCATCCGCCACACGACCTGTGAGCGGGGCTACTCTGACAAACAATATGAAGTGCGTAAATAATAATATTCACAATTTTATTTTATTACCATCATTTGTGTTGAGTTTTATTTATTCATATATATGTATTGACCCCCTTCTTCAAATTAGATATTTCGAATGCGGAATGAACTCCTACCAGGAGAACGTATGCGAGGAATTCAAGAGGAATTGGCGGCATTCTTTCTTGACCACGTGATCGCTAAAGACGGAGAATACCATGTGAACCCTAATCAGTTGAATTTTAATTAGGAGATTATATTGTAAGAGATAATTATATTGTATATATGTAGCCAGTAGCATCGGATAGATATACGAGAACTTGTTGTTCGACCAATCTCTCAGAGAAGGAGAGATGGTCGATATCACTTCTCTCTGTATGCATATGTTCATGACGATCTTCTGTTTCCTTCATTTGCTTACTAGCTAGCGTGCCTAGTCCTCTCTATACGTATAGTATGTAGCGTCGACCAAGAACAGAGATAAGAGATGACACTTCTCTCTATTAATTAGCTAGCTAACACAATATATGAAACACCTAAATTAACCCCCCTAAACCCCCCCCCCCCTTAAAAAAACAAAAAACCCAACACCTGAAATGCTGACGCGTGGATGCCTATTGGTCCCGGTTGGTGCCACCAACCGGGACCAAAGGGCCTCCTGCCTGGGCTCGCCGCACCGGCCACGTGGAGGCCCATCTGTCCCGGTTCGTGTAAGAACCGGGACTAAAGGCCAAGGGCATTAGTAACGACCTTTTTGTCCCAGTTCAGAAACCGGGACAGAAGCCCCTTACGAACCGAGACAAAAGGCCCTTTTTCTACTAGTGTAGGATAACATAATATTAATTTTAAATAAGGTAAATCTGATGAAAAAATTATAATTAACCTGAGATATTTTGACTTGAAAGCGGGGCGGATCGGGAGCATCCACCCCTACGACGCGAAACGCCCTCTCGCACTCGTTCAGGCCCTACTTGGAATGTCGTTTTATTTTTACAAGTGTAATATTTTACACATGTATTGTACCAGTCATAGTATAAAATCAGCTGAAAACTAAACCGATGGATGGAGGTGTGTATTATTTTTACAAGTGTATTTGAAATAAAAGACGTCCCAAACAGGGCCTGAGAATGTAGTCGAAGACGAGCTTGCGGATCTTCTTCTTCCCTTGCGGCCTCCTCAGTTCATGCACCGGGAGATCATAGAACTGACGTTGCAACATCTTGTACAGCGAGAAGGAGAGGCATAGGTCCTTGCGCTGGTTGCGAGGGTCTGCTGCTTCTCCCAACAAGCTGTTGTTGCCGGTGTCATGCCATATCTTGTCTACGGTGACGAGGAGATTCTTGTGGACTCCATCTGGCTCCAGCCGAACCTTCTAGCTCCTGTCAGACCCGATTCTTCTTGTTTCCCCCAGCTTGCCTACTTGTATCTTCTTCAACGGGTCAATAGCTCCTATGTGACATCATTGATGTGAATTGAAAGGAGTGGGGCATCTTTCGTCCGAATTGTCTTGGTGCGACACTTCTGAGCGAGGAAATAGCCCAGACATGAGATGATCCTTAATCTGAACTGATTCCCTCATTAGCTGTTAGGGGCTAGACCCACAACTTATCCAAGTAAGCACGGCCCCTACTTGGCAGTGCATCTAGTTATGGGCCCCACTTGTCAGTGCATCAGGTGAAACGTGTCTTAGGGGTTGGACCCACAACTTATCCACATAAGTGCGGGACGTGCTACTTCTCAAACAACAGCGCCAAAATTTGACACGTTGACGGAGACTTGCTTGCGTTAGTTTTTCCCTTGAAGACGAAAGGGTGATGCAGCACAGGAGCAGTAAGTATTTCCCTCAGTTTGAGAACCAAGGTATCAATCCAGTAGGAGAATCTCGTCAAGTCCAGAGTACCTACACAAACACAAAGAGCTGGCACCCAACACTATAAAGGGGTTGTCAATCCCTTAAAGATTGATTGCAAAGTGAGATCTGAAGGCGGAAAGTGAAGCGAAGAAAAAGTGTAAGGCTGAAAATATCGTGTGGAGTAGACCCGGGGGCCATAGTGTTCACTAGAGGCTTCTCTCAAAATAGTAAATATCACGCTGGGTAAACGAATTACTATCGAGCAATTGATAGAACCGCGCAAAGTCATGACGATATCTAAGGCAATGATCATACATATAGGCATCACGTCCGAGACAAGTAGACCGATACGTTCTGCATCTACTACTATTATTCCACACATCGACCGCTATCCAGCATGCATCTAGTGTATTGAGTTCATGACGAACAGAGTAACGCCTTAAGCAAGATGACATGATGTAGAGGGATATAATCATTGCCATAGATGACGTCACGACTTTGCGCAGTTCTATCAATTGCTCGACAGTAATTTGTTCACCCACCGTCTACTTGCTTTCATGAGAGAAGCCACTAGTAAACAGTACGGCCCCCGGGTCTATTCACGTCTATCGTTTACACCTCCGCTTTTACTTTGCTTTGTTACTTTGTTGCTTTCAGTTCACACTTTGCAAACAATCTATAAGGGATTGACAACCCCTTCATAGCGTTGGGAGTAGGTTCTTTGTGTTTGTGCAGGCACTTGTGATACTCCTTCACTGGATCGATACCTTGGTTCTCAAAACTGAGGGAAATACTTACCACCTCTGCGCGACATCACCCTTTCCGCTTCGAGGGAACACCAACGCAAGGCTCCAAGGCCACGGGCAAATCCTTTGCATATTTGCCTAGGAAGTCCCTAAAGGCGTAGCCGTAGCATAAGGATTCTTGGTGTCGTTGGTGAGGAGAATCAAGACAAGGACAGTCTCCCGTCAGCACGTGTTTCTGGCGCCGTTGGAAGGTCTTTTGTTGCAGTAGCAGAAGTATTTCTGGCGCCGTTGCCGGCGAAGGAGAGATCTATCCAAGTAGGTCTCACAAACTCATCTCTTGCATTTACCTTTTTTTTTGCCAGTTGCCTCTCGTTTTCTTCTCCCCCACTTCACATTTGCCGTTTTCATTTGCCTTTCTCCGTTGCCATTTTCTATTGCCTTTTGCCTTTTTGCCGTTTTCCTTTGCCGGTTTTCTTGCTCGCTTGTGTGCCATGTGCCTTCAATATGCTTGCATCTTCGCTTGCTGAAAATCTAGTGATATGGATCCTCATCCACTAGCTAATCTATTTAAGAGACCCACTAATGTGGAACGAATTGATAGTGAGTTGAGGGCACTTGACTATTTCTATGGAGTTTTGCTTAAGATGCGTGAATCTGAAAATTGTGAGGAAGAAATTCATGAAGTGATTCACGAGGGCTCCTTGAATGAAAAGCATGATTGCAATCGTTTCACTATAAATCCTATTAGTGACAATCACGGAAAAAATATGCAAAACCCTAAGCTTGGGAATGCTAGTTTTGCTATGACCACTACTTATTGAATAATCATGATTGGGGTGATGATCTTTCTTATGATCTTGAAAATTTGTTTAAACCTCATGATGAATATGATATTTGCAATAATATTGAAAGTGGGTTTCGAGAAGTCATGACTTTAGTTGATGACAATCCCACTATTTTTGAAGAGCGTCAACTTTGCATGCATGTGGATCATGAAAAGAATATCCTATGGGATAGCTATATTGTTGAATTTGAATATGATCCCACATGTAATTGCTATGAGAGAGGAAAATATTTTGGTAGAAACTTTCATGTTACCAAATTATCTCTCGTTATGTTGAGATTTCTATTGTCTCTTTCTTCTTCCTTGCATATGGAAACTATTGGTTGTCTTGACAATCTGTTTTCCTATAAAATGCCTATGCATAGGAAGTATGTTAGACTTAGATATGTTTGCCTTATGCCTAGCTAAGGGCGTTAAACAAAAGCGCTTGTTGGGAGGCAACCCAACGAATCTATCCTTTTTCTTTCTATTTTGTGTTTTCCACACTTTCATAATTCTGTTATGATTGTGTTTTTTGTGTTTCTTTTTGCGTTTGTGCCAAGCAAAACCGTTATGATTAGTCTTGGGGATGATAGTTTGGTCATGCTGGAAAAGACAGAAACTTTCTGCTAACGAAAAGAATTTTCATTTTTTTCTGTAAGAGCTTTTGAGTTGATTATTTTTGCTGCTGATTGCTATGCAAATTATTCAGAATGTCGCAATTTTTCAGAATTTTTTAGGTACCGGAAGTATACGAAATATACAGATTTCTACAGACTGGTCTGCTGTTAACACATTCTGTTTTTGTTGTGTTGGTTGCTTATTTTGATGAAACTATGGATAGTATCGGGGGGTATTAGCCATGAAAGATTGAAAATACAGTAACCCAACATCAGCATAAGTAGAATTTAAGTTTTCAAGTGGTGGTTTGCTTTCTCATACTAATGCTATCACGAGTTTGTGTTTAAGTTTCGTGTTGTGAAGTTTTCAAGTTTTGGGTGAAGTTCTTATGGACAAAGAGATAAAGACTGGCAAGAGCTCAAGCTTGGGGATTCCCAAGGCACCCAAGAGATTCAAGGATGTCGTAAAAGCCTAAGCTTGGGGATGCCCTGGGAAGGCATCCCCTCTCCCGTCTTCAATCCATCGGTAACGTTACTTGGGGCTATATTTTTATTCACCACATGTTATGTGTTTTTGCTTGGAGCGTCTTGTATCGTAGGAGTCTTATATTTTTGTTGTGTCACAATAATCCTTGCTGCACACCTAGAGAGAGAGACATGCACACACCGTGATTTTGTCGAGCTTCACTTATATCTTTTGGTAGACAATTCAGCTCACATGTGCTTCACTTATACCTTTTGAGCTAGATATTTTTGCTCTGTGTGCTTCACTTATATCTTTTAGAGCGCAGCGGTGCGTGGCTTGGTAGTTGATCTATGCTTTTAAAGTAGTCTCAAAAGGGGTAGTTATCCAAAGGGATAAGAAAACTTCCACCTTCATGTGCATTGAATAGTTAGAGAAGTTCGATTCATCTCAATTAGTTTTGAGTTGTGGTTATGGTAATATTGAAGTTATGCTAGTAAGGTGTTGCGGATCTAGAAATACTTGTGTTGAAGTTATTGATTCCCGTAGCATGCACGTATGGTGAACCGCTATGTGATGAAATCTGAGCATGATTATTCTATTGATTGTCATCCTTTGCGTGGCGGTCGGGATCGCGCGATGGTTTATACCTACCAACCCTTCCCCTGGGAGTATGCGTTGAATGCTTTATTTCGATTACTAATAAAACTTTTGCAACAATTATATGAGTTCTTCATGACTAATGTTGAGTCCATGGTTTAGATGCACTTTCACCTTCCACCATCACTATCTTCTTAGTGTCGTGCAACTTTCGCCGGTGCACAAAATCCACCATTAGCCTCCCTCAAAACAGCCACCATACCTACCTACTATGGCTATTTCAAATTTATTCTGAGATATATTGCCATGCAACTACCACCATGACATGTGCCACCACATCTACATTGCCATTGCATGATCGTAAGATAGCTAGCATGATGTTTCTATTGATGTCTATGCCATGCTAGATCATTGTCACGGTACACTACTGAAGGCATTCCATATAGAGTCATCGTTGCTCTAAGTTTTGAGTTGAAAGTGTGATGACCATCATTGATGGAGCATTGTCCCATGTGAGGAAATAAAAGAGGCCAAAGATGCCCACCCAAAAAAAAGAGGCCAAAGAGCCCACCAAAAAAAAGAGAGAAAAAGAGAGAAGGGACAATGTTACCACTTTTCCACACTTGTGCATATTAAGCACCATGATCTTCATGATTGAGAGTCTCCCATTTTGTCACCACCATATAGCTAGTGAGAAATTTTCATTTTATAACTTGGCTTGTATATTCCAATGATAGGCTTCCTCAAAATTGCCTTAGGTCTTCGTGAGCAAGCAAGTTGGATGCACACCCACTAGTTCTCTTTAAGAGCTTTCACATACTCTTAGCTCTACTGCATCACTTGTATGGAAATCCCTACTTATTCACATTGATATCTATTGATGAGCATCTCCACATCTCATTGATATGCCTAGTTAATGTGACTATCTTCTCCTTTTTTGTCTTGCAACCTCCACCACACCCCACACCATCTATAGTGCTATAACCATGGCTCACGCTCATGTATTGCGTGAGAGTTGAAAAGGTTTGAGAAAGTAAAGGTGTGAAACAATTACTTGGACAATACCGGGGTTGTGCATGATTTAAATTCGTTGTGCAATGATGATAGAGCATAGCCAGACTATATGCTTTTGTAGGGATAACTTTCTTTTGGCCTTGTTATTTTGAAAGTTTATGATTACCTTGCTAGTTTGCTTGAATTATTATTGTTTCCACGTTTTGTTTTCAATCTAATGGATCTGAACATTCATGTCACATAAGAGGAGTTACAAAGGACATCTATGCTAGGTAGCATGAAAGCATCAAAAAATCATTCTTTATCACTTCCCTACTCGAGGACGAGCAGGAGTTAAGCTTGGGGATGCTTGATACGTCTCAAACGCATCTATAATTTTTGATGGTTTCATGTTGTTATCTTGTCATCTTTGGATGTTTTATGTACCTTTTATATCTTTTTTGGGACTAACTTATTAATTCAGTGCCAAGTGCCAGTTCCTGTTTTTTCTGTGTTTTTGGCTCTTTTTAGATCTGATTTTGGAACGGAGTCCAAACGGAATACAGGGAGGGCTACAAGGAGCCCACAAGCCCCCACTCCGTCACCAGGGGGAGGCGGCGGTGGGCTGGCTTGTGGCCTCCCTGAGCGCCCCCTGACCTAGATATTGCGCCTATATATTCCCTAAAAATCAGGGGATCCACAAAAATACTTTTCCGCCGCCGCAAGCTTCCGTTTCCGCGAGATCTCATCTGGAGACCCTTCCCAGTGACCTGCCGGAGGGGACTTTGGAGTTGGAGGGCTTCTTCATCATCATCATCGCTCCTCCGATGACTCGTGAGTAGTTCACTTCACACCTACGGGTCCGTAGTTAGTAGCTAGATGACTTCTTCTATCTCTTGGATCTTCAATACAAAGATCTCCATGATCTTCACGGAGATCTATCTGATGTAATCTTCTTTGGCGGTGTGTTTGTCGAGATCCGGTGAATTGTGGATTTGTGATCAGATTATCTATGATATATATTTGAGTCTTTGCTGATTTCTTATATGCATGATTTGATATCCTTGTAAGTCTCTCCGAGTCTTGGGTTTTGTTTGGCCAACTAGATCTATGATTCTTGCAATGGGAGAAGTGCTTGGTTTTGGGTTCTTACCATGTGGTGACCTTTCCCAGTGACAGTAGGGGTAGCAAGACACGCATTGAGCAGTTGCCATCAAGGGTAACAAGGTGGGCTCTGTCGTTGATATGAGATTGTCCATCTACTTCATGTCTTCTTGCTTAAGGAGTTACTCTGTTCTTTTGGACTTAATACACTAGATGCATGCTGGATAGCGGTCGACGTGTGGAGTAATAGTAGTAGATGCATAAAGTATCGGTCTACTTGTTTTGGACGTGATGCCTATAGATATAATCATTGCCATAGATGACGTCACGACTTTACGCGGTTCTATCAATTGCTCGACAGTAATTTGTTCACCCACCGTCTACTTGCTTTCATGAGAGAAGCCACTAGTAAACACTACGGCCCTGGGTCTATTCACATCTATCGTTTACACCTCCGCTTTTACTTTGCTTTGTTACTTTGTTGCTTTCAGTTCTCACTATGCAAACAATCTATAAGGTATTGACAACCCCTTCATAGCGTTGGGAGCAGGTTCTTTGTGTTTTTGCAGGCACTTGTTATACTCCTTCACTAGATCAATACCGTGGTTCTCAAAACTGAGGGAAATACTTACCACCGCTGCGCTACATCACCCTTTTCGCTTCGAGGGAACACCAACGCAAGGCTCCAAGGCCACGGGGAAATCCTTTGCATATTTTCCTAGGAAGTCCCTAAAGGCGTAGCCGTAGCAGAAGGATTCCTGGTGCCGTTGCTCAGGAGAATCAATACAAGGACAGTCTCCCGTCAGCACATGTTTCTGGCGCCGTTGGAAAGTCTTTTGTTGCAGTAGCACCCATCTTTTTACCCTTGATGGCAACAACACGATGCGTGCCTCGCTACCCCTTCTGTCAATGGGTGAGGTCATCGCACCGTATGAACTCAAAACCAAGAACTTCTCCCATTGCAAGAATCATAGATCTAGTTGGCCAAACAAAACCCATAACGTGAAGAGAATTACAAGGATATGAAATCATGCATAAGAGAGATCAGAAGAAACTCAAATAAGATTCTTAGATAATCTGATCATAAATCCACAATTCATCGGATCTCGACAAACACACCGCAAAAGAAGATTACATCGGATAGATCTCCATGAAGATCATGGAGAACTTTGTATTGAAGATCCAAGAGAGAGAAGAAGCCATCTAGCTACTAGCTATGGACCCGTAGGTCTATGGTGAACTACTCATGGATCATCGGAGAGGTCATGGTGTTGATGAAGAAGCCCTCCGTATCCGAATCCCCCCTCCAGCAGGGCACCAGAACGTGCCCCGGATGGGATCTTGCGGAGACAGAAGCTTGCGGCGGCGGATAAGTACTTTCGATAATCTCCTGATTTTTTCTGGGATTTTAGGGAATTTATAGGCGAAAGACCTAGGGTGGAGGAGGCCCAGGGAGCCCACAAGCCTGGGAGGCGTGGGCCCCCTGGCCACGGCTAGGGGGCTTGTGGGGTCCCTGGTGGCCCCGTGCCCTGATTCTCAGGCTTCCCGATCTTTTTCTGTTTCGGAAAAAAATCGTTTTGGCAGTTTCGTTCCGTTTGGACTCCGTTTAAAATCCTCCTCTGAAAGGGGTCAAAAACATGGACTGGCACTTCGCACTGAGTTAATAGGTTAGCCTCAAAAAAGATATAAAAGGCATACCAAACATCCAAAGTTTGACAAGATAATTGCATGAAACCATCAAAAATTATAGATACGTTTGAGACGTATCAAGCATCCCCAAGCTTAACTCCTGCTCGTCCTCGAGTATGGAAGTGATAAGGAATGTATTTTTGATGTGGAATGCAAACTAGCATAGTTTTCCTGTGCAACTTCTTTCATGTGACATGAATGTTCAGATCCGTAAGATTCAAAACAATAGTTTTCTATTGACATGAAAACAATAATACTTCAAGCAAACTAGCAAGGTAATCATGAACTTTCAAAATAACAAGGCCAAAGAAAGTTATCCCTACAAAATCATGTAGTCTGGCTATGCTCCATCATCCTCACACAACTAATGTAAATCATGCACAACCCCGGTATTGGCCAAGTAATTGTTTTCGCACTCTTACTTTCTCAAACTTTTTAAAACTATCATGCAATACATGAGCGTGAGCCATGGATATAGCACTATAGGTGGAATAGAGTGTGGTGGTGGTTGTGAGACAAAACAAAGAGGAGATGGTCACATTGACTCGGCATATCAAATGGCTATGGAGATGCCCATTAATAGATATCAATGTGAATGAGTAGGGATTGCCATACAAAGGATGCACTAGAGCTATAAGTATGTGAAAGCTCGAAAGGAGAACTAGTGGGTGTGCATCCAACTTGCTTGCTCACGAAGACCTAGGGAAATTTTGAGGAAGCCCATCATTGGAATATACAAGCCAAGTTATATAATGAAGATTCCCACTAGCACATGGTGGTGACGAAATGAGAGGCTCTCAAACATGAAGAACATGGTGCTATTATGAAGCACAAGTGTGGAAAAAGATAGTAGCATTGTCCCTTCTCTCTTTTTCTCCCTCTTTTTTTATTTGGGCTCATAGGCCTCTTTTTTTTCTCTTTCTTTTTTTGGGCTATTTGGCCTCTTCTTTTTTTTCTTTATTTCCTCACATGGGACAATGCTCTAATAATGATGATCATCACACTTTTATTTACTCACAACTCAAAGCTTAGAAGTGACTCTATTGGAAATGCCTCCGGCAGTGTACCGGGATGTACAACGATCTAGCTTGGCGTATGACGTTCAAACATCTCGCTAGCTATCTTACGATCATGAAATGGAAATATGAGAGTGACGACACAAGTCATGAGACGGGACGGTGGGAGTTGCATGGCAATATATCTCAGAATGGCTATGAAAATGCCATAGTAGGTAGGTATGGTGGCTGTTTTGAGGAAGACATTTGGTGGGTTTGTGCACCGGCGAGAATTGCGCAGCACTAGAGAGGCTAGCAATGGTGGAAGGTAAAGTGCATCTATACCATGGACTCACATTAGTCATGAAGAACTCACATACTTGTTGCGAAAGTTTTTATTAGCAATCGAAACAAAGTGCTAAACACATACTCCTAGGGGAAGGGTTGGTAGGTGTTAACCATCGCGCGATCCCGACCTCAACACAAAGGATGACAATCAATAGATCAATTATGCTCCGACTTCCTAACATAGCGGTTCAGGATACGTGCATGCTATGGGAATCACTAACTTCAACACAAGTATTTCTAGATTCACAACACCCTACTAACATAAGTCTTAGTATTACCAAATACACGCCTCAAAACTAATTGAGAGGAATCAAGACTTCTCTTTCTACTCAATGCACATCAAGATGGAGGTTTTTGTATCCTTTTTGGATACATATAACCTTTGGGACTACTTTCAAAGCATAATCCAACTACCAAGTCTCGCACCGTCGTGCTCCAAAAGATATAAGTGAAGCACAAAGAGCAAAATTATCTAGTTCAAAAGATATAAGTGAAGCACAATGAGCATTCTAGCAAAATCACGATGAGTGCATGTCTCTATCTAAAGGTGTGCAGCAAGGATGATTGCGACACAAGAAAAATAAAAGACTCCTAAGATACAAGACGCCCCAAGCAAAACACATAACATGTGGTGAATAAAAATATAGCTCCAAGTAACGTTACCGATGAATTGAAGACGAAAGAGGGGATGCCTTCCCGGGGCATCCCCAAGCTTAGGCTTTTTGGTGTCCTTGAATTTGGCTTGGGATGCTTTGGGCATCCCCAAGCTTGAGCTCTTTCCACTCCTTATCTCTCTGTCCATGAGAACATCACCCAAAACTTGAAACTTCATAACACAAAACTTAAACAAAAACTCGTGATATCATTAGCACAAGAAAACAAACTACCACCTCTTTAGGTACTATAGCAATCTTGATTTCTATTTATATTGGTGTTGGGATAATGTATTCTCACTTTTCCATGGATAGTACCCCCCGATACTATCCATAGTTTCATCAAAACAAGCAACCAACTCAACAAAAATAGAATCTGTCAAAAACAAACCAGTCTATAGCAATCTGTATACTTCGTATACTTCTAGTACCTCAAAAATTCTGAACAATTACGCCTGCATGGGAAAAAGGAATATCAATCAGAACAAAAAAGAATCAACTCAAAATCTCTTTCTGAATAAAAAAGAAAAATCATCTCGTGACCGAAAAGTTTCTGTCTTTTTCCAGCAGGATCAAACAACCATTACCAAGACTAATCACAAAGGTTTTGCTTGACTCAAACACAAAAATAAACATAAAATACACAATCGTAACAGAATTATGATGGTGTGGACGCAACAAAACAGAAAGAAAAAGAAATAAATTCATTGGGTTGCCTCCCAACAAGCGCTATTGTTTAACACCCTTAGCTAGGCATAAGGCGATAGAATCACGTATCGTCGTCTTTGGTGCTCAAACCATAAGTCGCCCTCATCATGGATTCATAAGGCAATCTTATTTTATTTCTAGGAAAGTGCTCCATGCCCTTCTTTAAAGGAAATTGAAATCTAATATTACGTTCCTTCACATCGATGATGGCACCGATAGTCCTTAGGAAAGGTCTACCAAGAATAATAGGGCATGTAGGATTGCAATCAATGTCAAGCACAATGAAATCCATGGGTACATAGTTCGTATTTGCAATAATAAGAACATCATTGATCCTTCCCATGAGTTTCTTGACAGTAGAATCCGCGAGATGCAAATTAAGAGAACACTCTTCAATCTCATTAAAACCCAGAACATCACATAAAGACTTTGGAATCGCGGAAACACTAGCACCAAATCACACAAAGCATTGCATCCATAGTTTTTGATTTTGGTTTTGATAGTAGGTTCCCACTCATCATGAAGCTTTCTAGGGATAGAGACTTCCAATTCAAGTTTCTCTTCAAGAGATTTTATCATGGCTTCGACGATATGATCGGTAAAGGCCTTGTTTTGGCTATAAGCGTGCGGAGAGTTTAGCATGGACTGCATCAAGGAAATGCATTCAATCAAGGAGCAACTATCATAATAGAATTCCTTGAAATCCAAGGTAGTAATTTATTTACTACTCAAAGTTTTAATATCTTCTACTCCAGTTTCAGTGCTTTTAGCATCAAGATAGATGGACTCCGAATCATTGGGGCGTTTTTCAACCAAGGTGGATTCATATCCAGCCCCATCATCATTGGGTTTGACACAAGAAATCAAAGATTCAATGGGAGTCACACCAAGCACTTTAAGATCTTCGTGATTCTTATTACGAGAACACGCCTTTTTAAGCCATTCATGTCTAGCACGAATTTGGGTGGTTCTTTCTTTGCTCTCAATCATGGAAACACGCATAGCTTTCAAAGTTTCATCCATATTGATCTTGGGAGGAGCACATCTAACTTTCAAAGCATCCATATCACTAGACATTCTATCAACGCTCTTAGCCAAATCGTCAATGTTGAGTAGTTTTTCCTTTATGAACGCATTGAATTTTTTTGGCAAGTTGATAAACTCTTTGATATTACTCTCTAGATCAGAGGGTAATCTATTGTAATTTCGATGAGTATTGTTGTAGGAGTTGCCAAAGTTATTAGAGGAGTTACTAGGAAAAGGCCTAGGAACATAGTTTCCTCTAAAAGCATTGTTGTTGCCAAAGTTATTCCTACCAACAAAATTAACTTCCAAGCTAGAGTTGCTACTCTCAATCAAATAAGACAAGGGCATATCATTGGGATCAAAAGGAGCACTTCTACTAGCAACCAAATTCATTAACTCATCCATCTTCGCACTCAACGAGTTAATTTCTTCTATAGCGTGTACTTTCTTACTAGTAGGTGACCTTCTAGTGTGCCACTGAGAGTAGTTCGTCATGATATTGTCTAGGAGTTTCGTGGCTTCTCCTAACGTGATTTCCATGAACGTTCCACCTGAGGCGGAGTCCAAGATATTTCTAGAAGGAAAATTCAAGCCAGCGTAGAAGATTTGTATAACCATCCAAAGACTCAAGCCATGAGCGGGACAATTTCTAATCATCAATTTCATTCTCTCCCAAGATTGTGCAACGTGTTCATGATCAAGTTGCTTAAAATTCATGATATCATTACGGAGAGAGATAATCTTAGCCGGCGGAAAATACTTGGATATTATTTTAGGGCAAAGACGAAAACCAAGTTTTTGCTTGAGCTCGCAACGAGAAAGGAAAAAGCATCAATTTAATCACATCATTATCCACATATTTCTTCTTTTGCATATAGCAAAGCTCTATGAAGGTATTAAGATGGGATGCGGCATCTTCACTAGGAAGGCTGGAAAATTGCTCTTTCATAACAAGATTCAACAAAGCAGCATTGATTTCGTATGACTCCGCACTAGTGGCGGGAGCAATCAGAGTACTAATAAAATCATTATTATTAGTATCCGAGAAGTCACAAAGTTTGGTGTTTTCAGTCATGGTGACTTCGGCAAGCAAGCAAGCACACAAGCGAACAAAGAGCAAGCGAGAAAAAGGGCGAACGAAAAAGGCAAACGAAAAAGGCAAAGATTATTTTTGTAAATTTTCTTTTTCAGAAGTGGGGGAGAGGAAAACGAGAGGCAAAAAAGTAAATGCAAGAGATGAGTTTGCGACACTTACTTGGATGAGTTCTTGACTTGATCCTCCCCGGCAACGGCGCCTGAAATCCTTCTGCTACTTCTTAAACAACAGCGCCAGAATTTGACACGTTGACGGAGACTGGCTTGCGCTGGTTTTTCCCTTGAAGAGGAAGGGGTGATGCAGCACAGGAGCAGTAAGTATCTCCCTCAGTTTCAGAACCAAGGTATCAATCCAGTAGGAGATTCTCGTCAAGTCCAGAGTACCTGCACAAACAAAAAGAGCTTGCACCCAACTCTATAAAGTGGTTGTCAATCCCTTCAAGATTGATTGCAAAGTCAGATCTGACGGCGGAAAGTGAAGCGAAGAAAAAGTGTAAGGCTGAAAATATGGTGTGGAGTAGACCCGGGGGCCATAGTGTTCACTAGAGGCTTCTCTCAAAATAGTAAATATCACGGTAGGTAAACGAATTACTGTCGAGCAATTGATAGAACCGCGCAAAGTCATGACGATATCTAAGGCAATGATCATACATATAGGCATCACGTTCGAGACAAGTAGACCGATACTTTCTGCGTCTACTACTATTACTCCAGACATCGACCTCTATCCAGCATGCATCTAGTGTATTGAGTTCATGATGAACAGAGTAACGCCTTAAGCAAGATGACATGATGTAGAGGGATAAACTCAAACCAATGATGAAAACCCCCATCTTTTTACCCTTGATGGCAACAACATGATGCGTGCCTCGCTACCCCTTCTGTTACTGGGTGAGGTCACCGCACGGTATGAACCCAAAACCGAGAACTTCTCCCATTGCAAGAATCATAGATCTAGTTGGCCAAACAAAACCCACAACTCGAAGAGAATTACAAGGATATGAAATCATGCATAAGAGAGATTAGAAGAAACTCAAATAAGATTCATAGATAATCTGATCATAAATACACAATTCACAGGATCTCGACAAACACATTGCAAAAGAAGATTACATCGGATAGATCTCCATGAAGATCATGGAGAACTTTGTATTGAAGATCCAAGAGAGAGAAAAAGCCATCTAGCTACTAGCTATGGACCCGTAGGTCTATGATGAACTACTCACGCATCATCGGAGAGGTCATGGTGTTGATGAAGAAGCCCTCCGTATCCGAATCCCCCCTCCGGCAGGGCACCAGAACGTGCCCCAGATGGGATCTTGCGGAGACAGAAGCTTGCGGCGGCGGAAAAGTACTTTCGATGATCTCCTGATTTTTCTCGGATTTTAGTGAATTTATAGGCGAAAGACCTAGGGCAGAGGAGGCCCAAGGATCCCACAAGCCTGGGAGGCGCGGGCCCCCCTGGCCGTGGCTAGGGGGCTTGTCGGGTCCCTGGTGGCCCCCTGCCCTGATTCTCAGGCTTCCCGATCTTTTTCTGTTTCGAAAAAAATATTTTTGGTAGTTTCGTTTCGTTTGGACTCCGTTTAAAATCCTCCTCTTAAAGGGGTCAAAAACATGGAAAAAATAGGAACTGGCACTTGGCACTGAGTTAATAGGTTAGTCTCAAAAAGATATAAAAGGCATTCAAAACATCCAAAGTTTGACAAGATAATAGCATGAAACTATCAAAAATTATAGATATGTTGAAGACGTCTCAGGACCCACCACTTGCCCACTAAGCGCGGGGCCCATCTCTTTGCATCTACAAGAGACGACCGCATGTGCCCGTCTGCCCGCCATCGTCCATTGCTTCCTCTTTCCCCATTATTCCTGTTCTCTCACGACCTAGTGCACGTGTCTGATACGTCTCCAACGTATCTATAATTTTTTATGGCTTCATGCTATTATCTTGTCAAACTTTGGATGTTTTGCATGCCTTTTATTTATTTTTTGGGACTAACTTATTAACTCGGTGCCAAGTGCCAGTTCCTATTTTTTTCCATGTTTTTGACCCCTTTCAGAGGAGATTTTGAAACGGAGTCCAAACAGAAGAAAATCCCGAAAAGATTTTTTCTGGAATGGAAGAAGATCGGGGAGCTTGGGAGCCAAGGCAGGGGAGCCCTAGGGGCCCCACAAGCCCCCACCCCGCGGCCAGGGGAAAGGTCGCGCCATCCAGGCTTGTGGGCCCCCTGAGCGTCCCCTGACCTAAGTGTTGCGCCTATCTATTCCCTAAAATTCCCAAAAAAAATCAAGATATCATCGAAATTACTTATCTGCCGCCGCAAGCTTTTGTCTCTGCAAGATCCCATCTGGGGCACGTTCTGGTGCCCTGACGGAGGGGGGATTCGTAGATGAAGGGCTTCTTCATCAACACCATGACCTCTCCGATGATGCGTGAGTAGTTCACCATAGACCTACGGGTCCATAGTTAGTAACTAGATGGCTTCTTCTCTCTCTTGAATCTTCAATACAAAGTTCTCCATGATCCTCATGGAGATCTATCCGATGTAATGTTCTTTTGCGGTGTGTTTGTCGAGATCCCATGAATTGTGGATTTATGATCAGATTATCTATGAATCTTATTTGAGTTTCTTCTGATCTCTCTTATGCATGATTTCATATCCTTGTAATTCTCTTCGAGCTGTGGGTTTTGTGTGGCCAACTAGATCTATGATTCTTGCAATGGGGGAAGTGCTTGGTTTTGGGTTCATACCATGTGGTGACCTCACCCAGTGACAGAAGGGGTAGCGAGGCACGCATCATGTTGTTGCCATCAAGGGTAAAAAGATGGGGTTTTCATCATTGGTTTGAGACTATCCCTCTACATCATGCCATCTTGCTTAAAGCGTTACTCTGTTTGTCATGAACTCAATACACTAGATGCATGCTGGATAGCGGTCGATGTGTGGAGTAATAGTAGTAGATGCAGAAAGTATCGGTCTACTTGTCTCGGACGTGATGCCTATATGTATGATCATTGCCTTAGATATCGTCATGACTTTGCGCGGTTCTATCAATTGCTCGACAGTAATTTGTTCACCCACCGTAATACTTGCTATTTTGAGAGAAGCCTCTAGTGAACACAATGGCCCCCAGGGTCTACTCCACACCATATTTTCAGCCTTACACTTTTTACTTCATTGCTCTTTCCGCCTTCAGATCTCACTTTGCAAACAATCTTGAAGGGATTGACAATCCCTTTGAAGCGTTGGGTGCAAGCTTGTTTGTGTTTGTGCAGGTAATTTGGACTTGACGAGACCCTCCTTCTGGATCGATAACTTGGTTCTCAAACTGAGGGAAATACTTACTGCTCCCGTGCTGCATCACTCTTTCCTCTTCAAGGGAAAAACCGACGCAAACTAGAGAAGTAGCAATAAGAATTCCTAAGCACCAGGGAAGGACTTTTGTTGCCGCAGCACTGTCCACCTCCTCCACCACAAACTCAAAATGGCGTCGGTATGGTCCAGTCCGCTCACAAGGTGCCCTGACTACCCACGTCCAGAGCCTCTGAAACGACTGGTCACTAGGACTGATGATAATGGAAATCTTGGGCGGGAATTTGTGAAGTGCTTGATTAAAACAATGGCATGAAGTGATGGCAAGGTTAGATCTCAGTTCTCAGTCCATTCTTTCACTACTGTTTGCTATGATTTCTTCATATTTTGTTTTTCCCCTCGAATTTCGAATTTAGGGTTCATATTGTTGTTTTCAGATCCTGAATAAATGCACCCATTTCGAGTGGATGGATGAATATGTTGAGAGGATTCAGTTCGAGGGCTACATTGATTCGAGCGGGGCTGCAACCTGGGAGCTCAATTTGGGCGGGGTGTCGCATTTGGAGAATTTGGGGAGCTCGGACAGAGGGGCGAGCAGAGTCGTGCCGATGGCGAGATATGCGCGTAATGCTGAACTGCACTTAGAGTCTGAACTGACCGGGGAACGAAAGAAGATCAAGAAAAATCTAATGGAGATGATCGATTTGCATGAGGAAGCATATTTCATGGCAGGGGGGTTCTATTGTTGTATCATTGCTCTGTTTTTGTTTTACTTATTGTTCATCCATCATTAGAGGGGGTATTTGGGTGTCCGGCCATAGGATGCAATCTGTGTGTCATGCCAAGTTCATGTAATTGAATCGAAGCAAGCCCCTGTGCAACGTTTTTCATGCAATTCGCAGGAAATATTCAGTGTTCATGTTCTATTCTTCTTAAGAAAATAACCAGGCCCAAATAGAGACCAGCCCACCCGCGTAGGGGCACCATCCCTTTTTTATAGCATTGAGGCACCCATGTTTAGAAAAAAATGCTTCGACTAAAATAAAATGTTGCTTCGGCAAATAAACCTCTAACAAACATATACATGTTTACTTGTTTTTACTTTGGCCAAATTTTTATGTCGAATAAATGTTGGGCTATATGTGTTCTAACTTATTTTGTTTTTCTTTAAAAAAATTTTGCTTGTCCACTATGGTTTTGTGATTGTTTTCATGCATGTCTATGGTTCCATGAAACCCAAATTAAATGGGGATATATGAAAGCCGCAGAAATCATTTTTGGAAATAATCAAGTTAAAATTCGCTTCAAATATGTCCAAGAAAATGTTCCTGTTTTGCTCTGAAAATATTGGCCAGAAGTAAAATTCAAAGAAATATTTTTAGGAGCACAGAAATATTTAGTTTAGGCATTTAAGTTAATCCAATAATTATTTGCACGAACTAAATTAGTTGCATGTCATAGTTGCATGTCCATGGTTGCATGTCATAGTTGTATTAGTAACACATAGATCAATTAGATAGAACATCAAACACATATATCAATTGACCAATGTCAACTAGATAGAAAAAACAAAAATTAGATATAACACATATACTCCCTCATTTCCGGTTTATAGGGCTCAAATCTGAAATCTCATCAACCAAGGTGAATTGTGAGTGGATGGCACTAGTTTTAACTAGCCAGTGAAATATTTTTCACATATTCAATTTCAGAGGCAATTCCTTCTCATTGGACTTGCATGATGGATGTAGAAAAAGATGAATGCATAGCCACTCATTTCCTTTCTCTAATCTCTATGAATTAAATATGGTGTGGGACTCAAACCACCTTAAGTAGTAGCATTGCATGAGCTAGATAGTACCACATTACAACTAACATAGATAAACCCAAGCACGGCATACATAGTACCATTACAACTTATATAGATAGTTCAACCCAACGCGACAATAATAAAATGCTAGATAAGATAAAACACCACCGGCTTGCTTGCTCCAAGGCCAACTCCTCCGGGCGTCGTTCACTGTTCCTCTGGGGTGTTGTCGATGTGGTACGGCAGAGTGTGCATGCAGTCCGCGGTGGGGAAGATATTGGTGCACCAAGCCATCCTAGAACTACTCCAAGCTGAGCACGCTTAACCTGAGAGTTCTGTTCGAATGGGTTCCCGGAATTCACGTCGGGCCACAGGAGCGTTCCCTCTTGATACAAACGTCTGTGCATCCAGTCAAGTACATGTACCATGCCATGTGCCACGACGGGTCACAAACGTCATGAACAACATGGCTGCACACCTGTCCGCAAACATCCGTGTAACTGCGAGGGTCGGCTCTGATACCAAACTTGTAACGCCTCGGACACACCCGCCGGCGGTCGTTACTCCTGGCGGGATCTAGACTGGCCCCACATATCAATACTAGTCTTTTCTGCGCACTTTGTCCTCACTCATGCGCACCCGGGGTCAACTTCCCGGTCGGTCACCCATCCTAGAACTACTCCAAGATGAGCACGCTTAACCTGAGAGTTCTGTTCGAATGGGTTCCCGGAAAAGAAGGAATTCCTTATTGATATGAGTAGTCTATCATCCATAATAAGCGAGGCTATCACATAGGGGTGTATCAACACAAGCATGACATCGATAGTACCATTACAATTTATATAGATAGATCAACCACAGTACCATAAGTAGCAAGAACTTAATAATAGAAAGACACGTAACATAGATAGTTCGGGCCAATCAAGCCCATAACTTACAACTTATAAATAACATAACACAAACATAGATAGATAAATTTAGATAAAATAGATAGATAGATGGGTAGATAGTCTTCCTTCCTTGCTCCTCCTCGCTCCTCCTCCACCTCGCTCCTCCTCCTGGCATCCTTCACTGCTCCTCCGGGGTGTTGTCGATGGGGTACGGTAGAGTGTGCATGCGCTCCGCGGTAGGGAAGATGTTGGTGTAGTCCGTGAAGATGTTGTGGGTGGTGAAAGCGATGAACTCGCAGCGACACCAGAACACACGACTGAGGAGGTAGAACGTGTCGATGGAGTTGGTGAAGTGAGAAAGGATAGCAACCACAATCCCGTTGTGGATGACCTCCTTGACACGTTATATCCTTCGAGTTCCCCGAGGGAGGTGGCTGAATCCGAGCGCAAGGAAGGCGTTGGTGAAATCCCTTGCGCCCCTCCATCTTGACATCGCCCACACACGGAGTGTGATCTCGACGTACACCTCGGCGGGGTAGAGAGTCTCTGGCATAGTGGGGGGAAAGTGGAAGGTTCGGCCGGTGTAGAAGGGTGGCCCGTTCATGGCTGTGGAGGCTTGGTTTTGGGGTTGTTTGTGGTGGTGAGGAGAGGATGCATAGGGTCCGGATGCTGATGGGAGAGGATGGGTGAGGAGGAGGAAGATGATAGGTGGCTTAAATAGCCCTAGTGCGACGTGTTTTACACCGGGTGGAAGTAATGAGCGGGCGGTGTTGAGTGGCATCGAGGGAGGGGAGCGTACATGTGTGTACACACATGGGAAACCGAAAGCGGCATCAATAGCCAGGTGATACGTCTCCAACGTATCTATAATTTTTGATGGTTTCATGCTATTATCTTGTCAAACTTTGGGTGTTTTGCATGCCTTTTATATATTTTTTGGGACTAACTTATTAACTCAGTGTTTTTTCCATGTTTTTGACCTCTTTCACACGAGATTTTGAAACAGAGTCCAACGGAAGAAAATTCCCGAAAAGATTTTTTCCGTAACGGAAGAAGATCGGGAAGCTTGAGAGCCAAGGCAGGGGAGCCTCAGGGGCCCCACAAGCCCCCACCCCGCGGCAAGGGGGGTAGGCCACAGCCCACAAGCTTGTGGGCCCCCTGAGCGCCCTCTGCCCTAGGGGTTGCACCTATATATTCCCTAAAAGCCCAAAAAATCAGGAGATCATCGAAAGTACTTTTCCGCCGCTGCAAGCTTCAATCTCCACAAGATCCCATCTGGGGCACGTTTTGGTACCCTGCCGGAGGGGGGATTCGGACAGGGAGGGCTTCTTCATCAACACCATGACCTCTCCGATGATGCGTGAGTAGTTCACCATAGACCTACGGGTCCATAGCTAGTAACTAGGTGGCTTCTTCTCTCTCTTGGATCTTTAATACAAAGTTCTCCATGATCTTCATGGAGATCTATCCAATGTAATCTTCTTTTGCGATGTGTTTGTCGAGATCCGATGAATTGTGGATTTATGATCAGATTATCTATGAATCTTATTTGAGTTTCTTCTGATCTCTCTTATGCATGATTTCATATCCTTGTAATTCTCTTCGAGTTGTGGGTTTTGTCTGGCCAACTCGATCTATGATTATTGCAATGGGAGAAGTGCTTGGTTTTGGTTCATACCGTGCGGTGACCTCACCCAGTGACAGAAGGGGTAGCGAGGCACGCATCGTGTTGTTGCCATAAAGGGTAAAAAGATGGGGTTTTCATCATTGGTTTGAGATTATCCCTCCACATCATGTCATTTTGCTTAAAGCGTTACACTGTTCGTCATGAACTCAATACACTAGATGCATGTTGGATAGCAGTCGATGTGTGGAGTAATAGTAGTAGATGCAGAAAGTATCGGTCTACTTGTCTCGGATGTGATGCCTATATGTATGATCATTGCCTTAGATATCGTCATGACTTTGCGCGGTTCTATCAATTGCTCGACAGTAATTTGTTCACCCACCGTGATATTTGCTATTTTGAGAGAAGCCTCTAGTGAACACTATGGCCCCCGGGTCTACTCCACACCATATTTTCAGCCTTACACTTTTTACTTCGTTGCACTTTCCACCTTTAGATCTCACTTTGCAAACAATCTTGAAGGGATTGACAACCCCTTTGAAGCGTTGGGTGCAAGCTTGTTTGTGTTTGCGCAGGTACTTTGGACTTGACGAGACCCTCCTTCTGGATTGATACCTTGGTTCTCAAACTGAGGGAAATACTTATTGCTCCTGTGCTGCATCACCTTTTCCTCTTCAAGGGAAAAACCGACGCAAACCAGAGAAGTAACAAAAGAATTCCTAGTGCCAAGGAAGGACTTTTGTTGCTGTAGCAGAAGAATTTCTGGCGCCGTTGCTAGGGAGGAAGATCAAGTCAAGAACTCATCCAAGTAGGTGTCGCAAACTCATCTCTTGCATTTACTTTGTTTGCCAGTTGCCTCTCGTTATCCTCTCCCCCACTTCACCAATTTGCCCTTTTTCGTTTGCCTTTTTCGTTCGCCCTTTTTCTCGCATGCTCTTTGTTTGCTTGTGTGCTTGCTTGCTTGCTGAAGTCACCATGAATGAAAACACCAAACTTTGTGACTTCTCGAATACTAATAATAATGATTTTATTAGTACTCCGATTGCTCCCGCCACTAGTCGGAGTCATACGAAATCAATGCCGCTTTGCTGAATCTTATTAGGAAAGAGCAATTCTCTGGCCTTCCTAGTGAAGATGCCACATCCCATCTCAATACCTTCATTGACCTTTGCGATATGCAAAAGAAGAAAGATGTGGATAATGACATGATTAAATTGAAGCTTTTTCCTTTCTCGTTGCGAGATCGTGCAAAAACTTGGTTTTCTTCTTTGCCCAAAAATAGTATTGATTCTTCGGAAAGTGCAAAGATGCTTATATATCCAAGTATTTTCCGCCGGCTAAGATCATCTCTCTCCATAATAATATCATGAATTTCAAGCAACTTGATAATGAACATGTTGCACAATCTTGGGAGATAATGAAATTAATGATTAGAAATTGTCCCGCTCATGGCTTGAGTATTTGGATGATTATTCAAATCTTTTACGCTGGCTTGAATTTCACTTCTAGAAATATCTTGGACTCCGCCTCAGGTGGAACGTTCATGTAAATCACGTTAGGGGAAGCCACAAAACTCCCAGACAACATCATGACAAACTACTCTGAGTGGCACACTAAAAGGTCACCTACTAGTAAGAAGGTACACGCTATAGAAGAAATTAACTCGTTGAGTGCTAAGATGGATAAGTTAATTAATTTGGTTGCCAGTAGAAGTGCTCCTTTGGGTCCCAATGATATGCCCTTGTCTTCTTTGATTGAGAGTAGCAACTCTAGCTTGGACGTTAATTTTGTTGGTAGGAATAACTTTGGCAACAACAATGCTTTTAGAGGAAACTATGTTCCTAGGCCTTTTCCTAGTAACTCCTCTAATAACTTTGGCAACTCCTAAAGCAATACTCATGGAAATTACAATAAATTACCCTCTGATTTAGAGAGTAATATTAAAGAGTTCATCAACTCTCAAAAGATTTTCAATGCGTCCATAGAGGAAAAACTACTCAAAATTGACGATTTGGCTAAAAGCATTGATAGAATTTCTAGTGATGTTCATGCTTTCAAAGTTAGATGTGCTCCTCCCAAAATCAACATGGATGAAACTTTGAAAGCTATGCGTGTTTCCATGATTGAGAGCCAAGAAAGAACCGCCCAAATTCGTGCTAGACATGAATGGCTTAAAAAGGCGTGTTCTCGTGATGAGAATCACGAAGACCTTAAAGTGCTTGGTGTGACTCCCATTGAACCTTTGATTTCTTGTGTCAAACCTAATGATTATGGGGCTGTATATGAATCCACTTTGGTTGAAAAGTGCCCCAATGATTCGGAGTCCATCTATCTTGATGCTAAAAGCATTGAAAGTGGAGTAGAAGACGTTAAAACTTTGAGTAGTAATGAAATTAGTACCGTGGATTTCAAGGAATTCTATTATGATAGTTGCTCCTTGATTGAATGCATTTCTTTGATGTAATCCATGTTAAACTCTCCACACGCTTATAGCCAAAACAAAGCCTTTACCGATCATATCATCGACGCTATGATAAAATCTCTTGAAGATAAACTTGAATTGGAAGTCTCGATCCCTAGAAAGCTTCATGATGAGTGGGAACCTACCATCAAAATCAAAATCAAAAACTATGAATGAAATGCTTTGTGTGATTTGGGTGCTAGTGTTTCTACGATTCCAAAGTCTTTATGTGATGTTCTGGGTTTTAATGAGATTGAAGAGTGTTCTCTTAATTTGCATCTTGTTGATTCTACTGTCAATAAACCCATGGGAAGGATCAATGATGTTCTTATTATTGCAAATAGGAACTATGTACCTGTGGATTTCATTGTGCTTGCCATTGATTGCAATCCTACATGCCCTATTATTCTTGGTAGACCTTTCCTAAGGACTATCGGTGCTATCATTGATATGAACGAAGGGAATATTAGATTTCAATTTCCTTTAAGGAAGGGCATGGAACACTTTCCTAGAAAAAAATAAGATTGCCTTACGAATCCATGATGAGGTCCACTTATGGTTTGAGCACCAAAGACGACGATACGTGATTCTATTGCTTTTATGCCTAGCTAAGGGCGTTAAACAATAGCGCTTGTTGGGAGGCAACCCAATGAATTTATATTTTTCTTTCTGTTTTGATGCGTCCACACCTTCACAATTCTGTTGTGATTGTGTTTTTTGTGTTTCTTTTTGTGTTTGAGCCAAGCAAAACCTTTATGACTAGTCTTGGTAATGGTTGTTTGATCCTGCTGGAAAAAGATAGAAACATTTTGCTCACAAGATGATTTTTCATTTTTGTTCGGAAAGAGATTTTGAGTTGATTCTGTTTTGCTGCTGGTTGATATGCTTTTTCCCAGGCCTTCGTAATTTGTCAGAATTTTTGAGGTACCACAAGTATACGAAGTATACAGATTGCTACAGACTGGTCTGTTTTTGACAGATTCTGTTTTTGTTGAGTTGGTTGCTTGTTTTGATGAAACTATGGTTAGTATCGGGGGGTACTAGCCATAGAAAAGTGAGAATACAGTAGCCGAACACCAATATAGATAGAATTCAAGTTTGCTACAGCACCAAAAGAAGTGGTAGTTTGTTTTCTTGTGCTAATGTTATCACGAGTTTCTGTTTAAGTTTTGTGTTGTGAAGTTTTCAAGTTTTGAGTGATGTTCTCATGGACAAAGAGATAATAGTGGAAAGAGCTCAAGCTTGGAGATGCCCAAGGCATCCCAAGAAAATTCAAGGACACCAAAAATCCTAAGCTTGGGGATGCCCCGGGAAGGCATCCGCTCTTTCGTCTTCAATCCATCGGTAACATTACTTGGAGCTATATTTTTATTCCCCACATGATATGTGTTTTCCTTGGAGCGTCTTGTATCTTAGGAGTCTTTTCCTTTTGTTGTATCACAATCATACTTGCTGCACACCTTTTTGAGAGAGAGAGACATGCACTTATCGTGATTTTGCTAGAATGCTCATAGTGCTTCACTTATATCTTTTGAGCTAGATACTTTTGCTCTAGTGCTTCACTTATATCTTTAGAGCACGGCGGTGCGAGATTTGGTAGTTGGCTTATCCTATGAAAGTAGTCGCAAATGTGATAGGTACCCAAAGAGGATGCAAAAACCTCCATCTTCATGTGCATTGAGTAGAAAGAGAAGTTTTGATTCCTCTCAATTAGTTTTGAGACGTGGATTTGGTAATATTAAAAGCTATATTAGTAGGGTGTTGTGAATCTAGAAATACTTGTGTTGAAGTTAGTGATTCCCGTAGCATGCACGTATGGTGAACCACTATGTTAGCAAGTCGGAGCATAATTGATCTATTGATTGTCATCTTTGTGTTGAGGTCGGGATCGCGCGATGGTTAACACCTACCAACCCTTCCCCTCGGAGTATGCATTTAGCACTTTGTTTCGATTACTAATAAAACTTCCGCAACAAGTATGTGAGTTCTTCATGACTAATGTGAGTCCATGGTATAGATGCACTTTCAACTTCCACCATTGCTAGCCTCTCTAGTGCCACGCAATTCTCGCCGGTGCACAAACCCACCAAATGCCTTCCTCAAAACAGCCACCATACCTACCTACTATGACATTTTCATAGCCATTCCGAGATATATTGCCATGCAACTCCCACCATTACGTATAATGACTTGTGTCGTCACTCTCATATTTCCTTTGCATGATCGTAAGATAGCTAGCGAGATGTTTTCAACGTCATACGCCATGCTAGATCGTTGCACATCCCGGTATACTGCCGGAGGCATTTCCTAAAGAGTCATCACCGTTTTGAGCTGTGAGTAAATAAAAGTGTGATGATCATAATTATTAGAGCATTGTCCCATGTGAGGAAATAAAAAGAGAAAACAAAAAAAAGAGGCCTAAGAGCCCAATTGAAAAAAAGAGAAAAGGGAGAAAAAGAGAGAAGGGACAATGCTACTATCTTTTTCCACACTTGTGCTTCATAATAGCACCATGTTCTTCATGATTGAGAGCTTCTTGCTTTGTCACTACCATATGCTAGTGGGAATCTTCATTATATAACTTCGCTTGTATATTCCAATGATGGGCTTCCTCAAAATTACCCTCGGTCTTCGTGAGCAAGCAAGTTGGATGCACACCCACTAGTTTTCCTTTTGAGCTTTCACATACTTATAGCTCTAGTGCATCTCTTGTATGGCAATCCCTACTCATTCACATTGATATCTATTAATGGGCATCTCCATAGCCTTTTGATACGCCGAGTCAATGTGACCATCTCCTCCTTTTTGTCTCACAACCACCACCACACTCTATCCCACCTATAGTATTATATCCATGGCTCACGCTCATGTATTGCGTGATAGCCATAAAAAGTTTGAGAAAGTAAGAGTGCGAAAACAATTACTTGGCCAATTCCGGGGTTGTGCATGATTTACATTAGTTGTGTGAGGATGATGGAGCATAACCAGACTATATGATTTTGTAGGGATAACTTTCATTGGCCTTGTTATTTTGAAACTTCATGATTAACTTGCTAGTTTGCTTGGAGTATTATTGTTTTCATGTCAATAGCAAACTATTGTTTTGAATCTTACGGATCTGAACATTCATATCACGTGAAATAAGTTGCAGAGGACAACTATGCTAGGTAGCATTCCAAATCAAAAATTCATTCTTTATCACTTCCCTACTCGAGGACGAGCAGGAGTAAAGCTTGGGGATGCTTGATACGTCTCCAACGTATCTATAATTTTTGATGGTTTCATGCTATTATCTTGTCAAACTTTGGATATTTTGCATGCCTTTTATATATTTTTTGGGACTAACTTATTAACTCAGTGCCAAGTGAAGTTCCTGTTTTTTCATGTTTTTTACCCCTTTCAGAGGAGATTTTGAAACAGAGTCCAAACGGAAGAAAATCCCCGAAAAGATTTTTTTCCATAACGGAAGAAGATCGGGAAGCTTGAGAGCCATGGCAGGGGAGCCTTAGGGGCCCCACAATCCCCCACCCCGCGGCCTAGGGGATGCGCCTATATATTCCCTAAAAATCCCAAAAAATCAGGAGATCATCGAAAGTACTTTTCCGCCGCCGCAACCTTCTATCTTCGCAAGATCCCATCTGGGGCAGGTTCTGGTGCCCTGCCGGAGGGGGATTCGGACACGGAGGGCTTCTTCATCAACACCATGACCTCTCCGATGATGCGTGAGTAGTTCACCATAGACCTTCGGGTCCATAGCTAGTAACTAGATGACTTTTTGTCTCTCTTGGATCTTCAATACAAAGTTCTCCATGATCTTCATGGAGATCTATCCGATGTAATCTTCTTTTGCGGTGTGTTTGTCGAGATCCGATGAATTGTGGATTTATGATCAGATTATCTATGAATATTATTTGAGTTTCTTCTGATCTCTCTTATGCATGATTTCATATCCTTGTAATTCTCTTCGAGTTGTGGGTTTTGTCTGGCCAACTAGATCTATGATTCTCGCAATGGGAGAAGTGCTTGGTTTTGGGTTCATACCGTGTGGTGACCTCACCCAGTGACAGAAGGGGTAGCGAGGCACGCATCATGTTGTTGCCATCAAGGGTAAAAAGATGGGGTTTTCATCATTGGTTTCAGACTATCCCTCTACATCATGTCATCTTGCTTAAAGCGTTACTCTGTTCGTCATGAACTCAATACACTAGATGCATGCTGGATAGCGGTCGATGTGTGGAGTAATAGTAGTAGATGCAGAAAGTATCGGTCTACTTGTCTCGGACGTGATGCCTATATGTATGATCATTGCCTTAGATATCATCATGACTTTGCGCGGTTCTATCAATTGCTCGACAGTAATTTGTTCACCCACTCTGATATTTGCTATTTTGAGAGAAGCCTCTAGTGAACACTATGGCCCCCGGGTCTACTCCAGACCATATTTTCAGCCTTACACTTTTTACTTCGTTGCACTTTCCGCCTTCAGATCTCACTTTGCAAACAATCTTGAAGGTATTGACAACCCCTTTGAAGCATTGGGTGCAAGCTTGTTTGTGTTTGCGCAGGTACTCTGGACTTGATGAGACCCTCCTTCTGGATCGATACCTTGGTTCTCAAACTGAGGGAAATACTTACTACTCCTGTGCTGCATCACCCTTTCCTCTTCAAGGGAAAAACCGACGCAAATCAGAGAAGTAACAAGAAGAATTCCTAGCGCCAAGGAAGGACTTTTGTTGCCGTAGCACCAGGCTGCAACGTTATGTTTTCAATGCTGCAAGTTGTGTGCCGTCGGTCCGGGTTCACGCGTGCTCGTTCTGTGCGTGTGTCGCCCGTGCATGCAAGTGTGGCATCGTGGTAGTACTGCCAACAGCTCGCGTATCACACTGACCATTAAAAACTCGTGGAGGGATGAGTGTCATCTAGAATAGCCAAGCAGCGAAATTGAAAGCGGCATCAATAGCCAGGATGCAGCTCTGTGCCATCGGTCGGGGTTCACGGCTGCTCGTTCTGCACGTGTGCCTCCCATGCATGCAAGTGTGGCATTGCATAGCACACTGTCCATTAAAACCGCGTGGAGAGATGAGCTCGATGCCATGCATGCAGCAGTTAGCAATGGTCTGGCATCTAGGCTGCAAGGGCGGGCAGTGCAGGGCTGCACACGCATGCATGCATGCATGCTTTTCAAGCCTGCTCAAATCGGATCAGCGTGGTGTCCATCGGTCCAACGGGTGGGCCGCTTTAATTAAGCCCAACAATACATGGTCCGCGTGCTCAATCTTATCCAACGTAAAAAAAATGACCAGCCCGCGGATCAGCCAATCAGAGTGCAGCTTGCGGATAGGTGACGTAGCCCTAGTGCCTGATCCAGACCGTCCATTCATAGCGATCCAATGGCCCAGAGCGGGGTGGGGTTTTGAGGGGTTTTGAGAGGTTTTCAACGGTTAGGGTTGAGCATAACTAATTCAAAAATAATCAAAAAAAAATATAACTTGTGCCAATCATCGTTTTATGTGACTAAGTATCTAGGAGAAATAAGAAACTTGGACTACGGAGTTTTTCATGAGAAGGCCTTCACAAACTTGGCTATCATGAACGAGGGTGTAGGGTTTTGAGAGGTTTCCAACGGTTAGGGTTGAGCATAACTAATTCAAAAAAATCAAAAAATCAAAAACTTGTGCTAATCATCATTCTATGTGACTAACTCGATAGGAAAAATAAGAAACCTCGACTATGGAGTTTTTCATGAAAAAACCTTCACAAAGGTGGCTATCAAGAACGAGATTGTAGGGTTTTCAAGAGAAGTGAGGTAGGGTTTAGTGTTACGTATGTCATATTTTATCGAAACGCTCCCATATTAGGATGGACTCCTGTATACACACATTAGATGTCAAGTTTCCTTTTGACTAATTTTTGGATTTTTTTTGAATTTTTTATGTTCATTTCAAAATTGGTCAAACCTAAGTTTGACCAATGTTTAAGAAAGTTTCAAATATGAAAATGAAAAACCAAGCCTGGATACTTGTTAGTCACTCCAAATTGAATCTTTTGTGAGGTTTTTAAAATTTTCAAGTTCAACACCCAAAACCACTTGTCTTCACACATGAGTTTCAAATTAGCTCCAAAGGTAAGGTAAACAACCCATTTCTAAGCAAGTTTTTTTGTCCACCATGTCTAAAAGAGCCAAAATAATTGGAGTTGTTAGTATATGAAAAAGTAAGAACATGTGCACGTTTTTCCATTTTTTTATATTTTTTTGAATATTTTTATGCTCATTTCAAACTTGGTCAAACCTAAGTTTGACCAAAATTTAAACAAGTTTCAAACTTGAATAGTATTACACAAATCCTTGAATCCTTGAATTTATTAAGAATCCTTGAATAGTATTACACAAATACATATCATATCAAAGTAATACACAAGTTTTAACAAATTTCAACACCATAGTAGCAATACACAAGTTTGAACAAATTTTCACTTCTCCTTCCTCCTACCACTCAATTTCTTCTTCTTTTAGCAATGCTTGTTTTTTATTGTACAACACCCAGTTCACTCAAGCTCTTGATTTTCTTCACTGGACTGCCTGGAACAACAGCTTTATTTCGCACCACAACAGTTGCAGTATCATCGGACCCAATATCATCACGGGTTGGCAACACAACTTCCAATATAGGCTTAGTTGGCACCACATTAGATGGAATATCTTCAGTTGGCAACTCAACTTCCAACATAGGCTCAGCTTGCACAACATCAGCTGGAATATCTTCACGGGTACCCATATCTTTAGTTGGCACCAGAACATCAAAATCTTGCTCATCTTGTAGTAGCGCATCCAAGTCTTGCTCATTTTGCACCACACCATCCAATTCTTGCTCATTTTGCACCACACATTCCAAGTCTGGTTGAATGTGTATTGTTTGAGAAGAACTTCTCTTTTTTCTAGAACCATTGCCTCTTGTCTTTATCTTTGGCCAGCAATGTTCAACAACAAGGGGCTCACGTGGACGTTCCTCCTAAAAAGATAAAGCATGTCAACTAGTTAGTAATTGAAAAAATGCAACAAAATATTAAACATGGCAAACATATGCCCACATACTTGGGCCTTTCAGGAGTGTAACAACATTTTGGAGATCCTTTTCGGTGCCCAAGTTCCTGGCACAACATGCATCTATTTTTGTTACCTTTTTGGGGCCTTTTTGGCTTTCCATCCTTCTTTCCCTTGCCCTTTTTACTACTCCCACCTTTCTCAAACCATGCCTTGAATCTACTCTCTTTAGGCCTGCTAGCCTTTCTTTTTGTTAGGGGAGGACACATGGAAAGTTCAATTTCCACTTCAGGCCACTGAAACTGATCTGTAAATGCTGGAATTGGAGTTGCATATGCAGCCTTGAATCTTGCTACCGAGTAATATTCGTGCAAATATGGGTGCATGTTTATCTTCGGTCGGGAGGCCAAGAAAAGTATGACTTGATCACATGGTTTCCCAGTGTGTTGCCACTCCAAACAAGTGCAATCATGCATTTCAGTGTTAACAACACGCTTTCTACCAGTTTTGGTATCTCTAACTTCAGCACCCGAAATAGATGATTTTTCAACAGATAAATGGGTAAGATTTCTACTCTTGTTGTACCACCGCAGGAAGCTTATCCCCTTATAGAAAATCCCCAATCCTTCTTCTCAATTCCCACAAGCGCATGATCATGATCCTGATTTGGTCAACCATGTCATGCACACGCAAATTTTTTAACTGCTTCACCTTGTTGTTAAAACTTTCTGCCAAGTTGTTGTTGATATGATCTCACTTGATGGCAGTGTTAAATCCTGACCTATACCATAATAGAGAATGGTAGGTGTTCACCCATTGACCAAACTCAGGTCATGCTATCATTATCTTACCAAGATGATATGAATGTGTCTGTTTAGTGTAAGATCTTGCTGCTGGCCACAATCGACCAAATTCTTCACCTCTGAAATTTTTGATCAAATTCATCCACATATGGCCGAAGCACTCCCTCTGCTCTCAATGGGGAAAAACATTCTTCACTGCGTTTCCTAGCCCTTTGCATGCATTTGTGTGGACTGCCAAAGGTGACACTGGCCCTATGCATCTTTTCAACTGCATCATGAACCATGTCCACGAGACCTCTGTCTCTGACTGAAACAAGCCAATAGCAAGAGGGAACATCCACTTGTGTCCATCCAAAGCATTGCAAGCTGCCAATTTATCATTCCACTTGCGAGTCAAAAATGATGAGTCTATGCTCAAATATGGACGACACCCTACCTTGAAACCATCAATGCAAGGCTTTAAAGCCATAAAAACTTAGAGAAAAGGACTCTTCCATCCTATGTTACCTCGGTATGTATCTCCACAACACTGCCAGGTGACCTCTTATCCACCTCTGCTTTGAAATTATAAAGCATCCTAAAAGTATTTGCCCAGTCACCATATAATTGTTTCATTGCCCTTTGTTTTTCCTTCCACACGGTGTTATACTTCACCTTGATGGGGTATTTATTTTCCAAGTCTACTTTAAGTTTCTTTGCAGTAGTGTTTGGTTTCTTGGTTAAAATAGGAGTGATCTTTTCTGCAATCCAAAGTTGTGATGTCATGGTTGATACGCTCTGTGAACTTCTAATACAAGTATGTTGGTGTGGGATTTGATTCACCCTAATAGTGCTTCCATCAGGTTGGCGTCTAGCAGATATGTACCACTTGCAAGGCTTGACAGTTCCATCAAAACCTCTACATCTTGCATAAAACTTCTTTCTATCAGTCCACTTAGTCTTGGCTCAAACTCATGTTTGACTGCATAAGTCTTGAAACACATCCTAAACTCATCCATATTTGGGAACAACTTTCCCACTGCAATAACAGGCTTTTCCTTAGCATACACATTTACCAACTCATCATCATGTGCATCATCTACATCATCTGCAGCATCTTCCATCAGCTGTCCATCCACATCTTCAGTTCTATCTCTGGTAGCATCAGTATCAGTAGGCATACTAGATTCACCATCCTTCTCCTCCTTATCTTCATCAGCTACTGGAATGCCAAAAAATTTGGCCATCTCAGTGTCATCCATTGGTGCAATGACTAAATCAGTTGGGTCATTTAATTCTACTGAATTCCAATCAACAGAAACAACCCTTGGAACACCATCAGAGCCCTCTTCTGCATCAACCTCCTCGGGTAATACTGTCATTTCACCTGTACACATGGGCATTATCCGCCTCTCTGAAGCCCAATCATCATCTACCATCTGGGAAGCTAACTTTGAGGGCACATATCCAACCTTAGAATCTGATTTTAGATCAACAAGCTTTGCATTAAACATAGTCTGTTTGGTTGTCCAACCATGTTGTCGATCGATTTCATCAACCATCTCTTCACCATCCTCAATTCTCACATACTCTCCTTTCCAATTATCAAACCGTAACAATGCTACCTCTTGCTGTGGACCCCAAAAAATGCTCTCCTCAATTTTTTCCACCATATTCTTCACGGCCTTCTGTTCCATGATGTGTAGGTCTTGTGGATCAATCTGTGCAATATCAATCTCCCACTTCACAATTGTATGTCTCTCTATGTCCCTCATGCTACCATCACCTAGCTTTGCCTTAGAAGGAAGAAATCCACAGTGAATTCGAACTTCCGAGCACCACCAACCTTGTTTGTCAATGGCGGGGCAGTGTGAGGTGAGCTAGCGGAAGCAGACGAAGCACAAATCGCATAGGTTGGAAAGGATGTTGTTGTCCCTAGCGGCTCCATCGCAGTTAGCACCCCCTCCTCCCCACCCAAATCTGGATCAAATCGACCAAAAACAGAGGGAAACAGAGGTGATGCGTTGCGATCTAACTCGACACAGAGGCAAACAAGACAGGGTTCCAGATTCACTCACCACAGCCATTGCCTAGAACGAAAGCTTCGTCACTGCTGTCAGCCAGAACAAAAGCTCCGCCCCGCCGCCGGCTCACCGCCGGGAATGAAGAGGAGGGAGCAACACAGGTTCAGACAGGGATACCCATTTGTACACGCACGGGGACACGTCTCACCTGATGCACTGACAAGTGGGGCCCGTAACTAGATGCACTTCAAGTAGGGCCCACGCTTACATGGATAAGTTGTGGGTCCAGCCCCTAAGACATGTTTCACCTCATGCACTAATAAGTGGGGCCCGTAACTAGATACACTGCCAAGTAGGGCCCGTGCTTATGTGGATAAGTTGTGGGTCCAGCACCTAACAGCTAATGAGGGCATCAGTTCAGATTAAGGGCCATCTCGTGTCTGGGCTATTTCCTCGCTCAAAAGTGTCGCACCAAGGCAATTCGTATGAAAGACGTCCCACTCATTCCAATTCACCTCAAAGATGTCACATAGGAGTTATTGACACCTTCTTCAACACCCGGTGCTCCCCATGCACCAGATACTTGTACCCCTTCATATCTGCTACCCGCAGATCAACACCAACAGATAGATCATCCTCATAGCTCATGTAGTCGCTCACCACCCTCATGCTCTATTGGTTGTTAGTCTCCCCTTTGCCGGTGGTGAGGAAGAGCACAATGATGTGAACCGCATTCGGGGACCATATCAGCCAAAGGGGGAACCGGAGGAGGTTGTGCTGGAATTTTATCTATTTTGGGCCTACTCAATAATAATTTTAGAAATTCATAATAAATCCTAGAGGCCCATGCAGCCCATTCGTGCAAGGCAATAGGCGGAAAAGTTTAGTCTCACATTGCTAGTTTAGTGGAAGTTGGACCTCCTTATAAGGGAGGATGTTTTCGGGACCTCCTATGTGACGCTCGCTGCGTCCAACAGCAGCGAGCCACACAGGGGCGAACGAACCCGGGTTGGACCATTAAGTTGTATCTTGTAGCCGCGTCCAAGGGTGACCTAGCCGGCCCGTTAACATGTTCCAGCATTTGCGGTTTTGGAAACTTTCTAGACTTTCCTATTTGGTTTTTTCAGGTTTTGGGGATGTTCTAAAAGGTTCCTCGAACCGATTTTTCTATTTATTTTTGGTTTTTGGATTTTATTTTATTTGTTTTAAATTTTGGAACATTTTTCTAAAATTCTCAAACATTTTTCAGAATTCCGAAAAAAATTCCAAATTTTGGAACATTTTTTCAAATTCTGAAACAGCGTTTGAAAACCCAAAACATTTTTTAAAATGTTGCGAAACATTTTTTCGAATTTCAGAACATTGTTTCAAATTCCAGAACATTTTTTTAAATTTTGGAATGTTTTTCAAATTCCGAAACATTTTTTAGAATTTCCAAAGATTTTTTCAAATTCCAGAACATTTTTTCGAATTCCGGAACATTTTTTCAAATTCTGAAACATTTTTTAAAATTCCGGAACATTTTTTGAAAACCGAGAACATTTTTGAAACAAAAAGAGAAAAAAAGGAAACAAAAAAAATAAAACAAAAAAAATGGTTTTGGGAACCTTCTAGAAGTTTCTGAAAACCGGGAAAACCTGTTGCAATCTCTAGAAGTTTTCCAAAACCAGGATCAGTGAAAGCGTTAACGGGCTGGCTGAAACCCCATCGTTCACTACCAGCTCCTATGCGAAGCATTGACAATCGGCCACAAAAAGGGGTACATAGGATTTTCCGATGTTTCCACACATGTATGAGCTTGAGAACAAGAAAGCCATACACGGGGGCTCCTCCTCCTCCGCCGCCCGCCTCGTCACGACACGGGAATGAGCAGAGCTTAACCAAATTTTTGCCGATGATCATCTACGAGAGGGGAGATCAGATCCACATACCCTTGTAGATCGCTAAGAGGGAAGTGTTAAGAAACGCGGCGAACGGACAACACCTCCACGTACAGCTCGACGATGATCTCCGCCTTCTTGATCCAACAAGAGTGGGCGGAGAGGTAGATGAGTTCTCCGGTAGCGTCACAGCGTGATGACGATGGTGGTGGAGCTATTCTAGCAGGGCTTCACCCAAGCACCGCTGAAACTAGACTAGAGGAGAAAACGATCTAGAGAGAGGGCAGCACGTGGCTGATTGTTATGTGTCAAAACCCTTAAAAACCTCTAGTATATATAGGAGGAGAGAGGAGGCAGCCTTGGCCCCTTCTCCAAGGAGAAGGGGTCGGCCTAACCCTAAGGAAGAGTCCACCTCCTCACAAGGGAGGTGGACTATTTTGGGAGGACTCCTCCTTCCTTTCCTTTTAAAGGGTTTTCGCATTTTATCTCCACTGCTAGCTGCATGGTCCTTTGAGAGAGGCTTCGGCCAGCCCACCAGGGGCTGGTCCACCTCCTCTCACAGCCCATAAGGCTCTTGGGTCGTCACACCCCTCCCGGTGGTCCCCGGCACCCTCCCGGCACTTGCGGTACACTACCGATGAGCCCCAAACTTTTCCGGTGACCAAAATAGCACTTCCTATATGTCCAACTTTACCTCCGGACCATTCCATAGCTTCTCGTGACGTCCAGGATCTCATCCGGGACTCTGAACAACCTTTTTTCACCAACACCTATAACTCAATTATACCGAAACGTCAACGAATCTTAAGTGTGCACACCCTACGGGTTCGAGAACAATGTAGACATGACAGAGACACTCTCCGGTCAATATCCAATAGCGGCACCTGGACGCCCATATTGGATCCTACATATTCTATGAAGATCTTATTGGTTGAATGTCTATGTCAAGGATTGACACAATCCCGTATATCATTCCCTTTGTCATTCGGTAAGTTACTTGCCTGATATTCGATCGTCGGTATCGCCACACCTATTTTAATATCGTTACCGGCAAGTCTCTTTACTCGTTCCGTAATACAAGATCTCGTGGCTAACTCTTTAGTCACATTGCTTGCAAGCCTTTTTTGTGATGTTTTATTGCCGAGTGGGCCCCGAGATACCTCTCCGTCACACGGAGTGACAAATCCCATTCCTTATCCATGCTAACTCAACAAACACCTTCGAAGGTACCTGTAGAGCACCTTTATAGTCAACCAATAATGTTGCGACGTTTGCTACACACAAGGCATGCCTCCGGTGTCAGTGAGTTATATGATCTCATGGTCATAGGAATGTATACCCTACATGCAAAAAAATAGCAACAAAATAACACGATCACATGCTACGTTTATAGTTTGGGTCTTGTACATCACATCATTCTCCTAATGATGTGATCCCATTATCAAGTGACAACACTTGTCTATTGCTAGGAAACCTTAACCATCTTTGATAAACGAGACAGTCAACTAGAGGCTTACTAGGGACAATATTTTGGCTATGTATCCACACATGTATTTATGTTTCCATTCAATACAATTATAGCATGGATAATAAATTATTGTCTTGAAACAGGAAATATAATAATAACTATTTTATTATTGCCTCTAGGGCATATTTCCAACAATCTCCCACTTGCACTAGAGTCAATAATATAGTATCACATCTCTATGTGATTTACAATGTAACAAATTTAACACCCATACAGTTTTGGTGTTGGTCATGTTTAGCTTGTGGAAGAGGCTTAGTCAGCGGGTCTTCTACATTCAGTTCCGTGAACACTTTGCAAATATTTATGTCTTCCTCCTTGATATAATCGTGGACGGCATTGAAGCGTCGTTTTGTATGTCTGGTCCGCTTGTGAAACCATGGTTTCTTGGCTAGAGCAATGGCACCAGTATTGTCACAGAACAAATTTATTGGATCCAGTGCGCTCGGCACAACTACAAGATCTGTCATGAGCAGCTTCATCCAGGCACCCTCCTTAGCCGCCTCTGAGATAGCTATGTACTCCGTTTCGCATGTAGAATCATCTACGACGCTCTCCTTGGAACTGCACCAGCTTACGGCACCCCCATTAAGAATAAACACGTATCCGGCTTGTGACTTAGAGTCACCCGTATTAGTGTCAAAGCTTGCATCGACGTAACCCTTTACGACGAGCTCTTCGTCACCTCCATAAACGAGAAACTTTTCCTTAGTTCTTTCCGCGTACTTTAGAATATTATTGACCGCTGCCGAGTGCTCCACTCCTGGATCACTTTGAAACCTGCCTGCCATACTTATGGCAAGGTTGACATCCGGTCTTGTGCACATCATTGCATACATGATAGACCCTATGGCTGAAACATAGGGGACGACACTCATCTTTTCTCTATCTTCTGCAGTTGCTGAGCATTGAGTCTTACTCAACTTTATAACTTGTAACACAGGCAAGAACCCCTTCTTGGATTGTTCCATTTTGAACTTCTTTAAAACTTTGTCAAGGTATGTGATTTGTGAAAGTCCTATTAAGCGCCTTGATCTATCTCCATAGATCTTTATGCCTAATATGTAAGCAGCTTCACCCAGGTCCTTCATTTAAAAACTTTTATTCAAGTATTCTTCGTGCTCCCCAAAAATTCTATATTGGTTCCAATCAGCAATATGTCATCCACATATGATATTAGAAACATTATAGATCTCCCACTCACTTTATTGTAAATACAAGCTTCTCCAAAAACTTGTATAAACCCGGACGCTCTGATCACCTCATCAAAATGTTGATTCCAACTCCGAGATGCTTGCACCAGTCCATAAATGGATCGATGGAGCTTGCATACCTTGTTAGCATTCTCTGGATTGACAAAACCTTCGGGTTGCATCATATACAACTCTTCCTTAAGAAACCCGTTAAGGAACGCCGTTTTGACATCAATTTGCCAGATTTCATAATCGAAAAATGCAGCTATTGCTAAGATGATTCAGACGGACTTAAGCATCGGTACGGGTGAGAATGTCTCATCATAGTCAACTCCTTGAACTTGTGAAAAATCCTTTGCCACAAGTCAAGCTTTATAAATGGTCACATTTCCGTCCACGTCCGTCTTCTTCTTAAAGATCAATTTGTTCTGAATAGCGTTTCGGCCTTCAAGTAATACTTCCAAAGTCCATACTTTGTTTTCATACATAGACCCTATCTCGGATTTCATGGCATCTAACCATCTGTTGGAATCTGGGGCCACCACTGTTTCTCAATAATTCGCAGGTTCATTGTTGTCTAACAACATGATTGACAATACATGATTCCCATTCCACTGAGGAGCAGTACGTACCCTTGTCGACATGCGAGGTTTGATAGCAACTTGATCTGACATTTCACGATCACCATAATTAGCTTCCTCTTCAACTGGTGTTTCCTCAACAGAAATATCTTTTTGCCCTGCACCAGCATGTTGTTGAAGCTGAGGTTCTACAACCTCATCAAGTTCTATCCTCCTCCGACTCAATTCTTTCGAGAGAAACTCTTTCTCAAGCAAAGCTCCATTCTTAGCGACAAACACTTTGCCCTCGGATTTGATATAGAAGGTATACCCAACTGTCTCTTTTGGGTAACCTATGAAGATGCACTTCTTCGCTTTGGCTTCTAGCTTTTCGGGCTGAAGCTTTTTGACATAAGCATCACATCCCTAAACTTTAAGAAACGACAACTTTGGCTTCTTGTCATACCACAGCTCATATGGTGTCGTCTCAACGGATTTTGATGGTGCCCTATTTAAAGTGAATGCAAGTGTCTCCAATGCATAGCCCCAAAATGATAATGGCACATCATTAAGAGATATCATAGAATGCACCATATCTAATAAAGTATAGGCCTCTCACCTCCTTCTCTTGCGCCTATAAAAGGGAGGTCGCTCCTCTCCAAAGATACGCATCAGAAATTCCTCTCGCCATCGGTTCCGTTCTCTGTGTTGCTGCTACGTTCTTCCCTATCCCGGCTTGCGGCGTGCACCGTAGGTCGGGACAATAGGCCTCCGAAACTCCATATCTTCGAGTCATGTACGAGATAAGGGCGATAAGTTTTTTGGGGAGCGCTCAACGCGACTACTAGCTTTCATCACGGACATCGACGACCACTTCCCGGACGACGACTTCTTCACCGACGTCGACCACCTCTTCGGTAACATGGCCAATGACAACGCCAACACCAACCCTACTCCTGCTGCTGCAACTCAGTACGTGCTCCTGTTCCTTTCGTTTGAGTTCCTGCCGGAACTTCTTGCTCTAGTTTCTCTTCTAGATATGTTTTGTTTTTGCTCATCTTTTCAAATGCCTTCTTGTCTATATAGAACGACTCTATATATGTTCTCTTCTAGATCATACGTGCACATGTCTTTTTCTATCTCATCTTTATATTACATGCCTTGTTTCATATCTATTATGATAGTCATGTTTTATCTAGCTTTTCTGTTAATAAAATCCTATGGTAAATTGCTCATATTTCCAACAATCCAAAAACCTTATAATAGGCAATTTAGCTCGAGTGGTTTTGCTGCTTCCATGAGACCTCCTATGTTTGAGGGTATCCACTATAAGAGGTGATGCGTGAGATCCGTTCTATGGTTTCAAACCATGAGCTGCTATGACGCCACTCTTGGCAAACCTGAAGGAGATTATGATACTCAAGAGGAACAAGCCTTTTCAGAAAATGGATACCTTGTTTAAGGTTGCTCTCTTGAGTGTTCTTGTTGAGAACATAGTTGATGCTTATGCGTCAATTGATAATGGAAAAGATATGTGGGATGCACTCGAGGCCAAGTTCGGGGTCTCGGATGCTGGCACTGAGTTGTACATCATGGAACAATTCTACGACTACATGATGACTTAAGAGCGCTCCGTGGTTGAGCAAGCTCACGAGATACAGTCATTTGCTAGAGAACATGAGCACTTCAATTGTATGCTACTGGACAAGTTTGTTGCCAGAGGCATCATCACTAAGCTTCCTCCATCGTGGAGGAACTTTGCTACCTTACTGAAGCAGAAGAGGCAGGAGTTTTCCGTTCTAGATCTCATTGGTACTCTTGATGTGGAAGAAAAGGCGAGAGTAAAAGACACACGTGCTCAAGGTATTGAGGGAGGATCTAGTGCCAATCTGGTACAGATAAAAACTTTCAGCCCCACAATTTCAAGAACAAGGGAAAGTTTGATGGTAAGGGAAAGTTTGATGGGAAGAATAAGGCTTCGGAGCACACCAACTTCAAGAAGAAGACTGACAAGAAGAAAGGTGTTTGTCATGTCTGCGGAGATCCTGATCACTTCACACCCAACTGCCCTAACCCTTATGACAAGCGTCAACATGGGAAAGGCGGCAAGACCGCTAATGTTGTCATTAGTGACACCGATGTGAAGGATGTTGGGTATGGTATATTTCCCACTATTCTTTTAGTATGTCATTTCCCCGATTGGTTAATTGACACGGGTGCTAATGTGCATGTATGCGGTGATATTTCCATGTTTTCGTCTTATTAGACCGCAGGGACTTCCACCGTGTTGATGGGCAACATTTCAAGTGCTTTTGTTCATGGTGTTGGCACGGTCAATTTGAAGTTTACTTCACGGAAGATCGTGCGGCTGAAGAATGTGCATTATGTCCCCTCCATCAATAAAAATCTTGTTAGCGGATCTTTTCTGTGTAGAGATGGCTATAAGCTTGTCTTTGAGTCGAATAAATTTGTAATATCCAAGTAATGGCTATGAGTCAGGAGGCCTTTTCCGTTTATCCTTGGCATATGTTTGCAATAAAGTTGTCAATCATTTTTGCAACACTAGTGAATCAAATGTGTGGCATTCGCGTGTGTGTCATGTTAATTTTGGTTGCATGTCGCGACTAGCCAAATTGAACTTAATCCCTAGTTTCACCACTGTCAAGGGATCTAAGTGTCAAGTTTGTGTGCAAGCCAAGCAACCTCATAAGTCTCACACGATTGCCGAAACGAGAAACCTTGCACCACTAGAGCTCATACATTCAGATTTATGTGAAACGAATGGCATTTTGACAAAAGGTGGAAAGAAATATTTCATGACGTTAATTGATGACTCCACTAGATACTGCCAAATGTATCTTCTGAAATCTAAGGATGAGGCTTTGAACTATTTCAAGATCTATAAAGCTGAAGCAGAAAACCAACTTCATCGAAAGATCAAGAGGCTTAGGTCGGGATTCCTCTATGGAATTCCAAACATGCCATTGCTTTGCCTTTGCTCGTCCCTTTGATTCAATCCTTCTTCTCCTCGAAAGCTACAACTAGAAAATATATTCTTCTTTGCCGGTGCGAACCCTTCTTTTGAATAACAACCATTGGCAAGACCAGCGAAATCCGAATACTAATCCGAGGAAAGCCCAAAGCAATAAGCACTTAAATAATACAATTCGAGTGTACCAGATTCTTTATCATTTCGAGGAAAAGGTTCGATCATGGTGGAGAGTATTTCTCAAATGAATTTGATTCTTTCTGTACGGAACATGGTATAATCCATGAGAGGACGCCTCCCTATTCACCTCAGTCAAATTTGGTAGCCGAAAGAAAGAACCATGCTCTAACTTATTTGGTTAACGCCATGTTTGAAACATCGGATCTCTCCAAGGCATGGTGGGGGGAGGCGATCTTGACTGCATATCATGTCCTAAACCGAGTTACCCCAAAGAACAAAGAGACAACTCCATTCGAGGAATGGGAGAAGAAAAGGTTAAAACTCTCTTATCTATGAACCTGGGGTTGTTTGGCGAAAGTCAATGTGCCAATTCTGAAGAAGCGCAAGCTAGGACCAAAAATGTGGATTGTGTTTTCCTAGGATATGCTTTTCTTAGCATTGGATATAGATTCTTGGTTGTAAAAATCTGAGGTATCTGACATGCATGTCGGTACAATCATGGAGTCGAATGATGCGACTTTCTTCGATGATATCTTTCCCATGAAGGATATGGTTACCTCATATAATTAGGAGATGCCTAATTCATCGAATCATGAATTAGTTAAAATTATTGAACCTACCATTTCGACGGAACACTATGAAAATTCTGTGGAGGACAACAATGAAGTTCCTACCAGAAGCAAGAGGCAGAGGACTGCAAAGTCCTTTGGTGATGATTTTCTTGTGTATCTCATAGATGACACTCCCAGTTCTATTCCAGAGTCCTATGCATCTGAAGATGCTGACTACTAGAAGGAAGCGGTCCGTAGTGAGATGGATTCCATCTTGGCAAATAGAACTTGGGAGATCACTAATCGTCCTTATGGGTGCAAACCTATAGGATGAAAATGGGTACTCAAGAAGAAGCTTAGGCCTGATGGTACTATCGAGAAGTACAAGGCACAACTCGTGGCTAAGGGTTATACCCAAAAGGAAGGTGAAGACTTCTTTGATACTTACTCACTTGTGGCTCGACTGACCACTATTCGAGTACTACTTTCATTAGCCGCCTCACATGGTCTTCTCGTTCATCAAATGGATGTTAAGACTGCTTTCCTAAATAGAGAGTTGGATGAGGAAATTTACATGGAACAACCAGTTGGGTTTGTAGTAGATGGTAGGGAAGCAAAAGTGTGCAAGTTGCTGAAGTCTTTATATAGAGTTAAGCAAGCACCCAAGCAGTGGCATTAGAACTTTGAAAAACTTTAATAGCTGCAGGCTTTGTTGTAAACGAAGCTGATAAATGTGTGTACTATCGCCATGGTGGGGGCGAGGGAGTTAACCTTTGCTTGTATGTTAATGACATATTGATTTTCGGAACACATCTGAATGTTATTAAGGAGGTCAAGGATTTCCTATCTCACTGTTTTGAGATGAAGGATTTAGGAGTGGCTGATATCATTGTCAACATCAAGTTGTTGAAAGACGATGATGGTGGGATTACATTGCTTCAATCTCACTATGTGGAAAAGATCTTGAATCGCTTGGGATACAGTGATTGCAAGCCCTCTCCAGCTTCATATGATGCTAGCGTGCTGCTTCGAAAGAATCAAAGAATTGCTAGAGATCAATTGAAATACTCTCAGATTATTGGCTCGCTTATGTACTTAGCCAGTGCTACAAGACCTGACTTCTCTTTTGCTATTAGCAAACTAAGTCGGTTTGTCTCAAAACCAGGAGATGTGCATTGGAAAGCTCTAGAGAGAGTTTTGTTTTATTTGAAAGGCACTTCAAATTATGGAATTCACTATACTAGACACCCAAAGGTGCTTGAAGGGTATAGTGATTCAAACTCGATCTCTGATGCTGATGAGATAAAGGCCACGAGCGGATATGTATTCACTCATGGAGGTAGCGCTGTTTCTTGGAAGTCTTGCAAGCAAACGATCTTAACAACGTCAACAATAGACGCATAACTGGCAACACTAGATACATCTACGGTCGAAGCAGATTGGCTTCTCCAGCTCTTGAATGACTTGCCGGTTGTTGAGAAACATGTACTGGGTATCCTTATGAACTGCGAGAATCAAACTGTGATCATGAAAGTGAGCATCTCAAAGGATAACATGAAGTCATCAAGACACATCCAGAGAAGGTTAAAATCTGTTAGGAAAATGAGAAACACCGGAGTTATTGCATTGGAATATATCCAAACATCTAAAAATCTGGCACATCCTTTTACTAAGGGTCTATCACGTAATGTGATACATAATGCATCAAAGGTGATGGGTATGAGACCCACAATATGAGTTGTTCACAGTGGTAACTTATTCTTCGTGATCGCAGATCCCGTGAATTACATGTGGAAGACCATTCCATGAAGATGCAATACTTTCCTAAACTGCATGGCAGGTTGATATACATCTTAATATGTTCTAAGTGGCTTATTAAAGCAGAGATGTTGTCCTGCAGAACATCTTTTGAAGAACACACCTATATGAATCTGATTGTTAACGTCGCAATCTAGGAGAGTAGGGTGCTCTCTAGTAGACTCATGAAAGGTCTCGGAGTATGACTCACAAGCTCCACCCACGAGGAAGTACCACGGTATCCTAGTATCGGTCAAGGCTCTGTATGAAGCTAGATTCACATAAAACTTGCAGTTCAAGGCCTAGTACACTGTTTCAAGTTGCTTACTAGTGTAGCATAGCGTTCTAGGTGAAAGTTTAACTTAACACTCTCCACTACAGCAACGGTATATAAAACAGTGTTTTGGAACCAAAGGCAAATTCTGTGTGCCTCTGGGATCTGCTGGGGGATTGCTGGAATTTTATCTATTTTGGGCCAGCCCAATAATAATTTTAGAAATTCATAATGAATCCTAGAGGCCCACGCATCCCATTCATGCAACATGTGGAAAAGTTTAGTGCCACATTGCTAGTTTAGTGGGAGTTGCACCTCCTTATAAGGGAGGATGTTTCCACACATGTATGGGCTTGAGAACAAGACAGACATACACACGCGCTCCTCCTCCGCCGCCCGCCTCGCCTCGTCACGACACGCCGCGCCGCGCCACGGGTGGCGGGAATGAGACGAGTCGAACTAAATTTTTGCCGTGCACGACTGGTATACAAAAGATCACTCGAAAGCCGAACATTTTTGCTGTAGTGGAAATTGAACACAGACATTGCACCTTTCAGCTGTTGTCTGTACGTTTCATCTCCCCTTTGCGGGAGAAGGGAGATAAGGTTTTTGGGGAGCGCTCAGCGCGACTAATGGCTTTCATCACGGACATCAATGACCACTTCCCGGACGACGACTTCTTTCCCGATGCCGACCACCTCTTTGGTAGCATGGCCAATGACAACGCCAACACCAATCCTACTACTATTGCTGCAACTCAGTACGTGCTCCCGTTCCTTTCGTTTGAGTTCCTTCCGCAACTTCTTGCTCTAGTTTCTCTTTTAGATATGTTCCATTTCTGCTCATCTTTTCAGATGCCTTCCTGCATATATAGAACGGCTCTATATATGTTCTCTTCTAGATCATATGTGTACATGTCTTTTGCTGTCTCATCTTTATATTACATGCCTTGCTTCCACTCTATTATGATAATCATGTCTTATCCAGCTTTTCTGTTAATATATCCTATGATAAATTGCTCATATTTCCAACAGGTTGAAGGTCTGCACCCGGAGGAGATTGGCTGACCAGAAGGAGGACATCAAATCCAGCATTGGTACCTGCTTGGACCGGGTGTATCGCCGCCCGATCTTCATGTTGTACTGTAGGATGACCAGCAGAACCGCCCACATCTGGAAGTAGTCGTTCACCTTGGATCGAGTTTCAGTGACTTACTGCACCTTCCTTTGGTGTATGACAGGTGGGCCCAATAGGTGGTTGGCCCACATGTCATACACCCAAAGACAAGTGCAGTTACATCACTGATGTTGTTGCCGTTCACCTTGGCGCCCTATAGTTTGCATCAGCCCCATGGTGTAGATCACCAAGTTTTGTTTGAGTATCTTCAAGGTGACGACAACAACCATCCGGCTCGGCTTACCAAACCATGGCCCCGAGAAGTCGAGGACGAACCTCCACACCAGTAGCACCGTCGTCAACAACACCCATAGCTGCACACTGGCCACGCCAGTAACATTGTCTTGCTTAAAGAGGCTCTCCAAGGTGTGCAGGATTGCGTTGGCAACATTCGCCGCGGATCCTATCCTCTCCCTCCCTTTCTCTGAGCTCATCTCTCTGTATCTATATCTCTCTACCAGTGAACGCCCTTACTGCGACGAGTAGAGTTCAGTTGGTACCTGCTGGTATAAAAATGTTCAGGACCGGCTATTTAACTAACGGTGCAATAGTAAAGTACTGTAATAACTTAGGTACTACCTGATGCTACATGCCTTCATAGATCGACAACAAGATCTGTGGTTAATTATCGAGACCTTATATAGAAGACTGACCAAACGGAGGACTCTAAATTTTTATTTACTCTTGTATATTTTCTCTTAGGTGCCGTTGAATGGATCTGAGGAGCCGACTAGACAGGGTGAATAGGAGGCTTGCTGGAATTAATTAGGGCAGCCGACGATAGCCAAGATTAGTCCCATTCCCTACCGTCAGATACTCGACGCCCTCACCGTCCGATCCTTCACCTGGTGACCCCCTCTCCTTGCTTCCTACCATCTCGGTGCACTACGCTTAGTACCACCGGGTGCACACTACCAGAATTACCTACTATGCCGACGGTTAGAAACCGTCGGCATAGGCCCGAAAACCGTCGACGTAGGCCTATGTCGACGGTGGCCATCAACATAGCACCGTCGGTAACTCGTACGTCGGCATATCAGAGTACGACCATCGGCATAGATAAATCGTCGGTATAGGGGGTTAAGCCGACGGTGTTTATATCATCGTCGGCATACATACACCATCGGAAAAATTCTACACCTGACTGCCGTTGATGGTGCCTGGTCAAACCTGCGCCAGTCACATACAACCACGTGGCAACTGTTGGGCAACCCTGGCACCGGGATACGCCAACAGTTACACCGTCGGCATAGATACATGACAACGGTGTAACCGTTGGCGTATCCCGGTGGTAGGGTTGCCCACCTGCTATGTGCGCCTCTATGACAACGGTTAAACCAACGACAACAGTCCATATCTATGTCGACGGTGTAAGCTCCAGCTCTCATCACATGGTAGCTCACGATGGCAATGGCACGACACATCTATGCCGACGCTTAAACCGCCGGCATAGATCCATATTTTTTGCCTTGAATAACCAACACATATATATTATATGTATCAGCATCATCACAACATAATAGAGAAGATAATCAGCACATATTATATATATATATATCAACATCATCACAACATAAAAAATCATTTAATAGTTTCAAAATCTATGGAAGTATCAATTATCTATGATTTTTACTAAGTACAAGGACCTATGTGCAAATGTACTTGATGTTACATTTTAACATACTCAAAAGTAAAAACAAATTGGATATTCATAATCCATGAAAAATTCTGACCCAAATTCATATATAATATGTCCATGTTTAAATCATATAAGTATGATTTAAATTAATCAAATTTAAAGCTTTAAAATGTAAAAAAAATATGTATGTCGATGGGGGTCGTCGGCATAGATTTGCCACGTGAACTTTTGATGAATAAAAAAGGTAAAAGATATGCTAACGGCATAGTTTTAACAGCGTCAACCTGCCGTTCAACCTCGGGACCAGAAATGTGCTAACAGTTGTAGTACGCCAACGGCCCTCGTTGGCATAGACGGTGATACGCTAACGACCTATATATGCCGACGGCCCCCGTCGGCATAGATGGAAGTATGCCGACGGTCTTCACTTGGCCTTCGGCATACCTCCATATGTGTCGACGGGGGTCGTCGACATAGATAAAACCGTCGGCAGCTACAGTTATTCTGGTTGTGGCGCCACCTGCCTACTTGTCACCCACGACGCTCGTTTGAAGACGATAATGTTCACAACTTAGTCGCATCGCAACAATTTGTGGTTGGCAACTTAAAACGTCAATGGTTGCATCCATCATGTGCCACGATAGGCCGTTTCTAGCATCGTATCTCGTCGGCTACAGCACCACACCTCGCCGGTTTCCGTAGCATGGTTGTCGTTGTGCAACACCGTCGAAAACAATTACAATAGCCATGGCCACATCGCAACAACGTCGACAACGCATGCAGCTTCACTAACAAACAATTGTGGTATACCCCTGCTACATCGACTGGGAGGACCCACCCTCCCCTCCCAGACACACACACACAATTCAAAGCAACTATACATAATGAAACATACCCCTTGGACAAATGGGGCATGATGGTCTAATTTAAATATAATCAATTTATGTGAACAATGACCTCGTGAAACTTTTTTATTGCGTGAAGAACAAGAAGAAAGAGGTCACCATGTTAGTAAAAATGAAGACCCAAGAAGAAGACCTCGGAAAGGGAAATTTATTAGTAAACTCGAGATGGTTTAGCAGGATGTGTCAAAGTGGATTAGATCTCACCTTAGTTTTGAAAAGACCACGATGACGCCTAGAGGGGGGTGAATAGGCTATTTAAAAACTTCTTCAGATTTGGCTTAAACCTAATGCGGAAATAAACTAAGAGGATACTTTTCAAGCACAAATCCTAAATGCAATAGGCACCACAACATGCACCAACAACACGATATACCAAGATGGACACAACACGGTTACTAACAACCACAAGTAAGTTACACAAACTTACTTGAGCTATATCACACGACAAGTAGGTGAACGACACAAGATACTAGATCACACTATAGCACACGATATATCAAAAGCTACAAGTGTGAACGTGTGGATATAGAGGATGTGCTTGAACGATTAATCTTGTACAAAGAAATAGCCAACACAATATAATGAGCACAAACAATATGCAATGTACGTATGGTCAAGTAAAACAAGTAAACCACAACTAAGGAGTTAGGGTTAAGGATAACCAAGGTCACTGAGACAAAGATGTATCCCGATGTTCACTTCCTTGGAGGGAAGCTAGTCACCGTTAGAGAGGTGTATGTTACCACGAAGGCACACCAACGCCACGAAGGCTCACCCTATTCTCCCTTTGAGATAACACCACGAAGGCGTTTCTCAACCACTAGTGGTAAGCCTTTGAGGTGGCTTCCAAACCCTCACAAACTTTTCCGGGGGGTAATCACACGGATTGATTCCTCTCCGAAGAACTCCTACCGCCTAGGAGTCTCCAACCTCCAAGAGTAACAAGATCACGGGGAATGCTCAAAACTTGCTCAAATCTCAAATAGCTTGGGTTGAGAGAAGGAGAGGGAGACGATCTATCTTTTGATTGGAACAACTCTCAAAGGGGCTCACAACTGCTCTCGGGATCTAAGATTTGGTGTGAGAAAATGTGTGTGAGGTAGAAATGTGTTCTTATGAGGATATGGCTGTGTTGGGCACCCTCTCACGAAGTGGGAGGGGTATTTATAGTGGAGAAGGGAAAGTGACCGTTGGGGTCACTTAAGTCTGACAGTGGTCGGACGTCCGGCAGTTCTCGGATGTCCGGACGCCCACAAGGGGTCGGACGTGTGACAGGGGTCGGTCGTCCGAGGGATGTACATATATCAGGAACCACTGTGAAGTCGAACAGGGACCGGACGTCCGGAGGAAGCCGGATGTCCGAGACTTTGGCTCTGTTCAAGGGCACCGGATTTCCGAAGGAGGTCGGACGTCCGGCCCTCGGACGAGAGGAGGAGGCCGGAAGTCCGTGTTATTTGACTCAAATTTCTCTGGTGCAAGGTTCCGGTTTTCCGAAGTGGTCGGGCGTCCGGCCCTCGGACGTCCGGAGAGAGCCGGAAGTCCGAGTTATTTGACTCTAGATTTCTCTGGTATAAGGTTCCGGATTTCCGAAGTGGTTGGGCGTCCGGAGGAAGCCGGATGTCCGAGGCATTGGTTCTGTTTTCACATAACAGCAGAGCAGTGGAGATGTGGTATGAGCAGAAAAGTAGAGATGTAGTTTGAGCAAGTTCATCGCAAAACCTGTGATCCCCTCTTAATAGTGCGGGATCCCTAAAGACTGAAGAATCATAAAAGGGTACTGATGATCCATACTTGAGTGTATACTTTTATTCGCTGATCATCACTCCGCACCACTAACGTCAAAGGATTTGATACCTTTGAGTTAGCCCTTTCACTTGAGCTTTATGTTGTTGTTCCTTCTTGGCTCAAGTTGAAAGCAAGACATGATGAAGTCTTCAAGTAGCTCTCCCATACACAATGTGGAAAGCCTAGCTTATGTATTCATCTTCATTTGTCCACCATGTGAACATCCACAAGAATCAAGCATGTAGTGCTCAGGAATGCTTATCTTGATCTTGTCCTTGTTAGCACATGAGCTTGTCCTTATCAACACATGGTCATTAACAATAGCTTAATGGGGATTAGTGATTAGTTATCTATATGTGTGTTGTCAGCAACACCAAAACATGATTAAGGGCATTACTGCACTTTCAATCTCCCCCTTTTTGGTAGTTGATGACAACATACATATAGCTCTCAAAAATAGTAATAAACATGTCTGGCTTAGGAGAGATTTGTTACGATGCTTATGAAGCTCCCCCTGATTATATGCATAGTAAAATAGGTAAGTGCAGGAGCTCCCCCTTAATGCGTGCTTTGAAGATAATAGCACGATATAACATTTAACCATAATAGTTCAACAATACATAGCATATCGTATGAATCAATAATTCCTAGCATATCATATGAATCAAAGTATATCATATGAGTCAATAGGATAGCATAGAACTCATCATCATATGACACAACGATAATATCATGATATATCATCACCACATGATAGTTTAACAATACATCATCCATAAGTGATGGCATAGCACATCATCCATAAGTATCGTTACATGATGACATATCATTAAGTTCGACATACTACATCATACCATACATTATGAGAGGAACTAAAATCGAAACTAAGATAAGATAATGTCCTCCCCCTTTGGCATCAAGGACCAAAAAGGAAGGAACCCGGCAATGCTAGCACATACTCAAATATCACCCTCATCAACATCATCATCATCAGGCATCATCCTCATCATCCTCATCCTCGGGAAGACCACTGCCACCAGCCTCGTCAAGAAAATCAGCCCACTCAGGACCAGATGGGAAGCCAAAGTCAGAAGGAGGAGCAGCAGGAAGATCCTCATAGTCACTCACATCAAGAGCGCCCGAGTCTCTCAGACGAGCCTTGAGGGCATTCTTGGAGGAGACGAGACGAGAAACCACATCATGAGTTTGACCGCACTGGAAAGAGAAAGCCTTCATCATAGCAGAATGTGCCTTGCCAATGAATTTGGCAAAGCGACCGAGAGGAGCTGAGCTGGATGAAGGGGTTGCTGACCGGGCAGCAGTGCGGCGAGTGGAGGTGGATGAGGTTTTCTTAGGAGCATAGTCATCCGCCATGTGAGTGGGAATGACCCACTTATGATGCGTGTGAGTGGGAGCAACAGTGAATTCAGCAACATGGTGAATAAAAGCCTGGATGAAGGGGCATGAGGGAAGGCTCGCTTGTATTGAAGACTAGCGAGCCGAATCTCATGCCAGAGAAAGTGAGGCACATTAATCTTACGCTTGGGGGACTCGTGTAAATGTGACATGGTATCAATACAGTAGCCGCTACAGGATCCCTTATCACCCATCTTGGGATAGATGGTGCGGATAAGACACTGAAAATGATAAACAAGGGAGAGCGCCAGATGGATACTTGGTTAAGATCCTTCATCCGTTCGTCTGCATCAAGTTCACGAAGTGGTTTGAGGAGAAGCCCACACGCCTCAATGGGCTTATGTGCATGGTTAGGATCATTCTTTTGGATTTTGAAGCCGGAGTCGGGGAACCGAGTCCGGCAACAAACTCATCATAAGAGGTTGTGACTCAACATCAGAAGTCATCCAGCTAACAGTGTTGTTTGAGCCAAAGAAACACGTGGCATAAAATTGATGAATAGCGGCAGTGTTAAAATCGCACCGAAAAGCAAAGGGGGCAGCGAGCCCCGATGACTCAATGAGCTCAATGGCACCCGGGTATTTCGCCGGGTGAGTGCGAATATGCTCAAGATCAATATAATGATGGACTGAGAGACCCTTAGGAACGATGACAGTAGAAAAGATGTCCGCTTGGACGTGTGTGTGGAAACGTGAGTCCATAGAGTCACGTACAACAGAAAATTGGTTAACATCGCGGCGGAAAGTAAAGTAGGAAGACTTAGGAACCGTGGTGAAGTCCTTGACTTCACGACCTAAAGTAGGAGGAGGTTCAAGGGAGATGCGACGAGCTTCACCTTCGGGCTGTTCCGGAGGAGACGGTGGCATATATGAGGGCATGCAAGTCCCCGGCTTCGGCATAGTCTTCCGAACGGCAACGTGTTCAGCACGTTCCTCATCTGCAAGCTCATCCTCGAAGTCAGAGCCATCAGACGAGGAGCACGGATGTGGAGGAGGACGCCGGGCGAGCCGTTTGAAGGGACGGCGTGGTACATCGGAGTCATCCGACCCCGTGCCAGGAGGGGCACGAGCGGATGAGCCAGCAGAGTTCTTCCGGGCAGTGTGCTTAATCTTGGGCATGATGGAATAAGGCCTACACGATTGGAACCCCAATGGGGAACGGTCACGGTCAAAACACATGAACGAACACATGAACTAGTGAGAAAGGGGAACCAATCGCGAGAGAGACTGAGAGGATACCTGCAGATCGAGAGAGGAGAGGAATGGAAGATGGATCCCACGGAGGAGATCAGCCAGATCGCGGGGCAGGGCCCCTGTGGCGGCGGGCGCGGTCGAGCTCCTCAGGCAGCTGGCGGCGGCTGGGAGAAAGGGGGGCGTGTGGGGGCTAGGGCAAGGCCCAGCCTGCGCCCCTGTATTTATAGAGGCTCCCGATGTGTCGGACGTCCGACGGGCGTCGGACGTCCGGAGTGCATCAGCCGTCGGACGACCGACATGTGCCGGACATCCGGAGTGAGTTTAGCCATCGGACGTCCGAGACTCGTCGGACGACCGAGAGAGAAGTAGGCAGAGGCAATTTCTGGGATTTGGATGATGAGGTGATAAGGAGTATTCTCGCATGTGTAGCAACCAAAGGCCTCTCAACAAACATATTTTGGACATGGTATGATGTAAATCTTATAATTCAATTACTATGATAAGTGTGGGTCCAAAATATGGTCAAACGCATGAGTGCATAGAATCATGCACAAGTTTTCCTATTATAAGAGCAAGGCACATGACACAAGGGCCATGGCACAAATTTGTCTCATTCATATGACCATGAAGTGCTAAGAGAACACCAACACTAAGCATTTCATCAGTGTGATTCACAAGAACATGCTGGAAATTACAAAGTGGAAAAAGTATTATGTTCATGCAATGATGCAACCTACACAGGGTTGACTCTAATGTTATACATGCATGAAGTAAATACTTGTTACCGGAAAAGCATTGGTATGGCGTAGAAGTAGTCGAGTCCTGTCTTGACTCTAATTTCTTCGTGACCAGCACCATCTTCTTCTGAGAATAAGTCAAGATGGCAATGCTTCTCCAAAGTACCTAAACCACCAATTAAGCACAATATGGTCCCCAAACTTATTGGGTCCGAAGTAGTTAGTCCAACTACAATATATATAGGGTAAGATCACTCAATTATGTGCATATAGATATAAGTTTTACTTTCAAGCACACCTTCACCTTTTAATGGATACGTCTGATTTACCATATACATATATTGGATCAAAGATACGATAGACACGGCATGTGCATCTACACATAGTAGATATGCCTACACAAGCCTATCAAAATCCAAGGATATACAATTTGGAAAAATGAACACATAATTGTCAATTACAGAACATTCATGTCGTCCAAAATGGATCAGGGTGACAAATCAACATATGATCGCACCCCAAGTTCAACACATGAACCAGTCAAGGCATCAAACCATGTAAGGTATGCATTTTGCACAACCTTACATGCATGTCTCACCCCAGTAGATGTATAAGTGTAGGTAATATGATTATAACTCCCACAACATTATGAAATAAATAGTACGAGCTCAAAGACATGCATGGGAGATTACTGGGAGACACATGAATTTCTCGACAAGTTATGTAGGTCAAATGAAGACAAAGCCGAAATAAAATGACCATGAAAAACACTACCAAGCCAAAGATACCATGTGTGAGAGAACACAATGGTATTTAGAATTATCAGTGGTGGTAGATGCCAAACGAGCACAAAGATCATTTTATACTCACACAAGTGTGATATGGGAGTTCAACCGTAAGCATAATGTTTAGATGCCATACGTTAATATCCCAATTAGTTAGATCATAGTGTAGAGAAATAATTCGAAAGGCATGCATCAACTATGCCCTTCTTTTAGGTACGATCTAGCGGCTAAGCCATGAGTATTGGTGTAGTAGGACGTCATACTCACGCACATCTAAGGGATTTAGACACCAACATGGTTATTATGCGAGTTAAGACATGTGGAGCATGACACGCCACACAGTTATAGAATAACCCTATGTGGTAGATTCTGAGTGGCATACATCAGATGTTTTGTATTACCAGGGGATGTGACGTGCACAAAGCATATCACACGCCCTTAATGTGACAATCCATGTATTTATCATCCAAGGCAATCAATCATCCAACTAAGCTGATAAGTGGATGCCAATTTGAACTTCGGATGGCTTTGACATCAAACGAATTGATTGGATAATCTTGCACCGTGAATACTAGATGGAGTCCAATACATATATACACATTTTGGGTTAGTGATGTGCGTAGAGCAGAATACTCCCCCTTAATGTGATGAGCTATTAACGTCTCGAAAGACCCACACAACGGTGCAACTAGGATGCAAGTAATGATCAGGACTACACACAACTATATGACATACATAACGACCTACACATGATAGATAACACATAACAATCATACTAGTAGGTGCAACATGTCAAAGTACATGCTAGGTACCAAACCTATACATGAGAAGGAGTGGGGCAGGCAACTTTCAATGTAAACAATTTAAGTACAAGTTACCGCAAAGAGGCACATTGGATATTGGATATGGGCTCAATAATCCAAATGACTTGGCTTGAGATAATACGAATGATGAAGAGTCCTCAAATCTTCATTGTGTATCCAAGTCTCCAATGTCCTCCAAAGTCACCTATTGATCAAGTTTGAGCTTGTTGGTCCCCAACTACGTTGGGTCCTAAGAGGTTAGTCACAATAGGCTTGGCAACCCAAATGGTTCTTTTCTTGACACCATTTTGAGTACCAACAAACTTGGCAAACACATTGCCAACCTTATCCTTCCCAAGGGAATAGCTATCATCAATAGTGATTGGGTTGGATAAGTTACCTCTCATGCAAGACGAAGCGACGTGACCATTCTCACGACATAAGTAGCAACATCTACCCTTTGCTTTCTTCCCAGTTGATTTCTCACCTCGGGGAGTGTTGGCTTGGGTCTTATTGGGAAGAGGCCTTCCTTCAACTTGTAGCTGAGTATGTGATTGAGTTTGTGGCCGCTTCCCTTGTTGCTTGTGACTTTGAGACTTCGTCTTCAGAGGGCAAGATCTAACATGGTGCCCTTTAACTTTGCACTTGAAGAAAATGATTTTGGCTGAATTCTTAACTTGTTCTAGGCCACTCTTGTTCTTGTTTGAGTTTACTCCAACATCATTTTTGTCATTCGGAGATGTTTGCTCACACAGGACGTTGTTGGGTGTGGACATCCCTTCATGACACTGTTCCAAGTCTCTCTTCAAAGAAGTGACTTGGGCCTTGAGCTCTTCGATTTCCTCTGCATGGTTAGTATCAACGCAAGTACTAGAGGAAGTGTAAGCTTCAATGTTAGAGCAACAAGGCAAGGAAAGTAATTCATCACACGAGGTAGCAACATTATGAGTAGATGAATTACGAGGACTAGCACATGGAAATATAGTACTTTGACTGGAAGTAGTGCCATTGTCCACAAGAGGCTCACTTGATGTTACCTTGGTGATGATAGCCTCATGAGCTAACTTTTGCACATTATGGGATGTTAGAAGATTGGCATGAGAGCTTGTGAGCATTACATGGTTTTCTTCCAACTTCCCATAATTGCTAGTTAGTAAATCAAGTTGAGCACGTAGCTCAACATTCTCCTTCAATGTTGATACTTCAAATGAGATAGAGTTAGATGTACAAGTATCATCAACAATATGAGAGGAGTAAGTAGCAGTTAGAGACTTCTCATGAGTAGATTGAAGCTCCTCATAGATTTTAGAGGTTTTGATGAGCTCTCCCTTGACACTATTGCATTCAAGGAGAAGGACCTCAAAATCCTTTTTAAGTTTATCATGAGCAACTTCAATCTCTTCTTTTGAAGATCTTAAGTCTCTACATGCTTGATGACTCTTCTCAAGTTCATCTTCAAGTTGTTCACTTTTAGCTTGTTCATGATTAAGTGAATCATTACAATTTTCAAAGTAAGCAATAACATCTTGGAATCTTTGAAGAGCGTTATTTTTAGCTTTATGAAGAATTTTACTGATCACATAGATATTTTCAGTCAAGTCGTCATCATCATCCTTATCGCAAATATCATCGTTATTGCACACGGAAGATGATACCTCATTATTACCTCTAGCCATGAGGCACATGTGAACTGGAGGAGTTGATGATGATTCTTTTGGTGACTCAGATTCTTCATTAGTCAAAAATACTTCATATTTCTTGATTTCCCCTAAATGATTAGTCATAGAGCAACTAGGGAGAAACAAGATATTTTGATCAAGAGGACACGGGATAGCAGGCATATCACCACAGACATTTGTCGAGGGATCTTTAGGTGAAATGCATGACCTATCAGCACAATAATTTACACTATGTTTGGTGCTAGATATGCTCGTGTCCATAGAGGCTATGACATTTTCATCAACATATATTTCTTCACTCACCATGTCATTACCTTGTGAGATTGAAGATGATGAGGTGTGCAAGCAATCGGATGTGGAAGTAGTGGTGGACTCTTTATGATTGAAAAGAGTGAAGAGCTCATGCACCAACTCCTTCATCGTAATATCGTCTTCATCAAGATTGGACCCACCATATAAATCTTCAAGTATAGTCCAAACTTCATGAGCTGACTTGCAAGTTGAGATAGACTTAAACACCTCAGGACTTATGGTTCGATGAATGGCAAGAAAAGCCTCACAATCAAGATACATTTCATTAGTAGATGAAGATGCATCATCCTTTTTGTCGGCAATCCCTACAAGAACAATTCGTAAAGTATTTGGGCCCATGGTCCGAAAGTGATGAAGCATACGAATTCTCCATAGGGTATAATTTGTGCCATCAAAGTCAAAGGTATCATTGTGCACTTATACAATAGTCGACATCGATACTCTCTAGGTCGTGAAACCTAATTAAAGAGAGACCTTGCTCTGATACCAATTGAAAAGACCACGATGACGCCTAGAGGGGGGTGAATAGGCTATTTAAAAACTTCTTCGGATTTGGCTTAAACCTAATGCGGAAATAAACTAAGAGGATACTTTTCAAGCACAAATCCTAAATGCAATAGCCACCGCAACGTGCACCAACAACACGATATACCAAGATGGACACAACACGGTTACTAACAACCACAAGTAAGTTACACAAACTTACTTGAGCTATATCACACGACAAGTAGGTGAACGACACAAAATACTAGATCACACTATAGCACACGATATATCAAAAGCTACAAGTGTGAACGTGTGGATATAGAGGGTATGCTTGAACGATTAATCTTGTACAAAGAAATAGCCAACACAATATAATGAGCACAAACAATATGCAATGTACGTATGGTCAAGTAAAACAAGTAAACCACAACTAAGGAGTTAGGGTTAAGGATAACCAAGGTCACTGAGACAAAGATGTATCCCGATGTTCACTTCCTTGGAGGGAAGCTAGTCACCGTTAGAGAGGTGTATGTTACCACGAAGGCACACCAACGCCACGAAGGCTCACCCTATTCTCCCTTTGAGATAACACCACGAAGGCGTTTCTCAACCACTAGTGGTAAGCCTTTGAGGTGGCTTCCAAACCCTCACAAACTTTTCCGGGGGGTAATCACACGGATTGATTCCTCTCCGAAGAACTCCTACCGCCTAGGAGTCTCCAACCTCCAAGAGTAACAAGATCACGGGGAATGCTCAAAACTTGCTCAAATCTCAAATAGCTTGGGTTGAGAGAAGGAGAGGGAGACGATCTATCTTTTGATTGGAACAACTCTCAAAGGGGCTCACAAATGCTCTCGGGATCTAAGATTTGGTGTGAGAAAATGTGTGTGAGGTAGAAATGTGTTCTTATGAGGATATGGCTGTGTTGGGCACCCTCTCACGAAGTGGGAGGGGTATTTATAGTGGAGAAGGGAAAGTGACCGTTGGGGTCACTTAAGTCTGACAGTGGTCGGACGTCCGGCAGTTCTCGGATATCCGGACGCCCACAAGGGGTCGGACGTGTGACAGGGGTCGGTCGTCCGAGGGATGTACATATATCAGGAACCACTGTGAAGTCGAACAGGGACCGGACGTCCGGAGGAAGCCGGATGTCCGAGACTTTGGCTCTGTTCAAGGGCACCGGATTTCCGAAGGAGGTCGGCCATCCGGCCCTCGGACGACAGGAGGAGGCCGGAAGTCCGTGTTATTTGACTCAAATTTCTCTAGTTCAAGGTTCCGGTTTTCCGAAGTGGTCGGGCGTCCGGCCCTCGGACGTCCGGAGAGAGTCGGAAGTCCGAGTTATTTGACTCTGGATTTCTCTGGTATAAAGTTCCGGTTTTCCGAAGTGGTCGGGCGTCCGTCCCTCGGACGTCCGGAGGAAGCCGGATGTCCGAGGCATTGGTTCTGTTTTCACATAACAGCAGAGCGGTGGAGATGTGGTATGAGCAGAAAAGTAGAGATGTAGTTTGAGCAAGTTCATCGCAAAACATGTGATCCCCTCTTAATAGTGCGGGATCCCTAAAGACTCAAGAATCATAAAAGGGTACCGATGATCCATACTTGAGTGTATACTTTTATTCGCTGATCATCACTCCGCACCATTAACGTCAAAGGAACTGATACCTTTGAGTTAGCCCTTTCACTTGAGCTTGATGTTGTTGTTCCTTCTTGTCTCAAGTTGAAAGCAAGACATGATGAAGTATTCAAGTAGCTCTCCCATACACAATGTGGAAAGCCTAGCTTATGTATTCATCTTCATTTGTCCACCATGTGAACATCCACAAGAATCAAGCATGTAGTGCTCAGGAATGCTTATCTTGATCTTGTCCTTGTTAGCACATGAGCTTGTCCTTATCAACACATGATCATTAACAATCGCTTAATGGGGATTAGTGATTAGTTATCTATATGTGTGTTGTCAGCAACACCAAAACACGATTAAGGGCATGACTGCACTTTCAAGTTTATCACCACATGATCATACAGCTGACCTTTCGGGTGTTGTCTCCGCTTTAGAAGGAGGCTCATTTGGATCTGGCAAGAACCATCACAGATCATCGAGTACAGCTCCGTGGTTTCTGACATTGCCGTTGAAATTGCTTTAACTTCTCCGTTTTAATGAAAACTGCAACAACTGCTTTACTTTATCTTCTGTGCAGAGTATTAGGGCGCGTTTGGTTGTTTAGAGTGAATAGTACGTGCATTTCGTTCCCATCTTAAGCCAACTAGGTTGAGAAAAAACAAGCAACAAACCAACATTTGCATGTAGTTTGGTTGCATGCATTCCATCAAAGGTCACTTTCGGGTCGGTTGTTTGGTTGCTCACATTTGTGTTTAAGGGGTAAGCAAATGCAAACCATAGCTCTTTGGCTGCATACACATTTGTGTTTTGCTCACCCAATTTAAATGTGATGGCCTTACCATCATATTGTACACAACAATAAGCAACCCACCAACAAAAGCTATAAAAAACGGGTTAACAACAACAAAAGACACAGAAACAAGCAGGTAAACAACAGATAAACCATACTGCTAGCTAAGTCGCATCAATACTGCTAACAGAAGTAAGTTTTAAGACAACAGGGGCATCCCATGCCTCTACATAGGGTGCTGAACCCTGACAAAATATTAACATGTTCCCAACGATGTCTCACATCATCACCGCAAAACTAACTACAAGTTCATCATTATGATGTTTCTCTGTTTTACTTTATGTATATCATATGATAACTTGGTATATGATTAAGATGATGATGAGTTGTTTATATATATTGGCCCATATGGAACGGTTGCGGGACGGTCTTCTACCACAGGAACGTGTACGATCAATTCAAGAGGAAATTGCCGGATTCTTAGATGCAGAGGTCCTAGATGTCAAGAGAGAATACTATTACCATTCGACGGAAATGATATGAAATGATATAGTGTAAAAAGATGCATATATGTGCATGTAACTCGTGTCTACATTTTGTAAATATGTTCGACAAAGCACGACGGATGAGATGGTGTAATATCTTCGTGACGATGTGCAATATATATGTAATAAATAAATAGGAAAATAGGGAGCAGCAAAATAGCCCATCCAATTTACTGCAAAACCGTAAACCCAAAGATTGCTCCAAAAAACAGCGAACAAATATTCCCGGTTCGTAATACGAACCGGGACTAATACCCCCCCCCCCCTCCCAGCCCCGTCATGTGGAAGGCCATTAGCCCAGGTTGGGGCCGAACCGGGGCCAACATTAGTCCCGGTTCACGAACCGGGACTAATGACCCAACTGAATCGGGACTAAATGCCCTTTTTCCACTAGTGACAGTCACCTAACTCCAAAGGAAGTTGTCGGACTTGTTTCGAAGGTGAAATTTGATATGATATTCCCGCTTCGACATGGACAAAAGTTCCAAGTATGTAAAGTGGATGCCTAGCATGATTTCACATGAGCTCCCGGACAGGGGTAAGACGTGCCATTCATAATCGTAACCACATGAAAAATGATCAAGATCACGTATCAACAAGTCACGTTTGCGAGACTCAGTGATGGCTACAAAGTCCAATGCATGATCCTTTACACAATCCGTAATGTGTTTATATGTATTCAAGTACGAAGACCTCTGCTACTTCAAAATGTGCCTCTCATGATGAACCATTTTTTTTGTTTATAGACCTTTGCCCTCTTATGGGCGTCCTTTTTTCTTTGCTGAAGTAGAGATAGAGATATATCCAGAGATAAAGATAGTAGAGACGAAGGAAACATCAGAGCTGCCCCAAAAATATGTCGAATTGTCAACTTGCATGACAAATCATATTCAGCTAAAGTCGTCATAATTCGCTTGAAATAAAGGAAAGGAAAAGGTTGCACGAAAGAGGCAATTCAAAAGGGTCCCCGAGTAAAGAAGAAAGTCTGCACACTCAGGAAAGCAAGGTTTTTTCGGGACTCGAAATCTGACCCTCGGCATAGGTTTGTAGAGAATACTAGACGTACATGCCGAACGGAATGCACGCAGGAAAATTCCTTTCAAGTAAAGTACCATGTGTTTTCTGAAAGAAAGATGGCGCAAAAGTTAGAGACAAAACAAAGGTGTCCTACGCCTTGTATTCTAGCTACACGACTAGAGCCCTATCATTTGTAAACAAAACAGCCACGGTTGATCTGAAACATGAGTGAGTGGTAGTGTACATTTTTCCCACACTGGAGTAATTTGATAGTATACCTCTATAATCACATTTTTTTATTTCTTTTATTGTGACCGCGAGTAGTGTAAAATTACTGTATAGATGGACGTGTCATTACAAGATACGGGCCTTCTAAATACTCAGACCAGCTGGCCGTGTGAAAAGGAATCCAAAAAAAATGGAAAATACTCACAAGTAGTGAGAAATCCCTCGAACTGATGAAAAATTTCCCTACCCCTTATGACGCCAGCTCCAAGCAGAATATGTGCCTAACACATCGTTGACCGACTACATAAGAAATTAGACGGCCCTGCGTAAGATGACGAGGATTTATTGAGATCAATTGAACCAATAAGAACAACGCAAACCTAGTTTCCCTAGAACATTAGGGGCTTGTAGTGGGTTTTTTTTTGCGTAGAAGAATAATGGTTATTATCCTTAGTGAGACCTAAACCGAGATGATATGCTAAATTCGTGGTGGCTTAGCATTTGTTCTGGTGATTTCGAAGTATTCCACTTTTGGAGCAACTTGCTGGGGCAAGGGCAAGAACTCTGCCATTTCATGCACGAAGAAAAGAGTTGTTCGATTAATTTTGAAAAATCAAGTACAAACACAAAAGAGAAAACTAGACTAGGGGTTAATTAGGGTTGTCATCGATTCACAATTCATTGACTAGTAAGACATGTAATTCTTCTTAGAAATCCGTCGCAAAAAAATCATGTCCGAAACATAGTGGCTTCAACTAAAATAAACGCTTGGAACGAGCGGTTAGCTGTCTCAAAGACAATCAACGACTTACTACTGTCTCTAACAAAACTAAAAAGAAATACAGTAACTTGAAAATAAGATCACATAGACAAATGATCATGAGATAAGTATAATGTATCCGGAAAAAAAAATACTCCCTTGTAAACTAATATAAGAATGTTTAGATTATTTTTTTAATGATTTAAACTTTTTTATATTATAGTTTACGGAGGGAGTATAACGTAACTTTGTTTTTCAGCGTTGAGATAACATGGCTAAAGCTCATTTTACATGGACATGGCATGTCAAGCAAGCTCCGGCGAATTTCGGCCCATGTTGCGAAAGAGAGAAAAGGTAGGCCGCACGCACTTGCATGCGCGGGAAAGGCCCGCCCCGCAATGATGGGTTTTCGTTTTGGCATATATTCCCTCCCTCCCCCGACACACGAAAGGCGTCTGGCTCCGCCCGAACACTCCTTCCGTCACCTCACCTCAGCTACAAAATCAGCTGCAAAAGACAGTTAGGGCCTTTAATCCCAGCCTTTGGCTAGCCTAAACTAATCTGCCATGGCTGCTTTGGCCAAAGAGAGACCATGATGAGCGCCTAATAACAAACCTGGCCTTTTGTCTTTCGTTCCGACGGGAGAATCCAATGATGCTCCCTCCGTGTGAGATCACCGTTTTTTTCGAAACGGACGGACGCTTCGTGTAAGGTTGATTCCCATGTGACATCCACACGTACAAAGTGCGTTGCAGGAGCCAGGCATCTCCACAGCTCTACTACTCAAGTGCAGTGTAGTTCAGTGGGCTGTGGACATGGTGCCATCTAGTAGTTCGTTTATAGAGCACTTAAAGTTGGTACAAATCATAGTGAATCACATTAGCAAGTCAAGTAGCCTCGTCCTGTTTAGCTAGTCAGGCAGCAGATTAGCCAGTACCAGACTATCTATCTGTGGCATGCACTGGGTCACTGGCCGGGAGCAGGGAATGGTGCGGTGTCAGCGGGGGAAGAGAACGTTCTATGCGGTAGGAGATCGTCCCGGGCGGCCTGGGACTCCACCGTGCGCCCCACCTTTTTCTGAGCAGCACGGCTGGCTGGCTGGCTGGACCGGCCGGCAGGCGGCAGCGCCACCACGCCGTCCTTCCCGGTTTCCGAGACGCCCGCCACCACCCTTCTCCCTAAAGATGACAAAGGAGCAAAAGAACGTGTGGAAAAGAGGAACTGCACCTTACCCCGGCCTCTCTTCCCGACGCTTTCTAAAGCTCTTTTTTGCATGCTCCTTTCTCCTTCCGCCCTGCAGACGACCCACGGCCGAAATATTCTTCCATTCTTGTTTAACCAGAAGATGAGGATCGTCGCATGCACATTGTGCGAATCGAGCCTTCAAGCTACCATTTTGGGGTTTGGGCTGTGGAATTCGTGTCTGGCTAGTTTGGTGATTCTTCTTTTTTTTTTTTAAGGAAATAGTTTGGTGATTCTTCAAGCAACTTCCTATCAGCGGCCCTGACAGAAGAGACCCACGGGGCAGCGACACCCCGGCCACGCGCGCTACCCCACGGGCTAACCGGCCCAGGAAACCGAAGGCCAAGGTCTATGGGCCGGACTGGGTCTAGTAAAGACCCACGCGACGACTACTTCTAGCAGAGGGATCCACAGAGCGGCCATCCACAGAATGAGGCGGCTCGGCGGTACTGGCTTTCCCCTTTCCCCTCTCCCGCATGAACCCTAGTCCACATTGTTGGAATTATATGTCATGTAACTATATCCAAACATTGATAGGAATTATAAATATTCAGAATACCTCATTATAAAATTACACATGTATTTATGCATGAAATTGCTTTACAAGATTCTCATGGAATTATCATTTGTTGGAATCGTACTTAAGTTGTATGCTTAAGGAAGCTGGTCGATCATTAGTGGAATACAATATACTGTATTTTTATAGGCTTGGAATTAGTGTCAGCGAAGCCACGTGGGTCCCACAAGGCATCTGGGCCCACGAATTTATAGACTGTGTGTTCCGAGTGCTTCTCCCACGAATGAGATGTGGGTGAAGGGGTATATACAGGCAGCATCCAAAATTCAACCATTACACGCAAAAGTGCAAACTCGGTGACACCGAAGTGGACAACTCGGTGGTACCGATTAGCTCAAAGGTGTGAGCTTTTGAATCTCGGTGAGACCGATATATAAAACTCGGTGGCACAGAAAAGGTGACTAACGGTCAGATGAATAAACTCGGTGGCACCGATACTCAAACTCGGAAATTCTGATTTTGTGTATCTGAGCAACAGAATGTTGGTCACCCAAACTCGGTAGCACCGATGCAATTTCGGTTGCACCAATTTGGTGGGAATGGCTAGAGTTCTATCTTAGAATCAAACTCGGTGGGTCCGATGTGGCAATGTTGGTGACACTGAATTTGTGTATGTGGAACTTGACAGAGTGGATATGTGGGAAAAATTACTCAGTGTTTTGGTGGCTAACTTTGAGCATTTGAGCAATCAGTTCATTTTACTACCTCACCCCCTTTTAATAGTATTGGCTTTCCTATGTACTCAAAAATGATTTCTCACAAATATAAAATGAAGAGTCTTCCATCTTGAAGCTTGAGCCAATATTATTCCTTTCTTGCATTCAGGGGTGTCTCCACATAAACACTTTAGCCATAGCCCTTCATGGACTAAACCTGAAATATCTAGGTAAAAGTGTTAGTCCAAGAGGAAATGTATGTTGTCATGAATTATCAAAATCATTAAGGGAGTATATGTGCTTTCAAATACTCATATAATAGTGCAATTTTTGCATATATTTTATAATGTGTGTGTGTGTGCGTGTGCATGCTTGCGTGTGTGTGGGGGGGGGGGGGGTCGTGCGTGTGTGCGGTGGGCCCGGGGGTGTATGTGCGCGCGTATTTAGACTCATCCAACAGCCAAAATACGCACAAAGGAAAAGAAATCAACTTTGTAATATAAAAAAATGTAAACAAAGAAACAGAAAAGAACGGAAGGGAGAAGGGGACACTAGTAGAAAAGAGCCATTTCGTCCCACCTTGATTTACACATTAGTCTCGATTCCATTACGAATCGGGACTAATGTTAGCATTAGTCCCGGTTCGAGCGGCAAGGGCGCCGGTCGGGCATCAGTCCCGGTTCAAATGGAACCTTTAGTCCTGGTTGCAGACACCAACCGGGACTAAAGGTGTTGAAGGCTTTAGTCCATGTTGGTGTCTCCAACCGGGACTAAAGGGTAGATCTTTAGTCCTGGTTCGAGACACCAACCAGGACTAAAGGGGTTCTAAATTTTTGTTTTTTCTGTTTTTAAATTTGTTTTCTATTTGTAGTTTCCATTTTAAATTGCTTATATCTTTTAAGATATTTGATGTTTTTTAGTGATTCTTTTTGCATTAGATTCAAAAATTTGTCTAGTTTCTATTTGTGCCATTAGTTTTCAAATTTGAATGGTTTAAATTTGAATTTGTTCAAATTTGCTTCAAATCCAGTTTGTGAAAAACTTGAGTTTACAAATAGTTTTTAATTAAATTCTTTTTGCTTCTACTCATGTGTTAGATTGTTCTCACAGTAAGATTTTTATTTGATTATTTTTAGAATAATTTGAATTAGTATTTTAATTAAAACAATACTGTTTTGCTTATATAGTTGTTTTAGTCATTTAATTGTTGTTTATTATTATTTTTAGTTAGTTATTTCTGTAGATTTTGACATGTTGTAGTATGGTGCATATTGAATGCACAAAAAGTCTGGAGTTGAAATAATTTTAAAAAAAATGCATTTGTAACACACGAGTTTTCGTCCGAAACCTTGATACTTCGAAGGACATGGTCCAGTTTGTACACGAAGTGCATCCAGTTTTTGTCGTAACCCTCTCAACTTTGTAGCACATGCTATGTGGATGAAATGATGATACCGTGCCAAGTTTCAACTTTTTTAGAGTTCATTTGTCGGGCTTTTCAATTTCAGGGTCATTTAGCTTAAAAAATCATTAAATGCATGAAAAATAGGAAATGAAGTTAGAGAGGGTTAACTCTGGCTTGGTTAACCTTAGTTGTGACTGTGGCGGGGACGGTGCTAGCACATGTAGTCGACGGTATGATTGGACTTTTGGCTAAAGGGGGGTTTTGTTCTGAAATTTTCAAAAAATAAAATCCTTTGAGATGTAGTTAGGTTTTAGTGTGTAGTTGGTATAGAAATTTTGAGATATGAATTTTGATCGTTTTTGCAAAAAAGGAAAAAATGTAAAATGGCCATAACTTTTGCATACGACGTCAAAAAATAGTTTAATAAATAAAAAACTAGAGAAAAAATGCAAAAATAAAATAAAACCTTGGCAACATATCTAAGTTTGTGTAGGAGATTATGTATGCAAAATTGGAGGTGATTTAGAGGAGGTCATAGAAATTTGAATTTGAGAAATATGCTCCAACTCAGCTCCCACGCAGGGTAAACATCCCCATTTGTAATCAAGTTTTTTTGGACCTACTCTAATTGAGCCCCATGTTTTTTATTAACACATATTCAATCTATATAGTGTAGATCCAAAGTCTCACTATTTTTTGAATTAATCTTCATGTTTTTACATTTTCTTTGACAAAATATGCTTTAATATAAAAACTATTAAAAACACGTTTAAAATATGAAAATGCAAAAACTAAGTTCAGATCCTTCTTATTCGCTTTGAAATAAAGGTGAGATGATTTTGAGATATGAATTTTGACTGTTTTTGCAAAAAAAAGAAAAAAAATGTAAAACAGCCGTAACTTTTGCATACGACATCAAAAAAGTTTAATATATAAAAAAAACTGAAGAAAAATTGGGACTCGATTTCACCAAGGCTTGCCCGGTGAAGTTTTCTCAGATGCTCAAAATTCCAAATGTAAAAAATGTTATTTCAAAAATCAGTTTTTCTAGAAAAATTGGAAAAATATTTTTATTTAAAAATAAATAAATGATGTCATATTTGGATTCCTCACATTTTTGTGATAATAATGGATATATTATTTGTCAAATTTCGATTTACATATTTAAAGATATTAATTATGCCATATTAGATGAATAAATGGCAAAAAATGAATAAAATATTATTTTGTTTTCATTGAAATTCACTATTATTGTTACTTATTTTGTTTATTTTAATAATTGTTTAGAATTCAAAAAATTAAATCGTGTGACATGATATCAAGACCTAAGGTTGTTTAGGACTGATAGCTTACTATTGTGAGGAAACAACAACTGCAGACTTAGCAACTAGGGACAATAGAACTAGGATGTTAAGCTTGTTCGGGCTGAAATAGTGAGAGGATGGGTGACCGGTCAGGAAGTTGTAGTGAGGATGGATGATTAGAGATTAAATTGTCAAATAATTCAAGGATTTGAAAATTAGAATAAAACATAAAAACAAATCAAAAAATTCAAAAAAAAATCTACCTTTTCGGGTCAAACAAAAAAACAGGTATTGGTCCTCCCTCCACCCGTCCCAGATAGCGCCACGTGGAGCCCTTTTGGTCCCGATCCATAAGCCAACCGGGACTAAAGGTTTTGAGTCTTTAGTCCCGACTCTTTAGTTCCGGTTCCAGAACCGGGACTAATCGGCCTCTAAAACCGGGGCTAAAGGGTCATTTTTTACTAGTGGGAGGCTAGATCAGGTAATGGCTTCAACCCGTTAAGCAATTGATTGACCCAAATATGTGGCTAGTCAAGAAAAAAACCAGCCCAAAATAATCTGCACAACAAAGCAGAAAAAGGGGCACAAATCTTAAGCAAAAGTCAACGACCAAAAAAATAACCAACAAGAAATCAGTTTTTAGGCGATTTATAGGTAGCTAACATGATGCAAAAAATAGCCAAGTAAAAAATGGCTAAAATATATAAAAAAAGCAAAAGCAAAAACACATACAAACAAAGAAACATACCATGTGTAATAGGCTTCAAGCCCAATAGGAAAAATTGACTTACCCCAAATAAAGACAAGTAAAAAAAATCAGACTAAGAAGAAACTGAGACAAGTCAAAGAAACCAGCCTACGAAACAATTGACTTACCCCAGACGGGAGCAAGTCAAAAAATAGCCTAGCAATGAAACAACACAAGAAAAAAAAGAAACCAGCCTACAAAACAATTGACTTACCCCAGACGGGGGCAAGTCAAAAAATAGCCTAGCAATGAAACAACAGAAGAAAAAAAAACACAAATCTTTAAAAAAAATCAACGGTAAGAAAATTGACTTATCCAAATTTAAAATTTAGATGACTTACATCTTTACCTAATAATAAAGAGGCTATCGCTTTCGTCGGAAAACCCACCGAGGTGATTTTATAAAAAAGCCCTTACTGTTTATGTCATTAAACTCGTAGTATATATTAAATGTTTTTTAAAAAACTCATATCTTTTAAACCATAACTCCAAATTTAACATATTATATATGGAATTTGATTAGAAAAATATGTAGAATTTAAATATGATATTATTTTATCTGTTAAACGTTTAATAAAAATACTATCTACGGTGCAATCTTAATAAATAAGTCATTATTTGTCTTTCTTTCATACCGGTACTCATCCGGGTTGGGGATGAACACGTCAACAAAATCAGGATTAGAGATGAAACTGAAGGTCACTTGACTGATTCTTTGTACGTATTAAATCTACATGCAAGCCGTGTTAAAATAGAAGACCTCTGAAATTTTGAACTGCATTTTTGTAGGATAAGACAATCTTTATTTGTGTCGTAACTACAAATTCTCAGATTATAGACCATTTTTTATAAATTAAGAGCGTGTGGTATTTCTTTCTCCCGTTGCAATGCATGGGCCCTTTTGCTAGTATAGTTAAAGTGTAATTAGACTAGCTTAAAAAGACATTTATAAAGCACATTTCAACACAATTTTAGTGACAAGTTTTATGATTGGAGTGGGCACCATAGGTGGTTGTCAAATACTCCATCCGTCCCAAATTAAGTAATTATAAAATAACTCTACTTTATACTAAAGTTAGTATAAAACTGAGTCATTTTCGAGTCATTTATTTTGAGACGAAGGGATTAGTATTCTTACCTATCCTATCAACCTTTTGGTGCATGCATGCATACATGCTGTAATTCAGGCTAAAGAAAAAAACAGTTTTTGTAACAGTGCACACCTTATTTTCATCTTTTCCATCCTCCTCCTCCTCGGACCCTCTCCCGTCTCTTTATAACTGACGCTCCCTTCACCTGGCTTCATACAACTGCAAGATAATCCAAAACCCCAGTGACACTACGCTGTTATCCCAAAACCCAAGGTGGCAGCATCAAGCAACTGAGCAGAGCAGCAGCAAAGCTGAGCTTGAAAGCTCCATTCCCACAGTAATGGAGTTCTTGTCGCAGATGTGGTCGCTCCTGGGCCTTCTCACCATCCTGCAGAACGTCCTCCCCACGCAGCTCCTCTCCCTCCTCCACTCGCTCTGGCAGTCGCTCCAGGACTCGCTCACGCCCTACTCCTACTTCGACGTGCCGGAGTTCCTCGGCTCCGCCGCCGTCGAGCCCAACGCGCTCTACCGCCATGTCCAGCTCTACCTTCACCGCTCCCTGCTCCTCTCCTCCCCTTCCCCTCCCCGCCTCACGCTCTCGCTGCCGCGCTCCGTAGCTGGCAACGCCGGCGCAGCCGCCCCGCCGCCGTCCGTGTCGCTGTCCCCGAACCACTCGGTGCCCGACGCCTTCAACGGCCACCGCGCCGTGTGGACGCACCACGCCGACACGCTCCAGGACTCGCTCGAGGAGCGCCGGTCCTTCTCGCTGCGCCTCCCCAAGAGGCACGCCGCGGCGGTGCTCCCGGCTTACCTGGCGCACCTCGCGGCCGCGGCGGACAGCCTGGAGCGCTCGTCGCGGGCGAGGAGGCTGCACACGAACGCCGCGTCTCCGCGCGGCTCGGCGTCGTGGTCGTCGGTGCCGTTCTGCCACCCGTCCACGTTCGAGACGCTCGCGCTGGACCCGGAGCTCAAGGCGCGCCTCCTGGCTGACCTCACGGCGTTCGCCGACGGGAGGGAGTTCTACCGCCGGACTGGGAGGCCGTGGAAGCGTGGGTACCTCCTCCACGGCCCGCCCGGCTCGGGTAAGTCTTCGCTGATCGCCGCCATGGCAAACCACCTCCGGTACGACGTGTTCGACCTCGAGCTCACCCGCGTCACCACCAACGCCGACCTCCGCGCGCTCCTCATCCAGACGACCAACCGCTCGCTCATTGTCATCGAGGACATCGACTGCTCCCTCCACCTCACCGGCGACCGCGGCCTGGCCTCCATGAGGCGGCACAAGAGACGCCGCACGGCCGCCTCCGATGACTCGTCCGACTCGGACGACGACGTCATGGGCGCCGACAACCACCGGGGGAAGGTGACCCTCTCCGGGCTGCTCAACTTCACCGACGGCCTGTGGTCGTGCTGCGGCGAGGAGCGAATCATCGTGTTCACGACGAACCACGTGGACGGCATCGACCCGGCGCTGCTCCGGCCGGGGAGGATGGACGTGCACGTGCGCCTGGGCCCGTGCGGCGTGCACGCCATGCGCGAGCTGGTGGAACGGTACGTCGGCGTCAGCGTCGGCGACCAGGACATGCTCGACGCGGCGGAGGGCTGCATACGGGACGGCGCCGAGATGACGCCGGCCGAGGTGGGCGAGGTGCTGCTGAGGAACAGGGACGAGCCAGAGACGGCGGTGACAGAATTGGCAGCCGAGCTAAAGGCCAGGGTGAACGCGGCCGACGATCTCCAGTGGGAGGACTCGGCGGCGGAGCTCTCCGACGAGTCGCCGACGAAGAAAGGCAGGAAGGGGTTCGGCGGGTGGGAGGGCAAGGTCAGGATCTTGGGGAGGCTTCGGAGCCTCACCAAGTCGGACTCCGGCCGGAGAGGCGTGTAGCTTCGATCACGTCTGACTTCCATTTTAGGTTAGGCTCGATTACGTCTGGCTTGTGTTTTAGGTTAGGCAAAAAATCGGGCGCTTCTTTACAAGTTTAATGTATGGGTTTGATGGTTTCTTGTAAGCTATATTAGGTATTAACCATCATCGGGTTGCTGCCGCTGCTTGAGTGACGGCTTTCATGTCCGAGTAATATTCGAACCTCGCTCTGAGCGGCACGTTCGTCCGTACGGCACCGGACATGACGGCTTTTAAAATAAGAACTTGCTCCTCTCCCGTCCCACGTATACTTGAACCCCGCTCATACCTTCCTATTCCTTGTCACGTAGTCTCGTTTACGGGAGCTGGCGCTGGTTGCACCATGACCGGCGACGAGCGCGCCGGCAAGGCGTGTCCAGCCCGTGGGATTCGTTTCTTTCGGAACTGCAGAATTTTATGGATTTTCATCGAAATATCACTGGGAATACTGGTGATCTTCAAGAACCTGTGGATGGGGTTCCGGCTGGAAGAAGCACAGCTCACGCTGACGCCTCCCTCCGCCGGCGCCGCGGGCACCACGACCATGACGGCCGCGCGTATAGCCGACATATTCGCCATGACCGACGAGCACACCGCCGCGGGGACAATGAGCGGCAAGCAGGTCGAGGCAATATGCGCCATGATCAATGATGCCTGCCACGACGGCGCGAAGGACATACATCGCGAGAAGGGGAGAAGGCGGCGCGACGCCGGCATCGGCAGCACCCGCTGCTACAAGCAGATGCGCAGACTCGGCAAGGGCTCCTCCGGCCGCGTCGTCATGGCGCAGCACCGCGACACCGGCCAGATCGTCGCCCTCAAGACCATCCACGCGCGCGGCGGGGCGCGGCGCCCCAACGCCGGCGAGCTGCTCAAGGAGGCCTGCGTCCTGGCGGCGTGCCGCGGGCACCCCAACCTCGTCGGCCTCCATGCCATCATGCGCGACCCAGGCACCAAGCAGTACTGCCTCGTCATGGACTACGTCGGGCCCAACCTGCTCCACGCTCTGGACAGGCACGTGGAAGAGCACGGCCGCGCGTTCCCGGAGGCCGGTGTGCGCCGGGTCATGCGGCAGCTGCTCACGGGCGCCGCGGCGATGCACGAGCGCGGCATCATTCACAGGGACATGAAGACCACAAACATCCTCGTCGGAGAAGACGGAGGCACCGTGAAATTCTGCGACTACGGGCTGGCAATGCCCACGGCCAAGGCAGAGCCGCCTTACGGGCTGGCCGGGACGGTCCCGTACATGGCGCCTGAGATGCTGCTGGAGAAGCCGGAGTATGACGCGGCAGTCGACATGTGGTCGCTCGGGTGCGTCATGGCAGAGATGCTCTCCGGCGATGAGCTGTTCGCCGGGGAAAAGGCGACGGGCCAGGTCGGGAAGATACTCGATGTACTCGGCGCGCCGGGCAAGAAAACGCGGCAGCACTTCGAGTCCGCGCTCCGAGCTGACGAGGTGCAGCAATGGCGAGCACGGCAGCGAGAAGTGCGGCGCCACGACCGGTTGCGAGAGCTGTTCCCGGAGGAACTGCTGTCGTGGCACGGATTCCATGTCCTGAAGGGCCTCCTTACCTGCAACCCCAGCAAGAGGCTGACGGCTGACGCCGCGCTCCGGTGTCCCTGGTTCAAGGCCGACGATCGTGCTGGAACTGATGATGCTTCCGGTCACGGGATCGGCGGTACGGCATTGGCCAGGCACACTGCATGGAGAGGAGCAGCAACAGTTAGATGAATTCGCCACACCGGAAGAAACAACTAAACTGACGAAAAACGGCGAAGGAACGAATAAGAATGTATAGCTTGTTTATTACGATCAGAAATTTACAAATATCATAATTGTACTGGACTGGATTGTACTCCTACAATCTACTCCCTCCGTTCCAAAATATAAGACTTTTTAGAGATTTCACTAGGAGACTACATACGAAGCAAAATGAATGAATATATACTTTAAAATATGTCTATGTACATTCGTATGTAGTTCATAGTGCAATCTTTAAAAGGTCTTATGTTTAGGAACGGAGGGAGTAGGTGATTACTTACTTCAATTAAAGTGTCAAAACGAGTCACTTGCATGTGAAAAAACGCAAAAGTAGATAACGTAGTCACTTGCATATGAAAAACTTCGTTCAAAGAGATGATCTAATTCTTCTAACTTCGAATGAGTTGGCATAATGCAGGAAGAGTCAAATTTTCCTTGACAGTGCACAGGACAGAGGAAGTGCGCTGCAGAACAATTGCTTGCAGAACCAGGTGTAGTATTTCATCAGATAACAAGAGCAACACTGTCAGATATGGATTTGCTTACCATCGAGGGCAGTGGTGGCAGCATGGTCTGTTGTCTCCATCAGTTCTAATCCAGGCATCTGCAGCCTGAAATCACTAAGAAATAAATCTCAAAAAAGAACATCGAGAAACAGAAGCAAACCAAATCTGGCAAGCTGATGTTATACGCATTCTTAACCACATTTGAACTGAAATTAACTGGTCTGCACTTAAAAATTAATGAGAACACACCACAGCACAAACCAAAAACATTTATGCCTGATAATAAGCAACTAGGCAGAAAGCTAACATCATAGCTGGTGCAAAAAATAGCATAAGAACCACCGTTCAGTTGCCTGCCATGCTGTACAGAACATGATTAAGGTATCCTTCCATCCAAGGTTCCAATTATTTACCCTGCCAGCGTACATTCAAGTTTGGACAAAGATTGGTGGTCATAAGCACAGTGCACCAAAAGCACAATCAACGCTTCTTCGCTTCAGCAGATAGTGGGGACGACATCATCACCCTGTGCTTGTACATCTTCCACCAGTTCGCTGATGCCTCGTCGACAGTCCGGTAGGTCCAGAAGTGCGGCCTGGCCTTCTCCCGGGCCATGAGCATCTCCTCTACCTCCGCCCTCGACTTCGTCCTGAGCGTGAGACAGTCGACGAGATCGCGCAACTTGCTGGAGCAGTTGTCAAAAACCCCGTGGCGGTAATAGTTCTGCATCTGGTGGAATGGCGAGTAGCAGGACGATAGTGCTTTCAAGTACTTTATGCAGTCTAGCCGTGATGGCGGACGGTTGGGGTTCTCTTCGGGCTCCATGCTTCTAACTGCCAACCAAGAAATGGATTTACATGTGAGACATATTCGCATTCCTAGAACCACAAGAAAAAACAGAAAGACGGAAGGAATATTGATTGGAGATAACTCTTCTAACCTTCCTTGCTGCTGCTGCCACAGAGGCTTGGGGTAGAATATGACGAGCTACTGGACAAGCCCTATTTCGACAGAGATATCAGATTTAGAAGGAGGAGATGTGGCTAAGCACAAGTGAGCATACATACAAATAACATTACAAGCCATCCAAATATAGTGTTAAATTTTTTATTTCTGAATAAGTTTAAAATGATAAACTATAAAGTGCACATTCTTACAAGGTTCACTAATTAGTACTACCTCCGTCCCATAATATAAGAGCGTTTTTTAAACTACACCAGTGTCAAAAACATTCTTATATTATGGGACAGAGGGAGTAGGTAGGTATTTTATAAGGATCACTAACTAGCAAGCTTATCCAACAGCATAAAATAGGCGGTTAGATACAGCTTTCCCAGCAGTATGTATGTTAGTGTTGCATCAAAAGTTGCTGTCATTTAAATGTTTCGTGATCAAAACTATTGTTTAAATATTGTAGCCTGTTTGCGTCAAGGCTAGATAGGAGGAAGCTGCAGACTTTGCACTTCCATCCTGGCATGTATATGCTACAGCTGTTGTACAATTTTTCTGCAACTATTGACTTAAGCTCCAGTACAAGTTTATCCAGTAGATAGACTAAAGCTCTAGTACAAATTTGTGAAAATAACTGAAGAGGGAAAGCAAGCTTCATAGTTCAACAAAATCAACCTGGGAGTATAAGTAGAGCCACCATCAGTACAACTGAAGAGATTAAACAAGATCCAGAGTTCCGTATTTTCAAGTTTAGACTTTGTGATTCATGAGCTTTATACTTTGTACTTTGTTCAAATGATAAAAAATGTGGTCCGCGTTAGGCAAAACAAGAAACAGCATTCAAAGACTGTTTCTCTCTTCATATTTACTTTCCTTGTGATGTTCCGAAACTATACAGAATGGTAAACAAATAGAATCATGTCTGGGCATCCACGTGAAATAAATGGCCGCCTTACTTAATTAGACTTCTCAGTAACCCAGTAAAAAAGGATTGGGGGAAACCTAAATTAGAAGACTGCACACATCACACGGTGCAAAATTTTCAACAGTGCACAAAATTGGAACTAAAAAAAAGATTCATTGGAAAACTAAGAACAGATAATGATACATAGCACTGATACGTAATATAACAGAACCCATGGAGCTAACCATACAAAAATCAAGCACTCGATATGGCTGATTCTGAATAGAAGCTGCACTGATTTGGTCCTCCTTCCCACACCGCTGCCGAGGTACTCCGGGAATCTAGTAGCTACCTGGGGTGAGGGGTGTCGAGGAGAGGACGGCCACAGGAGTGCTGTAAGCGAGGAGGGGAGGTCACAGCGGCTGGAGTGTTGTGCGCGGTGAGGAGGGTGTGTGGCAGTCAGATCTGAGGGCGTGGATGGGCCGCATGGGGTCAGGAACTAAGGAAACTGATGACACCATGATACTGATTAGTAATTTGAATCTAACCACCTCTCCCCTCGACCACCGCACATAAATCACCATTCCCATCTGTACGGATCTGAAGGTCTGAACAAGATTACACCACACTTTTGCCTGCTAGTATGTTTACAGTCAGGAACAAACAGTAGGATCTATCAACTTAGCCTCGGATGCTGTACCTCGTGGAGAATGGCGTAGGTTGGCTTGTGGGGCTGTACTCGTCGGAGGAGAATGTGGTAAAGGGGCAACAGGAAGACGGGAGACTGGGTGACTGCTCCAACGAAGGACCCAACGGAGGCTGCCCGTGTTCCCTTGCAACCTTTAGGTCTCATTTGGCAAGAAGGGTCTTCAAGCCCCTAGGGGATTGGGGATTGGAAGGGATTTGGTGATCCCCTCCCTTCCACCCATCCCCTCAATTCCCCTCTCATCCCCAAACCCCTCACATCCTCAATCCCTATTCTACAAAAAGAACTTGTTTGGTAGGCAGGGTTTGTTATTCTGAGATAAGATGGTGCCAAATAGCAGTAGTAGAGTTAAAAATTCGATCTTTACAACTTAAATAGCTCTAGTGGTGAGTCTTTAGAAAAACTAGATATATCAAATAAGGCTACCGCACAGATACAAGGCAAACAAACACAATGGGCGCAGTTAGCAGTATGTTCGTAGTGTAAGTGTGTAACTCTGTCTCATCTCTCATGTATTTGCAGAAGCTATTATTTAGATCGTCTCCTGATAAGCAGCTTTCAATAACCATGGAAAACCCATCTCAAATGCTGAATAAACCATGGTCAACGAAGATGGCATTGTTATGTAATCCTCAAGCTAAATTAATCAAACTGAATAATTAGCAGAACTGAAGTCGAAGGGAAGCTAAGCTTATGTGATTGCACATCCACTTTTCAGTTCACAAATTAGCAGTGCGAAGCAATGTATAAATACGGACTCCATCAGTTGACAGAACAGAACTATTGTACTAGGCTAGAAAGCTCAAGTTTGGGGGAATTCTGACTGACAAGGATAAGATGCCATGTATGAGCTAACACTGTCCAAATACTTACTAGTCTCTGATTATCCAAGAACTAGGTTGAGTCAAGTACTACTAATAAAACTAATCTCTAGATAAGCAGATCATTCACAAAGAAAGAAAGAAAGAAAGAAAGAGGGGTGCAATGGTGGAACCAAATGGATCAGCAGATGCCAAGAACGCTACCACTACCGTGAGAAAGAAGAAGCTACCCGAGACATAGGAGGAGAAGCTATCGGAGGGCGGCAGAAGCAGAGCGGCCGCGCATCACCAGTTCACCACCAGCGCGCCGTCACGGCAAACAAATCAAGAAGGCGAGGACGGCGGCCGTGGCGGGGCTGACCGGTGGCGCTGCGTACTCTATCCTACTGAACGGGGTGGGGAGGGGAGGGGAGGGGGAGACTCGGAATTACCGGCTAGTTTGTCGGAGGAGGGACGCCGGCGTCGATGAGCCGGCGGCGGCGCGTATAGGAGGCTGCTGGAGTCTAGTTTTTTTTTTCCGTTCGTCTCGTCCCCTTTTCCTCTCGGATCGCGGGATCTGGGCCGTTGGGCCCTCTGGATAATCTTGATAGGCCGGCCCAGCAAGGACGCAGTGCAGAACGTTTTCTTTACCCAAATCTTGCAAAGGTCAATTCCACTTCCCCATTTCTGCGAGTCATTCAGTCATTTGACATAATCTTCATCTAAAAAAAATTCATTGGACATAATATTGACCCATTTTTATTGTTAGATTCCTAGCGTCGAGATCTTCAAATGGAGATCCCGTGTTGATAGGTTTCAATGAACTTTAAAAAAAACGGAAACATGTTTTTTATCTCGCAGAAGCAAATATGTGCATCCACGAGACATAAATCTGGAAAGGAAAAACACATTTCTTTTCTTTTCCGAAAGGCATAGTTAAGTAATTTGTGCATCTTGAGGAATCAAAAAACACATATTTTATTTTCTTTTCCGAGAGGCATAGTTAAGTAATCCGTGCATCTTGCGGAATGAAAAATCACGTATTTTAGACACAAACGTAATTCTAGTGAAAGAAAATGTGTGCATAGTCAAAAATTAAATATGTGCCTCTCGCGAAAAGAAACATCTATTTCTTTTTTCAAAAGGCACAATCATGGTTCTTGCGGAAGCAAATTCGTACCTCCACGAGAAGTAAATTTATGCCTCTCACATAAGGAAAAAAAGAAACACATGTTTTCTTTCCTTTGCAAGAGCTATGACCGTGTCTCTCGCTTAAACAAATATGTACCTTCACGAGAAGTAAATATGTATCTCTCGCTGGGAAAACAACACGTTTTTTCCTTTTTTGAGAGACATGATCATATCTCTCGCGGAAGCAAACTCGTGCCTCAACGACTAGAGGAAGAAAGAACAAACACGTTTTTTCCTTTTTTGAGAGACATGACCATATCTCTCGCGGAAGCAAACTCGTGCCTCAACGACTAGAGGAAGAAAGAACAAACACGTTTTTTTGTGAGAAAAAAACACTTTTTCGTTAAAAAATTGTCCAAATCCTAAGGAAAGAGGGGGGAACCGAGAAATGGAAAAAATCATCCAAAGGTCAAAAATGCTTAAAAATTAAAAAAAGGAAAGAATACCAAACGGTTGACCAATAGGCACACTCATAGGTCACGCCAGGTGACCCTTGCGAGGGCTCTCAAAGGAGTACCCTTTAAGTAGTTGCCTCTTTTCTTTGCGTATGTCCCTTCAATGTGCGGTTTACATCCGGTCTTTTCGTTTGTATTTTTTTTATGTTGACAAGAGAGCTGCCAAATTCATTGATTAGAAAGAGGTATTACAAAAACACCTCCAAGGAGGAATGCACCGCAAAAGGGCGAGTGCCAAGAAAAGAAGAAAGGAAAACTCGGTTTATTCAAGGAAAACTGGGCGAAAATCTAAGCAACGCCTAGCTACGCTAGGTCTAAAGCACCACAACACATACAAGACACCAGAAGGCCAACACCCCACAACACACACGGTCGGGCACTCGAGCGCTTTCGCCGCTACAAGAGTACACATCAAAAACCATCGTATTATCGAGACTGCCACGTGCATATTAGCAACTCTCAACAACACCGAAGAGGAACGATATGCCCGATAGAGCGAACTTATGCCGCTCCGATCCTTCGAGAATGGCTAACATAGCTTGCCTAGCGCTCCTTGCATGTGAGGGGTGCTCTTGCTGCTCACCACGTCGGTCAAGCAACCAGCCCCAGACGGATGCACCGCCAAAACAACTCCAAGCTCTCCATATCGCTACCCTCTCCTGATCAACCACATCACCGCCAACCCGGTGCTCCCATCGCAAGACATAACTCCAAGGAAATGCTTCCGAACAAAGTAATCACATCATGGATGCCACCACTACACACGCTTTTCACCGAGAGAAAGCTTGAGGTCGATGGAGGAGTCGGGTCTCTTCCATGATGCCTCCAATAAGAAAAACCACACCCGAAGGCGTTGTTCGTCACCGGCCGGACCGAAGTCGAGCAGGACTTTCGTCTGAAGATCCGAACACCTGCACCCGGGGAAACATCCCCAGCACACCACCATCGAACCGGGACCAGCACCTGCCACGCACTGCACCGTGTAGTTGATTGGAGCACTACCAATGAACATCCGCAGGCCCTGCCCAAGCAGCACCATCACAGCCTGTCCGGGAGACCCCACACACCCGCATGCAACCATATCTTACCACATTATTTTTGCCACACTTGCCACACTTGCCTTACTTGAGTTGCTCAAATTGTTAGCCACACATTGGCTTGCCTAAGGGAATCTTGCCACACTTTTTGTGTCTATGACATGTGGAGTTTAGTACTCATTAAAAAATGCTTGCCTTAAGTGTGGCTAGAACCAAACACCCATCTAATTTGGTCAAACTTGTCTAATATAAATTGCGGCAAAGTGCGGAACCAAACAGCCCCAAGTCACTGACTGAGCCTTCGCTCGACTGACGCGCACCCTCGGTAGCGCCATTCCCCAACTTGCGCCGCCCCAGATCTGACCCACGCACCCACGGCGGCTCCACCGCGCCAACGCGAGGCAACTACACAGTACATTCACGCTCGCCCTCTCCCCAACGCCTGCCCGACAGCACCGCAACATCCCAGGCGACGAAGACCAGTCGTGGCCCGCCAAGGCCCGGATCGGGCCCACCCGCAACTCTCTACATGTCATCGTCCCTAGGAACCTCCCCGCGCTCGCAGCGACGCGCTTGTGTACCACCACGTCGCCCCGGCAAGCCCCTTTGCGCCGACCAGTGCCAGTAGTGCGCCGATGCCAGCCGCTCCACGCTACCGCCGGGCCGAGCCCACGCCCCGCGTGCGCGACGCGCTAGAGGAAACCGGAGCCCCACCGCCACCTTCTTGAGGCCGGCCCGAGCTTTGCCAGGAGGCACCCGTCGGTGGCGACGAGACAAGGAGGAAGAGGGGATGAGAGTTGCAGCGGCTAGGGTTTTCACCCCTCGATAGTGACGTGGGGGCCTCGTTTGTGTTTTTGCCCTCATTTATTACATGTGTCGGCCTGGTGGCAACTATGTATCTTTTTTTTCATCTTTGGTGTTTTTATCCGTTCCTTTGTTTTTTTCTTATTTCATTTCATTTTACTCTTTTCGAATACATATCCTTTTTGTAATATGCATTGTAAATTTTTCGTATACACGCGAAATACTTTTTGAAATATGTCAACATTTTTTCAATACATGATGAGCATAGTTTTAAAATAAATGTTTGAAGATTTTTATGAATACATGCAAAATAACTTTCAAATACACATTCATATATTCTTGAATGCTATTTTTTCAAACAATGTGCATAAAGATTTTTCAATACGCCATGGTGGTGTGAAAATAGAATTAGAGATTGGAACCAATGAACACGCGGCAACCTTGTCCTACTTAATATCCTTGAGATTGGAAACACATGACACGCGGCAATATCGGCTTGGTGATCTGCCTCTCTCCTTGTGCACTCCTCTAGAGGCAACTATGCCCCATGATGGCAGTTCGGTCTCAAACATACTTGTCAGTGGTGATCGACCTCATCCCTGTCGCAATGCCGAAGAAATGGCTAGGTATGTGTATTGCCATGACGGTCATTACAGTGTTTATAGCATGTGATGAGTGCCTCTCTGGGTGCATGAAAAGAGGTGTATGAAGGGAACTTAGGGCCGGGTTTGGTACAATCGCTGATCATGATAATTTAAAGCTTGAGTGTGCATGCACATGTTGTTGCACTACTCAGAGGTACCGATGTCGGCAAAATGGACACAATTGACATGTGGACGATAGTATTTCATAAACTGAACAACGTTTGGAAAAAATTCATGCAGCTGACCCTTTTGTGTGATGCACGATAGCCATGTGCCACACTACACTATGTGGCGTCTAATACATAGGCACCACACTCCCGGCCGCGCTGGTGCCCCGTGGCAGGCCGACCCCATCCCCCAGCAGTGTGGCGTCTAAAGGAAAGGCGCCACACTGCCACTTATCCAGCCACAGGCAGACCCTCCCCCACCACCCTCCCCATTCACCCTCACCCAACGAGAAGAGAGAGAAAGGCCCCCCCTCGAGTTCCCCTCTCCCCCTCTTCAAATTCCTCCCCAAATCAAGCAAATCTGAAGGTTTGGTCCGGGGATTTCGACCCCAATCCCTCCCTTAAGGTAATCTCCCATGATCCCCTCCCTCTCATCCAAAAAAATACTCTCATTTGCTGAATTTTTTGCAAGTTTGAGGAAACCCAAGTTATTCATGAAATTTTGGATGTGTATGCTTTTGTCGCACTTTGCTACTGTTAATCTTGTTAGGATTAGGGTTCTTTGTATATAAGATTGAGGGTTGTGTTGGGGTTAGGGTTATGATGGGGTTAGGTTTGTTAAATATATATGTTAGGAGTAAGGCTTGTTCTTTTGATTATGCAAATTTTGTAGTCTTTGGATGATAGCTTATACAATATATTCTATGTTCTGATGTTTAAATTTTTAGGGATGGGAAGAACGTGTGTTTATGTTCATCACATGGACAAGGATACCTTTTTGAAAGGCAATATTGATCCGAACCCGGATAAGCTTAACATGGTGTTTGAGTGTTGTCCTAGTTATGCCGATTTATTGGAACAAGTCCGAAATGATTTGAATATGGACCCAAGTGATGTTGTTGAGTTTGATGGAAGGCATAATGTGGGATTTTGACACGACCGGTTTTCAAATAATATAATTATCAAAAATCAGCCATGAATGGCATCCAGCGTAGAAAATTATTCACATTGGTAGACCAACTTGATATAGAAAACAAGTAGTTCTTGATATTTAACAGGGTAGAGCGGAGGCCGCTCAATAGTTTATTACACACACACACCAACAATTGGCTCAAAGGCGGTTATCTCACAATGGTCATGGTTGTCACTACTAATCGCATCGGTAGGTGGACATCTCACCTCGGAGTGATGTGACATGGTGAATTACTACTACATGCCAAACGTCACAGTGAGGCTTGACAATTACTCATGGTGGCGGAAGCGGTGAAATAATACAACGACGGACTCCAAGATCGCAAGACTGACTAAGACTCCTCTAGGCATCGGACTCGCTATCATACTCTTCATCCATGGGATCTCCTTCATCCATATTTGGCCAAATCAACAAGCGAGTGAGTACTTTGAAAGTACTCGCAAGACAGTTTGCACATAAGATAAGATGAATGTAATAATTTCACATGCATAGGTTAATTTAGTTATCACAATCAACAAGCTATTTTATTTAGCAGTAAGTTAAGTCAGGGTAGATAAGTCGGGCGGTAGTCTTCCGGAAATATCCAAGAAAGTAAAAAAAATGCACTGATCGGGTGTCTGAAGCGATGCCTCGAAAGGTTAACAATTAAAATATAACTGCTACAGTCGGGCGTCTAAGCGGCACCACATACGGGGCTTAATTACTTAACAAGCCATAGTCAGGCGTCTATGTGGCACCATGGAAATGGCATAATAAAGCAAATAACTAGACATAGTCGGGCATCTCAGTGACACCATGGAAAGGGTATAATAAAGTAAATAACTAGTGAAAGGATGTGGATGTCGCCTAGAGGGGGGTGAATAGGCGCTTTAAAATAATTACGATTTAGGCTTGAAAAAATGCGAAATAAAACTAACGTTTAATTTGTCGAGCACAAAACCTAAAACAACTAGGATCACCTATGTGCACCAACAACTTATGCTAAGCAAGATAAAAAATTAAGTGTTGGCAAGATATATGACAAGAAACAATATGTCTATCGCAAAGTAAAGTGCATAAGTAAAGGGTTGGGTAAGAGATAACCGAGGCACGCGGAGACGACGATGTATCCCGAAGTTCACACCCTTGCGGATGCTAATCTCCGTTTGGAGCAGTGTGGAGGCACAATGCTCCCCAAGATGCCATTAAGGCCACCATAATCTCCTCACGCCCTCACACAATGCAGGATGTCGTGATTCCACTAAAGGACCCTTGATATAATTCACCGAACCCGTACAAACAAGGTTGGGGCAATCTCCACAACTTAATTGGAGGCTCCCAACAACACCACGAAGCTTCACCACAATGGCATATGGCTTCGAGGTGACCACAGATGCTCGGGGCAATCTCTACAACTTAATTGGAGACCCCGACGCTTGTCCGGAGCTTTACACCACAATGATTGAGCTTCAAGGCACCACCAAGCTTCTAGGACGCCAAAGCATCCACGAAGAACAATATCTAGGGTACCAAGTACCAAAGGGTCATAAGCTTCTCAAGTTCTCACTTCCACGTATCACCGTGGAGAACTCAAACCGATGCAACTAATGTAATGGCAAGAACTCATGAAGTGGTCAGGTCCCTCACACTCAAATCCTTCCACAACAACAAAAGCTATGGAGAAATATGAGAGGAAGAACAAGGAGCTCACAAAGAACTCCAAGATGAAGTTCCAAGGGGTTCCCCTCACATAGAGGAGAAAGTGATTGGTGGAGATGTGGATCTAGATGTCCTCTCTCTTTTCCCTCAAGAACTAGCAAGAATCATTGGAGGGATTGAGAGTTAGCAAGGTCTAAGAAGGTCAACAATGGGGAAGAACACGAGCTCAACAGATGGATAAAATTCAATGGGGAAGAAGACCCCCTTTATATAGTGGGGCAAAGAATCTGCCCGTTACCCCCACTTTCAGCCTGAGGACAACGGTACTACCGCTGCCAGGAGCGGGACTACCGCATGGTAGATCCATTTGCCACGGAAGTAAAAAAACACTTTCGTGCCTACCTCCGCTAAGGCTGCGGTTGTGCAAAAGTCCGACGGCACGGTAGTACCGGACAGTACTACCACCAGAGAGCGGTAGTAGAAAACTACTACCGCGTCTAGAGCGGTACTACCGCTGGCACCTGTGGTATTACCGCTGGCACCTGCGGTACTACCGCTCGCCACTAAAACTGCCATAACTTTCGCATACGAGCTCCGAATCGAGCAAACTCAAGGTTGTTGGATTCAAGTGCCAATAATTGGATAATAACATGTAGTTATGAAAAATGACAATGATATAGAGATGTGAGACCTCTATGAATGACGAACCGTCAAAAACTTCCAACATCGAAAACATAATAGAAGATGCATATGGACTCCGTTTTTATGAACTTGAGCTTGTCATGAAGATGACCATAAGCTCTATCACAAAGAGAGACACCAAACAAGAACCAAGAAATATGATGCAATGATGCAAGTGGTTTGAGCTCTCAACGAATGATACGATCAAGCTACTCACTTGAGAGCCCCCCTTGATAGTACGACAATCTATCCTAAAATAGAAAAACATATCAAGGGAGAACCTATACCTTGCACCTAGTCCTCTTGAGCTAGTTGATGATGATCTTGGCTTCCTCAAGATGGACCACCTTTCTTGATTTCTCCCCCATACTCACTATGAATGAGCCACTCTTTAACACATCTTCACAAGTCCATTGCCACCACAATGGATGGCAAGCTTCAAGCATGATATCTTCGTGATGCTCCACTTGAACTTGCACACCGCAATCTTGATGACGATCACCACTTGATGTCATCCTTCATAGGTTGAATGAGATATTCCTCTTGACGCAAACCCATGCAAACACACCGAACCCCACATAGAACTCTCATGAAGACCATGGTTTAGTACACAAAAGCGTTATGGACAATGCTTACCATACCATGGGATCACTTGATCCCTCTCGGTACATCTTGTACACTTTGTGTGTTGATCATCTTGATTTACTCTTTGCTTGGTCTTGATCAACCTTATGTCTTTATGACCAATCTTTGGATAATACTTTGAATACCACCTTGGTCATCATATAAACTCCTTGAAACCGACAGATGGACTTGAAGAAGTGCCTCTGGACAAATCCTTCGAATATAACTCAATGCAACCATTAGTCCATAGGGATTGTCATCAATTACAAAAACCACATACATAGAAATATGCTCTAACAACTAGCCACAGTCGGGCGTCTCAGCGACACCATGGAAAGGGCATAATAAAGAAAATGAATATCCCGGTGGTACAACCAACCTTCAGGATACTCAACGTGACCCAGGTTTCATCAGGTTAGTTTTCAAATATCACAGTTGTATACACAAAGTGAGAGTTCCATGAGTAATATTAAGTTCTCCAGAGATCGACACATAGACCGACACTTGACCTGTCAACTAGTCGTCCTTGACCATGGACATGACTACTAGAATAGTTTTGACTCTTCACGGGGTGTAATCTTTACCCACAGCCAACGGGTTTTCAATAGTCACTAGGACTAATCCCATGTACGGTATTCTAGAAGTAAACACACAAAACTAGCACACATCCATTTTATCCAACGTGGTCCGGAATCACCTAGACTATGCTTCTAGGGGAAAAACTATAAGACGGGGAGGCCTGATACGTCCATTTTGCATCATGCTTTCATGTTGATATTTCTTGCTTTATGGGCTGTTATATTACTTTGTGGTACCATATTTATGCCTTTTCTCTCTTATTTTGCAAGGTTTATTTGAAGAGGGAGAATTCAGGCAGCTGGAATTCTGGACTGGAAAAGGAGCAAATCTTAGTCCACTATTCTGCACATCTCCAAATGCCCTGAAAAGTTACGTGGAATTTTTTGGGATTATATAAAAATTACTGGGCTAAAGAAGTACCAGAGGGGAGCTACCAGGGTGCCACAAGCCTGGTAGCCGCCACCCCCTGGTGGCGGCTAGCAAGCTTGTGGGTTCCCTGACGGCCCACTGGCCCCCCTCTTTTTCTATATTAAGGGTTTCGTTCCAGAAAAAATCAATCGGGAACTTTTTCGTGGTTTTGCCGCCGCCACGAGGCGGAACTTGAGCAGATCCAATCTAGAGCTCTGGCAGGACGATCCTGCTAGGGAAACTTCCCTCCCGGAGGGGGAAATCGTCGCCATCGTCATCACTAACACTCCTCTCGTTGGAGGGGAGGCATCTTCATCAACATCTTCATCAACACCATCTCCTCTCCAATCCCTAGTTCATCTCTTGTAACCAATCTCCGTCTCGCAACTCCAATTGGTACTTGTAAGGTTGCTAGTAGTGTTGATTACTCTTTGTAGTTGATGCTAGTTGGATTACTTGGTGGAAGAGTTTATGTTCAGATCCTTGATGCTATTCATAACACCTCTGATCATGATTATTATTATGCTTTGTGAGTAGTTACTTTTGTTCCTAAGGACATGGGATAAGTCATGCTGATAATAGTCATGTGAATTTGATATTCGTTCGGTATTTTGATATGATGTATGTTGTCTTTTCCTCTAGTGGTGTTATGTGAACGTCGACTACATAACACTTCACCATATTTGGGCCTAGAGGAAGGCATTGGGGAGTAGTAAGTAGATGATGGGTTGCTGGAGTGACAGAAGCTTAAACCCCAGTCTATGCGTTGCTTTGTAAGGGGCTAATTTGGCTCCACTAGTTTAATGCTATGGTTAGACGTTGTCTTAATTCTTCTTTCGTAGTTACGGATGCTTGAGAGAGGGGTTAATCATAAGTGGGATGCTTGTCCAAGTTAGGGCAGTACCCAAGCGCCGGTCCACCCACATATCAAACTATCAAAGTAACAAACGCGAATCATATGAACATGATGAAACTAGCATGACAGAAATTCCCGTGTGTCCTCGGGAGCGTTTTTCCTCCTATAAGACTTTGTTCAGGCTTGTCCCTTGCTACAAAAGGGATAGGGCCACTTGCTGCACCATTGCTACTACTTGTTACTTGTTACTTTTCGCTTGCTACGTTTCACCTCGCTACACTATCACTTGTTACCACTACTTTCAGTGTTTGCAGTTATTACCTTGCTGGAAACCGTTTATCAGAGCCTTCTGCTCCTTGTTGGGTTCGACACTCTTACTTATCGAAAGGACTACGATTGATCCCCTATACTTGTGGGTCATCAAGACTCTTTTCTGGCACCGTTGTCGGGGAGTGAAGCGCCTTTGGTAAGTGGAAATTGGTAAGGAAACATTTATATACTATGCTGAAATTTATTGTCACTTGTCACTATGGAAACTGTTCCTTTGAGGAGTTTGTTCGGGGTATCTTCACCACGAACGGAAGCACGAGGAGTTGTTCCTCAACCTGAGGTACCTACTGAAAATATCTTTTATTAAATTCCTTCGGGTATGCTTGAGAAACTGCTGGCTAATCCTTTTACAGGAGATGGATCTTCACATCCAGACTTGCATCTAATCTATGTAGATGAAGTTTGTGGTTTATTTAAGCTTGCAGGTTTGCCCAAGGATGAGGTAAAGAAGAAAGTATTTCCTTTTTCTTTGAAGGATAATGCGTTGACATGGTATAGGCTATGTGATGATACTGGATCATGGGACTACAATCGGTTGAAATTGGAATTTCATCAAAAGTTTTATCCTATGCATTTAGTACATCATGATCGGAACTTTATTTATAACTTTTGGCCTCGTGACAGAGAAAGCATAGCTCAATCTTGGGGTAGGCTTAAATCAATGCTATATTCATGCCCCAATCATGAGCTCTCGAGAGAAATTATCACTCAAAACTTTTATGCTCGGCTTTCTCATGAAGATCGTACCATGCTTGACACTTCTTGTACCGGTTCTTTTATGAAGAAGGATATTGATCACAAGTGGAATTTATTGGAAAGAATCAAACACAACTCTGAAGATTGGGAGCTGGAGGAAGGTAAGGAGTCAGGTATGAATTTCCAGTTTGATTGCGTTAAATCTTTTGTTGAGACAAACACTTCTAGAGATTTTAGCGCTAAGTATGGACTTGACTCTGAGATAGTAGCTTCTCTATGTGAATCTTTTGCTGCTCATGTTGATCTTCCCAAAGAGAAGTGGTTTAAATATCATCCTCCTGTAGAAAGCAACATAGCCAAAACCAATCTAGTTGAGGAGATAGTTCCTTATTCTTACACTGAGAAACCACCATACCCTGCTAGGATAAAGGATTATTCTAAAGCTCCAACTATGATACGCAGGGGTTACATTAGATCACTTGCACCCCATGAGGAGATTAGAGTTGAACCTAGTGTTGCTATTATCAAAGATCTCTTAGCCGAAGACATAGACGGGCATGTTATCAAATTATGTGAGGACTCCGCTAGAATTGCTAAACCTCATGCAAAAGACAAATACGGACCTGTAGTTGGCCTGTCCGTTGTTTCTATCAAGATAGGAGATCGCTGCTACCATGGTTTATGTGATATGGGAGCTAGTGTTAGTGCAATACCCCGTTCTCTATATGATGAAATCAAAGATGAGATTGCACCTGCTGAGTTAGAACCCATTGATGTCACTATTATGCTAGCTAATAGAGACACTATCTGCCCTCTAGGAATTGTGAGAGACGTAGAAGTCCTGTGTGGTAAGACAAAGTATCCTACTGATTTCGTCTTCCTTGGTACTGCACAATATAGCTTTTGCCCCATCATATTCGGTAGACCCTTTCTCAACACTGTCAATGCTCACATTGATTGCATTAAGCAGACTGTCACTGTTAGTTTCGAGGGTGTGTCTCATGAATTTAACTTCTCCAAGTTTGGAAGACAACCCCATGAAAAAGAGTCGTCTGGTAGGAATGAAATCATTGCTCTTGCCTCTATTGCCGTACCTCCTACGGACCCTTTAGAGAAATATCTGCTTGAGCATGAAAATGATATGCATATGGATGAAAGAGATGAGATAGATAAAATTGTCTTAGAGCAATATCCTATTCTCAAGAATAATCTGCCTGTTGAACTGCTTGGGGATCCTCCCCCACCGAAGGGTGATCCTGTGTTCGAGCTTAAACAGTTGCCTGATACTCTTAAGTATGCCTATCTTGATGAGAAGGAGATATATCTTGTTATTATTAGTGCTCTCCTCTCAGAGCATGTTGAAAATAAGTTACTAAAAACTCTGAAGAAGCACCGTGCTTCTATTGGATATACTCTTGATGATCTCAAGGTTATTAGCCCCACTCTATGCCAGCACAAGATTAAAATTGATCCTGACTTCAAACCAGTTGCTGATCATCAAAGGAGATTGAATCCTAAGATGAAAGAGGTCGTTAGAAAAGAAATATTAAAGCTTCTGGAAGCAGGAATCATTTACCATGTTGCTCATAGTGATTGGGTAAGTCCAGTACATTGCGTACCTAAGAAGGCAGGTATCACCGTTGTTCCTAATGATAAGGATGAATTAATCCCACAAAGGATTATTACTGGCTATAGGATGGTGATATACTCCCGGAAACTAAACAAGGCAACCAGGATAGATCATTATCCTTTGCCGTTTATCGACCAAATGCTACAAAGGCTATCCAAACACACACACTTTTGCTTTCTAGACGGTTATTTAGGTTTCTCGCAAATACCAGTTGCACAACCTAATCAAGAGAAAACCACTTTTACCTGCCCCTTCGGTACCTTTGCTTATAGACGTATGCCTTTTGGCTTATGCAATGCACCTCCCACCTTTCAAAGATGCATGATGGATATATTCTCCGACCTTTGTGAAAAGATTGTCAAGGTTTTCATGGATGACTTCTCCGTTTACGGGTCTTCCTTTGATGATTGCCTCAGCAACCTTGATCGAGTCTTACAGAGATGCAAAGATACCAACCTCGTCTTGAATTGGGAGAAGTGCCACTTTATGGTTAATGAAGGCATCGTCTTAGGACACAAAATTTCTGAAAGAGGCATTGAAGTTGATAAGGCTAAGGTTGATGCAATTGAGAAAATGCCTTGCCCCACAGATATCAAAGGTATACGAAGCTTCCTAGGTCATGTTGGTTTCTATAGAAGGTTCATTAAAGACTTCTCTAAGATTTCTAGGCCTCTTACCAACCTCTTGCAGAAGGATGTTCCTTTTGTATTTGATGAGGATTGTGAGTAAGCCTTCGAAATACTTAAGAAGGCTTTGATAACCGCACCTATTGTTCAACCACCTGACTGGAACTTGCCCTTTGAAATCATGTGCGACGCTAGTGATTATGTTGTTGGTGCTGTTCTAGGACAAAGAGTTGACAAGAAGTTGAATGTTATTCACTACGCTAGTAAAACTCTAGACACTGCCCAAAGAAACTATGCCACTACGGAGAAGGAGTTTTTAGCAGTCGTGTTTGCATGTGAAAAGTTCAGATCTTACATAGTTGACTCCAAAGTCACTATTCACTCTGATCATGCTGCTATTAAGTACCTTATGGAGAAGAAGGACGCTAAGCCTAGGCTAATGAGATGGGTTCTCCTGCTACAGGAATTTGATTTACACGTCGTTGACCGAAAGGGTGCTGATAACCCTATAGCAGATAACTTGTCTAGGCTGGAGAATGTCCTTGATGACCCACAACCTATTGATGACAGCTTTCCTGATGAGCAATTAAATGTCATCCACACTTCACATAGTGCACCGTGGTATGCTGATTATGCAAACTATATCGTAGCCAAATACACACCACCCAGTTTCACCTATCAACAAAAGAAGAAATTCTACTTTGATTTGAGACACTACTTTTGGGATGATCCTCACCTTTATAAGGAAGGAGTAGATGGTGTTATTAGACGTTGTGTGCCTGAAGATGAACAAGGACAGATCCTGCAGAAGTGTCATTCCTAAGCCTATGGAGGACACCATGCTGAAGATAGGACTGCCCATAAGGTATTGCAATCAGGTTTCTATTGGCCCACTCTCTTCAAGGATGCCCGTAAGTTTGTCTTGTCTTGTGATGAATGCCAAAGGATAGGGAACATCAGTAAACGTCAGGAAATGCCTATGAACTATTCACTTGTCATTGAACCATTTGATGTCTGTGGCTTTGATTATATGGGACCCTTCCCGAGTTCCAATGGGTACACTCACATCTTAGTTGCTGTGGATTATGTCACCAAGTGGGTACAGGCTATTCCCACTAAAAATGTTGATCACCACACCTCTATTAAGATGCTTAAAGAAGTCATTTTCCCGAGATTTGGAGTCCCTAGATATCCGATGACTGATGGCGGTTCACACTTCATTCATGGTGTTTTCCGCAAGATGCTCGCTAAGTATGATGTCAACCATAGAGTTGCATCTCCTTATCATCCTCAGTCTAGTGGTCAAGTGGAGTTGAGTAATAGGGAGATCAAATTGATCCTACAAAAGACCGTCAATAGATCTCGAAAGAATTGGTCTAGTAAACTTGACGATGCACTATGGGCTTATAGGACTGTCTATAAGAATCCCATGGGCATGTCGCCGTATAAAATGGTTTACGGTAAGGCATGTCATTTACCTCTTGAGCTGGAACACAAAGCTTATTGGGCAATCAAAGAGCTCAACTTAGATTTCAAACTTGCCGGTGAGAAGCGGTTGTTTGATATCAGCTCATTAGATGAATGGAGGGCCCAGGCATATGAGAATGCCAAGTTGTTCAAGGAAAAGGTCAAGAGATGGCACAACAAACGAATACAGAAATGAGAGTTCAATGTAGGTGATTATGTCCTGCTATACAATTCTCGTTTGAGATTCTTCGCACGCAAGCTTCTCTCTAAATGGGAAGGTCCCTATGTTGTCGAGGAAGTATATCATTCCGGTGCCATCAAAATCAACAACACGGAAGGCAATTTTCCTAGAGTGGTAAACGGGCAAAGAATCAAGCATTATATCTCCGGTACTCTCATAAATGTTGAGACCAATATCATCAATGTCATAACTCCACATGAGTACATAAGGGACGTTTATCAGCCTGCTTCAGACCCTGAAAACAAAGAGGTATCTGTTTCGGTAAGTAATTGCACTCCGAAACTTTTCCAATAGGAAATTTCCTCCGTTTTGGAATTTTTGGAAAATTAGATAAATAAAAAGCAGTCAGGGGAGCACACGAGGCGGCCACAAGCTTGGAAGCCGCCCCTACCCCCTGGTGGCGGCTAGGGGGCTTGTGGGCACCTCGTGTGCCTCCCGGACTCCGTTTTCTTGCGGAGTACTCCTTCTGGTCCAGAAAAAATCAATATATATTCGCCCGAAGGTTTTGATCTTCGTTTCGCGCAGTATTCCTCTATTTTCGTTTTGAGCTTGTTTCTGTGGCAGATCTAGATCATCATGACTTCCCCAAACGCTCCTAAGGACAAGATCTTCGGTAAGGTCATCAATACCTACCTCACGGAAGTGCTGAAACACCCTCAATCTATCAAGATGAGCGAGGGGATGTTGCACATCCGTGATGTTGAGGGGCCTAAGAAGACCGGAAGCATGGAGACAAGGCTCGAAGCAATGGAGCAACAAGTCTTCAAGTGCCAAGGGATGGTGGAGCGTGGACTCAACGCCAACCACATGATGATCACAGAGTTCACCAGCAATCACAAGATGGATGCCATTGACATTGGGAAACACCTCTCCAGGCTCTATGACAGGGTTGATCAACTTCAGGGCCAGATCTATGACCCGCAGAACCAAAACTGTGAGTATGAGTACAGATTTAAATCAATAAGGTTGGCTGCAGATTTGAGGATTCCGGCGACTCTTTCATCCTACCATGATGGAGCACCTATGCCTTGGAAGACGGAGGATCAGACTGCTTCAACAGTCCCACCACCATCACCACCAAAGGAAGACAACTAAGCATTGGTATGGGCAATCCCTTTGGCTTTTGCCAAGCTTGGGGGAGTTGCCCTGGTATCGTATCACCTTTATATCTTTTGCTTTTACCTTTGTTTTAGTTCTTTCCTTTTCAGTTTTATTTCTTCTCTTAGAGGAATAAGTCTTTAGTGTTTAGTTTGAGTCTTTTGCTTTTGTCTCTCCCCCGATGTATTCGAGCTTACGAGCTATATAATAAAGAGTATCTTAGTCAAGGGCTTTGCTTTGTGTCGTGATCAAAAGTATGAAAAGAACGATAGCATGAAAGATCATGAGATGATCTCATGGAAAGTGATAGCTTCACATATGACATGTATGATGATTGAAACTTGTTGAGAATAAATCAACATAGACCTCAGTCATTGTTGCAATTAATAAGAAGTAATAATGAAAGAGAGGTTCACATATAAATATATCATCTTAGACACTTTTTACAATTGTGAGCACTCACCAAACTATTACATGCTTAGGAGTAGATGTTGGACAAGGAAGACAACATAATGAATTGTGTTTTCTTGGTTCCAAACAATGTTATACGATTAGAGATCCCTTAGCATGCGACGATTGCTTCCACCTCATATTAGCCAAAACTCCCGCACCAAGTAGAGATACTACTTGTGCATCCATAAACCTTCAACCCAGTTTTTCCATGAGAGTCCACCATACCTAGCTATGGATTGAATAAGATCCTTCAAGTAAGTTGTCATCGGTGCAAGAAATAAAAGTTGCTCTCTAAAATGTATGATCTATTAGTGTGTGGAAAATAAGCTTTGTACGAACCTGTGATGGGGAAGACATAAAAGCGACAGACTGCATAATAAAGTTCTTTATCACAGGAGGCAATATAAAGTGACGTTCCTCCGCACTAAGAGGACACGTATCCAAACCTCAAAAGCGCATGACAACCTCTGCTTCCCTCTGCGAAGGGCCTATCTTGTACCTTTACTTTTTGCCCTTGTAAGAGTCATGGTGATCTTCACCAATTCCCTATTTTGCCTTTGTCTTGGCTACCGTCACATGCTTGGGAAAGATCTATATTCATATAGCAACTTGGAGTTGAGTACTTATGCTTTATTATTGTTGACTTTACCCTTGAGGTAAATAGTCAGGAGGCAAAACTATAAGCCCCTATCTTCCTTTGTGTCCAGCTGAAACTTTGACACCGTGAGTACCACGTGAGTTGTAACAATTGTGGAAAACAAAAGAGATGATTGAGTATGTGGGTTTGCCTTACAAGCTCTTATTTGACTCTTTCTGATGTTGTGATAAATTGCAATTGCTTCAATGACTTTGGACTGTTGTTGGTTACTTCTCGGTGAGGTTTTTGCTTCATATTTTGCTTTGTGAAGGAATTGCTACTTTCCCATAAGGATCTTTATGATGTATTGCTGTTCTATGTATGATCATGATGCCCTCATGTCCGTATTATGTTTTATCGACACCTTCGTCCCTAAACATGTGGACATGTTTATGGAACTTGGTTTTCGCTTGAGGACAAGTGAGGTCTAAGCTTGGGGGAGTTGATACGTCCATTTTGCATCATGCTTTCATGTTGACATTTATTGCTTTATGAGCTGTTATATTACTTTGTGGTACCATATTTATGCCTTTTCTCTCTTATTTTGCAAGGTTTATCTGAAGAGGGAGAATTCAGGCAGCTGGAATTCTGGACTGGAAAAGGAGCAAATATTAGTCCACTATTCTGCACATCTCCAAATGCCTTGAAAAGTTACGTGAAATTTTTTGGGATTATATAAAAATTTCTGGGCTAAAGAAGTACCAAATGGGAGCTACCAGGGTGCCACAAGCCTGGTAGACGCCACCCCCTAGTGGCGGCTAGCAAGCTTGTGGGCTCCCTGACGGCCCACTGGCCCCCCTCTTTTGCTATATGAAGGGTTTCGTTCCAGAAAAAATCAATGGGGAGCTTTTTCGTGGTTTCGCCGCCGCCATGAGGTGGAACTTGAGCAGATCCAATCTAGAGCTCCGGCAGGACGATCCTACTGGGGAAACTTCCCTCCGGGAGGGGGAAATTGTCGCCATCGTCATCACCAACACTCCTCTCGTTGGAGGGGAGGCATCTTCATCAGCATCTTCATCAGCACCATCTCCTCTCCAATCCCTAGTTCATGTCTTGTAACCAATCTCCATCTCGCAACCCCGATAGGTACTTGTAACGTTGCTAGTAGTGTTGATTACTCTTTGTAGTTAATGCTAGTTGGATTACTTGGTGGAAGAGTTTATGTTCAGATCCTTGATGCTATTCATAACACCTCTGATCATGATTATGATTATGCTTTGTGAGTAGTTACTTTTGTTCCTGAGGACATGGGATAAGTCATGCTGATAATAGTCATGTGAATTTGATATTCGTTCGGTATTTTGATATGTTGTATGTTGTCTTTTCCTCTAGTGGTGTTGTGTGAACGTCGACTACATAACACTTCACCATATTTGGGCCTAGAGGAAGGCATTGGGGAGTAGTAAGTAGATGATGGGTTGCTGGAGTGACAGAAGCTTAAACCCCAGTATATGTGTTGCTTCGTAAGGGGCTGATTTGGATCCACTAGTTTAATACTATGGTTAGACGTTGTCTTGATTCTTCTTTCGTAGTTGCGGATGCTTGCGAGAGGGGTTAATCATAAGTGGGATGCTTGTCCAAGTAAGGGCAGTACCCAAGCGCCGGTCCACCCACATATCAAACTATCAAAGTAACGAACGCGAATCATATGAACATGATGAAACTAGCATGACAGAAATTCCCGTGTGTCCTCGGGAGTGTTTTTCCTCATATAAGACTTTGTTCAGGCTTGTCCCTTGCTACAAAAGGGATTGAGCCACTTGCTGCACCATTGCTACTACTTGTTACGTGTTACTTTTCGCTTGCTACGTTTCACCTCGCTACACTATCACTTGTTACCGCTACTTTCAGTGTTTGCAGTTATTACCTTGCTGAAAACCGTTTATCAGAGCCTTCTGCTCCTCGTTAGGTTCGACACTCTTACTTATCGAAAGGACTACGATTGATCCCCTATACTTGTGGGTAATCTACTCCAAAATCCTCGAATAGCATGGGATCAAATTTATATCGCGCGCTACAAGGGGGTGACCCCTCTTGGTCCCAGATCAGAAACACCCGTGCCCCCTGACCAGATGACTGGCATTTTCCAGGGTCATGGAACCTTCATCTGGCCCCTCTACTTGGTGTGTACATGACAATAGGATTACGACCTACTACATTGTATTCCCTTTCGGGAGGACCTGTGGCGGCATGAAAAGTTAGGTGACACACTGACAAGACTGGATATATGCCGACACTGGACTTGTTAAGTTCATCCACACGATGTCATGCATCTGGCATGATCAGGCCACACCCTATCACATCCCACGTGACTACGCTGCCCACGTCCTCTCACAATTTTTTACATGTTATCATCTTTGCCATGCATGAAATCATACCACATGATATGCAAGTTATCTTATGCAGCAAATCATCAAACAATCATATCAGCAAACATCACATCAAATATTCAAACATGCTTGCCTAAGTCGACGAAGTCGGAGTCTAGCTCGGTGAAGTTGACTATAGCGTCTCCCCCTTCGGTATCTATGTCACAAACATCAGATTTCTAACGTGAATACCAAGCGTCCATAAAAATTATCTCTAAATATTTTTGAATGAACATAAATAAACTAGGCAGCAGAATAAACAATTTAGAAAAGAATCAACTAAAAAGTCCTAGTAGTTTAAAAGTTATGAAAGAAACAAGTTTAGGGACCAATATGTGATAAACAGAAAGTTTCCGAGGGGGCTGACTGAAAAAGCAGAAAACGCCGTGATGAAAAATACCTAAGCTAGAGAAGAATACACATTCTTGCGAAAACGCCTCTGGAAAATGATTCAGAAATTAACAAGATCCTGACAGTGGGCCACCACTGTCAGTTTGGAAAAACCTCGTCGGTGACAAAGGACTCGCGGCGTCGCCGGCGACAATCTGCTGCGAACTGGAGGGGAAGAGGGAACAAGCGCACTCACCGGACTACTTTGCGACGGTGAGAGGTGGAAGAGGTCATCGGTGAACACCACGTCAATGGCAACTCCAATTCCGGCGGATGCCGCTTTCGAGTGCAGTTCGATCTTGTAAGAGGAATCTACAAATGCCGAATTGACGGGGGGCTTAGATGGGCGGATGCTCAAGGAGCCTACTGGCCAATCTAGGGCTGCACGGGAAAGCTCACGTGAGCAAATTTTGTCAGAGCCCAAAGATGATCGGGGCGGCCGGAGGTGGGGAAGATGACCCTCCCGAGGTTCTCCGAGGGGTTTGGCGTGGCTCTGGTGACGTGAGGTCGAGGCGCTGGCTGCAGAATGGCTTGGAGTCCTCTATTTATAGGTGGGCGAGGGAGTGCCGTGACGGGATCAACTCCGGCATCTATTACGGCAAGCCAGAGGGGTCCACAGGTGCTTACGACGGCCGAGCTAGGTACAACGGCTAACGGGTGTTCCATTTTACCTCTCATCTCGTGCTAATACGCGGTGAGCCTCTCGCTCGATGGAACGACATCTCACGGGTGCATCGAATGCACAGAGCATGCTCTGCGTTGCCCAGTCCACGACGACGATGCGGTAGCGTGCGCAGGGTGGGGGTATGGACACGCGGGGGCTCCTGGTGGTTTGGGCGGTGCCGAACGGCGCTGCTTTGTAGCGGGGTTCTCTGGCGGCTGAAGCAGGCGTCGCTAGCGACCGTGCCAAGGCCGCAGTGATAGGCGAGCTCATCCCCGACGACCACAACCGGCCAAGAGACTGTGCGGCGTCGTGGATAAGGAGGAGGCACAGTGCGCAAGATGCTAGAGCGAGCATTGGCGAGATCGACGCTCCACCTCGAGCTCCACATAGCAGTGCATGCCACGTGCTCAATGAAATGCTTCAGACACGAGGAAAATGAGTTTGAGGCTGAAATGTTTTGGAGAGGTTTCTCTTTGGCTCTAGAAACTGCGTGCAATTTTTCAGAATTTTTGAAGATGCTTAAGGTGGGTTTTTAATAAAAATAGCATATTCGGTCCAAACTTAGTCAAACAAAATTTGAAAAAATTGAACTCGCAACGAGAAGCTTTTTGGTGTTCTAGGCTGAGGGTACCTTGGGCTACCAAGGATAGTCTATTTGGGGTGAAAAACAAAAGGAAACTGTAGTTTCCTTTGTATTTTTTTTGGGTCCAAAACTGATTCCAAAAATTTCCAAAAATCATTTTAAAATAGATAAAACCATTGAATACTCCCAAAACTTTGTGAAACTGTTTTAATAGATGTCTAGAGGTTAGAGAAGGGTTATTGGAAAGAATCATTTGAAAAAGGAGGACGGAAGAATTTTATTGAAAACCTTTAAAGAGATAAATTTTTGAGCATAACCCATTTACCACTTTTAAATTGAAATGAGTGATGAGATTCAAAGATTGCAATTTTAGTCAAGTAAGAATTTTGCAACAACTCTTGTCAAAACAGGAGTGATGTCAAAGAAATTTCATAAGAATTTTCTCAAGATGGAGTTTTAAAAAGATTTCGAAAGAGGTTTCCATAAACAATTTAGTAACTCTATTTAAAAATAACAACACCTACCACCTTGGGAAAAATCTCGTCCCCGAGATTTCAACGATCTATCAAGCAAGTGTGGGTGCTCTGTTTGTAGGAATTCCTCCCTCTCCCAAGTTGCTTCATCCTCAGAATGATTGCTCCATTGAACTTTGAAAAACCTAGTTACCTGTTGATGTGTCCTCCTTTCTGATTCCTCCAATATCTTTACTGGGTGTTTACGATAAGTGATATCCGGTTGAACATTTATGTTGTCGTGGGATACTCACTTGTTTGGATCACTCACGCATTTTCTTAACTAATATATGTGAAAGACATCATGCACGTCTGACAACTCAACGGGAGATCCAACTGGTAGGCAACCTTTCCTCTTCGTGCAATTATCCGGAATGGTCCGATGAAGCGAGGTGCCAATTTGCCTTTGACCTTGAACCTTTGCAAACCCCTCATTGGGGATTCTCGGAGGTATGTGTATTCGTTCGGCTCAAAACTGACATCATGGTGTCTTCGGTCGTAATAACTCTTCTAATGACCCTATGATGTCTTAAGTTTGTCTCTGATAAATTTCACCTTGTCCTCGGCTTCTTGGAGCATTCGCGGATCGAAAATACGGCTATCCTTGGTATATGACCAATTTAGCGGTGTACGACATCTTCGTCTATACAATGCTTCAAAAGGTGATATTTGCAGACTTGGGTGATAACTATTGTTGTAGGAAAACTCAGCATATGGCAGACTGCCTTCCCAAATATTTCCGTAAGTTAGCACACATGTCGTGAGCATGTCTTCCAGAATCTGGTTCACACACTCGGTTTGTCCTCCTATTTGGGGGTGATGTGTTGTACTGAACACTAACTGTTTTCCTAAGGCTTGTTGTAAGTGATCCCAAAACCTTGATGTAACTCAGTGCCTCGGTCAGATACTATAGTCTTTGGAATCCCGTGCAAGCAGACAATATGAGCAAGGTATAGCCTGGCCGATTTCTGTGTGGAGTAGGTGGTCTTCACTGCAATGAAATGGGACACTTTGGTGAGTAAATGAGTGATGACCCATATGGCGTCGTGTCCTTGTGGGGACCGGGGTAGTTTGACAATGAAATCCATGCCGATCTCGTGCCACTTCCATTCAGGTACTTTCATAGGTTTTAGTAGGCCTGTTGGTTTCTAGTGCTCGGCCTTGATTCGCTGACATGAATCGCAGCATGCAATAAAAGAGGTGATATCTCTCTTCATTCTACGCCACCAATATTTTGTCTGAATGTCCATGTAAATTTTTGTGCCTCCTGTATGGATCGAGTATGGCGCATTGTGGACTTCTTCTAAAATCTTTGGCTTGAGGTCCTCTTGGTTAGGTACGCATAGACGGTCGTCGTACCGTACTATCCCTTGCTCATCCACATTAAACTCTGGGGCCTTGCCAAGACTCATTTTCTCTTTTATTCCCTCAATACTGCGATGCCCGTATTGAGTTTTCTTGATTTGTTCATCCAATGTGGGATGTATTTCCAGGCGTGCAACAGTGCCTTGTGGGACAAGGAGCATGTTGAGTTTGGCAAATTATTGGATAAACTTTGGTCTCAAATTCTGCATAGCGTTATTGTTGGGGGTTGGATTCCTGTTGAGAGCATCAACTACCATGTTTGCCTTGCCTGGGTGGTGATGAATTCCCACATCATAGTCTTTGATTAACTCTAACCAATGGCGCTCCCTCGGGTTGATCTCTGGCTGTGTGAAAATATACTTGAGACTCTTGCGGTCCGTGTATATCTCACAGTGATTTTCAAGTAGAAAATACCTCCATTTCTTGAGGGCGTGTATTACTGCGGCTAGTTCCAAATAATGAGTGGGATAGTTTTCCTCATGCCATCATAGTTGCCTTGAGGCGTAAGCCATGACTTTTCCTTCTTGCATGAGTACACATCTGAGGCCTTTTCTTGAAGCATCACAATACACTTAAAAGTCTTTGTGCAAATCAGGAACGATCAATACCAGTGCAGTGGTCAATCTCTTCTTCAATTCTTGGAAACTATTCTCGCATGCTTCAAACCACTCAAACTTCTTATTCTTCTTGAGCAACTCAGTCATCGATTTGGCTATTGTTGAGAAACCCTCAATAAATCTTCGATAATATCCTGCCATTCCAAGGAAACTCCGTACGTTTGTCACGCTTGTTGGTTGTTGCCATCTGTTTACGGTCTTGACCTTCTCGGGGTCGACGGCAATGCCTTCTTGAGTCTGTACGTGACCCAAGAATCTGACTTATTTTAGCCAATTCACACCTGCTGAATTTGGCATACAACTGATGTTTACACATCTCACCTTATGCAATCCTTAGGTGTTGTGCGTGCTCTTCGGGTGTCTTGGAGTAGACCAATATAACCACGACGAACTTGTCCATGTACTTCATGAAGACCTTGTTCATCAGCTGCACAAAATGTGTTGGGGCATTCGTTAGTCTGAACGGCATCACTGTAAACTCATACAATCCGTATCGGGAAGTAAAGGATGTCTTGGGAATATCTTCTGCGCGTATCTTGAGTTGATGATACCCCGGCCGTAAATCAATCTTTGAGAAAACTTTTGCTTGTGTGAGTTGGTCGAATAAGTCATTTGTCGTAGGCAGTGGATACTTGTTCTTGATAGAGGCCATGTTGAGAGCTCGATAATCAACACATAGCCTCAGTGTTCCTTCTCTCTTTTTGGCAAACAATACCGGTGATCCTCATGGTGAGGAGCTGGGCCTCATATACCCTTTGTCGAGTAATTCTTTTATTTCTTCTTCAACTCAACCAAATAGGCCAATGCCATTTGGTAAGGCTTCTTGTAAATTCGAGTTGTACTGGGTGCAAGTTCGATTACAAACTCTATTTCTCGGTCTGGTGGCATACCTGGCAATTCTTCTGGGAATACATCCGGAAATTCACACACTACTAGGACCTTCTTTAACTCAGAAATGTCCACTTTATTCAGCCGGGCTTGAGGTGGTGTGGGTCTCTCCATGGCTTCAACTCTTACCCTTTCTCCTTGATGATGGGTGAGTGTCATAGTCCGGTTGAAGCAGTCAATAAATCCTTTGTTTGTATTCAACCAATCCATTCCCAAAATAACGTCAAGACTGTTGCTTTCTATCACAATCACATTTGCCCAAAATGTCAAACCTTTGATTTCAATGGTAACACCGTTGCAGTAACTTTGAGTAACTTGCTGTACTCCCGGGGCCTTGATGGTCATTGGATTTTCCAAGGGGAGAATCGAAAAATCGTGTTTCAAAGCAAATCTTTCTGAAATGAACGAATGGAAGCTCGAGAATCAAACAAACCCGTGGCAGGAATTGTGTTGATAGGAAACTTACGGAGTACGATATCTGATGCGTTCATAGCCTCTTCCTTGGCCGCATGATTCACGTGACCCTTCATGTGGTTGTTGTTGGGGTTGAAATTGTTGTGCTTTCGTGCTGAATTGTTATTGGGGTTGTTTGGCTTTGGCGCAGCATTTCCTGACTTTGGGCACTGTCTCGCATAGTGCCCTACTTCTCCGCAAGCGAAACAGTTGTTGCGTGAGCGGGGAGTGAAATCCTTGATCCTTGCCTAGTAATTGTTGCTTGGGTTTTGAGTTGATGATGGAGCTCGGGGTGTTGAATTCCTCGGGGTCGCACTCTTTTGCATGTTGTTGCGAGATTGCGCAGAATTATTATGACGATGCTTGTGAATGTCGTCCATGTTGCGATGCTTGATCTCAAGCATAATGCCCTTGTCCATGAGTGTCTTGAAATCTGGGAATGTGTGAACAACTAGTTGACACAACGCTCTAGCGAGTCCATCTAGGCATTTTTCCATTCTTTTCTATTTTAGTTTATGCTCATCGCCAGCATAGAGAGGCAATTGGTTGAAGTGGTCCAAATATTCCATCGGTATTCAAATTCCCTCTTCTTGATTTTCATGATACTATTGGGGATATGCGCCTCATGAAAGCTTTCCTTGAATTCGGCCTAGGTGATGTTGTTCTCGTTGGGTGCATGCGTAGGAAATTTTCCCACCACGAGGTTGTTGCTCCAGTCAGATAATGAGGTGCGTATAACACCTTCTCGTAGTCTGAGCACTGGCCAATAATCAGTTTCCTTTCAATATCATGCAACTAGTCATCGGCTTCCATTGGTTTATCGGTGTGTTAGAAAACTGGTCGACGAGTCTTCTGCAATTAAGCCAACCGGGAACGATGTTGGTGAGGTCCATAGTGATTTTCCATATTCAAAAGCTGATTCATCATTTCTTGGTGCTACTGTTGACTTTGCTCATACAGGCGACAAACTTGCAAGAACGTTGAGTTGTTGTCTTGCTGACTTGAATGCCATTGGGTAAAGTTGTTACTTGTCTGAGTGAAATGGTTCTCTTCCGGCGGACTAGGCATGGAGCGAGTCTAGGGACGATGCATTTTAACTCTAGGGCGTTGTTACAAAATATAAAATGAGAAAATCTGAGTATATGGTGAAATGAATAATTTTTGTGAGCCAAGAGAAATACCAAATATTTATTATAAAACATTTGTCGTATTCGGAGAAGGACCATGGGTACATATCTTACAACAAGCATAATTATACAATACAATACTAAGGGCGTGCGCACACATCCTGACATGTTATTTAGCTAGTGCACTTCTCCTGATCCTACATGATGCAACACAACTACTTTTCTTTAGCCTACGAGCATGCAACCACATCATACATATCGTACAAGCGTACCGACGCACTGCTACACCACTTCTAGGTGGAGATGGAGTGGACGGTAAGTCCCAGATGAGGTGTTGGGGACTCAACGTCCTCCTACACAGGGTCTAGGCGGGCAGCGCGAGGCGGCGAAGCATGCATGGGGCTAGTAGTCGGAGCATCTCTAATAGGGGTAGGAGCAATAACTTGATTGAACTCCTCAAGAGAAGGCAGCTGGTGGCTTACTGGCTGGACTAACGGCGCGGATAAAGCAGAGGATGAAGGGCATGACCGGGGTGGCGCGGGATGGAGAAGCTCGGTCCTGTTAGGAGGACGTGCCTGAGCAGCCTCCAGGGCGACGAGGTACTACACAAGCATCTCAATGGCCTCATCACTCTCCCCTCTAGTGGAGGCAAAAGCATAGTGACTAGTGTACGGAACATGGCACGGAAGGTAGTTATAAAGGCGAGTCTTCATCACTGGAAGGGTGTCCCGGAGGCGTGCAATTGCCTCCCCGGCAGCCATATGCATAGTGTGCCTCTCTGTAGGCATGGCTCTCCCGATGAAGCAAAGACGGCGGGTCTCGATGCGTCCATCATTGAACTACACTGAGGCCGCATGCACAGCCAGAGTGTCGTTGATCCTGTGGAGATACAACGTGTACTTTGTACGAGTTGTCGGTCCAATTGCGGTCCTCACAATAATGGAGAGGAGTCATGAAAATCCCACCGGCTCGTTGGCGAACACTTGTCACGGACAACCGTTGCCTGCCATCTACACAGTGGACAAAAATTGCTAGATAGTCATAACATTAATATATTTTGACTAACAGAAAAGTTTCTACAATATGCAGACAACTCAAAATTAACTTAAACTAATTTACCAGTTAGCGATGGCACCTAGTGGCTTCCTATAGTCAGCCTGGCTGTGATACCAAGGTTGTTAATACCGGTTTCCAAATAATATAATTATCGGCAATCAGCTATGAATGTCATCCAACATAGAAAGTCATTCACACTGGTAGACTAACTTGATACAGAAAACGAGTAGTTCTTGATATTTAACACGGTAGAGCGGAGGCCGCTCAATAGTTTATTACAGAAACACCAACAATTGGCTCAAAGGCGGTTATCTCACAATGGTCATGGTTGTCACTACTACTCGCATCGGTAGGTGGACATGTCACCTCGGAGTGATGTGACACGGGTGAATTACTACTACATGCCAAGCATTAGAGTGAGGCTTGACAATTACTCATGGTGGCGGAAGCTGTGAAATAATACAACGACGGACTCCAATATCGCAAGACTGAGTGGGACTCCTCTAGGCATCGAACTTGCTATCGTACTCTTCATCCATGAGATCTCCTTCGTCCATATTTGACCAAATCAACAAGCGAGTGAGTACTTTAAAAGTACTCGCAAGAGAGTTTGCACATAAGAAAAGATGAATGTAACAATTTCACATGCATAGGTTAATTTAGTTATCACAATTAACAAGCTATTTAATTTAGCAGTAAGTTAAGTCAGGGTAGATAAGTCGGGCGGTAGTCCTCCCGAAATATCCAAGAAAGTAAAAATGCACACATCGGGTGTCTAAAGCGACGGCTCGAAAGGTTAACAACTAAAATATAACTGCCACAATTGGGCGTCTAAGAGACACCACATACAGGGCTTAATAACTTAACAAGGCATAGTCGGGCGTCTATATGACACCACAGAAAGGGCATAATAAAGCAATTAACTGGCTACAGTGAGGAGTCTCAGCGACACCACGAAAAGGGCATAATAAAGTAAATAACTGGCCACAGTCGGGCGTCTCAGCGACACCACAGAAAGAGCTTAATAAAGCAAATGAATATCCTGGTAGTACAACCAACCTTTAGGATACTCAACATAACCCAGGTTTCATCAGGTCAGTTTTCAAATATCACAGTCGTATACACAAAGTGAGAGTTCCATGAGTAATATTATGTTCTCCACAGACCGACACAAAGACCGACACTTGACGTGTTAACCAGTCGTCCTTGATCATGGACACGACTACTCAAATATTTTTGACTCTTCACATGGTGTACTCTTTACCCACAGCCAACGGGTTTCAATAGTCAGTAGGACTAATCCCGTGTATGGTATTCTAGAAGTAAACACACAAAACAAGCATACACCCATTTTTAGCCATCGAGGTCCGGAATCACCCCGTCTACGATTCGAGGGAAAAAACTATAAGCCAACATCCTCGAATAGCATGGGATCAAATTTATACCTCGCGCTACAAGGGGGAGTCCCCCCCTGTTGGTCCCAGACCGGAAACACCCATGCCCCCTGACCCGATGACCGACATTATGCCAGGGCCATGGAACCTTCATCCGACCCCTCTACTTGGTATGTACATGATAATAGGATTACGGCCTACTACACCGTATTCCCTTTTGGGAAGACCTGTGGCAGCACGAAAAGTTAGGTGACGCACTTACAAGACTCAATCTATGTCGACATTGGACTTGTTAAGTTCATCCACACGGTGTCATGCATCCCGCATGATGAGGTCACACCCTATCACATCCCACGTGACTAGGCTGCCCATGTCCTCTCACTATTTCACAGGTTATCATATTTGCCATGCATGAAATCATACCACATGATATGCAAGTTATCTTATGTAGCAACTTATCAAACAATCATCTCAACAAACATCACATCAAATGTTCAAACATGCTTGCCTAAGTCGATAAAGTCGGAGTCTAGCCCGATGAAGTTGACTGCAACGTCTCCCCCTTCGGTATCTACGTCACAGACATCGGATTTCTAACGTGAATACCAAGCGTCCATATACATTATCTATAAATATTTTTGAATAAATATAAAAAAACTAGGCAGCTGAATAAAAAAATTAGAAAAATAATCAACTCAAAAGTCCTTGTAATTTAAAAGTTATGAAAGAAACAAGTTTAGGGACCAATCTATGATAAACAGAAAGTTGCCCTGATGAAAAGTACACAAGCTAGAGGAGAAGGCGCATTTTGGCGGAAAACGCGTGTGGAAAACGATTTAGAAATTAATAAGATCCTGACAGTGGTGGGCTACCACTGTCAGGTTTGAAAATCCTCGTCGGCGACAAAGTGTTCGCGGCATCACCCGCGACGTTCTGCTGCGAACCAGAGGGGAAAGAGGGAACAAGCTCACTCATGGGACTATTCCACGACGGTGGGAGGTGGAAGAGGTTGTCGGTGAGCACCACGTCGATGACAACTCCAACTCCGACGGACGGTGCTTTCGGGTGCAGTTCGATCTTGTAGGAGGAATCTGCATATGCCAAATTGACGCGGGGCTTAGACGGGCGGATGCTCAAGGAGCGCATTGGCTAATCTAGGGCTGCAGGGGCACGCTCACCTGAGCGATTTTTTCCAGAGCTCGAAGCTGATCGGGGCAGCCAGGGGTGGGGAAGATGACCCTCCCGATGTCCTCAGAGGGGTTTGGCGCGGCTTTGGTGAGGTCAGGTGGAGGCGCTGGCTACAAAAGTGCACTCGGTCCTCTCTTTATAGGCGGGCGAGGGAGTGCTATGATAGGATCAACTTCGGTGTCGATTACGGAAAGCCAGAGGGGTCCACTGGTTCTTACAGCGGTCGAGATAGCTACAGCGCCCTACGGGCTACGGGTGTTCCATTTTACCTCTCATCTCGTGCTAATACGCGGTGAGGCCGTCGGCCAATGGAACGACATCTTAGGGGCGCATCGACTACAAAGAGCATGCTTTGCGGTGCCCAGGCCACGGCGATGATGCGTCAGCGTGCGCAGGGTGGGGGCAGACACATGGGGGCTCTTAGTGGTTTGGGCGGTGCCGAACGGTGCGGCTTTGCAGCGGGGTTCTCTGGCGGCTAAAGCAGGCATCACTGATGACGCTGCGAAGGCCGGCGGTGATAAGCCAGCTCATCCCCGACGACCACAACCGGCCAAGAGAACATACGGCGCCATGGATACGGAGGAGGCACGGGGCGCGAGCTACCAGATCGAGCACTAGCGAGATCGACGCTGCACCTCGACCTCCATAGAGCAATGCATGCCACCAGCTCGATGAAATCTTTTAGGCACGAGGAAAATGAGTTTGAAGCTGAAATGTTTTGGAGATGCTTCTCTTTGGCTCTAGAAACTGTGTGTAATTTTTTATAATTTTTTAAGTTGGTTAAGGTGGGGTTTTAATAAAAAAAAAATCTGGTCCAAACTTTATTCGTACAAAATTTGAAAAAATTGAACTCGCAACCAGAAGATTTTTGGTGTTATAGGCTGAAAGTACCTAGGGATACCAAGGATAGTCTACTTGGGGTCAGAAACCAAAGGAAACTGTAGTTTCCTTTGTAATTTTTAGGGGTTCAAAACTGATTACATAAATTTCCAAAAATCATTTTAAAATAGATAAAACCATTGAATACTCCCAAAACTTTGTGAAACTGTTTTAGTAGATGTCTAAAGGTTAGAGGAGGGTTATTGGAATGAATCCTTTGAAAGAGGAGGAGGGAAGAATTTTATTGAAAACCTTTAAGGAGAGAATTTTTTGAGCATAACCCATTTAGTACTTTTAAATAAAAATGAGAGATGAGATTCAAAGATTGAAATTTTAGTCAAATATAAATTTTGCAGCAACTCTAGTCAAAACAGGAGTGATGTCCAAGAAATCTCATAAGACTTTTCTCAAGATGGAATTTTCAAAAGATTCCAAAACTCCATTGCGGAGGCGGTCTTCTTCTTCATTGGCGTATCGGGCAACTATTGTCGACTGCTTTTCCTTTACCACTGCGGAGGCGGTCTTCTTCTTCACCATTGGCGTATCGGGCGGCAATCTCCATCATCTTGCTCATGGACATGTCACCTGTTCGACCGAACTTCAGATATAATTCTGTGTACCTCACACCAGCCTTGAAAGCGCACACTGCGTGGTGCTCAGAAACGTTTTCCACCATGTGATGAAGGGTGGTCCAACGCTGGATATAATCTCTGAAGGCCTCACTCGGATTTTGCATGCAATGCTGCAGCTCGGTCAAACCAGCAAGGCGCTTGCACGTGCCCTTGAATTTTTTGATGAACACTCGGGCGAGATCCTCCCAACAATAAATACTAGAAGGAGCCAACTGATTTAGACACGCCCTGGCCGAACCATCCAACATCAGAGGCAAATGCTTCATGGCAACATTGTCGTTACCTCCGCCAATCTGCACTGCCACTCGGTAGTCGTCGAGCCATGTTTCAGGCTTAGATTCTCCTGTATATTTACTTATTCCAGCCTCCAACCTCAAGTTGGGGGAATATAAGTAGAATGAATTGCCCTTCTGAATCACTTGGGGTCGGAGACCACAGTGTCGCTTCCACTCGGACGATCTCTGTCAAAACCATCTCTGTGAGCTCTGCCCTTGTCAATCCGCCTCTGCGCGAGTACATTCCTCGCATCAAACCCAGGACTCCACTCATCATCGAACGGGCGTCTATCATTGTTGTGTCGGGACACATACGTACCACTCCACGGAGTAGAATGCACCCGACGGCGGTCATCACGATGGTAACGGGGAGCAAACTGATTTCGCCCCTGATCTCTGTGTTGATCCTCTTGGTAGCCCCTACCTCTGCGATGCTGAGGTGACCCTGGACTATAAACTGAACGAACCGTATCTGCTTTAGGTGAGTTACTGTGCAATCTATTGAGTGACTGTGATACAACTAAGTTTTGCTGCTCCGCCGCTTGAAGCAATGTACGAATCTGCTCTAAGCCTCTGTTGGCCTCTGAGTTTGACGGTTGAATAGAATCTGCTATCTTAGCGGCAACTGCAACATTTAGAACCGGAGTGTGAAATACCTCGACATTGTTTTGTGGTCCACCCGGAAACAGCTGTTGCTGACGCCTACTGGAAACTTGAGGACGTTGGCGGGCGTGTCCACTCGACGGCTCTCCAGCCTCGCGTCCGGCGCGACCGAACCTAGATGGGCTCTCCATAGAACCCGCCATGAAAACTTCCATTGCAAGATCGCAGCTCTCATACTCGGAAGGAACATGATACTGATCTAACGCCAAGTCGAACGCGCCGCGAAGTGATTCAGTGGGATCGATTGCCGCAATCTGCAGAGATGATGCTTGGAGAGCCACCGCATGTTTCACCCATCACTGGAGTCGCGAGCGATTGGATCGCTTGTGGCGACGAACAGCCGGGGGAGCAGTAGACACCGGGGTCGATGGTTGCCGAAGGAGAACGCCGCAGGAACTTGCATGGAGGTGTGTTGCCCCGCGGATTGGGAGCACCTCAACGTCGAGAGGCGCCTCCTGAAGCCATGCGGAGTCATTGGCAACGAAGGCGAGCGCGCCGAGATGGATCTCGTGGCCCAAGAACGACTCACCACCGGAAGACATGACGGAGAATGAAAATCGCAAACTTGTCGGAAGTCGCTTAGACGCTTGCCCTACGGTGGGCACCAACTGTCATGGGAATGAACCTGACAGTAGAGGTGAGGGGTACGAAAGGAGAGGGCAGAGTCCTAGCTAGTGCAAGATTGTACACACGATGTATGAGTTCAGGCCCCTCTAGTGGAGGTAACAGCCCTACGTCTCAGTGCTCAGGAGCTCTTGTTGTGTGGAGTCTATGTTACAGGGGGTGCGAACCCTTGTGCCACAGGGGAGGGGTGGCTTATATAGAGTGCGCTACCCCTCATCAAGGCCCAGACAACCAAGGGTTCGAGTAATGAAGAGAAAGTTGTGCGTTACTGATAAGGTACGTAATTAATGTTACTTAAGATGACCAGCCAAATGCCTGCCCTTTGGCCTCCCTTGAGTGACTTCTGAACTTCTGCGGTCGACTGGCTTCATATTCTTCTGAGTGGATGTCTTCTGTCGAGTGGATGGAGAAAATCTCCGAGTGGATTCTCTACCTAGTGACTCGTGGCGAGTCAGTCGGAATCTTCCTTGAAATTTTTGAAGTCCTTAATGTTGTGCCCTTGGGTAGGACCTGTAGGTCAGGCCTATGACCCTACCCTAGGTACATAACCCCATCAACTCTTCCTTAGGTTTTTCATAAGTGATAGTTAGCTCCTCATTGTATAAGTTCCTATAGAGGTATCTCCTTAATTTTATTTCAAGCTAATAATCCAATCCAAGTTTTGGTATAGAAAACTGATCATTGTGTTCTGAAATCTTATCAACTAAGACATTAAACGGTACCTTCTTTCTAAGGCTCTCATCATAAGCAACATAGTCCGTGGATCTTAGTTTTCTTATTTCTTCCAACTCATAAAGAATACCCTCTATGGGTGGGCACTCACCATTAACCCTATAATAAGCAAATATATCCCTAACTTCTTGTATGATATTACTAAATTCTTGACAAAGAAATTGCAACGACTAAGATACGACCCTTTCCTGATTTGGGGGCGAGGCCTCAAAAGTGGAAAGGGGCGTATCTACGCGTTTCGCAAACGGGATAATCATCACATTCCATAAATAAAGATTAACAAGTAGGGCATACACTTGCCATCTGTTAAGAACATATCATAGCTTACAGACACACATTATTCAGAGTAGCGACAAGTCCACCTACGGACTTTAAACAGAAAACAGATGATCTACACATCCTGTATGCTAGCCCACGATCACGACCACGGCCTCAGTCTTCTGGATATTTCACATACAACCGGTCACAGTCCTCATCATACTCCCACTTCAGCTCGTTGCCATCAGGATCTCCTGCATCGGGCGTACCTGAACCTGATTGGGTTTGAAGTAATCTGTGAGCCACGGGGACTCAACAATCTAATGACCTTGGTACTGAATCTAGTCAAGTTATTAGGTGAGGAAGGTTTAGTGTATAGGTGTCCAGCAACCTAAGCATGTATGGTGGCTAACTTACGATGATCAGAGTAATTTATATGGTTGACTACGCGAGCGATCGAAGACTAGATGATCACTAAGTGATCCTGAACACCTATTTATGTCAAACATAACCCCACCGTGTTCCCGATCGAAGAGAGGTCTTCGAAGGAGACAGTCACGGTTACACACACAATTGGCAATTTTATTAGAGTTACTTTAAGTTGTCTAGAACCGGATGTTAACAAATTATCCATGTTTGCCACATAACCGCGCGCACGACTTTCTGAAAGATTAAACCCTGCAGGAGTGCTCCAACTAGTCCATCACAAACTGCCACGGGCCGCAAAGTAATCCTCTATCACGAATCTCGTGATCTCATCGGATTCCTTAGAGGAAAACCTCAACTCTGAGGAGATCCAAAGTTTCACCGGGATTCCTATACGCAAGATATATCGCTAAGGTAAGACAAATCTGGCAAGACCTCCCGACGTGTCGACGAACCCGGTAGGAGCCGCGTATCTCGTTCTTAGGACACGGTCGGATGAGCGCAGCGTACAGTGGCCTGATAGAAATCTCCCAAGTTGCCCTGGGTTGGCCCCGCACACGACACTAGTTTGGACCAACACTCATGAGGAGCACAGGCCTGGGTTGTTGATTAAATCCTCGGGGTAGCTATTCCCTATGCAATTTTATTATAAGGTGATTAGCAGATTAAAACCAATGTTGGATCCTACCAGACAAGCCTTAACACTACACGATTTATCAAGGGGGTCCCCATAACAACCCCTAACATGTTAGGAGCGATCAGTTATCGAATCAAACACCGGTAACCGAAACTAAGGCGGCAATAACGGAACAAATCACCCGGCAAAAGGCTAGGCCTTCCGTCATTTACCAAGTATATAGGTGCATTAATTAAATAACAGATTAAACATAATGATATCAAAATACTCATGTTATCACATGAGACAGCTGGCACCTGCAACTAGCAAAGCTATTCATTAAAAGTTGAGCAAGCCTACTTAGCCAAACAACATTAGCTAGGAGGGGAAGGTGTTTGGGTTTCATGGCAATGAAATGTGGCATTTTTATCAAGTGGTAGGCAGTGAGCATATATCGAAGGAAACATGATTCTAAGCATAACAAAGCTAGATGCGGTATCAAGGTCACGGTCATCTTGCCTGTGATGTCTTCAACTTGGAACAGCTCTTGATCTTCCCGCACGTACTCTTCAGAATCCATGTACTCGCTCTCCGATCCCGAAGCTACCCAAGATAAAATAACAACCAATGAACACCAATACAACATGATGCAACAAACAATGTAATGCATGAGTGAAGAAGGAAGCATGCATCACTATTCTAGTCACTTTCATATGCATTAGTTGAGTTAATAGAATTCTGGACATAACTTCATATTAAGTTATCTTGACATGCATGATGATGGCATGATCATGTGCATCACGAGAAAACGATGCAAAACATATAAAGAACGTAGAGAACGGAGCTACGGATCAACCGGAAACTACGAAACAAGATATGGAGACCTACGGTTCAAATCAACCACAAGCCCACCCCAATGGCACTCTCCTCGTGTTACCAGGCTGCCACATGATCAAACAATCAAATATAAGTGGGGTGGTGCATGGAAACACACCACACCGTCAACAATGGCCACACAAGCTTCAAATCAACAAAAACATGCAATCTATTTTTAACAGCATCATAGCAGTTTGTCCACAACATTTAAAGTACCTACAGCCACCCAAATGAGCCAAACAAGATATTAGGCAAAATCCATTCAAAAGCTCTACAAGTCTGTGCAAGAATTTAATACAAAGGAGTCACACATGAGCAGATCTACACGCACTAACTTGGACAAAAATTACAGATTCTGGGACTTAGTGAAAATCTCAGATTTTCACCAGCTGCTTATGCTCTGAAGCATTTTGGCAGCCTCCAAAATGATATGTACAGGAAGTAAATAAGCATGAAATTTAACAGGGATCAAGAAAAACACAAAATCTCACATACTTTAGTATGTTGCATGGGCTGATTCCCAACACATGAGCTAGTGCAACCATATCAACACGGGAAGAAAATAACAGCAGATTCTCACACAGTGAAAATCATAGATTTTCACAAAGCTGTCAGTTTCAGCCAAGTTTTAACTTTGACAAGGCACAATAGGTGAATACAAATTTCTATGAACAAAACAAAGACCCCATGATGTAGAGGGGCTCACCCACTACTGCCACATCAAGGATTCATCCTCCTAGGGTCAATGCACCACATAATACAAAGCTCTAAACATGGCATCATGACAGAAAATGACAGTTTTATGAAGTTGCTCTAAAGTGAAACATGATTGCACCACTGTATTCCTGGGATGATTCTACCCCAAAAGCATATATAATACATGGGTACTTGCATGTAACATCGAGGCACCAAGCTAGCTCGAAAAACAACCTAGAATCCAATATGATCATATAGGAACATTATCACATGTTAATATGACAGATGTAGCAACATCTACACCTACATATGCACACACACAAGGCCCATACTGTTGGGGAACATCGCATGGGAAACAAAAAATTTCCTACGCGCACGAAGACCTATCATGGTGATGTCCATCTACGAGAGGGGAAGAGTGATCTACGTACCCTTGTAGACCGTACAACAGAAGTGTTAGAGAACGCGGTTGATGTAGTGGAACGTCCTCACGTCCCTCGATCCACCCCGCGAACAATCCCGCGATCAGTCCCACGATCTAGTACCGAACGGACGGCACCTCCGCGTTCAGCACACGTACAGCTCAACGATGATCTCGGCCTTCTTGATCCAGCAAGAGAGACGGAGAGGTAGAAGAGTTCTCCGGCAGCGTGACGGCGCTCCGGAGGTTGGTGATGACCTTGTCTCAGCAGGGCTCCGCCCGAGCTCCGCGGAAACGCGATCTAGAGGAAAAACCGTGGAGGTATGTGGTCGGGCTGCCGTGGAAAAATCGTCTCAAATCAGCCCTAAAACCTCCGTATATATAGGTGGGAGGGAGGGGACCTTGCCTTGGGGCTCAAGGAGCCCCAAGGGGGTCGGCCGAGCCAAGGGGGGACCATTCCGGAAACCCTCGTGACGTCCGTGATCTCATCCGGGACTCCGAACAACATTCGGTAACCAACCATATAACTCAAATACGCATAAAACAACGTCGAACCTTAAGTGTGCAGACCCTGCGGGTTCGAGAACTATGCAAACATGACCCGAGAGACTCCTCGGTCAATATCCAATAGAGGGACCTGGATGCCCATATTGGATCCTACATATTCTACGAAGATCTTATCGTTTGAACCTCAGTGCCAAGGATTCATATAATCCCGTATGTCATTCCCTTTGTCCTTCGGTATGTTACTTGCCCGAGATTCGATCGTCAGTATCCGTATACCTATTTCAATCTCGTTTACCAGCAAGTCTCTTTACTCGTTCCGTAATACAAGATCCCGCAACTTACACTAAGTCACATTGCCTGCAAGGCTTGTGTGTGATGTTGTATTACCGAGTGGGCCCCGAGATACCTTTCCGTCACACGGAGTGACAAATCCCAGTCTTGATCCATACTAACTCAACTAACACCTTCGGAGATACCTGTAGAGCATCTTTATAGTCACCCAGTTACGTTGCGACGTTTGATACACACAAAGCATTCCTTCGGTGTCAGTGAGTTATATGATCTCATGGTCATAGGAATAAATACTTGACACGCAGAAAACAGTAGCAACAAAATGACACGATCAACATGCTACGTCTATTAGTTTGGGTCTAGTCCATCACGTGATTCTCCTAATGACGTGATCCAGTTATCAAGCAACAACACCTTGTTCATAATCAGAAGACACTGACTATCTTTGATCAACTGGCTAGCCAACTAGAGGCTTGATAGGGACGGTGTTTTGTCTATGTATCCACACATGTAAATGAGTCTTCATTCAATACAATTATAGCATGGATAATAAACGATTATCTTGATACAGGAATTGTAATAATAACTATATTTATTATTGCCTCTAGGGCATAATTCCAACAGTCTCCCACTTGCACTAGAGTCAATAATCTAGCCCTCACATCATCATGTGAATTACATTGTAATAAATCTAACACCCATATAGTTCTGGTGTTGATCATGCTTTGGCCGTGGAAGAGGTTTAGTCAGCGGGTCTGCTACATTCAGATCCGTGTGCACTTTGCATATATTTACGTCCTCTCCCTCGACGTAGTCGCGGATGAGGTTGAAGCGTCGTTTGATGTGTCTGGTCTTCTTGTGAAACCGTGGTTCCTTTGCTAAGGCAATGGCACCCGTGTTGTCACAGAACAAGGTTATTGGATTCAGTGCGCTTGGCACCACTCCAAGATCCGTCATGAACTGTTTCATCCAGACATCCTCCATGGCCGCCTCCGAGGCAGCCATGTACTCCGCTTCACATGTAGAATCTGCTACGACGCTTTGCTTGGAACTGCACCAGCTTACCGCACCCCCATTAAGAATAAATACGTATCCGGTTTGCGACTTAGAGTCGTCCGGATCTGTGTCAAAGCTTGCATCGACGTAACCTTTTACGGCGAGCTCTTCGTCACCTCCATACACGAGAAACATCTCCTTAGTCCTTTTCAGGTACTTCAGGATATTCTTGACCGCTGTCCAGTGATCCACTCCTGGATTACTCTGGAACCTACCTGCCATACTTATGGCCAGGCTAACATCCGGTCTAGTGCACAGCATTGCATACATGATAGAACCTATGGCTGAAGCATAGGGGACGGAGCGCATATGCTCTCTATCTTCATCAGTTGCTGGGCACTGAGTCTTACTCAATCTCGTACCTTGTAGAACTGGCAAGAACCCTTTCTTGGACTGTTCCATTTTGAACCTCTTCAAAACTTTATCAAGGTATGTGCTTTGTGAAAGTCCTATCGGGCGTTTTGATCTATCCCTATAGATTTTGATGCCTAGAATGTAAGCAGCTTCTCCTAGGTCCTTCATAGAGAAACTTTTATTCAAGTAACCCTTTATGCTCTCCAAAAACTCTACGTTGTTTCCAATCAGTAATATGTCATCCACATATAATATTAGAAACGCCATAGAGCTCCCACTCACTTTCTTGTAAATACAAGATTCTCCAACCACCTGTATAAACCCAAATGCTTTGATCACCTCATCAAAGCGTTTGTTCCAACTCCGAGATGATTGCACCAGTCCATAAATGGATCGCTGGAGCTTGCACACCTTGTTAGCATTCTTAGGATCGACAAAACCTTCGGGTTGTATCATATAGAACTCTTCCTTAAGGAAACCGTTTAAGGAACGCTGTTTTGACATCCATCTGCCAGATTTCATAATCGAAAAATGCAGCTATTGCTAACATGATTCTGACGGACTTAAGCATCGCTACGGGTGAGAATGTTTCGTCATAGTCAACTCCTTGAACTTGTGAAAAACCTTTTGCCACAAGTCGAGCTTTATAAACGGTCACATTGCCGTCAGCGTCCGTCTTCCTCTTAAACATCCATTTGTTCTGAATAGCCTTGCGGCCCTCAGGCAGTACCTCCAAAGTCCATACTTTGTTCTCATACATGGATCCTATCTCGAACTTCATGGCTTCTAGCCATTTGTTGGAATCTGGGCCCACCATTGCTTCTTCATAATTTGCAGGTTCATTGTTGTCTAACAACATGATTGATAAGACGGGATTTCCATACCACTCTGGAGCAGGACGTGGTCTCGTCGACCTGCGTGGTTCGACAGAAACTTGAACTGGAGTTTCATGATCATCATCATTAACTTCCTCCTCAACCGGCGTCGCAACGACAGAGGTTTCCCTTTGCCCTGCGCCACCATCCAGAGGGATGAGAGGTTCGACAACCTCGTCAAGTTCTATCTTCCTCCCACTCAATTCTCTCGAGAGAAACTCCTTCTCGAGAAAAAGCTCTGTTTTTAGCAACAAACACTTTGCCCTCGGATTTGAGATAGAAGGTGTACCCAACTGTCTCTTTTGGGTAACCTATGAAGACGCACTTTTCCGCTTTGGGTTCCAGCTTTTCAGGCTGAAGCCTTTTGACATAAGCATCACATCCCCAAACTTTAAGAAACGACAACTTTGGCCTTTTGCCATACCACAGTTCGTATGGTGTCGTCTCAACGGATTTTGATGGTGCCCTATTTAAAGTGAATGCAGTTGTTTCTAATGCATAACCCCAAAATGATAACGGAAAATCGGTAAGAGACATCATGGATCGCACCATCTAATAGAGTACGATTACGACGTTCGGACACACCATTACGCTGTGGTGTTCCAGGCGGTGTTAACTGTGAAACAATTCCACATTGTCTTAAGTGAGCACCAAACTCGAAACTCAGATATTCACCCCCACGATCAGACCATAGGAACTTGATCTTCTTGTTACGATGATTTTCCACTTCACTCTGAAATTGTTTGAACTTCTCAAATGTTTCAGACTTGTGCTTCATCAAGTAGACATAACCATATCTACTCAAATCGTCCGTGAAGGTGAGAAAATAACGATATCCGCCACGTGCCTCCACGCTCATCGGACCACACACATCGGTATGTATGATTTCCAACAAGTCACTTGCATGCTCCATTGTTCCGGAGAACGGAGTCTTAGTCATCTTGCCCATGAGGCATGGTTCGCACGTGTCAAGTGAATCAAAGTCAAGTGACTCCAAAAGTCCATCAGCATGGAGTTTCTTCATGCGCTTTACACCAATATGACCTAAGCGACAGTGCCACAAAAATATGGCGCTATCATTGTTAACTCTAACTCTTTTGGTCTCAATGTTATGTATATGCGTATCGCTATCAAGATTCAATATGAACAATCCTCTTACATTTGGTGCATGACCATAAAAGATGTTACTCATAGAAATAGAACAACCATTATTCTCTGACTTAAAAGAGTAACCGTCTCGCAATAAACAAGATCCAGATATAATGTTCATGCTCAACGCAGGCACTAAATAACAATGATTTAAGTTCATCACTAATCCTGATGGTAACTGAAGTGACACTGTGCTGACGGCGATTGTATCAACCTTGGAACCATTTCCTACGCGCATCGTCACTTCATCTTTCGCCAGCCTTCGTCTATTCCGTAGTTCCTGTTTCGAGTTGCAAATATGAGCAACAGAACCGGTATCGAATACCCAGGCACTACTACGAGAGCCGGTTAAGTACACATCAATAACATGTATATCAAATATACCTGATTTTTCTTTGGCCGCCTTCTTATCTGCCAGATACTTGGGGCAATTGCGCTTCCAGTGACCCATACCCTTGCAATAGTAACACTCCGTTTCAGGCTTAGGTCCAGCTTTGGGTTTCTTCGTCGGATTGGCAACAGGCTTGCCGCTCTTCTTCGAATTACCCTTCTTGCCTTTGCCGTTTCTCTTGAAACTAGTGGTCTTATTCACCATCAACACTTGATGCTCTTTACGGAGTTCAGACTCTGCGACTTTCAGCATCGCAAACAACTCGCCGGGAGAATTTTTCATCCCTTGCATGTTGTAGTTCAACACAAAGCCTTTATAGCTTGGCGGCAGTGATTGAAGGATTCTGTCAGTGATAGCCTCTTGCGGGAGTTCAATCCCCAGCTCAGCTAGACGGTTTGAGTACCCAGACATTTTGAGCACATGTTCACTGACAGACGAGTTTTCCTCCATCTTGCAAGCATAGAATTTATCGGAGGTCTCATACCTCTCGATCCGGGCATTCTTCTGAAAGATAAACTTCAACTCTTGGAACATCTCAAATGCTCCATGACGCTCAAAGCGACGTTGAAGTCCCGGTTCTAAGCCATACAAGACTGCACATTGAACTATTGAGTAGTCCTCCTTACGTGCTAACCAAGCGTTCTTAACATCCTGATCAGCCGTAGCGGGTGGTTCATCTCCTAGCGCAGCATTAAGGACATAATCCTTCTTCCCAGCTTGTAAGATTAGTTTAAGATTATGAGCCCAGTCTACAAAGTTGCTTCCATCATCTTTCAACTTAGCTTTCTCTAGGAACGTATTAAAATTCAGGATGACTGTCGCGTGAGCCATGATCTACAACACAAAAATATTCAAAGTGGACTTAGACTATGTTCAAGATAATTAGAGTTTAACTTAATCAAATTGTTTGCTAAACTCCCACTCAAAAAGTACATCTCTCTAGTCATTTGAGTGGTTCATGATCCACTTACACTAGCTCAAGTCCGATCATCACGTGAGTTGAGTATAGTTTCAGTGGTAAGAATCCCTATGCTAATCATATCATCTATATGATTCATGATCGACCTTTCGGTCTCATGTGTTTCGAGGCCATGTCTGCACATGCTAGGCTCGTCAAGCTTAACCCGAGTGTTCCGCGTGCGCAACTGTTTTGCACCCGTTGTATGTGAACGTTGAGTCTATCACACCCGATCATCACGTGGTGTCTCGAAACGACAAACTGTAGCAACGGTGCACAGTCGGGGAGAACACAATTTCGTCTTGAAATTTTAGTGAGAGATCACCTCATAATGCTACCGTCGTTCTAAGCAAAACAAGGTGCATAATAGGATTAACATCACATGCAATTCATAAGTGACATGATATGGCCATCATCACGTGCTTCTTGATCTCCATCACCAAAGCACCGGCACGATATTCTTGTCATCGGTGCCACACCATGATCTCCATCAACGTGTTGCCACCGAGGTTGTCGTGCTACTCATGCTATTACTACTAAAGCTACATCCTAGCAAAATAGTAAACGCATCTGCAAGCACAAACGTTAGTATAAAGACAACCCTATGGCTCCTGCCGGTTGCCGTACCATCGACGTGCAAGTCGATATTTTCTATTACAACATGATCATCTCATACATCCAATATATCACATCACATCGTTGGCCATATCACATCACAAGCATACCCTGCAAAAACAAGTTAGACGTCCTCTAATTTTGTTGTTGCATGTTTTACGTGGTGACCATGGGTATCTAGTAGGATCGCATCTTACTTACGCAAACACCACAACGGAGATATATGAGTTTCTATTTAACCTCATCCAAGGACCTCCTCAGTCAAATCCGATTCAACTAAAGTTGGAGAAACCGACACTTGCCAGTCATCTTTGAGCAACGGGGTTACTCGTAGCGATGAAACCAGTCTCTCGTAAGCGTACGAGTAATGTCGGTCCAAGCCGCTTCAATCCAACAATACCGCGGAATCAAGAAAAGACTAAGGAGGGCAGAAAAACGCACATCACTGCCCACAAAAACTTTTGTGTTCTACTCTAGAAGACATCTACGCATGAACCTAGCTCATGATGCCACTGTTGGGGAACGTCGCATGGGAAACAAAAAATTTCCTACGCGCACGAAGACCTATCATGGTGATGTCCATCTACGAGAGGGGATGAGTGATCTACGTACCCTTGTAGACCGTACAGCAGAAGCGTTAGAGAATGCGGTTGATGTAGTGGAACGTCCTCACGTCCCTCGATCCGCCCCGCGAACAATCCCGCGATCGCGTTCGGTACAAGAGGAAAAACAGTGGAGGTAGAAGAGCCCGACCACATACAATCCTCAGCAAGAGAGACAGAGAGGTAGAAGAGTTCTCCGGCAGCGTGACGGTGCTCCGGAGGTTGGTGATGACCTTGTCTCAGCAGGGCTCCGCCCGAGCTCCGCAGAAACGCGATCTAGAGGAAAAACAATGGAGGTATGTGGTCGGGCTGCCGTGGAAAAGTCGTCTCAAATCAGCCCCAATACCTCTGTATATATAGGTGGGAGGGAGGGGACCTTGCCTTGGGGCTCAAGGAGCCCCAAGGGGGTCGGCCGAGTCCAAGGGGGGAAGGCTCCCCCCCAAACCGAGTTGGACTTGGTTTGGTGGGTGGGAGTCGTTCCCTTCCTTCCCACCTCCCTTTTTTTTCTTTCTCTTTGATTTTCCTTTGTATGGCGCATAGGGCCCTTTTGGGCTGTCCCACCAGCCCACTAAGGGCTGGTGCGCCACCCTTATGGACTATGGGCTTCCCCGGGGTGGGTTGCCCCCCCCCCCCCCCCGGTGAACTCCCGGAACCATTCGTCATTCCCGGTACATTCCCGGTAACTCCGAAAACCTTCCGGTAATCAAATGAGGTCATCCTATATATCAATCTTCGTTTCCGGACCATTCCGGAAACCCTCGTGACGTCCGTGATCTCATCCTGGACTCCGAACAACATTCGGTAACCAACCATATAACTCAAATACGCATAAAACAACGTCGAACCTTAAGTGTGCAGACCCTGCGGGTTCGATAACTATGCAGACATGATCCGAGAGACTCCTCGGTCAATATCCAATAGCGGGACCTGGATGCCCATATTGGATCCTACATATTCTACGAAGATCTTATCGTTTGAACCTCAGTACCAAGGATTCATATAATCCCGTATGTCATTCCCTTTGTCCTTCGGTATGTTACTTGCCCGAGATTCGATCGTCAGTATCCGTATACCTATTTCAATCTCGTTTACCGGCAAGTCTCTTTACTCGTTCCGTAATACAAGATCCCGCAACTTACACTAAGTCACATTGCTTGCAAGGCTTGTGTGTGATGTTGTATTACCGAGTGGGCCCCGAGATACCTTTCCGTCACACGGAGTGACAAATCCCAGTCTTGATCCATACTAACTCAACTAACACCTTCGGAGATACCTGTAGAGCATCTTTATAGTCACCCAGTTACGTTGCAACGTTTGATACACACAAAGCATTCCTCCGGTGTCAGTGAGTTATATGATCTCATGGTCATAGGAATAAATACTTGACACGCAGAAAACAGTAGCAACAAAATGACACGATCAACATGCTACGTCTATTAGTTTGGGTCTAGTCCATCACGTGATTCTCCTAATGACGTGATCCAGTTATCAAGCAACAACACCTTGTTCATAATCAGAAGACACTGACTATCTTTGATCAACTGGCTAGCCAACTAGAGGCTTGCTAGGGACGGTGTTTTGTCTATGTATCCACATATGTAAATGAGTCTTCATTCAATACAATTATAGCATGGATAATAAACAATTATCTTGATACAGGAATTATAATAATAACTATATTTATTACTGCCTCTAGGGCATAATTCCAACACATACACCACCACATCACAACATATTGGCAAGCATGAGGGGTTAGCCCTCATGCACAAGTGCATATGTGCACTCATGCCCACACACACACATGCATGAACACATACACACCATATATGTGCTCACACACACAGACTACAAGAGGTGCATCATGAGAGGCTAGGCCCTCTTGCACATATGCATGTGCAACCACATGCATACACACACACACTCACATATGTGCACATCTCACTCATGTGCACACACACACACATCCACACACATACACACCTAGTGCACACACCACCTACACACACTAGTGCATACACATGCACTTGCACACACACATATATGGTATCCTAGGCATTAAAATAAATACACACCAATGCTCTAGCTAAAAGAAAAACAAGCATGCTTGCTGCCCAAGAAAAGGAGTAGGAAAAATAGAATGGACAAGGGAACAAAACAAAAAAATAACATGAGGAGCCCATGGACTCGAACCCAGGATCCCCTAGTGCTAACACAAGCGCACACCACTACGCTACATCACTGGATCTGACCAGAGAGGGGCTACAGAGAGGGTGAGCTTCTTCTGTAGCACAACATAGGGAAAAACTAAGGAAAAAACAAAAGGGGGACTCGCGAGGATCGAACCCACAACCTGTCGAAGCAACAACGCGCCCCTTACAACTCTGCTACGCAATCGATTCTTAACAGAGAGGGGGAGTTGCTCTTTTGAGCATCCCCCTCTGCTCCTACTACACACACGCGGCGGCCGGCACAGGGGAGACTTCCCGGCGGCGCTCCGACGACTCTAACACCTACGACTACTACGACGCGAGGCATGGTACGATGGGGGAAACCATTCCCGTGGCTAACCCACACGGAGGGGCCCTGAGACGGCGGCGCGACGCGGGTGCGCAACTAGCTTGAGCAGGATATGATGGCGGTGCAATTCCGGTGACAGGGGAGCTTTTAGGCGCGTGGAAGGAAAGGGGGCTCACTTAGAGGTGCTCGAAGGAGTCCATGCTGCCGAGAAGAGGAGGGAGAGGCGAGGTCGACGGCGACGAGCTCCTCTGCTCTGCCCGAGACGACGACGGCGAGGAGAGGTCGCCAGAGGAGGAGATCCACCTCCCTAACGCCGGGAATGGAGCGAGGGAGGATCTAGCATCCTCCCTACACGCTCGGATTCGATGGGGAGGCACTGGCGACAAGGAGAGGGACGGCGGTGCTCTCTATGAACCCGAAGGTATTTCATTCTGAAACTTACGTCAGGAGGGGCAGAAGGAGGGGGAAGAAGGTGATGACGGTGGAGGAGAAGAAAGGGAGGAACCCTAGGAGGAGGGGGCACGCATGCCGAGGTTAAATCGCCCTCGACGTTCGTGTACACACGGCTTCGATGCTCTCTCTCTCTATGATGCTCCACCGACGGAAAGAGGAGAAAGCCACGACATCAGGGAGAAGAAAGGAGAGGGAGATGGGCTGGCGCGTGGGAGAGGAGAACAGATGGGCCAGGAGGAAAGGAGGGAGCCAGCCCACGTGGCGCCATATAATAAAACAAAAGGGGTTTTTCCTATTTTTGTAAATAACACCTGCAAATAAAATGCACACAGCCACACAGGGGTTTGAAGAAAATAAAAATAAAAATACCTAGTGCATAAGGGGATTATGCCCTATTTAAATAAAATATAAAACAGATTTTTGGAGAAACCAAATTAAATCCAAAACAGGGATTTTCACTGTTGTTTTGTAATTAAAACCCCACTTAGCTAAAGTTTTAAAACCCCCAAAACAATACCCCTCATTCACAAGATAACACACTAAAATAACAACATTTTTAAAATAGGTTTTGAGCAAGTTAAGCATGAGCTCAAATAAACAATGAAGAAGGGGTTATTTGAAACCTAGTTTGAAAGCTACATAGTTTGAAACCATAGTTTGGCAATCACCACATAAAACACAACACACTTGCACTCATCATGGATCAAACAACAACAACAACACAAAGGAAATGACATGAATGCAATGAATGGCATGGTCCAAAGGTGATGACATGAAATGACCACATGAAATGATAACTCCATAATATTGAAATCATGATCCAAATTAGGAAAGGGCTCCAAATATGGCAAGGGTTACATCTGGGGCATCACAAACTCTCCCACACTACAAGAAGATATCGACCCGAGATCTAGGACTGAAAGAACTCTGGAAATTCAGAACGGACGTGATCCTCGCGCTCCCAAGTGGCCTCTTTATCGGAATGATGTGACCACCGCACCTTGAGAAACTTGATTGACTTATTGCGGGTTGATGACCCACAAGTATAGGGGATCTATCGTAGTCCTTTCGGTAAGTAAGAGTGTCGAACCCAAGGAGGAGCAGAAGGATCTGACAAGTGGTTTTCAGCAAGGTAAATCTGCAAGCACTGAAATTATCGGTAACAAGTAGTTGTGTGGTGAGATGATTCGTAGCAAGTAGCAAGTAACAAAAGTAACAAAGGTGCAGCAAAGTGGACCAATCCCTTTTGTATCAAGGTACAAGCCTGGACAAAGTCTTATAAGAGGTCAAACGCTCCCGAGGACACATGGGAGTTTCTGTCAAGCTAGTTTTCATCATGTTCATATGATTCACGTTCGTTACTTTGATAGTTTGATATGTGGGTGGACCGGCGCTTGGGTATTCCCTTACTTGTACAAGCATAACACTTATGATTAACCCCTCTCGCAAGCATCCGCGACTACGAAATAAGAATTAAGACAAAGTCTAACCATAGCATTAAACTAGTGGATCCAAATCAGCCCCTTACGAAGCAACGCACAAACTAGGGTTTAAGCTTCTGTCACTCTAGCAACCCATCATCTACTTACTACTTCCCAATGCCTTCCTCTAGGCCCAAATAATGGTGAAGTGTTATGTAGTCGACATTCACATAACACCACTAGAGGAAAAACAACATACAACACATCAAAATATCGAACGAATACCAAATTCACATGACTATTTATAGCATGACTTATCCCATGTCCTCAGGAACAAAAGTAACTACTCACAAAGCATAATCATAATCATGACCAGAGAGGTAATGAGTAGCATCAAAGATCTGAACATAAACTCTTCCACAAAGTAATCCAACTAGCATCAACTACAAAGAGTAATTAACACTACTAGCAACCTTACAAGTACCAATCGGAGTCGCGAGACGGAGATTCATGCTACTTCTCAAACAACAGTGCCAGAAATTGACACGTTGACAGAGACTTGCTTGCGTTGGTTTTTCCCTTGAAGAGGAAAGGGTGATACATCACAGGAGCAGTAAGTATTTCCCTCAGTTTGAGAACCAAGGTATCAATCCAGCAGGAGAATCTCGTCAAGTCCAGAGTACCTGCGCAAACACAAAAGAGCTTGCACCCAACACTATAAAGGGGTTGTCAATCCCTTCAAGATTGATTGCAAAGTGAGATCTGAAGGCGGAAAGTGCAACGAAGTAAAAGAGTAAGACTGGAAATATGGTGTGAAGTAGACCCGTGGGCCATAGTGTTCACTAGAGGCTTCTCTCAAAATAGCAAATATTACGATGGGTGAACAAATTACTGTCGAGCAATTGATAGAACTGTGCAAAGTCATGACGATATCTAAGGCAATGATCATACATATAGGCATCACGTCCGAGACAAGTAGACCGATACTTTCTGCATCTACTACTATTACTCCACACATCGACTGCTATCCAGCATGCATCTAGTGTATTGAGTTCATGACGAACAGAGTAACGCCTTAAGAAAGATGACATGATGAAGAGGGATAAACTCAAACCACTGATGAAAACCCCATCTTTTTACCCTTGATGGCAACAACACGATGCGTGCCTCGCTACCCTTCGGTCACTAGGTGAGGTCACCGCACGGTATGAACCCAAAACCAAGCACTTCTCCCATTGCAAGAACCATGGATCAAGCTGGCCAAACAAAACCCACAACTCGAAGAGAATTACAAGGATATGAAATCATGCATATAAGAGATCAGAAGAAACTCAAATAAGATTCTTAGATAATCGGATCATAAATCCACAATTCATCGCATCTCGACAAACACACCGCAAAACAAGATTACATCGGATAGATCTCCATGAAGATCATGGAGAACTTTGTATTGAAGATCCAAGAGAGAGAAGAAGCCATCTAGCTACTAGCTATGGACCCGTAGGTCTATGGTGAACTACTCACGCATCATCAGAGAGGTCATGGTGTTGCTGAAGAAGCCCTCTGTATCCGAATCCCCCTCCGACAGGGCACCAGAACGTGCCCCAGATGGGATCTTGTGGAGACAGAAGCTTGCGGCGGCGGAAAAGTACTTTCGATGATCTCCTGATTTTTTCTAGAATTTTTGGGAATATATAGGCGAAAGACCTACGGCAGAGGAGGCCCAGGGGCCCACAAGCCTGGGAGGCGCTCCCCTGGTCGCGCCTAGGGGGCTTGTGGGGTCCCTGGTGGCCCCCTGCCTTGGTTCTCAAGTTCCCCGATCGTCTTCTGTTTCAGAAAAAATCTTTTTGGAAGTTTCCTTCCGTTTGGACTCCGTTTAAAATCCTCCTCTGAAAAGGGTCAAAAACACGGAAAAAAACAGGAACTAGCACTTGGCACTGAGTTAATAAGTTAGTCCCAAAAAAAATTATAAAAGGCATACAAAACATCTAAAGTTTGACAAGATAATATCATGAAACCATCAAAAATTATAGATACGTTGGAGACGTATCAAGCATCCCCAAGCTTAACTCCTGCTCCTCCTCGAGTAGGGAAGTGATAAGAACTGATTTTTTGATGTGGAATGCTACCTAGCATAGTTGTCCTTTGTAACTTCTTTCATGTGACATGAATGTTCAAATCCGTAAGATTCAAAACAATAGTTTGCTATTGACATGAAAACAATAATACTTCAAGCAAACTAGCAAGGTAATCATGAACTTTCAAAATAACAAGGCCAAGGAAAGTTATCCCTACAAAATCATATAGTCTGGCTATGCTCCATCATCCTCACACAACTAATTTAAATCATGCACAACCCCGGTATTGGCCAAGTAATTGTTTTCGCACTCTTACTTTCTCAAACTTTTTATAACTATCACGCAATACATGAGCGTGAGCCATGGATGTAGCACTGTAGGTGGAATAGAGTGTGGTGGTGGTTGTGAGACAAAAAAAGGAGGAGATGGTCACATTGACTCGGCGTATCAAAGGGCTATGGAGATGCCCATTAATAGATATGAATGTGAATGAGTAGGGATTGCCATACAAAGGATGCACTAGAGCTATAAGTATGTGAAAGCTCAAAAGGAGAACTAGTGGGTATGTATCCAACTTGCTTGCTCACGAAGACCTAGGGCAATCTGAGGAAGCCCATCATTGGAATATACAAGCCAAGTTATATAATAAAGATTCCCACTAGCATATGGTGGTGACGAAACGAGAGGCTCTCAATCATGAAGAACATGGTGCTATTATGAAGCACAAGTGTGGAAAAACATAGTAGCATTGTCCCTTCTCTCTTTTTATCTCTTATTTTTTATTTTTTATTTGTGATCTTGGGCCTCTTTTTATTTTATTTTTTATCCCCCCTTTTTTTTATTTGGGCTCTTTGGCCTCTTTTTTTTATTTCCTCACATGGGACAATGCTCTAATAATGATGATCATCACATTTTTATTTACTCACCGCTCAAAGCTCAGAACGATGATGACTCTATAGGAAATGCCTCCGGCAGTGTACCGGGATGTGCAACGATCTAGCTTGGCGTATGATGTTGAAACATCTCGCTAGCTATCTTACGATCATGCAATGGCAATATGAGAGTGACGGCACAAGTCATGAGACGGAACGGTGGGAGTTGCATGGCAATATATCTCAGAATGGTTATGAAAATGCCATAGTAGGTAGGTATGGTGGCTGTTTTGAGGAAGGAATATGGTGGGTTTGTGTACCAGCGAAAATTGTGCGGTACTCAAGAGGCTAGCAACGGTGGAAGGTGAAAGTGCATCTATACCATGGACTCACATTAGTCATGAAGAACTCACATACTTGTTGCAAAAGTTTTTATTAGTAATCGAAACAAAGTGCTAAACGCATACCATGGACTCACATTAGAGCCCCTCTCTCCCCTATATAAACAGCCCCTCCGCCCTCGCCCCCCCCCGGTAGCCACCCATCGCCACCCCTGCCCTGCTGCTCGCCGGAGCAAAGCTCCACGGAACTACCCCGCCCCGCCCCGGCCACCACCTCACCTCCCCGCACCAACCAACCCCACCAGAGAGTTCGCCGCCTCCACCGCACCCTATTTTCCCCCTAGACCGCCCCCTCGCTGCCCCACGCCACCGCCCCTCCACTCGCCGGAGTTCGGCCGGCAAACCGAAGCCAGGAACCTCCTTGCTGCTCGCCCCGACGCTCCCTCGACTCCCCGACGCAGCAAACGGACGGAGGAGCCTCACCGCCATCCCCTGGTGCCACCGGACTCGCTGGAAACCCGCCGGAGCCCCGTCCCCGTCGACCTCCACTTCCCTACTCGCTAGAGAAGAAGCAGCCATGGTGAGCTACCCCCATCTCTCCCTTAGCCGTCGATCTGAAATAAACGGTGTAGATTAGAAAGAGATACTCTTTCGGTCTTTAGACAAAAACCGAAGCGGTTTTTTCCCACTTAGTATTTAGCCGAAAGGTTTTGTTTAGATACCGGCCATTTATTAGTTAGCCCCGCAGAACACACCACCTGAGCCAACTAGGAGCTGCCACCTACCCCCCTGTTCGTTAGATCCGATTTTTCTTTTTTTCTATTTTAGTTAGAAAACATAGAGAGTTTCAATTTTGTTTTCCCTATAACTTTTGATATATAGGTCCAATGAGGTTGATTATTTTTCCAGTAGATCACAATTTTTCTGTAGTTTTCGAAAACATATTGTTTGCCTATGTTTGAAATTTCAAAATTTGAATTAGATCAGATTTAGTTTAAATGCTGTTTTGCTTATTACAGGAGTTTAAAAATAGCTTTTAATTTGATTCTTTTTTATGCTGCTTCCTAGTAATCATATATTTCTGTAGTTTAAGTTTCAAGTTTTTTAAAATATTTTTAGTTGGGGTTTTATCAAAAACAGATTTTGTTTTGCTTAGGTGAAGTGAATTTCTTCACTATATGCAATGGTAGTTCTATGCCAGTGATGTTATTTTGCTTGTTAATGATTGTAATACTTATTGTGTGTATTTTGTTTATACCGATAGATCACCCGGAGTGCAAAGCGTGCTACTTAGAAGCGCTTGATAACGACAACTATCAGCAAGACAAGTCATTTTGATCATGTATTATCTATGTTTTATGCATTGTAGTTCTACCCTTCAAACACCCTATTGCATGCTCAGTAGGTACTTGGAAATATTGGTTACTTGTTGTAGTATCATGTGGTAGGCACCCAACAACCCCATTACTTGGCCTGGGATGACCAACTTTACTTTGCTATGCTTGTGTAGACGGGGTTCTGGTTAAGAGTTTATCACGAGTGATGCGAGAATAATTTAATAACCAAGACCAGTTAAGACAAGACTTTTCAAGACCTCGTGATGCAATGCAACTCTGGGTGAAGGAAGGTTTAGATGGGGTCCCTGGAGAAACCAGTGGACGACCCGGGATGCATGGGGAAGTGCCATAACATCTTGCGGAAAGCTTCACCCAGGCTCGAAGAGATGGACGGAGGCTTCAAGACCCAAGGCTTACCTACACAGCCACAAGTCATTATGGGCTCTGGCTTGGTTGGACAACGTGGAGACTCTGGAGAGGCGGTGCTAGCAGATGTAGAAGAACGGTAGGATTGGATGGGCACCGATAGGGGATCAGAGGGACCCGTTGAAAGACCATGTTTTGATCATCCGGTCTTCAAACACCCTGAAGTGCGAGGACATATCCGGAGGCGATCAAATCTTGTGGGGAACGTGTGCAAAACTCTGCAGAGTACGCAAACCTAATCGATTAGCAGTGTCCACGGTCATGGACAACTTGAGCCAAAGGCATTGAAATTTTCCTGAACTCTCAACACAATTTAATAATGATGTGGGAATTATCGACAACTCGGGTACGAGAATTGGTTGGCGGTACCATCTCGTTAACAACCAACAATGTAGTAACATTTTTCTTTTAGCCCTCTCTTGATGTAGGAGAAAACTTGCTTTTTTGCAAAAAAACTTATAGCCCCACCTGCCATATATGCATGTAGAATAGATGATTGTTATTTCACCCCTCTCTTTGATGACTTGCCAGCATATTCCATATGCTGACCTACACGGCTGCAACGTATCATGTTGCAGAGTATTTTTCCGACCAGGAGTGAGGCTACGATCTATGCTCAGTGATATGCCCCGGAGTCGGATGGACTCGTCTACCTTTGAAGCTTCTGCTAGTCTTCGTTAGTTATCTCATGAGATGGCCTTCAGCCACTTTGTTGTAATTCATTATTGTAATAAAGTACTCGATATGAGATTTCGATTAATAAAGCTGTGTGATTAAACTCTCGATATATACATTGATGTACCGTGTGTGTACCAGCATGATCTTGGGATGGTACGGAAACACCAGAGACTTGGCCGTTTCAGGTCGGGTCGCTACAGATATGGTATCAGAGCACACGCTGACCGTAGGTCGTAACCTCTAGGAATGGAAAAGCCTTAGGAAGAAAACTATTTTTCTTATGTCTATAAATCTTCTATTTCCTCTTCTGCTCATTTCTGACTTCTCTCCGATTTTCCAATATTTTTAGATTGCCACCTTCATCCCCGTTAAGTTCACGGAGTTTTGCCAGCCCGACGCCACTATGCCTTTCGAAAAGGAGCTAATGCAGATCACCAAGGACTTGAGGATTGCTCAGCCGACTATCACAGTGAAGCCTACCTCATCTTACCCGGAGGATTCACGCTACAGGATTGAGGTGCACATGCCCGGAAGGACATTCGAGCCACGCACTGAGCCCGTGGACTTCAAGTTCATCGCACCCAGCTGGATTCTCGGAAGGGACATGGCGGTCCATTATGCACTCAGACGTATCAAGGAAGTGTACAGAGGCTATCCTATTTCACCGGACCTATTCACGGTATCCCGGAGAGGAGAAGATGGAGAAGTCATCTCAATCAAGACCAAAGACGCTCTCCTGTCCTATGCATAGACCTTGGAGAAGCACAGCAGGACTTTGGAGCATTGTGTGGTCAAGGACACGAGGAAGATCAAGCAACTGTCGCTCCACGAACTCGAACTCGAAGAAGCAGCCCGGGAAGCCCACTATGAGCACGAATTGGAGGTGAAGGACTTCTTGAAGAGGATCAAGAAGTTGAAGGCTCGTGTCGCATATCTGGAGGAAGAACTGGACATGGGCGAGAACCTTCATCTCGAAGGAGACGTAGCCCCCTTGATCAGCAATAAGGATGACTATGAAGCAAGCTCCACCGAAGGACCCACCACCATGCTTTTCCGAGGAGGACACTTAGATTAGTCCACCAATTTATCTTATCGTTAAATGCTTAGGCCGATGTTTAGGTTATCGAAACTTGTATCCCCGTGTGTGAACCTTTTGTGATGATATTGAATAAAATGTGTGGTGTGATACTTGTTTGTTGCATTTCATATGGGTAGTGTAATTACTCTCTAGACCATTGTTCTATGTTAATCCTACCCCTCTACAAACATCAGATCCCTCCGAGACGTGACCCTGCTTCCAACTTCCCGCCGGAACTCACACAGTTGATTCAGCAACAGAATACCCTGATGCAGCTGATCATTCAGAGCCAGAAGAATAACAACAACCATCATCCACCCCACGCCGACAATCTCACCTGTTTCCTGAGGTTGAACCCTCCGACTTTCTCCAGCAGCATTGAGCCCATTGTGGCAGATGATTGGCTCCGCAAGATGGAGCGGGAACTAATCACTGTTGGATGTACTGAAGCTGAGAAGGTGCGCTTTGCCGCGCATCAACTTGAAGGCCCTGGAGCTGCATGGTGGGAGAAATACACCACCACATACCCCATTGCTGGAGTCACTTGGGAGCAGTTCAAGCAACCCTTTCGCACCGCTGATGTCTCAGCTGGGGCCATGAGTCTGAAGAAGCGTGAGTTTCGTAACTTACGCCAGGGAAATCGCTATGTGGCTCAGTATGTTGATGAATTCAGCATGCTCGCTCCCTATGCACCTGGAGATGTGGCCGATGATGCGGCCAAGCAGGAAAAGTTCTTGGAGGGACTCAACGATGAGTTGAGCATTCAGCCGACTGTAGCCAACTTCAACAACTACCAGGAGCTGGTAGATAAGGCCCTCATCTTGGAGGGGAAACATCAGCAGATGGAGAACCGCAAGCGGAAGTATGGCAATGGGAAGTTCAACTCCGGCACTCAGCAGAAGCCTCGCTACACCCCCAATCAGGGAATACCGGGGCTGGATCCGGTAAGTTTGGAGGACACGTCCAGCACAATCACCCAGTGCACAACCATGGAGGCCACAACCATGGAGGAAATGGGAGCCACCGCAACAACAGCAACTTCAAGAATGGCGGTACCGACACTCAGCATCATTCTGCTCCAGCTCAGAAGGACCTGACCCATATCACCTGCTTCAAGTGCCAGAAGACGGGACACTATGCCACTAAATGTCCCTAGAACAAGCAGGGAAATGGAAACGGCAACAGCAACTCAGCAGCAAAGAAGCCCAACCCTTTTCCCCGAGCTCAGGTGAATCACATTGATGTTGAAGAGGTCTATGATCACCCCGATACTGTGGTTGGTAAGTTTTTGCTAAATTCACGTCCAGTATTGGTACTTTTTGATTCTGGTGCAACGCATTCATTCATATCAAGGGTAGTTGTGGAAAAGTATACTTTGCCAACTAGAACCCTGAGCCAGCCTATTAAGGTTAGTTCCCCAGGAGGCATGATGACATCCGGGATAGGATGCCATGCTTTGAGTCTCAACATCGGGAACCATAAGTTTCCCACCGACCTCATCGTATTAGAGTCTCAGGGATTGGATGTAATCCTAGGCATGGATTGGTTGGCCAAGTACGAAGGGAATATTGATTGTGCCCTTAAGTCTATTTTGCTCACCACCCCCGAGCAAAAGCGGATTAAGTACGTATCCCGACACCCGACACGGAATAATCGGGTAAACTCTCTCACGGGAGTAATCCACGAGGAAGTATCGATTGTCCAAGAATACCCAGATGTATTTCCGGAGGAATTGCCGGGCATGCCACCGGATAGAGAGATTGAGTTCCTGATTGAGTTATTACCCAGAACAGCCCCGATATCTAAGAGACCCTATCGGATGCCCGCAAATGATTTAGTAGAAATCAAGAAGCAAATTAAGGAGTTGTTGGACAAAGGGTATATTCGCCCAAGTTCTTCACCTTGGGGAGCCCAGTGCTCTTGGTTGAAAAGAAGGATAAGTCCTTGAGAATGGTTGTCAATTATCGTGCTTTGAACGAGGCGACCATCAAGAACAAGTATCCCTTGCCGATGATCAACGATCTGTTTGACCAGTTAGTTGGAGCCCGAGTGTTCTCCAAGATCGAACTTCGATTCGGGTATCATCAACTGAAAATTCGTGAACAAGATATACCCAAGACAGCCTTCACCACCTGGTATGGTCTGTATGAGTACACAGTCATGTCATTTGGACTGACTAATGCTCCGGCATATTTTATGAATCTGATGAACAAGGTATTTATGGAATACTTGGACAAGTTTGTCGTGGTGTTCATCGATGACATACTGATATTCTCCAAGAATGAGGAGGAACACAAGGAACACTTACGTCTGGTTTTGGAGAAACTTCGAGAGCATCAGCTGTATGCGAAGTTCAACAAATGTGAATTTTGGTTGAAGGAAGTTGGATTCCTCGGACACGTCATTTCAGGAGAAGGAATAGCAGTGGACCCTGCCAAGGTCGTAGCAGTCACCGAATGGGTAGCACCCACTTCAGTTAAGGAGATCCGCAGTTTCCTCAGACTTGCCGGATATTACCGAAGGTTCATTGAGAATTTCTCAAAGATCGCCAAGCCCATGACAGAGTTGTTGAAGAAGGAGTCCAAGTATGTTTGGACTGAGGAATGTGAAGCCAGTTTTCAAGAGTTGAAGAAACGTCTGGTTACAGCCCCAGTGCTGATATTGGCGAACATTCGAAAGGATTTCCAGGTTTACTGTGACGCCTCTCGTCAAGGACTTGGAGGAGCGCTCATGCAAGAAGGAAAAGTTGTAGCCTATGCATCGAGACAGCTCAGAACCCATGAGTTGAATTATGCCACACATGACTTGGAACTAGCAGCCGTAGTGCACGTTCTCAAGACCTCGAGACATTTCCTGATCAGAAATAGTTGTGATGTTTACACTGATCACAAGATCCTGAAATATATCTTCACGCAGAAGGAGTTGAACCCCAGACAGAGGAGATGGCTAGAGTTGATCAAGGACTATGACATGAGATTGCATTATCACCCAGGGAAGGCAAATGTTGTAGCAGACGCCTTGAGCCGTAAGAGTTATGTGAACACACTCATAGCGGGAGGATTACCCCAGGAGTTAGCCGATGATATCAGAGAGCTCAAATTGGAGATTGTTCCAAGAGGATTTGTAGCAACGCTGGAAATTCAGTCCACTTTGACCGAAAAGATCCGCGAAGCACAGAAATCAGACAAGGAGATAGCTGAGATAAAGCAGAGAATGAATGACGGGAAGGCTAAAGGTTTTCGTGAGGATGAACATGGAACTTTATGGTTTAAGGATCGCATCTATGTACCCAATGATCCTGAACTCAGGAAGTTGATACTTCAGGAGGCCCATGATTCCCCGTACTCAATACATCCCGGCAACACCAAGATGAATCCGGACTTGAAAGAAAGTTTCTGGTGGACATGAATGAAGAAGGACATTGCCGAGTTTGTAGCAATATGCGATGTTTGTCAGCGAGTAAAGGCCGAGCATCAGAAGCCAGCAGGATTGCTTCAACCTCTGCTGATACCCGAGTGGAAATGGGAGAAGCTTGGTATGGACTTCGTCACAGGGTTACCCAGGACCCGTTCTGGTTATGATTCTATCTGGGTTGTGGTCGATCGTTTGACCAAGGTAGCTCACTTCATTCCCGTGAAGACTACCTACACGAGTGCTAAGCTGGCCAAGATCTATATGACCAGGATCGTATGTCTGCATGGAGTTCCGAGGAGCATTGTGTCTAATAGAGGAACCCAGTTCACGTCAAAGTTTTGGCATCAACTACACAAAACTTTGGGAACGAGATTGGAGTTCAGTATAGCTTTTCACCCACAGACCGATGGACAGACCGAGAGAGTCAATCAGATTCTGGAGGACATGTTGAGAGCTTGCGCACTAGACTATGGGTCTAGCTGGGATGACAATTTACCTTATGTCGAGTTCTCATACAACAACAGCTATCAGACCAGCCTGAAGATGGCCCCTTTCGAAGCTCTATATGGAAGGAGGTGCAGAACACCGTTGATGTGGGATGGTGTTGGAGACCGACAACTTTTTGGTTCCGACCTTATCCGAGATTCTGAAGAGAAAGTCAAGCTGATTCGTGACCGACTCAAGATAGCTTAGTCCAGACAGAAGAGTTATGCTGACAGTAAACACAAGGAAGTAACATACGAAGTGGGAGACCGAGCCTATCTTTGGGCGTCTCCACTTCGAGGAATCAAGAGATTTGGTGTGAAAGAAAGTTAGCACCCCGGTTCATTGGCCCCTACGCAATTCTTGAACATAGAGGCGAGGTTGCATATAAACTGGAATTGCCAGAAGGATTGTCCGGAGTTCATGATGTCTTCCATGTTTCCCAGTTACACAAATGCCATGCTGAGATGGCTGATGTTTCGTTGAGAGATACAGTGCCCCTAGAGGCCATACAGCTTGACAGTGATCTGACGTATGAGGAGAAACCCGTTAGAATTCTCGAGACTGCCAACAGAGTTACCCGCATCAAGATCATCAAGTTCTGTAAGGTGTTGTGGAGTCACCACACCCAGGAAGAAGCCACCTGAGAACGAGAAGAGGATCTTCGACGAGACCACCCGCACCTATTTGCTAGCCAACCTGAATCTCGAGGGCGAGATTCATCTTAAGGTGGGTAGGTTTGTAACATCCCAAATTTCCTAATTTGGAATGTTTTACAATTGTAGCTAAGCATCTATGCATATTGAATGGCAACAAAGATTTGCATTTGAATTCTTTCAAATTTTGCTTTTGCTTTTCTATTTTTTTTCTTCACACGAGAAATGCCGGGAAATAATTCTTGCAAGCAAGAAAGAGAGGAGGAATATGACCCTCCCAAAATCAGGGGCATTTTTGAAAATATTTGAGCCAAGAAAAACCAAAGTTTTACGGAGAAAATGATTGCAAAAAGAAAACAAAGCCTTTAGGGGTTTTTCCGAAGAAAAAAAAATTTTAAAAAGTTTTTATTTTGATCTTGGAAAAATGTTAAACGAGTAGGATTTTTTTTTTGAAAATTTTGGTATATAATACCCCTATATTTGGAATTTATTTTATTCCCTTTTATTATTTTTTACTTTCTGCTTTTGAAAAAAATATCAAAATAGGAATTTTTTTTATTTGGAAAGTGCCTGAGCGCGTTATAGTAGATCTGGGCCGAATCCCACCTAGCCCGGGACCGAAATCCCTTCGGATCGGCGCTCGATCCCCTCGCCCCTCCCTTCTCTCTCTCTGCCACCCGGGCCCACTAGCCGAATCGACGACCCCCACGGTCATCTCCCTCCCCGCCGATCTCTTTCCTTCCCTAGTCCCGAGCTCCCCACCTCAGCCGATCCCCTTCCCCCTCGGACCCCGATTCCTTTCCCTCCGAGAGCCCCTCTCTCCCCTATATAAACAGCCCCTCCGCCCTCGCCCCCCTGTAGCCACCCATCGCCGCCCCCTGCCCTGCTGCTCGACACAGCAAAGCTCCAGGGAACTACTCCGCTCCGCCCCGACCACCACCTCGCCTCCCCGCACCAACCAACCCCACCAGAGAGTTTGTTGCCTCCACCACACCCCATTTCCACCCCTAGACTGCCCCCTCGCCGCCCCACGCCACCGCCCCTCCACTCGCCGGAGTTCGGCCGGCAAACCGAAGCCAGGAACCTCCTTGCTGCTCGCCCCGACGCTCCCTCGACTCCCCGACGCAGCAAACGGACGGAGGAGCCTCGCTGCCATCCCCTGGTGCCATCGGACTCGCCGGAGACCCACCGGAGCCCCGTCCCCGTCGACCTCCACTTCCCTGCTCGCCGGAGAAAAAGCATCCACGGTGAGCTACCCCATCTCTCCCTTAGCCGTCGATCTGAAATAAACGGTGTAGATTAGAAACAGATACCCTTTCGGTCTTTAGACAAAAACCGAATCGTTTTTTCCCCACTTAGTATTTAGCCGAAAGGTTTTGTTTAGATACCGGCCATTTGTTAGTTAGCCCCGCAGCACACACCACCTGAGCCAACCAGGAGCTGCCACCTACCCCCGTATTCGTTAGATCCAATTTTTCTTTTTTCTGTTTTAGGTAGAAAACAAAGAGAGTTTCAATTTTGTTTTCCTATAACTTTTGATCTAGAGGTCTAATGAGGTTGATTCTTTTTCTAGTAGATCATAATTTTTCTGTAGTTTTTGAAAACATATTATTTGCCTATATTTGAAATTTCAAAATTTGAATTAGATCAGATTTAGTTTAAATCTTGCTTTGCTTATTCCGGGAGTTTAAGAATAAAATTTAATTTTATTGTTTTTGTTGCTGCTTCCTAGTGATCATATCTTTTTGTAGTTTAAGTTTCAATTTTTTTAAAGTATTTTTAGTTAGGGTTTTATCAAAAACAGATTCTGTTTTGCTTAGGTGAAGTGAATTTCTTCACTATATGGAACAATAGTTCTATGCTAGTGATGTTATTTTTCTTGTTAATGATTGTAATACTTATTGTGTGTATTTTCTTTGTATCGATAGATCACCCGGAGTGCAAAGCGTGCTACTTACACTGGTGGAAAAAGGGCCTTTGGTCGCGGTTCGCAACTGCCATTAGTCGCGGTTGCGCAACCGCGACCAAATAGGCGCGACTAAAGCCCCCCCCTGTAGTCGCGGTTGCTTAAGAACCGCAACTAAAGGCCCGTCCACGTGGGCGCCAGGCGGCCGTCGGGGCGGAGGACCTTTAGTCGCGGTTCTTCTGGCCAACCGCGACTAAAGGCCGCCATAGGGTTTAGCCCCCCCCCCCCCCCCGAAACCTGTTTTCTGTTTAGTTTGTATTGTTTTATTTCTTTTGTGCTTTATTTTAATTTTGAAGGAGTTTCACATATTCTACGGTACTACATACATGCATGTGAATGTACAATTTCAAACAAATTTGAAATTAGAACCAAAAAGAATTCAAGAGGAATATACAATATATATTCAATATCATCGGATGACCATATACAATTTTGAACAAGTTTCCATACATAATTTAATGCATATAAAGTTCTACGTCCTCGTAATGGTGTTCTCCTTTAGGATGGAGGACTTCCCTCCTGAACCATCCAGCTAGTTCCTCTTGAAGTGGTCGGAAGCGAGCTTCTGGACTAAGCATCACCCGGAGGTTATTCCGCTGAGCATTGGTATCACTCGGAACCCGCTCAGAGGTGTATCTCCGGATCATCTCACAGACATAGTATCCACATAGATTGGTCCCCGCTGGCTGAATATCCCCACCATTCTTAGCCTTTGACCTTTTGAATTCTAGCTCTTTTTTGAATTCACCGACCTTTGTATCTACGAACCGTCTCCAAACCCTACGAGGCAAAGAAAATTAAATGAACAAGAGAGTTATTAGTTACTTGATATTAGGAAATGAACGAAATAGGCCGATCGATATAGAGCGCAAATGAATGAAAATAATTACTTCTGCAGCATTCTTCTCATGCCGCCCCAAAGCTTTGGATCCATATTCAGAGAGTCGTGGACGAGACATTCTGAGGTGTCAACTTTAATTACTAGCAGAATCCAGTGGAACCTGCGGACACGATACATGCACAGTACGTCATGCATAACTCATCGATTAGCCGGCCACATACCATGCATGGAGTAAACAAAAGAGAATGTGCTCAAGACAGAAACACTCACCCAAAATGGTAAGGAAATAGAATATCACTTTTGAGTTCCTGCTTTGTAAGAAACTGCCACAGGTCTGCCTCCATGTCGGCGGGGTGATGCTCCAACACATATCCATTAACGATGTGTGGGTCAATGAACCCAACATCATGGATGTTCCTTACTCTGCATTCCTTAATCTTCATTCTGCATGTATAATAGCGGACACAACAATATAGTTACGACATATATAGTGCAGGCAATATGAACGAGATGGGGTAGAAATAAATCACTTACAGAACGTAGCAACTGATGATAGATTTGTCGAGCTCGCGCAGATTGAAAAGCTGGAACAATTCACTCAGATGAATTTGTACATAGTAATGTTTGAAGTGATGCTCATATCTAACTTCCGCATAAATATATTCTTTGGCGTTTTTATTTTTTATGTAACCCTTGTACCATTTCAGCAGACCTTTCATTTGTGGAGGTAGATCCTCTTCCTGCGCAGGCTCGACGAGAGGCCCATTCTTCACATATGTAATTACTACCTCCTTCACTGGCGCCTCATCAAGGCCTAACAGTTCACGAAGAGTAATACCTAAGTTGGCCGCTTGTTCTCTGGCACTCGTTACAGTCAATCCATGTGCTGCCGCAGCTGCTATGATATCGGGGTCATCCGGACCGGCGGCTTTCACTATAAGCGGGGCAATCGATTGTTTACTTTGTTCCCCGAGCTGGGCAACTCGTTTCCCGCTTTTTTTACTTTCTAATTCCGTTTTCTCGGCCTCCTCCAAGGCTTTGTTCTCCTGGTTCTCCGCCCGCTCTTTCTTCTCCTTCAACATGAATGCCTGCCTACGAAGTTCACGTGCATAGTCGTCAGGCAGATTCTTCGCGGCTTGGGACGGTGTGCTCAAAAATGACTTAGCCCACTTCTTTTGCTCATCAGAAAATACTGGCTTGGGCTCGGGCTCTCTTTTATTCTTGCAGTCCGCCTTCCATTTCTCATGATCAGCAGCCGCGGCCGCGGTAGTTTCCTCGGCACTACGTTCCCAAGGCCTTGTGGGGAGAGGCTTCAGTGATGGCTCCGGTACCTTTGTGGTCTTAGGTACATAAGGGTCCGGGTTAATAATCCAGGACTGCTTCTGCTTCTTTGCCGGAGGTGGATTGGGGGGCGGCGTCTGATCACCCGCCGGACGAGGACTGGGGGGCGGCGTCTGATCACCCGCCGGACGTTGTGGACTGGGGGGCATCGGCTGACGTGACGGAGGTGTAGGTGAACCGCCACCACCACCACCACCACCACCACCGCCACCGCCACCACCACCACCGTAGGGGGGTGGACTTGTTGTCCTTGGCGCCTCGCCTGGAAACTTGATAAACTTCTTTTGCCATAGAATGAAATGGCGCTTGACATCTCCAAGTCTTTTCTCCCCTTCAGGTGTAGCAATGTCAATCTCTAGGTCCTCAAACCCTTGGACTATGTCCTCCACCGTGACACGAGCATAGCCATCTTGAATGGGGTTGTTGTGGTGGAGTGCTCCAGGTAAACATGGTAAAGCACTGCCGATGGCTACCTTCATGGACATGTTCCCGATAGGATAATACAGATGACATTCTTTCATCTCCTTTATATCGTCCACGGGGTAGCGAGGAGGCTCCGGTGCAGTAATTTCGACCACCAGAGGCTCCGGTGCAGTAATTTCGACCACCAGAGGCTCCGGTGTAGTAATTTCGACCACCAGAGGCTCCGGTGCAGTAATTTCGATCGTCGGTGCATCTGCACCAGCTGGTGGGGCCTCCGTGGAAGCCACGCTGCTTCTCCGCTGCTGGCTTCCGAGATCCGCTGGATGATCTTCATGCTGCGCCCGAGCTACATCTCTTTCAGCTAATAGTACACTCACGGTTTTCTTCATCACATCCATTTCCGATGCCAACCGCGCCACAACATCTGCTTCCCGATCCATCTTTCTCTTACGGCTTCTGTAACCGTACGGGTCATCGTTCTGGGGGAACCCTATTTTCCACGGAATGTGCCCCATGCCTCGTACACGTCCTCCGTGTTCAGGATTCCCGAGGGCTTTTGTCAACGCGTCGTTCTCTCTGTTGAACTTGATCTTCCCCTCTTGAGCATCCCTCATTGCGTCAATAAGGGCTTGGGTGGGTTTAATTAATTTGCCCCGGTAAACACACTCCCCTGTCTCCGGGTTCAGCGTTCCCCCATGCCCGTACCACCAGCTTTTGGCCCTTGGGTCCCATCCCTCCGTACCTGGACGGATTCCTCGCGCCCTCAGCTCGTTCACCATCTTCTCCAACCTAGGCACCCAAATGCGATACCCTCCTGGCCCCATAATATGATTGTACTCCTTCTTAGCCGCATTTTCCTTATTTCTTTTCGATATTTGAATGAACTGCTCCGATTTCTTTTGCTTCACAAATTCTGGCCAATCATGTTTCAGTTTCTCATATTGTCCTTTGAAATCCGGAGTCTTGTTCTGCTTGACAAAGTCATGGGCTAGATTTTGCTTGAATTTCCGGAATGCGTCGGCCATCTTATGAAGAGCGAACTGTTTGACTAGCCTCCTCCTCTCCTTGTTTTCCTCAATCTTGTTACCCTCCTCATCGAATTTGTTGTATTCCGGAGGTAGAACGAAATGTTCCATAAGCTTCTTGAAGCAATCTTTTTTTGTTCTCTTATCGACAAAAGTGAAACCAGCAATTCGTGCCTTCTTTGGCTTATTCCACTCCTGGACGGTGATCGAGACGTTGTCTCTAACAACGGCTCCGCATTGGCTGACAAACTTGGTGGCGTTCTTGCGGGGCTCCAGCGGCCTGCCGGTTGCACTGTCGACAACCTCGATGGTGCATGTTTCTCCTTGTTTCATCGTCTTGGTTGCGCCACGCTTTGACGACGTACTCGGTTGTTTCGACGATCCGGCCGAGGGCTAAAATAAGAAAGAGAGTCGCGCGCGTTAGTACACACATATTTATTCAAATCAGTTAGTTTGTATCACCAGAGGCTCAATGTATATATATACCTCGGCGCCGGAGGTGGTTGCTACTTCCATTTGAAGATCGTCGTTTATCGACGTTTGTTCGGCATCATCTTGCTGACGGCGCCCTTCATCTTCACCGTCAAGGTTCAGATAAGAAGAGATATCATCTTCTTCTTCTCCGGTCGGCACATATAGAATATCGCCGTTTATGATGCCGAACATATGTGCTTCACCGTCCGGATCATAGTTGTCCATAATCGGGTCAGCTCTATCGTCCGCCATTATGTCAGTCCTGAAAACATGTAGTAAAAACAAATTAATTAAGTGAAGAAGGGGGGCGGTGGCGGTGGCGAAAGGGCGGTGGCGAAAGGGCGGTGGCAAAAGGAGGGGGCGAGGAAGGGGTGGGAGAGGGTGTCGCGGTAGAGCGCGAGACGGGGCAGCAGACGACGGCGTCACGGAGAGGGAGGCGAGGACAACACACATGTATAACCCTCGCCGCCCCCTCTCGATCCCAAAAAAAAACACCGCGCGCATCGCCGCCCCCCTCGCCGCCCCCTCTCCGTATACTTTTTTTGTTGTTAATTATCAAGTTCTCCGTGTGCCTAGTTTAATTTTTTGTCAAAATGTTCATAGTTTAAATATAGTTTTGAAAACCATTTTTGTTGATACAAAAAAACAAGAATCGTATTTTCGATCCTATTTCTAAACCGTTTGTCCGTATGAGGCAAATGAGGTAGAGTTGGATAGTTCCTGCAAATCAGCTCATTTCATACGTTGAAGGTTTTATTTTCCAAATTCCCTACGCTTATAGAGGAATTTCAAGAATGGAAAAATTTCTAACCTATGGAACAACATTTTCTAACCTATGGAACAACATTTGAACATTGTATAAACAAATTTAAAAATGTCATGAATCTTTTTTGAATTGTTGGATTTGTTTTTCTCAAATGTCACATACATCTTTTTAATGTTTCAAAACATTTCTTATATTACGCAAAAAAATATTTTTTACATTGTATAAAATATCTTTGAAAATGTCCGAAAAACTTTTTTCAAGGTCGTGCAGGGGAGCTATGGCGGCGACCCCTCCGATGAGGATTTTTACTCCGGTGAGGGTGGGCGGTGGCTCGTCGGCGCTCTAGTTAGCAGTAGCAGAGCGGGCAGCACCGGCGGCGTTGAGGGCGGGCGAGCGAGGCGGCGCGCGCGCGGTGGGCGAGGGAGGCCGGTGATAGCGGCCGGCGGCGCCGTACGTGGGCGAGAGGGGGCGGCGTCGAGGGCGAGGGCGACGGCGGGCGACGGCGGGCGGCGTCGAGGGTGAGGGCGACGGCGGGCGGCGTCGAGGGCGAGGGCGACGGCGGCAGGCCTTCGGCGCGGCAGAGATCGGAGAAGACGAGAAGAGGCGACGGTTCGGGCTTGTATTTATAGTCCCCCCCCTTTAGTCGCGGTTGGGGAGGCGACCCGCGACTAAAGGGTAACCTTTAGTCGCGGTTGGCCAGACCAACCGCGACTAAAGGGTTTTTTGACGGGTTTTTCGTTCCCGCGCCCAACGACCTTTAGTCGCGGTTGGGGAGGCGACCCGCGACTAAAGGGTAAACTTTAGTCGCGGTTGGCCAGGCCAACCGCGACTAAAGGTATTTTTCAAAATACTTTTCTTTTTCAAAATGTTAAAAATACAAATAATATATCAAAAAATTCAGAAAAATAAAACTAATTCAATTCAATATGTTAAAAACACAAAAATTATATCAAAAAATTCAGAAAAATAAAACTAATTCAATTCAAAATTCTAAAAATACAAATAATATATCAAAAAATTAAGAAAAATAAAACTAATTCAATTCAAAATGTTAAAAATACAAATAATATATCAAAAAATTCAGAAAAATAAAACTAATTCAATTCAAAATTCTAAAAATACAAATGATATATCAAAAAATTCAGAGAAGTTCTTCCCGGCCGCCTCTGTCTTCCCACAAGTTCTTCCCGGCCAGTCTTCCCGCCAGTTCTTATCCCACCGACAGTTTTCTTAGATGACACAAAAACCACATTTAGTCCCGGTTGCACCAACCAGCCGGGACTAAAGGTTAGATGACCAGCTCTGGATTCCTCTTCTTCCCGCCATTTCTTCCCTGTCTTCCCGCCTCTTTCTTCCCGCCTCCTGTCTTCCCGCCTCCTGTCTTCCCGCTCCCATTTTTCCCGCCATTTCTCACTACATATATGTAGCCCGGCTTGGCCAGCATTATCACATCTCTACAATCTCTCATCACTCTCTCATGGCTTCCACCGCACCCACTCTAACCTACCAGCAGGTGGAGGAGCTTTGCGCCTCGAACTACCCTTGTCCACCGGGCTACCGCGTCCCCACCGGCTGGAGCCTAAGCGCCGGCGGCGTGCCGGTCCCTCCCGTCCCTCAGGGTACTGCGCGCCGGGCGGCCATCACGAACCACTACTACCTCGACCTCACGCCGGAGCAGCGGATGAATCCCCGCTGGCATCCCGATAACCAGCATACTTGGGACGCCTTCTTCATCAATCGGCGTGAGAGGGCGCTCGCCAGGTATGAGGAGGACGGTCTGCCTCCTGGGAACTTCCACGAGGCCGGCCGTCGGCTATGGTGGTACGGCCGGACTCTGCAGAGCGTCATGGACTACATCACGGCCGGCGATATCCCCCGCCTGCGCTACCCTCAGTTCGAGCCATGAGCGCCGCCCGACGACAGCGACGACAGCAGCGACGACGACGGCGGCAACTTAGAAGGCGACGACTACCAGTACAACGACGACGGCGGCTATGAAGACTACGAGTATGCATATTATACGCCTAGGCAGGAGTATGACTAAATCACTCCAAATTTCATGTATCATCAGTGGTATCTCGAATCATTCGAAAATGGACACCAAACACATCACGGGTAATATAATTCACATGATCCATTCAACAAAGTTTGGTACAATAAATTATTACACATCATTTCTTCCCTTGTGTCCCTGCTTGCTTACGATTGTGCCGTATCCATGGAGCATCCTCATCATTTAACTTAATGCTTGGGTCGGTGTTCACTTTGAAGGGCGGAATTTCAGCAAACATATTATAATCTTCTGACATGTCTGTCTTGTCCTCCACTCCCACGATGTTTCTTTTCCCTGAAAGAACAATGTGGCGCTTTGGATCATCGCATGATGTACTGATCGTTTTCTTATCTTTCCGTTTCCTCGGTTTGCTACTCATGTCCTTCACATAGAAAACCTGAGCGACATCTTTCGCTAGGACGAATGGTTCGTCAAGGTAACCAAGATTGTTGAAATCCACCATTGTCATTCCGTATTGCTGGTCCACCTTTACCCCACCTCCTGTTAGCTTGAACCATTTGCACCGGAACAAAGGGACCTTAAAGGAGGGTCCATAGTCAAGTTCCCATATCTCCTCTATGTAACCATAATATGTGACCTTTTGCCCATTCTCGGTTGCTGCATCAAAGCGGACACCACTGTTTTGGTTGGTGCTCTTTTTATCTTGGGCGATCGTGTAAAATGTATTCCCATTTATCTCGTACCCTTGGAAAGTCGTTATAGTCGAAGATGGTGTCTTGGCCAACATGTACAGCTGATCTACAACATCATTGTCATTCATTAAATGTTTTCTCAACCAACTGCCGAAAGTCTCCATGTGGGCCTTCCTAATCCAGGATTCAGGCTTCCCCGGGTTGTCCGAGCGTAAAATATTCTTGTGTTTCTCAAAGTACGGAGCCACCAAGCTGGAATTGGTCAGTACAGTGTGGTGTGCTTCAGTCAGAGAATGGCCGTCCATACATATCGTTGATTTCCTTCCGATCGTGCCTTTTCCACTTAGTCTCCCCTCGTGCCGCGATCGAGGAAGACCAATCGGCTTAAGGTCAGGAACAAAGTCAACACAAAACTCAATTACCTCCTCATTTCCATAGCCCTTGGCGATGCTTCCTTCTGGCCTAGCACGGTTACGAACATATTTCTTTAATACTCCCATGAACCTCTCGAAGGGGAACATATTGTGTAGAAATACAGGACCGAGAATGAAAATCTCTTCGACTAGGTGAACCAAGAGGTGCGTCATAATATTGAAGAAGGATGGCGGGAACACCAACTCGAAACTGACAAGACATTGGATCACATCGTTCTGTAACTGTGGTAGAACTTCTGGATTGATTACCTTCTGAGAGATTGCATTGAGGAATGCACATAGCTTCACAATGGCTACTCGAACATTTTCCGGCAGGAGCCCCCTCAAAGCAATCGGAAGCAATTGCGTCATAATCACGTGGCAGTCGTGAGACTTCAGGTTTTGGAACTTTTTCTCCGCCATGTTTATTATTCCCTTTATATTGGACGAGAATCCAGACGGGACCTTCATACTGCTCAGGCATTCAAAAAAGATGACCTTCTCTTCTTTGGTCAGAGCGTAGCTGGCACGACCTTGAAACCATTCCGGATGCCGGTCATCAGGGTCTTTCAAACGTTGCTGGTCATGCCGTGCTTCCTTTGTATCATTTGTCTTCCCATACACGCCCAAGAAGCTTAGGAGGTTCACGCAAATATTCTTCGTAACGTGCATCACGTCGATTGCAGAGCGGACTTCTAGGACTTTCCAATATTCTAGCTCCTAGAATATAGATTTCTTCTTCCACATGGCTGCGTGCCCGTCAGCTCCCTTCGGAACTGATTGTCCGCCAGGACCCTTTCCAAAGATGACTTTCAAATCCTTGACCATATCAAATACCTCAGCACCAGTGCGTTCCGCAGGCTTCGGCCGGTGATCTGCCTTGCCGTTGTAATGCTTGCCTTTCTTTCTTACTGGATGAATTTTCGGAAGAAATCGACGATGCCCAAGGTACACGTTCTTCTTACAATTTGGCAAATGTACACTTTCAGTCTCATCTAAGCAGTGTGTGCATGCATTGTATCCCTTATTTGACAGTCCCGAAAGGTTACTAAGAGCAGGCCAATCGTTGATGGTTACGAAAAGCAACGCTCGTAGGTCAAATTCCTCTTCTTTGTGCTCATCCCACACACGGACACCAGGTCTGCCCCACAGCTGTAAAAGTTCATCAACTAATGGCCTTAGGTACACATCGATGTCGTTGCCGGGTTGCTTCGGACCTTGGATGAGCACTGGCATCATAATGAACTTCCGCTTCATGCACAACCAAGGAGGAAGGTTGTAGATGCATAGAGTCACGGGCCAGGTGCTATGGCTGGAGCTCTGCTCGCCAAAAGGATTCATGCCATCTGTACTTAGACCAAATCTTATGTTCCTTGCGTCAGCTGCAAAATCTTTGAATTCTCTGTCGATCTTTCTCCATTGCGTTCCATCTGCGGTGTGTCTCAACTCCCCGTCCGACTTACGGTCCTCTTTGTGCCATCGCAACAACTTGGCATGCTCTTTGTTCCTGAACAGACGTTTCAACCGTGGTATTATAGGAGCATACCACATCACCTTGGCGGGAACCCTCTTCCTGGGTTTCTCGCCCTCAACATCGTCACCAGGGTCATCGCCTCTGATCTTATAACGCAATGCAGTGCATACCGGGCATTCATTCAAATTCTCGTATTCACCGCGGTAGAGGATGCAGTCGTTGATGCATGCATGTATCTTCAGAACCTCTAAACCTAGAGGGCAGACAACCTTCTTTGCTTCGTACGTACTGGCGGGCAACTCGTTATTCTTTGGAAACATATTCTTCAACATTTTCAGCAAGTTTTCAAATGCCGAGTCAGCTACACCTGCCTGTGCCTTCCATTTCAGCAAATCCAGTGTGCAACCCAGCTTTTTCAGACCATCATCGCATCCGGGGTACAACGACTTTCTGTGATCCTCTAACATGCGATCCAAATTCTCCCTCTCCTTTTCAATTTCGCAGCGTCTCCGTGCATCAGCAATGGTCCGACCAAGATCATCAACGGTCTCATCACGTGCCTCTTCTTCACCTTCACCTTCCCCTTCACCTTCCCCTTCACCTTCAGCATCCTCCATGAAAGTATCACCGAAATGAGCAAGATAGCTTTCATCGATGAAATCATCCCCTTCTTCATCTTCTTCCATTATAACCCCTCTTTCTCCATGCTTGGTCCAACAATTATAGCTTGGCATGAAACCGTGCCGAAGCAGGTGCAGGTGAACTTCTCTTGAGGAAGAGTAACCCTTCTGATCTTACAGTCAACACATGGACAGATAACAAAACCCTTCTGCTTGTTCGCATTAGCCACTACGAGGAAATCTTTCAAACCCGTAGTGAACTCGCGGGAGAGTCGGTTACCGTACATCCATTGCCGATTCATCTGCATTATTATAATATAAAATATATAATTAACCATCATGCATTTGTTAAACTAACTAGCTATAAACAATATAAATTAAACAATGAACAACACACATGCATATTTTATCAATGACACACATGCATGAAAGGTTCAAGTTGCTAACCGCGATCGAGGAGGAAAAAATAAATGAGGAACCTCAAGTGTGGCTCCAACACTTCATATCATGTTTGTTTCACGCTCTTGGGGCATTTCATCAAACACCTTGTGTGCATAAGAGGAACCAAAAGCAAACCTACACCCCCTTGTGAAGCTTGTGAAGAGAAGTGGCACCAAATGGCTAAGTGAGTGTGCTGAACTGGTATATATAGGGGAGGAGATTTATAATGCACCAAATGACTAAAGGCCTTTGGGCACCTTTAGTCGCGGTTGGCCTGGCCAACCGCGACTAAAGCCCCTCACGTGCACCAGCTGGCCACCGAGCGCCCTGGCCCAGGCCTTTGGTCGCGGTTCGTCTGCCGAACCGCGATTAAAGAAATCATTAGTCGCGGTTCCTACAATTTCGCGACTTATGGGGCTGGACGGAAGCCTCTTTTTCTACCAGTGTTAGAAGCGCTTGATAACGACAACTATCAGCAAGGCAAGTCATTTGATCATGTATTACCTATGTTTTATGCATTGTAGTTCTACCCTTCAAACACCCTATTGCATGCTGAGTAGGTACTTGGAAATATTGGTTACTTGTTGTAATATCATGTGGTAGGCACCCAACAACCCCGTTACTTGGCCCGGGATGACAAACTTTACTTTGCTATGCTTGTGTAGATGGGGTTCTGGTTGAGAGTTTATCACGAGTGATGCGAGAATAATTTAATAACCAAGACCGGTTAAGACAAGACTTTTCAAGACCTTGTGATGCAATGCAACTCTGGGTGAAGGACGGTTTAGATGGGCTCCCTGGAGAAACCGGTGGACGACCCGGGATGTATGGGGAAGTGCCATGACATCTTGCGGAAAGCTTCACCTAGGCTCGAAGAGATGGACGGAGGCTTCAAGACCCAAGGCTTACCTGCACAACCACAAGTCATTATGGGCTCTGGCTTGGTTGGACAACGTGGTGACTCTGGACAGGCAGTGCTAGCAGATGTAGAAGAACAGTAGGATTGGATGGGCACCGACAGGGGATCAAAGGGACCCGTTGAAAGACCATGTTTTGATCATCCGGTCTTCAAACACCCTGAAGTGCGAGGACATATCCGGAGGCGATCAAATCTTGTGGGGAACGTGTGCAAAACTCTGCAGAGTACCCAAACCTAATCGAGTAGCCATGTCCACGGTCATGGACAACTTGAGCCGAAGGCATTGAATTTTTCCTGAACTCTCAACACAATTTAATAATGATGTGGGAATTATCGACAACTCGGGTACGAGAATTGGTTGGCGGAACCATCTCGTTAACAACCAACAATGTAGTAAGATTTTGATTTTAGCCCTCTCTTGATGTAGGAGAAAACTTGCTTTTCGCTAAAAACTTATAGCCCACCTGCCATATATGCATGTAGAATAGATGATTGTTATTTCACCCCTCTCTTTGATGACTTGCCGGCATATTCCATATGCTGACCTACACGGCTGCCACGTATCATGTTGCAGAGTATTTTTTCCGACCAGGGGTTAGGCTACGATCTACGCTCGGTGATATGCCCTGGAGTCGGATGGACTCGTCTACCTTTGAAGCTTCCGCTAGTCTTCGTTAGTTATCTCATGAGATGGCCTTAAGCCACTTTATTGTAATTCATTATTGTAATAAAGTACTCGATATGAGATTTCGATTAATAAAGTTGTGTGATTGAACTCTCGATATATACATTGATGTACTGTGTGTGTACCAGCTGTGTGATTGAACTCTCGATAGCCGTTTCAGGTCGGGTCGCTACATCACCATACGTGCATGCTACGGGAATCACTAACTTCAACACAAGTATTTCTAGGTTCACAACACCCTACTAACATCTTTACCTAATAATAAAGAGGCTATCGCTTCCGTCGGAAAACCCACCGAGATGATTTTACAAAAAAGCCCTTACCGTTTATGACATTAAACTCGTAGTATATATTAAATGTTTTTTAAAATACTCATATTTTTTAAACCGTAACTCCAAATTTAACATATTATATATGGAATTTGGTTAGAAAAATATGTAAAATTTAAATATGATATTATTTTATGTGTTAAACATTTAATAAAAATACTATCTAGGGTGCAATCTTAATAAATAAGTCATTATTCGTATTTCTTTCATACCGGTAGTCATGCGGGTTGGGGATGAACACGTCAACAAAATCAGGATTAGAGATGAAACTGAAGGTCACTTGACCGATTCTTTGTACGTATTAAATCTACATGCAAGCCGTGTTAAAATAGAAGACCTGTGAAATTTTAAACTGCATTTTTGTAGGATAAGACCATCTTTATTTGTGTCGTAACTACAAATTCTCAGATTATAGACCATTTTTTTATAAATTAAGAGCGTGTGGTATTTCTTTCTCCCATTGCAACGCATGGGCCCTTTTGCTATAACTCTTAATATTACCAAATCCACGTCCCAAAACTAATTGAGAGGATTTAAAACTTCTCTTTCTACTCAATGCACATGAAGATGGAGGTTTTTGTATCCTCTTTGGGTATCTATCACCTTTGGGACTACTTTCATAGCACAAGCTAACTACCAATTCATGCACCGCCGTGCTCTAAAAGATCTAAGTGAAGCACATAGAGCAAAATTATCTAGCTCAAAAGATATAAGTGAAGCACGATGAGCATTCTAGCAAAATCACGATGAGTGCATGTCTCTCTCAAAAGGTTTGCAGCAAGGATGATTGTGACACAACAAAAAGAAAAGACTCCTACAATACAAGGCGCTCCAAGCAAAACACATATCATGTGGTGAATAAAAATATAGCTCCAAGTAATGTTACCAATGGATTGAAGACGAAAGAGGGGATGCCTTCCCGGGGCATCCCCAAGCTTAGGCTTTTTGGTGTCCTTGAATTTGGCTTGGGATTACTTGGGCATCCCCAAGCTTTAGCTCTTTCCACTCCTTATCTTTTTGTCCATGAGAACATCACCAAAACTTGAAAACTTCACAACACAAAACTTAAACAGAAACTCGTGATAACATTAGCACAAGAAAACAAACTACCACCTCTTTAGGTACTGTAGCAATATTGATTTCCATTTATATTGGTGTTAGATTACTGTATTCTCACTTTTCCATGGCTAGTACCCTCCGATACCATCCATAGTTTCATCAAAACAAGCAATCAACTCAACAAAAACAGAATCTGTCAAAAACAGACCAGTGTGTAGAAATTTGTATACTTCGTATACTTCTGGTACCTCAAAAATTCTAAACAATTACTAATGTCTGGGCAAAAGGCATATCAACAAGAAGCAAAAAGAATCAACTCAAAAGCTCTTTCTGAATAAAAATGAAAAATAATCTCGTGAGCGAAAAGTTTCTGTCTTTTTCCAGCAGGATCAAACAACCATCACCAAGACTAGTCATAAAGGTTTTACTTGGCTCAAACACAAAAAGAAACACAAAAGACACTATCATAACAGAATTATGATGGTGTGGACGCAACAAAATAGAAAGAAAACGATAAATTCATTGGGTTGCCTCCCAACAAGCGCTATTGTTTAACGCCCTTAGCTAGGCATAAAGCGATATAATCATGTATCGTCGTCTTTGGTGCTCAAACCATAAGTAGCCCTCATCATGGATTGATAAGGCAATCTTATTTTATTTCTAGGAAAATGTTCCATGTTCTTCTTTAAAGGAAATTGAAATCTAATATTCCCTTCCTTTATATCGATGATGGCACCGATAGTCCTTAGGAAAGGTCTACCAAGAATAATAGGGCATGTAGGATTGCAATCAATGTCAAGCACAATGAAATCCACGGGTACATAGTTCCTATTTGCAATAATAAGAACATCATTGATCCTTCCCATGGGTTTCTTGACAGTAGAATCCGCAAGATGCAAATTAAGAGAACACTCCTCAATCTCATTAAAACCCAGAACATCACATAAAGACTTTGGAATCGCGGAAACACTAGCACCCAAATCACATAAAGCATTACATTCATAGTTTTTGATTTTGATTTTGATAGTAGGTTCCCACTCATCATGTAGTTTTCTAGGCATAGAGACTTCCAATTCAAGTTTCTCTTCAAGAGATTTTATCATAGCTTCGACGATATGATCGGTAAAGGCCTTGTTTTGGCTATAAGCGTGTGGATAGTTTAGCATGGATTGCATCAAGGAAATGCATTCAATCAAGGAGCTATCATAATTGAATTCCTTGAAATCCAAAGTACTAATTTCATTACTACTCAAAGTTTTAATATCTTCTACTCCACTTTCAATGCTTTTAGCATCAAGATCGATGGACTCCGAATCATTGGGGCGTTTTTCAACCAAAGTGGATTCGTATCCAGCCCCATCATCATTAGGTTTGACACAAGAAAACAAAGATTCAATGGGAGTGACACCAAGCACTTTAAGATCTTCGTGATTCTCATCACAAATTTCAGGTTTAGCACCCATTTTATTGATTAAAGTAGCCTGTTTATCAGAAATCTGGCCTACCAATTTTTCAAGACGAGCAAACTGAGAATTTAGCGCAAGGAGTTCTTTGGCCATATCATCAACTTCTTTATTCATAAAAGCCAAAAAAGAATATTGCTCCTTCAGTTCTCTACGAAATTAACTATTGTATTCAAACTGTGTAGACATGAAGCCTTTAACACTAGTTTCAATTTCTTCCAACCTCGCATGGTGAGCATCAAAATCCCTTGGTTGGGCCATACAGGTCTTAGCAGGCAGACAAGCGGACAAGGAGCAAGCGAGAGAAAAGGGCGAATAGAAAAAAGGCAAACAAAAAAGGCAAACGAAGAAAAGGGTAATTATTTTTGTAATTTTTGTTTTTCACAAGTGGGGGAGAGGAAACCAAGAGGCAAAAAAGTAAATGCAAGAGATGAGTTCGCGACACTTACTTGGATGAGTTCTTGACTTGATCCTCCCCGGCAACGGCGCCAGAAATCCTTCTGCTACTTCTCAAACAACAGCGCCAAAAATTGACACGTTGACGGAGACTTGCTTGTGCTGGTTTTTCCCTTGAAGAGGAAAGGGTGATGCGGCACAGGAGCAGTAAGTATTTCCCTCAGTTTGAGAACCAAGGTATCAATCCAGTAGGAGAATCTCGTCAAGTCCAGAATACCTGCGCAAACACAAAAGAGCTTGCACCCAACACTATACAGGGGTTGTCAATCCCTTCAAGATTGATTGTAAAGTGAGATCTGAAGGCGGAAAGTGCAACGAAGTAAAAGAGTAAGGCTGAAAATATGGTGTGAACTAGACCCGTGGGCCATAGTGTTCACTAGAGGCTTCTCTCAAAATAGCAAATATTACGGTGAGTGAACAAATTACTGTCGAGCAATTGATAGAACCGCGCAAAGTCATGACGATATCTAAGGCAATGATCATACATATAGGCATCACGTCCGAGACAAGTAGACCGATACTTTCTGCATCTACTACTATTACTCCACACATCGACCGCTATACAACATGCATCTAGTGTATTGAGTTCATGACGAACAGAGTAACGCCTTAAGCAAGATGACATGATGTAGAGGGATAAACTCAAACCAATGATGAAAACCCCATCTTTTTACCCTTGATGGCAACAACATGATGCGTGCCTCGCTACCCCTTGTGTCACTGGGTGAGGTCACCTCACGGTATGAACCCAAAACCAAGCACTTCTCCCATTGCAAGAACCATAGATCAAGCTGGCTAAACAAAACCCACAACTCAAAGAGAATTACAAGGATATGAAATCATGCATATAAGAGATCATAAGAAACTCAAATAAGATTCATAGATAATCTAATCATAAATCCACAATTCATCGGATCTCGACAAACACACCGCAAAAGAAGATTACATCGGATATATCTCCATGAAGATCATGGAGAACTTTGTATTGAAGATCCAAGAGAGAGAAGAAGCCATCTAGCTACTAGCTATGGACCCATAGGTCTATGGTGAACTACTCACGCATCATCGGAGAGGTCATGGTGTTGATGAAGAAGCCCTCCGTATCCGAATCCCCCCCCCCCGACAGGGCACCAGAACGTGCCCCAGATGAGATCTTGCGGAGACAGAAGCTTGCGGCGGCGGAAAAGTACTTTCGATGATCTCCTGATTTTTTTTGAAATTTTTGGGAATATATAGGCGAAAGACCTAGGGCAGAGGAGGCCCAGGGGGCCCACAAGCCAAGGAGGCGCGACCCCCTGGCCGCGGCTAGGGGGCTTGTGGGGTCCCTGGTGGGCCCCTGCATTGGTTCTCAAGTTCTCCGATCGTCTTCTCTTTTGGAAAAAAACTTTTTGGAAGTTTCGTTCCGTTTGGACTTCGTTTAAAATCCTCCTCTGAAAAGGGTCAAAAACACAGAAAAAACAGGAACTGACACTTGGCACTGAGTTAATAAGTTAGTCCCAAAAAAAGATATAAAGGGTATACAAAACATCCAAAGTTTGACATGATAATAGCATGAAACCATCAAAAATTATAGATACGTTGGAGACGTATCAATTGGTTACAAGATATGAACTAGGGTTTGCAGATGAGATGGTGCTGATGAAGATGTTGATGGTGATGAGTCCCCTCCGATGAGAGGAGTGTTGGTGATGACGATGGCAACGATTTCCCCCTCCGGGAGGGAAGTTTCCCCGACAGGATCGTCCTACCGAAGCTCTAGATTGGTTCTGCTCAAGTTCCGCCTCGTGGCGGCGGCGAATCCTCGAAAAGCCCCCTCCTGATTTTTTCTAGAACGAAACCCTTCTTGTAGCAAAAGGGGGGAGCCAGAGGGCCAAGTGGGAGCCCACAAGCCCCCTAGGCGCGGCCAGGGGGGAGGCCGCGCCTAGCAGGCTTGTGGCCTCCTGCCGACGCCCCTGTTGCACTTCTTTGGCCTAGTATTTTTTATAAATCCCAAAAAAATCCACGTTGATTTTCACGGCTTTTGGAGTTGCGCAGAATAGGCATCTCAAACTTGCTCCTTTTTCAGGCCAGAATTCCAGCTGCCGGCATTCTCCCTCTTCATGTAAACCTTGCAAAATAAGAGAGAAAATGCATAAGTATTGTACCGTGAAGTGTAATAACAGCCCCAAAAGCAATAAATATCAACATGAAAGCATGATGCAAAATGGACGTATCACGGGTCTTGCGCTCAGTTGTCTCAAGAACTGCAACTCGATGCTCACGATAGGATAGGTCAGGTTGAAGGTCGATATCCTGAAGATCAACTGTGCGCTCGGGAGTCTTGAAGTATCTCCGGCGCTGAGAGACATGGAACACGTCATGTACATTTACGAAGTTTGAAGGGAGCTCTAGTTGATAAGCAAGGTCGCCTCTCTTGCCAACAATTCTGAAAGGCCCAACAAAATGAGGAGCAAGCTTGCCTTTGATGCCAAAATGTTGAGTGCCCTTCATAGGAGACACTTTGAGATAGACGAAGTCATCAAACTCATAAGACATGTCATGATGCTTGCTATCATAGTAGCTCTTCTGACGGGACTGCGCTGCTCCGATATTATCCCGAATGACACGACACATTTCTTCTGCTTCTTCGATCAAGTCATTCCCGAGAATCTGACGCTCGCCAATCTCTGACCAGTTGAGCGGGGTACGGCACTTCCTGACATAGAGAATCTCAAACGGAGCTTTGCTTGAACTTGCCTGATAGTTGTTGTTATAAGAAAACTCAGCAAAAGGTACGCAGTCTTCCCGCTTCATGCCAAAGGAAATGACGCAGGCTCTTAGCCTATCCTCGAGGACCTGATTGACTCTCTCAACTTGCCCACTAGTCTGAGGATGAAAGGTTGTGCTGAATCGAATCTTAGTACTCATTGCAGACTGAAATGAGTCCCAGAACTTGGAAGTAAAGATGCTTCCGTGATCCGACGAAATCAGGATTGGAAAACCATGCAAAGAGACTATCCTCGAAGTGTACAACTCTGCAAGCTGAGCTGTCGAGATAGACTCCTTGACTCGAAGGAAATGAGCTACTTTGCTCAACTTGTCGATGACGACGAAGATGGCATCGTTACCCTTCTTGGACTTCGGAAACCCGGTGACGAAATCCATCTCAATATGGTCGAACTTCCACTCGGGAATGGGAAATGGATGCAAAAGACCTGCTGGACGTTGATGCTCTGCTTCACCCTTCGATATACATCACATTCATTTACGAACTAAGAAATTTCACGCTTCATGCGAGTCCACCAGAAGGTCTGTTTCAAGTCCTGGTACATCTTGGAACTTCCTGGATGTATCGAGAGAAGAGAGTTATGAGCTTCTTCCATGATAACCTTTCTGAGATCCCCTTTCGGAACGACAAGACGATCCTCAAAGAATAATGTATCTCTGGCATCAACACTGAAGCACTTATATTTGGGAACTCCCTTTGACAAGCCAATCTTAACTTCCTTCACCATTGCATCAAGAAGTTGAGCTTGTCGGACCTGGTCTTCCAAGGTAGGAGAAATCTGAAGATTAGCAAGAAATCCCTGAGGTACTAACTGAAGGTTGAGCTTTCTGAAAGATTCACAAAGGTCAGGCTGGAGAGGCTTCAGAATGAGACTGTTGCAGTAAGCCTTCCTGCTCAAAGCATCTGCCACGACATTAGCTTTGCCTGGAGTGTACTCAACGCTCGGATTAAAATCTTGGAGCATTTCCACCCAACGAATTCGCCGAAGATTGAGGTTAGGCTGCGTGAAGATTTACTTGAAACTCTTGTGATCGGTGAACACTTCAACCTTTCTTTCCAACAAGAGGTGTCTCCAAGTCATCAGAGCATGTACCACTGCCGCCAACTCAAGATCATGAGTGGGTAATTCTTCTCACTTGGCTTCAATTGTCTCGAGGTATAAGCTACCACTTTCTTTTCTTGCATCAACACTGCACCAAGACCTTAGAGAGAGGCGTCGCAGAACACTTGATAAGGTTTGGAGTCACCAGGAGGAACCAAGGCTGGAGTAGAAGTGAGCTTCTCTTTGAGTGTGTCGAAAGCCAACTGACACTCTGGAGACCAGACATACTTCACACCCTTCTGAAGAAGACTTGAGAGAGGCTAAGCAATCTTGGAGAAATTCTCAACGAATCGTCTACAATAGCTTGCAAGCCTGAGAAAGCTTCGAAGCTGGTTCACATTTTGCGGCATGCACCTTCGACGGATCAACTTTGATGCCCTCGGCAGAGATGATGTGCCCAAGGTAGACAACTTCTTTCAACCAGAACTCGCATTTGGAAAACTTAGCATAGAACTTATGCTCTCTTAGCTTAGCAAGCACAAGCCTAAGATGTTCTTCATGCTCTTCCTCAGTTTCCAAAAAGACCAGAATATCATCAAGATACAACAAGACGAATTCATTCTTGAATGGGGAGAAGATATAATTCATCATCCGACAAAAGGTCGGTGGAGCATTGGCCAGACCGAAAGACATCACTGTATACTCATACGAGCCAAAGCTTGTCCTGAAAGCAGTCTTTGGAATGTCCTCTTCGCGAATGCGAATCTGATGACAACCCATCCTGAGATCAAGCTTCGAAAAGATCTTAGCCCCTTTCAATTGCTCGAACAACTCATTGATGTTAGGAAGTGGATACTTGTTTTTAATTGCCTTCTTATTCAATGGGCGGTAATCGACACAGAGTCGTTCCGCACCATCCTTCTTCTTGACGAAAAGAACTCCACATCCCCAAGGAGATGAGCTTGATTTGATCATACCTAGACGCTCTTGCTCATCAAGTTGTTTCTTCAGCTCCTTCAGCTCTTCTGGACCCGGTTTGTACGGCCGTTTGCACAAAGGCTCAATACCCGGTTCAAGCTCAATTACTAACTCAACTCCTCGGTGCGGAGTCATTCCTGGCAGTTCTTCTGGAAAAACATCTTCATATTTGCAGACCACTGGGACTTGCTAAATTGGAGAGATCTCACCCTTCTCATTCAAGGAAAATAGACGGACCGTGTCATCACGCGCTGCGAAGATAATCACGTCCTCCGAAGAATGAGTTAGCTTCACTTCTTTAGCTTCACAATCAATAGACGCCTTGTTCATAGCCAACCAAGCCATTCCAAGGATCAAATCAATATCAGAGTTGCCAAGGACAATAGGAGAAGCTAGAAAAGCATAATTACCCATCTTGACAGAGACATCAGGAACTATGCGACTAGAATTCAAAATCAAACCAGGAGAGACCACCGACATTGGCTTAGGCAAATCTTGATAGTCAAACTCATGCTTGACGAAAAATGACTTTGACATAAAGCAATGTGAAGCACCAGAATCAAACAAGACTTTTGCAGGAGAATCATTAACGAGGAGATTAACTATAATCACGTCTGAGGAGTTGTCTGCTTCAGCTGCATTCACCATATTGACTCTTGCAGACCTGGGGTTGAACTTCACTATAGCATTGCTTGGAGGCTTCCCTGGAGGAGGAGGCGGAAGACGTAGCTGAGAGGTGCACTTGTTGGCATAGTGACCCTTCTGCTCACACTTGTGACAAGTAACATGTGTCGGCTGACGGAACTGCGTCTGAGGATTCCCTTGCTTCTGCTGCTAATACCTATGCTGGAAAGTTGGGTTGGGTGGGTGGGAAGAACCATGAGCACCTGCTTTCTTGAACTACTGAGTGTGCGAGAAGGAGGAGGAGACACCCAGTATTTCTGCTGCTTTGGAACCACCTGAGTTGAGTGTGACGAACTGGACTCTCTAAAACGCTTATTCGAATTCTCCACCCTCAGAAAAGCTGCCTCACCCCTGAGAGCCAAGTTATAGAACTTATCAAACTCATCAGGAACATGCAAGGCGAGGGCCAGCTGCAAGTCCTCTTTCAGACCACCTCTGAACTGATATATCTTGCTCTTATGATCTGGAATGCCCTGCAAGGCATATCGGGCCAGCTCGTGGAACTCGACGTTGTACTTGTACATGGAGGAACCACCTTGCTTCAAGCGCCTGAACTTCTCACGCATCTCTTCCACAAAGCTAGATGGGATATAGTGGGACCTGAAATCTCTACAGAATTCATCACAACTGATCAATCTGCCACCCCTGGAGTCCTTCAACTGCCGCCACCAAACTGCTGCCTGCCCCTTGAGCTGGAACATTGCAAACTTGACGAAGTCCTCTGGAAAGACATTACTGCACTCAAAATGTTTGTTCATGTCCCGAATCTAGTCCTCAGCGTCAAACGGCTGATCACACGACGTGAAGGTCTTCGTCTGGTTTGCCAGGGATTGACTCAGAGATGCAAATTGATTACCACCATGGTTGAAATTGCCCTGCTGCTGATTTGTCCTCTCTTGCAACAACTGGATTAACATTTGGGTGTTAGCATTTGTTGAAGCCATCACCGCTTGCCAAGCCTCTGCATGAGGTAGTGGCGGCGGAGGAGGAGGCGGAGGGGGTGGTGGTGGAACATCAGCACCCTCGCGACCCGGATTCTGACGAGTTGGTGGAGCCATCCTGAAGACGGACAACACATTAGACCAGAGAATAATATTGAAGGTAAAACTGAATCAAAAGGCAGGAATATCTGAACAAGAATACTTAGCAATTGCACTCGAACAAAATAGTAAGAATGCTTCCTCAAAGTGACTATTGACAAAATCTGATTTAAGACCACTTGCAAACCAAGTATGAGCTAGAACTACTTGGAACAAACGTATGATCGAGATTCCATCCGATATCTTTGTGGATATGATCGCGCGGGCTCGAATTTACAGTAGCCATCCTGTGCAAGGCAGTGCACACGACTTACGAAGCATCCCCGAGTCATAGCAAGCTACAATGACTCTTTAAGACACAACGAGAACCGCTGTAAGACGACTATGAATAAACGTACCCATTGAATGTCCAATCCCAACCTCACATCATGCATCTGTAGGAAGATTGTCCTATAAGTCACTACTTGATATCCCACCTATGAATTCCCGAAATATCTAGTCATGCAATCTGGTATACGGATACAAGGAGTAATATTTCACACAACTCCTATACTAACCCATCCAGTGTATCACATCCGTCAACACATAACCAGAATCTCGGACCTTCATCTACTATAGACCCTCGTGATCACAACGATACAAAGTGTGGTGATACATCCGGAACTCTCTGCACGAGTACTGGGGAAGTTGGACTCCTCTCGTCACAACTAGTATTGAAGCAATTACGAACATCCTCCGTCCTGAGATACTAAGAAATATGAATGATGGCGATGTGCACAAGAATCCCCTGGAGCTCAACTCCCCGGAAGAAATCAAGTCAGACAGGAGGCACCAAGACAGAACTCCGTCACATCGATATCATATAGATTTCAAAATACCCGCGTGATCCTAAAAAAATTGAGCGAGTAGAGGAGTAGAATTAAGATTTCCTAAGTCGAGAACCTCACCAGAGCATAGAAGAGGAGAAAAAAGAAACCTACTCTCCGATATAACTAAGTCTCAAAACATTTTACTAGACTCGACTCGGCCAAGTTTGATCACACAAAGGCTCCTATGGTCGTAAGGCTCTGATTACCAACTTGTAACGACTAAGATACGACCCTTTCCTGATTTGGGGGCGAGGCCTAAAAAGGGGAAAGGGGTGTATCTACGCGTTTCGCAAACGGGATAATCATCACATTACATAAATAAAGATTAACAAGTAGGGCATACACTTGCCATCTATTAAGAATATATCATAGCTTACAGACACACATTATTCAGAGTAGCGGCAAGTCCAGCTACGGACTTTAAACAGAAAACAGATGATCTACACATCCCGTATGCTGGCCCACGATCACGACCACGCCTCAGTCTTCCGGATATTTCACATACAACCGGTCAGAGTCCTCATCGTACTCCCACTTCAGCTCGTTGCCATCAGGATCTCCTGCATCGGGCGTACCTGAACCTGTTTGGGTTTGAAGTAATCTGTGAGCCACGGGGACTCAACAATCTAATGACCTTGGTACTGAATCTAGTCAAGTTATTAGGCGAGGAAGGTTTAGTGTATAGGTGTGCAGCAACCTAAGCATGTATGGTGGCTAATTTACGATGATCAGAGTAATTTATATGGTGGTCTACGCGAGCGATCGGAGACTAGATGATCACTAAGTGATGCTGAACACCTACTTACGTCAAACATAACCCCATCGTGTTCCCGATCGAAGAGAGGTCTTGAAGGAGACAGTCACGGTTACGCACAAAGTTGGCAATTTTATTAGAGTTACTTTAAGTTGTCTAGAACCGGATGTTAACAAATTATCCATGTTTGCCACATAACTGCGGGCACGGCTTTCCGAAAGATTAAACCCTGCAGGTGTGCTCCAACTAGTCCATCACAAACTGCCACGGGCCGCAAAGTAATCCTCTATCACGAATCTCATGATCTCGTCGGATTCCTTAGAGGAAAACCTCGACTTTGAGGAGACCCAAAGTTTCTCCGGGATTCCTATACGCAAGATATATCGCTAAGGTAAGACAAATCTGGCAAGACCTCCTGACGTGTCGACGAACCCGATAGGAGCCGCGTATCTCGTTCTCAGGACACGGTCGGATGAGTGCAGCATACAGTGGCCTGATAGAAATCTCCCGAGTTGCCCCGGGTTGGCCCCGCACACGACTCTAGTTTGGACCAACACTCATGAGGAGCACTGGCCCGAGTTGTTGATTAAATCCTCGGGGTAGATATTCCCTATGCAATTTTATTATAAGGTGACTAGCAGATTAAAACCAATGTTGGGTCCTGCCAGACAAGCCTTAACACAACACGATTTATCAAGGGGGTCCCCATAACAACCCCAAACATGTTAGGAGCGATCAGTTATGGAATCAAACACCGGTAACCAAAACTAAGGCGGCAATAACGGAACAAATCACCCGGCAAAAGGCTAGGCCTTCCGTCATTTACCAAGTATATAAGTGCGTTAATTAAATAACAGATTAAACAATACTCATGTTATCACATGAGACAGCTCGCACCTGCAACTAGCAAAGCTATTCATTAGAAGTTGAGCAAGCTTACTTAGCCAAACAACATAAGCTAGGAGGGGAAGGTGTTTGGGTTTCATGGCAATGACATGTGGCACTTTTATCAAGTGGTAGGCAGCGAGCATATATCGAAGGAAACTTGATTCTAAGCATAATAAAGCTAGATATGGTATCAAGGTCACGGTCATCTTGCATGTGATGTCTTCAGCTTGGAACGACTCTCGATCTTCCTGCACGTACTCTCCAGAATCCACGTACTCGCTCTCCGATCCCGAAGCTACCCAAGATAAAATAACAGCCAATGAACACCAATACAACATGATGCAACAAACAATATGATGCATGAGTGAAGAAGCAAGCATGCATCACTATTCTAGTCACTTTCATATGCATTAGTTGAGTTAATAGAGTTCTGGACAGAACTTCATATTAAGTTATCTTGACATGCATGATGATGGCATGGTCATGTGCATCACGAGAAAACGATGCAAAAAACATATAAAGAACATAGAGAACGGAGCTATGGATCAACCGGAAACTACGAAACAAGATATGGAGACCTACGGTTCAAATCAACCACAAGCACACCCCAATGGCACTCTCCTGGTGTTACCAGGTTGCCACATGATCAAACAATCAAATATAAGTGGGGTGGTGCATGTAAACACACCACACCATCAACAATGCCCACACAAGCTTCAAATCAACAAAAACATGCAATCTGTTTTTAACAGCATCATAGCAGTTTGTCCACAACATTTAAAGTACCTACAACCACCCAAATGAGCCAAACAAGATATGAGGCAAAAGCCATTCAAAAAATCTTCAAGCTTGTGCAAGAAGTTAATAGAAAGGAGTCACACATGAGCAGATCTACACGCACTAACTTGGACAAAAATTACAGATTCTGGGACTTGGTGAAAATCTCAGATTTTCACCAGCTGCTTATGCTCTGAAGCATTTTGGCAACCTCCAAAATGATATCTACAGGAAGTGAATAAGCATGAAATTTATCAGGGAGCTATAAAAACACAAAAGATCACAAGCTTTAGTTTGTTTCATGGGCTGATTTCCAACACATTAGCTAGTGCAACCAGATCAACAGGGGAAGAAAATAACATCAGATTCTCAGACTTAGTGAAAATCACAGATTTTCACAAAGCTGTCAATTTTAGCCAAGTGTCAACTTTGACAAGGCACAATAGGTGCATACAAATTCCTATGAACAAAACAAAGACCCCATGCTGTAGAGGGGTTCACCCACTACTGCCACATCAAGGATTCATCCTCCTAGGGTCAAGGCACCACATAATACAAAGCTCTAAACATGGCATCATGACAGAAAATGATAGTTTTATGAAGTTGCTCTAAAGTGAAATATGATTTGCACCAGTGGATTCCTGGGATGATTCTACCACAAAAGCATATATAATACATGGGTACTTGCATGTAACATCTAGGCACAAAGCTAGCTCAAAAAACAACCTAGAATCCAATATGATCATATAGGAACATCACATGTTAATATGGCACATGTAGCAACATCTACACCTACATATGCACACACACAAGGCCCATACACCACCACATCACACCATATTGGCAAGCATGAGGGGTTAGCCCTCATGCACAAGTGCATATGTGCACTCTTGCCCACACACACACATGCATGAACACATACACACCATATATGTGCTCACACACACACACTACAAGAGGTGCATCATGAGAGGCTAGGCCCTCTTGCACATATGCATGTGCAACCACATGCACACACACACACACACTCATATATGTGCACATCTCACTCATGTGCGCACACACACATACACACCTAGTGCACAAACCACCTACACACACTAGTGCATACACATGCACTTGCACACACACATATATGGTATCCTAGGCGTTAAAATAAATACACACCAATGCTATAGCTAAAAGAAAAACAAGCATGCTTGCTGCCCAAGAAAAGGAGTAGGAAAAAAATAGAATGAACAAGGGAACAAAACAAAAAAATAACATGGGGAGCCCCTGGACTCGAACCCCAGATCCCCTAGTGCTACCACAAGCGCACACCACTATGCTACATCACTAGATCTGACCAGAGAGGGGCTACAGAGAAGGTGAGCTTCCTTTGTAGCACTGCACAGGGAAAAACTAAGAAAACAAAAGGTGGGCCTCGCGGGGATCGAACCCACAACCTGTCGAAGCAACAACGCGCGCCTTACCACTTTGCTATGCAATCGATTCTTAATAGAGAGGGGGGAGTTTCTCTTTTGAGCATCCCCCTCTGCTCCTACTACACACACGCGGCGGCCGGAACATGGGAGACTTCCTGGCGACGCTCCGGTGACTCTAACACCTACGGCTACTACGACGCGGGGCACGGGAGGATGGGGGAACCCATTCCCGTGGCTAACCCACGTGGAGGGGCCCTGAGACGATGGTGCGACGCGGCTACGCAACTGGCCCGAGCAGGATACGACGGCGGCACAATTCCGGCGACAGGGGAGCTTTTAGGCGCGGGGAAGGAAAGGGGGCTCTCTTAGAGGTGCTCGAAGGAGTCCCTGCTGCCGAGAAGAGGAGGGAGAGGCGAGGTCGACGGCGACGAGCTCCTCTGCTCCGCCCGATATGACGACGGTGAGGAGAGGTCACCAGAGGAGGAGATCCACCTCCCTAACGCCGGGAATGGAGCGAGGGAGGATCCAACATCCTCCCTGCACGCTCGGATTCGACGGGGAGGCATCGGCGAGGAGGAGAGGGACGACGGCGTGGGGACGCTCTCTCTGAACCCGAAGGTATTTCACTCTGAAACTTACGTGTGGAGGGGAAGAAGGAGGGGGAAGAAGGTGCTGGTCGTGAAGGAGAAGAAAGGGAGGAACCCTAGGAGGATGGGGCACGCACGCCGAGGTTAAATAGTCCTCGACGTCCGTGTACTCACGGCGTCGACGCGCTCTCTCTCTATGATGCTCCACTGACGGAAAGAGGAGAAAGCCACGGCGTCAGGGATAAGAAAGGAGAGGGAGATGGGCTTGCGCGGGGGAGAGGAGAAGAGATGTGCCAGGAGGAAAGGAGGGAGCCACCCACCTCGCGCCAAATAATTAAACAAAAGGTTTTTTTTCCTATTTTTTTAAATAACACCTGCAAATAAAACACACACAGCCACACATGGGTTTGAAGAAAACAAAATAAAAATACCTAGTGCATAAGGGGATTATGCCCTATTTAAATAAAATAGAAAACATATTTTTGGAGCAACCAAATTAAATCCAAAACAGTGATTCTAACTGCTATTTTGTAATTAAAATCCCACTTAGCTAAAGTTTTAAAACCCCCAAAACAATACCCCTCAATCACAAGATAACACACTAAAATAACAACATTTTTAAAACAGGTTTTGAGCAAGTTAAACATGAGCTCAAATAAACAACGGAGAAGGGGTTATTTGAAATCTAGTTTGAAAGCTACATAGTTTGAAACCATAGTTTGGCAATCACCACATCAAACACAACACACTTGCACTCATCATGGATCAAACAACAACAACAACAACAACAACACAAAGGAAATGACATGAATGCAATGAATGGCATGGTGCAAAGGTGATGACATGTAATGACCACATGAAATGATAACTCCATAGTATTGAAATCATGATCCAAATTAGGAAAGGGTTCCAAATATGGCAAGGGTTACATCTGGGGCATTACAGAAATATAGTAGCTAGACATTTAGTGGAAGCTTCGTGGATATTAGAAAATTCTAGGAATAACCATTGTATAAAAGGATGCATGTGCACAAATCGTCTTTCCAATTGTATTATAAGCAAAGATATATCATCCACATAACTTGTAGTTCTATCAACAATAGAACCTTCTATCAATGGTAATGACCCCGCACAAGTTAAAAAAATCTTGAATCACACTCTTTCCAATAATATTACCACTAGCTATGCGGAGTTTCTTAGTTTGCATAATAGGTTCTACCCTAGGAGGATCATCATCCGCAAGATTATCAAATTTTTCATTAGAAACTTCATCAAAATTTCTTTTAGCATTCTCATTGTAAGGTGAAGTTGGAAAATCAAGGGCTTTTGCACTAGAGGCGGAGGCATAACTAATTTCAAACTCAGTCATGATAGCAACTTTCAAGCAAACTAGAGAGTGAATATGCAATCTAGTGACAAGCTAAGCAAGCAAATGTAAATATTTTATTTATGAGACAACTAAATATACTAGCAAATAAAAAGGAGAACAAGTGAATGAAAATTTCTGTGGAGTTACTTGGTAGTTGGTGATGATATTCCACGGCAACAGCGCCAAACATCCTTCCTAATACTTGTGATATGCGTTGGGTTTTCCGTGAATAGGAACGGGTTATCGCAGCGTAATGTGGGTAAGTATTTCCCTCAATTATGAAACCAAGATTTATCGAACCAGTAGGAATATCAACCACAACCGTCTTCAGCGGCTGCACACAAAAGAACAAACAACTTGCACCCAACGCGGGCAAGAGGGTTGTCAGTCCCCTTGTACTTGTTATTTGCAAGTGAGTGAGGTGTGTAGATAATTGTAGATGGCAACATAAAATAAAAACAAGTAAATGACAGCAAGGTATTGAAGGTTTTGTAAATATATTGTGAATAGACACGGGGGTCATAGTTTTCCCTAATGGCATCTCTCATGAAAAATAGCATACGGTGGGTAACCAAATTGTTGTTGGGCAATTGACAGAAAAGCGGATAATTATGCGATATTCATGACAATGATCATGTGTATTTAGGCATCACGTCTATAAACAAATAGACCAACTCCTGCCTGCACCTATTACTATTACTCCACTCATCGACTGCTATCGAGCATGCATCTAGAGTATCAAGTAAAATAGAGTAATGCGTGGAGAACAATGACATGACATTCACAAAGTAAACTCAAGCAATATGTAATACCCATCATTTTATCCTTAGTATAAGCAACACAAATACGCATCTTGTCCCCTTCTGTCACTTGGATATGGAAAATCGCAGGTTGAACCTACTACAATGCACCTCCCTCACCGAAGAAATATCAATCTAGTTGGCCAAACTATTTCAATAGATCGGAGAGAATTACAAAGCTATCATAATCATGCACAGAAGAATCATATAAGTATTCAGAGAAGACTCAAATATTTATCATGAATAATCTGAACATAAACCCATAATTCACCGGACCCCACCAAATGCACCGCACAAAAGGAATTACATCATCTGGATCAAAACGAAGATGCGATGATCATTGTATTAAAGATCAAGAGAGAGGGATTGACATCTAGGTACTGGCTATGGACCCGTAGGTCTGTGGTGAACTACTCACACATCATCATGAGGACAACAAGGTTGATGAAGAGGCCCTCCATGATTGATCCCCCTTCGGCAGGGTGTCGGAACGGAGCTCTAGATGGCCTCCCGTCGGAACAGAGACTTGCGGCAGCGTAAAAAGTGTTTCGGGAATGCCTTTGTGGTTTTTAGGATAAATGGTAATTTATAAGCCCGAGAACAGAGTCGGGAGGGCCTTGAGGGGCCCACAAGCCAGCAGGGCGCCCCCTTAGGTCACGTTGAGTTGGCTTGTGTGGCCCTCGTGTGGCCCCCAACCTTCCTCCGATGTGTGTTGGTCTTCTTTTGGTCCAGAAAAAATCTCCAAAAAGTTTCAGGTCAATTGGACTTCGTTTGGTATGGAAAACTTGAAAACTGAAAAACATGCAGAAAACAGCAACTGGCACTCGACACTGGGTCAATAAGTTAGTACTAAAAATAATATAAATTGGTAAACAAATACCCACAAGTATTCTACAGTGATAATGTATCATCATGGAACAATGAAAAATTATAGATACGTTGGAGACGTATCAAGAATGCAATATGTAATCACTACATTCCGACAGTCCATTATCGATTCAAAGACTGTTCCAGGAGTAAGCTTAGGATCATTCGTGTCCCACTCAATTGTTGGCATGTCCTCACTAGCGTATTCGTTTGGAACCAACATGTCAACGTTCTCCTCCTTATCTTCATCATCAGTGTCACAAAATCTAGTAGGGTTGGTTGGCTCCTCCGGGTATTCATCCTTCATTGCTCATTTGTTGAAATCATCAACCAATTCAATGAACATCATCTCATACTTGTCATTGTTTCGAGGAACTAGCTCGTCAGGTTGTGCATCATCTTCTAGAACCAATGCATCGCTGGCCTGGCTCTAACTACCACTAGGTTTAGCCGGTCTAGACATGCGAGGAGCGCGGGGACGCTCACTGTTAGCAGAGTTAATGGGTGTGGCATCCTTTCCCTTATACCATTCTTTTCGCGGTTGCAACACCTATATTTCAATTTTACCGAAACGGCTGCCAGCGGTTAAACAAAAAACGGTTTCTAGATGCTTGTCGCAAGTTGGTGGCACAAATTTGTGCTCACAGCTATTGAAATATCTCAGTTCAACAACATCAGATTGGCTCCAGGGATATTCAGAACACAAGGACTTGCATAAATCTTTAAAGGAAATTATTGTTTCTACCACCTTTAGATAGAAATATCCAGAGGGATGATGCAGTTTTGTACCTCGCATGAAGCTAGTTTCCATTCTAATTGCAAGTGGGAAGACAAGCGCTGGATCAATCCTATAGTTAGGCACACAATAATTCAGTCAAGCAAGCAACAATTCATGCACCCATTGGTCAAATACTAGGCATGTTAACGAGTTAGATCGCACATTTCAAGGGTGCGAGGCTTACCCAGCCGGAATCCATGAGCTCTATGCTGCTCCTGGTTCGACCCAATCCTCCCCACACTCAATGGGACGGAGGCTGGTGTCCCTCGACATTGCCCAAGCCAATGCAACTCAATCTGATGATGCATCTCCACCCTCCAGATCCCCTCAAGCCAGTACAAGCCTGGGGAAAGGAACGCGACGGTTCAATGCACCATGGGTGAGGGTTCGTGTCGATTGGGCAACGATGATGGACTGGGTGGGTAGGGGTTTTGGTGTGGGAGGGGGGTGGGAGTACATGCAGGGCGACGGTGGCGGGAGAGAAAGAGAGGGTCGATGATGGGGAACGACTCGGGCACGAGCTGTTCAAAATGGGGTAAGAGATAAAGAGAAATAGTCGTTCACCTGCCTAGGCCCCACGTGTAGTAAGTTTCCCTTGTCCCACCAGTCACGATAGCGGGCGGCCCCAATAGCCAGGAGAAGAAAGAAACCGGAAGTTAACGGTCAAAGATTTTGATTGGATGAGAGTGCAACCTTCGGGGTTTTGTGAGCAGGTGGTGGAGGAGGAGGGCAAAAGTAAGAAAAGCTCTATCAGTTGAGAAAAACTGAGCACAACTAAGTAATGAGGGACACGAAAATAAAAAAAAACCTTGATTTAAATTGACGTTGCATGTCACTTTTTCTTCATGGACTACACCCCAAATTCTACGGTCCACAACCATTTCTAAATTCCCAGCCCCACTCTCAGTTCTATGCTTCTTTTTCAAAGCAAGCTAACCTATGATTGAATGGTTAGTAGTATATTTATATTCTTTGTCCATCACAATTCAAGTTTCAGACTTAACATTAATGCTTGTATTTTTCTAAATTTATTTTAGGTCTTTCAATGATGTGCGTTTAGTGAAAGGACACGTTTCCGTCGACTACAAAGACGTTTGTGACGATTTCGTCAATCTCAAAACGATATGCCGACTCAGTCTCTTGAGAATGCTCATAAAAGTAAGATATGCATGCTTACGTTTATAAAGGGTCAGTGTATACTTGTGTATGTGAACTACTTCAATTATACTATGTTAAAAAATTGTTCTTTCAAAAGAAATGGGCAGTGATTCGCGTCGGCGCGTCGGTCCAAATTTGGGCTGGTCGCACCCTGTGCCTCGGATCTATCCGCCCTTGGCCGTCAGATCTCTCCCCATTCTCTCCTCACCTTATCGTCAACCTCGCGCGCGGGAGGAAAGGGAGAGGGAGGAGGGCGCCGCTCCCGCACGCCCCGACCGCCTCGCCTCGCGTTCTCATCTTGCTTCATCATCAATCGTCGCCGGTTGCCGCCCTCGTCGTTCGTCCGCGTTGCCGGGCAAGGCCCTCGCCGTCGTCCTCGCCACCATATCCACTCATGCAACATTTGCACCATGTGGTTGCATCTCCATGCGGCTATAGTTGTAGCGCCAGTTTGCGACGGCAACTGCTCGCCGGTGCACTCGCCGTTGCTCATGCCCGTCGGTCTCCACCTCGTCGGTCGCACCTTACCCCCCAGTCGCAAATGCTGGAAAAAAGCTTCAATCCCCAGATGAAAAGGCTTCAACCCTAGATGAAAAAAGCTGCAACCAACACTGCGAATCAGGAAAAAATACAAACGCTGACACAAAATGTTTCAACCTTAGATGAAAAAAGTTCCAATCAGATGATAGAGAGAGCTTTAATCAAGCGATGCTCAAAAATGAAAAAAGTTTCGAACGTTTTAAGAAAAGCTTCAAACGTGGATGAAAAAGTTTCAATCATGTATATAAAAGCTTCAACCGTTAAGAAAAAAGCTCCAATCAAACATCGCAACCAGGAAAAAAAGTTGCAAACGTTGATAGAGAAAGCTTCAACCGTATATGAAAAAAGCTTCAACCGGCTACCAGCAATGGAAAAGCTGGGGTTGCATCCCGCTGTCACCTCAGTCATCGCCGTCACGCACCCCGGCCACCGTGGGGTTGCAGCACGTGGACATCGCCGTGGTAGCACTCCATCGCCCCTGTTTGCATCAGCTCTCATGGTCTCGTCGCTCATCGTGTCAGGCGCATCGGCCGTCGGTGAAGTTCCATCAGGCGAGATGGGGTCGCGTTGGTGGAGTCCTCACTAGAGCGTCGGAGAAGGTGCGACGCTTGCCGGCAGCGCCTGAGGTCGCTGGGGAAGGGAGGAGGGGGAGGAAGAATAAGATAAAAAATAATAATGAAAGAAGGACGTGAAGACGTTAGATCTATTGCGGTCGAACACGAACCACGTGATGTTTCGACCGACGCGGTGAGGTAAAACGTTTCCCAAAGAAATTCAGATTCCTCGTGACGTCCAAAATGATGGAATTGCTCGTTATCAAAATTCAAACGGCCCAAAAAACAGAACAAAGCAGAGGGAAAGAGAGAGAGAACGGAAATTCTATCTAGAAGCGCCGCACCGTGGACATCCGATGCGGCGGCTTGTGTGTTCTCTTTTATGGATGCATGCATGCAATGATGTCATCAGATTCGTTCTAAATGATCGAAATTCACAAACTTTTATCTCTTAAACCGTTAATTCGATCGATGATCCGTTTTCACCGTTGACTTTGTTTCGACGAAATCTTTAAAACTAGATCCCATGTCGATATGTTTCGACAACATTTTTTTTGCTCATAATTATCACATTTGTTGCACTTACTTGTCATATTAGTAAGTACTTACTTGTCTGATAAAAAATAACTTAATCGCCAAACTTTTGAAAATTGCGTGTAAATATGACATCTTGACGTAATCAAAATGGTAAGCACAAACAACTTTTTTAAGTGATTACACGCAAAAATATGATAACTCAATATATTTTCAACCGATGACCATAAAGAAATTTTTTTTGGTCATCGTTTGTAAATATGACAACCCGGCATAGTTAAACTAGCATCTTGACAACTAAGTTTTTGAAAAATTGACAACTATGCAATTTTAAACTACTACTAGTAGTACTAGTACTAACCAGATGCATTTAGCTAGTGAATAAGGTCTGCCAACATATGTTTTGTGTCAGACACTTTTTCTACCGATTTTTTGTGTGACGCTTTGCATGCAATGCATATTTTTGTGATGCCATCTGCATATCCTTCTAGGCCATGCTGCCGTGTGCTGCAATATGGATACATGCGGCACATGAGTCACATCGAGAAAAAAATGGCAATTAAGTTATTTTCTTTTGGACAAGTAAGTGGCTAATAATACGACAATTAAGTCTAAAAATGTGGCAATTATGGACGGAGAAAAAAGTTCTCGAAAAATGTCGACATGGGGTCTAGTTTTGAAGATCTCGTCGCGACAAAGCCAACGATGAAAACGGATTGTCAATTAGATTAACGGTTTTAGAGATAAAACTTTAAAATTTTAAATCAATAGAGAAAATATTGATGACGTCATTGCATGAATGCATGGCAGAGAGATGGAATTAGCCGCCGCGAAGACTAGGAAGCGGCGCCGTGTGTAGAGAGAAACCACCCACACCCAAAAATTCCCAAACCTCCATCGAACCAACTCAGCCGCCCGCCCGGCTCGAACCCCATCACCCCGATGGACGAGCACCAGACCCAGGATCTCGTCAAGGAGCTCGTCCTCCGCCTCGCCTCCGCCGAATCCGGCGGCGCGGGCGGCGCGCTGCGGTTCGCGCATCGGCTGCTCTCGAGCCGCCTCGCCCCGGCCGTCCTCCCCGACGAGCACGCGGTCGCGGAGGCCATCAAGCGCCGCCTCGCCGCCTCCGGCCGCCCCGACGACGCCCTCGCCTTCGCCGACCTCCACGCCAAGCTCTCCGCCCGGTCCCGCCCCGCCTCCCTCTGGCCCCTCCTCTACCTGCTCGACTCGCTCTCCTCCCACCGCCGCGGGGCCGCCTCCGCCGCCTGCCTCCCAAACCTCCCCGCCGCCCCGCCTTCCGCGGCCGGGGGCAAGCAGGCTTCGCGGGCGCCCGGCACGCCCGCCGGCGGCGTGCTGCTGGTCTCCAAGGATCCGGACAACATCCGCGAGATCGCGCTGCGGGAGTACACCGAGCTGGTGCTCGACGAGACGGAGGTGTCCGAGGCCGCGCTGGTGCGCGACGTGCTGTACGCCTGCCAGGGCATCGACGGCCGCTACGTCCGGTATGACAAGAGCAGCGACGCCTACGACCTGCCTGACGGCGTCCGCGTGCCCCGCTCCACTCGCACCCTGGTGCGCAAGCTCTGTGAGCTCGGGTGGCTGTTCCGCAAGGTGCGCGGCTTCATCTCCGACAATGTAAGCCGCTTGCCCTCTCATGCCGCCACCGAGGTCGGCACTGTTGCTCAGGCCTTCTGCTCAGCTCTGCAGGAGGAACTATCTGATTACTATAAGCTTCTTGCCGTTCTAGAGTCATACTCGTTAAATCCAATTCCAACACCTGGATCTGATTCGGGCGTGTCAGGCAATTACCTCTCACTGCGGCGCCTTATTGTGTGGCTTGCTGAGCCTGCCGTCAGAATGCGCTTAATGGCCGTCTTGGTGGATGGGTGCCGTGGTTTGAGAGGCGGTGGAATGGCTGGTGCGATCCATGGGCACGCACAGCATGGGGATCCCATGGTTCAAGATTTTATGGCCCGCTTGCTGCGGCGAGTGTGCTCGCCACTGTTTGAAATGGTACGAAGCTGGGTGCTTGAGGGTGAATTGGAGGATTTATTTGGCGAGTTCTTCATCGTTGGGCAGCCAGTCAAGGCTGAATCTTTGTGGCGGGAGGGCTACCTTATTCAGTCTGATATGCTACCGAGTTTCATTTCTCCGGTGCTGGCACAAAGGATACTTAGAACAGGCAAGTCAATCAACTTTCTCAGAGTTTGCTGTGATGATAATGGTTGGGCTGAGGCTGCCACTGAGGCTGCAGCCTATGTTGGCACCACAACAAGTCGAGGCGGGCTTGGTTATGGGCAGATTGATGCTTTGGAGGCTTTGGTCGTAGAAGCAGCCAAGAGGATTGATCAGCGTTTGATGGATGTGATCCATAAGCGATACCGATTTAAAGACCATTGTCTTGCTATCAAGAGATATTTGCTTCTTGGGCAGGGTGATTTTGTTCAGTATCTCATGGATGTTGTCGGTCCTGAGTTGTCAGAACCAGCCAATAGAATTAGCTCCTTCCACCTTGCTGGCTTGCTTGAAACTGCGATACGTGCATCTGACGCACAATATGATGACCGTGACATCTTGGACCGGATAAAAGTGAAGATGATGGATCACGGAGATGGTGATGTTGGCTGGGACGTCTTCTCCTTAGAGTATGATGCTAGGGTCCCTCTGGACACGGTGTTCACAGCATCAGTCATGAAGATGTACCTCAAGATATTCAACTTCCTATGGAAGCTTAAGCGTGTTGATCATTCCTTGACCGGAGTCTGGAAGACAATGAAGCCTAATTGCATTGTTTCTTCTCCATTTTACAAGGAAGGGACAAGCATCAGGCTTCAGTTTGTTTCAGTTCTTCGGAAATGCCAAGTTCTGTTTAACGAAATGAACCATTTTGTGACCAACTTCCAGTACTACATTATGTTTGAGGTCCTGGAGATTTCCTGGGCTCGTTTTTCAGAAGAAATGGATTCAGCAAAAGATTTAGACGATCTTCTCATGGGACATGACAAGTATCTCACTTCAATTGTGGAGAAGTCTCTCCTGGGTGAGCGGTCCCTGGGAATTTTAAGAAATCTTTTTGCCTTGTTTGACATCATATTACAGTTCCGCAGCCATGCTGATAGGTGGTTTGAACGGATATACGAGTTGCAACTAAGGTTAGGTTATTGCAGAAATAGCTAATGCCATCTTTCCCTCAACATTTTTATCATGTATACTGTTTGATTTACTTATAGGTTTTCCTTCTTACTGCAGGGGAAAACCAAAAACAAAATCCAAGGAAACAGGTTCATGGCTGGAGGGGGGCAGAAAAGCCATGATTCAACTCGCCGGGGAACTTTTTCAGAAAATGGGTGAAGATTTGGACAGCATTGCAAAAGATTACACAGCTTCTCTTGATTCATTTATCTCCCAGTTGCCCTTGCAGCAACATGTTGATTTAAAGTTCCTTCTCTTCCGTTTAGACTTCACTGAATACTACAGCCGTGTTTCGTCCAACAAATGAGTGTGTGCTGTGCTTCTAATGTGGAAGAAATAGGTGTCAGATTTAGCTTTTGGTTTGGATTTGCGAGGCATTCTTGTGTATACGGTAGCCCCACTGGTTGATATATTGTCAGTTCAATGGCATGAACACATTCAGTTGTCCTGGGCTGTTGAAGGTAATTTCTAACTGGGGTTAGTATAAATGTTCCCAAGTTATTAATCATTGCAAGTATGTGAAATTTCAATTTTGACCTTGTCTCTATTCTGGTGCAGATGTTTATCCACTGATGCCATGAAGTTGGAACCTGCATTTTAAGCATGCTGGTGTACAGAGTTTATGTAAGTTTACCTGGATTTGACATTTGTTTTGGGCGTATTAGTAAACATTTCATGTATCTGCTTTCTTGTTTTTATTTATTCAGTTTGCATGGAGATTTATCCTTACCAGCTTGTATTTTGTAGTTACAAGAGAATGAGAATCTGATTTCGCTAGTTGCTGTTTTTTGCTGGCTACCAAAATTGTTACCAAACTATCATAGGATTCCATCGCTTCCTATAACTTACAAAGAGAGCGTTTCGATCACTAAAGTAGTTATCTAAACGGTCTTATATTTCTGTACAGAGGGAGTAATTTTTTTGTTACCGTTATGCTTTATGTCAAGGCATCCTATTTTCTTTCAAAGATAAAAGTTTGGAGCAATGTTTGGCCCTTGGTTAGCAACTTATCATTCTAGTGATTTTATAACTGATATATCTGTTAACAGTCATATCCGTTACTGATTTGCTTATGATAACTTGGACGGTTGTTTCCATGCTCAAAATAACTGAAAAAGTTTGTACATGACGTGCATAAGTTTAATCTGAGATGCATGGTGTGGGGACTGCATGTCCAATAGTATCTTCTGTTAACAGGGCAGATTTAAATCGCTATGCAGATGTTAGTTGGTCTGCTCTCATCATTTTTCTAGATTCGGAGTTCAGTTACACAAGTATATATATCTTTACCTAATAATAAAGAGGCTATCGCTTCCGTCGGAAAACCCACCGAGGTGATTTTACAAAAAAGCCCTTACTGTTTATGACATTAAACTCGTAGTATATATTAAATATTTTTTTAAATACTCATATCTTTTAAACCGTAACTCCAAATTTAACATATTATACATGGAATTTGATTAGAAAAATATGTAGAATTTAAATATGATATTATTTTATCTGTTAAACGTTTAATAAAAATACTATCTAGGGTACAATCTTAATAAATAAGTCATTATTCGTCTTTCTTTCATACCGGTACTCATCCGGGTTGGGGATGAACACGTCAACAAAATCAGGATTAGAGATGAAACTGAAGGTCACTTGACTGATTCTTTGTACGTATTAAATCTACATACAAGCCGTGTTAAAATAGAAGACCTGTGAAATTTTGAACTGCATTTTTGTAGGATAAGACCATCTTTATTTGTATCGTAACTATAAATTCTTAAATTATAGACATTTTTTATAAATTAAGAGCGTGTGCCGTGTGGTATTTCTTTCTCTCGTTGCAACGCATGGGCTCTTTTGCTAGTAATATAATAAAGGAAACTCAACCATTCCTGTAATGGATTCAAACTGCTAATTTTGAATGGTAGGCTTCCGACAATGTACATGGTCTGTCTAACTTGTTTTTGAAATTGGCATGCCACTTGGAACAGCCCTCTTTCAGAAGGCATGCTACTTGGGTTTCTACTGCAGTTGTGGGTCTATTTGACTTTATTGTTCATGTCACACCATCTACATATTGCTGTTCACCTTTCCCACAATTGCTGTTTTAGCACCATATCTTTCTCTGACGTTCGCACGGTTTGTACCGTTAAATTTACACGCACGATGTTCTCATGCCTGGTAAACAGGTCTGCAGCCATGTTTTCCGTTCGTCCGATCCATTGCAGAACAGCATGTCAGCATTCCCCGGAATGACATGGCTATTAAACCAAGTCAATGTTTGAGCTGTGAATCATCAGAACTAAGATAGATCAATAGGAAATTGAGTGGTCAGTTTATTGTAGATCAACAATAGGACATCGAGAGTCTTTTTCCCATTTCTCTGTGATCCGTGCGGCACAGCTGTACATCTTGTTCCTCTTTCTTTTTTTTTTCTTTTTTTTTTCTTTTTTTTTTTTTGCGAGAAAATTTACATCTTGTTCCTGGCTAGCTTGGTTACGAGGCTCGCAACCCACTGATCTTATTGTGCTCATAAATTTGGTCTTTTGATTGGCGAGTGCATTGTGACATCTTCACATCTACTAGTATCTTCTAACAAAGGGCAGCGTCGCCTGCAGCTGTCCGCGATTGTGAGTCAGTGACGATAAAAGGCGACGCGTACGTCGTCCAACTTTCGGAAGGACCAAATGAAGCAGCTCCATAGTGTTCTTAACCTTTGCCCAAGATCCATTTCCCATCCACAGCAAGTGTAATTTTGTTTCCTCCTGGAAATAGGTTGTCCCTTTTGAGTGAAACTCTTATGAATATCCCGCCAATCTAAGAGCAACTTCAACGGATGGCGCGGCGCGCTAATTTTTCTTTGCTTCAGCGCGCGGCAGGGCGCCTGCTTCAGTAGGCGCCGCAAAATGCAGCACGTGTGTGCGGACGTCTGTCTGGCGGCACGCACAAGCAGCCAACCGCCATGTAATATTTTAAACATACTTTTTTTTGGCATTCGAGCAACATAGCATAGTTGAATTGCATAACATAGTTTAAAATCATCCAACGAAGCTTATGATACATGACAAATATAAAGTTCACACACAAACAAATATTATATGACCAATCATGCCTCATCTTCTTCCTCTTCTTTGTCCAAGGACGAAGATGATTTGTCGTCCTCGTTGTGAGCCATGCATAATGGTAAGCTATGTCCGGCATAGTGGAAGTCATGCGTGCACCCATGTCACCTGGAGGAGCTCCCATGCCTTTCATGAGAGAACCAAAAATTATGCCTCCCATGATAGCTCCGAAGCCACACATGCCTCTTGTAGATGCTCTCATACCTCGCGTGCAAAGTTGTCAGAATCACGACTCAAATCTTACGATCCAAATCAGGCTCTCCGATTCTACGATTTTGCTCACAGAATCTAAGTTTCTACAATCCCGATAGTTATGATTCTACGATTCACGGTCCTAGCAACGGAGCTCTGATTCCACAACGGAGCTCTGATTCGATTCAGAATCGCGATTTTGACAACTTTGCTCCCATGGTAGCTCCGAAGCCACAAATGCCTCCGTAGATGCTTCCACGCCTCCCATGATAGCTCTGAAGCCACCAATGCCACTCGTAGATGCTTCCATGCCTTTCATGGTTGCTCTGAAGCCGCTCATGCCGCCCATGGTAGCTCCGAAGTCACACATGCATTCCATGCTTGTTTCAAATCCTCCTATCGTAGCTCCGAAGCCTCGCGTGCCCATGTATCTTTTTTGCGCCAAGACTTCATCACGGGAAAGATTGATGAACTCCTTTTGCTTATCACCGAAGGCAGATGTGTCAATGATGAACGAGTGTTTCTCCCATTCCAATAATCTAGCTCGCTCCTCCATGGCCAATTTCTTCTCCTCCAATGCCACCTTCCTCTCCTCGGTCGCCACCCTCCTCTCCTCGGCCGCCACCCTCCTCTCCTCGGCCACCAACCTCCTCTCGTCGGCCATCGCATCTTGGCTCCTTGCCATCCTCCGCACCTCGGTTGTTTCCTTTCTTGCCTCTAAAAGAGCATTCATAGCATTCGTTTACTCATCATCTCCTCTCCTCTTCTTCTTTTCTTTTGCTTCTTTCTTAATTCCATTTTGTCTTTTTGGCTTGGAGTAGGCAACCGAGTTTGCTGTAGGGATCCTCTTGTCATCATAACTTGATGCATCCTCCTCTATGATGCCCTCGATTTGATCGTACGCTAACACTAGTAGAAAACAGGGCATTTGTCCCGGTTCGTAAGGGCCATTAGTCCCGGTTCTTGAACCGGGACTAATAGGTCCTTACTAATGCCTCCCCCCTTTAGTCCCGGTTCTTACACGAACCGGGACAGATGGGCATCCACGTGGCCGCTGCGGGCAGCCCAGGCAGGGGGGCCTTTGGTCCCGGTTGGTGACATAAACCGGGACCAAAAGGCATCCATGCGTCAGAAACTGGCTGCAGCTGAGGTTTTTTTTGAAAGTGGCTGGTTTAGGGGTTTTGGGGGTTAATTTAGGTTGTTATTAGCTAGCTAATAGAGAGAAGTGTCATCTCTTATCTTCGTGCTTGGTTTACCAACGCTACTGCTATGTTCATTTCACCCGCTGATATATAATAACTCTTCATGCTCGCATCATACATCATCATATATAATAACAAGTCCTACTAATCATGCATCATCATCCATCATAATAACAAGGAGCATCCATGAGCATGCACAAAATTTCATCAGGCACACCACCATCATACTTAAAAGTGCAGTAGCAGTTCAACACTATCGTACTTAAAAGGTTTATACTATAAAGATTAAAGCCATCAGGTTCTTAAGATATCCACTCCTGCTTCTACACCTTTTCCTTCATCATCTTGATGCGCTTAGAGCGGCGAAGCCCCAGGCCAGGCTGTGGGATGTACTCCTCTACCACAATTGGCATGGCCCTGTCGCCCAGCTGTGGGACATCCATCGCGAGGCCGTCGTCGCTGCTACTTTTGCTGTCGCCAGAGTCGTTGCTACTTTTGCTGCCAGAGTCGCTGCTGCTGTAGACATAGCACCTGTCGCAGTACTTGCTGCTCCTGCTCCCATTGCCTTGCCAAATGCAATTTTTTTTTAAAAAAAATGGGTGTGAGAGATAGCCTAATGGAGAGGAAGAAGAGACAGAGCGTACCGGCATCGTCGTCGTCCTGGTAGCGCCTCCGACACATAGTCGTGTCGAACACCTTCACGGCGAACGTGGCGTTGCCGTCGTACCTGAAGACAAGGAAGTACCCGATCCCCAGGTCGTAGGCACGGACGAACTGCTTCCAGCCACGATCTAGGTACATGCGGCCATCGGCGTCGAACACCACCTCCATGTCCCACAGCTTGCGAAGCCCGTTGCCGGCCTGCCTCAGCTTCATGTTCTGTGGCCGATGGCCGTCCAGCATCTTCACAAAATTGTGCGGCAGCACCAGCCTGTTGGATTTCTCAAGTATAACCGTGAAGAACTCCATCTCTGAAAAGCAGCAGAAGAGACCAATTACTACCCTTTACAACATTGTCATACAACATTTACAACAACATGATCATTAGTATTAGGGAGGACCTAATTAAATACCCTATTTAAGGTAAAATAGCATAAAACAATATAGACCCTGACTCGAGGTCGGAGGGGGGTCGGTGACGGGGACGACGGCGCGGATGATGGAGGGGGGCTCCTAGATTTCTGCATAGTGCTCTCTAATTTTAGCATTCAAAGTAGGAGTACTTTTCCAATTTGAACATTCAATAAGCAAAAACAAATCGTAAAATAAAGTAGTATTCAAATTAGCATGCATTCAATTATAAGCAAGACTACATCATCGATCTCTTGTGTCCATACATCGTTGAATATTATCACTAATTAATACTCCTCGAATACTATCATACATAAAGCATCATTAATACATCTAGAATCATAGCGCCCGACGGGTATCGTCGTGGGCGGTGGACACCCAAAGAGAAGGAACCATCACAGGATCATAGCTCCAGTGAGATCCCTGAAGAACCTGCCAGGTATTGGAGAACCTGCCCTCCAATGCAACCATGTAGCGACGGACGTGCTCGTCCTCCTCGCTGACACGGTGACGTACCACCTCCGCGGTGTTCGGAAGCCTCGGCACCGTCACTAGCCCACGCGACCGCCACCAAACAAGGATCGGGTCAACAACGGGCTGCCTCCTCACCAACCTATGTCCTCCGGAAGGTAGCACCTCCCAATACCAGCCGGGCAGAGCCCAGTCCCGGACATGGCCCCTATGATCAAGCAGGTGTCCTCCGCCAAGTCGACAACGAGGATGCGGGATAGGCATCGTAAAATGAACTAAAAAATAACATTTCTATAAGGCATGAAAAAAAATCAAAATCAATACGTTGAATGAAACTATTCTATGCTTTATTATATTTCATTTCAATGTTAAAATTATAAAGCATTTGATTTCCGTTTTAAGATACCCACAAAAATTAGCACTTTGGTTTTCACATTTGTTTTGAAGGAACTACACACATAACAAAAAAAATCTGACAAGTATAAGACTAACCACTATTTCCAAAATCAATATACTTTCACGAGACCATTGCTAAGTAACCATGCATTAAAACTAGCCCGTGCAAATGCACGGGTTGTTGACTAGTGGATATTAGTTTGAATCGTCCTTTGCATGTAATTAGATGCATGAATGAGAAAACTAGGGATGGTTAATAGAGTATATTCACTGAACGATCTAGAAACACCATATGAATTATTGGCCACTACACAAAGTGGTTGGGTATATCAGATAACAAACACATGTTGATGATCTATTCATAGCAAGAATGACGAACAATGAAGAACGTGAAAGCATATAAACAAGGGAGAGATAAAAAAGGTATATAAATGTAAAAAGTGGTTGGTTGAATATTTTGCTATGTGTTGTTCAATGCACCGAGACCTCACATCTATTTATGATGTTGCTGGACTTCCCATAAAATGGAAGTATTCCAAATCCTTTAAACATTCTTTAAAAATTAACCGAACTCGGATTTAAGTATGGTTGAGACAACAATTTCATTTTTGGGTACCACAGTCCACATATGATCTCGGATGGAGGTGCGCCCAATTTCAAATTTATATATATGGGTGATACAAACAACTTTCTTGTTGAACCTTTTTTGATTTGAGGCCATATTTGTGCCAAATATCACGCACAAAGAAGGCAACGACTCACGCTACCCATCAGACGTTGGTCATATGGGTATATTTTTGTTTGTAAAGGAGGTTAAGACCCCCGGTCTCTGCAAACATACATATATGAAAAATGCAAAGATACATGCATGAAATGAGCATTCTACAACTATATATGTATATAGAAATCAAATGTTACAAATCAAAAATTAAAAACAATAAAAAAAAAACAGAGCCATGGCGGCGGCGGCTCACATTGGGGGCGGCCGGGGCGACGGCGTGGGCGGCGAGGGCGACGGCTACGGCGGCGGGGGGCGAAGGGCGAGGGCGACTGGCGACGACTCGAGGGTGACGGAGGGCGACGGCGACGTCGGCGGGGGGCGGAGGGCGACGGCGACGGGCGACGGCGTGGGCTTGGGGGGCGGAGGGCGACGGGCGACAGCGACGGGGCAGCCTGGCGGCGCCGTGGATGAGCTTGCGGCGTCGTCGGGCGTGGATGAGCTCGCGGCGCCGTCAAATCTGAAAATTTCCGAAGTGTTGGTTTATATAGCAGAAGCATTGGTCCCGGTTCGTGGCACCAACCGGGACTAAAGAGTTGCATTGGTCCCTGTTGGTGGCCCCAACCGGTACCAAAGGCCTCTTTTCGGCAGCCCAAAGGACGGGAAGCAGAGGCCTTTGGTCCCGGTTGGTGCCACCAACCGGGACTAAAGAGAGGCATTAGTCTCGGTTGGAGCCATCAACCGGGACTAAAGGCATGTGCCTGCCACAGCCATGGTGCGGTTGGATGTTTAGTCCCACCTCGCCAAGCGAAGGGCTGCCGAGCTGTTTATAAGCTCCGCCGCGGCTACAATGTCGAGCGGTACGAATTTAGAGACAAAATTCAACCTAAATTCAAACAACTAGTTAGGCTAACTAGCACTTTAAATTCAAAGAGCTAGTTAGGCTAACTAGCACTTTGAATTTAGATTGAATTTCTCTCTAAATTCGAATCTATTTTTTTTTAAATTTTCCCATTATTTTTGTTTTGTTTCTACTTAAATTCAAAGTCCTAGTTAACTTATTTTGTTTTGTTTCTACTTACAACAAAATACTTATTTTTTATTTTATATTGTTTCTAATTACTTATTTATTTTCTTTTATGATAATTCTTTTTGCTATTAAAGTTTGTAACAAAATTCTATATAATTTTAGTTTCAATAATACTAGAGGTTTATAAAAGCTTTTTAGTTGATTCCTTTATTTTATTTTTTCCCAGTTTTTTTGCTTTCTTTTTTGTTTCTAATTACTTATTTATTTTCTTTTATGATAATTCTTTTTGCTATTAAAGTTTGTAACAAAATTCTAATTACTTATTTATTTTCTTCTATGATAATTCTTTTTGATTTTAATGTTTTGAACAAAATTCTATATAATTTTAGTACAAAGGCATTTTATTTGGTACATATTTTAAGGCTGGCCCCACGAGCACCTTTTAGTACCGGTTCGTGGCATGAACAAGTAAAAGAGTTTTTAGTTGATTATTTCTGCAGCTGTTTTTTAGTCCCACCTCGCCAAGCGAGAGGCACTCGCAGCGGCTTATAAGCCCTGAGTGTAGAGACGATGAAGGGAGAAGCGCAGTGCTCACCTGTCTGTTACAACATGCATTTCAAATGAACTACAAAAAGGTTGAAAGTTGGCATGGTATCATCCTAATAGTTGTGGAGAAAGTCTTCACTTTTTCTTCGCTTGTGTCCTTTCCTTATTGCGCCGTAACCATGGATAATCTTCATCATTTATCAGGATGCTTGGGTTAGCCTTGACTTTGAAGGGAGGAATTTCATGAAACTTTTCATAATCTTCGGACATGTCTGTCTTGCCCTCCACTCCCACGATGTCCCTTTTTCCTGAAAGAACTATGTGGCGCTTTGGCTCATCGTATGATGTATTCGCTTCCTTATTTTTCTTTTTCTCGGTTTGGTAGACATGTCCTTCACATAGATAACCTGTGCCACATCATTGGCTAGGACGAACGGTTCGTTAGTGTACCCAAGATTGTTTAGATCCAATGTTGTCATTCCGTACTATGGGTCTACCTGTACCCCGCCTCCTGACAGATTGACCCATTTGCACTTAAACAAAGGGACCTTAAAATCTACTCTGTAGTCAAGTTCCCATATGTCCACTATGTAACCATAATATGTGTCCTTTCCCCTCTCGGTGGCTGCATCGAAGCGGACACCGCTGTTTTGGTTGGTGCTCTTTTGATCTTGGGCGATCGTGTAAAATGTATTCCCATTTATCTCGTATCCTTTCCAAATCGTAACAGTCGAAGATGGTCCCCTGGACAACGAGTACAGCTCATCACAAACAGTGTTTTCATCTCTGAGACGTGTTTCCAACCAACTGCTGAAAGTCCTGATGTGTTCACATGTAATCCAGTCGTCGCACTGCTCCGGGTGTTTGGAGCGCAGACTGTTCTTGTGTTCATCGACATAAGGGGTCACCAAGGTAGAGTTCTGTAGAACTGTGCAGTGTGCTTGAGACCAAGAATATCCGTCCCTGCATATTATTGTCTCCCCTCCAAGCGTTCTTTTCCAGTCAGTCTCCCCTCATACCGCGATTTAGGGAGACCTATCTTATTAAGGTCAGGAATGAAGTCAACACAAAACCCAATGACATCCTCTGTTTGATGGCCCATGGAGATGCTTCCTTCTGGCCTAGCGCGGTTACGGACATATTTCTTTAGGACTCCCATGAACCTCTCAAAGGGGTACATATTGTGTAGAAATACGGGGCCCAGAATGACAATATCGTGAACTAGATGAACTAGGACGTGCGTCATGATATTGAAGAAGGATGGTGGGAACACCAGCTCGAAACTGACAAGTCATTGCACCACATCACTCCTTAGCCTTGGTATGATTTCTGGATCGATCACCTTCTGAGAGATTGCATTGAGGAATGCACGTAGCTTCACAATGGCTAATCAGACATTTTCCGGTAGAAGCCCCCTCAATGCAATCGGAAGCAGTTGCGTCATAATCACGTGGCAGTCATGAGACTTTAGGTTCTGAAACTTTTTCTCTGCCATATTTATTATTCCCTTTATATTCGACGAGAAGCCAGTCGGGACCTTCATACTAAGAAGACATTCAAAGAAGATTTCCTTCTCTTCTTTGGTAAGAGCGTAGCTGGCAGGACCTTCATACTGCTTTGGAGGCATGCCGTCTTTTTCGTGCAAACGTTGCACGTCCTCCCGTGCCTCAGTTGTATATTTTGTCTTCCCATACACGCCCAAGAGGCCTAGCAGGTTGACGCAAAGGTTCTTCGTCACGTGCATCACGTCTATCGAAGAGCGGACCTCTAGGTATTTCAAGTAGGGCAGGTCCCAAAATATAGATTTCTTCTTCCACATGGGTGTGTGTCTCCCAGCGTCACTCGGAACAGCTAGTCCGCCGGGACCCTTTCCAAAGATTACGTGTAAATCATTGACCATAGCAAGTACGTGATCACCGGTACACATGGCGAGCTTCTTCCGGTGATCTGCCTCGCCTTTGAAATGCTTGCCTTTCTTTCGACATTGATGGTTGGTCGGAATAAATCGACGATGGCCCAGGTACACATTCTTCCTGCAGCTTCCCAGGTATATACTTTCGATGTCAGCTAAACAGTGCGTGCATGCGTGGTATCCCTTGTTTGTCTGTCCTGAAAGGTTACTGAGAGCGGGCCAATCGTTGATGGTTACAAACAACAACGCGTGCAGGTTAAATTCCTCCTGTTTGTGCCCATCCCACGCACGTACACTGTTTACATTCCACAGCTGTAAAAGTTCTTCAACTAATGGCCTTAGGTACACATCAATGTCGTTGCCGGGTTGCTTAGGGCCTTGGATGAGAACTGGCATCATAATGAACTTCCACTTCATGCACATCCAAGGAGGAAGGTTATACATACATAGAGTCACGGGCCAGGTGCTGTGATTGCTGCTCTGCTCCCCGAAAGGATTAATGCCATCCGCGCTTAAACCAAACCATACGTTCCTTGGGTCACATGCAAACTCAACCCAGTACTCTCTCTCGATTTTTCTCCACTGCGACCCGTCAGCGGGTGCTCTCAACTTCCCGTCTTTCTTACGGTCCTCACTGTGCTATCGCATCAACTTGGCATGCTCTTTGTTTCTGAACAGTCGTTTCGACCGTGGTATTATAGGAGCATACCACATCACCTTCGCAGGAACTCTCTTCCTGCGGGGCTCGCCGTCAACATCACCAGGGTCATCTCGTCTGATCTTATACCGCAATGCACCGCATACCAGACATGCGTTCAAATCCTCGTACGCACCGCGGTAGAGGATGCAGTCATTAGGGCATGCGTGTATCTTCTGCACCTCCAATCCTAGAGGGCATACGACCTTCTTTGTTGCGTACATACTGTCGGGCAATTCATTATCCTTTGGAAGCTTCTTCTTCAATATTTTTAGTAGCTTCTCAAATCCTTTGTCAGGCACAACATTCTGTGCCTTCCACTGCAGCAATTCCAGTATGGTACCCAGCTTTGTGTTGCCATCTTCACAATTGGGGTACAACTTTTTTTGTGATCCTCTAACATGCGATCGAACTTCAGCTTCTCCTTTTGACTTTCGCATTGCGTCCTTGCATCGACAATGACCCGACGGAGATCATCATCGGGCACATTGTCTGGTTTCTCTTGATCTTCAGCAGCTTCCCCCATTGCAGCATCATCGGGCACATCGTCTGGTTCCTCTTGATCTTCAGCAGCTCCCCCCGTTGCAGCGTCACCGTATTCAGGGGGCACATAGTTGTCATCGGCCTCTTCTTCTTCGCCGTCTTCAATCATAACCCCTATTTCTCCGTGCCTCGTCCAAACATTATAGTGTGGCATGAAACCCTTGTAAAGCAGGTGGGTGTGAAGGATTTTCCGGTCAGAGTAAGACTTCGTATTCCCACATTTACTGCATGGACAAAACATAAAACCATTTTGTTTGTTTGCCTCAGCCACTTGGAGAAAAATATGCACGCCCTTAATGTACTCAGAGGTGTGTCTGTCACCATACATCCATTGCCGGTTCATCTGCGTGCATTACATATAATTATGTGTGTCAAAATTAAGAAAATCACACAAATATCTATCTAAAGTAAGAAAATCAGACAAGTATCATAAAGAAGATAAGAACAAGAGGCTCACCCCGGTGCTGCCGGCGACGAGATCGCGCGGACGATCAACGGCGGTGAAAACGGGGACGGGGCGTGACGGACCCCTAAATCTAGACAAATCTCGGGAAAAATGAAGCTCCTAGGTCGAGCTTCAAGAGGAGAAAGCTTAACTAGTGTGGCTCGGGCATTTCATCGAACACCTCATGTGCATAGGAGGTGAGCTAGAGCACCAAAATGCCCTCCTCTCGCCGGCCAAAAAAACAGAGTGCTCTGTCGCGGTGATGGGTATATATAGGCAACTTATTTGTACTGGTTCGTGGCATGAACCGGGACTAAAGCCACCCCTTCTGTCCCGGTTCATGCCACGAACCGGGACCAGTGGTTGTGGGCCAGCAGCGATGACCATTGGTCTCGGTTCGTGGCTCGAACCGGGACAAATGGTTCTACACGAACCGGGACCAATGCCCACGAGGCCCTGGCTGCCCCCTGGGCTCACGAACCGGGTCTAATACCCCCCATTGGTCCCGGTTCTTGAAGAACCGGGACTAATGGGCTGGCCAGGGCCGAACGATAGCCCTGTTTTCTACTAGTGTAATTATACACGCAAATGCGTACGACCAAGCTCAAGGACTCACGAGAAGATATCACAACACAACTCTAGACACAAATAAAACATACAAGCTTCATATTACAAGCTAGTAGCCTCGAGGGCTAGAATACAGAAGCTCGATAAACACACAAGTCAGCAGAAGCAACAAATATCTGAGTACACACATGAAACATGAGGTGCCTTAGAGAAGGCTGGCACAAGGATACAACGATCGAACGAGGCGAGGCCTCCTGCCTGGGAACCTCCTAACCACTCCTGGTCTTCAACGACCTCCACGTAGTAGTAGGCACCGTCGGGGTAGCAGTCGTCGGCGGTGGGATACGCCATCTCCTGGGCTCCATCATCTAGTCACAGCAACGGATCAAGGGGAAAAGGGGAAGCAAAGCAACAGTGAGTACTCATTGAAAATACTCGCAAGACTGATATCGGAACTATGCTAAGTATACATCAGTATCAAAGAAAGGGGTTTATGTGGACTGATTGTAGCAATGCGAGAATAGAGAGAGAAGGCCTAGTCCTATCGAAGACTAGCATCTTCAGGGGTCTTGCAGCAATAGATGAGAGTAGAACAGGTAACACAATTAATAGTCATATTGTTGCAACAATATTAATTAAAGTCACGCCCAAAGATTCCTCCTCGACTCCGTGCGAGGAAGCAATCCCGGAGCAAACATTCTAGTTAAGTAACAGTTGTAGTTGTATAAGATCGGGGCACAACTCCAAGTCGTCCTGTAACCGTGGATACGTCTATCCGAATAGTTAACTTTCATCCCTGCAGGGGTGCACCACATATTCCCCGTCACACTCGATAAACTCTGGTCGGACACACTTTCCTGGGTCATGCCCGGCCTCGGAACATCGACACGTCGCAACCCCACCTAGACTCAACAGAGAGGCCAGCCCACCGGTCTAAATCCTAAGCGCGCAGGGGTTTGGGACCATCACCCTTTGCAATCCTGCATGATGCGAGGGCGGCCGATGTCAGTCCTGGCACCTCTTATACAAGAACGGTGATAATCCAGACCACTCGGGCGCGTACCACTCCATTGCTGACGTCTGGAGAGCTTCAACTGATACCACAACGTCGAGTACCCATAACTTCTCCCACGTAAATGGTTAGTGCGAAAAAGGTCTCCGACCAACCCAGATCAAATACCCAAATCCTTAGCATTTTAATTAACTCATCGACACATCCACGCGGGAATCCACCCGCCAAATATGTATTCATCAATGTTCCCAGTAACACGGTCAAGTAACTGCGTGGTTGTAACATCAGGGGGGATCCGAGGTATCACCCTCGTTGGATTCTGAACGATGTAACTGTCAAGGTGGCCAGGGAGGAATCACCCTCCGAGAACCACCGTCGGTCAACTACACTACAATGCTAACATCGGAGTACGTAACGAGGTGTCATCCTCGGTACTCGATAGTAGCTCTGAAGCGTCGTACAACTAAGGGGGGTGTGAGTGTTATGTCGGGTCTTGGATCATCGATCAGTGATCGAGACTTGACGATAAAGCGGGGGCAACTGGACTAAGGGGTAAAGGGGATGACTGCTCCACCTATACTAAACAATTTAGATTGCGGTACAGTAAAGTAGCAGTTCATCAAAAACAGGCTATGCATCAGAATAAGATCTATCTACAACAGTAGCAAAATTCTATAGGGATGATCAAGGGGGGGGGGGGGGTTTGCTTGCCTGGTTGCTATGCAGACAAAACGAATCCTCGATCGGGAAGTAGTCGATCGCCGGATCATCATTGGTCTCGGGATCTATCGGAAAGGAAGTAACGTAGGGGAAACACAATAAATAACAGAGCAATCAAAAGCATCACAAAGAAGGACATAGCTATATGAAGCGCTAGGCATGAGCTAACACATTATCAAATATCAGATGATATTTCCCGGGTCTCTGGCTACTACCGGTGAGGCGAAACGGATGGAAAAGTTCCGCGCTCGCTATGATAAGGACACGTGAGAGACGAACGGATAGTGTATTCGGATTTGTTAGATTTTTCTGAGCAACTTTCATATATAAAATATTTTCATCTCACTTACGGTTTATTTTCTACTAATTTTCAAAGTTTTAAAGATTTTCAAAAATTAAAATAATTAATATTAATTCAAAAAATAGGGGAAATTTCTGGGTGCACCTAGTCGAGTGCACCCAAAGGGGTGGCAGAGGCTGACCAAGGGGCCCAGTTGACTGGTCAACTGAGCAGTCAACTGTGGCTGACAGGTGGGCCAACCTGCCGAGTTAGCAGGTTGACTGAGCCGGCCCTATCCACTGGAACAGTGGATAACCCCCACATGTGAGTGAGGGTAACTTAATTAGTTTTTTTTTGTCGTGGGTTAATTAATGAAATGGGGCCAGTAGTCACTGGTTGTTAGCCTCAACTAATAGTTAATTAGTCCTAAGCTAATCACCTCGCAGCTGGGGCCCATCTGTCAGTTTGACAGGTCCGACCTTAATAGAGCCCTCACCGATGATGACCTACTAGGGCGGCGGCAGGACACCGGCGACCGATTCTGGCACCCATTTGGTCGACCGCGGGCACTAATCGAACCAGCGTTGCGAGCCACATCCAGCTATGCTACCGGCGCAAGTTAAAGGGGGCGGCAAACGCGACGACAATGATGACCGAATCGGCAATGACATCGGTGCTCACTAACGGGAGGCTACGGGGGACGCGGAGGAGCACGGGGGGTTCAAAGAGGAAGGAGAGCTCACTGCGAGGTCAACGAAGGTGTCAGGGGGAGCCGGGGCGGTTGAGGGTGAGCAGGACGTCAACAATGGCGACGGCGGCCGAGGAAGAAGAACCGGTCGATGGCATCGCTAGCGCACAACTTTGGCGTGATCCGGTGCACCAGGGGGTGGAGGAGGATGTCGTGGAGCTTTTGGGCTCAACGGAGAGGAGGAGGAGGGCGGTGGCCGCAAGCTCATCGCAGCATGGCCATGGCGGCGTTCGGACATACATGGGGAAGGGGCAGGCGAGGAGAGGAGCTCCTTAGGGGCACAAGGCGAGGGAAAAATGAGGCTAGGGTTGCGGGCAATGGCATCGGGGCTAAGTGGGAGGCCGTTGAGGGCAAGGGGCTCTGCTCCGTTTGCCCCGATCTAAACCGGATCGGGAGGAAGGAGAGGGGTGGGTATTGGGGGCAGAGGGGGGAGCGAGTGGGGGAGGGAGGTGTCGGTGGGGGAGTGGGGCTGGTATAGCCCCGGGTGGGCCGGTGGAGGGGAGGTGGGCCGGCCTCGGGGGGAAGGGGGGAATGTCGGCCTAGGGGGAAAGGGGGAATTGGCCGGCCAAGAGGGAGGAAGTGGGACGCCCCCCCCGGGGGGGGAGAGGGGGGCTTAGCCTTTCTTTTATTTTTAAATAAATTATTTTATTATTTTCTTTTCTATTTTCTTTTTAAAACAATAGTATCTTAGTTTTATAAAATATATACATTATACCAATAATTTCAATGCATTAATAGACGACGCCACAAAAGTTTGTGATTTAATTGAAATGCTTTGGAATTTCTATAATTTAAAAGGCATTTCAATAATAGTTTTGGCCTCGGTTTTAATTGTTTTGAGGCACTTAAACAATTGATAAAAATGTTTCTTATGATTTTATAAATATGAGGGGATTATTTGCAACCCCAATATGATTTTTGTTTTCACCTTTGCAAAGTTATTAAAACCACTTTTTCAATTTATTTGTGAAAAAACATTAGGAGAAATAAATGAGGCTTGATCCCATTGTGATCAAACATGAATTAGTAAAATGGAATGGCCTAATCCTCATGGTTAGTGTAGCTTAACTACCGGGGTGTGATAACCTCATCATCCGAATCAATAGTTGCCTTGCTTTTCTTGCTCTCCTCTTGGTCATCACGAGCCTTGCACTTCTTTGTTGGGGAACGTCGCATGGGAAACAAAAATTTTCCTACGCGCACGAAGACCTATCATGGTGATGTCCATCTACGAGAGGGGATATTCGATCTACGTACCCTTGTAGATCGCACAACAGAACCGTTAGTGAACGCGGTTGATGTAGTGGAACGTCCTCACGTCCCTCGATCCGCCCCGCGAACCGTCCCGCGATCAGTCCCACAATCTAGTGCCGAACGGACGGCACCTCCGCGTTCAGCACACGTACAGCTCGACGATGATCTCGGCCTTCTTGATCCAGCAAGAGAGACGGAGAGGTAGATGAGTTCTCCGGCAGCGTGACGGCGCTCCGGAGGTTGGTGGTGATCTTATCTCAGCAGGGCTCCGCCCGAGCTGTGCAGAAACACGATCTAGAGGTAAAACCGTGGAGATATGTGGTCAGGCTGCCGTGGCAAAGTTGTCTCAAATCATCCCTAAAACCTCCGTATATATAGGGGGAAGAGGGGGAGCCTTGCCTTGGGGTCCAAGGACCCCAAAGGGGTTCGGCCGAGCCAAGGGGGGAGTCCTCCCCTTCCAAACCGAATCCAACTAGGTTTGGAAGGAGGAATCCTTCCCCCTTTTCCCACCTCCTCTTTTTTTTCTCTTTGATTTTCTTCCTATGGCGCATAGGGCCTTCTTGGGCTGTCCCACCAGCCCACTAAGGGCTGGTGCGCCACCCCAAGGCCTATGGGCTTCCCCGGGGTGGGTTGCCCCCCCCGGTGAACACCCGGAAGCCATTCGTCATTCCCGGTACATTCCCGGTAACTCCGAAAACCTTCCGGTAATCAAATGAGGTCATCCTATATATCAATCTTTGTTTCCCGACCATTTCGGAAACCCTCGTGATGTCCGTGATCTCATCCGGGACTCCGAACAACATTCGGTAACCAACCATATAACTCAAATACGCATAAAACAACGTCGAACCTTAAGTGTGCAGACCCTGCGGGTTCGAGAACTATGTAGACATGACCCGAGTGACTCCTCGGTCAATATCCAATAGCGGGACCTGGATGCCCATATTGGATCCTACATATTCTACGAAGATCTTATCGTTTGAACCTCAGTGCCAAGGATTCATATAATCCCGTATGTCATTCCCTTTGTCCTTCGGTATGTTACTTGCCCGAGATTCGATCGTCAGTATCCGCATACCTATTTCAATCTCGTTTACCGGCAAGTCTCTTTACTCGTCCGTAATACAAGATCACGCAACTTACACTAAATCACATTGCTTGCAAGGCTTGTGTGTGATGTTGTATTACCGAGTGGGCCCCGAGATACCTCTCCGTCACACGGAGTGACAAATCCCAGTCTCGATCCACACTAACTCAACGAACACCTTCGGAGATACCTGTAGAGCATCTTTATAGTCACCCAGTTACGTTGCGATGTTTGATACACACAAAGCATTCCTCCGGTGTCAGTGAGTTATATGATCTCATGGTCATAGGAACAAATACTTGACACGCAGAAAACAGTAGCAACAAAATGACACGATCAATATGCTATGCCTATTAGTTTGGGTCTAGTCCATCACGTGATTCTCCTAATGACGTGATCCAGTTATCAAGCAACAACACCTTATTCATAATCTGAAGACCCTGACTATCTTTGATCAACTGGCTAGCCAACTAGAGGCTTGCTACGGATAGTGTTTTGTCTATGTATCCACACATGTATATAAGTCTTCATTCTATACAATTATAGAATGGATAATAAACGATTATCTTGATACAGGAATTATAATAATAACTATATTTATTATTGCCTCTAGGGCATAATTCCAACAGTCTCCCACTTGCACTAGAGTCAATAATCTAGCCCTCACATCATCATGTGAATTACATTATAATAAATCTAACACCCATACAGTTCTGGTGTTGATCATGCTTTTCCCGTGGAAGAGGTTTAGTCAGCGGGTCTGCTACATTCAGATCCGTGTGCACTTTGCATATATTTACGTCCTCCCCTTCGACGTAGTCGCGGATGAGGTTGAAGCGTCGTTTGATGTGTCTGGACTTCTTGTGAAACCGTGGTTCCTTTGCTAGGGCAATGGCACCCGTGTTGTCACAGGACAAGGTTATTGGATTCAGTGCGCTTTGCACCACTCCAAGATCTGTCATGAACTGCTTCATCCAGACACCCTCCTTAGCCACCTCCGAGGCAGCCATATACTCCGCTTCACATGTAGAATCTGCTACGACGCTTTGCTTGGAACTGCACCAGCTTACCGCACCCCCATTAAGAATAAATACGTATCCGGTCTGCGACTTAGAGTCGTCCGGATATGTGTCAAAGCTTGCATCGACGTAACCTTTTACGGCGAGCTCTTCGTCACCTCCATACACGAGAAACATCTCCTTAGTCCTTTTCAGGTACTTCAGGATATTCTTGACCGCCGTCCAGTGATCCACTCCTGGATTACTCTGGAACCTACCTGCCATACTTATGGCCAGGCTACCGTCTGGTCTAGTGCACATCATTGCATACATGATAGAACCTATGGCTGAAGCATAGGAGACGGTGCTCATATGCTCTCTATCCTCATCAGTTGCTAGGCACTGAGTCTTACTCAATCTCGTACCTTGTAAAACTGGCAAGAACCCTTTCTTGGACTGTTCCATTTTGAACCTCTTCAAAACTTTATCAAGGTATGTGCTTTGTGAAAGTCCTATCAGGCGTTTCGATCTATCCCTATAGATCTCAATGCCTAGAATGTAAGCAGCTTCTCCTAGGTCCTTCATAGAGAAACTTTTATTCAAGTAATCCTTTATTCTCTCCAAAAACTCTACGTTGTTTCCAATCAACAATATGTCATCCACATATAATATTAGAAACGCCACAGAGCTCCCACTCACTTTCTTGTAAATACAAGATTCTCCAACCACTTGTATAAACCCAAATGCTTTGATCACCTCATCAAAGCGTTTGTTCCAACTCCGAGATGCTTGCACCAGTCCATAAATGGATCGCTGGAGCTTGCACACCTTGTTAGCATTCTTAGGATCGACAAAACCTTCGGGTTGCATCATATACAACTCTTCCTTAAGGAAACCGTTAAGGAACGCCGTTTTGACATCCATCTGCCAGATTTCATAATCGAAAAATGCAGCTATTGCTAACATGATTCTGACGGACTTAAGCATCGCTATGGGTGAGAATGTCTCATCGTAGTCAACTCCTTGAACTTGTGAAAAACCCTTTGCCACAAGTCGAGCTTTATAAACGGTCACATTGCCGTCAGCGTCCGTCTTCTTCTTAAAGATCCATTTGTTCTGAATAGCCTTGCGGCCCTCAGGAAGTACTTCCAAAGTCCACACTTTGTTCTCATACATGGATCCTATCTCGGACTTCATGGCCTCTAGCCATTTGTTGGAATCTGGGCCCACCATTGCTTCTTCATAATTTGCAGGTTCATTGTTGTCTAACAACATGATTGACATGACGGGATTACCGTACCACTCTGGAGCAGCACGTGGTCTCGTCGGCCTGCGTGGTTTGGCAGGAACTTGAACCGGAGTTTCATGATCATCATCATTAACTTCCTCCTCAACCGGCGTCGCAACGACAGAGGTTTCCCCTTGCCCTGCGCCACCATCTAGAGGGATGAGAGGTTCGACAACCTCATCAAGTTCTATCTTCCTCCCACTCAATTCTCTCGAGAGAAACTCCTTCTCAAGAAAAGCTCCGTTTTTAGCAACAAACACTTTGCCCTCGGATTTGAGATAGAAGGTGTACCCAACTGTCTCTTTTGGGTAACCTATGAAGATGCACTTTTCCGCTTTGGGTTCCAGCTTTTGAGGCTGAAGCTTTTTGACATAAGAATCACATCCCCAAACTTTAAGAAACGACAAATTTGGCCTTTTGCCATACCACAGTTCGTATGGTGTCGTCTCAACGGATTTTGATGGTGCCCTATTTAAAGTGAATGCAGCTGTGTCTAACGCATAACTCCAAAACGATAACGGCAAATCGGTAAGAGACATCATAGATCGCACCATCTCTAATAAAGTACGATTACGACGTTCGGACAAACCATTACGCTGTGGTGTTCCAGGCGGTGTCAACTGTGAAACAATTCCACATTGTCTTAAGTGAGCACCAAACTCGAAACTCAGATATTCACCCCCACGATCAGACCGTAGGAACTTGATCTTCTTGTTACGATGATTTTCAACTTCACTCTGAAATTGCTTGAACTTTTCAAATGTTTCAGACTTGTGCTTCATTAAGTAGACATAACCATATCTACTCAAATCGTCAGTGAAGGTGAGAAAATAATGATATCCGCCGCGTGCCTCTACGCTCATCGGACCGCGCACATCGGTATGTATGATTTCCAACAAGTCACTGGCACGCTCCATTGTTCCGGAGAACGGAGTTTTAGTCATCTTGCCCATGAGGCATGGTTCGCATGTGTCAAGTGAATCAAAGTCAAGTGACTCCAAAAGTCCATCGGCATGGAGTTTCTTCATGCGCTTTACACCAATATGACCTAAGCGGCAGTGCCACAAAAATATGGCGCTATCATTGTTAACTCTAATTCTTTTGGTCTCAATGTTATGTATGTGTGTATCACTATCAAGATTCAATATGAACAATCCTCTCACATTGGGTGCATGACCATAAAAGATGTTACTCATAGAAATAGAACAACCATTATTCTCTGACTTAAAAGAGTAACCGTCTCGCAATAAACAAGGTCCAGATATAATGTTCATGCTCAACGCAGGCACTAAATAACAATGATTCAAGTTCATAACTAATCCTGATGGTAACTGAAGTGAAACTGTGCCGACGACGATTGCATCAACCTTGGAACCATTTCCTATGCGCATCGTCACTTCATCTTTTGCCAGCTTTCGTATATTCCGCAGTTCCTGTTTCGAGTTGCAAATATGAGCAACAGAACCGGTATCGAATACCAAGGCACTACTACGAGAGCCGGTTAAGTACACATCAATAACATGTATATCAAATATACGTGATTTTTCTTTGGCCACCTTCTTATCAGCCAGATACTTGGGACAGTTGCGCTTCGAGTGACCCATACCCTTGCAATAGTAACACTCTGTTTCAGGCTTAGGTCCAGCTTTGGGTTTCTTCGTCGGATTGGCAACAGGCTTGCCGCTCTTTTTTGAATTACCCTTCTTGCCTTTGCCGTTTCTCTTGAAACTAGTGGTCTTATTCACCATCAATACTTGATGCTCTTTACGGAGTTCAGACTCTGCGACTTTCAGCATCGCAAACAACTCACCGGGTGACTTGTTCATCCCTTGCATGTTGTAGTTCAACACAAAGCCTTTATAGCTTGGCGGCAGTGATTGAAGGATTCTGTCAGTGATAGCTTCTTGCGGGAGTTCAATCCCCAGCTCAGCTAGACGGTTTGAGTACCCACACATTTTGAGCACATGTTCACTGACAGACGAATTCTCCTCCATCTTGCAAGCATAGAATTTATCGGAGGTCTCATACCTCTCGATCCGGGCGTTCTTCTGAAAGATGAACATCAACTCCTGGAATATCTCATATGCTCCATGACGCTCAAAGCGACGTTGAAGTCCCGGTTCTAAGCCATACAAGACTGCACATTGAACTAGTGAGTAGTCCTCCTTACGTGTTAACCAAGCGTTCTTAACATCCTGGTCAGCCGTAGAGGTTGGTTCATCTCCTAGCGCAACATTAAGGACATAATCCTTCTTCCCAGCTTGTAAGATTAGCTTAAGATTACGAGCCCAGTCTACAAAGTTGCTTCCATCATCTTTCAACTTAGCTTTCTCTAGGAACGTATTAAAATTCAGGGTGACTCTCGCGTGAGCCATGATCTACAACACAAATATATTCAAAGTGGACTTAGACTATGTTCAAGATAATTAGAGTTTAACTTAATAAAATTACTTGCTAAACACCCACTCAAAAAGTACATCTCTCTAGTCATTTGAGTGGTTCATGATCCACTTACACTAGCTCAAGTCCGATCATCACGTGAGTTGAGTATAGTTTCAGTGGTAAGCATCCCTATGCTAATCATATCATCTATATGATTCATGATCGACCTTTCGGTCTCATGTGTTCCGAGGCCATGTCTGCACATGCTAGGCTCGTCAAGCTTAACCCGAGTGTTTCGCGTGTGCAACTGTTTTGCACCCGTTGTATGTGAACGTTGAGTCTATCACACCCGATCATCACGTGGTGTCTCGAAACGACGAACTGTAGCAACGGTGCACAGTCGGGGAGAACACAATTTCGTCTTGAAATTTTAGTGAGAGATCACCTCATAATGCTACCGTCGTTCTAAGCAAAATAAGGTGCATAAAAGGATTAACATCACATGCAATTCATAAGTGACATGATATGGCCATCATCACGTGCTCCTTGATCTCCATCACCAAAGCACCGGCACGATCTTCTTGTCACCGGCGCCACACCATGATCTCCATCAACGTGTCGCCATCGGGGTTGTCGTGCTACTCACGCTATTACTACTAAAGCTACATCCTAGCAAAATAGTAAACGCATCTGCAAGCACAAACGTTAGTTTAAAGACAACCCTATGGCTCCTGCCGGTTGCCGTACCATCGACGTGCAAGTCGATATTATCTATTACAACATGATCATCTCATACATCCAATATATCACATCACATCGTTGTCCATATCACATCACAAGCATACCCTGCAAAAACAAGTTAGACGTCCTATAATTTTGTTGTTGCATGTTTTACGTGGTGACCATGGGTATCTAGTAGGATCGCATCTTACTTACGCAAACACCACAACGGAGATATATGAATTGCTATTTAACCTTATACAAGGACCTCCTCGGTCAAATCCGATTCAACTAAAGTTGGAGAAACTGACACTTGCCAGTCATCTTTGAGCAACGGGGTTACTCGTAGCGATGAAACCAGTCTCTCGTAAGCGTACGAGTAATGTCGGTCCAAGCCACTTCAATCCAACAATACCGCGGAATCGAGGAAAGACTAAGGAGGGCAGCAAAACGCACATCACCGCCCACAAAAACTTTTGTGTTCTACTCGAGAAGACATCTACGCATAAACCTAGCTCATGATGCCACTGTTGGGGAACGTCGCATGGGAAACAAAAATTTTCCTACGCGCACGAAGACCTATCATGGTGATGTCCATCTACGAGAGGGGATATTCGATCTACGTACCCTTGTAGATCGCACAGCAGAAGCGTTAGTGAACGCGGTTGATGTAGTGGAACGTCCTCACGTCCCTCGATCCGCCCCGCGAACCGTCCCGCGATCAGTCCCACGATCTAGTGCCGAACGGACGGCACCTCCGCATTTAGCACACGTACAGCTCGACGATGATCTCGGCCTTCTTGATCCAGCAAGAGAGGCGGAGAGGTAGATGAGTTCTCCGGCAGCGTGACGGCGCTCCGGAGGTTGGTGGTGATCTTATCTTAGCAGGGCTTCGCCCGAGCTCCGCAGAAACGTGATCTAGAGGTAAAACCGTGGAGATATGTGGTCGGGCTGCCGTGGCAAAGTTGTCTCAAATCAGCCCTAAAACCTCCGTATATATAGGGGGAAGAGGGGGAGCCTTGCCTTGGGTTCCAAGGACCCCAAAGGGGTTTGGCCGAGCCAAGGGGGGAGTCCTCCCCTTCCCAACCGAATCCAACTAGGTTTGGAAGGAGGAATCCTTCCCCCTTTTCCCAACTCCTCTTTTTTTTTCTTTTCTCTTTGATTTTCTTCCTATGGCGCATAGGGCCTTCTTGGGCTGTCCCACCAGCCCACTAAGGGCTGGTGCGCCACCCCAAGGCCTATGGGCTTCCCCGGGGTGGGTTGCCCCCCCCCGGTGAACACCCGGAACCCATTCGTCATTCCCAGTACATTCCCGGTAACTCCGAAAACCTTCCGGTAATCAAATGAGGTCATCCTATATATCAATCTTCGTTTCCGGACCATTCCGGAAACCCTCGTGACATCCGTGATCTCATCCGGGACTCCGAACAACATTCGGTAACCAACCATATAACTCAAATACGCATAAAACAACGTCGAACCTTAAGTGTGCAGACCCTGCGGGTTCGAGAACTATGTAGACATGACCCGAGTGAATCCTCGGTCAATATCCAATAGCGGGACCTGGATGCCCATATTGGATCCTACATATTCTACGAAGATCTTATCGTTTGAACCTCAGTGCCAAGGATTCATATAATCCCGTATGTCATTCCCTTTGTCCTTCGGTATGTTACTTGCCCGAGATTCGATCGTCAGTATCCGCATACCTATTTCAATCTCGTTTATCGGCAAGTCTCTTTACTCGTTCCGTAATACAAGATCCCGCAACTTATACTAAGTTACATTGCTTGCAAGGCTTGTGTGTGATGTTGTATTACCGAGTGGGCCCCGAGATACCTCTCCGTCACACGGAGTGACAAATCCCAGTCTCGATCCATACTAACTCAACGAACACCTTCGGAGATACCTGTAGAGCATCTTTATAGTCACCCAGTTACGTTGCGACGTTTGATACACCCAAAGCATTCCTCCAGTGTCAGTGAGTTATATGATCTCATGGTCATAGGAACAAATACTTGACACGCAGAAAACAGTAGCAACAAAATGACACGATCAATATGCTACGTCTATTAGTTTGGGTCTAGTCCATCACGTGATTCTCCTAATGACGTGATCCAGTTATCAAGCAACAACACCTTGTTCATAATCAGAAGACCCTGACTATCTTTGATCAACTGGCTAGCCAACTAGAGGCTTGCTAGGGACAATGTTTTGTCTATGTATCCACACATGTATATAAGTCTTCATTCAATGCAATTATAGCATGGATAATAAACGATTATCTTGATACATGAATTATAATAATAACTGTATTTATTATTGCCTCTAGGGCATAATTCCAACATTCTCTACATCCTTCAACACTTCGTAGCAATGGGGCAACACAAATGCTCTCCTTTTCTTGACCTTGCCTTTCTTGGTCTTTTTCTCTTCTCGAAATAAGTTTTGTACAATATTGAGCTACAAACAAGAAAACAAGTTATCATTTGAAAAACCAAAGAAGAAGCATGAACCTGGAACATAAAGAAATGTCGCTTAGCCTATCTCTATCATTAGTGCCACTTGGGTTTATCGTGTCGACCGACTTCATTGTCGCTACCCACGTTTGACAATCTTTGTTGATTGTCGACCATCGGGAGCGAATAGATCTATTAGTTCGCTCAATACCGCTCTTGTTTCACTCATCAAAGTACTCCTTCATTCGGCCCCAATATGTATCTCTACTTTGGTCCCCTCCAACGGTTGCATCCATAGACACAACCAACCATGTGTTGCATAACAATATATCTTTGTCGGTGGTGTAGTTGCCCGCTCTTTCTTTCGGTGCCTCGACGAACCCTCACCATCCTCATCCACCTCATTATCTCCATGCACTTCATTGGTTTGAGACCAATGAGAATTGTTCGAGCTGACACCCATACTTGACATACATGTCTCATTATTTAAATTACAAAGCATGTAGAATAACACTAAGCTATCCATTTTTATGTAAAAAATACAACAAAAAAGGGTGAAATCATACCTTGTGGGCACTTCATCAAGCACCTTGTCCGTGGCGGACGCCGGCGCAACAAATTGCGAGCTCTCCGACGCTTCTTCAGTCGGCGGAGCTGCGAGCGGACGCCTTGCAAGTTACTTCTTCGTCCGCTTACTAGCGTCGTCACCATCTGTTTCCCTATTCTTTCGGGATATCGTCTTCGCCATCGTGGCCGCCACATTCAATCGCTTGACGGGGGTCGTGGCATGACGGCGGGCGGTGGTGCAACGGCACCCAACACGGTCGGCCGTGGCGCCATGTACATGCTGCACGCGAGGTCACAACTTGGAGGAGCGGTGCTGGCGGCGGCGATGCTAAGCCCCGCGCTAGGATTTACGATGGCGGTGGCATGGAAGGGGTCGCGGATGTAGGGAAGGGCGAGGGGGATCTCGCTGGCGTGCTCCATCGGACGATTTCTCTGGCGGCGGCGCGGGGCGGGTGGGAGAGAATGTTGTGTTGCGTGCACTAAAGAAAGTGTTGTGTTGCGCTCGTGGGAGAGGACGCCCGAAATAACCAGCGCGGGATGATGTTTCGCTCCGCACGCACAACCGATTTTTCAACATGTGTGACTTTAGCGCCTCTGCTGAACCGGCCGATGCGGGTGCGTGCGCGCTAAAAATGCTATTTTTCCAACACGCCGCTTAGATAGCGGGTGTGTTTGAGTTGCTCTAAGAAGTCTTGGAATTTAATCTACATGGGCCATCCCAATAACCATTTTCATAAGTCCTAATAAATCCTAGAGGCCCACTTATCCCATTCGTGCAAGGCAAGAGGTGGAACTAAAGTTTAGTCCCACATTGCTAGTTTGATAGGAGTTGGACCTCCTTATAAGGGAGGATGTTTCCCCATATGTATGAGCATGATAATAAGAGAGATATACACGCATGCTACTCTTCCCCCGTCGCCCGTCACGACAAGCTGTTGGTTGTGGGAATGAGCGGATGAATAAATTTTTGCCAAGCACAGTTGCTGTATGAAAGATCGCTCGAGAGGTGAAATGTTTTGCTGTAGTGGAGATTAAATACGAACGCTGCACCCTTCGGTTGTTGTTTGTTCGTTTTGTCTTTCTCTTTTGCTTTGCCTCCCGTCACTACCTCTTTCCCTCCTTCTACTGTGCCTATAATAGGGAGGTCACTCCTCTCTAGAGAGACACACAAGAACATCATCTTCGTCACACCATCGAGTTTAATCTCTCAGCTGCTGCTAGGTGTTTCCCCATCCCGGCTTGCGGAGTGCACCGCAGGTTGGGACAGTAGGCCTTTGAGATCCCGCCTCTTTGAGTCTTGTACGGGAGAAGGGTCATAAGGTTTTGGGGAGCGCTCTGCGCGACTACTGGCTTCTTCATCATGGACACCACGGACGCTAACGACCACTTCACGGACAACGACTTCTTCCCTCACATCAACAAGCTCTTCGACAACATGGTCAATGACGACGCCAACGCCAATCCCGCTGCTGCTACTGCTACAACTCAGTATGTGTTCGTGTTCTTCTTGTTTGAGTTCCCGCTGCAACTTCTTGTTCTAGTTTGTGTTCTAGATATTTTCCCTTCTTACTCACCACTCCAGATGCTTCTTGCATACTCTCCGTATGATCGCATGATTTGTCTTATAATTGCTATGATAGTCATGATTTATCTACTATTTCTGCTAGTAAAATCACATGGGATATCACTCATATTTCCAACAATCAAAAAACCTTATTATAGGCAATTTACACCGAGTGGTTTTGCTGCTTCCATAAGGCCTCCTATGTTTGAGGGTGTGCACTATAAGAGATGGCGTGTGAGGACTGTTCTATGAGTTCAAACCATGAGCTGCTATGACACCACTCTTGGCAAACCTAAAGGAATTCTTGATTATCAACAGGAACTCGCTTTTCAGAAAACTGATACCTTGTTTAAGGCTGCTCTCTTGAGTGTTCTCGGCGGGAACATAGTTGATGCTTATGCGTCAATCGACAATAGAAAAGATATGTGAAGCACACTTGAGGCCAAGTTTGGAGTCTCCGGCGCTGGCACTGAGTTGTATATCATGGAACAGTTCTATGATTATAGGATGACAGATCAGCACTCCATGGTTGAGAAAGCTCACGCGATACAATCATTTGCTGCTCACGAGATACAATCATTTGCTAGAGAACTACTACTTCTCAAACAACATCGCCAGAAATTGACACGTTGACGGAGACTTGCTTGCGCTGGCTTTTCCCTTGAAGAGGAAAGGGTGATGTAGCACAGGAGCAGTATGTATTTCGCTCAGTTTGAGAACCAAGGTATCAATCCAGTAGGAGAATCTCATCAAGTCCAGAGTACGTGCACAAACAGAAAAGAGCTTGCACCCAGCGCTATAAAGGGGTTGTCAATCCCTTCAAGATTGATTGCAAAGTGAGATCTGAAGGTGGAAAGTGCAACGAAGAAAAGAGTAAGGCTGAAAATATGGTGTGGAGTAGACCCAGGGGCCATAGTGTTCACTAGAGGCTTCTCTCAAAATAGCACATATTACGGCGGGTGAACAATTATTGTCGAGCAACTGATAGAACCGCGCAAAGTCATGACGATATATAAGGCAATGATCATACATATAGGCATCACGTCCGAGACAAGTAGACCGATACTTTCTGCATCTACTACTACTACTCCACACATCGACCTCTATCCAGCATGCATCTAGTGTATTGAGTTCATGATGAACAGAGTAACGCCTTAAGCAAGATGACATGATGTAGAGGGATAAACTCAAACCAATGATGAAAACCCCATCTTTTTACCCTTGATGGCAACAACATGATGCGTGCCTCACTACCCCTTCTGTCACTAGGTGAGGTCACGGCACGGTATGAACCTAAAACCAAGCACTTCTTCCATTGCAAGAATCATAGATCAAGCTGGCCAAACAAAACCCACAACTCAAAGAGAATTACAAGGATATGAAATCATGCATAAGAGAGATCACAAAAAACTCAAATAAGATTCATAGTTAATCTGATCATAAATCCACAATTCATCGGATCTCGACAAACACACCGCAAAAGAAGATTACATCGGATAGATCTCCATGAAGATCATGGAGAACTTTGTATTGAAGATCCAAGAGAGAGAAGAAGCCATCTAGCTACTAGCTATGGACCCGTAGGTCTATGGTGAACTACTCACGCATCATCGGAGAGGTCATGATGTTGATGAAGAAGCCCTCCGTATCCGAATACTCCCTCCGGCAGGGCACCAGAACGTGCCCCAGATGGGATCTTGCGGAGACAGAAGCTTGCGGCTACGGAAAAGTACTTTCGATGATCTCTTGATTTTTTCTGGAATTTATGGGAGTTTATAGGCGAAAGACCTAGGGCAGAGGTGGCCCAGGGAGCCCACAAGCCTAGGAGGCGCGACCCCCCTGACCGCAGCTAGGGGGCTTGTGGGGTCCCTGGTGGCCCCCTGCCTTGATTCTCAAGCTTCCCGATCTTCTTCTGTTTCGGCAAAAATATTTTTGGAAATTATATTCCGTTTGGACTCCGTTTAAAATCCTCCTCTGAAAAGGGTCAAAAACACACAAAAAACAGGAACTGGCACTTGGCACTAAGTTAATAGGTTAGTCCCAAAAAAGATATATAAGGCATACAAAACATCCAAAGTTTGACAAGATAATAGCATGAAACCATCAAAAATTATAGATACGTTGGAGACGTATCAAGAACTTGAGCACTTCCATTCTATGTTACCCAAGAAATTTGTTGCCGGAGGTATTATCACTAAGCTTCCTCCCTCGTGGAGGAACTTTGCTACATCTCTAAAGCATAAGAGGCAGAAGTTTTCCATTCCAGATCTCATTGGTACTCTTGATGTGGAAGAAAAGGCAAGAGAAAAAGGCATACATGCTCGAGGTATTGAGGGAGGTTCTAGTGCCTATATGGTAGAGAAGAAAAACTTCCAGCCCCACAAGTTCAAGAACAAGGGAAAGTTTGATGGTAAGGGAAAGGTTGATGGGAACAAGGCTTCACAACACACTAACTTCAAGAAGAAGACTGACAAGAAGAAAGGTGTTTGTCATGTCTACGGAGATCCTGGTCATTGGGCACCTAGTTTCCCTAACCGTTATGACAAGCATCAACACGGGAACGGCGAGAAGATCGCCAATGTTGTCATTGGTGACGCTGAGAAGCAGGATGTTTGGTTATGGTATACTTCCCACTATTCTCTTAGTATGTCATTCCCCTAATTGGTTGATTGACACGGGTGCTAATGTGCATCTATGCGATGATATTTCCATGTTTTCTTCAGATCAGGCCGCAGGGACTACTTCCGTCCTGATGGTCAATGGTTCAAGTGCTTATGTTCGTGGTGTTGGCATGGTCGATTGCTTATGTTCGTGGTGTTGGCATGGTCGATCTGAAGTTTAGTTCGGGGAAGATCGTGCGGCTGAAGAACGTGCATTATGTCCCCTCCGTGAATAAAAATCTTGTTAGAGTATCTCTTCTATGTACAGATGGCTACAAGCTTGTCTTTGAGTCCAATAAATTTGTAATATCCAAGTATGAAACTTTTGTTGGTAAAGGTTATGAGTCACGAGGCTTGTTCAAACTATCCTTGTAGATGTTTCTAATAAAGTTGTCGAACATGTTTGAAATAATAGTGAATCAAATGTCCGGCATTCACGTCTCTATCATGCTAATTTTGGTTGTATGACATGGCTAGCCCAGTTGAACTTAATCCCCAACTTCATTGTTGTCAAGGGATCTAAGTGTCAAGTTTGTGTGCAAGCTAAGCAACCTCGTAAGTCTCATACAACTGCGGAAACAAGAAATCTTGTGCCACTAAAACTCATACATTGAGATCTTTGTGAAATGAATGGTGTTTTGATGAAATGTGGAAATAAATATTTTATGACGTTATTCAATGACTCCACTAGATATTGCCATGTGTATCTTTTAAAATCGAAAGATGAGGCTTTGAATTTCTTCAAGATCTATAAAGCTCAAGTGGAAAACCAACTTGATCAAAAAATCAAGAGGCTTACGTCCGATCATGGTCGAGAGTACTTTTCCAATGATTGATCCTTTTTACGAGAAACATGGTATAATCCATGAGAGAACACCTCCGTATTCACCTCAGTCAAATGGGGTAGCTGATACGTCTCCAACATATCTATAATTTTTGATCGTTTCATGCTATTATCTTGTCAAACTTTGGATGTTTTGTATGCCTTTTATATCTTTTTTGGGACTAACTTATTAACTCAGTGCCAAGTGCCAGTTCCTGTTTTTCCGTGTTTTTGACCCTTTTCAGAGTAGGATTTTAAACAGAGTCCAAACGGAATAAAACTTCCAAAAAGATTTTTTCCGAAAGAGAAGACGATCGGGAGACTTGATAACCAAGGCAGAGGGTCACCAGGGACCCCACAAGCCCCCTAGCCGCGGCCGGGGGGAGCGCGTCTCCCAGGATTGTGGGCTCCCTGGGCCTCCTCTGCACTAGGTCTTTCACCTATATATTCCCTAAAATCCGAGAAAAAATCAGGAGAGCCACGAAAATAATAGGAATATACAAGCCAAGTTATATAATGAAAATTTCCCACTAGATATATGGCGGTGACAAAATGAGAGACTCTCAATCATGAAGATCATGGTGCTTAATATGCACAAGTGTGGAAAGGTGGTAGCATTGTCCCTTCTCTCTTTTTCTCTCATATTTTTTTTGGTGGGCTCTTTGGCCTCTTTTTATTTTTATTTTTATTTTGGTGGGCATCTTTGGCCTCTTTTATTTCCTCACATGGGACAATGCTCCATCAATGATGATCATGACACTTTCAACTCAAAACTTAGAGCAACGATGACTCTATATGGAATGCCTTCGGTAGTGTACCGTGACAATGATCTAGCATGGCATAGACATTAATGGAAACATCATGCTAGCTATCTTACGATCACGCAATGGAAATTTAGACGTGGTGGCACATGTCATGGTGGTAGTTGCATGGCAATATATCTCGGAATGACTTTGAAAATGCCAGAGTAGGTAGGTATGGTGGCTGTTTTGAGGGAGGCTAATGGTGGGTTTTGTGCACCGGCGAAAGTTGCACGACACTAAGAAGATAGTGATGGTGGAAGGTGAAAGTGCATCTAAACCATGGACTCAACATTAGTCATGAAGAACTCATATACTTGTTGCAAAAGTTTTATTAGTAATCGAAACAAAGCATTCAACGCATACTCCTAGGGGAAGGGTTGGTAGGTATAAACCATCGCGCGATCCCGACCGCCACACAAAGGATGACAATCAAAAGACTAATCATGCTCAGACTTCATCACATAGCGGTTCACCCTACGTGCATGCTACGGGAATCACTAACTTCAACACAAGTATTTCTAGATCCACAACACCTTACTAGCATAACTTCAATATTACCATAATCATAACTCAAAACTAATTGAGATGAATCAAACTTCTCTAACTATTCAATGCACATGAAGGTGGAAGTTTTCGTATCCCTTTGGATAACTACCCCTAATGAGACTACTTTCAAAGCATAGATCAACTACCGAGCCATGCACCGCTGTGCTCTAAAAGATATAAGTGAAGCACATAGAGCAAAAGTATCTAGCTCAAAAGATATAAGTGAAGCACATGTGAGCTGAATTGTCTACCAAAGGATATAAGTGAAGCTCGACAAAATCACGGTGAGTGCATGTCTCTATCTCTAGGTGTGCAGCAAGGATGATTGTGACACAACAAAAATAAAAGACTCCTACGATACAAGACGCTCCAAGCAAAACACATAACATGTGGTGAATAAAAATATAGCCCCAAGTAACGTTACTGATGGATCGAAGACGAAGGAAGGGATGCCTTCCCGGGGCATCCCCAAGCTTAGGCTTTTACGACATCCTTGAATCTCTTGGGGTTCCTTGGGCATCCCCAAGATTGAGCTCTTGCCACTCTTTATCTCTTTGTCCATAAGAACTTCACCCAAAACTTGAAAACTTCACAACACGAAACTTAAACAGAAACTCGTGATAACATTAGTACAAAAAAGCAAACCACCACCTCCTTAGGTACTGTAGAAAACTTCAATTCTACTTGTGCTGATGTTGGGTTACTGTATTTTCAATCTTCCATGGCTATAACCCCCCGATACTATCCATAGTTTCATCAAAATAAGCAACCAACACAACAAAAACAGAATCTGTTAACAGCAGACCAGTCTGTAGCAATCTGTATATTTCGTATACTTCTGATACTTCAAAAAATCTGAAAAATTACGACAGTCTGAAGAAATTGCATAGAAATCAGCCGCAAAAAGAATCAACTCAAAATCTCTTACAGAATAAAAACTAAAAGTTTTATCGTGAGCAGAAAGTTTGTCTTTTTCCAGCATGATCAAACAATCATCACCAAGACTAATCATAATGGTTTTGCTTGGCACAAACACAAAACGAAACACAAAAGACACAATCATAACAGAATTATGATGGTGTGGAGAAAACAAAACAGGAAGCAAAAAAGCAAAGAAAAATTTATTCATTGGGTTGCCTCCCAACAAGCGCTATCGTTTAACGCCCTTAGTTAGGCATTGATTTCAATGATGCTCACATAAAAGGTAAGGGTTGAAACACAACGAGAGCATCATGGAGGAAATGACTAGCACATTTAAGTCTAACCCACTTCCTATGCATAGGGTTTTTGTGATCAAACAATTTATTGGAGCAAGAATCAACTAGCATAGGAAGGCAAAAGAAGCATAGCTTCAAAAATTTCAACATATGGAGAGGAAGCTTGATACTATTGCAATAAGTAGAAGCATATGATCCTCTCTCATAGTAATTTTCAGTAGCATCATGAATGAATTCAACAATATAACCAGCACCTAAGGCTTTCTTTTCATGATCTACAAGCATAGAAATTTTACTACCCTCCACATAAGGAAATCTATTTTCAAGAATAGTAGTGGGAGTTTCGTAAAAGACTTGAGCACTACAAATTGTGTCCACAATGAAAAATCAAGGTTTAGCAAAGGGGTTCTCGAGAGTATGATAAGTTTTATCATCCCTCTTCTTTAAAGCATAAGTATCCTCACCATAATCATCATAGATAGGGGGCATGCTTTCATCAAAATAATTTTGATCATTCAAAGTGGAAGAACTAAAAAGATCATCTTCATCAAATATAGCATCCCCAAGCTTGTGGCTTTGCATATCATTAGCATCATGGGTATTCAAATAATTCATGCTAAGAACATTGCAATCATGCTCATCATTCACCTATTCTATGCCAAGCATTCTATGTAATTCTTCTTTCAGCACTTGAGCACAATTTTCCTTCGCATCATGCTCACGAAAGATATTGAAAAGATGGAGCATATGAGGCATCCTCAATTCCATTTTTTTGTAGTTTTCTAGCAAAAGAACAAGAAACAAAAAAATCCAATTGCAAGATCTAAAGATATACCTTCAAGCGCTAACCTCCCCGGCAACGGCGCCAGAAAAGAGCTTGATGTCTACTACGCAACCTTCTCCTTGTAGACGTTGTTGGGCCTCCAAGTGCAGAGGGTTGTAGGACAGTAGAAATTTTCCCTCAAGTGGGTGACCTAAGGTTTATCAATCTGCGGGAGGCGTAGGATGAAGATGGTATCTCTCAAGCAACCCTGCAACCAAATAACAAAGAGTCTCTTGTGTCCCCAACACACCTAATACAATGGTAAGTTGTATAGGTGCACTAGTTCGGCAAAGAGATGGTGATACAAGTGCAATATGGATGGTAGATATAGGTTTTTGTAATCTGAAATTACAAAAACAGCAAGGTAAAAAATGGTAAAAGTGAGCACGAACGGTATTGCAATGCGTGGAAACAAGGCCTAGGGTTCATACTTTCACTAGTGAAGTTCTCTCAACAATGATAGCATAATTGGATCATATAACTAGCCCTCAACATGTAACAAAGAGTCACTCCAAAGTCACTAATAGTGGGGAACAAACGAAAAGATTATTGTCGGGTACGAAACCACCACAAAGTTATTCTTTCTGATCGATCTATTCAAGAGTCCGTAGTAAAATGACACGAAGCTATTCTTTCCGTTCGATCCATCATAGAGTTCGTACTAGAATAACACCTTAAGATACATATCAACCAAGACCCTAATGTCACCTAGATACTCCATTGTCACCTCAAGTATCCGTGGGCATGATTATACGATATGCATCACATAATCTCGGAATCATCTATTCAACCAACACATAGAACTTCAAAGAGTGCCCCAAAGTTTCTACCGGAGAGTCAAAACATGTGCCAACCCCTATGCATAGGTTCCCAATGTCACGAACCCGCAAGTTGATCACCAAAACATACATCGAGTACTCACATGAATCAAACGTGTGCCAACCCATATGCATAGGTTCCCAATGTCACAAACCCGCAAGTTGATCACATCAGATAGACACGTGCAAGACATACATCAAGTGTTCTCAAAGACTCAATCCGATAAGATAACTCCAAAGGGGAAACTCAATTCATTACAAGAGGGAGAGTGGGAAGAACATCATAAGATCCAACTATAGTAGGAAAGCCCATGGTACATCGAGATCAAGACATCTCAAGAACACGAGAGAGAGATCAAATGCATAGCTACTGGTACATACCCTCAGCCCCGAGGGAGAACTACTCCCTCCTCGTCATGGAGATCGACGGGATGATGAAGATGGCCACCGGAGATGGACGCCCCCTCCGGCAGGGTGCCAGAACGGGCTCGAGATTGGTTTTTGGTGGCTACAGAGGCTTGCGGCGGCGAAACTCCCGATCTAGGTTTCTTTTTGGGGGTTTCTGAATTTATAGGAATTTATGGTGGTGGAATTGCGTCAATTGGGCTTACGAGGAGGTCACAAGCCTACGCACTAGCACCGGGGGGGGGGGGGGGTGGTGGTGGCGGCGTGAGGGCTTGTGACTCCCTCGTGGCCCATATGGCCTTCTCCCAAAGCTTCGGGGGTCTCTTTTGGTCCAAAAAAATCATCGTAAAGTTTCATTCCATTTGGACTCCGTCTGAAAATGGGCCAAAAACACGGAAAAACAAAAACTGGCACTTGGCACTGAGTTAATAGGTTAGTCCCAAAAAAGATATAAAATAGCATATTCATGCATATAAAACATCCAAAGTTGACAAGATAATAACATAGAACCATCAAAAATTTATAGATACGTTGGAGACGTATCAGCTAGATCCACCACTTCGAACGATACTCCCGAGAACGAAGTTCTCAATTTCAAACAAATTGAGGAAGAAAACTTAAAGGACGCTTGGTATAGGATTTGCAATGCTCAAAGTAGATCCACTCATAAGCAATCCACTACCGTCCTGCTTCGTAGTTTTTATGTGGGTATTTCTCCTTGGAATAGGTATATTCTTGACACCATCGTAGGCGGAAATTTCTTGGGTAACCATATCGTTGATTCTTACGGAGCTGTAATAAATTTGGTAGGCTCACCCCCACTCATGGTTAATGGAACTACCTTAACTCTGGAACATGTGATGCGTAGGCTGGGTGTCATTGAAAATAAAGTTGCTACGATCGAACTTATTGAGAATTTGGATAAAAAGATCCACAATCAAATCACTCAGTACAGATCCAAGGTGGGAATGGTTTTGAAAAATTTAAAGGAGAAGGAACGCACAGTTAACAAAAAATTAGGTCATGACTCCGCTAGGATTGGCAAACTAGAGGATGTTATAACTAACTTGGGTTCCGCTTTTGCCGTTGTGCAGAATACTCCAAATTTTTCCCACAATAAATTCACCAAGTCTGCTTTTGTTCCTAGAAGTAGTGGTGAATCATCTAGTAAGAAAGATGAAGACCTGAAGATGATGAATGATCACGCTACTTATGGTTTGAGCAGGAAAGACGACGATACGTGATTCTATCGCTTTATGCCTAGCTAAGGGCGTTAAACAATAGCGCTTGTTGGGAGGAAACCCAATGAATTTATCTTTTTCTTTCTGTTTTGTTGCGTCCACACCATCATAATTCTGTTATGATAGTGTCTTTTTGTGTTTTTTTTGTGTTTGAGCCAAGCAAAACCTTTATGACTAGTCTTGGTGATGGCTGTTTGATCCTGCTGGAAAAAGACAGAAAATTTTCACTCACGAGATTATTTTCATTTTTATTCAGAAAGAGCTTTTGAGTTGATTCTTTTTGCTGCTGGTTTATATGCCTTTTGCCTAGGTAGTCGTAATTTTTCAGAATTTTTGAGGTACCAGAAGTATACAAAGTATACAGATTGCTAGAGACTGGTTTGTTTTTGACAGATTATGTTTTTGTTGAGTTGGTTGCTTGTTTTGATGAAACTATGGATAGTATCAGGGGGTACTAGTCATGGAAAAGTGAGAATACAGTAATCTAACACCAATTTAAATAGAAATCAAGATTTCTACAGTACCTAAAGAGGTGGTAGTTTGTTTTCTTGTGCTAATGATATCATGAGTTTCTGTTTAAGTTTTGTGTTGTGAAGTTTTCAAGTTTTGGGTGATGTTCTCATGGACAAAGGGATAAAGAGTGGAAAGAGCTCAAGCTTGGGGATGACCAAGGCATCCCAAGCCAAATTCAAGGACACCAAAAAGCCTAAGCTTGGGGATGCCCCGGGAAGGCATCCCCTCTTTCGTCTTCAATCCATCGGTAACATTACTTGGAGCTATATTTTTATTCACCACATGATATGTGTTTTGCTTGGAGCGTCTTGTATCGTAGGAGTCTTTCCTTTTTGTTGTGTCACAATCATCCTTGCTGCACACCTTTTGAGAGAGACACGCACTCATCGTGATTTTGCTAGAATGCTCATTGTGCTTCACTTATATCTTTTGAGCTAAATAATTTTGCTCTATGTGCTTCACTTAGATCTTTTAGAGCACGGTGGTGCGTAACTTGGTAGTTGGCTTGTGCTATGAAAGTAGTCCCAAAGGTGATTAGTACCCAGAGAGGATACAAAAACCTCCATCTTCATGTGCATTGACTAGAAAGAGAAGTTTTGATTCCTCTGAATTAGTTTTGAGATGTGGTTTGGTAATATTAAGAGTTATGTTAGTAGGGTGTTGTGAATCTAGAAATACTTGTGTTGAAGTTAGTGAATCCCGTAACATGCACGTATGGTGAACCGCTATGTTAGGAAGTCGGAGCATAATTGATCTATTGATTGTCATCCTTTGCGTTGCGGTCGGGATCGCGCGATGGTTAACACCTACCAACCCTTCCTTTAGGAGTATGCGTTTAGCACTTTCTTTCGATTACTAATAAAAACTTTCGCAACAAGTATGTGAGTTCTTCATGACTAATGTGAGTCCATGGTATAGATGCACTTTCACCTTCCACCATTGCTAGCCTCTCTAGTACCGCGCAAATTTCGCCGGTGCACAAACCCACCATATGCCTTCCTCAAAACAACCACCATACCTACCTACTATGGCATTTTCATAGCCATTCTGAGATATATTGCCATGCAACTCCCAACGTTCCGTCTCATGACTTGTGCCGTCACTCTCATATTAAAATTGCATGATCGTAAGATAGCTAGCGAGATGTTTCAACGTCATACGCCAAGCTAGATTATTGCACATCCGGGTACACAGCCGGAGCCAAGCGAGATGTTATATCTATTAATGGGCATCTCCATAATCCTTTGATACGCCGATTCAATGTGACCATCTCCTCCTTTTTTGTCTCACCACCACCACCACACTCTATTCCACCTATAGTGCTATATCCATGGCTCACGCTCATGTATTGCGTGATAGTTGAAAAAAGGCTTGAGAAAGTAAGAGTGCGAAAACAATTACACCGGGGTTGTGAATGATTTAAATTAGTTGTGTGGGGATGATGGAGCATAGCCAGACTATATGATTTTGTAGGGATAACTTTCTTTGGCCTTGTTATTTCGAAAGTTCATGATTACCTTGCTAGTTTGCTTGAAGTATTATTGTTTTCATCTCAATAGCAAACTATTGTTTTGAATCTTACGGATCTGAACATTCATGTCACATGAAAGAAGTTACAAAGGACAACTATGCTAGGTAGCATTCCACATCAAAAATTCAGTCTTTATCACTTCCCTGCTCGAGGACGAGCAGGAGTTAAGCTTGGGGATACTTGATACGTCTCCATCGTATCTATAATTTTTGATGGTTTCATGCTATTATCTTGTCAAACTTTGGATGTTTTGTATGCCTTTTATATCTTTTTTGGTACTAACTTATTAACTCAGTGCCAAGTGCCAGTACCTATTTTTTTTCCGTGTTTTGACCCTTTTCAAAGGAGGATTTTAAACGGAGTTCAAACGGAATAAAACTTCTGAAAAGTTTTTTTCCAAAACAGAAGACGATCGGGAGACTTGAGAACCAAGGTAGAGGGTCACCAGGGACCCCATAAGTTCCCTAGCCGCGACCAGGGGGCCCGCGCCTCCCAGGCTTGTGGGCTCCCTCGGCCTCCTCTACCCTAGGTCTTTCGCCTATATATTCCCTAAAATCCCAGAAAAAATCAGGAGAGCCACGAAAATACTTTTTCGCCGCCGCAAGCTTCTGTCTCCGCAAGATCCCATCTGGGGCACGTTCTGGTGCCCCGTCGGAGGGGGAATTCGGATACGGAGGGCTTCTTCATCAACAGCATGACCTCTCCGATGATGCGTGAGTAGTTCACCATATACCTACGGGTCCATAGCTAGTAGCTAGATGGCTTATTCTCTCTCTTGGATCTTCAATACAAAGTTCTCCGTGATCTTCATGGAGATCTATCTGGTGTAATATTCTTTTGTGGTGTGTTTGTCGAGATCCGATGAATTATGGATTTATGATCAGATTATCTATGAATCTTATTTGAGTTTCTTCTGATCTCTTATATGCATGATTTCATATCCTTGTAATTCTCTTCGAGTTGTGGGTTTTGTTTGTCTAGCTTGATCTATGATTCTTGCAGTGGGAGAAGTGCTAGGTTTTGGGTTCATACTGTGCGGTGACCTCACCCAGTGACAGAAGGGGTAGCGAGGCACGCATTGTGTTGTTGCCATCAAGGGTAAAAAGATGGGGTTTTCATCATTGGTTTGAGTTTATCCCTCTACATCACGTCATCTTGCTTAAGGCATTACTCTGTTCGTCATGAACTCAATACACTAGATGCATGCTGGATAGCGGTCGATGTGTGGAGTAATAGTAGTAGATGCAGAAAGTATCGGTCTACTTGTCTCGGACGTGATGCCTATATGTATGATCATTGCCTTAGATATCGTCATGACTTTGCGCGGTTCTATCAATTGCTCGACAGTATTTTGTTCACCCACCGTAATATTTTCTATTTTGAGAGAAGCCTCTAGTGAACACTATGGCCCTCGTGTCTACTTCACATCATATTTTCAGCCTTATACTTTTACTACGTTGCACTTTCTGCTTTCAGTTCTCACTTTGCAATCAATCTTGAAGGGATTGACAACCCCTTTATAGCGTTGGGTGCAAGCTCTTTTGTGTTTGTGCAGGTACTTTGGACTTGACACGATTCTCCTACTAGATTGATACCTTAGTTCTCAAACTGAGGGAAATACTTACTGCTCCTGTGCTGCATCACCCTTTTTTCTTCAAGGGAAAAACCAACGCAAGCTCAAGAGACGACAGAAGATTTTTGTCGCCGTTGCAGTAGCCGAAAGAAAGAACCGTACTCGAACTGATTTGGTTAACGCCATGTTAGAGACATTGGGTCTCTCCAAGGCATGGTAGGGGGAGGCGATATTGACTGCATGTCATCTCCTAAACCAAGTTCCCACGAGGAACATAGATATAACTCAATTCAAGGAATGGGATAAGAAAAGGTTAAAACTCTCTTACCTACGAACTTGGAGCTGCTTGGCAAAAGTCAATATACCAATTCCAAAGAAGCAAAAGCTTGGACCAAAAACTGTCGATTGTGTTTTCTTGGGTTATTCTTTTCATAGCATTGGTTATAGATTCTTGATTGTAAAATCTAAGGTATCTGACATGCATGTCGGTACAATCGTGGAGTCGAATGATGCGACTTTCTTCGAAGATATCTTTCCCATGAAGGATATGTTGGAAATATGCCCTAGAGGCAATAATAAATTGGTTATTATTATATTTCCTTGTTCATGATAATCGTTTATTATAAATGCTATAATTGTATTGATTGGAAACTCAAATACATGTGTGGATACATAAACAACACACTGTCCCTAGTGAGCCTCTAGTTGACTAGCTCGTTGATCAAAGATGGTGAAGGTTTCCTAGCCATAGGCAAGTGTTGTCACTTGATAACGGGATCACATCATTAGGAGAATGATGTGATGGACAAGACCCAAACTATAAACGTAGCATATGACCGTGTTAGTTTATTGCTACTGTTTTCTGCATGTCAATGTATATCTTTCTATGACCATGAGATCATGCAACTCCCGGACACCGGAGGAATACCTTGTGTGTATCAAATGTTGCAACGTTACTAGGTGACTATAAAGGTGCTCTACAGGTATCTTCAAAGGTGTCTGTTGGGTTGGCATGGATCAAGATTGGGATTTGTCACTCCGTGTGACTGAGAGGTATCTCGGGGCCCACTCGGTAATACAACATCACAACAAGCCTTCCAAGCAATGTGACTAAGGAGTTAGTTACGGGATATTGTATTATGGAACGAGTAAAGAGACTTGACGGCAACGAGATTGAACTAGGTACGGAGATACCGACGATCCAATATCGGGCAAGTAACATACCGAAGGACAAAGGGAACAACATACGGGATTAATTAAATCCTTGACATAGAGGTTCAACCGATAGAGATCTTTGTAGAATATGTAGGAGCCAATATGGACATCCAGGTCCCACTATTGTTTATTGACCGGAGAATGTCTCAGGTCATGTCTGCATAGTTCTCGAACCCGCAGGGTCTGCACACTTAAGGTTCGGTGACGTTTTGGTATAGTTGAGTCATAGGTGTTGGTAACCGAAAGTTGTTCACAGTACCGGATGAGATCCCAGATGTCACGAGGAGCTCCGGAATGGTTCGGAGGTAAAGATTGATATATAGGAAGTCCTGTTTTGGTCATCGGAAAAGTTTCGGGCTCATCAGTAGTGTACCGGGAGTGCCGAGAGAGTACCGGGGACCATTGGGAGGGGTGTCACACCCCGAGGGGCCTTATGTGCTGTGGGAGGATACAAACCAGCCCCTAGTGGGCTGACATAAGCTCCCACTAAGGCCCATGAGGTTTGAGAGGCAAAACACAAAGGTGGAAAAGGTGGAAAGGGTTCCCAAGTGGAAAGGAGGAATCCTACTCCTAGTAGGATTGGAGTAGGACTCCTCCACCTCCAATTTTAGCCAAACCTTGAGGGTTTGAGGCTGCCTCCTCACCTCCGTCCCTCCTATATATACTAGAGGTATTGAGGGTTTTTGAGACACACAATTTCAGCCACATGCTACCCTCTCCTCTAGTTTGTAGTTCTTCCTCTAGATTGGATTTCTACGGTGCTTAGGCGAAGCCGTGCAGGAATAGATCACCACCATCACTAGCGCGCCATCACGCTGTCGGAGAACTCATCTACTTCCCCGTCTCTCTTGCTGGATCTAGAAGGCGGGGATCGTCATCGAGCTGTACGTGTGCTGAATAGGTACAATCCGTTCGGCACTAGATCGGGATGGATCGTGATGGGATCGTGGGACAGATCATGATGAGATCAAGGGATGGGCTGCGATTTGAATCGCGAAGATGTTCCACTATATCAACCGCGTTATATGCGCTTCCGCTTAGCGATCTACAAGGGTATGTAGATTCACTGTCCCCTCTCGTAAATGATCATCACCATGGATAGGTATTGTGTGTGCGTAGGAATTTTTTTGTTTCCCATGCTATGTTCCCCAACAGTGGCATCATGAGCTAGGTTCATGGGTAGATGATATCTCGAGTAGAACACAAAAGAGTTTGTGGGTGTTGATGTTCGATTTGCTGCCCTCCTTAGTCTTTTCTTGATTCGGCGGTATTGTTGGATTGAAGCGGCCCGGACCAGCCTTACTCATGCGCTTACGAGAGACCGGTTTCATCGATTAACATGCAACTTGTTGCATAAAGATGACGGGCGGGTGTGTGTTTCTTCAACTTTAGTTGAATCGGATTTGACCGAGGCGGTCCTTGGAGAAGGTTAAATAGCAAATTGTATATCACCGTTGTGGCTTGGGGTAAGTAATGTGCGATCATACTAGATACCCATAGCAGCCACGTAAAACATGCAACAACAAACTAGAGGACGTTTAACTTGTTTTGCAGGGTATGTATGTGATGTGATATGGCAAAGACATGATATGATATATTGGATGTATGAGATGATCATGTTGTAATAGTTAAATATCGACTTGCATGTCGATGCTACGGCAACCGACAGGAGCCATAGGGTTGTCTTTAAACTAACGTTTGCGCTTGCAAATGTGTTTACTATATTGCTAAGTAGTAGCTTTAGTAGTAATACCATAGAAAACACGACAACCTCGATGGCGGCACAATGATGGAGATCATGATGATGTAGATCGTGGTGTGGCGCCGGTGACGATGAAGATCATGCCGGTGCTTTGCTGATGAAGATCAAGAAGCACAAGATCATGGACATATCATGTCACTTATAATTTGCATGTGATGTTAATCCTTTTATGCACCCTAATTTTCTTAGAACGACGGTAGCATTATAAGGTGACCCTCACTAAAATTTGAAGATAAAATTGTGTTCTCCCTGACTGTGCACCGTTGCGAAAGTTCGTCGTTTCGAGACACCACGTGATGATCGGGTGTGACAGACTCAACTTTCACATACAACAGGTGCAAAATAGTTGCACACACGGAACACTCGGGTTAAACTTGACGAGCCTAGCATGTACAAACATGGCCTCGGAAGACAAGAGACCGAAAGGTCGAGCATGAATCATATAGTTGATATGATCAACATGGAGATGTTCACCAGTGAAACTATATTCAACTCACGTGATGATCGGACTTGAGTTAGGATTTGGATTATGCGCCACTCGAATGACTAGAGGAATGTCTATTTTGAGTGGGAGTTATTAGTAATATGATTAGCTAAACTCAATTATCATGAACATAGTCAAAAGGTCTTTGCAAATTATGTTGTAGCTTGCGTTGTAGCTCTATTGTTTTTGATATGTTCCTAGAGAAAATTTAGTTGAAAGATGATAGTAGCAATTATGCGGTCTGGGTCCGTAAACTGAGGATTGTCCTCATTGTTGCGCAGAAGGCTTATGTCCTTAATGCACCGCTCGGTGTGCTGAATCTCGAGCGTCGTCTGTGGATGTTGCGAACATCTGACATACACGTTTTTGATGACTACATGATAGTTCAGTGCATAATGCTTAAACGACTTAGAATTGAGGCACCGAAGACGTTTTGAACATCATGGAACATGCGAGATGTTCGAAAAGATGAAATCGGGATTTCATGCTCGTGCTCTTGTTGAGAGGTATGAGACCTCCGACAATATTCTTTGCCTATAAAGTAAGGGAGAAAATCTCAATCATTGAGCATGTGCTCAGATTGTTTGAGTGCTCCAATCGCTTGAGTCGAGTGGGAGTTAATCTTCCAGATGAGATAGTGATGGTTCTCCAAAGTCACTGCCACCAAGCTACTAGAGCTTCATGATGAACTATAACATATCAAAGATAGATATGATGATCCTTAAGCTATTCACGATGTTTGACATCACGGAAGTAGAAATCAAATAGGACCATCAATTGTCGATGGTTAGTAAAACCATTAGTTTCAAGAAGGGCAAGGGCAAGAAGGGATACTTCATGAAATGGCAAACCAGTTGCTGCTCTAGTGAAGAAACCCAAGGTTGAACCCAAACCCGAGACTAAGTGCTTCTGTTATGAGGGGAACGATCACTGAGGCGGAACTATCCTAGATACTTGGTAGATGAGAAGGCTGGCAAAGTCGACAAAAGTATATTGGATATACACGATATTGATGTGTACCTTACTAGTACTCCTAGTAGCACCAGGGTATTAGATACCGGTTCAATTGCTAAGTGTTAGTAACTCAAAATTATAGCTACAGATTAATTGGATACTATCAAGGGTGAGGTGACGATGTGTGTTGGAAGAAATTCTAAGGTTGATGTGATAAAACATCGCACGCTCCCTCTACCATCGGGATTAGTGTTAAACCTAAAAAATTGTTATTTGGTGTTTGCGTTGAGCATGAACATGATTACATCGTGTTTATTGCAATATGATTATTCATTTAAAGAGAATAATGGTTATTGTATTTGCTTGAATAAATACCTTCAATGGTTTATTGAATCTCGATTGTAGTGCTACACATGTTCATAATATTGATGCCAAAAGATACAAAGTAGTAATGATAGTACCACTTACTTGTGGCACTGCCGCCTGAGTCATGTTGGTATAAAATGCATGAAGAAGCTCCATGCTGATGGATCTTTGTACTCACTCATTTTTGAAACGTTTGAGACATGCAAACCATACCTATTGGTATAAACGCATGAAGAAACTCCATGCAGATGGATCGTTTGGACTCACTTGATTTTGAATCACTTGAGACATGCAAATCATACCACATGGGCAAGATGACTGAAGGCCTAGAATTCTAGAGAGATGGCATTTATTGACTCGAAAAAATCGATAGAAAAAAGTTATCTTTTGGGCAAACAAAATTGGAAGGAAGAAAATTTCTTTTTTTTTATTTAAGAACTACTTGAATTACTAGAAAGTAACTTATTGGAAGTAATACATTTGGATGTATGCAGTCCAATGAGTGTTGAGGCAAGCAGTGGATATCCTTATGTTCTTACTTCGATTTGTGTAGATACTAGTGTGTTTGCTTGATGAAACACACGTCTGAATTATTGAAAGGTTCAAGTAGTTTTAGAGTGAAGTTGAAGATTGTCGTGACAAGAGGGTAACATGTCTACGATATGATCATAGAGATGAATATCTGAGTTGCGAGTTTGGTACACAAGTAAGAAAAATGTGAAAATTGTTTCACATCTCATGCCACCTAGAACACCATAGTGTGATGGTGTGTCCGAACATCATAGTCGCGCCCTATTTGATATGGTGCACACTATGATGTCTCTTATCGAATTACCACTATCGTTTATGGGTTATGCATTAGAGACAACCACATTCACTTTAAATAGGGCACCACGTATTTCCGTTGAGATGACACCGTATGAACTATGGTTTGGAGAAACCTAAGGTGCCATTTCTTAAAAGTTTGGGGCTGTGATGCTTATGTGGAAAAGTTTCAGCATGATAAGCTCGAACCCAAAGCGGATAAATGCATCTTCATAGGACACCCAAAACTGTTAGGTATACCTCCTATCTCAGATCCGGAAGCAAAGTGTTTGTTTCTAGAAATGGGTCCTTTCTCGAGGAAAAGTTTTTCTCGAAAGAATTGAGTGGGACGATGGTGGAACTTGATGAGGTTACTAAACCGTCACTTCAACCAGTGTGTAGCAGGGCGCAGGAAGTTATTCATGTGCCGCCTACGCCAATTGAAGTGGAAACTCATGATAGTGATCATTAAGCTTCGGATCAAGTAACTACAAACCTCGTAGGTCGACAAGGTCGCGTACTGCTACAGAGTGGTACGGTAACCCTGTCTTTGAGGTCATGTTGTTGAACAACAATGAACCTACAAGCTATGGAGAAGCGATGGTGGGCCCGGATTCCGGCAAATGGCTGGAGGCCATGAAATCCGAGAGAGGATCCGTGTATAAAAACAAAGTCTAGACTTTGGAAGAACTACTTGATGGTCGTAAGAATATTAAGTACATATGGATCTTTAAAAGGAAGACAAACGATGATGGTGAAAAGTCACCATTAAGAAAAGCTCGACTTGTTGCACAGATGTTTCCGACAAGTTCAAAGAGTTGACTATGATGAGACTTTCTCACTCGTAGCGATGCTAAAAGTCTGTTGGAATTATGTTAGTAGCTGCTGCATTATTTATGAAATATTGCACATAGGATGTCAAAACATTGTTTCCTCGACGGTTTCCTTGAGGAAAGGTTGTATGTGATACAACCAGAAGGTTTTGTCGATCCTAAGGATGCTAACAAGTATGCAAGCTCGAGCGATCCTTCTATGGAATAGTGCAAGCATCTCGGAGTTGGAATATACGCTTTGATGAGATGATCAAAGCTTTTGGGTTTATACAAGGTTTATGAGAAACTTGTATTTCCAAATAAGTGAGTGGGAGCACTATAGAATTTCTGATAAGTATATGTGGTTGACATATTGTTGATCGGAAGTAATGTAGAATTTCTGGAAAGCATAAAGGGTTGTTTGAAAGGAGTTTTTCAAAGGAAAACATGGATGGAGCTACTTGAACATTGAGCATCAAGATCTATACAGATAGATCAAAACGCTAAATAGAACTTTCAATGAAGTGCATGCCTTGACAAGTTTTTGAAGGAGTTCCAAATAGATCAGCAAAGAAGGAGTTCTTGGCTGTGTTGTAAGGTGTGAATTTGAGTAAGACTCAAAGCCCGACCACGGCAGAATAAAGAGAAAGGACGAAGGTCGTCCCCTATGCCTTAGCCGTATGCTCTAAAGTATGTCATGCTGTGTACCGCACCTGATGTGTGCCTTGCCATGAGTCTGTCAAGGGGTACAAAGAGTGATCCAGGATTGAATCACTGAAAAGTGGTCAAAGTTATCCTTAGTAACTAGTGGACAAAGGAATTTTTCTCGATTATAGAGGTGATTAAAGAGTTCGTCGTAAAGGGTTACGTAGATGCAAGCTTTGACACTAATCCGAATAACTCTGAGTAGTAAACGGGATTCCTATAGTGGAGTAGTCATTTGGAATAGTTCCAAATGGCACGTAGTAGCAGCATCTATAAGATGACATAGAGATTTGTAAAGCACACACGGATCTGAAAGGTTCAGATCCATTGACTAAAAACCTCTCTCACAAGCAAGACATGATCGAACCCCATAACTGCATGGGTGTTAGATTCATTACAATCACATAGTGATGTGAACTAGATTATTGACTCTAGTGCAAGTGGGAGACTGTTGGAAATATGCCCTAGAGGCAATAATAAATTGGTTATTATTATATTTCCTTGTTCATGATAATCGTTTATTATCCATGCTATAATTGTATTGATTGGAAACTCAAATACATGTGTGGATACATAGACAACACAATGTCCCTAGTGAGCCTCTAGTTGACTAGCTCGTTGATCAAAGATGGTGAATGTTTCCTGGCCATAGGCAAGTTTTGTCACTTGATATGGGATAACATCATTAGGAGAATGATGTGATGGACAAGACCCAAACTATAAACATAGCATATGATCGTGTCAGTTTATTGCTATTGTTTTTCTGCATGTCAATGTATTTGTTCCTATGACCATGAGATCATGCAACTCCCGGACACCGGAGGAATACCTTATGTGTATCAAACGTCGCAACGTTACTGGGTGACTATAAAGGTGCTCTACAGGTATCTCCAAAGGTGTCTGTTGGGTTGGCATGGATCAAGACTCGGATTTGTCACTCCGTGTGACGAAGAGGTATCTCGGGGCCCACTCAGTAATACAACATCACAACTAGCCTTGCAAGCAATGTGACTAAGGAGTTAGTTACGGGATCTTGTATTACGGAACGAGTAAAGAGACTTGCCAGTAACAAGGTTGAACTAGGTACGGAGATACCGACGATCGAATCTCGGGCAAGTAACATACCGAAGGACAAAGGGAACCGCATACGGGATTAAGTGAATCCTTGACATAGAGGTTCAACCGATAGAGATCTTTGTAGAATATGTAGGAGCCAATATGGACATCCAGGTCCCGCTATTGGTTACTGACCGGAGAATGTCTGCATAGTTCTCGAACCAGCAGGGTCTGCACACTTAAGGTTCGACGACGTTTCGGTATAGTTGAGTTATAGGTCTTGGTAACTGAAAGTTGTTCGGAGTCCCGGATGAGATCCCGGACGTCATGAGGAGCTCCAGAATGGTCCGGAGGTAAAGATTGATATATAGGAAGTACTGTTTTGGTCACCGAAAAAGTTTCGGGCCCATCAGTAGTGTACCGGGAGTGTCGGAAGGGTACCGGGGACCATCGGGAGGGGTGTCACGCCCCAAGGGGCCTTATGGGCTATGGGAGGATACAAACCAGCCCCTAGTGGGCTGACATAAGCTCCCACTAAGGCCCATGAGGTTTGATAGGCAAAAACCCAAAGGTGGAAAAGGTGAAAAGGGTTTCCAAGTGGAAAGGAGGAATCCTACTCCTAGTAGGATTGGAGTAGGACTCCTCCACCTCCAATTTTGGCCAAACCTTAAGGGCTTGAGGCTGCCTCCTCACCTCCCTCCCTCCTATATATACTAGAGGTATTGAGGGTTTTTGAGACACACAATTTCAGCCAAGTGCTACCCTCTCCTCTAGTTTGTAGTTCTTCCTCTGATCGGATTCCTGCGGTGCTTAGGCGAAGCCGTGCAGGAATAGATCACCACCATCACCGGCGCGCTGTCACACTACCGGAGAACTCATCTACTTCCCCGTCTCTCTTGTTGGATCGAGAAGGCGGGGGTCGTCATCGAGTTGTACGTGTGCTAAACGCGGAGGTGCCGTCCGTTCGGCACTAGATCGTGATGGGATCGCCGGACGGATCATGAAGAGATCGCGGGACAAGCTGCGATTTGAATCGCGAAGATGTTCCACTACATCAACAACGTTATATACGCTTCCGCTTAGCGATCTACAAGGGTATGTAGATTCACTCTCCCCTCTCGTAGATGATCATCACCATGGATAGGTATTGCATGTGCGTAGGAAATTTTTTGTTTCCCATGCTACGTTCCCCAACAGGATATGGGTAGCTAATCAAATCAGGAGATGACTAGTTCATCGAGTCAAGATGTAATTGCAATTTCTGAACCTACCATTGCAATGCAACATCTTGAAGATCTCGCGGAGGACAATAATGAGACTCCTAAAAGGAGCAAGAGATAGAGAACTGCAAAGTCCTTTGGTGATGATTTTCTTGTATATCTCATCGACGACACTCCTAGTTCTATTTCAGAGGCGTATGCATGTGAAGATGCTGACTATTGGAAGGAAGCGGTTCGTAGTGATATGGATTCTATCCTGGCAAATGAAACTTGGGAGATAACTGATCGTCCTTTTGCGTGCCAATCTATAGGACGCAAATGGGTATTCAAGAAGAAGCTTAGGCCTAATGGTACTATTGAGAAATACAAGGCACGACTCATGGCCAAGGGTTATACCCAAAAGGAAGGTGAAGACTTCTTTGATATTTACTCATCTGTGGCTCGATTGACCACTATTTGAGTACTACTTTCACTAGCTGCCACACATGGTCTACTCGTTCATCAGATGGATGTTAAGACTGCTTTCCTAAATGGAGAGTTGGACGAGAAATTTATATGGAACAACCAGATGGGTTTATAGTGGCCGGCTAGGAAGGAATAGTGTGCAAATTGTTGAAGTCCTTGTATGGACTTAAGCAAGCACCTAAGGAGTGGAATGAGAAGTCTGAAAGAACTTTAACAACTGCAGGCTTTTTTGTAAACGAAGCTGACAAATGCGTGTACTATCACCATGGTGGGGGCGAGGGAGTTATCCTTTGCTTATATGTTGATGATATATTGATTTTCAGAACAAATTTGAATGTTATTAAGGAGGTCAAGGATTTCCTATCTCGTTGTCTCGACATGAAGGATTTAGGAGTAGCTAACCTGCTGAGAAGTGATGATGGTGGGATTACATTGCTTCAATCTCACTACGTGGAAAAGATCTTGAGTCGCTTTGGTTATAGTGACTGCAAGCTCTCTCCAACACCTTATGATGCTAGCGTGTTGCTTCGAAAGAATCAAAGAATTGCTAGATATCAATTGAAATACTCTCATATAATTGGCTCGCATATGTATTTAGCAAGCGCTACGAGACCTGACATCTCTTTTGCTGTTAGCAAACTGAGTAGGTATGTCTCAAAACCAGGAGATGATCATTGGAAATCTCTAGAAAGAGTTATGCGCTATTTGAAGGGCACTACGAGTTATGGAATTCACTACACTAGGTACCCAAAGGTACGTGAATGGTATAGTGACTCAAACTGGAGCTCTGATGCTAATGAGATAAAGGCCACGAGCGGATATGTATTCACTCATGGTGGTGGCGCTGTTTCTTGGAAGTCTTGCAAGCAAACCATCTTAATGAGGTAAACAATGGAAGCAGAACTCACAACACTAGATACAGCTACGATCGAAGCACATTGGCTTTGTCGGCTCTTGAATGACTTACCGGTTGTTGAGAAACTTGTACGGGGTGTTCTTATGAACTGCGAAAATCAAACTCTGATCGCCAAAGTGAGCAGTTCAAAGGATAATATGAAGTCATCAAGACATGTTCGGAGAAGGTTAAAGTCTGTCAGGAAAATGAGAAACTCTGGAGTTATTGCATTGGATTATATCCAAACATCTAAAAATCTGGCAGATCCTTTTACTAAGGGTCTATCATGTAATGTGATAGAGAATGCATCGAAGGAGATGGGTATGAGACCCACAATATGAGTTGTTCACGGTGGTGGCCTATTCTATGTGATCGGAGATCCCGTGAATTAGATGTGGAAGACAAGCTGTTGGTCAACTAAGAGGAAGGTATCCTTACCATTGATAATGCCTCTCCATGAAGATGCAATACTTTCCTAATCTGCATGACAGGTTGATATATATCTTAATGTGTTCTAAGTGGCTTATTGAAGCAGAGATGTTGTCCTGCAAAACATGTTTTGAAGAACACACCTATATGAGTCTGACTGTTAACGTCCTAATCTATGAGAGTAGGGTGCTCTCTAGTAAACTCATGAAAGGCCTCGGAGTATGACGCATAAGCTCCACCCGCGGGGAAGTCCCACGGTAGCCTAGATTCGCAGAAAACTTGGAGTTTAAGGCATAGTCCATTGTTTAAGTTGCTTACTAGTATAGCATAGAGTTCTAGGTGAAAGTTCAACTTAACAGTCTCCAGTGCAATACCGGTATATAAACAGTGTTTTGGAATCAAAGGTAAATTTTTATGTACCTATGGGATCTGGTGGGGGATTGCTAGAATTTAATCTATATGGGCCAGCCCAATAACCATTTTTAGAATTCCTAATAAATCCTAGAGGCCCACTGTGGCACCCCGACTCAGAGGAAACCGGAACATCCCATATTCCAGCCCAAGGACAAGTCTTTTGGAATACGGCACCGTTGGCATAGAACAAATCAACTCTTTATTACTATGGAAAAGATTACAAGGCTTCTTAGATTACATCGCCAAGGCGATAATACGCCTTCCTACGGTAAACCCTACACTAGCAACGGAACAACGATGAATGTGATGAACTCCACTCCACAGGGACTCTGGCTGGAACGCGCATCCTAGCTCGCAACTCGGAATCCTCGACAAGCAATCATGGCATGACCTGCAAACTGGCATGACACGCCAGGTGAGTACTTTGAATGTACTCGCAAGCTCACAACAAACATCAGCATTAAGGCAAGACAACATCATAACAATCAAGATTAGGTAAAGATTTGCTATCACTAAAGGGGTAGTTGAAAAAAACTATACCAGGCTACTACCACCGTACTCTGTTGATACCAACTCTTGTGATCTTACTCAGAACCTTCAACGAGTATCCTCAAGACGGATACCAAGACTTGTCACCAGCACGATGCCCAACTGTTACCATATTCAGACGAGTTCTTCCATCATTAATATCATAGTTACGATTGACCACCTACTGAGGTCTGGACGGGTTGTCCAATACCGTGGACGTGGCTATTCGAATAGATTTGACACTCTGCATAGGTTGCACACTTTACCCACATCATGGAGCACTGACCTCGTGATCCCATTCGGGTGGACCGACATTCATCCTCCCCCGGAGTCCTGCCCTGGGTGGCCCTGTGTCCTCATGACACCTGCCACCGTCGTGGCCAAACTAAACTGTCCCAAACGGGGATGTGCGCACAAACAACTAAACTGGCTCACAGGGTTATCACCGCCTTCCGGGCCAAGGTAGCATGCATGCATAACCCTCCCTCTTTGGAGGTACCGGTGAAAGGTCACGCGATCAGACCAAGTCAAGGCCGTCCCATATCGCCAAATGTGGCTGCACGGATGAGCCCGGACAGGTGACTCTCGATCAACCAACTAAGTAGCTTATCCCCGAATAATATCTCTCTCATAACTGACACTCCGATGTCATAGTAATCCGATAACCAGTAAGCTCAAGCCACTACTGTTGATTCATATCCATAAATTGTCGGATGAAACCTCGAATAATCATAGACAGTAATCTCAACAGTATGGTGTAAACTAGTGGGTAAAATACTAGTTACTAACAGTCTTGTACTCAACACGGTAGTCATCTATTCAAACAGTGCATACTCAGATTCCAGACTATAAACAGATATACTTGTGATTAAAATAGTTAATTAAACTATGGTATTGCAATACGGTTAAGCAAATGAGAGTTGTGGCTTGCTTGGGATGAGGGATCCACCGAGAAGAAGTGTGAGGAGCTTGCGGAAGGAATCGTCGAAAACAGTTCTCTCTCGGAGGAGGGGATGTTTACGGCAATGGCAACATGGCCATTTCCACTGTGGGAACACATAGTCGAAATGGTACCATCTTGCCGGGCTCGACGAGACGAAGACGCGGGCTTTGGAATCACTGGAATCGGAGTTATGGGTAAAAAGATATGAGTGCTTTTCTGCCAGGGACCTATTTGCGAAAAGGAATATTTCCACTGGGGTCCCTGGCAGCCCAGCGGGTCACGCACTCTGGAAGAATACACTTTCCCTAGGGGAAAGCAACTATGCCGGGACGTCTCCACTTAATCCAGCTGGCGGCGCCTTCTCTCTCCTCTCGTCTCCTTCTTCCTCCTCCCCCATCTGTCCTGACCGAGAGCAGCAGAGGCGACAGCCTCGCCGGTGCCGGCGACGGGAGACCACGTCGGCCTTGGGCGCCGATGGGGATGGATGCGCTGATCCACCCCGCGCCCGTGGGTGGTCGAGGCGGAGACGACGATGCCCTGAGGCGGTCGGTCGAGGTGGAGGAAAAAGGGCAGCGGTGGTGAGCTTGAGCCGAAGCTCTGGTCTATCCTGAGAGGAAATGGAGGCGGGCGGAGCCTGCTGCTGATGGTGGTCGTCGGCCGTGGTGACTGGCGAAGAAATGGGGGCCGGAGGAGAGCGAATTTTGGCAAGGGGGAGTGGCGTCCAGAGCGGCCATTGGAGGGCAAGAGAGCTCCTCGAGCTCGGGCAGGAGGTTGGGAAGGGGTAGAGGAGAGAGGGAAGGCTCGGGGTGAGCTCAATTAGGGCTCCGGGGAGGGTTATAAATAGATGTCCGACGGCGAGCAGATGGGCTCGGCCGCCGTGGCGACCTTATCACCTCACTGGAGCTCGGGGGATGGCGTGGCCGGTCGTTTGCGGAGTTTAGAAGACTCACGGAAGAGGAGGGGAGGCCAGTTGGGCTTCGGGACGGCTCGGGGAGGAAGAAGATAACGGCGGTCACTAGTGGAATAGGGCGAAGCTCGTTGCGGTGCGGCGATGAAGAATCCAGAGGGGGAGAGGGCTCCAAGAGGAAGGGGCGACGAGGGGGAGCTGCTGGACATGACTAGAGCTCGAGGGAGAGAACAAATCGATGAAGCCGAGGGCCCCAATGCACAGAGCGCGTGTTTGGCATGCCAAAGGCGTGGTCACCGCGTGCACTGGCACTGAGAGGACAAGAGAGGTTGGCACACCATGTCTAGCAGATAGTCCTTCCAAAAGGGGGGGGGGGTCCAACTGAACTGATAGATCACCAAAAGATACCAAGAGTTGATGGGAAACTTCACTGAAAGTTTCCTGTAGCAGACTTGGTCCTGTTGCTGAGATCAACAGGGAAGAGACAAGGGCAAAGAATCATGTCTGGGAGGTTTAGGGTAGGAAGGACTACAATCCTGTGAAGTTTGAGAATCACAGGACCAAGATTTAATAGGGTTGCTTTGCAACTGACTAATCTGGTCCAGAACAAGAATTTTGATGTGGCACTCACATAGTGGCTTGGATGGAGCTGAAACTTGGAAGAGATGAGTTATTTGGGATTAGGAAGACACCGTATAAATTTCATACCATCTGGATAAACCAAAGTGGTACTTGCTTTACATAGTATCCTACTGGACAAAATCTTAGAAAAATTACTAGGAATAATTGGCTAGATAAAATGAGCTCAAATTTGGTTGAGAGAGGTTTTATAGGTAGGAGAATGTCCTGGTAGAATTTCAGAATTTATGAAGCAACATAAAATATAGTTGCTTCATAATCCAAAGTAATGACCAGAGACAAAGATTTGCTACTATGGTCACATGGTTGAAGGAGTGATGCTCAATTGGTGGAGAGGCATGATTGAACATATTGAGATAATGGCAAAGTTTCAACTCATTTGAACACTCCTAGCTAGCACTCAAAGCTTCCTCTGAATCAGAAACTTTGAAAATTTGTCAAGAAATATTTACTAGCTAAATTGAGTTAAATTTTGGCATGAGGCAATGATATAGATAGGAAAGAGTGCCCACATATTTTGAGAGCAGGCAAGCAAATAAAAAGGGTACTTGCTCCACAATTTGAGAAATAGAGCAGAATCAGAAAAGGAATATTTAATGAATATTTTTGAACATGACAAGGAAAGATTTTGTCATATTTGAGAAATATATGACCCAAGAGATTTAGGAAAATTACTTAGGATTTTTTTTGGAATGATAGAAATGTGGGTTGCTTCACAACCCAGAGCAACATGGTTATTCCTTTAATAAGAAAAAGGAATATTCTCAGGGAAAAGAATATTGGAATTGGCTCAAGATGGAAATGACAAGGTCTTGGGATGGTTTGGGGATTGGCAAGCTACTAGGGTAGATAAATCAAGGGTGATCCCTTTAGGTTTCAAAACTATTAAGACATAGAAAAGCAGAACCATACCAAATTCAAAAGAAAAAGAAATGGGTAAAATCCAGGGTGTTACACCCATTTAGCCCATTCGTGCAAGACAAGAGGTGGAACTAAAGTTTAGTCCCGCATTGATAGTTTGGTAGGAGTAGATGTTCTTATAAGGGAGGATGTTTTTCCACATGTATGGGCATGAGAACAAGAGAGACATACACACGCGTTCCTCCTCCTTCGTCACCCGCCTCGCCACGCCGCGCCGCGGGTTGCGGGAATGAGCCGAGCCGATGACTAAATTTTTAGCACGCATGACTAGTATATGAAAGGTCGCTCGGGAGCTGAAACATTTTGTTGTAGTGGAGATTAAATACGAACGATGCACCCTTCGACTGATGTGTGTTCATTTCGTCTTCCTCTTTTGCTTCGCCTCCCGTCGCTGCCTGTTCGCCTCCTTCTCCCGTGCCTATAAAAGGGAGGTCGCTCCTTGAAAGAGAGACACACAAGAACATCATCTTCGTCACGCGAGCTGCAACTCGGTACGTGTTCGTGTTTTTCTTGTTTAAGTTCGTGCCGCAACTTCTTATTCTAATTTCTGTTCTAGATATGTTCCGTCTTACTCACTTGATCCCATGACTTGTCTTACAATTTGTATGATAGTCATAATTTATTTATTATTTCTGCTAGTAAAATCATATGGTAAATCGCTGGTATTTTCAACAAGAAGATCATTCTTGTACGAGCCCTTGTGAGTGAATCTGATCTCAGGAGCATGAACGACCACATAATATAATCAGCAAAGTGACAAAGGGGGGTGAATTAAACAAATTTAGCTCCCACTTCAGGTTCTTAGTCGCCAAGTCACCCAAGCGTGGAAAGCCATACAAAAGAGGAACAAGGAGTCAGGACACGCTCGATCCAGCACAACAATCACTAGCCGAGCACCGAGCAGAGCAAGCCGCTCCCCTCCCGGCCGATGATCTTGGCCGGAGCTCAGCGAGCCCGCGCCATGGCCTCGCCCGACACCCTGAGCTTCTACTGCCACAGCTGCGGCGCCAGGTTGGAGCTCCCCGCCCCGTCCTCCCCGTTCCACTTCACCCTCTGCCCCCGCTGCCGCCGGGACTACCTCGACGACTCCCCCGCCGCGCCCCACCACTCGACGTTCTTGTCGCTGCCGCCGCCGCCGCCTCCACCGCCCCTGTGCGACGTGCCCTGGCCGCCTGCCCCGTTCACCTCCTCTCCCACGCCACCGCCGATCCCGCGCGTCTCGTCGTCGCAGTCTTCTTTCACGACGGCGCGGCCGCGGGCTCTGGTGTCCCCGTGCACAGGACCCTCGTCGTCTTCCTCCACAAGGCCGCGTGCGACGTCGAGCGGCAGTGCCACCTCGCCGCCTGTTCCTCCCTTGTCGTCCTGCTGCCCCGAGCGCTCAGCGGCATGTCGCGAATTCCGGCTGCTTTGCTCCCACGAGGAGCAGCGCCGGTCCTCCCGGGCCGTCTCTCCCCTGTCGTCCCCATACTCCACCGCCTGCTCCTCCCCTCTGCTGGGGTCGCCACCGCCGCCGCCGCCGCCCCCGTTCCACCACGGCGAGCTACTATCCGAGACCGAGCCCTCCTCCACCGCCGAGGAGGAGACCATGTCACCGCCTCAGGATCTGCTCCCTCCTCCGCCACCGCCTTGGCTGCCGCTGGCGTCCGCTGACACATGGGACGAGTACTTCCTCAACCCCTCCGACTCCGATGACGACACCCCGCCACGGCCTCCTCCGCCGCCGAACGTTTCCACCTACCACGCCATGTTCGACATGCCGCTCCAAGCCCAACGCGGCGGGCCACAGGCGGCGGCGGCGGCGTCCACCAACGACACCGTGTTCGAGTTCGACGCGTCGTTCCAACGCGGCGGGTCACAAGCGGCGCCGCCGGAGTCCATCGCCGCGCTGCCCACCGTCGCCGTCACGGACGCCGGGCTGGACTGCGTGGTATGCACCGACCCCCTCCCGCCCACGGCGCCCGCGCGCCGGCTCCCCTGCGGCCACCTGTACCACTCCCACTGCATCGTCAGGTGGCTGTCGGAGCACAGCAACTCCTGCCCAGTCTGCCGCCGCAGCATCCCGACGAACACCTCCGCCACAAGCGATGTTGCATCGTCGTCGTCGTCGCAGTCCCCCGGCGGGAGGCGAAGGCGGTCTCTGCCGGTGCCAGGGGGGCGCCGGATCAGAAGGATCTGCAGCCGGCTGCTAAGAAACATGGAGATCGGCCGCGATCGTCAGGCCAACAGCGGCCGCGATCGCCAGACAAACAGCAGCGGCGGCGATGTGCATGCGTGATGGCTGGCATTGTCCTGCTGCACATGTACGGTCGTCGGTGTCTCAGCTCGTTGCACCGAGATCATAGCCTAGCCTAATATTATAATTACAGAACATGATTATCGAGTGTTGATAAGTAAGTGTGTTTTTACAACGGAAGAGAGAACTGTGCTGGCCTTCGCTGCCATGGGGTGAACACAAGAAATTATTAAAACATGTGGCAGGCAAATGAACTAGGAAGAGGTGAGTGACACGCAAACGAAAGATTGAAGGAGTTGCTTGCTTACAGTTGGTTGTTTTTCAATTCAGCAACAATCAAGATCTTTTATGAGGGCTGCTACCAATTCACCGGTGGATATTTACTAAAAATCCATCACCTCCACACCCGTTCGATCTCGTCCATAGCCGTCCGATCCGTTCCTGATTTAATTCCTGAAACGACGTTCGAGTTCCGGAAACAATCGCTTTGTTGTAAAAAATAAACTTTGGATCCATTAAATCCTGAAACAACGGTCGAGTTTCAGAAACAATTGCTTGTTTCAGGAAAAAAAATGTTCGTCTTTCTGCAAACATGGGTGCTGTTGCGGAAGAATTTTTTGCAACAAAGGTCATGTTTCAGGAATTTTTTGCAGCGGGCTGGGACGGGGCCGGGCTACGGCGGTGCGGGGCGACGAGCGGCGAGGCGTCTAGCCCCCGGTTGCGGGAGCTCGCCGGCGTCGAGAGCGGGCTGGGACGCCGCAGCACTCCGGCGAGCTCTTGGCGGCGGGGCGGGGCGGCCGGCGGCGGGGCGGCCGGCGAGCTCTTCCCGTGGAAGCCGTCGTCGCCATGCCTGGGTCCCTCGTTCTGCAACTACTTTCAAGTTGCAGAAACAATGGAGTTGTTTCAGGAAACGGGTCATGGCTCGTCCGCCCGGCCACGTGGCGAACAAAGGAGACGGTGGACGCGAAATCAGGATCCGTCGGTGGGACGACAGCGTTTCCCATCTTTTATTTAGGTTCTTTTCCTTCAAAAATAGCTGGTATTTTCGCTACATGACAGTTTTCTCTACCTACCATGGCAGTTTCTTTAAAATTGCTATGGCAACTTTAGTTGAAAATCGCATGTCTAGAACCTTTTTAAAACACTCCCACGGAGCGGTCATCAGATATTGGCATTTATGTTTGGGCAACGAAGACACAGTCCAGAACCTTTTTAAAACCTAGGAGCCACATTGATGTATAGGCTGCAACTTCCATCTAATTATAGGTCTTATTAAGACGCATCAGAAGTTCAGAGCAGCAACAATACAGAAATGGAAACATTTGCCAAAAAAGTAGACAAAACAAGGATCACAAGAAAGCAAATGAGTAGCTCATCTTGAATGCCAAATAAGGTGCCACTGTCCTACAAAAGGCAAGTAGGCAACACTCTACCAAGCAAAGATGACCACAGGCCTCACCCAGAATGGGAACCACCACCAGTATGCATGTTCGATTTCACCCTAGTAATTCTCTCGACACATTAAGCTGCTTGAAGCATGGGTAGAATAAAATTCCTTGAATCAAAGAGGCCCTTTGAGATCTGAATGTCATTGACAAAACACAACCTTACCTGCCTTTGAAGCGAAGCAGCCCATGAACAAATATGACCGTTGCCGACAAATATGGCTTGCGCATGAACAAATATGAACGTTACTGACAAATATGACTTTGCCCATGAACAAATATGAAAGTTACTGACAAATATGACTTTGCCCATGAACAAATATGAATGTATGTATGTTGTAGAGACGGAATGAACTCACAGAGGGCACTACATGTCACGCCCCACCATATGGAATGCAGAAGCCAACGCAATAATCTGACGGGCAAGTGATTCAGAAGGCTGACCACGCATCATGAACTGTTTCATGTAAAAATCGGGCAAAAGGTAATTGCGAATCATAGTGGGGGGAAGCAGCATGTCCCATTTCTCACAAGAAAAGAAAAAAAAACAGCGTGTCACCAGAAAATGCCCATTTCACACCCTCCAAAAACTGAAGTACTGACACACTCAAACAAAAGCTCATGGCAAAGAGGTTGGGTTGCCAGCTATGCCTCATAGTGATTTTGCTCGCAAGAGATCTTATCATTCTCAATACAAAGTAAAACACTCAATATGACCTTTGCTTCATCGTCATTAATCAGATTTGTAGGATTGCGACGCTGAGGCATGATCAGAGGAAGTTTCTTTCGTGCCCACGGGAGCAGCATCCACAACACTTCCTCCAGTAACCATGGTTTGTGCATCCTCCTAAGACACAAAAGGATAGTTCAGTGTAAGTAAAGGATTCACGTACTTGTATAGACAACTCGCGCAAGGCTACAAATTCCAAAGCTAGTCAATGAAAATAAGATTTGTTACACCAATGCCATCTTCTCATAGTGTACAGCTTGGGCTGACCCACAAATTCGAGAATCACACTGCACTGTGAGGCACCAATCAAGCTTGGAGTACATGATGCGCTTGCTTCCGGCATCATATACAAGCTTCCTTCTTAAGAATAATAATAAATGTTTCTTAGTCACATAACATATACTCCCTCTGTACCTAAATATAAGTCTTTTAAGATATTTTACTAGGTGTCTACATACGAAGCAAAATGAGTGAATCTATACTCTTAAGTATGTCTATATACATACGAAGCAAAATGAGTGAATCTATACTCTTAAGTATGTCTATATACATCCGTATGTAGTTCATTAGTGAAACCTCTAGAAAGACTTATATTTAGAAACGGAGAGAGTACTAACTAACAAAATACTTGCCACTAAAGATTGACTGCATCTAGGAAACATAAGATAAGCCTGGTAACATGAGGACACTAGAATGGCTGTTCGTCCATCAAGATGAAGAAAAAAGGGGACCAGTTGACCAGCATCACAGCACTAATCTATTATATGAGTATCATGAAAAATAGCATATGGTTTTCTTACTATTTTTTATGTATCTCCACATCAATAGGTTGATAGCCCCCATAAAACTCAAGGCTATGATCTCAACCCTAAATTTAGTTGCAACAACAGGCTAACTTGACTTAGAGCATCTCCAACCGCAGCACAAAACAAGCGCGGCGTCAAAAATAGGCCGTTCTAGCGCGCGCGCGACGCGGCGGGAGGCTCCAGCGGGCGCGCAAAAACCACGCGCGCGCGACGCGGCGGGAGGCTCCAGCGGGCGCGCAAAAACCACGCGCGCGCTATAACAAGTTGGGCGCGCGGTCGGATGCCCTATCCCGCGCGGTGTATTTGGGACGCCCACTTCCGCGCGCGGCAGACTCGAGCGCTCGCGCCGCACTCTCTCCTTTCCTCCTCCAACGCACCGCGCGCGCCGGCGCCCCTGCAACCCATGGACTAGCACACCGGCACCCCGCTCACCCCGTTGTACAGCCGTGACCCCCCCCCCCCCCCGCCGCCGCCGAAAACCATAGCGCGGGGAGCGTTGGCGTCGCCACCACCGGAGCTCCGCCGAGCGTCGGCCTCGCGCGCAGCCTCTTCTTGCCGCCGCGGATAACCATGGCTACGGGTGGCGTCGCGCCGGCGCCGTCCCGTGCCGCCGCCGCACCGTCGAAGCTTCCCAATGCGGCGGGGCCGAAGAAGGGAAAAACATCCGCGAAGAAGAACAAGGCGGCGGACGGCTCCGGCAGCTCGAAGGCGAAGAAGAAGCTTGCAGGGCGGCGGACGGGCGCGGCGTCTACCGAAGCGCCGGCGAGCTCACTCGTTGAGCCGGCGGCCGACGCGCACCACGTGTTCGACGAAATGCCCCCAAGGTGAAAAAAATTCCAACTTTTATTTTCTTGTTATTTTTTCAATGCATCATCATATAGATAGCTTATATTTGCATTGTTCAAAAAACTTAGTAGTCTCAACGATGATGCATACATGTCAACTATGGGTGTTGGGTCCAACAATTCGCATTGGTCTCAAACCAATGACATCCATTTCGACGACCATGAGTTTGAGGTGGACGAGGAGGGTGAGGGCATTGTCGAGGCGCCGAAAGGAAGAGCGGGCAATTACACCACCAACGATGACAAGTTACTATGCAATACTTGGTTGCAAGTGTCGAGGGATCCATCCGTTGGAGGTGATCAAAGTAGAGATGCTTATTGGGGGCGAATGAAAGAACACTTTGATGCTCAGAACATGAGTGGAATTGACCGCTCCGAGAGATCACTTCGGTCCCGATGGTCGACAATCAACTCGGATTGTCAAAAGTGGGCGGCCGCACAAAAGGCAGTTGACAAGCTTAACCCAAGTGGCACAAATGAGGATGATAGAGTAAGTGGCATCTCATACATGTTCATCATACTTGTTTTTGGTGTCCGAAGTGCTAACTTGTTTTGTTTTTCTTGTAGTACAACATTGCACAAAACTTGTTCAAAGAAGAGACGAGGACAACCAAGAAGGGGAAGATCAAGAAAGGAAAGATCTTTACCTTGCCTAATTGCTATGAAGTGTTGAAGGATGATGAGAAATGGAAGAAGCGTGCAGATTTGGATGATTTGCATTTGAGCAACAAACGCAAGCGAACAATTGAGTTGAATGATGATGATGATGAGGATGATGCATCAAGTGATGACGGCAAGAGAAGCCCCACACCCAACTCGGTTTCATACTCGAAGCCAAAACGACCGGATGGGTGCAAGAAAGACAAAACCGAAAAGAAGAAGAGGAAAGGAGATGACGAGCTCACAAATGCTATGGAAGCTATTGTGAAGGCAAGAAAAGAAGCCAACGAGGTGAGGAAAATGGCAAGGAACGAAGATGCCGCGGCCGAGGAGAGGAGGTTGGCGGCCGAGGAGAGGAGGGTGGCCGCCGAGGAGAGGAAAGTGGCATTGGAGGAGAGGAAGGTGGGCATGGAGGAGCGAGCTAAGTTGTTGGAATGGGAGAAGCACTCGTTCTTCTTGGACACATCTTTGTTCAATGATGCGTAAAAGGAATATGTCAACCTTGCCCGTGAAGAAGTCTTGATTCAAAAAAGAACCATGATCCGCACAATGGGTGGTGGTGGCCTCGGCGCCATGGGTGGCAGTGGCCTCGGCGCCATGGGTGGCGGTGGCCTCGGCGCCATGAGAGGCATGGGTGGCTTCGGAGCCATGGGAGGCATGGGTGCACCTCCGGCCGCCATGGGAGGCATGGGTGGCTTTGGAGCACCCTCCAACGCTATGGCCGCCATGGGAGGCATGAGTTTTGCTTCTCTCATGGGAGGCATGGGTGCACCTCCGGCCATGGGTGGAATGTCTTTCGATGTGCCTCACACACATATCCATGAAGATGCCGTTGAAGATCTTGCCAACACCGTCGGAGCTTCACGTGATGCGGTGCGTGATGAGGTTAGGGAGGAAGATTCATCTTCGAAGGCGGAAGAATCGTCTTCGGAAGAAGAGGAAGAAGACGAGGAAGATGATTGATGTGTCTTTCATTTATGTCTTGAACTTTGTTGGATGAACTTGTATTTTGAACTTGGTGTGAAGGTGAGAGTAATCGTTGGAACTTGAAAGGTGTATTCCCTTACTAGTGATTTCGTAGTTTTTATAGATTTTGTAAACCTTCTAAGGGTTTTCTAAACCGAATTTTCTTGTGGGATTTCTATATATTTCCCTTTTCAGAATTTTTATTCCTATTTAGTTTTTATTTCTATTTTCTATTTTTCTTTTTCAAACATTTATAAATAAGCAAATATTTTTTTCAAAAGAAAAATCGCATTTTTTAAATTTTGTTTAGATCCCAACACACGCAAGGCAACATCTCAAACCTCTAGGTTGCATCAAGATCGTCATTTTCCCCTCTTCTTGATAAAGCTTCAACTTAACTTTGAGAAGTTTCTATATTTAGAAAAAGCTTATCGAAGGACATCATGAGCACTAAGGGCATCTCCAACGTCCGCATATATCTGGAATGCACGGTCCAAATGTGTTTTGTCATTTAATATGATTTTGTATCGATCTGTTTGAAAGTTCGGACGCATTTTTTCCTGTAAGGTGGAGACAAATTGGGGGGGGGGGTGCCGGAGTCTGGACAATAGCCATATTGGACTTCGATGCTCTAGGCTCACTAAATCCGCCCTCTCGATCCATTTTATTCCACTTTGCCCCTCCCCCTTAAAGCATCTCCAATAGATGGTCCAAATGTAAAAGTAACTAACTTTTCGACTTCCTGAGGCTAAAAACGTAGCTCCAACAGACGGTCTATATGTAAAAAAATTTGGACCACGACCTCCTCGTGATGTAAAATGCAACACCTCGCGGTGTAAATTTACATCACGAGATGCATGTGGTCCAAAACCAGCCGCCGCCCGCGAACACCCAACCGCCACTTCATTTCCTTTCCCGCCCGCCCGCACGCGACCTCCCGCCCGTCCGTCGTCGCCCCGCGGCACGGCGCCCGCATCAGATCCGGCATCGCCCCGCCCCCCGTCGTTGTTTCCACGCTGCCCCGCCGCCCGCCCGCCGCGGATCCGGCCGCGGCCGCAGCGCACGCCGCCGCCCCGTGTGTCGCCACCCCGTTCGCCCCGCCCCGTCCGTCCGACGCAACTCCGCCCGGCCCCGGCCCGCCCGCCGTAGCTTCGACCCGCCTCGTGCGTCGCCGCCCCGTCCGCCCCGCCCGGCTCGGTCAGCCACCGCTCCGGCCGCACGCCGCCGCCGGTCCACCGCTCTCAGATGGCGCCGAAGGGCAAGTCGGGCTTCTTCGGCGTGAGGCAGAAGCCCTCCGGTAACTGGGGAGTGGAGTTCTTCGATGCCGGGAGCCGTTGGTGGATCAGCACGTACCCCTCCGCCCACGAGTCCGCGCGTGCCTACGACGTGGCGGTGTGGCGTGCCGAGAGGCCTCGGGAGCACCTCAACTTCCCAGAGATGGAGATTCGGGTGGAAGCGGAGATGCTTGTGCCGCAGGGCATCAAGATGAAGGAGATCACGACGAAGAAGAAGACGACGAAGAAGCCGTCGGTTGTCGTCAATGTCGGCGAGACCGACGAGGAGGCAATGGAGAGGTTTGCTCGGGAGCATCCGGAGTACGTCCAGGCCGAGCAGGAGCACTACTGGAAGCGTGAGGCGGAGCAGAAGGAGGACGAGGGCGCTCCCTCGATGGTGATCCCCATCCAGTCTTCTTCCGAGGAGGACTGGGCAGACTTCGAGGAGGAGGAGGAGGAGGGGTGCGACGACCCAGAGAAGGAGGAGTTTTGGGAGCAGTTCCGCAGCTCCAACGATGAGGAGTAGTTTATCTAGAAGTTTGATGTAGTAGTTGAAGTTCATGTATGAAACTATGTTGAATTTGATGTTTGAACTATGTTGAATGGACTAGTAGTTTGTCGTTTTAAGAAATTTTACATCTTCATTTTGGACCATCTATTGGAATTGCTCTTCTGGACCATCAATTTGAATCATCCGTTGGAGTAGAGCTTTTTTTGGAGCTCCAAAACGAACTTTTTGATGGTCCAAATTTTACATCTTTGATTTTAGACTGCCAAATTTTGAACCATTTATTGAAGATACTCTTAGTTTTTTATCCACACCCTTCACCTTCACCGCCACAAATGTACCTCTCTGACCGCCACCCAGGCATTGCCGGACGTTCGCAACTAGTACCGACGCGCCCGCTCGCCTTTTACGGCGATGATGTCCATCCTGAAGCCGTTTGTACTCAGCTATACATTTGACCTCAGCTATACATTCAAATAAAAAGCTCACGTCAAAGGGGCTGGGTTGCCAGCTATGCATCATAATTCATAAGTAGTGATTTTGCTGGCAAGAGCACCTGTCATCCTCAATACAAAGTAAAACACCCTATGTGATTTTTGCTTCATCGTCATTAATCAAATTTGTAAGATTGCCACGCTGAGACATGAACAAAAGAAGTTTCATTTGTGCCCACAGGCGCGGTATCCGCAACAGTGTCTCCTAACCATGGTTTGTGAATCCTCCAAAGACATAAATGGATAGTTTAGTGGGAGTAAAGGATTCACGCACATGTATAGACAAATCGCACAAGGCTACAGATTTCAAAGATAGTAGGAGCAACTCCATCGAGGCCATCCTTTTCATCCGCTGCCGTCTGCTAGGGACTGTGCGCACAAAAATGATAAACGCATTCGCGCCGACCAATTTACGGCTTAAATTTGGAACTGAAATGCGTTGGTGCGGATGCGCGCGCGTTCTTTCGGTGTCTGCCTCAACCACCGCGGTCAACATAATTTATGACAGCCGCCCTCCTTGGACCCACGCGTTAGCGTCCGCGGTCGGTCTTTTCTAAGAGCATCTCCAACAGCCGCGCTATATTAGCGCCGCGCCGCAAAAAAAGGGACTATAGCGCGCGCGCAACGCGGCCGACAGCTCCAGCGGGCGCGCAAAAAACGCGCGCGCGCTAAAACGAGTTGGGCGCGCTCGCCATAGCCTCATCCCGCGCGGTTAATTTCGGGCGTCCACTTCCGCGCGCGGCAGACTCGAGCGCGCGCGCGAACTCGCCCTTTCCTTCCTCCTTCGCACCCGCGCGCGCCGGCGCCAGCGCCCCGGCCACCATGGACGCGCACACCGGCGCCCCGCTGACCCCGCTGTACAGCCGCGACCCTCCCGCCCCCGCCGCCGCCGCCGCAGACGACGCCGCTGCCGCCGCCGCCGCCGCCGAAAACCCTAGCGCTGGCGCCGCCGCCGCCACCGGAGCTCCGCCGACCGTCGGCCTCGCGCGCAGCCTCTTCTTACCGCCGCGGATGACCACGCCGACGGGTGGCGTCGCGTCGGCGCCGTCCCGTGCTGCCGCCGCGCCGTCAAAGCTCCCCAATGCGTCGGAGCCGAAGAAAGGAAAAACATCCGCGAAAAAGAAGGCGGCGGACGGCTCCGGCAGCTCGAAGGCGAAGAAGAAGCTTGCAGGGCGGCGGACGGGCGCGGCGTCTACCGAAGCGCCGATGAGCTCACTCTTTGAGCCGGCGGCCGACGCGCACCACGTGTTCGACGAAATGCTCCCAAGGTGAAAAAAATTCCAACTTTTATTTTCTTGTTATTTTTTCAATGCATCATCATATAGATAGCTTATATTTGCATTTGTAGTCTCAGCGATGATGCATACATGTCAACAATGGGTGTTGGGTCCAACAATTCGCATTGTCTCAAACCAATGACATCCATTTGGACGACCATGAGTTTGAGGTGGACGAGGAGGGTGAGGGCATTGTCGAGGCGCCGAAAGGAAGAGCGGGCAATTACACCACCAACGATGATAAATTACTATGCAATACTTGGTTGCAAGTGTCGAGGGATCCATCCATTGGAGGTGATCAAAGTCGAGGGATCCTCCAACGCTATGGGAGGCATGGGTGGCATGAGTTTTGCTTCTCTCATGGGAGGCATGGGTGTACCTCCGGTCGTCATGGGAGGCATGGGTGTACCTCCGGTCGTCATGGGAGGCATGGGTGCACCTCCGGCCATGGGTGGAATGTCTTTCGATGTGCCTCACACACATACCCATGAAAATGCCGTTGAAGAACTTGCCAAGACCGTCGGAGCTACACGTGATGCGGTGCGTGATGAGGTTAGGGAGGAAGATTCATCTTCGAAGGCGGAAGAATCGTCGGCGGAAGAAGAGGAAGAAGAGGAAGAAGACGAGGAAGATGGTTGATGTGTTTATGTCTTCAACTTTGTTGGATGAACTTGTATTTTGAACTTGGTTTGCATTTTGAACTTGGTTGGATGAACTTGTGGGCATGACTTTTATTCATCAACTTGTTTGTGTTAAAAATTTCACATGTTCATTGCATTTTGATGAATGTTTCAAACTATTTTGTGTCCATATGCCCTATATTTGAAAGCTGCTGGAGCGGCGCGCGCGCTGCATTTTAGCGCGCTGCTGGAGCGGAGCGCGCGCGCTGCATTTTAAAGCTGCCGCTGGAGCCAGCGCTGCGCGACGCGGCAAACCAGGCGACCAGCACGCGGCAAACAGGTTTTTTAGGCGCGGCGCGTAGCGCGGCTGTTGGAGATGCTCTAATCCGAGCATGCGGTGGGGTTCGGCCATCTGCTTCCAGAACCCCCCAATCCCCATCTCGCCATCGCTCTGTTTCCTCGTCGCGACCCTAGCCAGCAGCCATCGACGGCTCCGCCCAAAACAACGGTGACACCCCCGTGGTCTATGCCCGTACGCTGCTCCCGGAGGAGGTCGCCTACCTCCATGCTAAGAGGGCGCTACGCGTGGCGCACGAGCGCGCCCGTGCTGCGCCCGACAACGCCCAAACCAACAGCAACACCCCCGGCGTCTATGCCCACGCGCTGCTCCCGGAGGAGGTCGCCTACCTCCATGCTAAGAGGACGCTGCGCCTGGTGCACGAGCGCGCCCGTGCTATGTCACCGCCGGCGCAACCCGACCTCACCGCCGACGACAAGGACGCCTAGTTTTTTTCAATTATAATGTAGTGAGGACGCATGGACTCTCGGTGACCTTCGTGGTCGGCATTTAATGTTTAATTAATGCTTGTTAATTATTTTCAAAAATGCTTTATTTATTTTTTAACGCGCCGGCAAAAAATGGATCGGGCCAGCGTTGAGCGCATGCGCCGACCCAAACGCCGAAGCGGCCGTTGGTGCCCGCCGGGCCGACCCAAACGGACGAAAAGCGGACAAAATCGCCGTTCGTTTAGGTCGGCCCGCTGGAGTTGCTCTCAATGAAACAAGATTTGTTACACCAATGCCATCTTTTCATAGTCTACAGCAAACCTGGGGGCCGGGTCGGGCTTTGTAAAGCCCGAACCAAAAATCTTAGGCCCGAGGCCGGCTCGGCCAAAAAATGCAAATCTCAAGCCCGAGCCCGGCCCAAATGAACTAAAAAGGGAATTGTTGGGTCAGGCCGGGCCGGGTCTCCGTGTAAAATGATAATTTGTACAAGCCCGAACCCGGCCCGAACTGCAAGCCCGGCCCGGCCCTGCTTTTTCGGACCAGGTCACCGGGCGGGCTGCCCATGCCCAGATTTAGTCTACAGCCTGGGCTCACCACAAATTCAAGGAGGATCACACTGCACTGTGAGGCAGAAATCAAGCTTGGAGTACATGATGCGCTTGCTTCAGGTATCATATACTCTCTCCGTTCCTAAATATAAGTCTTTTAACCGATTTCACTATGTGTCTACATACGGAATAAAATGAATGAATCTACACTCTAAAGTATGTCTATATACATCCGTATGTAGTCCACTAGTGAAATCTCTACAAAGACTTGTATTTAGGAACGGAGGGAGTACCAGCTTCCTTCTTAAAAATAATAATAAATGTTTATTAGTCAAACATCATATATCAGCTAAGAAAATACTCCCTCCGTCCTAAAATAAGTGACTCAACTTTGTACTAAAGTTAGTACAAAGTTAAGTCACTTAATTTGGGACAGAGGAAGTACTTGCCACTCAAGATTGAATGCATCTAGAAAACATAATACAAACATGGTTACAAGAGGATACTAGAATGGCTGATGGTCCGTCAAGAAGAAAAAAGAGGACCAGTTGACCAGCATCACAGCACCAATCTCGTATGAGTATCATGAAAAATAGCATCTGGTTTTCTTACTAATTTTCATGTATCTCCACATCAATAGGTTGATAGCCCGCATTAAATTCAAGGCTATGATCTCAACCCTTAATTTAGCTGCAACACTAGGCTAAGTTTGACTTAGGGAGATGAAAATGCACCAATCTGGGACCTTTTGCTCACATGCTTAATGTTTTCTAATAAATCTTACTAGTTCCTGAGAAAACTATAAAAACACTAGGCAAGCAGACACGGAGAAGCAGAACTATGCAAATAACTTATCTCCCCGTGTAAATATAACCCATACAATTGCTGCTAAACTATAAAAACTTGGCAACTTCAGTGACATGGTGATCCGTTTCAAAAGAAAAACTACGCAAAAGGAAATTAAGTACCGTAATGGAAAAAACAAGGTGTAAGATAAGTGATAAATTGACTGGGTCAATAAAATATAAATAGAGTGGACATAGGATGGATGACTATTCAAGCTAAAAGAGGGCTGGAACTCAATTCACAACAAAGAGCCAAAGATGGCATAAGTTTCATGGCTTAGCCTCTTACTAACTAGACATACTTCTAGTTACATTAACTGGATTACATTCATTAGACGTAGCTTATGACTCCACTGTTTCCTTGATATATAAGTATATGAAACTAACACATGAGCTTTTCACAGCACCGAAAAGTGAAGTACCAACACATTTGTAAGAAAGCTCATTGTGCGAGAAAAGGTACAGTATGATTAGTCCAAAGAGACTAGTTTCAACTGGTAAAGAATTGGTCATAGGAAAGATATCGACAACTTCCCTCGTGCTCTCCCCATAAACCCTGTTTCCGCCTTTTCCCTCAAACTATCAACGTCGGCACTGATCAGATTATACAATCACTCGCGGTTGTCAGTTATGCAGCATATGTAGTGACTTTGCTTACCAAAGAATTGTCAAATCAGACATGATAGTGTGTTACTGTATTAAGACTTGCAATCAAGCCATTGCTGTGTAACAATTCTTTTAATAAAAAATAGTTGACCCAAAGCACAGATTATTAGAACTACCATAATCCAATGTTCGCAAGTAATTTAAATAAAATAATCAAGTTCTGGAAACAGCCTCTTACAAAACCATAGGAAAAGGCTGCATACAATAGACCCAAAGTGGTCGGCCCTTTTCCCAGACCCTACGCAAGCGGGAGGCCCTTTTTTTAATCTAAAGACCAAACTTCTAGAAACTTGACCAGGATCTTCAGGATAGGCTCACCTTGTTGCACACAAAAGAAGGAGGCCACTCCATGATGTAGGGATGCGCGGGGCTTACATATGTATCATCAATGAGCTTGTTTAGCTTGGCTGTTTCCAAACAGAGGGATAGCAGAGACTCAGTATGCTCATCGTCAGTATTCTCATCGTACTTGGTTGACAAATAAACAAATCCGTCGATAACCGCCTCAATCTGCACTGTGGGATCATCCTCTGTTGAAGACTTGGTGGAATCAATAAATGTACTGAGTGGAAAAGTATCTTCCAGAACCCATGTCTCAACACCGTCATCGTCGGCTCTCCAAAACCAAACATGAAGAGTTCCATCGTTGGCATCGGAGGTATCTATGCCAACCATACATAGCATCCCATCCTTGGTCTTTCCAAGCCTAAATCGCGAAGACTCAAGCTCACCCAAGAATGGCAGCAAATCCACTCTTGAGAATTGCACTGTCGCAGTGTTGAGAACGAGTACATAGGGTTGACTCGTGTGTTTCCAATAAACGAATCCATTCAGCTGCGTGCCAGGGTAAAACATGATAAAATCGTCTTCGTCATCCTCAGGTTGTGGCGGTGGTGGTGGTGATGGCTGTGGCGGTGGAGGCGGGGTCTCCACCCATGGCAAAACCTGCCACTCCGTAGTCGCCGTTGAGAAGACAGCTACGCAAGCTGGCACCCGCCCTAGCGTGTCCTGGTGCTGGACACAGACCATACGGAACACTCGCTGGTCCTCTTCGGAGAAGACAATGTGGAAGTCAGGAGAATTGGAGAGTAGGATCTCCTCGGGCGGTTGGGGTAAAAGATGCAATGCCTGCGTGACAGGGTTGTAGGCAGCGATCTGGTTGGTGGTATCGTCGGCGAGGACGACGTAGCCGCCGTGGAGGCTCTGTAACTCCCACCCGAGGGTGGAGTCGCCGCTGTCTTCCGGGAGACGGGTGAGGAAGAAATCGGAGCCGCGGACGGCGGCTGCGAGGTCCGGGTCGGAGCGGCTGCGGAGGGGGGCGAAGGGAGGTACGGCGGCGCGGCGGGGTTCCCCGAAGAAGCCAAGGAGCTGCGGCGGGTGGAGCGCCCGGAAGCGGCGGCGGAAGGCGGGGGACGCGCGGACGGCGTGGAGGAAGGTGCGGCAGGCGAGGGCGGCCCGGACGAGGCTCGGTAGGGAGGGCAGGAGGAGGAAGATCTCGAAGAGGAGGTCGTCGCTGATAGAGGCAATGGTGGTGGGTGTCGCCGGTGGGCGTTTCGCCGGCGGCGGTAACCCTAGCTCGGAGGCCATGGCGCCTGGAGAAGAGAGGCGAGCCGCACGGGCACGGCAGGGCGGCGCGTGTCCCAGTTCACGCCGCCGCGGTGGGCTACAACTGGGCCTAGTCTACGTATAATCGGGACTATAAACTGGGTTGTGCTTTCTGTGGCCCAACATTCATCCATCACAGTCGTATAAGAGAAATCAACAGTAGTCCTGTGTCGTCTCTAGTCAGCACATTGTAATTTCCTCGTGTTAGGGTTTCCTAGCCTCTCGGGCGGCGACGTTGATCGCCACAACTGTAGAGACCTTCCCTATCCTAAAACCCCGCTCGCTGATCACCGGGGGCCTTGGAGCGTCGGGATCGGAGTTGGCTTGGAAACCCTCGCCCGCGGAATCCTGTTCTCGGGCAAGAGATCTCATGGATGGAAAAGCGTCATGCTCGGGCTCGGCTCCATCCGAGCTAGATGCGACGATGGCAAAGCTTGGTCTGAAATAGGAAGATCTTCAAGATGTCGTCGTAGACGATGTGTAGTTGCCAAAGGAAGCGATGCGATGGATGGCGATCGCCAGAGTGCACACCGAGAAACCCCACAGCCAATATTGGTTCTATCGTAACATGAGGGTCGCTTGGGACTTGGCGCAGGTGGTCAAGATCTGTCCGTTGGAAGAGAACATGTATACCTTGCAATTCTCGTGTCTCGAGGACTCGGAACGAGTGATGGAAGAAGGGCCTTGGAATTTCAAAGGAAAAGCAGTTGTAATAACTCTTTATGACGGTTTTACTAGACCCTCATCAATTGTTCAACATGGTGGATATATGGGCGCAGATACATGACCAGCCAAAGGGATATTTTCCACTCATCAAATCCTTGTCAGCAACGCTTGGAGAGTATATCTATGCTGAACCCAAGTCCCAAGATTTTGAAGGTAATTTTTACCGAATCCACATCAAAATTGATGTTACAAAGCCCCTTAGAAATGTTGTCTCACTCGTAAAGAAGAAGAAGAGAGAGATCTTTTTTGTTAAGTATGAAAGATTGCCAAACTGACGCGTCGTGTGTGGTCATTTGGGCCACTTGTTCAAGGAATGTGGGGATGGTGTACACCCTCCACAAGTGCTGGTGTTCAAAGATCTTAGAGCAAGCTGGTTCAGAGGTCCAGGTCACGGTCCCGGAGAGGGCAGGGCAAGTCGGGGAGGCCGAGGCAGAGGTCGTTCAGGCAGCACTCGAGGACATGGAGCATATCAGTATCAGCGGGGTTGGACAGAGGAATATGAGATAACTGATGAAGAACAGGTGGACGCTGAGATGGAAGAATCTGACAAAAACCAAAAGAGAGTAGCGGCACAAAATGTTGGAAAGGTCTCACAAGGGACTGCTCAGCCTAAGTGTAACGAGTCAGATGCGGTCCTTTCCGATTTAGGGAACGAGGCCCCGAATTGGAAAGAAGCGCATCTAAGCGTTTCGCAAGCACGGTAACATAGCACATACAAGATAATAGAAATGACAATTAGGGACTCAACTGCCTTCTCATATGTAATATCAGAGTTTACATCACGCATCCAAACAAGGTAGTTCTGCTACGGACTACAAAACATGAGAAATGGCTATGCTACCCTGCATGCTCGCCCACGATCACGACCACGCCTCAGTCTTCTGGATAGTTCACGTACAGGCGGTCGTTCTCCTCATCGTACTGCCACGCCAGCTGCGTGCCGTCGGGATCACCTGTCTCGGGGGTACCTTCCCTGTTGGTGTGTTGAAGTAATCTGTGAGCCACAGGGACTCAACAATCTATGACCTCGGTTCCAGAACTAGTCAAGTTATTAGGTAAGGAAGGTTTAGTGTTTAGGTTGCAGCATCCTAAGCATATATGGTGGCTAACCTACGTAGAAGAAATATTGAAGGTGGTATATCCTAGCGGTCGATGATTAGCTGATCACTAAGTGATCCTGAACACCTACTTACGTCAATCATAACCCCACCGTGTTCCCGATCGAAGAGAGGTCTTCGAAGGGGACAATCACGGTTACGCACACAGTTGGCAATTTTATTAGATTAAGTTCAAGTTATCTATAACCGGATGTTAACAAATATTCCAAGTTGCCACATAACCGCGGGCATGGCTTTCCGAAAGATTAAACCCTGCAAGGGTGCTCCAACTAGTCCATCACAAACGGTCACGGGCCGCAAAGTAATCCTCTATCACGAATCTCATGATCTCGTCGGATTCCTTAGAGGAAAACCTCAACTCTGGGGAGAACCAAAGCTTCACCGGGATTCCTATACGCAAGATATATCGCTAAGGTAAGACAAGACTAGCAGGACCTCCCGACGTGTCGACGACCCTGATAAGCGTCGTGTATCTTAGTCTCAGGACACGTCGGATAAGCGAAGCGTACAGTGGCGAGAGAAATCTCCCGAGTTGCCCCGGGATGGCCCCGCACTGTGCTCTAGTTTGGACCAACACTCATGAGGAGCATTGGGTCGGGTTGTTGATTAAATTCCTCGGGGTAGCTATTCCCTATGCAGATTATTATTAAGTGATTAGCAAATTAACACCAATGTTGGATCCTGCCGGACAAGTCTTAATACTACGCGATTTATCAAGGGGGTCCCCATAACAACCCCGAACGTGTTAGGAGCGATCAGTTATGGAATCAAACACCGGTAGCCGGTAACTATGGCGGTAATAACGGAACAAAACACCCGGCAAAAGGCTAGGCCTTCCGTTATTTACCAAGTATATAGGTGCATTAATTAAATAAAAGATTTAACATAATGATATCAACTCATGTTATCACATGAGACAAGGCACCTGCAACTAGCAACGCTAACATTAGAAGCTTAACAAAGCCTACTTAGCCATTGAAGATTTGCTAGGAAGGGATAAGTGTTTGGGTTTCATGGCAATTTCAGGAGGCAATTATTTCAGTGGTAGGCAGCGAGCATATGACGAAAGAAACGTAATCTAGCATAACGAGTCTAGATATGGAATCAAGGTCATATCATCTTGCCTGTGATGTCCTCAGCTTGGAACTGCTCTTGTTCGTCCTGCACGTACTCTCCCGGATCCACGTACTTGTTCTACGATCCCGGTGCTACCCAACACAAAAATAGCATCCAATGAACAACAACACCTCAAGATGCAACAAGCACATGATGCATGAGATGAAAATGAACATGCACCTCTATTCTAGGCACTAGCACAAGCATGAGAAGATAATACAAGTTCCTGGACAAAACTGCACTCTAAGCTATCTTGACATGCATGAGGATGACATGAACAGATGCGTCACGCGAAAACGATGCAAAAACATATAAAGAACGTTATGAACGGAGCTACGGATCAAGCGGAAACAACAAAACAAGAAATAGGATCCTACGTATCGAATCCATCACAACACACTCCAATGGCATACTTCTGGTATTTCCCGGTTGCCAAGACATAAAACAAACAAGAATGGATTGAGGGGTGCAAGGAATATCACCACACCACCATCGATGCACTCACAAGCATCAAAACATCAAAACTATACAATCTGTCCTAAACATCATCATAGCAGTTTGAGGGCTACATGCAAAGCACCTACAACCACCCAAATATGTCAAATAGGATATGTGGCAGAAGCTATCCAAGAGTAATACAAGCATGAGCAAAAAGCTAATACAAAGGAGTTACACACAGAAAGTTACACAGCTGCTAACTTGGACAAAAATATCAGTTTTCAGGGACTTAGTGAAAATTCCAGATTCTCACTAGTTGTTTATGCTCTGAAGCATTTTGACAACACCCAAAACAATATCTACAGGACTCCAAATGGAATGAAAATCGACAGAGAGCTAGACAAACACAAAAGCTACAACTTTCCAGTTGATAGCCAGGGCTGATTCCCAACAAATGGACTTCTACAAGCACAACAACAAGAGAAGAAAATATAAGCAGATTCTCAGACTTAGTGAAAATCACAGATTTTCACTAAACTGGAATTTCAGCCACATGCCTACTTTGACTAGGCACAACTTGCACTTATGAACTCCTAAGCATGAAACAAAACCAACATGTTGTAGAGGGGTTCACCCTCTACTGCCACAACAAAGAATCAACCTCTTAGGCTCATCACATCACATGGAACCAAGCTCTAAACATGGAACAAAACTGAAATATGACATTCCCAAAAAGTGTTCCAAAGTGGAATCTGAACCCACCATTGGATTCCTGGGATGATTCTACCCCAAAGACATATATAATACCTATGTACTTGCATAGAACAATTGCGCACAAACTTGAAAGGTAAATCTACATGGAATCACATATAGTGAATAGTGCAACATCACATGTGCTTCTCACTAGAACATTACCAACACATGCATATGCACACACTCACATATCCAGTGGTTGCGTCGGTCGGAGAGGAAGTAGAGGAAGAAGGGGAAGGAGCCGCTCGGGGAGGATCATCACGGAGGAAGGCCGTCGTCGTCGAGGTAGTTGTAGTAGGGTCGTTCTCGTCGAAGTAGTTGTGGGAATGGGCTCCTGGAAGATCCCGCGTTCTCGCCGAGGTGTTGGAGAGCCGCAGGTGTACGGGCACGACGGCGAGGACCCCTCAGCTTGCGGCCATGGCGGAGGAGGTCGATCCCCTTACCTGATGTCGACGCAGAGAGGAAGAAGGAGATGGGAAGGAAGTGGCGGCGCAAGGGGAGGAACCCTAGGCTGCACGGACGCCAAGGGGGCTTATATGGAGGAGGAGAGGTGAGGGACGCATGCCTCGGCGTCTGCAGCTGCCGCGCTCTCTGAAGAAACCTGACGGAGGAGGGGGAAAGGGAGACGGCGTCTACAGGCACTGGCTGTGCCCGAGAGGTAGGTAGTTGGGCCTTCTAGTGGGAGCAGGCCCACTAGTTGGCGCCACATAGAAGAAAATTAAAACCCCTGGGGTTTTCTAATTTAAATAAACCAGAGAAAAGATTTAAAGCAAAGGCAAAACTGATGGGGTTTAAAATAAAACAAAATACCCCCTGGTGATAAGGGAATTATGACCCATTTGAATAAAATAAAAAGGAATTATTTGGAGCAATTAAATATTTACAAAACAACATTTATTTGAACTGTTTTGTGAATATTTGCGCCTTTAAACTACAGATTCAAAACAGCAAAATCACAACCTCACAATCACCACAATACATACTAAAACATGGGAATTTTTGAAATAGAGAAGGAGCAAAAGAATCTTGGCTTGAGATAAATAGAGTAAGGGAGTTGTTTTTGAAACCCATGCACACCACATAGTTTTCCCTACTAACCAACCACATCCACATCACTCCACTTATCAACACATATCATCATCACATGACAACTCATGTCATCACACACCACATATGAACACATAGCAACAAACACAATAGGCATGGATGAATGGAATGCATGCATGCAAAGGAACAACAAAACAAGGGGACATCACATGAAATCATATGCATTGAGCTCTCATATCAATGACAAGTTGGACCCACATAGAGAAGGTTCCAAAGATGGTAAGCTACACTCTTGGGGCATTACACTAAAGCAGCAATTGGAAATACTTTACTTGTGCTTCCGCCTCCAGTAGTGCCCCTTAGCCCTTCTTCGAAGCACGAGCCGAAGTGGGTTAAGTCTAGTCAGGTTACCGTGGACCAGACCCCTGCAATAAACAATAACCTACCAAAAAACTCAGATGCCTGTATGGCGGACCTCCCAGAGGGGTCGCGCCTAGCGCAATGAGTCTATTATGTTGGAACTGTCGCGGGGTTGGCAAACCCACGATGGTTTGAGAGCTTCGTGGTCTCATGAGGCAACTTGCCCCCTCTATAGTTTGTATCCTGGAAACCCAAATAGAGGGCTCTCGTGTTGAGAATTTGGTAGGTACTCTAGGTTTTAATAAAAGTTTCGCTGTAAGCAGCTCGGGACGGAGCAATGGAATTGGCATTTTTTCGAACGAGGAAATAAAGCTTGAAATTATCGGTTATTCTGAATGCCATATTGATGTGATGGTGAATAAATTGACACAAATACATACCCGAATAACTTTTGTATATGGTGAAGCTCAAGTGAACCAACGATACAAAACATGGGATATGATGCATGGAATCGCAAGATCCGGGAATGGACCATGGATGGTAATAGGTAATTTTAATGAGGTCTTACATGGACATGAGCACGACGAAGTGGGCAACCGGAGCCATGCCCAAATGGATGGCTTCAGGGACGCCCTTGAAACATGTGGCCTCTTTGATATCGGATACATTGGAATGGACTGGACGTTTGAAAAAAAACTTGTCGGTGGAACATATACGAGAGTTATACTGGATAGATGTGTGGCTAATCCAGCTTGGACCCTAGCCTATCCCTCAGCAACACCGGAACACAAAACAATAGAGAGTTCTGACCACGTCCCAATTCTTCTCAAGCTTGACGTAGTGCACGTGTGCAGGCGGCCACGACGACCCTTTAAATATGAAGTATGCTGGGAACGAGATTCAACGCTCACGTTAGTAGTACAGGGAGGCTAGGAACAAACAAATGGAGATTCCGTGGAATCAGTGTGCAGCAAGCTCCAGTCCTTCTCGACAGGTCTCACCACTTGGGACGGTTCTCACTTCGGTAGTATCCGACGGGAAATTGCAAGATTAAAGAATGAGCTACAACTTTTACGGGAAATCCCAGGTAGAACTGGTCCATCGCGGGAGGAAACGAAAGTGGCTGACCAATTGGTTGAGTTGCTCCATCGAGAGGAGAAAATGAGGCGCCATAGGGCACGCATTGAGTGGCTCATGCATGGAGATAAAAACACTTATTTTTTCCATCCGCGTGCTAGCCGGTGCCGTCACAAGAACCAAATAAAATCCTTAAAACTGCCAGATGGGAGGATGACCGAAGATACAAGAGAGATGGAAGAGTTAGCGACAAATTTGTACAGTCATCTGTATGCATCTGAGGGAGTCGAGGGCATAGATCAAGTTCTTCAAGTTGTGCCAGCTAAAGTGACATCGGCCATGAATGACATTTTGAATGCACCATACAATCACGCCTTGTTCCAAATATTCCCGACCAAGGTGCCTGCTACTTCTCAAACAACAGAGCCATAAATTGGCACGTTGACGGAGATTTGACTTGCGTTGGTTTCTCCCTTGAAGAGGAAAGGGTGATGCAGCACAGGAGCATTAAGTATTTCCCTCAGTTTGAGAACCAAGGTATCAATCCAGTAGGAGGATCGCGTCAAGTCCAGAGTACCTGCACAAACACAAAAGAGCTTGCACCCAACGCTATAAAGGGGTTGTCAATCCCTTCAAGATTGTTTGCAAAGTGAGAACTGAAAGCGGAAAGCAAAACAAAGTAAAAGTGTAAGGCTGAAAATATGGTGTGGAGTAGACCCGGGGGCCATAGTGTTCACTAGAGGCTTCTCTTAAAATAGCAAGTATCACGGTGGGTAAACAAATTACTCTCGAGCAATTGATAGAACCGCGCAAAGTCATGACGATATCTAAGGCAATGATCATACATATATGCATCACGTCCGAGACAAGTAGACCAATACTTTCTGCATCTACTACTATTACTCCACACATCGACCGCTATCCAGCATGCATCTAGTGTATTGAGTTCATGACGAACAGAGTAACGCCTTAAGCAAGATGACATGATGTAGAGGGATAATCTCAAACCAATGATGAAAACCCCATCTTTTTACCCTTGATGGCAACAACACGATACGCGCCTCGCTACCCCTTCTGTCACTGGGTGAGGTCACCGCACGGTATGACCCAAAACCAAGCACTTCTCCCATTGCAAGAATCATAGATCTAGTTGGCGAAACAAAACTCACAACCCAAAGAGAATTACAAGGATATGAAATCATGCATAAGAGAGATCAGAAGAAACTCAAATAAGATTCATAGATAATCTGATCATAAATCCACAATTCATCGGATCTCGACAAACACACCGCAAAAGAAGATTACATCGGATAGATCTCCATGAAGATCATGGAGAACTTTGTATTGAAGATCCAAGAGAGAGAAGAAGCCATCTAGCTACTAGCTATGGACCCGTAGGTCTATGGTGAACTACTCACGCATCATCGGAGAGGTCATGGTGTTGATGAACAACCCATCTGTGTCCGAATCCCCTCTCCGCCAGGGCACCAGAACGTGCCCCAGATGGGATCCCGTGGAGACAGAAGCTTGCGGCGGCGGAAAAGTACTTCCGATGATCTCTTGATTTTTACTGGGATTTTAGGGAATATATAGGCGCAAAACCTAGGGCAGAGGTGGCCCAGGGAGCCCACAAGCCAGGGTGGCGCGAGCCCCCTGGCCGCGCCATGAGGGCTTGTGGGGTCCCTGCAGGCCCCCTGCCCTGATTCTCCGGCTTCCCGATATTTTTCTGTTTCGGAAAAAATCTTTTTGGCAGTTTCATTCTGTTTGGACTCCGTTCAAAATTCTCCTCTGAAAGGGGTCAAAAACATGGAAAAAATAGGAACTGGCACTTGGCACTGAGTTAATAAGTTAGTCCCAAAAAATATATAAAAGGCATACAAAACTTCCAAAGTTTGACAAGATAATAGCATAAAACCATCAAAAATTATAGATACGTTGCAGACGTATCAAGCATCCCCAAGCTTAACTCGTGCTCGTCCTCGAGTAGGGAAGTGATAAATACCGAATTTTTGATGTGGAATGCTACCTAGCATAGTTGTCCTTTGCAACTTCTTTCACGTGACATGAATGTTCAGATCCGTAAGATTCAAAACAATAGTTTGCTATTGACATGAAAACAATAATACTTCAATCAAACTAGCAAGGTAATCATGAACTTTCAAAATAACAAGGCCAAGGAAAGTTATCCCTACAAAATCATATAGTCTGGCTATGCTCCATCATCCTCACACAACTAATGTAAATCATGCACAACCCCGGTATTGGCCAAGTAATTGTTTTTGCACTCTTACTTTCTCAAACTTTTTATAACTATCACGCAATACATGAGCGTGAGCCATGGATATAGCACTATAGGTGGAATAGAGTGTGGTGGTGGTTGTGAGACAAAAAGGAGGAGATGGGCACATTGACTCGGCATATCAAAAGGCTATGGAGATGCCCATTAATAGATATCAATGTGAATGAGTAGGGATTTCCATACAAGGGATGCACTAGAGCTATAAGTATGTGAAAGCTCAAATAGAACTAGTGGGTGTGCATCCAACTTGCTTGCTCATGAAGATCTAGGGCAATTTTGAGGAAGCCCATCATTGGAATATATAAGCCAAATTATATAATGAAGATGCCCACTAGCATATGGTAGTGACAAAGCAAGAAGCTCTCAATCATGAAGAACATGGTGCTATTATGAAGCACAAGTGTGGAAAAAGATAGTAGCATTGTCCCTTCTCTCTTTTTATCTCTCTTTTTTTGTTTGGGCTCTTAGGCCTCTTTTTTTTTCTTTTCTCTTTTTTTGGGCTCTTTGGCCTCTTTTTTTATTTCCTCACATGGGACAATGCTCTAATAATGATGATCATCACACTTTTATTTACTCAGAGCTCAAAGCTTATAACGATGATGACTCTATAGGAAATGCCTCCGGCAGTGTACCGGGATGTGCAATGACCTAGCTTGGCGTATGACGTTGAAATATCTCGCTAGCTATCTTACGATCATGCAATGGCAATATGAGAGTGACGGCACAAGTCATGAGACGGAACGGTGGGAGTTGCATGGCAATATATCTCGGAATGGCTATGAAAATGCCATAGTAGGTAGGTATGGTGGCTGTTTTGAGGAAGGCATATGGTGGGTTTGTGTACTGGTGAAAGTTGCGCGACACTAGATAGGCTAGCAGAGGTGGAAGGTGAAAGTGCATCTATACCATGGACTCACATTAGTCATGAAGAACTCACATACTTGTTGCGAAAGTTTTTATTAGTAATCGAAAAAAAGTGCTAAACGCATACTCCTAGGGGAAGGGTTGGTAGGTGTTAACCATCGCGCGATCCCGACCTCAACACAAAGGATGACAATCAATAGATCAATTATGCTCCGACTTCCTAACATAGTGGTTCACCATACGTGCATGATACGGGAATCACTTAATTCAACACAAGTATTTCTAGATTCACAACACCCTACTAACATAACTCTTAATATTACCGAATCCACGTCTCAAAACTAGTTGAGAGGAATCAAGACTTTTCTTTCTACTCAATGCACATGAAGATGGAGGTTTTTATATCCTCTTTGGGTACCTATCACCTTTGGGACTACTTTCATAGCATAAGCCAACTACCAAGTCACGCACCGCCGTGCTCTAAAAGAAACACGTGAAGCACATAGATCAAAATTATCTAGCTCAAAAGATATAAGTGAAGCACTATGAGCATTCTAGCAAAATCACGATGAGTGCATGTATCTCTCTCTTAAAAGGGTGTGCAGCAAGGATGATTGTGACACAACAAAAAGAAAAAAGACTCCTAAGATACAAGACGCTCCAAGCAAAACACATATCATGTGGTGAATAAAAATATAGCTCCAAGTAATGTTACCGATGGATTGAAGACGAAAGAGGGGATGCCTTCCTGGGGCATCCCCAAGCTTAGGCTTTTTGGTGTCCTTGAATTTGGCTTGGGATGCCTTGGGCATCCCCAAGCTTGAGCTCTTTCCACTCCTTATCTCTTTGTCCATGAGAACATCACCCAAAACTTGAAAACTTCACAATACAAAACTTAAACAGAAACTCGTGATATCATTAGCACAAGAAAACAAACTGCCACCTCTTTTGGTACTGTAGCAAACTTGAATTCTATCTATATTGGTGTTGGGCTACTGTATTATCACTTTTTCATGGCTAGTACCCCCCCGATACTAACCAACTCAACAAAAACAGAATCTGTCAAAAACAGACCAGTCTATAGGAATCTGTATACTTCGTATACTTCTGGTACCTCAAATTTTTCGAAAAATTACGACTGCATGGGAAAAAGGCATATCAACCAGCAGCAAAAAGAATCAACTCAAAAGCTCTTTCTGAATAAACATGAAAAATCATCTCGTTAGGGAAACGTTTCTGTCTTTTTTCAGCAGGATCAAACAGCCATTACCTAGACTAGTCATAAAGGTTTTGCTTGGCTCAAACACAAATAGAAAGACAAAAAACACAATCACAACAGAATTATGAAAGTGTGGATGCAATAAAACAGAAAGAAAAAAGATAAATTCATTGTGTTGCCTCCCAACAAGCGCTATTGTTTAATGCCCTTAGCTAGGCATTGATAATTCAATGATGCTCACGTAAAAGAGAAGAATTGAAGCACAACGAGAGCATAATAAAGCATGTGAAAATCACATCTAAGTCTAACATACTTCCTATGCATAGGCATTTTATAGGAAAACAGATTGTCAAGACAACCAATAGTTGCCATATGCAAGGAAGAAGAAAGAGACAATAGCAATCTCCACATAACGAGAGGTAATTTGGTAGCATGAAAGTTTCTACCACAATCTTTTCCTCTCTCATAATAATTACATGTGGGTTCATATTCAAATTCAAGAATATCGCTATCGCATAGGATATTCTTTTCATGATCCACATGCATGCAAAGTTGACGCTCTTCAAAAATAGTGGGATTATCATCAACTAAAGTCATGACTTCTCCAATCCCACTTTCAACATTATTGCAAATATCATATTCATCATGAGGCTTAAACAAATTTTCAAGATCGTAAGAAAAATCATCGCCCCAATCAAGATTATTGAAACAAGTAGTGGACATAGCAAAACTAGCATCCCCAAGCTTAGGGTTTTGCATATTTTTAGCATGATTGTCACTAATAGGATTTATAGTGAAACCATTGCAATCATTCTTTTCATTCAAGGAGCCCTCATGAATCACTTCATAAATTTCTTCATCACGATTTTCAGATTCACGCATCTCAAGCAAAACTCCAAAGAGAAAGTCAAGTGCACTCAACTCACTAGCAATTGGATCAACATAATTGGATCTCTTAAAGAGATTAGCAAGTGGGTGAGGATCCATATCACTAGATTTTCAGGAAGCGAAGATGCAAGCATATTGAAGGCACATAGCACACAAGCAAAGGAAAGGCAAACGAAGAAGGCAAATTGGTGAAGTGGGGGAGAGGAAAACGAGAGGCAACTGGCAAACAAAGTAAATGCAAGAGATGAGTTTGCGACACCTACTTGGATTAGTTCATGACTTGATCCTCCCTGGCAACGGCGCCAGAAATCCTTCTGCTACTTCTCAAACAACAACGCCAGAAATTGGCACGTTGACGGAGATTTGACTTGCGTTGGTTTTCCCTTAAAGAGGAAAGGGTGATGCAGCACAGGAGCAGTAAGTATTTCCCTCAGTTTGAGAACCAAGGTATCAATCCAGTAGGAGGATCGCGTCAAGTCCAGAGTACCTGCAAAAACACAAAAGAGCTTGCACCCAATGCTATAAAGGGGTTGTCAATCCCTTCAAGATTGTTTGCAAAGTAAGAACTGAAAGCGGAAAGCAAAACAAAGTAAAAGTGTAAGGCTGAAAATATGGTGTGGAGTAGACCCGGGGGCCATAGTGTTCACTAGAGGTTTTCTCAAAATAGCAAGTATCACGGTGGGTGAACAAATTACTGTCGAGCAATTGATAGAACCGCGCAAAGTCATGACGATATCTAAGGCAATGATCATACATATAGACATCACGTCCAAGACAAGTAGACCGATACTTTCTACATCTACTACTATTACTCCACACATCGACCGCTATCCAGCATGCATCTAGTGTATTGAGTTCATGACGAACAGAGTAACGCCTTAAGCAAGATGACATAATGTAGAGGGATAATCTCAAACCAATGATGAAAACCCCATCTTTTTACCCTTGATGGCAACAACACGATACGTGCCTCGCTACCCCTTCTGTCACTGGGTGAGGTCACCGCACGGTATGAACCCAAAACCAAGCACTTCTCCCATTGCAAGAACCATAGATCTAGTTGGCCAAACAAAACCCACAACTCGAAGAGAATTACAAGGATATGAGATCATGCATAAGAGAGATCAGAAGAAACTCAAATAAGATTCATAGATAATCTGATCATAAATCCACAATTCATTGGATCTCGACAAACACACCGCAAAAGAAGATTACATCCGATAGATCTCCATGAAGACCATGGAGAACTTTGTATTGAAGATCCAAGAGAGAGAAGAAGCCATCTAGCTACTAGCTATGGACCCGTTGGTCTATGGTGAAGTACTCACGCATCATCGGAGAGGTCATGGTGTTGATGAAGAAGCCCTCCGTGTTCGAATCCCCCCTCCGGCAGGGCACCAGAACGTGCCCCAGATGGGATCTTGCGAAGACAGAAGCTTGCGGCGGCGGAAAAGTATTTTCGTGGATCTTCTTCGCAGTTTTGGAATTTTTCTGAATCTATAGGCGGAACAGGTAGGGCAGACGTGCCACAGGGGGCCCACAAGCCTGCTAGGCGCGGGGCCCCTTGGTCGCGCCTAGGGGGCTTGTGGGGTCCCCTGCTGGCCCCTGCCTTGGTTCTCAAGTCTGGCTCGTATCTTCTGTTCCAGAAAAAATCTTATCGGAAGTTTTATTCCGTTTGGACACTGTTTAAAATCCTCCCCTGAAAAGGGTCAAAAACACGGAAAAAACAGGAACTGGCACTTGGCACTGAGTAAATAAGTTAGTCCCAAAAAAGATATAAAAGGCATAAAAACATCCAAAGTTTGACAAGATAATAGCATGGAACTATAAAAAAATATAGATACGTTGGAGACGTATCACGCCCCAAGGCACCCCCTTCTTGTTATGCGAAAATACATGTGGATGCGGCTGTTGCAAAAACACACAACCGAGGGGTTGCAGCGGCGGTGTGTAGAGACACAAATGGAAACTACATGGGCAGCTCTGCGTTGGTAGTGCATGGAATAACAGATGTGGCAACATTGTAAGCTATTGCTTGTCGGGAAGGGTTAGCTCTTGCCCAAGACCTGATGATACAGAGTTTTGTTTTGGCCTCGGACTCCAAGCAGGTTGTTTCACACATTCAGAAGGCAAGCCAGGGAAGCTATGGAGCAATAATAATGGAGACTAGGCAACGCTTATTACCTTTCAATTGTAATATTACTTTCGAAGGCAGAGCTGCTAATAGTGATGCCGATAGGTTAGCCAAGTTCGCACATTCACCGGATCGGGGTCGTCATCTTTGGTTGGTCGAGCCCCATGATCCCTTTTGTATCCCACTCAGTGTGGCTTTTGAGCAATAAAAACTTGGTTTAACCCCTCAAAAAAATCACAGTCGTATAAGAACATCTCCAACAGCTGCGCAACCGACGCACGCGCTAAAAACATTTTGCAGCGTCAAAATAGCGATTTTAGCGCGCCGGAGAGCGCTGGCTTCAGCGTCCGCCGCTAAAAAATGCGTGCATGAGCCACTCCAGTAGGCGTTGTAAAAAAACAACCCACGCGTCCAACACAAACAACATATGACACTCCAAACCAAACCAGAAAATTCCAAAAACGTAAAAAAATCAACAATAAATAGTTCAATTATTGACAAATAGTTTATCTTCAATACAACATATGACACTCCCGTCGCCTATCTGCTTCGAATCCCGGCATGCTGGCATCCCCACATTTATATTATCTACTTTACTATTCACCCCGACGCTAGCTAGTCTCGGCCCGGGGTTGGCCGCTTGGCCCGATACGTTTGTTCCCACGGGATGTCTTAGTAGCGTGTACGGTACCATATGCCCACTCTTTGTTTCAGCTACAGACCGCATCGTCGCTGTCCGGCTAGCGAGAGCAAAGGATGGAGGTCACCACATTCAAAAAGCGTGCAGGGAGAAAATGGCTTGGGCGACACGGTCGTTTCATTTGTGAAGTATTTGCTCAGTCGAGTCTGTTCCCACAGTCCGAGTACTGTACGCTCCATTTCGTGGCCCACTCTTCGCCTCACCTCTAAATCGGCTCCCGACTGTCCGGCTGGCAAGAGCAAAAGCCAAAGAGCGGAGAGAACACGAAAAAGATGGAAGGGGGCTCGGATAAAACCGAGTTGGCACCCTCTGCATAAAACTTGCACTGCAAAAACCAAATATTTGACATGTGTGCATCGACTAACCTTGTCTTTTGCACGATCATCTTTGCGGAAACCCCCCATCGCCCGGCTGGTTGGAGCACTGCCCGTTGCAGCTCGTAGCCGGCCGCCATCGACAACTTTTTGCTACAACAACAGAAAGAAGCCTTCACAAGATTCTTCGAGTCGCTCGGAGGCTCGGAGGCTACCGCTACTTCTCGAACAACAGCGCCAGAAATTGACACGTTGACGGAGACTTGCTAGCGTTGGTTTTTCCCTTGAAGAGGAAAGGGTGATGCAGCACAGGAGCAGTCAGTATTTCCCTCGGTTTGAGAACCAAGATATCAATCCAGTAGGAGAATCTCGTCAAGTCCAGAGTACCTGCACAAACACAAACGAGCTTGCACCCAACGCTATAAAGGGGTTGTCAATCCCTTCAAGATTGATTGCAAAGTGAGATCTGAAGACGGAAAGTGCAATGAAGTAAAAGAGTAAGGCTGAAAATATGGTGTGAAGTAGACCCGGGGGCCATAGTGTTCACTAGAGGCTTCTCTCAAAATAGCAAATATTACGGTGGGTCAACAAATTTATGTCGAGCAATTGATAGAATCGCGCAAAGTCATGACGATATCTAAGGCAATGATCATACATATAGGCATCACACCCAAGACAAGTAGATCGATACTTTCTGCATCTACTACTATTACTCCACACATCAACCGCTATCCAGCATGCATCCACTGTATTAAGTTCATGACGAACAGAGTCATGCCTTAAGCAAGATGACATGATGTAGAGGGATAAACTCAAACCAATGATGAAAACCCCATCTTTTTACCCTCGATGGCAAGAACATGATGTGTGCCTTGTGATGACCCACAAGTATAGGGGATCAATCGTATTCCTTTTGATAAGTAAGAGTGTCGAACCCAACGAGGAGCAGAAGGCTCTAATAAAAGGATTTCAGCAAGGTAATAACAGCAAGCACTGAAAGTAGCGGTGACAAGTGATTGTGTAGCGAGGTGAAATGTAGCGAGCAAAAAGTAACAAGTAACAAGTAGTAGCAATGGTGCAGCAAGTGGCCCAATCCCTTTTGTAGCAAGGAACAAGCCTGAACAAAGTCTTATAGGAGGAAAAACGCTCCCGAGGACACACGGTAATTTCTGTCATGCTAGCTTCATCATGTTCATATGATTCGCGTTCGTTACTTTGATAGTTTGATATGTGGGTGGACCGGCGCTTGGGTACTGCCCTTACTTGGAAAAGCATCCCACTTATGATTAACCTCTCTCGCAAGCATCCGCAACTACAAAAGAAGAATTAAGACAAAGTCTAACCATAGCATTAAACTAGTGGATCCAAATCATCCCCTCACGAAGCAACGCATAGACTGGGGTTTAAGCTTCTGTCACTCCAGCAACCCATCATCTACTTACTACTTCCCAATGCCTTCCTCTAGGCCCAAATATGGTGAAGTGTTATGTAGTCGACGTTCACATAACACCACTAGAGGAAAAACAACATACATCATATGAAAATACCGAACGAATATCAAATTCACATGACTATTATTAACATGACTTATCCCATGTCCTCAGGAACAAAAGTACCTACTCACAAAACATAATCATAATCATGATCAGAGGTGTAATGAATAGCATCAAGGATCTGAACATAAACTCTGCCACCAAGTAGTACAACTAGCATCAACTACAAAGAGTAATCAAGACTACTAGCAACCTTACAAGTACCAATCAAAGTTGCAAGACGAATATTGGTTACAAGAGATGAACTAGGGATTGGAGAGGAGATGGTGCTGATGAAGATGTTGATGAAGATGCCTCCCCTCCGACGAGAGGAGTGTTAGTGATGACGATGGCGACGATTCCCCCCTCCGAGAGGGAAGTTTCCCCGGCAGGATCGTCCTACCGGAGCTCTAGATTGGATCTGCTCAAGTTCCACCTCGTGGCGGCGGCAGAACCATGAAAAAGCTCCCTAATGATTTTTTCCAGACCAGGACGCTTCATATAGCAAAAGAGGGGGGCTAGTGGGCCGCCAGGTAGCCCACAAGCTTGCCCTGCGCCACCAGGGGGGGGTGGCGGAGTGGGGGCTTGTGGAGTCCTGGTGGCCCCCCTCCGGTAGTTCTTTCGCCCAGTATTTTTTATATAATCCAGAAAAAATCCACGTAACTTTTCAGGGCATTTGGAGATGTGCAGAATAGTGGACTAGGATTTGCTCCTTTTCTAGTCCAGAATTCCAACTGCCTGAATTCTCCCTCTTCAAATAAACCTTGCAAAATAAGAGAGAAAAGGCATAAATATGGTACCACAAGTAATATAACAGCCCAAAAAAAAATAAATATCAACATGAAAGCATGATGCAAAATGGACGTATCAGCTCCCCCAAGCTTAGACCTCGCTTGTCCTCAAGCGAAAACCAAGTTCCATAAACATGTCCACATGTTTGGGGACGAAGGTGTCGGTAAAACATAATATGGACATGAGGGCATCATGATCACACATAGGACAGCAATATATCATAAAGATTCTTATGGGAAAGTAACAATTCCTTCACAAAGGAAAGCATGAAGCAAAAAACCTTACCGAGAAGTAACCAACAATAGTCCATAGTCATTGAAGCAATTGCAATTTATCACAACATCAGAAAGAGTCAAATAATAGCTTGTAAGGCAAACCCACATACTCAATCATCTCTTTTGTTTTCCACAATTTTTACAACTCACGTGGTACTCATGGTGTCAAAGTTTCAGCTCGACACAAAGGAAGATAAGGGCTTAAGTTTTGCCTCCCAACGGTTTACCTCAAGGGTAAAGTCAACAACAATAAAGCATGAGTACTCAACTCCAAGTTGATATATGAATATAGATCTTTCCCAAGCATGTGACGGTAGCCAAGACAAAGGCAAAAAGGGAATTGGTGAAAATCACCATGACTCTTTCAAGGGCAAAAAGTAAAGGTACAAGATAGGCCCTTCGTAGAGGGAAGCAGAGGTTGTCATGCGCTTTTGAGGTTTGAATGCATGTCCTCTTAGTGCGGAGGAACGTCACTTTATATTGCCTTGTGTGATAAAGAACTTTATTATGCAGTCTGTCGCTTTTATGTCTTCCTCATCACAGGTTCGTACAAAGCTTATTTTCCACATACTAATAGATCATACATATTAGAGAGCAATTTTTAGTGCTTGCACCGATGACCACTTACTTGAAGGATCTTATTCAATCCATAGGTAGGTATGGTGGACTCTCGTGGCAAAACTGGGTTGGAGGTTTATGGATGCGCAAGTAGTATCTCTACTTGGTGCGGGAGTTTTGGCTAATATGAAGTGGAAGCAATCGTCACATGCTAAGGGATCTCTAATCATATAACATTGTTTGGAACCAAGCAAACACAATTCATTATGTTGTCTTCCTTGTCCAACATCTACTCCTAGGCATGTAATAGTTTGGTGAGTGCTCACAATTGCAAAAAGTGTCTAAGATGATATATTTATATGTGAACCTCTCTTTCCTTATTACTTCTTATTAATTGCAACAATGACTAATGTCTATGTTGATTTATTCTCAACAAGTTTCAATCATCATACGTGTCATATGTGAAGTTATCACTTTCCATAAGATCGTCTCATGATCTTTCGTGCTATCGTTCTTTTCATACTTTTGATCATGGCACAAAGCAAAGCCCTTGACTAAGACACTCTTTATTATATAGCTCGTAAGATCGAATACATCGGGGGAGAGACAAAAGCAAAAGACTCAAACTAAAAACGAAAGACTTAATCCTCTAAAAGAAGAAATAAAAACTGAAAAGGATAGAACTAAAACAAAGGTAAAAGCAAAAGATATAAAGGTGATACGATACCAGGCCAGCTCCCCCAAGCTTGGCGGAAGCCAAGGGGATTGCCCATACCAATGCTTAGTTGTCTTCCTTTGGTGGTGATGGTGGTGTTGTTGTCGCAGTCTTGAGCTTGTCTAATTTCCACTCGAGCAAAAAGTTCTGCTCCCTTAGATCGTCATTTTCCTCCTCAAGTTTCAAAACTCTATGGCAAAGCTCCGTCTTACTCTCCTGCAAGAAACGAGAAGGGATAAACAAGGTCTTAGGCTTCTTCCTATGGTCAGGGAGGCTTGACTTCTTGAACTCCACATGGGTGTTTGCAGGTTGAGGTAGAGGAGCCTCCTCTTCATCGGAACTCGTTTGCTCCTTCCCTTTGGGCTCATAGTCCTCTTCCTCATCAGTGGTCCATCCATATGGTTCCAAGTCCCCAAAGACCTTGGGGTTTGCAAGGTAGTCAGCCACATAGCTCTCTAACTCTGAATCTTGAGAAGACATCTTGACCTAGATCTGCGGCAGAACAAGCTCGAAACGAAAACACAGGAAAACTGCGCGATACGGAGATCAAAACCTTCGGGCGACTATATATTGATTTTTTCTGGGCCAGAAAGAATCCTCCGCAAGAAAATGGAGTCCGGGAGGCACACGAGGTGCCCACAAGCTTGTCCTCCGGCACCAGGGGGTAGGGGGCGGTGGCAAGGCTTGTGGCCGCCTCGTTCGCTCTCCGGACTGCCTTTTATTTTTCTAATTTTCCAAAAATTCCAAAACGGAGTAAATTTCCTATTGGAAAAGTATCGGAGTCCAATTTCTTACCGAAACAGATACATCTTCGTTTTCAAGGTCTGAAATAGGCTGATAAACATCCCTTATGTACTCCTCTGGAGTTATGACATTGATGATATTGGTCTCAACATTTATGGGAGTACCAGAGATGCAATGCTTGATTCTTTGCCCATTTACCACTCTAGGAAAATTTCATTCTGTGTTATTGATTTTGATGGCACCGGAACGATATACTTCCTTGACAACATAGGGACCTTCCCATTTAGAGAGAAGCTTGTCTGCAAAGAATCTCAAACGAGAATTGTATAGCAAGACATAATCACCTACATTGAACTCTCGTTTTTGTATCTGTTTGTCGTGCCATCTCTTAACCTTTTCCTTGAACAACTTGGCACTCTCGTATGCCTGGGCTCTCCATTCATCTAACGAGCTGATATCAAACAACCGCTTCTCACCGGCAAGTTTGAAATCAAAGTTGAGCTCTTTGATTGCCCAATAAGCTTTGTGTTCCAGCTCAAGAGGTAAATGACAGGCCTTACCATAAACCATTTTATACGGTGACATGCCCATGGGATTCTTATAAGCAGTCTTATATGCCCATAGTGCATCGTCAAGTTTGCTAGACCAGTTCTTTCGAGATCTATTGACGGTCTTTTGTAGGATCAACTTGATCTCCCTATTACTCAACTCCACTTGACCACTAGACTGAGGATGATAAGGAGATGCAACTCTATGGTTGATATCATACTTAGCTAGCATCTTGCGGAAAACACCATGAATGAAGTGTGAACCGCCATCAGTCATCAAGTATCTAGGGACTCCAAATCTTGGGAATATGACTTCCTTAAGCATCTTAATAGAGGTGTGGTGATCAACATTTTTAGTGGGGATAGCTTCTACCCACTTAATAACGTAATCCACAGCAACTAAGATGTGAGTGTACGCACTGGAACTCGGGAAGGGTCCCATATAATCAAAGCCTCAGACATCAAATGGTTCAATGACAAGTGAATAGTTCATAGGCATCTCTTGACGCTTACTGATGTTCCCTATCCTTTGGCATTCGTCACAAGACAAGACAAACTTACGAGCATCCTTGAAGAGAGTGGGCCAATAGAAACCTGATTGCAATACCTTATGGGCAGTTCTATCTCCAGTATGGTGTCCTCCGAAGGCTTCGGAATGACACTTCTGCAGGATCTGTCCATGTTCATGTTCAGGCACACAACGTCTAATAACACCATCTACTCCTTCCTTATAAAGGTGAGGATCATCCCAAAAGTAGTGTCTCAAATCAAAGAAGAATTTCTTCTTTTGTTGATAGGTCAAACTGGGTGGTATGTATTTGGCTACGATATAGTTTGCATAATCGGCATACCACGGTGCACTAAGTGAAGTGCGGATGACATTTAATTGCTCATCAGGAAAGTTGTCATCAATTGGTAGTGGGTCATCAAGGACATTCTCTAGCCTAGACAAGTTATCCGCTACAGGGTTATCAGCACCCTTTCGGTCAACGACGTGCAAATCAAATTCCTGTAGCAGGAGAACCCATCTGATCTGCCTAGGCTTAGCGTCCTTCTTCTCCATGAGGTACTTAATAGCAGCATGATCAGAGTGAATAGTGACTTTGGAGTCAACTATGTAAGATCTGAACTTTTCACATGCAAACACTACTGCTAAAAATTCCTTCTCCGTAGTGGCATAGTTTCTTTGGGCACTGTCTAGAGTTTTACTAGCATAGTGAATGACATTCAACATCTTGTCAACTCTTTGTCCTAGAACGGAACCAACAACGTAATCACTAGCATCACACATGATTTCAAAGGGCAAGTTCCAGTCAGGTGGTTGAACAATAGGTGTGGTTATCAAACCTTCTTAAGTATTTCAAAGGCTTCCTCACAATCCTCATCAAAAACAAAAGGAACATCCTTCTGCAAGAGGTTGGTAAGAGGCCTAGAAATCTTAGAGAAGTCATTAATGAACCTTCTATAGAAACCCGCATGACCTAACAAACTTCGTATACCTCTGATATCTGTGGGGCAAGGCATTTTCTCAATTGCATCAACCTTAGCCTTACCAACTTCAATGCTTCTTTCAGAGATTTTGTGCCCTAAGACGATACCTTCATTAACCATAAAGTGGCACTTCTCCCAATTCAAGACGAGGTTGGTTTCTTCGCATCTCTGTAAGACTCGATCAAGGTTGCTGAGGCAATCATCAAAGGAAGACCCATAAATGGAGAAGTCATCCATGAAAACCTCGACGATATTTTCACAAAAGTCAGAGAATATAGCCATCATACATCTTTGGAAGGTGGCAGGTGCATTGCATAAGCCAAAAGGCATACATCTATAGGCAAAGGTAGCGAAAGGGCAGGTGAAAGTGGTTTTTTCTTGATCAGATTGTGCAACAGGTATCTGCGAGAAACCTGAATAACCGTCTAGAAAGCAGAAGTGTGTGTGCTTTGATAGCCTTTCAAGCATTTGGTCGATGAACGGCAAAGGATAATGATCTTTCTGTTGGAATTATGCCCTAGAGGCAATAATAAATATAGTTATTATTATAATTCCTGTATCAAGATAATCGTTTATTATCCATGCTATAATTGTATTGAATGAAGACTCATTTACATGTGTGGATACATAGACAAAACACCGTCCCTAGCAAGCCTCTAGTTGGCTAGCCAGTTGATCAAAGATAGTCAGTGTCTTCTGATTATGAACACGGTGTTGTTGCTTGATAACTGGATCACGTCATTAGGAGAATCACGTGATGGACTAGACCCAAACTAATAGACATAGCATGTTGATCGTGTCATTTTGTTGCTACTGTTTTCTGCGTGTCAAGTATTTATTCCTATGACCATGAGATCATATAACTCACTGACACCGGAGGAATGCTTTGTGTGTATCAAACGTCGCAACGTAACTGGGTGACTATAAAGATGCTCTACAGGTATCTCCGAAGGTGTTAGTTGAGTTAGTATGGATCAAGACTAGGATTTGTCACTCCGTGTGACGGAGAGGTATCTTGGGGCCCACTCGATAATACAACATCACACACAAGCCTTGCAAGCAATGTGACTTAGTGTAAGTTGCGGGATCTTGTATTACGGAACGAGTAAAGAGACTTGCCGGTAAACGAGATTGAAATAGGTATGCGGATACTGACGATCGAATCTCGGGCAAGTAACATACCGAAGGACAAAAGGAATGATATACGGGATTATATGAATCCTTTGCACTGAGGCTCAAACGATAAGATCTTCGTAGAATATGTAGGATCCAATATGGGCATCCAGGTCCCGCTATTGGATATTGACCGAGGAGTCTCTCGGGTCATGTCTACATGGTTCTCGAACCCGCAGGGTCTGCACACTTAAGGTTCGATGTTGTTTTATGCGTATTTGAGTTATATGGTTGGTTACCGAATGTTGTTCGGAGTCCCGGATGAGAGCACGGACGTCACGAGGGTTTCCGGAATGGTCCGGAAACGAAGATTGATATATAGGATGACCTCATTTGATTACCGGAAGGTTTTCGGAGTTACCGGGAATGACGAATGGGTTCCGGGAGTTCACCGGGGGGGGGGGGGGGCAACCCACCCCGGGGAAGCCCATAGGCCTTGAGGGTGACACACCAGCCCTTAGTGGGCTGGTGGGACAGCCCAAAAGGGCTCTATGCGCCAAGAAGAAAAAATCAAGAGAAAAGAAAAAAAAAGGGAGGAGGTGGGAAGGAAGGGGGACTCCCTCCCACCAAACCAAGTCCAACTCGGTTTGGGGGGGGGGGAGTCCTCCCCCCTTGGACTCGGCCGACCCCCTTGGGGCTCCTTGAGCCCCAAGGCAAGGTCCCCTCCCTCCCACCTATATATACGGAGGTTTTAGGGCTGATTTGAGACGACTTTTCCATGGCAGCCCGACCACATACCTCCACGGTTTTTCCTCTAGATCGCGTTTGTGCGGAGCTCGGGCGGAGCCCTGCTGAGACAAGGTCATCACCAACCTCCGGAGCGCCGTCACGCTGCCGGAGAACTCTTCTACCTCTCCGTCTCTCTTTCTGGATCAAGAAGGCCGAGATCATCGTCGAGATGTACGTGTGCTGAACGCGAAGGTGCCGTCCATTCGGTACTAGATCGTGGGACTGATCGCGGGATTGTTCGCAGGGCGGATCGAGGGACGTGAGGACGTTCCACTACATCAACCGCGTTCACTAACGCTTCTGCTATACGATCTACAAGGGTACGTAGATCACTCATCCCATCTCGTAGATGGACATCACCATGATAGGTCTTCGTGCGCGTAGGAAATTTTTTGTTTCCCATGCGACGTTCTCCAAAAGTGGCATCATGAGCTAGGTTCATGCGTAGATGTCTTCTCGAGTAGAAAACAAAAGTTTTTGTGGGCGGTGATGTGCGTTTTGCTGCCCTCCTTAGTCTTTTCTTGATTCCGCGGTATTGTTGGATTGAAGCGGCTTGGACCGACATTACTCGTACGCTTACGAGAGACTGGTTTCATCATTACGAGTAACTCCGTTGCTCAAAGATGACTGGCAAGTGTCGGTTTCTCCAACTTTAGTTGAATCGGATTTGACCGAGGAGGTCCTTGGATGAGGTTAAATAGCAACTCATATATCTCCGTTGTGGTGTTTGCGTAAGTAAGATGCGATCCTACTAGATACCCACGGTCACCACGTAAAACATGCAACAACAAAAGTAGAGGACGTCTAACTTGTTTTTGCAGGGTATGCTTGTGATGTGATGTGATATATTGGATGTATGAGATGATCATGTTGTAATAGAAATATCGACTTGCACGTCGATGGTACGGCAACCGGCAGGAGCCATAGGGTTGTCTTTATACTAACGTGTGTGCTTGCAGATGCGTTTACTATTTTGCTAGGATGTAGCTTTAGTAGTAATAGCATGAGTAGCACGACAACCCCGATGGCAACACGTTGATGGAGATTATGGTGTGGCGCCGGTGACAAGAAGATCGTGCCGGTGCTATGGTGATGGAGATCAAGAAGCACGTGATGATGGCCATATCATGTCACTTATGAATTGCATGTGATGTTAATCCTTTTATGCACCTTGTTTTGCTTAGAACGACGGTAGCATTATGAGGTGATCTCTCACTAAAATTTCAAGACGAAATTGTGTTCTCCCCGACTGTGCACCGTTGCTACAGTTCGTCGTTTCGAGACACCATGTGATGATCGGGTGTGATAGACTCAACGTTCACATACAACGGGTGCAAAACAGTTGCGCACGCGGAACACTCGGGTTAAGCTTGACGAGCCTAGCATGTGCAGACATGGCCTCGAAACACATGAGACTGAAAGGTTGATCATGAATCATATAGATGATATGATTAGCATAGGGATGCTTACCACTGAAACTATACTCAACTCACGTGATGATCGGACTTGAGCTAGTCTAAGTGGATCATGAACCACTCAAATGACTAGAGAGATGTACTTTTTGAGTGGGAGTTTAGCGAATAATTTGATTAAGTTAAACTCTAATTATCTTGAACATAGTCTAAGTCCACTTTTAATATATTTGTGTTGTAGATCATGGCTCACGCGACAGTCATCCTGAATTTTAATACGTTCCTAGAGAAAGCTAAGTTGAAAGATGATGGAAGCAACTTTGTAGACTGGGCTCGTAATCTTAAGCTAATCTTACAAGCTGGGAAGAAGGATTATGTCCTTAATGCTGCGTTAGGAGATGAACCACCCGCTACGGCTGATCAGGATGTTAAGAACGCTTGGTTAGCACGTAAGGAGGACTACTCAATAGTTCAATGTGCAGTCTTGTATGGCTTAGAACCGGGACTTCAACGTCGCTTTGAGCGTCATGGAGCATATGAGATGTTCCAGGAGTTGGAGTTTATCTTTCAGAAGAATGCCCGGATCGAGAGGTATGAGACCTCCGATAAATTCTATGCTTGCAAGATGGAGGAAAACTCATCTGTCAGTGAACATGTGCTCAAAATGTCTGGGTACTCAAACCGTCTAGCTGAGCTGGGGACTGAACTCCCGCAAGAAGCTATCACTGACAGAATCCTTCAATCACTGCCGCCAAGCTATAAAGGCTTTGTGTTGAACTACAACATGCAAGGGATGAACAAGTCTCCCGGCGAGTTGTTTGCGATGCTGAAAGTCGCAGAGTCTGAACTCCGTAAAGAGCATCAAGTGTTGATGGTGAATAAGACCACTAGTTTCAAGAGAAACGGCAAAGGCAAGAAGGGCAATTCGAAGAAGAGCGGCAAGCCTGTTGCCAATCCGACGAAGAAACACAAAGCTGGACCTAAGCCGGAAACGGAGTGTTACTATTGCAAGGGTATGGGTCACTGGAAGCGCAATTGCCCCAAGTATCTGGCAGATAAGAAGGCGGGCAAAGAAAAATCAGGTATATTTGATATACACGTTATTGATGTGTACTTAACCGGCTCTCGTAGTAGTGCCTTGGTATTCGATACCGGTTCTGTTGCTCATATTTGCAACTCGAAATAGGAACTTCGGAATAGGCGAAGGCTGGCGAAAGATGAAGTGACGATGCGCGTAGGAAATGGTTCCAAGGTTGATGCAATCGCCGTCGGCACAGTGTCACTTCAGTTACCGTCAGGATTAGTGATGAACTTAAATCATTGTTATTTAGTGCCTGCGTTGAGCATGAACATTATATCTGGATCTTGTTTATTGCGAGACGGTTACTCTTTTAAGTCAGAGAATAATGGTTGTTCTATTTCTATGAGTAACATCTTTTATGGTCATGCACCGAATGTGAAAGGATTGTTCATATTGAATCTTGATAGCAATACACATATACATAACATTGAGACCAAAAGAGTTAGAGTTGACAATGATAGCGCCATATTTTTGTGGCACTGCCGCTTAGGTCATATTGGTGTAAAGCGCATGAAGAAACTCCATGCTGATGGACTTTTGGAGTCACTTGACTTTGATTCACTTGACACGTGCGAACCATGCCTCATGGGCAAGATGACTAAGACTCCGTTCTCAAGAACAATGGAGCGTGCAAGTGACTTGTTGGAAATCATACATACCGATGTGTGTGGTCCGATGAGCGTGGAGGCACGCGGCGGATATCGTTATTTTCTCACCTTCACTGACGATTTACGTAGATATGGTTATGTCTACTTGATGAAGCACAAGTCTGAAACATTTGAGAAGTTCAAACAATTTCAGAGTGAAGTGGAAAATCATCGTAACAAGAAGATCAAGTTCCTACGGTCTGATCGTGGGGGTGAATATCTGAGTTTCGAGTTTGGTGCTCACTTAAGACAATGTGGAATTGTTTCACAGTTAACACCGCCTGGAACACCACAGCGTAATGGTGTGTCCAAACGTCGTAATCGTACTCTATTAGAGATGGTGCGATCTATGATGTCTCTTACTGATTTGCCGTTATCATTTTGGGGCTATGCATTAGAAACAGCTGCATTCACTTTAAATAGGGCACCATCAAAATCCGTTGAGACGACACCATACGAACAGTGGTATGGCAAAAGGCCAAAGTTGTCGTTTCTTAAAGTTTGGGGATGTGATGCTTATGTCAAAAAGCTTCAGCCTGAAAAGCTAGAACCCAAAGCGGAAAAGTGCGTCTTCATAGGTTACCCAAAAGAGACAGTTGGGTACACCTTCTATCTCAAATCCGAGGGCAAAGTGTTTGTTGCTAAAAACGGAGCTTTTCTCGAGAAGGAGTTTCTCTCGAGAGAATTGAGTGGGAGGAAGATAGAACTTGACGAGGTTGTCGAACCTCTCGTCCCTCTGGATGGTGGCGCAGGGGAAGGGGAAACCTCTGTCATTGCGACGCCGGTTGAGGAGGAAGTTAATGATGATGATCATGAAACTCCAGTTCAAGTTTCTGTCGAACCACGCAGGTCGACGAGACCACGTGCTGCTCCAGAGTGGTACGGTAATCCCGTCTCATCAATCATGTTGTTAGACAACAATGAACCTGCGAATTATGAAGAAGCAATGGTGGGCCCAGATTCCAACAAATGGCTGGAAGCCATGAAGTCCGAGATAGGATCCATGTATGAGAACAAAGTGTGGACTTTGGAGGTACTACCTGAGGGACGCAAGGCTATTGAGAACAAATGGATCTTTAAGAGGAAGACGGACGCTGACGGCAATGTGACCGTTTATAAAGCTCGACTTGTGGCAAAGGGTTTTTGACAAGTTCAAGGAGTTGACTACGATGAGACATTCTCACCCGTAGCGATGCTTAAGTCCGTCAGAATCATGTTAGCAATAGCTGCATTTTTCGATTATGAAATCTGGCAGATGGATGTCAAAACGGCGTTCCTTAATGGTTTCCTTAAGGAAGAGTTGTATATGATACAACCCGAAGGTTTTGTCGATCCTAAGAATGCTAACAAGGTGTGCAAGCTCCAGCGATCCATTTATGGACTGGTGCAAGCATCTCGGAGTTGGAACAAACGCTTTGATGAGGTGATCAAAGCATTTGGGTTTATACAAGTGGTTGGAGAATCTTGTATTTACAAGAAAGAGAGTGGGAGCTCTGTGGCGTTTCTAATATTATATGTGGATGACATATTACTGATTGGAAACAACTAGAGTTTTTAGAGAGCATAAAGGATTACTTGAATAAAAGTTTCTCTATGAAGGACCTAGGAGAAGCTGCTTACATTCTAGGCATTAAGATCTATAGGGATAGATCAAAACGCCTGATAGGACTTTCACAAAGCGCATACCTTGATAAAGTTTTGAAGAGGTTCAAAATGGAACAGTCCAAGAAAGGGTTCTTGCCAGTTCTACAAGGTACGAGATTGAGTAAGACTCAGTGCCCAGCAACTGATGAAGACAGAGAGCATATGTGCTCCGTCCCCTATGCTTCAGCCATAGGTTCTATCATGTATGCGATGCTGTGCACTAGACCGGATGTTAGCCTGGCCATAAGTATGGCAGGTAGGTTCCAGAGTAATCCAGGTGTGGATCACTGGACAGCGGTCAAGAATATCCTGAAGTACCTGAAAAGGACTAAGGAGATGTTTCTCGTGTATGGAGGTGACGAAGAGCTCGCCGTAAAAGGTTACGTCGATGCAAGCTTTGACACAGATCCGGACGACTCTAAGTCGCAAACCGGATACGTATTTATTCTTAATGGGGGTGCAGTAAGGTGGTGCAGTTCCAAGCAAAGCGTCGTAGCAGATTCTACATGTGAAGCGGAGTACATGGCTGCCTCAGAGGCGGCTAAGGAGGGTGTCTTGATGAAGCAGTTCATGACGGATCTTGGAGTGGTGCCAAGCGCACTGAATCCAATAACCTGTGGTGTCTCGAACCCGCAGGGTCTGCACACTTAAGGTTCGACGTTGTTTTATGCGTATTTGAGTTATATGGTTGGTTACCCAATGTTGTTCGGAGTCCCGGATGAGATCACGGACGTCACGAGGGTTTTCGGAATGGTCCGGAAACGAAGATTGATATATAGGATGACCTCATTTGATTACTGAATGGTTTTCGGAGTTACCGGGAATAACGAATGGGTTCCGGGAGTTCACCGGGGGGGCAACCCACCCCGGGGAAGCCCATAGGCCTTGAGGGTGACACACCAGCCCTTAGTGGGCTGGTGGGACAGCCCAAAAGGGCTCTATGCGCCAAGAAGAAAAAATCAAGAGAAAAGAAAAAAAAAGGGAGGAGGTGGGAAGGAAGGGGGACTCCCTCCCACCAAACCAAGTCCAACTCGGTTTGGGGGGGGGGGTCCTCCCCCCTTGGACTCGGCCGACCCCCTTGGGGCTCCTTGAGCCCCAAGGCAAGGTCCCGTCCCTCCCACCTATATATACAGAGGTTTTAGGGCTGATTTGAGACGACTTTTCCACGGCAGCCCGACCACATACCTCCACGGTTTTTCCTCTAGATCGCGTTTCTGCGGAGCTCGGGCGGAGCCCTGCTGAGACAAGGTCATCACCAACCTCCGAAGCTCCGTCACGCTGCCGGAGAACTCTTCTACCTCTCTGTCTCTCTTGCTGGATCAAGGAGGCCGAGATCATCGTCGAGCTGTACGTGTGCTGAACGCGGAGGTGCCGTCCATTCGGTACTAGATCGTGGGACTGATCGCGGGATTGTTCGCGGGGCGGATCGAGGGACGTGAGGACGTTCCACTACATCAACCGCGTTCACTAACGCTTCTGCTGTACGATCTACAAGGGTACGTAGATCACTCATCCCATCTCGTAGATGGACATCACCATGATAGGTCTTCGTGCGCGTAGGAAATTTTTTGTTTCCCATGAGACGTTCTCCAAAACTTTCCTGGTTGCCTTGTTCAGTTTCCGGAAGTCTATCACCATTCTATAGCCGGTAATAATCCTTTGTGGGATTAGTTCATCCTTATCATTAGGAACGACGGTGATACCTCCCTTCTTAGGTACGCAATGTACTGGACTTACCCAATCACTATGAGCAACATGATAAATGATTCCTGCTTCCAGAAGCTTTAATATTTCTTTTCTAACGACCTCTTTCATCTTAGGATTTGATCTCCTTTGATGATCAGCAACTGGTTTAAAGTCAGGATCGGTTTTAATCTTGTGCTGACATAGAGTAGGACTAATACCCTTAAGATCATCAAGAGTATATCCAATAGCAGCGCGATGCTTCCTCAGAGTTTTTAGTAACTTCTTCTCTTCGCGCTCTGAGAGGAGAGCACTAATAGTGACAGGATATATCTCCTTCTCATCAAGATAGGCATACTTAAGAGTATGAGGCAACTGTTTAAGCTCGAACACAGGATCACCCATTGGTGGGGGAGGATCCCCAAGCAGTTCAACAGGCAGATTATTCTTGAGAATAGGATATTGTTCTAAGACAATTTTATCTATCTCATCTCTCTCCTCCATATGCATATCATTTTCATGCTCAAGCAGATATTGCTCTAAGGGATCCGTAGGAGGTACGGCAATAGAGGCAAGAGCAATGATTTCATCTCTACCAGACGACTCTCTTTCATGGGGTTGTCTTCCAAACTTGGAGAAGTTAAATTCATGAGACACACCCTCGAAACTTACCGTGACAGTCTGCTTAATGCAATCAATGTGAGCATTGACAGTGTTGAGAAAGGGTCTACCGAATATGATGGGACAAAAGCTATCTTGTGCAGTACCAAGGACGAGGAAATCAGTAGGATACTTCGTCTTACCACACAGGACTTCTACGTCTCTCACAATTCCCAGAGGGCAGATAGTGTCTCTATTAGCTAGCGTAATAGTGACATCAATGGGTTCTAACTCAGCAGGTGCAATCTCATCTTTGATTTCATCATATAGAGAACGGGGTATTGCACTAACACTAGCTCCCATATCACATAAACCATGGTAACAGTGATGTCCTATCTTAACAGAAACAACGGGCAGGCCAACTACAGGCCCGTGTTTGTCTTTCGCGTGAGGTTTAGCAATTCTAGCGGAATCCTCACAGAATTTGATAACATGCCCATCTATGTGTTCGGCTAAGAGATCTTTGATAATAGCAACACTAGGTTCAACTCTAATATCCTCAGGAGGTGCAAGTGATCTAATGTAACCCCTACGTATCACACTTGGAGCTTTAGAATAATCCTTTATCCTAGCAGGGTATGGTGGTTTCTCAGTGTAAGCACAAGGAACAACAGGATCACTAAAAGCAATGATTTTCTCCTCAACTAGATTGGTTTTGGCTATGTTGCTTTCTACATGAGGATGATATTTAAACCACTTCTCTTTGGGAAGATCAACATGAGCAGCAAAAGATTCACATAGAGAAGCTACTATCTCAAAGTCAAGTCCATACTTAGCGCTAAAATCTCTAGAAGTGTTTGTCTCAACAAAAGATTTAACGCAATCAAACTGGAAATTCATACCTGACTCCTTACCTTCCTCCAGCTCCCAATCTTCAGAGTTGCGTTTGATTCTCTCCAATAAATTCCACTTGTGATCAATATCCTTCTTCATAAAAGAACCGGCACAAGAAGTGTCAAGCATGGTACGATCTTCATGAGAAAGTCGAGCATAAAAGTTTTGAGTGATGATTTCTCTCGAGAGCTCATGATTGGGGCATGAATATAGCATTGATTTAAGCCTCCCCCAAGATTGATCTATGCTTTCCCTGTCACGAGGCCAAAAGTTATAAATAAAGTTCCTATCACGATGTACTAAATGCATAGGATAGAACTTTTGATGAAATTCCAATTTCAACCGATTGTAGCCCCATGATCCAGTATCATCACATAGCCTATACCATGTCAACGCCTTATCCTTCAAATATAAAGGAAAGACTTTCTTCTTTACCTCATCCTTGGGCAAACCTGCAAGCTTAAATAAACCACAAACTTCATCTACATAGATTAGATGCAAGTCTGGATGTGAAGATCCATCTCCTGTCAAAGGATTAGCCAGTAGTTTCTCAAGCATACCCGAAGGAATTTCATAAAAGATATTTTCAGTAGGTACCTCAGGTTGAGGAGCAACTCCTCGTGCTTCCGTTCGTGGTAAAGATACCCCGAACAAACTCCTCAAAGGAACAGTTTCCATAGTGACAAGTGACAATAAATTTCAGCACCGTATATAGATGTTTCCTTACCAATTTCCACTTACCAAAGGCGCTTCACTCCCCGGCAACGGCGCCAAAAAAGACTCTTGATGACCCACAAGTATAGGGGATCAATCGTAGTCCTTTCTATAAGTAAGAGTGTCGAACCCAACGAGGAGGAGAAGGCTCTGATAAACGGATTTCAGCAAGGTAATAACTGCAAGCACTGAAAGTAGCAGTGACAAGTGATTGTGTAGCGAGGTGAAACGTAGTGAGCAAAAAGTAACAAGTAACAAGTAGTAGAAATGGTGCAGCAAGTGGGCCAATCCCTTTTGTAGCAAGGGACAAGCCTGAACAAAGTCTTATAGGAGGAAAAACGCTCCCGAGGACACACGGGAATTTCTGTCATGCTAGTTTCATCATGTTCATATGATTCACGTTCATTACTTTGATAGTTTGATATGTGGGTGGACCGGCGCTCGGGTACTGCCCTTACTTGGACAAGCATCCCACTTATGGTTAACCTCTCTCGCAAGCATCCGCAACTACAAAAGAAGAATTAAGACAAAGTCTAACCATAGCATTAAACTAGTGGATCCAAATCAGCCCCTCACGAAGCAATGCATAGACTGGGGTTTAAGCTTCTGTCACTCCAGCAACCCATCATCTACTTACTACTTCCCAATGCCTTCCTCTAGGCCCAAATATGGTGAAGTGTTATGTAGTCGTTGTTCACATAACACCACTAGAGGAAAAACAACATACAACATATCAAAATACCGAACGAATATCAAATTCACATGACTATTATTAACATGACTTATCCCATGTCCTCAGGAACAAAAGTAACTACTCACAAAACATAATCATAATCATGATCAGAGGTGTAATGAATAGCATCAAGGATCTTAACATAAACTCTTCCACCAAGTAATCCAACTAGCATCAACTACAAAGAGTAATCAACACTACTAGCAACCTTACAAGTACTAATCGGAGTTGCGAGACGAAGATTGGTTACAAGAGATGAACTAGGGATTGGAGAGGAGATTGTGCTGATGAAGATGTTGATGAAGATGCCTCCCCTCCGATGAGAGGAGTGTTGGTGATGACGATGGCGACGATTCCCCCCTCCGGGAGGGAAGTTTCCCCGGCAGGATCGTCCTGCCGGAGCTCTAGATTGGATCTGCTCAAGTTCCGCCTCGTGGCGGCGGCGAAACCATGAAAAGGATCCCTAATGATTTTTTCCAGACCAGGACGCTTCATATAGCAAAGAGGGGGGCTAGTGGGCCGTCAAGCAGCCCACAAGCTTGCCCTGCGCCACTAGGGGGTGGTGGCGGAGTGGGGGCTTGTGGAGCCGTGGTGGCCCCCCTCCGGTAGTTCTTTCGCCCAGTATTTTTTATATAATCCAGAAAAAATCCACGTAACTTTTCAGGGCATTTGGAGATGTGCAGAATAGTGGACTAGGATTTGCTCCTTTTCCAGTCCAGAATTCCAGCTGCCTGAATTCTCCCTCTTCAAATAAAACTTGCAAAATAAGAGAGAAAAGGCATAAATATGGTACCACAAGTAATATAACAGCCCAAAAAGCAATAAATATCAACATGAAAGCATGATGCAAAATGGACGTATCACCTCGCTACCCCTTCTGTCACTGGGTGAGGTCACCGCACGGTATGAACCCAAAACCAAGCACTTTTCCCATTGCAACAATCATAGATCAAGCTGGCCAAACAAAACCCACAACTCGAAGAGAATTACAAGGATATGAAATCATGCATAAGAGAGATCAGAAGAAACTCAAATAAGATTCATAGATAATCTGATCATAAATCCACAACTCATCGGATCTCGACAAACACACCGCAAAAGAAGATTACATCGGATAGATCTCCATGAAGATCATGGAGAACTTTGTATTGAAGATCCAAGAGAGAGAAGAAGCCATCTAGCTACTAGATATGGACCCGTAGGTCTATGGTGAACTACTCACGTATCATCGGAGAGGTCATGGTGTTGATGAAGAAGCCATCCGTATTCGAATCTCCCCTCCGACAAGGCACCAGAACGTGCCCCAGATGGGGTCTTGCGGAGACAGAAGCTTGCGGCGGCGGAAAAGTACTTCCGATCGTCTCTTCTGTGGTTTCAGATTTTTAGGGAATTTATAGGCGGAAGAAGTAGGGCAGGGGAGCCATGGCGACCTCACAAGCCTGCTAGGCCCGCCCCCCAGGCTGGGCCTGGTGGGCTTGTGACCTCCTTCGAGGTCTCCTGCCTTGGTTCTCAAGTCTCCTGCGTGTCTTCTGTTATGGAAAAAAATCATTCCGCAGGTTTTATTCCGTTTGGACTCCGTTTGAAATCCTCCTCTGGAAAGGGTAAAAAACACGGAAAAAACAGCAACTGGCACTTGGCACTGAGTTAATAAGTTTGTCCCAAAAAAGATATAAAAGGCATACAAAACATCCAAAGTTTGACAAGATAATACCATGAAACCATCAAAAATTATAGATACGTTGGAGACGTATCAAGCATCCCCAAGCTTAACTCCTACTCGTCCTCGAGTAGGGAAGTGATAAAGACTGAATTTTTGATGTGGAATGCTACCTATCATAGTTTTCCTTTGTAACTTATTTCATGTGACATGAATGTTCAGATCCGTAAGATTCAAAACAATAGTTTGCTATTGACATGAAAACAATAATACTTCAAGCAAAATAGAAGGTAATCATGAACTTTCAAAATAACAAGGCCAAAGAAAGTTATCCCTACAAAATCATATAGTCTGGCCATGCTCCATCATCCTCACACAACTAATTTAAATCATGCACAACCCCGGTATTGGCCAAGTAATTGTATTCGCACTCTTACTTTCTCAAACTTTTTATAACTATCATGCAATACATGAGCGTGAGCCATGGGTATGGCACTATAGGTGGAATAGAGTGTGGTGGTGGTTGTGAGATAAAAAAGGAGGAGATGATCACATTGACTCGGCGTATCAAAGGGCTATGGAGATGCCCATTAATAGATATCAATCTGAATGAGTAGGGATTGCCATACGAAGGATGCACTAGAGCTATAAGTATGTGAAAGCTCAAAAGGATAGCTAGTGGGTGTGCATCCAACTTGCTTGCTCACGAAGACCTAGGGCAATTTTGAGGAAGCCCATCATTGGAATATACAAGCCAAGTTATATAATAAAGATTCCCACTAGCATATGGCGGTGACGAAACGAGAGGCTCTCAATCATGAAGAAGATGGTGCTATTATGAAGCACAAATGTGGAAAAAGATAGTAGCATTGTCCCTTCTCTCTTTTTCTCTTTTTTTCATTTGGGCTCTTGGACCACCTCTTTTTTTGGGGCTCTTTGGCCTATTTTTTTTTATTTCTTCACATGGTACAATGCTCTAATAATGATGATCATCACACTTTTATTTACTCACAACTCAAAGCTCAAAACGATGATGACTCTATAGGAAATGCCTCCGGCAGTGTACCGGGATGTGCAACGATCTAGCTTGGCGTATGACGTTGAAACATCTCGCTAGCTATCTTACGATCATGCAATGGCAATATGAGAGTGACGGCACAAGTCTTGAGACAGAACGGTGGGATTTGCATGATAATATATATCGGAATGGCGATGAAAATGCCATAGTAGGAAGGTATGGTGGCTGTATTGAGGAAGGCATATGGTGGGTTTGTGTACCGGCGAAAATTGCGCGGCACTAGAGATGCTAGCAATGGTGGAAGGTGAAAGTGCATCTATACCATGGAATCACATTAGTCATGAAGAACTCACATACTTGTTGCGAAAGTTTTTATTAGGTGTTAACCATCGCGCGATCCGGACCTCAACACAAAGGATGACAATCAATAGATCAATTATGCTCCAACTTCCTAACATAGCAGTTCACCATACGTGCATGCTACGGGAATCACTAACTTCAACACAAGTATTTCTTGATTCACAACACCCTACTAACATAACTCTTAATATTACCAAATCCATGTCTCAAAACTAATTGAGAGGAATCAAGACTTCACTTTCTACTCAATGCACATGAAGATGGAGGTTTTTGTATCCTCTTTGGGTACCTATCACCTTTGGGACTACTTTCATAGCATAAGCCAACTACCAAGTCACGCACCGCTGTGCTCTAAAAGATCTAAGTGAAGCACATAGAGCAAAATTATCTAGCTCAAAAGATATAAGTGAAGCACGATGAGCATTCTAGCAAAATCACGATGAGTGCATGTCTCTCTCAAAAGGTGTGCAGCAAGGATGATTGTGACAAAACAAAAAGAAACGACTCCTACGATACAAGACGCTCCAAGCAAAAAACATATCATGTGGTGAATAAAAATATAGCTCCAAGTAATGTTACCGATGGATTGAAGACGAAAGAGGGGATGCCTTCCCGGGGCATCCCCAAGATTAGGCTTTTTGGTGTCCTTGAATTTGGCTTGGGATTCCTTGGGCATCCTCAAGTGAGCTCTTTCCACTCCTTATCTCTTTGTCCATGAGAACATCACCCAAAACTTGAAAACTTCACAACACAAAACTTAAACAGAAACTCGTGATAACATTAGCACAAGAAAACAAACTACCACCTCTTTAGGTACTGTAGCAATCTTGATTTTTATTTATATTGGTGTTAGATTACTGTATTCTCACTTTTCCATGGCTAGTACCCCCCGATACTATCCATAGTTTCATCAAAACAAGCAACCAACTCAACAAAAACAAAATGTGTGAAAAACAGACCAGTCTGTAGCAATCTGTATACTTAGTATACTTCTGGTACCTCAAAAATTCTGAATAATTACTACTGACTGGGAAAAAGGCATATGAACCAGCAGCAAAAAGAATCAAATCAAAATCTCTCTCTGAATAAAAATAAATAATAATCTCGTGAGAGAAAAGTTTCTGTCTTTTTCCAGCAGGATCAAACAACCATCACTAAGACTAGTCATAAAGGTTTTGCTTGACTCAAACACAAAAAGAAACACAAAAGACACAATCATAACAGAATTATGATGGTGTGGACGCAACAAAATGGAAAGAAAAAGATAAATTCATTGGGTTGCCTCCCAACAAGCGATATTGTTTAACGCCCTTAGCTACGCATTGATAATTCAATGATGCTCTCACAAAAGACAAGAATTGAAACACAACGAGAGCATCATAAAGCATGTGAAAATCACATCTAAGTCTAACATACTTCCTATGCATAGGCATTTTATAGGAAACCATATTGTCAAGACAACCAATAGTTACCATATGCAAGGAAGAAGAAAGAGACAAGAGCAATCTCAACATAACGAGAGGTGATTTAGTGATATGAAAATTTCTACCACAATATTTTCCTCTCTCATAATAATTGCATGTGGGATCATATTCAAATTCAACAATATAGCTATCACAAAGGATATTCTTTTCATGATCCACATGCATGCAAAGTTGACGCTCTTCAAAAATAGTGGGATTATCATCAACTAAAGTTATGAGTTCTCCAAACCCATTTTCAATATTATTGCAAACATCATATTCATCATGACGCTTAAACAAATTTTCAAGATCATAATAAAAATCATCGCCCAATCACGATTATTGCAACAAGTAGGGGACATAGCAAAACTAGCATCCCCAAGCTTAGGGTTTAGCATATTTTTAGCATGATTGACACTAATAGGATTTATAGTGAAACCATTGCAATCATGCTTTTCATTCAAGGAGCCCTCGTGAATCACTTCATAAATTTCTTCATCACGATTTTCAGATTCACGCATCTCAAGCAAAACTCCATAGTGATAGTCAAGTGCACTCAACTCACTAGCAATTGGATCAACATAATTGGATCTCTTAAAGAGATTAGCAAGTGGGTGAGGATCCATATCACTAGACTTTCAGCAAGCGAAGATGCAAGCATATTGAAGTCACATAACACACAAGCAAAGGAAAGCAAGTGAGAGAAAAGGGCGAACGAAAAAGGCAAACAAAGAATAGGCAAACGAAAAAGGCAAACTTTTTTTTGTAAATTTTTGTTTTTTAAAAGTGGGGGAGAGGAAAACGAGAGGCGATAAAGTAAATGCAAGAGATGAGTTTGCGACACTTACTTGGATGAGTTCTTGACTTGATCCTCCCCGGCAGTGGCGCCAAAAATCCTTCTGCTACTTCTCAAACAATACCACCAGGAGTTGACACGTTGACGGAGACTTGCTTGCGTTGGTTTTTCCCTTGAAGAGGAAAGGGTGATGCAGCACAGGAGCAGTAAGTATTTCCCTCAGTTTGAGAACCAAGATATCAATCCAGTAGGAGAATATCGTCAAGTCCAGAGTAGCTGCGCAAACACAAATGAGCTTGCACCCAACGCTATAAAGGGGGTTGTCAATCCCTTCAAGATTGATTGCAAAGTGAGATCTGAAGGCGGAAAGTGCAACGAAGTAAAAGAGTAAGGCTGAAAATATGGTGTGAAGTAGACTCGGGGGCCATAGTGTTCACTGGAGGCTTCTCTCAAAATAGCAAATATTACGGTGGGTGAACAAATTACTGTCAAGCAATTGATAGAACCACGCAAAGTCATGACGATATCTAAGGCAATGATCATACATATAGGCATCACGTCTGAAAGGATCGATATGGTTGGCTAGAGGGGGGGGGTGAATAGACAACCACCACTTTTTAATTAATCTTAACAAGTTAAGGTAAACACTATACGGGTTCAGAAATAATATGACAAAGAGGTGACCCCTATAGAAGCTATCAACAAGACCTATTAAGACAAGTGAGATATTGTAACAAGGAAAAGCAAATACAAAGTAAAGGTTAGAGATAACCACAAGTGGAACCGATGGAGACGAGGATGTGTTACCGAAGTTCCTTCCCTTTGACAGGAAGTACGTCTCCGTTGGAGCGGTGTGGAGGCACAATGCTCCCCAAAAAGCCACTAAGGCCACCGTATTCTCCTCACGCCCTCGCACGATGCAAGGTACCGTGATTCCACTATAGGTGCCCTTGAAGGCGGCGACCGAACCTTTACAAACAAGGTTGGGGCAACTCCACACAAAGCTTGGAGGCTCCCAACAAGACCACGAAGCTTCACCACAATGGAATATGGCTTCGAGGTGACCTCAACCGTCTAGGATGCTCAAACACCCAAGAGTAACAAGATCCGCAAGGGATAGGTGGGGGAATCAACTTTTCTCTCGGTGGAAGTGTGGATCTAGGCCTTCTCAACCAATCCCTAAAGAATCAACAAGTTTGATTGGCTAGGGAGAGGGATCGGGCACTTTTAAGCTTGTGGAGCAACAATGGAGCTTAGAGAGGTAAGAGATAGGGTTCCTCAGCTAGAAGAACCCTTTATATAGTGGGGGGAAAATTCAGACCGTTTTCCCACTCTCTGCCCGAGATCCAGCGGTACTACCGCTGGGAAGGAGCGGTACTACCGCTGCCTGGCGGTACTACCGCTGGAACCAGCGGTACTACCGCTGGCCCTTGGTAGTGCATAAACACTACTACCGCTGAGAAAGTCTTCGCAAACGGGTCCGTCCACGAACTACCGCTAGGTAGGTGGAACAGGGCACCTGGAGCGGTACTACCGCTGACCAGGGGCGGTACTACCGCTGGCCAGCGGTACCACCGCTGAACAGGGGCGGTACTACCGCCAGCCAGCGGTACTACCGCTGGCTGCAGCGGTACTACCGCTGGCAGTCCAGCGGTACTACCGCTGGGGACCATTTTGCCGAGACGCAAAGAACAAACAGGCCAGGGCCGCTCCAAGGATAAAGGAAAGGGAGAAAATAGAGGTGTGCGTGTGCAAAGATAGATTCCACCCAAACCTTTCCACTACGGATCCCCTCTTAATAGTACGGCTTTCCTATGACTCAAATGAAGAGAATCTAGGATAGCGCCGTGCTTCCGTTCCCGAAGAGAGGAGTCGTGTCGTCTTGTGCCGTTGACGAATGTTGCCTGAAACCTTGACACACACGATTAGTCCTGTATGGTACTGTCATCAATCACCAAAATTACTTAGGCATAAATTATGCCTCAACAATCTCCCCCTTTTTGGTGGATTGATGACAATACCGGATTTGCATGAATAATAATATGAGAATAAAAAGGATAGAGATATATGACATATGACTCACAGCATATGATGGAAATAAATCTAATCTCACATAGGATAGGTCATGTCTCACACACGATAGCAAACAAAGCAAACCAAGTTCAAAGCAAATCAGCAAAGCAATGCAAAGTTCGAATGAAATCAAATCCCTAGACTCTCTCCCCCTTTGGCACAAGACACCAAAAAGGGGGGCACACCTAATGTCACAGGTAGCTACTCCTCGTCCTCAGGATCACCAGACTCGTTGGTCCCCTCCTGGTCAGTCTCCTCCTCATCTTCCGCCTCATCACCCGACCACTGGTACCCCTGAGCCTGCATCCAGGTGGCCTCAGGCGTGATGTCGTCCTCTGAGCCACTGGAGATGTCCACATCCAAGGTCCTGAGAACACGCTTATGCCTCTGGCGGCTCTGCTTCTCAGCCACGTGTGACTGATACTGACCCTTGGCCTGCATACAGAAGAGAGTCTTCATCTTGTCCTGCAACTTGATAGCCCAAGATGGCATGGCAGACGAGCGGGGCTGAGAGGCAGGTCCTCTACCAGCAGCGGTCTCTGTATCTGTGTCCATTTGCTGAGAGGAGGAAGATGGGTTGGTCCACTTATCCTTGATGCGCAGCTTGATTGGGTCATGCACAATATAGTCAGACTGTGCGTAGAGCACCTCATCCGGATACGCCTGTTGCCACTTGTGGCAGATGTAAGCAAACAGGTAAGGCCCGTAGATAGGGACCTTACGGTTGATAATGCAGTTCCATAGTTCTGTGAACATCACATCTGCAATATCCAGTTGAGCAGACTCCACAGACATAGCCTCCTCACACAGTAACAACATCTCAGCCAAGGCACCATGGACCTCATCGAAGTTACCACTCCGAGGGAAGAGGGTGTTCCGAAAGATGCGGTGCATAATGTCCAGGTGCTTGGGAAGCACCCCCTTCCTCAGATATAGTGGCTGCAGTCTGTCCTTTGCAAGGCCCTTATCAGCGGGGACTGGAGCGTGAGGACGCAGCCCAAGAGGGGTGTCAGCACCCTGAAAATCAATGTGCAGGAACTGCATGAACTCTGACCAGGAACCAGTCATCTTCTGTGGCCCAGTCATCCAAATCATGGAGCGTTGTTCATCATGGGAGAAATGAACAGTGACGTAGAACTGAGCAACTGCCGTGGGATCAAAATCTTTCTTGAAGGTGATGATGTTTTTGAGCCCCATCTTGTCAATCAAAGCAAGAGCATCACCAAAGTAATCTGTATGCCGCTGAAGATGTGCCAAATCAATCCACTGGACAGAGATGTAATTCTTCTTGAAGTTTGCAATGACATCTCGATATATCCTGCAATGGTCCTTAACCCAGACATTTTCAACACCCTCGATCGTCTCCCTCTCCTGGAGATAGTGGTTCTTGGTGCGAAACTGCAGAAACTCTTTAGGAGACATTGCTCGGATGTTCACCCTCTTGTCCTTGTGGGCAACCTTCTTGAAGGACTTCTTCTTAGGGGGGAGACCAGACGTGGCAGACCCCTCGGGCGCCTCTGTGTTGCGAAACTGTTTGGATGCCGTGTCCCGTGGGGGGTTCGAACGGCGAGCAGAGCTACCTGTGACACAGACCACAAAAGCAGAAAAAGAGGCAACACGAAAAGTCAAGGCAATGGATCTTGAAAGTGCAGAGAAAAGAAACAAAAGAAAACATGCATTGCTAAGCCCAAGGAGAAAACACCGTGAATGCTCCTGGCGGTAGTACCGCCACACCTGGCGGTAGTACCGTCAGCCCTGGCGGTAGTACCGCTGGGAGTCCTGGCGGTAGTACCGCTACCCCCTGGCGGTAGTACCGCTGGGGGTTTGACTGTCAGATCTAGACATATAAAACTCGTATTCTAGGGCATGGACTGAATATATAATCATTAATACGTATCCATCAGCCCTATTGTCAAAAGGAACACATAGTAATACGAGGTACAAACATGCATAGGCAAGAGAGAGCACGTTTTAGATCTAATCAGAAAGGTTCAAATATCCGATCTAAGACGATGAAACCCTAAACCACGGCAGCAATCTTAGCAACCAGCCATTGGATCAACAAGATGAATGCAATCCCCAATGCTCCTAACCCTAGAACACGAAAAACAACCAAATAGAAGAGGGAAGGAGCTTTTGTTACCGGGATTCATGGCTTTGGAGGAGGAAGAAGAAGTAAATCAGCCCTTCCACACCAACGGGAAGAGGGAGCTCCTCCAAGAGAGATCCAAACAGCGGGTTTTCGGGGTAGGGGAGGGAGGAGTCGCGAGGAAGAAGAAACAGATTGAAAATCGGGCTCCCCCTCCCTTTATATAGCCCAAGGGGTATAGGCAGCGGTAGTACCGCTGGGTCCAGCGGTAGTACCGCTGACCTGGCGGTAGTACCGCTGGACTACAGCGGTAGTACCGCTACCTAGCGGTAGTACCGCTGGGGTGCAGCGGTAGTACCGCTCCCCCTAGCGGTAGTACCGCTCCCCCTCGAAACCCTAGAAATATTCCGGCCGGCCGAGTTAGATTTTGAACTCTGGCGGTAGTACCGCTACACCTGGCGGTAGTACCGCTGGGGGTCCTGGCGGTAGTACCGCTCCCCCTGGCGGTAGTACCGCTCCCCCTCGAAACCCTAGAAATATTCCGGCCGGCCGAGTTAGATTTTGAACTCTGGCGGTAGTACCGCTACACCTGGCGGTAGTACCGCTGGGGTCCTCGCGGTAGTACCGCTACCCCTGGCGGTAGTACCGCTGGGGTCCTGGCGGTAGTACCGCTACCCTGGCGGTAGTACCGCTGTACATGTTTCAGCACGGCCAAGGAAAGCGGGAAAACTTGGGCACATGACAAGTGAGTAAAAAGGGATGACTTCTAAGAAAAAGTACCGACTTGTCATTGTATATCCTCTCTTTTATACGCAAGAGAGGATGGAGGGGCGGTGGCCGAGGCCACCTATGTTTGAGACAATGGTATGACACCGCGAAGAATTATCCTTGGGTTCATGACCAATGCTCGTCTTTGAGGCACAAGTGCCATTTGACAATGGCTAAAGTGAAAGACTAGATTGATTTACGCATAATGGGGGGAGGGAGAGTTCATTGAGAGAACAACACTCCCCCTATGTCCATGCCTACATCTAGACCAAGATGGAATGTGAAGTGAGGTGCACTATGCCTAGTTTCAATCCACATTACTCGAATCAATGATATTTAGCTCATGCCTTAACTCCCGGAACCTTGCTTCATCAAGTGGCTTGGTGAAAATATCTGCAAGTTGCTCTTCAGTGTGAATGAAGTGAACCTCAATATCACCTAGCTTGATATGTTCACGGATGAAGTGATGACGAATATCAATATGTTTGGTTTTGCTATGTTGCACTGGGTTGAGGGAAATCTTGATGGCGCTTTGATTGTCACATAGAAGAGGCACTTTGTCACAAGTGACACCATAATCCTTTAAAGTTTGCCTCATCCATAGCAATTGTGCACAACAACTTGCAGCTGCCACATACTCAGCTTCGGTGGATGATAAGGAGACACAGTTCTGCTTCTTTGACGACCAACTTACCAAAGAGCGACCAAGGAATTGGCACCCTCCAGATGTTGACTTCCTCTCCACACAATCTCCAGCCCAGTCTGAGTCAGAATAGCCAACTAGATTGAAGTTTGCTCCTTTGGGATACCAGAGGCCAAAGTTTGGGGTATGAGCCAAATATCGAAAGATTCGTTTGACAGCCATGTAATGACTTTCTTTTGGTGCAGATTGAAACTGTGCACATATCCCTACACTCAACATAATATCCGGTCTAGATGCACAAAGGTAAAGGAGGGATCCAATCATGGAGCGGTATACCTTTTGATCCACTGCTTTACCATTGGGATCACTGTCAAGCTTGCATCTGGTTGGCATGGGAAACTTGACCGGTTTGACATCTTTGAGCTCGAACCGTTTGAGCATGTCTTGAGTGTACTTGGCTTGTTTGATGAATGTCCCTTCTAGACCTTGCTTAATCTCGAATCCGAGGAAAAACTTCAACTCTCCCATCATGGACATCTCAAACTTCTCAGTCATTAGCGCAGCAAATTCTTCATTGAATGAAATGTTAGGAGAGCCAAAGATAATATCATCAACATATAGTTGGCATATGAACAAGTCCCCTTTAACCCTCTTAGTAAAAAGAGTGGGATCAATCTTCCCAATTTCAAACCCACGATCTTGTAACAACTCAGTAAGGTACTCATACCACGCGCGTGGGGCTTGTTTAAGACCATAGAGTGCCTTATTGAGTTTATACACATGATTTGGGAGCTTGGGATGTTCGAATCCCGGGGGTTGTTTGACATATACCAACTCATTTAAAGGACCATTAAGAAATGCACTTTTCACATCCATTTGCTGTAATTTGAAGTTATGATGAGAAGCAAAAGCAAGTAGCATGCGAATAGATTCTAGACGAGCGACAGGGGCAAAGGTTTCACCGTAGTCGATACCCTCGACTTGGGAGTAGCCTTGAGCCACCAATCTTGCCTTGTTTCGAATCACAATTCCATTTGCATCTTGCTTGTTCTTGAATATCCATTTGGTCCCGATGACATTATGTTCCTTCGTTGGTCGTGGCACTAGATCCCATACTTGGTTGCGCTCGAAGTTGTTAAGTTCTTCGTGCATGGCCATAAGCCAATCCTCATCATCGAGTGCTTCCTGTACCTGTTGAGGTTCACAATACGAGACAAACGCGTGATGCTCACAATAGTTCCAAAGTTGTTGACGAGTAGATACTCCCCTTTTTAAACTACCAAGAACATTCTTCATAAGATGTGACTTGGCTTTCAGCTTGTTCACATTCTTGGCTGCTCGACGCTCCAAGAGTTCTTCATTAGATAACAGGGGAGCATCGACTTGTATCTTTTGTTTGCCCTTGCGTCTTGAGCCGGTTGTTGGAGCTCCAGAAGGGAATTGTGAGACAGTCTCCTGATCACTTTGTCCTTCGACTTGAGCAGGTTCACTAGTTTGATCTTGTATTAGTGGTTGCTCTTGATCTTGATCTCGTGTTGGTTCAAGGTCTTGGGGTAGTGCTTGAGTGGGCATATCACCATTGTTAGGCAATTGATCTTGACCGAGAGCTTGATCAACTTGTTGAGAGTCTTCTCTTTGTTCATCGGAAGCGTGTGGGGCTTGTGGGGGTGATGGCTCCACTTGAGTAGAGCATTGTCCTTCTCCTTCTGCCATAAGGGGTTCCTCAATGGGGAGTATTTGACCAATCCCCATTCTTCTTATGGCTTCGGGAGGAATTTCATCACCTATATCACAAAGACCACTTTGCTCCACTTGGGAGCCATTATTTTCGTCAAACTCCACGTTACACGTCTCCTCAATTAGTCCGGTGGACTTGTTGAGGACACGGTAAGCATGAGAGTTTGTAGCATAACCAACAAAGATACCCTCATGTGCTCTAGAGTCAAATTTAGCTAACCGAGCTCCCTTTTTAAGAATGAAGCACTTACAACCGAATACCCGGAAGTACTTGAGATTGGGTTTGTTTCCAGTTAGAATATCATACGGAGTCTTGTTCAAGCCTTTGCGGATGTAGAGCCGATTGGACGCATGACATGCTGTGTTGATGGCCTCTGCCCAGAAGTTGTATGGAGATTTGAATTCTGCCATCATTGTTCTTGCAGCGTCTATCAAGGTCCGGTTCTTCCTTTCTGCCATGCCGTTTTGCTGAGGGGTATATGGTGCAGAATATTGGTGCTTTATTCCCTCATCACCTAGAAACTCATCTAGGGTATAGTTCTTGAACTCGGTGCCGTTGTCACTCCTAATCATCAAGATCTTTGCTTCATGTTGACGTTGCGCTTCATTGGCAAAGTTGATGACCGTTTGTTGAATTTCACTCTTCCTTTTGAAGAAATATACCCAGGTATATCTTGAGTAGTCGTCAACAATTACTAAGCAATACTTTCTGCCTCCAAGACTATCAAATGTTGGAGGACCAAACAGATCCATGTGAAGAAGTTCCAATGGCCTCTTAGTGTAGATAAGAGTTGATGGACGATGAGCAGTTTCATGAATCTTTCCTTCAATGCAAGCACTGCAAACACGATCTTTAGCAAAGCTCACATTTGTTAGTCCACGAACATGGTCCCCTGTCAGAAGACTTTGCAAAGACCTCATATTGACATGAGCTAAACGGCGATGCCAAAGCCAGCCCACGTCAACTTTAGCCATTAGACATGTCGCAGTCTTAGTGGGTCGCTTTGAAAAGTTTACCACATAGAGACCATTTTCGACATGTCCAACATAGGCTACTTTAAGAGTCTTGCTCCTTAGGAGGACCACAGTGTCAATATTAAAGAATGTGGAAAAACCCATGATTGCAAGTTGACGAACGGAAAGTAAATTGTAGGCAAGAGACTCAACAAGCATGACCTTCTCAATAGACAAATCTTGAGAGACGACCACCTTACCAAATCCCAATACCTTTGACGAGGATGCATCAGCGAATTGGACATGGGTGGGCATAGATGGAGAAGGGTGCACATCCACCACTAAGTCCTTGCTTCCGGTCATATGATTTGTTGCTCCACTATCGAGCAACCATGACACCCCACCGGAAGCAAACTCCTGCAATAGATCAAGGCTTGGTTTTAGGTACCCATTTTTTAATGGGTCCTTTCATGTTAGAGACAAGGGTCTTAGGAACCCAGATAGCCCATTCAATATCTTCATCGTAGGAACCAATAAATCTGGCATAAACATGCCCATCACTAGCACAACATAACACATAAGAGGAATTGAGTTTGCCGGCTGTGTTAGTAGGAGCGGCTTTGCCCTTCTTGAGGTTCCCATAGTCCACCTTGTTCCTGTTCACCTTTTGAGTACCCTCACCCTCCTTGACAAAGATGTCCATGAGGGTGAGAGATCGTTTGTTCTTGTTCTTTCTTTTACCTTTTGACTTGGAGGTAAGTCCAATTCCTTCCTTTCCTACAACACCCTTTTGAGTGCTCAAGAGATCGTTCAGACTCTTCTCACCTTGTCTGCATGACACAAGGCCCTTCTCAAGTTTCTCCTTTAACTTGGCATTTTCTTCCACAAGATGAACATGCTCACAACAAGGGTTAGTTGCACAAGTATTATCAATTAGCACAAAGGGAGGACAAGTAGAGATCTCCTTGGTAAGCTTTGCTTGGAGTTGATCATGAGACTCTTTCAGAGCGAAATGAGCACCTTTCAAGGCTTTGTGGGCCTTGTCAAGTATGTCAAACTCTTCTTTGAGTCTGTCACGGCCAACCTCAAGAGCATACTTTTCAGATTTAAGCATGCGAGTAAGAACAACATCATGATCCAGTTTCTTTTGCATTTTAGTGCAGTCATCGTTATATGACTCCTCAAGAGCCAAACGAAGAGTGCGCTCTTCTTCAAGAGTACTAGATAATTCGGCAATTTCATCGGCATAGTCACAACTATGTCCATGAAGCTCGGAGATGGTCTCCTCATGAGACTCAATAAGGTCAGTGGCCTCACCCAATTGTTCCAAGAGAGCAACAAAATGCTTCTTGGTTTCTCCCTTAATAGTGCATAGAAACTTATCAAGATCATGCTCATTAAGTTCTCCAACATCACTATCTTCTACACAATTTAACAATGAAGGAGTAGAAGTAATGTTGGTCTTAATGATAGAAGTTACCTGATTGGTACCTTTTGCCATGAGGCACTTGGTGATGTGGTTCTCGTTGGGGGCGTTGAAGAGAGACACCTTCTGGGAAGGGGTAGTGGCTATAGCAACAGTTGCCGTTGCCATTGTATCATCATCATCATCATCAGAAGGATACTCCTCCAGGGCCACCATCCCTTTTGGGTGAGGTTTCTTCACAAAGTTGTTCTTGATTGGAAATGATTTGGTTTTGTCTTTGCGAATGAGCTTGCCTCCATTGTCTTCTCTCTTCTCATATGGACATTCTGCCACGAAGTGACTTACGTTGCCACAGTTATAACATGTCCTTACTCGTTGTTTGGGTTTGAAACCACTTGAGTTGTTCTTGTTGAAGGTTGGTCTTGAGTTCCTTTTATTTCCCCAGAATTGCCTTGATGCAAGAGCCATGTGCTCATGATAGGCATACTTTGTATCTTCCGGGCAGCTCTCCTCTTCCTCATCTTCTTCTTCTTCTTCAAGCATTACTCTTGCTTTCAACGCAAGTTTGGGTGAAGTGATTTTTGATCGGACACGAGCAAGTGCATTGTCGGCTGTTTCGTTCATGATTGACATTGCAATGAACTCATCCAACACTTCACTGGAAGACAAAGAGTGAAAGTCTGGCCGCTGACGAATGACAGATGACATGGCTTTGTTGAAAGGCATGATGGCTTTGAGAAACTTGCGTTTGACCCAAGTGTCATCCACATCCTTACTTCCATGATCCTTTAGTGCCACGGCAATAGCAGTCACCCTCCGATAGAGATCACGAGGGTCCTCTTCTTCCTTCATCACAAACTCATCGGCCTGATCAAGTATCACTTCATAGTTGGATCGTTGAATACTTGAGCTTCCCTTATACAACACCATAATATGCTCCCAACAATCCTTGGCCAATGTGAAGGGACGTAAGTGGGGAAGATCTTCAGGTGGCACAGCAGACTGAAGGATAAACAACGCAGAGTGATTATATTGATTGTCTGCATCTTCTCTTGGAGTGAGGTTGCTTGGGTCATGGGGGTAATATCCTTGCTCGATAATTCTCCACAAGTTTGTTGAGCTGTGATTCAAATGAGACTTAATAGAAAATACCCAGTTAGCAAAGTCACCTTTCACAAGTTTAGGAGGAGGACCAACAGGATTAAGACGAGGTGCGAGAACGGGTCCTCCATAAGTCATGGGAGGTGGAACAGAGGCATGTGTTCCAGTCCCATCCTTTTCGTGAGATGAAGCAGGTTGCATACCTTTAGCCGCTCCCTTAGAGGAGTTGGCCTCCGAATCGGAAATGGTGGGTTTAACCACTAAAGCCGGTTCGGGTGAACTTCTAAGACCATCAATTAATTCCTTAAGCATGGTTTTGACTTCGCTCGTCAAGGACGTCTTGAGGGCTGCCATAGCCGTATTCAAGTCGTCCCTTGTGACCGAAGTCAAGTCCATGCCCTCGGGTTGCCCATGGTTCACTTCCTCTTCGCCTTCCATACTCTTCGGGTGGTTAAACCCTTAATAAAGAGACGTGGCTCTGATACCAATTGAAAGGACCGATATGGTTGGCTAGAGGGGGGGGGGGTGAATAGACAACCACCACTTTTTAATTAATCTTAACAAGTTAAGGTAAACACTATACGGGTTCACAAATAATATGACAAAGAGGTGACCCCTATAGAAGCTATCAACAAGACCTATTAAGACAAGTGAGATATTGTAACAAGGAAAAGCAAATACAAAGTAAAGGTTAGAGATAACCACAAGTGGAACCGATGGAGACGAGGATGTGTTACCGAAGTTCCTTCCCTTTGACAGGAAGTACGTCTCCGTTGGAGCGGTGTGGAGGCACAATGCTCCCCAAAAAGCCACTAAGGCCACCGTATTCTCCTCACGCCCTCGCACGATGCAAGGTACCGTGATTCCACTATAGGTGCCCTTGAAGGCGGCGACCGAACCTTTACAAACAAGCTTGGGGCAACTCCACACAAAGCTTGGAGGCTCCCAACAAGACCACGAAGCTTCACCACAATGGAATATGGCTTCGAGGTGACCTCAACCGTCTAGGATGCTCAAACACCCAAGAGTAACAAGATCCGCAAGGGATAGGTGGGGGAATCAACTTTTCTCTCGGTGGAAGTGTGGATCTAGGCCTTCTCAACCAATCCCTAAAGAATCAACAAGTTTGATTGGCTAGGGAGAGGGATCGGGCACTTTTAAGCTTGTGGAGCAACAATGGAGCTTAGAGAGGTAAGAGATAGGGTTCCTCAGCTAGAAGAACCCTTTATATAGTGGGGGGAAAATTCAGACCGTTTTCCCACTCTCTGCCCGAGATCCAGCGGTACTACCGCTGGGAAGGAGCGGTACTACCGCTGCCTGGCGGTACTACCGCTGGCTGCAGCGGTACTACCGCTGGGCCGCCAGCGGTACTACCGCTGACACCAGCGGTACTACCGCTGGCCCTTGGTAGTGCATAAACACTACTACCGCCGAGAAAGTCTTCGCAAACGGGTCCGTCCACGAACTACCGCTAGGTAGGTGGAACAGGGCACCTGGAGCGGTACTACCGGTGACCAGGGGCGGTACTACCGCTGGCCAGCGGTACCACCGCTGAACAGGGGCGGTACTACCGCCAGCCAGCGGTACTACCGCTGGCTGCAGCGGTACTACCGCTGGCATTCCAGCGGTACTACCGCTGGGGACCATTTTGCCGAGACGCAAAGAACAAACAGGCGAGGGCCGCTCCAAGGATAAAGGAAAGGGAGAAAATAGAGGTGTGCGTGTGCAAAGATAGACTCCACCCAAACCTTTCTACTACGGATCCCCTCTTAATAGTACGGCTTTCCTATGACTCAAATGAAGAGAATCTAGGATAGCGCCGTGCTTCCGTTCCCGAAGAGAGGAGTCGTGTCGTCTTGTGCCGTTGACGAATGTTGCCTGAAACCTTGACACACACGATTAGTCCTGTATGGTACTGTCATCAATCACCAAAATTACTTAGGCATAAATTATGCCTCAACAACGTCCGAGACAAGTAGAACGATACTTTCTGCATCTACTACTATTACTCCACACATCGACCGCTATCCAGCATGCATCTAGTGTATTGAGTTCATGACGAACAGAGTAACGCCTTAAGCAAGATGACATGATGTAGAGGGATAAACTCAAACCAATGATGAAAACCCCATCTTTTTACCCTTGATGGCAACAACACGATGCATGCCTCGCTACCCCTTGTGTCACTGGGTGAGGTCACCGCACGGTATGAACCCAAAACCAAGCACTTCTCCCATTGCAAGAATCGTAGATCAAGCTGGCCAAACAAAACCCACAACTCGAAGAGAATTACAAGGATATGAAATCATGCATAAGAGAGATTAGAAGAAACTCAAATAAGATTCATAGATAATCTGATCATAAATCCACAATTCATCGGATCTCGACAAACACACCGCAAAAGAAGATTACATCGGATAGATCTCCATGAAGATCATGGAGAACTTTGTATTGAAGATCCAAGAGAGAGAAGAAGCCATCTAGCTAATAGCTATGGACCCGTAGGTCTATGGTGAACTACTCACGCATCATCAGAGAGGTCATGGTGTTAATGAAGAATCCCTCCGTATCTGAATCCCCCCCGGCAGGGCACCAGAACATGCCCTAGATGGGATCTTGCGGAGACAGAAGCTTGCGGCGGCGGAAAAGTACTTTCGATCATCTCTTCCGTGGTTTCAGATTTTTAGGGAATTTATAGGCGAAAGAAGTAGGGCAGGGGAGCCACGGGGAGCTCACAAGCCTGCTAGGCCCGCCCCCCAGACCGGGCCTGGTTGGCTTGTGACCTCCTCTGAGGTCCCGTGCCTTGGTTCTCAAGTCTCGTGCGTGTCTCCTGTTATGGAAAAATCATTCCGCAGGTTTTATTCCGTTTGGACTCCGTTTAAAATCCTCCTCTAAAAAGGGTCAAAAACACGGAAAATCAGGAACTGGCACTTGGCACTGAGTTAATAAGTTAGTCCCAAAAAAGATATAAAAGGCATACAAAAATCCAAAGTTTGACAAGATAATAGCATGAAACCATCAAAAATTATAGATACATTGGAGATGTATCAGCTACACCCAAGGAGTGTGCTTCCGCGCCCCCGATGGAAACAGCCAGCCGACGGACTCAGCATCCATGCCCGACAGGGCCCCGCGCCACCGGCCGGTGGACTCAGCGTTCGCGCTCGGCAGGGCCCCATGCCCACGAGTCGGCGGACCCCACGTCTGCGTCCGGCAGGGCTTCGCGCCCAGCAGCCGATGGACCCTGCGTCCGCGCTTGGCAGGGGCCCGTGCCCATCAGTCGGCGGACCCCGCGTCTGCGCACGACATCCTCGACTCCACGATGTTCTCCAGCAACAACTAAGATCCTCCGCCCAACTCTTCGAGTCGCCCGGAGGCTACACCCAGCAGGTGCGCTGGCGCCCCCCCGTTGGAAGCAAGCCGCGCCGTCCCCGGCTTGCAATCGACCGTCATTGACAACTTTTGCAACAACAACAACTGCGAAAATCCTAATTCTTCGAGTCGCCCGGAGGCTCAGAGGCTACTATCGAGGGGATGACCCCCGGGTACCCCAAAGGCGGCGAGTCGGACAGGGTTCCTGCCCGCCTCGGCCGGCTGCACCAATTCCCACCCATGGCCGGCTGCTCCGACCAGCCGGCTGTGCTAGCCAGCCGGCTGTCTGGAGTCAACCATGACGTCCCATGGGACACGCACGGTCGAGACGGCTGCTACTGCAACCAAAGACCTTCCAACGGCGCCAGAAACACGTGGTGACGGGAGACTGTTCTTGTCTTGATTCTCGTCAGCAACGGCCCTACGAATCCTTCTGCTACGGCTACGCCTTTAGGGACTTCCTAGGCGAATATGCAAAGAATTTCCCCGTGGCCTTGGAGCCTTGCGTTGGTGTTCCCTCAAAGCGGAAAGGGTGATGTAGCGCAGCGGTGGTAAGTATTTCCCTCAGTTTTGAGAACCAAGGTATCGATCCAGTGAAGGAGTATCGCAAGTGCCTGCACAAACACAAAGAACCTGCTCCCAACGCTATGAAGGGGTTGTCAATCCCTTATAGATTGTTCGCACAGTGAGAACTGAAAGTAACAAAGTAACAAAGCAAAGTAAAAGCGGAGGTGTAAACGATAGATGTGAATAGACCCGGGGGCCGTAGTGTTTACTAGTGGCTTATCTCATGAAAGCAAGTAGACGGTGGGTGAACAAATTGCTGTCAAGCAATTGATAGAACCGCGCAAAGTCGTGATGATATCTATGGCAATGATTATATCTATAGGCATCACGTCCAAAACAAGTAGATCGATACTTTCTGCGTCTACTACTATTACTCCACACGTCGACCGCTATCCAACATGCATCTAGTGTATTAAGTCCAAAAGAACAGAGTAACGCCTTAAGCAAGATGACATGATGTAGATGGACAATCTCATATCAACGACACAGGCCACCTTCTTACCCTTGATGGCAACCACTCAATGTGTGCCTTGCTGCCCCTACTATCACTCGTAAAGGTCACCACATGGTAAGAACCCCAAACCAAGCACTTCTCCCATTGCAAGAATCATAGATCTAGTTGGCCAAACAAAACCCAAGACTCGGAGAGACTTACAAGGATATCAAATCATGCATATAAGAAATCAGCAAAGACTCAAATATATATCATAGATAATCTGATCACAAATCCACAATTCATCGGATCTCGACAAACACACCGCCAAAGAAGATTACATCGGATAGATCTCCATGAAGATCATGGAGAACTTTGTATTGAAGATACAAGAGAGAGAAGAAACCATCTAGCTACTAACTACGGTCCCGTAGGTCTGAAGTGAACTACTTACGAGTCATTGGAGGGCCGATGATGATGATGAAGAAGCCCTCCAACTCCAAAGTCCCCTCCGGCAGGGCGCCGGGAAGGGTCTCCAGATGAGATCTCGCGAAAACGGAAGCTTGTGGCGGCGGAAAAGTATTTTCGAGGCTCCCCTGATTTTTTGTTGTATTTTAGGGAATATATAGGCCAAAGATCTAGGTCAGGGGGGCGCCAGGGAGGCCACAAGCCCTGCCACCGCCGCCTCCCCCTGGTGGCGGAGTGGGGGCTTGTGGGATCCCTGGAGCCCTCCTGGCTTGGCCCACAGGCCCCCTGATCTTCTTCCGTTCAGGAAAAAATCATTTCGGGGATTTTATTCCGTTTGGACTCCGTTCCAAAATCAGATCTGAAAAGAGCCAAAAACACAGAAAAAATAGGAACTGGCACTTCGCACTGAATTAATAAGTTAGTCCCAAAAAAGATAAAAAAGGTACATAAAACTTCCAAAAATGACAAGATAACAGCGTGAAACCATCAAAAATTATAGATACGTTTGAGACGTATCAACGGCCGACGTCACGCGGCTCCATCTACAATGTAACTTGTCCCCTGGGCGCTGGTTTATAAAGTGCCCCAGGGGACAAGCATAGCCTAGCTCTCAAGCTACACATAGCTTGGGATGTAAGCTACCCGTTGTAGCTTACATCTCAAGCAGGTTGGTATGTAAGCTACCCACTGTAACTTACATACCAAGCCATACACCCACACACTCATACCATATAAGGGGCATCATGCCCACCACGTATGGGGTGGCCTCACTCTCTCAGGGATGAGGCAAGAAGCCCATGGCTCTCCTCTCCCATACAGCTCCAGGAGCAACCTTTTACTACAAATATACCTCGTATATACACATGCATGAGTAGGGGTATTATCTCTCCGAAGAGCCCCGAACCTGGGTAGACCAGCGTACTACTACCCTATCCCGTCCCGGATCCTCCACGGTAGCCTTGCTCTCACCTCGATTAGCTACCCCCTGCCATCTGACGTGAGAAAACGACAACAGTTGGCGCCCACCATGGGGCTAGCCGCTAGTGGAAGCGAGCCCCGGGGGGGGGGGGGGCTCTTCATCAACACCACCGCGACATCACGACCGTCTCTCTAGCGCTGCTCGGGAGCTCGACATCAGCACGCCCCCGGCGCGTCCGTGCGGGGCGACACGTTCGTGTCGTTCGCCTTCGGTCCCAACCACTTTCGATAAGCCTACGCATGGCATCTGTCGTGAGAAAACGACGATAAAACCATACTATGACCCAGCCTGGTCCATATATGAGCGTATGTTCACTTGTTTTACGTTGATCCAACGGGAGTTAACTGAGACGTTATGCCCATTACATTAAATTCTGAACTACCCCTCGTTCTTCCCCATCAGCTAGAGGAGCTATGTGAGGTTCACCCGATGGGGAGCAGCTACTTGTGGTTCATGACGTGAAGATATTGGGCTAGTTGTGTCTCCTCGGTCAACAGGAAAATTGGACCCTCAAACAGCTGGACTAAGAGTTGATCTGGTGCGAATATGAGATGAGGAGAACGAAAAAACCATGGCTGGAATGATACGGTTTACTCTTTTCCACGAAATATCGAACTTAAATCCCCATTGTGTGCCTAGATTTCACTGGTTGTTGTGATGGTGGATCAAGTAATGGAGGGATTTGAGGAGCTCGAGCTTGACCACCCTATAGGTGAAGGGGAGAATCAGCTGGTTCGTGCTCTGAGGAGTACATGCCTATTGCAGAAGGAGTTCATCAAGCTTCCAAACTGGACGCCTCCGCCTCCTCCTCTTCCTCCGGCAAGTCAGGGCACTCCGCCTCCTCCCCCTCCTCCTCCTTCGGCGAGTGATCAGGGCACTCCGCCTCCTTCTCCGGCTCCTCCGACATGTGAGATCACTTCGCCTACTCTGGTGCATCGGAGCAGTCCTCCTCCTCCTTTGCCTCGTCGGCAACGTCGAAAGAAAAACGCTGCCGCTCCGGCTCCTCCAGCGCGTCAGATCAGTCTGCCTCCTCTGCCTCGTCAGCAACAACTGAAGAGAGACACCGCCGCTCTGGCGGCTAGCAGTACAAGCAGATGTGTGAGGCAATTCAGATACGGTCCATCTCTCAAGCCTATGGAAAAGTTACCATATGAGAGGACCAAGGAGGAAAACGAGGAAATATGTCGTGCCAATTAAGGGACCATTTTGCAAATAAAAAAGCCACCTTCGAAGGAGAAGCTAGATCCGGTAATAGCGACCCGCACTATCAATGCCCTGAAGCAACCACCCTCTCCCCCGCTTGATTCCAACTATGAACGCATTCTTAAAAAGACACATGCAGCAGCGCGGTGGTCGGGAACTACTTCCAGTGATGCAAGGTTAGCACAACGAAGAAGTTGGAAAACAATTCCCCAGCTTGGCAAATAGGAGAAGCAATCGTGCCCCCCGCTCAAGATGTCTACCGATATCGTCGCTAATCCTCCGGGGCTGGTGCCTGGTACCAATCCTGGTGATTACTTGGGAGATGATGTAATTTTTCAAACGGCTGAGGTAACAAAATCACAATATAAATACGTGCACGGGAAGCCTCTCGTCCCCCCTGATCATTCTCCTCTAATAACGATGATGCATAGATTGCATGAGTGGTACATGAAAACCTGCAGGGAGTCTGGGAAAGAAATTCCGTATGTGGTAGTGAAACCAGAGCACGAATTCATTGGAGCTCAAGTGATGCCTATTGAATTTGTGGAGTTAATTCAGTTATACAATCAACTGGAACTCGACAAACAACTCATGACTTCCAACTGTCTGTAAATGTTACTTCTTTAGTTAAGTCTCTAGCACAACTCGTTCATTGCGTGTATATATAATTATCCTCACTATATTATGCATATTGAAGATCGTCGAACGCAAACAAGCAGGAATCTTCGACGTTGGGTTCATTAGCCCCGATACCGTAAATGAATGGTCGGTACGAAACAATACCAAAGAGGTTGAGGAGAACTTGCTAAAGTTGTTACTTATACATGAAAACAAAAAGGAAATACTCTTTTCTTACAACTTCAAGTGAGTGTTGTTGTCTTCTCTGTATACTTATCCACCATCATGGACGCTTCCCGGATGTGCCTTGAGTAGTCCTTCTTGGACCATGAGTCCATGACCAGTAGCTATGTGATGTCTTCTCTCCAATCTTGTGCTTCAATGGTTAGTATTTGTGAGTTGCCCTACATGATCAAGGCATATATGTAATCCTGTTGCTATTGCTATGTTGAGTTTGATGGGATCCGATGGATTATGAGATTATGTTCAGATTGTTGTGAGTTATATATTTGGTTCTCCTTTTGTATCATGTTCTTAGTGATTTATGCATGTTCTCCGTTACCTTTTATTACTTTGGCCGAGTAGTAGGTTGTAACTCCAAGAGGGAGCGTTATGCATGATTGTTAGTTCATGCCCCTCGATGTCTAGCTTGAGTGACAAAAACATGAGACTAGGGGATGTGATGTTGCCATCAGGGAGAAAACAACGGTGCTTGTGACCGCGGTTGCAAGTATTGTTTACCTTACGCATAGTTCATTAATGCAATTGTCCGTTGCTTTGAGTTTACACTTTGGGTGGGACTCGCAACTTAATACCAGCGAGGTGTTTTGGATATATATCTCAAGGTGGATGATTACTAAGTAGATGCTGATGAATAAATGGTCTACTTGTCTTGGCGTACCACCCATTACTTTGAGCCTTAGAACAATCAAGGATCATGATTAGCATCGTGGTGCGTTTGTAATTCTGTCAATTGCCTATCTGTAATTTGTTTACCTCACATAGCTGGTTATCGTCTTTTGGGAAAGAGACATCACTAGTGAACATCATGAGACTCCGGTCCATATTTCCACCACTGTTTAAATCTTTACTATTTACTGCTTATTTACTTTCCTGTTGCTATCACCATTACTATTCCCGCTTGTGTTTTGATCCTTTGCAAACTACAAGGCCGGAGAGATTGATAACCTCTTTGTACTCGTTAATAGCAAAGTTATTTGTTGTGTGTGCAGGTCCACGTCCTCTGTAAGCGCTAGAGCAGCGGACACCTACTTGTTAAACCTCGGAGTCCTCCTGGTTCGATAAACCTTACAATCTCTGTGTAAGGGAAACTTGGTGCTGACTACATCTCAACCTTGCACTTGGGGTAACCAACGAGGGGGCGAGAAGTATATACATTACCGGCCAACCATCTCAGCGGCACGAAGCTACCCCAGAAGGTACCCCGCCATCTCAGCGGAGAAGCAGCGTGGCTTCGACGGAGCCCGCACAGCATAACTTCACGGCTCCTAGCTACCCCGTGGATACTATCACGGATGCTCAACATTGCGAGCTTATGATGAAATGTCGGTACCTCACTTTCAAGGCGGTTGTCGGCTCTGTTGCACCTCCTCAACCCAACGGAACTTTTCACTGCCTTCCGATTCCACATGGCTATGCTGTTGTGATGGTGGATCAAGTAATGAAGGGATTTGAGGAGCTCGATCTTGACCACCCTATAGGTGAAGTGGAGAATCAGCTGGTTCGTGCTCTGAGGAGTACATGTCTTTTGCAGAAGGAGTTCATCAAGCTTCCAAACTGGACGCCTTCGCCTCCTCCTCCTCCTCCTCCGGCCAGTCAGGGCACTCCGCCTCCTCCCCCTCCTCCTGCTCCGGCGAGTGATCAGGGCACTCCGCCTCCTTCTCTGGCTTCTCCGACGCGTGAGATCACTTCGCCTACTCTGGTGCGTCGGAGTAGTCCGCCTCCTCCTTCGCCTCGTCGACAACGTCGAAAGACAAACGCTGTCGCTCCGGCTCCTCCGGCGCGTCAGATTTTCATCTAAACAAAGAGTTGCGATTTACGCACCCCAAAGTAAGTAGTACTAGCTAGTTCCGCGCATCTCTAATTGATTCAAATTTTCATCAATATATCATTACCATGCTTGCTTATCAGTTTGACTGAACTCTATTCTCGTAAAGTGCATGTACCAACAAGGTGGGATTGTTTTATGTGCATGCTACGTATGCGAGTTAATTCGCCTCTCAACCTCTGAGCGGGGCTTCTCTGAGAAATAATTTCAAGTACGTAAATAATATTCACAATTTTATTTTATATATTACCATCAATTGTGTTGAGTTTTATTCATATATATGCATGTATTGACCCTCTTCTTTAAATTATATCTCACAGATGCGGGATGAACTCCTACCACATGATCGCATACGAGCAATTCAAGAGGAATTGGCGGGATTCTTTCTTGACCACGCCATACCTAAAGACGGAGCATACCATGTGGACTTGTCATTGGATCTTAGGTAGATGATTTTGGGGATTAATTGTAAAAGATGTTATATTGTATATATGTAATAGCGTCGGATAGATATACAAAAACTTGTTGTTCGACCAAGCACGGAGAAAGAGAGGACACTTCTCTTTATTAGCTAGCTAACACAATATGAAACCCCTAAATTAACCCTCCAACCCCCCCCCCCCCCCACACACACACCCCCCATTCAAAAAAACCAAAAACCCCAGCTCCTATCAGATGCTGATGCGTGGATGCCGTTTGGTCCCGGTTGGTGTGACCAACCGGGACTAAAGGCCCTCCTGCCTGGGCTCCCCGCAGAGGCCACGTGGAGGCCCGTCTGTCCCGGTTGGTAAGGGAACCGGGACTAAAGGTTTGGGGTTTAGTCTCGACCCTTTAGTCTCGTTTCCAGAACCGGGGCTAATGGGCCTTTGAAACCGGGACAATGGGCCATTTTCTACTACTGAAGGGCATCTCCAACGTCAGCATACGTTCGGAATGCACGGTCCAGACATGTTTTTCCATCTAATATGATTTTGTATCGATCTGTTCGACGGTCAGGACACATTTTCTCCTGCAAGGTGGATACAAATTGGGAGGGGGGAGGGGGTTCGCGGGAGTCTGGACAATGGCCATATTGGACTTCGCTGCTCTAGGCCCACAAAATCTGCCAACCCGATCCATTTTCTTCCACTTTGCCCCCTAGTTTTGTATCCACACCCCTCACCTTCGCGGCCACAAATGTACTCTCTCGCCGCTACATGCATTGTCAGACGTTCGCAACCAGTATTGACGTGCCCGCTCGCCTTTTACGACGGTGATGTCCATCCTGGAGCTGTTTCTACTCAAGTACAACGTGTCACCCTGCCGACCACCTCCATAGCGGCCACCACGCCCGACAAGTGTTCTCTCAAATGCCATTGAGCTTAATTTCAAACATTGTGTCGTTTTTTTTAGTAAGAAAGATGACGGGGTACTCGACCATGAAGAATTAGTTGTTGTGTGATGCGTGGTTGGCCTTATTCGGGGATTCGTAGTAGAAGCTAGGATACCTTCTGACACCAAGTAAATTTGGGGGTCAACGTTGAAGATAACGTACATTGCACAAAGAAAAAGAATACGAAAACAGAACCATTTGAAGACTTGATGATATGAACAACTGTTTTTTTTAGAGAAAAGGCCATCAACATGACTTCAAATTGATGAAGCCATTAACCAGCTAGGAAGGATACAATGATATTGTCAATAAAAGGAACAAGCTTGAGAGCAAGCTGAAACTTTGCAACCAGGAGCAACGAGGCACAACTATTACACATAGCAGAGGGAACAGTGTCACACCCGCTAACAAATAAATCATCGTGATCAAACTAAAGACTCCTCGTAGACCGGATTGGCATCTGAAGAAGCCGTCGCGGAAGCACTGGACGGAGAGAAGCAACGAACACGCCGCCGCAGAGTGAGCAACGAAAACTAGGCGCGGTCGGGGGAGAGACCACAACTCACCACACCGGCTGCCGGAGGGAGACCACTATCTCCCATCGCCCAAGGACACCGCGTCGCCGGTCGGCAGCCCGCAGAGTGACCGAGAAGGGAGCCACAACAGATAGCAGACAGACGCCTTCACCACCCACGCCACCGGCGATTCCGAAGTATACCCACATCCGCCACCGACGAAGGCTCCGCAGAACAGGCCCACAACCCCCACCCACCCAAAGGCCTCGCCTCGACGAAGGTACATGACGCCACAGCGTCGTTGACGCCCGGCCAGCACGGCCAAGGCTTTCACCCGGGGAGTTGGGGGAGGAGGTGGTGGCGGGGAGGAGGGAAGACGGCGCACGAGCGTCACCGTCGACGATGAGGTCGACGCGGGGTTGACCAGGGGTTTCCCCCTTCCCTACCCTCCCGCCACCACACCCTCGAAATCATCCTGGAGGAGTGAGCAGAGCCGTTGAGGACAGGGGAAGCTGACGGGGAATATGACCAATTGTTCCATTCGTCAGAAGTTTCTCCTCAAAACACAAGCACGTACGATTGCATTTTGACCAGAACACCACTTAATTGTACAAATCCAAACGGCGTGTAGCTCAGTTTACATATCCCAATCCCAATTCCCAAAGAACGAACCAATCAATCAATCAATTAAAGAATGGTTTGAATAGCTAACACGAACTAATCCTTCTTCTGGTGAGCGAGGGCCACGGGCGACGACGGCTCCACGGGGCCGGCGCGGGGCGAGGGCTCGCCGCCGAGCGGCAGGTCGGAGAGCAGCGCAACCATGCGGCGGGCGCTGAGGGAGCGCGCCGGGGGGAGGCCGAGCGTCTTGGTGGTGGAGAAGACGGAGGAGGACTGGGCGAGGATGAGGTACACCAGGGCCTGCACCAGCACGAACAGCCCCACCTTCAGCAGCGCCCCGTGCTGGCTCGCCATCGTCTCGAACTCCATGCCGACTAAACTAATTGATCCCCGAGCTCTTGATCACACTGCACCAGCGAACTCACCAAACCCTTCCTTGAGAGGCCGAGACTGAGAATCTGTCGAGAATGCTTGATGTGTTTGTGACTGTGAGGTCTGGAGACTTTAGGGCTTATGTAACGGCGAGACGCCAGTTTGACCGCTGCCGGCCGACGCAAAGATGCTTCGCGGATCAGTCGTTTCGGGTGCTTCGGCGAAAGGCGAAGCAAATTTCACGTGGTTGGAATTGGATTGGATGAATGCCGCCCGACCTGCTCCGTGCTCCGCTCACCGCTCACCGCTCACGTGTGCACAGAATATAATACAGTATAATATTGATTGGGTTGATCTTACGGATGGCTGCTGGGTGTCCCCGCCCGTCAAACCCAACAGTTAGAACTGGTCTCAAATCCAACCCGATGATCCATTTTGTTTGTGAGTGTCCATTTAAATCATCGTGAACACAAAAGTCGATCTAACGCATTGATTTAAACGGACGCGTGTTCGTTTTTTATCCGTTCACAATCCATTCTAGATTCAAATTTAGGCGGCATTTACGTCGCCACGGACACGAAGCAGACGCCTGCAACGCCCGTCCTTCTCTTTCCCCTGGCCCGTGAGTCGGTGACACGTACGTCAATCTTCTCTTCATCCTTCGCCTCCAACTCACCCGCCCGTCCCCAGCCGCCCATTTCTGTCATCGTCACCAGTCATCCTCCCCACAGACTCACCCTCCCGGTGGCCACGTCTCCCGCCGCCGCCGCCGAGCTCCGCCACTTTATCTCGGTCGGACCTGAGGTTCCTCTCCGACCGGAGTCTTCCACAACACCCGTAAGGTGTTCGACGCTTTGCCCAAGGTACAAATGGACTCCGATGATGAGTATTTTTCCTACAATGTTCTTTTGGATACGGATGATTCTTCATGTGATGATGAGGAGATGATCGCGGTTGCGTTGGTCGTCCATGATCACGTAAGTATGGAGGGGCCATAGTTTAAGGGCTCCATGCAGGGGCACACGTCGGCACTGATTGCAACCGAGAGAGTGGGCATTTCCTACCCTGGAAAGACTACTTCGAGACCCGAAATCCACTCTTCAAACATTAGTTGTTTCGTTGTCGTTTTCGGATGGCTAGACATGTTTTCAACCGTATTCGAGAGGGGGTGGTTTAGTACGATAACTATTTCGAGTGCAAGACGGATGCCCTTGGAAAGATTGGCTTCTGCTCATATCAGAAATGCACTCGTGCCATCCGGATGCTTGCATATGGAGTCCCCGGCGATCTCATTGATGAGTATGTCCAGATGAGTGAGTCCACATGCCTTGAGTCGATATTAAGATTCTGCAGGACTGTCATAGTTGTGTTTGGCCGGACTACTTGTGAGAGCCAATAGTTGTCGATACAATGTGGTTGTTGTCAATGAATGCTAGTAGGGGGTTCCCAGGGATGCTTGGTAGCATAGATTGTATGCAGTGGAAGTGGAAAAACCGCCTTTCTGCTTGGCAAGGGCAGTAGGAGGGCCATGTCCGAGCTTGCACTGTCATACTTGAGGCCGTGGCTTCCCAAAATCTCTCTATTTGGCACGCTTTCTTCGGCATGGCTGGATCTGACAACGATATCAATGTGCTCCAGCGTTCCCCGGTGTTTGCAAGGATGGCAGAAGGCAATTGCCTGGAGGTCAATATTGAGATCAATGGACACCATTACACCAATGGATACTATCTAGCTGACGGTATCTATCCATATTGGTCTACTCTTATGAAAACAATCTCCAACTCTATAGGAGAGAAGAGAAAGAGATTTGCCTAAGAGTAAGAGAGTGTTATAAAGGATGTAGAGCGTGCTTTTGGTGTTCTTCAAGCTCGATGGGGCATCGTTAGTTATCCTACTAGAACTTGGAGCACGAAAAAGTTGTGGGAGATGATGACATCTTGTGTGATCATGCACAACATAATCGTAGAGGATGAACGTCCACAACGTCTCTGTGATCAAGGGTTTGAGTTTCAGAGTGACAATATTGTGCGTGAGCATGAAGGAAAGGCAACATTTGCACAGTTCATTGGAGTTTCATCATAAGATACGTGATTAGGATACTCACATACAACTGCAAAATGATTTGATTGAGCATATGTGGATTCACGTCGGCAGTCGATAGATGTATCAGCAACCTTTTCTTTTAAATGTATCTGAGACAATTTAATTTTAAGCTATGAGATGTTTTTATAGCTCTCGAACTATGCAATGTTTTGTATTGAACATTTATTAATCTATAAATAAATTTTATTTTATGTGATATTTATCAAAGCGATAAAAAATGAACGCAATCTTGCCGCGCGGACGAAAAATGGGTCGCAGCGTTGGACGGATGGTCAATCCATTTGCGAAAGAGGACGGACGAGCCGATTCAAACGGATAAAACACGGACAAAGCGTGCGTCTATTTGGATCGCGTGGTTAGAGTTGCTCTAAATGCCTTTATATTTCTTGATGGAGGAAGTACAAGTGAGCAAATAGTGTATGTTTAGGAGATTGGAGTTTATGCGGATGGGATTGTGGATACCTCGCACGTGCATAAACATGAATCTCACATCTCCTCTCAGGTGCAAGATTATGGAAACTAGAAAGACTGATGCGCCAAAACCATCTGCAATTTAATCTTTGTTAGAGATAAAACGAATATCTAGCAATATGTTGGCAACCCTCTCACGGATAAAGTGAAAGTCAATCTTGATGTGTTTGATGCGGGCATAAAATATTCATTTTATGGGCAAATGTGTAGCATCATGATTGTCGCACCACACACAAGGTCATTCTTTGAGGAGAACAACAAAGTTCTTTGGCAAGGCCTCAACCCAAATTAGCTCAGTTGTGGCATTAGAGCTTTATATTCTTCTTCAGTACTAGATCGATATTTTTTTGCTTGCTTGTGAGCACTCCAAGAAATAAGGTTAGGACCAAACAAGACAGCAAAACCACCTATAGAGCATCGATCACCGAGACATCCTGCCCAATTCGCATCGGAGAAGGCACTAAGAAAGGGTACCTTGTGAGTTGGCCATCTTAGTTCCTTCTCCGATGCAGATTGGGTAGTATGTCTTGATGACCGATGCTCTACAGGTGATTTTGCTATGTGTTGAAATGTGAGGCCAACTGACAAGGTACCCTTAACATATCTTAAAATTCTTTTGGCTCCTCTCAAATGAGTTGTTATAGGTGCATGAAGAAATTGACATACTTTATTAACTGGAAAAATAGTCAAGTTGTGTGAGCGTTAAATATTGCAGAGCACCAATAATACTCCTGTAGTGTGTAGTATCATCAGGAGCAAGAGGTGTGCCATATATAAGTGACAATTTTTCTTAAGAAGATAGTGGTGTGGGACATGTTGTACAACTATGCCCACTTTTTTAAGCAAGTCAGCAGAATTATTTTTCTTGTGTTAAGACCAATGTACCATGAACTCTCTTTACTTCCATTCCCAAAAAGAAGTGAATATCACCTAAATCTTTGAGAGCAAAATCTTGGCATAAATCCTTCAGTAGAGCAGCGATTCCCTGGTGTGAGGAGCTGGTCGCATTGATATCATCCACATAGATAAAAATAAAAATAATGATATCTCACTTGTTGTAGAGAAACAAGGATGTATCTACTGAGTGACAAAGTCACGTTGAGAAGAGTCTGGTCAATTGAGCACACATGTTTTGGCAAATCCTTTGTACCACAGTAGATATCATGTATTTCTTTTTATAAATTTAGTGAAAATTGCATGTATTTGACAACAAATATTTGAAATAACATCATAGGCTTCTAATCGTGGCACCACCACTGTATATCTACTTTGGATAATATAAAGACAAAAGTATATACACTAGTAGAAAACACGTCTTTGGTCCTGGCCTAATAAAAGCATTAGTCCAGGTTGACTTACGAACCGGAACTAAAGATTGCATCAGTCTCGGTTCGAGCGGCCAGGACGCGGGTCGTGCCTTGGAGAACATGAGTCCCGGTTCTTCTAGGACCTTTAGTCTCGGTTCGTGCCACAAACCGGGGCTAAAGGGCCTGGCTCCTCGCACAACCCCATTAGTCTCGGTCTGTGTCTGGAACCGGGACTAAATGAATATCTTCAGTCCCGGTTCTAGACACCAACCGAGACTAAAATATTGCCTATATATATGCTCGCCGCTGCCTGCTCACTCATATCATTTTTGGCCGGTCACCGTGTGGAGGTGTGTGCTAGTCTAGTTCTCACCTCCTATGCACATGAGGTGTTTGCTGAAATTCCTGAGCCACCACAAATTAACTTTTTAGCACACGCCATGTGGGTGAAATTATGACACCATACCACTTTTCAACTTTTTCACAGTTCATTTGCAGTGCTTCTCAATTTAAGGGTCATTTAGCTTAAAATGATTAAATGCATGAAAAATAGCAGATGAAGTCACGAAAGGGTTGAAAATTGATGATGTGGATTTAAATGGTGCATATTGACCTCACAAATAGTCTCGAGTAAAACTATGTTCAAAAAAATTTGAAATTCATTTGTAATAGATGAGTTTTCGTCCGAAACCGTGATACTTCAAAAGAGATTGTCCAGTTTGTACACGAAGTGCATCCAGTTTTTTTCATAACCCTCTCAACTTTTTAGCACATGCTACGGGGGTGAAATTATGATCCAATGCCAAGTTTCAACCTTTTCAAAGTTCGTTTGTAGTACTTTTCAATTTCATGGTCATTTAGCTCAAAACAATAAATTAATGCATGAAAAATAGCAAATTAAGTCTAGAAAGGGTTGAAAATTGATGATGTGGATTTGAATTGTCCATATTGACCGCACAAATAGTCTCGAGTTAAACTATGTTCAAAAAATGAAATCCCTTTGTAATAGATGAGTTTTCGCCCGAAACCATCATACTTCGAAAGAGATTGTCCAGTTTGTACAGGAAGTGCATCCAGTTTTTGCCATAACCTTCTAAACTTTTTAGCACATGCTATGTGGGTGAAAATATGATACCATGCCAGGTTTTAACCATTTTAGAGTTCATTTGTAGTTCTTTCCAATTTCATGGTCATTTAGCTCAAAAAATGATTAAATGCATGGAGAATAGCAAATGAAGTCACGAAAGGGTTGAAAATTGATGATGTGGATTTGAATGGTGCATATTGACCTCACAAATAGTATGTAGTTAAACTATGTTCAAAAAATGAAATCCCTTTGTAATAGATGAGTTTTCGTTCGAAACCATGATACTTCAAAAGAGATTGTCTAGTTTGTACACGAAGTGCATCCAGTTTTTACCATAACCCTTTCAATTTTTTAGCACATGCTATGTGGGTGAAATTATGATACCATGGCAAGTTTCAACCTTTTTAGAGTTCATTTGTAGTGCCTTTTCATTTCAGGGTCATTTAGCTCAAAAAATGATTAAATGCATGAAAAATAGCAAATGAAGTCAAGAAAGGGTTGAAAATTGATAATGTGGTTTTGAATGGTGCATATTGACCTCAAAATAGTCTCGAGTTAAACTATGTTCAAAAAATGAAATACCTTTGTAATAGATGAGTTTTCGTCCGAAACCTTGATACTTCGAAAGAGATTGTCCAGTTTGTACACGAAGTGCCTCCAAATTTTGCCATAAGCCTCTTAACTTTTTAGCATATGCTATGTGGGTGAAATTATGATACCATGCCAAGTTTCAACCTTTTCAGAGTTCATTTGTAGTGTTTTTCAATTTCAGGGCCATTTAGCTCAAAAAATGATTAAATGCATGAAAAATAGCAAATGAAGTGAGGAAAGGGTTGAAAATTGATGATGTGGATTTTAATGGTGCATATTGATCTCATAAATAGTCTGGAGTTACACTGTGTTCAAATAAAATGATATCCCTTTGTAATAGATGAGTTTTCGGCCGAAACCCTAATACTTCGAAAGAGATTGTCGAGTTTGTATGCGAAGTGCATCAAATTTTTGCCATAAGCCTCTAACTTTTTAGCACATGCTATGTGGGTGAAATTATGATACCATGCCAAGTTTCAACTTTTTCAGAGTTCATTTGTAGTGCTTTCTAGTTCAGGATCATTTAGCTCAAAAAATGATTAAATGCATGATAATTAATTAGGTTAACAAAAAGTATTTGGTTAAACTAATTACTTAAGAGAAAAGAAAATATAACATTATTAGGTTAACAAAAAGTATTTTATAATATTCTTCATTTGTAGTGATTTTCAATTTCATGGTTATTTAGCTCAAAAAACTCATTAAAATAATCAACTAATTTTTTTATAAAACTCTAATAGCAAAAATGATCAATTAAAATATTTTCTTATGATCAACTAAAACAAAACTATTATATTCTACAATAGCAAAAAGAATCAACTAAAAAGATTTTATAAACCACTATTTATGATCAAAATAAAAATAACATACAATTTAAAAAAAACGCCTAGAAGCCAAATCGACGTGCATACGACTAGAAATCCAACGAAACATGGGCCACGATGCACGCCCGTAGGGCAAGTAGGCCCAACTCGGCAATGCTAAAGATTAGGCACTTACTGTCTGGATTAGAGAGAAGCTCAAGGTGGTAGCCGCGGCGGTGCTTATAAACCGATGTGAGCTGCCTTCGTTTGATGAGGTGGGGCTAAACTTCCATCCCACCTCGACCGTGCGAGCAGCACCCTTTAGTCCCGGTTGGAGCCACCAACCGGGACTAAGGCGAAATAATGCCAGCCGGAAGGGCCGGAGCCCAAGCCTTTAGTCCCGATTGGTGGCTCCAACCGGGACTAAATGCCTTTGTACATAAAGAGGACTTAGCCAATTCTTCCCCCAACCTCTCCCATCCCCCCCCCCCCGATGTTGCTGCCCTGCCCCGACGTCGCCAGGCTGCCGCAGCTCACCACTGCCCCCGAATCCATCGTCGTCGTCACCGCCCCTGAAGCCGGCCGCCCGCGTGCCTCTGTCCGTCCTCATCGACGTCATCGCCGCCCTCGACGTCGCCCGGATGCCTCCTCTCGCTCTACCCGTCCTCGTCGACGCCGTCGCTTCCCCCCGATGTCGGAAGCCGCTCGCGCCTCCTCCAGGAGCCCCGACGCTGCCCTCGTGACTTGCTCCGCCCGCGGGTGAGACCCCGGCCACCTACTTTTTTTTTTCTTCTTTTTTTGTTTTTTGTTAGATGATGATGATCACTAGTGGAAAACGGGCCTTTTGCCGGGACCATTTAGTCCCGGCCTGCCTCTGGGCCGGGACTAAAGGCCCGGCCACGTCGCCCCAATTCTCAATGCCTCCCTCGAGGCTTTAGTCCCGGCCCGTAAGGAGCCTTTAGTCCCGGTTCGTGTCCCAAACCGGGACTAAAGGGCTACGCGCTGGGCAGCCCGCATGTGCGCCACCTTTAGTCCCGGTTTGTGTCTCAAACCGGGACTAAAGTCCTCTACCTATATATAGCACAGCCCCCCTCTCCCCTCTTCCTTGCATTTTTCTTGGATGGAGGATTGTGGGTGTCTGCCAGCTCTCCACTTTTTTTTGATGCACTAGAGGTGTTTGTTGAAATGTGTGTTAGAGCGATGCCGCTTCAGTTCACCGAACACAACTACGATATGAGATGCCTGAGCCACGCTTAAACCTTTTCCTCTTTATTTCTACTTATTCTAAAAGGTTAGCAACTATATTTCCTCGTTTAGACCGTGCGGTACTAATTTTTAGGATCGTGATTGTATTTGATATACTGTCGTATAACACAGATGAGCAATCCATGGATGTACGGTGATCGACACACAGCTGCTTACAGAGAAGGCGTGCATTCTTTTCGAGATGCAGCCGATGCGAACAAGCATGGTGGTGGCTTTATGTTTTGTCCATGTGTTGAATGTCGGAATGAGAAGGATTACACTTCCTCAAGAATCATTCAGAGCCACCTGCTTCGGTCCGGTTTTATGTCGGGCTATAATGTTTGGACCAAGCACGGAGAAAGAGGGGTTATGATGGAAGACGACGATGAAGAAGAAGAGAACGATGATGAAAACTACCGATCTATGTTCCCTGAGTATGCTGATACCGCAATGGAAGACAATGAAGAAGAAGATCAGGATGAAGAACGGGAACCAGATGAGCCCGCTGATGATCTTGGTCGGGTCATTTCTGATGCACGACGAGGTTGCGACACAGAAAAGGAGAGGTTGCAGTTCGAGCAGATGTTACAGGACCACAACAAATTGTTGTACCCAACTTGTGAAGATGGCCAGAAGAAGTTGGGTAGCACACTGGAATTGCTAAAGTGGAAGGCAGAGACCGGTGTGACTGACTCGTCATTCGAAAAGTTGCTGGTACTGATGAAGAAGATGTTTCCAAGAAGGAACGAATTGCCCGCCAGCACATACGAAGCAAAGAAGCTTGTCTGCCCTCTAGGATTATACGTGCAGAAGATACATGCATGCCCTAATGACTGCATCCTCTACCGCGGTGAGAAGTACGAGAATATGGATAAATGCCCGGTATGCACTGCATTGCGGTATAAGATCAGAAAAGATGACCCTGGTGATATTGAGGGCGAGCCACCCAGGAAGAGGGTTCCTGCCAAGGTGATGTGGTATGCTCCTATAATACCACGGTTGAAACGTCTGTTCAGAAATAAAGAAATTGCAAAATTGTTGCGATGGCACATGGAAGATCGTATGAAAGACGATAAGTTGAGGCACACCGCTGATGGTCGGCAGTGGAGAAAAATCGAGAGAGAGTTCTCGAGATTTGCAGCTGACGCAAGGAACTTATGGTTAGGTCTGAGTACAGATGGCATGAATCCTTTTGGGGAGCAGAGTTGCACTCACAGCACGTGGTCCATTACTCTATGTATCTACAACCTTCCTCCTTGGTTGTGCATGAAGCGGAAGTTCATTATGATGCCAGTGCTTATCCAAGGTCCAAAGCAACCCGGCAACGATATTGATGTGTACCTAAGGCCATTAGTTGATGAACTTTTACAGCTGTGGGCCGAACCAGGTGTACGTGTGTGGCTCGAGCACAAACAAGAGGAATTTGACCTTCGAGCGTTGCTTTTCGTAACCATCAATGATTGGTCTGCTCTTAGTAACATTTCAGGACAGTCAAACAAGGGATACAATGCATGCACGCACTGTTTGGATCAGACAGAAAGTATATATCTGGACAAATGTAGGAAGAATGTGTACCCGTACAATCGTCGTTTTCTTCCGCCCAAGCATCCCTTAAAGAAAAAAGGCAAGCATTTCAATGGCAAGGCAGAACCCCGGGGGAAGCCTGTCATCCGTACTGATGCTGAAGTATTTGATATAGTCAAAGATTTAAAAGTAATCTTTGGAAAGGGTCCTGGCAGCCAACCTGTTCCTAACGGCCCTGATAAGCGCGTACCCATGTCGAAGAAGAAATCTATATTTTGGGAGCTACCCTACTGGGAAGTCCATGAGGTCCGCTCGGCAATCGACGTGATGCACCTGACGAAGAATCTCTGCGTGAATATTCTAGGCTTCCTGGGCTTGTATGGGAAGTCAAAAGATACACCGGAAGCACGGGAGGACCAGGAACGTCATAAAGGAAGAGATGGCATGCATCCAGGGCAGTTTCAAGGGCGTGCGAGCTACACTCTTACTAAGGAAGAGAAGGAAATCTTCTTTGAAGTCCTTTTTAGTATCAAGGTCCCGAGTGGCTTCTCGTCGAATATAAAGGGAATCGTAAATATGAAAGACAAAAAATTCCAAAACCTAAGTCTCATGACTGCCACGTGCTTATGACGCAATTGCTTCCGGTTGCATTGAGGGGAATTCTACCGGAAAATGTTCGCCTGGCAATTGTGAAGGTATGTGCATTCCTCAATGCAATTTCTCAGAAGGTAATCGATCGAGAAAGTCTATCAGGGTTACAGATTGATGTGGTCCAATGTCTGGTCAGCTTTGAGTTGTTGTTCCTGCCATCCTTCTTCAATATAATGACACACCTCCTAGTTCACCTAGTCGAAGAGATTAGAATTCTCGGTCCTGTGTTTCTACACAATATGTTCCCCTTCGAGAGGTTCATGGGAGTCTTAAAGAAATATGTTCGTAACCGTGCTAGGCCAGAAGGAAGCATCTCCAAGGGCTATGGAACAGAGGAGGTCATTGAGTTTTGTGTGGACTTTCTTCCTGACCTTAAGCCGATTGGTGTTCCTGAATCTCGGTATGAGGGTAGGCTGACAGGAAAAGGCACACTAGGAAGGAAAGCAAAAGTATGTATGGACGGGCATTCTTTCTCTCAAGCACACTACACAGTTCTACACAATTCCGCCGTGGTGGCTCCGTATATCGTGAGACACAAGAATATTCTACGCTCCTAAACCCGGGGAAGGCTGACTCTTGGATTAAAGGGGAACACGAGAAGACTTTCGGCAGTTGGTTGCAGACACATCTCATGAATGACGACACCGTTGGAGATCAGCTGTACTGTTTGGCCAGGCCACCATCTTCGACTATATGTACTTTCCAAGGGTATGAGATAAATGGGAATACATTTTAAACGGTTGCCCAAGATAAAAAGAGCACCAACCAACATAATGGTGTCCGCTTTGATGCAACAGACGAGAATGGGCACTGTTTGGAAACATATTACGGGTACATAGAGGAGATATGGGAACTTGACTATGGACCTACTTTTAAGAACCCTTTGTTTCGGTGCAAATGGGTGAAGCTGACAGGAGGCGGGGTAGTTGTAGACCAAAAGTACGACATGACAACAGTGGATGTCAACAATCTTGCGTACATGGACGAACCATTTGTCCTAACCAATGATGTCGCTCAGGTTTTCTATGTGAAGGACATGTCTACAAAAACGAGAAAAAGAAATCAGCAAAAGAAGATATCGTCCGATGAGCCAAAACGCCACATAGTTCTTTTAGGGAAAAGAAACATCGTGGGAGTAGATGACAAGACAGACATGTCAGAAGATTATAATAAGTTTCATGAAATTCCGCCCTTCAAAGTGAAAACTGACCCAAGCATCCTACTGAATGATGAAGATTCTCCATGGCTACGACCCAGAAGAAAACAGAAATAATAGATAGGAATATTGGTGCAATAATGTAATAATGTATTAAACCTTTTATGTAATGCATGTATGGAATGTACTAAATTTCAAACACTTTTCATTTTCATAGTTTTGTCAAATTCTCAAATACGCAAAAAGAATTTTAATAAACCTTTGTAAGAGATGAGTTCTCGTTCGAAACCCTGATACTTCGAGAGAGATTGTCCGTTTTGTACACGAAGTGCATCTAGTTTTTGTCGTAGCCCTCTCAACTTTTTAACACATGCTATGTGGGTGAAATGATGATAGCATGCCAACTTTCAACATTTTCAGAGTTCATTTTGTAGTGCTTTCCAATTTCAGGGTCAACTAGCTCAAAAAAAATAAGTAAATGCACGAAGAATACCAAATGAAGTCAGAAATTATTGAAATTTTGTGATGTGCCTTTGAATGGTGCATTTTGAACACACAAAAAGTATGGAGTTCAAATAAGTTAAAAAAATGAAATCCCTATGTAAGAGATGAGTTCTCGTTCGAAACCCTGATACTTCGAGAGAGATTGTCCGTTTTGTACACGAAGTGCATCCAGTTTTTGTCGTAGCCCTCTCAAATTTTTTACACATGCTATGTGGGTGAAATGATGATAGCATGCCAACTTTCAACATTTTCAAAGTTCATTTGTAGTGCTTTTCAATTTCAGGGTCAACTAGCTCAAAAAAAATAAGTAAATGCACGAAGAATACCAAATGAAGTCAGAAATTGTTGAAATTTTGTGATGTGCCTTTGCATGGTGCATTTTGAACACACAAAAAGTATGGAGTTCAAATAAGTTCAAAAAAATGAAATCCCTTTGTAAGCGATGAGTTCTTGTTCGAAACCCTGATACTTCGAGAGAGATTGTCCGTTTTGTACACGAAGTGCATCTAGTTTTTGTCGTAGCCCTCTCAACTTTTTAACACATGCTATGTGGGTGAAATGATGATAGCATGCCAACTTTCAACATTTTCAGAGTTCATTTGTAGTGCTTTTCAATTTCAGGGTCAACTAGCTCAAAAAAATAAGTAAATGCACGAAGAATACCAAATGAAGTGAGAAATTGTTGAAATTTTGTGATGTGCCTTTGAATGGTGCATTTTGAACACACAAAAAATATGGAGTTCAAATAAGTTCAAAAAAATGAAATCCCTTTGTAAGAGATGAGTTCTCGTTCGAAACCATGATACTTCGAGAGAGATTGTCCGTTTTGTACACGAAGTGCATCCAGTTTTTGTCGTAGCCCTCTCAACTTTTTAACACATGCTATATGGGTGAAATGATGATAGCATGCCAACTATCAACATTTTCAGAGTTCATTTGTAGTGCTTTTCAATTTCAGGGTCAACTAGCTCAAAAAAAATAAGTTAATAGTTTGGATAGTCAAAATAATTACTTTTGAAAATAGAAAATAGTTTTGCATTATTTATTAAATTTCAAACACTTTTCATTATCATAGTTTTGTCAAATTCTCAAATATGAAAAAAGAATTTTAATAAACATAGTTTTTAATTGAAAATAAGAAAATAGTTAATAGTTTGGATAGTCAAATAATTACTTTTGAAAATAGAAAATAGTTTTGAATTATTTATTCAATTTCAAACACTTTTCATTATCATAGTTTTGTCAAATTCTCAAATATGCAAAAAGAATTTTAATAAAACATAGTTTTTAATTGAAAATAGAAAAAAATTGAAACTATATGAGAATTTGTAAAGAAACTTAAACCTAAATTCAAAGTGAGCTCACTTTGAATTCAGGTTTAAGTTTCTCCACAATTTCAAATATAGTTTAAACTTTTTAAGTCAGTTTAGGCCCGTAAGCCTGCTTTAGAGAGGAGCTCGATGGAGTAGCTGCGACGGGGCTTATAAACAAGTGTTAGTCCCCCTCGCTGGGCGAGGTGGGACTAAACTTATCGTGGAGGCAAGGAGGGGCTTTAGTCCCGGGTGGAGCCACGACCCGGGACTAAAGCCCCTCGCCTGCCGCTTGCCGAGGAGGGGCTTTGGTCCCGGTGCATGGCTCCAACCGGGACTAAAGGCCCGTGCTTCCCGCCTTCTGGTCTGCCCGAAAAAGGGCCTTTAGTCCCGGGTCGTGGCTCCACCCGAGACTAAAGGGGGTCTTTAGTCCCGGTTGGAGCCACGCACCGGGACTAAAGATCCACCTATATAAGCGGGACTTAGAAAAATTCCAACCCAAATCGTCCATTTCTCTTCTTCTTCCTCTCGTTCTCCTGCCCGGCGCGGCACACTGACGACCTCGACGACGCCGTCAGGCTGCCTGCCGTCCTCCTTGCCGTCGCCGTCCTCCTCGCCGCGCGCCGCCCTCCTCGCCGCGCGCCGCCGTCCTCCTCGCCGCGCGCCGTCAACACCTCCTGCCGGTAAGCCCCCCGCCCCCTCCTCCCCAACACTCCGGCCAGTAGAAGAAAAGAAGAAAAAGGAGAAGAAAGGAAGAAAAAGGATAAGAAAGGAAGAAAAAGGAGAAGAAAGGAAGAAAAGGGAGAAGAAAGGAAGAAAAAGGAGAAGAAAAGAAGAAAAAGGGAAGGAGAAGAAAAGAACAAAAGGAGAAGAAAAGAAGAAAAATGAGAAGAAAAGAAGAAAAAGGAGAAGAAAAGAAGAAAAAGGAGAAGAAAATAAGAAAAAGGGAAGAAAGGAAGAAAAAGGAGAAGAAAGGAAGAAAAAGGAGAAGAAAAGAAGAAAAAGGAGAAGAAAAGAAGAAAAAGGGAAGAAAAGAAGAAAACGAAAAAAAAAATTTGTCATTTAATTCCTATTGTTATTAGGTTTGTGCTAGATTATTAGGGTTAGTAATATTTAGAATTAGGTTAGGGTTACAAGAAGAAGAAATATGAACAAAAATAAGAAAATAAGATTAGGAAAAAGGAAAATAAGAAGAGGAGGAGAAGAAAAGAAGAAAAAGGAGAATAAGAAGAGGAGGAGAGGAGAAGAAGAGGAGAAGTAGAAGAAGAGAAAAAATTAGAAGAGGAGGAGAGGAGAAGTAGAAGAAGAGAAGAGGAGAAGTAGTAGAAGAAGAGGAGAAGTAGAAGTAGAAGAATAAGTAGAAGAAAAGGAGAAATAGAAGAAGAGGAAAAATTAGTTTAGGGTTACAAGAAGAAGAAATATTTTTTTTGTCATTTAGTTTTGCTATTGTATAGTGTATATGCTTAAGTGTTAATAGTGTTTCTTAGATTATTGCTTAATTTTTCTATTGTATATGCTTAAGTGTTGATGGTTTCATTTTGCTATTGTATATGCTTAAGTGTTAATAGTTTATTTTTAGCAAGAAAATTAATAGAACTAGTTTATTTTTTTAGTTCATTTTACGATGCCTATCCCGCATCCTCGTCGTCGACTCGGCGGAGGACACCTGCTTGATCACAGGGGCCCTGTCCGGGACTGGGCTCCGCCCGGCTGGTATTGGGAGGTGCTACCTTCCGGGGGGCGTAGGTTTGTGAGGAGCCAGCCCGTCGTTGACCCGATCCTTGTTTGGTGGCGGTCGCGTGGGCCAGTGAGGGTGCCGAGGCTTCTGGACACCGCGGAGGTGGTACGTCACCGTGTCAGCGAGGAGGATGAGCACGTCCGTCGCTACATGGTTGCGTTGGAGGGCAGGTTCGAGCATACCTGGCAGGTTCTTCGGGGATCTCACTGGAGAAAGTGGGAGCAAATCAAGTTCAACTACAAGCAAGAAAAAAATCAGACGTTCCTCAGCTTGGACAACAAGCCAAACAGTCGATCCAACCCCTCAAGGTGTTAACCGAGAATGTCCCCCCTCCGATGCAGGGGCAAGATTTGGAATTATCAAAGAAGTGGGCGGCTGAATGGGGTATCTCGGTTGAAGACATTCTGGCTTCCCAAGACGACAGGTTACCCAAGGCTGTGGTAGCCCCTAAGCCACAGTTTGTCATGGGAGCGCCTTTGGTCAGCAAAGATGATCTTCCAACAAATATGCGTTACTTGCATACATGGTACTTAAGTGAATCAAAGAATGGGAGAACGATGATCGTGGTGAGTGTCCCACGGGAGTATTACGGCCGCCCCGAAGAAATCCATATCGACTTTGATGAACTCTTCCAGATGTACAATGGCGACGCCCTCGACAAATCGCTTATGAGTTGCTATTGTCTGTAAGTTTTTCAATTCGTTGTCTACATATAACTTGTTTAGTTATTTCAATTCATTGTCTATATATAACTTGTAATCTATTATGCAGAATGAAGATTCTGGATTGTAAAAGTAAGAACATCCTAAATATTGGGTTTATTGACCCAGATAAAATACATATAGCGACGCTAACTGATAAACCCAAGGAGACAGAGGAAAACCTTCTAAGGTTTCTAACAGATCAAAATTTCTGTGACCACATACTGTTTCCATACAACTTCAGGTGAGGGTCTTTACTCTGTTGTGTCCATTCACTTATAAGTGTAATTGATAAGTTACTGACACACACACACACACATATATATACACATGTGCAGCTTCCATTGGATTCTGTTGGACATTCAAATTGATAACGGAAGAGTTGATGCCTTCGACCCATTATCGAGACCCTTGGAACAGTTCCAAAGCCTGCAGGACATGCTCCAAGGGTAATTTCAATCATTCTTGCGCTCTATCGGTCTCTTTCGATGATTTTCTGATATATCAATTAATGAAAAACTTAGCAAATCATTATCCTTGTCGGGCAGGGTTTGGAAGCGGTTCAAGTGCGTGACTCCCGGTATCGAGCCTGAGAAGCTGACCTTTAGAGCGGCTCAGGTAATTTTCAATACATTTATGATTCTAGATTATTATTTTGATTATATATATTCTATTCTCGTAAAGTGCGACCAGCAGCCACGGGGAACGCATCTATGCGGATACTATGTTTGCGAGACCATTCGCACGTTTACCTCTGAGCACAAGGATCACAGATTCGACGTAAGCAATGAACATTCACACCTCTATTTTTACCCGTCATTCTTTGTTATCATGATTGATATTCATATTCATCTCCTCTTCTTATATAGTACACGGCCATGAGGACGAAGGTCCTACCACAGCAACGCGCGATTGCTGTTGCAGAGGAGCTTGCGACCTTTCTGAGGACGGAAGCTATAGATGACAAAGGACAATTTAGTGTAGCTAGGGGCCATTACTGATGTTCGTCCATGTAATCGAATAGACGGGCTCTAGTCCCGATAATTCAGATCTCCATATAATTGTATATATATGCTCGCTTGTAAGATAAGTTAATCTTATATATATATACGCATAATTATTTCTATTTAAATTATATGAAAACTAATTCCCGAACACCAAACAAGGCATCACGTTAATCTCCCGAACACCTAAACCCTAAAACCCAAAAATAATTTCATTCAAAAAAAACCCAAAAATAAACAAAATCTGAAACTCTTTAGTCCCGGTCCGTGTAACGAACCGGGACTAAAGGGCCTGCCCCTGGGGCGCTACGAGGCGCACACGTGGAGCACCTTTAGTCCCGGCTTGGAACAGGGCCAGGACTAAAGGTTAGGCCTTTAGTCCCGCCCCTTTAGTCCCGGTTGGTGAACCGGGACTAAAGCCCCTTACGGGCCGGGGCTAAAGGCCCCGTCCCCACTAGTGGATGATGATGATGATTTAGTTAGATGATGATGATGATGATTTAGTTGTTTTAGATATGATGATGATTTTGTCAGATGATGATGATGACAATGATGATTTAGTTATTTTAGTTGTTTTGGTTGTTTAGTTGTTTTGTTAGATGATGATGATGATGATGATGACGATGACGACGATGATGATTTCGTTATATGATGATGATTATTAGATGATGATGATTGCTATTAACCCATTTTTGCCAAGTTCATTTGAAATAGTATTAGTTCAACAGGAGCATTTCAAAATTTGAGAAATGCTCAAGTTCAACACGATCTATTTTCTCATTCATAAAAATGCTCAAGTTTAACAGGTTTTATGAGGTTTACTCGGTTTTGGCCATGCAAGTGCTACTATACTTGGGTTTTTGGAGGCATATGCACATCAGATATGAATTTGATTCCTTTGTTGTGATTAGGTCTATGCTTGCCACTAACCACCTCTCATGTTGTATATTAATTGACATGTTGTAATATTTACAGAAATATGGACAAAGACTTAGAAAAAGAAGAGTTGTTGGGGGATATAATATGCGATGGAGGTGATGATGATATCACCTGTCGTATCTCAACGACACCGATCGAATGGAGGAGGGAGGAGATGACGGCTCCGGTGATCAACTGGAGGAGGGAGGAGATGACGGCTCAGTTTGGGGGAGATTACCTAATTGAAGCTTTGGGGGTCCGATCTGTTAGTTTTGGTGGAGGAGGGAGTATATCAAGGGGGGTGAGGAGGAAGGTGGGGGTGAGAGAGAGATAGAGAACAGAACAGAGAGAGGGAGGGGTGAGGAGGAAGAAGGGGGTGGGCACGCGGTAGTTATCGGGGCCAGACGCGAGGGTGCGCGACGTTTGGGTTTGGTCGGGGTCCACACGCCATGGCCCCTGGCGTCTGGCTCCTTTGCCACGTCAGCCGGTCAACAGAAGGGGGGAATGGAGCGGGCCCGTGCCAGACGCCAGGGTGCGCGGCGTCTCCTTGGAAACCCAAACGCCACGATTAATGGCATCACACAAAGAGGTTATATTTGAGCTTATTTTCAAACTCGGGTCGGATCTGCAATTTTTTGGGCTTTAGGTTAGAACAGAAAAATTGGCCGACATGGAGGCGCTCGATTCACGGAGAGGGTCACATGGGCGAGCGAGACGGGGTCGGCCCACTAGATGCCGGGTGACGCGGCGCGGCATCACTAGACACGTCAGTGTGCTGCAGGGAGAATGTTTTCTCCTGATTCGAGGCATAATCCTAGGCAGAATCGCTGGAGTCCTACGAGAGTGCTTGGTGCTAGAGTTGGCCTTCACTTAGAGCGTGGGCCCCTAGGGCGAAATGTACACTGATGTGTCATCTGTTCAACGATGCTTTCCTCGGGTCCAGTCGGGTCCTGTTGTCCATTCACCACTCTCTTTTCGGTGTCATGGGTCGACTTTATGTTGGCACGCGCTTGCGTGGGGTTTGGGCTATGCTTCGAGTTGTTTGCTTCAGTTGTGAAGCGGTCTTGTGGCTCTGTGTCCTTACCTTTCGCCATCTTGGCAGGGTTTAGGCAAGGCTTGCCCTTGTTGTTGTATATGTGGTTGTGCGTTGTAAGCCGATTTACATCACTTGTATGATTTTTGGGTCCGGTTTTCTTTATAAACTGGACCAATCGTCTATCTGTTCAACGAACATAGAAGTGGTCCTCCTAACCATCGAAATAATCCTAAGCAGAATCAGCATGGGGAACGTCTCAAAGCTAAATATTGCAAGATGCACCCAACTCTTGGTCAATTCCCGAGATTGCTTGATTATTTCTTGTATTTCCTTCACTGGTTTCTTCTGTAACTGTATCATTGGATGCCTCAAACATTGTGACCAGCGGATTGTTAGTAATAGTAGGAACAACAAACATGGGGTCACTAGTAGTGTGCACCCCTCATTATCAGATGGAAGAGATGGATGGTTATGATGTAATAAAATGATTTCTTTACGAAGACGAGAACCAACATTACAATGAAGAAGAGCCAAGTGAAACACATTTTCATCACACAAAATCGAACAAAGGGCACAGATATAAGGGGTGGGGGTGTTATACCTCTCAGGAAAAATGTTTAGGGGGGAGTAGAGGCGGGGTCAAATTCTTCTAAGTAAATTGTGGGGGTCTTAGGGAAAAATAAATGATATGGATTATAAGAAAAAATATATATGAAAGTTTTCTAGCTTTTTTGCATTTCATAAATCGAGAGTAAATTGGACTCATCAAGTGAAGTTCTCATTAGTTTTTGACATGACTGTTCTGATAAATACATTTATTAATTTCAATGCTTATTAATTTTGAGTGCATTACATATATACCATCAAGTTAAATTTAGTAATTTAATAGGGACTAAAAAGTATGCGACAGCACCAACCTTCTCGTAACAGAGCATGTATTTATCATAGACTACATACAAGTAATTTCATAGTAAATTGATGGACTCGTAGCAGCCTCACCACAAATCTCTTTTAAATTAAAGTGGCACGTATTGGATTAGGTTTAAATCATATAAAACATGCATTTAATTTCATAGGGACGATGGCATAAAATTCAAAGTAATTTTAATGCTCTGGTTTCTTACTGCAATTAGCAGTTGAATTCCATGGATCACTTGTGAATTGAAGTGGCATGTATTGGCTTAGCTTCAAATCACACAAAACATGCAAGTTTATAGGTTTGTAGAATAAAGGTAGGTAGAACAAGTGACTCCGAACCATATTTTATTTCTATATATCTAGGTATACTGATCCAATACAAGTGCTATCATTTTTTATTGTTCCTTAGCAACGCACGACCGTTATGGTAGTAACTTCATAATTTGTGGTAAAATGTGTTAACCATGAAGCATTGCAATAATAATCTATTTCCTTGACATTCCTGGTGTTGGCACTGAATTAATAGATTTTTGTGATGCTTGTTGATTGGCTCTACATGAAAAGTGGAACATGGAAGAGGCTGTTCTTTTCTGTTGCTCTATAATAATTCATGTTTGTTCGTTCGTACAATCTTTGAAGGAGACATATAGATCTAAAATAGAGAAATTGCAAGTCAACCATGTTTCGAATTTCATTGCAGCAAAAATGAGTAATCAACGTATTGTATCCACGGTTTACAGTTTCAGTTTCACAAGTATTTCAGCAACCGAAATCACCAAATTTCAGTGATTCTGGTTTGCATTATGGCAAAAGGATCGAAATATTCACTTGAATTCAACCAACTTTTTTTAATATTTTAAACATATTTGAATTTCTATGCACTGCTGAAACTGCTGATATGTTTTGACCGAAGGGTAAATATTTTAGGTGTGTACTAAAATTCAGTGAATTTGGTCAAAATCAAACCGAAAGTGAAAACCATGATTTTAGTTGAGTGACATCCCCATAACTAAAACACAATTTCACATGCCAGTTAATCAAAATGATAGAAGTGAATACATTTAGGCGTTCAACGACACCTTGGGTCGACCAGGCCTTGCAAGTTCATGCGGGAACTCATTTACATTTTCCAGTGTATATGAAGAACATGTTCTCTCAACAGGTGAGTGGTGACAGCGTAGTCTCTTCATCTCGGCATCTATTTCGGTGGCATCAGGAGCGTGATTTTTTTTTGAAAGATCCAGCTAGAATGCTGGCATATATTAAGACATAGCAGGTAGAAATGCGGTTACAAAGGGGTCGGGGGATACGATCGAAGGATCAAGGAAAAAATTGCAGAGAAAGAAAAAGAATGGGAGAGAAAAAACAGTCACGATCCTTCACGGTGGTTCCCAGAAAGGGTGCTCTAAGAATGATGCTCCCGCTTGTCTCCAGAGCTCGATGGTTCTCGTGATTGCGTTCTTTATATCTTGCATATGCGCCTGCTTGTTTGTGAAGGTGCAATCGTTTCTGTGCTTCCAAATCTCTGATAGGATCAGGACGATCATCGTCCTGGTAGCCTTGCGGTGTACTGGTTGAGCCGTTTCTATCATTGTGGCTATTTTTCGGCTGACCCCCTCTTTGTTGCCCATGTGGGAGGGTACAAAGAGGTGCATCCGGCCCTCGAGGCGGCGTGTGCCCAGATTTGCAGCGCCATGGGGCATTCCCAGAACAAATGAGTTGATGTCTCTAGGTTCCGCAGGCATAGCTGACAGAAATAGCCGTTTGGCCACCCTTGTCGTTGCAGCCGGTCATTGCACCATAGCCTGTCGCGCAGGAGGAGCCAGGCAAAGATCTTGAGCCTAGGGGGTGCCCAAGTCTTCCAGATTATCTTCTTGAAATCGGACTTCATCATTCCTTGGAATTGTGCCTTGTACGCCGATCTTGCCGTATACTTTTGTGAGGCCTCCAGGTTCCATGTGATAGTGTCAGCAGTTTCTTCCTGGAGTGGAAGATTCCTATCTTGTAGCCATGTATGTAGCCTAATTGCCTCCTCCCAAAGGTGCGCATTGCTACCATGCGCTAAGTCTGCTAACCAGGTGTTGTTCCTAAGTGCCTCCTGCACCGTTCTGTGTTTCCTCCTGGAGTACTTAAAAAGTGACGGGAACGTTGTCTTGAGGGTGTCTGTTCCCGTCCATGAGCAATGCCAGAAGGATGTCGTTGCGCCATTGCCTAGGATCACAGTTGTTGATGCGTTGAACAGGTCTCTGTCCGCTTCGTCACAAGGCAGATTCATGCCCCGCCAGGCCCTGTCAGTGCTCGTCCATTCAAGCCAAAGCCATCTTAGCCTGAGGGCTCGACTGAAGCGGTTTAGGTAAAGGATGCCCAAACCCCCATTCTCCATAGGGGAGCAGACTATAGGCCAATTTACTTTACTCTTGCCTCCACCGAGCTCGCCGTCGTCTTGTGCCCACAGAAAATGTCGTCTAGCTTTGTCTACCTCGTCAAAAAACTTCCTTGGCGCCCTTAGCACAGAGAGTGCGAAGGTGGATAGGGCTGAGAGGACGTTACGGACCAGGATTCGCCTGCCGGCAACATTTAGCAGTTTGCCCTTCCATCCAGCTAGTCTAGCTCTGATCCTGTCTAAGATGAACTGAATGTGGACTAGCCTAAGCCTCGACAAAGTGATCGGAAGCCCTAGGTAAGTGAGCGGGAAAGCGACCACTTTCCCTCCGAAGCTAGCTAGGGTGTGTTGCAGGTCGGTGTTGTCACATCTAATGGGAGCAGCTGTGGATTTTGACGGATTGATGTGCAGCCCCGATGCTCGTCCAAAGTCACGTAGGATAGCTATCAGAACTTCGATTTCTTCTCTCGCCGGATTGGCGAAGATGACGGCGTCGTCTGCATAGAGGCTCACTCTGAGGGGGATGCCCCTGCCTGGCAGCGGTGCAATTTCGTGCAACTCCATTGCCTTCTCCAGGAGACGGTGGAGGGTGTCGATGGCGATGATGAAAAGTAGTGGGGAGAGAGAGTCTCCTTGCCGTAGGCCTCGTTGATGCATGAAGTATTTGCCCATAGTGCCGTTTAACATGACGGCCGAAGAGGCCGTGCAGAGGAGCAGGGAAACCCAGTCCCGCCAGCATGCCGGGAATCCAAGTTGTTGCAGTACCTCTAGAAGGTACTCCCATGAGACGCTATCAAAAGCTTTTGCGATGTCTAGCTTAAGCCGTAGGGCTGGTTGCTTCTTCCTATGCAGAGATCGCACTATATTCTGCACGTAGAGGAAACAATCTTGCGTTGATTTGGAGCGAAGGAATGCTGATTGCGCCGGGGAGATTATGCTACTGATCACCGTGGATAGGCGCCTGGAGAGGACTTTGGTGATGAGCTTGGCCACCGAGTGAATTAGACTAATAGGTCTGAAATCCTGGATCGAATTTGCACCGTCCTTCTTTGGTAACAGTATTACCACAGCTGTGTTTAACTTGCCGAAATCCCCTCTAGTCACGTTGTAGAAATTAGTGAATACTGCCATGATGTCCTCTTCGATAATGTGCCAGCAGGATCTATAGAAGATCCCAGAGAATCCGTCCGGCCCTGGGGCCTTCTCCGCCGGTGATGTTTTGATCGCCTCCCAAACCTCTTCCACAGAGAAAGGGTTGTCTAAACCTCTATTGCGGACAAAAGGTAGGTCGAAGATCGACCAGTCTACTTGTAGTGGTCGCGCTGCCCTGCTACCCATGGAGAGATTGAAATGGTTGTGAATGGCCTCCTCCTTGTGTTCGTGAGCCGTAAGTACGTCATCGCCTACTCGGAGGCAGTGGATAAATTTTTTCCGCTTCCTGGTTGTCGCCTTGGCATGAAAGAACTTTGTGCCCGCATCTCCGAGCCGAAGCCAGGTGAGCCGTGAGGCCTGTCGTCTGCGAGCACGTTCTAGTGCCGCGAGTCCCAGCAGACGGAGCTTGAGCAGCTTACGGAGGGTAAACTCCGCGTCTGAGAGGCGACGTCTCTCCTGCGCGACATCCAGGCGGAGCACTATTTCTGCCGCCATGTGGAATTGCATCTTGGCTTGGCTAAAAAAACTCTTGCTCCAACTTTTCAGATCCCAGGCAGTCCTAACCATCTTCGTGGCGAGATGTTGGAAAGGAAACGAGGACTGCGCCAGCCTGTTCCACGCCCGTTCCACCGTGGTATGGAAGCGGGGGAAACTCGGCCAGAAGCTCTCAAATCTGAAGAGGGCTGTCCGGGGGGAGGCAGATGTGTCAACTAGAATCAACGGGCAGTGGTCCGATGTTGCTGTCGACGCTGCGATGAGTGACACCGATGGGAAGATGCATTCCGAGGAAGTATTGCAGAAGAACTTATCGATGCTCACTAGGGTAGGATCTTGACGCTCGTTGCTCCACGTGTATCTACGGTTCTTACATTTAATTTCCTTTAAGCCCTTCGCGTCGATGGCTGATCTGAACCTACCCATCAGCCTACGGTTGAGATTGGCGTTGTTCTTGTCTCGCGCCTCGTATATGAGGTTGAAATCCCCGTTGATAAGCCAAGGATCGTTGGGTGGTGGCGCCGAGAGTGAAAGTTCCCTAAGGAAGTCTTCCTTTCTCGCGTCGTCCGCCGAACCGTAGACCGTCGATAACCAGAAATTCCGGGCCTGTCCGAGGAAGGTCCCTTTAGCTGTAATAGCAAAGATCCCTATCGCATGCGATGAGACTGTGGCTAGCTCCCTGTCCCAAAGGATCGCCGCACCTCCGCTAGTGCCTATTGCCGGTAGAGCGATACATCCTGTGAGCTTAGCGCCCCTATCTCGCGGACTAACTCCGGTGACCAGGCGGCGATTTTGGTCTCCTCGATGCAGAGAATGGCTATGCGGTGGGCGGCCGCCAACTCCCCGACTGCTGCCCTCTTGCCTGGGTTGTTCAAGCCACGAACATTCCAGCACATGATGGGGTGGATCTTGTCATACATCTAAAACACGAAAGGAGCTCCGATGACTAAAACTAGACGGCCATAGGCCTAAAAATGACACCACCATCATACAAATCTGGGGCCGGCGCCCACCAGCAGAACCCAAGATGCGCCGGCGCTGATGATCTATCCTACTGCCCATATGAACTGGGAACCAAACTAGATTGAACCGGTCGGGGATCGGTCGCCATCGGAGATAGAAACTATGGACGACTAACATGATTACACGGTGGCCTCATCGGGAGCTCCGTCGGGGCCGTTCATGCGAGCCATGACCCGCAGTGCCTCGCTATCCGGGTGGGTCAACCTGGCGATGACCGAGATGTCACTGTCGGAGAGGGGCTCTTCGAAACATTGTCGGAGCGCCTTCGCGACTTCTGCCGTCAGCCTGTCTCGAGGGCCGAGCAGGCCGAGCTCCTTCACGATGCGCAAGGAAGCGCGCTGTGCCACTGGCACTGACGACCCGATGGCAGCTTGCCGCGCGCTAGAGCGAGTCGGGGTAGAGGTGGCCCTAGTCTTCGGCGGCGCCGCGGGACGGCGCGCGGGTGCAGTGGCAATGAGAGGCTGCTGCTTGGATGTCCGGAAGAGGCCCCGCGACTCCGGCCCGGCAACTGCTCCTCCGATCTCCAGCTCCCTGACGCGTCCAGTAACCGCCCCGAGCTGGACCTCCATCATGCTAGCTGCTGATGGGGTGGCCTTGTGGAACTGTCCCAGCTCGGAGGCCGCGGCCGACAGCGTTGGACTGAAGGCGTCCAGCTGCACTGACTCGCCCGAGGCCTGGAGCAGGGTGGCGTCAACGAACTCGAGAGGGGCTGCCACTACCGCCTCCGCGGCGATGTGGACGTCCGTCGCCAGGCCGTCGACGACGACGGAGGCCAAGGTGGGCTTCTTTGCGGTCCTGAAGAACTCCTCGGCCGGGTCCTTGCCGCTCGCACTGGTCTTCGCGACTGGTGTGGGCTGGGTGGCCGCAGCGGCGGAGCCCGCGGTCTTGGCAACCCCTGCCGGATTGGCTCTCTCACGTGAGGGCCTCGACTGGCGCCTAGCTGGCGCAGTGTTCCTCCTAGCCCCGAGCGACGGTCCGAGGACTCCCTCGATCCGCGTCTGGCCGGCGGGGATCTGGTACGACGGCGCTGCGAAGGCGGAGCGCGAGGGGCACACGAGGCGCCGCGGCGAAGGAGGACGTCCTTCCAGGACATGTGACCGCCTGCACCCGGTCCTCCCTCGTCATCACGGTCCCTCGGACGGCCGTCTCTAGGTCCACCCCGACACCCTAGGATGGTAACGGGGGCACGAGCCAGGCGCTGCAAGCGGTCGCCCCCCTGGCCATCTTCCACCCCCAACGTCCAAGACGTAGGGGCCACCAACGGGAAAGGAGTGTCATCGTCGTCGGAGCCGGACGACGGCAGACCGCTCTGGGCGGAGTGGGATGAGCGCGGAGAGGGCTGCGTCCAGTCCTCCACCCTGTCGACGTGGATGAGCATGGTGTACTCCGCCGACGCCGGCGGCGGCGCAACTCTCCTGTCTGGTGGGGAGAATCCCTCCGTCTCCTCCACCCTCCCAGCTCCGCGAGGAAGGACCCCCAGAGTGTGCGACGTCGGAATGTCAGCTATGTCCCTGGCCCAGACCCAACAGGCAAAGGTCTTGGTGTGACCCCGCTCTAGGGTCCGGCTGTCGAGACGGTCGACGCGCACCCGCCTGCCGAGGATCTCTTCCGCCCCCTCCACCGACCAAAAGTGCATGGGAACCTTCTCGATGACGACGCGGACGTGGAGCAGAAGGGAGTCGAACGTGGCGAGGTCGTGCTCGTGCCACGGGCTGATGTTGAAGCAGGCGCCGTCGACATGGATGGAGCCCCGGCGCACGGCGTTCACCTGGTGGGCTGGCTGTGTGAAGGTGACGAAGAAATGCTCGGGGTGGTGAGCCGTGACCCGCAAGGAGTGCACTGGCACGGAGAGCTGGGCCTCCAGAGCCTTTCCCACAGCCATCGGCGAGGAGACGTTGACCCCATCAGCTGCGGAAAGCGTCACGGCATGACTGCGGAGGAAGAACACAGCCTGATCCAGAGCAGGGGAGAGCACCGTGGTGGAGCGACTCTCCCTGGGGCGCCGAGATGGGTCGAGGTGGCGGAGCATGGATGGAGCCGACGGAGCCATGGCCGTAGGGGGTGGAGGAGGGAACCGGAGGCGGTCAGACAACTGAAACGCGCGAGGTGCCGGACCCAACCTATCCCTAAGCGAGCTATTTGCCTTACGATTTTGGGGGCAACGAGAGGCGATGTGCCCTGCTCGTCTACAGCTGAGGCAGTGAACTGGGTCGCGGCAGGCAGCTAGGCGATGACGCTTGCTAAGACAGCGAAAACAGCGGCCGGCGAACGGGTTTAAAAGGTGCGGCGCAGCTTGCGGGCCACCAATAGAGGAGACGCCGCGGCGGTCCGTCTGGTGCGTACCTTGGAGAGACCGAGGGACCGAGGGCTCCGCTGGTGTCAGGCGCCTTCCCCGCCGGGTCACCTCAGTCCAGCCCGGATCCGGCCCCGAAATGGCAACCTCGGTCCCCGAGGAGTCGACGATGATGGACTTGACGCGCGGGGCTTGAATGCGCCCGGACTCCTCTGGAACAGGTGATGGAGGCAGATCCCGCGGATCCTGTCCCATGCCCTCCATCGGCGCCGGGGAGGAGGCACGGGGCGGACCGTCGGTTGCAGCGTAGGAGCACTCTCCTCGGAGCAGCAGCCTCGGTGTGGGAACCGAATCCGACAGGAGACGACGAAGAACCCGGAACGACGCAGGCGGTGGAGGCGACGGACCACGGGGCGGTGTGGCGTCGCGCGGACCGGCGCCTGGAGAGGCCGGAAGAGCCGGCGGGCCGCCGGGGGTATGCCCGCCCCGGCCGGTCATAAGTGTTTGGAGGGTGGCCACCACGACCGGAGTGGCCAGCGGCGCGGGGTGGGAGCGTGTGCTCTCTCGAGCTGGGAGCGGGGAGCGCTAGGCTGAGACGCCTGCGCACCCTAGTGGACGGTGGAACTAGAAGACGACCAATGCGAGAGGAGAGAAATGCAGCTCGGAGCGTGATTTTTCCGTCTTATCCTTACAAAGCTTATCCAAGGACATCGTGAGCATTAAAATGCACTGATACAAATACGAAAACAGAACCATTCGGAGAGTTCATGATACGAACAACTGTTGCATTCGTCAGAAGTTTCTCCTCAAAAGACAAGCACGTACGATTGCATTGTAACCAGAACATAAACTCGTGTGGTCACTTAATTGTACAAACCCAAAGGGCGTGTAGCTCAGTTTACATATCCAGTCCCAAAGAACCAACCAATCAATCAATCAATCAATCAAAGAATGGTTTGAATAGCTAATATGAACTAATCCTTCTTCTGGTGAGCGAGGGCCACGGGCGACGACGGCTCCACGGGGCCGGCGCGGGGCGAGGGCTCGCCGCCGAGCGGCAGGTCGGAGAGCAGCGCGACCATGCGGCGGGCGCTGAGGGAGCGCGCCGGGGGGAGGCCGAGGGTCTTGGTGGTGGAGAAGACGGAGGAGGACTGGGCGAGGATGAGGTACACCAGCGCCTGCACCAGCACGAACAGCCCCACCTTCAGCAGCGCCCCGTGCTGGCTCGCCATCGTCTCGAACTCCATGCCGACTAAACTAATTAACCCCCGAGCTCTTGGTCACACGACACCGAGTTTCTTCCTTCCCTGAGACTGAGAGGCCGAGACTGATCAGAATCCCTCGAGAATGCGCTGCTTGCTTGACGTGTTTGTGTGGTCTGTAGGTGCGTGGTGCGCGCTTATATAACGGCGAGACGCCGGCCTGACCGCTGCCGGCCAGGGGCAGGGTAGGGTAGTGCGAGGGTGCAACGCAAAGATGCTTGGTCGCTTCGGGTGGTTCGGCGAAGGGCGACGCAATTCCCACGGGGTTGGAATGGAACTGGATAGATGCCGCTGGACCTGCTCCGTGCTCCGCTCACCGCTCACGTGTGCAACGATTATAATATTGCTTGGGTTGCTCTCACGATGGCTGCGTTAAAGCCGTAAACTACTACTGGATGTCGCCGCCGGTCAAACCCAACAGTCAGAACCGGTCTTGCCTCTCGAAGTCCAAGTGAGCAAGTAGTAGCGCATGTTTACGAGAGATTTGCAGCTTCTGCCGATGGGTTTGAGGATACCTCGCACTCGCACGTGCATAAAAGAAGGATTTCGCAGCTCTTCTCCGGTGCAAGGTTACGGGGTCTAGGAAGGCGGATGCGCCAGGCTGCCCTTTTACCCAAGGTCTTCGACCTGAAGAACGCAGCTAATCGCCTAAGCGAAAGAGCTTTCCGACTCCCGTCGAGTCAGCTCGGTCTTATCCACAAGCTGACAAAGCAGTGACAAAGCTATTCAGGGCTCCTTTGGTGTGCAAAGTTCTAAAAACGTGGCAGCAGAAAAAACACATGTGTGTCACTAGGAATGGATGGGCAAATTAGAGAATTGGTAAACATAAGGGTTCTGTCAATTTTGGTGTTTGGTTTCTAATTCCTATAAACCAAACATTGATATGTGGTGGATTGGTTGTATATAGTTTACGGTGAAGCACATTTGTGCTCCCTGGAGCCACGGACGATTCTAGGGGGGGGGGGGGGGGGGGCGGCGGCTAGACCCTCCTAACAAATTGATTTTTTTTACTATAATAATGGTTGTTGTAGCTAATTTTTTTTTACTTCATATGAACTTTTCACTCTCCATGAATAAACTTGCCCCCCCTATGCTTGCATGTTGGCTTCGTCCCTGCCTGGAGCAACTCCAACCGGTCGATCCAAACGGACGGTGCTTTTGTCCGCTTTTTGTTTGTTTGGATCGGTCCGACGGACCAAACGTCTGCTTTCTTGTTTGGATCGGCACATGCGTCCAACGCTGGCTCGACCCATTTTGACGACGCGTAAAAAAATTGCAAAAAATTTCAAAAATAAAAACTAGCATAAACTAGATATTAAAGCTGACCACGAAGGCCAACGAGAGTCCACGCGTCCTCATTACATTAACTAAACATTAAAAAATAAACTACGCGCTACCCTAGCCGTCTTCGTCGTTGGCGTCGAGGCCGGTGAGGTCGATCTCAACAACGACGTCGGTCCAGGGGGCGGGCTATGCCGGCGCGGGCAGTGCTGGTGGCGGCGGTGGCGGTGGTAGCGCAGCACGGGAGCGCTCCTCCGCCTGGTGCAGCGCCCTCCTATGCTGGAGGTAGGCGGCCTCCTCCAGACGCAGCACGCGGGGATAGTTGACGGGGACTTGCCCTTGTTTTGGGCGGAGCCGGCCATGGCAGCTGGCTTGGGTGTGGTCGCCGACGAGGGAGCAGAGAGGTGGCGAGATGAGGACAGGGGTCTGGAAGCAGATGAGGCGGAACCCCACCTTGGATTAAAAAGGCCGACCGCGGTCACTGACGCGTGGGCCCGTGGAAAGTGGCCGTCATAAATTAAGTTGACCGCGGGTAGTTGCACGACCGACCAATGTGGACGGGGCGGACATCGAGAGCGCGCTTGTCCGCTTCGCGTACATGTCGACGCATTTCAGTCTCAAATTTGGGCCGGAAATGGGTCGGCACGGACGCGTTTTGACAATGAATCCGTGTGTTGGGCCATCACATTTGTTCGCACGGACCCAAACGAACGAAGACAGACGAAATGGATGGTCCCGTTGGAATTGCTCTTATGAAACACATGTTATTTTCACCTTTTCTGGTTTGCACGTTCTCCACTGCATTCACAACCAAGCACATTTGTGCTAGCCATGAAGCACACATTTTCTTTATCTTTTTTTGTTCCTTTTTTAGGTTTGCATGTAGTATACGCAGGGAGCACACATGTGTTTCAGCCTGAAGTATACCTACACTTTGTGGCGGCGCACATCTGTGCTCCATTGCGGGAGCGCATCTGTGATGCATCATGGGAGATTGGGAGCACATCCTGTGTTGCGTAATAACCGTGGGAAAAATAAACTACCCTGGACAGTAAGCGATACGCGGTTACCTGCTTAGCCGTTCATATATGTGAAAGGGATATGACGGGATTCATCTCTTGTAAGATGAGGTGCATGAGTAAATGAACTTTGTGTCGTGTAGGTTTTTTAGGAGGGTGCCTAAAATGATTATACGTATCACATGATTAGTTCTTTTTGCGGGGTATCACATGGTTAGTTGGGAACATGTGTTTTGGTTTTCAAAAAGGAAGGTTATAAGGTGGTGTTTCTTTCTCAGGGACTAGATTTTTTTTAGTCTCAAGGACTAAAGAAAAAAGTCCCTCCAATAGAATCTTTTTTAGTCCCCTAAGAAAAAGTTCCTCATGTTTCTTTACCTAGAAACTAAAAGGGACTTTTTAGTCTAGTCTCTGTGCAAAGAAACACCACCTAATTCTCAACCTAGGCTTCTCTTTAGATACACAACCATAATATTAATAAAGTAGATGATCGCTCAAGAAAGAAGGGATATTTATTTTTCAATTTGTAGAAAGAGTTGAACTGGTGATCAAGTCAGATTTAAGACAACCAGGGGGGGGGGGGGGAGGGGTTATGTTTTGGAAAGATTAGCTATAGGAGACACTCCTTTACATCACACTTTCAACGAGCTCTATGATACACGCGATAAAAAAAGTTATCTGTGTGAGAAGTTTGGTGTGGTGCGATTGAGAGTGGATATTGAACTTTAGAACATCTTAGTTGGATCTCCTATGGAATAGTGGAGAGAAATGATAAGTATGGTCCAACAACAACATTCATCCATCGGAAGGATAAGATTATCCGAGCCTTAGAAAAATCGGTTAAATTCTCTACCAACCCCTTATACATACTAGTAAAGTGTACGTGCAACGCACGTCTTATTAACACATCTTATATAAAACCTAACAAATTCTAGCCAACTATATCATTAATTTCTTGAACTTTCACACGAAGTACGTGCATAGTATCTAATTTTTTCCTCGTGCAAATAATTTGAAACATCACTCTTCATAAATAAACATTCCTTTTAAAACAAATATCACACATCTTTGCATCAATTATATAATCTCTTATCGAAATGCATACTTTCCCAATGCATAGTGCCCAAACAATTATAATGCCTTGTAAATAAATTTCAGTATGTGAGCAAACTCTCGAGGCTGGCTTCGAACAATGAAAGTCGGGTCAAATATACAACCATTTGATTTTTTAATTATATTAGTATTCCAATATAATCTAGTCAGAAATTAGATTCCCCTAGTGGGATAATGGACCATTTAAAAGGTACATGTCAATTCTGCATACACATATAAACAAAGTAGCATTCACATAAGAATTGTTTCCGTATCAACAAAATTAAGTGAAGAACTATTAAAAAATCAAGTATCATCCAGAAAAATGAGAAGATGCCATTGTCAAACTTCAATGGTAACTATCTTGAGCAACTATGAAGACTCACAAAAGGTAATGCCACACCATATGCTTTTTATGAATATTGATCTACAAAAAAAATCTGACAACAAAATTTACTAATTGAATGCAAGGATGACATATGATATTCATTGACAGTGAAGAATCAACAAATCAGTCCAGATTCTTCAATTTGTAGTCATTGAATCAGATGTTGTATAAATATCTACATCTAATACAATAAATTAACCACTCAGTAAATCATAGAGATAAGAGAAAAGACTCGCTACTATATATCTAAAATCGGAGAAATACAAATGAAGACACCAACTTTGGTTTGGTGACTCATGGATGTGCCTGATAAACATTGTAGTGACATTGCTCATAAAGATAGTTGGATGTTGATATAGTATTCACATTTTCCAAAAGGAGAGGAAGCTACCAGTTATTCATGACAATTTACCATGCTCTCAGAATGATCATGATAGCCCACTGATTTATTGAAATGCTAAATGTAGTTGTTTCTTGCAGCAATCTCTTCAGGGTTAGTACTACACAAAATTTCTTCATAAAGTAGCAGACAGTCCATGAGAAAAGAATCAATTATATGTCATATAAGTAATTGACAAAGAGACACTACGGTTCTGCGAAGTAGGACACTATACGTGATGCTATATTCTTCGGAGGATTTCCCAATGCCTGTTATCATCAGCAAATATTAGCTTGATGTGTGTATGGAATTTGTTCTTGTTACTTACTTATTTACTTAGTAGAAGACGGTATAGGTCTGAAAAGAACTAAAACAAGGGAATACTTAAAGTAGAACATTACCAGTCACTCTTCCAAGCATGCGCCATTCTCCTTGATCGACTTGATACTTTAATTTCATTCGAACAAAACAACCAACAACTTTACTTTCAAATGTCTCTGGCCGATTTAGCACCTTCTTAGCTAAAGATCTCCTCAAATAGATCAAATTAATGTTAGCAGGAACAAGAGCAGCAAACGATTCCCTGTTTCCGTCAGAACTCCTTTTGAAAGTACTGGACTTGGAGTTCATGGTTCGAGTTTATTCTTTCAAGAATAAATTACTGTCATCCTCAGAATTCTTCAAATCTGACACTTCAGTAAATTTTGTGCTACTATTCAAATAATTGTAAGCCTTTTCAAGTTCATCCAATTTTAGGCACTATTTTCTATTAAGTGCCTTCGAGTAACGCTTGAAAAAATATTCATAACTTAGTTTTTCAAAATCCACCTTCTCCTAGAAAATAGATAATATCTATACTGAGAAGTAAGAATTGAGTAAAAAAGGAAAGAAACTCGAGGGGCCAAATGCCATAGCCAAAGAATAACTATTAAATACTATCAGAAAATGAGTGAGATGTTACCTTGACTCAAAATTATTTAGTACCATACTTGAAAATAAATCAGTGCAATTGCCAAAACAAAATATTCTTGATGAATTAAAATCATTATTTCTCTCTATTGTGACCATTATCCTTCCTTAGACAGTTGATGCGGAATCCCTTTGTTTCCGTCAAGCTTGCAAATTGTGCTTTGGTCAGGCAAGAGACACACACAGATACATCTGGACAACAGAAGCATTGATAGGATGACGGCTGCTTGCAAATAAAGCAAGTGTGCCAACCTACCAAATTTAGCAGTAAATCAGTCAGTAATCAAAGAAACAGACCAGATTCCTGGAATCAAACTTTTCTTATAAAGAACTGCACGTACAACTGGGGCTGGAGTTGAGCCAAAGCATTATTTACCACTGGTGCTTAGGCATCAACCAAGCCACAAGACCTCCTCCTTCTTCCCTAATTGTTCTCTATAATTATGTATGCTAATTATGATTGATTGCTTTGTGTAGCTAGAGCATATTACTTGGTCAACTGGGGATGGAGTTGAGCCAAAGCATTATTTACCACCTGTTCCTTAGGTGGATTTTGAGCCAAAGGATTATTTACCACATGTTCCTTAGGCGGATTTTGACTTGTAGGGGGTTTAATCACTCTCAATCCCCTCCAAACCCCTTCAAATCTCAAGGAACCGAACAAGGCCATGTGAGAAAATAGAAATACCTTTTCTAAATTGCAATTAGAATAACTAAAAGTAATGATGCTAATACCCCGCAAGAAAAAGTGAAGTAACACACTATGTTTTTGAGTTATAAAACATGAAGCAAAACAGTACTGTCATATTACTGCAGCATCGCATCATAGATTGGACCAGTTTCACAATGGTTAGACAATACAATTAGGATGTGTCCAATCAAACTAATCTGGACATTCGGGTGGAAGTACTCATCTTATAAGCATACGCCAAAGCAACACAAGCATCGATTACGCCAAAGCAACACAAGCATCGATTACGCCAAGCAAATGCTCAGGTTATACCAAGTGTATCCTAAATCATAACATCTACTGTACCCTGCATGCCAAATGCCTAAAACACTTGTGTCGTGCATTCTTTTCTATAGACATGTGATAAGAGTATAAATTCATGTTCTCCTTGTACCTAAATAATAGTAGTTGGGGAGAACTATCATATAAGACACTAAAGCTAGAATTAAATACTCCTCTGTGCCAAAATAAGTGTCTCAAGCTTAATACAATTTTGTACTAAAGTCAGTACAAAGTTAAGGTAGTTATTTTGGGATGGAGGGAGTATTTGTTTGATTACCAGATTTTAAGATATATATGTGGAAATTGGAGTAAAGCAAGAAAAAACACCCCTGGCTAAATATTCCATAAGGACAGTTAGTCACGAAGTACTCCTTTGATTTTAACCTCTAGTTACGAAAGCAACACGTTTATCCAAAAGTAGACTTAAGTTCCCAGGTTCTTCAAACTTATTCATACAACATGAATTCACTATTATGATCCATTATAAATATATAAAGTATACAAGCACATAACTATTCTAGGAATCCTGCAAAAACAACTTCATTCAAGTTTGACAAACAATCATGCACAGGGAGGCACAAAAATGTATGATTCAAGTGTTTCCAAAGTATTACCCTTGCCAAGATCATCAGCATCACCATGGACGACAACATCATGGCCAATGATTGAATGTGGTCCGGCAAGGGGGATCTGCCATTCAAAATTGTTATCAATGTCAAACAAAATGTGCTAAAACACAACAAAACGGCAAGATGACAATGTTATATGTCTATAGAGAGAAAAGAAATATTGCTTACATGGCAGTCAGTAACATTGATGTTAGCAACACCTGGGAGCCAAGAAGTAAACTGCCAGTGAGGCTATGCATTACACACGATGCTACCTAAGTTTGAAACAAAGCAAAAAATGTATCTCCAACAAGAAGGAATCTAGGTGAGGCAAGAAGGGTATAAACGAAGTACCATCCGCTCCAGCTGTCACATTTCCGAGGTCACCAGCATGGCGGATTTCATCTTCGGGTGCCCCATGCACATGACCAGCGGGGTTGAAGTGCGGTCCTACAAAGGAAATCGACCACACCAATAAGCACACACAGTCCATTTCATCTGTGCTGGAAGGGGAACAGAAATGTTGGTACCAGTTGACATGCAGCCGTTGGTGGTGTCACCAAGAGCGTGCACATGGAAGCCATGGAGCCCTTCCTTGAGTCCGGTGACACTTTCCGTCACAGTGGTCGGGCCTAAATAAGAACCGACCAATTTACATCCAAGGAAAATAAAGGGATAGAATACAGAGGCTCGCAGAGCATGTTTGTATGATTACCATCTCCCTCCTGGGTGAAGAAGATGGTGCCCTTGACACCCTCGCTGCCGGTAAGCACATCTACATCCTTCACCATTGTGTCTGTGATCTGCAATCAAAGCCCAGAAGCGAATAATCATTCAAGCGAGGCAACAGGACATCACAATTCTAACAACCTCGTCAGCAAGGTCACCCATTCTCTCCTCGGCCTCCATATCAGCTCCATCTTGCATCTCCGGCAAGTACATGCGCCACCAGACGGGACGAAGAATCGCACAAATCGCTGTGCAGATCGAGGGCTGAAAATTATCTAAAATTCGGGTGATTTCAGTTAACTGTGCTCTACCAAATCAGTTTAAACTACCGTAACTCAATATCAAACTCCAGCACAAGCATCACTATAACCCACAGGTGGCAATGGCGACTTGCTTGTTTTCCGAATATGCAACAAATCAGGTACATGCTGGAAAGCCGAAACTGATCTGAACACTGAAGCAATCTGCCCCCAATCTACTCCTTCCGTTCCTAAATATAAGTCTTTGTAGAGATTTCACTAGTGGACTATATACGGATGTATATAGACATACTTTAGAGTATAGATTCAATCATTTTGCTCCGTATGTAGACCCTTAGTGAAATCGCTTAAAAGACTTATATTTAGGAACGGAGGGAGTATATGCTAAACAAACAGACTAAAACCTTGAGCAAGACAGACTACTTGCATACAAATCGACAAATACAAGGCGGGTGCACGCGCTCACCTCGACGTCGAGCTGGTTGAGAACGCTCCACGGAGCCAGCTCGCCCTCCACCTGCCCGTCTTCCTCCCCGTTGCTCGCCTCCCGGCCGAAACCATCCAGGCCCTCCCGCTTCGCCGGTGCCGGCGCCGGCCACTCAGGCTTCTCAGAGACCAGAGGCCTGAACCCGTCCGAGTCCCTGGCCGCACGCACGGCCAGCGGCGAGGCTCCGACACGGCCAAAACCTTGAGCAGGGCTAGGGTTTTAGCTAGCATTTTTTCATGGGTGGCCGACGGGGAGGGAGAGGAGCCCCAACGGGGAGGGAGAGGAGCCCCGACGGGGAGGGAGAGGGGTGCGGGGCGTGGAGACCGGCGGGGAGAGCAGCGACGCGCCGAGCGGGGGGTGCGGCAGCAGAACCGACGGCGGGCTGATGCGGCGGTGCGGGGGAGGGTGGCTGTGGGCGGTGCGGGGGCGGGCGGCTACGCGAGGATGGGGCGAGCGAGCGATGCGGGCGGGGGCGGGCGAGCGGGGCGATTGAGCGCGAGACGGCGTGGGGGTGGGCAATTAGCGCTAACGAAAACTGTCTAGTTTCGTTAACGACGTTTTTAGACCCTTGATGGTGTAATCAGACGGTCCAGATCTGTAGTTAGATCTGCCTTTCGTGCTTTTAATAGTACAGACGAAGCTACCAGGGGAGGGTTACAACAGGCCATCACCCGATTTACCAAGCCATGAAAATGTCGATGAAAGTCAAGGTTTTTCTTTAGCAACTCTTACGAAAAAGATTAACTTTGAGTGAGTGAGTTTTAAAAAAGGAAAGGTACATCGAAGGTAAACGTTTGCTTTGTAGTTTAGATTGTGTCACCAAATCACATCCTTTTTAAATGTATCACAAGAAAGCGAGGCTTTTTGTGGTGACGGAGAAGGAGGGTTGGTTTCATCCCCAATGTCCCTTTAACTTTGTGTTTGTCGGTTTTTCACGCATGTTCAATTCAGCTAATGCTGGTTGACAAATTACACGAGATTTTTTTTCTCATTTGATTTGTGGGGAATTACAAAGGAACCTAAGTGTTTTAGGTTGAAAATCATCTATACCTTATGCACTAACTAGAAAAACGACCCGTGCGTTGCAACGGGAGAAAAATTCATCACACCCTTGCATTTTATGTACTCCCTCCTTTCCTAAATATTTGTCTTTCTACAAAGATTCAACTATGGACTACATACGAAGCAAAATGAATGAACTTACACTCTAAAATATGTCTATATACATCCGTATGCAATCCATAGTGAAATCTTTAAAAAAACAAATATTTAGAAACAAAGAGAGTATGTTTCTTCTTTAATTTTGCATGCATGTCTTAGATATCAGTTCAGTTATCCCACCATATAGAAGGTTAATTAGCCATATATATAGGGAGGCGTGCTCTCTCCTCCTTGGTCGGTTTGGGTTTCCATCACATTTTTCTTTAGTTTTAGGAAATCTGCTAGTGGTGCTGCAAATAGCATCAGTCGTAAGAAAATTTACATACAGACCTAAAAACAAAATAGAACCAAAACAAAACATATTTTTATGAATCACACATTTTTGGGCTGCTATTTCTAAGTGTTTTTAGGTCTTTTTTTCAAATTCAGGGTCAACATTTTTCAAAGCATATTTTTATGAATCACACATTTTTGGGCCGCTATTTCTAAGTGTTTTTAGGTCTCTTTTTCAAATTCAGGGTCAACATTTTTCAAAGCATATTTTTATGAATCACACATTTTTGGGCCGCTATTTCTAAGTGTTTTTAGGTCTCTTTTTCAAATTCAGGGTCAACATTTTTCAAAGCATATTTTTATGAATCACACATTTTTGGGCCGCTATTTCTAAGTGTTTTTAGGTCTCTTTTTCAAATTCATGGTCAACATTTTTCAAAACATATTTATTTTTGATTTCTACTTTTTATACACATTCCACATTTTTGGTATAAATCAAGACTTTTTTTATGTACGTTTAACATTTTCTAAATACATGAGTATCATTTTTTTCATATTAATTTGTTATGTCTGATTTGTTCCGTAGATATTGTATTTTTGTGTGTACATTTTTCTTATACATTGGAAACATTTTCTTATGCACATTTCATATTTTTAAAATGCCCGATCAGAAAATTCAAAAAAGAATTAAAAATAATATTGTTATTTTTCCATACGCATTGTACATTTTTTGTATATAATGAAATCCTTTTTTATTCAAGTTTAGCATTCCTTTGAATGCATGATTAACATTTTATCAAAGTTTGCATATAGATGATTTTTATAATTAAAATATTCAAAGTATATCCAAACAAAGTCAAAAAAATAAGTGCTCAAGCCACACTGGGCCGGCCCAGTCGGGCACGTGGCTATAGAGGAAAATGGATAGAATAAAAGGGATGGTGAGGAATCGAACCTGGGTCTGCATGTTCGAAGCATAAAGCTCCAACCAGCCGGGATGGGGGCAGAGATGCGACAATGCAGTGGATCACCTCCTTTTGAATCAGTAGAACGGCCGACTTATAAAGGAAAAAAGACGAATCGGTTTTTCCACTTGTCGGTGGCATAGGGGGTAATTCATGCGAACTTTAAGGACAAACTTTATGATGTACGACAGAAGATGTAACTGCTTTATTATTAGGGAAAGATAAAGTAGAAACGTTTCTGCACGTTCACTGTCGCATCTTTTTGTACACCCCACCCCTTCCTCCTCGTTCTTTCTTAAATCAAACCACAGTCCCGGTTTAAGTGATTCCACAGATAATGTTTTACTATTTGCGGAAAACCGTCTATAATTTTCTCAAATCAACTTGTAGTCCGGGTTTAAGTGACTCAAAAAAACTATTCTCTGTTTGCGGAAAACACCCTAACATTTGGTTTAATTAACCCATAGTACATATCATACACTTTTTTAAATAGTCATACTTTTTTAATTGTAACTTCGATTTTAAACATTGATCTTAATTTATTATATATAATATTTGATTAAAAGCTCGTAGAATCTAAATATGATGTTATTGCATGTGTTAATCATTTTATAAATGTTATTTAGGATGCTACCTTAATCAGTTGTGCACGACGTGCCTCTTTTTGCATCGGTGTACATTCAGATTGAAAATGAACATCTTAGTAAAATTAGGTTGGATACCAAATAAATCATTTTTAACAACGCATGGACGCACGAGAAAAGAAAAAACAGATTTCTCATTTTGTACGGAGAGAAAGACGCTTTAGGATTGATCATATTCGGATGCTTTGTGATTGTGTGCGTACTGAGGCCACCGTCAACGAGGTCGGAGGAGGATAAACGACAACATAGATGCATGCCGTGTTTAAATAAATAACATGGGGGTTTAATTATTTTGGAAGTTTACATAAAACATTTCGGAGCTTTATGTAGACGTAGGATTATTGCTTCACTAATCAACATCGCCTCAATGATCAGTACGTTGACCCTCATCTAGTAACATGACCTACGTATATCCAAAAACTTAGAAGTAGTACTATTGTATTTCTTGAGAGCACTTAAGTGACCACTCAAAAGAAAAACAGTCAAGTGAGAGCGACTCAAGTAAAATAATACTATTATAATCTCTGCACACGTGAGCGGTGAGCAGAGCACGGAGCAGGTCGAGCGATTTCCATCCAACCCCGTGGAACTGGCGTTGCCTTTCGCCGAACCACCCGAAAACTCCACACCCCAAGTTGGCCACCGATCGACGAAGCATCTTTGCATTGCACCTTCACCCCGGCAGCGGTCAAGCCGCCGTCTCGCCGTTATATAAGCGCGCAGCCCACACCTCCACACCTCACAAACACATCAAGCATTCTCGACAGATTCTCAGTCTCGGCGTCTCAGGGGAGAATTCGGTGAACTCGCTGGTGCCGTGTGATCAAGAGCTCGATCGGGGGTTAATTAGTCAGCTGGAATGGAGTTGGAGATGATGGCGAGCCAGCACGGGGCGCTGCTGAAGGTGGGGCTGTTCGTGCTGGTGCAGGCGCTGGTGTACCTCATCCTCGCCCAGTCCTCCTCCGTCTTCTCCACCACCAAGAACCTCGGCCTCCCCACGGCGCACTCCCTCGGCGCCCGCCGCATGGTCGCGCTGCTCGCCGACCTGCCGCTCGACGGCGAGCCCCGCGCCGGCTTCGTGGAGCCGTCGTCGCCCGTGGCCCTGGCCGCGCACGCCCACCAGAAGAAGGATTAGTGAACCGAACCACGATGATTCGCAGCGTGGGCATGGATCGAGCTGGAGGAGGCAGCTATCGAGCGAGCATATGTCTGCCGAGGTAGCAGTTGGTGCCCGCCGTAGGAGTTCGTTAGCTATTCGCGCCATTGTTTGGTGGTCCTTTGATTGGTTGGTTTCTTCTTTGAGATTTCATATGTAAACTGCACGCCGTCTTGGGTTGTAAAAACCACCATCTAAGATTGTGTTTCGGTTAACAGTGCAACGTTTTGATAAGAGCTTGTGACGAACATAACACTCACACATGAAGATCACATAACACGAAGAATTCATGGAAGAAGATTGGTTGATTGATAATGTCTTACTCCCTCCATACAGCTCTATAAGTTATTTTACGTTGTGCCATGCCATCAAGGCAAAGAGGAAAACGAAAGAACTCAATGTTTATTTGCTAATTAATATTTTTTTGAAACGTAGTCTTTTAGTGTCCGATCCATTAATAAAGTAGAAGAGAGTTGTCCAGTTAATTAACGAAAACCCGTACGAAAACCGTTGGGGCACCATCAACACACCGACCCTCGGGGCCGCGCATCCAACGAGCCGCCGGCTCCGTCACTCGAGCAACCCGTAACCGACACCCTACAGCCACAAACCGAAGCCGCCGCTCCGGCATCCACATTGACCCCGAGGCCGCACACCAGGTGAGCCGCCTGCCTTGCTGCTTAAGCAACCAGAGCCGACACCCTACATCTAATTAATATGATTGCATGCCGAGCTAAGAGCATCTCCACTCCCCCAACATCCCCCTCCCCCTAGGCGCCCTTTTTAGCGCCGACGATGCAAAATCGGCTCACTCGCACCAACAACTCCTCGTTTAGCGCCGGTTTGGGCCAAAATAACAACCGGCGAACCCGAGCCAAACCCAGCTCCCCGGGGGAGAGGGGGTGTGGAAGCGTCGGGCGAAGCAAAAAAGCTAAGCGGGCCCACTTTGTCGGCCGCACCTAAGCTATTCCGCCTGTCGTGGGTATAAGTCTGACAGTAGAAGTGTAGGATACGAAAGGATGAGCACGACCTTAGCTACGGCGAGGATGTGTCGAGTGGAATATAGGATTACAGTAAAAGCCAACCCCCGCGCCAGTGGGGAAGGGCCGCTTATATAGAGTGCGCTGCCCTTCATAATGGCCCGGTGGACAGGGGTGGAATAGTGGCGAACAAATGCCTACGTTATAGGTAACGTAAGCCTTAAATGTTAATAATGGTGTATGAAAACGTATAACCGTTGCCCTCCTGGGAGGTTACGATGTACAGAGTGGAATCCAGTCGGTACGTTAAATATGCTCCGAGTGCTCGTCACCGACTAGATGATGGGGGAGTCCTTAGTTCAGTCGGAACTGTCCAAGGGCCTCGTCCTCTATGAAGGGTAGTCCTTGGGTAGGACCTATAGTGTTGGGGAACGTCACATGGGAAACAAAAAATTTCCTACGAGCACGAAGACCTATGATGGTGATGTCCATCTACGAGAGGGGATGTTTGATCTACGTACCCTTGTAGACCGCACAGCAGAAGCGTTAAGAAACGTGGTTGATGTAGTGGAACGTCCTCACGTCCCTCGATCCGCCCCGCGAACCGTCCCGCGATCAGTCCCACGATCTAGTGCCGAACGGACGGCACCTCCGCGTTCAGCACATGTACAACTCGACGATGATCTCGGCCTTCTTGATCCAGCAAGAGAGACGGAGAGGTAGATGAGTTCTCCGGCAGCGTGACGGCGCTCCGGAGGTTGGTGGTGATCTTATCTCAGCAGGGCTCCGCCCGAGCTCCGCAGAAACACGATCTAGAGGTAAAACCGTGGAGATATGTGGTCGGGCTGCCGTGGCAAAAGTTGTGTCAAATCAGCCCTAAAACCTCCGTATATATAGGGGGAAGAGGGGGAGCCTTGCCTTGGGGTCCAAGGACCCCCAAGGACTTCGGCCGAGCCAAGGGGGGCAACCCTCCCCTTCCAAACCGAGTCCAACTAGGTTTGAAGGAGGAGTCCTTCCCCCTTTTCCCACCTCCCCTTTTTTTCTTTTCTCTTTGATTTTCTTCCTATGGGGCATAGGGCCTTCTTGGGCTGTCCCACCAGCCCACCAAGGGCTGGTGCGCCACCCCCAAGGCCTATGGGCTTCCCCGGGGTGGGTTGCCCCCCCCCCCCCCCGGTGAACACCCGGAACCCATTCGTCATTCCCGGTAACTCCGAAAACCTTCCGATAATCAAATGAGGCCATCCTATATATCAATCTTCGTTTCCGGACCATTCCGGAAACCCTCGTGACGTCCATGATCTCATCCGGGACTCCGAACAACATTCGGTAACCAACCATATAACTCAAATACGCATAAAACAACGTCTAACCTTAAGTGTGCAGACCCTGCGGGTTCGAGAACTATGTAGACATGACGCGAGGGACTCCTCGGTCAATATCCAATAGCGGTACCTGGATGCCCATATTGGATCCTACATATTCTACGAAGATCTTATCGTTTGAACCTCAGTGCCAAGGATTCATATAATCATGTATGTCATTCCCTTTGTCCTTCGGTATGTTACTTGCCCGAGATTCGATCGTCAGTATCCGCATACCTATTTCAATCTCGTTTACCCGCAAGTCTCTTTACTCGTTCCGTAATACAAGATCCCGCAACTTACACTAAGTCACATTGCTTGCAAGGCTTGTGTGTGATGTTGTATTACCGAGTGGGTCCCGAGATACCTCTCCGTCACACGGAGTGACAAATCCCAGTCTCGATCCACACTAACTCAACGAACACCTTCGGAGATACCTGTAGAGCATCTTTGTAGTCACCCAGTTACGTTGCGATGTTTGATACACACAAAGTATTCCTCCGGTGTCAGTGAGTTATATGATCTCATGGTCATAGGAACAAATACTTGACACGCAGAAAACAGTAGCAACAAAATGACACGATCAACATGCTACGTCTATTAGTTTGGGTCTAGTCCATCACGTGATTCTCCTAATGACGTGATCCAGTTATCAAGCAACAACACCTTGTTCATAATCAGAAGACACTGACTATCTTTGATCAACTGGCTAGCCAACTAGAGGCTTGCTAGGGACAGTGTTTTGTCTATGTATCCACACATGTATATAAGTCTTCATTCAATACAATTATAGCATGGATAATAAACGATTATCTTGATACAGGAACTATAATAATAACTATATTTATTATTGCCTCTAGGGCATAATTCCAGCAGTCTCCCACTTGCACTAGAGTCAATAATCTAGCCCTCACATCATCATGCGAATTACATTGTAATAAATCTAACACCCATATAGTTCTGGTGTTGATCATGCTTTGCCCGTGGAAGAGTTTAGTCAGCGGGTCTGCTACATTTAGATCCGTGTGCACTTTGCATATATTTACGTCCTCCCCTTCGACGTAGTCGCGGATGAGGTTGAAGCGTCGTTTGATGTGTGTGGACTTCTTGTGAAACCGTGGTTCCTTTGCTAGGGAAATGGAACCCGTGTTGTCACAGAACAAGGTTATTGGATTCAGTGCGCTTGGCACCACTCCAAGATCCGTCATGAACTGCTTCATCCAGACACCCTCCTTAGCCGCCTCCGAGGCAGCCATGTACTCCGCTTCACATGTAGAATCTGCTAGGACGCTCTGCTTGGAACTGCACGAGTTTACCACACCCCCATTAAGAATAAATACGTATCCGGTCTGCGACTTAGAGTCGTCCGGATCTGTGTCAAAGCTTGCATCGACGTAACCTTTTACGGCGAGCTCTTCGTCACCTCCATACACGAGAAACATCTCCTTAGTCCTTTTCAGGTACTTTAGGATATTCTTGACCGCCGTCCAGTGATCCACTCCTAGATTACTCTCGAACCTACCTGCCATACTTATGGCCAGGCTAACGTCTGGTCTAGTGCACAGGATTGCATACATGATAGAACCTATGGCTGAAGCATAGGGGACGGTGCTCATATGCTCTCTATCCTCATCAGTTGCTGGGCACTGAGTCTTACTCAATCTCGTACCTTGTAAAACTGGCAAGAGCCCTTTCTTGGACTGTTCCATTTTGAACCTCTTCAAAACTTTATCAAGGTATGTGCTTTGTGAAAGTCCTATCAGGCGTTTTGATCTATCCCTGTAGATCTTAATGCCTAGAATGTAAGCAGCTTCTCCTAGGTCCTTCATAGAGAAACTTTTATTCAAGTAATCCTTTATGCTCTCCAAAAACTCTACGTTGTTTCCAATCAGCAATATGTCATCCACATATAATATTAGAAACGCCACAGAGCTCCCACTCACTTTCTTGTAAATACAAGATTCTCCAACCACTTGTATAAACCCAAATGCTTTGATCACCTCATCAAAGCGTTTGTTCCAACTCCGAGATGCTTGCACCAGTCCATAAATGGATCGCTGGAGCTTACACACCTTGTTAGCATTCTTAGGATCGACAAAACCTTCGGGTTGCATCATATACAACTCTTCCTTAAGGAAACCGTTAAGGAACGCCGTTTTGACATCCATCTGCCAGATTTCATAATCGAAAAACGCAGCTATTGCTAACATGATTCTGACGGACTTAAGCATCGCTACGGGTGAGAATGTCTGATCGTAGTAAACTCCTTGAACTTGTGAAAAACCTTTTGCCACAAGTCGAGCTTTATAAACGGTCACATTGCCGTCAGCGTCCGTCTTCCTCTTAAAGATCCATTTGTTCTGAATAGCCTTGCGTCCCTCAGGTAGTACTTCCAAAGTCCACACTTTGTTCTCATACATGGATCCTATCTCGGACTTCATGGCTTCTAGCCATTTGTTGGAATCTGGGCCCACCATTGCTTCTTCATAATTTGCAGGTTCATTGTTGTCTAACAACATGATTGACAAGACGGGATTACCGTACCACTATGGAGCAGCACGTGGTCTCGTCGACCTGCGTGGTTCGACAGAAACTTGAACCGGAGTTTCATGATCATCATCATTAACTTCCTCCTCAACCGGCGTCGCAAGATAGAGGTTTCCCCTTGCCCTGCGCCACCATCTAGAGGGATGAGAGGTTCGACAACCTCATCAAGTTCTACCTTCCTCCCACTCAATTCTCTAGAGAGAAACTCCTTCTCGAGAAAAGATCCGTTTTTAGCAACAAACACTTTGCCCTCGGATTTGAGATAGAAGGTGTACCCAACTGTCTCTTTTGGGTAACCTATGAAGATGCACTTTTCCGCTTTGGGTTCCAGCTTTTCAGGCTGAAGCTTTTTGACATAAGCATCACATCCCCAAACGTTAAGAAACGACAACTTTGGCCTTTTGCCATACCACAGTTCGTATGGTGTCGTCTCAACGGATTTTGATGGTGCCCTATTTAAAGTGAATGCAGCTGTTTCTAATGCATAACCCCAAAACGATAACGGCAAATCGGTAAGAGACATCATAGATCACACCATCTCTAGTAAAGTACAATTACGACGTTCGGACACACCATTACGCTGTGGTGTTCCAGGCGGTGTCAACTGTGAAAGAATTCCACATTGTCTTAAGTGAGCACCAAATTCGAAACTCAGATATTCACCCCCACGATCAGACCGTAGGAACTTGATCTTCTTGTTACGATGATTTTCAACTTCACTCTGAAATTGCTTGAACTTTTCAAATGTTTCAGACTTGTGCTTAATTAAGTAGACATAACCATATCTACTCAAATCGTTAGTGAAGGTGAGAAAATAACGATATCCGCCGCGTGCCTCTACGCTCATCGGACCACACACATCGGTATGTATGATTTCCAACAAGTCACATGCACGCTCCATTGTTTCGGAGAACGGAGTTTTAGTCATCTTGCCCATGAGGCATGGTTCGCACGTGTCAAGTGAATCAAAGTCAAGTGACTCCAAAAGTCCATCGGCATGGAGTTTCTTCATGCGCTTTACACCAATATGACCTAAGCGGCAGTGCCACAAAAATATGGCGCTATCATTGTTAACTCTAACTCTTTTGGTCTCAATGGTATGTATGTGTGTATCACTATCAAGATTCAATATGAACAATCCTCTCACATTGGGTGCATTACCATAAAAGATGTTACTCATAGAAATATAACAACCATTATTCTCTAACTTAAAAGAGTAACCGTCTCGCAATAAACAAGATCCAGATATAATGTTCATGCTCAACGCAGGCACTAAATAACAATGATTCAAGTTCATAACTAATCCTGATGGTAACTGAAGTGAGACTGTGCCGACGGCGATTGCATCAACCTTGGAACCATTTCCTACGCGCATCGTCACTTCATCTTTCGCCAGCCTTCGTCTATTCCGCAGTTCCTGTTTCGAGTTGCAAATATGAGCAACAGAACCGGTATCGAATACCCAGGCACTACTACGAGAGCCGGTTAAGTACACATCAATAACATGCATATCAAATATACCTGATTTTTCGTTGGCCGCCTTCTTATCAGCCAGATACTTGGGGCAATTGTGCTTCCAGTGACCCATACCCTTGCAATAGTAACACTCCGTTTCAGGCTTAGGTCCAGCTTTGGGTTTCTTCGTCGGATTGGCAACAGGCTTGCCGCTCTTCTTTGAATTACCCTTCTCGCCTTTGCCGTTTCTCTTGAAACTAGTGGTCTTATTCACCATCAACACTTGATGTTCTTTACGGAGTTCAGACTCTGCGACTTTCAGCATCGCAAACAACTCGCCGGGTGACTTGTTCATCCCTTGCATGTTGTAGGTCAACACAAAGCCTTTATAGCTTGGCGGCAGTGATTGAAGGATTCTGTCAGTGATAGCCTCTTGCGGGAGTTCAATCCCCAGCTCAGCTAGACGGTTTGAGTACCCAGACATTTTGAGCACATGTTCACTGAAAGACGAGTTCTCCTCCATCTTGCAAGCATAGAATTTATCGGAGGTCTCATACCCTCGATCCGGGCGTTCTTCTGAAAGATAAACTTCAACTCCTGGAACATCTCAAATGCTCCATGACGCTCAAAGCGACGTTGAAGTCCCGGTTCTAAGCCATACAAGACTGCACATTGAACTACTGAGTAGTCCTCCTTACGTGCTAACCAAGCGTTCTTAACATCCTGGTCAGCCGTAGCGGGTGGTTCATCTCCTAGCGCAGCATTAAGGACATAATCCTTCTTCCCAGCTTGTAAGATTAGCTTAAGATTACGAGCCCAGTCTACAAAGTTGCTTCCATCATCTTTCAACTTAGCTTTCTCTAGGAACGTATTAAAATTTAGGGTGATTGTCTCGTGAGCCATGATCTACAATACAAATATATTCAAAGTGGACTTAGACTATGTTCAAGATAATTAGAGTTTAACTTAATCAAATTACTCGCTAAACTCCCACTCAAAAAGTACATCTCTCTAGTCATTTGAGTGGTTCATGATCCAGTTACACTAGCTCAAGTCCGATCATCACGTGAGTTGAGTATAGTTTCAGTGGTAAGCATCCCTATGCTAATCATATCATCTATATGATTCATGATCGACCTTTCGGTCTCATGTGTTCCGAGGCCATGTCTGCACATGCTAGGCTCGTCAAGCTTAACCCGAGTGTTCCGCGTGCGCAACTGTTTTGCACCCGTTGTATGTGAACGTTGAGTCTATCACAACCGATCATCACGTGGTGTCTCGAATCGACGAACTGTAGCAACGATGCACAGTCGGGGAGAACACAATTTCGTCTTGAAATTTTAGTGAGAGATCACCTCATAATGCTACCGTCGTTCTAAGCAAAATAAGGTGCATAAAAGGATTAACATCACATGCAATTCATAAGTGACATGATATGGCCATCATCTCGTGCTCCTTGATCTCCATCACCAAAGCACCGACACGATCTTCTTGTCACCGGCGCCACACCATGATCTCCATCAACGTGTCGCCATCGGGGTTGTCATGCTACTCATGCTATTACTACTAAAGCTATATCCTAGCAAAATAGTAAACGCATCTGGAAGCACAAACGTTAGTTTAAAGACAACCCTATGGCTCCTGCCGGTTGCCGTACCATCGACGTGCAAGTCGATATTATCTATTACAACATGATCATCTCATACATCCAATATATCACATCACATCGTTGGCCATAACACATCACAAGCATACCCTGCAAAAACAAGTTAGACGTCCTCTAATTTTGTTGTTGCATGTTTTACGTGGTGACCATGGGTATCTGGTAGGATCGCATCTTACTTACGCAAACACCACAACGGAGATATATGAATTGCTATTTAACCTCATCCAAGGACCTCCTCGGTCAAATCCGATTCAACTAAAGTTGGAGAAACTGACACTTGCCAGTCATCTTTGAGCAACGGGGTTACTCGTAGCGATGAAACCAGTCTCTCGTAAGCGTACGAGTAATGTCGGTCCAAGCCGCTTCAATCCAACAATACCGCGGAATCAAGAAAAGACTAAGGAGGGCAGCAAAACGCACATCACCGCCCACAAAAACTTTTGTGTTCTACTCGAGAAGACATCTACGCATGAACCTAGCTCATGATGCCACTGTTGGGGAACGTCGCATGGGAAACAAAAAATTTCCTACGCGCACGAAGACCTATCATGGTGATGTCCATCTACGAGAGGGGATGTTCGATCTACGTACCCTTGTAGACCGCACCGCAGAAGCGTTAAGAAACGCAGTTGATGTAGTGGAACGTCCTCAGGTCCCTCGATCCGCCCCGCGAACCGTCCCGCGATCAGTCCCACGATCTAGTGCCGAACGGACGGCACCTCCGCGTTCAGCACACGTACAACTCGACGATGATCTCGGCCTTCTTGATCCAGCAAGAGAGACAGAGAGGTAGATGAGTTCTCCGGCAGCGTGACGGTGCTCCGGAGGTTGGTGGTGATCTTATCTCAGCAGGGCTCCGCCCGAGCTCCGCAGAAATACGATCTAGAGGTAAAACCGTGGAGATATGTGGTCGGGCTGCCGTGGAAAAAGTTGTGTCAAATCAGCCCTAAAACCTCCGTATATATAGGGGGAAGAGGGGGAGCCTTGCCTTGGGGTCCAAGGACCCCCAAGGACTTCGGCCGAGCCAAGGGGGGCAACCCTCCCCTTCCAAACCGAGTCCAACTAGGTTTGGAAGGAGGAGTCCTTCCCCCTTTTCCCACCTCCCCTTTTTTTTCTCTCTTTGATTTTCTTCCTATGGCGCATAGGGCCTTCTTGGGCTGTCCCACCAGCCCACCAAGGGCTGGTGCGCCACCCCCAAGGCCTATGGGCTTCCCCGGGGTGGGTTGCCCCCCCCCCCCCCCCGGTGAACACCCGGAACCCATTCGTCATTCCCAGTAACTCCGAAAACCTTCCGGTAATCAAATGAGGCCATCCTATATATCAATCTTCGTTTCCGGACCATTCCGGAAACCCTCGTGACATCCGTGATCTCATCCGGGACTCCGAACAACATTCGGTAACCAACCATATAACTCAAATACGCATAAAACAACGTCTAACCTTAATTGTGCAGACCCTGCGGGTTCGAGAACTATGTAGACATGACCCGAGAGACTCCTCGGTCAATATCCAATAGCGGTACCTGGATGCCCATATTGGATCCTACATATTCTACGAAGACCTTATCGTTTGAACCTCAGTGCCAAGGATTCATATAATCCCGTATGTCATTCCCTTTGTCCTTCGGTATGTTACTTGCCCGAGATTCGATCGTCAGTATCCGCATACCTATTTCAATCTCGTTTACCGGCAAGTCTCTTTACTCGTTCCGTAATACAAGATCCCGCAACTTACACTAAGTCACATTGCTTGCAAGGCTTGTGTGTGATGTTGTATTACCGAGTGGGCCCCGAGATACCTCTCCGTCACATGGAGTGACAAATCCCAGTCTCGATCCATACTAACTCAACGAACACCTTCGGAGATACCTGTAGAGCATCTTTATAGTCACCCAGTTACGTTGCGACGTTTGATACACACAAAGTATTCCTCCGGTGTCAGTGAGTTATATGATCTCATGGTCATAGGAACAAATACTTGACACGCAGAAAACAGTAACAACAAAATGACACGATCAACATGCTACGTCTATTAGTTTGGGTCTAGTCCATCACGTGATTCTCCTAATGACGTGATCCAGTTATCAAGCAACAACACCTTGTTCATAATCAGAACACACTGACTATCTTTGATCAACTGGCTAGCCAACTAGAGGCTTGCTAGGGACAGTGTTTTGTCTCTGTATCCACACATGTATATAAGTCTTCATTCAATACAATTATAGCATGGATAATAAATGATTATCTTGATAGAGGAATTATAATAATAAATATATTGATTATTGCCTCTAGGGCATAATTCCAACATATAGGGCAGGCCTATGACCCTATCCTCGGACTATAACCCCATCATTAGTCCCCGAATGGATTGGGGTTGGAACGATGAAGTGATGTCCGGAGTATGGATCCAACTGGTATGGAGGTGACTGTGGCGTTGTTTGCCTCGATCCATTTTGTCCTTTCAACCAGTGATCCGAGTGAAGGTATCGGTGAAACGAACCGTCAGAGACCGAGTGCTTCCGCGGAATCTTTCGACGTGACTGGTCAAACTGGCAACGCCGGATTTTTCGGGATCCTCAAATTTCGGTTGCCGCGCGCTTAGCGGGGATGACGACATTGCCATCGAGTAGGTTTCGCCGCCTCGATTACCGTTCCTTTATCTTCTCCACTAACATCGCAGCAGCCGGTTGGGGGGATAAGATTTCGGGTCCACCTGTTAGTGACCCAGTCGGAAGCTTATTTAAGCCTCTCCGGCGGGATTCTGTGTTGCGCTGCTCATCTTCCTGGCATTAATCCCACTTCTCCCGCAGCTCTCTGCGCGCCCCAAGCTTCCTCCTTCCCCTCCTCCTCCGCGGATCCATCGCCTTCGCCATGACGAAGGGGCAGACCAGCAAACTTGAGTCGCAGAAGAAGAAGAAGAAGAAGAAGAAGGGGGCGGCTCCTACCCAGCGGCGGCAGCGGGCGCTGCCGGCGGATTGGATCCAGGGGGAATTCCTCCCCTCCTCGGTGACGGAGGACGACTTGCTGGAGTTGGTGGAGCATGGCATGATCGTCAACAAGTCCTGGCGGCTGCCGGAAGGCGAGACGGAGCCGGCGCCGAAGGAGGGGGAGCGCGTTCTGCTGCTCAGCCATGTGTTCAGGGGCTTCTCCTTGCCTCCCCACCCCTTCTTCCGAGGTATCATGACCTACTTCGGGGCGCAGCTCCATCATTTTCCTCCAAACGCAATAGCCCACCTTGCTGCATTTGTCACCCTTTGCGAGTGCTTTATTGGATGTCCCCCTCACTGGGGGCTCTTTAAGTACGTCTTGGCCAGTCGGACGATAAGACCCATCTCCTCCAGCTATGCGGGGGTTTAGGTTTCCAGAAGAAAACAAAGAGTAGCTACTCCCCCTCCAGTTGTCCGAGTCAGTTAGGAACTGGCAATCGACCTGGTTCTATTGCCAGGACATTGCTTGTCCGAATACCTCGAGCGGGTTGCCACCTTTTAGCCTAGACCGTCCGGGCCCTCCCAGGAAGCTTGCGCTCTCTAAGGGGGAAAGGATCCAGATCCAGCCTTTGGTCGACGCGCTGATAGCCGTTGTCTACAAGGGAGTCACCGGCACGGACCTGCTGGAGACTTTTCTGGGTCAGCGCATCCAGCCGCTGCAGGCCCGACACCACGCCATGTGGCACTACGCGGGGCCTTCGGACTCCACTCGGTCTCATCCAGAGTGCGTGACCGGGGAGACTGTGAGGGCGTGGGTCCGCAGCATCACAGGCGCGTGTGATAATCCCGAAGGAGCCCGGTGGGTGAAGCCCTTCCGCGCCGACAATCCTCCTCCGAATGAGGTAAGCGCATCTTGTCCAGTGCTTTTAATCTTCTTAGATTTATTACTTTTCTTGTCCTGCTAACTGACGTTGCCGACTGTGTTTTGTGCAGGAGTGGAGTAACTAGTATTCTGCTGTCTCGAACGGGAATCCAACCGAGGAAGAGGAGGGCAGCGAGGAGGGCAGCGCGGATAGCGCCGAGTACGTCTCCGACAGTGGGGAGACGGAGGAGGAGTCGGAAGAGGAGGAGGAGGAGGAGGAGGAAGGGGAGCAGAGCTCGCCACCTCCACCACCAGAGCACCGAACTAAGCGTCGTCACGATCCTGCTGCTCCGCCGGCTCCTCCGGTGGCCCCGAGTGCTCCGCCAGCCCCTCCCGTGGCTCCGAGTGCTCAGAGTGTGAAGAGGACCAGGGACGTGGCTGCCGAGCCCACGGACCAGCCGTCTAAGGTGGCCAAACCCAGTGGGCCTAAGCCTCGGAAAGCTTTGCCTCGGATGAGGATCGCTGTTCCAGTCGCCTCAGCGTAAGTGTCTTGTTCTTCTATCTTCCTTCAGTATCTGATTGAACTCATGCTTACTTGTCGAGTGGATTTCACTCAACAGAGCTGCTACCTCCGCCACCTCTCTGCCGCGCCAGGATGATGACCCCATGGACACGGATAACGCCGCCACGTCCCAGCAAGGTACGTTGTCACGACTCCGAGAGTTTGTATTATTGATTCGCGAGAGCTGTCTTTGATCTTGACCTTTTTCCGTAATTTCATTTTGTTCAGTCGAGCTTCCTTCGGAGGTGATCCATTTGGAGGACGACGACCAAAGGGGGTCGGAGCCAGCTTTGGCGCCTGTCCTTGAGGTTGTCCCATGTACTGCTGCTCCAACCATGACCGTGCCGCCGACCGAGACGGTGGCGCCGACTGAGACGGTGCCCCTCAAGGCAGGACCGACTGGAGCTGAGCTCGGGATGCCTAGGGAGTCTTCTGTTGCGCCGGGTCCGTCAACCGTTCAATATGACGCCTGACATCTCCCGGAAGACCAGGTGGGGGTCGCCAAGGACGCCATGGTGCAGGTGGAGCTGATGGTGGGTGATGCCAAGGGGGCGTATGACTCCATCACGTCTTTGTACAAGAAAAGCTTGGAGCTCTGGGACGATATCCGAGTAAGTGCGCTAGTAAGCGTTTACTTTTCTCTTGTCACCCACTGGGGGTTTCAGTGATATACTCGGATACAGTAGGATGATTTTGGAGTGGTTTCACTCCGAGTGAACCCAGTGGGTGTAGTCCCCGAGACTTCTGTCGAGTGCTTGCACCGGCAGTTTTCTTTATATGTATTTTCCGTGACCTGAACAGATCAGAGCTGATCTGCCCGAATGGTACCAGTGGGGGCACTCTGAGTGCACCCACTGGATGTAGTCTCCGAGAGTAGTGTTACTCAGGTCGGGTAATAGTAGTCTCATAGATTTGTCTGTTTGTCATGTAGCTCAATAGGGCCGACCTGTTCGAGCTTCATGCAAGTGGGGTCACTCTTAGTGAACCCACTGGGTGTAATCCCCGAGACCGCTGTCGATTTCTTGCATCGGCAGGGGTCTGAAGAACTTTGACCTTTCATTGTTTTCCTTGTTGAATGTGTCTGATCTTCCCTTTATGCTTATTTGGCAGAAGACTTGTGAAATGGGGTGTGCATACAACGCTCTGAAGGCTGAGAAGATTCAGCTTGCTGCGGACTTGGAGGCGGCTGTGAATGACCTGGCTGGTGTGAAGGGGGCTCTTGCTGACCGAGAGAAGTCTTTGGAGGAGTCTCGGGAGACCAACAAGGCATTGCTAGCCGAAGTTGAAAAATTGAAGAGTCAAAGATCCGAATGGATGGGCCAGCTGAAGTTGATGAACACTCGGTGCATGGTGCAGGAGAAGTACGTCAGCGACTGGGCAAGGAAGATGGTTGCACTGCTTGGTGGTAAGTTTTTGCCGAGCGCTTCTTGACTTTGGAGTCCACTCCGCGCTTACTTTCTGCTTGTCCTTTGCAGACTTCTGTCTGGACGTTGAGGCTGAAGCAGCCGACATTGAATGGTCGGTCGTTCCGAAAGTTCCACTCGACGACGAAGCCAACCGGGACTTGCTCCGAGCGCATATTCGCCTTAGCAGGGTGGGACCTTTCATTGGCCGCCTGAGAGAAGTCATCGGCCGGATCGACAAGGAGTTGTGGCCTAAAGACGATTCTCGGCAAGAAATAGATGGGTTGATGACTCGGCTAGAGGACGTCCCGAGCAGAGTGCAGGCATGGAAGAAGTCTGCCGCTCGTTGTGGTGCGGACGTGGCGCTATCTCTGGTCCGAGTGCACTGCAAGGAAGCTCGCGAAGAAAAGCTGAAGACGTTGCAGGTTGCCAACACCAAGAAGCTTCGATTCGAAGATTTCATGGAGACCTTCCTGGACACAGCTACTCGCATTGCAGACGGAATCGACATTGACACCTTTGTGGAGCCTGTCAGTCCCGATGACGCTTGAAAAAAACTTGATGGTGAACGCACATTTACCTCAGTATGCCGAGTGGTATCTGTATCAAACTTTGGCCACTGTTGTTGGCCGTCACATTTGTGGTTCGGTGTGGATAAGCTTGATTCACACCGAGCCGACTGATCGTAAATCCAGCTCTGAATTCGAATCGAATATTTTGCTCATCTTTCGCCAAAAAATTTTTTGACACGATTTTGGGTCGTGGTTTTTGTTTGGCGTTTCTTGGTGAAGCCAATGGAAAACATGAGGAAGCTTTTTACTTAGGCGACTCTGAGTCGCGGCTAAGTACCCGAGTGTGACTTTTCGTGCGCACTCGGAGTGAGTTGTTACTCATGTAGTTGTTAGTTGTCTTCACATCCACATGAGCCTCAATGAGGGTCTGCTAAGCCTCCAAGTGGATCTCGAGTATACACTTGGAGGAACCTTTTTTACTTAGGCGACTCTGGATCGTGGCTAAGTCTCCGAGCATGTCTTTTAGCGCGCACTCGGAGCGATTTTGTACTTAGGCGACTCTAGGTCGCAACTAAGTCCCCGAGTGCGACTTTTAGTGCACACTCGGAGCGAGTTTGTACTTAGGCGATTCTGGGTCGCAGCTAAGTCCCCGAGTGCGACTTTTAGTGTGCACTCGGAGCGAGTTTGTACTTAGGCGATTCTGGGGTCGCAGCTAAGTCCTCCAGTGCGACTTTTAGTGCATACTCGGAGCGAGTTTGTACTTAGGAGACTCTGGGTCGCAGCTAAGTCTTCGAGTGCGACTTTTAGTGCACACTCAGAGTGAGTTTGTACTTAGGCGATTCTGTGTCGCAGCTAAGTCCCTGAGTGCGACTTTTAGTGCACTCTCAGAGCGAGTTTGTACTTAGGCGATTCCGGGTCGCAGCTAAGTCCCCGAGTGCGACTTTTAGTGCACACTCGGAGCGAGTTTGTACTTAGGCGATTCTGGGTCGCAGCTAAGTCCCCGAGTGCGACTTTTAGTGCACACTCGGAGCGAGTTTTTTACTTAGGCGATTCTGGGTCGGAGCTAAGTCCCCGAGTGCGACTTTTAGTGTGCACTCGGAGCGAGTTTGTACTTAGGCGATTCTGGGTCGCAGCTAAGTCCCCGAGTGCGACTTTTAGTGCACACTCGGAGTGAAAAAAATTTAGACCGAAGTCTGCAAATGCGGAAGAATTTTGAATCGGCAAGAAATCAATCTGCTTTGTATTACTTCAATGATACTTGCTCTTTACATTGCTCCCGTCGGCGGTTATGTGTAGAAGCGCTTCAGGAGATCTCCATTCCATGCTCGCGGCTCGTCCGTTTCCCTGTCGAGGTTGTAGAGTCGATATGCTCCGTTGTTCAGCACCTTAGAGACGATGAAGGGTCCTTCCCAGGTAGGAGCCAACTTGTGTGGTCACTGCTGATCGACTCGGAGCACCAAGTCGCCTGCTTGGAATGTGCGACTCCGGACGTGCCGCGCGTGAAACCACCGTAGATCTTGTTGATAAATTGTTGAGCGAGTCAGTGCCATCTCGCGCTCTTTTTCTAGAAGATCCACTCCGTCTTGCCTGGCTTGCTCTGCTTCGGCTTCGGAGAAGAGTTCGACTCGTGGAGAGTTGTGAAGCAAATCACTCGGAAGGACTGCCTCTGGTCCATAAACGAGGAAGAACGGGGATCGCCCTGTAGATCTATTCGGAGTTGTGCGGAGACCCCACAGCACCGAAGGCAGCTCGGTAACCCACGCGCCGGCGGCATGTCCAACTTCTCGCAGGAGTCGAGGCTTCAACCCTTGAAGAATAAGTCCATTCGCCCGCTCTGCTTGCCCGTTTGTTTGGGGGTGCGCCACAGATGCAAAATCCTCTCGGATACCTTGGCCTTTGCAAAAACCTTTGAATCTGTCTGAGTCAAAGTTCGTGCCATTGTCGGTGATTATGCTATGCGGAACCCCGAATCTGGCGAGGATGTCTCTCATAAACTTGATGGCTGTAAGGGCCTCGAGCTTCTTGATGGGCTTGGCTTCGATCCACTTGGTAAACTTGTCGACTGCTACCAGCAGATGAGTGAATACTCCTTGGCCTGTTCTGAATGGTCCGACTGTATCTAATCCCCACACGGCGAATGGCCAAACAAGAGGAATTGTCTTCAGCACAGACGTTGGCTTGTGGGACTTGTTGGAATAGAACTGGCAGCCTTCGCAATGGTCGACCATATCTTTCGCCATTTCATTCGCCTGCAACCAGAAGAAACCAGCTCTGAATGCTTTGGCGACGATTGCCCTTGAGGAGGCATGATGACCGCAGGTTCCCCAGTGAATTTCTTCCAAGATTAACTGTCCCTCCTCAGGGGAGATACACCGTTGAAGGACGCCCGAAACACTTTCTCTGTACAACTGGCCATCAATGACGGTGAAGGACTTCGACCTACGGACGATCTGCCTAGCTTGGACTTCGTCTTCTGGTAACTCTTCCCTCATGATGTACGCAATGAACGGCACATTCCACTCGGGGATGACAACAAGAATCTCCATGATCAAATCAACCACAGCGGGGACCTCGACTTCAGTCGGATCTGTCGAGCTCTTTGGTTGTACTGGCTCCTCTGTAAAGGGATCTTCCTTCACCAAGGGGAGATGTAGGTGCTCGAGGCCGACATCACTCGGGACTGGTCTCCGAGTGGATCCAAGTTTTGCCAATTCATCTGCTGCTTGGTTTTTCAGTCGGGGAACATGGTGAAGTTCCAGACCTTCAAACTTCTTCTCGAGCTTCCTTACTGCGTTGCAGTATGCATTCATGGTGGGGTTCCTTACATCCCACTCCTTCATTACTTGATTAACCACGAGATCTGATTCGCCAAAGATCATCAGGCGACGGACGCCGAGTGTGATGGCCATGCGCAACCCGTAAAGGAGAGCTTCGTACTCTGCTTCGTTGTTGGAGGAATCGAAATGTATCTGCAACACATACTTGAGTTTATCACCCTTTGGGGATATGATCACTACGCCAGCGCCGGAGCCATTCAACATCTTGGACCCATCGAAGAATATAGTCCAATGAGCCGAGTAGATGTGAGTCGGTTGCTGTTGTTCTACCCATTCTGCAATGAAGTCATCCAGAGCTTGAGACTTTATAGCTTTCTTGGCTTCGAACTTGATGTCGCAGTATAGCATCTCCATTGCCCACTTTGCCACTCGGCCCGATGCATCCCGATTGTGGAGAATTTCCGACAACGGAGCATCAGATATGACAGACACCGAGTGGTCTTGGAAGTAATGAGCCACCTTGTTTGCAGTCATGTAGATCCCATAAATAAGCTTCTGATAATGGGGATACCTCTGCTTGGAAGGAGTCAGGACTTCGGAGACATAATATACTGGCCGCTGAACCTTGTACGCTTTGCCTTCTTCTTCGCGTTCGACTATCAGAACGGTGCTGACGACTTGATTTGTAGCCACGATGTACAGAAGAAGGGGTTCTTTACTAAGAGGGGCAGTAAGAACCGGCTGGGTGGAAAGTAGGGCTTTGAGGTCGTCGAATGCAATTTGGGCTTCGTCTGTCCACTCGAAGGTATATGATTTCTTCCTGAGTCGGTACAGAGGTAACGCCTTCTCGCCGAGTCGAGCGATAAACCTGCTCAGAGCCGCTAGGCAACCTGTGAGCCTTTGAATATCATGTATTCTTACCGGCCGTTCCATTCGGACGATAGTCCCGATCTTTTCGGGGTTGACATCGATTCCTCGTTCGGAAACGAAGAAACCGAGTAACTTCCCGCTGGGAACACCGAATGAACACTTGGCTGGGTTGAGCTTGATATCGTACCTACATAGGTTGGCGAATGTTTCTGCCAAGTCAGTCAGCAGGTCTGAACCTTTGCGTGACTTGACTATGATATCGTCCATATATGCCTCCACATTTCGACCGATCTGGTCAAGGAGGCATTTTTGGATCATGCACATAAAAGTTGCTCCTGCATTCTTCAAACCGAATGGCATAGTGATGTAGCAGAAACACCCGAATGGGGTGATGAAGGCTGTTTTTAATTCATCCGGACCATACAGACGGATCTGATGATCGCCCAAATAGGCATCAAGGAAGGATAAACGCTCGCAACCCGCAGTCGAATCGACAATTTGATCGATGCGGGGGAGCGGGAAGTGATCTTTCGGACATACCTTATTGAGATGCTTGAAATCGATGCACATAGGGAGAGACTTGTCCTTCTTGGGCACCATGACCACATTAGCGAGCCACTCGGAGTGGTGCACCTCGCGAATGAAGTTGGCTGCCAAAAGTTTAGCCACCTCCTCTCCGATTGCCTTCCTCTTGTGCGCGGAGGACTGACGCAGGCGTTCTCGGACGGGCCGAGCAGCAGGATCCACATGCAGTCGGTGCTCAGCCAACTCCCTGGGTACACTTGGCATGTCAGCGGGCGTCCATGCGAAAATGTCCTAGTTCTCACGGAGGAATTGGATGAGCTCGGCTTCCTATTTTGGATCAAGGGTGGTGGAGATGTTCGTCGGGGCGGTGGTGTTGTCTGTCGGGTGGATGCTGACTTTCTTCGTGTCGCCCGCCGACTGGAACGCGGACTCGGAAGCTGGCTTCTTTGACCACATCAGGTCAGCGGGGTCGGCGGTCTTCTTGTACTCATCCAGCTCGAGAATAGCCATCTGCTGATCGGCAATCCTCGACCCCTGCTGCAAACACTCCTCGGCTCGCTGCCGATTGCGTGTAACCGTGATCACACCTTTGGGGCCTCGCATCTTCAGCTTCAAATACACGTAACATGGACGGACCATGAAACACGCATACGCCGGACGGCCCAGAATCGCATGGTATGCACTCTGGAAATCCACCACCTGGAATGTCAGCTTCTCCTTGCAGAAGTTCTTGTCAGAACCGAAGACGACATCCAACGTGATCTGGCCGAGTGACTTGGCCTTTCGTCCTGGGACGACTCCGTGGAACTGCATACTGCTCTCGCTAAGCTTGGACATCGGAATGCCCATTCCCTTCAGAGTGTCGGCGTACATGATGTTCAAACCGCTGCCACCGTCCATGAGGACCTTGCGCAGTCGGACTCCTTCCACCACCGGGTCGATGACCAGAGCTTGCCTCCCTGGGGTGGGCACGTGTGCTGGATGGTCCGACTGATCAAAGGTGATCGCAGTCTGTGACCATTTGAGGAACGTGGGGGTGGCTGGGGTTGCCATGTTCACCTCCCTATTCACCAGCTTCAGTCGACTTTTGCTTTCCACATGAGCAAAAATCATCAATGTTGCATGGACTTGGGGGAACGGATCCTCCTTGTCCTCATCATCCTGCTCGGTGTCCTTTTCACTCGGTTGCCCTTCACCGAATCGTTGGATCAGGAGACGACACTGCCGAGTGGTATGCTTCGGGAATATGGCGTTGCCTTCCTCGTCCATCTTTGTGTGGATTGGACACGGCTGATCCAGGATGGAATTTCCTGACTGCCTCTTCTTGGGGGTGTACTGAGCCTTCCCCTTGCCTTTGAACTTGGCATTTGTAACGGCCGCTGCCTCTGCCTGCGGAGTGGATTGAGCCTTCTGCTTCTGCTTCCAACTGTTGTTCCCATCTCCATCGGCGACTGACTTATCCTTGCCGCTACGTATGCGGTCCTCCTCTTCGCCATTTGCATAGCGTGCGGCTATCTCCATCATCTATCTCATGGAGATGTCGCCTGTCCGACCGAATTTCAGGTACAGATCCCTGTACTGCACGCCTGCCTTGAAGGCGCAGACTGCTTGATGCTCTGTGACGTTCTCCACCTTGTGGTAGAGGGTCGTCCAGCGCTGGATGAAATCGCGCAAGGGCTCGTTCTGCTTTTGGACACAGTGCTGGAGCTCCACGAGACCAGCAGGGCGTTTCATGGCGACCTGGTCATCTCCGCCACCGATCTGGACCGCCACTCTGTAGTCGTCCAACCACGTTTCTGGCTTGGACTCTCCCGTGAACTTGCTGATTCCCGTCGCCAATCGGAAGTTGGGAGGGATGTCAGCTGAACGGATGGCCCGATTGAAGCACTCGGGGCCCGAGACGACGGTCTTGCTTCCACTCGGACGGTCTCTATCATGACCATCACGATGGGCTCGACTCCTGCCGACCTTCTTCTGGGCGATGTACCCTCTTGCGTCGGGCCTTGGATCATGCGCGTCGCCGACTGAACGACGATCATCGTGATGCCGAGGTCCGTAGGGCCCACCTTGTGGAGGGGTGTGTGAACGGCGACGATCTTCGGGATTCCTGGAAAGGCTGCCCCCTCTGCATCGCTGATGAGAGTCGGGGCTGAAAACCGACCGATGTGTGTTCGCATGAACAGAACTGTTGTGGATCCTGTTGTGCGACTGGGAGACCGCCGAATTTTGCTGCTGCGCCGTATGCAATAGGGCACGGATCTGCTCGATCCCTTTGCCAGCCTCCAAATCAGTCGGCTGGAGAGAATCGGCTATCCTGGCAGTCGCAGCCAGGTTGAGGACGGGTGTGCGGAACACCTCGACGTCGCTCTGGCGAGTGCGTCGACTGACAGAACGACGGTGTTGACGACGAGCGCCGGATGATTCTCCGACCTCATGCTCGTTCCGACCAGTCCGGTGGGGACTTTCATGGGAATCGACCATGAGAACTTCGGCTGCAGGCCCGCGACCCAGGTACTCGGAAGGTAGCTCAGTCGGAACTGAGTCCAAGCACTGGGATGGTGGCGCGACCACAACCGATTCGAGCACCGCCACTTGAGAGGACGCGCTCTGTCGCGCCTGGGCGTGTCGCACCCAACGCTGGAGCTAGGGGCGACGGGATCGCTTGTTGCGACGCGTGACGGGGGCGAGGATCGATACCGGGGCCGATGGCTGGAGAAGAAGGATGCCGCGGGAACCGGCACGAAAGTGCGTAGCCCCGCGACTGGGGAGCGCCTCGACGTCGAGGGGCGCATCCCGAAGCCATGCCGAATCGTCGACGATGAAGGAGAGTGCGGCAAAGAGGATCTCGTGACCCATGCACAGATCTCCGCCGGACGACATGATGAAAAGTTGAAATTGCAAACTCGCCGGAAGTCGCTTAGACGCCCGCCCCACGGTGGGAGCCAACTGTCGTGGGTATAAGTCTGACAATAGAAGTGTAGGGTACGAAAGGATGGGCAGAGCCTTAGCTACGGCGAGGATGTATGAGTTCAGGCCCCTCTACGGTGGAGGTAAAAGCCCTACGTCTCAGTGCTCTTGGGAGCTTAGTGTCGAGTGGAATATAGGATTACAGTAAAAGCCAACCCCCGCACAAGTGGGGAAGGGCCGCTTATATAGAGTGCCCTGCCCTTCATAATGGCCCGGTGGAGAGGGGTGGAATAGTGGCGAACAAATGCCTACGTTACAGGTAACGTAAGCCTTAAATGTTAATAATGGTGTATGAAAACGTATAACCGTTGCCCTCCTAGGAGGTTACGATGTACAGAGTGGAATCCAGTCGGTACGTTAAATATGCTCCGAGTGCTCGTCACCGACTCGATGATGGGGGAGTCCTTAGTTCAGTCGGAACTGTCCAAGGGCCTCGTCCTCTATGAAGGGTAGTCCTTTGCTAGGACCTATGGGGCAGGCCTATGACCCTATCCTGGGACTATAACCCCATCACCGCTGTTTATCCCCCTTTCTCCTTCCTTTCCCTCCATTTTCCCGCCCCTCCCGCCGTTTTCTCCCCCTCTCTCCTTCCTTCCCCTTCATTTTCCCGCCCCTCCCCCCTTCCGGTCGCCATGCTGCCGAAGAAGGAGTACACCTTCCCTCGCCCCGCCAGCGCTGTCGATTCCAGCCAGGCGAAGCAGAGGAAGCCGATGCCTAGGCCCGCGGGCATTTCGGACGCCGAGTGGAAGGCAGAGGTCCAACGTCGAGAGTCGGTCACAACAGACCGGCGGAGAAGGCTCAACGCCAAGAAGATCAAGGATGCGGCGGCGGTCAATGAGGAAGAGGTGTCCCGCGCGGGGATGATGAATCCGCGTGGCCGCAGGCCGCAGGCCGCATTGACGGGCCTCCAGGGTGTTGCGCCGGCCACCCTCTCGCCGACGATGCCGCCCAAGGGGTATGTGCCCTCGCGTGGCTACTATGACGGCGACGCACAAGGCGGCTTCAACCCCAACACCACCTTCCCGCATGGCGCGCAGGAATGTTCCTCCCCCATCGGTTTCAGCCACGACCCGCGTACTCCCTCGCCCACGTTTAGCGTCGGCCTCAATACCCAGTACAACTACTTGTCGTCGGTGTACTCGTCAGCAGCCTCACCTGCACCGTCACTGCATCGTGTTGTCCTTCCACTCGCGCCCACTCCGTCGCTGCAATTTAATTACGCCGATGCTGACATGCACGAGATCATGACGAGCGGCTTCGTCGTTGCCGCGTCACACCCGGAGTTCGGCGTGCACGATGAAACAATGGACACCACCAGCGACATTGACGACGAGCTCAATGACGCGAGGAGGAGGATGGGGAGGAAGAGGCGACAGAGGTGGAACCGGAGCTAGTGCCACATAAGAAGGGAAGGAAGAGAAAGCGGGCGACGAACGCCAAGCCAGCCGAACCCCGCATCAAGTGAATGTCCAAGGAAGACGAGTACCATGTCGAAGCGTGGAAGACTGTCAGCATCGACCCGATCACCGGCACGAATCAGTACACCGACACGAATCAAAACACCGACACATACTCGGGGAGAATCAAAACGGTGCTCAACGAACACAAGCTGGTTGACCCCAACTTCGCCAACATCCACATGGACCGCGGCGAGAAGGCCATGGCAAACCGCTGGTCGACGATCCAAACGGCATGCAACAAGTGGCATGCCATTGTCGAGGAGGTTGCTGCTCGCCCGAAAAACGACGCCAACGTCGAGGGTCAGGTATGGTCAAAAGTTCGCCGCTCCTAATTCTTCGCGTTGTCGTGTGCTTTGCTGACATGTTTTGTCCGCGGTTTTGTGCATATAATTAGGATGCTCGCCATGTATCGCACCGACAACGAGAACCAAGAGTTTGGGTTCCTTCGACGCCAAGAAGATCAGGGTTGCGGCGGAGGTAGCGGCGGCGGTCGGTGAGGAAGAGGTGTCCCGTGCGGGGATGATGAATCCGCCCGACCGCAATCTACAGGCTGCTTTGAGGGGCCTCCACGGCATTGTGTGCTACGGCAACAAAAATCCTTCCCTCGCAACGGCGCCAGAAATCCTTCTGCTACGTCGACAGAAACCTTCTGTCGTCTCTTGAGCTTGCGTTGGTTTTTCCCTTGAAGAGGAAAGGGTGATGCAGTAGAGGAGCAGTAAGTATTTCCCTTAGTTTGAGAACCAAGGTATCAATCCAGTAGGAGAATCTCGTAAAGTCCACAGTAACTACACAAACACAAAGAGCTTGCACCCAACGCTATAAAGGGGTTGTCAATCCCTTCAAGATTGATTGCAAAGTGAGATCTGAAGGCGGAAAGTGCAACGAAGTAAAAGAGCAAGACTGAAAATATGGTGTGAAGTAGACCCGGGGGCCATAGTGTTCACTAGAGGCTTCTCTCAAAATAGCAAATATTACGGTGGGTGAACAAATTATTGTCGAGCAATTAATATAACCGCGCAAAGTCATGACAATATCTAAGGCAATGATCATACATATAGGCATCACGTCCGAGACAAGTAGACCGATACTTTCTGCATCTACTACTATTACTCCACACATCGACCGCTATCCAGCATGCATCTAGTATATTGAGTTCATGACGAACAGAGTAACGCCTTAAGCAAGATGACATGATGTAGAGGGATAAACTCAAACCAATGATGAAAACCCCATCTTTTTACCCTTGATGGCAACAACACGATGCGTGCCTCGCTACCCCTTCTGTCACTGGGTGAGGTGACCGCACGATATGAACCCAAAGCCAAGCACTTCTCCCATTGCAAGAATCATAGATCAAGCTGGCCAAACAAAACCCACAACTCGAAGAGAATTACAAGGATATGAAATCATGCATATAAGAGATCAGAAGAAACTCAAATAAGATTCATAGATAATCTGATCATAAATGCACAATTCATCGGATCTCGACAAACACACCGCAAAAGAAGATTACATCGGATATATCTCCATGAAGATCATGGAGAACTTTGTATTGAAGATCCAAGAGAGAGAAGAAGCCATCTAGCTACTAGCTATGGACCCGTAGGTCTATGGTGAACTACTCACGCATCATCAGAGAGGTCATGGTGTTGATGAAGAAGCCCTCCGTATCCGAATCCCCCTCCGACAGGGCACCAGAACGTGCCCGAGACGGGATCTTGCGGAGACAGAAGCTTGCAGCGGCAGAAAAGTACTTTCGATGATCTCCTGATTTTTTCTGGAATTTTTGGGAATATATAGGCGAAAGACGTAGGGCAGAGGTGTCCCAGGGAGCCCACAAGCTTGGGAGGCGCGGCCCCCTGGCCACGGCTAGGGGGCTTGTGGGGTCCCTTGTGCCCCCCTGCCCTGGTTCTCAGGTTCCCCGATCTTCTTCTATTTTGGAAAAAATATTTTTGGAAGTTTCATACCGTTTGGACTCCCTTTAAAATCCTCCTCTGAAAAGGGTCAAAAACACGGAAAAAACAGGAACTGCCACTTGGCACTGAGTTAATAAGTTAGTCCCAAAAAAGATATAAAAGGCATACAAAACATCCAAAGTTTGACAAGATAGTAGCATGAAACCATCAAAAATTATAGATACGTTGGAGACGTATCAAGCATGCCCAAGCTTAACTCCTGCTCGTCCTCGAGTAGGGAAGTGATAAAGACTGAATTTTTGATGTGGAATGCTACCTAGCATAGTTGTCCTTTGTAACTTTTTTCATGTGACATGAATGTTCAGATCCGTAAGATTCAAAACAATAGTTTGCTATTGACATGAAAACAATAATACTTCAAGCAAACTAGCAAGGCAATCATGAACTTTCAAAATAACAAGGCCAAGGAAAGTTATCCCTACAAAATCGTATAGTTTGGCTATGCTCCATCATCCTCAAATACTAATGTAAATCATGCACAACCCCGGTATTGGCCAAGTAATTGTTTTCACACTCTTACTTTCTCAAACCTTTTATAACTATCACGCAATACATGAGCGTGAGCCATGGATATAGCACTATAGGTGCAATAGAGTGTGGTGGTGGTTGTGAGACAAAAAGGAGGAGATGGTCACATTGACTCGGCGTATCAAAGGGCTATGGAGATGCCCATTAATAGATATCAATGTGAATGAGTAGGGATTGTCATACAAAGGATGCACTAGAGCTATAAGTATGTGAAAGCTCAAAAGGAGAACTAGTGGGTGTGCATCCAACTTGCTTGCTCACGAAGACCTAGGGCAATTTGGAGGAAGCCCATCATTGGAATATACAAGCCAAGTTATATAATAAAGATTCCCACTAGCATATGGTGGTGACAAAACGAGAGGCTCTCAATCATGAAGAACATGGTGCTATTATGAAGCACAAGTGTGGAAAAAGATAGTAGCATTGTCCCCTCTCTCTTTTTCTCTCTTCTCTTTTTTTGGGCACTTGGGCCTCTTTTTTTGGGCTCTTTGGCCTATTTTTTTCTCACATGGGTCAATGCTCTAATAATGATGATCATCACACTTTTATTTACTCACAGCTCAAAGCTTAGAATGATGATGACTCTATGGGAAATGCCTCCGGCAGTGTACCAGGATGTGCAACGATCTAGCTTGGCGTATGACGTTGAAACATCTCGCTAACTATCTTACGATCATGCAATGGAAATATGAGAGTGACGGCACAAGTCATGATACGAAACGGTGTGAGTTGCATGGCAATATATTTCGGAATGGCTATGAAAGTGCCATAGTAGGTAGGTATGGTGGCTGTTTTGAGGAAGGCATATGGTGGGTTTGTGTACCGGCGAAAATTGCGCGACACTAGAGAGGCTAGCAATGGTGGAAGGTGAAAGTGCATCTATACCATGGACTCACATTAGTCATGAAGAACTCACATAATTGTTGCGAAAGTTTTTATTAGTAATCGACAGAAAGTGCTAAACGCATACTCCTAGGGGAAGGGTTGGTAGGTGTTAACCATCGCGCGATCCCGACCTCAACACAAAGGATGACAATCAATAGATCAATTATGCTCCGACTTCCTAACATACCGGTTCACCCTATGTGCATGCTACAAGAATCACTAACTTCAACACAAGTATTTCAAGATTCACAACACCCTACTAACATAACTCTTAATATTACCAAATCTACGCCTCAAAACTAATTCAGAGGAATCAAGACTTCTCTTTCTACTCAATGCACATGAAGATGGAGGTTTTTGTATCCTCTTTGGGTACCTATCACCTTTCGGACTACGTTCATAGCATAAGACAACTACCAAGTCACGCACCGCCGTGCTCTAAAAGATCTAAGTGAAGCACATAGAGCAAAATTATCTAGCTCAAAATATATAAGTGAAGCATCATGAGCATTCTAGCAAAATCAAGATGAGTGCATGTCTCTCTCTAAAGGTGTGCAGCAAGGATGATTGTCACACAACAAAAAGAAAATACTTCTACGATACAAGACGTTCCAAGCAAAACACATATCATGTGCTGACTAAAAATATAGCTCCAAGTAATGTTACCGATGGATTGAAGACGAAAGAGGGGATGCCTTCCCGGGGCATCCCCAAGCTTATGCTTTTTGGTGTCCTTGAATTTGGCTTGGGATGCCTTGGGCATCCCCAAGCTTGAGATCTTTCCACTCCTTATCTCTTTGTCCATGAGAACATCACCCAAAACTTGAGAACTTCACAACACAAAACTTAAACAGAAACTCGTGATATCATTAGCACAAGAAAACAAACTACCACCTCTTTAGGTACTGTAGCAATCTTGATTTCTATTTATATTGGTGTTAGGATACTGCATTATCACTTTTCCATGGCTAGTACCCCCTGATACTATCCATAGTTTCATCAAAACAAGCAACCAATTCAACAAAAACAGAATATGTCAAAAGCAGACAAGTATGTAGCAATCTGTATACTTCGTATACTTCTGGTACCTCAAAAATTCTGAAAAATTACGAATGCCTGGGAAAAAGGCATATAAACCAGCATCAAAAATAATAAACGCAAAAGCTCTTTCTGAATAAAAATGAAAAATCATCTCGTGAGCGAAAAGTTTCTGTCTTTTTCCAGCAGGATCAAATAACCATCACCAACACTAGTCATAAAGGTTTTGCTTGGCTCAAACACAAAAAGAAACACAAAAGACACAATCATAATAGAATTATGATAGTGTGGATGCAACAAAACAGGAAGAAAAAGAAATAAATTCATTGGGTTGCCTCCCAACAAGCGCTATTGTTTAACGCCCTTAGCTAGGCATAATGCGCTAGAATCACGTATCGCCGTCTTTGGTGCTCAAACCATAAGTAGCCCTCATCATGGATTCATAAGGCAATCTTATTTTCTTTTTAGGAAAGTGATCCATGCCCTTCTTTAAAGGAAATTGAAATCTAATATTCTCTTCCTTCATATCGATGATAGCACCGATAGTCCCGAGGAAAGGTTTACCAAGAATAATAGGGCATGTCGGATTGCAACCAATGTGAAGCACAAAGAAATCCACGGGTACATGGTTCCTATTTGCAATAATAAGAACATCATTGATCCTTCCCATGGGTTTCTTCACAGTAGAATCTGCAAGATGCAAATTAAGAGAACACTCTTCAATCTCATTAAAACCCAGAACATCACATAAAGACTTTGGAATCGCGGAAACACTAGCACCCAAATCACTCAAAGCATTGCATTCATAGTTTTTGATTTTGATTTTGATAGTAGGTTCCCACTCATCATGAAGATTTCTAGGGATAGAGCTTCCAATTCAAGTTTCTCTTCAAGATATTTTATCATAGCTTCGACGATATGATCGGTAAAGGCCTTGTTTTGGCTATAAGCGTGTGGAGAGTTTAGCATGGATTGCATCAAGGAAATGCATTCAATCAAGGAGAAACTATAATAATTGAACTCCTTGAAATCCAAAGTAGTAATTTCATTAATACTCAAAGTTTTAATGTCTTCTACTCCACTTTCAATGCTTTTAACATCAAGATAGATGGACTCCGAATCATTGGGGCGTTTTTCAACCAAAGTGGATTCATATCCAGCTCCATCATGATTAGGTTTGACACAAGAAAACAAAGATTCAATGGGAGTCACACCAAGCACTTTAAGATCTTCGGGATTCTTATCACGAGAACACGCCTTCTTAAGCCATTCATGTCTAGCATGAATTTAGGTGGTTCTTTCTTTGCTCTCACTCATGGAAACACACATAGCTTTCAAAGTTTCATCCATATTGATCTTGGGAGGAGCACATATAACTTTCAAAGCATCAATATCACTAGACATTCTATTAACGCTCTTAGTCAAATCGTCAATTTTGAGTAGTTTTTTCCTCTATGGACGCATTGAAAATCTTTTGTGAGTTGATAAACTCTTTGATATTACTCTCTAGATCAGAGGGTAATCTATTGTAATTTCCATGAGTATTGTTGTCGGAGTTGCCAAAGTTATTAGAGGGGTTACTAGGAAAAGGCCTAGGAACATAGTTTCCTCTAACAACATTGTTGTTGCCAAAATTATTCCTACCTACAAAATTAACGTCCAAGCTAGCGTTTCTACTCTCAGTCAAGGAAGACAAGGGCATATCATTAGGATCTAAAGGAGCACTTCTACTAGCAACCAAATTCATTAACTCATCCATCTTAGCACTCAACGAGTTAATTTCTGCTATAGCGTGTACCTTCTTACTAGTAGGTGACCTTTCAGTGTGCCACTGAGAGTAGTTCGTCATGATATTGTCTAGGAGTTTCGTGGCTTCTCCTAATGTGATTTCCATGAATGTTCCACCTGAGGCGGAGTCCAAGATATTTCTAGAAGCGAAATTCAAGCCAGCATAGAAGATTTGTATAATCATCCAAAGACTCAAGCCATGAGCGGGACAATTTCTAATCATCAATTTCATTCTCTCCCAAGATTATGCAACATGTTCATGATCAAGTTGCTTAAAATTCATGATATCATTACGGTGAGAGATAATCTTAGCCAACGGAAAATACTTGGATACATAAGCATCTTTGCACTTATCCCAAGAATCAATACTATTTTTGGGCAAAGACAAAACCAAGTTTTTGCTCGATCTCGCAACGAGAAAGGAAAAAAGCTTCAATTTAATCACATCATTATCCACATCTTTCTTCTTTTGCATATCGCAAAGCTCTATGAAGGGTATTAAGATGGTATGCGACATCTTCACTAGGAAGGCCGGAAAATTGCTCTTTCATAACAAGATTCAGCAAAGCGACATTGATAACGTATGATTCCGCACTAGTGGCGGGAGCAATCGGAGTACTAATAAAATCATTATTATTAGTATTCGAGAAGTCACAAAGTTTGGTGTTTTCAGTCATGGTGACTTCAGCATGCAAGCAAGCACACAAGCGAACAAAGAGCAAGCGAGAGAAAAGGGCGAACGAAAAAAGGCAAATATTTTTTTGTAAATTTTTGTTTTTCAGAAGTGGGGGAGAGGAAAACGAGAGGCAAAAAAGTAAATGCAAGAGATGAGTTTGCGACACTTACTTGGATGAGTTCTTGACTTGATCCTCCCCGGCAACGGCCTAGAAATTCTTGTGCTACGGTAACAAAAATCCTTCCCTGGCAACGGCGCAAAAAATCCTTCTGCTACGTCGACAAAAACCTTCTGTCGTCTCTTGAGCTTGCGTTGGTTTTTCCCTTGAAGAGGAAATAGTGATGCAACACAGGAGTAGTAAGTATTTACCTCAATTTGAGAACAAAGGTATCAATCCACTAGGAGAATCTCGTCAAGTCCAGAGTACCTGCACAAACACAAAGAGCTTGCACCCAACGCTATAAAGGGGTTGTCAATCCCTTCAAGATTGATTGCAAAGTGAGATATGAAGGCGGAAAGTGCAACGAAGTAAAATAGCAAGACTGGAAATATGGTGTGAAGTAGACCCGGGGGCCATAGTGTTCACTAGAGGCTTCTCTCAAAATAGCAAATATTATGGTGGGTGAACAAATTACTGTCGAGCAATTGATAGAACCGCGCAAAGTCATGACGATATCTAAGGCAATGATCATACATATAGGCATCTACTACTATTACTCCACACATCGACCGCTATCCAGCATGCATCTAGTGTATTGAGTTCATGACGAACAGAGTAACGCCTTAAGCAAGATGACATCATGTAGAGGGATAAACTCAAACCAATGGTGAAAACCCCATTTTTTTACCCTTGATGGCAACAACATGATGCGTGCCTCGCTACCCCTTCTGTCACTGGGTGAGGTCACCGCACGGTGTGAACCCAAAACCAAGCACTTCTCCCATTGCAAGAATCATAGATCAAGCTGGCCAAACAAAACCCACAACTCGAAGAGAATTACAAGGATATGAAATCATGCATATAAGAGATCAGAAGAAACTCAAATAAGATTCATAGATAATCTGATCATAAATCCACAATTCATCGGATCTCGACAAACACACCGCAAAAGAAGATTAGATCGGATAGATCTCCATGAAGATCATGGAGAACTTTGTATTGAAGATCCAAGAGAGAGAAGAAGCCATCTAGCTACTAGCTATGGACCCCGTAGGTCTATGGTGAACTACTCACGCATCATCAGAGAGGTCATGGTGTTGATGAAGAAGCCCTCCGTATCCGAATCCCCCTCCGACAGGGCACCAGAACGTGCCCCAGATGGGATCTTGCGGAGACAGAAGCTTGCGGCGGCGGAAAAGTACTTTCGATGATCTCCTGATTTTTTCTGGAATTTTTAGGAATATAGAGGCGAAATACCAAGGGCAGAGGTGTCCCAGGGAGCCCACAAGCCTGGGAGGCGCGGCCCCCTGGACGCGGCTAGGGGGCTTGTGGGGTCCCTGGTGGCCCCCTGCCCTGGTTCTCAGGTTCCCCGATCTTCTTCTGTTTCAGATAAAATCTTTTTGGAAGTTTCGTTCCGTTTGGACTCCGTTTAAAATCCTCCTGTGAAAAGGGTCAAAAACACGGAAAAACACGAACTGGCACTTGGCACTGAGTTAATAAGTTAGTCCCAAAAAAAGATATAAAAGGCATACAAAACATCCGAAGTTTGACAAGATAATAGCATGAAACCATCAAAAATTATAGATACGTTGGAGACGTATCATTGTGCCGGTCACCCTATCATCGACGATGCCACCCTAGGGGTACGTGCCCTCACCTGGCTACTTCCGACGGCGACGTGCATGGCGGATTCAACCCCAACACCACATTCCCACATGATACTGTTGGAAATATGCCCTAGAGGCAATAATAAATTAGTTATTATTATATTCCTTTGTTCATGATAATCGTTTATTATCCATGCTATAATTGTATTGATTGGAAACACAATACTTGTGTGGATACATAGACAAAACACTGTCCCTAGTAAGCCTATAGTTGACTGGCTCGTTGATCAAAGATGGTCAAGGTTTCCTGGCCATAGGCAAGTGTTGTCACTTGATAACGGGATCACATCATTAGGAGAATCATGTGATGGACTAGACCCAAACTAGTAGACGTAGCATGTTGATCGTGTCATTTTGTTGCTACTGTTTTCTGCGTGTCAAGTATTTATTCCTATGACCATGAGATCATATAACTCACTGACACCGGAGGAATGCTTTGTGTGTATCAAATGTCGCAACGTAACTGGGTGACTATAAAGATGCTCTACAGGTATCTCCGAAGGTGTTAGTTGAGTTAGTATGGATCAAGACTGGGATTTGTCACTCCATGTGACGGAGAGGTATCTCGGGGCCCACTCGGTAATACAACATCACACACAAGCCTTGCAAGCAATGTGACTTAGTGTAAGTTGCGGGATCTTGTATTACGGAACGAGTAAAGAGACTTGCCGGTAAACGAGATTGAAATAAGTATGCGGATACTGACGATCGAATCTCGGGCAAGTAACATACCGAAGGACAAAGGGAATAACATACGGGATTATATGAATCCTTGGCACTGAGTTTCAAACGATAAGATCTGCGTAGAATATGTAGGATCCAATATGGGCATCCAGGTCCCGCTATTGGATATTGACCGAGGAGTCTCTCGGGTCATGTCTACATAGTTCTCGAACCCGCAGGGTCTGCACACTTAAGGTTCGACGTTGTTTTATGCGTATTTGAGTTATATGGTTGGTTACCGAATGTTGTTCGGAGTCCCGGATGAGACCACGGACGTCACGAGGGTTTCCGGAATGGTCCGGAAACGAAGATTGATATATAGGATGACCTCATTTGATTACCGGAAGGTTCTCGGAGTTATCGGGAATGTACCGGGAATGACGAATGGGTTCCGGGAGTTCACCGGGGGGGGGGGGGCAACCCACCCCGGGGAAGCCCATAGGCCTTGAGGGTGGCACACCAGCCCTTAGTGGGCTGGTGGGACAGCCCAAAAGGGCCCTATCCGCCAAGAAGAGAAAATCAAGAGAAAAGAAAAAAAGGAGGAGGTGGGAAGGAAGGGAAGGACTCCCTCCCACCAAACCAAGTCCAACTCGGTTTGGGGGGGGAGTCTTCCCCCCTTGGCTCGGCCGACCCCCTTGGGTCTCCTTGAGCCCCAAGGCAAGGTCCCCTCCCTCCCACCTATATATACGGAGGTATTGGGGCTGATTTGAGACGACTTTTCCACGGCAGCCCGACCACATACCTCCACGGTTTTTCCTCTAGATCGCGTTTCTGCGGAGCTCGGGCGGAGCCCTGCTGAGACAAGGTCATCACCAACCTCCGAAGCGCCGTCACGCTGCCGGAGAACTCTTCTAACTCTCCGTCTCTCTTGCTGGATCAAGAAGGCCGAGATCATCGTCGAGCTGTACGTGTGCTGAACGCGGAGGTGCCGTCCGTTCGGTACTAGATCGTGGGACTGATCGCGGGATTGTTCGCGGGGCGGATCGAGGGACGTGGGGACGTTCCACTACATCAACCGCGTTCACTAACGCTTCTGCTGTACGATCTACAAGGGTACGTAGATCACCCATCCCCTCTCATAGATGGACATCACCATGATAGGTCTTTGTGCGCGTAGGAAAAATTTTGTTTCCCATCCGACGTTACCCAACAGATACGTCGCAACGTTCCTCCCCCACGTGTTTCCTCCATGACCCCGTACTCCCTCGCCCGCGTTCAACGCCGGCCTAAACACCCAGTACATCCACTCGCCATGGGTGTGCTCATCGGAAGCCTCACCTGCTCGTCTCTGCGTCATGGTGTCCTTCCGTTTGCGCCCACTTCGTCGCTGCAGTTTAACTACGTCGATGCCGACATGGACGAGATCATCACGAGCGGGTCCGCCGCCGTCGCATCGCACCCGGAGTTCGGCGTGAAGGATGAAACAATGGACACCACGAGTGACATTGACGACGAGCTCGATGACAACGAGGAGGACAATGGGGAGGAAGAGGCGACGGAGGTGGAACCAGAGCTAGTGTCGAAGAAGAAGGGAAGGAGGATAAACCGGGTGGCGAATGCCAAGCGAGCCGAACCCCGTGTCAAGTGGACATCCAAGGAAGACGAGTGCCGTCCAGAAGCGTGGAAAACTGTCAACATCGACCCGATCACCGGCACAAATCAGAACACCGTAACATACTGGGGGAGAATCAAAACGGCGCTCGACGAACGCAAGCCGGTCGACACCGACTTCGCCAACATCCACATGGACAGCGGCGAGAAGGCCATGGCGAATCGCTGGTCAACGATCCAGACGGCCTAAAGCAAGTGGCATGGCATCATCGAGGAGGTCGCTGCTCGCCCGGAAAGCGACACGAACGTCGTGTTGGGGAACGTTGCATGGGAAACAAAAAAATTCCTACGCACACGAAGACCTATCATGGTGATGTCCATCTACGAGAGGAGATTTGGATCTACGTACCCTTGTAGATCGCACAGCAGGAAGCGTTAAGAAACGCGGTTGATGTATTGGAACGTCTTCACGTCCCTTGAACCGTCCCACGAACCGTCCCTCGGTCCGTCCCACGATCTGTTCCGATCTAGCGCCGAACGGACGGCACCTCCGCGTTCAGCACACGTACAGGTCGACGATGATCTCGGCCTTCTTGATCCAGCAAGCAAGATGGAGAAGTAGATGAGTTCTCCGGCAGCGTGACGATGCTCCGGTGGTGGTGATGATCTACTCCTGCAGGGCTCCGCCCGAGCTCCGCAGAAATCCGATCTAGAGGTAGAACTGTGTGGTCTAGGGTTGAGTTGCACGTGGAAAAATTTGTCTTAAATTAGCCCTAAAACACCACTATATATAGGAGGGAGGGGGAGGGGCTTGCCTTGAGGGACAAGCCCTCAAGGGGTGCGCCGGCGCTAGGAGGAGGAGGACTCCTCTTCCAATTCGGTTTGGGGAAGGAGGAGTCCTCCCCTTCCTTCCCACCTCCCTCTTTCCCTTTTTCTTTTTCTTTTGTTTTGGTATTTCTTTATGTAGTTCCATGGGCCCCTTGGGCTGACTCCACCAGCCCACTAAGGACTTGTGGCGCCACCCTAGTGCCTTGGGCTCACTCCCGGGTGGGTGGCCCCCTCCCGATGAACTCCCAGAACCAATTCGTCACTCCCGGTATACTGCCGTAATTGCCAGAAACTTTCTGGTGACCAAATGAAACCATCCTATATATCAATCTTCGTTTCCGGACCATTCCGGAAACCCTCGTGACGTCCGTGATCTCATCCGGGACTCCGAACAACATTCGGTAACCACACATATAACTCAACTATACTAAAACATCATCGAACCGTAAGTGTGCAGACCCTGCGGGTTCGAGAACTATGTAGACATGCCCTGAGGCACTCCTCGGTCAATATCCAATAGTGAGACCTGGATGCCCATATTGGATCCTACATATTCTCCGATGATCTTATCGGTTGAACCTCAGTGTCAAGGATTCATATAATCCCGTACGTCATTCCCTTTGTCCTTCGGTATGTTACTTGCCCGAGATTCGATCGTCGGTATCCGCATACCTATTTCAATCTCGTTACTGGCAAGTTATAAGTCTCAAACGTATCTATAATTTTTGATGGTTTCATGATGTTATCTTGTCAACTTTGGATGTTTTATGTACCTTTTATATCTTTTTTGGGACTAACTTATTAAGTCAGTGCAAAGTGCCAGTTCCTATTTTTTCTGTGTTTTTGACTCTTTTCAGATCTGATTTTGAAACAGAGTCCAAACGGAATAAAATCCCCAAAATAATTTTTTCCAGAACGGAAGAAGATCATGGGACTTGAGGGCCAAGGCAGGAGACCCACACGGGGCCCACAAGCCCTGTAGCCGCCACCAGGGGGCGGCGGCTACCAGGCTTGTGGCCTCTCTGGAGCTCCCCTGCCCTAGCTCTTTCGCCTATATATTCCCTAAAATCCAGAAAAAAATCAGGGCATCCACGAAAACACTTTTCCGCCACCGCAAGCTTCCGTTTCCGCAAGATCTCATCTGGAGACCCTTCCCGGTGCCCTGCCGGAGGGGACTTTGGAGTTGGAGGGCTTCTACATCAACATCATCGCCTCTCCAATGACTCGTGAGTAGTTCACTTCAGACCTACGGGTCCGTAGTTAGTAGCTAGATGGCTTCTTCTCTCTCTTGGATCTTGAATACAAAGTTCTCCATGATCTTCATGGAGATCTATCCGACGTAATCCTCTTTGGCGGTGTGTTTGTCGAGATCCGATGAATTGTGGATTTGTGGTCAGATTATCTATGAATTATATTTGAGTCTTTGCTGATTTGTTATATGCATGATTTGATATCCTTGTAAGTCTCTCCGAGTCTTGGGTTTTGTTTGGCCAACTAGATCTATGATTCTTGCAATGGGAGAAGTGCTTGGTTTTGGGTTCATACCGTGTGGTGACCTTTCCCAGTGACAGAAGGGGCAGCAAGGCACGCATCATGTTGTTGCCATCAAGGGTAACAAGATGGGCTTTTATCGTAGATATGAGATTGTCCATCTACATCATGTCATCTTGCTTAAGGCGTTACTCTGTTCTCATGAACTTAATGCACTAGATGCATGCTGGATAGCGGTCGACGTGTGGAATAATAGTAGTAGATGTAGAAAGTATCGGTCTACTTGTTTTGGACGTGATGCCTATAGGTATAATCATTGCCTTAGATAACGTCACCACTTTGCGCGGTTTTATCAATTGCTCGACAGTAATTAGAAAAACCCACTGTCTACTTGCTTTCATGAGAGAAGCCACTAGTGAACACTATGGCCCCTGGGTCTATTCACAACTATAGTTTCCGCTTTCCCTTTTACTTTGCTTTGTTTCTTTTTGCTTTCAGTTCTCACTTCGCAAACAATCGATAAGGGATTGACAACCCCTTCATAGCGTTGGGTGCAAGCTCTTTGTGTTTGTGCAGGTACTTGTGACAACCCTTCACTGGATCGATACCTTGGTTCTCAAAACTGAGGGAAATACTTACCGCCGCTGTGCTACATCACCCTTTCCGCTTCGAGGGAACACCAACGCAAGGCTCCAAGGCCACAGGGGAATCCTTTGGATATTTGCCAAGGAAGTCCCTAAAGGCGTAGCCGTAGCAGAAGGATTCCTGGTGCCGTTGCTGAGAAGTACCAAGACAAGAATAGTCTCCCGTCAACACGCTTGTTTCTCGCGCCGTTGGAAGGTCTTTTGTTGCAGTAGCAGAAGTATTTCTGGCGCCGTTGCCGGGGAAGGAGAGATCTATCCAAATAGGTGTCACAAACTCATCTCTTGCATTTACCTTTTTTGCCAACTGCCTCTCGTTTCCCTCTCCCCCACTTCACATTTGCCTTTTTGCCTTTCTCCTTTGTCGTTTCCTTTTGCCTTTTTGCCGTTTTCCTTTGCCGTTCTCTTTTGCCCGCCTACTTCCTGCTCGTTTGTGTGTGGGATAGTCCATCAATGGCTAGACCCACCACTCCAAACGATACCCCTGAGAACAAAGTTCTCAATTTCAAGCAGATTGAGGAAGAAAGTTTAAAGGACGCTTGGTACAGGATTTGCAATGCTCAAAGTATATCTACTTGTAAGCAATCCACTACCGTTCTTCTTCGCAGTTTTTATGTTGGAATCTCTCCTTGGAATTGGTATATTCTTGATACCATTGTAGGCGGAATTTTTTTTGGGAGCCATACTGTTGACTCCTATGGAGCTATCATGAATTTGGTAGGCTCACCCCCGCTCATGGTTAATGGAACTACCTTGACCTTGGAACACGTGATGCAAAGGCTTGACGATATTGAAAACAAAATTGCCACAGTTGACTTTATTGAGGGTTTGGATAGAAAGATCCACAGTCAAATTACTCACTATGGATCCAAGGTGGGAATGGTTTTGAAAAAATTAAGGGAGAAGGAACCTATAGTTAATGATTCCTCTAGAATTGGCAAACTAGAAGATGTTATAACCAACTTGGGTTCCGCTTTTGCCGCTGTGCAAAATACTCCAAATCTCACTCTCAAAAAGACCGTCAAGTCTGTTTTTGTTCCTAAAGCTAGTGGTGAGTCATCTAATAAAGATTAAGATCTTAAGATGATAAATGATCACGCTACTTATGGTTTGAGCACCAAAGATGACTATACGTGATTCCATCACCTTTTGCCTAGCTAAGGGCGTTAAACAATAGCGCTTTTTGGGAGGAAACCCAACGAATCTATCCTTTTTCTTTCTGTTTTGTGTTTTCCACACTTTCATAATTCTGTTATGATTGTGTTTTTTGTGTTTCTTTTTTGTTTGTGCCAAGTAAAACCGTTATGATTAGTCTTGGGGATGATCGTTTGGTCATGCTGGAAAACACAGAAACTTTCTGCTCACGAAAAGAATTTTAGTTTTTTTTATGTAAGAGATTTTGAGTTGATTATTTTTGCTGCGGATTTCTACGCAAATTCTTCAGACTTTCGTAATTTTTCAGAAGTTTTTAAGTACCAGAAGTATACAAAGTATACAGATTGCTACAGACTGGTCTGCTGTTAACAGATTCTGTTTTTGTTGAGTTGGTTGCTTATTTTGATGAAACTATGGATACTATCGGGGGGTATTAGCCATGGAAGATTGAAAATACAGTAACCCAACATCAACATAAGTAGAATTTAAGTTTGCTACAGTACATAAGGAAGTGGTGGTTTGCTTTCTTATACTAATGTTATCACGAGTTTCTGTTTAAGTTTCGTGTTGTGAAGTTCTCAAGTCTTGGGTGAAGTTCTTATGGACAAAAAGATAAAGAGTGCCAAGAGCTCAAGCTTGGGGATGCCCAAGGCACCCCAAGATGATTCAAGGATGTCGTAAAAGTCTAAGCTTGGCGATGCCCCGGGAAGGCATCCCCTCTTTCATCTTCAATCCATCGGTAACGTTACTTGGGGCTTTATTTTCATTCACCACTTGTTATGTGTTTTGCTTGGAGCGTCTTGTATCGTAGGAGTCTTTTATTTTTGTTGTGTCACAATCATCCTTGCTGCACACCTAGAGATAGAGGCATGCACTCACCGTGATTTTGTTGAACTTCACTTATATCCTTTGGTAGACAATTCAGCTCACATGTGCTTCACTATATCTTTGGAGCTAGTTGATTTTGCTCGATGTGCTTCACTTATATATTTTAGAGGACGGAAGTGCGTGGCTTGGTAGTTGATCCATGCTATGAAAGTAGTCTCAAGAGGGGTAGTTATCCAAAGGGATATGAAAACTTCCATCTCCATGTGCATTGAATAGTTAGAGAAGTTTGATTCATCTCAATTAGTTTTGAGTTGTGGTTGCGGTAATATTTAAGTTATGTTAGTATGGTGTTGTGGATATAGAAATACTTGTGTTGAAGTTAGTGATTCTCGTAGCATGCACGTATGGTGAACCGCTCTGTGATGAAGTCTGAGCATGATTAGTCTATTGATTGTCATCCTTTGTGTGGCGGTCGGGATCGCGCGATGGTTTATACCTACCAACCCTTCCCCTAGAGGTATGCGTTGAATGCTTTGTTTCGATTACTACTAAAACTTTTGCAACAAGTATATGAGTTCGTCATGACTAATGTTGAGTCCATGGTTTAGATGCACTTTCACCTTCCACCATCACTATCTTCTTAGTGATGTGCAACTTTCGTCGGTGCACGAAACCCACCATTAGCCTCCCTCAAAACAGCCACCATACCTACCTACTATGGCTTTCTCAAAGTCATTCCGAGATATATTGCCATGCAACTACCACCATGACATGTGCCACCACTTCTACATTGCCATTGCATGATCGTAGGATAGCTAGCATGATGTTTCCATTGATATCTATGCCATGCTAGATCATTGTCACGGTACACTACCGAAGGCATTCCACATAGAGTCATCATTGCTCTAAGTTTTGAGTTGTAAGTGTGATGATCATCATTGATGGAGCATTGTCACATGTGAGGAAATAAAAGAGGCCAGCGAAGCCCATATACAAAAAGAGGCCAAAGATGCCCACCAAAAAAAAGAGGCCAAAGAGCCCACCAAAAAATAAGAGAAAAAGAGAGAAGGGACAATGCTACTATCCTTCCACACTAGTGCTTATTAAGCACCATGATCTTCATGATTGAGAGTCTCTCGTTTTGTCACCACCATATAGCCAGTGGGAAATTTTCATTATATAACTTGGCTTGTATATTCCAATGATAGGCTTCCTGAAATTTGCCTTAGGTCTTCGTGAGCAAGCAAGTTGGATGCACACCCACTAGTTTTCTTAAAGAGCCTTCACTTACTCTTAGCTCTAGTGCATAATTTGTATGGCAATCCCTACTCATTCACATTGATATCTATTGATGAGCATCTCCATAGCTCATTGATATGCCTAGTTAATGTGACTATCGTCTCCTTGTTTGTCTTGCAACCTCCACCACACTCCACACCACTTATAGTGCTAAAACCATGGCTCACCCTCATGTATTGCGTGAGAGTTGAAAAGGTTTGAGAAAGTAAAGGTGTGAAAACAATTACTTGGCCAATACCGGGGTTGTGCATGATGTAAATTCGTTGTGCAAGGATGATAGAGCATAGCCAGACTATATGATTTTGTAGGGATAACTTACTTTTGGCCTTGTTATTTTGAAAATTCATGATTACCTTCCTAGTTTGCTTGAAGTATTATTGTCTCCACATCAATAGAAAACTATTGTTTTGAATCTAATGGATCTGAACATTCACGTCACATAAGAGGAGTTACAAAGGACATCTATGCTAGGTAGCATGAAAGCATCAAAAATTCATTCTTTATCACTTCCCTGCTCGAGGACGAGCAGGAGTTAAGCTTGGGGATGTTTGATACCTCTTAAACGTATCTATAATTTTTGATGGTTTCATGCTGTTATCTTGTCAACTTTGGATGTTTTATGTACCTTTTATATCTTTTTTGGGACTAACTTATTAATTCAGTGCCAAGTGCCAGTTCCTGTTTTTTCTGTGTTTTTGACTCTTTTCAGATCTAATTTTGGAACGGAGTCCAAACGGAATAAAATCCCCAAATTAAATTTTTCCAGAACGGAAGAAGATCATGGGACTTGAGGGCCAAGGCAGGGGGCTACAGGGGGCCACAAGCCATGTAGCCGCCACCAGGGGGCCGCTACCAGGCTTGTGGCCTCCCTGTAGCCCCCTGCCCTAGCTCTTTCGCCTATATATTCCCTAAAATCCAGAAAAAAAATCAAGGCATCCACAAAAACACTTTTCCGCCGCCGCAAGCTTCCGTTTCCACGAGATCTCATCTGGAGACCCTTCCCGGTGCCCTGCCGGAAGGGACTTTGGAGTTCGAGGGCTTCTACATCAATATCATCGCCTCTCCAATGACTCGTGAGTAGTTCACTTCAGACCTACGGGTCCATAGTTAGTAGCTAGATGGCTTCTTCTCTCTCTTGGATCTTCAATACAAAGTTCTCCATGATCTTCATGGAGATCTATCCGATGTAATCCTCTTTGGCGGTGTGTTTGTCGAGATCTGATGAATTGTGGATTTGTGATCAGATTATCTATGAATTATATTTGAGTCTTTGCTGATTTCTTATATGCATGATTTGATATCCTTGTAAGTCTCTCCGAGTCTTGGGTTTTGTTTGGCCAACTAGATCTATGATTCTTGCAATGGGAGATGTGCTTGGTTTTGGGTTCATACCGTGTGGTGACCTTTCCCAGTGACAGAAGGGGCAGCAAGGCACCCTTTTCGCTTCGAGGGAACACCAACGCAAGGCTCCCAGGCCACGGGGGAATCCTTTGCATATTTGCCAAGGAAGTACCTAAAGTCGTAGCCGTAGCAGAAGGATTCCTGGTGCCGTTGCTGAGGAGTATCAACACAAGAATAGTCTCCCGTTAACACGCTTGTTTCTGGCGCCGTTGGAAGGTCTTTTGTTGTAGTAGCAGCAAGTCTCTTTAATCGTTCCGTAATACAAGATCCCGTGACTTACACTTAGACACATTGCTTGCAAGGCTTGTGTGTGATGTTGTATTACCGTGTGGGCCCCGAGATACCTCTCCGTCACACGGAGTGACAAATCTGAGTCTTGATCCATACTAAGTCAACAGACACCTTTGGAGATATCTGTGGAGCACCTTTATAGTCACCCAGTTATGTTGTGACGTTTGATACACACGAGGTATTCCTCCGGTGTCAGTGAGTTATATGATCTCATGGTCATAGGAACAAATACTTGACACGCAGAAAACAATTGCAATAGAACGACACGATCAATATGCTACGTTCATAGTTTGGGTCTAGTCCATCACATGATTCTCCTAATGATGTGATCCAATTATCAAGTGACAACACTTGCATATAGCCAGAAAACCTTGACTATCTTTGATCAACTCGCTAGACAACTAGAGGCTTGCTAGGGACATTGTTTTGTTTATATATCCACACATGTATCTATGTTTTCATTCAATACAATTATAGCATGGATAATAAGGATTATCTTTCAATAGGAAATATAATAATAACTATTTATCATTGCCTCTAGGGCATATTTCCAACACGTCGAGGGTCAGGTATGGTCAAAAGTTCGCCGGTCCTAGTTCGTCGTGTTGTCGTGTGCTTTGCTGACATGTTTTGTCCATGGTTTTGTGCAAATGATTCGAATGTTCGCCATGTATCACACCAACAACGAGGACCAAGAGTTCAGGTTCCTTCACGTGTTCCCGAGGATCGACTCGTGCGAGAAGTGGAGGGAAGTTCGACTCGCTCTCGACAAGACCATGATACCTACAACCCGGGTGCGCCAGCAGTGACGGTGACAAAAGGGCACCCAGATGGCACCAAAAAAGCCAGGGCGGCGAGGGACGCGGCGCCCGCTGCCCAACGGCTGCAGGCTTTGATCGAGCAATGTATCGCCGGCGTCAAGAGCAGCGCTGCTAGGAGAGAGGAGAAATACGACGCGCAGTGGTCGAAGTTGATGATCAAAGACGTCGTGAAGAAGAGGAACACCGACCTAGAGTTTTTGATGGGGCAGACACGTCGACGATGGATGAGAAGGTGAAGACATGGTACGTAGTGCAGCGCGACCTCATCTTAAGCGAGATGCGAGCGCCGGCGGCGACCACAGCGGCGACCGCAACGACGACCACAACGACGCCCAGCTCGAACGCAGAGGCCACGCCAACCACGAGCCCGACCACGCAGACACCGAACAACACGACCATGCCGACGAACAACTCGACTACTCCTACGACGAACCCAGCGAGTCCCGCGGCATAGGAGCTGCACCATGCCGAGTCGACCATTTGGTCCGTTTTTTATCCTTTCCTTTTGATCGCCGAACTATTGGTTTGTTTGATCGCTGAACTATGGCATGTCGATCGCCGACTTGTGGCATGATGATCGTCGAACTCGTGGCGTCTTTTTGGCAACGGAAAAGAAAATTTTGAAAACATTAGTGTATGGGGGGCGAAACCTGGGGGCGCGGCTGGAAACTTGCTTACCCCCAAGGCAAAAATAGCATTGGCGCAACGCCAAAAACGCTACCGTCGGGGTACACTGGGAGCCAGACGGCTGGAGATGCTCTAAGTAGCCTCAAGTCATTAAAAACACACGTGTCCTACGTTTTTATTGGTTGATTCATTTATTCATTTTAATAAACAAGAAACAAGGTGATAATTAATTCACCGCTCCTAAGTAGTTCCAAAAAAAATCTGATTTTCATAAGATGACTTATACACTTAGAGAGAGAGAATACAATAAATGACGTGTATGATACACAATTGCAAGTTTAAAACCATCACTGCACAAACTATGATGGTAATGAGGGTTGTGTTTTTTATGTGTGGAAAAGGAGGTTACCCCCCCCCCTCCCCGGGGCAATAAAAAATCAACGCATACATTCATCTTTATTAATTGTTAAATAAAGGTCTGATAAGAATATACATCAACCCATCCGAAGCCATCACTCGCACCTACAAACTCAATAATATGTGAAGTGCTCTCATTCTCCATATCTAAAACCGGTGTCATCACCAATCCATCCACATAACATATCGGAACCTACAGTCGGTGCAGCAAACCTAAAGCATACATCACATAGACACATCTTACAAGAAGTCGTCATCATCATCGAACCACTGATCCATCTTCAGGAAAGAGGTATGTGATACGTCTCCAACGTATCTATATTTTGATGGTTTCATGCTATTATCTTGTCAAACTTTGGATGTTTTGCATGCCTTTTATATATTTTTTGGGACTAACTTATTAACTCAGTGCCAAGTGCCAGTTCCTGTTTTTTCCATGTTTTTGACCCCTTTCAGAGGAGATTTTGAAACGGGGTCCAAACGGAAGAAAATCCCCGAAAAGATTTTTTTGGAACGGAAGAAGATCGGGGAACTTGGGAGCCAAGGAAGGGGAGCCCCAGGGGCCCCACAAGCCCCCACCCCGCGGCCAGGGGGGCGCACCATCCAGGCTTGTGCCCCCCTGGAGGTCCACTGACCTAGGTCTTTCGCCTATATAATCCCATACATTCCAGAAAAAATCAGGAGATCATCGAAATTACTTTTCCGCCGCCGCAAGCTTCTGTCTCCGCAAGATCCCATCTGGGGCATGTTCTGGTGCCCTGCCGGAGGGGGTGATGGGGTTATAGTCCCAGGGTAGGGTTATAGGTATGCCTTATCAGTCCTACCCAAGGACTGCCCTTCATAGAGGACAAGGCCCTTAGACAGTTCCGACTGAACTAAGGACACCCCCCATCATCCAGTCGGCGTCGATCCACTTGGAGCATATCTAACGTACCGACTGGAATCCACTCTGTACGTCGTAACCTCCGAGGAGGGCAACGGTCATACGTTTTCATACACCATAACTAGCATTAAAGGCTTACGTTACCAGTAACGCCAGCCTTTACTCACCACTACTCCACCCCTGTCCACCGGGCCATTATGAAGGGCAGCGCACTCTATATAAGAGGCCCTTCACCACTGGTACGGGGGTTGGCACTTGCTGTAATTCCTTAATACACTTGACACAAAGCTCCCAAGAGCACTGAGACGTAAGGCTTTTACCTCCACCGTAGAGGGGCCTGAACTCATACATCCTCGCCGTAGCTAAGGCTCTGCCCATATACTTTCGTACCCCGTACTTCTACTGTCAGACTTATACCCACGACAGTTGGCGCCCACCGTGGGGCAGGCGTCTAAGCGACTTCCGGCGAGTTTGCGATTTCATATTTTCGTCATGTCATCCGGCGGAGATATGTGCATGGGTCATGAGATCCTCTTCGGTGCACTCTCCTTCATTGCCGATGATTCGGCATGGCTTCAGGATGTGCCCCTCGACGTTGAGACGCTTCCGAGTCGCGGGGCTACGCACTTCCGTGCCAGTTCCTGCGGCGTTCTTCTTCTCCAGCCATCGACCCCGGTGTCGATCTTCGCCCCCGTCACGCGCCGCAACAAGCGATCCGGCCGTTCGCGGCTCCAGCGTTGGGTGCGACACGCCCTCGCGCGGCAAAACATGTCCTCTCAAGTGGCGGTGCTCGAATCGGTTGTGGTCCCGCCATCATCCCAGTGCTTGGAGTCAGTTCCGACTGAACTATCTTCCGAGTATCAGGGTCACGGGCCTGCAGCCAAAGTACTCATGGCCGATTCCCACGAAAGTCCCCCCGGGACTGGTCGGAACGAGCGTGAGTTCGGAGAATCATCCGGCGCTCGTCGTCAGCACCTTCGTTCTTCCAGTCGACGCACTCGCCAGAGCAACGTCGAGGTGTTCCGCACACCCGTCCTCAACTTGGCTGCAGCCGCCAGGATCGCTGATTCTCGCCAGCCGACTGATTGGGAGGTTGGTAGAGGAATCGAGCAGATCCGTGCCTTGTTACATACGGCGCAGCAGCAAAACTCGGCGGTCTCCCAGTCGCATGACAAGATCCACAACAGTTCCGTTCAAGCGAACACACATCGGTCGGTTTTCAGTCCCAGCTCTCACCAGCGACGCAGAGGAGGCAGCCGTTCCAGGGACCCGAGTTGGAATTCGCTTTCCATTCAGTCTCATCCCGAAGATCGTCATCGTTCGTGTACTCCTCCGCGGAGTGGGCCTTACGGACCCTGGCATTACGATGATCATCGTTCGGGCGGTGGCGCGCGTGATCAAAGGCCTGATGCAAGAGGGTATATCACTCAGAAGAAGGTTGATAGAAGCCGAGCCCACCGTGATGGTCACGATAGAGATCGCCCGAGTGGAAGCAGGACCGTTGTTTCTGGTCCCGAGTGTTTCAGTCGGGCCATTCGCTTGACTGACATCCCTCCCAACTTCCGATTGGCGACGGGAATCAACAAATTCACAGGAGAGTCCAAACCAGAAACTCGGTTAGACGACTACAGAGTGGCGGTCCAGACCGGTGGTGGAGATGACCATGTCGCCGTGAAACATCTCCCAGTGACGCTCAACGGTTCGGCTCGAGCTTGGCTAAACCAGTTAGCTCCATCAAGCATTTACAGTTGGGCAGATATGTCCCGAGTCTTCGGACCTTCGAGGGTACGTGCAAACGCCATGCTGGTCTCACAGAGCTTCAGCACTGTGTCCAGAAGCAAAACGAGCCCCTGTGCGATTTCATCCAGCGCTGGACAACCCTCTACCACACGGTGGAGAATGTTACAGAACACCAAGCGGTCTGCGCCTTCAAGGCAGGCGTTCGGTATAGAGATCTATACCTGAATTTGGTCGGATAGGTGACATCTCCATGAGCAAGATGATGGAGATAGCAAATGGCGAAGAGGAGGACCGCATACGTAGCGGCAAGCATAAGTCAGTCGTCGATGGAGATGGGAACAACAGTTGGAAGCAGAAACAGAAAGCCCAATCCACTCCGCAAGCACAGGCGGCAGTCGTTACAAACGCTGAGTTCAAAGGCAAGGGGAAACCACAGTACACCCCCAAGAAGAAACAGTCAAGAAATTCCATCCTAGATCAACCATGTCCAATCCACACGAAGACGGATGAAGAAGGCAATGTCATATTGCTGAAACATACCACTCGGCACTGTTGCCTCCTGATCCAAGGATTTGGTGAAGGACAGCCGAGTGAGAAAGACACCGAGCAAGATGATGAGGACAAGGAGGATCCGTTCCCTCAAGTCCATGCAACGTTAATGATTTTTGCTGATGTAGAAAGAAAAAGTCGACTGAAGCTGGTCAACAGGGAGGTAAACATGGCAACCCCATCCACTCCCACGTTTCTCAAGTGGTCACAGACTGCAATCACTTTTGATCAGTCAGACCACCCAACACACGTACCCACCCCAGGGAGGGAAGCTCTGGTCGTTGACCCGATGGTGGAAGGAGTTAGGCACAAAGTCCTCATGGATGGCGACAACGGCTTGAATATCATGTACGCCGACACTCTCAAGGGAATGGGCATTCCGATGTCTAGACTTAGCGAGAGCAGTATGCAATTCCATGGAGTCGTCCCACGAAGAAAGGCCAAATCACTCGGCCAGATTGCGTTGGATGTCGTTTTTGGCTCTGACAAGAACTTCCACAAAGAGAAGTTAACATTCGAGGTGGTAGATTTCCATAGTGCATACCATGCCATTCTGGGCCGTCCGGCATACGTACGTTTCATGGCCCGTCCATGTTACGTATATTTGAAGCTGAAGATGCCTGGTCCCAAAGGTGTGATTACTGACACAGGCAATCGGCAGCGGGCCGAGGAGTGTCTGCAGCAGGGGTCGAGAATTGTAGACCAGCAGATGGTTGTACTCGAGTTGGATGAGTACAAGAAGATTGCCGACCCCGCCGACCTGATGCGTTCAAAGAAGCCAGCTTCCGAGTCCGCATTCCAGTCGGCGGGAGACACGAAGAAAGTAAGCATCCACCCGACGGATGCCACCGCCGCCCCAACAAACATCTCCACCACCCTTGATCCAAAATAGGAAGCCGAGCTCATCCAATTCCTCCGTGAGAACTGGGACATTTTTGCATGGAAGCCTGCTGACATGCCAGGTGTACCCAGGGAGTTGGCTGAGCACCGACTGCACATGGATCCTGCCGCTTGGCCCGTCCGAGAACGCCTGCGTCGGTCCGCCGCTCACAAGAGAAAAGCAATCGGAGAGGAGGTAGCTAAACTTCTGGCAGCCAACTTCATTCGCGAGGTACACCACTCCGAGTGGCTCGCTAATGTTGTCATGGTGCCCAAGAAGGACAAGTCTCTCCGTATGTGCATCGATTTCAAGCACCTTAATAAGGTCTGTCCGAAAGACCACTTCCTGCTCCCCCGCATAGATCAAATCGTTGATTCAACTGCGGGTTGCGAGCGCTTATCCTTCCTGGATGCCTATTCGGGCTATCATCAGATCCGTCTGTATGGTCCAGATGAATTATAAACATCTTTCATCACCCCATTAGGGTGCTTCTGTTACATCACTATGCCATTCGGTTTGAAAAATGCAGGAGCAACTTTTATGCGAATGATCCAAAAATGCCTCCTAGACCAGATTGGTCGAAATGTGGAGGCATATATGGATGATATCGTAGTCAAGTCACGCAAAGGTTCCGACCTGCTGACTGACTTGGCAGAAACATTCGCCAACCTACGAAGGTACGATATCAAGCTCAACCCAGCCAAGTGTTCATTCGACGTACCCAGCGGGAAATTACTCGGTTTCTTCATTTCCGAACGAGGGATCGATGTCAACCCCGAAAAGATTGGGACCATTGTTCGAATGGAGCGACTGGTAAGAGTACATGATGTACAGAAGCTCACAGGTTGCCTAGCGGCTTTGAGCAGGTTTATCGCTCGACTCGACGAGAAGGCGTTACCTCTGTACCGACTCATGAAGAAGTCTGATATCTTCGAGTGGACAGATGAAGCCCAAACCGCATTCGACGACCTCAAAGCCCTGCTTTCCACCCAGCCGGTTCTTACTGCCCCGCTCAGTAAAGAACCCCTTCTTCTGTACATCGTGGCTACAAATCAAGTCATCAGCACCGTTCTAACAGTCGAACGCGAAGAAGAAGGCAAAGCGTACAAGGTGCAACGGCCAGTATATTATGTTTCCGAAGTCCTCACTCCTTCCAAGCAGAGGTATCCCCATTATCAGAAGATTATTTATGGGATCTACATGACTACAAAGAAGGTGGCTTATTATTTCCAAGACCACTCGGTATCTGTCATATCTGATGCCCCGTTGTCGGAAATTCTCCACAATCGGGACGCATCAGGCCGAGTGGCAAAGTGGGCAATGGAGATGCTATACTGCGACATCAAGTTCGAAGCCAAGAAAGCTATAAAGTCTCAAGCTCTTGCTGACTTCATAGCAGAATGGGTAGAACAACAGCAACCGACTCACATCGACTCGGCTCATTGGACCATGTTCTTCGATGGGTCCAAGATGTTGAATGGCTCCGGCGCCGGCGTAGTACTCATATCCCCGAAAGGTGATAAACTCAAGTATGTGTTGCAGATCCATTTTGATTCTTCCAACAACGAAGCAGAGTATGAAGCTCTCCTTTACAGGTTATGCATAGCCATCACACTCGGCGTCCGTCGCCTGATGGTCTACGCCGACTCAAATCTAGTGATGAAGGAGTGGGACGTAAGGAACCCCACCATGACTGCATACTGCAACGCAATAAGAAAGCTCGAAAAGAAGTTCGAAGGTCTGGAACTTCACCATGTTCCCCGAGTGAAAAACCAAGCAGCAGATGAATTGGCAAAACTTGGATCCACACGGAGACCTGCCCCGAGTGATGTGTGCCTCGAGCACTTACACCTCCCCTCGATAAAAGAAGATCCTTTTACAGAGGAACCTGTGCAACCGAAGAGCTCAACAGATCAGACTGAAGTCGAGGTTCCCGCTGTGGTTGACCTGGTCATGGAGATTCTAGCTGTCATTCCCGAAAGGACTGTGCCATTCATTGCGTACATCCTGAGGCAAGAGTTACGGGAAGACGAGGTCCAAGCTAGGCAGATCGTTCGCAGGTCGAAGTCCTTCACCGTCTATAATGACCAGTTATACAGAGAAAGTGTTTCAGGCGTCCTTCAGCGTTGTATCTCTCGTGAGGAGGCATAGTTAATTCTGGAAGAAATTCACTCGGGAACCGGCGGTCATCATGCCTCCTCAAGGGCAATCGTCGCCAAAGCGTTCAGAGCTGGTTTCTTCTGGTTGCAGGCGAATGAAATGGCAAAAGATATAGTCGACCGTTGCGAGGGTTGTCAGTTCTATTCAAACAAGTCCCACAAGCCAACCTCCGCGCTGAAGACAATTCCCCTTTCTTAGCCATTCGCTGTGTGGGGATTAGATATAGTCGGACCATTCAGAAGAAGCTAAGGAGGATTCACCCATCTGCTGGTAGCAGTCGACAAATTTACCAAGTGGATTGAAGCCAAGCCTATCAAGAAGCTTGATGCCCTTACGGTCATCAAATTTATCAGAGACATCATCGCCAGATACGGGGTTCCACACAGCATAATCACCGACAATGGCACAAACTTTGACTCGGACAGGTTCAAAGGTTTTTGCGCAGGCCAAGGTATCCGAGTGGATTTTGCATCCGTTGCGCACCCCCAAACAAATGGACAAGCGGAGCGAGCGAATGGACTCATTCTTCAAGGGTTGAAACCTCGACTCCTGCGGGAAGTTGGACATGCCGCCGGCGCATGGGTCACCGAGCTGCCTTCGGTGCTGTGGGGCCTCCGAACAACTCCGAATAGATCGACAGGGCGATCCCCGTTCTTCCTCATTTATGGAGCAGAGGCGGTCCTTCCGAGTGACTTGCTTCACAACTCTCCACGAGTCGAACTCTTCTCCGAAGCCGAAGCAGTGCAAGCCAGGCAAGAAGGAGTAGACCTTTTAGAAGAGGAGCGCGAGATGGCATTAATCCGTTCAACAATTTATGAACAAGATTTGCGGCGATTTCATGCGTGGCACGTCAGGAGCCGCACGTTCCAAGCAGGCAACCTGGTGCTCCGAGTGGATCAACAGAGACCACACAAGTTGGCTCCCGCCTGGGAAGGACCGTTCATCATTTCTAAGGTGCTCAACAATGGAGCGTATCGACTCTACAACCTAGACAGGGAGACGGACGAGCCGCGAGCATGGAATGGAGATCTATTGAAGCGCTTCTACACATAACCGCCGACAGAGACAATGTAAAGAACAAATGTCATCGAAGTAATACAAAGCAGATTGATTTCTTGCTGATTCAAAATTCTTCCGCGTTTGCAGACTCCGGTCTAAAAAATTAATTCCGAGTGTGCACCAAAAGTCACACTCGGGGACTTAGCTGCGACCCAGAGTCGCCTAAGTAAAAACTTGCTCCGAGTGTGCACCAAAAGTCACACTCGGAGACTTAGCTACGACCCAGAGTCGCCTAAGTAAAAACTCGCTCCGAGTGTGCACCAAAAGTCACACTCGGGGACTTAGCTGCGACCCAGAGTCGCCTAAGTAAAAACTTGCTCCGAGTGTGCACCAAAAGTCACACTTGGAGACTTAGCGACGACCCAGAGTCGCCTAAGTAAAAACTCGCTCCGAGTGTGCACCAAGAGTCACACTCGGGGACTTAGCTGCGACCTAGAGTCGCCTAAGTAAAAACTTGCTCCGAGTGTGCACCAAAAGTCACACTCGGAGAATTAGCTACGACCCAGAGTCGCCTAAGTAAAAACTCGCTCCGAGTGTGCACCAAAAGTCACACTCGGGGACTTAGCTGCGACACAGAGTCGCCTAAGTAAAAACTTGCTCCGAGTGTGCACCAAAAGTCACACTCGAAGACTTAGCTGCGGCCCAGAGTCGCCTAAGTAAAAACTTGCTCCGAGTGTGCACCAAAAGTCACACTCGGGGACTTAGCTGCGACCCAGAGTCGCCTAAGTAAAAACTTGCTCCGAGTGTGCACCAAAAGTCACACTCGGAGACTTAGCTGCGGCCCAGAGTCGCCTAAGTAAAAACTCGCTCCGAGTGTGCACCAAAAGTCACACTCGGGGACTTAGCTGCGACCCAGAGTCGCCTACGTAAACAACTTGCTCCGAGTGTGCACCAAAAGTCACACTCGGGGACTTAGCTGCGACCCAGAGTCGCCTAAGTAAACAACTTCCTCTGAGTGTGCTCCAAAAGTCACACTCGGGGACTTAGCTGCGACCCAGAGTCGCCTAAGCAAACAACTAACTCCGAGTGTGCACCAAAAGTCACACTCGGGGACTTATCTGCGAACCAGAGTCGCCTAAGTAAAGAGCTTCCTCCGAGTGAGCACTCGAGTTACACTCGGAGGCTTAGCTGAGTCGCCTAAGCAAAAACCACGAGCCAAAATCGTGTCAAAAAAACTCAGCGAAAGAAGAGCAAAAGATCCGGTTCGAATTCAAATTGAGTTCTACGATCAGTCGGCTCGGTGTGAATCAAGTTTATCCACACTGAGCCACGAATGTACCAGACAACAGCAGTGGCCAAAGTTTAATACAAACTCCACTCGGCATACCAAGGTAAATGCGCGTTCAACATAAAGTCAGTCAAGCATCGTCGGGGCTGGCAGGCTCCACGAAGGTGTCGAGGTCGATTCCATCTGCAATCTGAGTGGCCGTGTCGAGGAAGGTCTCCATGAAGTCTTCAAATCGAGGCTTCTTGGTGTTGGCGACCTGCAACGTCTTCAGCTTGTCTTCACGGGCTTCCTTACAATGCACTCGGACCAGAGACAGCGCCACATCCGCACCACACCGAGCAGCAGACTTCTTCCATGCCTGCACTCTGCTTGGAACATCCTCCAGTCGAGTCATCAACCCCTCTATCTCATTCCGGGAGTCATCTTCAGGCCACAGCTCTTTGTCAATTCGGCCGACAACTCCTCTCAGGCGACCAATGAAAGGACCCACCCTGTTAAGGCGGGAATTCACTCGGAACATGTCCCAGTTAGCTTCATCACCGAGTGGAACATTCGGTTGCCCAAGCGACCGTTCAATTTCGGCGGTCTCGGCTTCAACGTCCCGACAGAAATCTGCAAAGAAAAGACAGGGAGAAAATAAGCGTGGAGTGAACTCCAAAGCCAAAGAGCACTCAGCAAGCAACTTACCACCAAGCAGTGCGACCATCTTCTTCTCCCAGTCGCCGATGTAGTTCTCCTGCGCTCTGCACCGAGTGTTCATTAACTTCAGCTGGCCCATCCATTCAGATCTCTCCTTCTTCATTTTTTCTACCTCGGCTAGCAGTACCTTGTTAGTCTCCCGAGATTCCTCCAAAGATTTTTTTTCTCGTTCAGCAAGAACCTTCTTCATGCCAGCCAGATCATTCGCAGCTACCTCCAAGTCGGCAGCAAGTTGAGTCTTCTCAGCCTTCAGAGCATTATAGGCCGATCCCATTTCACAAGTCTTCTGTCAAAGAGACACAAAGGGAGGATCAACCAGATTCAACAAGGAAAAAGTCTCGACAGATATGACAAAACAATCAAAAATCAAGATTCTTCAGACCCCTGCCGATGCAAGCAATCGACAGCGGTCTCGGGGACTACACCCAGTGAGTTCACTGAGAGTGACCCCACTGGTATGAAGCTCGAACAGGTAGGTCCCATTGAGCTCCATAGCAAACAAACAACACTATGAGATTACTATTACTCGACCCGAGTAACACTACTCTCGGGGACTACACCCAGTGGGTGCACTCGGCGTGCCCCCACTGGTACCATTAGGGCAGATCAGCTCTGATCTGTAGAGATTATGGAAAATACATATAAAGACAACTGTCGGTGCAAGCACTCGGCAGAAGTCTCGGGGACTACACCCACTGGGTTCACTCGGAGTGAACCCACTGGAAAATCAACCTACTGTATCCGAGTATCTCGCTGAAACCCCCAGTGGGCACCAAGAGGAATGTAAACACCAAGCTCTTCTTGTACAGGGACGCAATGGAGTCATATGCTCCCTTGGCTTCGCCCACCATCAGCTCCACTTGTACCATGGCGTCCTTGGCGGCTCCTACTTGATCTTCCGGGAGGCGTCGGGCATCATATTGAACAGTCGACGGACCCGGCGTGGCAGAAGGCGCCCTAGGTATCCCGAGCTCCCTGGGCATCCCGAGCTCCGCTCTAATCGGTTCCGCCATGAAGAGCACCGTCTCAGTCGGCGGCACGCTCAGGGCGGGGTTGGCAGCAGGTTGGATAACCCCAGGGACAGGTGCCAAAGCTGGTTCTGACCTCCTTTGGTCGTCGTCGTCCAGATGGATCGCCTCCGAAGGAAGCCCGACTGAACAAAATAAAAATACAGAAAAAGATCAAGATCAAAGATAGCACTCGCGAAACGGTAGTACAGCTCTCGGAGTTGTGACAACGTACCTTGCTAGGACGTGGCGGCGTTATCAGTGTCCATGGGATATTCACCCTGACGCGACAGAGAGGTGGCGGAGGTAGCACCTCTGTTGAGTGAAATCCATTCGACGGGTAAACATGAATTCCCAAAGAGAAGAGTCCAATCGGATACTGAAGGAAGATGGAAGAGCAAAGATACTTACGCTGAGGCGACCGGAACAGCGATCCTCATCCGGGGCAAAGCTTTTCGAGGTTTAGACTCGCTGGGTTTAGCCACCTTGGACGGCTGATCCACGGGCTCGGTAGAAGCACCCCTGGTTCTCTTCACACTCCGAGCACTCGGGGCCACGGGAGGAGCCGGCTGAACAGCGGGGTCATGACGGTGCTTGGTTCGGTGTTCTGGTGGTGAGGGTGACGAGCTCTGCTCTTCACTCTCCTCCTCCTCCTCTTCTGTTTCCTCCTCCGTATCCCTACTGTCAGAGACGTACTCGGCACGACCCGCGCTACCCTCCATGTTGCCTTCTTCTTCCTCGACCGGATTCCCATTTGAGACTGCAGAATGCCAATTCGTCCACTCCTGCACAAAACACAGTCGGCAACGTCAGTCGAGACAAGAAAAGCAATAAAACTGAGAAGGTTAAAAGCACTCGACAACATGTACTCACCTCATTCGGAGGAGGATTTTCGGCGCGGAAGGCCTTCACCCGCCGAGCTCCCACGGGGTTATCACATGTGCCCGTGATGCTGCGGACCCACGCACTCACGGTCTCCTCGCTCACGTCTTCAGGATGGGACCGAGTGGTATCCGAAGGCCCCGTATAATGCCACATTGCGTGGTCTCGGGCCTGGAGCGGCTGGATGGGTCGACCCAGAAAAGTCTCCAACAGGTCCATGCCGGTGACTCCCTTCCGGATGACGGCTATCAGCGCGTCGACCAAAGGCTGGATCTGAGTTCTTTCTCCCTTAGAGAGCGCTAGCTTCCTGGGAGGGCCCGGACGGTCTAAACTGAAGGGTGGTAACCCACTCGAAGCATTCGGGCAAGCAATGTCCTGGCAATAGAACCAGGACGATTGCCAGTTCCTAACCGACTCGGATAGCTGAAGGGAGGGATAACTACTTTTCGTTTTCTTTTGAAATCCTAAACCCCCGCAGAGCTGGAGGATGTGTGTCTTATCATCAGACTAGCTAAGCTTCTTAACAGTTTGAGATCTAGCGGAGAAAACATATTTGAAGAGCCCCCAGTGGGGAGGACATCCTATGAAGCACTCGCAGAGGGTGATGAATGCGGAAAGATGAGCTATCGCACTCGACGGAAATTGATGGAGCTGCGCCCCGAAGTAATTCATGATACCGCAGAATAAAGGATGGGGAGGCAGGGAGAAACCTCTGGCCACGTGGCTGAGCAGCAGAACACGCTCCCCCTCCTTCGGCGTCGGCTCCATCTCGCCTTCCGGCAGCCTCCAAGACTTGTTGACGACCATGTCGTGCTCCACCAGCTCCAGCACGTCGTTCTCCCTCACCGTGGAGGGGAGGAGGTCCCCTTGGATCCAGCCCAACGGCAACGCCCGCTTCCGCCGCTGAGTGGAGGCCGTCCCCTTCTTCTTCTTCTTCGCCTCAAGCTTGCTGGTCTGCCCCTTCGTCATGGCGAGGGCGACGGATCCGCAGAGGAGGAGGGTAAGGAGGTGGCTTGAGGTGTGCGGGGAGTTGGGGGGCGAGATCAATGGGAGGAGGACGAGCAGCGCAAAAAGAAGGTCCGCCGAGAAGGTTTTAATAGGCCTCCGACTGAGTCACCTATAGGTGGGCCCAAGATCTTATCCTCCCAACCGGCTGCTGCAAGATTAGTGGAGAAGATCGCGACGTGGTAATCGAGGAGGCGAAATCTACTCGATGGCGATGTCTTCATCCCTGCTGAGCGCGCGACAACCGAAATTTGAGGATCCCGGAAAATCCGCCGCTGTCAGTATGATCGGTCACGTCAAAAGATTCCGCGAAAGCAATCGGTCCCTCACGGTTCGTTTCGCTTGCATATTCACTCGGATCACTAGCCGCGAAGATAAAATGGATCGAGGCAGACAACGCTAAGATCACCTCAATACCAGTCGGCTCCAAACTCCGGACATCACTTCATCGTTCCAACCTCGATCCATTCGGGGACTAATGATGGGGTTATAGTCCCAGGGTAGGGTCATAGGTCTGCCTTATAGGTCCTACCCAAGGACTACCCTTCATAGAGGACAAGGCCCTTAGATAGTTCCGACTGAACTAAGGACGCCCCCATCATCCAGTCGGCGTCGATCCACTCGGAGCATATCTAACGTATCGACTGGAATCCACTCTGTACGTCGTAACCTCCCAGGAGGGCAACGGTCATACGTTTGCATACACCATAACTAGCATTAAAGGCTTACGTTACCAGTAACGCCAACCTTTACTCGCCACTACTCCACCCCTGTCCACTGGGCCATTATGAAGGGGAGCACACTCTATATAACCGGCCCTTCACCACTGGTACGGGGGTTGGCACTTGCTGTAATTCCTTAATACACTCGACACAAATCTCCCAAGAGCACTGAGACATAAGGCTTTTACCTCCACCGTAGAGGGGCCTGAACGCATACATCCTTGCCGTAGCTAAGGCTCTGCCCATATACTTTCGTACCCCGTACTTCTACTGTCAGACTTATACCCACGACAGGGGGGATTCGGACACGGAGGGCTTCTTCATCAACACCATGACCTCTCCGATGATGCGTGAGTAGTTCACCATAGACCTACGGGTCCATAGCTAGTAGCTAGATGGCTTATTCTCTCTCTTGGATCTTCAATACAAAGTTCTCCATGATCTTCATGGAGATCTATCCGATGTAATATTCTTTTGCGGTGTGTTTGTCGAGATCCGATGAATTGTGGATTTATGATCAGATTATCTATGAATCTTATTTGAGTTTCTTCTGATCTCTCTTATGCATGATTTAGTTGGAAATATGCCCTAGAGGCAATAATAAAACGGTTATTATCATATTTCCTTGTTCATGATAATCATCTATTGTTCATGCTATAATTGTATTAAGAGGAAACAGTAATACATGTGTGAATAAATAGATCACAATGTGTCCCTAACAAGCCTCTAGTTGGCTAGCTCGTTAGTCAATAGATGATCATGGTTTCCTGATCATGGGCATTAGATGTCATTGATAACGGGATCACATCATTGGGAGAATGATGTGATGGACAAGACCCAATCCTAAGCATAGCACTAGATCGTATTGTTCGTATATTAAAGCTTTTCTAATGTCAAGTATCTTTTCCTTCGACCGTGAGATTGTGCAACTCCCGGATACCGTAGGAGTGCTTTGGGTGTATCAAACGTCACAACGTAACTGGGTGACTATAAAGGTGCACTACGGGTACCTCCGAAAGTGTCTGTTGGGTTGGTACGAATCGAGATCGGGATTTGTCACTCCGTGTGACGGAGAGGTATCTCTGGGCCCACTCGGTAGAACATCATCATGGGCTCAATGTGACTAAGGAGTTAGTCACACGATGACGTGCTACGGAACGAGTAAAGAGACTTACCGATAACGAGATTGAACAAGGTATTGGTATACCGACGATCGAATCTCGGGCAAGTTCTATACCGACAGACAAAGGGAATCGTATACGCGATTGATTGAATCCTTGACATCATGGTTCATACGATGAGATCATCGTGGAGCGAGTGGGAGCCACCATGGGTATCCAGACCCCGCTGATGGTTATTGGCCAAAGAGGTGTCTCGGTCATGTCTGCCTCTCTCCCGAACCCGTAGGGTCTACACACTTAAGGTTCGATGACGCTAGGGTTAAAGGGAATCGTTATAAGAGGTTACCGAAAGTTGTTCGGAGTCCCGGATGAGATCTCGGACGTCACGAGGAGCTCCGGAATGGTCCGGATGTTGGGGAACGTCGCATGGGAAACAAAAATTTTCCTACGCGCACGAAGACCTATCATGGTGATGTCCATCTACGAGAGGGGATGTGTGATCTACGTACCCTTGTAGACCGTACAGCAGAAGCGTTAGTGAACACGGTTGATGTAGTGGAACGTCCTCACGTCCCTCGATCCGCCCCGCGAACCGTCCCGCGATCAGTCCCACGATCTAGTGCCGAACGGACGGCACCTCCCCGTTCAGCACACGTACAGCTCTACGATGATCTCGGCCTTCTTGATCCAGCAAGAGAGACAGAGAGGTAGAAGAGTTCTCCGGCAGCATGATGGCGCTCCGGAGGTTGGTGGTGATCTTAGCTCAGCAGGGCTCCGCCCGAGCTCCGCAGAAACGCGATCTAGAGGAAAAACCGTGGAGGTATGTGGTCGGGCTGCCGTGGAAAAGTCGTCTCAAATCAGCCCTAAAACCTCCGTATATATAGGGGGAAGAGGGGGAGCCTTGCCTTGGGGTCCAAGGACCCCCAAGGACTTCGGCCGAGCCAAGGGGGGAAGGTCTCCCCCTCCAAACCGAATCCAACTTGGTTTGGAAGGTGGAGTCCTTCTTCCCTTTCCCACCTCCTCCTTTTTTTTATTTTCTCTTTGATTTTCTTCCTATGGCGCATAGGGCCTTCTTCGGCTGTCCCACCAGCCCACTAATGGCTGGTGCGCCACCCCCAAGTCCTATGGGCTTCCCCGGGGTGGGTTCCCCCCCCCCCCGGTGAACACCCGGAACCCATTCGTCATTCCAGGTAACTCCGAAAACCTTCCGGTAATAAAATGAGGTCATCCTATATATCAATCTTCGTTTCCGGACCATTCTGGAAACCCTCGTGATGTCTGTGATCTCATCCGGGACTCCGAACAACATTCGGTAACCAACCATATAACTCAAATACGCATAAAACAACGTCGAACCTTAAGTGTGCAGACCCTGCGGGTTCGAGAACTATGTAGACATGACCCGAGAGACTCCTCGGTCAATATCCAATAGCGGGACCTGGATGCCCATATTGGATCCTACATATTCTACGTAGATCTTATCGTTTGAACCTCAGTGCCAAGGATTCATATAATCCCGTATGTCATTCCCTTTGTCCTTCGGTATGTTACTTGCCCGAGATTCGATCGTCAGTATCCGCATACCTATTTCAATCTCGTTTACCGGCAAGCCTCTTTACTCGTTCCGTAATACAAGATCCCACAACTTACACTAAGTCACATTGCTTGCAAGGCTTGTGTGTGATGTTGTATTACCGAGTGGGCCCCGAGATACCTCTCCGTCACACGGAGTGACAAATCCCAGTCTCGATCCATACTAACTCAACTAACACCTTCGGAGATGCCTGTAGAGCATCTTTACAGTCACCCAGTTACGTTGCAACATTTGATACACACAAAGCATTCCTCCGGTGTCAGTGAGTTATATGATCTCATGGTCATAGGAACAAATACTTGACACGCAAAAAACAGTAGCAACAAAATGACACGATCAACATGCTACGTCTATTAGTTTGGGTCTAGTCCATCACACGATTCTCCTAATGATGTGATCCCGTTATCAAGTGACAACACGTGCCTATGGTCAGGAAACCTTGACCATCTTTGATCAACGAGCTAGTCAACTAGAGGCTTACTAGGGACAGTGTTTTGTCTATGTATCCACACATGCACTGTGTTTCCAATCAATACAATTATAGCATGGATAATAAACGATTATCATGAACAAAGAAATATAATATTAACTAATTTATTATTGCCTCTAGGGCATATTTCCAACAGTCTGCCACTTGCACTAGAGTCAATAATCTAGTTCACATCACCATGTGATTCCAACGAATCCAACACCCATATAGTTCTGGGGTCTGATCACGTCTTGCTCGTGAGAGAGGTTTCAGTCAACGGTTCTGAAACTTTCAGATCCGTGCGTTCTTTACAAATCTTTATGTCATCTTATAGATGCTGCTACTACGTGCTATTCGGAAATGCTCCAAATATCTACTCTACTATACGAATCCGTTTCACTACTCATTGTTATTTGGATTAGTGTCAAAGCTTGCATTGACGTAACCCTTTACGACGAACTCTTTAACCACCTCCATAATCGAGAAAAATTCCTTAGTCTATTTAGTTACTAAGGATAACTTTGACCGCTGATTAGTGATTCAATCCTGGATCACTCTGCGTACCTCTTAACAGACTTGCTGCAAGGCACACATCAGGTGCGGTACTCAGCATGGCATACTTTAGAGTCTACGGCTAAGGCATAGAAGACGATCTTCATCTATTCTCTTTATTCTGCCGTGGTCGGCTTTTTGAGTCTTACTCAAATTCACACCTTACAACGCAACCAAGAACTCCTTCTTTGCTGATCTATTTTGAACTCTTTCAAAAACTGGTCAAGGCATGCATTTTGTTGAAACTTCCATTAAGCGCTTTTGATCTATCTCCATAGATCTTTGATGCTCAACGTTCAAGTAGCGCAATCCAGGCATTCCTTTGAAAACTCCTTTCAAACAACCTTTTATGCTTTACAGAAATTCTACATTACTTCTGATCCACAATATGTCAACCACATATACTTATCAGAAATTCTATAGTGCTCCCACTCACTTCTTTGGAAATACAAGTTTCTCATAAACCTTGTACAAACCCAAAATCCTTGATCATCTCATCAAAGTGTATATTCCAACTCCGAGATGCTTGCACCAGTCCATTGAAGGATCACTGGAGCTTGCATACTTGCTAGTATCTTTAGGATCGACAAAACCTCATGGTTGTATCTCATACAATGTTTTCTCAAGGAAACCGTCGAGGAAACAATGTTTTGACATCCTACATGCAATATTTCATAAATAATGCAGCAACTACTAACATAATTCTAACAGACTTTTAGCATCGCTACGAGTGAGAAAGTCTCATCATAGTCAACTGTTTGATCTTGTCGGAAACATCTTTGCGACAAGTCGAGCTTTTCTTAATAGTGACTTATCACCATCATCGTCTATCTTCCTTTTAAAGATCCATCGTTACTCAATAGTCCTATGACCATCAAGTAGTTCTTCCAAAGTCTACACTTTGTTTTCATACATGGATCCTCTCTCGGATTTCATGGCCTCTAGCCATTTATCGGAATCCGGGCCCACCATTGCTTTCTTCATAACTCGTAGGTTCAATCATGACCTCCAAGACAGGGTTATCGTACCACTCTGCAGTAGTACGCGACCTTGTCAACCTACGAGGTTTGTAGTAACTTGATCCGATGCTCGGTGATCACCATCATCAGCTTTCACTTCAATTGGTGTAGGCGCCACAGGAACAACTTCCTGCGCCCTGCTACACATTGTTTGAAGTGATGGTTCAGTAACCTCATCAAGTTTTACCACCCTCCCACTCAATTCTTTCAAGATAAACCTTTCCTCGAGAAAGGATCCGTTTCTAGAAACAAACACTTTGCTTTCGGATCTGAGATAGGAGATGTACCCAACTGTTTTGGATATCCTATGAAGATGCATTTATCCGTTTTGGGTTCGAGCTTATCAGACTGAAACTTTTTCACATAAGTGTCGAAACCCCAAACTTTCAAGAAACGACAGTTTAGATTTCTCTAAACCTCAGTCTATACTGTGTCGTCTCAATGGAAATACGTGGTGCCCTATTTAAAGTGAATGCGGTTGTCTCTAATGCTTAACCCATAAATGATAGTGGTAATTCGATAAGAGACATCATAGCATGCACCATACCAAATAGTGCGTGGCTATGACGTTCAGACACATCATCACACTATGATGTTCTAGGTGGCATGAACTACGAAACAATTTCCACATTGTCTTAACTGCGTACCAAAACTCGTAACTCAGATATTCATTTCTATGATCATATCATAGACAGTTTATCCTCTTGTTACGACGAACTTCACTCCGAAACAGAATTGAACTTTTCAATATTTCAGACTTGTGATTCATTAAGCAAATACTCTAGTATCTACTCAAATCGTCATTGAAGTAAGAACATAATGATATCCACTGCGTGCCTCAGCACCCATTGGACTGCATACATCAAAATGTATCACTTCCAACAAGTTATTATCTTATTTCATCTCAATGAAAACAAGGCCTTGCTCATGTGGTATGATTTGCATGTCACTAGTGATTCAAAATCAAGTGAGTATAAAGATCCATCAGCATGGAGCCTCTTCATGCAATTTATACCAACATGACTCAAGCGGCAGTGCCACAAGTAAGTGGTACTATCATCATTACCTCGTATCTTTTGGCACCAATATCATGAACATGTGTAACACTACAATCGAGATTCAATAAACCATTGAAGGTGATCATTCAAGAAAATAGAGTAACAATTATTCTCTTTAAATGAATAATCGTATTGCAATAAACACGATCCAATCATGTTCATGCTTAGCGCAAGCACCAAATAACAATTATTTAGGTTTAACACCAATCCCGATGGTAGAGGGAGCGTGCGACGTTTGATCATATCAACCTTGGAAACACTTCCAACACGTATCGTCACCTCGCCTTTAGCTAGTCTCCGTTTATGCCGTAGCTTTCATTTCGTGTTACTAATCACTTAGCAACCGAACCGGTATCCAATACCCTCATGCTACTAGGAGTACTAGTAAAGTACACATCAACATCATGTATATCAAATATACTTCTTTCGACTTTTGCCAGCCTTCTTATCTACCAAGTATCTAGAGTTGCTCCGCCTCAGTGACTGTTCCCATCATTACAGAAGCACTTAGTCTCGGGTTTGGGTTTAATCTTGGGTCTCTTCATTAGTGCAGCAACTGTTTTGCCGTTTCACGAAGTATCCCTTCTAGCCCTTGCCTTACTTGAAACTTAGTGGTTTTACAAACCATCAACTATTGATGCTCCTTCTTGATTTCTACTTTCGCAGTGTCAAACATCGCGAATCGCTCAAGGATCATTGTATCTATCCTTGATATGTTATAGCTCATCACGAAGCTCTCACAGCTTGGTGGCAGTGACTTTGGAGAACCATCACTATCTCATCTGGAAGATTAACTCCCACTTGATTCAAGTGATTGTCGTACTCAGACAATCTGAGCACACGCTCAACGATTGAGCTTTTCTCCTTTACTTTGTGGACAAAGAATCTTGTCGGAGGTCTCATACCTCTCAACAAGGGCACGAGCATGAAATCACAATTTCATCTCTTTAGAACATCACTTATGTTCCGTGACGTTTCAAAACGTCTTCGGTGCCTTGCTTCTAAGCCATTAAGTATTTTGCACTGAACTATCGTGTAGTCATCAGAAACGTGTATATCGGATGTTCACAGCATCCACAAACGACGCTCGAGGTGCAGCACACCGAGTGGTGCATTAAGGACATAAGCCTTCTGCGCAGCAACGAGGACAATCCTCTTCAAAGTTTGCTACTATCAACTTTCAACTAAATTTTCTCTAGGAACATATAAAAACAGTAGAGCTATAGTGCAAGCTACATCGTAATTCGCAAAGACCATTAGACTATGTTCATGACAATTAGTTCAATTAATCATATTACTTAAGAACTCCCACTCAAAAAGTACATCTCTCTAGTCATTTGAGTGGTACATGATCCAAATCCACTATCTCAAGTCCGATCATCACGTGAGTCGAGAATAGTTTCAGTGGTAAGCATCTCTATGCTAATCATATCAACTATACGATTCATGCTCGACCTTTCGGTCTCATGTGTTCCGAGGCCATGTCTGCACATGCTAGGCTCGTCAAGCTTAACCTGAGTCTTCTGCGTGTGCAACTGTTTCGCACCCGTTGTATGTGAACGTTGAGTCTATCACACCCGATCATCACGTGGTGTCTCGAAACGAAGAACTGTCGCAACGGTGCACAGTCGGGGAGAACACAATTTTGTCTTGAAATTTTAGTGAGAGATCACCTCATAATGCTACCGTCGTTCTAAGCAAGATCAGGTGCATAAAAGGATTAACATCACATGCAATTCATAAGTGACATGATATGGCCATCATCACGTGCTCCTTGATCTCCATCACCAAGCACTGGCACGATCTTCTTGTCACCGGCGCCACACCATGATCTCCATCAACGTGTCGCCATCGGGGTTGTCGTGCTACTCATGCTATTACTACTAAAGCTACATCCTAGCAAAATAGTAAACGCATCTACAAGCACAAACGTTAGTATAAAGACAACCCTATGGCCCCTGTCAGTTGCCGTACCATCGACGTGCAAGTCGATATTATCTATTACAACATGATCATCTCATACATCCAATATATCACATCACATCGTTGGCCATATCACATCACAAGCATACCCTGCAAAAACAAGTTAGACGTCCTCTAATTTTGTTGTTGCATGTTTTACGTGGTGACCATGGATATCTAGTAGGATCGCATCTTACTTACGCAAACACCACAACGGAGATATATGAGTTGCTATTTAACCTCATCCAAGGACCTCCTCGGTCAATTCTGATTCAACTAAAGTTGGAGAAACTGACACCTGCCAGTCATCTTTGAGCAACGGAGTTACTCGTCGCGATGAAACCAGTCTCTCGTAAGCGTACGAGTAATGTCGGTCCGAGCCGCTTCGATCCAACAATACCGCGGAATCAAGAAAACACTAAGGAGGGCAGCAAAACGCACATCACCGCCCACAAAAACTTTTGTGTTCTACTCCAGAAGACATCTACGCATGAACCTGGCTCTGATACCACTGTTGGGGAACGTCGCATGGGAAACAAAAAATTTCCTACGCGCACGAAGACCTATCATGGTGATGTCCATCTACGAGAGGGGATGTGTGATCTACGTACCCTTGTAGACCGTACAGCAGAAGCGTTAGTGAATGCGGTTGATGTAGTGGAACATCCTCACGTCCCTCGATCCGCCCCGCAAACCGTCCCGCGATCAGTCCCACGATCTAGTGCCCAACGGACGGCACCTCCCCGTTCAGCACACGTACAGCTCGACGATGATCTCGGCCTTCTTGATCCAGCAAGAGACATGGAGAGGTAGAAGATTTCTCCGGCAGGGTGACGGCGCTCCGGAGGTTGGTGGTGATCTTATCTCAGCAGGGCTCCGCCCGAGCTCCGCAGAAACGCGATCTAGAGGAAAAACCGTGGAGGTATGTGGTCGGGCTGCCGTGGAAAAGTCGTCTCAAATCAGCCCTAAAACCTCCGTATATATAGGGGGAAGAGAGGGAGCCTTGCCTTGGGGTCCAAGGACCCCCAAGGACTTCGGCCGAGCCAAGGGGGGAAGGTCTCCCCTTCCAAACCGAATCCAACTTGGTTTGGAAGGTGGACTCCTTCTTCCCTTTCCCACCTCCTCCTTTTTTTTCTTTTCTCTTTGATTTTCTTCCTATGGCGCATAGGGCCTTCTTGGGCTGTCCCACCAGCCCACTAAGGGCTGGTGCGCCACCCCCAAGGCCTATGGGCTTCCCCGGGGTGGGTTGCCCCCCCGGTGAACACCCGGAACCCATTCGTCATTCCCGGTACATTCCCGGTTACTCCGAAAACCTTCCGGTAATCAAATGAGGTCATCCTATATATCAATCTTCGTTTCCGGACCATTCCGGAAACCCTCATGACGTCCGTGATCTCATCCGGGACTCCGAACAACATTCGCTAACCAACCATATAACTCAAATACGCATAAAACAACGTCGAACCTTAAGTGTGGAGACCCTGCGGGTTCGAGAACTATGTAGACATGACCCGAGAGACTCCACGGTCAATATCCAATAGAGGGACCTGGATGCCCATATTGGATCCTACATATTCTACGAAGATCTTATCGTTTGAACCTCAGTGCCAACTATTCATATAATCCCGTATGTCATTCCCTTTGTCCTTCGGTATGTTACTTGCCCGAGATTCGATCGTCAGTATCCGCATACCTATTTCAATCTCGTTTACCGGCAAGTCTCTTTACTCGTTCCATAATACAAGATCCCGCAACTTACACTAAGTCACATTGCTTGCAAGGCTTGTGTGTGATGTTGTATTACCGAGTGGGCCCCGAGATACCTCTCCGTCACACGGAGTGACAAATCCTAGTCTCGATCCATACTAACTCAACTAACACCTTCGGAGATGCCTGTAGAGCATCTTTATAGTCACCCAGTTACGTTGCGATGTTTGATACACACAAAGCATTCCTCCGGTGTCAGTGAGTTATATGATCTCATGGTCATAGGAACAAATACTTGACACGCAGAAAACAGTAGCAACAAAATGACACGATCAACATGCTACGTCTATTAGTTTGGGTCTAGTCCATCACATGATTCTCCTAATGATGTGATCCCGTTATCAAGTGACAACACTTGCCTATGGTCAGGAAACCTTGACCATCTTTGATCAACGACCTAGTCAACTAGAGGCTTACTAGGGACAGTGTTTTGTCTATGTATCCACACATGCACTGTGTTTCCAATCAATACAATTATAGCATGGATAATAAACGATTATCATGAACAAAGAAATATAATAATAACTAATTTATTATTGCCTCTAGGGCATATTTCCAACACCGGAGGTAAAGATTGATATATAGGATGGATGGGTTTGGACGCCGGAAGTGTTTCGGGCGTCACCGGTAACGTACCGGGACCACCGGGGCCACCGGAGGTGGCCCCGGGGGTCCACCGAAGGGGGGCAACGACCCCAAGAGGCTAGATGGGCCAAGTGCGGGAGGGAACCAGCCCCTAGGTGGGCTGGTGCGCCTCCCACACCCAGCCCAATGCGCAAGTGGTGGGGAGAGGGGGCAACCCTAGGCACAGGTGGGCCTTAGGCCCACCAGGTGGTGCGCCACCCCCTCCCACCCTAGCCGCCGCCTCCCTTTTCCCATCTGGTGGCCGCCGACCCCTAGGGAGGGAACCCTAGGGGTGGCGTAGCCCCTCCCCCTCCTCCTATAAATAGAGAGGGGTTTTGGCCCTTGGGAGATAGACTTCTCCCTCTCCCTCGGCGCAGCCCTGCCCTTCTTCCTCCTCCTCTCTGCCGGTGATTGGCGAAGCCCTGCCGGGAGACCTCGTCTCTCCATCGACACCACGCCGTCGTGCTGCTGGAGTTCTTCCCCAACCTCTCCCTCCTCCTTGCTGGATGAAGGTGCGGGATACGTTACCGGGCTGCACGTGTGTTGAACGCGGAGGTGCCGTAGTTCGGCACTAGATCGGAATCGCTGCGAGAATGACTCCATCAACCGCGTTCTAGCAACGCTTTCGCTTAGCGATCTTCAAAGGTACGAAGATGCTCTTACCCCTCTCTCGTTGCTGGTCTCTTCATAGGAAGATCTGAATATGCGTAGGAAAATTTTGAATTTATGCTACGTTACTCAATAGTGGTATCAGAGCCAGGTTTTCTATGCGTAGATTCTATGCACGAGTAGAACACAAAAGTTGTGGGCGATGATTTGCCAATTTGCTTGCTGCTACTAGTCTTATTCTTTTCCGGTGGTATTGTGGGATGAATCGGCCCGGACCAACTTTACACGTACGCTTACGTGAGACTGGTTCCACCGACAGACATGCACACCGTGCATAAAGGTGGCTAGTGGGTGTCTGTCTCTCCTACTCTAGTCAGATTGGATTTGATGAAAAGGGTCCTTATGAAGGGTAAATAGCTTTGGCATATCATCGTTGTGGCTGTCACGTAGGTAAGAAGGCCTTCTTGCTAAAAACCCAAATCAGCCACGTAAAACTTGCAACAACAATTAGAGGACGTCTAACTTGTTTTTGCAGGGTTTGACATGTGATGTGATATGGACAAAGTTGTGATGTTGCATGTATGATGTATGAGATGATCATGTTATTGTAATAGGTTTCACGACTTGCATGTGATGAGTATGACAACCGGCAGGAGCCATAGGAGTTGTCTTAATTTATTGTATGAGATGCAACGCCATGTGCTTACTACTTTTACTTCATTGCTAATGGTTAGCTATAGTAGTAGTGATAGTAGTAGTTGGTGTGACGACTTCACGGAGACACGATGATGGAGATCATGGTGTCACGCCGGTGACGATGATGATCATGCGATGCCTGAAGATGGAGATCGAAAGAGCAAAGATGATAATGGCCATATCATGTCACTATATGATTGCATTGTGATGTTTATCATGTTTTACATCTTATTGCTTAGAACGACGGTAGCATAATAAGATGATCCCTCTTTAAAAAAATCGAGAACGTATTCCCCTAAGTGTGCACCGTTGCGAAGGTTCGTTGTCTCGAAGCACCATGTGATGATCGGGTGTGATAGATTCTAACGTTCGCGTACAACGGGTGTAAGCCAGATTTACAAACGCGAAACACCTAGGTTGACTCGACGAGCTTAGCATGTACAGACATGACCTCGAATACAAGAGACCGAAAGGTCGAACATGAGTCATATGGTTGAATACGATCAGCATGAAGTTTCTCACCATGGTGACTAGTCCGTCTCACGTGATGATCGGACACGGGTTAGTCAACATGGATCATGTATCACTTAGATGACTAGAGGGATGTCGATTTAAGTGGGAGTTCATACTTAATTTGATTAAATGAACTTAATTGTTATGAACTTAGTCTAAAAGTTGTCTTTATAAATATTGTAGATGGCCAACGTCAACCTCAATTTCAACGCATTCCTAGAGAAAAACAAGCTGAAAGATGATGGTAGCAACTATGCGGACTGGGTTCGCAACTTGAAGCTCATCCTTGAAGCAGCTAAAAAGGCTTATGTCCTTGATGCGCCGCTAGGTGACCCTCCCATTCCCGCAGTAGCCCAGGACATTCTGAACGTCTGGCAAACGCGGAGTGATGACTACTCTCTGGTTAGGTGTGGAATGTTATACAGTTTAGAAACGGGGCTCCAAAGGCGTTTTGAGCAACACGGAGCATATGAGATGTTCCAGGAGCTGAAGCTAGTTTTTCAAGCTCATGCCCGTGTCGAGAGATATGAAGTCTCCGACAAGTTCTTTAGCTGTAAGATGGAGGAGAACAGTTCTGTCAGTGAGCACATACTCAAAATGTCTGGGGTTACACGGTCGTCTGACTTCACTTGGAGTCGAACTTCCGGATGATGCTATAATAGACAGAATCCTCCAGTCTCTCCCACCAAGCTACAAAGGCTTTGTGCTTAACTACAACATGCAAGGGATGGAAAAGAACATTCCCGAGTTGTACTCGATGCTCAAGTCTGCAGAAGTAGAAATCAAGAAAGAGCATCAAGTGTTGATGGTCAACAAGACCACTAGTTTCAAGAAAGGCAAGGGTAAAAAGAACTTCAAGAAAGACGGCAAAGTTGTTGCCGCACCCGGTAAGCCTGATGCCGGGAAGAAGAAAAAGAATGGACCCAAGCCTGAGACTAAGTGCTTCTATTCCAAGGGAAAAGGTCACTGGAAGCGGAACTGCCCCAAATACTTAGCGGACAAGAAGGCCGGCAACGTTAAAGGTATATGTGATATACATGTTATTGATGTGTACCTTACCAGCGCTCGTAGTAGCTCCTGGGTATTTGATACCGATGTTGTTGCTCACATTTGCAACTCAAAGCAGGAACTGCGGAATAAGCGGAGACTGGCCAAGGACGAGGTGACGATGCGCGTCGGGAATGGTTCAAAGGTCGATGTGATCGCCGTCGGCACGCTACCTCTACATCTACCGTCGGGATTAGTCTTAAACCTTAATAATTGTTATTTAGTACCAGCTTTAAGCATGAACATTGTATCAGGGTCTTGCTTAATGCGAGACGGCTACTCATTTAAGTCAGAGAATAGTGGTTGTTCTATTTATATGAGTGATATGTTTTATGGTCATGCTCCGCTGGTGAATGGTTTATTCTTGATGAATCTCAATCGTGATGTTACACATATTCATAGTGTGAGTACCAAAAGATGTAAAGTTGATAATGATAGTCCCACATACTTGTGGCACTGCCGCCTTGGTCATATCGGCGTTAAGTGCATGAAGAAGCTCCATACTGATGGACTATTAGAGTCTCTTGACTTTGAATCATTTGACACATGCGAACCGTGCATCATGGGCAAGATGACTAAGACTCCATTCTCAGGAATAATGGAGAGAGCAACCGACTTATTGGAAATAATACATACTGATGTGTGTGGTCCAATGAACGTTGAAGCTCGCGGTGGCTATCGTTATGTTCTCACTCTCACCGATGATTTGACTAGGTATGGGTATATCTACTTGATGAAGCACAAATCCGAGACATTTGAAAGTTCAAGGAATTTTAGAGTGAGGTCGAGAATCAACGTGACAGAAAAATCAAGTGTCTACGATTTGATCGTGGAGGAGAATATTTGAGTCACGAGTTTGGCACACACCTAAGGAAGTGTGGAATCATTTCACAACTGACGTCGTCTGGCACAGCGCAACGCAACGGGGTGTCTGAACATCGTAATCGCACTTTATTAGATATGGTACGATCTATGATGTCTCTTACCGACCTACCGCTATCATTTTGGGGATACGCATTAGAAACTGCAGCATTCACTTTAAATAGGGCACCGTCTAAATCCGTTGAGACGACACCGTATGAACTATGGTTTGGCAAGAAACCTAAGTTGTCGTTTCTTAAAGTTTGGGGCTGCGATGCTTATGTGAAGAAACTTCAACCAGAAAAGCTCGAACCCAAAGCGGAGAAATGCGTATTCATAGGATACCCTAAGGAAACTATTGGGTATACCTTCTATCTTAGATCCGAAGGTAAAACCTTTATTGCCAAGAACGGATCCTTTCTAGAGAAAGAGTTTCTCCCGAAAGAAGTAAGTGGGAGGAAAGTAGAACTTGATGAGGTAATTACACCCGTCTCGAACAGGATAGTAGCGCAGGGCGAGAAGGTGTTCCTGTGACGCCTACACCAACTGAAGAGGAAGTTAATGATGATGATCATGAAGCTTCAGATCAAGTTACTACTGAACCGCGAAGGTCCACAAGGGCACGCTCCGCACCAGAGTGGTACGGCAACCCTGTGATGGAAATCATGTTGTTAGACAACGGTGAACCTTCGAACTATGAAGAAGCGATGGCGGGCCCGGATTCCAACAAATGGCTTGAAGCTATGAAATCCGAGATAGGATCCATGTATGAGAACAAAGTATGGACTTTGGTGGACTTGCCCGATGACCGGCGAGCCATAGAAAATAAATGGATCTTCGAGAAGAAGACTGATGCAAACGGTAATGTAACCGTTTATAAAGCTCGACTTGTCGCAAAGGGTTTTCGACAAATTCAAGGAGTTGACTATGAAGAGACTTTCTCTCCCGTAGCGAAGCTGAAATAAGTCCGAATCATGTTAGCAATTGCCGCCTTTTATGATTATGAAATTTGGCAAATGGACGTCAAAACAGCGTTCCCTAACGGGAACCTTAAGGAAGAGTTGTATAAGATGCAACCAGAAGGTTTTGTCGACCCTAAGGGTGCTAACAAAGTGTGCAAGCTCCAGCGCTCCATCTATGGGCTGGTGCAAGCATCTCGGAGTTGGAACATTCGCTTTAATGAGGTGATTAAAGTGTTTGGGTTCATACAGGTTTACGGAGAAGCCTGTCTGTACAAGAAAGTGAGTGGGAGCTCTGTAGCTTTCCTCATACTGTATGTGGATGACATATTATTGATGGGGAACAATACATAAATGTTGGAGAGCATAAAGGCCTATTTGAACAAGATTTTTTCAATGAAGGACCTTGGAGAAGCTGCATACATATTAGGCATCAAGATCTATAGAGATAGATCAAGACGCCTCATAGGTCTTTCGCAAAGTACATACCTTGACAAGATATTGAAGAAGTTCAATATGGAAAACTCAAAGAAATGGTTCTTGCCAGTTTTGCAAGGTATGAGATTGAGTAAGACTCAGTCGCCGACCACGGCAGCAGAAAGAGAGAAGATGAGTTCTGTCCCCTACACTTCAGCCGTGGGCTCTCTAATGTATGCCATGCTGTGTACCAGACCTGATATAAACCTTGCCATAAGTTTGGTAGGGAGGTACCAAAGTGATCCCGGTATGGAACACTGGACAGCGGTCAAGAATATCCTTAAGTACCTGAAAAGGACTAAGGAAATGTTTCTCGTTTATGGAGGTGACGAAGAGCTCGTCGTAAACGGTTACGTCGACGCTAGCTTCGACATAGATCCGGATGACTCTAAGTCACAGACCGGATACGTATATGTGTTGAATGGTGGGGCAGTGAGCTGGTGCAGCAGCAAGCAAGAAGTCGTGGCAGCATCTACATGTGAAGCGGAGTACATAGCTGCTTCAGAAGCAGCTCATGAAGGAATTTGGATGAAGGAGCTCATCACCGACCTTGGAGTGGTTCCAAGTGCGCCGGGTCCAATGACACTCTTCTGTGATAACACTGGGGTCATTGCCATAGCCAAGGAGCCCAGGTTTCACCAGAAGACGAAGCACATCAAACGCCGCTACAACTCCATCCAGGACCATGTCCAGAGTGGAGTGATAGATATTTGTAAAGTACACACGGATCTGAATATTGCAGACCCGTTGACTAAACCTCTTCCACGAGAAAAACATGATCAACACCATACTGCTATGGGTGTTCGATACATCACAATGTAACTAGACTATTGACTCTAGTGCAAGTGGGAGACTGTTGGAAATATGCCCTAGAGGCAATAATAAAATGGTTATTATCATATTTCCTTGTTCATTATAATCACCTATTGTTCATGCTATAATTGTATTAACAGGAAACAGTAATACATGTGTGAATAAATAGATCACAATGTGTCCCTAGCAAGCCTCTAGTTGGCTAGCTCGTTAGTCAATAGATGATCATGGTTTCCTGATCATGGGCATTAGATGTCATTGATAACGGGATCACAACATTGGGAGAATGATGTGATGGACAAGACCCAATCCTAAGCATAGCACTAGATCGTATTGTTCGTATGCTAAAGCTTTTCTAATGTCAAGTATCTTTTCCTTCGACCGTGAGATTGTGCAACTCCCGGATACCGTAGGAGTGCTTTGGGTGTATCAAACGTCACAACGTAACTGGGTGACTATAAAGGTGCACTATGGGTACCTCCGAAAGTGTCTGTTGGGTTGGTACGAATCGAGATCGGGATTTGTCACTCCGTGTGACGGAGAGGTATCGCTGGGCCTACTCGGTAGAACATCATCATGAGCTCAATGTGACTAAGGAGTTAGTCACACGATGACGTGCTACGGAACGAGTAAAGAGACTTACCGGTAACGAGATTGAACAAGGTATTGGTATAACGACGATCGAATCTCGGGCAAGTTCTATACCGACAGACAAAGGGAATTGTATACTGGATTGATTGAATCCTTGACATCGTGGTTCATCCGATGAGATCATCGTGGAGCGAGTGGGAGCCACCATGGGTATCCAGACCCCGCTGATGGTTATTGGACAGAGAGGTGTCTCGGTCATGTCTGCCTGTCTCCCGAACCCGTAGGGTCTACACACTTAAGGTTTGATGACGCTAGGGTTATAGGGAATTGTTATACGAGGTTACCGAAAGTTGCTCGGAGTCTCGGATGAGATCCCGGACGTAACGAGGAGCTCTGGAATGGTCCGGAGGTAAAGATCGATATATAGGATGGATGGGTTTGGACGCCGGAAGTGTTTCGGGCGTCACCGGTAACGTACCGGGACCACCGGGACCACCGGAGGTGGCCCCGGGGGTCCACCGAAGGGGGGAAACGACCCCAAGAGGCTAGATGGGAGAAGTGCGGGAGGGAACCAGCCCCTAGGTGGGCTGGTGCACCTCCCACACCCAGCCCAATGCGCAAGTGGTGGGGAGAGGGGGCAACCCTAGGCACAAGTGGGCCTTAGGCCCACTAGGTGGTGCGCCACCCCCTCCCACCCTAACGGCCGCCTCCCTTTTCCCATCTGGTGGCCGCCGGCCCCTAGGGAGGGAACCCTAGGGGTGGCGCAGCCCCTCCCCCTCCTCCTATAAATAGAGAGGGGTTTTGGCCCTTGGGAGATAGACTTCTCCCTCTCCCTCGGCGCAGCCCTGCCCTTCTTCCTCCTCCTCTTTGCCGGTGATTGGCGAAGCCCTGCCAGGAGACCTCGTCTCTCCATCGACACCACGCCGTCGTGCTACTGGAGTTCTTCCCCAACCTCTCCCTCCTCCTTGCTGGATCAAGGTGCGGGAGACGTCACCGGGCTGCACGTGTGTTGAACGCGGAGGTGCCGTAGTTCGGCACTAGATCGGAATCGCTGCGAGTACGACTCCATCAACCGTGTTCTACCAACGCTTCCGCTTAGCGATCTTCAAAGGTATTAAGATGCTCTTACCCCTCTCTCGTTGCTGGTCTCTCCATAGGAAGATCTGAATATGCGTAGGAAAATTTTGAATTTATGCTACGTTACCCAACAGATTTCATATCCTTGTAATTCTCTTCGAGTTGTGGGTTTTGTTTGGCCAACTAGATCTACGATTCTTGCAATGGGAGAAGTGCTTGGTTTTGGGTTCATACCGTGCGGTGACCTCACCCAGTGACAGAAGGGGTAGCGAGGCACGCATCGTGTTGTTGCCATCAAGGGTAAAAAGATGGGGTTTTCATCATTGGTTTGAGATTATCCCTCTACATCATGTCATCTTGCTTAAAGCGTTACTCTGTTCGTCATGAACTCAATACACTAGATGCATGTTGGATAGCGGTTGATGTGTGGAGTAATAGTAGTAGATGCAGAAAGTATCGGTCTACTTGTCTCGGACGTGATGCCTATATGCATGATCATTGGCTTAGATATCGTCATGACTTTGCGCGGTTCTATCAATTGCTCGACAGTAATTTGTTCACCCATCGTGATACTTGCTATTTTGAGAGAAGCCTCTAGTGATAACTATGGCCCCGAGGGTCTACTCCACACCATATTTTCAGCCTTACACTTTTTACTCCGTTGCACTTTCCGCCTTCAGATCTCACTTTGCAAATAATCTTGAAGGGATTGACAACCCCTTTGAAGCGTTGGGTGCAAGCTTGTTTGTGTTTGCATAGGTACTCTGGACTTGAGGAGACCCTCCTTCTAGATCGATACCTTGGTTCTCAAACTGAGGGAATTACTTACTGCTCCTGTGCTGCATCACCCTTTCCTCTTCGAGGGAAGAACCAACGCAAGCCCAGCCTTTGTCAACGTGTCAATTTCTGGCGCTGTTGTCTGTGGGATAGCAGAAGAATTTCTGGCGCCGTTGCCGGGGAGGAAGATCAAGTAAGAACTCATCGAAGTAAGTGTCACAAACTCATCTCTTGCATTTACTTTGTTTGCCAGTTGCCTCTCGTTTTCCTCTCCCCCGCTTCACCAATTTGCCTTTTTCGGTTTCCTTTTTCGTTCGCCCCTTTCTCTCGCTTGCTTTCTGTTCGCTTGTGTGCCATGTGCCTTCAATATGCTTGCATCTTCGCTTGCTGAAAATCTAGTGATATGGATCCTCATCCACTTGCTAATCTCTTTAAGAGATCCAATTATGTTGATCCAATTGCTAGTGAGTTGAGTGCACTTAACTATCTTTATGGAGTTTTGCTTGAGATGCGTGAATCTGAAAATTGTGAGGAAGAAATTTATGAAGTGATTCACGAGGGCTCCTTGGATGAAAAGAATGATTGCAATGGTTTCACTATAAATTCTATTAGTGACAGTCATGCTAAGAATATGCAAAACCCTAAGCTTGGGGATGCTAGTTTTACTATGTCCACTACTTGTTGCAATGATCATTAGTGGGGCGATGATTTTTCTTATGATCTTGAAAATTTGTTTAAGCCTCACTATGAATATGATATTTGTAATATTATTGAAAGTGGGTTTGGAGAAGTCATGACTTTAGTTGATGATAATCCCACTATTTTTGAAGAGCGTCAACTTTGCATGCATGTGGATCATGAAAATAATATCCTATGTGATAGTTACATTGTTGAATTCGAATATGATCCCACATGTAATTATTCTGAGAGAGAGAAATATGGTGGTAGAAACTTTCATATCACTAAATCACCTCTCGTTATGCTGAGATTGCTATTGTCTCTTTCTTCTTCCTTGCATATGGTAACTATTGGTTGTCTTGACAATATGTTTTCCTGTAAAATGCCTATGCATAGGAAGCATGTTCGACTTAGATGTGATTTTCACATGCTTTATGATGCTCTCGTTGTGCTTCAATTCTTGTCTTTTGTGTGAGCATCATTGAATTATCAATGCCTAGCTAAGGGCGTTAAACAATAGCACTTGTTGGGAGGCAACCCAATGAATTTATCTTTTTTCTTTCTGTTTTGTTGCGTCCACACCATCACAATTCTGTTGTGATTGTGTCTTTTGTATTTGAGCCAAGCAAAACCTTTATGACTAGTCTTGGTAATGGTTGTTTGATCCTGCTGGAAAAAGACAGAAACTTTGCGCTCACGAGATGATTTTTCATTTTTATTCAGAAAGAGATTTTGAGTTGATTCTTTTTCTTCTGTTGGATATGCTTTTTTCCCAGGCTTTCGTAATTTGTCAGAATTTTTGAGATACCAGAAGTATACGAAGTATACATATTGCTACAGACTGGTCTGTTTTTGACAGATTCTGTTTTTGTTGAGTTGGTTGCTTGTTTTGATGAAACTATGGTTAGTATAGGGGGGTACTAGCCATGGAAAAGTGAGAATACAGTAGCTCAACACCAATATAGATGGAATTCAAGTTTGCTACAGTACCAAAAGAAGTGGTAGTTTGTTTTCTTATACTAATGTTATCACAAGTTTATGTTTAAGTTTTGTGTTGTGAAGTTTTCAAGTTTTGGGTGATGTTCTCATGGACGATGAGATAAGGAGTGGAAGGAGATCAAGCTTGGGGATGCCCAAGGCATCCCAAGCCAAATTTAAGGACACCAAAAAGCCTAAGCTTGGGGATGCCCCGGGAAGGCATCCCCTCTTTCGTCTTCAATCCATCGGTAACATTACTTGGAGCTATATTTTATTCACCACATGATATGTGTTTTGCTTGGAGCGCCTTGTATCTTAGGAGTCTTTTCTTTTTGTCTTGTCACAATCATCCTTGCTGCACACCTTTTTGAGAGAGAGACATGCACTCATCGTGATTTTGCTAGAATGCTCATAGTGCTTCACTTATATCTTTTGAACTAGATACTTTTGCTCTAGTGCTTCACTTATATCTTTTGAGCTAGATACTTTTGCTCTTATGCTTCACTTATATCTTTAGAGCACGGCGGTGCATGACTTGGTAGTTGGCTTATGCTATGAAAGAAGTCCCAAATGTGCTAGGTACCCAAAGAGGATGCAAAAAAGCTCCATCTTCATGTGCATTGAGTAGGAAGAGAAGTTTCAATTCCTCTCAATTAGTTTTGAGACGTGGATTCGGTAATATTGAGAGTTATGTTAGTAGGGTGTTGTGAATCTAGAAATACTTGTGTTGAAGTTAGTGATTCCCGTAGCATGCACGTATGGTGAACCGCTATGTTAGGAAGTCGGAGCATAATTGATCTATTGATTGTCATCCTTTGTGTTGAGGTCGGGATCGCGCGATGGTTAACACCTACCAACCCTTCCCCTTGGAGTATCCGTTTAGCACTTTGTTTCGATTACTAATAAAAACTTTCGCAATAAGTATGTGAGTTCTTCATGACTAATGTGAGCCCATGGTATAGATGCACTTTCACCTTCCACCATTGCTAGCCTCTCTAGTGTCGCGCAATTCTCGCCGGTGCACAAACCCAACAAATTCCTTCCTCAAAACAGCCACCATACCTACCTACTATGGCATTTTCATAGCCATTCCAAGATATATTGCCATGCAACTCCCATCGTTCTGTCTCATGACTTGTCTCGTCATTCTCATATTGCCATTGCATGATCGTAAGATAGCTAGCGAGATGTTTCAACGTCATACGCCATGCTAGATTGTTGCACATCCCGGTACACTGCCGGAGGCATTTCCTATGGATTCATCATCATTGTGATCTTTGAGGTGTGAGTAAATAAAAGTGTGATGATCATCATTATTAGAGCATTGTCCCATGTGAGGAAATAAAAAAATAAAAAAAAAGAGGCCAAAGAGCCCGAAAACAAAAAAAAAGGAGAAAAAAAAGAGGCCTAAGAGCCCAAATAAAAAAAAGAGAAAAAGAGAGAAGGGACAATGCTACTATCTTTTCCACACTTGTGCTTCATGATAGCACCATGTTCTTCATGATTGAGAGCTTCTTGCTTTGTCACTACCTTATGCTAGTGGGATTCTTCGTTTTATAACTTGGCTTGTATATTCCAATGATGGGCTTCCTCAAAATTGCCCTAGGTCTTCGTGAGCAAGCAAGTTGGATGCACACCGACTAGTTTTCCTCTTGAGCTTTCACATACTTATAGCTCTAGTGCATCTCTTGTATGGCAATCCCTACTCATTCACATTGATATCTATTAATGGGCATCTCCATAGCCTATTGATACGCCGAGTCAATGTGACCATCTCCTCCCTTTTTGTCTCACAACCACCACCACACTCTATTCCACCTATAGTGCTATATCCATGGCTCGCGCTCATGTATTGCGTGATAGTTATAAAAGGTTTGAGAAGGTAAGAGTGCGAAAACAATTACTTGGCCAATTCCGGGGTTGTGCATGATTTATATTAGTTGTGTGAGGATGATGGAGCATAGCCAGACTATATGATTTTGTAGGGATAACTTTCTTTGGCCTTTTTATTTTGAAAGTTCATGATTACTTTGCTAGATTGCTTGAAGTATTACTGTTTTCATGTCAATAGCAAATTATTGTTTTGAATCTTACGGATCTGAACATTCATGTCACGTGAAATAAGTTGCAAAGGACAACTATGCTTGGTAGCATTCCACATCAAAAATTCATTCTTTATCACTTCCCTACTCAAGGACGAGCAGGAGTTAAGCTTGGGGATGCTTGATACGTCTCCAACATATCTATAATTTTTGATGGTTTCATGCTATTATCTTGTCAAACTTTGGATGTTTTGCCTACCTTTTATATATTTTTTGGGACTAACTTATTAACTCAGTGTCAAGTGCCAGTTCATGTTTTTTCCATGTTTTTGACCCCTTCCAGAGGAGATTTTAAAACGGAGTCCAAACAGAAGAAAATCCCCGAAAAGATTTATTTTAGAACGGAAGAAGATCGGGGAACTTGGGAGCCAAGGCAGGGGAGCCCCAGGGGCCCCACAAGCCCCCACCCCGCGGCCAGGGGGGCGCGCCATCCAGGTTTGTGGGGCCCATGGAGGTCCCCTGACCTAGGTCTTTCGCCTATATAATCCCAAAAATTCCAGAAAAATTCACGAGATCATCGAAATTACTTTTTCGTCGCCGCAAGCTTCTGTCTCCGCAAGATCCCATCTGGGGCACGTTCTGGTTCCCCGCCGGAGGGGGGATTAGGACACGGAGGGCTTCTTCATCAACACCATGACCTCTCTGATGATGCGTGAGTAGTTCACCATAGACCTACGGGTCCATAGCTAGTAGCTAGATGGCTTCTTCTCTCTCTTGGATCTTCAATACAAAGTTCTCCATGATCTTCATGGAGATCTATCCGATGTAATCTTCTTTTGCGGTGTGTTTGTCGAGATCCGATGAATTGTGGATTTATGATCAGATTATCTATGAATCTTATTTGAGTTTCTTCTGATCTCTCTTATGCGTGATTTCATATCCTTGTAATTCTCTTCGAGTTGTTGGTTTTGTTTGGCCAACTAGCTCTATGATTCTTGCAATGGGAGAAGTGCTTGGTTTTGGGTTCATACCATGCGGTGACCTCACCCAGTGACAGAAGGGATGGCGAGGCACGCATCGTGTTGTTGCCATCAAGGGTAAAAAGATGGGGTTTTCATCATTGGTTTGAGATTATCCCTCTACATCATGTCATCTTGCTTAAAGTGTTACTCTGTTCGTCATGAACTGAGTACACTAGATGCATGCTGGATAGCGGTCGATGTGTGGAGTAATAGTAGTAGATGCAGAAAGTATCGGTCTACTTGTCTCGGACGTGATGCCTATATGCATGATCATTGCCTTAGATATCGTCATGACTTTGCGCGGTTCTATCAATTGCTCGACAGTAATTTGTTCACCCACCGCGATACTTGCTATTTTGAGAGAAGCCTCTAGTGAAAACTATGGCCCCCAGGGTCTACTCCACACCATATTTTCAGCCTTACACTTTTTACTTCGTTGCACTTTCCGCCTTCAGATCTCACTTTGCAAACAATCTTGAAGGGATTGACAATCCCTTTGAAGCGTTGGGTGCAAGCTTGTTTGTGTTTGCGCAGGTACTCTGTACTTGACGAGACCCTCCTTCTGGATCGATACCTTGGTTCTCAAATTGAGGGAAATACTTACTGCTCCTGTGGTGCATCACCGTTTCCTCTTCAAGGGAAGAACCAACGCAAGCCCAGCCTCTGTCAACATGTCAATTTTTGGCGCTGTTGTCTGCGGAATAGCAGTATGCACCATCCTTTCTAGTCCGGCCATCCGTCGACGCCACCACGGCTCCCAACAGCACCACCTCACTGCGCATAAATTGATGAACACGTCGCAGTCGCCACTGGTACACCGCAGCATCATGCCACCAAGTACCACCAGTCGGCCCAATTTGAAGTCTTTGAAAGATATGTCGTGCGTAGCACCTGCCGAATATGCATAACACGGTGTAACATCTATCGTCCATGCATGACTTGACATCTCCATCGAAGCTCCATGCAAGATGAAGCCGCTCCACCTCCTGCCTCTATCTTCCAACACTACTCCACAAATGATGCTCCTAAGAGAGTAAGAACACCGCGGTGCTACCATCGTCCGATCTGGAAAGACCACATCCTAGGGTTTCCCCTTGAGCAGCACGAGTGGGTCGACAGTAGTTACATGACGATGCCTTCATCAAGGTAACGACTAACAACACAAAACACTGACATCACCCGTTGTCGGCTCGGTTTTCACCAGCAACTATGTCTTCCTGACTCGGAACCAAGAGTAGATGACGGATCTCGAGACCCGACCACCCAGCCTCATAATGATCACCTCCGACATAGGAGAGTACCACCACCATAGATATGTGAAATGTGATGATAGGCTTGTCTGACTGCGTTCTGTGATGTTTTGTTGCTCATTTCACGCTGGGCCCTTTATATGGGTTGTTCAAATGGATCCGCCTTTTCGGTTGGCAAGCCATACGTCCACCCAGATGATCAGTGCAGTCGTACAGAACGTTGTCCTCTCCTCTGGATCCATTGTTGCGCCTCCACTTGATCTCCTCTATCTTGTACTTTACTCCTTTACACATATTGACTTTATTTTGTCCATAAATAACTCATTTCCTATGGAAACCAAATAGATATAAGATATATGGAATCATGTGCATTCATTAATCATTAGTGGTAGTATCGAAGAAAATATCTCGATTTTAATGAAATATTTCGATTTATACTCGGTTTAGAGGAGTGTAAAAATAACACTCACCATAGGGGCAACACTCCTCGATCCGAAGAAGGAGGGAAGATGTCCCTTATCCAATGAAAAATGATGGAGACCTTGAGGCATAGTTTGGTGGTTTTCCCCGAGTGATACGAGTTAGTTGGATTTCGGTTCTTAGGGTTTTTCTTATTGTGCTTCGGCCACTCATGTGCTTTCCTTGGTGACAAGCGGATGGGGTGTATCATCACTCTCCTGGTGCTTTGGTAGCATTATTATTTGTGTATAATAGTTTTTTTGGTGACCTATTTGAGGGTTTTCTCTACACCTATTTACTTTCTTCGGTGAATCAAAAATGGAGCAAAAGGGATTCTCGCATTTTCCCTTAGAGGTGACCTTGATTTATCGAACCTACTGGATGATGATGAGGTTTTAACGTAGGGTCTTGAACAAGTTTCCGCTAAAGAATTAATTCCATCTTTTAACCAGATCATAAATCAAACTAACATAGGAAGAAATTTATAATAAAAATAGGTACGAGTATGAGGTCTTAATACTTAGAACCATATATTTGTGAAGGGATGAAATATGATCTTAATTTGTGCACGAGAAGTCACCCATCAGGATGTGCTTGTTATAAATTGAAGTTGGGGATGTGTCCAAATTACATCTTGACTCGCATGTGTACTGCATCAAGAGCTAGTTGTCCAATTGAAAGCCCTACTATCGCGCGAGGTTGCATTGATAATTAATATTGCAATAATGACACAAAATCAATGGGAGTTTAATAATTACACCTGTTAAATCCCTAGGGATAGGATCCATGTTACTGTATTAAACCTTTTTGTCACTCGTGTTCAGAATAACACTTCATGGTCTCCCTGCCCTTAGCCTCGTTGTGGCTCGTTCTCCATGATCTTGGGTATACCTGCAGCGATGAAGAGTGTGGAAGAGACAAGAGACAACTACGGAACAATTTTATTTCACAGATATGGGACATTAATTCAAATCACTTTCATTCATCCCTATAACAAATACATCAGGTTGCAAGGCTCTTGCCTCAACCCATATCTTACCGGACTACTCATGCAAAGAGATTAGATCACACGAAGCAAAAATAATCAACACAGATCTTGAAGATTGAGATAATATGTCGTACAATGGATGTCGTGTGTGATACACAATTACAAGTATGATTAAATGACAGATAACTATGATGGAGATGAAGGTGGTGGCTACGGAGATGGGAAATGACGACGTCTAGAGTTGATGAAGATGCGGATGATGATGAGTGCTCTCTTCTGGGATCCTATCAGTGTTCTGTTATCCATTTGGCATTGACCCCTTTATAAAGTATGTTCAGATGGACAACGAGTCTAGTTTTTAATGCCATACAATTGCTCATATGAGCGGATGTGGTCGCATGGACCATCGTCTTTTGATATGTTTCTTCTGGTGCGTCTCCCATTTGATTTCCTCTATATCCTCTTTACCCCTTTCCATCTTCCGGCTTGATTACATTCACTAATAATCCATTTCCTATGGAAAAAAATGAATATAAGATATTAGGGATCATATGCATTCATTAGTCATTACTGGCCATATCGAAACGAATATCTCGGTTTTAATGAAACATGTCAGGTTTAAACTCAGGTTAGAAGAGTGTAAAAATAACACTCATCAACTCCTCCATGCTTAAATTTGATCATCCTCGAGAACATTTTGGTTACGATCGATACGCCTAGATAGAAGTCCACTTCTTGACCCGAAAACTTAATATAGTTGTATCGGTGGCATGGTTATTATGCAGGTTTTATGGAAGAAAACAAAATCAACTCAATTTTTTTGTTAAACTAGATAAAACAACTTCGCAAGACTTAATTCTATTTCCTTGCCAGAAATGCATGGAAGAGTTTTTCTTCGATTGGGCCATAAAAACATAATTTGGGGTAGTGATGGGTATGCAATGATAACATGATTCTAGTGTAACCCTTTAAACACAATCGTTATTGGCCCAACGTCAAGGCTCTCAAGCACTTTGTTTCAATAATTATTTGCTGAATTTTTGGTTATCACATGAAGGGATTATACCAAATAAATAATCATGCATAAGGTTTTGCAGTGGCTTAATTTTTGGGAACTATGTACCATTATGTTTGTCTCTTTCAAGCTCTTTTGACCAATTTCCGGTATTTAGCACATACAAGCACATTTCAAGAGAAGGCTGAATAATATTCGATGTAGTGTTGCCACAACGTACGGTAACAAACTCATAGCCGAAATCAAGCAGAAACTCCGGTGGATCGTTCATTGGTCAGCAGAGTTCTTAGCACAGCATCAAGAAAGGTGAGAAAGCCACATTTACACACGTACACTTGCATATAGCAGCAGGGCCATGACACCAGCGAGAAGCTAGAGCCCTATGTATGAGATACACCATGGATTTTTCGCATAATCTCATTCACCCTTCAACTAAGTTTCTCTAAACAATTTAACCCACAAATGCTATCGAGTCTATTAAAATTAACAATATGGGGTTGAGTATCTCTAACATCATCTTCTCTACAAACTTTTTTCAACACCAAGTCTTTCAAAACTTTCTCTTGTTCATGGTTATTCTTGGTTAAGACCACTTTCTTTTGAAAAAAAAATCCACGGTAAATCTCGGTTATCTAGATTAAACAAAACAAAGGCTACAAAACTATTTCAGCTATTAGAACAAAACATTTTTTAATCATCAAGACTTACTCCCTCTTGCACAGATCACACATACTACTACATCTATTATTAGCATTTCAAGTGCATAAGACGGGAGTTGTAGGACATATCTTCACGATCATAAATGTACACATGAACCCGTACGATGACTCAACACCAACAAATATTCGGGTGGACTGGAGAAGAGTATCAAAGCAACAACTCGGGCAAACACAAGGGACACTACACATCCCATCCCATGCCTGCCGCCACGTATGGAGAAGGCAAGGTCAAAAAATGTCTTCATCCATCGAAAAAGCAATGACCCATTTGAGCCATGGGTCCTACACACTGAGAGGAGGACTCATATCATAAACCAACCCCAACAAGAAGCTGGGCAGGCTAGGAATGAACATCGAAGTTCCAACATGGACAAATAGGAAGATTGTTGATTGTGCCATCACATGCCAATCAACCGAGCATATCGCAAGACGAACGTTACCCGTCCAATCCCATGCCCACGCACCAAATTACCTTAGCCATTGGAACGGTACAACCGACCATACCCTCATAACAAATGGCCACAACCATTAGAACCAGTCACCCAACACACAAGCATGTATCCGGCTAAAAAACTAATACCCAACACACAAGCATGTATCCGGCTAAAAAACTAACATACACGATCCAAGAAGACAATAAATAATAAAAGAATGCCTCAAAAAATAAAATAGTAATATGGTTGGCAACCGAATGGTGAACGAAAACATCTCGCTGCCAAAGCGAATAGCCACCCGACCAAACCCGCCACGGCAAATCGCCTTAACCATAAGAACCGGCTACCCAATACAGAGACACATGTCCATCTAATAAAACAACACACATGTACGCCCATGAAGACGATAGAGAGAACATGAACGAAAAAATCTGGCTAGCAAACTGAATTGAGCGAAAGCATCTAGCTGCCAAACCAAACACTCACAACAGCGTCCAACAACATGTACGATCAAGGGATGATCTGAAGGTGTACATCCATCGAATCCAAACCTCCCTATCAATGACAAAAAAATGAATCGACCAGCCACCTAGCCTCGACAACGTACAACAGCCGTTGGACCGTCAGGCTCCGCTTCGCTAAATAAACAATTGTTGAATCTAGAGAGCTTACCCGGCACCGCAGAACAAACACACAACCACGAATAGGACTGGTTAGGGTAACCCAACAGTGGGGTTTTTAAAAAGACCGAACAGGCACCCCTCCAACAGACGAGGCAAGACACGGAGTGCGAGTCACCCGACGCATGTGGTCCAAACATCCCACACGCACTACGAGTCAAACAGGCAACAGACGAGGCCCCGCATGAGTCCCGTGTCCATGCCTCATGGACCCCCCGGAAACGCCCTCTCGATGAGGGACACCCCGAGCCAAACGAACTATAAGGAGGATGCCAAAAAGGCAGCGGACGTGAGGCGAACGTGGATGGCTCACGCGAGCAGGGATGCCCCAAGGAGGCGGGTACACCATCATTCTTTATAGGAATAATGGAGGATGAACGTCGCCGCACGGCCCACTATCACCAGCCACTCCGCAGCCCACACTATGACACGTGGCGCCTTGCTGCAACCCCGCTCCCTCCCCTATTGTCTTTGGCAAGATTCTGATGAAGTTTTCATGTTTCTTTCTTTTTTTTTGTATTTCTCGTCATCTCCGTCCACGATGGCACTCCTCCAAGTCATCACCAGCCACATACAAACAGAGGCGGAGGACGAAAAAAAATTAAGGTGTGGCGAAGTCTTAAGGAAAGAATTCTTTTAATGCAAATCGAAAGACTCAATACACATTACAAATGAAAACCAAATACAATAAAAATGTAGACATGTTTCAATAGAAAAACAACCTAAAACATACCGATAATGAAGCTTTCAATGACGTCTAGAAGACCCATGTAATGGCAATGCCCTACCCTCATTCTGAAAATCTTCCTTAATTTTACCAAGATCAATACTTTTGAAGATCTCTCGCTCAATATAACAAACCATCAAGTCATTAAGCCAACCATCTGTCATCTTGCTGCGCAACTCAGTTTTGATGATTTTCATTGATGAGAAGGCCCTTTCAACTGTTGCTGTCGCTACCGGTAGTAACAATGCCAACTCAATGAGGCGATAAACAGTAGGAAACATGACATGCCTTTCAAGTTCAACCATCATTTTAGCTAGACTTGCAATATCATGACAAGATCTAAAGTCTTCAATTCTTCTCATATGGATAATGAATAGATCAAGGTTATCTTCTATATGTTCACGTTCATAATCAGAGAAATCATCATGGTATATCTCTGTGAGTCTAGCTAGTTTATGCAGGTTGAACCTAGAAAAGGAGTTTCTTGGGTCAAGACAAGAGAAGTTCTGGAGCAGCTCTGAAGATACCTCATTAAAACGATGATCGAACTTTGTGGTGATGGAGTCTATAGCAGCATAGAAGGTGTCCACACAAAAAAAATGATCAGCTGTGACATTGTTTCGTCCACCTTTTCTTGATTTACCCCACTTTGTAAAGATGTCATCCATATTTGGTATTGGAATGTTGTTTTTGGTGCAAAAGGCTTTGGCATCTTCCAATAGTGGCTGCCAACCATCATTTCTGAAGTTGATCAAACGTGTTCTCACATCCGTAACCAATGACATTGCCTGAAATGAGATAAATACAATTTTAGATGCATGTATGCTGACATGAACTAAATATATGAACCATACTACATACATCTAACATGATCCATCACATACCTGAACAACATTTTGATCCTTTTTTTGCAATAGAAGAGATAAATCATTTGTGATACGAAGGATTTTTAACATCATCTTCAGGATGAACACAAAGCTAAAAGTTTCCATTTGATGAACCAAACCTCCTGCCCTACATGGAACACGCACATCATCCTCAACAATGCCCAAAACTTCTATGACTGCATCCCACATTGATTCAATGCGAGATAAGGTTGTGTAATGAGATCCCCATCTTGTGTCTCCAGGTCTGACTAAGGATGTTTCCTGATTTCTCCCTCTTCCTGTGGTCATCTCACCTCTCTCAATCTTATCCAAAAGAATTTCCTTTTGCTTGTCAAGCAATTTATCCTTCCTCTTGCAAGATGAAGTACTGAGATTGGCAATCATGGTCACATATTCAAAAAAATCCTCAACACCCTTGCAACATCTCGAAACAGCAACAACTACCAACTGCAGTTGGTGGACAAAGCAGTGGATATAGAAAGCATATGGGTTCTCATCTCGAATTAACTTCTGAAGTCCATTGAATTCTCCTCTCATATTAGATGCCCCATCATATCCTTGCCCTCGTAGTCTTGCAACAACTAAACCGTGTTTAGCAAAAACCTCCAACAATGCCTTCTTCAAAGAAACAGATGTTGTGTCTGGAACATGCTTAATAGCCAAAAATCTTTCAATGGTCTCTCCTTTTTTGCTCAAATACCTGTAGAAGTAGGCAATCATAAAATTAGTTAACCTACTCTACATATAACAGAAGGAAAAAACACATAGACACTTAACATTCTTCAATACATTATACATACCTGATAACCACGGCCATTTGTTCTTACACCGATATATCACGGCACTCATCAATATGTTTACGAAATATTGTGGATGCTACATGGCCCACCAACATGTTTACGAAATGCTGCAACTGCATTTTTCCAACAGTCAAAACCAAATTTGGAGAAGACATCATGCCCAAATTTATCATCCATTCGGTCATGCTTGAAAAGAAAACAACAGAAGCAATAAGCCTTATGCTTTGTTACACTATATTCCAACCAAGCAAAGTCTTTATACCATTGTGGTCGGAAGCATCTTCCATCTCTATTTGGGGGGGAAATGCAACTTGTTGGTTGAGTTGCACCCATTCGTATATAAGCAAATCTAACATCATCTCTAATGTTGGGGGCAAAACAATCAAGTGGAATGCGAAGTCCTGGATCACCATATATGTAATCTTCACTAAAAATAGTTATACCTTCAACCCCGTGAACTTCTACATTCTCTTCCACTATAGCTTCAACGGAATTTGTAGTTTGTTCCACTTCCATGGAAATAACTTGATTTTGATGATGGTCATGTGCTGAAATATTGACACTTTCACGAGTGCTTGGATTCGATTTTAAGCTGCTGCCACCACCAAGCACTTGAAAATACTTTCTTAAATCTGCAATTACAACATTAATATCTCAATACAATCTGCTGCCACTACCAAGTACCAACCACCTCAAATTTCAGAAAAATAAAAGATTACCTCTTCCTCTTTTTTTGGATTTGCTAGACTCTCATGCCCACTGCTCATGTCTGAACCAGAAGTGGTCTGAACCTGCGCCTGCTGGTGGCCTGCGCCGCTGGTGGCCTGCGCCTGCTGCGCGCCTGCTGCCTGAAGCAGAAGCGGCCCGGTCGTCGCCTCCCCCGGCCGCCCCTATCCCCTGCCCCGCCGTCGCCTCCCCCGGCCGTCGCCTCCCCCGGTCGCCCCTATCCCCTGCCCCGCCGTCGCCTCGCCCGGCCGCCGCAGGCCGCAGCCGCCGCCGTCGCCTCTCCCGGCCTCCCCTATCCCCCGGCCGCCGCAGGCCGCAGCCGCCACCGTTTGCTGGCCCGCGCCGCCGCCTCTGGTTCAGCCGCCGCCGCCTAGGGTTTGTGTGGGGACGTGGGGTGAGCCGGTGAGGAGAGGAGCAGAGCAGAGGAAGACAGAAGATGCGTCATGGTCTGGTCTGGTCGTGGACTCGTGGGCACGCAGTGATTAGCACTAGTATTAAAAAAAAATTGGCTCCAAATCAAGGTATGGCACGTGCCACACCTTGCCCACCGGGAGCTCCGCGAGTGATATAGACCATATGCGAAATAAAATGAATAAATCTAGATTCTAGAATACATCTATATACATTCATATGCGGTTTGTATTGATATCTTAAAAAAATTATGCGGTTTGTAATGCATGACATGACATCCATATCTCGAAGCAACACAAAATGTCTCCCCCATGCATGTTATTACCGTGTTAGCATTCCTCCCACTCGATCGCCTCATGAAAGAGAATATACATGAAAACCAGGTTACTTCATGAAAATCACACTTCCAATTCTTTAAAAACCTAAAACAATATATTAGATAGTAAGCGGTTGATATTTTATTGCCATACAATATTTCAAGTTTAAACGCATTATCATTTTATCATTTACAAGCTAAGAACATAATAAATTCAATAATGAATAGCGACGGTTTACTGTTTGATACTATTACCTCTGTTTCTATATACAAGTCCCTTTAAAAAATTATTAATATAGACCATATGCGAAATAAAATGAATAAATCTAGATTCTAAAGTACATCTATATACATTCATATGCGGTTTGTATTGATATCTTAAAAAAATTATGAGAAGGAAGTAACATTCAATACCTCTTTTGTAAACTAATATAAAAATATTTAAATAACTAAAATAGTGATTTAAATATTTTTATATTAGTTTACGAAGAGAGTACTTTCTTTTTTTTGGGCGTGCCGCGTGCCTCACAAACCGAGCAGCGGCCACGCGTGGCCTGCAGCCCGTTCTTCAGAGAACTTTGCGTGTCACCGCTGCTGGAGTGCCGTTTTTGCCAGAGCAAAAGACCAAACTAAATGCTCACGGTCACCTGAACTCAAGCGCTCGATTCCAAAAAAGTATGTTTGCAGATCAATGCTGGCACGCACACCGTGCTCATGATCCAAGCGGCGCCGCCTACAAGATCGCGCACGCTTGGCGTCGTCGCTGCCACCTCCAGAGCACCCGATTCAGATACAGATACAGATACAGATACAGACTGGGATTGCATTGCAGCAGGCATCGTCGCCCACACCCACCGCCCCCCAAGAACCCCTTATCTTCTCCCCCGGGTTGGGATCGCGGTCCATCTTCCGTCCGTCCGTCCGTCCGTCCGTCCAATCCGAGATAAGACCACCCCCAATACCCTCCCGTCCATCCCACCCAATGCCTCTGTTCGTCTGAAGAATCGGCAGTGCACACTGACGGCAGGGAGAAGATCCAGCGCAGAGTTTCAGTCAAAAACAGTTCCTTTGAGCCGACAAGGTTTATAGAGTGGTTGGTTAATTAATCAAATTCGAGGTTTTTCGCGAGTACGTAGCATTATTGGGTTGGAGCAGTGGTGTGGTGTGCCATGGATCTGCCTGCCCCACCAACCAACCATCCCAGAACTTTATCCTCCATTATCCTGAGCCGCCGCCGTCCCGACGCGGGGGCGAGAATATACAATTGCTCCGCGACCGCCAGCCAGCGACGACTCCTCCTCTCGCCTCCACCACCCCCTCGCCACCACTCGCTCCCGCCCCGCCTCCGCCCCGACCCGCCCGCCCGCGCCGTCGCGAGATCCAGCGCCGTCTCCGCGCCGCCGCTGGTGCCGCCCATGACGACGCCGGCGCCCAACCCCACCATCCGGAGGCTCGACGTCGCCTCGCCGGTGCCCGCCGACATCGACATCGCCAACGCCGTCGAGCCGCTCCACATCGCCGACATCGCCGCCGAGCTCGGCGTCCCTCCGGAGCACTACGATCTCTACGGCAAGTACAAGGCCAAGGTGCGGTTCTTGATCGGTTCCCGAGAAAAAAAGACCACCGGCGTCGCGTGGTGTGGTCGGGTGAGTCGATCTGACTGGACTCTGTGCGGCTATTTGGCGACGTGCAGGTCCTCCTGTCCGTTCTTGACAAGCTGCAGGGGCAGCAGGACGGCTACTACGTGGTCGTCGGCGGCATCACGCCGACGCCGCTCGGGGAGGGCAAGTCAACGACTACCGTCGGCCTGTGCCAGGCGCTGGGGGCGTTCCTTGATAAGAAGGTGAGATTTTCAGAGTTGTTTTCATTTGACTGTCATCGACGAGATAACCTGCACCGGGCTCATTAGTGCTTCTCGATTAGAACAAAGCCGGCAATTTGTGATATGTTGTAAGAATGTACTCCCTCAGTAAAGAAATATAAGAGCGTTTAGATCACTCTTTAGTGATCTAAACGCTCTTATATTTCTTTACTGAGGGAGTAGTTTGGCTGTCATCCACGAGATAACCTGCACCAGGTTCATTAGTGCTTCTCGATTAGAACAAAGTCAGGCAATTTGTGATTTGTTGTAAGAATGCCGTTTGAGTTGATAAAAGCCGGCACTGAGGTAAACCAATGGGCTTATTTGGAACAACATTGGAAGGATTAAAAATTGTTTGATACAAATTTCGACTGTGCAGTAGTAATCTGTTGTTGTCCCCTAGTTTGTAACACATGTACATATCGGCTGTCACGGGTTCAGGGTTTGCGTAACAGTTGGATCTGATCGATTTATTTGTGAAGTTGTGTTGACATAAACACTCTGTACAGCTGCAGAATTTTCAGTGCTTATGGTAGGACTTCTTCTGTATAGCCACTGGATGGATAATAATCAAGTTAGATTAAAAGTTTTGGTCATCTCGAAAGTATCCGAAGCAACTCCTGCTTTTTATATCGGTGTAAATATTGATACAATTCAAGGCTATGAATAATAGACTACACAATGCAGAACATATGGAACCTATTGTCATCTATTGCTGTATACATAATGATATTGATATGGTTTACTATTTTATTTCCTGTCGTCGTTATAGGTTGTCACTTGCGTCCGTCAACCATCACAAGGGCCTACCTTTGGTATCAAGGGGGGTGCTGCTGGAGGTGGCTACAGTCAAGTTATACCCATGGATGAGTTCAATCTCCATATGACCGGAGATATCCATGCAATTACAGCTGCAAACAATCTTCTTGCTGCTGCCATTGACACAAGGATTTTCCATGAAGCTTCTCAATCAGACAAAGCTCTGTTCAATAGATTGTGTCCACCAAACAAAGAAGGGAAGAGGCGCTTCGCTGATGTAATGCTCAGACGCCTGATAAAGCTTGGCATCTCAAAGACAGACCCCGATGAGCTAACACCGGAAGAAGTGAGGCGTTTTGCAAGGCTTGATATTGACCCTGCATCCATTACTTGGAGACGGGTCATGGATGTTAATGATCGCTTCCTGAGGAAAATCACCGTCGGACAAGGCCCTGAAGAAAAAGGTATGGTGAGAGAAACAGGCTTTGACATATCTGTCGCAAGTGAGATAATGGCTGTATTAGCTCTTACAACCTCCCTTGCTGACATGAGGGAAAGACTTGGAAGAATGGTGATAGGCAACAGCAAGGCAGGTGAGCCGGTTACAGCTGATGATCTTGGTCTTGGAGGTGCCTTGACTGTCCTAATGAAAGATGCTATTCATCCCACCCTAATGCAAACTCTTGAAGGCACTCCTGTTTTAGTGCATGCTGGACCTTTTGCTAACATTGCACATGGGAACTCTTCCATAGTTGCTGATAAGATTGCTTTGAAGTTGGTTGGGAAGGGTGGCTTTGTTGTTACAGAAGCTGGTTTTGGTGCTGATATTGGGACTGAAAAATTCATGGACATAAAGTGTAGGTATAGTGGATTGACACCACAGTGTGCTATTATTGTGGCCACAATTAGGGCTCTTAAAATGCATGGAGGAGGCCCAGATGTTGTGGCTGGGAAACCTTTAGATCATGCATATGTTAGTGAAAATGTAGCTCTTGTTGAAGCTGGATGTGTTAATCTTGCTAAGCACATCTCAAACACAAAGGGTTATGGAGTGAATGTTGTAGTAGCAATCAACAAATTTGCAACAGACACAGACGCTGAAATGGAAGTTGTGAAAAATGCGGCTATGGCAGCTGGTGCTTTCGATGCTGTCGTCTGCTCCCACCATGCACACGGTGGTAAAGGAGCGGTTAGTTCTCTTCTCTTGTCTAGATTGTTAATTAAGACATTCCATTTTAATGAATGAATATACCTGCAGCTCTCCCCCATGGTCTCGAAAAGAAGACATTCTATACATGATATCTCTTTATGGAGAAATATTTAACTGTGAATCTATTGTCCATTTCATATGCTGTCTTCCAATGTCTATGATGTAGTGAAATTTGTTTCTGTACTTGTGACTGTTCTTTGATGTCTAACATGGATCAACCCTAGAGTAATCAACGTTTTAGTATGTTGCCAGACTTTTCAACATATCAACAATATCAATGTGGTCACTGCACGAAACAGCTCTTACATGCTATGCCCATGCATCCCTCTACATTTTACTAGTAATACATTAGTGCCTAGTGAGTTTCTCTCACAAGAAAACATGCTTATTTCTTCAATTCAAGAACATTTGAAAGGCTAAATTTTACAGAATTGAACTAGTTATCTAACTCTATCATGTCATTTAATTTGTATGTTCAGGTTGATCTTGGACTCGCAGTTCAACGAGCATGTGAAAGCCAGGCAGAGCCTCTGAAGTTTTTATATCCTTTAGATTCTAGCATAAAGGAGAAGATTGAGTCGATAGCAAAGTTCTATGGTGCTAGTGGTGTTGAATACTCTGAACAGGTATTTCCTTGTGTTCATCATCTGCTGTAATTACTTACTGTGATTGGGAGATTTGTTCTAATTATGAGAATGATGGCCTGTGATACATTCCAGAAATATGCGATCTTCCCAAAGGATAATTTGGTGTGGCAGAGTTCTCCACAGTTTCATGTTTTGAGATATATGAGAAATGCTTAAGAGATAGCAGTAGAGGGATAATATGGAACACTCTGTGTCTAGCTGCAGTCATAAGATTTTGCCTCTGCTGACTTCTCTATCTCTTTCCTGTAGGCTGAAAAGCAGATCGAGATGTACACCAAGCAAGGCTTCTCCAACCTCCCGATATGCATGGCGAAGACTCAGTACTCCTTCTCCCATGTGCCGTCCATGAAGGGCGCGCCATCCGGCTTTGTGCTGCCGATAAGGGACGTGCGGGCCAGCATCGGTGCCGGTTTCATCTACCCGCTCGTCGGCACCATGAGCACGATGCCCGGTCTCCCAACGAGGCCCTGCTTCTATGAAATCGACATCGACACGGCCACCGGGAAGGTCATGGGTCTGTCATGAGCTCCGCCGGCGCCGTTTCCAGGCTGGGGGTCCTGTGCTGTTGCGCAATTGAATCGACCCTGTGCAGTTTCAGTTTTGGGGACATTCCTGAAAGCAGAATAAACGAATAATCGCCTCATCGGCAGCGGCTTTGGTGCGGTTGTGGGGGTAGTACATTTCAGTAACTGGATGATGGCTGTAGATTTGGTCCGACCATACTGTCTGTCCTGTACTCTGTTCCTGTTCCTTATGTTTTGATGATGTTCAGCTTTCTCAGCCTGCTTTGCTGTTTCTTTTCCGTACTGAATTTTCTTTGAAATGGATAGTTGTTGTGCTAGGCCGCTACGTCCGGTCAGCTTTGGGCCGTGTCATACGTCGAGGAGGAAATGTCACGCTGCCAGTTTGCTTTTTCCTCCCCCCATAAAAAAAAACAATTTGCTTTTCCCTGAAGGACTACTTTTCCTTTTTCTTCCCATTCTCACTAGGATTGATCTACTGGAATCATCAAAATTAAAGAAGGACTTTGCTCTGAAAGAGAGCACAGGTCGAAGCAGCAGCCACATAGACCAACTGAATAGTAGGCTGGTAGCTGGCTGTGCCGCAAAGTCAATCAATGGATACAATACAACAATTTGGAACGCGTCCATAGTCAAGACCTGGGCGGTAGGGCGACGCCGGTTCGCCGACACGGACGTGGCTCACATGCCCTGTTTCCCCGAACGCCACCACCTCGCTCTCAAGCCCAGCCCGACGCGACCGCTGCAGAGGTCAAACGCGACGACGTTGCTACGTTGCTGCCCGCATGGTAGCAACAGCCAACCGTCGCAGGCGCCGCGAGACTCGGTCGCAACGCACGGACGCGGCCAGCAACTGGATCTAGCGAGTCCAAAACGAAATTTTTCAAATTTGCACGGTTCTGCTGCCCAAACTTGTCTCGATGGAATGTCAGCATGTCCTGGCGATCTACATCTACTACTGGTCTACTATACTACCAGTATGCGGTGCACCCATGAGCCCGGTCGTACTTGGCTGGTTTGCGACGGGGAGAGCAGTGTGCCGTGCGCGACACCGAGAGATCGAGATCATTGGGCTGGTTGGATGGATCGATGTGACGTGAGTCTTTTAAGCGTTTCTATCTCTGCTACTGGTGTGTGTGCTCGCTAATGCGCCGGACCTACCGCCCATAATGGTGTGTGTGTGTTGCCGCCTGCCGGTCTGGTACGAGATGGGCCGAAAAGGCTTCGCTCGTGCTCGCCATTTCTCTCTCTCTCTCTCTCTCTCTCTCTCTGCGTGCGTGCATGCATGCCTGCCTGCCTATGATACGAGTGGGTGCATGCGTTCCTGCTTTTGCATATGCCGTAGTTAACTTCCTCTCTCCCTCCCCCCCCCCCCCCCCCCCCCCTCTCTAACCTCTACCGTAGTTGTCGCGATCACTTCAAGCAGTGGTAGTCTGCTAGTGCTACCTACGTGTTGGATTGCCACCGTCGATGTGCTTGGCGCCGTGGTACGTAGCGTGTGCCGTGCCGAACTGCGTACTCCACGGTGCAGCGCCGTGGCGTGGTGCGCTGTGCTGTGCTGCGGCATCCACGCTCGTCGTCTTTTCGTTCTGGTACACTGTTACTTGCTACTCTTGGGGGGATTCCGTCGGAGCCCACGAGAGGAGGGACTCCAAGAAGGAAAAAGTCCAAAAAAAACCTTGAACTGGTAGACGGTGGCGAGATCGCATCTTGAAGTGGTAATCCCTGAAGTTTGCACTCTCAAATCAGCATTCCCGGTCTAAAAATAACCTTGACAGCGTTTCCAAACAGGGATTGCATGCGTGGCAAGTGAGGGTCGGGTTTGGTTTTTTTTTCTTCCTTTTTTCGGACCGAAGGAGAAGGCTTATAGGGTGGGCCGGCCCAGCTTAACAGCCCATTGACTGATTTAGACCGACGGTCGCCCAGCCCGAGGAGTGTCTCCCTGTCGAGGAATGTCTCCCTGTCTTCTGGTCTGCTTTGCCGACGGCAATGGCGATGCCCTGGTGATCGACGACAGCGGCACTCGACGGCGAGCGTCAGGCGAAGGAATGTCCCCGTCGTTCACCTGCGTTGGGCACCTTTCTTTCTGTTCTCTGCAGAACATTAGGGTTAGGGGTTAGGGTTTTTGGGGCGGGTAATTTGGCGGTAAAAGCTGCGATTTTGGTGCGGGTAGTGATGTGTCTTTGTTTTTTCAGTTTAATCATGGATCCAACAGAGATTTTGAACGTCCGATTCCACATTGGTGGCGAGTTTGTTGGCATTGGTCCCAATTTGCAGTATGTTGGTGGGGATGAAGAGATGTCAGAAATCGAGAGAGATAAGCTGTCACTGCAGGAGGTGAAGGGCTTTCTGAATGATCATATGCAGTTGAAGGAGTCGATGAAATTATATTTTCAGGTGCCAGGGAAATCAATGGCAGATGGCTTGATGTTTCTGCATGATGACAGAGCATGTCTGTAGATGGGAGAGTACACAGATGTTGGAGGAGTTGCTGACATTTTTGTTGAGTACCATGGAGAAGAAGACAGTGAGAATAGCAGCAGTGGCAGTGATTTTGAGATGGATGGGATGGTCAATTTGGGTGATGCTGATGAACCTGCCATAGTTATAAGTGCTGAGCCAGCAGACTTTTCTGATGATGATGTGCAGTTTGTGCAGGAAGTGTTGGTTCCAGATGATAGTGGTGTGATAACTCAAATTATTTCTAGTCGTGTGAAGCACATCCATGTAGATGCCAGAGCAAGGAGAGTTGGAGCACACCAAGTTGCAGAGGAGCAGGTGCCTGCAGAGCAAGTGCAAGATGGATCTCAGGTTGCAATTTCTCAGGTGTTAAATCCTGCAGCTCATGCATCAGGACATGGTATAGAAACTCCAAGTGAAGCACAACCTGCAGATTCAGATAGTGACTCAGATTCACACCCTGAGTATCTGGCGCACAGTGAGGACAGTGGTAAAAATTCAGAGGTTGTTGAGCTTAGAAGGCATGCTAGAAAATTCAAGAAGAAAATGAGAGACACCAAGAGTTGGATTGGCAGAGATACCACAGAAGCTGTTCCATTGGAGCTCATTGCAAATATGGAGGAACAATTAGAAGCAGATGACAAACAGTGGGGCTATGATTCATCTGATGAGGTTTACTCTTATGATGAAGATTCAGATGGACAACAAGTGAGGAGGAAGAGCAAGTTTCCAAGGTATATCAATGACACAGAGATTCCACATTTCAGTTTGTCAGTGGTGTTCAGAAGCAAGAATCAGCTTGTTAAAGCACTCAAGAGATATGTCATTGTAACTAAAAGGAGCATTAAGTTTGTTAAATCAGAGGCTGACAGGGTAAGGGCCAAGTGTGGATGGTATGGTTGCCCCTGGCTTATTTATGGTGCCAAAACCTCAAGAACAAAAAGGTTTCAGATAATTACATACAATGATGAGCACCATTGTGCACAGAACAGAGAAAATAAGCTGGTCACTGCTAAAGTCATTGCTCAGAGATATGAGCATTTTATCTTAGCAAACCCAATGTGGAAGATTGAGAGCATGAAGGCAACTGTTTTACAGGACATGTTTGCAGATGTTTCCCCTTCTAAGTGCAAGCATGCAAAGAAAATTGTCATGGACAAGTTAATGGCTGGCATGAAAGAAGAGTACACAAGAGTATTTGATTATCAGCTGGAGTTGCTAAGAAGTAATCCTGTTAGCACAGTTGCAGTTTGCTTGGATCCAACAATCATGGATAGGAATGTTTTCCAAAGCTTCTATGTGTGCTTCAATGCTTTGAAGTTAGGCTTCAAAGCTGGGTGTAGAAAAGTTATTGGTTTAGATGGATGTTTCTTCAAAGGAGCAGTAAAGGGAGAACTATTGTGTGCCATTGCTAGGGATGCCAATAACCATATGTACCCAGTGGCTTGGGCTGTTGTTGAACAAGAAACAAATGGGAGTTGGAAGTGGTTCATTGGCTTGCTTATTAAAGACCTAGACATCAACAACAATGGAGCTGGCTGGGTCTTCATCTTTGACCAGCAAAAAAGATTGATTAATGCCATGAGGGATTATCTGCCAAATGCAGAGCACAAGATGTGTGCAAGACATATCTATGCCAACTGGAGGAAGAAGTATAGGGCACATGAATGGCAGAAAAAATTCTGGGCAGTGGCCAAAGCATCCAATAAGCAAGATTTTATTTATTACAAAGCAAAGCTTGCACAAGAAACTCCTGAGGGTGCACAGGACATGATGAAAACAGAGCCTGGACATTGGGCAAGAGCTTTCTTTCAAGTTGGTTCCATGTGTGAATCAGTTGACAATAACCTATGTGAATCATTTAACCATGCAATTGTTGATGCCAGGTTTTATCCATTGATTTCAATGCAAGAGAAGATCAGAAAGAAAATATTTGTTAGAATCCAATAACAAAGGGAGAAAGGTGCAAAGTTTCATGGAAAAATATGCCCAAGCATATTTAACAAGTTGAAGGCCAGTATAGCAAGGACACACTTCATGGAGGTGTTGTGGGGTGGGAAAGATTCATATGAAGTGCAAATACTAACTGGCAGAAAGAGGAAGTACACAGTCAGTCTTCTAAATAGGACTTGCTCTTGTGGGTACTCCCATTTAGCTGGTCTACCTTGCTCTCATGCAATCTGTGCTATCTACAAGAGCAAGAAGAATTTGGAAGATTGCATTGCTCCATAATACTCAGTTGATACCTTCAACAACATATATGACCACTGTCTTCAACCTGTGGAAGGTGAGCAAATGTGGCCCATTTCTCCCAATCCTAGGCCTGAAGCTCCAGGTTATGTGAGGATGCCAGGTAGGCCAAAGAAAAATGCAAGGAAGAGAGAAGAGCATGAGAAACCTAAGCCTACTAACAATAAAGGCACTGTAATTACTTGCTCACTATGTCACACAGCTGGCCACAATAAAGGAAGCTACAAAAATAACCCAGAGAGAGCCAACAAGAAGAATGCTCACCTTCTTAAGACTACCAAAAAGAACAAGGCATCAGAGGTAATTTTATTTGCATAGTATGTGTCATGCAATGTAGTTTGAATTTAACTTGATGTTTAGCTTTATGTTGTGCTATATATTAGGTACCTGGGCAGTCATCTAGTGCACCAGCACATACTGCACCTTCTAGAAGGGGATCATCTACTGCACCTAGAGGGAGGGGATCATCTGCTGCACCTAGAGGAAGGGGATCTTGTACATTTAAGCCTCCCAGAAGCACCTCTTCAGATGCACATGCTGGAACATCTACTTCTGCTGCAACAAAGAAGAGAAAGAGAGTTCCTGCATCATCTATTCCTAGCTTTAAGTACTTCAATTGCAGTGTCAATGTGTAATCTTTATTTGCAAACCTGGTAGTGGCAATTACTTTTGGATGAAGCAGTGGTATGTAATGTTGCAAACCTGGTAGTGCAACAGCTTTTGGATGAAGCAGTGGTATGTAATGCTATGTTTGCAAACCTGGGTTCTGCCAGATATCTGCTATATATTTGCTATATGTTCTGCCAGATACTTGCTATATGTTCTGCCAGATATTTGTTATATGTTCTGCCAGATATTTGCTATATGTTCTGCTATGTTCTGAGTGACAATCTGAATGACAAGTTCATATGATTGAAACTGATAGCATAATGCACTTCATAGATTTTAAATAACTGTCATTCCTTACATAGATAATGTACTTCAATACAGTGCCATTCCTTACATAACCCAGTGCATACATGTTCCTAATTTAGTTCAGTACACTGCCATTTTACCTACAACTAGACCTAACACAAACACAATGCAAATCATCACAACATTCATATATTTTCCCTTCAGAGCTTCAATTTCTGCATCCTTCTCCTTCAACTGAACTTGCAGAGCCTCAATTGCATTGGATATTGCTTCTTCATGTCCAGCATTCGCCAGCACTGGACATTCATCATCACCTCGAGCAGCAGAACCTAGTCCCGTGAGCCTCCAAACCTCATCCTTCAAATCTCCAATGAGATCACTAAATTTTTTTGGCAGCTCCGGATCATGCCATTCAACATAGCCACACCCACCGTGCTATTCATTCAAACAAAATCAATCTCAGCAATCAGAAACATATAGGAGCAGAGGAAGAAGGAGACATGAGCAGAAAAATCAAGCAAAAAAAACTTACCATGGCATCCACGCAGGCATAGTATCTCCTCCCAGGATTGTGCCTACTCCACGAGATCCATCGGGGGGCCTTCCGGGGAGGATTGCAACGACACTTCTTCTCCGGCTCGTAAGCCATTGCGCTCTCCCTGTAGGGCACAGGCGACCTCGACTCCACGCCCCTCCGTCCACTTGCTCGACGGAATCCCGGAGTAGAAGATGCCCCCGAAGACCAAGACATCACACGCCGCCGTCACTGTCCTCTGCGCGCCGCCGCCGCCACATGGATGAACCGTAGCTCCCAATTTCCCCCAAATCTGTTCGAACAGATGCGCCCGCACGGGTCATCACTACCCCTGTCTGGCCCACATTTCAGGTCAATCCCGGTTGACCACTGCCACGTCAGCGATTTTAGCCTAAAACGCTGTCAAGGTTATTTTTAGACCGGGATTAATGACTTGAGAGTGCAAACTTCAGGGATTACCACTTCGGGGTGCGATCTCGCCACCGTCTATCAGTTCAAGGTTTTTTTTGGACTTTTTCCTTTCAAGAACGTGAGAATTCGGTACAAAATGAACACCGTCACGGGATTACTTCTCTTCTAGCTTCTTTGGTAAAATACGCACGCTTTCCTTTAGCTCTCACCCGTCCTGAAGGCCAAACTCCCGTACTCTCTCACGGGTAACAATTATATACGCCGTTCAAAAAAGGACAAATTATATAAGCAATGTACACATAATTGCTGGTACTACTTTGACCTCTGTAGGAATAGGAACAAAAGAGATGCAGAAATTTCGTCAACAAAAAAAAAAGGATGCAGAAATATACACTCCACGTTTTTCCTTAGAAACAGGGGCTGAATGATTATCCTTCGGAATTTGAACAAAAAATGCGCACGTCTTTCCTTCAGCTTTCACCATCCTAAAGGCCAAACTACTGTACTCTTCCATGTCTAAACATTATATACACTTAACGCAAAAAAATATAAAAAATAAAGATTATATACAGTGTGCTTCCCATGATTGGTAATTTCAATGTCCGAATAGAAAAAACGCACGAATACAGTACAAATGAATGTGCAAAACGATGGAATTGAAAGTATAAGAATTTAGTCAACTTAGAGCATCTAAGTCGGACTTGACAAATCAGACCTCTTAAACGCCTGCGGACGCGTCCGGGCATATCCGCAAACACTAACCGGCCATGTCTTAAATAATGCATTTTATAATAGGATATCTCAGATCTATATTATTAGTAACCTTTTTGGAAGGAGATGATGTTCACCATGATGCGGTCGCGACGCCCGCACCCGTGCAGCATACGGGGCGCCGAAGAGTGTGACTCCGCCGCTCCAACATCCACCGCCGCGAGGGCCTTCCCTGCCTCCCACGCCTGTTGCCTCGTACGGCGGTCACGCCGCACCATGTTAGCGTTCGAGGACGCCCAATGGTGCGTCCTCGGCGCGCCAACGGAGGGGTTGCCCGCCACTGTGTTCAGACTCCAGACGGACCGCACCGCCTCCGTTGAGGCAGCGACATCGGATCCAATCACCGATTTCCCGACGTAATGAATTCCCGACGTTGTGAGTCCGAGCGCTGTCGTCGGACGGTCGCCTCCTCGGAGCAGCGTGTTGGAAATATGCCCTAGAGGCAATAATAAATTAGTTACTATTATATTTCTTTGTTCATGATAATCGTTTATTATCCATGCTATAATTGTATTGATTGGAAACACAAATACATGTGTGGATACATAGACAAAACACTGTCCCTAGTAAGCCTCTAGTTGACTAGCTCGTTGATCAAAGATGGTTAAGGTTTCCTAACCATAGACAAGTGTTGTCACTTGATAACGGGATCACATCATTAGGAGAATGATGTGATGGACAAGACCCAAACTATCAACGTAGCGTATGATCGTGTCAGTTTATTGTTACTGTTTTCTACATGTCAATGTATCTGTTCCTATGACCATGAGACCATGCAACTCCCGGACACCAGAGAAATACATTGTGTGTTATCGAACGTCGCAACGTAACTGGGTGACTATAAATGTGCTCTACAAGTATCTCCAAAGGTGCCTTTTGGGTTGGCATGGATCAAGACTGGGATTTGTCACTCCGTGTAACGGAGAGGTATCTCGGGGGCTCACTCGGTAATACAACATCACAACAAGCCGTGCAAGCAATGTGACTAAGGAGTTAGTTATGGGATCTTGTATTACGGAACGAGTAAAGAGACTTGCCGGTAACGAGATTGAACTAGGTATGGAGATACCGACGATCGAATCTCGGACAAGTAACATACCGAAGGACAAACAGAATGTTATACGGGATTATATGAATCCTTGGCAGAGAGGTTCAACCGATAAGATCTTCGTAGAATATGTAGGATCCAATATGGACATCCAGGTCCCGCTATTGGATATTGACCGAGAAGTGTCTCGGGTCATGTCTGCATAGTTCTCGAACCCGCAGGGTCTGCACACTTAAGGTTCGGTGACGTTTTAGTATAGTTGAGTTATAGGTGTTGGTGACCGAAGGTTGTTCATAATAATTGTTTATTATCCATGCTAGAATTGTATTGATTGGAAACTCAAATACATGTGTGGATACATGGACAACACACTGTCCCTAGTGAGCCTAAAGTTGACTAGTTCGTTGATCAAAGATGGTCAAGGTTTCCTGGCATAGACAAGTGTTGTCACTTGATAACGGGGTCACATCATTAGGAGAATGATGTGATGGACAAGACCCAAACTATCAACGTAGCATGTGATCGTGTCATTTTGTTGCTATTGTTTTCTGCATGTCAGGTATTCATTCCTATGACCATGAGATCATGTAACTCACTGACACCGGAGGAATGCCTTGTGTGTATCAAACGACACAACATTACTGTGTGACTATAAAGGTGCTCTACACGTATCTCCGAAGGTGTACGTTGAGTTAGCATGGGTCAAGACTGGGATTTGTCACTCCGTGTGACGGAGAGGTATCTCGGGGCCCACTCGGTAATACAACATCACATATAAGCCTTGCAAGCAATGTGACTCAAGTGTTAGTCATGGGGTCTTCTATTACGGAACGAGTAAAGAGACTTGCTGGTAACGAGATTGAAATAGGTATAGAGATACCGACGATCAAATCTCGGGCAAGTAACATACCGAAGGACAAAGGGAATGTTATACGGGATTATATGAATCCTTGGCACAGAGGTTCAACCGATAAGATCTTCGTAGAATATGAAGGATCCAATATGGACATCCAGGTCCCGCTATTGGATATTGACCGAGAAGTGTCTCGGGTCATGTCTGCATAGTTCTTGAACCCGCAGGGTCTGCACACTTAAGGTTCGGTGACATTTTAGTATAGTTGAGTTATAGGTGTTGGTGACCGAAGGTTGTTCGGAGTCCCGGATGAGATCACATGTTGGAAATATGCCCTAGAGGCAATAATAAATTAGTTATTATTATATTTCTTTGTTCATGATAATCTTTTATTATCCATGCTATAATTGTATTGATTGGAAACACAATACTTGTGTGGATACATAGACAAAACACTGTCCCTAGTAAGCCTCTAGTTGACTAGCTCGTTGATCAAAGATGGTCAAGGTTTCCTGGCCATAGGCAAGTGTTGTCACTTGATAACGGGATCACATCATTAGGAGAATCATGTGATGGACTAGACCCAAACTAATAGACGTAGCATGTTGATCGTGTCATTTTGTTGCTACTGTTTTCTGCGTGTCAAGTATTTATTCCTATGACCATGAGATCATATAACTTACTAACACCGGAGGAATGCTTTGTGTGTATCAAACGTCGCAACGTAACTGGGTGACTATAAAGATGCTCTACAGGTATCTCCGAAGGTGTTCGTTGAGTTAGTATGGATCAAGACTGGGATTTGTCACTCCGTGTGACGGAGAGGTATCTCGGGGCCCACTCGGTAATACAACATCACACACAAGCCTTGCAAGCAATGTAACTTAGTGTAAGTTGCGGGATCTTGTATTACGGAACGAGTAAAGAGACTTGCCGGTAAACGAGATTGAAATAGGTATGCGGATACTGACGATCGAATCTCGGGCAAGTAACATACCGAAGGACAAAGGGAATGACATACGGGATTATACGAATCCTTGGCACTGAGGTTCAAACGATAAGATCTTCGTAGAATATGTAGGATCCAATATGGGCATCCAGGTCCCGCTATTGGATATTGACCGAGGAGTCTCTCGGGTCATGTCTACATAGTTCTCGAACCCGCAGGGTCTGCACACTTAAGGTTCGACGTTGTTTTATGCGTATTTGAGTTATATGGTTGGTTACCGAATGTTGTTCGGAGTCCCGGATGAGATCACGGACGTCACGAGGGTTTCCGGAATGGTCCGGAAACGAAGATTGATATATAGGATGACCTCATTTGGTTACCGGAAGGTTTTCGTGCATTACCGGAAAAGTTTCGGGCTCATCGGTAGTGTACCGGGAGTGCCGGGAGGGGTGCCGGGGACCATCGGGAGGGGTGTCACGCCCCAAGGGGTCTCATGGGCTATGGGAAGAGATAAACCAGCCCCTAGTGGGCTGGAATAAGTTCCCACTAAGGCCCATAAGGTTTGAGAAGGAAAAAACACAAGGTGGAAAGAGTTTCCAAGTGGGAAGGTGGAATCCTACTCCAAGTAGGATTGGAGTAGGACTCCTCCACCTCCAATTTCGGCCAAACCTTGAGGGTTTGAGGCTGCCTCTTCCCTCCCCCTCCCTCCTATATATACTAAGGTATTAGGGCTGATTTGAGACAACTTTCTCACGGCTGCCCGACCACATACCTCCATAGTTTTTCCTCTAGATCGCGTTTCTGCGGAGCTCGGGCGGAGCCCTGCTGAGACAAGATCATCACCAACCTCCGGAGCGCCGTCACGCTGCCGGAGAACTCTTCTACCTCTCCGTCTCTCTTGCTGGATCAAGAAGGCCGAGATCATCGTCGAGTTGTACGTGTGCTGAACGCGGAGGTGCCGTCTGTTCGGTACTAGATCGTGGGACTGATCGCGGGATTGTTCGCGGGGCGGATCGAGGGACGTGAGGACGTTCCACTACATCAACCGCGTTCACTAACGCTTCTGCTGTATGATCTACAAGGGTACGTAGATCACTCATCCCCTCTCGTAGATGGACATCACCATGATAGGTCTTCGTGCGCGTAGGAAAATTTTTGTTTCCCTTGCGACGTTCCCCTACAGTGGCATCATGAGCTAGGTTCATGCGTAGATGTCTTCTCGAGTAGAACACAAAAGTTTTTGTGGGCGGTGATGTGCGTTTTGCTGCCCTCCTTAGTCTTTTCTTGATTCCGCGGTATTGTTGGATCGAAGCGGCTCGGACCGACATTACTCGTACGCTTACGAGAGACTGGTTTCATCGCTACGAGTAACTCCGTTGCTCAAAGATGACCGGCGAGTGTCGGTTTCTCCAACTTTAGTTGAATCGGATTTGACCGAGGAGGTCCTTGGATGAGGTTAAATAGCAATTCATATATCTCCGTTGTGGTGTTTGCGTAAGTAAGATGCGATCCTACTAGATACCCATGGTCACCACGTAAAACATGCAACAACAAAATTAGAGGACGTCTAACTTGTTTTTGCAGGGTATGCTTGTGATGTGATATGGCCAACGATGTGATGTGATATATTGGATGTATGAGATGATCATGTTGTAATAGAAATATCGACTTGCACGTCGATGGTACGGCAACCGGCAGGAGCCATAGGGTTGTCTTTATACTAACATATGTGCTTGCAGATGCGTTTACTATTTTGCTAGGATGTAGCCTTAGTAGTAATAGCATAAGTAGCACGACAACCCCGATGGCAACACGTTGATGGATGATCATGGTGTGGCGCCGGTGACAAGAAGATCGTGCCGGTGCTTTGGTGATGGAGATCAAGAAGCACGTGATGATGGCCATATCATGTCACTTATGAATTGCATGTGATGTTAATCCTTTTACGCACCTTATTTTGCTTAGAACGACGGTAGCATTATGAGGTGATCTCTCACTAAAATTTCAAGACGAAGTTGTGTTCTCCCCGACTGTGCACCGTTGCGACAGTTCTTCGTTTCGAGACACCACGTGATGATCGGGTGTGATAGACTCAACGTTCACATACAACGGGTGCAAAACAGTTGCACACGCAGAACACTCGGGTTAAGCTTGACGAGCCTAGCATGTGCAGACATGGCCTCGGAACACATGAGACCGAAAGGTCGAGCATGAATCGTATAGTTGATATGATTAGCATAGGGATGCTTACCACTGAAACTATTCTCGACTCACGTGATGATCGGACTTGAGATAGTGGATTTGGATCATGTACCACTCAAATGACTAGAGAGATGTACTTTTGAGTGGGAGTTCTTAAGTAATATGATTAATTGAACTAATTGTCATGAACATAGTCTAATGGTCTTTGCGAATTACGATGTAGCTTGCACTATAGCTCTACTGTTTTTTTATGTTCCTAGAGAAAATTTAGTTGAAAATTGATAGTAGCAACCTTTGCAGACTGAGTCTGTAAAACCGAGGATTGTCCTCGTTGCTACGCAGAAGGCTTATGTCCTTAATGCACCACTCGGTGTGCTGCACCTCGAGCGTCGTCTGTGGATGCTATGAACATCCAACATACACGTTACTGATGACTACACGATAGTTCAGTGCAAGATACTTAATGGCTTAGAAGCAAGGCGCCGAAAACGTTGTAAAACGTCACGGAACATAATTGATGTTCCGAAGAGATGAAATTGTGATTTCATGCTTGTGCCCTTGTTAAGAGGTACGAGACCTCCAAACAAGATTCTTTGTCCACAAAGTAAAGGAGAAAAGCTCAATCGTTGAGCGTGTGCTCAGATTGTCTGAGTACGACAATCACTTGAATCAGGTGGGAGTTAATCTTCCAGATGAGATAGTGATGGTTCTCCAAAGTCACTGCCACCAAGCTATGAGAGCTTCGTGATGAACTATAACATATCAAGGATAGATACAATGATCCTTGAGCGATTCGTGATGTTTTGACACTGCGAAAGTAGAAATCAAAAAGGAGCATCAATAGTTGATGGTAAGTAAAACCACTAAGTTTCAAGAAAGGCGAGGGCTAGAAGGGATACTTCGTGAAACAGCAAAATAGTTGCTGCGCTAATGAAGAGACCCAAGACTAAACCCAAACCCGAGACTAAGTGCTTCTCTAATGAGGGGAACAGTCATTGAGGCGGAGCAACTCTAGATACTTGGTAGATAAGAAGGCTGGCAAAAGTCGAGAGGAGTATATTTGATATACATAATGTTGATGTGTACTTTACTAGTACTCCTAGTAGCACGAGGGTATTGGATACCAGTTCGGTTGCTAAGTGATTAGTAACGCGAAATGAAAGCTACGGCGTAAACGGAGACTAGCTAAAGGCGAGGTGACGATACGTGTTGGAAGTGTTTCCAAGGTTGATATGATCAAACGTCGCACGCTCCCTCTACCATCGGGATTGGTGTTAAACCGAAATAATTGTTATTTGGTGCTTGCGTTAAGCATGAACATGATTGGATCGTGTTTGTTGCAATACGATTATTCATTTAAAGAGAACAATGGTTACTCTGTTTGCTTGAATAATCACCTTTAATGGTTTATTGAATCTCGATCGTAGTGTTACACATGTTCATAATATTGGTGCCAAAAGATACGAGGTAATGATGATAGTACCACTTACTTGTGGCACTGCGGCTTGAGTCATGTTAGTATAAATTGCATGAAGAGGCTCCATGCTGATGGATCTTTATACTCACTTGATTTTGAATCACTAGTGACATGCAAATCATACCACATGAGCAAGGCCTTATTTTCATTGAGATGAAACAATATAGTAACTTGTTGGAAGTGATACATTTGATGTATGCAGTCCAATGAGTGCTGAGGCACGCAGTGGATATCATTATGTTCTTACTTCACTGACCACTTGAGTAGATACAGGAGTATTTACTTAATGAATCACAAGTCTGAAATATTGAAAAGTTCAATTCCGTTTCAGAGTGAAGTTCGTCGTAACAAGAGGATGAAGTGTCTACGATATGATCATAGAAATGAATATCTGAGTTACGAGTTTTTGGTACACAGTTAAGACAATGTGGAAATTGTTTCACAGTTCATGCCACCTGGAACATCATAGTGTGATGATGTGTCTGAACGTCATAGCCACGCACTATTTAGTATGGTGCATACTGTGATGTCTCTTATCGAATTACCACTATCGTTTATGGGTTATGCATTAGAGACAACCGCATTCACTTTAAATAGGGCACCGCGTATTTCCGTTGAGATGACACAGTATAGACTGAGGTTTGGAGAAATCTGAACTGTCGTTTCTTGAAAGTTTGGGGCTTCGACACTTATGTGAAAAAGTTTCACTCTGATAAGCTCGAACCCAAAGCGGATAAATGCATCTTCATAGGATATCCAAAACAGTTGGGTACATCTCCTATCTCAGATCCGAAAGCAAAGTGTTTGTTTATAGAAACGGATCCTTTCTCGAGGAAAGGTTTCTCTCGAAAGAATTGAGTGGGAGGGTAGTAGAACTTGATGAGGTTATTGAACCATCACTTCAACCAGTGTGTAGCAGGGCGCAGGAAGTTGTTCCTGTGGCGCCTACACCAATTGAAGTGGAAGCTGATGATGGTGATCATCAAGCATCGGATCAAGTTACTACAAGCCTCGTAGGTCGACAAGGTCGCGTACTGCTGCAGAGTAGTACGGTAACCCTGTCTTGGAGGTCATGTTGTTGAGAAACAGTGAACCTACGAGTTATGGAGAAAGCGATGGTGGGCCCAGATTCCGACAAATGGCTGCAAGCCATGAAATCCGAGAGAGGATCCATGTGTGAAAACAAAGTGTAGACTTTGGTAGAACTACTTGATGGTCATAGGACTATTGAGTAAAAAAATGGATCTTTAAAAGAAGACAGACAATGATGGTGATAAGTCACTATTAAGAAAAGCTCGACTTGTCGCAAAGATGTTTTCGACAAGATCAAACAGTTGACTATGATGATACTTTCTCACTCGTAGCGATGCTAAAGGTCTGTTGGAATTATGTTAGTAGTTGCTGCATTATTTATGAAATATTGCACGTAGGATGTCAAAACATTGTTTCCTCGACGGTTTCCTTGAGCAAACATTGTATGAGATACAACCATGAGGTTTTGTCGATCCTAAGGATACTAACAAGTATGCAAACTCCAGCGATCCTTCAATGGACTGGTGCAAGCATCTCGGAGTTGGAATAAGCACTTTGATGAGATGATCAAAGATTTTGGGTTTGTACAAGGTTTATGAGAAACTTGTATTTCCAAAGAAGTGAGTGGGAGCACTATAGAATTTCTGATAAGTATATGTGGTTGACATATTGTGGATCAGAAGTAATGTAGAATTTCTGTAAAGCATACAAGGTTGTTTGAAAGGAGTTTTCAAAGGAATACCTGGATTGAGCTACTTGAACGTTGAGCATCAAAGATCTATGGAGATAGATCGAAAGCGCTTAATGGAAGTTTCAACAAGATGCATGCCTTGACAAGTTTTTGAAGGAGTTCAAAATAGATCAGCAAAGAAGGAGTTCTTGGTTGCGTTGTAAGGTGTGAATTTGAGTAAGACTCAAAACCCGACCACGGCAGAATAAAGAGAATAGACGAAGGTCATCTTCTATGCCTTAGCCGTAGAATCTAAAGTATGCCATGCTGTGTACCGCACCTGATATGTGCCTTGACTCAAAATATGTTGAGAGGTACAGAGAGTGATCCATGATTGAATCACTAGCAGCGGTCAAAATTTATCCTTAGTAACTAATGGACTAAGGGATTTTTCTCGATTATGGAGGTGGTTAAAGAGTTTGTCGTAAAAGGTTACGTCGATGCAAGCTTTGACACTAATCCGAATAACTATGAGTAGTGAAACGGATTCGTATAGTAGAGTAGATATTTGGAGCATTTCCGAATAGCACGTAGTAGCAGCATCTATAAGATGACATAAAGATTTGTAAAGGACGCACGGATCTGAAAGTTTCAGAACCGTTGACTAAAACCTCTCTCACGAGCAAGACGTGATCAGACCCCATAACTATATGGGTGTTGGATTCATTGGAATCACATGGTGATGTGAACTAGATTATTGACTCTAGTGCAAGTGGGAGACTGTTGGAAATATGCCCTAGAGGCAATAATAAATTAGTTATTATTATATTTCTTTGTTCATGATAATCGTTTATTATCCATGCTATAATTGTATTGATTGGAAACACAATACTTGTGTGGATACATAGACAAAACACTGTCCCTAGTAAGCCTCTAGTTGACTAGCTCGTTGATCAAAGATGGTCAAGGTTTCCTGGCCATAGGCAAGTGTTGTCACTTGATAACGGGATCACATCATTAGGAGAATCATGTGATGGACTAGACCCAAACTAATAGACGTAGCATGTTGATCGTGTCATTTTGTTGCTACTGTTTTCTGCGTGTCAAGTATTTATTCCTATGACCATGAGATCATATAACTTACTAACACCGGAGGAATGCTTTGTGTGTATCAAACGTCGCAACGTAACTGGGTGACTATAAAGATGCTCTACAGGTATCTCCGAAGGTGTTCGTTGAGTTAGTATGGATCAAGACTGGGATTTGTCACTCCGTGTGACGGAGAGGTATCTCGGGGCCCACTCGGTAATACAACATCACACACAAGCCTTGCAAGCAATGTAACTTAGTGTAAGTTGCGGGATCTTGTATTACGGAACGAGTAAAGAGACTTGCCGGTAAACGAGATTGAAATAGGTATGCGGATACTGACGATCGAATCTCGGGCAAGTAACATACCGAAGGACAAAGGGAATGACATACGGGATTATACGAATCCTTGGCACTGAGGTTCAAACGATAAGATCTTCGTAGAATATGTAGGATCCAATATGGGCATCCAGGTCCCGCTATTGGATATTGACCGAGGAGTCTCTCGGGTCATGTCTACATAGCTCTCGAACCCGCAGGGTCTGCACACTTAAGGTTCGACGTTGTTTTATGCGTATTTGAGTTATATGGTTGGTTACCGAATGTTGTTCGGAGTCCCGGATGAGATCACGGACGTCACGAGGGTTTCCGGAATGGTCCGGAAACGAAGATTGATATATAGGATGACCTCATTTGGTTACCGGAAGGTTTTCGTGCATTACCGGAAAAGTTTCGGGCTCATCGGTAGTGTACCGGGAGTGCCGGGAGGGGTGCCGGGGACCATCGGGAGGGGTGTCACGCCCCAAGGGGTCTCATGGGCTATGGGAAGAGATAAACCAGCCCCTAGTGGGCTGGAATAAGTTCCCACTAAGGCCCATAAGGTTTGAGAAGGAAAAAACACAAGGTGGAAAGAGTTTCCAAGTGGGAAGGTGGAATCCTACTCCAAGTAGGATTGGAGTAGGACTCCTCCACCTCCAATTTCGGCCAAACCTTGAGGGTTTGAGGCTGCCTCTTCCCTCCCCCTCCCTCCTATATATACTAAGGTATTAGGGCTGATTTGAGACAACTTTCTCACGGCTGCCCGACCACATACCTCCATAGTTTTTCCTCTAGATCGCGTTTCTGCGGAGCTCGGGCGGAGCCCTGCTGAGACAAGATCATCACCAACCTCCGGAGCGCCGTCACGCTGCCGGAGAACTCTTCTACCTCTCCGTCTCTCTTGCTGGATCAAGAAGGCCGAGATCATCGTCGAGTTGTACGTGTGCTGAACGCGGAGGTGCCGTCTGTTCGGTACTAGATCGTGGGACTGATCGCGGGATTGTTCGCGGGGCGGATCGAGGGACGTGAGGACGTTCCACTACATCAACCGCGTTCACTAACGCTTCTGCTGTACGATCTACAAGGGTACGTAGATCACTCATCCCCTCTTGTAGATGGACATCACCATGATAGGTCTTCGTGCGCGTAGGAAAATTTTTGTTTCCCTTGCGACGTTCCCCTACATCACAGTCGTCACGAGGGTTTCCGGAGTGGTCAGGAAACGAAGATTGATATATAGGATGGTTTCATTTAGTCACCGGAAATATTTCGGGCATTACACGGAGTGTACCAGGAGTGACGAATGGGTTCCGGGTATTCACCGGGAGGGGCCCACCCACCCGGGAGTGAGCCCAATAGCACTTGGGTGGCGCACCAACCCTTAGTGGGCTGGTGAGGCCAGCCCAAGTGGGCTATGGCGCCACAAGAAGAAAAACCAAAGGAAAAAAGAGGGAGGTGGGAAGTAAGGAGTGGACTCCTCCTTCCCCAAAGCGAATTGGGGTGGGAGTCCACCTCCTCCTCTCTCGGTCGGCGCCCTTGGGGCTCCCTTGAGCCCCAAGGCTAGCCCCTCCCCTTCTCCTATATATACTGGTGGTTTTAGGGTTTTTAAGACACAATTTTGCCACGTGCAACTCAAACCTATACCTCGTAGTTCTTCCTCTAGATCGGATATCTGCGGAGCTCGGGTGGAGCCCTGCAGGAATAGATCATCACCATCACAGGCGCACCATCACACTGCCGGAGAACTCATCTACTTCCCCGTCTCTCTTGCTGGATCAAGAAGGCGGAGATCGTCATCGAGTTGTACGTGTGCTGAACGCGGAGGTGTCATCCGTTTGGTGCTAGATCAGGACGGATCGTGGGACGGATCATAGGACGACGGTGATTTGAATGACAAAGCTGTACCACTACATCAACCGCGTTTCTTAACGCTTCCTGCTTAGAAATCTACAAGGGTTTGTGGATCCGATCTCCCTCTCGTAGATGAACATCACCATGATAGGTCTTCGTGTGCGTAGGAAATTTTTTGTTTCCCATGCAACGTTCCCTAAGAGTGGCATCATGATCTAGGTTCATGCGTAGATGTTATCTCGAGTAGAACACAAAAGTTTTTGTGGGCGTTGATGTTCGATTTGCTGTCCTCCTTAGTCTTTTCTCGATTCGGCGGTATTGTTGGATTGAAGCAGCCCGGATCGACATTACTCGTACGCTTACGAGAGACTGGTTTCATCGACCAACATGCAACTCGTTGCATAAAGATGACTGGCGGGTGTCGGTTTCTTCAACTTTAGTTGAATTGGATTTGACCGAGGCGGTCCTTGGAGAGAGGTTAAATAGCAATTTGCACATCTCCGTTGTGGTTTTTGCGTAAGTAAGATGCGATCATACTAGATACCCATAGCAGCCACGTAAAACATGCAACAACAAATTAGAGGACGTCTAACTTGTTTTTGCAGGGTATGCTTGTGATGTGATATGGCCAAAGACATGATGTGATATATTGGATGTGTGAGATGATCATGTTGTAATAGTTGATATCGACTTGCACGTCGATGCTACGGCAACCGGCAGGAGCCATAGTGTTGTCTTTAAATTAACGTTTGTGTTTGCAGATGCGTTTACTATATTGCTAGGTAGTAGCTTTAGTAGTAATAGCATAGATAGCACGACAACCTCGATGGCGGCACGATGATGGAGATCATGGTGTGGCGCTGGTGAAAATAAAGATCATGCCGGTGCTTTGGTGATGGAGATCAAGAAGCACAAGATCATGGCCATATCATGTCACTTATGAATTGCATGTGATGTTAATCCTTTTTATGCACCTTATTTTGCTTAGAACAATGGTAGCATTATAAGGTGATCCCTCACTAAAATTTCAAGATAAAATTGTGTTCTCCCCGACTATGCACCGTTGCGACAGTTCGTCGTTTCGAGACACCACGTGATGATCGGGTGTGATATACTCAACGTTCACATACAACAGGTGCAAAACAGTTGCACACGCGGAACACTGAGGTTAAACTTGACAAGCCTAGCATGTACAGACATGGCCTCGGAACAGAAGAGACCGAAAGGTCGAGCATGAATCATATAGTTGATATGATCAACATGGAGATGTTCAGCACTGAAACTATTCTCAACTCACGTGATGATCGGACTTGAGTTAGTGGATTTGGATCATGCGCCACTCGAATGACTAGCGAGTTGTCTATTTGAGTGGGAGTTCTTAAGTAATATGATTAATTTAACTAATTATCATGAACATAGTCAAAAGGTCTTTGTGAATTATGTTGTAGCTTGCGTTGTAGCTCTACTGTTTATTATATGTTCCTAGAGAAAATTTAGTTGAAAGATGATAGTAGCAACTTTGCGAACTGAGTCCGTGAACTGAGGATTGTCCTCATTGCTGCGCAGAAGGCTTATGTCCTTAATGCACCGCTCGGTGTGCTGCACCTCGAGCGTCGTCTGTAGATGTTGCGAACATCTGACATACACGTTTTTGATGACTACGTGATAGTTCAGTGTGTAATACTTAACTGCTTAGAATTGAGGCGCTAAAGACGTTTTTAAACGTCACGGAACATATGAGATGTTCTAAGAGATGAAATTGGGATTTCATGCTCGTGCCCTTGTTAAGAGGTATGTGACCTCCGACAAGATTCTTTGTCTACAAAGTAAAAGGGGAAAAGTGTTGGAGAACGTCGCATGGGAAACAAAAATTTTCCTACGCGCACGAAGACCTATCATGGTGATGTCCATCTATGAGAGGGGATTTCCGATCTACGTACCCTTGTAGATCGCACAACAGAAGCGTTAAGAAACACGGTTGATGTAGTGGAAGGTCCTCACGTCCCTCGATCCGCCCCGCGAACCGTCCCGCGATCAGTCCCACGATCTAGTGCCGAACGGACGGCACCTCCGCGTTCAGCACACGTACAGCTCGACGATGATCTCGGCCTTCTTGATCCAGCAAGAGAGACGGAGAGGTAGATGAGTTCTCCGGCAGCGTGACGGCGCTCCGGAGGTTCGTGATGATCTTATCTCGGCAGGGCTCCGCCCGAGCTCTGCAGAAACGCGATCTAGAGGTAAAACCGTGGAGATATGTGGTCGGGCTGCCGTGGCAAAGTTGTCTCAAATCAGCCCTAAAACCTCCGTATATATAGGGGGAAGAGGGGGAGCCTTGCCTTGGGGTCCAAGGACGCCCAAGGGGTTTGGCCGAGCCAAGGGGGGGAGTCCTCCCCTTCCAAACCGAATCCAACTAGGTTTGGAAGGAGGAGTCCTTCCCCCTTTTTCCCACCTCCTCTTTTTTTTCTTTTCTCTTTGATTTTCTTCCTATGGCGCATAGGGCCTTCTTGGGCTGTCCCACCAGCCCACTAAGGGCTGGTGCGCCACCCCAAGGCCTATGGGCTTCCCCGGGGTGGGTTGCCCCCCCCCCCCCCCCGGTGAACACCCGGAACCCATTCGTCATTCCCGGTACATTCCCGGTAACTCCGAAAAACTTCCGGTAATCAAATGAGGTCATCCTATATATCAATCTTCGTTTCCGGACCATTCCGGAAACCCTCGTGACGTCTGTGATCTCATCCGGGACTCCGAACAACATTCGGTAACCAACCATATAACTCAAATATGCATAAAACAACGTCGAACCTTAAGTGTGCAGACCCTGCGGGTTCGAGAAATATGTAGACACGACCCGAGTGACTCCTCGGTCAATATCCAATAGTGGGACCTGGATGCCCATATTGGATCCTACATATTCTACGAAGATCTTATCGTTTGAACCTTAGTGCCAAGGATTCATATAATCCCGTATGTCATTCCCTTTGTCCTTCGGTATGTTACTTGCCCGAGATTCGATCGTCAGTATCCGCATACCTATTTTAATCTCGTTTACCGGCAAGTCTCTTTACTCGTTCCGTAATACAAGATCTCGCAACTTACACTAAGTCACATTGCTTGCAAGGCTTGTGTGTGATGTTGTATTCCCGAGTGGGCCCCGAGATACCTCTCCGTCACACGGAGTGACAAATCCCAGTCTCGATCCATACTAACCCAACTAACACCTTCGGAGATACCTGTAGAGCATCTTTATAGTCACCCAGTTACGTTGCGACGTTTGATACACACAAAGCATTCCTCCGGTGTCAGTGAGTTATATGATCTCATGGTCATAGGAACAAATACTTGACATGCAGAAAACAGTAGCAACAAAATGACACGATCAACATGCTATGTCTATCAGTTTGGGTCTAGTCCATCACGTGATTCTCCTAATGACGTGATCCAGTTATCAAGCAACAACACCTTGTTCATAATCAGAAGACCCTGACTATCTTTGATCAACTGGCTATCCAACTAGAGGCTTGCTAGGGACAGTGTTTTGTCTATGTATCCACACATGTATATAAGTCTTCATTCAATACAATTATAGCATGGATAATAAACGATTATCTTGATACAGGAATTATAATAATAACTATATTTATTATTGCCTCTAGGGCATAATTCCAACAAAAAGCTCAGTCGTCGAGCATGTGCTCAGATTGTCTGAGTGCAATAGTCGCTTGAATCAAGTGGGAGTTAATCTTCCAGATGAGATAGTGATGGTTCTCCAAAGTCACTGCCACCAAGCTGCTAGAGCTTCGTGATGAACTATAACATACCAAGGATAGATATGATGATCCTTGAGCAATTCACAATGTTTGACACTGCGAAAGTAGAAATCAAGTAGGAGCATCAATTGTTGACGGTTAGAAAAACCACTAGTTTCAAGAAGGGCAAGGGCTAGAAGGGATACTTCATGAAACGACAAACCAGTTGCTTCTCTAATGAAGGAACCCAAGGTTGAACCAAAACCCGAGACTAAGTGCTTCTGTCATGAGGGGAACGGTCACTGAGGCGGAACTAACCTAGATACTTGGTAGATGAGAAGGTTGGCAAAGTTGACTAAAGTGTATTGGATATACCTGATATTGATGTGTGCCTTACTAGTATTCCTAGTAGCACCAGGGTATTAGATACCGGTTCAGTTGCTAAGTATTAGTAACTCGAAGTTATAGCTACAGATTAAAAGGATACTAGCAAGGGTGAGGTGACGATGTGTGTTGGAAGTAATTCTAATGTTGATGTCATCAAACATTGCACGCTCCCTCTACCATCGGGATTGGTATTAAACCTAAATAATTGTTATTTGGTGTTTGCGTTGAGCATGAGCATGATTGGATTGTGTTTATTGCAATACGATTGTTAATTTAAAGAGAATAATAGTTATTATGTTTGCTTGAATAATTACCTTCAATGGTTTATTGAATCTCGATCGTAGTGCTACACATGTTCATAATATTGATGCCAAAAGATACAAAGTAGTAATGATAGCACCACTTACTTGTGGCACTGCCGTTTTAGTCATGTCGGTATAAAATGCATGAAGAAGCTCCATGCTGATGGATCTTTGTACTCACTCATTTTTGAAACGTTTGAAACATGCAAACCATACCTATTGGTACGAACGCATGAAGAAACTCCATGCAGATGGATCGTTTGGACTCACTCGATTTTGAATCACTTGAGACATGCAAATCATACTACATGGGCAAGATAACTGAAGGCCTCGTTTTCCAGTTAGATGGAACAAGAAAGTAACTTGTTGGAAGTAATACATTTTTGATGTGTGCAGTCCAATAAGTGTTGAGGCACGCAGTGGACATCGTTATGTTCTTACTTCACTGACGATTTGAGTAGATAAAAGAGTATTTACTTGATGAATCACAAGTCTGAAATATTGAAAAGTTCAAAGCTATTTCAGAGTGAAGTTCGTCGTGACAAGAGGATAAACTGTCTACGATATGAACATAGACATGAATATCTGAGTTGCGAGTTTTGCTACACAGTTAAGACAATGTGGAAATTGTGTCGCAATTCATGCCACCTAGAACACCATAGTGTAATGGTGTGTCCGAACGTCATAGACGCGCCCCATTGGATATAGCGCATACTATGATGTCTCTTATCGAAATACCACTATCGTTTTGGGTTAGGCATTAGAGACAACCGCATTCACTTTAAATAGGGCACCACGTAATTCCGTTGAGATGACAACATATGAACTATGGTTTGGAGAAACCTAAGTTGTTCTTTTCTTAAAAGTTTGGGGCTTCGACACTTATGTGAAAAAGTTTCAGTCTGATAAGCTCGAACCCAAAGCGGATAAATGCATCTTCATAGGATATCCAAAACAGTTGGGTACATCTCCTATCTCAGATTCGGAAGCAAAGTGTTTGTTTCTAGAAACGGGTCCTTTCTCGAGGAAAGGTTTCTCTCAAAAGAATTGAGTGAGAGGGTGGTGGAACTTGATGAGGTTATTGAACCGTCACTTCAACCAGTGAGTAGCACGGCACATGAAGTTATTCTTGTGGCGCCTACACCAATTGAAGTGGAAACTGATGATAGTGATCTTTAAGCTTCGGATCAAGTTACTACAAACCTCATAGGTCGACAAGGTCGCATACTGCTACACAGTGGTACGGTAACCCTGTCTTGGAGGTCATGTTGTTGAACAACAATGAACCTACGAGCTATGGAGAAGCGATGGTGGGCCTGGATTCCGACAAATGGCTAGAGGCCATGAAATCCGAGAGAGGATCCGTGTATAAAAACAAAGTATAGACTTTGGAAGAACTACTTGATGGTCGTAAGACTATTAAGTACATATGGATCTTTAAAAGGAAGACGGACGATGATGGTGAAAAGTCACCATTAAGAAAAACTCGACTTGTCGCAAAGATGTTTCCGACAAGTTCAAAGAGTTGACTATGATGAGCCTTTCTCACTCGTAGCGATGCAAAAAATCTGTTGAAATTATGTTAGCAGTTGCTGCATTATTTATGAAATATTGCACATAGGATGTCAAAACATTGTTTCCTCGATGGTTTCTTGAGGAAAGGTTGCATGTGATACAACCAGAAGGTTTTGTAAATCCTAAGGAGGCTAACAAGTATGCAAGCTCCAGTGATCCTTTTATGGACTGGTGCAAGCATCTCGGAGTTGGAATATACACTTTGATGAGATGATCAAAGCTTTTGGGTTTATACCAGGATTATGGGAAACTTGTATTTCCAAAGAAGCGAGTGGGAGCACTATAGAATTTCTGATAAGTATATGTGGTTGACATATTGTTGATCGGAAGTAATGTAGAATTTCTATAAAGCATTAAGGGTTGTTTGAAAGGAGTTTTTCAAAGGAAAATCTGGATGGGGCTACTTGAACATTATGCATCAAGATCTATAGAGATAGATCAAAACGCTTAATAGAACTTTCAATGAAATGCATGCCTTGACAAGTTTTTGAAGGAGTTCAAAATAGATCAACAAAGGAGTTCTTGGTTGTGTTGTAAGGTGTGAATTTGAGTAAGACTCAAAGCCCGACCACGATAGAAGAAAGAGAAAGGACGAAGGTTGTCCCCTATGCCTTAGCCATAGGCACTACAGTATGCCATGCTGTGTACCGCACCTGATTTGTGCCTTGTCATGAGTCTGTCAAGGGGTACAAAGAGTGATCCAGGATTGAATCACTGAACAACGGTCAAAGTTATCCTTAGTAACTAATGGACTAAGGAATTTTTCTCGATTATGGAGGTGATTAAAGAGTTCGTCGTTAAGGGTTACGTCGATGCAAGCTTTGACACTAATCCAAATAATTCTAAGTAGTAAAATGGATTCATATAGTAGAGTAGACATTTGGAATATTTTCGAATAGCACGTAGTAGCCGCATCTACAGGATAACATAGAGATTTGTGAAGCACACAGAGATGTGAAAAGTTCAGACTCGTTGACTAAAACCTCTCTCAAAAGCAAGACGTGATCAAACCCCAGAACTGTATGGGTGTTTGATTAGTTAAAATCACATAGTGATGAGAACTAGATTATTGACTCTAGTGCAAGTGGGAGACTGTTGGAAATATGCCCTAGAGGCAATAATAAATTAGTTATTACTATATTTCCTTGTTCATAATAATCGTTTATTATCCATGCTAGATTTGTATTGATTGGAAACTCAAATACATGTGTGGATACATAGATAACACACTGTCCCTAGTGAGCCTCTAGTTGACTAGTTCGTTGATCAAAGATGGTCAAGGTTTCCTCTCCATAGGCAAGTGTTGTCAGTTGATAACATGATCACATCATTGGGAGAATGATGTGATGGACGAGACCCAAACTATGAACGTAGCATGTGATCGTGTCATTTTGTTGCTATTGTTTTCTGCGTGTCAAGTATTCATTCCTATGACCATGAGAACATGTAACTCACTAACACCGGAGGTATGCCTTGTGTGTAACAAATGTGACAACGTTACTGGGTAACTATAAAGGTGCTCTACAAGTATCTCCGAAGGTGTCCTTTGAGTTAGCATGGATCAAGACTGGGATTTGTTACTCCGTGTGACGGAGAGGTATCTCGGGGCCCACTCGGTAATACAACATCACATATAAGGCTTGCAAGCAATGTGACTCAAGTGTTAGACACGGGATCTTGTATTATGGAATGAGTAAAGAGACTTGCCGGTAACGAGATTGAAATAGGTATAGAGATACCGACGATCAAATCTCTCGCAAGTAACATACCGAAGGACAAAGGGAATGTTATACGAGATTATATGAATCCTTGGCACGCAGGTTCAACCGATAAGATCTTCATAGAATATGTAGGATCCAATATGGACATCCAGGTCCCGCTATTGGGTATTGACCGAGGAGTGTCTCGGGTCATGTCTGCATAGTTCTCGAACCCGTAGGGTCTGCACACTTAAGGTTCCGTGACATTTTAGTATAGTTGAGTTATAGGTGTTGGTGACCGAAGGTTGTTCGGAGTCCCGGATGAGATCACAGACGTCAGGAGGGTTTCCAGAATGGTCCACAAACGAAGATTTATATATAGGATGGTTTCATTTGGTCACCGGAAAGCTTTCGGGCATTACCGGTAGTGTACCGGAAGTGACGAATGGGTTCCGAGTATTCACCGGGAGGGCCCCACCCACCCGGGAGTGAGCCCAATAGAACTAGGGTGGCAGACCAGCCCTTAGTGGTCTGGTGAGGCCAGCCCAAGTGGGCTATGGCGCCACAAGAAGAAAAACCAAAGGAAAAAAAGAGGGAGGTGAGAAGGAAGGAGTGGACTCCTCCTTCCCCAAACCGAATTGGGGTGGGAGTCCACCTCCTCCTCTCTTGGCCGGCGCCCTTGGGGATCCCTTGAGCCCCAAGGCTAGCCCCTCCCCTCCTCCTATATATATTGGTGGTTTTAGGGTTTTTGAGACACAACTTTGCCACGTGCAACTCAAACCTATACCTCGTAGTTCTTCCTCTAGATCGGATTTCTGCGGAGCTCGGGCGGAGCCCTGCAGGAATAGATCATCACCATCACGGGCGCGTCATCACGCTGCCGGAGAACTCATCTACTTCCCCATCTCTCTAGCTGGATCAAGAAGGCGGAGATCGTCATCGAGTTGTACGTGTGCTGAACGCGGAGGTGCCGTCCGTTCGGTGCTAGATCGGGACAGATCGTAGGACAACGATGATTCGAATCACGAAGCTGTACCACTACATCAACCGCGTTTCTTAACGCTTCCCGCTTAGATATCTACAAGGTTATTTGGATCTGATCTCCCTCTCGTAGATGAACATCACCATGATAGGTCTTCGTGTGCGTAGGAAATTTTTTGTTTCCCATGCAACATTCCCCAACAGTTTCGGTATAGTTGAGTTATATGTGTTGGTGACCGAAGGTTGTTCGGAGTCTCGGATGATATCCCGGACGTCACGAGGGTTTCCGTAATGGTCTGGAAACGAAGATTGATATATAGGAAGTCCTGTTTTGGTCACCGGAAAAGTTTCGGGCTCATCGGTAGTGTACCGGGAGTGTCGGGAGGGGTGTCGGGGACCATCAGGAGGGGTATCACGCCCCAAGGGGCCTCATGGGCTGTGGGAAGAGATAAACCAGCCCCTAGTAGGCTGGAATAAGTTCCCACTAAGGCCATAAGGTTTGAGAAGGAAAAAAACAAGGTGGAAAGAGTTTCCAAGTCGGAAGGAGGAATCGTACTACAAATAGGTTGGAGTAGGACTCCTCCTCCTCTCCCTTGCGCAAGGGAAGAGAAGGCTGCCCTAGGGCGCAGCCCTCTCCCTCCTCTCCTCCTATATATACTAAGGGTTTTGAGGGGTTTTAGACAACAGAATACAACCACATGCTGCCCTCTCTCTCTAGATCTGTTTCTCCTCTAGTTTCAGCGGTGCTTAGGCGAAGCCCTGCTGGAATAGCATCACCACCACCACCACCATGCCACCGTGCTGGAGAACTCATCTACCTCTCTGTCCCCTCTTGCTGGATCAAGATGGTGGAGATCGTCATCGAGTTGTACATGTGCGGAACACGGAGGTGCCGTCCGTTCAGTACTCGATCGGGATGGATCGTGGGACGGGTCATGGAACGGATCATGGGACGGTTCGTGGGACGGATCATGAATACGTACCACTACATCAATGCGTTTATTAACGCTTCTGCTTAGCGATCTACAAGGGTATGTGGATCCGATCTCCCTCTCATAGATGATCATCACCATGATAGGTCTTCGTGTGCGTAGGAATTTTTTTGTTGCCCATGCAACGTTCCCCAACACAGCGAAGGGCACGTGGACTGTCGTCTCCTCCTTGGGGACATGTGGAATGAGTTTGTAGTCGACATATGTGGAGGTGAAGGCCTCAGATCTACTGCCCGCCATGCCGGAGAAGGCTAGATATCATCGGTTGTGAGCTTGAATGGTGGATAGGAGTGGAGGGGAATGGAGTGAAGTGGCTAGGCTTTGGTCCGGCGAGCGGATGGGGCGAATTTATGTGGGGTCGATGTGGGCCAGCGCGGCCCAGGACGATGTGGCGGGTGTGCCTGGGCATCCCCATATCCGCCTCATATTTCGGCTGGCTATGAGGGGTGTCGGTCAGCCCAGGCGTTTTAGACCAGTTTGAGGCGTCAAGTTGGATTGAATTTTTGTGATCGGTCAGTGACCGGACGACGTACCCAGACATTTGAGATGGGTATGTGGGGTTTGGCTGTAGATATTGTTAGATCATCTACTGCCGTACCCCTCACACCCTCCTCAAACGTCGGACTGGCCGTCCGATCCCTGTCCGGTCAGAAAAATCGACCCAGACGGGCCTTGATACGTCTCCATCGTATCTACTTTTCCAAACACTTTTGCCCTTGTTTTGGACTCTAATTTGCATGATTTGAATGGAACTAACCTGGATTGACGTTGTTTTCAGCAGAATTGCCTTGGTGTTGTTTTTGTGCAGAAATGTAAGTTCTCGGAACGTCCTGAAAATTTACGAAGAATATTTCTGGAAAATATGAAAAATACGTGCGCAAAGATCCACCGGAGGGGATGGGCCAGTGGGCCACAAGCCCTGTAGCCGCCACCCCCTGGTGGCGGCTAGCAAGCTTGTGGGGCCCACGTGGCTCTACCGCCCCCAATCTCAGCTCTATAAATTCACTTTCGTCCCAAAAAAAATCAAGAGCGAAGATTTCGTCGCATTTGCGATACGGAGGCGCCGCCACATCCTGTCTTCATCTGGAGGGCAGATCTGGAGTCCGTTTTGGGCTCCGGAGAGGGGAAATCGTCGCCATCGCTATCATCAACCTTCCTCCCTCTCCAATTCCATGAAGCTCTTCATCGGTCGTGAGTAATCTATTCGTAGGCTCGCTGGGCGGTGATGAGTAGGATGAGATCTATCATGTAATCCAGTTAGTTTTGACGGGGATTGATCCCTAGTATCCACTATGTTCTGAGATTGATGTTGCTACTACTTTGCCATGCTTAATGCTTGTCACTAGGGCCCGAGTGCCATGATTTCAGATCTGAAATTATTATGTTGTCACCAATATATGTGTGTTTTAGATATGATCTTGCAAGTTGTAGTTACCTACTATGTGTTATGACCCGACAACCCCGGAGTGACAATAACCAGAACCACTCCCGATGATGACCATAGTTTGAGGAGTTCATGTGTTCACCAAGTGCTAATGTGTTGGTCCGGTTCTTTATTAAAAGGAGAACCTTAATATCTCGTAGTTGTCCTTTTGGACCCCGCTGCCACGGGAGGGATGGACAATAGATGTCATGCAAGTTCTTTTCCCTAAGCACGTATGACGACACATGGAATGCATGCCTACATCACATTGACGAATGGGAGCTAGCCACATATCTTTCCGTTTTATAACTGTTGCATGATGAATATCATCCAAACAAATCACCGACCCATTGCCTACGAGTTTGTCCCACTGCTGCTGTTACTTGTTTTGCTCTGCCGCTGTTGCTACTTGCTACTGCTGTCAATACTGTTGTTCCTTGCCACTGCTGCTACTTGCTACAATATTGGTTCACACGACGTTGACGGGAAAGAATATTTCCCGTCTACCGGCAACTTCTGGCGCCATTGATACAATCGTTAGGAATAGTGTGCCGTCAACAGATTGTTCCTGACATCGTTGTTATCATACTACTTTGTTGTTGATACTTTGCTTGCAGATACTAATCTTTCAGGTGTGGTTGAATCTGACACATTCAGCTGCTAATACTTGAGAGTATCCTCTCACTTCCTGACTGGCGAATCAACAAATTTGGGTTGAATACTCTACCCTCGAAAACTGCCTCGAGCCCACGCGCTGGTTGGTCATTGCAAGACAATTTCTAATTGTTGAGCAATCAAGAATAGCATTTGTCTAGCCATTGCCAAAGATCTGCTAAACAGGCCTCTCAAACCGACCTCAAACGCCAGAGTTGACCGGCACCCCCCATTTCAAGCGCAAATATGGGGCGGATATGGGAAAGCCCGAACGCGCACGGGCATGCTCGCCATGTCGGACTAACGGCTTGGACCCACGCGGGCTCATGTGGAAACCCGACGGTTCGACGGGCGCCTCGACCGTCGGTGCGGTTTTAATGCCGTGTGGCATCGCTCCGGGGTCGGGGCCTGCTATTTAAGCCGTCCGGCGCCCTCCAGCACTAGCACATCCGCCTACTCCCTCTCTTCACCGCCTCCCGAGCACTTCCCTCTGTGAGCCCGTTAGCCATGCCACCACGCCATCGACATTACACGATCCAGCAACATCTCTTCCTCCTTCAGCAGGTCCAAATCCGAAGGGAAGCGGGGCTACCTATGGAACAAGAGGTGTATTTCTTGGAGGGGGGATGGGGGAGGAGCTCGAGGAGGAGCCACAAGCATCGGAGGAGGAGGCGCCGCACAAGCCGGAGGATGTGCCGCTGCACGAGCCGGAGGAGGAGCCACCGACGATGCTCGATCTATGGCCCGAGCAGCTGGCCATCCTTAACTCCATCCACTCCGAGTCGGCTGCGGTGGCCAGGCGTCGGATGGAGGAAACGCGTGCGGTACAGGTGGCGATGCAGGAGGCTTAGGAGGCTGTGCAGGCGGCGCATGCGGCGACTCACGCTCCGGCGGAGGCCATCTGTGATGAGGAAGAAGCTTAGTATAGTAGTAGTTAGTATGTAGGATGTAATTTGCATACTTTTGTATGATATGGGGGATGAAATACGAGAGAGTTGGATGTGGAGATGGAAATTTGAGGCGTGACCTGTCAATGTCCGCGAACGCGCTTGGACGTGTCCGCGGGCGTTTGAGGGGCCGAATTTTAGGGGTGCGGCTGTAGATGTTCTTATGTGTTCGGTTTGTGAGCATAGGAAGAACATGGGAATTCGACTAAATAGAACAAATAGAAGTCAGACCACGTGAAACTGTATAATTAAGATGATATTATGTCACTAAAGAGTCCATATTTTCTCAACAACAATAAACCAACTAGATTTTTTCTAAGACTAGAGTTTTATTCTTCTTTCATTGAAGCATGTTACCTTCGTAATAGTTTTACCTTTATTAATAGGAACCATAAGCCAATTAGACTCTAAAGAAATTTATTACAAGTCCTATTGTGTAGTTGATGTCGCCTTCATCTACAACATAGACTGGTTTTATCTAGAACCAAATTCGATACAATACAATTAGCACAACATATTCTAGTTGGCTAGTTCAAACACCGTCTCTTGATCATGACTTTGATTGGTCGAGATTACACGTGAATTTGTTCGAAGCTTCATACCGGAGAGCCTTAATAAAGTCATATGCTACTTGTCTTTTTCAGTAATATAAACTGAATGTCCAACAACTTCCTGACAACTCTTTCTCTCACAAAGTGAAGGTCAATTTTCCATTTTTACGATATGTAACATATGATTAGTTGATAAGTATATGGTGCCCAAGTTGTCGTACTATAGACAACCTCATTATGGCCATGGTACACCAAGGTCACTAAGCAATGGTTATATACAAATAATCTCATGTGTTGCATTTGCAAGCACTTTGTGTTCATATTTTGTTGTATATTTTAGGTATCTTCTATGCTTGTTCTTGACACCGTAGAATGTTTCATGCCATTTCAAGACATCAAGGTTTCTCGAAAGAATATAGCAGACCAACCCATTGATCTTCTATCATCAATACAAGATGCACAATTTGCATGCGAAATAGCACTCGCTGAGGTGGCATTAGCTACTCTTGGGGGATTCTGCCAGAACCCACAAGCATATAACTCTTTATTTAAAGAACATGAGATTTTGGTACAGACTGAACCCGTCACGGAATGGCCTCTCTTCTCTACTTCTACAAATGGTGCTTATTTGACAAAATATGCACATTTTCCTGAGCTCTCATCATCCTTGAAGACAAACTCCTCATATGTGAAATATATATATGCAGTGTACCCATGATTGCTACTTGGATGCCTCGAGAAATATTAACAAAATATGCAAAATTAACGTTTCTCCTTGGCGATGTAAGAAATAGTGCATTTTTTATTACAAAATGCCAATGTTTTCCCTTAGCTCTCAACATCCTAAATCCCAAACTCCCGTACTCTCCATGTCTAAAGATTATATGCCCACTCTGTTGCCAGTGAATTCTATTTCAACGTCCGTATGAATAGAAAAAAGATAGGAATATGAAAGGAATGCACATGGAAATCAGCCATTCGCGTCCATAGTGAAGAAAATATTTCCCAATGAAAAACTCAACTTGATGCAGAAAACCAGTAGTACTCAATATTATACAAGTAGAGCGAGGGTCGCTATACAAATTATTACAACATATCAAAGTATTAGGATAGATGGAAATGTTACAGTGGTCTTAGGGTGATTCTACTGCTCGCGAAAATAAAGGGGGCGCGTCACATCAGAGTAATGTGACATGACGAGTACTACTACGCGTTAAGCCTCAGAGTGAAGCTCAACAATTTATTCGAGGTGGTGGAAGCGGTGGAATAAAACATCGACGGACTCCAGGATCGCAAGACTGACTGGGACTCCTCTAGACATCGGACTCGCTATCGAACTCTTCATCCATGAGGTCTCCTTCATCCATATCTGGCCACAACAACAAGCCAGTGAGTACTCCGAGAAGTACTAGCAAACAGTTTTGCACAAAAGATGAGATGCATGCAGTTGATTTTATTATGCATGGTTAGAGTCAAGTTATAACCACAATATAACTGCAGAAAGTAATAAGTTAGAGGATAAATCAGGCGGTAGTCCTCCCAAGATATTCATAACGGAAAAATGAAATAAACCACCGTCGGGCCTCTGAGCTACACCACACAAAGGGCATAACATAAATGAAATAATTAATAAAAAAACAATGCCTCAGTCGGGTGTCTCAGCGACACCACATAAAGGGATTAGAAGAATAATAAGAACAATACCACAGTCGGGCGTCTCAGCAACACCACATAAAAGGGCTTATAAGAATAATATATTGAATATCCAGGAGGTAGAACCGTCCCAAGGATATCCAATAGATAAAACTATAAGGGTTAGTCCAGAGTAATAATACATGATATGATAATGTCCCACATCATCATATGGTTCACCACATCCATTATTGTTAATATCACTTATACTCCAAAGACCGACTCTAGGACCAACACTTGACTCGTCAAACCACGTCCTTGACCGGGGACACGACTACTTGAATAGTTTTGACTCTGCAGAAGGTGTACTCTTTACCCATAGCCCATGGTTTTCAATAGTCACTGTGACTAATTCCGTGTACGGTATTTTGGAAGTGGACACTCAAAATCAGCACACACCCACTTTACCTCCGCGAAGCCCGGATTCACCCGGACTACGCTGCCAAGGTAAAACCATAACATGGGGAGGCTCCGACCTCGCCTAGCATGGGATCAACAATATTTATATCGCGCGCTCATGGGGAGTGCCCTCCCTTCTGGTTCCAGACAGGAAACACCCATGCCCCCTAACCGGATGACTGGATTTATTCCAAGGCCATGGATACCTTCATATCGGCCCCTCTACTTGGTACCGATAATAGGTCTACAACTGACTATATAGAACCCATAATCCAGGGAATTGTGGTAGCATGATAAGAAGTATGACACGGACAAGACTCGATCTAGGTCGATACTGGAGTTTACCAAATTTATACCATTATGCTCAAGCCATGACAAGGCCATAACCTATCACGTCCCGCATGACTAGGCTATTCCACAACCTTTCATAACTATCACTTGCCATCATCATATTTTTATTATGGTTGAATATGTATAGCAGGTATGAAATATGCAAGGTGATGAGTAGTAAATATGAGTTAAGTTAGCAAACGACACACCAAAAGTAACAAACATGCTTGCCTGGTTCCACGTAGTCGAGATCAAGCTCGGTGTAGTTGACGTCGGGAATTTCGGTGTCGGAATCTACTGTATAGATCAAACAAAGGTATAAGTGGTACTGCCTAGCTACCGGTCTTAAAATATTTTTAGAAAAATCTTCAAATAAACTAGGCATTACCAGGAACAATTTGCCAAAAGAATCATTGAAAAATAAGTTATGGGTCAAAAGTTATAGCCAAAACATTATCAGGGACTATTCTCTAACTAGTTTTAATAGAAACAAGGGCTAGACTGAGATTTAGTCAAAACGCCCGAAGGGAAAGATGTTTCCCCGAAAGGAAAACGGATACTAGCCGAATACGTTTCCATCGAAACGCTTCGGACGAAGAGAGAGACACTAACCGAGGGGGTCCCCCTGTCAGGTTCGAATGCTCCACCAGTACCAGAAACTTCCGGCGATCGCCAGCGACGCTGGGTGGGAGAGGAGAGCCAGCTGGGGGTGCGGGTGCACTCACCATTGACTCGCCTGACTGATGGAGGGGGATTGGACTACGGGGGAAGCCTCACGTCGACGGTAGCAGATCTCCGGCGGGAGAAACTCCGGTGACGCGAGGAGATCGATGACAGAAAGCCTCTACGATAAAATTGAGCACGGGGTAAGCAGGGGCGGAGCTCCTAGATGCAAAAGAAAGCCTGAGGGGTCCTACCTCTACTTATACTACACGGGAGTGGCCGCACCCAAAGCAGATCAGGGCGGTCGGAGTTGGGGAAGAAGGCCCCTCGAGGACCCCTTCCTGGATCGGCTAGTTCCTAGAGGTGAAGATGGAGAATGGGGAAGAGCTGGGCGAGGTTAGAAGCACTGGAGGAGAGCTCTATTTATAGGCGTCGCGAGACGAGCTACGACATTAACTCCGGCAAGCTATTCCGGCGATGCAGGAGCTTGGGCAGGAGGTTATGTGGCTAGGATCGAACCTAATCACCACTTGGGTTCCACTTTTGACGAGAGAGTGGTTCGTTATCGACCGTGGCAACGCGACGATGACGCGGCCATTGTTGTGCACTCCGGCTCAACAACCCGTGCTCTGAGCTGCACGGTGCGTGGCGACAGCCTTCGTGGAGCACACTATCAAGGAGGGGCACGCGGCGGCAGCTGATACGTCTGCGTCGTATCTACTTTTCTGAACTTGTTGCCCTTGTTTTGGACTCTAATTTGCATGATTTGAATGCAACTAACCCGGGCTAATGTTGTTTTCAGCAGAATTGCCATGGTGTTGTTTTTGTGCAGAAATAAAAGTTCTCGGAATGACCTAAAAATTTACGGAGATTTTTTCTGGAATTAATGAAAAATACCTGCACAAAGATCCACCAGAGGAGGTGAGCCAATGGGCCACAAGCCCAGGGGGCGCGGCCACCCCCCTGGCCGCGCCTGGCAGGCTTGTGGGGCCCACGTGGCTCCACCGCCTCCAAACTCAGCTCTATTTATTCCGTTTCGCACGGGAAAAAATCAGAGAGAAGGATTCATCGCGTTTTACGATATGGAAGCGCCGCCACTTCCTGTCTTCATCTGGAGGGCAGATCTGGAGTCCGTTCTGGGCTCCGGAGAGGGGAAATCATCGCCATCCTCATCATCAACCTTCCTCCATCTCCAATTCCATGATTCTCTTCACCGTTTGTGAGTAATCTCATTGTAGGCTTGCTGGACGGTGATGAGTTGGATGAGATCTATGACGTAATCGAGTTAGTTTTGACGGGGATTGATCCCTAGTATCCACTATGTTCTTAGATTAATGTTGCTACTACTTTTTCATGCTTAATGCTTGTCACTAGGGCCCGAGTGCCATGATTTCAGATCTGAAGCTATTATCTTGTCGCCAATATATGTGTGTTTTCGATCCTATCTTGCAAGTTGTAGTCACCTACTATGTGTTATGACCCGGCAACCCCGGAGTGACAATAGCGGGAACCACTCCGGAGATGACCATAGTATGAGGAGTTCATGTATTCACCAAGTGTTAATGCATTGGTCCGCTTCTTTATTAAAAGGAGAACCTTAATATCACGTAGTTTCCATTAGGACCCCGCTACCACGGGAGGGATGGACAATAGATGTCATGCAAGTTCTTTTCCCTAAGCACGTATGACTACATACGGAATACATGCCTACATTAGATTGACGAACGGGAGCTAGTTACTTATCTCTCCGTGTTATAGCTGTTACATGATGAATCACATATGGCATAATCATCCATCACCGATCCAATGCCTACGAGTCTTTTACTACTGGTCCTTACTACATTACTTTGCCGCTACTGCTGTTACTTGCTACTGCTGTCACTACTTATGTTACTTGCTACTGGTGTCACTACTTCTGTTACTTGTTACTTTGCTGTTACGTGTTGCAAGACTTTTCTGGCGCCATTGATACAACAAGTCAGGAATAGTCTGCCATCAACAGACCTTTTTCTGGCACCGTTGCTATCATACCACTTTGCTACTCATACTTTGCTTGTCGATACTAATCTTTCCGGTGTGGTTGAATTGACAACTCAGCTGCTAATACTTGAGAATATTCTTTCGCTTCCCCTTGATTCGAATCAATAAATTTGGGTTGAATACTCTACCCTCGAAAACTGTTGCGATCCCCTATACTTGTGGGTTATCAAGACTATTTTCTGGCGCCGTTGCCGGGGAGGCACACCTATATTCTATGAGTCACTTGGGATTTACGTCTGCTGGTCACTATGAGGAATCCGATAGATCCAAGAACTAAAGTCTTGCCCTCAACTACGAGGACAGGTAAGGAACTGCCATCTAGCTCTGCACTTGATTCACCTTCAGTTATGAGTAAGTTTGCGACATCACCTCCTACTAGAAATCTTGATTTGTCGCCTGTGCTTGATGATGCTACTTCTGCTGCACATGATGCTTATGATGATATGCTTGATACTATGCCTGATGATGCTATGCTTGATACTATGCCTGATGATACTATGCTTGATACTGCTTTGCCATTAGGTGCATTCCTTGATGCACAAATTGCTAGAGTTGCTACTAGATGTGATGATACTTCTGAAACTGTTGATGCCATTGAAGTAGAACCTGCTATTCTGCATGCTAGAACTAGCTCTCCTGATATGCCTGAATTGCCTCATATGCCTGAGCGTTATGTTATGGAGGGAGAGATAGCTGAGGATTTTCTTGCGTGTAAGGATAGCTATGATGTTGAGAAATTACTGCGCAAGTGGAAAGAAAAATCTCTGAAAGCTAGGATGAAATACGACCCGAAGTTTGCTACTTCGCCTATATTTGTGACCGATAAGGATTATGAATTCTCTGTCGACCCTGAGTTAATCACTCTGGTCGAATCTGATCCTTTTCATGGTTATGAGTCTGAAATGGTTGTAGCCCATCTTACCAAACTGCACGATCTAGCCAACCTATTCACTAGTGAGGAAAAGATCCGCCACTACTATATCCTCAAGTTGTTTCCTTTCTCGCTAAAGGATGATGCTAAGACCTGGTTCACTTCTCTTGCTCCTGGTTGTGTGCGTAGCCCCCAGGATATGGTCTACTACTTCTCTGAAAAATATTTCCCTGCCCATAAGAAGCAAGCTACCTTGCAGGAAATATACAACTTTACTCAAGCTGAAGAAGAGAGTCTCCCACAAGCTTGGGGGAGGCTCATCCAGCTACTGAATGCTTTGCCTGATCACCCTCTTGAGAAGAATGAAATACTTGATATCTTCTATAATGGACTTACTGATGCTTCCAAAGATCCACCGGAGGAGGTTCTTAAGAGGCTCGTCAAGCCGTGACCCCAAGGATGATGGGAGTGAAAAGAATCCCAAGTATCTGGTCCCTCGAGTCGCAGAAGTTCGAGCATGCGAGTGGCCAAGCGATGTGTTCTTACGCGCCGCTGGAATTTATGAGGACTTTTATCACTTGGTGGAGAACGCAGGCCTTACCGCCTTCGTTGAAGATAAGTGTCCGCAATACCTCCTCCTCACTAATATCTTCGTACAAAGCTTTAACTTTTATCCGAGGAAGAATCCTCCTATGGTTGAGTTCAAACTTTATGATATCCCCCAGCGCATGTCACTCCAGGATTTTTGCAATGTTTGCAAATTGCCTTTTGTTGGGGATATTCATGAACCTCGTCCACGGGACTTGGAAGCTTTCATCGATACAATTGCTGTAGGAGAGGAGAGAGGAGTGTCTTGCGCTAGAGCTGCTAGCATTCATTGTCCCGTGCTTCGATACTTCTCATTATTTGTGGGAAAATGTTTGATTGGACGTGGGAAAGCTGGGTCACTTAGTTCCCCAGATCTTGCGGTCTTGCGTGAAGCCCTTTATAACGATAAAACTTATAGCTTGGGAGCTATAGTAGCTCAACGGTTGAACCTGGACCGTTCTAAAGGTGTTGTCTATGGAGGTATCTATGCTACCCGTCTTGCCAGATACTTTGAGATACCTATTAGACTGGACGAGGAAGATGAGATTTTTTTTCCTGAGAGATATCTAGATTACGATAGCATGGTTCGCCATGACTTTCTTGATAGAGATATAAATAGAAGGATGATTTATAACCTGGTATTTAGTCAGGGTACTCGTGAGACTATTACTTTGCCTGCTCCTTCTTTGTTCAATCTTCATGCAGGCACGTACACTATTATGCCCTCGGACATCTACGCATATTGGGGCTTGGCCCAACCACAGGTGCCCATGCCCGAGCCATCGGTCGGGTACCAGACGCGAGTTTATCAGTGGGAGCCAGAGGAGCTCACACATCAGTGGCATCCTCGGTCAGCTCCGAAGTACCCCGGAGCTGGTTATTTCCCTCCTTGGGAGTAGAAAAACTTAGGCCAAAAGCCTAAGCTTGGGGGAGTATGTGTTTCCCACCGACTTTACATTCTTGCTTATGCTTTCACTTTGTTCGTTGGTGTTCACACTTTGCCACTCTATCATCCATGCTTGTTTATTTTGTTTTTCTCGTTTTCTTTTCGTTTGTCTGTCTAGTTTGAGAAAAACCAAAAAGATTTTCTGTTCTTCTTTTGCTTGTTGGGAGCTTTCCCGTGTAAATAGTTTTCTTTTTCTGTGGGTCAAGGTAGAAGACCATGGTTACAATGTTTAGTGGCTCTTGCATGCATACCTGTTTAGCTGTCATAGAGCCATATTACTTTGTCTTCTCCTTTGTGTTTGCCTGCAGATTCCAGCTTTAGTCAAATTCACGATCACTCTTATTATTGTTCACATCATTCGGTCATTCAAGTGAAAGGCAATAATGATGATATATGATGAAGTGACTGAGCCTCGAAAAGCTGGTATGAACTCGATCTATTTTGTTTTTGTAAATATGACTAGCTCATCATGCCTGATTCAGTTTTGTTGTGAGAGAAACATGTTTGCAATGACAACTTAGAGACCATAGTTGCTTATGCCATGCTTACTTAGCTAGGAGCTTATAATGGTTTGTCTTGGTTGCCAACATGAATGTTGAGATGACTATGATGTAGTATGATAGGATGGTATCCTCCTTTGAATGATTCAAGTGGCTTGACTTGGCGCATGTTCACGCATGTAGTTGAAACAAAATCAACATAGCCTCTATGATATTCATGTTCATGGTGATTTATGCCCTACTCATGCTTGCACTCAATGTTGGTTAATCTCAATGCATTTTTATGACTGTTGTCACTCTCTAGTTAGTCGCTTCCCAGTCTTTTGCTAGCCTTCACTTGTACTAAGCGGGAATACTACTTGTGCATCCACTTTCGTAAACCCAAAGTTGTTCCATATGAGTCCACCATACCTAATTATGTGCGGTATCTACCTGTCGTTCAAAGTAAATTTGCATGTGCCACTCTCTAAACCTTCAAGAAATAATTTGTTTTGCATGCACGAACCGCTCATGTAGTGACAGGGGGCTATTAGTATCTTCCATGCTAGGCGTGTTATCCTCGATATGTGTTTATTCACTATCATTCACGAGAAAGGGGCCGGTAATTGGAATTCCCAGTTCCATGCTCAAATCGAAAAGATAATTACAAACAAAACTCCTCCAGGATTGATGTTGGTATGGACGGTACCCGAGGATTCGGCTAGCCGTGGAGTGTGATTGATTGGTGGTGGGGGAGTCAAAACTTTACTTTTATGTTTGGGAACCGCATATAGCATGTGTAGCGTGGAAGATGTTGAGAACTCTTAGTCGTTGCATTGACAATGAAAGCATGCCACCCAAAATTATTATCTTTGTTTTCAAAGCTTGAGCTGTGGCACCTCTACAAATCAATGCTTCCCTCTGCGAAGGGCCTGTCTATTTATATTCCTGTTGAGTCATCCTCCTCTTATAAAAGCACCAATTAGAGAGCACCTCTGTCATTTTTATGCTTTGCTTTTAACTGTGTTCAGTATGATTGTGACTGGATCTTCTTTGCCATTAATTACAATGTTTAGTCAGCCCTTGGTCTTTGAAGGTGCTCTGCATTTATGTTTTGCGGTCTCAGAAAGAGCTAGCGAGATACCATCTGTTCGTACTGCTTCATGTTGTTTTGATTGAAGTGTTGACATTTGAGGCTTATTATAATTTGCTCGCTAGTTGATTATGCCATTGATATGAGGTTATCGTGAGACCTAGATGTCATTTTCTTATGTGGTTAGCTTGTGATCTTGCTGAAATTCTAGTTATGAGTTAAACATAGTTACAAGCAAGGCTTTAAGCTTGTCAACAGAGTTCGTCAAAGTTTTTTCTTTTATCTCTTTCAGTTTGTCAACAGAATTGCTTGAGGACAAGCAAGGCTTTAAGCTTGGGGGAGTTGATACGTCTCCGTCGTATCTACTTTTCCGAACTCTTTTGCCCTTGTTTTGGACTCTAATTTGCATGATTTGAATGGAACTAACCCGAACTAACGTTGTTTTCAGCAGAATTGCCATGGTGTTATTTTTGTACAGAAATAAAAGTTCTCGGAATGACCTGAAAATTTACGAAGAATTTTTCTAGAATTAATGAAAAATTCCCGCGCAAAGATCCACCGGAGGGGGTGAGCCAGTGGGCCACAAGCCCAGGGTGCGCGACCACCCCCCCCCCCCTGGCCGTGCCTCGCAGGCTTGTTGGGCCCACGTGGCTCCACCGCCTCCAAACTTAGCTCTATTTATTCCGTTTCACCCAGAAAAAAATTAGAGAGAAGTATTCATCGCGTTTTACGATACGGAGGCGCCGCCACTTCTTGTTCTTTATCTGGAGGGCAGATCTGGAGTCCGTTCTGGGCCCCGGAGAGGGGAAATCGTCGCGATCGTCATCATCAACCTTCCTCCATCGCCAATTCCATGATGCTCTTCATCGTTCGTGAGTAATCTCATCGTAGGCTTGCTCGACGGTGATGAGTTGAATGAGATCTATCATGTAATCGAGTTAGTTTTGACGGGGATTGATCCCTAGTATCCACTATGTTCTGAGATTGATGTTGCTACTACTTTTCCATGCTTAATGCTTGTCACTAGGGCCCGAGTGCCATTATTTCAAATCTGAACCTATTATGTTGTCGCCAATATATGTGTGTTTTAGATCCTATCTTGCAAGTTGTAGTCACCTACTATGTGTTATGACCCGGCAACCCCGGAGTGACAATATCCGGAGCCACTCCCGGATATGACCATAGTATGAGGAGTTCATGTATTCACCAAGTGTTAATGCATTGGTCCGGTTCTTTATTAGAAGGAGAACATTAATATCCCGTAGTTTCCATTAGGACCCCGCTGCCACGGGAGGGATGGACAATAGATGGCATGCAAGTTCTTTTCCCTAAGCACGTATGACTACATACGGAATACATGCCTACATTAGATTGACGAACGGGAGCTAGTTACTTATCTCTCCGTGTTATAGCTGTTACATGACGAATCACATCTGGCATAATCATCCATCACCCATCCAATGCCTACGAATCTTTTACTACTGGTCCTTGCTATGTTACTTTGCCGCTACTGCTGTTACTTGCTACTGTTGTCACTACTACTGTTACTTGCTACTGCTGTCACTACTGCTGTTACTTGTTACTTTGCTCTTACCTGCTGCAAGACTTTTCTGGCGCCATTGATACAACAAGTCAGGAATAGTCTGCCGTCAACAGACCTTTTTCTCGCACCGTTGCTATCATACCACTTTGCTACTGATACTTTGCTTGCAGATACTAATCTTTCAGGTGTGGTTGAATTGACAACTCAGCTGCTAGCACTTGAGAATATTCTTTCGCTTCCCCTTGAGTCGAATCAATAAATTTAGGTTGAATACTCTACCCTCGAAAACTGTTGCGATCCCCTATACTTGTGGGTTATCAGCAACAGGAGCAAGGGGCGGTGCGGGGCGGCGCGAGATCGAAGCAGGGAGCTGCTGCGGCTGGTGTAGAGCCACTGCCAGAGCTTTGGTCGGCTCTGTCGGTGAGCTACCGACGAGGGAAAGAGGCCAAGCCGCGGGCGACGCGGTGGATAGGATCAAGGCACATGAGCAACAGCAATTGCGCTGCTACTAGCGAGATTGGCGAAGGGGGGAGGGAGTTGCGCTCTGTCTGAAGTTTGGTCTGAATTTAATTCAGACAACTTCAGTCAGGGTGCAGGTGAGGTGCTCGAGAGAAAGAAAAGCATAGCTAGAAAAAGAATTGGATGCTAAATTTTTGAGGGGAGCACTTGAAAAGACCTCGATGACGCCTAGAGGGGGGTGAATAGGCTATTTAAAAACTTCTTCGTATTTGGCTTGAACCTAATGCGGAAATAAACTAAGAGGGTACTTGTCAAGCACAAATCCTAAATGCACTAGGCACTGCAACGTGTATCAACAACACGATCTACCAAGATGGACACAATAAAGTTACTAACAAGCACAAGTAAGTTACACAAACTTACTTGAGCTATATCACACGATATATCAAAAGTTGCAAGTGTGAACGTGTGGATATAGAGGGTATGCTTGAATGATTAATCTTGTACAAGAAACATCCAACACAATATAATGAGCACAACCAATATGCAATGTATGTATGCTCAAATAACACAAGTAAACCACAAGTAAGGAGTTAGGGTTAAGGATAACCAAGGTCACTGAGACGAAGATGTATCCCGATGTTCACTTCCTTGGAGGGAAGGTAGTCACCATTAGAGAGGTGGATGTTACCACGAAGGCACACCAACGCCACGAAGGCTCACCCTATTCTCCCTTTGAGATAACACCACGAAGGCGTTTCTCAACCACTAGTGGTAAGCCTTTGAGGTGGCTTCCAAACCCTCACAAACTTTTCCGAGGGAAATCACACGGATTGATTCCTCTCCGAAGAACTCCTACCGCCTAGGAGTCTCCAACCTCCAAGAGTAACAAGATCACGGGGAATGCTCAAAACTTTCTCAAATCACAAATAGCTTGGGTTGAGAGAAGGAGAGGGAGACGATCTATCTTTTGATTGGAACAACTCTCAAAGGGGCTCACAAATGCTCTTGGGATCTAAGATTTGGAGTGAGCAAATGTGTGTGAGGTGGAAATGTGTTCTTTTGAGGATAAGGCTGTGTTAGACAACCCTCTCACGAAGTGGGAGGGGGTATTTATAGAGGGGAGAGAAAAAGAGCCATTGGGGACACTTTAAGTCACACAGGGTCTGGACGTCCGACAGTTGTCGGAAGTCCGGGAGTCCGCGAGGGGTCGGACATCCGACAGGGGTCGATCGTCCGAGGCCTGTAGATATCACTGAAAGTACTACGGACACTTTAAGTTACACAGGATCCGGACGTCCGACAGTTGTCGGAAGTCCGGGCGTCCGCGAGGGGTCGGACGTCCGACAGGGGTCGATCGTCCGAGGCGTGTAGATACGACTTAAACTATGATGAATTTATCAGCCACCGGACGTCCGGAGAGGACCGGAAATCCGAGTTATACAGCTCAACTTCTACTGGTGGTAGGTTCCGGATTTCCGACGGGTGTCGGACGTCCGGCGCTCGCACGTCCAGAGGGAGCCGGATTTCCGAGATAAAGAACTCAACTTCTACTGGTGTCGGCTTCCAGATTTCCGGGTCTTGGCCGGACATTCGGGCCTCGGACGTCTGGAGGGAGCCGGAAGTCCGAGTTATATGGCTCTGATTTCTCTGGTATAGGATTCCGGATTTCCGAACTAGTCGGTCGTCCGGTCCTCGGACGTCCGGAGAAAGCCGGATGTCCGAGGCAGTGGTTCTGTTTTCAGATAACAACAAAGCAGTGGAGATGTGGTCTGAGCAGAAAGTGATGATGTAGTTTGAGCAAGTTCATCGCAAAATCTTTGATCCCCTCTTAATAGTGCGGGATCCCTAAGGACTCAAGAATCATAAAAGAGTACTGATGATCCATAGTTGGGTGTATACTTTTATTCGTTGATCATCACTCCGCACAACTAACGTCAAAGGAACTGATACCTTTGAGTTAGCCCTTTCACCTGAGCTTGATGTTATTGTTCCTTCTTGGCTCAAGTTGAAAGCAAGACATGATGAAGTCTTCAAGTAGCTTTCCCATACACAATGCGGAAAGCCTAGCTTATGCATTCATCTTCATTTGTCCACCATGTGAACATCCACAAGAATCAAGCATGTAGTGCTCAGGAATGCTTATCTTGATCTTGTCTTTGTTAGCACATGAGGTTGTCCTTATCAACACATGATCATTGACAATAGTTTCAATGATATATTCGTGCTAATCCACTTGAACTTGCACACCACAATCTTGATGACGATCACCACTTGACGTCATCCTTCATGGGTTGTATGAGATCTTCCTTTTGACGCAAGCCCAATGGAAGCACACCTAACCCCCACACAGGAGTCTCACAAAGACCATGGGTTAGTACACAAACACGTAATGGACAACGCTTACCATACCATGGGATCACTTGATCCCTCTCGGTACATCTTATACGCTTTGTGTGTTGATCATCTTGATTTACTCTTTGTCTGAGATCTTGATCAACCTAGTGTTTCTATGACCATTCTTTGGATAATACCTTGAATAACATCTTGGTCATCATATAAACTCCTTGAACCCGACAGATGGACTTCAAGAAGTGCCTATGGACAAATCCTATAAATATAACTTAAGGCAACCATTAGTCCATAGGAATTGTCATCAATTACCAAAACCACATATGGAGATATATGCTCTAACAGCACTCTCATTGGAAGAAAAGATGCTGCAAAAAATCAGAATTTTTGGTGGAGTTTAAGGCAGGTTTGAATCAGAAATGAGTTTCTGGGGACAAACTTCAGTCAAACCAAATTTGAATTTTTCCAACTTGAGGACCTAAGGTTTTTGCTGGAATAGATTGATGATACTAAGGACTACAAACTGCCAAGGTTTGGGGTGAAGATTCCAAAGGAAAAAGGAGGTTCCTTTGAAAAATTCTTGGAGCTCAAAGTGACTACATAATTTCCCATTTTAATAATAAAAATAATTGGGGTGATCCATCCCTTCTAAATCTTTGGAAAAACATTCCAAAACAAGCTTAGGGCTAGGAGAGGAGTAAAAATGTTCAAAAATAGAATGGTGATTAATTGTTTTTGAAGAATTAACAAATTGGCTCATGGAAAAATCCAAATCAAGAATAAAAGGAATCCAATTTAAGAATAAAAGAAATATTCTTTTAACTATTTCATTTATGAGAAAGGGCCAAGAGGATATTTCTGAATTTGGTTGGTGGAGAAGAAGCTCAAAAGTTTTCTCTCATGGAGATTAGCAAGAAAAGTTCAAAGTTCTTGTCAAGTCAAAAATTAAAAATTCCAAGGAAATCAACAAAATAAAAGTTGGAAAATCTTCGGTGTTACAACACCTACCCCCTTAAGAAAAATCTCGTCCCCAAGATTTAAGCCATTCCTCAAGAAGTTGTGGTTGTTCTTTCTACACGTAATCCTCTCTTTCCCATGTGGCCTCATCCTCTCAGTGGTTGCTCCACTATACCTTGAATAGCTTGGTGACCTTATGTCGAGTCCTTCTTTCTGATTCCTCTAATATCCTCACGGGGTGTTCCTGATAGGATAGGTCTGGTTGTACTTCTATGCTGTCATGGGCTACTTGTTGCTCGGGGTTCCTCACACACTTCCTTAGCTGAGAGATGTGGAACACATCATGTACGTCTGACAATTCTGCTGGTAGGTCCAACTGATAGGAAACTTGTCCTTTACGAGCAATAAAGCTGAACGGTCCATTGGGGTCCAAACCGACATCCCGGTGTTTTTGATCGTAGTAGCTTTTCGGACGGCTTTGTGTTGTCTTAAGTTTCTCTCTTATTACTTTCACCTTGTCCTCGGCCTCCTGGAGAAACTGTGGTCCGAAGATGCGGCTATCTCCGGTCTCTGACCAATTTAGAGGGGCACACCATCGTCTCCCATACAAAGCTTCGAAAGGAGACATCTCCGAACTTGCTTGATAACTGTTGTTGTAAGAAAACTCGGCTTAGGGCAAACTATCTTCCCAACTGTTCCCATATGTGAGTACACAAGCTCTGAGCATGTCTTCAAGGATCTGGTTTATACGTTCGGTTTGTCCTCCCGTTTGAGGGTGATATGTTGTGCTGAACACTAGCTGTGTTCCCAAGGCTTGTTGCAGATAATCCCAAAATCATGAGGTAAACTGGGTGCCTCTATCAGATACGATAGTCTTGGGTACTCCGTGTAGACACACAATGCGGGCGAGGTATAGTCTTGCTAGCTTCTGGGTGGATTATGTGGTCTGTACTGGTATGAAGTGAGCCACTTTTGTGAGTCTATCAGTAATCACCCATATAGCATCGTGTCCGTGTCGGGACCGGGGTAGTCCGACAATAAAATCCATTCCTACCTCATCCCATTTCCATTCGGGTACCTTCAAAGGTTGTAGTAGCCCTGCTGGCTTCTGATGTTTTGCCTTGATTCGTTGACATGAGTCACAACGAGCGACGAAGGAGGCAATATCTCTCTTCATTCCGTGCCACCAATATTTTGCCTGGAGGTCTTAGAATATCTTTGTGCATCCGGGGTGAATAGAATAGGGCACGTTGCATGCTTCCTCCATGATTTGAGTTTTGAGGTTCTCTTGGTTGGGTACGCATAGCCGGTCTTTGTATCACAAAGTTCCTTGCTCATCAATAATAAACTCGGGGGCTCATCAATAATAAACTCGGGGGCCTTCCCGAGGTCCATCTTTTTCTTTATGTCCTCAATGCTGGGGTGACCTTTCTGAGCTTCCTTGGTATTCCCGTCCAAGGTGGGTTGTAGTTCAAGTTGTGCCACTGTACCTTCTAGAACGAGGAGCAAGTTTAGCAGAGCGATCTCTTTTGTAAGCTCAGGTCTCATCTTTGGCACGGGTTTCTTGCCTAAGGCGGGGTTCCGGCTGAGAGCACCTGCTACTACGTTAGCCTTACCCGGGTGGTAATGGATGCCCACGTCATATTCCTTAATTAATTCCAACCATCGTCGTTGTCGTAGGTTGAGATCCGGTTGTGTGAAAATATACTTGAGGCTCTTATGATCCGTGTATATTTCACAACGATTACCAAGAAGAAAGTGTCTCCATTCCTTGAGAGCATGAATCAGAGCGACCAACTCCAAATCGTGAGTAGGTTAGTTCTCTTCGTGACGTCGAAGTTGTCGTGAGGCATAAGCCACCACCTTCCTTTCTTGCATGAGTACGCATCCGAGGCCTTTTCTGGAGGCATCACAATATATTTCAAAATCCTTGTTTAAGTCAGGCACAATTAGTACTGGGGCTGTAGTCAACCTTTTCTTCAATTCCTGGAAACTTTTCTCACAAGCTTCGTTCCATTCAAATTTCTTTTCTTTCTTGAGTAACTGGGTCATAGGTCGCGCAATAGTAGAAAAGTTTTCAATGAACCTCCGGTAATAACCTGCTAATCTGAGGAAACTCCGGATGTGTGTCACATTAGCTGGCTGCGGCCATTCGCTTACGGCCTTCACCTTTTCTGGATCCACGACTATGCCTTCTTGTGTCATCACGTGTCCCAAAAATCCGACCTGTTTAAGCCAAAATTCGAACTTGCTGAATTTTGCGTATAACTAATGCTTGCGGAGTTCTCCCAACACAATCCTTAGGTGTTCCGCATGCTCTTCGGGATTTTTGGAGTAGACAAGTATGTCATCGATGAAGACTACGACAAACTTATCCATATATTTCATGAATACTTTATTCATCAGATGCACGAAGTAAGCTGGTGCTTTGGTTAGCCTGAAAGGCATTACTGTAAACTCGTACAGTCTGAATCTTGAGGTAAAGGTTGTCTTTGGAATGTCTTCTCGGAGGATCTTGAGCTGATGATATCCTGACAACAAGTCGATTTTTGAAAATACCTTATCCTCAGCTAATTGATCGAACAAATCATTTATTCTGGGTAGTGGGTACTTGTTTTTTATAGTGGCCATGTTGTGTGCTCGATAATCAATGCATAGCCTTAGCGTTCCATCTCTCTTCTTAGCAAAAAGTACTGGTGATCCCCAAGGTGAAGATCTAGGTCTGATGTATCCTTTGTCCAATAGTTCCTTTATTTGTTTATTAAGCTCGACTAACTCAGTTGGTGCCATGCGGTACGACTTCTTATATATTGGGGTTGTACTGGGTGCAAGCTCGATGACAAATTCTATTTCTCGGTCTGGCGGTATACCTGGTAGCTCATGAGGACATACATCTGGAAATTCACATACTACTGGAAGATCTTTCAATTCATTGGCTTCTGTTTGGTTTAACCTTGCTTTGCTTGATTTTTCCTTTCATAAGGCTGCGACGGTTACCTTTTTACCTTGGTGAACAGTGAGGGTGACCTTCCGATTAAAGCAGTCAGTGAATCCCTTGTTGGTGTTTAACCAGTCCATTCCCAAGATAATATCCACTGTGTTGCTTTCGATAACAATAAGATTTGCCCAAAACACCAAATCTTTGACTTCAATTATAACATTCTTGCAATACTCTTGAGTAATCTGATGTACTCCCAGGGACTTGATAGTCATTGAGTTTTCCAAGGCGAGGGTTGAAAAGTTGTGTTTCGAAACAAATATTTTTGAAATGAACGAGTGGGAAGCTCCAGAATCAAACAAAATCAGGGCATGAATTTTGTTGACAGTAAACTTACCGAGTACAATATCACGTGTGTTCATGGCGTCTTCCTTGGCGACAAGATTCACGTGACCCTTCCTGTGATTGTTATTGGAGTTGAAATTGTTGTGCTTTGGTGCTGAGTCAAAGTTGGAAGTGTTGGTCTTGGCTCCACCATTTCCGGCCTTTGGGCATTGCCGAGCGTAGTGTCCTGTTTCTCCACACGCAAAACAAGTGATAGTGGTATCGGGAGTAAAATCTTTGTTCCTCACGTAGGAGTTGTTGTTGAATCTAGTGGTCGGTGCTGAGGTACGCGGAGCTTGAGTCTTTGAGTCCTCTGTCTTGTGACTGGTGTTGCATACTGGGGTAGAGTTATTACAACGGCGTTTGCGGATGTCATCCAGGTTGCGACGTTCAGCTTCCAGTATAATGGCCTTGTCTACTAGTGTCTTAAAATATGGAAACGTGTGGACGACCAGTTGGCACTTTCTGGAGCAAGTCCATCCAGGAACTTCTCCATCCTTCTTTCCTCTGTCTTGTAGTCTTCACTTGCATAACGGGATAGTTGATTATACTGATCCAGGTACTCCATCATGCTGGAACTCCGTTGCTTCAGGTCTTTGAATTCTTTCTTCTTTATTTTCATAACACTGTTGGGTATGTGCGCTCCATGGAAACTTTCTTTAAATTCAGCCATGTGATACTGTTCTCATCTGGATGCATGCGGAGGATGTTTTCCCACCACGAGGCTGCGGCTCCAGTTAAATAGTGGGGAGCGTACAATAATTTCTCATGATCTGAACATTGTGCAATTGTCATCTTTCTCTCAATGTCACGTAGCCAATCGTCTGCTTCCATTGGTTTGTATGTATGTGAAAATGTTGGCGGACGTGTCTTTTGTAGCTCAGCCAGTCGGGAGTGTTGTGGATGCGGACCACGCTGATTTCTCATGTTCATTAGTTGATTCATCATTTCATGATGCTGCTGTTGGCTCTACTCATATAAACGACAGACTTCTGAGAGTGCTGGGCTGCTTTCATGTTGGCTAGACTGGCCTTGAGTGAAGTTGTTCCCTGTCTCAGTGGATTGAGTTTCTCCATTGTCCCTTGGCATGGAGTGTGTCCAGGGTCGGCTCATTTTCTCAAAGCTGGGTTAATGTTGTAAAAAACCAATAAGAAAATGAAACTCGAACGAAAGGAATTCGGAAACATTTTCCAAGGAAACACTGGAAGATTTTTCATAACATAATCGTCATGTTCAGAGAAGGACCGCGGTACATCTTACATCGGTCATAATTATACATACCACTCAGGTCGTACTCTAGTATGCCTCACTTGTTAGTTAAGCTAGTGCACTTCTCCTATCCTACATGACACAACACACTACTTCCCTTCAGTCTAGGAGCACAACGTCATCCATATTATACAGTCGTACTAGCGATCTGCTTGACCATCTCTAGGCGGAGTCGGAATGAACCTGGATCGGCTGGCCCAGAGAAAGTCCGAGGTGAGGAGCTGGGGAGTTCACTTCCTCCTCTATTGCCTCTAAGAGGACTGCGCGAGACGACGAGGCGTGCACATGACTGACAGACATAGCAGCTCTAATGGGGGCAGGAGCAATAACTTGATTAAACTCCTCAATGGCAGGCAGCTGGTGGCGGATGTGTGCTGACGGAGTGCATGAGGCAGAAGAAGACGGGCGTGACCTAGGCGGTGCTGGATGAAGGAGCTGAGTCCTGTGGCGAGGACGAGTAAGGTGCTCCATGCGAGCAGCCACAAAGTCATCCACTAAGCCATCAAAAGCTGACTCCAAGGCTCGAACATACTGCACGAGCATCCCAAGAGCATCATCTTCCTCTCCTCTGGGGCATGCAAAGGCATAGTGGCTGGTGTAGGCACGTGGCATGGCAGATAATAATAAGGATGAGTCTTCATTGCTCGAAGAGTGTCCCGGAGATGAGCAATCGCCTCCCTGGCTGCCATCTGAATAGCCTGCCTCTCCGTGGGCATGGCTCTCCCAACGAAACGAAGGCGACGATACTCTGGTCGACCACCAATAAAATGCACCGACGCCTGATGCATAGTCAGGGACTCACTGATCTAGTGACGGTAAAACGTGTACTCGGTGCGGACCGTCTGTCCAATCACGATCTTCACGATGACCGAAAGCAGTCGCGAAAATCCCGTTGGCTCGTTGGCGAACACCTGCAACGGGCAACCGTTGCCAGCCATCTACAAAACAAAAAATTTCATATAGTCAAAACATAAATATATGTTGACTAACAGAAAATTGCTAACATAAGCAGGCAATAAAATGACTAATACGGTCAACGATCGAACCTAGGGGTTTCCTACAGTCAGCCTGGCTCTGGTACCAAGTTTGTCACGACCGGTTTCTAAATAAATGATTTAATTGGAAATCAGCCATTCACATCCATAGTGAAGAAAATATTTCCCACTGACAGACTCAACTTGTTGCAGAAAACGAGTAGTACTCAATATTATACAAGTAGAGCGAGGGTCGGTCTACAAATTAATACAACATATCCAAGTATTAGGATAGATGGAAATGTTACATTGGTCTTAGGATGACTCTACTACTCGCGAAAATAAAGGAGGCACATCACATCAGAGTAATGAGAGATGATGAGTACTACTACCCGTTAAGCCTCAGAGTGAAGCTCAACAATTTATTCGAGGTGGCGAAAGCGGTGGAATGAAATATCGATGGACTCCAGGATCACAAGACTGACTCGGACTCCTCTAGACATCGGACTCGCTATCGAACTCTTCATCCATGAGGTCTCCTTCATCCATATCTGGCCACAACAACAAGCCAGTGAGTACTCCGAAAAGTACTCGCAAACAGTTTGCACAAAAGATGAGATGCATGCAGTTGATTTTATTATGCATGGTTAGAGTCAAGTTATAACCACAATATAAGTGCACAAAGTAATAAGTTAGAGGATAAATCAGGCGGTAGTCCTCCCAAGATATCTGTAACGGAAAAATAAAATAAACCACCGTCGGGTGTCTGAGCGACACCACACACACGGCATAACATAAATGAAATAAATAATAAAAAAACAATGCCTCAGTCGGGCGTCTCAGCAACACCACATAAAGGGCTTAGAAGAATAATAAAAAAAATGCCACAGTCGGGCGTCTCAGCGACACCATATAAAAGGGCTTATAAGAATAATATATTGAATATCCAGGAGGTAGAACCGTCCCAAGGATATCCAACAGATAAAATTATAAGGGTTAGTCCAAAGTAATAATACATGATATGATAATGTCGCACATCATCATATGGTTCACCACATCCATTATTGTTAATATCACTTATACTCCAAAGACCGACTCTAGGACCGACACTTGACTCGTCAAACCACGTCCTTGACCGGGGACACGGCTACTCGAATAGTTTTGACTATGTAGATGGTGTACTCTTTACCCATAGCCCACGGTTTTCAATAGTCACTATGACTAATTCCGCGTATGGTATTTTAGAAGTGGACACTCAGAATCAGCACACACCCACTTTACCTCCTCGAAGGCCAAATTCACCCGGACTACGCTGCCAAGGTAAAACCATAACACGGGGAGGCTCCGACCTCGACTAGCATGGGATCAACAATATTTATATCGCGCGCTCAAGGGGAGTGTCCTCCCTTCCGGTCCCAGACCAGAAACACCCATGCCCCCTGACCGGATGACTGGATTTATTCCAGGGCCATGGATACCTTCATACCGGCCCCTCTACTTGGTGTGTGACCGATAATAGGTCTAGAACTGACTATACCGAACCCATTATCCAGGGAACTGTGGTAGCACGATAAGAAGTATGACATGGACAAGACTCGATCTAGCTTGATACTGGAGTTTACCAAATTTATACCATTGTGCTCAAGCCATGACAAGGCCATAACCTATCACGTCCCGCGTGACTAGGCTATTCCACAACCTTTCATAACTATCACTTGCCATCATCATATTTTTATTATGGTTGAATATGTATAGCAGGTATGAAATATGCAAGGTGATGAGTAGTAAATATGAGTTAAGTTAGCAAACGGCACACCAAAAGTAACAAACATGCTTGCCTAGTTCCACGTAGTCGGGATCAAGCTCGGTGCAGTTGACGTCGGGAATTTCGGTGTCGGAATCTACGGTATACATCAAACAAGGGTATAAGTGGAACTGCCTATCTACTGGTCTTAAAATATTTTTAGAAAAATCTGATAATAAACTAGGCATTACCAAGAACAATTTGCAAAAAGAATCAATGTAAAATAAGTTTGGATCAAAAGTTATAGCCAAAACATTATCAGGGACTATTTTGTAATTAGTTTTAATAGAAACATGGGCTAGACTGAGATTTAGTCATAACGCCCGAAGGGAAAGATGTTTCCCCGAAAGGAAAATGGCTACTGGCCGAATACATTTCCATCGAAACGCTTCGGACGAAGAGAGAGACACTGACAGAGGGGGTCCCCTTGTCAGGTTCGAATGCTCCACCGGCGCCAGAAGCTTTCGGCGATTGCCGCCGACGCTAGGAGGGAGAGGAGAGCCAGTTGGGGGTGCGGGTGCACTCACCGTTGACTCGCCTGACTGATGGAGGGGGATTGGACTATGGGGGAAGCCTCGCGTCGATGGCAGCAGATCTCCGGCAGCAGCAACTCCGATGACGCGAGGAGATCGACGACACAGAGCCTCTGCGATGAAATTAAGCACGGGGTAAGCAGGGGAGGAGCTCCTGGATGCAAACGAAAGCCTCAGGGGGTCCTACCTCTACTTACACTGCACGGGAGTGGCCGTATCCCGAAGTGGATCGGGGCGGCCGGAGCTGGGGAAGAAGGCCCCTCGAGGACCCCTTCGTGGATCGGCTAGTTCCTACAGGTGGAGATGGAGAATGGGAAGAGTTGGGCGAGGTGAGAAGCATTGGAGGAGAGCTCTATTTATAGGCGTCGCGAGACGAGCTACGACATCAACTCCGGCGGTGCTGGAGCTTGGGCAGGAGGTTAGGTGGCTAGGATCGAACCTAATCACCACTGGGGTTCCATTTTTGACCACAGAGCGGTTGGTCATCGACCGTGGCAACGCGGCAACGACGCGGCCATTGTTGCGCACCGCGGTTGCAGAACCCGTGCTTTGAGGTGCACGGTGCGTGGCGACGGCCTTCGCGGAGCACATTGCCGAAGAGGGGCACGCGGCGGCAGAAGGAGCAAGGGGCGGTACCAGGCGGCCCGGGATCGAAGCAGGGAGTTGCTACAGCTGCAGCAGGGCCGTTGCGAGAGCTTTGGCTGACTGTGTTGGTGAGCTACCGACGAGGGAAAGAGGCCAAGCTGCGGGCGACGCTGCGGATAGGATCAAGGCATAGGAGCAATGGCAATTGCGCTGCTACTGGCGAGATTGGCGAAGGGGGGGAGTTGCGCTCTGTCTCAAGTTTGGTGTGAATTTAATTCACACAGCTTCAGTCAGGGTGCAGGTGAGGTGCTCGACAGAAAGAAAAAGCATAGGTAGAAAAAGAATTTGATGCTGAATTTTTGAGGGGAGCACTCTCATTGGAAGAAAAGATGCTGCAAAAAATTTCAGAATTTTTCGTGGAGTTTAAGGAAAGTTTGAATCAAAAATGATTTTCTGGGGTCAAACTTCTGTCAAACAAAATTTGAATCTTTCCAACTTGAGGACCTAAGGTTTTTGCTGGAATAGATTGAGGATACTAAGGACTACAAACTGCAAAGGTTTGGGGTCAAGATTCCAAAGGAAAAAAGGAGGTTCCTTTGAAAAATGAGCTCAAACTGATTACAGAAATTCCTATTTTAATAATAAAAATTATTGTGGTGATCCATCCCTTCGAAATCTTTGGAAAAACATTCAAAAACAAGCTTAGGGCTAGGAGAGGAGTAAAAATCTTTAAAAACAGAAAGGTGATTAATTCATTTTGAAGAATTAATAAATTGGCTCGTGTGAAAATCCAAATAAAGAATAAAAAGAATCCAATTTAAGAATAAAAAATATATTCTTTTAACCATTTCATTTATGAGAAAGGGTCAAGAGGATATTTCTGAATTTGTTTGGTGGAGAAGAAGCTCAAAAGTTTTCTCTCATGGAGATTAGCAAGAAAACTTCAAAGTTCTTGTCAAGTCAAAAATTAAAAATTCCAAGGAAATCAAGAAAATAAAAGTTGGAAATTCTTGGGTGTTACAACATGTATAATTAAGATGATACAATATTAGGGTTCGCACAAAAAGTGTGATATCATGTCACTAAATACTTTGTTTTAGTATTTCATAAATAGGAATTTTGAAAAGAGGTCAAATTAGATTGTGAATACATTTTTACTTTCAAATGAGACCAAGGCAAATTCCCCCCCCCCCCCCAGTTTTGTGATGTGGCGTTCCTTTGTAGGAAATGAATAAATGCTGCTAATACAAAAATTCCTCTTCCTATACTCGCTTTCCATGAACCAAACAAGCCCTTAATTCAGGTAAAATAAATAAAATACACATATTATAGAAGTTCAGCCCATAAATTGACATATGCCGACGACGCATGAGCAAGAACTTCGAGAGTGGTGCAGGGACAGTTCTACAAAGAGCCGTGGAACAAATGACCTCACATGAACTGTGTTGCACAACCAGTAGTACTATAGACTAAACTTAGCCAAAATATGTGGAGCCACGAGCCTTTTGTCTTAAACAATTTCTTCTTTGGATACTCAGTACCAAAGAAGAGTTTGACCCAATTTATTTATATCTTAACATCCTATCTTACAAAGAACGATGGACTACTCGTATAAATAAGGAATATCTTCTTTTCCAGAAGCATATCCCCAAAGAACTTCAGGGTTAAGTGTGCTTGTATTGGTGTAATTTCAGATTGGGTAATCAGTTGAAAAAATATGTTTGGATGTGCATAAGTGAGGAGAAATCGTGCAGGAAAGACCAATATTAATTTGCACTGCCAATCACTATCCATCTGGGCGAGAGGCTAGGACATCATATAAATTGTGGTGAATAAGAATGGAATGGTCCAAAGGTATCCATTGGAACATTGATTTGACCCAAAATTTGAAGGCAATGGGTTTTTTGCGTCGGCAAAAACATTGTTTGTATGACCCTCCCAAATGTAACAGCTAACTACTTATTTGAAAGAGTACTTTGCTAATTCTAAAATAAAAACAGTAGTAAATTGTTGGTGTCATTTGACACCAATTTTTATGTGCTACCTCCATCCCTACGATCAAACAATTAAGCATGTGTATATCAAGTATTTTTTGTGGAGATTTTCTACACTCTATTGCACGTTTGTCCAAAGCACATGACATGTAAAATTTCATAAAAACAAACCAGAAAATGTGCAGAGGTATTAGGTAGACTAGACTACACCCATTACGACGGAGGAGTATTTGATCTCTTCGTAGGAAGTTGGCCTGCAGCGTGGGGACTTGCTGGTGTGCTTGAATAAAGCTGGCGGTCCTAGGTTTCCTTTTGCACCAAGATAAAGATCTGCGTGATACCCGTACTTTCTGATCTGGTCGGAGTGACGGGTTCTGTAAGGCTCCGCTCGCGAACTCCCATGGGCCTGTTATGCTTGGAGATTGTTGAATTGGGTGAAATTTGATCGTGCTCATTGGTTCTCCGTTAAGGAAGGAACGGTGTGAAGCTCTGTTGTTTGTTTCCATCAAGATATATTTTACTCTATGATAAAGTCAGAGGCGGAGAATGTCATGAAAGCCGAGATTGAAGAGGCGGAGAATGTCATGAAAGCCGAGATTGAAGGACTAGTAATGGTGATTGTAGCCTACTACGTTGAGGAATTTTCTTGGAGTTTCGGGATTCGTAGGAGTGGTATGTAACTGGGAGCGACATTAGACGTGAAGTTTAAGGTCCTACCTTTCAAGGTGAAAATCCAAAGTCTAGCCTTAATTGGTTGTTCTTGGCAATGGTCTTGTGAAAGACATTGTTTTAGAGCGGGGAGTGTCTCCAGGGTGAAAATCCAAGATTTACGGTCGGGCGACGACGGCGTTAGTGCATTGTTTCCTTCTTGGAAACATCGTTTTTAGAGTACTTGGACATCAGGTGTTGTCTTGGTGGTGGTTGTGCTGCTGCTGCAAGTACTGAAACACTGTAGCGGGACTCTTCCTTTTTAGTTTCTTTTTCACTTTTTTGGTTGTGTGCACCCGTCTTGCCATTAGAGCATTACATTGTTGTAGAGTCTGGGCGTAATTGATATCTTTGCGATACTAATATTACTCTTTATCAAAAAAATTGATCAGATTGTGCCCAAGTGCTACAAGATAGTTTACTTCCGTTGTGATGTTGTTTCTTGCTATGCGAATAGGTTCAGCCGTATAAGATGGGGGTGTCCATCTGCCCATAGAAACAAGGAACTTCTAACAAATGTTTTAAATTCTTTTACAGAATTAGACATAATTTGTGTTGTTTTCTCAACAATAACAAAATCAACTTGTTTTTCCGAGGCAAGAGTTTTATTCTTCTCTCGTTCAAGGATGTTACCTTCGTAGAGGTCGTGTTACCTTTGTCACTAGGAACCATAAGTAAGTTAGAATTTATAGAAATTTGTTACAAGCCTTGTTGTGTAAGTTGATGTGGCCTTCGTCTACAATATATACTGGTTTTATCTAGAACAAACTTTGATACAATACAATCGGTACAACATATTCTAGTTAACTTATTGAAACACCCTCTCTTGATCATGATTTTGACTGGTTGAGAGTACTCCTGATTTATTCTAAGCTAGATACTGGAAGAGCCTTAGTAAGGTTGTATGCTACTTTGTCTTTTTCAGGAATATAAACTGAGTGTCCAACAACTTCTTGGCAACTTTTTCTCTCGCAAAGTGGAAGTCATTTTCCATGTGTGTTTTTGTTACAACATGTAACATGTGATTAGTTGATGAGTAAGTGGTGCCAAAATTGTCGTACTAGAGACAAGTTGATTATGGCCATGGTACACCAAGCTCACCAAGCAATTATTATATCCAGATGATCACATATATTGCATTTTGCAAGCGCTCTGTACCTATAATTTGTGCTTTGTTTTAGACGGATCTTCTACACTTGTTCTTGAGACCGTAGAATGTTTCATGAAATTCCAAGATATCAAGTTTGCTCGAAAGAATATAGTTGACCGACATGTTGGCCTTCTATCATCAACACAATATGCACAATTAGCACCCGAAAAAGCACTCACTGAGGTGGATGGTGACCTAAGATCAAGTCAATACCCATGATTTTCTTCAATCTATTCCAAGGTGATTTTAGTTGATGTCCAATGGGCAGTTTTTTGGGGCATGCAAACATTAGCATATCTTTTTTCTTTTACAGAGAAGCAATTGAAGCCTTGTAAGAGTCAATATCTCACACCAAGCCACCATATCAGAAGACGATTTGTTTCAAATGGTATTTAAGCCTTTTTTTTCCTTCAAAATCGCGCATTTAGCCATGCCAAATACTCAGATAGACAGACACTTTCCCTAGATGGAATGTTTATGATTCCACTACACCGTGATCAAACTCAATCCTGTGACCAAATACGCACGCTCAGGTCACATGAAGCCACCGAGGAACGATAACCCCAACAGCCCAACCGTTCGTCCCACACCCAAACATCGGAGCTGGTAGGTGGATAGCTCACTCACTCACTCACCCTCCCTCGGTACTCCATGACAGCAACCCGGACGTGCGAAGGGGGTGCTCATGATGGCGCTGGTGCCCCATGCCGAACCAAGACAGCAGCCGGCAAGAGGCAGCGGCAAGTGGCCCGTCCGCACCGGAGATTGACAGGAGGCCGCGAGCAGGGGACATCGCAGAGGGACACGATGCAACCTCCCAATCAGCTTGCTTCCCAACCCCCGAGGGAGCCCCGTCCCGCCCGGGGCCCCTCCCAAGTCCTAATTTCACTGCTCCGTCGTGCGGCTTCTGTGCTCTGTGCTAGAGTGATCGACATATGTGCTGGTGATCCATGGCTGTTTGATGATGATCGGCGCCCCGTCGTCTAGCTCGGTCGGCCCTGTATCTGTTGCTAGTGGCCTGGCGATCCGCGCGGTTTTGGACCTAATTATTGGCGCCGCGCGCGCCCCTTGGGCGTGGCAACGGGGGATTCCGGGACTGTGCGCCATACAGGCTCCTTCATGTGTGCGCCCGATATTCTGGGCATGCATGGCTCCGTGTTGCTACCAGACACACACGTGCGTAGCGTAGCCTTCTGGTGAGACGAGCATGCTTGCTTAGACGTATGGGCTACCATGGATGGATGGATGGATGGAGTATTCATTCCATCATGGTACGAGGAAAAGATGGCATCGTGAACTTCCAGCTAATTCGTGGAGCTAATCATGTGACCGCTCAGCTAATCGGGTTTATGACCCCCTTGACCGATCGACGTCACGCCAGACGCCGAGGTCGCAGCTACCCCGGAGCAGTACTAAGGCTCTGTTTGGTTTCAATTCAATAAGTGGGATGACTTATAAGTCAGGTGACTTAAAACCAGTGATTTATAAGTCACGTCTGTTTGGTTGTCATCTTACTTATAAGTCACATTTTCATGTAAAAGTTGATGACTTGTATGTTTTAAGTTGGGGTGAAGCAACTTATGACTTATAAGTTGGGGTGACTTAGGCCCTGTTTGGAACCACCTGGATTATATAATCTGTTTTTTATAATCTATTCTATTTCCAAACAGGACAGTTTATATTGTAGATTTTATAAACTAGATGACCAGCTTATTATAATCTCATAATCTGCTATACCCCAGCTAAAATGAGATTATGGATTACAAATGACGTGTTACCCTTGTAAACTTCAAGAGAATTACGCAGTGCCACCGCCACTTTCCTATTTTTTCTTGTAAACAGAGGGCAAACATGTCATTGTACAATTTAAAAGTTGGTTTATAGTTTATATAATCTGGCCTCCAAACATGCCCATCTGGATTATTTTTATAAATCAGATTATATAATCTATGTTCATAATCCAGATTATCATAATCTATTATGGTTCCAAACAGGGCCTTATAAGTTGAGTCTGTTTGACAAAATAAGTCATTTTTTACACTTTTAAACTTATAAGTTGATGACTTATTTGGAACCAAACAGGGCCTAAAATCACAAGTTTGAGGATCACTACACGTCCATTAATCAAAAGCGCCATGAAGACCGGGCCATGCAGGACACGTTACCGTCACCAGAGCGGGACGGACGAACATCTACTACTAATACGGGTGCTATTCTATCGGCATCATCGCTGAATCTTCCGTTCCGTCCCGGAAGTAAAAGTAAAAGATGCATCAAGAGCTCGCGGAAGATTCGCATGGTTTCCCTCGGCCGCAACCGCAAGCAGCAGTGAAGCGCGGGGATCGGCGGACGGAGTCTCTCCCGGCCTCCTTGACCGGCCACCCTTAATTTGCTGCTCCTACTGCTACTGGTCAGCCGCGGCCGGTTTCCCCAGCGGCATTGATGGCCGGCCGCCGTGATCCGGGGAGAAAGATTTTGGGGTCAGACTTGGCTTGGCCTCGCCGTAGTCTCGATAGAGCGTTAAATGAATGGATGGATGAATCATGACCGGATGATTCGCTGCGCTCGTATCCACGAGCCCATGAGTCATGACACGGACCCTGCATTGCATTGCATTCATCGGTCGCCGTCCTCTTTGTCACCCGTGACATGGACTCCGAGGCAGGCCTGCCACTGCCACCGATCCTCATCCTATCCTCCTCCTCTCTTCAACTTCATGCCCACTATCCTTGGTACTACATCGACGGGGTCGTCTTATGGGCGAGGATATGAGCTCAAAAAATGCGTACGTAGTTGAACTTGATGATGGGGTGGGTATGGTGGGGGTAGCAGCAGTGGCGTTGCCAGCAGATGGGGGCATGGTATGGTATGGCAATAGGCAACGGGCATTGGCGTGCCGAACCGGCCGGGGCAACACGAGGAGGACCACCTGTACAACGTTGTATGCCTTGACAGCTCCTGCGTATGGCGCGGTCGCTGCTTGACAGTCACGACCACTCGTCCGTTGTAAGCACTGTTGCATTGTTCATACGCCACTACACCATTGCTTAGTACCACCAGCACTTGGCAGCATACGGACTAGTACGAATACGTAGTATTTTGCTTCAGTGCTGCAAAACAGTTTGTACTAGGAGCAGGAGCACACGCACCACGCCGTATCTTTTCGCTCTCGATCTCCGAGGAAAATCTCATCACTCGTCCTCCTAGTCGTAGTAAAGAGTAAAGAGCAAGTGCCAGTGGCAGTGGCAGTGGTGGGCGTCAACACACACACGCTCTCTCGGGTCTCGGCTCGGTGGGCGTCATGATTTCACAAATCAGCGGTGCAGACAGCTCAACAGAAACGGCACAGTGCCTTTCACCCCCCCAAAAGCGGGACTAAAATTCCGCTTTCACATCCTCCCGTCACGAGGCACGACCTAAAACCGTACTGTAAAAAACTACCCCCTCTTCTTATTAAGACCTTTTAAAAATTGCACTATAAATTAAATAGTGATGTACACATATTTTAGAGTGTATATTCATTCATTTTGCTTCGTATATAGAATCTCTAAAAAGTCTTATATTTAGGAACAAAGCGAGTAGTAAAAAAATGCACGGAGATTAATTTTGTTGTTGTTGCCAAATGGAGATTAATTCAGTTTAACAACAAACGAACGAACGAACGTCCGCACGCTAATGCAACATTTTTTCCTTTTAATTCAGCATCTCGGCCGTTCAGGCAGGCAATCCGACGACAGACGCGTTCTCGTTTCTCACAGACCCCTCGGCCGCTCGGCGAATGGCGAGCCGCAAAAAAAATCCGGACACGAGGAGCGGAAATATTAAGGTGAGCGTATTTACAGACATGCCCTTCCGACGGCAACGAGGAGCGGAAGTCACGAGCTCGACGGCGCCGGCATCGGGGCCTGCGACGGGGACGAGGCCAGCGGGAAGCTCCTGGCCGACGAGAACAGCGCGGCGAACGACGACGGCCTGTGCTGCTGCTCCGGAGCGGCGGCAATGCCGGCGGGCGAGGGGGCCGGGGCGGAGTTGGAGGCGACGCGCTCGCAGGACGGGCACATGGAGAGGGTGGTCGCCGGGAGGTGCATGTAGAAGGGGTGCACCGACTTGAGCGCCCGCAGCTCCGCCAGCTCCTTCTGCAGCCGCCGGTTCTCCTCCGTCAGCGTCTCGCAGCACCGCTTCAGGTACTCGCAGTCCACCTCCGTCTGCTTCAGCTTCGTCCTGCACCACGCGCCAAACCCAAAGCCAAAGCCAAAGCTTTTATTTAATTGCTTCTTGCTTGACCGGCCATCCGAGATTCTTGGTCGAGAGAGAGAGAGAGACAAAGGAGTAAAGAAAAGATTTCATGGAGCGAGCGCGCCGCACCTGGCTCTCCGGTTCTGGAACCACACCTCCACCTGGCGCGGCAGGAGGTTGAGCTGCTTCGCCAGCGCCACCTTCTGCTTCTGCAGCCATGGCGGAAGGAAGGAAACGATTGAGCGAACGCGCTACTTGTGTTCCTGGTGTGGGATGGAATGGATTGGATTGGATTGAGTTGGTGCTGCATGCTTACGGTGTTGAGGGTGCTGTGCTCCTTGAAGCTATCCTCCAGGAACGCGGCCTGCTCCTTGGACAGGCGCAGCTTCTTGCGCGCCGAGCCGCCGTCGTCCTCGTCGCTGCCGCGCGAGCCGCCGCCGCCGCCGGCCGGGGCCGCGTCGCGGTCGCCCTGCGCGGAGAAGTCCATCGGGAAGGAGCCCCCGCTGTCGTTGTCGTTGGGCGAGGACGAGACGGCCGCGCGCGCCGCCGCCGCGGTGTCCTCCTGCTCCTCCTCCTCCGCCGCCGCCGCCGCGCACGCGCCCCACGCCGAGCCCCCGGACGACGGCGCCTGGTTCACGTCGAACCCCCGCGTCGACGCCTCCAAATGCCCTGCCGAGCAGACCGGACCGCCCCCATTTCAGTACCACTATTCCGGCGCCGATCTCTCCCTCACGGCATGCAGAAACAAATCCATCCAAGAAAAGAAGAGAAGAGAAGAACTCGTGCATCACTCACTGGTGTCGGACGGCCACGGGAAGCCGAGGGTGGGCACGAGGGGCAGGAGCGCGAGCCGCATCGTCGGCTCCGGCGAGGAGCCGCACCGCAGCGCGAGGCCCCTCCTGGCGGCGACGTCCTGGCCCCTCCTCCCCTCCTCGTCCTCCTCCTCCCTCCTGGCCCGCGGGCCGACCCCGAGCCCAAGAACCAGCTCCCGGCCGGCGTCCGCCATGGCCTCCCCCAAGCTCAGCCCCAGCTCCATGAGATCGACCGAAGCCCACCAACAACAGGTCGGTCCGGCGATGATGGTGGGATATGGGACCGTGTAGACGCGCAAGGATTCCGAGGTTTTATAGGGGCGGGGACAGGGACGGGACTCCCCCTCCCTCCTCCGCTCCGTATGCGTTGTTGTGTTTGTGTGTGTGAGCTATAATGGCGGGTTTGACCAGTTGACGCCCCCCCGCACGTGACCCGGAGGGAAAGGAGGGGCCCGGGTGCGATTCGCGGGTTTGGCGGGGTGGTTTCTGGGAAAAGGAAGGGGGGCGTTGATGGCAGGCGGTAATAATTATGTTAATCATTATTGGGGGCTCTACGTATCTTTCCCCTTTTATAAACAGCACCCGCGATCTTTTCCAGAAAGCTGCCCACGCAGAGCTGCTGCATGCCTCTTCCTTCTTCTCCGGCCGCACAGATTTTTTATGGTTGAGTTCATGTCTCTTGCTCGTGTATGCGCTCATAATTTTGGAGCGGAGACGTGTGAGATCCTATCTAGAGACTGACTGGTTCGTGGTCGTGTATGCACTCCTGATTTTGGAGTGGAGACGAGTGAGGTTCTCGAGACTGACTAGCTGTTGCTACTCGTGTGGTAGTGGTTAGTGGTCGTTGTTTGGCGAGGAGAAGGGTGTTCATTTTTCCATGGCTTTTATGATGTGGTGGCAGCTTGCAAGAATGATGAATGCCAGAAAGGAAAGATGTTTTTCAAACGGGAGGAATGATTGAGTATGCAGTGGTACGTAGATGTAGATGGAACCGTGTGTGTTCATATCATCAATTTTCTCCTTGGCATGCATGGAAGCTGATGATGGTAATTACTAGTAGAACCGATGATAATTGCATGGAATGGAATGAGATCCGTGTATAGTAGTACCAGAGAAAGAAAGGAAATGCATTGCCCATGCATGACCATCATGCGTGTGTGAGGAGGAGGCAGATGGGCAGCTCAGCTCCCTCCAGGCCAGGAGCTGCGACGGAGGAGATCGGTCGAGTCCATGTCCATCCGTGCCGCGGGGGCAGAATGTAGCAACTCTTTTCTTCCTTCCTTCCTCTGCATTGCATGCAGATGCAGGCATGATTACAGCCATCAATTCCTCATCCACCGCCATGCCCATGCACCATCATCATCGCCATCATCATCATGCCTGTGTGTGTGTGCATGTATGGCTTGGCTACCTGCGTGGTATTAAGCAATCCTGTTGATGTGTACAACGGGGACAAGCCCGATGGGGTCGTTCGCTCGCCGCAATCATGGGGCATCATGCCTGCTGCATACGGCCACCCCAGCCAGCAGCAGCCGCAGCTCGGCTCGCGGCTGCCCCCGTCCGGATGGCCGATGGCGATCATCATGATGGTGGCCTGCATCCTGCCTGCCCCTGCCGTTGGGCGATGCGTGATGGATGGATGGAGCTGCAGGCGCATCAGGACGCAATCATGCGTGTTTGTACGCCTAGTACCCGGGCCCGGCCGAGCGGGGCTCCTTTCCTTTCACCGCAAAAGCAACCCCTCCGGTTTTCTACAAGTGTGCAAAGTGTGAATCATGCATGCGGTGCGGTGCGGTGCGGTGCATGGCCGCAAAAAGGTCAAAAGGGCAGCGCTAATCCTCCTCCTTTCTCGCGCGTGTGATTCACTGACAAAAACCAAAGTTGTTACTAGAGATTGATAAAACGTACTGTACTTACTACTACTCGTTGTCATGTCACGGTTTCTTAACTCGTGTTAGTGGTGCTTGCATTTCGGGATGGAAACGTGAGGATTGATGCAAATTAATCGGTTAAACATATCCGGAGGGGAAATTTTTTTTTTCGAATCATCCGGACGGGAAGTTGTGTGGGGGCATATATATCTTTGATTTTTGGACGATGATTTTTTTAATGGTGGAGTGGTTTTAAAGGAAAGAATGCATTTGTTGTTGTTACTTGCGTTGTTGATTGGTTTGAGTGATGAGTGGTATGGTCTGATCATCATGCGTGGAGAACGTTGAAAAGCCATGAATGACGTGATGCAAAAGTGTCTTACTAGTTCGATTGATTTGTTCTTGAGATGACGTGAGTCCAATGCGACGGTGCTTTTGTTTACACATATGATAACTAGAAGATTTTTAGTAACGATACATATGAGCTCATCATGCATCGGGATTTCGTAGATAGGGTGTTTTATTTCCATGTTGTGATAATTTGATCGGTGAGAAACCTAGCTTTCAAATAGTATCGTACGGGTTGTTGCCTCTCTTAAAAAAGGTTGTTCTAGCTAAGACTAATGGTTGATGTCCTGTAATCTCTTAGATCTTTTTATGTTTTTGGAATGTTGGGTTGTAGTAGACTTGTGGTTGCTTCATTTTATAAAGATGGGGCAGGGAGAAACCCCTTTCGTTCAAAAAATTTGATGGGTGAGAGCAACATATTTTGTCGGCTTTGCGTACGTTTGGTCACGGCGGATAAAAAACTGGTCCAACACGCCAACCTAAATGGACGTGTGTCTCCTTTTCGTACGCCTATCAACTCATTCCTGGCCCATGTTTTAGCCTAATTTGCATCGGCGCGGACATGAAACGGACGCGCCAGCGCCAGCCTATCCCCCTGCCCACTAGTTTGTGTTGGGGAACGTCGCATGGGAAACAAAAATTTTCCTACGCGCACGAAGACCTATCATGGTGATGTCCATCTACGAGAGGGGATGAGTGATCTACGTACCCTTGTAGATCGTACAGCAGAAGCGTTAGAGAACGCGGTTGATGTAGTGGAACGTCCTCACGTCCCTCGATCCGCCCCGCGAACAATCCCGCGATCAGTCCCACGATCTAGTACCGAACGGACGGCACCTCCGCGTTCAGCACACGTACAACTCGACGATGATCTCGGCCTTCTTGATCCAGCAAGAGAGACGGAGAGGTAGAAGAGTTCTCCGGCAGCGTGACGGCGCTCCGGAGGTTGGTGATGATCTCGTCTCAGCAGGGCTCCGCCCGAGCTCCGCAGAAACGCGATCTAGAGGAAAAACTATGGAGGTATGTGGTCGGGCTGCCGTGGAAAAAGTTGTCTCAAATCAGCCCTAATACCTTAGTATATATAGGAGGGAGGGGGAGGGAAGAGGCAGCCTCAAACCCTCAAGGTTTGGCCAAAATTGGAGGTGGAGGAGTCCTACTCCAATCCTACTTGGAGTAGGATTCCACCTTCCCACTTGGAAACTCTTTCCACCTTGTGTTTTTTCCTTCTCAAACCTTATGGGCCTTAGTGGGAACTTATTCCAGCCCACTAGGGGCTGGTTTATCTCTTCCCATAGCCCATGAGACCCCTTGGGGCGTGACACCCCTCCCGATGGTCCCCGGCACCCCTCCCGGCACTCCCGGTACACTACCGATGAGCCCGAAACTTTTCCGGTAATGCACGAAAACCTTCCGGTAACCAAATGGGGTCATCCTATATATCAATCTTCGTTTCCGGACCATTCCGGAAACCCTCGTGACGTCCGTGATCTCATCCGGGACTCCGAACAACATTCGGTAACCAACCATATAACTCAAATACGCATAAAACAACGTCGAACCTTAAGTGTGCAGACCCTGCGGGTTCGAGAACTATGTAGACATGACCCGAGAGACTCCTCGGTCAATATCCAATAGCGGGACCTGGATGCCCATATTGGATCCTACATATTCTACGAAGATCTTATCGTTTGAACCTCAGTGCCAAGGATTCGTATAATCCCGTATGTCATTCCCTTTGTCCTTCGGTATGTTACTTGCCCGAGATTCGATCGTCAGTATCCGCATACCTATTTCAATCTCGTTTACTGGCAAGTCTCTTTACTCGTTCCGTAATACAAGATCCCGCAACTTACACTAAGTTACATTGCTTGCAAGGCTTGTGTGTGATGTTGTATTACCGAGTGGGCCCCGAGATACCTCTCCGTCACACGGAGTGACAAATCCCAGTCTTGATCCATACTAACTCAACTAACACCTTCGGAGATACCTGTAGAGCATCTTTATAGTCACCCAGTTACGTTGCGACGTTTGATACACACAAAGCATTCCTCCGGTGTCAGTGAGTTATATGATCTCATGGTCATAGGAATAAATACTTGACACGCAGAAAACAGTAGCAACAAAATGACACGATCAACATGCTACGTCTATTAGTTTGGGTCTAGTCCATCACGTGATTCTCCCAATGACGTGATCCAGTTATCAAGCAACAACACCTTGTTCATAATCAGAAGACACTGACTATCATCGATCAACTGGCTAGCCAACTAGAGGCATGCTAGGGATGGTGTTTTGTCTATGTATCCACACATGTAAATGAGTCTTCATTCAATACAATTATAGCATGGATAATAAACTATTATCTTGATACAGGAATTATAATAATAACTATACATTTATTATTGCCTCTAGGGCATAATTCCAACAGTCTCCCACTTGCACTAGAGTCAATAATCTAGCCCTCACATCACCATGTGAATTACATTGTAATAAATCTAACACCCATACAGTTCTGGTGTCGATCATGTTTTGACCGTGGAAGAGGTTTAGTCAGCGGGTCTGCTACATTCAGATCCGTGTGCACCTTGCATATATTTACGTCCTCCTCCTCGACGTAGTCGCGGATGAGGTTGAAGCGTCGTTTGATGTGTCTGGTCTTCTTGTGAAACCTTGGTTCCTTTGCTAAGGCAATGGCACCAGTGTTGTCACAGAACAAGGTTATTGGATCCAGTGCACTTGGCACCACTCCAAGATCCGTCATGAACTGCTTCATCCAGACACCTTCCTTAGCCGCCTCCGAGGCAGCCATGTACTCTGCTTCACATGTAGAATCTGCTACGACGCTTTGCTTGGAACTGCACCAGCTTACTGCACCCCCATTAAGAGTAAATACGTATCCGGTTTGTGACTTAGAGTCGTCCGGATCTGTGTCAAAGCTTGCATCGACGTAACCTTTTACGGCGAGCTCTTCGTCACCTCCATACACGAGAAACATCTCCTTAGTCCTTTTCAGGTACTTCAGGATATTCTTGACCGCCGTCCAGTGATCCACTCCTGGATTACTCTGGAACCTGCCTGCCATACTTATGGCCAGGCTAACATCCGGTCTAGTGCACAGCATCGCATACATGATAGAACCTATGGCTGAAGCATAGGGGACGGAGCGCATATGCTCTCTATCTTCATCAGTTGCTGGGCACTGAGTCTTACTCAATCTCGTACCTTGTAACACCGGCAAGAACCCTTTCTTGGACTGTTCCATTTTGAACCTCTTCAAAACTTTATCAAGGTATGTGCTTTGTGAAAGTCCTATCAGGCGTTTTGATCTATCCCTATAGATCTTAATGCCTAGAATGTAAGCAGCTTCTCCTAGGTCCTTCATAGAGAAACTTTTATTCAAGTAACCTTTTATGCTCTCCAAAAGCTCTACGTTGTTTCCAATCAGTAATATGTCATCCACATATAATATTAGAAACGCCACAGAGCTCCCACTCACTTTCTTGTAAATACAAGATTCTCCAACCACTTGTATAAACCCAAATGCTTTGATCACCTCATCAAAGCGTTTGTTCCAACTCCGAGATGCTTGCACCAGTCCATAAATGGATCGCTGGAGTTTGCACACTTTGTCAGCATTTTTAGGATCGACAAAACCTTCGGGTTGCATCATATACAACTCTTCCTTAAGGAAACCGTTAAGGAACGCCGTTTTGACATCCATCTGCCAGATTTCATAATCGAAAAATGCAGCTATTGCTAACATGATTCTGACGGACTTAAGCATCGCTACAGGAGAGAAAGTCTCATCGTAGTCAATTCCTGGAACTTGTGAAAAACCCTTTGCCACAAGTCGAGCTTTATAAACGGTCACATTACCGTCAGCGTCCGTCTTCTTCTTAAAGATCCATTTGTTCTGAATAGCCTTGCGGCCCTCAGGCAGTATCTCCAAAGTCCATACTTTGTTCTCATACATGGATCCTATCTCGGATTTCATGGCTTCTAGCCATTTGTTGGAATCTGGGCCCACCATCGCTTCTTCATAATTTGCAGGTTCATTGTTGTCTAACAACATGATTGATAAGACGGGATTACCGTACCACTTTGGAGCAGCGCGTGATCTCGTCGACCTGCGTGGTTCAACAGAAACTTGAACTGGAGTTTCATGATCATCATCATTAACTTCCTCCTCAACCGGCGTCGCAATGACAGAGGTTTCCCCTTGCCCTGCGCCATCATCCAGAGGGATGAGAGGTTCGACAACCTCGTCAAGTTCTATCTTCCTCCCACTCAATTCTCTCGAGAGAAACTCCTTCTCGAGAAAAGTTCCGTTCTTAGCAACAAACACTTTGCCCTCGGATTTGAGATAGAAGGTGTACCCAACTGTCTCTTTTGGGTAACCTATGAAGACGCACTTTTCCGCTTTGGGTTCCAGCTTTTCAGGCTGAAGCTTTTTGACATAAGCATCACATCCCCAAATTTTAAGAAACGACAACTTTGGCCTTTTGCCATACCACAGTTCGTATGGTGTCGTCTCAACGGATTTCGATGGTGCCCTATTTAAAGTGAATGCAGCTGTTTCTAATGCATAACCCCAAAATGATAACGACAAATCAGTAAGAGACATCATAGATCGCACCATTTCTAATAAAGTACGATTACGACGTTCGGACACACCATTACGCTGTGGTGTTCCGGGCGGTGTTAACTGCGAAACAATTCCACATTGTCTTAAGTGAGTACCAAACTCAAAACTCAGATATTCACCCCCACGATCAGACCGTAGGAACTTGATCTTCTTGTTACGATGATTTTCCACTTCACTCTGAAATTGCTTGAACTTTTCAAATGTTTCAGACTTGTGCTTCATCAAGTAGACATAACCATATCTACTTAGATCGTCAGTGAAGGTGAGAAAATAACGATATCCGCCGCGTGCCTCCACGCTCATTGGACCACACACATCGGTATGTATGATTTCCAACAAGTCACTTGCACGCTCCATTGTTCCGGAGAACGGAGTCTTAGTCATCTTGCCCATGAGGCATGGTTCGCACGTGTCAAGTGAATCAAAGTCAAGTGACTCCAAAAGTCCATCAGCATGGAGTTTCTTCATGCGCTTTACACCAATATGACCCAAGCGGCAGTGCCACAAAAATATGGCGCTATCATTGTTTACTCTAACTCTTTTGGTCTCAATGTTATGTATATGCGTATCTCTATCAAGATTCAATATGAACAATCCTCTCACATTCGGTGCATGACCATAAAAGATGTTACTCATAGTAATAGAACAACCATTATTCTCAGACTTAAAAGAGTAACCGTCTCGCAATAAACAAGATCCAGATATAATGTTCATGCTCAACGCAGGCACTAAATAACAATGATTTAAGTTCATCACTAATCCCGATGGTAGTTGAAGTGACACTGTGCCGACGGCGATTGCATCAACCTTGGAACCGTTTCCTACGCGCATCGTCACTTCGTCTTTCGCCAGCCTTCGTCTATTCCGCAGTTCCTGCTTCGAGTTGCAAATGTGAGCAACAGAACCGGTATCGAATACCCAGGCACTACTACGAGAGCTGGTTAAGTACACATCAATAACATGTATATCAAATATACCTGATTTTTCTTTGCCCGCCTTCTTATCTGCCAGATACTTGGGGCAATTGCGCTTCCAGTGACCCATACCCTTGCAATAGAAGCACTCTGTTTCAGGCTTAGGTCCAGCCTTGGGTTTCTTCGGCGGATTGGCAACAGGCTTGCCGCTCTTCTTCGAATTGCCCTTCTTGCCTTTGCCGTTTCTCTTGAAACCAGTGGTCTTGCTCACCATCAACACTTGATGTTCTTTACGGAGTTCAGACTCTGCGACTTTCAGCATCGCAAACAACTCGCCGGGAGACTTGTTCATCCCTTGCATGTTGTAGTTCAACACAAAGCCTTTATAGCTTGGTGGCAGTGATTGAAGGATTCTGTCAGTGATAGCTTCTTGCGGGAGTTCAATCCCCAGTTCAGCTAGACGGTTTGAGTACCCAGACATTTTGAGCACATGTTCACTGACAGACGAGTTTTCCTCCATCTTGCAAGCATAGAATTTATCGGAGGTCTCATACCTCTCGATCCGGGCGTTCTTCTGAAAGATGAACTTCAACTCCTGGAACATCTCAAATGCTCCATGACGCTCAAAGCGACGTTGAAGTCCCGGTTCTAAGCCATACAAGACTGCACATTGAACTATTGAGTAGTCCTCCTTACGCGCTAACCAAGCGTTCTTAACATCCTGATCAGCCGTAGCGGGTGGTTCATCTCCTAGCGCAGCATTAAGGACATAATCCTTCTTTCCAGCTTGTAAGATTAGCTTAAGATTACGAGCCCAGTCTACAAAGTTGCTTCCATCATCTTTCAACTTAGCTTTCTCTAGGAACGTATTAAAATTGAGGATGACACTTGCGTGAGCCATGATCTACAACACAAATATATTCAAAGTGGACTTAGACTATGTTCAAGATAATTAGAGTTCAACTTAATCAAATTAGATGCTAAACTCCCACTCAAAAAGTACATCTCTCTAGTCATTTGAGTGGTTCATGATCCACCTACACTATCCCAAGTCCGATCATCACGTGAGTCGGGAGTAGTTTCAGTGGTAAGCATCCCTATGCTAATCATATCATCTATATGATTCATGATCGACCTTTCGGTCTCATGTGTTCCGAGGCCATGTCTGCACATGCTAGGCTCGTCAAGCTTAACCCGAGTGTTCCGCGTGCGCAACTGTTTTGCACCCGTTGTATGTGAACGTTGAGTCTATCACACCCGATCATCACGTGGTGTCTCGAAACGACGAACTGTAGCAACGGTGCACAGTCGGGGAGAACACAATTTCGTCTTGAAATTTTAGTGAGAGATCACCTCATAATGCTACCGTCGTTCTAAGCAAAATAAGGTGCATAAAAGGATTAACATCACATGCAATTCATAAGTGACATGATATGGCCATCATCACGTGCTTCTTGATCTCCATCACCAAAGCACCGGCACGATCTTCTTGTCACCGGCGCCACACCATGATCATCCATCAACGTGTCGCCATCGGGGTTGTCGTGCTACTTATGCTATCACTACTAAAGCTACATCCTAGCAAAATAGTAAACGCATCTGCAAGCACATATGTTAGTATAAAGACAACCCTATGGCTCCTGCCGGTTGCCGTACCATCGACGTGCAAGTCGATATTTCTATTACAACATGATCATCTCATACATCCAATATATCACATCACATCATTGGCCATATCACATCACAATCATACCCTGCAAAAACAAGTTAGACGTCCTCTAATTTTGTTGTTGCAAGTTTTACGTGGTGACCAAGGGTATCTAGTAGGATCGCATCTTACTTACGCAAACACCACAACGGAGATGTATGAGTTGCTATTTAACCTCATCCAAGGACCTCCTCGGTCAAATCCGATTCAACTAAAGTTGGAGAAACCGTCACTTGCCAGTCATCTTTGAGCAAAGGGGGTTACTCGTAACGATGAAACCAGTCTCTCGTAAGCGTAGGAGTAATGTCGGTCCAAGCCAGCGCCAGCCTAATTTGCATCGGCACGGACATGAAACGGACGCGCCAGCGCCAGCCTATCCCCCTGCCCACTAGTTTGTGTTGGGGAACGTCGCATGGGAAACAAAAATTTTCCTACGCGCACGAAGACCTATCATGGTGATGTCCATCTACGAGAGGGGATGAGTGATCTACGTACCCTTGTAGATCGTACAGCAGAAGCGTTAGAGAACGCGGTTGATGTAGTGGAACGTCCTCACGTCCCTCGATCCGCCCCGCGAACAATCCCGCGATCAGTCCCACGATCTAGTACCGAACGGACGGCACCTCCGCGTTCAGCACACGTACAGCTCGACGATGATCTCGGCCTTCTTGATCCAGCAAGAGAGACGGAGAGGTAGAAGAGTTCTCCGGCAGCGTGACGGCGCTCCGGAGGTTGGTGATGATCTCGTCTCAGCAGGGCTCCGCCCGAGCTCCGCAGAAACGCGATCTAGAGGAAAAACTATGGAGGTATGTGGTCGGGCTGCCGTGGAAAAAGTTGTCTCAAATCAGCCCTAATACCTTAGTATATATAGGAGGGAGGGGGAGGGAAGACGCAGCCTCAAACCCTCAAGGTTTGGCCGAAATTGGAGGTGGAGGAGTCCTACTCCAATCCTACTTGGAGTAGGATTCCACCTTCCCACTTGGAAACTCTTTCCACCTTGTGTTTTTTCCTTCTAAAACCTTATGGGCCTTAGTGGGAACTTATTCCAGCCCACTAGGGGCTGGTTTATCTCTTCCCATAGCCCATGAGACCCCTTGGGGCGTGACACCCCTCCCGATGGTCCCCGGCACCCCTCCCGGCACTCCCGGTACACTACCGATGAGCCCGAAACTTTTCCGGTAATGCACGAAAACCTTCCGGTAACCAAATGGGGTCATCCTATATATCAATCTTCGTTTCCGGACCATTCCGGAAACCCTCGTGACGTCCGTGATCTCATCCGGGACTCCGAACAACATTCGGTAACCAACCATATAACTCAAATACGCATAAAACAACGTCGAACCTTAAGTGTGCAGACCCTGTGGGTTCGAGAACTATGTAGACATGACCCGAGAGACTCCTCGGTCAATATCCAATAGCGGGACCTGGATGCCCATATTGGATCCTACATATTCTACGAAGATCTTATCGTTTGAACCTCAGTGCCAAGGATTCGTATAATCCCGTATGTCATTCCCTTTGTCCTTCGGTATGTTACTTGCCCGAGATTCGATCGTCAGTATCCGCATACCTATTTCAATCTCGTTTACCGGCAAGTCTCTTTACTCGTTCCGTAATACAAGATCCCGCAACTTACACTAAGTTACATTGCTTGCAAGGCTTGTGTGTGATGTTGTATTACCGAGTGGGCCCCGAGATACCTCTCCGTCACACGGAGTGACAAATCCCAGTCTTGATCCATACTAACTCAACTAACACCTTCGGAGATACCTGTAGAGCATCTTTATAGTCACCCAGTTACGTTGCGACGTTTGATACACACAAAGCATTCCTCCGGTGTCAGTGAGTTATATGATCTCATGGTCATAGGAATAAATACTTGACACGCAGAAAACAGTAGCAACAAAATGACACGATCAACATGCTACGTCTATTAGTTTGGGTCTAGTCCATCACGTGATTCTCCCAATGACGTGATCCAGTTATCAAGCAACAACACCTTGTTCATAATCAGAAGACACTGACTATCATCGATCAACTGGCTAGCCAACTAGAGGCATGCTAGGGATGGTGTTTTGTCTATGTATCCACACATGTAAATGAGTCTTCATTCAATACAATTATAGCATGGATAATAAACTATTATCTTGATACAGGAATTATAATAATAACTATACATTTATTATTGCCTCTAGGGCATAATTCCAACAGTCTCCCACTTGCACTAGAGTCAATAATCTAGCCCTCACATCACCATGTGAATTACATTGTAATAAATCTAACACCCATACAGTTCTGGTGTCGATCATGTTTTGACCGTGGAAGAGGTTTAGTCAGCGGGTCTGCTACATTCAGATCCGTGTGCACCTTGCATATATTTACGTCCTCCTCCTCGACGTAGTCGCGGATGAGGTTGAAGCGTCGTTTGATGTGTCTGGTCTTCTTGTGAAACCTTGGTTCCTTTGCTAAGGCAATGGCACCAGTGTTCCTTACACACAAAGCATTCCTTTGATAACGGGATCACATCATTGGGAGAATGATGTGATGGACAAGACCCAATCCTAAGCATAGCACTAGATCATATTGTTCGTATGCTAAAGCTTTTGTAATGTCAAGTGTCTTTTCCTTCGACCATGAGTTCGTATGCTAAAGCTTTTGTAATGTCAAGTGTCTTTTCCTTCGACCGTGAGATTGTGCAACTCCCGGATACCGTAGGAGTTCTTTGAGTGTATCAAACGTCACACCGTAACTGGGTGACTATAAAGGTGCACTACGGGTACCTCCGAAAGTGTCTGTTGGGTTGGTACGAATCGAGATCGGGATTTGTCACTCCGCGTGACGGAGAGGTATCTCTGGGCCCACTCGGTAGAACATCATCATGAGCTCAATGTGACTAAGGAGTTATTCACACGATGACGTGCTATGGAACGAGTAAAGAGACTTACCGGTAACGAGATTGAACAAGGTATAGGTATACCGACGATCGAATCTCGGGCAAGTTCTATACCGACAGACAAAGGGAATTGTATACGGGATTGATTGAATCCTTGACATCGTGGTTCATCCGATAAGATCATCGTGGAGCAAGTGGGAGCCACCATGGATATCCAGACCCCGCTGATGGTTATTGGCCGGAGAGGTGTCTCGGTCATGTCTGCCTGTCTCCCGAACCCGTAGGGTCTACACACTTAAGGTACGATGACGCTAGGGTTATAGGGAATTGTTATACGAGGTTGCCGAAGGATGTTAGGAGTCCCGGATGAGATCCCGGATGTCACGAGGAGCTCCGGAATGGTCCGGAGGTAAAGATTGATATATAGGATGGATTGGTTTGGACGCTGGAAATGTTTCGGGCACCACCGGCAAAGTGTCGGGACCACCGGAAGGGTTCGAGAGGCCCACCGGGAGGGGCCACATGGGCCAAGTGCGGGAGAGAACTAGCCCTAGGTGGGCTGGTGCGCCCCCCACACCCAGCCCATGCACACCGAAGAGGGAGGGAGGGGAAACCCTAGGCGCTGGTGGGCCTAAGGCCCACCTAGGGGTGCGCCACCCCCTCCCCCTGTCGTGGCCGCCGCACCTCCCATCTGGGGGGGGGGGTTGCCGCACCACCTAGGGTGGGAACCCTAGGGGTGGCACCCCCTTCCCTTCCTCGTATATATAGTGGGGGTTTCGTGGCTGTTTTGCACACGATTTTCCCTCTCCCTCGGCGCAACCCTGCCCCCCTCCTCCCTCCTCTCCCACGGTGCTTGGCGAAGCCCTCCCAGGAGACCTCGTCTCTCCATCGACACCACACCGTCGTGCTGCCGGAGATCTTCCCCAACCTCTCCCTCCTCCTTGTTGGATCAAGGTGCGGGAGACGTCACCGGGCTGCACGTGTGTTGAACACGGAGGTGACGTGGTTCGGCACTAGATCGGAACCACACCGCGATCTAAATCGCCGCGAGTACAACTCCATCAACCGCGTTCTAGCAACGCTTCCGCTTAGCGATCTTCAAAGGTATGAAGATGCACTCACTCCTCTCTCGTTGCTGGTCTCTCCATAGGAAGATCTGAATATGGCGTAGGAAAATTTTGAATTTATGCTACGTTACCCAACAGTGGCATCCGAGCCAGGTTTTCTATGCGTAGATTCTATGCACGAGTAGAACACAAAAGGTTGTGGGTGATGATTTGTCAATTGCTTGCCTCTACTAGTCTTATTCTTTTCCGGCGGTATTGTGGGATGAAGCGGCCCGAACCGACATTACACGTACACTTACGTGAGACTGGTTCCACCGACAGACATGCACACCGTGCATAAAGGTGGCTAGTGGGTGTCTATCTCTCCTACTCTAGTCGGATTGGATTTGATGAAAAGGGTCCTTATGAAGGATAAAGAGCTTTGGCATATCATCATTGTGGCTTTCACGTAGGTAAGAAAGTGTTCTTGCTAGAAACCCAAATCAGCCACGTAAAACTTGCAACAACAATTAGAGGACGTCTAACTTGTTTTTGCAGGGTTTGACATGTGATGTGATATTGCCAAAGTTGTGATGTTGCATCTATGATGTATGAGATGATCATGTTACTATAATAGGTTTCACGACTTGCATGTCGATGAGTATGACAATCGGCAGGAGCCATAGGAGTTGTCTTAATTTATTGTATGAGATGCAACACCATGTGCTTACTACTTTTACTTCATTGCTAACGGTTAGCTATAGTAGTAGTGATAGTAGTAGTTGGCGTGACGACTTCACGGAGACACAATGATGGAGATCATGGTGTCACGCCGGTGACAATGATGATCATGTGATGCCTGAAGATGGAGATCGAAAGAGCAAAGATGATAATGACCATATCATGTCACTATATGATTGCATTGTGATGTTTATCATGTTTTTCATCTTATTGCTTAGAACGATGGTAGCATAATAAGATGATCCCTCTTAAAATTTTGAGAACGTATTCCCCTAAGTGTACACTGTTGCGAAGGATCGTTGTCTCGAAGCACCACGTGATGATCGGGTGTGATAGATTCTAACGTTCACATACAACGGGTGTAAGCCAGATTTACACACGCGAAACACCTAGGTTGACTCGACGAGCTTAGCATGTACAGACATGACCTCGAATACAAGAGACCGAAAGGTCGAACATGAGTCGTATGGTTGAATACGATCAGCATGAAGTTGCTCACCATGGTGACTAGTCCGTCTCACGTGATGATCAGACACGGGTTAGTCAACATGGATCATGTATCACTTAGATGACTAGAGGGATGTCGATTTAAGTGGGAGTTCATACTTAATTTATTAAATGAACTTAATTGTCATGAACTTAGTCTAAAAGTTGTCTTTATAAATATTGTAGATGGCCAACGTCCGCATTCCTAGAGAAAAACAAGCTGAAAGATGATGGTAGCAACTATGCGGACTGGGTTCGCAACTTGAAGCTCATCCTTGAAGCAGCTAAAAAGGCTTGACCCTCCCGCTCCCGCAGTAGCCGAGGACATTCTGAACGTCTGGCAAATGCGGAGTTATGACTACTCTCTGGTTAGGTGTGGCATGTTATACAGTTTGGAAACGGGGCTCCTAAGGCGTTTTGAGCAACACGGTGCTTATGAGATGTTCCAAGAGTTGAAACTAGTTTTTCAAGCTCATGCCTGTATCGAGAGATATGAAGTCTCTAACAAGTTTTTTAGCTGTAAGATGGAGGAGAACAGTTCTGTCAGTGAGCACATACTCAAAATGTCTGGGTTACACGGTCGTCTCACTTCACTTGGAGTCGAACTTCCGGATGATGCTATAATTGACAGAATCCTCCAGTCTCTCCCACCAAGCTACAAAGGTTGTGTGCTGAACTACAACATGCAAGGGATGGAGAAGACCATTCCCGAGTTGTACTCGATGCTCAAGTCTGCAGAAGTAGAAATCAAGAAAGAGCATCAAGTGTTGATGGTCAACAAGACCACTAGTTTCAAGAAGGGCAAGGGTAAGAAGAACTTCAAGAAAGACGGCAAAGCTGTTGTTGCGCTCGGTAAGCCAGATGTCGGGAAGAATAAAAAGAATGGACCCAAGCCTGAGACTGAGTGCTTCTATTGCAAGGGAAAAGGTCACTAGAAGCGGAACTGCCCCAAATACTTAGCGGACAAGAAGGCCGACAACGTTAAAGGTATATGTGATATACATGTTATTGATGTATACCTTACCAGCGCTCGTAGTAGCTCCTGGGTATTTGATACCGGTGTTGTTGCTCACATTTGCAACTCAAAGCAGGAACTGCAGAATAAGCACAGACTGGCCAAGGACGAGGTGACGATGCGGGTCGGGAATGGCTCCAAGGTCGATGTGATCGCCGTCGGCACGCTACCTCTACATCTACCGTCGGTATTAGTTTTAAACCTTAATAATTGTTATTTAGTACCAGCTTTGAGCATGAATATTGTATCAGGATCTTGCTTAATGCGAGACAGCTACTCATTTAAGTGAGAGAATAATGGTTGTTCTATTTATATGAGTGATATGTTTTATGGTCATGCTCCGCTGGTGAATGGTTTATTCTTGATGAATCTCAATCGTGATGTTACACATATTCATAGTGTGAATACCAAAAGATGTAAAGTTGATAATGATAGTCCCACATACTTGTGGAACTGCCGCCTTGGTCATATCGGTGTTAAGCGCATGAAGAAGCTCCATACTGATGGACTATTAGAGTCTCTTGACTTTGAATCATTTGACACATGCGAACCTTGCCCCATGGGCAAGATGACTAAGACTCCATTCTCAGGAATAATGGAGAGAGCGACCGACTTATGGAAATAATACATACTGATGTGTGTGGTCCAATGAACGTTAAAGCTCGCGGTGGCTATCGTTATGTTCTCACTCTCACCGATGATTTGAGTAGGTATGGGTATATCTATTTGATGAAGCACAAATCTGAGACGTTTGAAAAGTTCAAGGAATTTCAGAGTGAGGTCGAGAATCAACGTGCCAGAAAAATTAAGTGTCTACGATCTGATCGTGGAGGAGAATATTTGAGTCACGAGTTTGGCACACACCTAAGGAAGTGTGGAATCGTTTCACAACTAACGCCGCGTGGCACAGCGCAACGCAACGGAGTGTCTGAACATCGTAATCGCACTTTATTAGATATGGTACGATCTATGATGTCTCTTACCGACTTACCGCTATCATTTTAGGGATACACATTAGAAACTGCATCATTCACTTTAAATAGGGTGCCGTCTAAATCCGTTGAGACGACACCGTATGAACTATGGTTTGACAAGAAACCTAAGTTGTCGTTTCTTAAAGTTTGGGGCTGCGATGCTTATGTGAAGAAACTTCAACCAAAAAAGCTCGAACCCAAAGCGGAGAAATGTATATTCATAGGATACCCTAAGGGAGCTATTGGGTATACCTTGTATCTTAGATCCGAAGGTAAAACCTTTGTTGCCAAGAACGGATCCTTTCTAGAGAAAGAGTTTCTCTCAAAAGAAGTAAGTGGGACGAAAGTAGAACTTGATGAGGTAATTACACCCCCTCTCGAACAGGAAAGTAGCGCAACACGGGAAATTGTTCCTGTGGCGCCTGCACCAACTGAAGAGGAAGTTAATGATATTGATCATGAAGCTTCGGATCAAGTTACTACTGAACCGCGAAGGTCCACAAGGGCATGCTCCGCACCAGAGTGGTACGGCAACCCTGTGATGGAAATCATGTTGTTAGACAACGGTGAACCTTCGAACTATGAAGAAGCGATGGCGGGCCCGGATTCCAACAAATGGCTTGAAGCTATGAAATCCGAGATAGGATCCATGTATGAGAACAAAGTATGGACTTTGGTGGACTTGCCCGATGACCGGCGAGCCATAGAAAATAAATGGATCTTCAAGAAGAAGACTGATGCAAACGGTAATATAACCGTTTATAAAGCTCGACTTGTCGCAAAGGGTTTTCGACAAATTCAAGGAATTGACTACGAGGAGACTTTCTCTCCCGTAGCGAAGCTGAAATCAGTCCGAATCATGTTAGAAATTGCCGCCTTTTATGATTGTGAAATTTGGCAAATGGACGTCAAAACAGCGTTCCTTAACGGGAACCTTAAGGAAGAATTGTATATGATGCAACCAGAAGGTTTTGTCGACCCTCAAGAGGACTAAGGAAATGTTTCTCGTTTATGGAGGTGACGAAGAGCTCGTCGTAAAGGGTTACGTCGACACTAGCTTCGACACACATCCGGATGACTCTAAGTCACAGACCGGATACGTATACGTTTTGAATGGCGGGGCAGTGAGTTGGTGCAACAACAAGCAAGAAGTCGTGGCAGCATCTACATGTGAAGCGGAGTACACAGCTGCTTCAGAAGCAGCTCATGAAGGAATTTGGATGAAGGAGCTCATCACCGACCTTGGAGTGGTTCCAAGCGCGTCGGGTCCAATGACACTCTTCTGTGATAACACTGGGGCCATTGCCATAGCCAAGGAGCCTAGGTTTCACCGAAAGACGAAGCACATCAAACGCCGCTACAACTCCATCCACGACCATGTCCAGAGTGGAGTAATAGAGATTTGTAAAGTACATACGGATCTGAATGTTGCAAACCCGTTGACTAAACCTCTTCCACGAGCAAAACATGATCAACACCATAATGCTATGGGTGTTCGATGCATCACAATGTAACTAGATTATTGAATCTAGTGCAAGTGGGAGACTGTTGGAAATATGCCCTAGAGGCAATAATAAAATGGTTATTATCATATTTCCTTGTTCATGATAATCGTCTATTGTTCATGCTATCATTGTATTGACAGGAAACAGTAATACATGTGTGAATAAATAGATCACAATGTGTCCCTAGCAAGCCTCTAGTTGGCTAGCTCGTTAGTCAATAGATGATCATGGTTTCCTGGTCATGGGCATTAGATGTCATTGATAACGGGATCACATCATTGGGAGAACGATGTGATGGGTTGCCGCACTTCCATCTGGGGGGTTGCCGCACTTCCCATATGGGGGGTTGCCGCACCACCTAGGGTGGGAACCCTAGGGATGGCACCCCCTTCCCTTCCTCCTATATATAGTGGGGGTTTTGGGGCTCTTTTGCACACGGTTTTCCCTTTCCCTCGGCGCAACCCTGCCCCCCTCCTTCCTCCTCTCCCACGGTGCTTGGCGAAGCCCTGCCGGGAAACCTCGTCTCTCCATCGACACCACGCCGTCGTGCTGCCAGAGATCTTCCCCAACCTCTCCTTCCTCCTTGCTGGATCAAGGTGCGGGAGACGTCACCGGGCTGCACTTGTGTTGAACGCGGAGGTGCCGTGGTTCGGCACTAGATCGGAATCACACCACGATCTGAATCGCCGCGAGTACGACTCCATCAACCGCGTTCTAGCAACGCTTCCGCTTAGCGATCTTCAAAGGTATGAATATGCACTCACCCCTCTCTCGTTGCTCTTCTCTCCATAGGAATATCTGAATATGGCGTAGGAAAATTTTGAATTTATGGTACGTTACCCAACAGCTCTCACCCCCCTCTCGTTGCTGGTCTCTCCATAGGAAGATCTGAATATGGCGTAGGAAAATTTTGAATTTTTGCTACATTACCCAACAATGGCATCCGAGCCAGGTTTTCTATGTGTAGATTCTTTGCACGAGTAGAACACAAAAAGGTTGTGGGCGCTGATTTTTTTCAATTGCTTGCCGCTACTAGTCTTATTCTTTTCCAGCGGTATCGTGGGATGAAGCGGCCGGACCGACCTTACACGTACGCTTACGTGAGACAGGTTCCACCGGCTAACATGCACTAGGTGCATAAGGTGGCTAGCGGGTGTTTGTCTCTCCCACCCTAGTCGGATTGGATTTGATGAAAAGGGTCCTTATGAAGGGTAAATAGCTTTGGCATATCATCGTTGTGGCTGACACGTAGGTAAGAAGGCGTTCTTGCTAGAAACCCAAATCAGCCACGTAAAACTTGCAACAACAATTAGAGGACGTCTAACTTGTTTTTGCAGGGTTTGACATGTGATGTGATATGGCCAAAGGATGTGATGTTACATGTGTGATGTATGAGATGATCATTATCTTGTAATAGGATTCACGACTTGCATGTCCATAAGTATGACAACCGGTAGGAGCCATAGGAGTTGTGTTAATGTATTGTATGAGATGCAACGCCATGTGTTTACTACTTTTACTTCATTGCTAACGGTTAGTTGTAGTAGTAGTAGTAGTAGTAGTTGGCGTGACGACTTCACGGAGACACGATAATGGATATCATGATGATGGAGATCATGGTGTCACGCCGGTGACGATGATGATCATGCGATGCCCGAAGATGGAGATCGAAGGAGCAAAGATGATAATGGCCATATCATGTCACTATAAGATTGCATGTGATGTTTATCATGTTTTTCATCTTATTGCTTAGAATGACGGTAGCTTAATAAGATGATCCCTCATAAAATTTCGAGAAAGTATTCCCCTAAGTGTGCACCGTTGCGAAGGATCGTTGTCTCGAAGCACCACGTGATGATCAGGTGTGATATATTCTAACGTTCGCATACAACGGGTGTAAGCCAGATTTACACACGTGAAACACTTAGGTTGACTCGACGAGCTTAGCATGTACATACATGATCTCGAATACGAGAGACCGAAAGGTCGAACATGAGTCATATGGTTGAATACGTTCAACATGAAGTTGCTCACCATGACGACTAGTCCGTCTCACGTGATGATCGGACACGGGTGAGTCGACATGGATCATGTATAACTTAGATGACTAGAGGGATGTCGATTTAAGTTTAGTTCATACTTAATTTGATTAGATGAACCTAATTATCATGAACTTAGTCTAAAAGTTATATTTACAAATATTGTAGATCCAATGGCCAACGCACCTGTCAACCTCAATTTCAACGCGTTCCTAAAGAAAAACAAGCTCAAAGATGATGGTAGCAACTATGCGGACTGGGTCCGCAACTTGAAGCTCATCCTCATTGCATCCAAGAAGGCTTATGTCCTTGATACGCCACTAGGTGACCCTCCTGTTCCCGCGGCATCCCAAGATGTTCAGAACGTCTGGCAAGCGCGGAGTGATGACTACCCTCTGGTTAGATGTGGCATGCTATACAGTTTAGAAACGGGGCTCCAAAGTCGTTTTGAGGAACACGGAGCATATGAGATGTTCGAGGAGGTGAAGCTAGTTTTTCAAGCTCATGCCCGTGTCGAGAGAAATGAAGTCTCCGACAAGTTCTTTAGCTGTAAGATGGAGGAGAACAATTCTGTTAGTGAGCATATACTCAGAATGTCTGGGTTGCATGGTCGTGTGACACAGCTTGGAGTCGAACTTCCGAATGAAGTTGTAATTGACAGAATCCTCGAGTCTCTCCCACCAAGCTACAAGGGTTTTGTGCTGAACTACAACATGCAAGGGATGGAGAAGACCATTCACGAGTTGTACTCGGTGCTGAAATCTGTAGAAGTAGAAATCAAAAAAGATCATCAAGTGTTGATGGCCAATAAGACCACCAGTTTCAAGAAGGGCAAGGCTAAGAAGAAATTCAAGAAAGACGACAAATCCATTGCCGCATCCGGTAAGCCAGATGTCGGGAAGAAGAAAAAGAATGGACCCAAGCCTGAGACTGAGTGCTTCAATTGTAAGGGAAAAGGTCACTAGAAGCGGAAGTGCCCCAAGTACTTAGCGGATAAGAAGGCCGGCAACGTCAAAGGTATATGTGATATACATGTTATTGATGTATACCTTACCAGCGCTCGTAGTAGCTCCTGGGTATTTTATACTGGTGTTGTTGCTCACATTTGCAACTCAAAGCAAGAACTGCGGAATAAACGGAGGCTGGCCAAGGACGAGGTGACGATGCGCGTCGGGAATGGCTCCAAGGTCGATGTGATTGCCGTCGGCACGCTGCCTCTACATCTACCTTCAGGATTAGTTTTAAACCTTAATAATTGTTATTTAGTACCATCTTTGAGCATGAAAATTGTATCAGGGTCTTGTTTAATGCGAGACGGCTACTCATTTAAGTCACAGAATAATGGTTGTTCTATTTATATGAGTGATATGTTTTATGGTCATGCCCCGCTGGTGAATGGTTTATTTTTAATGAATCTCGATCGTGATGTTACACATATTCATAGTGTGAATACCAAAAGATGTAAATTTGATAATGACAGTCCCACATACTTGTGGCACTGCCGCCTTGGTCATATCGGTGTTAAGCGCATGAAGAAACTCCATACTGATGGATTGTTAGAGTCTCTTGACTTTGAATCATTTGACACATGCGAACCGTGCCTCATGGGCAAGATGACTAAGACTCCATTCTCAGGAATAATGGAGAGAGCAACCGACTTATTGGAAATAATACACACTGATGTGTGTGGTCCAATGAACGTTGAGGCTCGCGGTGGCCATCGTTATGTTCTCACTCTCACCGATGATTTGAGTAGGTATGGGTATATCTACTTGATGAAGCACAAATCTGAAACGTTTGAAAAGTTCAAGGAATTTCAGAATGAGGTTGAGAATCAACATGACAAAAAAATAAAGTGTCTACGATCCAATCGTGGAGGAGAATATTTGAGTCACGAGTTTGGCACACACCTAAGGAAATGTGGAATTGTTTCACAACTGATGTCGCCTGGCACACCGCAACGTAACGGAGTGTCTGAAAGTTGTAATCGCACTTTATTAGATACGGTACGGACTATGATGTCTCTTACCGACTTACCGCTATCATTTTGGGGATACGCATTGGAAACTGCAGCATTCACTTTAAATAAGGCACCCTCTAAATCCGTTGAGACGATACCTGATGAATTATGGTTTGGCAAGAAACCTAAGCTGTCGTTTCTAAAAGTTTGTGGTTGCGATTCTTATGTGAAGAAACTTCAACCAGAAAAGCTCGAACCCAAAGCGGAGAAATGCGTATTCATAGGATACCCTAAGGAAACTATTGGGTATACCTTCTATCTTAGATCCGAAGGTAAGGTCTTTGTTGCAAGACACTCCGTTACGCTCGGTCAAATCCAATTCCACTAAAGTTGGAGAAACCGACACTCACCGGTCAACTTTGAGCAACGGAGTTACTCGTAGCGATGAAACCAGTCTCTCGTAAGCGTACGGGTACTGTCGGTCCGAGCCGTTTCGATTCAACAATACCGCGGAATCAAGAAAAGACTAAGGAGGGCAGCAAAACGCACATCACCTCCCACAAAAACTTTTGTGTTCTACTCGAGAAGACATCTACGCATGAACCTAGCTCATGATGCCACTGTTGGGGAACGTCGCATGGGAAACAAATATTTTCCTACGCGCACGAAGACCTATCATGGTGATGTCCATCTACGAGAGGGGATTTCCGATCTACGTACCCTTGTAGATCGCATAGCAGAAGCGTTAAGAAACGCGGTTGATGTAGTGGAGCGTCCTCACATCCCTCGATCCGCCCCGCGAACCGTCCCACGAACCGTCCCGCGATCCGTCCCACGATCCGCTCCGATCTAGTGCCGAACGGATGACACCTCCGCGTTCAACACACGTACAACTCGACGATGATCTCGGCCTTCTTGATCCAGCAAGAGAGATGGAGAGGTAGATGAGTTCTCCGGCAGCGTGACAGCGCTCCGGAGGTTGGTGGTGATCTAATCTCAGCAGGGCTCCGCCCGAGCTCCGCAGAAACGCGATCTAGAGGAAAAACCGTGGAGGTATGTGGTCGGGCTGCCGTGGCAAAAGTTGTCTCAAATCAGCCATAATACCCCAGTATATATAGGAGGGAGGGAGGGGAGGAGGCAGCCTCAAACCCTCTAGGTTTGGCCGAAATTTGAGGTGGAGGAGTCCTACTCCAATCCTACTTGGAGTAGGATTCCACCTTCCCACTTGGAAACTCTTTCCACCTTGTGTTTTTCCCTTCTCAAACCTTATGGGCCTTAGTGGGAACTTATTCCAGACCACTAGGGGCTGGTTTATCTCTTCCCATAGCCCATGAGACCCCTTGGGGCGTGACACCCCTCTCGATGGTCCCCGGCACCCCTCCCGGCACTCCCGGTACACTACCGATGAGCCCGAAACTTTTTCTGGTAATGCCCGAAAACTTTCCGGTAACCAAATGAGGTCATCCTATATATCAATCTTCGTCTCCGGACCATTCCGGAAACCCTCGTGACGTCCGTGATCCCATCCGGGACTCCGAACAACAGTCGGTAACCAAACATATAACTCAAATACGCATAAAACATCGTCGAACCTTAAGTGTGCAGACCCTGCGGGTTCGAGAACTATGTAGACATGAACCGAGGGACTCCTCGGTCAATATCCAATAGCGGGACCTGGATGCCCATATTGGATGCTACATATTCCTAAGATCTTTATCGGTTGAACCTCAGTGCCAAGGATTCATATAATCCCGTATGTCATTCCCTTTGTCCTTCGGTGTGTTACTTGCCCGAGATTCGATCGTCGGTATCCGCATACCTATTTCAATCTCGTTTACCGGCAAGTCTCTTTACTCGTTCCGTAATACAAGATCCCGTGACTTACACTAAGTCACATTGCTTGCAAGGCTTGTGTGTGATGTTGTATTACCGAGTGGGCCCCGAGATACCTCTCCGTCACATGGAGTGACAAATCCTAGTCTCGATCCATACTAACTCAATGAACACCTTCGGAAATACCTGTAGAGCATCTTTATAGTCACCCAGTTACGTTGCGACGTTTGATACACACAAAGCATTCCTCCGGTGTCAGTGAGTTATATGATCTCATGGTCATAGGAACAAATACTTGACACGTAGAAAACAGTAGCAACAAAATGACACAATCAACAAGCTACGTCTATTAGTTTGGGTCTAGTCCATCACACGATTCTCCTAATGATGTGATCCCATTATCAAGTGACAACACTTGCCTATGGTCAGGAAACCTTGACCATCTTTGATCAACAAGCTAGTCAACTAGAGGCTTACTAGGAACAGTGTTTTGTCTATGTATCCACACATGCACTGTGTTTCCAATCAATAAAATTATAGCATGGATAATAAACGATTATCATGAACAAAGAAATATAATAATAACTAATTTATTATTGCCTCTAGGGCATATTTCCAACAGTCTCCCACTTGCACTAGAGTCAATAATCTAGTTCACATCACCATGTGATTCCAACGAATCCAACACCCATATAGTTATGGGGTCTGATCACGTCTTGCTCGTGAGAGAGGTTTCAGTCAACGGTTCTTGAAACTTTCAGATCCGTGTGTTCTTTACAAATCTTTATGTCATCTTATAGATGCTACTACTATGTGCTATTCGGAAATACTCCAATCATCTACTCTACTATACAAATCCGTTTCACTACTCATAGTTATTCGGATTAGTGTCAAAGCTTGCATCGACGTAACCCTTTACGATGAACTCTTTAACCACCTCCATAATTGAGAAAAATTCCTTAGTCCATCAGTTACTAAGGATAAATTTTGACCGCTGCTAGTGATTGAATCATGGATCACTCTCTGTACCTCTCAACAAACTTTGAGTCAAGGCACACATCAGGTGCGGTACCCAGCATGGCATACTTCACATTCTACGGACAAGGCATAGAAGACGACCTTCGTCTATTCTCTTTATTCTGTCGGGGTCGGGTTTTGAGTCTTACTCAAATTCACACCTTACAACGCAACCAAGATTTCCTTCTTTGCTGATCTATTTTGAACTCCTTCAAAAACTTGTCAAGGCATGCATCTTGTCGAAGCTTCTATTAAGCGCTTTCGACCTATCTCCATAGATCTTTGATGCTCAACATTCAAGTAGCGCAATCCAGGTATTCCTTTGAAAAACTCCTTTCAAACAACCTTGTATGCTTTACAGAAATTCTACATTACTTCTGATCGACAATATGTCAACCACATATACTTATCATAAATTCTATAGTGCTCCCACTCACTTCTTTGGAAATACAAGTTTCTCATAAACCTTGTACAAACCCAAAATCTTTGATCATCTCATCAAAGTGTATATTCCAACTCCGAGATTCTTGCACCAGTCCATTGAAGGATCGCTGGAGCTTGCATACTTGCTAGTATCTTTAGGATCGACAAAACCTCCTGGTTGTATCACATACAATGTTTGCTCAAGGAAACCGTCGAGGAAACAATGTTTTGACATCCTATGTGCAATATTTCATAAATAATGCAGCAACTACTAACATAATTCTAACAGACTTTTAGCATCGCTATGAGTGAGAAAGTCTCATCATAGTCAACTGTTTGATCTTGTCGGAAACATCTTTGGGACAAGTCGAGCTTTTCTTAATAGTGACTTATCACCATCATCGTCTGTCTTCCTTTTAAATATCCATCTTTACTCAATAGTCCTATGACCATCAAGTAGTTCTTCCAAAGTCTACACTTTGTTTTCATACATGGATACTCTCTCGGATTTCATGGCCTCCAGCCATTTGTCGGAATCCGGGCCCACCATTGCTTTCTTCATAACTCGTAGGTTCACTGTTGCTCAACAACATGACCTCCAAGACAGGGTTACCGTACCACTCTGTAGTAGTATGCGACCTTGTCGACCTACGAGGTTTGTAGTAACTTGATTCAAAGCTCTAATGATCACTATCATCAGCTTCCACTTCAATTGGTGTAGGCACCACAGGAACAACTTCCTGCGCCCTGATACACACTGGTTGAAGTGATTGTTCAATAACCTCATCAAGTTCTACCACCCTCCCACTCAATTCTTTCGAGAGAAACCTTTCCTCGAGAAAGGATCCGTTTCTAGAAACAAACACTTTTGCCTTCGGATCTGAGATAGGAGATGTACCCAACTGTTTTGATATCCTATGAAGATGCATTTAGCCGCTTTGGGTTCGAGCTTACCAAACTGAAACTTTTTCACATAAGTGTCGAAGCCCCAAACTTTCAAGAAACGACAGTTTAGATTTATCTAAACCTCAGTCTATACTGTGTCATCTCAACGGAAATACGCGGTGCCCTATTTAAAGTGAACGCGGTTGTCTCTAACGCATAACCCATAAACGATAGTGGTAATTCGATAAGAGACATCATAGCATGCACCATACCCAATAGTGCATGGCTATGACGTTCAGACACATCATCACACTATGATGTTCCAGGTGGCATGAAGAGTGAAACAATTTCCACATTGTCTTAACTGCGTACCAAAACTCGTAACTCAGATATTCATTTCTATGATCATATCGTAGACCGTTTATCCTCTTGTTACGACGAACTTCACTCCGAAACGGAATTGAACTTTTCAATATTACAGACTTGTGATTCATTAAGTAAATACTCTTGTATCTACTCAAATCGTCATTGAAGTAAGACCATAATGATATCCAATGCGTCCCTCAGCACCCATTGGACTGCATACATCATAATGTATCACTTCCAACAAGTTACTATCTTGTTTCATCTCAATGAAAACAAGGCCTTGCTCATGTGGTATGATTTGCATGTCACCAGTGATTCAAAATCAAGTGAGTATAAAGATCCATCAGCATGGAGCCTGTTCATGCAATTTATACCAACATGACTCAAGCGGCAGTGCCACAAGTAAGTGGTACTATCATCATTACCTCGTATCTTTTGACACCAATATCATGAACATGTGTAACACTACGATCGAGATTCAATAAACCATTGAAGGTGATTATTCAATCAAATAGAGTAACCATTATTCTCTTTAAATGAATAGTCGTATTGCAATAAACACGATCCAATCATGTTCATGCTTAACACAAGCACCAAATAACAATTATTTAGGTTTAACACCAATCCCGATGGTAGAGGGAGCGTGCGACGTTTGATCATATCAACCTTGGAAACACTTCCAACACGTATCGTCACCTCGCCTTTAGCTAGTCTCCGTTTATGCCGTAGCTTTCATTTCGTGTTACTAATCACTTAGCAACCGAACCGGTATCCAATACCCTCGTGCTACTAGGAGTACTAGTAAAGTACACATCAACATCATGTATATCAAATAGACTTCTTTCGACTTTTGCCAGCCTTCTTATCTACCAAGTATCTAGAGTTGCTCCGCCTCAGTGAGCCTTCCCCTCATAGTCCCGGGCTTGGATTTAATCTGGGGTCTCTTCATTAGTGCAGCAACTACTTTGCCGTTTCACGAAGTACCCCTTCTAGCCCTTGCCTTTCTCGAAACTTAGTGGTTTTACTAACCATCAACTATTGATGCTCCTTCTTGATATCTACTTTCGCAGTGTCAAACATCGCGAATCACTCAAGGATCATTGTATCTATCCTTGATATGTTATAGTTCATCACAAAGCTCTCACAGCTTGGTGGCAGTGACTTTGGAGAACCATCACTATCTTACCTGGAAGATCAACTCCCACTTGATTCAAGCGATTGTCGTACTCAGATAATCTGAGCACACGCTCAACGATTGAGCTTTTCTCCTTTGCTTCGTGGACAAAGAATCTTGTCGGAGGTCTCATACCTCTTAACAAGGGCACAAGCATGAAATCACAATTTCATCTCTTTAGAACATCTCTTATGTTCCGTGACGTTTCAAAACATCTCCGGCGCCTTGCTTCTAAGCCATTAAGTATTTTGTACTGAACTATCGTGTAGTCATCAGAAACGTGTATGTCGGATGTTCACAACATCCACAGACGACGCTCGAGGTGCAGCACACCGAGTGGTGCATTAAGGACATAAGCCTTTTGTGCAGCAACGAGGACAATCCTCGGTTTTACAGACTCAGTCTGCAAAGTTTGCTACTATCAACTTTCAACTAAATTTTCTCTAGGAACATATAAAAACAGTAGAGCTATAGCGCAAGCTACATCGTAATTCGCAAAGACCATTAGACTATGTTCATGACAATTAGTTCAATTAATCATATTACTTAAGAACTCCCACTCAAAAAGTACATCTCTCCAGTCATTTGAGTGGTACATGATCCAAATCCACTATCTCAAGTCCGATCATCACGTGAGTCGAGAATAGCTTCAGTGGTAAGCATCTCTATGCTAATCATATCAACTATACGATTAATGCTCGACCTTTCGGTCTCATGTGTTCCGAGGCCATGTCTGCACATGCTAGGCTCGTCAAGATTAACCCGAGTGTTCCGCGTGTGCAACTGTTTTGCACCCGTTGTATGTGAACGTTGAGTCTATCACACCCGATCATCACATGGTGTCTCGAAACGAACAACTGTCGCAACGGTGCACAGTCGGGGAGAACACAATTTCGTCTTGAAATTTTAGTGAGAGATCACCTCATAATGCTATCGTCGTTCTAAGCAAGATAAGGTGCATAAATGATTAACATCACATGCAATTCCTAAGTGACATGATATGGCCATCATCATGTGCTTCTTGATCTCCATCACCAAAGCACCGGCACGATCTTGTTGTCACCGGCGTCACACCATGATCTCCATCAACGTGTCGCCATCGGGGTTGTCGTGCTACTCGTGCTATTACTACTAAAGCTACGTCCTAGCAATATAGTAAACGCATCTGCAAGCACAAACATTAGTTTAAAGACAACCCTATGGCTCCTGCCAGTTGCCGTACCATCGACGTGCAAGTCTATATTAACTATTACAACATGATCATCTCATACATCCAATATATCACATCACATCGTTGGCCATATAACATCACAAGCATACCCTGCAAAAACAAGTTAGATGTCCTCTAATTGTTGTTGCATGTTTTACGTGGTGACCATGGGTATCTAGTAGGATCGCATCTTACTTACGCAAATACCACAACGGAGATATATGAATTGCTAGTTAACCTCATCCAAGGACCTCCTCGGTCAAATCCAATTCCACTAAAGTTGGAGAAACCGACACTCACCGGTCATCTTTGAGCAACGGAGTTACTCGTAGCGATGAAACCAGTCTCTCGTAAGCGTACGGGTAATGTCGGTCCAAGCCGTTTCGATTCAACAATACCGCGGAATCAAGAAAAGACTAAGGAGGGCAGCAAAACGCACATCACCTCCCACAAAAACTTTTGTGTTCTACTCGAGAAGACATCTACGCATGAACCTAGCTCATGATGCCACTGTTGGGGAACGTCGCATGGGAAACAAAAAATTTCCTACGCGCACGAAGACCTATCATGGTGATGTCCATCTACGAGAGGGGATTTCCGATCTACGTACCCTTGTAGATTGCACAGCAGAAGTGTTAAGAAACGCGGTTGATGTAGTGGAGCGTCCTCACGTCCCTCGATCCGCCCCGCGAACCGTCCCACGAACCGTCCCGCGATCCGTCCCACGATCCGCTCCGATCTAGTGCCGAACGGACGACACCTCCGCGTTCAACACACGTACAACTCGACGATGATCTCGGCCTTCTTGATCCAGTAAGAGAGATGGAGAGGTAGATGAGTTCTCCGGCAGCGTGACGGTGCTCCGGAGGTTGGTGGTGATCTAATCTCAGAAGGGCTCCGCCCGAGCTCCGCAGAAACGCGATCTAGAGAAAAAACCGTGGAGGTATGTGGTCGGGCTGCCGTGGCAAAAGTTGTCTCAAATCAGCCCTAATACCCCAGTATATATAGGAGGGAGGAAGGGGAGGAGGCAGCCTCAAACCCTCATGGTTTGGCCGAAATTTGAGGTGGAGGAGTCCTACTCCAATCCTACTTGGAGTAGGATTCCACCTTCCCACTTGGAAACTCTTTCCACCTTGTGTTTTTCCCTTCTCAAACCTTATGGGCCTTAGTGGGAACTTATTCCAGCCCACTAGGGCTGGTTTATCTCTTCCCATAGCCCATGACACCCCTTGGGGCTTGACACCCCTCTCGATGGACCCCGGCACCCCTCCCGGCACTCCCGGTACACTACCGATGAGCCCGAAACTTTTTCCGGTAATGCCCGAAAACTTTCCGGTAACCAAATGAGGTCATCCTATATATCAATCTTCGTCTCTGGACCATTCCGGAAACCCTTGTGACGTCCGTGATCCCATACGGGACTCCGAACAATAGTCGGTAACCAACCATATAACTCAAATACGCATAAAACATCGTCAAACCTTAAGTGTGCAGACCCTGCGGGTTCGAGAACTATGTAGACATGACCTGAGGGAGTCCTCGGTCAATATCCAATAGCGGGACCTGGATGCCCATATTGGATCCTACATATTCCGAAGATCTTTATCGGTTGAACCTCAGTGCCAAGGATTCATATAATCCTGTATGTCATTCCCTTTGTCCTTCGGTATGTTACTTGCCCGAGATTCGATCGTCGGTATCCGCATACCTATTTCAATCTCGTTTACCGGCAAGTCTCTTTACTCGTTCTGTAATACAAGATCCCGTGACTTACACTAAGTCACATTGCTTGCAAGGCTTGTGTGTGATGTTGTATTACCAAGTGGGCCCCGAGATACCTCTCCGTCACACAGAGTGACAAATCCCAGTCTCGATCCATACTAACTCAACGAACACCTTCGGAGATACCTGTAGAGCATCGTTATAGTCACCCAGTTACGTTGCGACGTTTGATACACACAAAGCATTCCTCCGGTGTCAGTGAGTTATATGATCTCATGGTCATAGGAACAAATACTTGACACGCAGAAAACAGTAGCAACAAAATGACACGATCAACATGCTACGTCTATTAGTTTGGGTATAGTCCATCACATGATTCTCCTAATGATGTGATCCCATTATCAAGTGACAACACTTGCCTATGGTCAGGAAACCTTTACCATCTTTGATCAACAAGCTAGTCAACTAGAGGCTTACTAGCAACAGTGTTTTGTCTATGTATCCACACATGCACTGTGTTTCCAATCAATAAAATTATAGCATGGATAATAAACGATTATCATGAACAAAGAAATATAATAATAACTAATTTATTTTTGCCTCTAGGGCATATTTCCAACATTTGTCACTCCGCGTGACGGAGAGGTATCTCTGGGCCCACTCGGTAGAACATCATCATAATGAGCTCAATGTGACTAAGGTGTTAGTCACAGGATGATGTGCTACGGAAGCAGTAGAGACTTACCGGTAACGAGATTGAACAAGGTATAAGGATACCGATGATCGAATCTCGGGCAAGTTCTATACCGGCAGACAAAGGGAATTATACACAGGATTGATTGAATCCTTGACATCGTGGTTCATCCGATGAGATCATCATGGAACATGTGGGAGCCACCATGGGTATCCGGACTCCGCTGATGGTTGATGAGTACGACTCCATCTACCGCGTTCTAGCAACGCTTCCGCTTAGCGATCTTCAAAGGTATGAAGATGCTCTCACCCCTCTCTCGTTGCTGGTCTCTCCATACGAAGATTTGAATATTGCATAGGATAATTTTGATTTTTTGCAACATTACCCAACATCGCCATCGGGAGTTCTGATGCTAGCCACTTGGTCCAAGGAAGGCCCGTGTCTCTTTGCCAGCCAGCTCCTTCGACGATGCCCACAAGCTGTTCGAGAGTTCGCCAAGGTACAAAATGGACTCCGCCGACGAGTTCTTTTTCCACAAGTTTTTTTACGACAGCAACGATTCTTCATTTGATGATGAGGAGATCTTGTCTACAGTGTTGGTCCATCACAACCTTAATAGCCATCGGAATTTGTTTCGTGGCTCGATCCCGGGACATCTTCTAGCGCTGAATCATCACCGAGAGAGCGGTCATTTCCTTATTTTGAAGGACTACTTTGATACAACCAACCCGTTGTTCAAACATCAGAAATTACGGCGGCGTTTCCATATGGCTAGGCATGTTTTCAACCGTATTAGAGAGGGGGTGGTCGGATACAAAAACTATTTCGAGTGCAAAGTGGACACCCTTGAAAAGAGTGGCTTCTCATCTTATGGAAAATGCACTGCAGCCATCCGGCTGCTTGCAGACAGAGTGCCCGGTGATCTCATTGATGAGTACGTCCCTATGAGCGAGTCTACATGCCTAGAGTCCATTTACAAGTTCTGCAAGGTTGTGACTATTGTGTTTGGCCCTGAGTACTATAGAGAGCCGATGATAACCCACAAGTGTAGGGGATCGCAACAGTTTTCGAGGGTAGAGTATTCAACCCAAATTTATTGATTTGACACAAAGGGAAGTGAAAGAATATTCTCAAGTATTAGCAGCTGAGTTTGTCAGATTCAACCACACCTGAAAGATTAGTGTCTGCAAGCAAAGTATCAGTAGCAAAATGGTATGATAGCAACGGTGTCACAAAAGATGTGTTGACGGCAGACTATTCCTAACTTGTTGTATCAATGGCGCCAATAAGTAGCACGTGGATGGGGAACTTTTCTTCCCCGACAACGGTGTCGGAAAAGTCTTGCAGCAGGTAACAACAAAGTAGCAAGTAACAACAGTAGCAAGGAACAACAGTAGTGACAGCTGTAGCAGTAGCAGTAGTAGCAATAGTAGTAGCGACAAAGTAACGTAGCAAGGACCAGTAGTAAAAGACTCGTAGGCAGTGGATCGGTGATGGATGAGTATGACGTATGTGATTCATCATGTAACAGTTATAACACGGAGAGATCAGTAACTAGCTCCCGTTCGTCAATCTAATGTAGGCATGTATTCCGTATGTAGTCATACGTGCTTAGGGAAAAGAACTTGCATGACATCTATTGTCCATCCTTCTCGTGGCAGCGGGGTCCTAATGGAAACTACAGGATATTAAGGTTCTCCTTTTTATAAAGAACCGGACCAACGCATTAACACTTGGTGAATACATGAACTCCTCATACTATGGTCATCTCCGGGAGTGGTCGGGTCATAACACATAGTAGGTGACTACAACTTGCAAGATAGGATCTAAAACACACATATATTGGCGACAACATAATAGGTTCAGATCTGAAATCATGGCACAAAGGCCCTAGTGACAAGCATTAAGCATGGCAAAGTAGCAGCAACATCAATCTCGGAACATAGTGGATACTAGGGATCAATCCCCGTCAAAACTAACTCGATTACATGATAGATCTCATCCAACTCATCACCGTCCAGCAAGCCTATGATGATATTACTCACGAACGATGAAGAGCATCATGGAATTGGCGATGGAGGAAGGTTGATGATGACGATGGCGGCGATTTCCCCTTTCCGGAGCCCAGAACGGACTCCAGATCTGCTCTCCAGATGAAGAACAGGGGGTGGCGGCGGCTCCGTATCGTAAAACGCGATGAATCCTTCACTCTGATTTTTTTCCGGGCGAGACAGAAGATATAAAGCTGAGTTTGGAGGCGGTGGTGCCACGTGGGCACCACAAGCCCTCACGACGCGGCCAGGGGGGTGGCCGCGACCCAGGGGCTTGTGGCCCACTAGCACACCTCCTCCGGTGGATCTTTGCGCAGGTATTTTTCATTTATTCCAGAAAAATTCTCTGTAAATTTCCAGGACATTCCGAGAACTTCTATTTCTGCACAAAAACAACACCATGGCAATTCTTTTGAACACAGCGTCAGTCCGGGTTCGTTCCATTCAAATCATGCAAACTAGAGTCCAAAACAAGGGCAAAAGAGTTCGGAAAAGTAGATACGACAGAGACGTATCAACTCCCCCAAGCTTAAAGCCTTGCTTGTCCTCAAGCAATTAAGTTGACAAACTGAAAGAGACAAAAGAAAAACTTTGACGAACTCTATTTGATCTTGTTGTTGCAACTATGTCTAACTCATATCCAGATTTTCAGCAAGATCACAAGCAAACCACATAAGAAAATGACATATAGGTCTCACGGTAAACTCATATCAAAGGCATAATCAACTAGCGAGCAAATAATAATAAGTCTCAAACGTCAACACTTCAATCAAAACAACATGAAACAGTACGAATAGATAGTATCTCGCTAGCTCTTTCTGAGACCGCAAAACATAAATGCAGAGCACCTTCAAAGACCAAGGGCTGACTAAACATTGTAATTCAAGGCAATGAAGATCCATTCATAGTCATACTCAACACAGTTAAAAGCAAATCATAAAAATGACAGAGGTGCTCTCTAATTGGTGCTTTTATAAGAGGAGGATGACTCAACAGGAACATAAATAGACAGGCCCTTCGCAAAGGAAAGCATTGATTTGCAGAGGTGCCAGAGCTCAAGCTTTGAAAACAGAGATAATAATTTTGGGTGGCATGCTTTCATTGTCAACGCAATGACTAAGAGTTCTCAACATCTTCCACGCTACACATGCTATAGGCGGTTCCCAAACAGAAAAGTAAAGTTTTGACTCCCCCACCACCAATCAATCACACTCCACGGCTAGCCGAATCCTCGGGTACTGTCCATACCAACATCAATCCTAGGGGAGTTTTGTTTGCAATTATCTTTTCGATTTGAGCATGGAACTGGGAATTCCAATTACCGGCCCCTTTCTCGTGAATGATAGTGAATAAACATATATCGAGGATAACACGCCTAGCATGGAAGATACCAATAGCCCCCTGTCACCACATGAGAGGTTCGGGCATGCAAAACAGATTATTTCTTGAAGGTTTAGAGAGTGGCACATGCAAATTTCCTTGGAACGGCAGGTAGATACCGCATATAGGTAGGTATGGTGGACTCATATGGAACAACTTTGGGTTTATGGAAGTGGATGCACAAGCAGTATTCCCGCTTAGTACAAGTGAAGGCTAGCTAAAGACTGGGAAGCGACCAACTTGAGAGCAACAACAGTCATCAAAAATGCATTGAGATTAACTAACATTGAGTGCAAGCATGAGTAGGACATAAATCACCATGAACATGAATATCATAGAGTCTATGTTGATTTTGTTTCAACTACATGCGTGAACATGCGCCAAGTCAAGCCACTTGAAACATTCAAAGGAGGATACCATCCTATCAAACTACATCATAGTCATCTCAACATTCATGTTGGCAACCAAGACAGACCATTATAAGCTCCTAGCTAAGTAAGCATGGCATAAGCAACTATGATCTCTAAGTTATCATTGCAAACATGTTTCTCTCACAACAATGTTGAATCAGGCAAGATGAGCTTGCCATATTTACAAAAACAAAATAGATCGAGTTCATACCAGCTTTTCCAGGCCGAGTCACTTCATCATATATCATCATTATTGCCTTTCACTTGCACAACCGAATGATGTGAACAATAATAAGCGTGCTCGTGCATTGTACTAAAGCTGGAATCTGCAGGCAAACACAAAGGAGAAGACAAAGTAATATGGCTCTTTGAAAGCTAAACAGGTATGCATGCAAGAGACACTAAACATTGTAACCATGGTCTTCTACCTTGACCCGAAGAAAAAGAAAACTATTTACACGGGAAAGCTCCCAACAAGCAAAAGAAGAAAAAGAAAATATTTTTGGGTTTTCTCAAACTAGACAAACACACGAAAACAAAACGAGAAAAAGAATGAACAAAGCTCTCAACTAACATGGATGATACAGTGGCAAAGTGTGAACACCGACGAACAAAGTGAAAGCATAAGCAAGAATGTAAAGTCGGTGAGAAGACATACTCCCCCAAGCTTAGGCTTTTGGCCTAAGTTGGTCTACTCCCAAGGAGGGAAATAACCAGCTCCGGGGAACTCCAGAGTGGACTGAGGATGCCACTCCTATGTGAGCTCCTTTGGCTCCGAGTGATAAACCGGCGTCTGGTACTCGACTAGTGGCTCTGGCACTGGCACCTGTGGTTGGGCTAAGCCCCAACATGCGTAGATGTCCGAGGGCATAATAATGTACCTGCCTGCATGAAGATTGAACAAAGAAGGAGCAGGCAAGGTAATAGTCTCACGAGTACCCTGACTTAATACCAGGTTATAAATCATCCTTCTATTTATATCTCTATCAAGAAAGTCATGGCGAACCATGCTATCGTAATCTAGATATCTCTCGGGAAGAAGAATCTCTTCCTCCTCCTCCAGTCTAATAGGTATCTCAAAGTGTCTAGCAAGACGAGTAGCATAGATACCCCCATAGACAACACCTTGACAACAGTTCAGGTTCAACCGTTGAGCTACTATAGCGCCCAAGCCATAAGTTTTATCATTATAAAGGGCTTCGCGCAAGACCGCAAGATCTGGGGAGCTAAGGGACCCAGCCTCCCCACGGTCAATCAAACATTTTCCCACAAATAGTGAGAAGTACCGAAGCACGGGAAAATGAATGCTAGCAGCACTAGTGCAAGACACTCCTCTCTCCTCTCCTACAACAATTGTATCGATGAAAGCTTCCAAGTCCCGTGGACGAGGTTCATGAATATCCCCAACGTAAGGTAATTTGCAAACATTGCAAAAATCCTGGAGTGACATGCGCTGGGGGATATCATAAAGTTTAAACTCAACCATAGGAGGATTCTTCCTCGGATAGAAGTTAAAGCTTTGTACGAAGATATTAGTGAGGAGGAGGTATTGCGCACATTTATCTTCAACGAAGGCGCTAAGGCCTGCGTTCTCCACCAAGGGTAAAAGTCCTCATAAATTCCAGCAGCGCGTAAGAACACATCGCTTGGCCACTCGCACGCTCGAACTTCTGCGACTCGAGGGACCGGATACTTGGGCTTCTTCTCACTCCCATCATCCTTGGGGTGTCGGCTTGACGAGCCTCTTAAGAACCTCCTCATCTTTTCCCTTTTCTATCTCTGAAATTTTCTGAAATTTTTAGTGATTCTAAGGAAAAGTGAACAAGGCTCAACAAAACTCATAACAACTACTCCCACAAGTGCCTAGAGGTCATATTACGCATCAAAACTACTTGGGACCAGCACAAATCAGCATGCAAAGCTCAAGAACATGGTCACCAAGGGAGCAAAAATACGCGGAGTATAAGGCACTAGAGCAAAAACTAATTGGACCAATGGAGGAGTCATTTACCAAGGAGTAATTTCCCCAAAACAGTTCGGAGAGTGGTGATTTGAGCAAAGAGATTGAAAATCCCACCAAGAGGAGCAAGAACACGGGTTTGAGCTGCGAAACGACTTTTTCAGGAGGTAGGAGTACCACATGAGAGCAAGAATGAGTGGAAGGGGTGCCTGTGGGCCCCACAAGCCTGGGTGGCGCGACTAGGGGGGTGCCCGCGCCATCAGGGCTTGTGGCCCACTGGTGCAGCCCCCAGACAAGCTCTTTGTCTCAGAATTTTTCAGAACTTCCAGAAAAATCATACTTGATTTTTAGGACGTTCGGAGAACTTTTATTTTAGGGGTACTTTTCTTCCGAACGCTAAAATAGAAAAGAGGGAAAACTAAACTAAATCTATCATTTTTCTTCTAAGCAACCTAAAGTGAAAGCTTGAAACACAGGTTTGTGACTCCTTGATTCATCCATCTCATGGTCATCGAAAGAAATCCATCAATGGGGTTGATCAAATCCCCTCGACAAAACTTTTTCGAATCGCAAAAGAGAATGGAGAATTTTCGAATAGTCACTAGGTCACCTCAATGGGGATGTGTATCTCCCCAACAAGCAAATCATACTTCATCTTGACACGAGGAATAGGGCATTCAAAGCTCCCAATAAGAATCGATGAAGTCTTTTCGATAGAATTGAAGCAATGTACTCGATATTGTTTCTTCGGAAAGTGCACCGTATGCTCATTACCATTGACATGGAAAGTAAAATAGCCTTTGTTGCAATCTATAACAGACCCTGCAGTGTTTAAAAAGGGTCTTCCGAGGATGACAACCATGGCATCGTCCTCGAGAATATCCAAGATAACAAAGTCTGTTAAGATAGTGACGTTAGCAACCACAACACGCACATCCTCGCAAATGTTGATAGGGAAATCACTTGATTTGTCGGCCATTTGTAGAGAGATTTCAGTGGGTGTCAACTTATCCAGTTCAAGTCTATGATAAAGAGAGAGAGAGGCATAACAGTAACACCGGCTCCAAGGTCGCATAAAGCAGTTCTAACGTAGTTGCCTTTAATGGAGCAAGGTATAGTGGGAACACCGGGATCACCTAGTTTCTTAGGAGTCCACCCTTGAAGGTATAATTAGCAAGCATGGTGGAAATCTCAACCTCAGGTATTCTCCTCTTATTAGTCACAATATCTTTCATGTACTTAGCATACGGAGACATCTTGAGCATATCCATCAAACGCATTTGCAGAAAGACAGGTCTGATCATCTCAACGAATCGCTCAAAATCCTCATCATCCTTTTTCTTGGATTGTTTGGGAGGAAAGGGCATGGGTTTCTAAACCCATGGTTCCCTTTCTTTACCATGCTTCCTAGCAGTGAAGTCATTCTTATCGTATCTTCTATTCTTAGGCTTTGGGTTATCAAGATCAGGTTCAATCTCCACATCCTTTTCATTGCTAGGTTGAGCATTTACATGAACATCACTATTGATATCATCATTAGGCTCATGTTCATCACCAGATTGTGTTTCAGCATCACAGACAGAGACATCGTTTGGACTCTCAGGTGTAGCAGCAACAGGGTTGCTAGCATGCAGGTTCCTATCATCTTTCTTCTTCTTTCTAGGATGACTAGGTGCATCAGTGCTAACTCCTTGAGAACTTGTTCAGCTCTCTTCGGATGACCCTCAGGATACAAAGGTTCCTGGGTCATTCTACCGAGTCAAGCGACGACTGTGACTGAATTGTCATTCAACTCATTGAGCAAGTCATTGTGAGCTTTAAGTACTTGTTCTACCTCAGTAGTAACCATAGAGGCATGTTTACTCAGAAGCTTAAGATCATTGGCATTTCTGTCCACACAAGCACTTAAATGACTAAGCATACGAGCATTCTGTTCCAATTGTCTGCTAACATAATCATTGAAATTCTATTGTTTGGCAACAAAGTTATCAAATCCATCTAGGCATAAGCTAGCAGGTTTATCGAAAGGAATATCACTCTCATCAAACCTACGCAGAGAATTTACTTCTACTACCTGTATCGGGTTATCGAGACCATGGATCTCTTTGATAGGTGGTAGATTTTTGACATCTTCAGATTTAATGCCTTTATTTCGCATAGATTTCTTGGCTTCTTGCATATCTTCGGGACTGAGGAATAGAATACCTCTTTTCTTCGGAGTTGGCTTAGGAGGTGGTTCGGGAATAGTCCAAGCATTCTCATTGCACAAGATGTTATTCAGTAGAATCTCATCTTGTTCTATGGTTCGTTCCCTAAAAACAGTACCAGCACAACTATCTAGGTGGTCTTTGGAAGCATGAGTAAGTCCATTATAGAAGATATCAAGTATTTCATTCTTCTCAAGAGGGTGATCAAGCAAAGCATTCAGTAGTTGGATGAGCCTCCCCCAAGCTTGTGGGAGACTCTCTTCTTCAGCTTGAGCAAAGTTGTATATTTCTGCAAGGCAGCTTGCTTTTTATGGGCAAGGAAATATTTTTCAGAGAAGTAGTAGACCATATCCTCGGGGCCACGCACACAACCAGGAGCAAGAGAAGTGAACCAAGTCTTATCATCATCCTTTAGCGAGAAAGGAAACAGCTTGAGGATATAGTAGCGGCGAATCTTTTGCTCACTAGTGAATAGGGTGGCTATATCGTGTAGTTTGGTAAGATGGGCTACAACCGTTTCAGACTCATAACCGTGAAAAGGATCAGATTCGACCAGAGTAATTAACTCAGGGTCGACAGAGAATTCATAATCCTTATCGGTCACAAAGATAGGCGAAGTGGCAAACTTCGGGTCGTATTTCATCCTAGCATTCATAGATTTTTCTTTCCACTTGCGCAGTAATTTCTCAACATGATAGCTATCCTTACACGCAAGAAAATCCTCAGCTATCACTCCCTCCATAACATAACGCGTATCAGGCATATCAGGCAATTCAGGCATAGGAGAGCTAGTTCTAGCAGGCAAAATAGCAGGTTCTACTTCAATAGTATCCGCAGTTTCAGAAGTATCATCACATCTAGCAGCAACTCTAGCAATTTGTGCATCAAGGAATGCACCTAGTGACAATGCAGTATCAAGCATAGCATCATCAGGCATAGTATCAACCATAGCATCATCAGGCATAGTATCAAGCATAGCATCATGGGCACGAGAAGTAGCATCATCAAGCATAGGCAACATATCAAGATTTCTAGCAGGAGGTGAAGTCGCAAACTTACTCATAACTGAAGGTGAATCAAGTGCAGAGTTAGATGGCAGTTCCTTACCTGTCCTCGTAGTTGAGGGCAAGATTTCAGTTCTTGGATCTTTCGGATTCTTAATAGTGACCAACAGACAAAAATCCCAAGTGACTCAGAGAATATAGATGTGCCTCCCCGACAACGGCGCCAGAAAAAGGTCTTGATAACCCACAAGTGTAGGGGATCGCAACAGTTTTCGAGGGTAGAGTATTCAACCGAAATTTATTGATTCGACACAAAGGGAAGCAAAAGAATATTCTCAAGTATTATCAACTTTGTTCGTCAGATTTAACCACACCTCAAAGATTAGTGTCTGCAAGCAAAGTATCAGCGGCAAAATAGTATGATAGCAACGGTGTCAGAAAAGATCTGTTGACGGCATACTATTCTAACGTGTTGTATCAATGGCGCCAGTAAGTAGCACCTCGACGGGGAACTATTCTTCCCCGGCAACGGTGTCGGAAAAGTCATGCAGCAGGTAACAACAAAGTAGCAAGTAACAACAGTAGTGACAGCAGTAGCAAGGAACAACAGTAGTGACAGCAGTAGCAGCAGCAGCAGTAGCAACAGTAGTAGCGACAAAGTAACATAGCAAGGACCAGTAGTAAAAGACTCGTAGGCAGTGGATCGGTGATGGATGAGTATGACGGATGTGATTCATCATGTAACATTTATAACACGGAGAGATAAGTAACTAGCTCCCGTTCGTCAATCTAATGTAGGCATGTATTCCGTATGTAGTCATACGTGCTTAGGGAAAAGAACTTGCATGGCATCTATTGTCCATCCCTCCCGTGGCAGCGGGGTCCTAATGGAAACTACAGGATATTAAGGTTCTCCTTTTAATAAAGAACCGGACCAACGCATTAACACTTGGTGAATACATCAACTCCTCATACTATGGTCACGCGGGTTGGTGAAGTTCTCCCGCAAATCGTCAAGCAGAATGAAATGCTTCTTGGTCTTGACGACGATGTCGTCGATGTAGACGTGCATGTTCTTGCAAATTTGCTATAGGAGACATTGTTGCATGCAACGCATGCGTTTTTCAGGCCGAACGTCATCCTCGTGTAGTAGTAGGCTCCAAAGGGGTGATGAAGGAGGTCTTGAGCCGGTCGGCCGGATCCAGCTTGATCTAGTGGTAGCCGCAATAGGCATCCAGAAAGGACAAAAAATTGCAGCCAGTCGAGGAGTCGATGACTTGATATATCTGTGGAAGGGCGAAAGGGTACTTCGGACATGCCTTATTCAGACTTGTGTAGTAGATACATGATAACCCACAAGTATAGGGGATCGCAACAGTTTTCGAGGGTAGAGTGTTCAACCCAAATTTATTGATTCGATTCAACGGGAAGCGAAAGAATATTCTCAAGTATTAGCAGCTGAGTTGTCAATTCAACCACACCTGAAAGATTTAGTGTCTGCAGCAAAGTATCAGTAGCAAAGTAGGGTGATAGGAGCAGTAGCAACAGTAACCAGTAGGAGCTGAGTAACAACAGTAGCGGCAAAGTAACAATAGCAGCAGCAAAGTAACATAGCAAGGACCAGTAGTAAAAGACTCGTAGGCATTGGATCGGTGAAGGATGATTATGCCGGATGTGATTCATCATGCAACAGTTATAACACAGAGAGATATGTAACTAGCTCCAGTTCGTCAATGTAATGTAGGCATGTATTTCGTATGTAGTCATACGTGCTTAGGGAAAAGAACTTGCATGACATCTATTGTCCATCCCTCCCTTGGCAGCGGGGTCCTAATGGAAACTACGGGATATTAAGGTTCTCCTTTTAATAAAGAACTGGACCAATGCATGAACACTTGGTGAACACATGAACTCCTCATACTATGGTCATCTCCGGAAGTGGTTTCGGCTATTGTCACTCCGGGGTTGCCGGGTCATAACACATAGTAGGTGACTACAACTTGCAAGATAGGATCTAAAACACACATATGTTAGCGACAACATAATAGGTTCAGATCTGAAATCATGGCACTCGGGCCCTAGTGACAAGCATTAAGCATGGCAAAGTAGTAGCAACATCAATCTCAGAACATAGTGGATACTAGGGATCAATCCCCGTCAAAACTAACTCGATTACATGATAGATCTCATCCAACTCATCACCGTCCAGCAAGCCTACGATGAGATTACTCACGAATGATTAAGAGCATCATGGAATTGGCGATGGAGGAAGGTTGATGATGACGATGGCGACGATTTCCCCTCTCCGGAGCCTAGAACGGACTCCAGATCTGCTCTCCAGATGAAGAACAGGGGGTGGCGCCGCCTCCGTATCATAAAACACGATGAATCCTTCTCCCTGATTTTTTTCCAGGCGAGACGGAAGATATAGAGCTGAGTTTGGAGGCGGTGGTGCCACGTGGATCCCACAAGCCCTCACGGCGCGGCCAGGGGGGGGGGGGTGGCCGCGGCCCAGGGGCTTGTGGCCCACCTCCTCCGGTGGATCTTTGCGCAGGTATTTTTCTTTTATTCCAGAAAAATTCTCCGTAAATTTTCAGGACATTCCGAGAACTTCTATTTCTGCACAAAAACAACACCATGGCAATTCTGCTGAAAACAACGTTAGTCCGGGTTAGTTCCATACAAATCATGCAAATTAGAGTCCAAAACAAGGGCAAAAGTGTTCAGAAAAGTAGATACGACGGAAACGTATCAACCGACTCCACAAGATACAACCCGCTTGTGGGCGATGAATGCCAGAAGGGGCTTCCAAGCGATGCTTGGCAGCATAGACCGCATGCACTCGGAGTGGAAGAACTGCCCTACCGCTTGGCAAGGGCAGTATAAGGGCCATGACAAGGCTTGCACTATCATACTTGAGGTCGTGACCTCACAATATCACTTGATCTGGAACTTCTTTTTTCGACCGGATCACATAATGATATCAACGTGCTTCAACGCTCACTCGTGTTTGCAAGGCTTGTGGAAGGCAACAACCCACCGGTGAATGTTACCACCAGAGGCCACACCTACGACAAAAGATACTACCTGGGTGACGGTATCTGATGGGGGGATAGGCCCGGGGTAGGCTTATCAAGCCTACTCCCCCATACTTTGGCGTAGAGAGGGGCGAAAGCTTCCTCAACTGCCAGCTTCTCCTTGCCCGCTACATAGTCCTTGCCGGCTGGGAGCGTAGCCATCTACTCTCTGGCCGGATGGCTAGCCGCCAGCCGACTGAAGGGCGCCTGTCGCATCGATCCTTATGATGTGACGGGGGCCTTCGACTAAAGGCGAAAGTACCTCAACACGGGTATGATGGAGAAGCATACACACGGCTACGACCTGTCAACCGTGTACACTACCCGCACACCACCGCCCACTCCATTACCTCGCCCGGTGTGGCTATAGTGGTGATGGACATACCGCTGACCAACGCGGATCCCGCAAGACGACACCCATCGTACCTTTCACGCTCTGCGTGGGGAGAACGCACCAATCCTGTAGGTCGGCCGACGGGTCCCAGGGCCAGATGCGACCTTGCAGCCGGCGGGTCCCTCCAGCGAGAAGACTAATCATCAATGGACCCTCTGGCCAGTCGGGCCCCCCACATTGTACCTAATATCCATTTTGTAGGCCGGGGGGTTGTCTATGAAACGCCCTGCCCCCCCTCCATGCAGAGGGTCGGCCTTTCTCACACCCACACACCCATACAGGAGAGGCAAATAGCGAGGCGGCTACTCCATCTTCCTCCTTCGTCAAACAGATCAAGGAGCATCTTGTAATTCTCTTGGTTCATCAACCACTCCGACAGGACTAGGGGTGTTATCTCCCACGGAGAGCCCCAAACCTGGGTACATCATGCGTCTTGCAATGCTAGTTACCAATCTTGTCCTCGGAGCCCGCCGGTGTCCCATTGGTCCCAACCACTCTCGATAAGCCTACCCATGGCATTTGTCGTGAGAAAACGACGACAGTTGGCGCCCGCCGTGGGGCAGTCCGTGGCACCGGTCGGAGTTAGGCTCCGGGCAGGACCCTTCGCCAATCCCACCAGATGCCTCGCATCCAGCATGATCATCACGCCCATGGAGCATGCTGATACGTCTCAAACGTATCTACAATTTTTTATGGTTTCATGATGTTATCTTGTCTTCTTTAGTTGTTTTATGTACCTTTTATATCTTTTTTGGGACTAACTTATTTTTCCGTGTTTTTGACTCTTTTCAGATGTGATTTTGGAACGGAGTCCAAACAGAAGAAAAACCCCGAAATGATTTTTCCCGAACGGAAGAAGACCAGGGGGCTTTTGGGCCAAGCCAGGTGGACTCCAGGGAGCCCACAAGCTCCCACCACGCCACCAGGGGGAGGCGGCGGTGGGAAGGCTTGTGGCCTCCCTGGTTGCCCCCTGACCCAGGTCTTTGGCCTATAAATTCCCAAATATTCCGCAAAAAATCAGGGGAGCCTCGAAATACTTTTCCGCCGCCGCAAGCTTCCGTTTCCGCGGGATCTCATCTTGAGACCCTTCCCGGCACCCTGCCGGAGGGGACTTTGGAGTTGGAGGGCTTCTTCATCATCATCATCGCCCCTCCAATGACTCGTGAGTAGTTCACTTCAGACCTACGGGTCCGTAGTTAGTAGCTAGATGGCTTCTTCTCTCTCTTGGATCTTCTATACAAAGTTCTCCATGATCTTCATGGAGATCTATCCGATGTAATCTTCTTTGGCGGTGTGTTTGTCGAGATCCGATGAATTGTGGATTTGTGATCAGATTATCTATGATATATATTTGAGTCTTTGCTGATTTCTTATATGCATGATTTGATATCCTTGTAAGTCTCTCCTAGTCTTGGGTTTTGTTTGGCCAACTAGATCTTTGATTATTGCAATGGGAGAAGTGCTTGGTTTTGGGTTCTACCATGTGGTGACCTTTCCCAGTGACAGTAGGGGCGGCAATGCACACATCAAGTAGTTGCCATCAAGGGTAAAAAGAAGGGGTTTTTATCATTGGTTTGAGATTATCCCTCTACATCATGTCATCTTGCTTAAGGCGTTACTCTGTTCTTATGGACTTAATACACTAGATGCATGCTGGATAGCGGTCGACATGTGGAGTAATAGTAGTAGATGCAGAAAGTATCGGTATACTTGTTTTGGACGTGATGCCTATAGATATAATCATTGCATAGATATCGTCACGAGTTTGCGCGGTTCTATAAATTTGCTCGACAGTAATTTGTTCACCACCGTCTACTTGCTTTCATGAGAGAAGCCACTACTAAACACTACGACCCCCGGGTCTATTCACATCCATCGTTTACACCTCCGCTTTTACTTTGCTTTGTTACTTTGTTGCTTTCAGTTCTCACTTGGCAAACAATCTATAAGGGATTGACAACCCCTTCATAGCGTTGGGTGCAAGCTTTTGTGTTTGTGCATGATCTTGAGATACTCTTCCGCCGGATTGATACCTTGGTTCTCAAACTGAGGGAAATACTTACCGTCGCTATGCTACATCACCCTTTCCGCTTCGAGGGAACACCAACGCAAGGCTCCAAGGCCACGGGGGAAATCCTTTGCATACTTTCCTAGGAAGTCCCTTAAGGCGTAGCCACAGCTGAAGGATTCCTGGTGCCGTCGACACAACTATTTCTGGCGCCGTTGCAAGGGATACACTGCAAACATCACATGCCCGTGCGGAGGTTTCCGCAGTGTTGATCGACGGCTCAGCCCGCCCTGCAAGCTCCGTCGTTGAGCTCACCAGCGAGCCGCTCGGTGCGGCATCGCTTCTGATGTCATCGGCCTCTATGTTCTCTTCAACAACATGCGCCTCGACGACGAGCCTTGCCACCTTGGCGGGGACGTCGACATCGACGCCCTCTGCACGCACTTCAGCACACTCAGTCTTGAAGATGCGCCTACACCCAACGAGTACCCCAGCGATGTACTTGACTGCAGCGATCCACCATCATTGGCGGGTTCTCTTGCCCCGCACGACGTCGCCATTTCCTCCGAGCTCATGGAGGTGATGGTTGCGGGCTCCAGCACCAGCTCGGGCCGTGCCAAGGCCGCGGCGGACGCGGCTATGCTCCCTGTGGGCCCTTCTGACCCGCTTCATGCTACCCTTGCCGGGCAGACTACTCTTATCGCCCCGACGGCTAATCTAACATCGGCTAGGGCCGAGCTGGAAGAGACTCGCAAACAACTACTGATTAAGGGCACCGCCCTCGCCACCACCAAGTGCCGGATGGAAGCCGCGCAACGCGAGTACAACTCCGCCTATGGCTTCACCCCGGCCGCTGACGGACCCAGCAGGCGTGGTGACGTCCGTGATCGCGGTCGGTTGTTGCCAAAATCCTAGGCAGCAAGTTGCCCATTTACGACACTACTGTGGCCAACATGCGGGCTGCCCAGGTGGCCCTTGATGAGATGGATGCCCTAGAAGGCGAGGAGCGTGCACACCAAGAAAAGCGCGTCAAGGACCTCCTCGCTGCCGCCAACGAGTAGTAGGGTCGCCTCGATCCTGCCCGTGCTTTCTGCGTGTCTCCTCGTTTCGACCTCGAGGGTTATCATGTCCCGAGCGGCCGTCCGCAAGCTTAGCATTCTTCCTCCCCTCGTGGCTCCGGTTGGAGGGCCGAGGGAAGTTATGATCGGCGTTCCCAGCGCTAGAGCAAGCATGATTGAGTATCTAGACGACTTCGCGAGCCGACTGGAAATGAAGGAGGCTCATTTCATGAAGTTCCCCCGCATAAGCGGAGGGAAAATGCTAGTACTCCCATACCTCCAGTCCAGCCCGAGCTCGCGGCTCGGCTCGGCCCTCGCGTCCTTCGCAGCGAGAATGATGCTCGCACCCGTATCGACCTTGTGGCGTAGTCGGCCCTCCTGGAGGAGGAGGGTACCATCGGTCCGGCGTGCTTCGGTCCCCGGATCCACGGGGAGTCGTTCCCTTCGGGCTTCACCCTCGTTCGCGACACTCCAAAATACAACGGCTTCGCCAAGCCGGAAGACTGGTTGATCGACTACACCACTGCAGTCGGCATCACTCGGGGAAACAAGCGCGTAGCCGTCCGCTACGTGCCACTTATGCTGACCGGCTCAGCTAGAACTTGGCTTAACAGCCTGCCAGCCGACAGCATCAACACATGGGTTGACTTTGAAGAGGCTTTCATCCGCAACTTCACCGACACCTACAAGCGCCCTGGCCGCCCCCGCGAACTGGCCATGTGCATTCAGAAGCCCTACGAGCCCCTCCGCAACTATGTTATGTGCTGGACGGAGTTGCACAACTCCTACGAAGGAGTGCATAAAGTACAAGCCATTCAATACTCATACCTCTTTGGAGGCACTCATGGATAAGGTAAAAAAATACGCCACTGCCGACTCCGCAATGCACATGAAGGTCAACGCGATGGACAAACCCGTCCAACCGCCGGCTATGACTATGCCGGCTGGCGACAACCGAGGCGGGCAAAACAAGAAGTGCAAGGCGGATCAGCAAGACCCGCTACCTGGGTGCAAGAAGGTGGCAAACGTGGAGGAAGAGAAGTCGGCGCTCGGCGACAACGAACCGGCAAGAATGCGTGGCAACCCAAGCTCACCTTCGAGTAGATGCTCGACGCACCCTCCAAGATGCATTCCGGAGCGAAGCTGCCACCCACACGCTCCGACAATGCAGCTTCTCAGAGCGCCTAGCGCGGGGCGAGGGTCTGCCGGCTCCCCCGGGGGTGGCTCCTCGAGGTGTGGCTCCAGCTCCACCGCCACCCAATGATGGATGTCTCCACGACCAATTCCCCGAGCAGGACGGGGCCTACATCGTCTTCACTAGCGAGGGCAACGACAAGCACAACCATCGTCAGTGCCGGCATGAGGTGAATGCCAAGGTGCCCTCGGTTCCCCAATACATGCATTGGTCTGAAAAGCCAATTACATGGAGCCGAGCAGACCATCCCGCGGTGATGCCGAATCCCGACACATACGCGCTCGTCCTCGACCCCACCATCTCCTCCAAGAGACTCACATGTCGTTTCTCACGAGTACTGGTCGATGGTGGCAGCAGCATCAACATCCTCTACTGCGACACCTTGCTCAAGCTCGGGCTGAAGGAGAAGGACCTGCAGCCGACCAGGACTGTCTTCCATGACATTATGTCTGGGCAGTCTTGCTCGTCTATTGGCAAAATCCAACTAGACGTCCTCTTCGACGACAAGTCGCACTTCCGTCACGAGCCGGTTTGGTTCGAGGTGGTGGACCTCAATAGCTCCTACCATGCGGGCTAGGCAGGCCGACGCTGGTCAAGTTCATGTCGATCCCCAATTACGCCTACCTCAAGATGAAGATGTCGGGTCCCAAGGGCATTATCACTGTTGCCGGCAACTACAAGAAGTCAATAGAGTGCGCACGCGACAGAAGTCGGCTGACCGAGGCGCTCGTGATTGCACAGGAGAAGAGGCATCTCGATCAGCTCGTGGCTCAGGACACTGAGCAGTCGGCCTTGCCGACTCCCCCGTCCCAGTCGGCCAGCAAGGCCTCATTCGAGCCGTCCAAGGAAACCAAGAAAGTGCCACTCGACCCGGCCAACCGCAAGTAGTGCGTCACCATCGGCGCCAACCTCAACCCCAAATAGGAAGGCGAGCTCGTCGACTTGCTCCGCGAGAATCGAGATATCTTTGCATGGTTCAAAAAGGACATGCCGGGAGTCCCGAGGAAGTACGTCGAGCACAAGCTTCATGTGCGGCCGGATGCAAAGACGGTCAAACAACCTTTGCGCCGCTTCGCTGAGGGGAAGCGGCGCACCACCGGAGAAGAAATCGCCCGGCTGTTCGCGGCCGGCTTCATCATGGAAGTTTTCCACCCAGACTGGCTGGCCAACCCAGTTCTGGTGCTGACGAAAAACAAAACCTCACGCATGTGTATTGATACGTCTCTGTCGTATCTACTTTTTCGAACTCTTTTGCCCTTCTTTTGGACCCTAATTTGCATGATTTGAATGGAACTAACCCGGACTAACGCTGTTTTCAGCAGAATTACCATGGTGTTGTTTTTGCGCAGAAATAGAAGTTCTCGGAATGACCTGAAAATTTACAAAGAATTTTTCTAGAATTAATGAAAAATACCGTCGCAAGAATCAACCGGAGGGGTGGAGGTGTGAGCCCACAAGCCCACCAGGCGTGGCCCCCCTTGGCCGCGCCTGGCAGGCTTGTGGGGCCCACGTTGCTCCACCGCCTCCAATCTCAGCTCTATTTAGTCCGTCTCGCCCGGAAAAAATCAAGGAGTAGAGTTCATCACGTTTTACGATACACAGGCGCCGCCACCTCGTGTTCTTCATCTCGAGGGCAGATCTGGAGTCCGTTCTGGGATCCGAAGAGGGGAAATCGTCGCCATCGTTATCAACAACCTTCCTTCATCGCCAATTCCGTGATGCTCTTCACCGTTCGTGAGTAATCTCATCGTAGGCTTGTTGGACGGTGATGAGTTGGATGAGATCTATCATGTAATCGAGTTAGTTTTGACGGGGATTGATCCCTAGTATCCACTATGTTCTGAGATTGATGTTGCTACTACTTTGCCATGCTTAATGCTTGTCACTAGGGCCCGAGTGCCATGATTTCAGATCCGAACCTATTATGTTATCGCCAATATATGTGTGTTTTAGATCCTATCTTGCAAGTTGTAGTCACCTACTATGTGTTATGACCCGGCAACCCCGAAATGACAATAGCCGGAACCACTCCCAAGATGACCATAGTATGAGGAGTTCATGTATTTACCAAGTGTTAACGCGTTGGTCCGGTTCTTTATTAAAAGGAGAACCTTAATATCCCGTAATTTCCATTAGGACCCCGCTGCCACGGGAGGGATGGACAATAGATGTCATGCAAGTATTTTTCCCTAAGCACGTATGACTACATGCGGAATACATGCCTACATTACATTGACGAACTGGAGCTAGTTACATATCTCTCCGTGTTATAACTGTTGCATGATGAATCAGATCCGGCATAATCATCCATCACCGATCCAATGCCTACGAGTCTTTTACTACTGGTCCTTGCTACATTACTTTGTTGCTGCTACTGTTACTTTGCCGCTACTGCTGTTACTCTGCTGCTACTGGTTACTGTTGCTACTCCTGCTATCACCCTACTTTGCTACTGATACTTTGCTGCAGACACTAAATATTTCAAGTGTGGTTGAATTGACAACTCAACTGCTAATACTTGAGAATATTCTTTCGCTTCCCCTTGAGTCGAATCAATAAATTTGGGTTGAATACTGTACCCTCGAAAACTCTTGCGATCCCCTATACTTGTGGGTTATCAAGACATTTTTCTGGCGCCGTTGCCGGGAAGCACAACTATATTCTCTGAGTAACTTGGGATTTACGTCTGCTGGTCACTATGAGGAATCCGATAGATCCAAGAACTAAAGTCTTGCCCTCAACTACGAGGACATGTAAGGAACTGCCATCTAGCTCTGCACTTGATTCACCTTCAGTTTGCGACATCACCTCCTGCTAGAAATGTTGATATGTCGCCTGTGCTTGATGATGCTACTTCTGCTGCCCATGATGCTTATGATGATGCTATGCTTGATACTGCTTTGTCTGATGATGCTATGCTTGATACTGCTTTGCTTGATGATGCTATGCTTGATACTGCTTTCCCACTAGATGCATTCCTTGATGCACAAATTGCTAGAGTTGTTGCTAGATGTGATGATACTTCTGAAACTGCTGATACTATTGAAGTAGGACCTGCTATTTTGCCTGCTATAACTGGCTCTCCTAGAAATGAATTGCCTGTTACGCCTGAGCGTTATGTTATGGAGGGAGAGATAGCTGAGGATTTTCTTGCGTGTAAGGATAGCTATGATGTTGAGAAATTACTGCACAAGTGGAAAGAAAAATCTTTGAAAACGGTAGGATGAAATACGACCAGAAGTTTGCCACTTCGCCTATCTTTGTTACCGATAAGGATTATGAATTCTCAGTCGACCCTGAGTTAATCACTCTGGTCGAATCTGATCCTTTTCATGGTTATGAGTCTGAAATAGTTGTATCCCATCTTACCAAACTGCACGATATAGCCACCCTATTCACTAGTGAGGAAAAGATTTGCCACTACTATATCCTCAAGCTGTTTCCTTTCTCGCTAAAGGATGATGCTAAGACCTGGTTCACTTCTCTTGCTCCTGGTTGTGTGCGTAGCCCCAGGATATGGTCTACTACTTCTGTGAAAAATATTTACCTACCCATAAGAAGCAAGTTGCCTTGTAGGAAATATACAACTTTGCTCAAGCTGAAGAAGAGAGTCTCCCACAAGCTTGGGGGAGGCTCGTCCAGCTACTAAGTGCTTTGCCTGATCACCCTCTTGAGAAGAATGAAATACTTGATAGCTTCTATAATGGACTTACCGATGCTTCTAAAGACCACCTAAATAGTTGTGCTGGTTGTGTTTTTAGGGAACGAACCGTAGAACAAGCTGAGATTCTATTGAATAACATCTTGTGCAATGAGAATGCTTGGACTATTCCCGAACCACCTCCTAAGCCAACTCCAAAGAAAAGAGGTATTCTATTCCTCAGTCCTGAAGATATGCAAGAAGCTAAGAAATCTATGAAAGAGATAGGCTTTAAATCTGAAGATGTCAAAAATCTACCACCTATCGAAGAGATCCATGCTCTTGATAACCCGATACAGGTAGTAGAAGTAAATTCTCTTCGTAGATTCGATGAGAGTGATATTCCTTTTGATAAACCTGCTAACCTACGCATGGATGAATTTGATAATTTCGTTGCCAAACAACAAAGTTTTAATGATTATGTTAGCAGACAATTGGGACAGAATGCTCGCATGCTTAGTCATTTAAATGCTTGTATGGACATAAACGTCAATGATCTTAAACTTCTGAGTAAACATGCCTCTATGGTTACTACTGAGGTAGAACAAGTACTTAAAGCTGAAAATGACTTGCTCAATGAGTTGAAAGACAATTTTGTCAGACTCGTCACTAGAGGCGGTAGAATGACCCAGGAACCTTTAGCACTGATGCACAAGAATCTCAAGGAGTTAGCACTGATGCACCAAGTCATCCTTGGAAGAAGAAGAAATATGATAGGGATTTGCACGCTAGCAACCCTGTTGCTGCTACACCTGAGAGTCCAAACGATGTCTCTGTCTCTGATGCTGAAACACAATCTGGTGATGAACATGAGCTTTCACCTTCGGTTGCTTAGAAGAAAAATGATAGGTTTAGTTTAGTTTTCCCTGTTTTCTGCTTTTAGCGTCCCGTGGAAAAGTACCCCGAAAATAAAAGTTCTCCGAACGTCTTGAAAATCAAGGATGATTTTTTCTGGAATTTTTGAAAAATACTAGGACGAAGAGCTAGTGTGGGGGCTGCACCAGTGGGCCACAAGTCGTGGAGGCACGGGCATCCCCCCTAGCCGCGCCTACGTGGCTTGTGGGGCCCACGTGCACCCCCTCCACTTATTCTAGCCCCCATCGGCTTCTCCTACCTCCAGAAAAAATCGTTTCGCAGCTCAAACTCGTGTTATTGCTCTTCTTGGTGGGATTTTCGATCTCCTTGCTCAAAGCACCATTCTCCGAACTGTTTTGAGGAAATTACTCCTTGGTAAGTGATTCCTCCATTGGTCCAATTAGTTTTTTCTCTAGTGCCTTATACTTCGCGTATTTTTGCTACCTTGGTGACCCTGTTCTTGAGCTTTGCATGCTAATTTTAGCTGGTCCCAAGTAGTTTTGATGCGTAATATGGCCTCTAGGCACTTGTGGGAGTAGTTTCTACAAGTTTAGTTGAGCCTTGTTCATTTTTCCTTTGGGTCACTGAAAATTTCAGAAAAGAAACTATCATGGTGGTTCCTCAAGCAAGAGAGGTCCCCGTCTTGCGATTCGGGAACCCGATCCTTACCAACCGAGGAACGCATAGGTACAACCATGTGAATGGCCTTCTGATGAATTCATGATTGAGTCAGGTTTCAAAGACGAGTTTGATACACTTGTTCACAACGTCGGACTCGAAGAATTCATCTCCGATAAATGTGAATAGTATGTTGTTCTCACTGCCTCTTTTGTTCGTAGCTTCAAATTTTCAGTTGGCCGTGATACATCTGTACTGTTTGATCTCTACAACAAATCGTATACCATGGATTTAGAGGATTTCAATAGAATTTGCAAGATACCTATCTGGGGTAGTCTCAATGATCCTCCTAAATCTTCGGTTAGAGATTTTTTCTCTGGTATAACTGTCGGACAAACAAGAGATATTACACAGGCTACCATGGGGAGCACTCATTTTCCTGCCTTGCATTATTTTGCCCTCTTTATAGGCAGATGCATTAATGGCAACATTGAGCATTGTCACCTCTGCTCGCCCGACCTTAGTATTCTTAAGAGCACAGTAACGGGTGATAAAAGTTTCAACATGGGAGCTATTATAGCAAGGAGGCTGAATAATAATGCAAATGAAGGGGATTTCTTTGGTGGGATCTATGCCAATCGCATAGCAAATTTTCTTGGAGTACCCATCCGTGAAGGAGATCCCCCGCTTCATACAGCTTTCCTTGATCGCACCGCTTTGACACGCTATCAGTTCCTTGAGAGGGATGATGAATCCCTCCTATACCGTTTGATATTTAACCGGCAACGTGTTTTCCATATTACCCTTCCTGCTCCTACCTTCTTTGACTGTCAGGTAAAACGAAGATATTACATAACCAGAGGAGAGGCAGAAGAGTATGAGAGGGAGGCAAAGGCTGCTCGTCTCCGTGAGGCAACTATTCAGGCAGTGGCTGCAGCGCTCCCGTACAACCTTCATTATGATTTTGGGTATCGCCTAGACCATCCTTGGGAGTAGACCAACTTAGGCCAAAAGCCTAAGCTTGGGGGAGTACGTGTTTCTCACCGACTTTACATTCTTGCTTATGCTTTCACTTTGTTCGTCGGTGTTCACACTTTGCCACTGTATCATCCATGTTAGTTGAGAGCTTTGTTCATTCTTTTTCTCGTTTTGTTTTCGTGTGTTTGTCTAGTTTGAGAAAACCCAAAAATATTTTCTTTTTCTTCTTTTGCTTGTTGGGAGCTTTCCCGTGTAAATAGTTTTCTTTTTCTTCGGGTCAAGGTAGAAGACCATGGTTACAATGTTTAGTGTCTCTCGCATGCATACCTGTTTAGCTGTTAAAGAGCCATATTACTTTGTCTTCTCCTTTGTGTTTGCCTGCAGATTCCAGCTTTAGTCCAATGCACGAGCACTCTTATTATTGTTCACATCTTTCGGTCGTGCAAGTGAAAGGTAATAATGACGATATATGATGAAGTGACTGAGCCTGGAGAAGCTGGTATGAACTCGATCTATTTTGTTTTTGTAAATATGACTAGCTCACTGTTCCTAGTTCAGCTTTGTTGTGAGAGAAACATGTTTGCAATGACAACTTAGAGATCATAGTTGCTGATGCCATGCTTAATTAGCTAGGAGCTTATAATGGTTTGTCTTGGATGCCAACATGAATGTTGAGATGACTATGATGTAGTATGATAGGATGGCATCCTCCTTTGAATGTTTCAAGTGGCTTGACTTGGCGCATGTTCACGCATGTAGTTGAAACAAAATCAACATAGACTCTATGATATTCATGTTCATGGTGATTTATGTCCTACTCATGCTTGCACTCAATGTTAGTTAATCTCAATGCATTTTTGATGACTGTTGTCGCTCTCTAGTTGGTCGCTTCCCAGTCTTTTGCTAGCCTTCACTTGTACTAAGCGGGAATACTGCTTGTGCATCCACTTCCATAAACCCAAAAGTTGATCCATATGAGTCCACCATACCTACCTATATGAGGTATCTACCTGCCGTTCCATGTAAATTTGCATGTGCCATTCTCTAAATCTTCAAGAAATAATCTGTTTTGCATGCCCGAAGCGCTCATGTGGTGACAAGGGGGCTATTGGTATCTTCCATGCTAGGCGTGTTATCCTCGATATATGTTTATTCACTATCATTCACGAGAAAGGGGCGGTAATTGGAAGTCCCAGTTCCATGCTCAAATCGAAAAGATAATTGCAAACAAAACTCCCCCAGGATTGATGTTGGTATGGACGGTACCCGAGGATTCAGCTAGCCGTGGAGTGTGATTGATTGGTGGTGGGGGGGTCAAAGCTTTACTTTTCTGTTTGGGAACCGCCTATAGCATGTGTAGCGTGGAAGATGGTGAAAAACTCTTGGTCCTTGCATTGACAATGAAAGCATGCCACCCAAAATTACTCATCTCTGTTTTTAAAGCTTGAGCTGTGGCACCTCTGCAAATCAATGCTTCCCTCTGCGAAGGGCCTGTCTATTTATGTTCTTGTTGAGTCATCCTCCTCTTACAAAAGCACCAATCAGAGAGCACCTATGTCTTTTTTATGCTTTTCTTTTAACTATGTTGAGTATGATTGTGACTAGATCTTCTTTGCCACGAATTACAATGTTTAGTCAGCCCTTGGTCTTTGAAGGTGCTCTGCATTTATGTTTTGCGGTCTCAGAAAGAGCTAGCGAGATACCATCTGTTCGTAATACTTCATGATTGTTTTGATTGAAGTGTTGATGTTTGAGACTTATTATTAGTTGCTCGCTAGTTGATGTCAACGTTAAAAGCAACTAATAATAAGTCTCAAACAGAGTTATTATTGTTACCGTCAGACCTTGATGTCATTTGCTTATGTGGTTTGCTTGTGATCTTGCCGAAATTCTGGATATGAGTTAGACATAGTTGCAACAACAAGATCAAACAGAGTTCGTCTAAGTTTTTCTTTTGTCTCTTTTAGTTTGTCAACTAAATTGCTTGAGGACAAGCAAGGCTTTAAGCTTGGGGGAGTTGATACGTCTCTGTCGTATCTACTTTTCCGAACTCTTTTGCCCTTGTTTTGGACTCTAATTTGCATGATGTGAATGGAACTAACCCGGACTAACGCTATTTTCAGCATAATTACCATCGTGTTGTTTTTGCGCAGAAATAAAAGTTCTCGAAATGACCTGAAAATTTATGAAGAATTTTTCTGGAATTAATGAAAAATACTGGCGCAAAAATCAACAGGAGGGGTGGAGCTGTGAGCCCACAAGCCCACCAGGCACGGGCCCCCCTGGCCGCGCCTGGCAGGCTTGTGGGGCCCACGTTGCTCCACCGCCTCCAATCTGAGCTCTATTTAGTCCGTCTCGCCTGAAAAAAAAATCAAGGAGAAGAGTTCATCGCGTTTTACGATACGAAGGCGCCGCCACCTCATGTTCTTCATCTGGAGGCCACATCTGTTGTCCGTTCTGGGCTCCGGAGAGGGGAAATCGTCGCCATCGTCATCATCAACCTTCCTTCGTCGCCAATTCCATGATGCTCTTCTCCGTTCGTGAGTAATCTCATCGTAGGCTTGCTGGACGGTGATGAGTTGGATGAGATCTATCATGTAATCGAGTTAGTTTTGACGGGGATTGATCCCTAGTATCCACTATGTTCTGAGATTGATGTTGCTACTACTTTGCCATGCTTAATGCTTGTCACTAGGGCCCGAGTGCCATGATTTCAGATCTGAACCTATTATGTTGTCGCTAACATATGTGTGTTTTAGATCCTATCTTGCAAGTTGTAGTCACCTACTATGTGTTATGACCCGGCAACCCCGGAGTGACAATAGCCGAAACCACTTCCGGAGATGACCATAGTATGAGGAGTTCATGTGTTCACCAAGTGTTAATGCATTGGTCCAGTTCTTTATTAAAAGGAGAACCTTAATATCCCGTAGTTTCCATTAGGACCCCGCTGCCACGGGAGGGATGGACAATAGATGTCATGCAAGTTCTTTTCCCTAAGCACATATGACTACATACGAAATACATGCCTACATTACATTGACGAACTGGAGCTAGTTACATATCTCTCTGTGTTATAACTGTTGCATGATGAATCACATCCGGCATAATCATCCTTCACCGATCCAATGCCTACGAGTCTTTTACTACTGGTCCTTGCTATGTTACTTTGCTGCTGCTATTGTTACTTTGCCGCTACTGTTGTTACTCAGCTCCTACTGGTTACTGTTGCTACTGCTCCTATCACCCTACTTTGCTACTGATACTTTGCTGCAGACACTAAATCTTTCAGGTGTGGTTGAATTGACAACTCAGCTGCTAATACTTGAGAATATTCTTTCGCTTCCCCTTGAGTCGAATCAATAAATTTGGGTTGAACACTCTACCCTCGAAAACTGTTGCGATCCCCTATACTTGTGGGTTATCATGTATCTACTACACAAGTATGAATAAGGCATGTCCGAAGTACCCTTTCGCCCTTCCACAGATATATCAAGTGATCGACTCCTCGACTGGCTGCAATTTTTTGTCCTTTCTGGATGCCTATTGCGGCTACCACTAGATCAAGCTGTATCTGGCCGACCGGCTCAAGACCTCCTTCATCACCCCTTTGGAGCCTACTACTACACGAGGATGACGTTCGGCCTGAAGAACGCATGCGCCACCTTCCAGCGCTGCATGCAACAATGTTTCCTATAGCAAATTTGCAAGAACATGCACGTCTACATCGACGACATCGTCGTCAAGACCAAGAAGCATTTCATTCTGCTTGACGATTTGTGGGAGAACTTCACCAACCCGCGTGAGTACAAGACTCGACTCAATCCAGAGAAGTGCGTCTTCGGAGTACCAGCCGACAAGCTCCTCGGTTCATTCGTGTCGGCATGCGGCATCGAGGCGAACCTTGAGAAGATCAGAACCATCGAGCGCATGGCCAAGTCGGCTCGACTCCTCGACGTCCAAAAGTTTGCCTGCTGCCTGGCGTCTCTCAGCCGGTTTGTCAGCCGACTGGGCGAGAAGGCGCTGCCACTTTACCAACTAATGAAGAAGACTACCAAGTTCGAATGGAATGATGAGAGAATGAAGCATTCCGCGACCTCAAGTGCGTGATCTCCAGCATGCCCAACTTCGCCGCGCCGGTGGAGAGGGAACCCATTCTCATCTACATCGCGGCAACCACGCGAGTGGTCAATGTCATCTTGGTAGTGGACCGAAAGAAGGAGGACAAGGTGCTGCTGGTTCGGCGCCCTGATTACTGTTTGAGTGAAGTCTTGTCTGTCTCCAAGCAAAACTACCCCACTACCAAAAGATGTGCTATGGCATGTATTTTGCCGCCAAGATGTTGAAGCTATACTTCCATGAGCACGCCATCACGATGGTGAGCACAGCTCCACTTTCAGAAATCATGGGCAACCGTGAAGCTACGGGCCGGATCGCCAAGTGGTCCATCGCCATGGCCGACCACGACATCCGCTACGAGCCGCGCACCGGCATCAAGTCTGAGGTGGTGGCCGGCTCCCTCGTCGATTGGGCTGGGACCCAGTTCCTGCTACCGCCTCCTGACTCCATGCATTTGCGGATGCACTTCAACGGCTCCAAGATGCCGACCAGTTTGGGAGCCGACATTGTCCCGACGTCCCCGAAAGGGGGCCAGCTGAAATATGATCTCCAAATACACTTCGCCGCCTCCAACAACATCGTCCAGTACGAGGCGCTTGCACACGGCCTCCAGCTTGACAAAGAGATCGGCATCCGGTGGATTTTTTGCTTCGGCGACACTGACCTCGTGGTGCAGCAAGCCTCTAGCGAGTGGGACGCCAGGGATGCTAACATGGCCATCTACCGCTTCCTCATCCAGCAGCTTAGTGGTCCTTTCAAGTGCGGCGAGTTCCGTCATGTTCCCCGAGCGGACAACGAGGCGGTGGATACATTGGCAAAAATCGGCTCCACTAGACAGGCAATCCCAGCCGACATCTCCCTCGAGCGGCTGCACAAGCCTTCTATCAGGCCATCTCCGGAGTCGTTATCAATCTTCGTGCCTGCAGACTCGACCAGTCCAATGATTTCGTGTTCGAAGAACCGACCGGCTTTAACAACCCTGTCGGCTCCGCCGGCTCCGGCTACTTTGTCAGTTCCGGCTAATCCGCCGGCTACACCATACATCAAACCCAGTCGGCTCAACACCCATTGGGTGGCCGTCATGGAAATCGATGGCATGCCAGCTGCCACGACGGTGCCCAAGACAGAAGGTCTCGAACCCAGGACTACAACGACAAACTCGGGGGGGGGGCTTCAGCTGCCCCTGACCTTCAGGCCGAACCAGAGCCCGCTCCTGTGTCGGCTCCCACATGGGCACAACCCATCCTGGCTTTCCTCCTTCATGGCGAGCTCCCTCAGGATGAGGCGGAAGCGCGACAGATCCAGCACCGATCTCCCTCTTATGCCATTATCAACCGTAAACTGGTTTGACGTAGTGTAACTCGCGTATTTGAACGATGCGTCGAACCAGAGAAAGGGCAAGAAATTCTCAAGGACATACATTAGGGTGAGTGCGGGCATCACGCTGCCTCTAGAGCCCTAGGGGCCAAGGCGTTTCGCCATGGGTTCTATTGGCCCACGAACCTGGAAGAGGCCACACCCGTGGTCAACAAGTGTGAAGGATGCCAGCGCTTCAGCATGCAAAGCCACTTGTCGGCCTCGGCTCTCAAGACCATTCCCCTCTCATGGCCTTTCGCCGTGTGGGGGTTGGACATGGTAGGTCCATTCAAGACCGCTCGAGGTGGCTTGACGCATCTCCTGGTAGCCGTCGACAAGTTCACCAAGTGGATTGAGGCTAGGCCAATCAAGAAGCTCGACGGTCCCATGGACGTCGAGTTCATCAAGGACATCACCATCCGCTATGGCGTCCCCCACAGCATCATCACTAACAATGGCACCAACTTCGCCAAGGGTGCAATGGCGCTTTTTTGCGCCAAAGAGGGCATCCGGCTCGATCTCGCATCAGTTGCGCACCCGCAGTCAAACGGCGAGGCGGAAAGGGCAAACGGCCTAATCTTGGTCAATATCAAGCCAAGACTCGTGGCGCCGCTCGTCAGGTCAGCCGGCTGCTGAATCAAAGAGTTGCCTGAGGTGCTGTGGAGCCTCCGCACCACGCTGAACCGGTCAACCGGTTTCACGCCATTCTTCCTCATCCCTGCAGATGTTGAGTTCGACTTGCCTCGCGTCAACCTGTACACAGAGGCGGATGTGAAAGAGGCTAGAGAAGACGGCTCGATCTACTCGAGGAGGCACGGGAGCTGGCCCTAAGCCGGACGGCCATCTACCAGCAAAAGCTGAGACACTACCACAACAAAAGGATGAGACATCTCTCCTTCCGTGAGGGGGACCTGGTACTTAGAAGAATCCAGCGAACGGCCGGCCAGCACAAGCTTTCTTCCCCATGGGAGGGACCCTTCAACATTAGCAAGGCACTGCACAACAATGCGTACTATCTAATAGACGCTCAGAAGCCACAGAAGCGCAAGAGAGACGCCTCCGGCGAGGAAACAGAGCGTCCATGGAACGCGGCACTGCTTCTCCCGTTCTACTCCTAGAACAAGAGAGAGAAATGTGTATGTATGTATCCTTTACCCTTTTGGGATTTCAATGAATGCAACGGATGCCTCAAGACAGTACTTGGGGCATACCAGTTCGATTTTGTAAAAAGAATTATCGTTACAAGAGTGAGCTCCCCAGTCCGACTCCTCGGGCTCGGGGGCTTGCTAGCCGGCCCGAACTAACTTCCTGCTCGTAGGCAAACATACGCTCCACGTAGAGTCAAAACCTTTACCACCCCACGCAAGCTACAGACCGGCTCCTGGCTGTCCGGCTAGCGGGATTGTGGCTACGAAGAGATCGCCGGATCGGGTTGGTCTGATTACTTCCGATCTTCATTTCTACCCAGCCTGTGTTGACTCACCCCAATTCTAAGTATCTCCGCGGCTTCAAGAAGTTCAAGGGTGATGCCTTTGAAGGCGGAAGCCCCGTCCCAATCACAGACCGGTCCCCGACTGTCGGACTGGCGGGTGGATGCTGGAAGGGGCAAGCTTTTGGGTAGATGGAAACCAAGGGGGGATGAAAGATAGAAAGGCGAGTCAGCAAGCACATCCTTCGCAGGCACAATTCAAGCACACAAGCATATATTACATCAAAGACATATAAAGGCCCACGACCAAAGTTCATTACACTACACCCCAGTGGATGGAACTGATGGATTAACAAAACATGAAGAAAACAAGAAAACGTCAGTCGGTGGCGGCTCCACTCTTGTGTGCCGTATCGCCAGCGGCACCTGAGGTGGAGGCTCCGTCATCCGCTCAAGCGCCTTCGGCACCGCTCTTCACGGCGGAGTCAGCATAGGCCTCGTCACTGGAGTCAGCATCCTCGAATGCTGTCGCGTCGGAGCTTCCATCTTGGTCGGGAAGGGCTAGCAGGTAATGATCCTATGGATCATACTTTTGTCAGCCCTCCATGCCATGATGTACTCATTCCACGCGCCAAAGGAGGCAATGTCGCTCGCTCGCACTTGCATCTCGTCTTCGATGGTGGCCAACTCCGCTTCCATGTCGGCACGTTGCGCTGTGAGCAGGCCCAAGTTCAGGTTGCTATACCACGACTTGGCAAGGCGAAGCGCCATATACGCCCCGGCTCGCGCAGCTGACGCGCGCCAGGCGTCCAGCCGGGAGCTTCCTGCGTCGAGCCATCGGGACAGCCAGCTTATTGACGCCGGCTTGATGACCCACAAGTAGAGGGGATCAATCTTAGTCCTTTCGATAAGTAAGAGTGTCGAACCCAACGAGGAGCAGAGGGATCTGACAAGTGGTTTTCAGCAAGGTAAAATCTGCACGCACTGAAATTGTCGGTAACAAGTGGTTGTGTGGTGAGATGATTCATAGCAAGCAACAAGTAACGAAAGTAGAAACGGTGCAACAAAGTAGCCCAATCCGTTTTGTAGCAAGGGACAAGGCTGGACAAAGTATTATAGGAGGAAAAACGCTCCCGAGGACACACGGGAATTTCTGTCATGCTAGTTTCATCATGTTCATATGATTCACGTTCGTTACTTTGATAGTTTGATATGTGGGTGGACCGGCGCTTCGGTACTACCCTTACTCGGAGAAGCATCCCATTTATGATTAACCCCTCTCGCAAGCATCTGCAACTGCGAAAGAAGAATTAAGACAAAGTCTAACCATAGCATTAAACTAGTGGATCCAAATCAGCCCCTTACGAAGCAACGCATAAACTAGGGTTTAAGCTTCTGTCACTCTAGCAACCCATCATCTACTTACTACTTCCCAATGCCTTCCTCTAGGCCCAAATAATGGTGAAGTGTTATGTAGACGACGTTCACATTACACCACTAGAGGGAAAACATCATACAACATATCAAAATACCGAACGAATACCAAATTCACATGACTACTATTAGCATGACTTATCCCATGTCCTCAAGAACAAAAGTAACTACTCACAAAGCATAATCATATTCATGACCAGAGAGTTAATGAGTAGCATCAAGGATCTGAATATAAACTCTTCCACCAAATAATACAACTAGCATCAACTACAAAGAGTAATCAACACTACTAGCAACCTTACAAGTACCAATCGGAGTCGCGAGATCTTTCATGCTTTTGTTCTATTCTCACTCTTTCGATCATGGAAAGAGGCAAAGCCCTTCAACTAAGACACTCTTTATTATATGGCTCACGAGCTCGAATACATCGGGGGTGACACAAAGCAAAACTCAAGACTAAAACACTAATACTTTTAAACTACTAGAGAAAAAGAAATCTGAAAAGGAAAACTAGAACAAAGGTAAAGGCAAAAGATGTGATGGTGATACGATATCGGGGCAACTCCCCCAAGCTTGGCACAAGCCAAGGGGATTGCCCATACCAATGCTCAGTTGTCTTCCTTTGGTGGTGTTGGTGGAGTTGTTGCAACATGAGTTTGATCCTCCGTCTTCCAAGGCATAGGTGCTCCATCATGGAAAGATGAACAAGTCTCCGGAATCCTCAAATCTGCAGCCAACCATATTGATTTAAATCTATACTCATACTCACAGTTTTGGTTCTGCAGGTCATAGATTTGGGCCTGGAGTTGATCAATCCTGTCATAGAGTCTAGAGAGGTGCTTCCCAATGTCATTGGCATCAATCCTGTGCTTGTTGGTGAACTCCGTGATCATCATGTGGTTGGCGTTGAGTCCATGCTCCACCAACCCCTGGCACTTGAAGACTTGTTGCTCCATTGCTTCGAGCCTCGTCTCCATGCTTCCGGACTTCTTGGGCCCCTCAACATCACGGATGTGCAACATACCCTCACGCATCTCGATAGATTGAGGGTGTTGAAGCAGTCCCGTGAGGTAGGCATTGATGACCTTCTCGAATATCTCGTCCTTCGGAGCTTTTCAGGAAGTCATAGCGATCTAGATCTGCAACAGAAACAGGCTCGAAACGAAAAACAGAAGAAATATACGTGATGCAGGGGTCAGACCAAACCGAAGTATATATTATGATTTTTTTAGACCAGAAGGAGTACCCCGCACGAAAACGGAGTCTCGGAGGCGCACGAGGTGGCCACAAGCCCTCACGGCGCGACCAGGGGTGGGCCCGCGCCGTGCAGGCTTGTCGCCTCCTCGCGCGCTTTCCGGACTACTTCCAATTTTTGTATTTTTTCAAATATTCCAAAACGTAGAAAATTTCCTACTGGAAAAGTTTTGGACTCTGTTTTCTTATCGAATCACATACCTCTTCGTTTTCGGAGTCTCAAACAGGCTGATAAATATCCCTTAGGTATTCTTCCGGAGTTATGGTATTGATGATATTGCTTTCAACATTTATGGGAGTATCTCAGATATAATGCTTGATTCTCTGCCCATTTACCACTCTCGGACAATTACCTTCCGTGTTGTTGATCTTGATAGCACCGGAACTATACTTCCTCAACAACATAGGGACCTTCCCATTTAGAGAGAAGCTTGCGTGCAAAGAATCTTAAACGAGAGTTATATAGCAAGACATAATCAGCTACATTGAACTCACGCTTCTGTATCCTCTTATCATGCCACCTCTTAACCTTCTCTTTGAACAACTTGGTATTCTCATATGCCTGAGTTCTCCACTCATCAAGCGAGCTAATATCAAATAACCTCTTCTCACCGGCAAGTTTGAAATCAAAGTTGAGCTCTTTGATTGCCCAATAAGCTTTATGCTCTAGCTCAAGAGGTAAATGACATGCTTTCCCATACACCATTTTGTACGGAGGCATGCCCATGGGATTCTTATAGGCAGTTCTATAAGCCCACAGTGCATCATTTAGCTTCTTAGACCAATTCTTTCTAGACCTGTTGACAGCCTTCTGCAGAATCAGTTTAATCTCTCTATTACGTAGCTCTACTTGACCACTGGACTAAGGGTGATAGGGAAACGCAATTATATGGTCGACATCGTACTTAGCCAGCATTTTACGGAAAGCACCATGAATGAAGTGTGAACCACTGTCGGTCATTAGATATCTAGGGACTCCAAATCTAGGGAAGATAACTTCTTTAAGCATCCTCATAGAGGTGTTGTGATCAGCACTACTACTGGGGATAGCTTCTACCCACTTAGTGACGTAATCAACAGCAACTAGGATATGAGTATACCCATTGGATTTTGGAAAATGTCCCATATAATCAAAGCCCCAGACATCAAATGGTTCAATGACATGTGAATTGTTCATAGGCATTTCCCGACGTTTGCTAATATTACCTATTCTTTGACACTCGTCACAAGACAAGACAAACTTATGGGCATCCTTGAAGAGAGTGGGCCAATAGAAACCTGATTGCAATACCTTGTGTGCAGTTCTATCTCCCGCATGGTCTCCTCCGTAGGCCTCGGAGTGATACTTCTATAGGATCTGTCCCTGTTCATGTTCAGGTACACAACGTCAAATAACACCATCCACTCCTTCCTTATAAAGGTGAGGATCATCCCAAAAGTAATGCCTCAAGTCAAAGAAGAACTTCTTCTTTTGCTAGTATGCGAAACTAGGTGGTATATATTTGGCAACGATATAGTTTGCATAATCAGCATACCACGGTGCACTATATGAAGCATTGATGACATTCAATTGCTCATTGGGAAAGCTATCATCAATAGGTTGTGGGTCATCAAGAACGTTCTCCAATCTAGACAAGTTATCTGGTACTGGGTTATCAGCACCCTTTCTGTCGACAATGTGCAAATCAAATTCATGTAGCAAGAGAACCCATCTGATAAGTCTAGGTTTAGCGTCTTTCTTCTCCATGAAGTACTTAATAGTAGCATAATCAGTGTAAGACTTGAACTTTTCACATGCAAACACGACTGCTAAAAACTCCTTCTCCGTAGTAGCATAGTTTCTCTGGGCACTCTCCAGAGTTCTACTAGCGTAGTGAATAACATTCAACTTCTTATTGACTCTTTGCCCTAGAACAACACCAACAACATAATCACTAGCGTCACACATGATCTCCAAAGGTAAGTTCCAAGGAGGTGGTTGAACAGTAGGTGCAGTTATCAAAGCCCTCTTAAATATTTCGAAGGCTTCCTCACAATCATCGTCAAAAACAAAAGGAATATCCTTTTGCAAGAGATTGGTAAGAGGCCTAGAAATCTTAGAGGAGTCTTTAATGAACCTTCTATAGAAACCATCATGACCAAGGAAACTTCTTATACCTTTGATATCTGTGGGGTATGGCATTTTCTCGATTGCATCAACCTTAGCCTTATCGACTTCAATACCTCTTTCAGAAATTTTATGTCCTAAGACGATGCCTTAATTAACCATAAAGTGGCACTTCTCCCAATTGAAGACAAGATTGGTGTCTTTACATCTCTGTAAGACTCGATCAAGGTTGTCGAGGCAATCATCAAAGGAATACCCGTAAACGGAGAAGTCATCCATGAAAACCTCAATATCTTTTCACAAAAGTCAAAGAATATAGCAATCATACATCTTTGAAAGGTGGCAGGTGCATGACGTAAGCCAAAAGGCATACGTCTATAAGCAAAGGTACCGAAAGGGCAGGTGAAAGTGGTTTTCTCCTGATGAGATTGTGCAACTGGTATTTGGGAGAAACCAGAATATTCGTCTAGAAAGCATAAGTGTGTGTGTTTGGACAGCATTTCTAGCATTTGGTTGATAAAAGGCAAAGGGTAATGAGCTTTCCTAGTGGCTTTATTCAATTTCCTAAAATCGATCACCATCCTATAGCCAGTAATAATCCTCTATGGGATCAATTCATCCTTATCATTAGGGACAACGGTAATGCCTCCCTTCTTAGGGACGCAGTGCACCGGACTCACCCAATCGCTATGAGCAAAAGGATAAATAATACCCGCTTCCAGGAGCTTTAGTATTTCTTTTCTCACTACTTCTTTCATCTTAGGATTTAATCTCCTTTGATGATCAGCAACTGGTTTGAAGTCAGGATCAGTTTTAATCTTGTGCTGGCATAGAGTAGGACTAATGCCCTTAAGATCATCGAGAGTATATCCAATAGCAACACGGTGCTTCGTTAGAGTTTTTAGTAACTTCTTTTCTTCATGATCTGAGAGCCTAGCACTAATTATAACATGATATATCTCTTTTTCATCAAGATAGGTATACTTAACAGTATCAGGCAACTGTTTAAGCTCGAACACAGGATCACCCTTTGGCGGGGGTGGATCCCCAAGCAGTTCAACATGCAAGTTATTCTTAAGGATAGGATATTGTTCTAGACAACTCTATCTATCTCATCCCTTTCATCCATATGCATATCATTTTCATGCTCAAGCAAGTATTGCTCTAAGGGATCAGTAGGAGGCACGACAATAGAAGCTAAGGCAATAGTTTCATCCTTACTAGGCAACTCCTTTTCATGAGGTTGTCTACCAAACTTAGAGAAATTGAACTCATGTGACACACCTTCAAAGCCAACAATGAAAGTTTGCTTCTCACAATCAATATGAGCATTGACAGTATTGAGAAAAGGTCTGCCAAATATGATGGGACAAAAGCTATCTTGTGCGGTAGCAAGAACGAGGAAATCAGCCGGATACTTCGTTTTACCACACAAGACTTCAACATCCCTAACAATTCCCACAGGGCAAATAATATCTCTATTGGCAAGTTGAATAGTGACATCAATAGGCTCTATCTCAATAGGTGCAATCTCGTCTTTGATTTCATCGTATAAGGATTGAGGTATTGCACTAACACTAGCACCCACGTCACTTAAACCATGATAGCAATGATATCCTATCTTAACAGAAACCACACGCATGCCAACAACGGGCCTATCTTTGTCTCTAACGTGAGGTTTAGCAATTCTAGCAGCATCTCCACGGAAGTGAATATTATGTCCCTCAACATCGTCGGACAGAAGATCTTTGATAATAGCGATGCTAGTTTCAACTCTAATTTGCTCAGGGGGGTAGGTGTTACAATGTAGCCTCTATGTATCACGGTTGAAGCTTTAGAATGATCCTTTATCCTAACAGGGAAAGGTGGTTTCTCCATGTAAGCACTGGGAACAACGGGATCATTAAAGGCAATGACTTTCTCTTCAACTAGAGTGGGTTTAATTACATTGACTTCTAAAGGAGGATGATATTTAAACCACCTCTCTTTGGGGAGATCAATATGAGCAGCAAAACATTCACACAATGAAGCTACTATCTCAGAGTCAAGTCCATACTTAGCGCTAAAATCACTAAAGGTATTTGTCTCAACAAAGGATTTAACGCAATCAAACGTGAAATTCATACCTGACTCCTTACCTTCTTCAACCTCCCAATATTCAGAGTTGCGTTTAATTCTCTCCAATAAATTACATTTGAAGTCAATATCTCTCTTCATAAAAGAATCAGTACAAGAAGTGGTAAGCATGGTGCGATCATCATGAGAAAGCCGAGCATAGAAGTTCCGAATGATAATTTCTCTCGAGAACTCATGATTGGGGCATGAATATAGCATTGATTTAAGCCTCCCCCAAGCTTGAGTGATGCTTTCTCTGTCACGAGGCCAAAAATTGTAAATATAATTCCGATCACGATGTACTAAATGCATAGGGTAAAACTTCTGATGAAATTCCAATTTCAACCGATTGTAGTCCCATGATCCAGTATCATGACATAGCCTAGACCATGTCAACGCCTTATCCTTCAAAGATAAAGGAAAGACCCTCTTCTTGACCTCATCCTCGAGCAAACCTGCAAGCTTAAATAAACCACAAACATCATCTACATAAATTAGATGCAAGTCTGGATGTGATGTTCCATCTCCTGTAAAAGGATTAGCCAGCAGTGTCTGAAGTATACCCGAAGGAAATTCAAAGCAAATATTTTCAGTAGGTGCAGCGGGTCGAGGAGCAACTATTTGTGCTTCCATTCGAGGTGAAACTACCCCGAACAAGCCCCTCAAAGGATTAGTATCCATAGTGACAAGTGACAATAAATTTTAGCACACTATATGAATGTTTCCTTACCAAGTTCCACTTACCAAAGGCGCTTCACTCCCCGGCAACGGCGCCATAAATGAGTCTTGATGACCCACAAGTATAGGGATCAATCTTAGTCCTTTCGATAAGTAAGAGTGTCGAACCCAATGAGGAGAACAAGGATCTGACAAGTGGTTTTCAGCAAGGTAAAATCTGCAGGCACTAGAATTGTCGGTAACAAGTGATTGTGTGGTGAGATGATCGTAGCAAGCAACAAGTAACAAAAGTAGCAACGGTACAGCAAAGTGGCACGATCCCTTTTGTAGCAAGGGACAAGCCTGGACAAAGTCTTATAGGAGGAAAAATGCTCCCGAGGACACACGGGAATTTCTGTCATGCTAGTTTCATCATGTTCATATGATTCACATTCGTTACTTTGATAGTTTGATATGTAGGTGGACCGGCGCTTGTGTACTGCCCTTACTTGGACAAGCATCCCACTTATGATTAACCCCTCTCAGAAGCATCCGCAACTACGAAAGAAGAATTAAGACAAAGTCTAACCATAGCATTAAACTAGTGGATCCAAATCAGCCCGTTACGAAGCAACGCATAAACTAGGGTTTAAGCTTCTGTCACTCTAGCAACCCATCATCTACTTACTACTTCCCAATGCCTTCCTCTAGGCCCAAATAATGGTGAAGTGTTATGTAGTCGACGTTCACATAACACCACTAGAGTAAAAACAACATAGAACATATCAAAATACCGAACGAATACCAAATTCACGTGACTACTATTAGCATGACTTATCCCATGTCCTCAGGAACAAAAGTAACTACTCACAAAGCATAATCATATTCATGACCAGAGAGGTAATGATTAGCATCAAGGATTTGAACATAAACTCTTCCACCAAATAATCCAACTAGCATCAACAACAAAGAGTAATCAACACTACTAGCAACCTTACAAGTACCAATCGAAGTCGCGAGACGGAGACTGGTTACAAGTGATGAACTAGGGTTTGGAGATGAGATGGTGCTGATGAAGATGTTGATGGTGACGAGTCCCCTCCGATGAGAGGAGTGTTGGTGATGACGATGGCGACGATTTCCCCCTCTGGGAGGGAAGTTTCCCTGGTAGAATCGTCCTGCCGGAGCTCTAGATAGGTTCTGCTCAAGTTCCACCTCGTGGCGGCGGCGAATCCATGAAAAAGCTCCTACCTGATTTTTTCCTGGACGAAACCCTTCATATAGTAAAAGAGGGGGCAAGTGGGCCAGCAGGCTGCCCACAAGCCCTCATGGCGTGGCATGGGGGGGTGGCCGCACCGTGCAGGCTTGTGGCCACCTGCACGCCCCCCTCTGGCGCTTCTTCGGCCCAGTATTTTTGATAAATCAGGAAAAATATCCTCATTGATTTTTACGACGTTTGGAGTTGCGCAGAATAGGTATCTCAACTTTGCTCCACTTTCAGGCCAGAATTCCAGTTGCCGGCATTCTCCCTCTTCATGTAAACCTTGCAAAATAAGAGATAAAAGGCATAAGAATTGTACCGTGAAGTGAAATAACAGCCAAAGAAGCGATAAATATCAACATGAAAACATGATGCAAAATGGACGTATCACGGCTCCACCGCGTCCAGCCAAAGGGTGTTTACCATCGCCAGCACGACATCCTGGAGCCAGGTCAAGGATTGCGCTAGCTCCCGCATACGGGCCCTGGCGGCAAGGGCCACCTCATCTATGGTCCAACCGGCATCGACATTCACCTCGACACCGACGACGCGTCGTTTGTCGCGATGGGCCTCCACGACCGCATCCACCGCATCTCGCGTCCTTGGAAAGAGCTCTAGGGAGCAATGGTGGGGGCATGGTGTAAGGAAGGGGAAAAAGAAAAGTTAACAATAAAAAAGACAAGACGAGGCAGGGATGACACACGTTTGAGAAGGATGTCGACTTTGCCCGCCTCTTCTTCAACCGCACGACCCCGGGCCGCGCGCTCCTGAACCAGGAGGGCAAGCTCGTCCCGCACAACCTGTGCTGCCTCAATCTCCCTCAACCTTCCTTCGCTAGTTGGGAATCTTTGTCCTTCAAGGCATCGTCGTGCTGCGCCTTTTCGTCAAGGTGCAGCTTCTCCAAACGTTCAAGCTTGGCGGCCTCGGAGGCCTCCTTCCGCAACAGAGTGTCGTTGTGGGCGGTGCGCAGCTGCTCCAGCTCCGTGTGATGGGTTGCCTCGTGGTCCTTCTTCTCCGTTTGGAGAAGCTCTACTTCCTGACGCAGCTGGTCGCCCTCACCGCGCAAGGTGTCGCGCTCCGCGACGGCTCGGTCCAGCCGGCCTTGGAGGTCGCCTGTTTGCCTCTCGGCCTCTTGGAGCCAGGCCACCAATGCGTTGGTGAGCCCGTGCCTGGCTGTTATGGTGATCCTGCGGTGCAAGGAAACAAAAGATTGATCGTGAATAAGATTCGGTCCGGCGGATTCCCAACCGGCCCGATTCTCGTGGGCTACACCCAGTGGGTGCGCTTGTGCACCCCCATTGAAAGAAAAAGAATAAACAACTACCACGAGTAAGACTCGAGCCGGCAAGCTTGCAGTCGGCCCGACTCTAGGGGGCTACACCCAGTGGGTGCGCCGACGCGCCCCCACTGGAGCAAACAGAGAAGAATTTTTTTCCGACAAAAAGGTGCGGGGATAGAAAATATACTGCAACCTATTGCTCAACACGAATCAGATCTTCCCGAGCCACCTGGGCCGCCTGCGCCACCTTCTCGTGGCTGCAGGAAAACGCCACAACAAGCGTGGGAACCCCACTCAACGTAGCACCAGGAGGCAGGCTCGCGTGGCTCGATCTGGTCGCGCTCCAGGATTCTATTGGCTGGCTCCCGGAGAAGGGGCCGACTCCGGCGGTGGCCGGGGCGTTGCTAGACATGACCATGGTGCGGTCTCCTGGTGGTGCGCTCCAGGTCGGCCTGTTCGACATGTTGGCCCGGTGAGGCGCTGATAAGTCTCAAACATATCGACTTTTCCAAACACTTTTGTTATTGTTTTGGCCTCATTCTTGCATGATTTGAATGACGCTGTTTTCAGCAGAGCTGCCTGTATGGTTTTCTTGTGTGCAGGAAAATGGATATTTTGGCGTCCTGGAAAATTTTGATAAAAATAGAGAAAATCTACGCACTGAGAGGAACCCTGGGCCAGAAGATGGGCCAGAGGGGACCACTGATACGTCCCAAACGTATCTATCATTTCTTCTTCCTCCATGATCTTTTGGGTGACATTGCTATATGTTTTGCTACACTCTTATATCATTTTACAAATATTTGGACTAACCTACTAACTCAGTGCACCCAGTGCCAGTTTCTGTTTGCAGGTGTCTTTTTCGGAGGGTCTTTTACCCAATTTTCCGAAGCCCGAAAAAAGCGAGAAAAATATATAAAAAATCAGCGAAACAGAAGCTTCGGGATCACCGAAGGAGGGCCAGAGGGGGCCAGGGGCCTCCTAGGCACCCTGCTAATGCGGCCTGGCCCTAGGCCGCGCCAGGAGGTCGCCTGGGTGGGCCCCACCTCCTCTAGTGCCCTCCTTTGGCCTATATTTAGTGTCCCGTGAGGAAACTCTCGCAAACTATTAGGAATCGTGAATTTCTCCATCGTTCCACCGCCGCAGCGCTTCCGAGACCGGGAACGTTAGTAGACCTATTCCCGGCACCCTGCCAGAGGGAGGATTGACCTCCGGGAGCTTCTCCACCGCCATGGACGCTTCCCGGACGTGCCATGAGTAGTTTATGTTGGACCATGAGTCCATGAACAATAGCTATGTGATGTCTTCTCTCCAATCTTGTGCTTCAATGGTTAGTCCTTGTGAGCTGCCCTACATGATCAAGGCGTCTATGTAATTGTGTTGCTATTTCTATGCTCGGTTTGTTGGGATCCGATGGATTATGAGATTATGTTCAGATTGTTATGAGTTATATATTTGATTATCCTTTTATATTATGTTCCTTAGTGATTCATGCATGTTCGCCGTTGCTTTATATTGCTTTGGCCAAGTAGTAGATCGTAACTCCAAGAGGGACGTTATGCATGATTGTGGGCTCGGGCCCCTCGATGTCTAGCTTGAGTGACAGAAACATGAGACTAGGGGATGTGCTTGTTGCCACGAGGGAGAAAACAACGGTGCTTGTGACCAAGGTTGCAAGGATTGTTTACCTTACGCATAGCTCGTTAATGCAGTTGTCCGTTGCTTTGAGTTTACACTTTGGGTGGGGCTCGCAACTTAATACCGGAGAGGTGTTCTCGATAGATATCTCAAGGTGAATGATTAGTAAGTAGATGCTGATGAATAAACGGTCTACTTTTCTCGGCGTATTACCCATTACTATTGAACCTCTAACTATCAAGGAGCATAATTAGCACTGTGGTGCGATCATAATTATGTCAATTGCCCAACTGTGATTTGTTTACCCTAGCATAGTTGTTTATTGTCTTTTGGGAGAGAGACATCACTAGTGAACATCATGTGACTCCGGTCCATATCACCATCATTGTTTTCACCTCCACCATTTACCGCTTTCATTTACTTTTCCATTGGAATCACTATTACCTTCCCACTTGTGTCTTGATCATTTGCAAACTACAAGGCCGGATAGATTGACAACCTCTTTGTACTCGTTGGGAGCAAAGTTATTTGTTGTGTGTGTAGGTCCACGTCTTCTGCTAGAGCCACGGTGGAAGACACCTACTTGTTGAGCCTAGGAGACCTAATGGTTCAATAAACCTTACACTCTCCGTGTAAGGGAAATTTGCTGATGACTACATCTCCACCTTCCACTTGGGGTCCAACGAGGGGCGAAAAGCATATACATCACCTCGTCATCAAGCGAATTTCTGGCGCCGTTGCTGGGGACTCCACTCTTCAAGATAGGGGAGTTGCACACTATCTTTTACCTTTGCTTTTTAGTCTTGTTAGTTTGTTTTTTAGTTTTTGCTTTAGAGTCTTATACCAAAAACCACAAAAAAATTAGTTGCTTTGCTCTTGCTTGTTGCCGTTGCTATGGGTTCCACTGAGAACACCATGTTGGGTGACTCCACTAGTCACAACAACAATGAGTACACTTTCTCCTCTTTTGCTCCACTTACCACTAAGGGTCTTTTTACAAGTAAACCATGTGACTATACTAGTCATTATGGAGAATTTTTCCCTTAGCATGGTTGCGTCGGGAAGCCACAAGATCTTTGGTTTGAAGTTGCTCCAAAACACCCCCAAACTAGGGAAGACGTCCAAACTCTTATAATCAAACGTAGAGGATAACACTACATTTTTTACTTAATAGTAATATTATTGATTTTGACAATTGTAGTCTCTCCGAAGTCATCACCTTTTTGCAAAGAATGGCTAAAGAGCCCCACACTAGTACACTTATTATTGCCTTCACCGAGCATATTATCAATGCTCTTATCAAAGCTAGGGAGGAGAAGCTCAAGCTAGAGACTTCCATTCCTAGGAGAATAGAAGATGGTTGGGATCCTATGGTCAAGATTAAATTGAATAATATCTCTTGCTTTGCTTTGTGTGATGTTGGAGCTAGTGCCTCCGTTATGCCCAAAAGAATGTATGATATGCTTGATTGGAAACCTTATGATCCATGTTCTTTTGGTGTTCGTCTTGTTGATTCTTCCATAAAGAAACCTTTAGGGAGAATTGATGATGTTATTATTATTGTCAACTATAATTATGTGCCCGTTGATTTTCTTATTATGGACATTTAATGTGATCCTTCATGTCCAATTATTTTGGGACGTCCTTTTCTCCGCACCGTTGGTGCTATCATTGACATGAAAGAGGGAATTAGTAAATTCCAATTTCCTATTAAAAAGGGAATGGAGCACTTCCCTAGAATCAATATTAAGTTACCTTATGAGTCCGTTACATGGGAAAGCTATTCTTTTGGAGTTGATAACACTTGATCTTCTTGCATTATGCCTAACTCAAAGGCATAAAAGGTTGGGAGGCAACCCAATATGTTTTTACTTTCTGTTTTAGTGGTCTTGATGTGCGTTACTACTGTAGCAACATCATTGTATCTTTATTTTAAAGCTTTGTGCTAAGTTATAGCTTCCGATTGCAAGAAAGATCAAGAATTGTGACATGCTGTCCAGAAATAGATTTCGTCTGATTGACGGGAAAATTAGCCAAAAATCACCAGATCATCTTTTTGATCTGAACTTGTTTGACAACATGCCCTATATAATTGCCTTTCTGGCATCTGTTCTGAGTTTTTTTATTTGAGTTCCAGAAGTGCCCCGAATAAATTATTTACTCTATGTTGTTGTGTTTTTCACAGATTATGCCATGTTTAGTGTTTTCATTGTTTTGCGAATCCTAAGCTTGCTTTTTATTTGCAAAAAACTTTTGGCAATCATGAGAAACAGTAGCTTTTCATGAAAATCTTCATTTCTAGCAGGTATTGAATTATTTTATTAAGGGAACTAACTACTCTAATCAGCTTATGCTGAGTTGGGAATGGTAGGAATTGGATGAGTTAGATCATGTAATAGTTCATCGGATTGTTGGGGGCATGTTGCCTATTATCTACTATGGTGTTTATCATCTTTGCTACTACTTGTTACTCTTAATGCTTGTCACTTTGGGCCCTAGTGCTATGATTTCAGATCTGAATACCTTATGTTTTAATGAATATATTTGTGTTCTTAGTCCTATCTATGAGTAGTATGCACCTATTATAGTCCAGAACCGGCGATCCCAATGGTGACAGCTTGGGACACCAAAGGGGATATACTATAGTTTGAGGATTCCATGTATCCATTTATTGTTAATGCTTTGTTCCGATGCTCTTTGACAGGAGCACCTTAATCTCCTTAAATTCCTTTTGTCCCCGTTGGTAGCGGGATGGTAGGACAAAAGATGTTGGGCAAGTTCTTATTGCAAGCACGCATGACTACCTCGGGATACATGCCTAATGTTTGATATTTGCCTAGATGATCATTACTTTTCTATGTGCCTTTCCCCAAGTTAAATACATGATATCTCTCATCCATGACAACCATCCATCTCCCTAGCCTAGAGTGTTTTAATCCTGCTAGTTACTAGTTGCTCTACTTTAGTTGTTTTACTTTCGTTGCTTTGCCACACTTATTTCCGTTGCCACAATCACTTTCATATCACCGTTGGTACTAATATTTTGTTGCCAAGCAATTATCTTTTAGGTGCGGTTGAATTGACAACTCAATTGTTAAATATTATAAATATTCTTTGGCTCCCATGTGTCGAATCAATAAATTGGGTTATCTTACCTACGAAGACTATTGCGATCCCCTACACTTGTGGGTCATCAGGCGCTTGCGGATCTTTGGTCCCCACGGCCTTGTCCTTCGTCGCAAGGGCCATCTCGTCTGAGGCCCGGGCTTCACCGCGAGGGACCACCATACTCGGCGGCGGGATCTCCGCTCCCGGCGCCTCTAGAGCGGTGTTTGTCCCGACGTCGGGCATGTCGGGCGCCGCGTCGAGATCCTCCGGCGTGGCGACAGTCTCTGGCTCGGCGGCCTTGGTGGTCTCGCTCACACTCGCACCGATGCGCGCCTGCTCGTTGGTCTATGCCTCCTCGTTCGCCCGCAAGGCAGGATCGTGCTTCGTCTTGGACGGCCTCTCCTTGGTTGGCTGCCTCTCAGCGGGGTCGGTTGCTCGCCTGTCGATTTGGTCCCGGCCTGCAGCCGCCTTTTGGGCCTCCTCCTCCCAGGGATGGTGCTCCTCCTTGAGCAGCGCCTTCCTCGCGACATCCGCTTCGGCTCAGGCGGCTTTCTCCCTAGCGGTGGCGTCGTCCACTTCCGCCTTGTGGGCGGCCCTGCTTGTCATAACCTAATGAGAAGGGATCTCCTGCCAAAGAATCAAGAACGAGGCAAAGAAAAGAGGAACGCGGCTACTCAGCTAGTGACGACAGGAACCGGCCGACTTGCTGCTTCTTCGAGCTACCCCCACAGCCCCCAACGGGAGGTCCTGCCGCAGTTCACTTAGAAGCCGGCTTGGTGGTAGCACCTTGCTTGCCTTTCCCTCGCGCTTCCTCACCATCCACGACCGGCTCATGGGCGGCTCAACGTTGCCGTATCCCGGGAGGGCTAGAGACATCCTCTAGCTCTTCCAGGTCTTCCGTGGCGACTGCACCGTGCAATGGAGGCGATCCCTCATCATCGTCGGTCCAGTTAAGCAAATCGAGACGCAAGAAACTCACCGGCTGGCTCGGTTCCCTCCGACTCCGCCACCCCCTCAACCTCTTCGGGGCTTGCTCGTCGAGGCTCGACCTCGTCAACATGCTCGATCTCGTCGGGGTCCAACGCCTCCACGTCGGCAGCCGGCAGGGGGTGGACTTGCAGGCGCGCGAACAACTAAGGATATAGCCGACGTTCGACGTCAGAATCCGGACGATATTCAAAGGAAAACAGAAAGCATTATCATGATGAAACGTACCATCGGGGCCGGATGGTCCCGGTCGTAAGGGGTCATGCCCCATTCCCACACACCGCCTTCATCCATGGAGGTGGAGGAGATCAAGTTCACCCGCTCTGCTACCTTACCGGCTCGTAGGTTCTTTGTCGAGAGCCTGCATTGGTCATACCGGCCGCTCATCTGGCAGGTCAGGTGTGGCCGGCACTGCATAGGCAGAATCTGGTGCGCCACCATAGTGGAAAGTAGATCCTCGGCCAAAAGGCCTCGGGTCTTGAGAGTCTCAAGGTGGGCGCATATCAACTTCAGCTCCCTGATGACCCACAAGTGTAGGGGATCTATCGTAGTCCTTTCGATAAGTTAGAGTGTCGAACCCAACGAGGAGCAGAAGGATCTGACAAGTGGTTTTCAGCAAGGTAATCTCTGCAAGCACTGAAATTATCGGTAACAAGTAGTTGTGTGGTAAGATGATTCGCAGCAAGTAGCAAGTAACAAAAGTAACAACGGTGCAGCAAAGTGGCCCAATCCCTTTTGTAGCAAGGGACAAGCATGGACAAACTCTTATAGGAGGTAAAGCGCTCCCGAGGACACATGGGAAATTCTGTCAAGCTAGTTTTCATCATGTTCATATGATTCGCGTTCGCTACTTTGATAGTTTGATATGTGGACGGACCGACGCTTGGGTACTGCCCTTACTTGGACAAGAATCCCACTTATGATTAACCCCTATAGCAAGCAACTACAACTACGAAATAAGAATTAAGACAAAGTCTAACCATAGCATTGAACTAGTGGATCCAAATCAGTCCCTTACGAAGCAACACATAAACTAGGGTTTAAGCTTCTTTCACTCTAGCAACACATCATCTACTTACTACTTCCCAATGCCTTCCTCTAGGCCCAAATAATGGTGAAGTGTTATGTAGTCGACGTTCACATAACACCACTAGAGGAAAAACAACATACAACGCATCAAAATATCGAACGAATACCAAATTCACCTGACTACTTATAGCATGACTTATCCCATGTCCTCAGGAACAAAAGTAACTACTCACAAAGCATAATAATATTCATGACCACAAAGGTATTGAATAGCATCAAGGATCTAAACATATAATCTTCCACCGAGTAATCCAACTAGCATCAACTACAAAGACTAATTAACACTACTAGCAACCTTACAAGTACCAATCGAAGTCGCGAGACGGAGATTGGTTACAAGAGATGAATTGGGGTTTGGAGATGAGATGGTACTGATGAAGATTTTGATGGTGACGAGTCCCCACCGATGAGAGGAGTGTTGGTGATGATGATGGCGATGATTTCCCCCTCTGGGAGGGAAGTTTCCCCGGCAGGACGACCCTGCCGGAGCTCTAGATTGGTTCTGATCAAGTTCCGCCTCGTGGCGGCGGCGATTCCTCCCGAAAGCCTCCTCTTGATTTTTTCTGGAACCAAACCCTCCTTATAGCAAAATAGGGGGGCCAGAGGGCCAACAGGGAGCCCACAAGCCCCCTAGGCGCGGCCAGGGGGGTTGGCCGCGCCTAGCAGGCTTGTAGCCTCGTGCTGGCTCCCCTGTGGTACTTCTTCGGCCTAGTATTTTTTTATAAATTGCAAAATTAATCCTCGTTGATTTTCACGGCTTTTGGAGTTGCGCAGAATAGGTATCTCAAACTTGCTGCTTTTTCACGCCAGAATTCCAGCTGCCGGCATTCTCCCTCTTCATGTAAACCTTGCAAAATAAGAGAGAAAAGGCATAACTATTGTACCGTGAAGTGTAATAACAGCCCATAAAGCGATAAATATGAACATGAAAGCATGATGCAAAATGGACGTATCAACTACCCCAAGCTTAGACCTCGCTTGTCCTCAAGCGAAAGCCGAGATCAAAAAATATGCCCACATGTTTAGAGAGAGAGGTGTCGACAAAACAAGATACGGACATGCAGGCATCATGATCCTAGTTAGAATAACAATATCATCATATCATCTCTTATGCTAATGTGATAATTCCTTCACAAAGTAAAGTATGGATCAAGAACTTTATTGAGAATTAACATCCAATAGCTTTTAGTCATTGAAGCAATTGCAATTTATCATAACATCGGAAAGAGTCAAATAAGAGCTTGTAAAGCAAATTCACATACTCAATCGTCCTTTTGTCTTCTACAATTTCTACAACTCATGTGGTACGCATGAGATCAAAGTTTCAGTCGGACACAGAGAAAGATAGGGGCTTATAGCTTCGCCTCCCTACCATTTACCTCAAGGGTAATGTCAACAATAACAATTCATGCATATTTACTTCCAAGTTGACATATGAATATAGATCTTTCCCTAGCATATGACGTTAGCCAAGATAAAGGCGAAGTAAGGAATTGGTGTAGATCACCATGACTCTTTTAGGGCCAAAAAGTAAAGGTACAAGATAGGCCCTTCGCAGAGGGAAGCAGAGGTTGTCATGCGCTTTTGAGGTTTGGATGTGTGTCCTCTTAGTGTGAAGGAACGTCACTTTATATTGCCTCCTGTGATAAAGAACTTTATTATGCAGTGTGTCGCTTTTATGTCTTCCTCATCACAGGTTCGTACAAAGCTTATTTTCCACACACTAATAGATATTATATAATTAGGGAGCAATTTTTATTAATTGCATAGATGACAACTTACTTGAGGGATCTTATTCAATCCATAGGTAGGTATGGTGGACTCTCAAGGCAACACTGGGTTGCAGGTTTATGGATGCACAAGTAGTATCTCTACTTGGTGCGGGAGTTTTGGCTGACTTGGGGTGGAAGCAATCGTCACATGCTAAGGGATCTCTAGTCATATAATCATTGTTCGGAACCAAGCAAGCATAATTCATTATGTTATCTTCCTTGTCCAACATCTACTTCTAAGCATGTAATAGTTTAATGAGTATTCAAAATCATAGATGGTGTCAAGGATGATATATTTACATGTGAACCTCTCCTTATTTATCACTTCCTATTAATTGCAACAATTACCAAGTCTACGTTTGTCTACCCTCAAGTAGTTTCAATCAACATTCTTTTTATATGTGAAGCCATCACTTCCCATAAGATCATTACATGATCTTTCATGCTTTTGTTCTTTTATCATTCTGTTGACCATGGCATGAAGCAAGGCCCTTAACTAAAACACTCTTTATTATATGGATCACGAGCTCGAATACATCGGGGGTGACACAAATCAAAACTCAAGCCTAAGACACTAAAAACTTTATTCTACTAGGGAAAGATAAAACCAAAAAGGATCGAACTAAGAAAAGGTAAAGGCAAAAGATGTGATGGTGATACAATACCGGGGCAACTCCCCTAAGCTTGGCACAAACCAAGGGGATTGCCCATACCCATGCTTAGTTATCTTCCTTTGGAGGTGATGGTGGTGGAGTTGTTGCACAGGTCTTGAACTTGTTTAATTTCTTCTTGAGCATAAAATTCTGCTCCTTCAGATCATTAATTTCCTCTTCAAGCCTCAACACCCTTTGGCATAATTCTTGCTTACTCTCCTGCAAAAGACGAGAAGGGATAAACAAAATCTTAGGCTTCTTCCTTGAGTCAGGGAGGCTCGACTTCTTCAAATCCACATGTGTGTCTCTAGGTGGGGGTAGAGGAGCCTCCTCTTCATCGGAACTTGTTCCTTCCTTCCCCTTGGGATCATAATCTTCTTCCTCATCAGTGGTCCAACCATAACAATTCAATTCCCCATAGATCTTTGGGTTAGCAAGGTAATCGGCCACATAGCTCTCCCCCTCTCAATCTTGAAAAGACATCTTGCCCTAAATCTACAGAAGAAAACAGGCTCGAAACGAAAACAGAGGAAAATTGCGTGATACGAGGGTCAGACCTTTGGGAGAATATATAATGATTTTTTCCGACCACAAGGAGTACTCCGCAAGAAAACGGAGTCCGGGAGGCACACGAGGTGGTCACAAGCCCCCGAGGCGCGGCCAGGGGGTGCCCCACGCGTGGCAGGCTTGTCGCCTCCTCGTGCCCTTTCCAGACTACTTTAAATTTTTCGTTTTTTCTAAAATTCCAAAACGGAGAAAAAATCCTACTGGAAAAGTTTTGGAGTATATTTACTTACCGAATCACATACCTCTTCGTTTTCGGAGTCTCAAACAGGCTGATAAATATCCCTTATGTACTCCTCCGGAGTTATGGTATTGATAATATTGCTTTCAACATTTATGGGAGTACCTGAGATATATTGCTTGATTCTCTGTCCATTTAGAGAGAAGCTTGCCTGCAAAAAATCTTAAACGAGAACTATGTAGCAAGACATAATCACCTACATTGAACTCACGTTTCCGTATCCTTTTATCATGCCACCTCTTAACCTTTTCTTTGAACAACTTGGCATTTTCATATGCCTGAGCTCTCTATTCATCAAGCGAGCTAATATCAAATAACCTCTTCTCACGAGCAAGTTTGAAATCAAAGTTGAGCTCTTTGATTGCCCAATAAGCCTTATGCTCTAGCTCAAGAGGTAAATGACATGCTTTGACGTAAACCATTTTGTACAGAGACATGCCCATGGGATCCTTATAGGCAGTTCTATAAGCCCACAGTGCATCATCAAGCATCTTAGACCAATTCTTTCTAGACCTATTGACATTCTTTTGCATAATTAGTTTAATCTCTCTATTGCTTAACTCTACTTGACCACTAGACTGAGGATGACAGGGAGATGCAATTCTATGATTGACATCGTACTTAGCAAGCGTTTTACGGAAAGCACCATGAATGAAATGTGAACCACCATCGGTCATTAGATATCTAGGGACTCCAAATCTAGGGAAAATAACTTCTTTAAGCATCCTGATAGAGGTGTTGTGATCAGCACTACTAGTTGGGATAACTTCTACCCACTTAGTAACATAATCAACAGCAACTAGGATATGAGTATACCCGTTCGGTTTTGGAAAAGCTCCCATATAATCAAAGCCCCAAACATCAAATGGTCAATGACAAGTGAATAATTCATAGGCATTTCCTGACGTCTACTGATATTACCTATTCTTTGACATTCGTCAGAAGACAAGACAAACTTACGGGCATCCTTGAAGAGAGTGGGCCAATAGAAACCTAATTGCAATACCTTGTGTGCAGTTCTATCTCCCGCATGGTGTCCTCCGTAAGCCTCGGAGTGATACTTCTATAGGATCTGTCCCTGTTCATGTTCAGGTACACAACGTCTAATAACACCATTTACTACGGGAAGTATTGATGACATTCAATTGCTCATCAGGAAAGCTATCATCAATAGGTTGTGGGTCATCAAGAACATTCTCCAACCTACATAAGTTATCTGCTACTCGGTTCTCAGCACCCTTCCTATCGACAACATGCAAATCAAATTCTTGTAGCAAGAGAACCCATCTGATAAGTCTAGGTTTAGCGTCTTTATTTTCCATGAGGTACTTAATAGCAGCGTGATCATTGTGAATAGTGACTTTGGAATCAACTATGTAAGATCTGAAATTTTCACATGCAAACACGACTGCTAAAAATTCCTTTTCAGTAGTAGCATAGTTTCTTTGGGCACTGTCTAGAGTTTTACTAGCATACTGAATAGCATTCAACTTCTTATCAACTCTTTGTCCTAGGACAACACCCACAGCATAATCACTAGCATCACACATGATTTCAAAAGGTAAGTTCCAATCAGGTGGCTATTTCGAAGGCTTCCTCACAATCATCGTCAAAAACAAAAGGAATATCCTTTTGCAAGAGATTGGTAAGAGGCCTAGAAATCTTAGAGAAGTCCTTAATGAACCTTCTATAGAAACCAACATGACCAAGGAAACTTCTTATACCTTTGATATATGTAGGGCATGGCATTTTCTCGATCGCATCAACCTTAGCCTTATCGACTTCAATACCTCTTTTAGAAATTTTATGTCCTAACACGATGCCTTCATTAACCATAAAGTGGCACTTCTCCCAATTCAAGACAAGGTTGGTGTCTTTACATCTTAGCAAAACTCGATCAAGGTTGCCGAGGCAATCATAAAAAGAAGACCCGTAAACTGAGAAGTCATCCATGAAAACCTCAACAATCTTTTCACAAAAGTCAGAGAATATAGCCATCATACATCTTTGAAAGGTAGCAGGTGCATTACATAAGCCAAAAGACATACGTATGTAGGCAAAGGTACCGAAAGGGCAGGTAAAAGTGGTTTTCTCCTGATCAGATTGTGCAACAGGTATTTGGGAGAAACCAGAATAACCATCAACAAAGCAGAAGTGTGTGTTTGGACAATCTTTCTAGCATTTGGTCGATAAAAGGCAAAGGGTAATGATCTTTCCTAGTGGCTTTATTCAATTTCCTAAAATCAATTATTTCTTCATGCTCTGAAAGGCTAGCACTAGTAATAACAGGATATATCTCCTTTTCATCAAGATAAGCATACTTAAGAGTATCAAGTAACTGTTTAAGCTCAAACACAGGATCACCCTTTGGTGGGGGTGGATCTCCAAGCAGTTCAACAGGCAAATTATTCTTAAGGATAGGATACTGTTCAAAGATAACTCTATCTATCTCATTCCTTTCATCCATATGCATATCATTTTCATGCTCAAGTAGGTATTGCTCTAATGGATCAGTAGGAGGCACGGCAATAGAAGCTAGGGAAATAATTTCATCCTTACTAGGCAACTATTTTTCATGAGGTTGTCTACCAAACTTGGAGAAATTGAACTCATGTGACACACCTTCAAAGCCAACAGTGATAGTTTGCTTCTCACAGTCAATATGAGCATTGACAGTGTTGAGGAAAGGTGTGCCAAATATGATGGGAAAAAAGCTATCTTGTGTGGTAGCAAGAACGAGAAAATCAGCAGGATACTTCGTTTTACCACACAAGACTTCAACATCTCTAAGAATTCCCGAAGGACAGATAGTATCTCTATTTGCAAGCTGGATAGTGACATCAATAGGTTCCATCTCCACAGGTGCAATCTCGTCTTTAATTTCATCATATAAGGATTGAGGTATTGCACTAACACTAGCACCCACATCACATAAACCATGATAACAATGATCTCCTATCTTAACAGAAACAACAGGTGTGCCAACAACAGGCCTATCTTTGTCTCTAGCATGAGGTTTAGTAATTCTAGCAGCATCTTCACAGAAGTGAATATCGTGGCCATCAACATTGCCGGACACGAGACCCTTGATAATAGCAATGCTAGGTTCAACTCTAATTTGCTCAGGGGGTGTAGGTGTTCTAATGTAGCCCCTACGTATCACAGTTGAAGCTTTAGAATGATCCTTTATCCTAACAGGGAAAGGTGGTTTCTCAATGTAAGCACTGGGAACAATAGGATCATTATAGGCAATGACTTTCTCTTCAACTGGATTGGGTTTAACTACATTGAATTCTAAGGGAGGATGGTATTTAAACCACTTCTCTTTAGGGAGATAAATATGAGCAGAAAATGATTCACACAATGAAGATACTATCTCAGAGTCAAGTCCATATTTAGCGCTAAAATCACAAAAATATTTGTTTCGACAAAGGATTTAACGCAATCAAACTTGAGATTCGTTCCTGACTCCTTACCTTCATCAAACTCCCAATCTTCAGAGTTGCGTTTAATTCTTTCCAATGAATTCCATCTGAAGTCAATATCTTTCTTCATAAAAGAACAGGTACAAGAAGTGTCAAGCATGGTGCGATCATCATGAGAAAGTCGAGCATAGAAGTTGTGAATGATAATTTCTCTCGAGAGCTCATGGTTGGGGCATGAATATAACATTGATTTAAGCCTCCCCCAAGCTTGAGCGATGATTTCTCTGTCACGAGGCCAAAAATTATAAATATAATTCCGACCACGATGTACTAGATGCATAGGATAAAACATTTGATGAAATTCCAATTTCAACCGGTTGCAGTTCCATGATCCAGTATCATCACATAGCCTATACCATGTCAATGCTTTATCCCTCAAAGATAAGGGCAAGACCTTCTTCTTGACCTCATCCTCGGGGAAACCAGCAAGCTTAAATAAACCACAAACTTCATCTACATAGATTAGATGCAAGTCGGGATGTGATGTTCCATCTCCTGTAAAAGGATTAGCCAGCAGTTTCTCAAGCATACTCGAAGGAAATTCATAGCAAATATTTTCAGTAGGTGCAGCAGGTTGAGGAGCAACTCTTTGTGCTTCCGTTCGAGGTGAATATACCCCGAACAAGCTCCTCAAAGGATTAGTTTCCATAGCGACAAGTGATAGTAAATTTCAGCACATTATATAAATGTTTCCTTACCAAAGGCGCTTCACTCCCCGGCAACGGCGCCAGAAAAGAGCCTTGATAAACCACAAGTGTAGGGGATCTATCGTAGTCCTTTCGATAAGTAAGAGTGTCGAACCCAACGAGGAGCAGAAGGATCTGACAAGTGGTTTTCAGCAAGGTAATCTCTTCAAGCACTGAAATTATCGGTAACAAGTAGTTGTGTGGTAAGAAGATTCGCAGCAAGTAGCAGGTAACAAAAGTAATAACTGTGCAGCAAAGTGTCCCAATCCCTTTTGCAGCAAAGGACAAGCCTGGACAAACTCTTATAGGAGGTAAAGCGCTCCCGAGGACACATGGGAAATTCTGTCAAGCTAGTTTTCATCATGTTCATATGATTCGCGTTCGCTACTTTGATAGTTTGATATGTGGGTGGACCGGCGCTTGGGTACTACCCTTACTTGGACAAGCATACCACTTATGATTAACCCCTCTCGCAAGCATTCTCAACTACGAAAGAAGAATTTAAGTCAAAGTCAAACCATATCATTAAACTAGTGGATCCAAATCAGCCCCTTACGAAGCAACGCATAAACTAGGGTTTAAGCTTTTGTCACTCTAGCAACCCATCATCTACTTACTACTTTCCAATGCCTTCCCCTAGGCCCAAATAATGGTGAAGTGTTATGTAGTCGACGTTCACATAACACCACTAAAGAAAAAAACAACATACAACGCATCAAAATATCGAACGAATACCTAATTCACATGACTACTTATAGCATGACTTATCCCATGTCCTTGATACGTCTCCAACGTATCTATAATTTTTTATGGTTTCATGCTATTATCTTGTCAAACTTTGGATGTTTTGCATGCCTTTTATATTTTTTTGGGACTAACTTATTAACTCAGTGCCAAGTGCCAGTTCCTGTTTTTCCATGTTTTTGACCCCTTTTAGAGGAGGATTTTGAACGGAGTCCAAAAGGAAGGAAACTGCCAAAAAGATTTTTTCCGGAACAGAAAAAGATCGGACAGCCGGAGAATCAGGGCAAGGGACCAGTAGGGACCCCACAAACCCTCATGGCGCGGCCAGGGGGGAGGTCGCCCCCCCCTGGCTTGTGGGCTCCCTGAGGCCCCTTTGCCCTAGGTTTTATGCCTATATATCCCCAAAAATTCCACAAAAAATCAGGAGATCATCGAAAGTATTTTCCGCCGCCGCAAGCTTCTGTCTCCGCAAGATCCCATCTGGGGCACGTTCTGGTGCCCTGCCAGAGGGGGGATTCGGATACGGAGAGCTTCTTCATCAACACCATGACCTCTCCGATGATGCGTGAGTAGTTCACCATAGACCTACGGGTCCATAGCTAGTAACTAGATGGCTTCTTCTCTCTCTTGGATCTTCAATACAAAGTTTTCCATGATCTTCATGGAGATCTATCCGATGTAATCTTCATTTGCGGTGTGTTTGTCGAGATCCGATGAATTGTGGATTTATGATCATATTATCTATGAATCTTATTTGAGTTTCTTCTGATCTCTCTTATGCATGATTTCATATCCTTGTAATTCTCTTCGAGTTGTGGGTTTTGTTTGGCCAACTAGATCTATGATTCTTGCAATGGGAGAAGTGCTTGGTTTTGGGTTCATACCGTGCGGTGACCTCACCCAGTGACAGAAGGGGTAGCGAGGCACGCATCGTGTTGTTGCCATCAAGGGTAAAAAGATGGGGTTTTCATCATTGGTTTGAGATTATCCCTCTACATCATGTCATCTTGCTTAAGGCGTTACTCTGTTCGTCATGAACTCAATACACTAGATGCATGATGGATAGCGGTCGATGTGTGGAGTAATAGTAGTAGATGCAGAAAGTATCGGTCTACTTGTCTCGGACGTGATGCCTATATGTATGATCATTGCCTTAGATATCGTCATGACTTTGCGCGGTTCTATCAATTGCTCGACAGTAATTTGTTCACCCACCGTGATATTTGCTATTTTGAGAGAAGCCTCTAGTGAACACTATGGCCCCCGGGTCTACTCCACACAATATTTTCAGCCTTACACTTTTTACTTCGTTGCACTTTCGGCCTTCAGATCTGACTTTGCAAACAATCTTGAAGGGATTGACAACCCCTTTGAAGCGTTGGGTGCAAGCTCGTTTGTGTTTGTGCAGGTACTCCGGACTTGATGAGACCCTCCTACTAGATCGATACCTTGGTTCTCAAACTGAGGGAAATACTTACTACTCCTTTGCTGCATCACCCTTTCCTCTTCAAGGGAAAAACCAATGCAAGCAAGTCTCCATCAACGTGTCAATTTCTGGCGCTGTTGTTTGAGAAATAGCAAGAAGAATTTCTAGCGCCGTTGTCGGGGAAGGACTTTTGTTGCCGTAGCAGAAGAATTTCTAGCGCCGTTGCCGGAGAGGATAAAGTCAAGAAGTCATCCAAGTAAGTGTCGCAAACTCATCTCTTGCATTTTCTTTTTTACTCTCATTTTCCTCTCCCCCACTTCTGAAAAACAAAAGTTTACAAAAATATTTGCCTTTTTCGTTCGCCCTTTTCTTTCGCTTGCTTTCTGTTTGCGTGTGTTGCCATGTGCCTTCATTATGCTTGCATCTTCGCTTGCTGAAAATCTAGTGATATGGATCCTCATCCACTTGCTAATATCTTTAAGAGATCCAATTATGTTGACCCAATTGCTAGTGAGTTGAGTGCACTTGACTTTCTCTATGGAGTTTTGCTTGAGATGCGTGAATCTGAAAATCGTGATGAAGAAATTTATGAAGTGATTCACGAGGGCTCCTTGAATGAAAAGCATGATTGCAATGGTTTCACTATAAATCCTATTAGTGTCAATCATACTAAAAATATGCAACACCCTAAGCTTGGGGATGCTAGTTTTGCTATGTCCACTACTTGTTGCAATGATCAAGATTGCGTAATGATTTTTCTTATGATCTTGAAAATTTGTTTAAGCCTCATGATGAATATGATATTTGCAAAAATATTGAAAGTGGTTTTGGAGAAGTTATGACTTTAGTTGATGATAATCCCACTATTTTTGAAGAGCATCAACTTTGCATGCATGTGGATCATGAAAAGAATATACTTTGTGATAGCTATATTGTTGAATTTGATTTTGATCCCACATGTAATTGTTATGAGAGAGGAAAGTATTGCGGTAGAAACTTTCATGTTACCAAATTACCTCTCGTTATGTGGGGATTGTTATTGTCTCTTTCTTCTTCCTTGCATATGGTAACTATTGGTTGTCTTGACAATCTGTTTTCCTATAAAATGCCTATGCATAGGAAGTATATTAGACATAGATGTGATTTTCACATGCTTTATGATGCTCTCTTTGTGCTTCAATTGTTGTCTTTTGTGAGAGCATCATTGAATTATCAATGCCTAGCTAAAAGGCTTTAAAGAAAAGCGCTTGATGGGAGGCAACCCAATGAATTTATTTTTGCTTTTTGCTTTCTATTTTGTTGCGTCCACACCATCATAATTCTGTTACGGCTGTGTTCTTTGTGTTTCTTTTTGTGTTTGAGCCAAGCAAAACCTTTATGACTAGTCTTGGTGATGGTTGTTTGATCCTGCTGGAAAAAGACAGAAACTATTCGCTCACGAGATGATTTTTCATTTTAATTCAGAAAGAGATTTTGAGTTGATTCTTTTTGCTTCTGATTGATATGCCTTTTGCCCAGGTAGTCCTAAGTTTTCAGATTTTTTTGAGGTAACAGAAGTATACGAAGTATACAGATTGCTACAGACTGGTCTGTTTTTGACAGATTCTGTTTTTGTTGAGTTGGTTGCTTGTTTTGATGAAACGATGGTTAGTATCGGGGGGGGGGGGTACTAGCCATGGAAAAGTGAGAATACAGTATCCCAACACCAATATAGATAGAATTCAAGTTTGCTAAAGTACCAAAAGAAGTGATAGTTTCTTTTCTTGTGCTAATGTTATCACGAGTTTCTGTTTAAGTTTTGTGTTGTGAAGTTTTCAAGTTTTGGGTGATGTTCTCATGGCCAAAGAGATAAGGAGTGGAAATAGCTCAAGCTTGGGGATTCCCAAGGCATCCCAAGCCAAATTCAAGGATACCAAAAAGCCTAAGCTTGGGGATGCCCCGGGAAGGCATCCACTCTTTCGTCTTCAATCCATCGGTAACATTACTTGGAGATATATTTTTATTCACCACATGATATGTGTTTTGCTTGGAGCGTCTTGTATCATAGGAGTCTTTTCTTTTTGTTGTGTCACAATCATCTGTGCTGCACACCTTTTTGTGATAGAGAGACATGCACTCATCGTGATTTTGCTAGAATGCTCATAGTGCTTCACTTATATCTTGTGAGCTAGATAATTTTGTTCTATGTGCTTCACTTAGATCTTTTAGAGCACGGCGGTGTGTGACTTGGTAGTTGACTAATTCTATGAAAATTAGTCCCAAAGGTGATAGGTACCCAAAGAGGATACAAAAACCTCCATCTTCATGTGCATTGAGTAGAAAGAGAAGTTTTGATTCCTCTCAATTAGTTTTGAGGCGTGGATTTGGTAATATTAAGAGTTCTGTTAGTAGGGTGTTGTGAATCTAGAAATACTTGTGCTGAAGTTAGTGATTCCCGTAGCATGCACGTATGGTGAACCGCTATGTTAGGAAGTTGGAGCATAATTGATCTATTGGCTGTCATCCTTTGTGTTGAGGTCGGTATCGCGCGATGGTTAACACCTACCAACCCTTCCACTAGGAGTATGCGTTTAGCACTTTGTTTCAATTACTAATAAAAACTTTCGCAACAAGTATGTGAGTTCTTCATGACTAATGTGAGTCCATGGTATAGATGCGCTTTCACCTTTCACCTTTGCTAGCCTCTCTAGTGTCGCGCAACTTTCGCCGGTACACAAACCCACTATATGCCTACCTCAAAACAGCCACCATACCTACCTACTATGGCATTTTCATAGCCATTCCGAGATATATTGCCATGCAACACCCACTGTTCCGTCTCATGACTTGTGTCGTCACTCTCATATTTCCATTGCATGATCGTAAGATAGCTAGCGAGATGTCTTAACGTCATACGCCAAGCTAGATCGTTGCACATGCCGGTACACTGCCGGAGGCATTTCCTATAGAGTCATTTCTAAGCTTTGAGCTATGAGTAAATAAAAGTGTGATGATCATCATTATTAGAGCATTGTCCCATGTGAGGAAATAAAAAAAGGAGGCCAAAGTAACCAATAAAAAAAGAGAAAAAAAGAGGCCTAAGAGCCCAATTAAAAAAAGAAAAAGAGAGAAGGGACAATGCTACTATATTTTTCCACACTTGTGCTTCCTAATAGCACCATGTTCTTCATGATTGAGAGCTTCTTGCTCTGTCACTACCATATGCTAGTGGGAATCTTCATTATATAACTTGGCTTTTATATTCCAATGATGGGCTTCCTCAAAATTGCCCTAGGTCTTCGTGAGCAAGCAAGTTGGATGCACACCCACTAGTTCTACTTTTGAGCTTTCACATACTTATAGCTCTAGTGCATCCTTTGTATGGCAACCCCTACTCATTCACATTGATATCTATTAACGGGCATCTCCATAGCCCTTTGATACGCCGAGTCAATGTGACGATCTCCTCCTTTTTGTCTCACAACCACCACCACACTCTATTCCACCTATAGTGCTATATCCATGGCTCACGCTCATGTATTGCGTGATAGTTATAAAAAGTTTGAGAAAGTAAGAGTGCGAAAACAATTACTTGGCCAATACCGGGGTTGTGCATGATTTACATTAGTTGTGTTAGGATGATGGAGCATAGCCAGACTATATGATTTTGTAGGGATAACTTTCCTTTGCCTTGTTATTTTGAAAGTTCAAGATTACCTTGCTAGTTTGCTTGAAGTATTATTGTTTTCATGTCAATAGCAAACTATTGTATTGAATCTTACCGGTCTGAACATTCATGTCAAGTGAAAGAAGTTGCAAAGGACAACTATGCTAGGTAGCATTCCACATCAAAAATTCATTATGTATCACTTCCCTACTCGATGACGAGCGGGAGTTAAGCTTGGGGATGCTTGATACGTCTCCAACGTATCTATAATTCTTGATGGTTTCATGCTATTATCTTGTCAAACTTTGGACGTTTTGCATGCCTTTGATATATTTTTTAGGGACTAACTTATTACCTCAGTGCCAAGTGCCAGTTCCTGTTTTTTCCATGTTTTTGACCCCTTTCAGAGGAGGATTTTGAATGGAGTCCAAACGGAAGGAAACTGCCAAAAAAGATTTTTTTCCGGGACAGAAAAAGATCGGAGAGCCGGAGAATCAGAGAGGGGCCCACCAGGGACCCCACAAGCCCTCATGGCGTGGCCAGGGGGGAGGCTGCGGCCCCCTGGCATGTGGGCTCCCTGAGGCCCCTTTGCCCTAGGTTTTGCACATATATATCCCCAAAAAATCCACAAAAAATCAGGAGATAATCAAAAGTACTTTTCCGCCGCCGCAAGCTTCTGTCTCCGCAAGATCCCATCTGGGGCACGTTTTGGTGCCCTGTCGGAGGGGGGATTCGGATACGGAGGGCTTCTTCATCAACACCATAACCTCTTTGATGATGCGTGAGTAGTTCACCATAGACCTACGGGTCCATAGCTAGTAACTAGACGGCTTCTTCTCTCTCTTGGATCTTCGATACAAAGTTCCCCATGATCTTCATGGAGATCTATCCGATGTAATCTTCTTTTGTGGTGTGTTTGTCGAGATCCGATGAATTGTGCATTTATGATCAGATTATCTATGAATCTTATTTGAGTTTCTTCTGATCTCTCTTATGCATGATGTCATATCCTTGTAATTCTCTTCGAGTTGTGGGTTTTGTTTGGCCAACTAGATCTATGATTCTTGCAATGGGAGAAGTGCTTGGTTTTGGGTTCATACCGTGCGGTGACCTCACCCAGTGACAGAAGGGGTAGCGAGGCATGCATCGTGTTGTTTCCATCAAGGGTAAAAAGATGGGGTTTTCATCATTGGTTTGAGATTATCCCTCTACATCATGTCATCTTGCTTAAGGCATTACTGTGTTCGTCACGAACTCAATACACTAGATGCATGCTGGATAGCGGTCGATGTGTGGAGTAATAGTAGTAGGTGCAGAAAATATCGATCTACTTGTCTCGGACGTGATGCCTATATGTATGATCATTGCCTTAGATATCGTCATGACTTTGCGCGGTTCTATCAATTGCTCGAAAGTAATTTGTTCACCCACCGTGATATTTGCTATTTTCAGAGAAGCCTCTAGTGAACACTATGGCCCTCGGGTCTACTCCACACCATATTTTCAGCCTTACACTTTTTACTTCGTTGCACTTTCCGCCATCAGATCTCACTTTGCAAACATTCTTGAAGGGTTTGACAACCCCTTTGAAGCGTTGGGTGCAAGCTCGTTTGTGTTTGGGCAGGTACTCTCGACTTGACGAGACCCTCCTACTGGATCGATACCTTGGTTCTCAAACTGAGGGAAATACTTACTGCTCCTTTGCTGCATCACCCTTTCCTCTTCAAGGGAAAAACCAACGCAAGGAAGTCTCCGTCAACGTGTCAATTTCTTGCGCTGTTGTTTGAGAAGTAGCAAGAAGAATTTCTAGCGCCGTTGCCGGGGAATGACTTTTGTTGCCGTAGCAGTCCTCAGGAACAAAAGTAACTACTCACAAAGCATAATAATATTCATGAACAGATAGGTATTGTATAGCATCAAGGATCTGAACATATAATCTTCCACCGAGTAATCCAACTAGCATCAACTACAAAGAGTATTAACACTACTAGCAACCTTACAAGTACCAATCGGAGTCACGAGACGAAGATTGGTTACAAGAGATGAACTGGGGTTTGGAGATGAGATGGTGCTGATGAAGATGTTGATGGTGATGAGTCCCCTCCGATGAGAGGAGTGTTGGTGATGACGATGGCGACGATTCCCCCCTACGGGAGGGAAGTTTCCCCGGTAGGACGATCGTGCCGGAGCTCTAGATTGGTTCTACTCAAGTTCCGCCTCGTGGTGGCAGCGATTCCTCCCGAAAGCCTCCTCTTGATTTTTTCTGGAACCAAACCCTCCTTATAGCAAAATAGGGGGGCCAGAGGGCCAACAGGGAGCCCACAAGCCCCCTAGGCGCGGCTAGGGGGTAGGCCGCGCCTAGCATGCTTGTGGCCTCCTGCTGGCTCCCCTCTCGAACTTCCTCAGCCGAGTATTTTTTATAAATTCCAAAATAAATCCACGCTGATTTTCACCGCTTTTGGAGTTGTGCAGAATAGGTATCTCAAACTTGCTCCTTTTTCAGGCCAGAATTCCAGCTGCCGACATTATCCTTCTTTATGTAAACCTTGCAAACTAAGAGAGAAAAGGCATAAGTATTGTATCGTGAAGTATAATAACAACCCATAAAGCGATAAATATCAACATGAAAGCATGATGCAAAATGAACGTATCACTCCCCGATCGACTTCGGCGGCGTGCTCTTCTAGTTCAGCTTCGCCGTCGGCGGGGCAATGGCGAAAGGGGGCAGGTTGATGCAGTCGTTCTCGGGGTCTACATTCTTCACGTAGAAGAATCCCCTCTACCACTTCTTCACCGAATCTTGAAGAGGAAGCTTCAGGAAGCCGGAGGCGGTCCGGTGATGGACGAGGGCGGCGCCGCACGCGGTTATTTTCATGGTACCGGAGGCCCCGTCCGGCACCGATTGCTGCTTGAAGAAGAATAGCTGGCGCCACACATCCAACTGGGGCTTGATACGAGGAACCCCTCACACAAGGTAACGAAGGCCGCCAACTGGAGGATGGCATTCGCCGCGAGATGGTGCGGCTGCAGACCGAAATGCACTAGGAAGCGGGAGAAGAAATCGCTCGCCGGCAGCCCGAACCCACAGGAAAGTTCTCGTTGAATGCCACCGCTTCGCCGTCTTGCAGGGTCGGAGACGCTTCTCCACCAGGGAGGCGCACATCGACGAACTCTATCGGAGGCAGCACATGGTGATGGCGGAGGACTTCGATGTGTACTTCTGTGATGATGCTACCTTCCTAGGCGCCCTAGGAGTTCGCCTTCTGGGCGGCGGCTCGAGACAAGTCGGAGCGGCAGCGCGAAGTGGTGGAGTTGCATGAAACGTCGGCGGCGAACATCAGCGAAGATATGAATGACGTCTCTCTCTCTCTCTCTATCTCTCTCGCTCTGGGAGGGAAGGGGCGCTGGAGCGAAAGAGGACGGGGAAAATGGTCTCTTGGACCTCCCCGCCCATCCATTTAAACCGCGGAAGAAATCGTGGAGGAGGGGATCCGGTGCGCACGATCCCCATCCCTTCCGGCCGTGCGGAAGCGTTAATGCGCTCCGAAACGTTAACCATCCCCTCATATCCACATAGGATCCCAACACACGGGCCTAGGCCGCAGCATTGCGGGCCCCGCTGTGAAGGCCCGATCCAGTCATGCGCGTGGTTTGTCAGGGCGCGACTCCTGAAGCCCGACATGTGGCACGTCATCACTGCAAGCGAAGAAGTCGAGGCGTCTGGAGGAAGCCAGCCGGCTCCCCGCCCGGCGTCTCCCGTGCCTGGGCTCACGGGTCGCGGCTCCCAGGACCCGCGAGACGAATACTCAAGCCGGCGAGGTCCTTCGCCTTGTGACGGCGGACCTCCCCTGCTTCGGGGACTACTGACGGGGGGATAACCCCGGGGTAGGCTTATCAAGCCTACTTCCCCATACTTTGGCGTAGAGAGGGGCAAAAGCTTCCTCAACTTCCGGCTCCTCGTGGCCGGCTACATCGTCCTTGCCGTCTAGGAGCGTAGCCGTCTACTCTGTGGCCGGATGGCTAGCCGCCAGCCGGCTGAAGGGCACGTGTCGCATTGGTCCTCATGATGTGACGGGGGCCTTCGACTAAAGGCGAAAGTACCTCAACACGGGTACGATGGAGAAGCATATGCATGGCTACACTGGCGGCGGTAGTACCGGTGACCGGAGCCGGCTATGATCCTTCAACCGTGTACAATACCCGCACGCCACCACCCACTCCATTACCTGGCCTGGCGTGGCTACAGTGGTGACAGCCGTATCACTGACCGACGTCGGATCCCGCAAGATGACGCCCGTCATACCTTTCACGCTCTGCGTGGGGAGCACGCACCAATCTCGTAGGTCAGCGGGCAGGTCCCAGGGCCAGATGGGCCCTTGCAGCCGGCGGGTCCGTCCAGCGACAAGACTAGTCATCGGTGGACCCTCTGGCCAGCCGGAGAGGCCCCCCAGCCCCCCCCCCACACACATTGTACCTAATATCCGTTTTGTAGGCCGAGAGGTTCGTTATAAAACCCCGTGGCCCCCCTCCATGCAGAGGGTGGGCCTTTCTCAAGCCCACACACCCATACAGGAGAGGCAGATAGAGAGCCAGCTGCTCCATCTTCCTCCTCCGTCGAACAGCTGAAGGAGCATCTTGTAATTTTCTTGGTTCACCAACCACTTCGGCAGGATTAGCGGTGTTATCTCCCACGAAGAGCCCCGAACCTGGGTACATCGTGCGTCTTGCATTGCTAGTTACCAATCTTGTTCCCGGAGCCCGCTGGTGTCCCATCGGTCCCAATCACTCTCGATAAGCCTACCCATGGCATCTGTCGTGAGAAAACGACGACAGTACCCATCCTGAGTGGACCGCTATTGTGAAGGCAATCTTTGACCCTATTGGAGACAATGGTAAAATATTTGCCCAAGAGAAAGATAGTGCTAGGAAGGATGTCGAGCGTGCCTTTGGTGTTTTGCAATCTCGACAGGGCATCATTCGGTGCCCTGCTAGGACTTGGAGCACCAAGAAGCTGTTGGAGATGATGAAATCTTGTGTAATTATGCACAATATGATCGTAGAAAATGAATGTCCAGAACGTATCTACGATCAAGGGTTTCAGTTTTAGGGTGAGAATGTTGTGCCTGAGCATGAAGGAGCGGCAATGTTTGAACAGTTCCATCCAATTTCATTATGAAATGCGTGATTGGTAAATTCACATGCAGCCGCAAAATGATTTGGTTGAGCATATGTGGGCTCATGTTGGCAAGCAACACATGTATCTTTTTTATATGTATTTGAGACAATTTAATTTTTATTCGATTTGTAAAACTATACTAATTTATTTAAAAACTATGCTTTATTTGGTTGTGAAATTATGCTATTTTTTATATGTCTACTCGTCAAATAATGCAAACGTGTGCATATTTGTTCAAAAAAGACGGCCAGTCGGCCATGCCGACAAATAGGGTTGCGGGCATTGGACGCACTGCCGATCCAAATCTTAAACAAGGTGAACATCGAGCGCACGTCCGACCCAAACGTCAAAATGCGCTTCTTTTGTGCCCGACAGGGCGCCCGCTCCACCAAGCACGGCAAAATGGGGTGCGGTGCTGCCGCTCCAGCAGGTAGTGCAAAATGTTGCGCGTGCGCACACGCTTGTCTCGAGGTGCGTGCGAGGAGGCAACCTCACTATGAAATATTTCAACCGTATATTATTTGCATTCGAATAACATGGCATAGTTGAATTGCATGGCATAGTTCAAAATCATCCAACGAAGATCATGACAAATATAAAGTTCATACACAAACAAATGTCATATGAGCAATCATGCTTCATCTTCTTCCTCCTCTTCTTCTTCGTCCGATTCTTCACCCGACGATGACGACGATTCGTCGTCCTCGTCGTTAGCCATGCGTCCATCCATGAGACCATCTCCAACGGCATCATGTAAAGCTATGCCTGGCGCTCCGGAAGCTATGTGTGCACCCATGTCACCCCGGAGGAGCTCCCATGCCTCCCCTGGGAGAACCAAAAGTCAAGCCCCCCATGGTAGCATCGAAGCCACCAATGCCTCCCGTCGATGCTCCCATGCCTCCAATGGTTTCTCCGAAGCCACCCAAGCCTCCCATGGTTGCTCCGATGCCACCCAGGCCTCCCATGCCGCCCATGGTATCTCACATGCCTCTGAAGCCACCCATGCCTCTGAATCCTCCCATGGTAGCTCCCATGCCCATGGATCTTTTTTGGGCCAAGACTTCATCATGGAAAAGATTAATGAACTGCTTTTGCATATCATCGAAGGTAGATGTGTTCATGAAGAACAAGTGTTTCTCCCATTCAAATAATCTAGCTCGCTCCTCCATGGCCAATTTATTCTCCTCCAATTCCACCTTCCTCTCCTCAGCCTCCACCCTCCTCTCCTTGGCTGCCAACCTACTCTCCTCGGCCATCATATCTTGGCTCTTTGCCATCCTCCGCACCTCGGTTGCTTCCTTTCTTGCGGCTAAAATATCATCCATAGCATTTGTTAACTCATCATGTCCTCTCCTCTTCTCCTTTTACTTTGCTTCTTTCTTACTTCCATTTGGTCCTTTTGGATTGGAGTAGGCAACCGAGATTGGTGTAGGGATCCTCTTGCCATCATCACTTGATGCCTCCTCCTCATCATCCAAATCTATAGTTGCCTTCCTTTTCTTGCTCTCCTCTTGGTCATCATGGGCCTTCCACTTCTCTATATACTTCAACACTTCATATCAATGGGGCAATACGAATGCTCTCCTTTTCTTGATCTTGCCTTTCTTGGTCTTCTTCTATTCTCCACGAAATATTTTATGTGCAATATTAAGCTACCAACAAGACAACAAGTTAGCATTTGAAACGCCAAAGAAAAAGCATTAACATGGAACATAAATAAATGTAACTTACCCTATCTCTATCATTAGTGACACTTGGATTTATCGTTTCAACCGACTTCATTATCGTCGCCCACCTTTCACAATCTTGGTTGATTGTCGACCATCGGGAGCGAAGAGATTTATTGGTTCGCTCAATCCCACTCTTGTTTCACCCATCAAAGTACTCCTTCTTCCAGTCCCAATATGTATCTCTACTTTCGTTTCCTCCAATAGTTGCATCCATAGACAAAACCAACCATGCATTGCATAGCATGATATCTTCGTCGATGGTGTGTGATTGCCCGCTCTTCCTTTCGTTGCCTTGAAGATACCCTCACAATCCTCATCCATCTCATCATCTCCATGCACTTCATTGGTTTGAGACCAATTGTTCGAGCTGACACCCATAGTTGACATATATGTCTCATAATTTAAACTACAAAGCTTGTAGAATAAAACTAAGCTATCCATTTTTATGTAAAAAAACTACAATAAAAAGGGCGAAATCATACCTGGTGGGCACTTCATCGAGCACCTTGCACCTTGTACGCGACAGACATCGAGGCAACAAATTACGAGCTCTCTGGTGCTTGTTTAGTCGGCGGAGCCGCGGCCGGACGCCTTCCACGCTTCTTTTTCGATCGCTTACTAGATCAGACGCCATCCATTTCCCTCTTCTTTAGGGTTGTCTCCACCATCACATGCACCGCATTCGATCACTTGACAGGTGGGGGGCGTGGCTCGACGGCGGACGAAGGTGGTGCAACGGCACCCATCGCGATCGACCGTGGCGCCATGAAAAAGTTGTGCGCGACGCTGCTGCTTGGAGGAGCGACGCCGATGATATTCAGCCCCGTGTTAGGATTTGTGGTGACGACGACAGGGGAGGGGTTGCGGGTGTAGGGAGGGGTAAGGGGGTTTCGCCGGTGCGCTCCCTAAGGCGATTTTTCCGGCGACGGCGTGGGGGCGGTGCAGGCGGGGCGAGAGAGAGAGAGAGCATGGGAGAGAGTGAAGTGTTGCGCGTGCGGGAGCTGGTGCCCGAAATACTGAGTTAGAAATGGCGTTTCGCTCTGCGCGCAAAACCTCGTCGGCGATCGGACCGACACTACGAGGGCGCAGCCAGATGCGAGACATGAACGCGGTGGAACCGGACGAGCTCCGCTAAGTATTGGGTTTATGTTGTAAGTAATAATATGGATTTGAGGTTTGTAATTTAAGTATCTGTATGTTGAATCCTTTATATGTGGCGTGATCGGTCAGTGTCGGTGGACGTGCCCGGGCGCATCCACGGACACTGACCGGTCACGCTACAGATAAATGATTCAACATCCGGATACTTAAATTACAAACCTCAAATCCGTATTATTAGTTACAACCTAAACCTAATACTTAGCGGAGCTCGTCCGGTTCCACCGTGTTCTTGTCTCGCGGCTGGCTGCGCCCTCGTAGTGTCGGTCAGGTCGCCGACAAGGTAGAGTAGGACATGGGGCACTAGCTGGCTCACGGGAGTCGAGCTCCCACCATCTCCCATGTCCTACTCTTCCTTGTTAGAACTCGTGACCTAGAGAGTACCGGTGGATGTGAGGTCGATGACACATCCTTCCTGCGAGGAGCCGACATTCACCACGATGCGGTTGCGGCCCCCACGATGGGGCATCTTATGGGGCGTCGGAGAGTGTGACTCCGCCTCCGCAACGTCCACCGTTGTGAGGGCCTCCGCCGCCTCCCGCGCCTGCTGCCTGGCCTGGCACGCACGCGATACGTCCCAAACGTATCTATAATTTATGTTTCTTCCATGCTCTTTTTGGTGACATTGTTATATGTTTTGCTACACTTGTATACCTTTTTACACATATTTGGACTAACCTACTAACTCAATGCACCCAATGCCAGTTTTTGTATGTTGATGTCTTTCAATTGCACGGACTTTACCCCAATTTACAGAGCCCCAAAAATCCTGAGAAAATTATGTAAAAATCAGCATGACGGAAGCTTCATGAAGCACCAAGATGGGCCAGACGGGATCCGATGGATTATGAGATTATGTTCAGACTGTGATGAGTTATATATTTGGCTCTCCTTTTATATTATGTTCTTGAGTAATTCATGCATGTTCTTCGTTGCTTTCTATTGCTTTGGCCGAGTAGTAGATTGTAACTCCAAGAGGGAGCGTTACGCATGATTGTGGTTTCATGACATCTGATGTCTAGCTTGAGTGACAAAAACATGAGACTAGGGGATGTTCTCCTGCCACCAGGGAGAAACCAACGGTGCTTGTGACCACGGTTGCAAGGATTGTTTACCTTACACAAAGTTCGTTAATGCAGTTGTCCATTGCTTTGAGTTTAAACTTTGGGTGGGGCTCGCAACTAATACCAGCGAGATGTTCTCGATAGATATCTCAAGGTGGATGATTATAGAGTAGATGCTGATGGATAAACGATCTACTTTTCTTGGCGTACTTCCCATTACTTTTGAGCCTCTAACTTTCTAGTAGCATGATTAGCATTGCGGTGCGTTTATAATTCTGTCAATTGTCCAGCTGTAATTTGTTTACCCAACATAGTTGTTTATCCTCTTTTGGGAGAGATACATCACTAGTGAACATCATGTGACTGTGGTCCATATTACCACCATTGTTTACACATCCACCATTTACTGCTTTTATTTACTTTTCCGTTGCAATCACTACTGCAATTCCCGCTTGTGTTTTGATCCTTTGCAAACTACAAGGCCAGAGAGATTGACAACCTCTTTGAACTCGTTGGGAGCAAAGTTATTTTTTGTGTGTGCAGGTCCACGTCTTCTCCTAGCGCTAGAGCAGCGGACACTTACTTGTTGATCCTCGGAGTCCTCCTGGTTCGATAAACCTTACAGTCCCCATGTAAGGGAAATCTGCTGCTGACTACATATCCACCTTCCAGTTGGGGTAACCAATGAGGGGCGAGAAGTATATCCATCAACTCGTCATCAAGAAAATTTCTAGCGCCGTTGCCGGGGACTCCAGTCTTGAAGATAGGGGAGTTGCACGCTATCTTTTACCTTTGCTTTTTCGTCTTGTTAGTTTGCTTTCTAGTTTTTGCTTTACAGTCTTATATCAAAAACCACAAAAAAATTAGTTGATTTGCTTTTAGTTGTCCTTTTTGCTTAGTCCAGTATGTTAGGGTTTGATGCTTTGAGGGAATCTGAGGTCCTAGATTTCCATCAAAGGAATGGAGACAATACGAAAAAGGCTTGGGATAGAATTTCTGAAGCACATAAAATAATTATGCCTTGGATGCCTATCAAAATTATGCTGAGAAATTTTTATCATGGTCTTTTTATATGGTGTAAACACTCTCTTGATATTATAGATGAAGGAGATTTTTTAGAGTGTGATGAGGCTAGAACTCTTGATATTATACATGGTCTATCTAATTACCTTGTTTATGATCGTGGATTCGACACTATTATAGATAGACTTGCTACCATTTAAAGAAGAATAAATGCTCTAGCCTTAAGAGAAAGAGAGAAACCCATGATTGATAATAAAAAGATTTTGAAAATAGATGATGACTGGGAGCCTTTTGTTAGAATTAGCATCTCGAACCAAGACTTCCTTGCTTATTGTGATATTGAATTCATGGTTTCTACAATGCCAAAAGTTGCTTATGATTCTCTAAGCCTTTTAAACATGGACAATTTTTTTATCTTATCATGAACATGCTGATGGGGATATTTCTGAAATCCAGGGAAAGGTAAAAGATGTCCAGGTTACATTCTCTAAAAGGAATGCAATGGTTGATTTCTTCATCATGAAGCCAAACCAAGGAAACATAGTGCTTGGAAGGGACTTCCTCTGAGCCATGAAAGGCTTAATTGATATAGGTAAAGAACGCATACGCTTACGTGGGAAAGCAAAAGGTACGTACCCGTTCCCTAGGAAAAATAAGGATGAACTTGTTGAGGATCCGTTTGAAGGTTTTGATGATTCCAATGACTTTGGTGAATTTTGATCCTTCTTTTTGCATCATGCCTAGCTCAAAGGCATAAAAGAAAGCGCTTGTTGGGAGGCAACCCAATTTTTTTTTACTTTCAGTTTTAGTGGTCTTGATGCTTTTACTACTGTAGCAACATCATTCTATCTTTATTTTCAAGCTTTGTGCCAAGTTTTAGCCTCCGATTGCAAGAAAGTTCAAAAGTTGAGACATGCTGTCCAGAAACAGATTATGTCTGCTTGACGGAAAAATTCACCAAACATATCCAGATCATCTTTTTGATCTGATTTTTTTTTACCATATGCTCTATATAATTTTATTTCTCGCGTTTTTCTGAGTTTTTTTATTTGAGTTGCGGAAGTGGCCCGAAAAAAATTATTTACTACCTATTGTTATGTTTTTCCCAGATTCTGCCCTGTTTTGCGTTTTCATTGTTTTGCAAATCTTAAGTATGCGTTTTCTTTGCAAAAGCCTTTTGGAAATCTTGAGAAACATTAGCTCTTCATGAAAATCTTTATTTCGAGTAGAGAAAAAATTATTTTATTACGGGCACTAACCACTCTAATCAGCTTATGATGAGTTTCATATGAAGGGAGTTTTAAGTATGCGATGGAAGATGATGAAAGAAGATCCAGGAGTGTCAAGCGCTCAAGCTTGGGGATGCCCCCATGCACCCCCCGAGAAATATTCAAGGAGACTCAAGCGTATAAGCTTGGGGATGCCCCCGTGCATCCCCTTCTCCATCAACAATCATTAGTTCGCCCTTCTCCATGCTATATTTTTATCACTTCATATGTTATGTGTTATGCTTAGAGCGTCCCGCTCTTTAATTTTTAGTTTGTTTAACTTTTTTTCTGTTCATAACAAGTTGGACCCTAGCCTTCTTTGTTTGGGAGAGAAACACGCTCCACTCCACCCTAGAACACAACATAGGTTTTCATGTTTATATTTTTTGTGTGTTCCTTATCTTTTCATAGCTGCTGTCATGCTTACCTCTTAGTTTTCATCCTTTATCTTTTTAAGAGGTTTTATTTAGGTTGCTTTTGGAACTCTCTTGAGTTATCATGCTTATCTTGTTTAGAGAGTTGGCTTGTTGCACTGAGTTGTGTGTATTGCATGAGTAGGTAACTAAGGTTGCTATTTAAGTATAGTAGTAACTTGCAATAGTTTTGAGGTATTGATTTGAGTAATGTTTGGACTATTGGTGTCAAGAGCTTGAACCTATTAGTGATAGGTATCGTATTTTGGTAAATTCGTGTGTATTTTCAAAAACAGAAAAAATAGTTGAGAACTCTAGCTACTAGATGGATGGCTAACCTATGGAGGGGTTGGAATATATAGAGTACCCTCACGTTATCATGGGTCGAGGATGCGCAAGGATAACCAACCCCCAAACACTCCTCCTCGGGGTACTTGTCTCTTTGTGAATCTCCTGACTAAATAGAGAGCTACCGATAATAAGTGCATGAGTTCTTCGTACTAATGCGAGTATTCGATTGTTGGCACTTCCACTATCCATATTTTGCTAGCCTCTTCGGTAGTGTGCATTACCCTTTCTCATCTTGAGAGTTGGTGCAAACTTCGCTGGTGCATCCAAACCCTTGGCATGATACGCTTTGTCATCATAAGCCTCATTATATCTTCCCTCAAAAAAGCCACCATACCTACCTATTAAGGCATTTCCATAGCCGTTCCGAGATACATTGACATGCAACATCCCCCATCTCATGACTTGATCTTCATGTCATACATGCTTTTGCTTGATCGAGGAGCCGCATGCTAGTTGGGCCTTGCCCTTATCATTGCTACATGACGTGCTAGTTTCATTGCATATCCTGCTACACCGGCAGAGGCATACATTTGCATATATCATGATAGTTTACATTTGTCTTTATGTTGAGTACTTCTTATAAAGTGTGAATATCTTATTTTTATTCTTGTAAAACATAGAGTTTGCCCTTAAGTGAGGAAAAGATCCCAAAGAGGACAAATCAAAAGATCCCAAAAGAGGACACATGAAAAGATCCCAAAGAGGACAAATGAGAGATAAATAGAAAGAGACAAAGAGGCCACAAAAATAAAAAGAAAGAAAAAAAAGAAAAAAAAAGAGAGAAGGGGGCAACACTACTATTTCTTTTGAAAGATCCACACTCGTACTCCATTGTTATATTTGTACTCCATAGAGATTATCATTCATGCATAACTATGTGGGGACCCTTACACTATAGAACTTGGCTTGTATATTCCAATGATGAGCCTCCTCAAATGAGCTCTAGGTCTTCATGAGAAAACAAGTTGGATGCACCCCCACTAGTTCCATTGGAGAGGTTACCTTAGCTCGTATGTGCATCCATTGCATGGCAATCCCTACTCCTCACATCATATCTATCATTTGGCTTTCTCTCGCCTATGGTTGTCCTCATTTATGTGAGCCTTTCACACCTTTTTTGTCTTCCTTCTCCATCATTATTCTCTTTGCCATCCTAAGTGGCAACATATCTTGCTTGCGCTCATCCATTGCACGAGTGCTCATAGTCGAAAGGGAGAGGATCATTTTGACTTGTGCCTGACTAGTGGTCTCTGGATGAGTCAAAATAAGATTCTGAAGGAGACCAAGTGTGAAGTTTTAGTTGATTGAGTTCTCCATTAAACTTCATTATATTTTTATGCTCTGAACCCATCTCCCACTTCTTGCATGCAAACACCATTTGGACATATTCGAGTCACGGGCAGCGAGAGCTCTTGCACCTTTATGTTCTTACTTAGCTAATTTCACTACTAGATATAGACTCTTGCTTGTTATTGTCTTGACTTGAATTTCATATCTTACTTGCTTTACTTTGAAGTTCTTATATGTGCGTAAGCATGTCACCACAAAAATTATTTGTGTTATCATTTACCAACTTGGGGACGAGCAGGAACTAAGCTTGGGGATGTTGATACGTCCCAAACGTATCTATAATTTACGTTTGTTCCATGCTCTTTTGGGTGACATTGTTATATGTTTTGCTACACTTTTATACCTTTTTACACATATTTGGACTAACCTACTAACTCAGTGCACCCAGTGCCAGTTTTTGTCTGTTGATGTCTTTTAATTGCACAGACTTTACCCCAATTTTCAGAGCCCCGAAAATCCCGAGAAAATATAAAAAAATAGCGTGACGGAAGCTTCACGAAGCACCAAGATGGGCCAGAGGGGAGTTAGGCCTCACCCAGGCGGCCACCTGGCACGGGCCCCCTCCTGGCCGCGCCACCAGTTCACCTGGGTGGAGAGTCCACCCCCTGGTGCCATGCTTTGGCCTATTTACCCCTCGGACGGAAAACCCTAAGGACAAATCTCGAATCGCGAATTTCTCAATTGTTCCGCCGCCGCAGCGCTTCCGAGATCGGGAGCGCCACAAGACCTCTTCCCGGCAGCCTGCCGGAGGGAAGATTGACCCCTGGGAGCTTCTCCACCACCATGGACGCTTCCCGGACGTGCCGTGAGTAGTCCTCCTTCGAACATGGGTCCATGATCAGTAGCTATGTGATGTATTCTCTCCAATCTTGTGCTTCAATGTTTAGCCCTTGTGAGATGCCCTACATGATCAAGGCATCTATGTAATTTACCTGTTATTGTTATGCTCCGTTTGCTGGGATCTGATGGATTATGAGATTATGTCTAGATTGTGATGAGTTATATATTTGGTTCTGCTTTTATATTATGTTCTTGAGTAATTCATGCATATTCTCCGTTGTTTTTTATTGCTTTGGCCGAGTAGTAGATTGTAACTCCAAGAGGTAGCGTTATGCATGATTGTGGGTTCATGCCCCTGATGTCTAGCTTGAGTGACAGAAACATGAGACTAGGGGATGTGTTGTTGCCACCAGAGAGAAAACAACGGTGCTTGTGACCACGGTTGCAAGCATTGTTTACCTTACGCAAAGTTCGTTAATGCAGTTGTCCGTTGATTTGAGTTTACAATTTGGGTGGGGCTCGCAACTTAATACCGGCGAGATGTTCTAGATACATATCTCAAGGTGGATGACTAGAGAGTAGGTGCGGATGGATAAACGGTCTACTTGTCTTGGCATACTGCCCGTTACTTTTGAGCCTCTAACTTTCTAGTAGCATGATTAGGATTGAAGTGCGTTTATAATTCTATCAATTGCCCAGCTGTGATTTGTTTACCCAGCATAGTTGTTTATCGTCTTTTGGGAGAGGGACATCACTAGTGAACATCATGTGACTCTGGTCCATATTACCACCATTACCTCTACCATTTACTACTTTTATTTACTTTTCCGTTGCAATCACTATCGCTACTCCCGCTTGTGTTTTGATCATTTGCAAACTACAAGGCCGGAGAGATAGACAACCTCTGTGAACTCGTTGGGAGCAAAGTTATTTGTTGTGTGTGCAGGTCCATGTCTTATCAGTTGTCAGTTTCTCACTGGTCGTCGTAGTCGTGATGGTACAAGCCCACGCCCATCTCGAGGTCGCCCACACCCATCTCGTGCCGGACACTACACAAATGAAAGCGGCCATCTCCAACACCGATCGACAACCCACGACCGATGAGTTTGGAATCGTTGAGTGGTCTCGAGCAGGCGACCGTTCATTGGCGGCCTCCCTAGCCAAGATGATAGTCGTCCATGCCCAGACCAAGGCTGCCCAGGCCTGGCTCGTGGCGGCCTTATCCAAATATACGGTGGACGGGGATTGCGAGATGCTGGAGGAGTATGTGGCGATGTATGCCATGGAGCTACTTACCCCGGAAGTCATCGAGTGGGAGCTCGTCATCGAGGAGACGGCATAGATCGACGAGCGCCACACGTAATATTAGTCTCTGTTGAGAGCACTAGTCTTTTCTTCGAGTAATATTGTTTAGATCAACTACCTTGTTTAATGGCCCGATTGAGTAAGTTCGGGCAATGTTGTAGGCTTTTTGTGTAGTACTCAAATTTGCAAGTGATGTTAAATTAAGCAATGACGTGGATGACCACCGTAACAAGGAAAATTCTGACCAAAATTTGTTGGTGTATCCCCATCTTGTCCTCCAAATGAAAATGACCAAAAGTTCCACGTTCGGTCCCATCACACACGGGACCAACTATAAGATTCGTTTGTGATGTTGGATATCACACACAGTTCTGATAAAATACTATGTCCTATGTGACTACACTCGCGAGTTTCTCACTACCGAACAAATTTTTTGGGCTGCCGCGAAAATATCTACCTCCCCCACCCCTCTTACGAGCCAAAATCCACATATCCCCTCCTTCCCCCTTCCTTTCCTAAGTTCCAACCTTCATTGCTTGCTTGGAGCACCGCCTCCTCGTCGGCGACGCTCCTTCCTGCTCCTCGGCCTCCTCCATCTAGTCACGTAGTCCACACCTTTCCCGTACCCCGTTGCCCTTCACCACCCCTCCTCCATCCCACATGGACCGACCGTCGGCGTGACTCCTTTCACCCAAATCACCGCCCCATCCTCCAAATAATCGCAGCCGAAAGCCATGGTGCACGCGGTATAGCCAGGATCTCAAGGAGCATTTGGTGGCGGAGAAGCAAATCGCGGTTGCACGCGTGGATGAGGCGGTGATGCTTGACATGCATGCCGACCCCCAGATCTAGGAGGATCACCTCACCGTAGAGGCCACCATCGAGCCTCGCGCCTACCCTCCGCCACGTGGTTGGCTGCTTTAAATGATATCTCGTGGTGTTTTCTCAAGGGCTACGCTTATGCCTTCGACAAAGACTATGAGTTGTTTTCCCAGTGTGCTAGTGCTTTCCTCAGCTCCAGAGTCGACATGTTGGTGTACCGACAAGCTCAGGCCACTCGCCACTACGAGGAAGGCACCCACAATGTGGAGGCCTCGCCCTCTTCCAAGCCTATCGTTATCGCTATCTCCGACAATGAGGAATAGTTTTTTTAGCTTAATTACTAATGACTTTTGTTCAGCTAGCTAAGCCTGTTAAGCATGTTTGGTTTACCTATTGCATGTGCTCCTCTTGCCTTTCCTTGTAATGATATTATCCAATCTGACCTTCTAGTATGTTCTATTGTTCATTATGATGCTCAATTAACTGTTTGGTTCTTCTCTTTTGGTGATCATATGCAATGTGATGTTCGATTGTTGTTGGTACAATTTTGTATTGTTATGCGTGTAAGAAATAAATCGAATTTGGATATACTAAATACATGTAAAACATACAATTGCTATATTTCTTAGTTCTTAGCACAGTTGGCTTTTGCATGTCGCTCAAATTAATATGTTGGATTTGCGATGCGTTTATTTCCGAGTAAAATATTTTACTAATAGCATGCCAAATCTCACTTATAATCGGATCAATATCTATCTTAAATATGTTACAAGGGGAACAATGGGAGGCATTGAAGTCTGCCATCGAGGTTTGCGCATTCATGATCCTTTAGCTAATAGCACACTATTGTGCAATTGCAGGAACCAATTTAATATTTAGGTCTCTAATAATCTGGTCTTGCACATGTAGGTCCTCGTATAAGATTTTTAGACCCACTATTCGACCCATTTTGCATGTGGGGAAATGAGGTGTTCATGAATATTAGTCAAATCAAGAAACTCGGAAAGATTGTTAAGATAAAGAAACTAGCAACGAAAAACAACAAGATATTTGTCTGCACAATGAAGAAGACATCAATGAACTATATGATGGTACTATCTCTTTTACCCTGTCTTTTTTCCCTTTCGACATTTCAATTTTTTGAAACAAAATTTATGCATATATTTGTTTCGAGTCCTTCCCAAAGCAGTTCATCAATGAGTACATCTCAAACTACCTGTATGGTCAAGAGGTGAGGAAGACGTTCATACAACACCCATGGTATAATCTTGAAGTATTCCTCAAGAGGATGAAGGATGGGCGGGCAACCATCAAAGGCACTGGACAAAGGTTGCAAGGACCTTCGACATCCGTGAAGGCTCAATATTTGCCTTCCGCTTCAACATTTTTCTAGACAAGATACATGTGTCTATTTATCGTCTATGATGCTACTTTCCAAAGGTTTTAGATGTTGCATGTGCAACTTGGTCCTGCCGTGTAATTGGGTAACTAGGTAGAATATGCCTATATGATGTTGTACTCTAATGTATATCAATTATAAAATCCTCGTTGTTATAATACGAATATGAAATACATTGTGTGCTTGATATGAAGCGTCGATTTGATGAGTAACAGGATTATAAATAATAAAGAAGTTAGGCTGATTGTTGGGGTTCCCAATTACAGACGGTTTCCCACACAACACCATGAGCGATGACCTCAACAAGCCCACACGGTTTCTTGAAAGTAGGCGTGTTGGATCAGTGGACAATCACACATGACTTCCGACCGACAACTGTTTGCGTTAGCCCATCCTTCCACAAACATTTCCACATAAAAAGTGTGTTTGATGGACAACCTATGTCAAATAGTTTCTTCTATGCATCGTGTGTGGTAGCCACCCCTATCACACACGATGCTATTCAAAAAATTGTGTGTGATGTACAATACGAGTGGAAACGTATCTTTGAGATTTCCTGTATGGGATGCTAAGCATATCTCACACGACTTCCACAATATGTCTGTTTGTGATGGCGCTCCAAAACACACACGTTCTATTTTTGTGTAGCGTGTGTGACCGGACGTAGGCATCGCAGACTACTTAACTGTGTTGTGTCGAATAGCCCCCCTATCGCCCACACAATCATGGTGACGGCTTAAAACTACATCATGGAAAGGGGATAAAAATTGTTTGCACTAGCGCAGGGTTCTTTTGTCTAGAAAAAATCATCAAAAAGCTTTGTAGCATTTGGACTTTGTTTGGTACCGATTTTCTAGAAAAAAAAACAGAAAACAACAACTGGCACTAGGCACTAGTTTCATTGATCAGTTATCAAAAATGATATAAAATAGCATATAATTGCATATAAGGTATCCAAGATTGATAATATAATACTCCAAGCTTAATTCCTCCTCTTCCTCGAGTAGGTAAATTATAAAAACAAAATTTTTGATGTGACATGCTATGCAACCTGTAATCACTTTTAGGCATGATCTTGAAAAAAGGATGAAATAATTTGTATCAACATAATTATATCCATAAACATAAGAAGCATAATCATTCACATTCAAAATATATGATCCTTAAAAATGTTATTCACTACTCATTTTACCATATTAACATGACATGTCTGTCTTCGCCACATGTGCATAAATCATGAGAACCTCGGTGTAAGTGAGGCAATTGGATCGTAATTCTAACGCGCTTCAGCATTTTCAATCTAACTCAATACATGAACGTGAATCATGGATGTAGCATATGGTGGAATAGAGTATGGCGATATAGATCAAAAGGACTCAAAGTGGAAAAAAGTCTCTCTCTCTTGCTCCCTCCCTCTCCCTCCCTCCCTCCCTCCCCTCCTCTCCCACTCCCACTCCCCCTCTCCCTCTCTCCCTCTCTCTCTCTCTCACACACACATGCTGGTAGAGATCCAAGTCCAAGCATTCTCATATGTAAACAAATGGGTTTATATATTAACATTCTCCCCATGGTTAAGAAACATAGGATTATGGTCATATATTTATCTCCCCAAGGCAGTAATTGCTAAGAGATGATACTTGTCTTTCTAATCTGGACAAACCAAAATCATGTCTAACTTTCAAAGATGGGGTCATCTAAATTATTGTCACATGTAAAGCTTCTCCTATTAAAGGGAATTCTCTAAGGCCAACAAGTTCAGTAGTGGCATTGAGCACAAAACTTCGATTCGCGTGAGAATCAGGCTTATTTTTTCCACATATTTTCGTAACAATATTGAAATTTACTCTTACCACAACAAAGTGTTTTCTTGTAGAATCTAGATAGCTCAACAAGGAAATCAATTTTCCTCCTCTGGTTGATCATCACCATATACAGTGATTATCTTATAGGTCCAATAAACTGTTTATCATAAATTAACATTCTAACATGGTAATAACCATGGTCAACATTCTACACTGCTAAAGGATCCTCACTAACACCTACTAGGATACCTCTAGACTTACTCCTAGCGGGGCCAATGGAATCTAGAGTTTCTATCTCCATGCAAGGAGTATAAATCAAAGTGATGTTTCATAGTCCCTCCGTCTGTAAATAAGTTATACTAAAATTATAACACTTTTTTTTTAGTTTGAGGGAGTTCTTTCATGTGATCTGAGGAAATCTAGAGAGATATCCACCCCACAATCACTAATAGAAATGTTATTAATATTCTCCCTACTAGTCCATCATTCCAAAAGAGGCATTGTATTTTATAGCATTGTTTTTTTACTACTGCCATTATTCCTATGGACAAGGATGCCTTTTCTCCACCTAGCAACAGTAGGTGATATATCATCCATGTTTTTCTTATAAGGGAAAACATGTTTTAATTTATTTAGGTCTTTCTCTTCGATGTCAAAGTAGTATATCCATCACAATAGAGTTCATTTAAATCTGTATCACCAGTGTCAATAAGACATGGTGAGCTATATGAAGGATCTTTCTTATCCTTAGCATCATTATTTAACATCATATCCAATCTAGCAATTTCTATTTTTTTCTTCATAAAGTTCATTATCATGCCCGGTCATGTCAATTAGGACAACCTAGATTGAACCCAACACTAGCGGTCATGGTTAAGAGAGCGGGGTTATCAAGTCCAATGAAGAGTTAGGCCAACTCTAACCGTCAAAGTGTTTTCATACCAATATTGGAATCTACTCTTATCATGACAAAGTGTTTTCTTGTAGACTCTAGATAGCTCAGCAAGGAAATCAAGGTCCATCCTCTGGTTGGTCATCACCATATACACTGACTATCTTGTAGGTCCAATAAACTATTTATCATAAATTAACATTCTAACATGGTAATCACCATGGTCAACACTCTACACCGCTAAATAATCCTCACTAACACCTACTAGGATACGTCTAGACTTACCCCTAGCAAGGCCAGTGGAATCTAAAGTTCCTATCTCCATGCAGGGAGTATAAATCAAAGTGCTCTTTCATAGTCCCTCCGTCTGTAAATAAGTTATACTAAAATTAAAACACTTATTTTTAGGTAGAGGGAGTACTTTCATGTAATCCGAGGAAATCTAGAGAGAGATCCACCCCACAATCACTAATAGAAATGTTATTAATATTCTCCCTACTAGTCCATCGTTCCAAAAGAGGCATTGTATTCAATAGCATTGTTTTTTTACTACTGCCATTATTCCTATGGACAAGGATGCCATTTCTTCACCTAGCAACAGTAGGTGATGTAGCATCCATGTTTTCTTATGGGGGAAAACATGTTTTAATTTATTTATTAGGTATTTCTCTTTGATGTCAAAGTAGTATATCCATCAAAACAGAGTTCATTTAAATCTGTATCACCAGTTTCAATAAGACATGGTGAGCTATATGAAGGATCTTTCTTATCCTTAGCATCATTATTTAACATCATATCCAATCCATCAATTTCTATTTGTTCTTCATAAAGTTCATTATCATGCCCGGTCATGTCAATTAGGACAACCTAGATCAAACCCGACACTAGCGGTCATGGTTAACATAGCGGGATTATCAAGTCCAAGGAAGAGTTAGGCCAACTCTAACCGTCGACTCAGCATGTACGTCTGTTTTGTCCAGATTTCGTCCGTTAGGAGCGGTAAAACGAACGTCAATGTCCGGTTTTGGCAGTCCGTTGATCGGTGCACCCAATGAACGGCCGCACGGCACGAGCAAAAAACAACGACACATTTTAGAAAACATAGATAAATTTTAAATAAATATTACTAAAATGAAAAAAGTCCACAAAAGTCTCGGTCTCTCATTTAAATATAAATTAACATTAAAAATATATATATAAACTACATTGCCATCACCGTCGTGGCCATCGTCGATGCCACTATCGTCTTGACGCGCCTTCGTCCTTCTCGTCGTCGTCTATGGTGAGGTCTATGTATGACGATGACATCTAGAGGTGGGTCGTGGGCGGGTAGCCCTTGCGATGGTTGTCTGGCCGGGGGCGCCCACACCACCTCCTTCCGTGGCAAGGACGGCTCAGGTGACCGTGCTGACGTGGGCACCCACCCGGATGGCCATCTCCGTCATTGTGGATGATCAAGTCCACCTCTGACCCACCAAGTGTGGGTTCTAGAAGGCCATGGGGGCTCCTCCATGACCTCCTCCTTGGCAGCGATCTCCGGCTTCAGAATGGCTACGTCGCAGGTCATGAAGAGGGCCAACTGGGTTTCAAGCACTTACATTGATATTCGTCGTGAGTGTTCATGGAGTCCTCCATAACTCCCCTCATAAGCTCCCATCTTCAACCCTCTTGTCATACTTGTCTTTGAGCCTATTGCATCCTAGTCCTAGGGACTGTTTGGGTGTCACTCACCCCTTCAGTTTGACTATCATCTACTCCCTCCGTCCGGAAATAATTGTCCTAGAAATGAATGAATCTAGACTTATTTTAGTTATAGATACATCAATTATATCAATTTTTAGGACAAGTATTTCTGGACGGAGGGAGTACAAAAAGACGTTGGATTCATCCATACCATGTATCTGCGCAGTGACGATGCTTTGTTTGTTTCCATCTTTGTCATCCGCTCTGTCCGGAGAGGCCCAGGACAACTCCGGACCAAAGAAAAACCTGCCAGCAGCGAGTAGACCATACATACGTGCATGGGCTCCTCCACTGTGGCGTCCCAAACCGGCGCACAGCGCCACCGGCTGCGAAGCCGCGGATTGCATGTGCGACGCACAGAGGCAGCGGCACGCTGCAGATCAGTCATTTAACCGCTTCCCAGCTGCCAGAGGCAGCCAAGGCAAACGATCCGCCGGCCCGCGACCACCCCCACTCCGGTCGGTTCCCCTCCCCCGCCCCCGGCCGCTACAGAACGGCGTCACGTGCCGCGCGGTAAATGCCGCCGGCCCCGCGCGTTCCTGTCCCGTCCGCCAACTAGAAATTTCATTTATTATTCGGTGGGTCATGACAAGCGCGCCGCGGGCGTCCGCCCCGTCTTATATTTAAGGCCAACTCCAACTCTAGACTCTACCTTATCCGCATACGTTTGTTTAAGATAAAATGTATTCGAAACTAATTATAATAGATTAATTAGCAAAAGGGTGTGTCCAACTTCGAACATCCATATATCTATTGTTAACAAACACCTGTTCTGCAGGGATACCTTCGAACACACACATCTTCTTATTTCTTTCTCTTCTAATGCCAACAGGCACCTGTTCTGGAGGGATTGCTCCGAACAAACACTTTTTCTTTCCCCTTCTTTCAAATTTATATATACTTGAGAATCAATAGAAACATGACTAATTGTCTATTCACTTTCATTCAATTTCATTTTACTCTAACACGTTATAAGCATTGTTGCTTTCCATTGAGAAAAGGGTTACACGAGAAGGCGAGATTGTTGCCGATTCGATGAGACAATGTCACGTCCACGACAAGAATCCATGGCCATGGATACATCTACGATCAGGGGTTGTTCAATTTGCTTTTGTCTTCTTCGAACCAATTAAATAATTCCTCCGTTTCAAAATAAGTGTCTTAAGCTTAATACAATTTTGTATTAAAGCTAGCATAAATTGAGACACTTATTTTGGAACGGAAGGAGTATCTAATAGTAATATTAACTGGTTAGTGTTTTGTGAATCACTTCACCCGGCATGTACGTGTTGGGAACGTTGCATGGCAAAAAAAAATCCTGCGCACACGAAGACCTATCATCAAGATGTCCATCTATGAGTGAAGATTGGATCTATGTACCCTTGTAGATCGCACAGCAGGAAGCGTTAAAAAACGCGGTTGATGTAGTGGAACGTCTTCACGTCCTTCGAACCGTCCCATGAACCGTTCCACGATCCGTTCCGATCTAGCGTCGAACGGACGGCACCTCCGCGTTCAGCACACGTACAGCTCGACGATGATCTCGACCTTCTTGATCCAGCAAGCAAGACAGAGGAGTAGATGAGTTCTCCCGCAGCGTGATGGCGCTCCGATGGTGGTGATGATCTACTCCTGCACGGCTCCGCCCGAGCTCCGCTGAAATCCGAACTAGAGGTGAAACTGTGTGGTTTAGGCTAGAGTTGCACGTGGCAAAGTTGTGTCTCAAAAAGCCCTAAACCATCACTATATATAGGAGGGAGGGGGAGGGGCTAGCCTTGAGGCACAAGGCCTCAAGGGTTCGTCGGCCGCCAGGGAGCAGGAGGACTCCTCCTCCAATTCAGTTTGGGAAGGAGGAGTCCTACTCTTCCTTCCCACCTCCATCTTTCCTTTTTCTTTTTCTTTTCTTTTTGGTATTTTTTTATGTGGCGCCATGGGCTCCTTGTGCTGACTCCACCAGCCCACTAAGGACTTGTGGCGCCACCCTAGGACCTTGGGCTCACTCCCGGGTGGGTGGGCCCCTCCCGGTGAACACCCGGAACCCATTCGTCGCTCCCGGTACACTACCGGAATTGCCCAAATTTTTCGGTAACCAAATGAAATCATCCTATATATCAATATTTGTTTCTGGACCATTCCAGAAACCCTCGTGACGTCCGTGGTCTCATCGGGGACTTCGAACAACATTCGGTAATCACACATATAACTCAACTATACTAAAACATCATCGAACCTTAAGTGTGCAGAACCTACGGGTTCGAGAACTATGTAGACATGACACGAGGCACTCCTCGGTCAATATCCAATAGCAGGACCTGGATGCCCATATTGGATCTTACATATTCACCGAAGATCTTATCGATTGAACCTGAGTGTCAAGGATTCATATAATCCCGTATGTCATTCCCTTTGTCCTTCGGTATGTTACTTGCCCGAGATTCTTTTATCGGTATCCGCATACCTATTTCAATCTCGTTAGCAGCAAGTCTCTTTACTCATTCCGTCATACAAGATCACATGACTTACACTTCGTCACATTGCTTGCAAGGCTTGTGTGTGATGTTGTATTACCGAGTGGGCCCCGAGATACCTCTCCGTCACACAGAGTGAAAAATCCCGGTTAAATTCCATACTAACTCAATGGACACCTTCGGAGATACGTGTAGAGCACCTTTATAGTCACCCAGTTACGTTGCAACGTTTGATGCACACAAGGTATTCCTCCGGTTCGAGTGAGTTATATGATCTCATGGTCATAGGAACAAATACTTGACACGCAGAAAACAATAGCAATAAAACGGAACGATCAATATGCGATGTTCATAGTTTGGGTCTAGTCCATCACATGATTCTCCTAATGATGTGATCCAGTTATCAAGTGACAACACTTGCATATAGTCAGAAAACCTTGACTATCATTGATCAACTGGCTAGCCAACTAGAGGCTTGCTAGGGACAATGTTTTGTCTATGTATCCACACATGTATCTATGTTTTCATTCAATACAATTATAGCATGGATAATAAACGATTATCTTTAAATAGGAAATATAATAATAACTATTTATCATTGCCTGTAGGGCATATTTCCAACTGTCTCCCACTTGCACTAGAGTCAATAATCTAGTCCTCACATCGCCATGCGATTTACATTGTAATAAATCGAACACCCATATAGTTCTGGTGTTGATCATGTTTTGCCCGTGGAAGAGGTTTAGTGAGCGGGTCTACTACAATCACATCCGTGTACACTTTGCAAATATTCACGTCCTCTCCTTCGACGTAGTCGCGGATGAGGTTGAAGCGTCATTTGATGTGTCTGGTCTTCTTGTGAAACCTTGGTTCCTTTGCTAAGGCAATGTCACTAGTGTTGTCACGGAACAGAGTTATTAGATTTAGTGCGCTCGGCACAACTCCAAAATCCGTATGAACTGCTTCATCGAGACACCCTCCTTTGCTGCCTCCAAGGTAGCCATGTACTCCGCTTCGCATGTAGAATCTGCTACGACGCTTTGCTTGGAACTGCACCAGCTTACTGCACCCCATTAAGAATAAATACGTATCCGGTTTGAGACTTAGAGTCACCCGGATCGGTGTCAAAGCTTGCGTTGACGTAACCCTTTACGACGAGCTCTTCGCCACCTCCATATACGAGAAACATTTCCTTAGTCCTTTTCAGGTACTTCAGAATATTCTTGACCGCCGTCCAGTGACCCACTCGTGGATTACTCTGAAATCTGCGTGCCATACTTATGGCCAAGGTGACGTCTGGTCTAGTGCACAACATTGCATACATGATAGAATCTATGGATGAAGCATAGGGGACGGAACTCATTTGTTCTCTATCTTCCGCAGTTACTGGGCACTGAGTCTTACTCAATTTTATACCTTGTCACACTGGCAAGAACCCTTTCTTGGACCCATCCATTTTGAACTTCTTAAAAGCTTTATCAAGGTATGTGCTTTGTGAAAGTCCTATCAGGCATCTCGATCTATCCCTATAGATCTTAATGCCTAGAATGTTAGCAGCTTCTCCTAGGTCCTTCATAAAGAAACTTTTATTCAAGTAATCCTTTACGCTCTCCAAAAACTCCATGTTGTTTCCAATCAGCAATATGTCATCCACATATAATATTAGAAACGCCATAGAGCTCCCACTCACTTTCTTGTAAATACAAGATCTCCAACCATTTGTATAAATCCAAATGCTTTGCTCACCTCATCAAAGCGCTTATTCCAACTCCGAGATGCTTGCACCACTCCATAAATGGATCGCTGGAACTTGCACACTTTGTTAGCATTTTCTGGATCGACAAAAGCTTCGGGTTGCATCATATACAACTCTTCCTTGAGAAAACCGTTAAGGAACGCCGTTTTGACATCCATCTGCGAGATTTCATAATCGAAACATGCAGCTATTGCTAACATGATTCGGACGGACTTAAGCAACGCTACCGATGAGAACATGTCATCGTAGTCAACTCCTTGAACTTCTGAAAAAACCCTTTGCCACAAGTCGAGCTTTTTAAACGGTCACATTACAGTTTGCGTCCGTCTTCTTCTTAAAGATCCATTTTTTCTGAATAGCCTTGCGACCTTCAGGTAGTACTTCCAAAGTACATACTTTGTTCTCGTACATGGATCCTATCTCGGACTACATGGCCTCTAGCCATTTGTTGGAATCCAAGCCCACCATTGCTTCTTCATAATTCGCAGGTTTATTGTTGTCTAACAACATAATTGATAAGACAGGATTACCGTACCACTCAGGAGCAGTACGTGATCTTGTCGAACTGCGAGGTCCGATAGGAACTTGATCCGAAGTTTCATGATCATCATCATCAACTTCCTCCTCAACCGGTGTCGCAATGACAAGGGTTTCCCCTTGCCCTGCGGCACCATCAAGAGGGATTAGAGGTTCGACAACCTCATCAAGTTCTATCTTCCTCCCACTCAATTCTTTCGAGAGAAACTCCTTCTCAAGAAAAGCTCCGTTTTTAGCAACAAACATTTTTCCCTCGGATTTGAGATAGAAGGTATACCCAACTGTCTCTTTTGGGTAACCTATGAAGATGCACTTTTCCGCTATGGGTTCCAACTTTTCAGGCTGAAGCTTTTTGACATAAGCATAACATTCCTAAACTTTAAGAAACGACAACTTTGGTCTTTTGCCATACCACAGTTCGTATGGTGTCGTCTCAACGGATTTTGATGGTGCCCTATTTAAAGTGAATGCAGCTGTCTCTAATGCATAACCCCAAAACAATAACGACAAATCGGTAAGAGACATCAGAGATCGCACCATTTCTAACAAAGTACGATTACGACATTCGGACACACCATTACGCTGTGGTGTTCCAGGCGGTGTCAACTGTGAAACAATTCCACATTGTCTTAAGTGAGCACCAAACTCGAAACTCAGATATTCACCCCCACGATCAGACCGTGGGAACTTGATCTTCTTGTTACGATGATTTTCAACTTCACTCTGAAATTGCTTGAACTTCTCAAACGTTTCAGACTTGTGCTTCATCAAGTAGACATAACCAGATCTACTCAAATCGTCAGTGAAGGTGAGAAAATAACGATATCTGTCGCGCTTCCAGACTCATTGGACCGCACACATCGGTATATATGATTTCCAACAAATCACTTGCATGCTCCATTGTTCCGGAGAACGGAGTCTTAGTCATCTTGCCCATGAGGCATGGTTCGCACGTGTCAAGTGAATCAAAGTCAAGTGACTCCAAAAGTCCATCAGAATGGACTTTCTTCATGCGTTTTACACCAATATGACCTAAGCGGCAGTGCCACAAAAACATGGCGCTATCATTGTTAACTCTAACTCTTTTGGTCTTAATCGCTATCAAGATTCAATATGAACAATCCTCTCACATTGGGTGCATGACCATAAAAGATATTACTCATAGAAATAGAAGAACCATTATTCTCTGACTTAAACGAGTAACCATCTCGCAATAAACAAGATACAAATATAATGTTCATGCTTAACGCAGGCACTAAATAACAATTATTTAAGTTCATAACTAATCCCGATGGTAACTCAAGTGAAACTGTGCCGACGGCGATTGCATCAACCTTGGAACCATTTCCCACGCGCATCGTCACTTCATCTTTCGCCAGCCTTCGTTTATTCCGCAGTTCCTGTTTCGAGTTGCAAATATGAGCAATAGAACCGGTATCGAATACCCAGGCACTACTACGACAGTTGGTTAAGTACACATCAATAACATATCAAATATACCTGGTTTTTCTTGGCCGCCTTCTTATCACTCAGATACTTGGGGCAGTTGCGCTTCCAGTGACCCAGTCCCTTGCAATAATAACACTTTGTTTCAGGCTTAGGTCTAGCCTTGGGTTTCTTCGTCAGATTGGCAACAGGCTTGCCGCTCCTCTTGGAGTTACCCTTCTTGCCTTTGCCGTTTCTCTTGAAACTAGTGGTCTTATTGACCATCAACACTTGATTCTCTTTCCGGAGTTCTGACTCTGCGACTTTCAGCATCGCAAATAACTCGTCGGGTGACTTGTTCATCCCTTGCATGTTATCGTTCAACACAAAGCTCTTGTAGCTTGGCGGCAATGATTGAAGAATTCTGTCAGTGATAGCCTCCTGCGGGAGTTCAATCCCCAGCTCAGCTAGACGTTTGAGTACCCAGACATTTTGAGCACATGTTCAGTGACACACGAATTCTGCTCCATCTTGCAAGCATAGAATTTATCGGAGGTCTCATACCTCTCGATCCGGGCGTTCTTCTGAAAGATAAACTTCAACTCGTGGAACATCTCATATGCTCCATGACGCTCAAAGCGACGTTGAAGTCCCCGCTCTAAGCCATACAAGACTGCACATTGAACTACCGAGTAGTCCTCCTTACGTGTTAACCAAGCGTTCTTAACATCTTGGTCAGCCGTAGCGGGTGGTTCATCTCCTAGCGCAGCATTAAGGACATAATCCTTCTTCCCAACTTGCAGGAGCAACTTAAGATTACGAGCCCAGTCTACAAAGTTGCTTCCATCATCTTTCAACTTAGCTTTCTCTAGGAACGTATTAAAATTCAGGGTGACTATCGCGTGAGCCATTGATCTACAACACACATATTCCAAAGTGTACTTAGACTATGTTCAAGATAATTAGAGTTTAACTAATCAATATTACTTGCTAAACTCCCACTTAAAAAGTACATCTCTCCAGTCATTTGAGTGGTACATGATCCAAATTCACTAACTCAAGTCCGATCATCATGTGAGTTGAGAATAGTTTCAGTGGTAAGCATCACTATGCTAATCATATCAACTATACGATTCATGCTCGACCTTTCGGTCTCATGCGTTCCGAGGCCATGCCTACACATGCTAGGCTCGTCAAGTTTAACCCGAGTGTTCCGCGTGTGCAATTGTTTTGCACCCGTTGTATGTGAACGTTGAGTCTGTCACACCCGATCATCACGTGGCGTCTCGAAACGATGAATTGTAGCAATGATGCACAGTCGGGGAGAACACAATTTTGTCTTGAAATTTTAGTGAGATATCACCTTATAATGCTACCTCGTTCTAAGCAAAATAAGGTGCATAAAAGGATTTACATCACATGCAATTCATAAGTGACATGATATGGCCATCATCTTGTGCTTCTCGATCTCCATCACCAAAGCACCGGCATGATCTTCTTGTCACCAGCGCCACACCATGATCTCCATCAATGTGTCGCCATCGAGTTTGTCGTGCTATCTATGCTATTACTACTAAAGCTACGACCTAGCAATATACTAAACGCATCTGCAAACACAAACATTTGTTTAAAGACAACCGTATGGCTCCTGATGGTTGCCGTAGCATCGACGTGCAAGTCGATATTAACTATTACAACATGATCATCTCATACATCCAATATATCACATCACGTTATTGGCCATATCATATCACAAGCATACCCTGCAAAAACAAGTTAGACGTCCTCTAATTTGTTGTTGCATGTTTTACGTGCCGGCTATGTGTATCTAGTATGATCGCATCTTACTTACACAAAAACCACAATGGAGATGTGCAAATTGCTATTTAACCTCTCCAATGACCGCCTCGGTCAAAACCAATTCAACTAAAGTTGGAGAAACCGACACCCGCCAGTCATCTTTATGCAACGAGGTTGGATGTCAATCGATGAAACCAGCCTCTCGTAAGCGTACGAGTTATGTCGGTCTGGGCCGCTTCAATCCAACAATACCACCAAATCGATAAAACACTAAGGAGGGCAGCAAATCAAACATCACCGTCCACAAAACCTTTTGTGTTCTACTCGAGATAACATCTACGCATGAACCTAGATCATGATGCCACTGTTGGGGAACGTTGCATGGGAAACAAAAAAAATCCTACGCACACGAAGACCTATCATGGAGTTGTCCATCTATGAGTGGAGATTGGATCTACGTACCCTTGTAGATCGCACAACAGGAAGCATTAAGAAACGCGGTTGATGTAGTGGAACGTCTTCATGTCCCTCGAACCGTCCAACGAACCGTCCCGCGATCCGTCCCACGATCCGTTCCGATCTAGCACCGAACGGACGGCACCTTCGCGTTTAGCACACGTACATCTCGATGATGATCTCGGCCTTCTTGATCCAGCAAGCAAGACGGAGAAGTAGATGAGTTCTCCGGCAGCGTGACGGCGCTCCGGTGGTGGTGATGATCTACTCTTGCACGGCTCCGCCCGAGCTCTGCAGAAACCCGATCTAGAGGTGAAACTGTGTGGTTTAGGCTAGAGTTGCACATGGCAAAGTTGTGTCTCAAAAAGCCCTAAACCACCCCTATATATAGGAGGGAGGGGGAGGGGCTAGCCTTGAGGCACAAGGCCTCAAGGGTGCGCCGGCCGCTGATACGTCCAATTTGCATCATGCTTTCATGTTGATATTTATTGCTTTTTGGGCTGTTATATTACTTGTGGTGCCATATTTATGCCTTTTCTCTCTTATTTTGCAAGGATTATTTGAAGAGGGAGAATTCAGGCAGCTGGAATTCTGGACTAGAAAAGGAGCAAATCCTAGTACACTATTCTGCACATCTCCAAATGCCCTGAAAAATTACGTGGATTTTTTCTGGATTATATAAAAAATATTGGGTGAAAGAACTACCGGAGGGGGGCCACCAGGGCCCCACAAGCCCTGCCACCACCACCACCCCCCTGGTGGCGCAGGGCAAGCTTGTGGGTTGCCTAACGGCCCACTAGCTCCCCCTTTTGCTATATGATGGGTTTTGGTCCAGAAAAAAATCATAAGGGAGCTTTTTCATGGTTTCGCCGCCGCCACGAGGCGGAACTTGAGCAGATCCAATCTAGAGCACCGGCAGGACGATCCTGCCGGGGAGACTTCCCTCCCGGAGGGGGAAATTGTCGCCATCGTCATCACCAACACTCCTCTCGTCGGAGGGGCGGCATCTTCATCAACATCTTCATCAGCACCATCTCCTCTCCAATCCCTAGTGCATCTCTTGTAACCAATCTTCGTCTCGCAACTCGATTGGTACTTGTAAGGTTGCTAGTAGTGTTGATTACTCTTTGTAGTTGATGCTAGTTGGATTACTTGGTGGAAGAGTTTATGTGTAGATCCTTAATGCTATTCATTACACCTCTTATCATGATTATGATTACGTTTTGTGAGTAGTTACTTTTGTTCCTGAGGACATGGGATAAGTCATGTTAACAATATTCATGTGAATTTGATATTCGTTCGGTATTTTGATATGTTGTATGTTGTTTTTCCTCTAGTGGTGTTATGTGAACGTCGACTACATAACACTTCACCATATTTGGGCCTAGAGGAAGGCATTGGGGAGTAGTAAGTAGATGATGGGTTGCTGGAGTGACAGAAGCTTAAACCCCAGTCTATGCGTTGCTTCGTGAGGGGCTGATTTGGATCCACTAGTTTAATGATATGGTTAGACTTTGTCTTAATTCTTCTTTTGTAGTTTCGGATGCTTGCGAGAGAGGTTAATCATAAGTGGGATGCTTGTCCAAGTAAGGGCAGTACCCAAGCGCCGGTCCACCCACATATCAAACTATCAAAGTAACGAACGCGAATCATATGAACATGATGAAACTAGCATGACAGAAATTCCCGTGTGTCCTCGGGAGCATTTTTCCTCCTATAAGACTTTGTTGAGACTTGTCCCTTGCTACAAAAGGGATTGGGCCACTTGCTGCACCGTTGCTACTACTTGTTACTTGTTACTCTTTGCTTGCTACGTTTCACCTCGCTACACAATCACTTGTTACCGCTACTTTCAATGCTTGCAGTTATTACCTTGCTGAAATCCATTTATCAGAGCCTTCTGCTCCCCGTTGGGTTCGACACTCCTACTTATCGAAAGGACTATGATTGATCCCCTATACTTGTGGGTCATCAAGACTCTTTTCTGGCGCCGTTGCCGAGGAGTGAAGCACCTTTGGTAAGTGGAAATTTGTAAGGAAACATTTATATATTGTGCTGAAATTTATTGTCACTTGTCACTATGGAAACTGTTCCTTTGAGGAATTTGTTCGGGGTATCTTCACCACGAACGGAAGCACGAGGAGTTGCTCCTCAACCTGAGGTACCTACTGAAAATATCTTTTATGAAATTCCTTCGGTTATGCTTGAGAAACTGCTGGCTAATCCTTTCCCGGGAGAAGGATCTTCACATCCAGACTTGCATCTAATCTATGTACATGAAGTTTGTGGTTTATTTAAGCTTGCAGGTTTGCCCGAGGATGAGGTAAAATAAGAAAGTCTTTCCTTTATCTTTGAAGGATAAGGCGCTGACATGGTATAGGCTATGTGATGATACTGGATCATGGGGCTACAATCGATTGAAATTGGAATTTCATCAAAAGTTCTATCCTATGCATTTAGTACATCGTGATCGGAACTTTATTTATAACTTTTGGCCTCATGACAGGGAAAGCATAGCTCAAGCTTGGGGGAGGCTTAAATCAATGCTATATTCATGCCCCAATCATGAGCTCTCGAGAGAAATCATCACTCAAAACTTTTATGCTCGGCTTTCTCATGAAGATCGTACCATGCTTGACACTTCTTGTGCTGGTTCTTTTATGAAGAAGGATATTGATCACAAGTGGAATTTATTGGAGAGAATCAAACGCAACTCTGAAGATTGGGAGCTGGAGGAAGGTAAGGAGTGAGGTATGAATTTCGAGTTTGATTGCGTTAAATCTTTTGTTGAGACAAACACTTTTAGAGATTTTAGCGCTAAGGATGGACTTGACTCTGAGATAGTAGCTTCCCTATGTGAATCTTTTGCTTCTCATGTTGATTTGCCCAAAGAGAAGTGGTTAAATATCATCCTCCTGTAGAAAGCAACATAGCCAAAACCAATCTAGTTGAGGAGAAAGTCATTGCTTTTAGTGATCCTGTTGTTCCTTGTGCTTACACTCAGAAACCACCATACCCTGCTAGGATAAAAGATTATTCTAAAGCTCCAACTGTGATACGTAGGTGTTACATTAGACCACTTGCACCCCCTGAGGAGATTAGAGTTGAACCTAGTGTTGCTATTATCAAAGATCTCTTAGCCGAAGACATAGACGGGCATGTTATCAAATTCTGTGAGGACTCAAGGCAACAAGGAAAGGTCATTATACTTTTCCGTTTATCGACCAAATGCTAGAAAGTCTATCAAAGCACACTCACTTCTGCTTTCTAGACGGTTATTCAGGTTTCTCGTATATACGTGTTGCACAATCTGATAAAGAGAAAACCACTTTCACCTTCCCTTTCGGTACCTTTGCCTATAGACGTATGCCTTTTGGCTTATGTAATGCACGTGCCACCTTCCAAAGATGTATGATGCCTATATTCTCTGACTTTTCATGGATGACTTCTCCGTTTACGGGTCTTCCTTTGATGATTGCCTCAGCAACCTTGATCGAGTCTTACAGAGATGCGAAGAAAACAACCTCGTCTTGAATTAGGAGAAGTGCCACTTTATGGTTAATGAAGGTATCGTCTTAGGACACAAAATCTCTGAAAGAGGCATTGAAGTTGATCAGGCTAAGGTTGATGCAATTGAGAAAATGCCTTGCCCCACAGATATCAGAGGTATACGAAGTTTCCTAGGTCATGCTGGTTTCTATAGAAGGTTCATTAAAGACTTCTCTGAGATTTCTAGGCCTCTTACCGACCTCTTGCAGAAGGATGTTCCTTTTGTTTTTGATGAGGATTGTGAGGAAGCCTTTGAAATACTTAAGAAGGCTTTGATAAGCGCACCTATTGTTCAACCACCTGACTGGAACTTGCCCTTTGAAATCATGTGTGATGCTAGTGATTATGCTGTTGGTGCTGTTCTAGGACAAAGAGTTGACAAGAAGTTGAATGTTATTCACTACGCTAGTAAAACTCATAGTGCCCAAAGAAACTACGCCACTACGGAAAAGGACTTTTTAGCAGTCGTGTTTGCATGTGAAAAGTTTAGATCTTATATAGTTGATTCCAATGTCACTATTCACTCTGATTATGCTGCTATTAAGTACCTTATGGAGAAGAAGGACGCTAAGCCTAGGCTGATCAGATGGGTTCTCCTGCTACATGAATTTGATTTGCACGTCGTTGACCGAAAGGGTGCTGATAACCCTCTAGCAGATAACTTGTCTAGGCTAGAGAATGTCCTTGATGACCCACGACCTATTGATGACGGCTTTCCTGATGATCAATTAAATGTCATCCGCACTTCACATAGTGCACCGTGGTATGCTGATTACGCAAATTATATCGTAGCCAAATTCATACCACCTAGTTTCACCTATCAGCAAAAGAAGACATTCTTCTTTGATTTGAGACACTACTTTTGGGATGATCCTCACCTTTATAAGGAAGGAGTAGATGGTGTTATTAGATGTTGTGTGCGTGAACATGAACAGGGCAAGATCCTGCAGAAGTGTCATTCCGAAGCCTACGGAGGACACCATGCTGGAGATAGAACCGCCCATAAGGTATTGCAATCAGGTTTCTATTGGCCCACTCTCTTCAAGGACGCCCGTAAGTTTGTCTTGTCTTGTGACGATTGCCAAAGGATAGGGAACATTAGTAAGCGTCAGGAAATGCCTATGAACTATTCACTTGTCATTGAACTGTTCGATGTCTGGGGCTTTGATTATATGGGACCCTTCCCGAGTTCCAATGGGTACACTCACATCTTAGTTGCTGTGGATTACGTCACTAAGTGGGTAGAAGCTATCCCCACTAAAAATGTTGATCACCATACCTCTATTAAGATGCTTGAAGAAGTCATTTTCCCAAGGTTTGGAGTCCCTAGATATTTGATGACTGATGGCGGTTCACACTTCATTCATGGTGTTTTACGGGAGATGCTCGCTAAGTATGATGTCAACCATAGAGTTGCATCTCCTTATCATCCTCAGTCTAGTGGTCAAGTGGAGTTGAGTAATAGGGAGATCAAATTGATCCTACAAAAGACTTTCAATAGATCTCGAAAGAATTGGTCTAGCAAACTTGACGATGCACTATGGGCTTATAGGACTGCTTATAAGAATCACATGGGCATGTCGCCGTATAAAATGGTTTACGGTAAGGCATGTCATTTACCTCTTGAGCTGGAACACAAAGCTTATTGGGCAATCAAAGAGCTCAACTTCGATTTCAAACTTGCCGGTGAGAAGCGGTTGTTTGATATCACCTCATTAGATGAATGGAGGGCCCAGGCATATGAGAATGCCAAGTTGTTCAAGGAAAAGGTTAAGAGATGGCACGATAAACGAATACAGAAACAAGAGTTCAATGTACGTGATTATGTCGTGCTATACAATTCTCGCTTAAGATTCTTCGCATGCAAGCTTCTCTCTAAATGGGAAGGTCCTTACTTTATCGAGGAAGTATATCGTTCGAGTGCCATCAAAATCAATAACACAGAAGGAAATTTTCCTAGAGTGGTTAATGGGCAAAGAATCAAGCATTATATATCCGGTACTCCTATAAATGTTGAGACGAATATCATCAATATCATAACTCCAGAGGAGTACATAAGGGATGTTTATCAGTCTGTTTCAGACCCTGAAAATGAAGAGGTATCTGTTTCGGTAAGTAATTGGACTCCAAAGCTTTTCCAATAGGAAATTTCCTCTGTTTTGGAATTTTTGGAAAATTAGAAAAATAAAAAGCAGTCCGGAGAGCGCACGAGGCGGCCACAAGCTTGGTAGCCGCCACCTACCCCCTCGCGGCGGCTACAGGGCATGTGGGCACCTCGTGTGCCTCTCGGACTCTCTTTTCTTGCGGAGCACTCCTTCTGGTCTAGAAAAAATCATTATATATACGCCCGAAGGTTTTGATCTCTGTATCGCGTAGTTTTCCTCTGTTTTCGTTTCGAGCCTGTTTCTATGGCAGATCTAGATCATCATGACTTCCCCAAACGCTCCTAAGGACAAGATCTTCTAGAAGGTCATCAATCCCTACCTCACAGAAGTGCTGAAACACCCTCAATCTATCAAGATGGGCGAGGGTATGTTGCACATCCGTGATGTTGAGGGGCCTAAGAAGACCGGAAGCGTGGAGACGAGGCTCGAAGCAATGGAGCAACAAGTCTTCAAGTGCCAACGGATGGTGGAGCATGGACTCAACGTCAACCACATGATGATCACGAAATTCACCAGCAATCACAAGATGGATGCCATTGACATTGTGAAACACCTCTCGAGGCTCTATGACAGGGTTGACCAACTTCACGCCCAGATCTATGACCTGCAGAACCAAAACTGTGAGTATGAGTATAGATTTAAATCAACAAAGTTGGCTGCAAATTTGAGGATTCCGGCGACTCGTTCATCCTGCCATGATGGAGCACATATGCCTTGGAAGACGGAGGATCAGACTGTTCAACAACTCCACCACCATCACCACCAAAGGAAGACAACTAAGCATTGGTATGGGCAATCCCCTTGGCTTCTGCCAAGCTTGGGGGAGTTGCCCTAGTATCGTATCACCTTTATATCTTTTGCTTTTACCTTTGTTTTAGTTCTTTCCTTTCCAGTTTTTATTTCTTCTTTTAGTGGAATAAGTCTTTAATTTTTAGTTTGAGTCTTTTGCCTTGTGTCTCCTCCGATGTATTCGAGCTTGCGAGCTATATAATAAAGAGTATCTTAGTCAAGGGCTTTGCTTTGTGTCGTGATCAAAAGCATGAAAAGAACGATAGCATGAAAGATCATGAGATGATCTTATGGAAAGTGATAGCTTCACATATGACACGTATGATGATTGAAACTTGTTGAGAATAAATCAACATAGACCTCAGTCATTGTTGCAATTAATAAGAAGTAATAAAGAAAGAGAGGTTCACATATAAATATATCATCTTAGACACTTTTTACAATTGTGAGCACTCACCAAACTATTACATGCTTAGGAGTAGATGTTGGACAAGGAAGACAACATAATGAATTGTGTTTGCTTGGTTCCAAACAATGTTATATGATTAGAGATCCCTTAGCATGTGACGATCGCTTCCACCTCATATTAGCCAAAACTCCCGCACCAAGTAGAGATACTACTTGTGCATCCATAAACCTACAACCCAGTTTTGCCATGAGAGTCCACCATACCTACCTATGGACTGAATAAGATCCCTCAAGTAAGTTGTCATCGGTGCAAGCAATAAAAATTGCTCTCTAATATGTATGATCTATTAGTGTGTGGAAAATAAGCTTTATACGAACCTGTGATGAGGAAGACATAAAAGCGACAGACTGCATAATAAATTTCTTTATCACAGGAGGCAATATAAAGTGACGTTCCTCCGCACTAAGAGGACACACATCCAAACATCAAAAGCACATGACAACCGCTGCTTCCCTCTGCGAAGGGCTTATCTTGTACCTTTACTTTTTGCCCTTGTAAGAGTCATGGTGATCTTCACCAATTCCCTATTTTTGCCTTTGTCTTGGCTACCGTCACATGCTTGGGAAAGATCTATATTCATATATCAACTTGGAGTTGAGTACTTATGCTTTATTATTGTTGACTTTACCCTTGAGGTAAATAGTTGGGAGGCAAAACTCTAAGCCCCTATCTTCCTCTGTGTCCAGCTGAAACTTTGATACCATGAGTACCACGTGAGTTGTAACAATTGTGGAAAATAAAAGAGATGATTGAGTATGTGGTTTGCCTTACAAGCTCTTATTTGACTCTTTCTGATGTTATGATAAATTGCAATTGCTTCAATGAGTTTGGACTGTTGTTGGTTACTTATCGGTAAGGTTTTTGCTTCATACTTTGCTTTGTGAAGGAAATGTTACTTTCCCATAAGAATCTTTATGATGTATTGATGTTCTATGTGTGATCATGATGCCCTCATGTCCGTATTATGTTTTATCGACACCTTCGTCCCTAAACATGTGGACACGTTTATGGAACTTGGTTTTCGCTTGAGGACAAGTGAGGTCTAAGCTTGGGGGAGTTGATACGTCCATTTTGCATCATGCTTTCATGTTGATATTTATCGCTTTATGGGTTGTTATACTACTTTGTGGTACCATATTTATGCCTTTTCTCTCTTGTTTTGCAAGGTTTATTTGAAGAGGGAGAATTCAGGCAGCTGGAATTCTGGACTAGAAAAGGAGCAAATCTGAGTCCTCTATTCTGCACAACTCCAAATGCCCTGAAAATTTACGTGGAATTTTTTGGGAATATATAAAAAATACCGGGCGAAAGAAGTGCGACAGGGGAGCTACCAGGGCCCCACAAGCTTGGTAGCCGCCACCCCTCCTGGTGGCGGCTACACGGCTTGTGGGCTCCCTGACGGCCCACTGGCCCCCCCTCTTTTGCTATTTGAAGTGTTTCGTTCCAGAAAAAAATCAAGAGAGAGCTTTTTCATGGTTTCGCCGCCGCCACGAGGCGGAACTTGAGCAGATCCAATCTAGAGCTCCGGCAGGACGATCCTGCTCGGGAAACTTCCCTCCCGGAGGGGGAAATCGTCCCCTTCGTCATCACCAACACTCCTCTCGTCGGAGGGGAGGCATCTTCATCAACATCTTCATCAGCACCATCTCCTCTCCAATCCCTAGTTCATCTCTTGTAACCAATCTCCGTCTCGCAATTCCGATTGGTACTTGTAAGGTTGCTAGTAGTGTTGATTACTCTTTGTAGTTGATGCTAGTTGGATTACTTGGTGGAAGAGTTTATGTTCAGATCCTTGATGCTATTCATTACACCTTTGATCATGATTATGATTATGCTTTGTGAGTAGTGATACGTCTCAAATGTATCTATAATTTTTGATGGTTTCACGCTGTTATCTTGTCTTCTTTGTATATTTTATGTACCTTTTTATATCTTTTTGGGGTCTAACTTATCGATTCAGTGCGAGTTCCTGTTTTTCCGTGTTTTTGACTCTTTTCAGATCTGATTTTGGAACGGAGTCCAAACGGAAGAAAAACCCCGAAATGATTTTTCCCGAACGGAAGAAGTAATCATAATTTTTCAGAATTTTTGAAGTACAAGAGGTATAAGAAACATACAGATTGCTACAGACTGGTCTGCTGTTAAAAGATTATGTTTTTGTTGTGTTGGTTGCTTATTTTGATGAAACTATGGATAGTATCGGGGGGTATTAGCCATGGAAGATTGAAAGTACAGTAACCCAACATCAGCACAAGTCGAATTTAAGTTTGCTACAGTACCTAAGGAAGTGGTGGTTTGCTTTCTTGTACTAATGTTATCACGAGTTTCTGTTTAAGTTTCGAGTTGTGAAGTTTTCAAGTTTTGGGTGAAGTTCTTATGGACAAAAAGATAAAGAGTGGCAAGAGCTCAAGCTTGGGGATGCCCAAGGCACCCCAAGAGATTCAAGGATGTCGTAAAAGCCTAAGCTTGGGGATGCCCCGGGAAGGCATCCCCTCTCTCGTCTTCAATCCATCGGTAACGTTACTTGGGGCTATATTTTTATTCACCACATGTAATGAGTTTTTGCTTGGAGCGTCTTGTATCATAGGAGTCTTTTATTTTTGTTGTGTCACAATCATTCTTGCTACACACCTAGAGAGAGAGACATGCACACGCCGTGATTTTGTCGAGCTTCACTTATATCCTTTGGTAGACAATTCAGCTCACATGTGCTTCACTTATATCTTTTGAGCTAGATACTTTTGCTCTCTGTGCTTCACTTATATCTTTTAGAGCGCAGCAGTGCGTGGCTTGGTAGTTGATCTATGCTTTTAAAGTAGTCTCAAAAGGGGTAGTTATCCAAACGGATACGAAAACTTCCTCCTTCATGTGCATTGAATAGTTGGAGAAGTTTGATTCATCTCAATTAGTTTTGAGTTGTGGTTATGGTAATATTGAAGTCATGCTAGTAAGGTGTTGTGGATCTAGAAATACTTGTGTTGAAGTTAGTGATTCCCGTAGCATGCACGTATGGTGAACCACTATGTGATGAAATTTGAGCATGATTAGTATATTGATTGTCATCCTTTGCGTGGCGGTCAGGATCACGCGATGGTTTATACCTACCAACCCTTCCCCTAGGAGTATGTGTTGAATGCTTGTTTTGATTAATAATAAAACTTTTGCAACAAGTATATGAGTTCTTCATGACTAATGTTGATTCCATGGTTTAGATGCACTTTCACCTTCCACCATCACTATCTTCTTAGTGACGTGCAACTTTCGCCGGTGCACAAAACCCACCATTAGCCTCCCTCAAAACAGCCACCATACCTACCTACTATGGCTTTTTCAAAGTCATTCTGAGATATATTGCCATGCAACTACCACCATGACATGTTCCACCACGTCTACTTGCCTTTGCATGATCGTAAGATAGCTAGCATGATGTTTCCATTGATGACTATGACATGCTAGATCGTTGCCACGGTACACTACCAAAGGCATTCCATATAGAGTTATAATTGCTCTAAGTTTTGAGTTGAAAGTGTGATGATCATCATTATTGGAGCATTGTCCCATGTGAGGAAATAAAAGAGGCCAAAGAAGCCCATAAAAAAGAGGCCAAAGATCCCACCAAAATAAATTAAAAAATGAGAGAAAAAGAGAGAAGGGACAATGCTACCACTTTTTCCACACTTGTGCATTTTGAGCACCATGATCTTCATGATTGAGAGTCTCTCGTTTTGTCACCACCATATAGCTAGTAGAAAATTCTCAATATATAACTTGGCTTGTATATTCCAATGATAGGCTTTCTAAAAAATTGCCTTAGGTCTTCGTGAGCAAGCAAGTTGGATGCACACCCACTAGTTTTCTTTAAGAGCTTTCACTTACTTGTAGCTCTAGTGCATCATTTGTATGGCAGTCCCTACTCACTCATATTGATATCTATTGATGAGCATCTCCACAACTCATTGATATGCCTAGTTAATGTGACTATCTTCTTCTTTTTGTCTTGCAACCTCCACCATACTCCACACCATATATAGTGCTATAACCATGGCTCACGTTCATGTATTGCGTGAGAGTTGAAAATGTTTGAGAAAGTAAAGGTGTGAAACAATTACTTGGCCAATACCGGGGTTGTGCATGATTTAAATTCGTTGTGCAATGATGATAGAGCATAGCCAAACTATATGCTTTTGTATGGATAACTTTCTTTTAGCCTTGCTATTTTGAAAGTTCATGATTACTTTGCTAGTTTGCTTGAATTATTATTGTTTCCACGTCAATAGCAAACTATTGTTTTGAATCTATTGGATCTGAACATTCATGTCACATAAGAGGAATTACAAAGGACACCTATGCTAGGTAGCATGAAAGCATCAAAAATTCATTCTTATCACTTCCCTACTCGAGGACGAGCAGGAGTTAAGCTTGGGGATGCTTGATACGTCTCAAACGTATCTATAAATTTTTATGGTTTCACGCTGTTATCTTGTCTTCTTTGTATGTTTTATGTACCTTTTTATATCTTTTTGGGGACTAACTTATTGATTCAGTGCCAAGTGCCAATTCCTATTTTTCCGTGTTTTTGACTCTTTTCTGATCTGATTTTGGAACGGAGTCCAAACGGAAGAAAAACCCCGAAATGATTTTTCCCCAAACGGAAGAAGTCCAGGGAGACTTTGGGACAGGCCAGGTGGGCCCAAGGAGCCCACAAGGGCCCACTCCGCCACCAGGGGAGGCGGCGGTGGGCAAGCTTGTGGCTTCCCTGGCCGCCTCCTGACCTAAGTTTTGCGCCTATATATTCCCAAATATTCCGCAAAAAATAAGGGGAGCCTCGAAAATACTTTTCCGCCGCCGCCAGCTTCCGTTTCTGCGAGATCTCATCTGGAGACCCCTCTCGGCGCCCTGCCGGAGGGGACTTTGGAGGTGGAGGGCTTCTTCATCATCATCATCGCCCCTCCAATGACTCGTGAGTAGTTCACTTCAGACCTACGGATCCGCAGTTAGTAGCTAGATGGCTTCTTCTCTCTCTTGGATCTTCAATACAAAGTTCTCCATGATCTTCATGGAGATCTATCCGATGTAATCTTCTTTGGCGGTGTGTTTGTCGAGATCCAATGAATTGTGGACTTGTGATCAGATTATCTATGATATATATTTGAGTCTTTGCTGATTTCTTATATGCATGATTTGATATCCTTGTAAGTCTCTTCGAGTCTTGGGTTTTGTTTGGCCAACTAGATCTATGATTCTTGCAATGGGAGATGTGCTTGGTTTTGGGTTCTGCCATGTGGTGACCTTTCCCAGTGACAGAAGGGGCAGCAAGGCACACATCAAGCAGTTGCCATCAAGGGTAAAAATATGGGTTTTTTATCATTGGTTTGAGATTATCCCTCTACATCATGTCATCTTGCTTAAGGTGTTACTCTGTTCTTATGGACTTAATACACTAGATGCATGCTGGATAGCGGTCGATGTGTGGAGTAATAGTAGTAGATGGAGAAAGTATCGGTCTACTTGTTTTGGACATGATGCCTATAGAAATAATTATTGCATAGATATCGTCATGACTCTGCACAGTTCTATCAATTGCTCGGCGGTAATTTGTTCACCCACCGTCTACTTGCTTTCATGAGAGAAGCCATTAGTAAACACAACGGCCCCCGGGTCTATTCACATCCATCGTTTACAACTCCGTTTTTACTTTGCTTTGTTACTTTGTTACTTTTAGTTCTCACTTGGCAAACAATCTATAAGGGATTTACAACCCCTTCATAGCGTTGGGTGCAATCTTTTGTGTTTGTACAGGTTGGTGAGATACTCTTCCGCCGGATTGATACCTTGGTTCTCAAACTGAGGGAAATACTTACCGTCGCTGTGCTACATCACCCTTTCCGCTTCGAGGGAATACCAACGTGCCGTAGTAGGAGTATTTCTGGCACAATTTCCAGGGGTACACAGCAAACATCAAGTAGTTACTTTTGTTCCTGAGGACATGGGATAAGTCATGTTAATAATAGTCATCTGAATTTGGTATTCGTTCGGTATTTTGATATGTTGTATGTTGTCTTTTCCTCTAGTGGTGTTATGTGAACGCCGACTACATAACACTTCACCATACTTGGACCTAGAGGAAGGCATTGGGGAGTAGTAAGTAGATGATGGGCTGCTGGAGTGACAGAAGCTTAAACCCCAGTCTATGCGTTGCTTCGTAAGGGGCTGATTTGGATCCACTAGTTTAATGCTATGGTTAGTCGTTGTCTTAATTCTTCTTTAGTAGTTGCGGATGCCTGCGAGAGGGCTTAATCATAAGTGGGATGCTTTGTCCAAGTAAGGGCAGTACCCAAGCGCCGGTCCACCCACATATCAAACTATCAAAGTAACGAACGCGAATCACATGAACATGATGAAACTAGCATGACAGAAATTCACGCGTGTCCTCGGGAGCATTTTTCCTCCAATAAGACTTTGTTCAGGCTTGTCCCTTGCTACAAAAGGGATTGGGCCACTTGCTGCACCATTGCTACTACTTGTTACTTGTTACTTTTCACTTGCTACGTTTCACCTCGCTACATCATCACTTGTTACCGCTACTTTCAGTGCTTGCAGTTATTACCTTGTTGAAAACTGTTTATCACAACCTTCTGCTCCTCGGTGGGTTCGACACTCTTACTTATCAAAAGGACTACGATTGATCCCCTATACTTGTGGGTCATCAGTTCGTTATAGAAGATATCAAGTATCTCGTTCTTCTTAAGAGGGTGATGAGGCAAAGCATTCTGTAGCTGGACAAGCCTCCCCCAAGCTTGTGGGAGACTCTCTTCTTGGAGTTGAGCAAAGTTGTATATTTCCTGCAAGGCAGCTTGCTTCTTATGGGCAGGGAAATATTTCTCACAGAAGTAATAGACCATATCCTAAGGACTACTCACACATCCAGGAGCAAGAGAGGTGAACCAGGCTTTAGCGTCATCCTTTGAAGAGAAAGGAAACAGCTTAAGGATATAGTAGTGGTGGATCTTCTCCTCACTAGTGAAAAGGGTGGCTATATCATGCAATTTGATAAGATGGGCTACGACCATCTCAGACTCATAACCGTGGAAAGGATCAGATTCGACTAGAGAGATAATCTCAGGATCGACACAGAATTCATAATCCTTATCGGTGATAAAGATAGGTGAAGTGGCAAACTTCGGGTCGTATTTCACCCTAGCTTTCAGATATTTTTCCTTCCACTTGAGAAGTAATTTCTCAGTGTCATATGCATCCTTACACGCAAGAAAATCCTCAGCTATCTCTCCCTCCATAACGTAACCCTCAAGTATATCACGCAATTCATATCTAGGAGAGCTAGATCTAGCAGGAGCAAAAGCAGGTTCTATCTCAATAGTATCGGCAGTTTCAGAAGCATCACGAGCATTGGCAGTAACTCTAGCAATATGAGCATCAAGGAATACCCCTAGTGGAACATCGGGCAAAGTAGTGTCTCTAGCAGTATCAAGCAAAATAGCATCTCTAGCATCATCAGGCAAAGCAGTATCAGGCACAGCATCATCAGGCAAAATAGCATCTCTAGCATCATCACGCAAAGCAGTATCAAAACTAGCATCTCTAGCAGTATCAAGCATAACATCATCAAGCACAGGCGACATATCAAGATTTCTAGCACGAGGTGATGTCACAAACTTACTCATAACTGAAGGTGAATCAAGTGCAGAGCTAGATGGCAGTTCCTTACCTCCCCTCGTAGTTGAGGGCAAGACTTTGGTTTTCGGATCCTTCAGATTCTTCATAGTGATCACCAGATATAAATCCCAAGAAACTCAGAGAATATAGCAATCGCCTCCCCGACAACGGTGCCAGAAAAATGTTGATTGGCACTCACTGGCAATGGCTAGACGAATGCTATTCTCGATTGCTCAACAATTAGAAATTGTCTTGCAATAACCCACCAGCGCGTGGTATCGAGGCAGTTTTCGAGGGTAGAGTATTCAACCCAAACTTGTTGATTCGCCAATGGGAAGTGAGAGGATATTCTCAAGTATTAGCAGCTGAATATGTCAGATTCAACCGCACCTGAAAGATTAATATCTGCAAGCAAAGTATCAGTAGTGGCAAGGAACAGCAGTAGTGAGAGCAGTAGCAAGTAACAGCAGTAGCAACAGTAGCAAGTAACAGCACAACAAAACAAGTAACAGCAGCAGTGGTGCGACAAACTAGTAGGCAATGGGTCGGTGATTTGTTTGGATGATATTCATCATGCAACAGTTATAACACGGAGAGATATGTGGCTAGCTCTCGTTCGTCAATGTGATGTAGGCATGCATTCCGTGTGTCGTCATACGTGCTTAGGGAAAAGAACTTGCATGACATCTATTGTCCATCCCTCCCGTGGCAGCGGGGTCCAAAAGGAAACTACGGGATATTAAGGTTCTCCTTTTAATAAAGAACCGGACCAACGCATTAGCACTTGGTGAACACATGAACTCCTCAAACAATGGTCATCACCGGGAGTGGTTCCGGTTATTGTCACTCCAGGGTTGCCGGTTCATAACACATAGTAGGTAACTACAACTTGCAAGATCGGATCTAAAACACACATATATTGGTGACAACATAATAATTTCAGATCTGAAATCATGGCACTCGGGCCCTAGTGACAAGCATTAAGCATGGCAAAGTAGTAGCAACATCAATCTCAGAACATAGTGGATACTAGGGATCAATCCCCGTCAAAACTAACTCGATTACATGATAGATCTCAACCTACTCATCACCTCCCAGCGAGCCTAAGAATAGATTACTCACGAACGATGAAGAGCTTCATGGAATTGGAGAGGGAAGAAGGTTGATGATGACGATGGCGACGATTTCCCCACTCTAGAGCCCAAAACGGACTCCAGATCTGCCCTCCAGATGAAGAACAGGATGTGGCGGTGCCTCCGTATCGCAAACGCGACGAAATCTTCTCTCTTGTTATTTTTTCTGGGACGAAAGTGAATTTATAGAGCTGAGATTGGGGGCGGCAGAGCCACGTGGGCCCCACAAGCTTGCTAGCCGCCACCAGGGGTGGCGGCTACACGGCTTGTGGCCCACTGGCCCATCCCCTCAGGTGGATCTTTGCGCAGGTATTTTTCATATTTTCCAGAAATATTCTCCGTAAATTTTCAGGACGTTGTGAGAACTTTCATTTCTGCACAAAAACAACACCAAGGCAATTCTGCTGAAAACAGCGTTAGTCCAGGTTAGTTCCATTCAAATCATACACATTAGAGTCCAAAACAAGGGCAATAGAGTTTGGAAAAGTAGATATGATGGAGACGTATCAAGGCGAAACATCACCATGGTGCGTGATACGTCTCCATCGTATCTACTTTTCTAAACTCTTTTGCCCTTGTTTTCGACTCTAATTTGCATGATTTGAATGGAACTAACGTGGACTGACGCTGTTTTCAGCAGAATTGCCTTGGTGTTATTTTTGTGCACAAATCAAAGTTCTCCAAACGTCCTGAAAATTTACGGGGAGCAGTTTTGGAAAATAAGAAAAATATTTGTGCCAAGTTCCACCTCAGGGGGTGGGCTAGTGGGCCACAAGCCCTCGCTCCGCCACCCCCCGTGGTGGCAGTGGGCAGGCTTGTGGGGCCCACATGGCTCTGCCGCCCCCAACTCCATCTCTATAAGACCCCTTTCGTCCCAGAAAAAATAAAAAGAGAAGTTTTCGTCGCGTTTTCGATACGGAGGCGCCGCAACCACCTGTTCTTCATCTGGAGGGCAGATCTGGAGTCCGTCTTGGGCTCCGAAGAGGGGAAATCGTCGCCATCGTCATCATCAACCTTCGTCCCTCTCCAATTCCATGAAGCTCTTCGTCGTTCGTGAGTAATCTATTGGTAGGCTCGCTGGGCGGTGATGAGTAGGATGAGATCTATCATGTAATCGAGTTAGTTTTGATGGGGATTGATCCCTAGTATCCACTATGTTATGAGATTGATGTTGCTACTACTTTGCCATGCTTAATGCTTGTCACTAGGGCCCGAGTGCCATGATTTCAGATCTGAAATTATTATGTTGTCACCAATATATGTGTGTTTTAGATCCGATCTTGCAAGTTGTAGTTACCTACTATGTGTTATGATCCGGCAACCCCGGAGTGACAATAACCGGAACCACTCCCGGTGATGACCATAGTTTGAGGAGTTCATGTGTTTACCAAGTGCTAATGCATTGGTCCGGTTCTTTATTAAAAGGAGAACCTTAATATCCTGTAGTTTCCTTTTGGACCCCGCTGCCACGGGAGCGATGGACAATAGATGTCATGCAAGTTCTTTTCCCTAAGCATGTATGACGACACACGGAATGTATGCCTACATCGCATTGACGAATGGGAGCTAGCCACATATCTCTCCGTGTTATAACTGTTGCATTATGAATATCATCCAAACAAATCACCGACCCATTGCCTACGAGTTTGTCCTACTTCTATTACTTGTCTTGCTCTGCTGCTGCTACTACTACTCTTGCTACTGCTGTTACTTGTCTTGCTCTGGTGCTGCTACTACTGTTGCTACTGCTGTTACTTGTCGTGCTGTGCTGCTGCTGCTACTACTGTTGCTACTACTGTCGCTTGCTACTGTTGCTACTTGCTACTGCTGTCACTACTGCTTTTCCATGCCGCTGCTATTGCTCGTTACACTGCTGCTACGTGCTACAATTTTGGTTCGCTGGACGTTGACGGGAACTGACAATTTCCGTCGACGGGCAACTTGGCGCCATTGTTACAATCGTTAGGAATAGTCTGCCGTCAACAGATCATTTGTGACTCCGTTGTTATCGTACTACTTTGTTGTTACTACTGTGCTTGCAGATACTAATCTTTCAGGTGTGGTTGAATCTGACAAATTCAGCTGCTAATACTCGAGAGTATTCTCTCACCTCCTGCCTGGTAAACCAACAAATTGGGTCGAATACTCTACCCTTGAAAACTGTTGCGAACCCACGCGCTGGTGGACCATCAACAACATTCTTCTAGTTTCGTTGCCGGGGAGTGCTAGCAGCATTCTTCTGGTGCCGTTGCAGGTGAAGGTTTGTTGTCATCAGCATTCGTCTAGCCATCGCCAGAGATTGCAATCAGTGCACTACGTGCAACTCCTGCGCATCGAGCTCTAACGGCGGTGGCGAAAGCAGCCAACGGCGCGTGGCGGATTCTACTCGCTACGGCTAGCGATACCATGAACCGCGTCGGTAGAATCACTCACTGGTCCTCACGACCGGCGGTACACGATTAGGGCCCTTGGCGAGGACGACGCTCACCCAACGAGGACGATGCTCATGCTCGTCTCTTTATGGTGCATGAAACAACCGGCGTGTCACATCGACAGCAGTATCGGCCTAGAACCGGAGAAATCAAGCTAATCAAAATTAAGTGATTCATTTCCACGCGCAGAAAGGAAAGAGATAAGGAATCTTAACCTTTCACAATTTTGCAGTTAGTCCTCTGACTTTATTCCATTTGTGGATATGATATTTATTTCCCCCTCATTGTGGACTTTTATGTCTTCTAAGACTGCATAAAATTATATGTCATTTTACAACTTGTAAAATATCATGTGAAGCCTCATGTCTTCATATATTACATAAATATGTAAATTATTAAGTTTTTCATCTATATCTATTACCACAGTAATACTAAATGCAAAATAATATTTTGCATCCATTTATTCTTTTGGAATTTAAGACAATATATATGTATTTGTCGCAAACATTTCCTAAGGCATGCGTTTTAGGAGAACAACTATATTTTTTCAACTAATTTAATTTTTGCATATCTTATTGTAATTCAAAACAAGGATTATGTAGTCTCATACTTAATATGATGGCATCCAAGTTTATTTATGAATCACAAGGTATTTGATGGCATCTACCGTATATTTTTGCAGATTATCCATCACTACTGTAAGATCTATGTTTTATCATTTTGGCAAGATGACCATATTCAACATGCTCTTCCAAATGTTAATGTGTACATAACCCAAATTTTTATTTGTGAATCACAAGGTATTGATAACATCTACTGCACAATTCTCAGATTATTCATCACTACTATGAGGTCTACATCTTGTGTGTTTTACAAGATGATTACCTTCAGAGTGCTCTTTCAAATATTAATATTAGATGTGACTACCTCTTGATATCATAAGGTAATATTGACATCTAATGTAAAAATTTACAGACTATCCACGATTACTGCAAGGTCTACATCATGTCATTCTAACATATGATTATCTTCAAAGTGATTTTCTTAAATATAGCATAATATAAGGTAATAGGATTATGAACATCTACTGACAAAAGTGAGACTATGTTTTCTATTAGTGTAAGATCTACACCATATTGGTGATTATCTTCAATTGTTGTCCTATATAAATTGAGGTCTATACATATAGCTATAAGGCATCAGCTAGACTAAAATTTGCTCCTCTGAAGCATTTATTGTTGTTGTTCACTAAAATATTTTACTCTCATAGTAAACATTATTCTTGCACGCATGCTTGAATATATCATAGGAAACTATGAAAATATTTGCATATACGTGTGATTACCTTCTATTAGATTGGTAAAATCCATGGCAATGAAGCCTACTATACTATTTCTAATTATAGTGTCGTTCATCCATTAAGATGGATCGCATAATTTATGGCAACTATTAAGTGTCTTAACACTTTTGCAAGGTCCACATCACATTGTCATTATACTTTCATAGCTACTAACCAATGTAAAACACACAAAGTCTATACGTTTTGGAAAATGATTACTTTCATCAGGCTGATTTATTTTTGCGCATCCGTCGCCTGCACGAGATGACGCGTGTCATGTGGGTCTGTCCACTGTTGTCGTTCAAGAGCCTTCTCAAAATCTTATCCAAACGCTCCCCTTCACTCATTTTGTTCTCAGTTGCAACCACATCTCCATCTTCTCCGCCTCGCTCCACCAGTGTCGCTCCTCCCATAGCTTCTCCTCTCTCCCATGTGTGCTGCTTGAAGGCATGCAAGGGCCATAGCAAGGTTGCTGCATGCAGACTGCACTAGAAGGACGGCCAGCCATGTGTGCTGCTTGAAGGCATGCAGGGGCCATAACGCGGGTCAAGGCATGCAGACTGCGCTGGGAGGACGACGTAGGGGAGCTCGACGCGGGGAGGACGACCAGCCATGGCGCGTGTCAAGGATCTCGCCGCGACAGCGGCGGGTGGTTTCTACCGGGTGTGCAGCGACAAGTTTCGCACCATGTTGTCTATTGCATTTTTTTGCCACGAATGTCTTGTTGGAGGAACACGACACAACAATACCTATGTTGCATAAAGGCGAAGACAAATTTTTTTTTGCAACCTCACCTATACTCCAAAAGTTTTCTACAACATGACCTTTGTTGCAAAAAAAAAACCAAGGCGAAGAAAAAAATTCTGCAACAAAGCGATTGTTTGTGTAACTCGACCTTTGTTTCAGGAATTAATGGGTCCGAAGCCTTTTGCAACAAAGTGATTGTTTCTGCAACTCGACCGTCGTTTCATAAATTATTAGGTGCCCGACTGGTGCCCCGTGTCGTGTAGATCGGACGGCTATGCGCCTAGATCGGACGGTCGTCGAGGTGACAGATGTTTACTAAACATCCGTCGGTGGATGTGTAGCATCCCCCATACGTTTTGGCAGTGACTCTCAAGTCACACACTTCCTCAAGAATGAATTCCAAAACATTAGCAATAATTTCGTAACATGTGTTGTATTGAAGGATACACCGAGGTTCACCGAAGATCACCTTGGCCATGATTGTTATCAAACAAATCATTTATCCATAAATATTTATTACTCCTAGAAGTAAATTTTAAAAAATGCACTACATTCATCTTATCTGAGAGTATTTATTGTAAGATGATTCATGACATCAGTCATTTATCTATCCATTGTAGTATTACGAGTAGAACTCCACCTTCAGGAAAATGTGTCATGGCTATTCTTAATATCTAATATGTGCATATGCATTTTATATATCACCAACTTCACTTAGTTCTCAAACTAAGTACATAATATATGGATATTTATTTATCCTGGAATATTTTCCTTAAGAGTTATATCCTCCCATGAGCACATAGCGGATGACCACCATTCAGTTTTCAAGACCTCAAGCCTATCGCGGCTCACAATTTTGTGTCTTTAATCAACTTCAAGTTAAGATCCAATAATCAAATATTATAATATGTAGATCCGGTTGAAAATCCCTCAATACACTTTACATCTATTATGATGGCTACCATTTTTCATGATGAAGGAACATGGAATTTCTTAAAATCATGAGATTCACCCAATGGGTGTTATACCACTATTTGAAATATTTGCTAGTATTGATAATACTATGCAAGTCAGTGATCACAAAAATGAACCACGAGGAATTCAAAGTAAAGTGGAGGCTAAGAGACAAGCAAAGACAAAATTACCTCTTAATGGGGAATATATCGTTTTTCAAGCGATCACAACGATAACTCTCAAGTTTTTCAAATGTGTAAGTATACAAATATCATACGTATGATTACCAAATCCTCAATCATATAGTCAAACCACACCACAAATTTATTTAAAAAGGAAAATAAGTTCATTGGGATATTTGAGAATTTGCAAACATACAACCACAAAATATTCTAGTAAATGATGTCCTCAAATCTTCATTAGAAGGAGAACCAAAAATATAGTGCAATAATAGAATGATCAATTATTTTGCACCTATGATATGTTTGTGTAATTAATTTTTCAGTAATATGGGAGACCACATGTAATCTCCTAATTATTCTCAAAATATCATTAGCCTATACTTGTGCTACTACATGTAGTGCGATGTCCAATATCCTATTTCTTAGACATTATACTTGAAATTTTTTGAATGTATGTATCAATCCATACTCTGTTTTGTTGCGTACACAATATTTTTCTTAAAAATCTTACAACATATTTGGTTATAAGTCTTACAATCCCGGTTTGGGGTTAAATAGAAAAATTATTGGCAATTCTATTGGTCTAACTTTTTGAGTTACGATATTTCCTAAATCATCAGATTTTATGGGCACCGCATGTGCCATAGGGGAAATCAGTTTTAAGGCACCCTCACCTTAAGATTCTAAATAAGTCACTCGATCTTCCTTGAACACATTCGGAAGATATATATGGATTACTTAACCATTATGTGGGATTATTGAGATACTTCATGGTACTCACAGAAACATTTATAAAATGATTTCAAGTGTGTCTCTAGTCACACACAACCATGAATGGTATTAACTAATTAATCGCTCAACTTATTAAAGTAAGAGCAAATTATCCTAAACAAGGGATAAATCCATTCGAATGGACAAGTTCCTTGAAGTCATTTCACAAGAAATGTCTGATTATATATAATACTTGATGTACATACGCATAATGGTTTAGTTCAATATCTTATCAAAGATAGTGAAATTAATAATATGACCAAACTTATAGAATTGTAATTTACTAGGCTCATGCTAGACAAATACAACATTACACGCCGTAAGTAAGATATAAATCATAGCAACTGCATAGCATACTACTTTCCCCTTGTAGTAATTACGTGGAAATCAACAAAGTATTTCCTATCAGCTATAATTCGGTTACATACCGATATCACCAATCCAACATACGTCAATGGGCTCTCACGGAAAATTAGGGATTTATGTAGGAATAACAATTTATCCGTCAATCAAAATTATTCATAGCCCCTATGGTGATTGCATCAGCAATAAGGATATTTCTGGCATTAGGGGGAGATAAGTACCGCAAAGAGTGCCAAGAAATAAATTATAAATGTTATTCACATTCAGTCCTTATATCTACGTACTCAAAGAATGTGAACAAGAAGTTTAGAATCACATATTTGTAACACATTGCAAATCTGCCACATACATTTAGTGATGACAAAGGTGTCACTCAATTTTATATTGCTGCAGTAAAGTGTCTGAAAGAGTGGAGGTACCTTATAAACCACTCTTCTCCCCAAATGAGAGCAACAGGGGGAGAAATCTCACCACAAGAGATACAATCTCACATATACTTCCGCGGAAACACAGGAAATTAGATCCTCAACCAGTAAATGTAATTCAACATCAAGTTGAAAGACACCTCACTCGATGCTCATCATCCAAAGCCTGGCATAGATGTGCACAAATGTTTTGGTGTCGGGACATCAAAACACCTTGACTCCATTGTTGTAGGAAATCACAAGGAGTTAAAAGGAATAAATACATTTCCACAAATTTCATCAATTCCTCTAGAATCATATAACAAAAGCCTACATTTATTGACATATATTTCTTCTCTTTTTTTGCTAAGACCTTTTGGGCTGTGAACCAAAATCCATGGTAGAGTACCTCTTGTACTCATATTGGTTCACATAAAAGGAAACAAGTAATGAAGAATAGCACTCGCTCATCAAAGAGTGGTATTTACCATAGTAATACCTACTCCTCATAAGTATCTTCCATATGGAATACTAAAAACTTCTCATTCATAGACAAATTCAATGAGGTGGTGAAAAAGCGAGGCTTGTAGCAAAAGGGTTGACGCAGAGACCCGATATAGATTACGATGTAACATACCCTCTTGGTATGAGTGGAACTATGTTTCGATACTAAATATCATTGGCAATAATAATAATAACAATATCCATGCAGTTGATGGATGAAGTGGCTACATACTCATCCGAGTCACTCATTTCGGAAATCTATATTAAAGTCCATGAAGGGCTTACTTTTCCGAATCCAAAAACAAATCGCAACATATATTGTGTAAAACTTCAGAATTAACTCTATGACTAGAAACAGTCGTGAATCATATGGTACTACCGACTAGATGAGTTCCTTCTTCAGAGGATTACTCAAAGGATGATGATTGTTTATGTGTTAATAAAGGAATCCAAAAAAAATTATTTCCTTGCATCACCTCAGTGTATATCGATGATTTCATCATCAATGTCTTTACAAGACCTAAACATACACAAAATCATCTCAAGACGGAAAAATTGGTTTCAACAAAAATTAGCTTAAGTTTACAACTTGAGCATTCTCTCAAGAATACATATCAGTCTACATATAGCCAAACATATACCATAAGTTCTATTTGGATATATCATATCAATAAATGATATGCATGGTCATACCGCCCTAATAGGGTACAAATCCATCCATACCTAGGGGTGATAGTAAAGTGATATTAGGACCTAAAGTTATATATCTCACTAATGTCAAAGCACTCATATAATTGCAAAATATGTTAGGCCTGACACTATATTTGCTATATTTATTGAGAGTGCAACCTCCAACAAAAGATATATGGTTGATATATGGAATATCATCTTGTATCCAAAGCTTTCACTAAATCTTGGATGTTTCCATCAGGAAATACAAGATATGACCATGATTTCATGTAATGATATTGGCTCTTTATTTGATCCCAACAATGCCATATCAATGACTGAATTCACATGAATAGTCTTCTCATGGAAGCTAAATAGACTTTAACGACTATTTCCACTCATCATTCTGACATTATTGCTTTACCTAAAAGCACTGCAAATATGCATGGCTCAGTAGAATGATTAACCACACTCAAAATCATGTGGTTGAGATTCATCAAAATTGCATAACTTGATTTTATCAGGATACTACCACTTGTGTTACTCAATACCTACAGGTTATATGAAGAGCAATATTAAAAGCACATTGCTCTAAAAATTACTTATCCTCGCGGATTATAAAGGTGAGGAAATAATTTGCAAACAAAATACCGTGAAAATACAACAGATTATTCATAATGCCATGTTCATGTCAATGGAATTGGTATGGGACATCCCCATATTTGCAAAGTTCAAGGGGAGTAATCTCCCAAATTATGACGTGTAACAAACTTTAGATTGCATATATTGTACTCTTTTTCCCTTGATGAATTTTTTCCCTAATGGTTTCTCATAAAAGGTTTTTAACGAGACAATATAAACACAAGTGTATCGATATGTCATATCATTTTCTCCTTATATTTTCCCACTGGGTTTTAAAGGAGTTTTTAATGGCATGTAAGATTGCACTCTTTTCCCTTATGAGTTTTCTCTCAAAGTTTCTCATAATGGTTTTTAGTGAGGCAACATCTTCTCAAAGATCATATGTCATACTTTCTACTTTCCCCATCGTTTTTTAAAGAAAGTACTCAAGACATATTAATTGTTCTCTAAACTTATAGATGAGTTTCTCCTTCTTCAAAGGTTTTTCTCATATGAGTTATCAAGAGACAATAATCATCATATGTTGCATCCTTTTCTCCTTCTTTTTTCCAGTGGGTTTAAAGGAGTTTTAGAAACATATCTACTCTATTCTCCTCATATTTTTTCCACACGGTTTTTGAGGGAGACTCTCAAGATTATATGAAAGAATTTTCAAGATGAAAAATCTATATACAAGAAGCTTCCAACGATGAAACATTCAAGAGCGGTGTTGTACAAGGGGGAGTGTTAGAAACTAATTAGTAGATTAATTAGCAAAGGGGTGTGTCCAACCCCGAACAGTCATATCTCTTCTCTCTCTCTATTGCCGACAGGCACCTATTTTGGAGGGATGCTTGGAACAGACACCTCTTTTTGTCACTCTCTCTCTTTCCTAAGGCCAACATGCACGTGCTCTGGAGGGCTGCCTTCGAAGAAACACCTCTTCTTCCCACTTCTTCCAGATGTATATATACTTGAGAATCAATACAAACACGACTAATTGTCTATTTACTTTCATTCAATCTCGTTTTACTCTAACAAAATGGACAGACGAACTGGTCCAACATGCAACCGTAACTATATAAAAAATACGTTTGGCGTCCCTTTAGCTTCATTTTCGATGTAAATCTGCATCCAATTTATGTCCAGACGAAAGACGAATGGACGGACATGCGTTTGCTCCTTCTTCGTCTTAGAAACGCATGGCGGCCTCCCAACTACCTCCACTGTTCATATTAAACACGAACGTACGACGGGTCCCGCCTGTCAGCGTCCCAACTGACTGTCTTTTTTGTCGGTCGTCCACCTAGCCCATGTCGACATGGTGTTGCTAGCCCGCCCCAAACACGTAGGCGTAAGCGTGTGCACGGCCTCACGTCGACGCCATCTTTGTCTCCATCCACACCATCATCGCCTCCGATGACCGAGGAGGAGGAGGCCGAGCTAATGAGGTGTGTCATGGAGGACTAAATGAGCACGCACGACATACGCCAATGAACGGGCCTAGAGACGGCGTTGGTCCTCTCTACGGCCGGCGACATGACCATCCAGGAGCTGGAGCATGCCGTCATGGTGAAGGAGGAGGTGGTGGACGAGCTGCCCCTTGTCGCGTGGAATCCATAGCTGGTGGGCCAGCAGTGGGTCTGCTTGACCACACACGTCGAAAATAGCCGACGCACCGGGTGTCGGGCCATGGTCAGCGATGCCATCGCGGTCAACCGAGCAGGAGCAGGAGCCATGAGAGGAGGTGGTGCAGACGTTGTGAGTGTCTCCGGTCTCGCAAGGGCTGCCCGCCCACCTTTGACAATCGTCTACGTACATCGATCTCACGAGCAACGACGACAAGTAGGACATCGCTCATGAAGACGACGACGACCTCATCGATGACATGAATTATCTTTTTTATGTTTTTGTTTAATTAAAAATGTATTAAACTTGACTATTGACATTTTAATATTTTTATTTAATATTTTATATTATTTATAATGTTTATTTGTTTTGTTTTTTTTTCATAAAATTCAAGTCTGTACACGCAAGTACTTTCGATTCGGCGGTTGGTTGGTCGCACCGATGGCAACACGATTACAAACGGACGGACGTGCTCGTTTTTTTTTTTACTTAAACGGACAAAATTCGGACGTGTGGACATGGTTGTGAGTTGGGGTTGCCCTAATCGCGGCAGCGCAACGCAGATGCAGAGGCAGGTGGACCTCCCCACCGCCTGCTGCTCGCTCGCAGTCGCACCGCGGCTCCGCTCAACGTCGCTGTGCTGTGCTGTGCTGTGCTGCGCTGCGCCCTGGCGCTGCCGCGCACTGGCCCAAGCGAGCATGCGCCAACTTATAGCTGCTGCTGGTACTGCTGCCGCTGCTGCTTCCGTCTATTTTGCCCCTGTCCCTTCCCACGTTACGCCCTGGCCCGCCAGCCCCGGACCCTCTTTGCCCGGGATCCCCGTCCATCTCCAACCCTAGCCTCACGTGGACGGCCTGGATTTAGATAGGGTCCGGTTAAAAAATCACCGGTTCGATTAGCCGCAGGCTCACGAGTCACGAATGCGTGCGATCTACGGGCAGATTAGCCAAAGCTCGATTTAATTCGTCATGCTCGGACGACCCGCCAGGTAGCCGGTGCAGTAGCAGCAAGGGGTGCGTGTTGCACACGGGCATTCCTGGACTGGATCCATACGGCCTACCGTGCACAAGTAGCCGCACGGCGTGAACAGTAGTGGTAGTAGTACAAAGCAGAATAGTCGTCGATCGTGACGCGCTCTACGTCCGTAGACTTGTATGCACAGCGTCTTCGTAGGCGTTTGCCCGGTATCATGCGTGCTAGGAGTATAACGCAGGCGCGTTCGCATTGATAATCATCTCGCGGATGGATGGTGACAAGCCCGAGCTATCGTCCGTATGCAACGTACGTCGTACGCTCGTCCGTCATATCCGGTGTACGTACAGGCCAGGGGCCGGGAGCGGCATGACGCGGCCGCGCCTCGTGACTCACGATGCGTGCTCTGCTGGTTCTCTCTCTCTCTATGTCTCTATCGCGTCGGAGTGTGCCTGCGCATAGGCTCTCGTAATTTTTTAGCCAAAACTTTCGATGCACGAAGTGGACATATCGGCTGTAGATGCGCAGCTAGCCACAATCTGCCGAGCGAAGGCACGCGCACAGTGAGCAGCGAGCAACTGCATGCACGGCCGGACGGACCCACGGCCGGGGCGCGGCGCGGCGCGTCAGGCTTGTCACGCCAGCCGGGGCAACGTCAATTATTGGAGTCATGCCGCAATCACGACCTCACGCCGACGGACTGGACACTTAAAGACGGGCACGGGCGCAGGCTGAGAGCAGAGAGAGGTCGCAATACCCAACGGGGTCGCTCGTGGCCTCGTAGCGACGAGCGGGCGGTAGGGGGCCACGGCCGCGCAGGTGACGCACGAGGCGTGGCCTCTCGTCTCAAACGGGCCCGCCGGCGATTTAATTGGCGCGCATGTCGTTCGGCCCGTCGGTCGGCGCCGCAGAGCGAGCCGACGGTGCACTGTGGAGCGGAGAGACGGCAGCATGCGGCTACGTGACGGTGCCGCCGGGCTAGCCGGCTGGCTGGCTGCCGGCACTGTTGCGGCATGCCGTGTGATGCGCGCCTCCGCCGCTGGCTGGTTGATGGGTTGGCGAGCTGACACGCACAGGACGGGACAGGAGCGAGAGCGAGAGAGCGCCATCTCCTCTCCTCTCGCCCGCGGTGGCTCGTGGGCGGTCCCATCGGAGTTGCTTTTATTGGGAAGGAAGGAGATCTTTTGGGCACGATTCGCTCCCCGTTCCATCCGCCCGTCAGGTCCGACTCGACTCGATCGGCAACCCTCCCCGTCTCCGGAGGCCAGTTTAAGTGCTCCCTGCCACTGCACGGACTGAAAAAGCCGGCGTCGCCGGGGATCGGAGCATGCGTCGCGTCGCGTCGCCTCCAATCATGCAACAAGGGTTTGTACAGGATGTAATAACACCCCAAGTCCTAGAACTTGCACCAGATATGATTATTTGGTCCTACAACTTGTAAAGTGAACCTATTTAGTACTAGAACTTGTAATTCTCGTGCAATTCCAGTCCACAACCAATCACAGCGCGCCAAGTGGACAGGATGGGTCAGGGTGGGTCGTTTTGCACACAGCCCCTTGCATTTATCACTTATTAATCACCTGTCGTTGGTATCCGTGAAACACCTGAATTTAATTAAAGCCCTCATATACCTCTCTGCTTACTTACCCCCAGCTAGAGACAGAACCTCACACTCCCGTCGCCCAGCCCCTCGCTGTTTTTCTTCTCCCCTAACCCATTGCAAAACAATCATACAATATCCGACTGCATTGATCAAACACCCAGTGGGTCACAGGAGGAAAGTAAATACTTACTAGCCCACTTACTCGGGTATCGTCCCGCAGTTCCAAGCTTCGCTTGTACACGGACGCGATGGAGTCGTACGTTTTCTTGGCTTCTCCCGCCATCAGCTCCGCCTGCACCATGGTCCCTTGGCAGCTCCCACCTGATCTTCCGGGAGGCGCTGGACGTTGTACTCGACAGTCGACGGGCCTGGCATCGTAGGAGGCTCCTTGGGCATCCCAAGGCCTGCTCCAGTCGGTTCAGCAGCAACCAGCGTCGTCTCAGTCGACGACATCACCTCAGTCGGCGGCGCGTCCATGGCGAGAGTAGTAACCGGCGGAACAGCCTCAAGGACGGGCACCGTAGCTTGCTCAGACCTCCCCTGGTCGCCCTCCTCCACATAAATCACCCCTGAGGGAAACCCGACCGAACGGCGTGAGATCACAGGAAAAAAAGGCAAGACCAAAGAGAGAATTCGTGATGCAATAATGTAAACTCTCGGAATCGCTACGACGCACCTGGCTGGGATGTGAAAACGTTGTCCATGTGCATGGGATCGTCCCCCTGGCGTGCCGAAGAGGTGGCAGAGGTGGCAACTCTGTCGAGTGAAATTCATTCGACCAATAAGCAGGAGTTCAATCGGATACCGGAAGAAGATAGAAGAACAATGCACTTACGTTGAGGTGACGGGAACGGTAACCCTCATCCGCGGCAAAGCCTTCCGAGGTTTAGATCCACTCGGTTTGGCCACCTTAGAGGGCTGACCCGCAGGCTCAGCAGCAGCGCCCCTGGTCCTCTTAGTGCTCCGAGCACTCGGAACCACGGGAACAGTTGGCGGGGCGCTCGGAACCACACGAGCGGCTGGCGGGGCACTCGAGGATGCTGGAGGGGCCGAAGGAGCCGCGGGTTCATATGTCGGCGTTTGGTTCGAACCTCTGGCGGCGGGGGTGGCCAGTTCTGCTCTTCATCTTCCTCCTCCTCTTCCTCAGACTCCTCCTCCGTCTCCCCACTGTCGGAGACTTACTCGACGCTCTCCACGTTGCCCTCCTGGCTGTCCTCCTCCTCCTCCTGGGCCGGATTCCCGTTCGAGACAGGAGAGAACCAGTTGGTCCACTTCTGCACAAGATACAGTCGACGACATCAGACGTCAGACAGTGATTCAAGAAAGCGATAAATCTAAGACAGTTGTGTGCACTCGACAAGTTGTACTCACCTCGTTCGGAGGAGGGTTGTCCGCGCGGAAAGCCTTGACTCGTCGGGACCCTCTGGGGTTTTTGCAGGCGCCTGTGATGTTGAGAACCCACGACGCCACCGTCTCCCTGGTCACGCACTCGACGTTGGTCCGAGTGGATTCCTCAGGCCCCGTGTAGTGCCACATGGCGTGGTGTCGAGCGTGCAGTGGCTGGATGCGCCGGCCGAGGAAAACCTCCAGCAAATCTATGCCGGTGACTCCCCTTCGGACGACATCTACGAGTGCGTCGACTAGAGGCTGGATATGGATCTTCTCCGCCTTTGTGAGCGCGAGCTGCTTAGGCGGAGCTGGTCGATCTAAGCTAAAAGGAGGCAACCCTGTCGTGGCATTCGGGCAAGCAACGTCCTGGCAGTAGAACCATGTCGACTGCCAGTTCCTAACCAATTCACTCAGCTGAAGAGCGGGATAACTACTTTTGCTCTTCTTTTGGAAGCCTAAGCCTCCGCAGAGCTGGAGAAGGTGAGTTTTATCATCCGACTGGTTAAGTCGTTTGATGGTTTGGGATCTAGCAGAGAAGATGTGTTTGAAAAGCCCCCAATGGGGAGGACAGCCGATGAAACACTCGCACAAGACTACGAAGGCACAGAGATGAGCTATGGCATTCGGGGGAAAGTGGTGGAGCTGCGCCCCGAAGTGGTTCATTATGCCTTTGAAGAAGGGATGTGGGGGCACAGAAAAACCTCGGTTCACGTGGCTGAGCAGCAGGACGCGCTCCCCCTCCCGGGGCGCCGGCTCGGTCTCGTCCTCCGCCGGCAACCTCCATGACTTGTGCGCAATCATCCCGTGCTCCACCAACTCCAGCAGGTTCTCCTCCGTCACCGTGGAGGGGAGGAAGTCCCCCTGGATCCACCCCGCCGGTAACGTTCGCTGCCTCCACTAAGCAGGAGCCGCCGCCTTCCCCTTCTTCTTCCGCGCCTCTAGCTTGCTAGTCTGCCCCTTTGTCATGGCGGAGGCTGCGGATTCGCGAGGGAGAAGGAGAGGGAAGGAGCTTGGGGTGCGCAGAGGATGGCGAGGGAAGCGGAGCAAAGGCAAGTTATTCGGCGAGTGTAACGAAAAAACCCTCGCCGCTGAGGTTTAAATAAGGTTCCGACTGGGTCACTGGCAAGTGGCCCCGAAATCTTATCCCCCGACCGGTCGCGGCGATATCAGTGGAGAAGATGAAGGCGCGGGGATCGAGGCTTCAGGTACTACTCGAGCGCGATGTCGTCATCCCCGCTGAGCGCGCGGCAACCGAAATTTGAGGATCCCGGAAAATCCGCCGCTGTCAGTTGACTGGTCACGTCAGAAGATACCACGGAAGCACTCGGTTCTCGACAGTTCGTTTCACAAATACTTCCACTCGGATCGTTGGTCAAAGAAGATAAAATGGATCGAGGCAAGCAACGCCAAAGTCGCATCCGTACCAGTCAGATCCATACTTCAAGCATCACTTCGTCATTCCATCCCCAATCCATTCGGGGACTAATGATGGAGTTATAGTCCTAGGATAGGGTCATAGGCCTGCCCTATAAGTCCTACCCAAGGACTACCCTTCATAAGGGATAAGACCCTTAGTTAGTTCCGATTGAATTAAGGACATCCCATCATCCAGTCGGTAACGAATCCTCCACCATCCAGTCGGAGATGAGCATTCGGAGTGTATCAAACTAACCGACTTGATTCCACTCTGTGCATCGTAACCCCCCCTGGAGGGAAACGGTCGTACGTTTCCACGTACCTTTATTAGCGTTTAAGACATACGTTACGTGTAACGTAGGCATTTATTCGTCACTACTCCACACCTGTGCACCGAACCGTTGTGGAGGGCAGCGCACTCTATATAAGCCGCCCTCCCCCACTGGTGTAGGGGTTAGCAATTCACTGTAATCCATATTCCACTCGACAACAAGCTCCCAGAGCACTAAGACGTAGGGCTATTACCTCCACCGTAGAGGGGCCTGAACTCATACAACCTCGCCGTAGCTAAGGCTCTGCCCATCCTTTCGTACCCTACACATCTACTGTCAGACTTATACCCATGACACCATGCCCTGTCCACTTTTCTATAGCTTCTCTTTGTTTAGTCACTATCCTATGCATGATCTTGTAGAAGATATATTCAAGCATACTAAGAACTGCCATCAAGGATGTAGTTGTTAAACACTTCAGAATTATTGTTCAATAGAATATCGCATTCGGGAAATGTACTGAAAAATATCTTGCACCAGGTCTTTCCCTCAAGTCTTTCTGTCCAATGAAAGGTAGCTGGGGAGTTATCATCCATTTTATGATAGTTCTCTCTCCACTTCACCTTGTTTGGTGATCTTCAAGTGGCCCACAGATCTTGCTTCAATACCTCTCCTTTGTGCTTCTCATTAAAATTTTGATAAATATGCCTCACACAAAACCTGTGTTCTGAATCTGGCCAAACTTTGTGCACTGCATTGATTAATCCTTTCTGCTTATCACTCATTACTGTGAAAGGAGCAGTGTTGGTGATGTTCACATCATCTCTTAGAGTTGTCAGGAACCACTCGCAAGAACCAGTGCATTCTACTTCCACCCAACCCATTGCAATGGGGGAAAATGCAGTCATTTGGATCAATTCCAACATCACTCTGTTTCTTATTGCATATGCACTTAGAGCTTTCCTCATCTCAACCACATGAGCAAATACCATACCCAAAGTGAAAACAGGGCATTTCATGTCCACCTTTGAATTGAATGATGTGAACTTGTACTTAAGTTGTTCTTGTTGTTCAATGTAGAGGTTCAGATCTTCATCTTCAAGTAAATACTCAGGCTCAACATCTTCCACCTCTCGCTCAGCTTCTTCATCAACATCATAGTCAATGTTGTCTTCATATACATCATCATCACCATCATGAATGTCATAATCACTATCACTGATATCTGATTCTTCCAACAACACACCATGAGTCAGCAAGTTAGGATGGGCAGCATCATTCAGAGAGTTTGACTCTGCACCATCATTCTGCAAGTTTGAGTCTGCAGCAACATCATTCTGCAAGTTTGAGTCTGCAGCAGCATCATTCAGCAAATTTGGCTCTGCACCATCAGTAAGCACATGTGTGTACAACATCAGTAAGAAGATTTGCAGCATCATTAAGCAAATTGTGTGGTTCTGTGCTATCTTATGCAACATCTCAAATTGGATTATCAACATTCAAACAGATGATATTGCCTGGATTGCTTGCATCAACAGAACAGTTGGCCACTCTAACAGGGCTTTGAAATGATGGCTCCTTCAATATCAAATCTTGCCTGAAATTACTGTTGAAGTCTGAATGGTAACCATTATTATAAGCACTTTATGCTTACCACTAGCTCTGATCACTTGCTGCAGATCCTCATCACCTGTAATTCTCACAAGGCCATCACGTATTTTCTTGTCAGGCAAGCACTAGTAGATGATGTGCTGATTCTTAGGATATCCCTACCAGTTTAGGTGCTCTTCTAGTACTTCATAACTAAATGTGGCAGGATCTATATAGTCCAGCACCTCCACAGAAGAGTTGTAATACTCCAGCTCACTGACTGCTCCTAGGAAAATGCCACCATGCTCAATTTCGAGTGTGAAAAAAGGAGTGCACACACTTTTTCCCATTAATGAATCACACACTGCATCCAAACAGTTCATAATTCAGTTAAAACTACAGGATGTGTTCAGTTAAAATTCAGTCAAAATCCAAACAGGATATGTTCTACTAAGCAGATGCAACAACTCTTCTTCTCACAAGATCTAACAAGAAAATGTAACTTGCACACACACAACAACACAACAACAGCTAGATGCCTAAATACAATAACCTAATTCCATAGCTTAATCATGTTAAAGGTACATCAACCATAAATCAGCAACAACTCTTCTTCTCTCTTCTTCTCACGAGAGCAAAGCATGAATCAGCAACAGCAGCATATGTAATACTAAGCAGATACAACAACTCTTCTTCTCACGAGAGCAAACCATGGATGAGCAAACCAGAGAGGAGGAGATCACGAGGGAGAAGAGAGAACAATGAGAACTATCGTAATCTGGGGGTACACATAGTGCGGCCTGACAAGGTGGGTCGAGGCAGGCGGTTCCCGGCCGCCGAAGAACTCCGGTGACGCCATCACGCGAAGAAAAGCTGCTGCGCACGAGGGAGAAGAGGGAAAGAACAGAGAGCAAAAGCGGGCGCACGAGGGAGAAGAGGGAAAGAACATAGAGGAAAAGCGGTCGCGCACGACAGAGCTGTCGTCGTTTGGAACAGGAGTTATTAGGGTTATTAAATTCAGGTGTTTCTCAGATACCGACAACAGGTGATTAATAAGTGATAAATGCAAGGGGCTGTGTGCAAAACGACCCACCCTGACCCACCCTGTCCACTTGGCGCGTTGTGATTGGTTGTTGACTAGAATTGCACAAGACTTATAAGTTCTAGGACTAAATAGGTTTACTATGCAAGTTATAGGATCAAATCATCACATCTGATGCAAGTTCTAGAACTTGGGGTGCTATTACCTCTTTATACAGGTATACATATTCTACAAGCGTAAATAAGTAAATGCAAAAAGGGAAACCACGTGGAAAGAAGAAGAGAAAATGGGTACTAGTCTGGACCGGAAGTGGCGCGTGTGGCGTGACCGGGCGCGATGCTCCGCGGAAAGGAGAAGATACGGCCATGTCTCGCTTCCAGGAACAGCAGCAGCGGCGGCAGCAGGCCAGCAGCCATGCGCGGGCCTTGACAATGATCGATACTACTACACGTCACTATTGGGGCACAACCACACGGCACAGCAGCGAAGATGCATGGACCGTCGACTTGTCGCGGCACCACTTGATGGAGACAAGGCGCAATAGCCAAAGCCCAAAGGAAATATTGTCATGTTTCTTTCAGTGTGAAATAGGGGTACTACTACACTCGTGGTATGTCTTAGGGCAGAAGAATCCTCAAAGTTCTTGCCTGCAAGTGTTCAGCTTGGACGTAAAATATCGTCCAACCACGTGATGTAGATTCTAAGACCGAGCCATTTTTGGCGCACCGGCAACGTATAAAACGCGCGCACGGTGTAGAAAGAAAGCAACTTCTTTGCTGGAAGGTTGCAGGTTTGGTGGTTTCCACCCTACTAGGAAGCAGCGGGAACCTCTACTGGAGCCGACACGTTCTGACCACATGAGGCGTGACACGTCAATGCATGTTGCGCGTACCATCGCAGAGCTTTACACGTTGAAATTAATCGTGTCACAAGTTACAACATAACATAACGCTAGCCTTTTTCCACCCGGGCCTGGTGTGGAGTACCAGTAAAGCCAAGCCCGATGCAGACACAGAGCCTGCATTGCAACCGGCTTTTACATGATTGATGTATGTATGGCGCAAGATGAAGACTGATGTACACACAGGGCCTGGAGGCTGGAGTGGAGTACTACTACCATGTTGTAGCAGAAGCGAGAGGCCGGGCCACTCATGGAGCGCAGGGAGAAAAGGTCCGGTGCCCCCATTAGCATGTTGGGCAATAGGGAGACGCCGGCCCTGGAGACAGCACGGTGCAGTGAGTGCGAGCTGCCCTGCACTGCACTCCTAGGCCAAGCTGCAAAAGCATTTATACGTGGCGAACTTCGAGGTGCAGTGCATGCAGCATGCATGCATGCTTTGTGGTGGGAGTACGTGGAGTACTTGCCGGTGATTATGGTGGTACCGGCTGAGATCCCGCCCTACGATCTTGGCAGCACGGTACTCGTACTGGCCGTTGGCGATTGTCGTGTGCATGAGTAATGGCGAATATGGGGCGTGCAATATGCTCTGCTATAACTGTCCATTACTGGCCTCCTCATCCCGGGTCAGAATCGTTTGGTGGTGGGAAGTTATGGCAACGCTCGAGGAAGGTCGCCCAGCGCACGGCCGAGATCTTCAAGATCTGCCGGGAATTTATGGTGCCACGGCCGCTCGGTTGCTGGCTACGGCATACTAGCTGCATGTATAGCTGGTGATCATAGATCGATGATGTGATGGCCACGCAGGCTTTGGTTAATTGACGAAGCAGTGCACTCACTGTACTCTAGTACTAGAGTACTGCGTAGGATTTTTGTTGACCGTAGGTTGGGGTTTTCGTTTTTTTATTTTCTGACTGATGGCGGATGCGTCATTTTTGTTTCTGAAGATGACATTCTTGTTAGAAAGAAGGGAAAGAACAACGTAGTAAAAGCCCAACTTAAGCCTGGCCCGGTTGCCCATGTGACCCGAGCCCGGATTGGCCCGTATCCCCCGCTCCGCAGGTCCCACCAGCGGATAACCCACAATCATGCCTGGACGGGCCCGCCAGTCGGGCTCGGGCCGACAGCACGCCAGGCGCAATCATTAGTACGGTCGCGACCGCTCCGCTCGATCTCGCCGTGGGCCCCGCAATTATTTCCCCGTGATTGCCCCGGTTCCGCCTTGCCCCTCTTTTCCTCCTTCGCGGGTCCGGGTCGGGTCCGGGTTGGCTGGGAACCCGCTAGTGCCCCCCGTGCCGTACGCGATCCGCGTGGTGGCCTGATGGCGGGAGCGGGTCACGCCTGCTGCGCCGCTGGTGGACGGCGACCGGCGATGGAATCCAATGCGGTGGCCGTCGACGGTCGTAGCCGCGCCCGTGCCGTGGATCCACAGGTCTTCCGTTTGATTGCTCGCCGCCGTTACAGAATAATACCATACGGGAAACTGTAACGGTGTGATCCTGTACGGGTAAGACGTTACGGAGCGTGGGCACACGGCGATGCCTCGGAGCACGAGTGTTTTCTGGCGATGTGAAACCGACGACGTACAGTGTCTGCTGCCGACCGGCGCTGGCTGGAGTGTGGGCCTCTGCCGCCTGGTCGTCCGTCCATGGCGGAGGAATGGCCCCGGCGCCTCCGGCCGGACAGACCCGTTCATGATTGCCCTCGTCATCGTCTCGTGCGCCGTCGCCTCATCATCGCTCTTTTCTCTCGCGGCATGGCATGCCCTGGTCGGATGAAATCATTCGGTGAACATTTTTTTTTCACTCGCGGTCACGGGCCAGCAGTCTGATATGATCCATCATCCATGCATGCATGTCTGTTCGCGCAAGCGTACATGACAGTCATGACTACAGTGTGTGTGTGGCAGGATAGCCTAGTTTGTCGTTGGACTATCTATCCCAAGGTCCATCGAGCTCGGTAAGTAAGTTCATGCATGCTTTAGTTGCAACTAGCAAAAAATGCCTGTGAGTTGCAACGGGTAAGATAAATCCTTACACGCATGGCGTTTTATTTATATTGCACTCTTTTTGTACGGCCACAATATCCATCTATTAACAACAAATGTGATCAATCCTAATCGTTCATGTCGTCTATAATAGAAACAACGATCCATCTTTAGTTTCGACACTACGAGCAATGTTTTGAATTTTGATTTCAATCCTTGGAGAACAAAATAACAGCCCAAGCGCGGCAGACGGACCAGAAGCAGAGAATGGATTTGACAGGGAGCCGAAGTAGCACCTCCAACATCATTTCATCAGAAAACAACAGCGTACAAAGAGATAGTAGAAGGGCCTTATTCCTCTTGTTGTTGTTGCTTGGGCACACCTGATCTGCTGTGATGGTGGCAGCCTCGCCACTCTTCCTTTTGCTGCTATCCATCATCATCATGTCTGTCACCCCAAATGTGAGCTGCGGCCAATTAACCGGCGATTGTAAAATACAGCAAGATGATCTGCATTGAGATCAACGCACAGGGATAAGATAATCTAGGTGAACCTTAGTATTGTGAACCTTGATGCATACTCTCTGCATAAATTTGAAAAGATTTGGGTCCGAGGTAACCCAATTTTATGCTTGAATAGTGAACTTGCTGCTGTGAGAAGTACTTATTAGCTGAGATAAATCTCCCCTAATAATATTATGCATGATCCAATTCCAATCGTCATGCATGCATGCAGATCTTAGTAATACTCTACTTGTGTTTCTGTGTGAACTTAGTCAAAGTGCACACTTACTGCCTGAAGTACTGGAAGATCTCCTCGCGGTGGAGGGCATTTTCCTTGGAGAAGGTAATGAACATGGAGCGGCAGTTCTCCGGCACGGCCACTGGCTGGGAGGTGTAGGGCGCCATGAGCTCCGGCGGGTTGACCATCAGCCCAGTCTCGGACCTCCGAAGAAGGATGGTTAGACACCCGCAAAATAAAAGAACGAGATCTGGTTAACAGAGAAAAGAAACAAGCGCTGGAAAAAACAAATCCATGCAGAGGGGCAAGCTATCGCATCCTTACCAAGATGAAGGATATAAATGAGAAAATGATGACCATACTAAGGCTATCGGGAAAGGCATAGGCAGCATAGCATACAGTTATATGAAACAACACGCCTTTAGACATTTCCAAATATACAAAACATAACGTAACCAATTAAGTTAATCTAGGAGTAAACGATTTCAAGCTGCTAGTGAACTCACACACAAAGCTTTCCACATAGGAGTCGCCAGGAAGTCACTCAGCTCCCTCCGATACTGCACACCAAAGCACAAATTAGCCATAAATTGAGCCAGCAGCTAGGGAAATGGCGGTGAGATGGCCCCTCATATAGTGTCTAGAAGTGGCATGTTACCCGGTCTGCAGCCGCTTGAAGGGTCAAATGATCCACCCATTCCTCGGATCTGCAGGGCATATATATGAAGCTATGAATATACTCGAAACCTAGTACAACGTCTCTGTCAACTGTGAAGATGATCATTTAAGCAGCATAATCTGTGCTACCTTTTCATTTTCTTCAAGTACACCTTATATTCCATCGGTACAGAGCCTTCATACCGTTTTCTGAATTCCTTTAGCTAAAAGCAGAGATAGGCTTCACCATAGTTCCATGTCAATCAAATTACATTATCGAGTCTGCAACATGATCAGTGCTTTTATTTAGATTATTATAGAATGTCCATGGACTGAGACAAACAGGCTACCTGCTTCATGACTCCCTTCCTCACTTGTTTGTGATATTCAGGATTGCGAAAAATCTGGTCTGCCAAAGCTCGAAACTGTAACAATAGGTCATTGGTGGGGTTATTTTTTTTTGGGAACATATTGAATTCAACTATAGGTTAATTAACATGTTATCGGAACAATAATTTGTGTTAAAGCCTCCTGCAATATTTTTTTTGGGCAAACATGCAAACAAACCTGACAATTCCCATCTCCCTCTATCTGAAACTCGACCAAACCATAAGTCCCCAACCTCTCGAATAAAAGGTAATGCTAAATGAACTTTGCATGCAAAAGATGGAACTTCAGAAGAAGGCGCAACAACACATATACACTACAAGATTAATCCTACAAAATGATATCGACATTCAAGTGGGGGAAAAAGAAGATCTGATCTTTACCTTTCCAACAATCTTTCTGTTGGAATTATGCCCTAGAGGCAATAATAAATATAGTTATTATTATAATTCTGTATCAAGATAATCGTTTATTATCCATGCTATATTGTATTGAATTAAGACTCATTTAGATGTGTGGATACATAGAAAAAACACTGTCCCTAGCAAGCCTCTAGTTGGCTAGCCAGTTGATTAAAGATAGTCAGTGTCTTCTGATTATGAACAAGGTGTTGTTGCTTGATAACTGGATCACGTCATTAGGAGAATCACGTGACGGGCTAGACCCAAACTAATTCAAAGAAGAGCGGCAAGCCTGTTGCCAATCCGACGAAGAAACCCAAAGCTGGACCTAAGCCTGAAACAGAGTGTTACTATTGCAAGGGTATGGGTCACTGGAAGCGCAATTGCCCCAAGTATCTGGCAGATAAGAAGGCGGCCAAAGAAAAATCAGGTATATTTGATATACATGTTATTGATGTGTACTTGACCGGCTCTCGTAGTAGTGCCTGGGTATTCGATACCGGTTCTGTTGCTCATATTTGCAACTCGAAACAGGAACTGCGGAATAAACGAAGGCTGGCGAATGATGAAGTGACGATGCGCGTAGGAAATGGTTCCAAGGTTGATGCAATCGCCGTCGGCACAGTTTCACTTCAGTTACCATCAGGATTAGTTATGAACTTGAATCATTGTTATTTAGTGCCTGCGTTGAGCATGAACATTATATCTGGATCTTGTTTATTGCGAGACGGTTACTCTTTTAAGTCAGAGAATAATGGTTGTTCTATTTCTATGAGTAACATCTTTTATGGTCATGCACCCAATGTGAGAGGATTGTTCATATTGAATCTTGATAGCGATACACACATACATAACATTGAGACCAAAAGAGTTAGAGTTAAGAATGATAGCGCCATATTTTTGTGGCACTGCCGCTTAGGTCATATTGGTGTAAAGCGCATGAAGAAACTCCATGCCGATGGACTTTTGGAGTCACTTGACTTTGATTCACTTGACACGTGCGAACCATGCCTCATGGGCAAGATGACTAAGACTCCGTTCTCCGGAACAATGGAGCGTGCAAGTGACTTGTTGGAAATCATACATAGCGATGTGTGTGGTCCGATGAGCGTAGAGGCACGCGGCGGATATCGTTATTTTCTCACCTTCACTGACGATTTGAGTAGGTATGGTTATGTCTACTTAATGAAGCACAAGTCTGAAACATTTGAAAAGTTTAAGCAATTTCAGAGTGAAGTTGAAAATCATCGTAACAAGAAGATCAAGTTCCTACGGTCTGATCGTGGGGGTGAATATCTGAGTTTCGAGTTTGGTGCTCACTTAAGACAATGTGGAATTGTTTCACAGTTGACACCGCCTGGAACACCACAGCGTAATGGTGTGTCCGAACGTCGTAATCGTACTTTATTAGAGATGGTGCGATCTATGATGTCTCTTACCGATTTGCCGTCATCGTTTTGGGGTTATGCATTAGAAACAGCTGCATTCACTTTAAATAGGGCACCATCAAAATCCGTTGAGACGACACCATACGAACTGTGGTATGGCAAAAGGCCAAAGTTGTCGTTTCTTAAAGTTTGGGGATGTGATGCTTATGTCAAAAAGCTTGAGCCTGAAAAGCTGGAACCCAAAGCGGAAAAGTGTGTCTTCATAGGTTACCCAAAAGAGACAGTGGGTACACCTTCTATCTCAAATCCGAGGGCAAAGTGTTTGTTGCTAAAAACGGAGCTTTTCTCGAGAAGGAGTTTCTCTCGAGAGAATTGAGTGGGAGGAAGATAGAACTTGACGAGGTTGTCGAACCTCTCATCCCTCTGGATGGTGGCGCAGGGCAAGGGGAAACCTCTGTCATTGCGACGCCGGTTGAGGAGGAAGTTAATGATAATGATCATGAAACTCCAGTTCAAGTTTTTGTCGAACCACGCAGGTCGACGAGACCACGTGCTGCTCCAGAGTGGTACGGTAATCCCGTCTTGTCAATCATGTTGTTGGACAACAATGAACCTGTAAATTATGAAGAAGCAATGGTGGGCCCAGATTCCAACAAATGGCTAGAAGCCATGAAGTCCGAGATAGGATCCATGTATGAGAACAAAGTGTGGACTTTGGAGGTACTGCCTGAGGGCCGCAAGGCTATTCAGAACAAACGGATCTTTAAGAGGAAGACGAACGCTGACGGCAATGTGACCGTTTATAAAGCTCGACTGGTGGCAAAGGGTTTTTCACAAGTTCAAGGAGTTGACTACGATGAGACATTCTCACCCGTAGCGATGCTTAAGTCCGTCAGAATCATGTTAGCAATAGCTGCATTTTTCGATTATGAAATCTGGCAGATGGATGTCAAAACGGCGTTCCTTAACGGTTTCCTTAAGGAAGAATTGTATATGATGCAACCCGAAGGTTTTGTCGATCCTAAGAATGCTAACAAGGTGTGCAAGCTCCAGCGATCCATTTATGGACTGGTGCAAGCATCTCGGAGTTGGAACAAACGCTTTGATGAGGTGATCAAAGCATTTGGGTTTATACAAGTGGTTGGAGAATCTTGTATTTACAAGAAAGTGAGTGGGAGCTCTGTGGCGTTTCTAATATTATATGTGGATGACATATTGTTGATTGGAAACAACGTAGAGTTTTTGGAGAGCATAAAGGATTACTTGAATAAAAGTTTCTCTATGAAGGACCTAGGAGAAGCTGCTTACATTCTAGGCATTAAGATCTATAGCGATAGATCAAAACGCCTGATAGGACTTTCACAAAGCACATACCTTGATAAAGTTTTGAAGAGGTTCAAAATGGAACAGTCCAAGAAGGGGTTCTTGCCAGTTTTACAAGGTACGAGATTGAGTAAGACTCAGTGCCCAGCAACTGATGAGGATAGAGAGCATATGCGCTCCGTCCCCTATGCTTCCGCCATAGGCTCTATCATGTATGCAATGCTGTGCACTAGACCGGACGTTAGCCTGGCCATAAGTATGGCAGGTAGGTTCCAGAGTAATCCAGGAGTGGATCACTGGACGGCGGTCAAGAATATCCTGAAGTACCTGAAAAGGACTAAGGAGATGTTTCTCGTGTATGGAGGTGACGAAGAGCTCGCCGTAAAAGGTTACGTCGATGCAAGCTTTGACACAGATCCAGACGACTCTAAGTCGCAAACCGGATACGTATTTATTCTTAATGGGGGTGCGGTAAGCTGGTGCAGTTCCAAGCAAAGCGTCGTAGCATATTCTACATGTGAAGCGAAGTACATGGCTGCCTCGGAGGCGGCTAAGGAGGGTGTCTGGATGAAGCAGTTCATGACGGATCTTGGAGTGGTGCCAAGCGCACTGAATCCAATAACCTTGTTCTGTGACAACACGGGTGCCATTGCCTTAGCAAAGGAACCACGGTTTCACAAGAAGTCCAGACACATCAAACGACGCTTCAACCTCATCCACGACTATGTCGAAGGGGAGGACGTAAATATATGCAAAGTGCACACGGATCTGAATGTAGCAGACCCATTGACTAAACCTCTTCCACGGCCAAAGCATGATCAACACCAGAACTGTATGGGTGTAATATTTATTATAATGTAATTCACATGATGATGTGAGGGCTAGATTTTTGACTCTAGTGCAAGTGGGAGACTGTTGGAATTATGCCATAGAGGCAATAATAAATATAGTTATTATTATAATTCCTGTATCAAGATAATCGTTTATTATCCATGCTATAATTGTATTGAATGAAGACTCATTTACATGTGTGGATACATAGACAAAACACTGTCCCTAGCAAGCCTCTAGTTGGCTAGCCAGTTGATCAAAGATAGTCAGTGTCTTTTGATTATGAACAAGGTGTTGTTTCTTGATAACTGGATCACGTCATTAGGAGAATCACGTGACGGGCTAGACCCAAACTAATAGACGTAGCATGTTGATCGTGTCATTTTGTTGCTACTGTTATTTGCGTGTCAAGTATTTGTTCCTATGACCATGAGATCATATAACTCACTAACACCGGAGGAATACTTTGTGTGTATCAAACGTCGCAACGTAACTGGGTGACAATAAAGATGCTCTACATGTATCTCCGAAGGTGTTCGTTGAGTTAGTATGGATCAAGACTGGGATTTGTCACTCCGTGTGACGGGGAGGTATCTCGGGGCCCACTCGGTAATACAACATCACACACAAGCCTTGCAAGCAATGTAACTTAGTGTAAGTTGCGGGATCTTGTATTACGGAACGAGTAAAGAGACTTGCCGGTAAACGAGATTGAAATAGGTATGCGGATACTGACGATCGAATCTCGGGCAAGTAACATACCGAAGGACAAAGGGAATGACATACGGGATTATATGAATCCTTGGCACTGAGGTTCAAACGATAAGATCTTCGTAGAATATGTAGGATCCAATATGGGCATCCAGGTCCCGCTATTGGATATTGACCGAGGAGTCTCTCGGGTCATGTCTACATAGTTCTCGAACCCGCAGGGTCTGCACACTTAAGGTTCGACGTTGTTTTATGTGTATTTGAGTTATATGGTTGGTTACCGAATGTTGTTCGGAGTCCCGGATGAGATCACGGACGTCACGAGGGTTTCCGGAATGGTCCGGAAACGAAGATTGATATATAGGATGACCTCATTTGATTACCGGAAGGTTTTCGGAGTTACCGGGAATGTACCGGGAATGACGAATGGGTTCCGGGAGTTCACCGGGGGGGGGGGGGGGGCAACCCACCCCGGGGAAGCCCATAGGCCTTGAGGGTGGCGCACCAGCCCTTAGTGGGCTGTTTGGACAGCCCAAAAGGGCCCTATGCGCATTGGAAGAAAAATCAAAGAGAAAAAAAGGAGGAGGTGGGAAAGGAAAGAAGGACTCCACCCACCAAACCAAGTAGGACTCGGTTTGGGGGGGGAGTCCTTCCCCCCTTTGGCTCGGCCGACCACCTTGGGGCTCCTTGAGCCCCAAGGCAAGGTCCCCCCTCTCCCACCTATATATACGGAGGTTTTATGGCTGATTTGAGACGACTTTTCCACGGCAGCCCGACCACATACCTCCACGGTTTTTCCTCTAGATCGCGTTTCTGCGGAGCTCGGGCGGAACCCTGCCGAGACAAGGTCATCACCAACCTCCGGAGCGCCGTCACGCTGCCGGAGAACTCTTCTACCTCTCCGTCTCTCTTGCTGGATCAAGAAGGCCGAGATCATCGTCGAGCTGTACGTGTGCTGAACGCGGAGGTGCCGTCCGTTCGGCACTAGATCGTGGGACTGATCGCGGGATAGTTCGCGGGGCGGATCGAGGGACGTGAGGACGTTCCACTACATCAACCGCGTTCACTAACACTTCTGCTGTACGGTCTACAAGGGTACGTAGATCACTCATCCCCTCTCATAGATGGACATCACCATGATAGGTCTTCGTGCGCGTAGGAAAATGTTTGTTTCCCATGCGACGTTCCCCAACACTTTCATGATCCAAGGTTGCATGATCAACATTAGGAATCTCTCCATTAACTCGAGAACGGTGCTACCGCAAAACAGGGTGTTAGTAATTTTGTCATAAAAGATTGTAAAAGACTTGTTTTTCATTTCGCAATGCGCAATTCAGAATTACTCCCTCCGATCAAAAATATGTGTCGTGGTTTTACTTCCAAAGTATAATGCGTGTTAGCTACTATTGACCACTACACCGACAAATTATGCTCAGTTCAGACTTTAGAGACACCTCATCAGGGTAATTAGGACTCAGATAGGGGTAAAGCCCAAGGAAGCAAATATGAAATAGCATTAAAAGATTAAAAAGTAACAAATGTTGATTGTTTCTTGATTACCAGGACGGAACCCAAATACAAGAGGCGCCTCCCAAGACTTTGTCCGCTGTCGTTCCTTGCTTGAGCGAGGAGGCTACATATGGTCACAGACACTTCCTCCTCGCTTTCCTGAGTGCCGGTGTTGATGCTTGAATGTAACCCTGATGTGGAGAAGTTGAAAAGGAATAGAGACTGAACTCCCTCGCCTCCTGTTCTCTGTTCCTCACCTTCCTAGTACTCGCAGAACAAAACAAACCTGCTGAAGACGAACTTAGGATAGCATGGAATTGTCAGCAAGCTGGAGCATTCCCGGGAAGATCTTGACCTTCAATGGGCTTCAAAGACAGAAAGTTACTGCAAAAAACAGGGAACAAGCAATGAAACACAACAAGAAATAGCATGTAAAAAGTTCCAAAGCAACTTGCCTCGTCAAGCCCGACTGCCTCCGCGTCCCCGGCGGCCCCTCCACCGCCTTCTCGGTCTTCGCCATACTGCTCCGCCCCCCTCTTTTCGTGCCTGATCTGACGGGTTCGCTGGAATGGCTGCAGGTGCTGCCCCGCGCTCGCGAATGCGAACGGCCGGCGAACGCGGACGAAGGCGCGTGCTCCCTACAGCTAGCCGCGTCTGCCTCCGCGAGCGCAGCGTCGAGCCTCCCGCGAGCGCAGCGACTCCTCCGGCCATCTCCGGCGTCCTTGGATGCTCCGTTCAGCCGCCGCCTCTCGTTTATGGACAAGAAGACGCCGCATGGAGGGGTGAGTTTGTAAAAGCCAAATGTTTTCCCCCACTAATTGAAGGACTGCGGGTTGAATTGTGACAAACAGATGGATGTTTTTGAAAAAACACCACGACGGATGACAGAAGCGTTCCGTACTTTATTATTACTAGCAAAAGGTCCCATGCGTTGCAACGGGAGAAAGAAATACCACACGGCACACGCTCTTAATTTATAAAAAATGTCTATAATTTAAGAATTTATAGTTACGATACAAATAAAGATGATCTTATCCTAACAAAATGCAGTTCAAAATTTCACAGGTCTTCTATTTTAACACGGCTTGCATGTAGATTTAATACGTAAAAAGAATCAGTCAAGTGACCTTCAGTTTCATCTCTAATCCTGATTTTGTTCATTCCCAACCCCGATGAGTACCGGTATGAAAGAAAGACGAATAATGACTTATTTATTAAGATTGCACCCTAGATAGTATTTTTATTAAACGTTTAACAGATAAAATAATATCATATTTAAATTCTACATATTTTTCTAATCAAATTCCATGTATAATATGTTAAATTTGGAGTTACGGTTTAAAAGATATGAGTATTTAAAAAAATATTTAATATATACTACGAGTTTAATGTCATAAACAGTAAGGGCTTTTTTGTAAAATCACCTCGGTGGGTTTTCCGACGGAAGCGATAGCCTCATTATTATTAGGTAAAGATTAGGTAAATATTTAATATATACTACGAGTTTAATGTCATAAACAGTGAGGGCTTTTTTGAAAAATCACCTCGGTGGGTTTTCCAACGGAAGCGATAGCCTCTTTATTATTAGGTAAAGATTAGGGGAGATAAAGGGACCGTATGCATCGTGCTGATGCAGAGGCCGCAGGTAACTTAAAAAAAAAATGTTCATGCAAAATTTTGAACTGATGAATAATAGCGGACAACTTATTTTAACGCCTCAGTTATGCCCTACACCAGGACCTTCAACAGGGAAAGAGAAAGTTGGGGCATATTATTTCAAAACGCTCGGCCATTCGTCCTTTTTCAGCGGTACTACGTGTTAACATTTCGGAACAGTGGCACGTGCAAACGTAGACCTCCACACCACACCGCCAGGAACAGTGTCCCGGAGACCAGCCACGCAGCAAACGTAAAAGCCGAGAGAAGGAACAGCGGCGCCCATGCCTGTCGACAAGCCCGGGGCTGCATTAACTTGCAAGGGTTGATCATGCGGAGGCTGTGCGCGCAATCACTAGTAGCTCAGCTCGATCGGCGCCCCGGCCCGCGCGCGCCGGTGCCGGTGCCGGATGCCATGGCAATGCATGGCAAGCGGCACTGTACTACGTACGTACGTACTCGAGCAGCTCGGATGGGCCTAGCCGCGTGAACACAAACAGCACCTGAGCCACTCGCGTGACGAATCACGAGCTGCCCCCATTGCGCAATCATGGCCCTCATTATGCCGGGAATGACCCGTGACCGTGAGGCGACGGCGAAACGGATCGGCAACGCATGCAACGGCCCGTCCCGTCCCGTCCAACGCGGTGCGATCATCATACTACTGCAACTATACAGGCAGTTTCCTTGGCTGCTAAATCATGGCATCCTGAGGCATTAGCGAGAAATTAGTTAGGCGAGGCGACGGGGAACATATGATTGATAAAGTCAAACACGAGGATTGGGTTGGCGCAGGCGTGCAGCAATCATGTGGATCTCACACGAAAGGGAAAAAAGGCTGAAAAACAGAGAAAACGAAGCGCAGGACAGGAAAAAAAGCCTTCTGGGCCGTAGCTGCTTGCTTTGACCAAAGGGGCAAAGCTCTCTCTCGCGTCAAGTGGAGTGGAGGTCTGGCTGCGCACTCGCACTCGCACTGGCACTGCACCGGAGATGTGGGTTGGGCTTGCATCAACTCATCAGCACGGAGTGCAAGCGCAGCAGTGGTGCAAACTGGTCTGTTGTTTGGTGCACGTGTACTGCCAGTTGCGACATGGGCGAGGCGGAAATATGAGATTGGTCAAGGAGTGCTACGGGAAAAAAGGTTACTTTGCACTTTTCGTCTCTTTGCTCGCTCTTTTCCCTCTTCCTGGAAAAGCACCCAACTTTTCTTCTGTTGAAAAGGTTAACTAGGTTCACGTCAATGTTAAGTGCGCCAGATTACACTAACTTGCAGATCAGGTGCACGATGTTTTTTTTTTTTTTTTGCGAGGTAGGTGCACGATGTTTTTTTTACTCCAGCAGTCATGTGTGATCAGCAAGCTACTGCACAACTCAGCCTCAAATACTCCATTCGTTTAGTCCGAAAAGTTTTTTTTGAAAATTCAAACTCACAAACCGTGACAAAAATTATGAAAAAAGGTACGTTCACATCTAGAATATCAAAACATATTTCATTAGATTCATCATAAGATGAAGTTTCATATTATTGTAGATATAAACAGTTTCCTGTATAAACTTTATCAATATTTATAAAGTTTGACTTTAAAAAAAAATCTATACATAATTTATATTGTATTGGCAGAGTGACATGCCTATGGCCCAACATGTTTATTCAGTCCTATAGGCAAAAACACAGGAAGAGAGATAAGCCAGACTACGTACCTTAGTCAACCTTGATAAAGATCTCCCCTAATAATAAAGCCCATATTTTTAGGTAATTAACCCCCAGTTGGTTATTTTGCAGAAAAGCCTTCATAGTTTAAGGTAATTAACCCCCAGTTCAATTTTAAATCAAAACGAACTTTTTTTTGTTATTTTGCAGAAAAGTCTTCACAATTTTAGATAATCAACCCGCGGTCCATCTTTTAGTCACAGCCGAAGCGTTTTTTTTTCATTTTTCAGAAAAATCCTTGATGTTTCAGGTAATCAATCCGTCATCCCTATTTAAGTCAGCCAAAACGTTTTTTTTTATTTTAACAAAAAAAAACCTGACTTTTTAGTTAATCAATCCATATTTTATCTAAAACAAAATTATCCATATCTTTTAAACCGTAACTCAGATTTTAACATGTTATATATGAAATTTGATTGAAAAAATGTGTAGAATCTAAATAGGATGTTATTTTTAGCTGTTGAATACTTCTTAAATATTATTTTTGGTGCAAACTTAATCTGTAGTGCACGGTCATTTTTTTTCCTCTCTTTCCGGCGACTATACGAATTGCAATAAATATCCATTAAATTAAAACCAAATTGACAGGAAAGAAAACATCGTTAACCACACATACATACCTTTGAAAAATCTCGTGGGAAGAAGCAACATATTTCTCATCTTATTCCGAGTGATTGTACATTTAAACACGTTTTCGTTGTGTGAGCACTGAGGCCATCGTCGACAACACAAATGTGATGCCATGTGAAAATATATTTGTGTTTAAAATGTGTGTTATTTCTCTTTCGTTGCAACGCATGGTTTTTTTTGCTAGTATGGGCCAAAGTATGGTAATCCAAGGCATAGAACCGAACAGTCACTTCATCTGAGAGAGATATCTCGGCCTTGCATGGTTCCATGGTTGGGTGCAAAGCGAGGCAAGATACCTTCCTCTCGTGTACTTGTGTTTCGACGACCATTAAGCCTTGTTGCGATGTTTCTCCAGAAAATTTCCATTTTACACTCTCTGCGTTGAAATGTGGACTAGGCGTACAGACAGGAAGAGATCGTTCAGATTTGGCAGGCCCATTAGAGCGTTTAACTCATCCCGGTTTTGGAAACCTTTCCATCCGGTTGTTTCCGGTTTTGGAAAACTTTTAGAATATTTCCTAACCTGTTTTTCGTTTTTCTATTTTGTTTCTTTCTTTATTTTCCGTTTCTCTTTCAAAAAATATTCTGGATTTTCAAAAAATGTCCCGAATTTTGAAAAATGTTCGGTATTTTTAGAAATTGTTCTTCAAATTCAAAAAAAGTTTTTCCCTTCTAAAATTTGTTCTGGATTTTTAAAAAAATGTTTGGGATTTCCAAAAATTGTTCTTCAAATTCGATAAATGAAATCTATAGGGAAATTTCAAGAAAAATGTTCCTGTTTCGTAATTTCGTTAAAAAATGTAAATATGTTCTGTAATTTCAAAAAAATTCCTGTTTTTGTAAATTTGTTCAAAAATCCAAAACATATTTTCAATTCTGAAATTTGTTCACATATTTATAAAATGTTCATGTATAGAATTTTGTGCACAAATTCACAAAATGTTCACATGTTTCATTTTTGTTCACCAATTCTAAAATATTTTGGAATTACCATATATGCTCATGTTTCTTTTTGTGTTTACTGTTTCTGTTTCCAGAAATGTTCTGGACTTTTTTAAATGTTTTGGATTGTCAAAAAATGTTCTGGATTTTCCAAAAAGTTTGCGATTTCAAAAAATTGGTCTTAGAAGTCGAAAAATGCTTTTGCTTTTTAGAAATGTTCTAGAATTTTCGAAAATGTTTTGGATTTTCAAAAAATGTTCTTCAAATTCGAAAAATGAAATCTATATGAGAATTTAAAGAAAAATAGTCCTGTTCCGTCATTTTGTTCAAACATATAAAAATATTCTGGAATTTAAAAATTAGTTCCTGTTTTTGTAAATTTGTTTAACAATCCAAAACATATTTTAAATTTAGAAATTTGTTCACATATTTAAAAAATGTTCATGTTTCCAATTTTGTTCACAAATTAACAAAATGTTCACCTGTTTCATTTTTGTTCAGTTCTAAAATATTTTGGAATAGATGCTCCTGTTTTCCTAATTTGTTCACATATTTCTGAAAATGCTACAGTTTTTAAATTTTGTTCACAAATTTATGTTCCATATTTTTTAAACTAGTTTGTAAAATTAAAAACAATCGACTTTTGTAAAAATAATTTAATTTTGAAAAGTTCACATTTTCTCTTTTTTTTCGCGCCCGCTGATTGGTTTTTAATACTTGCACTCCAATCGTTGCTGAGTAGGTCACCTAGTATAGTGGCTAGTGCATCGCAGTCATTATTGTAGGTGAGGGCTTGATTACCAGGTATTGCACACTTGGTTTTTGCGATTTTTCATTCCGCTAAGGGCAGCGAATGGGCCGGCCTAGCTTACTTGCCTCCTGTGCGAAGCTGCACCTCCGAAGTTAGCGGCAAATAGGAGGTCCCGTATTTCCATCCTTTGCATTTTTTTTCTCCCGGGTAAAAAACATAGGATGCGTTTGATGGCGCGCATCATTTTTTGTCCTTTTAAATACATGTTTCAATTGGATATGTTTGAACATATGTTGACAAAACTCCTTTTACGTATTGTGTTTGAACATATGTAGACAATATGTAGACATTGGTTGCATGTATCCCATTTTTCTGCATCGTAGCAACATCTTTTACGTATTGTGTTTGGTTGTTGGCATTGGCTATGCTTATACTAGTATATGTTGTTTGCTTGCATATTTGATTAAGAATTAATAGGTGCACATAATACACAAAGTTTAACTAGAGTGCATCGGCGACAACTATGGACGATGGTCGTGTCGTGACGTTCGACATGACAAGCACGAGGTCGCGAACGAGGATCCCATCGGTGACGCGAGGAATTAGTTGCTAGCATTGTCGTCGTTGAGAAAGACTATGTGGATTAACGAATAGGAGGGCGTTGAGGCAAAGGGTGATGGAAAAAACATAGTGTGCGCGCCATGGCAACGTCAGTGTAGTAGGACGCGAAGGGGGAGACTAAAAAGAATGACGATGATGACGATGACAGTGTAGTACGACACGAGCAAGGAGGCCGACGTGAATGACACCAACAATGGCTTTCATGTAGCAGGACATTGGAAAGAAGATAGAGTACAACAACCACCGCACGAGTGTTGTATGACACATGGAAGGAGGTTGAGAGGAACGACGTCAGTGGTGGCACTAGTAGAACAACACGTGGGAGTGAAGGCCGAAAGTAGCAACACCGATGGTGATGCCAGTGTAGCAGGACACAGGAGAGAAGACCAAAATTAAGGAGTGTCGTTAATATAGATCACAGATATACATGTATACGATTTCATGAGAAAGAGGTTAGACCTAATCTTCTATGATTGTCAAAACAAAAAAATGTGCATCAGAATGTCGTTTGAAATTATACAATGAAGTTACTGGTCAAAGGAAATTTAAAATAGCCGACCATGCGCGACAAATTTGACAAAATTCGTTAGAGATAGCTTCAAACATGGACACGGCAAAAAAAACATAATATTGGTGTGCATCTTTTTTATATAGAGGTTATCTCAAATCGAAGCATCGTTATGTAGAACTAGTAGAAAATGAGGCTTCAGACGCGGTTCGTCTGAGCCATTAGCCCCGGTTCAGAAACTAAGACTAATAATCCGGGACTAATGCCAGCCCAGGTTCCGCTACGAACCGGGGCTAATAGTCCTCCACGTGGCGGGGCTGGGAGCGAGGGTGGGGAGGGCTATTAGTCCTGGTTCTTATTACGAACCGGGGCTATTGCTTTGCAGCCTTTTTAGCACTTTTTAGGGTTTAGGGTTTTGCACTAAATTGGATGGGCGCTATTTTGCTGCTCCCTATTTTCCCATTTATTTTTTTGGACACTTTTTAGTTCTTATCTTGCACTAAATTGGATGGTACATACACAACAATAAAGGAACAACTATATTGCACATCATCGTCAAGAATATATTACACCATCCCATCCGTCGTGCTTTATCGAACATATTACAAAATGTAGACACGAGTTACATGCACATATGCATCTTTTTTACACTTTAACATTTCACTTGAATTGCACCGGCGGGCAATAGTATTCTTCCTTCACATCTAGGACCTCTGCATTTAAGAATCCGACAATTTCCTCTTGAATTGCTCGTACATGTTTCTGTGGTTGAAGATCGTCCCGCAACCGTTCGATCTAATTTAAAGAAGTAGTCAAAATATATCAATGAAACCGAACACAATTGAAGGTAATAAAATAAATTTTTGAGTATTGTTTATCGTACTTCAATTTTTTATGTCTCGGTTTTTGCCCGTCCCTTGGGTCGTCTCGCGAATGAACTTGCAAACATAGTATCCACATAAATTGTTCCCCCGTTCCTGCCTCAAGCACTTTACGAGAACAGAGTTCAATCAAAAACATAATCAAGCATGATAATGGTATTGAACTAGAATAAAGAGATGCGCATATCTAGCTAGTAGTACTTACATCCATTTGTCTAAATGTAAGCTCTGGCTTCCAAACACCCCGACACTTGGTCGTGAACCGTTTTCAAGCCCTGCCAAGAAAAGGAAATGAATAAAGGAGTTCTATATTAATTACTTGCTATAAGGAAATGAACAAAAAGTTGCTGATATAGTGCCATAATGATTGAAATTAGCTCTGGAGGCATTCCTGCATGTTCGCCCAATCAGCGAAGGATGTGCGTTTCGAGTCCATGACTTTTACTATTCCATCGTCAGGTACAATGATTAATAGAATAAAATGGAAGTTGCGCACGCATAACGAGTCAATTACTCACTTGAAGTTGTAAGGAAATAATATTTCCCTTTTGGTAGCGGAAAACCTTAACCCTTGTACCAAGTTATTCTGTGTCTCGCGAGGATTCTGATCGAAACTTTTCTCATGAATGAAATATGGGTCAATGAACCCAATGTCATAGATTTGTCCTCTTTTGCATTCGAGAATCTTCATTCTGCAAAATATAGTGATGAGTAAGATTATACATGCAATGAACACGCTGAGTAAGACTTAATGACATAAATTAATAATACTTACAAACAATAGGCACTGATGATAGATTTGTCGAGGGCGTCTTATTTGTATATAACTGAAATAATTCGTCGAATTCAATCATTAGCACGCCTTCTCCATGCCCGAAATGCTCGTTTTTATATGCAAGGTAAATCCAGCTTTGCTGTTCAGCATATGCTCGTATGTACGAGTTATGAAATCTTCGTATTTTTGTTGGTAGCTCGTTGACTAACTCAGGTTTGACGAGAGGAGCCCCGTGCCGGTACACGTATGTTACGTCATCGAATTCCTATATATGGTTTAAGTACCGCTCAATAGACATGCCATGAGCCTTGGCCGCTTCTCCGTACAGTGCAACAAACTCCGGATCGATACCAGCTGTTTCATCATTCCTGTGCTCGACCACAGCTCCGCTCGAGCACATCTTTGTATCGGAATACACTCTGAGCGGGGGGCACGATTGGTTTTTCTGTTGTGTGAGTTGGGCAATTCATTTCCCGTTGTACCTACTACTCTTCAACCGCTGCTTTTTTGCCTCAGCCGACTTGAGAATAGAGCGTTCATAGTCTGTTAGCAACATTGGCGAGGGTTGTGCAAGGGTATTCAGCATTTTCACGCACGTGGCGTGATCTTCTGGGGTGACCGAGAACTCTGGCTCTTTCGGCTTCTTCTTGTTAGCCATGTCAGCCTTCCACTATTGATACTGGGCGTCTGCCCTCTTCTTATTTCGCTATCCGGTATAGTCCCAAGGTCTCATCTCCATATCCTTATGAGGTACTTTTGGGAGGGGCGACAACTTACGTTTCGGTGATCGGAACCCCTTTCTGCCGCCACTATTAGCGGTGGTTCGTTTCCGCTTTTTGCTCTCATCCTTGGTGGCCGGAGACGGCTGACGGGGTGGTGGAGGCGGCTGCGTTGGAGACTGGAGAGGCGGCGAAGACGACAGTTGCGCTGGAGACTGGTGAGGCGGTGAAGACGACGGTTGCGCTGGAGGCTGGTGATGTGGAGGCCAAGAAGGATTGTTGCTCTGAGGAGTCGGTGGCCTTGGAGGCCAATTTGAAAGCAAGATGTGCTCCTTTGGCCATACAACGATCTCTTTCTTGACTTGTGTAGGTTCAGTTAAATCCCTATCCTCACCTGCAAGGTAGTCGACCTTCAGCTCCTCATTATCTTTCATCACGTCATCCACCGTGATGACTGCGTACCCTTTTGGAACCGGAGAGCAATGCCAAGTTGGATTATGTCCAATTGGTACGGCCATGCCGACTGCCACCGTCAAACTTAAGTTAGTAACTTTCACCTTTAGCTCACAAGGTGTGCTCTCTCTGATATCATCCACTGGGTAGCGACGAGGAGGAGCCGTCGTCAGTGCATCATCATCACCATCATCCTAGAGCTGCGTGGAAGCGACACTGCTTTTCTGATTCGATGCAACTTCTATCATGAGCCGCTGAGATTGGCCGCTACCTTGCTCGCTAAGTCTGTCGATTTGATCCTGCTGCAGCCGCTTTACTGCTTCTTCTACATTATGCAACCGGTCTGGAGCAGCCGCTTTCTTAGCTGCCACCTTTTCCTTTCTCCTCTAATGGCTTCTATCGAGAAATCTCTTCCTTTCCTCGGAAAACGCAAGCATCCACGACGGGGATCCTGGTAAGCCTCGCGCTCGTCCTTTGTGTTCTTCATTCCCAAAGACGCATGAGAGCTCGTCGTTCTCTTTATCGGGAACGAACTGTCCCTCTTCAACATCCTTTACTGCACTTCTAATGTTCTCGATGGATAGTAGGGGATTATCTTTGTGTATTTGGTTATATATTGCCTTCCCTTCTGCGTCCAAAATGCCCCATGCCCGTAAAACCAGATTCTTGCCCGTTCGATCCATGTTAAGGGCTCTGGAGTGATATTGTTAGCCAGAAATGATGCCTCAAGTGCGTCCCACGTAGCCATGTTACCAGCGTAGCCAGCAGGCCCCATAATATGGTGGTATTTCATCTTACGTGCATTCATCTTATTTGTGCAGACTTTTTCAAGGCGTCCTCCGATTTCTTGTACGCCACAAATTTGGTCCAGTAGTCTTTTATCTTCTCATAGCCGTTATCGAAATCTGGAGTCTTATCTTGCAAGATAAAATCTGGGTGCAATCTTTTCATTCAGGCCCTGAATAGATCGGCCATCTTCTTAAGAGCTCACTCCTTGACTTTTTTCTCTACGGCCTTTTTTCGCCTCTTCATTTCATCCACATTTGGCTCCTCCTCATGTGGATCCACCTGTGGCGCCGACAGGGTGAAATGAAGCATGAGCTTTCTCCAAAGGTTTTCTTTGGCTATTGTGCCGACATATGAGACTCTTACCTCCCTTGGCTTAATCCATTCTCGAGTGGTGATAGGGATGTGGTTGTTGGAAATATGCCCTAGAGGCAATAATAAAATGGTTGTTATCATATTTCCTTGTTCATGATAATCGTCTATCGTTCATGCTATAATTGTATTGACAGGAAACAGTAATACATGTGTGAATGAATAGATCACAATGTGTCCCTAGCAATCCTCTAGTTGGCTAGCTCGTTAGTCAATAGATGATCATGGTTTCCTGATCATGGACATTGGATGTCATTGATAACGGGATCACATCATTGGGAGAATGATGTGGTGGACAAGACCCAATCCTAAGCCTAGCACTAGATCGTATTGTTCGTATGCTAATGCTTTTCTAATGTCAAGTATCTTTTCCTTCGACCGTGAGATTGTGCAACTCCCGGATACCGTAGGAGTGCTTTGGGTGTATCAAACGTCACAACGTAACTGGGTGACTATAAAGGTGCACTACGGGTACCTCCGAAAGTGTCTGTTGGGTTGGCACGAATCGAGATCGGGATTTGTCACTCCGTGTGACGGAGAGGTATCTCTGGGCCCACTCGGTAGAACATCATCATGAGCTCAATGTGACTAAGGAGTTAGTCACACGATGACGTGCTACGGAACGAGTAAAGAGACTTACCGGTAACGAGATTGAACAAGGTATAGGTATACCGACGATCGAATCTCGGGCAAGTTCTATACCGACAGACAAAGGGAATCGTATACGGGATTGATTGAATCCTTGACATCGTAGTTCATCCGATGAGATCATCGTGGAGCTAGTGGGAGCCACCATGGGTATCCAGATCCCGCTGATGGTTATTGGCCAGAGAGGTGTCTCGGTCATGTCTGCCTGTCTCCCGAACCCGTAGGGTCTACACACTTAAGGTTCGATGACGCTAGGGTTATAGGGAATTGTTATACGAGATTATCGAAAGTTGTTCGGAGTCCCGATGAGATCCCGGACGTCACGAGGAGCTCCGGAATGGTCCGGAGGTAAAGATTGATATATAGGACGGATGGTTTCGGACACCGGAAGTGTTTCGGGCATCACCGGTAACGTACCGGGACCACCGGGACCACCGGAGGTGGTCCCGGGGGACCACCGAAGGGGGGCAACGACCCCGGGAGGCTAGATGGGCTAAATGGGGAAGGGAACCAGCCCCTAAGTGGGCTGGTGCGCCCCCCACCCAGCCCATGTGCACCAGAAAAAAGGGGAAGGGGGGGAATCCTAACTAAGGTGGGCCTTAGGCCCACCAGAGGGGTGCGCCACCCCTCCCCCTTGCCCTGGCCGCCACCCCTCTCCCATCTAAGGGCTGCCGCACCCCTTAGGGGTGGGAACCCTAAGGGCTGTGCCCCCTGCCTTTCCCCCTATATATAGATGAGGTTCGGGGCTGTTTGAGACACGGTTGAATCTCTCTCTCTCGGCGCAGCCCTGCTCCTCTCCCTCCTCCTCTCTGCCGGCGCTTGGCGAAGCCCTGCCGGGAGACCTCGTCTCTCCACCAACACCACGCCGTCGTGTTTCTGGTCTTCTTCCCCAACCTCTCCCTCCTCCTTGCTGGATCAAGGTGCGGGAGACATCACCGGACTGCACGTGTGTTGAACGCGGAGGTGCCGTTGTTCGGCACTAGATCGGAATCGCTGCGAGTACGACTCCATCAACCGTGTTCTAGCAACGCTTCCGCTTAGCGATCTTCAAAGGTACGAAGATGCTCTTACCCCTCTCTCGTTGCTAGTCTCTCCATAGGAAGATCTGAATAAGCGTAGGAATTTTTTTGAATTTATGCTACGTTACCCAACAGTGGTATCAGAGCCAGGTTTTTCTATGCGTAGATTCTATGCACGAGTAGAACACAAAAGTTGTGGGCGATGGTTTGTCAATTTGCTTGTCCTTACTAGTCTTATTCTTTTCCGGCGGTATTGTGGGATGAAGCGGCCCAGACCGACCTTACACGTACGCTTACGTGAGACTGGTTCCACCGACAGACATGCACATCGTGCATAAAGGTGGCTAGCGGGTGTCTGTCTCTCCTACTCTAGTCGGATTGGATTTGATGAAAAGGGTCCTTATGAAGGGTAAATATCTTTGGCATATCATCGTTGTGGCTGTCACGTAGGTAAGAAGGCGTTCTTGCTAGAAACCCAAATCAACCACGTAAAACTTGCAACAACAATTAGAGGACGTCTAACTTGTTTTTGCAGGGTTTGACATGTGATGTGATATGGCCAAAGTTGTGATGTTGCATGTATGATGTATGAGATGATCATGTTATTGTAATAGGTTTCACGACTTGCATGTCGATGAGTATGACAACCGGCAGGAGCCATAGGAGTTGTCTTAATTTATTGTATGAGATGCAACGCCATGTGCTTACTACTTTTACTTCATTGCTAACGGTTAGCCATAGTAGTAGTGATAGTAGTAGTTGGCGTGACGACTTCACGGAGACACGATGATGGAGATCATGATGATGGATATCATGGTGTCACGCCGGTGACGATGATGATCATGCGATGCCTGAAGATGGAGATCGAAAGAGCAAAGATGATAATGGCCATATCATGTCACTATATGATTGCATTGTGATGTTTATCATGTTTTACATCTTATTGCTTAAAACTACGGTAGCATAATAAGATGATCCCTCTTAAAATTTCGAGAACGTATTCCCCTAAGTGTGCACCATTGCGAAGGTTCGTTGTCTCGAAGCACCACGTGATGATCGGGTGTGATAGATTCTAACGTTCGCATACAACGGGTGTAAGCCAGATTTACACACGCGAAACACCTAGGTTGACTCGACGAGCTTAGCATGTACAGACATGACCTCGAATACAAGAGACCGAAAGGTCGAACATGAGTCGTATGGTTGAATACGATCAGCATGAAGTTGCTCACCATGGTGACTAGTCCGTCTCACGTGATGATCGGACACGGGTTAGTCAACATGGATCATGTATCACTTAGACGACTAGAGGGATGTCGATTTAAGTGGGAGTTCATACTTAATTTGATTAAATGAACTTAATTGTCATGAACTTAGTCTAAAAGTTGTCTTTATAAATATTGTAGATGTCCAACGTCAACCTCAACTTCAACGCATTCCTAGAGAAAAACAAGCTGAAAGATGATGGTAGCAACTATGCGGACTGGGTTCGCAACCTGAAGCTCATCCTTGAAGCAAGTAAAAAGGCTTATGTCCTTAATGCGCCACTATGTGACCCTCCCGCTCCCGCAGCAGCCCAGGACATTCTAAACGTCTGGCAAGCGCGGAGTGATGACTACTCTCTGGTCAGGTGTGGCATGTTATACAGTTTAGAAACGGGGCTCCAAAGACGTTTTGAGCAACACGGGGCATATGAGATGTTCCAAGAGCTGAAGCTAGTTTTTCAAGCTCATGCCCGTGTCGAGAGATATGAAGTATCCGAAAAGTTCTTCAGCTGTAAGATGGAGGAGAACAGTTCTGTCAGTGAGCACATACTCAAAATGTCTGGGTTACACGGTCGTCTGACTTCACTTGGAGTCGAACTTCCGGATGATGCTATCATTGACAGAATCCTCCAGTCTCTCCCACCAAGCTACAAAGGCTTTGTGCTTAACTACAACATGCAAGGGATGGAGAAAACCATTCCCGAGTTGTACTCGATGCTCAAGTCTGCAGAAGTAGAAACCAAGAAGGAGCATCAAGTGTTGATGGTCAACAAGACCACTAGTTTCAAGAAAGGCAGGGGTAAGAAGAACTTCAAGAAAGACGACAAAGCTGTTGCCGCGCCCGGTAAGCCAGATGCCGGGAAGAAGAAAAAGAACGGACCCAAGCCTGAGACTGAGTGCTTCTACTGCAAGGGAAAAGGTCACTGGAAGCGGAACTGCCCCAAATACTTAGCGGACAAGAAGGCCGGCAACGTTAAAGGTATATGTGATATACATGTTATTGATGTGTACCTTACCAGCGCTCGTAGTAGCTCCTGGGTATTTGATACCGGTGCTGTTGCTCACATTTGCAACTCAAAGCAGGAACTGCGGAATAAGCGGAGACTGGCCAAGGACGAGGTGACGATGCGCGTCGGGAATGGTTCAAAGGTCGATGTGATCGCCGTCGGCACGCTACCTCTACATCTACCGCCGGGATTGGTTTTAAACCTTAATAATTGTTATTTTGTACCAGCTTTAAGCATGAACATTGTATCAGGGTCTTGCTTAATGCGAGACGGCTACTCATTTAAGTCAAAGAATAATGGTTGTTCTATTTATATGAGTGATATGTTTTATGGTCATGCTCCGCTGGTGAACGGTTTATTCTTGATGAATCTCGATCGTGACGTTACACATATTCATAGTGTGAGTACCAAAAGATGCAAAGTTTATAATGATAGTCCCACATACTTGTGGCACTGCCGCCTTGGTCATATCGGCGTTGAACGCATGAAGAAGCTCCATACTGATGGACTATTAGAGTCTCTTGACTTTGAATCATTTGGCACATGCGAACCGTGCCTCATGGGCAAGATGACTAAGACTCCATTCTCAGGAATAATGGAGAGAGCAACCGACTTATTGGAAATAATACATACTGATGTGTGTGGTCCAATGAACGTTGAAGCTCGCGGTGGTTATCGTTATGTTCTCACTCTCACCGATGATTTGAGTAGGTATGGGTATATCTACTTGATGAAACACAAATCTGAGACGTTTGAAAAGTTCAAGGAATTTCAGAGTGAGGTTGAGAATCAACGTGACAGAAAAATTAAATGTCTACGATCCGATCGTGGAGGAGAATATTTGAGTCACGAGTTTGGCACACACCTAAGGAAGTGTGGAATCGTTTCACAACTGACGCCGCCTGGCACACCGCAGCGCAACGGAGTGTCTGAACGTCGTAATCGCACTTTATTAGATATGGTACGACCTATGATGTCTCTCATCGACTTACCGCTATCATTTTGGGGATACGCATTAGAAACTGCAGCATTCACTTTAAATAGGGCACCGTCTAAATCCGTTGAGACGACACCGTATGAACTATGGTTTGGCAAGAAACCTAAGTTGTCGTTTCTTAAAGTTTGGGGCTGCGATGCTTATGTGAAGAAACTTCAACCAGAAAAGCTCGAACCCAAAGCGGAAAAATGCGTATTCATAGGATACCCTAAGGAAACTATTGGGTATACCTTCTATCTTAGATCCGAAGGTAAAACCTTTGTTGCCAAGAACGGATCCTTTCTAGAGAAAGAGTTTCTCTCGAAAGAAGTAAGTGGGAGGAAGGTAGAACTTGATGAGGTAATTACACCCCCTCTCGAACAGGAAAGTAGCGCAACGCAAGAAGTTGTTCCTGTGGTGCCTACACCGACTGAAGAGGAAGTTAATGATGATGATCATGAAGCTTCGGATCAAGATACTACTGAACCGCGAAGGTCCACAAGGGTACGCTCCGCACCAGAGTGGTACGGCAACCCTGTGATGGAAATCATGTTGTTAGACAACGGTGAACCTTCGAACTATGAAGAAGCAATGGCGGGCCCAGATTCCAACAAATGGCTTGAAGCCATGAAATCCGAGATAGGATCCATGTATGAGAACAAAGTATGGACTTTGGTGGACTTGCCCGATGACCGGCGAGCCATAGAAAATAAATGGATCTTCAAGAAGAAGACTGATGCAAACGGTAATGTAACCATTTACAAAGCTCGACTTGTCGCAAAGGGTTTTCGACAAATTCAAGGAATTGACTACGAAGAGACTTTCTCTCCCGTAGCGAAGCTGAAATCAGTCCGAATCATGTTAGCAATTGCCGCCTTTTATGATTATGAAATTTGGCAAATGGACGTCAAAACAGCGTTCCTTAACGGGAATCTTAAGGAAGAGTTGTATATGATGCAACCAGAAGGTTTTGTCGATCCTAAAGGTGCTAACAAAGTATGCAAGCTCCAGCGCTCCATCTATGGGCTGGTGCAAGCATCTCGGAGTTGGAACATTCTCTTTAATGAGGTGATCAAAGCGTTTGGGTTCATACAGGTTTACGGAGAAGCCTGTTTGTACAAGAAAGTGAGTGGGAGCTCTGTAGCTTTCCTCGTACTATATGTGGATGACATATTATTGATGGGGAATGATATAGAGATGTTGGAGAGCATAAAGGCCTATTTGAACAAGAGTTTTTCAATGAAGGACCTTGGAGAAGCTGCATACATATTAGGCATCAAGATCTATAGAGATAGATCGAGACGCCTCATAGGTCTTTCGCAAAGTTCATACCTTGACAAGATACTGAAGAAGTTCAATATGGAAAACTCAAAGAAAGGGTTCTTGCCAGTTTTGCAAGGTATGAGATTGAGTAAGACTCAGTCGCCGACCACGGCAGCAGATAGAGAGAAGATGAGTTCTGTCCCCTACGCTTCAGCCGTGGGCTCTCTAATGTATGCCATGCTGTGTACCAGACCTGATATAAACTTTGCGATTAGCTTGGTAGGGAGGTACCAAAGTAATCCCGGTGCGGAACACTGGACAGCGGTCAAGAATATCCTTAAGTACCTGAAAAGGACTAAGGAAATGTTTCTCGTTTATGGAGGTGACGAAGAGCTCGTCGTAAAGGGTTACGTCGACGCTAGCTTCGACACAGATCCGGATGACTCTAAGTCACAAACCGGATACGTATATGTGTTGAATGGTGGGGCAGTGAGCTGGTGCAGCAGCAAGCAAGAAGTCGTGGCAGCATCTACATGTGAAGCGGAGTACATAGCTGCTTCAGAAGCGGCTCATGAAGGAATTTGGATGAAGGAGCTCATCACCGACCTTGGAGTGGTTCCAAGCGCGTCGGGTCCTATGACACTCTTCTGTGATAACACTGGAGCCATTGCCATAGCCAAGGAGCCCAGGTTTCACCGGAAGACGAAGCACATCAAGCGCCGCTACAACTCCATCCAGGACCATGTCCAGAGTGGAGTGATAGATATTTGTAAAGTACACACGGATCTGAATATTGCAGACCCGTTGACTAAACCTCTTCCACGAGCAAAACATGATCAGCACCATAATGCTATGGGTGTTCGATACATCACAATGTAACTAGATTATTGACTCTAGTGCAAGTGGGAGACTGTTGGAAATATGCCCTAGAGGCAATAATAAAATGGTTGTTATCATATTTCCTTGTTCATGATAATCGTCTATCGTTCATGCTATAATTGTATTGACAGGAAACAGTAATACATGTGTGAATGAATAGATCACAATGTGTCCCTAGCAAGCCTCTAGTTGGCTAGCTCGTTAGTCAATAGATGATCATGGTTTCCTGATCATGGACATTGGATGTCATTGATAATGGGATCACATCATTGGGAGAATGATGTGGTGGACAAGACCCAATCCTAAGCCTAGCACTAGATCGTATTGTTCGTATGCTAATGCTTTTCTAATGTCAAGTATCTTTTCCTTCGACCATAAGATTGTGCAACTCCCGGATACCGTAGGAGTGCTTTGGGTGTATCAAACGTCACAACGTAACTGGGTGACTATAAAGGTGCACTACGGGTACCTCCGAAAGTGTCTGTTGGGTTGGCACGAATCGAGATCGGGATTTGTCACTCCGTGTGACGGAGAGGTATCTCTGGGCCCACTCGGTAGAACATCATCATGAGCTCAATGTGACTAAGGAGTTAGTCACACGATGACGTGCTACGGAACGAGTAAAGAGACTTACCGGTAACGAGATTGAACAAGGTATAGGTATACCGACGATCGAATCTCGGGCAAGTTCTATACCGACAGACAAAGGGAATCGTATACGGGATTGATTGAATCCTTGACATCGTGGTTCATCCGATGAGATCATCGTGGAGCTAGTGGGAGCCACCATGGGTATCCAGATCCCGCTGATGGTTATTGGCCAGAGAGGTGTCTCGGTCATGTCTGCCTGTCTCCCGAACCCGTAGGGTCTACACACTTAAGGTTTGATGACGCTAGGGTTATAGGGAATTGTTATACGAGATTACCGAAAGTTGTTCGGAGTCCCGGATGAGATCCCGGACGTCACGAGGAGCTCCGGAATGGTCCGGAGGTAAAGATTGATATATAGGACGGATGGTTTCAGACACCGGAAGTGTTTCGGGCATCACCGGTAACGTACCGGGACCACCGGGACCACCGGAGGAGAAGGGGGGCAACGACTCTGGGAGGCTAGATGGGCTAAGTGGGGAAGGGAACCAGCCCCTAAGTGGGCTGGTGCGCCCCTCACCCAGCCCATGTGCACCAGAAAAAAGGGGAAGGGGGGAACCCTAACTAAGGTGGGCCTTAGGCCCACCAGAGGGGTGCGCCACCCCTCCCCCTTGCCCTGGCCGCCACCCCTCTCCCATCTAAGGGCTGCCGCACCCCTTAGGGGTGGGAACCCTAAGGGCTGCGCCCCCTCCCTCTCCCCCTATATATAGATGAGGTTCGGGGCTGTTTGAGACACGGTTGAATCTCTCTCTCTCGGCGCAGCCCTGCTCCTCTCCCTCCTCCTCTCTGCCGGCGCTTGGCGAAGCCCTGCCGGGAGACCTCGTCTCTCCACCAACACCACGCCGTCGTGTTGCTGGTCTTCTTCCCCAACCTCTCCATCCTCCTTGCTGGATCAAGGTGTGGGAGACGTCACCGGGCTGCACGTGTGTTGAACGCGGAGGTGCCGTTGTTCGGCACTAGATCAGAATCGCTGCGAGTACGACTCCATCAACCGCGTTCTAGCAACGCTTCCGCTTAGCGATCTTCAAAGGTACGAATATGCTCTTACCCCTCTCTCGTGGCTGGTCTCTCCATAGGAAGATCTGAATAAGCGTAGGAATTTTTTGAATTTATGCTACGTTACCCAACAGTGGTCCCTAACAATAACTCTGCATGCCTTCACAAACTTCTTCATTACATGTGTGGGAGCAATTGGTTGCCCGACATTTCAGACTCCTTCGATCCTCTACCTCTCACTGTCATCCATCTTCTTGGTTGAGCCTTGTTTCGTCCCTACTGAAGATTTGCTCGATCCGGAGGGCTAAAAGAAAGAGCGTTAATATATGTATATAGACAACAGAGGATTAATTTATTAATATGTATATGCACCTCGCCGGAGCCGTCGACTTCTCCCTCATTGGCTTCTCCCTCATTGGAGCCGCCGAGTCCTCCCTCGTCCGAGGCGTGGGCGTCTACCTCACCGGAGCTTCTAGCTCCTGTGTTGAGAGACTCATCTCCCTCGCCGGACTCGTTCAGAAACTGATTGGTGACATCGCCAGCAATAAAATCATCCCCACGGATGACACCATGCATCATGTCTTCGTGATATTCGTCTCTGCCGTGTATTGGATCCATAGTATTTGCAAATTAATTAAACATAAAAAACTAAATTAACTAACAACTAAAATTCCCGCTTATATACATCGAATAATCCACTTAATTAATGCATCTTCGAATAATCCACTTAATGTTATCGAATATATAATCTGGAATACATCACTAATACATCTCTCAAATACAGTAATACAGCTCTCGAATAATATCTAACTGATCAACCAACAAAGAGCTGTCACTATAGTAAGGCGCGAGCGATGGACACCCAAAGAGCAGGGACCATCACCGGATCATAGCTTAGGTGAGATCCCTGAAGAACCTGCCAGGTATTGGAGAACCTCGCATCCAACGCCTCCATGTAGCGATGGACGTGCTCGTCCTCCTCCTTGACATGACGACGTACCTCCTCCTCGGGGGCCGGCACCCTTGACACCTAAAGTGGCCCACGTTGTGACATCCTCGACTTTTGCTAGAGTGATCATCGTAGTTAAGCTACAATGATGACCATGATCAATGCCTAATCATTTTGCTAAGCCAGATATGACACAGTTAAAAATTCATATCTCAATTTAATTTTCACTTCAAGCCAATTGAATTTTATGGTAATAAAAATAATTCCCCAAACAACATCGGAAAAATGTTGCACAATTGTGGAATAATTCAAAACAATAATTGTTAAGGAAAACAACATCACCTTGATGTTGGTGTGGACCCCACCTTTAATACAATACCAATTTGCAATTTAAAGTGCTATTATATTCAAATATAAAATGCAAGCAGTTTCCAAAATTCCTCAAACTTGATATGGCCATGTGGAATATTGCAATATAATTATTTGGCCACGTGGCACATTTTTGCTAAGGAGAATTATTGCAAAAATAATAATAATTATTAAATGGAACTTAAAATAGAAAACAGAAATAAAAGAAAATAAATAAAAGAAATAAAAAAGAGGGAAAAGTGCAACGCCCAAGATGCGATCATATCCTTAATTTGGCGCGAGGACCTCGTCAGGGATAGAAGCGCATCTCGTCGTTTCGCAAGAATGGACATCGTTACAAGTACATGTACAGAAGAGAAGAGTATATGGAATTGGCTTACACTCTCCACATGCTACATGAGAGTCACCTCAATACAATACCTAATATCACAAAGAAGAGCAGAGTCCGACTACGAACGAAAAAAAACGAGAAAAAAAACGACGTCCATCCTTGCTATCCCAGGCTGCCGGCCTGGAAGCCATCCTAGATCGACGACGACGAAGAAGAAGAAACTCCAAATGAACAATCATCGCGCTCACGTCTTAATATCCTTTACCTGTACCTGCAATTGGTATTGTAGTAATCTGTGAGCCAGAGGGGACTCAGCAATCTCATTTCCAAAGGTATCAAGACTAGCAAAGCTTAATGGGTGAGGTATGGTTAAGTGGTGAGGCTGCAACAAGCGACTAAGCAATATATGAGGTGGCTAACTTACGAGGACAAGAATAAAGAGAGGGAAGATCTATGATACGTCTCCGTCGTATCTACTTTTCCAAACTCTTTTGCCCTTGTTTTGGACTCTAATTTGGATGATTTGAATGGAACTAACCCGGACTAACGCTGTTTTCAGCAGAATTGCCAAGGTGTTGTTTTTGTGCAGAAATAAAAGTTCTCGGAATGACCCGAAAATTTTAAGGAGAATTTTTCTGGAATTAATGAAAAATACCTGCGCAAAGATCCACCGGAGGAGGTGAGCCAGTGGGCCACAAGACCAGGAGGCGCGGCCACCCCCCATGCCGCACCTACCAGGCTTGTGGGGCCGACGTTGCGCCACCGCCTCCAATTCCAGCTCTATTTAGTCCGTCTCGCCCGGAAAAAATTCAAGGACATCGCGTTTTACGATACGGAGGCGCCGCCACCTCCTGTTCTTCATCTGGAGGGAAGATCTGGAGTCCGTTTTGGGCCCTGGAGAGGGGAAATTGTCGCCATCGTCATCATCAACCTTCCTTCATGGCCAATTCCATGATGCTCTTCACTGTTCGTGAGTAATCTCATCGTAGGCTTGCTGGACGATGATGGGTTTGATGAGATCTATCATGTAATCGAGTTAGTTTTGACGGGGATTGATCCCTAGTATCCACTATGTTCTGAGATTGATGTTGCTAATACTTTGCCATGCTTAATGCTTGTCACTAGGGCCCGAGTGCCATGATTTCAGATCTGAACCTATTATGTTGTCGCCAATATATGTGTGTTTTAGATCCTATCTTGCAAGTTGTAGTCACCTACTATGTGTTATGACCCGGCAACCCCGGAGTGACAATAGCCGGAACCACTCCCGGAGATGACTATAGTATGAGGAGTTCATGTATTCACCAAGTGTTAATGCGTTGGTCCGATTCTTTATTAAAAGGATAACCTTAATATCCTGTAGTTTCCATTAGGACCCCGCTGCCACGGGAGGGATGGACAATAGATGGCATGCAAGTTCTTTTCCCTAAGCACGTATGACTACATTAGGAATACATGCCTACATTAGATTGACGAACGGGAGCTAGTTACTTATCTCTCTGTGTTATAGTTGTTACATGATGAATCACATCCGGCATAATCATCCATCACCGATCCAATGCCTACGAGTCTTTTACTACTCGTCCTTGCTACGTTACTTTGCTGCTACTGCTGTCACTGCTGCTACTGTTACTCTGTTGCTATTGCTGTTACTTTGCTGCTACTGGTTACTGTTGCTACTGCTGCTATCACACTACCTTGCTACTGATACTTTGCTGTAGACACTAAATCTTTTAGGTGTGGTTGAATTGACAACTCAGCTGCTAATACTTGAGAATATTCTTTCGCTTCCCCTTGAGTCGAATCAATAAATTTGGGTTGAATACTCTACCCTTGAAAACTGTTGTGATCTCCTATACTTGTGGGTCATCAAGAATCTACGCATAGCGGACATGAACTACTGATGATCAAATGAATGATCCTGAACATCTACATACGTCAGACATAAACCCACCGTGTTCTCGATCGGAGAAGGAGCTCGCGAAAGAGACAGTCACGGTTACGCACTCAGCTGGCATATTTTAATTAAGTTAACTTCAAGTTGTCTAGAACCAGTGTTAAACAAAATTTCCACGTTGCCACATAACCGCGGGCACGGCTTTCTGAAAGATTTAACCCTGCAGGGATGCTCCAACTAGTCCATCACAAATTACCACAAGCCACATAGAAATCCTCGATCACGAAGCTCGCGATCTCGTCGGACTCCTTAGTGGAAAACCTCAACTCTGAGATTACCCAAAGTTTCACCGGAATCCCGATGCACAAGATATTTCGTCAAAGGTAAAACTAATCCAGCAAGGCCGCCTGTTGTGTCGACAATCCCGATAGGAGCCGCGAATCTCGTTCTCAGGACACGACGGATTGTCCAAACTTCAGGTAGGCCAATCACAGAGTTGCCCCTGGTAGCCACCGGCGGTTGACAGATTGGACCAACACTCATGCGGAGCACTGGCCCGGGGGTTGATTAATTACTCCGCGGGTGCCGGCGGGTCTCTATGCATTTTTATTAGGTTATTAGGCAAATGTAAAACCAAAGTTGGGCCTTGCCAGACCAGTCTTAATCTAAAACGAATTATCAAGGGGGTCCCCATAACAACCCCGATCGTGTTAGGAGCGCTCAATTATGGAACATAACACCAGTAGCCGAAACTAAGGGGGCAAAGGTGGAACAAAACACCAGGCTATAAAGGCCGAGCCTTCCACCTTTTACCAAGTATATAGGTGCATTAAATTAATTAGCAATAATATGGTGATATAACAAGGAACCCATGTTATCACATGGAAGCAACTGCACCTGCAACTAGCAACGCTAACACATGGTTAAGCAAGCGGTAACATAGCCAAACAGTGGTTTGCTAGGTTGTGAATAGGGTGAAGGTTTTCATGGCAATGTTGAGAGGCTGATATTTAACATGTGGTAGGCAGCGAGACAATAACGATAGGAACGATAAAACTAGCATGACAATGATAGTAATGGTATCTGGGGAAATGGTCATCTTGCCTGAGATCCCGCTTGGAAGAAGAACGACTCCATGAAGTAGACGAACCGACGTAGTCGAACGGATCCTCACTTTCCGACACGCTTGCGGAACTCTATCGAGACGAAGGAAAACCGGAAACAAGCATCAACACACGATATTCACCACGACACATGCACGACAAGATGCAATCCACATATGATGCATGATCAGATGAATATATGCAAGACATGGCATGGCAATTCACAACAATCAAACACTACACATTAAGTGAAGTTCAATATGCAATGAGTTGCATATTGACGAAACTCCACATACAAGTTATTTAGTTCTATCCCGATTAGGTACACGACAATATTATATGTTGTTAAACATGGCAAGAGGTGAAGCGTAACTAAGCTATCTATCTAGGCATTTTAAATGAGGTCGGAAACGACTGATAGCATCTCCGAAATGACCCCATGTGTTAATTTATAATTATGTCCAGATCTGAACTAACACGTTTAAATGTTTGGTAAACAGAAAAATAAATAGGTTCACATGATTCTACGCATCGTTTCAATCAATTTACACATAGAGAACATCTCCAACAGAGCTACAGTTCAAAAGATACGAACACCGCAAGATATGATGGCATGAATGCAATATGTGTGCAACGACAGTCACAAGCATTTCAAAACATACAACCAGCAAGATAATATAAAACTACACGAGATTCTAAGCAAGTTTCATATAGGACACGATCAAAACGGAGCAACGGTTCAACAACTACGAGCTATACAAGATATAGTCATAATCTGCCAAAATCAGCCACATAGCATTTTCTACACCCTCAAACAACTAGCTACACAAATCCAAAATGGTCAAGCAAGGCATGAGACACTAGAGGGCAAGATGCACTACAACATACTACTAATCACATTTAGCATGGAAGCATGGATCACTAGGAAAAGAACTCACAAAATGGCATCTCACACACAGTTTCAGACTTAGTGAAAATATCAGTTTTTGACAGTGCAGTTTTCGATCTGAAGGCATATTGACAACAGCAAAACTATAAGCTACAGGGCTCCAAATGGCATGAAAATTCACAGCATGCTAGAGAATCTTAAGGGCTACAACTAAATCCATTGCACCAACCTCAAAAGAGCTATAGATCACCAGATAAACTCATGACAAGACATCAACAAAATATAATAGATTTCAGACAGAAATATTTCAACATCTCCAAAACAGCACTATTTTCTGGCATGTTGAGAACATGCAAACAACACCTAAACATGGATTTCTATTGCAACCAAAATTACCAGGGGCTAGCATACATATCCAAGGGCATATCTCTAGTTCAAAACTAATTCATATCATGCATGGAATAAATCTCACAAAATAAACAAAAGGGCAACATGGCAAAATATCACACGCACTAACTTGCTCAAAAGCTAAAACTAAATGCACAGATAAATTCTATGGATTTTTTTCTACTCCAAAAACATGTATAACAAAAGGGTTGCAAAATAAAAATATCGCCACACGTATATGCGAGAATATGTCCTAAACATGACATGGCAAACTAACAACGAAACCTACATGCAAAAATACGAGCAACTACTCTAAAATACATGGCAAAAGGTCCCTAAAAACATGATCATTTAAACTACGGGGTTTGAGCAATCCGGACACACACGAAAATAAATACGGGACAATTTCCTATTAGGACAGCATGCAAATCTAGGGATATGGCAAGTCAAACTGCTCCAAACATGCATGCAAGTTGCAAATTATTAATCTACGCGGAAAACTACACAAGTTACATATACAACTCGTTGCAATTCGACACACGGTTAAATATCTACAAGCTTTTTAATAATCAGCCATATTTCTCAAATTAATAAATCCGAAGAAATCCTAAAATATACTAACGGGCCTATTTGGTTCCTGGGCCTAACAGGGCAAGCACACTAAATCTATGTTGCGCACAGGGCAAAAATAGATGGGCCTCGGGCTGCTCACCTTGGGCCCGACCGGCTTGGGGGCGGCCTGGAGAGGAGGAGCTGGAGGTGGGCTCCGAGCTGGGCCGGATCTGGCCACACCTGGCTGCCGAGGCGCCTCGGGCGAGCGGGGCGGCCCAAGCGGCTGTCGGGCGAGCTCCTCGTCCCCTGGCTCTTCCCGCACGAGCAGCACGACGCAGGAGGCAGCCATGGCGGCGACGCGCTGGACCGACGGTGAGGGGGCTCCAGACGGCCAGTGGTAGCCGGATCCGAGACGGGGGCGGCGGGATCTACCCATTCCGGCGGCTGACGACGTGATCTGCGGTTCGGTGCTCGGGGAAGTTGGCGGCGTGGCGCGAGGCGCGGGGAGGCGCTCACCGATACGCCGAACGGCCACGCGCGGGGCTGTGGCAGCCGGCGGCGACGGGAGGCGGCCGGGGCCGGAGGCGAGGCGCGGGCTAGTGGCGGCGCTCGGGAGGAGGAGCGGTGGCGGTTGGCTCGACAGAGGAGGGCTACGGGAGGCGGGGAGGCGATGTGGCGGCGACGGCGATCCGGGCCCGGGTGGGGCCCGGATGGGCTTCGGCGGGCCCGGCGGGTGAGGAGAAGGGAGAGGGCAGGCTGTGTGTCGGGGATATACCCCGCAGTGTAACCCGACTTGAAGTATGACCCACTAAGGACTTGGCGACTCACCGGCGATTGAGCAGTGACCTAGCGGGTGGCTCATAGATTACCCCGTAGGCGACTCAGACAAATGACGAAGGCCCAAGGCCCAGCTTGCACCGTGGCATAAGGCGGCTCATAGGGAGGTCAAGAGGGCCGTCTCACAAGAGCAGGCCCAAGAAGAGGAGAGACTCCCTCACAAAGGAAACAAGACCCGAATTAGGATTCAAGAGAGACTAGTCCTATTCCTACTCCTAGTAGGACTCTACATGTAAACTTACCCCTTCCACCTATATAAGGAGGGGTAAGGCGCCCCAAGAGAGAAGAGTTAAGTTAGAAAATATTCACAACATAGGTCTAGACAAGACAAATCATGAGATAGACAGATTAGACACCCACGAGATTAAAGGTGGCGAGTCTCCACCCTTGTAATTGAGATCATCATCTTCATCAATGAAGCACAAGAAGGACGTAGGCTTTTACCTCCATCGGAGGGGCCGAACCTGGGTAAACTCGCGTCTCTCGATTCCGACCAACCCCTTGACTGGCACTCTCTGGCAATAGCTAGACAAATGCTGGTTTGGTGACAACAAACCTTCCCTTGCAACGGCACCAGAAGAATGCTACTAGCACTCCCTAGCAATGAAACTAGAAGAATATTGTTGACGGACCACCAGCGCGTGGGTTCGCAGCAGTTTTCGAGGGTAGAGTATTCGACCCAAATTTGTTGGTACGTCAGACAAGAGGTGAGAGAATACTCTCAAGTATGAGCAGCTGAATGCGTCAGATTCAACCACACCTGAAAGATTAGTATCTGCAAGCAAAGTAGTAACAGCAAAGTAGTATGATAGCAACGGTGTGAGAAACGATCTGTTGACATGGCAGACTATTTCTAACGATTGTATCAATGGCGCCAAGTTGCCTCGTTGACGGAAATTGTCAGTTCCCGTCAACTAGCAGCGAATCAAGATTGTAGCAGGTAGCAGCAATGTAACGAGTAATAGCAGGGGCAAGGAACAACAGTAGTGACAGCAGTAGCAAGTAGCAACAGAGCAAGTAACAACAGAGCAAGTAACATCAGTAGCAACAGTAGTAACAGCAGCAAAGCAAGACAAGTAACAACAACAGAAGGACAAACTCGTAGGCAATGGGTCGGTGATTTGTTTGGATGATATTCATCGTGCAACAGTTATAACACGGAGAGATATGTGGCTAGCTCCCGTTCGTCAATGTGATGTAGGCATGCATTCCGTGTGTCGTCATACGTGCTTAGGGAAAAGAACTTGCATGACATCTATTGCCCATCCCTCCCATGGCAACGGGGTCCAAAAGGAAACTACGGGATATTAAGGTTCTCCTTTTAATAAAGAACCAGACCAACGCATTAGCACTTGGTGAACACATGAACTCCTGAAACTATGGTCATCATCGAGAGTGGTTCCGGTTATTGTCACTCCGGGGTTGCCAGATCATAACACATAGTAGGTAACTACAACTTGCAAGATCGGATCTAAAACACACATATATTGGTGACAACATGATAATTTCAGATCTGAAATCAGAGCACTCGGGCCCTAGTGACAAGCATTAAGCATGGCAAAGTAGTAGCAACATCAATCTCAGAACATAGTGGATACTAGGGATCAATCCCCATCAAAACTAACTCGATTACATGATAGATCTCATCCTACTCATCACCGCCCAGCGAGCCTACAAATAGATTACTCAAGAACGATGAAGAGCTTCATGGAATTGGAGAGGGAAGAAGGTTGATGATGACGATGGCGATTATTTCCCCTCTCCGGAACGCAAGACAGACTCCAGATCTGCCCTCCAGATGAAGAACAGGTTGTGGCGGCGCCTCCGTATCGCAAACGCGATGAAATCTTCTCTTTTTATTTTTTCTGGGACGAAAGGGAACTTATAGACCTGAGATTGGGGACCGCAGAGCCGTGTGGGCCCCACAAGCTTGCCCACTGCCACCAGGGGGTGGCGGAGCCAGGGCTTGTGGCCCACTGGCCCACCCCCTCAGGTGGGTCTTGGCGCAGATAATTTTTCATATTTTCCAAAAATGCTCCCCGTAAATTTTCAGGACATTTGGAGAACTTTGATTTCTGCACAAAAATAACACCAAGGCAATTCTGCTGAAAACAGCGTGAGTCTGGGTTCGTTCCATTCAAATCATGCAAATTAGAGTCCAAAACAAGGGCAAGAGAGTTTGGAAAAGTAGATACGATGGAGACGTATCAACTCCCCCAAGCTTAAAACCTTGCTTGTCCTCAAGCAACTCAGTTGACAAACTGAGAGAGAAAGAAAAACTTTGACAAACTTTGTTTGATCTTGTTGTTGCAACTATGTCTAACGCGTAACCAGAATTTCAGTAAGAACACAAGTTAACCACATAAGCAATCGACACAAAGGTCCCACAGTAAACTAATATCAGTGGCATAATTAGCTAACGAGCAAATAATAATGAGTTTCAAATACCAACACTTCAATCAAAACAAGCATGAAGCAATATGAATAGGTGGTATCTCGCTAGCTCTTTCTGAGACCGCAAAACATAAATGTAGAGCACTTTCGAAGATCAAGGGCTGACTAAACATTGTAATTCATAGCAACGAAGATCCAGTCATAGTCATACTCAATATCAATCAAAAGCAAAGCATAAAAATGACAGAGGTGCTCTCTAATTGGTGCTTATAAAAGAGAAGGATGACTCAACAGGAAAATAAATAGACAGACCCTTCGCATAGGGAAGCATTAATTTGCAGAGGTGCGAGAGCTCAAGCTTTGAAAACAGAGATAATTATTTTGGGTGGCATGCTTTCATTGTCAACGCAATGACCAAGAGTTATCAATATCTTCCATGCTACTCATGCTATGGGCGGTTGTAGCGACCCGACTCAAGACGAGTTAAGCCTCTGGTGTTTCCGTACCATCCCAAGATCATGCTGGTACACACACAGTACATAATGTATATATTCAAGAGTTCAATCACACAGCTTTATTAATCGAAATCTCATAAAGAGTACTTTATTACAATAAAGAATTACAATAAAGCGGCTGAAGGCCATCTCTTGAGATATCTAACGAAGACTAAGCGGAAGCATCAGGTAGACGAGTCCATCCGACTCCAAGGGCATGTCGCTGAGCGTAGATCGTAGCCTCACTCCTGGTCGGAAAAGTACTCTGCAACATAATACGTTGCAGCCGTGTAGGTCAGCATATTGAATATGCCGGCAAGTCATCAAAGAGAGGGGGTAAAATAATAATCAACTATCTCTACATGCATATTTGGCCGGTGGGGCTAAGTTTTGCATAAAGCCAGTTTTATCCTACAACAAGAGGGGTTGCAAGCAAAATATTACTATAATGTTTGTTGTTAACGAGATGGTTCCGCCAACCAATTCTCGTACCCGAATAGTTGTTAACACCCACATCATTATTAAGTTGTGTCGAGAGTTCAGGGGAAGTTCAATGCCTTCGTCTCAAGTTGTCCATGACCATGGACACGGCTAATCGATTAGGTTGGGCACTCTGCAGAGTTTTGCACATGTTCCCCACAAGATTTGATCGCCTCCGAGTTTGTCCTCGCACTTCAGGGTGTTTGAAGACCGGATGATCAAAACATGGTCTTTCAACGGGTCCCTCTGAATCCGTGTCGGTGCCCATCCATTCCTACCGTTCGTCTACATCTGCTAGCACCGCCTGTCCAGAGTCACCACGTTGTCCAACCAAGCCAGAGCCCATAATGACTTGTGGCTGTGCAGGTAAGCCTTGAGTCTTGAAGTCTCCGTCCGTCTCTTCGAGCCTGGGTGAAGCTTTCCGCAGGATGACGTGGCCTCTCCAGCATCCCGGGCATCCACTGGGTTCTCCAGGGAGCCGATCAACCGTCCTTCACCCAGAGTTGCATTGCGTCCGAGGTCTTGAAAATCTTGTCTTAGCCGGTCTTGATTATTATATCAACCTCGCATCACTCGTGGTATACACTCAACCGATAACCCGTCTACTCAAGCATAGCATTAAGAAATTGTCGTCCCGGGGCCAAGTATCGGGGTTGTTGTGTGCCTACCACATGATACTACAACTTATGCTAAAGTTTCCAAGTACCTAGGCAGCATGCAATTGGGCAAAGAAAGGTGATCTACCATGCATTGAAAACATAGGTAAAATAACATGATCAAAATGACTTGCCTTGATGATAGTTGTCTTGCTCGAGCGCTTCTAAGTAACACGCTTCGCACTCCGGATGATCTACCGATACAAACACAAAGCACACCGTAAGCACTTCAATCAAGCAACAAGTAAAAATAACATCACAAGTAATGATTTGCGAAAGCCTAAGCAAAAGAATTATCACGTGCCGGTATGGCAGAAACTTGTTTCTGTTGAAAACACCAGTAAAAATACTTTAAAATTTTTGAAACTTCTACCACAGTAAGATTTTATCACTAGGAAGCAGTAGCAAAAAGAATCAACTCAAAATCATTTTTTAAACTCCTGGAATAGGCAAAACAAGGTTTAAACTAAATCTGCTCTAACTTATATTTGAAAATTTCAAACAGAGACAAATTATATGTTTTTAAAAACTACAGGAAAATTGTGAGCTACTGGAAAAATAATCAATGTCATTGGACTTCGGTATAAAAAGTTGTGGCCAAAACAAGATTGAAACTTTCTGTTTTTGCAAACAAGCAGAAAATTATAAAACTACTAGTAGCTAACAGAGGGGTACACGTGGCAAGCTACTGTTGGCTGGGAGGGGTGTTTGTTGCAGCGTTTTGAGCAAACGGCCTAGGCTTAACAAACTCGCTGGTTAAATCATAAGTGGAACTAAAAACCGTTGGTTTTCTAATTTAGACCGAAGGGGTAACTAGGGATCTAATCTAAGCCATAGAATCAAGATCTAAGGGCTAAAAAAAAGAGAACAAAGGAAGAACAGAGAGGTGGAGGGGAGTACCGTGGCTGGGACAGTAGCTCCGGGGAGGGAGAGGATGGCCGGCGAGGGAGGGGAGCTCCGGGGCGGTGGAGACGTCGGGGAGGCGGCGGCGGGGGTCCTCCTCCGAGGGGAGGCGGCGGTGGAGCGAAGGGGGCGCTGGGGTGGCACTCCGAGGGGCTGCCGAAGTGGCAGCAGGAGCTGCTCCGGCGGGCAGGCTCGAGCGGCGAGGGGACGGGGCGGTGGTGGCGGCGAGGGTGGGAACGGGGCGGCCGGGGGCGGTGGAGTATTTATACGCCTGGGGTGGGAGTGGAAAGGAAGGGGAGAGAGGGAATCGGGGTAGGATCCCGGCGGCCTCGGGGCTGGCTCGGCCTCGGGCTCGAGTTTAGGAAAGGGAGAGAGGTGGGGGTGACCGAGCGGGGAGAGGGGTCGGGCGCGGGGCCTACCACGCAGGGAGAGGGGCGCGGTGGCGCTCGGGTCGGCCAGGCGGTGTTTAAGGGATTCGGGATCCCGGGCTCAGGGGATTCGGCCCGTGGACTATTATGCGCTCGGGGGCGGCGGTTAAAAGAAAAAAAACACCTTCCTAATTCCTAACTTTTTCGAAACAGAAAACAAAAGCTAATAAAAAGGAAATAAATCAAAATATTAATATATGGTATTATATACCAAAAAAATCAGAAAAATATCCTCTACCCGATTAACATTTTTTCAAAGCAAAAATGAAGACTTTAAAAAAATATTTTTTTCAGAAATTCCCAATTTGCTTTATTTCTTTTTGCAATTATTTTTGCAAAAGAACTTTGGGTTTTCTTGGCTCCAACATTTCAAAAAAATTGCCCGCTCTTTGGAGGGTCATTTTCCTCCGCTCTCTCTCTTGCGTGCAAGAGAGTTTTCTCCGGGCATTTCTCACGCGAGGAAAAATGGAAATGCAAATCGAAAGACGAAAGAAATTCACGAGCTAAATTTATTTCAATCACCTATGCATAGATGCTTAGCTACAATGTAAAACATTCCCAATTAGGAAAATTGGGATGTTACAAACCTACCCACCTTAAGATGCAATGAGTTTGACTAACATTGAATGCAAGGATGAACATGATATAAATCACCATGAACACAAACATCATAGAGGCTATGTTGATTTTGTTTCAACTACATGCATGAACATGCACCAAGTCAAGCCACTTGAAACATTCAAAGGAGAATACCATCCTATCATACTACATCATAATCATCTCAAAATCTATGTTGGCAATCAAGACAAACCATTCTAAGCTCTCAGCTAAATAAGCATGGCATCCGAAACTATGATCTCTAAGTTGTCATTGCAAACATGTTTCTCTCACAACAAAGCTAAATCTGGGTCGACAAGCTAGTCACATTTACAAAAACAAAATAGATAGAGTTCATACCAGCTTTTCAGTCTGAGTCACTTCATCATATATCATCATTATTGCCTTTCACTTGCACGATCGAACGATGTGAACAATAATAAGAGCATTGGACTAAGCTGAATCTGCAGGCAAACACAAAGGAGAAGACAAAGTAATATGGCTCTTTGAAAGCTAAACAGGTATGCATGCAAGAACCACTAAACATTGAAATCAATATCTTCTACCTTGACCCAAAGAAAAAGAACACTATTTACACGGGAAAGCTCCCAACAAGAAAAAGAAGAAAGAAAAATCTTTTTGGGTTTTCTCAAAAGGACACAAAACAAGAAAACAAAAATAAACTAGCAGGGATAATACAGTGGCAAAGTGTGAACACCGGCTAACAAAGTGAAAGCATAAGCATGAATGTAAAGTCGGTGAGAACACGTACTCCCCCAAGCTTAGGCTTTTGGGCCTAGCTTGGTCTACTCCCATGGATGGTCGTGGCGGAACCCAAAATCATAATGGGTGTTATACGGAAGTGCTACAACCACTGCCTGAATAGCCGTCACGCGAAGTCGAGCAGCCATGGCCTCCCTCTCATACTCCTCTGCCTCTCCTATGGTTATGTAGTATCTTTGTTTTACCCGAAAGTCAAAGAAAGCAGGAGCAGGAAGGGTAATATGGAAAACATGCTGCCGGTTAAATATCAAGCGGCAAAGGAGGGATCCATGATCTCTCTCAAGGAACTGGTAGCGTGTTAGAGCGACACAATCAAGGTAGGCTGTACAGAGAGGAGGGTCTTCTGAATGGATGGATATTCCAAAAAAGTTTGCTAAGCGTGTAGCATAAACTCCACTGAAGAAATCCCCCTCACTGGCATTTTTATTCAGCCTCCTTGCTATTATAGCTCCCATATTGAAGCTCCTGTCACCTGTTACTGCGCTCTTAAGGATACTAAGGTCGGAAACGCATAGGTGACAATGTGCACCCTTGCCGTTAATGCACCTACCTATGAAGAGGGCAAAATAGTGCAAGGTAGGGAAATGGATGCTTCCTATGGTGGCTTGCGTGATATCTCTGGTTTCTCCAACAGTTATACTGGAGACAAAGTCTCTGACTGAAAATTTAGAAGGATCATTGATACTACCCCTATCGGGTATCTTGCAAATCCTATTGAAATCCTCCAAATCCATGGTATAATATTTATCGTACAGATCAAACAGTATGGATGAGTCATGGCTAACTGAAAATTTAAATCTACGCACGGAAGAGGCAGTGAGCATAGCATACTGTTCACATTTATCTGAGAGGAATTCTTCTAACCCGGCATTGCGGACAAGTGTATCAAACTCATCCTTGAAACCTGCTTCGATCATAAACTTATCGGAAGGCCATTCACATGGTTGCACCGGTGCGTCCCTTAGTTGAAAAGATTCGGGCTCCCGAAAAGAAAGACGGGGACCCTTCTTACTTGAGGAACCACCATGAAACTTCCTCCTGAACATAATTTCCTTTTGCTGAAATTTTTGAAGTTCAAGAGAAAAGTGAATGAAGCCCCAGCACACCTTGTAGCAACTACTCCTACTAGTGCCTAGAGACCGTATCACGCGCTAAAACTACTTGGGACCAGCTAAAATAAACATTTCTAGCTCAAGAACATGGTCACCAAGGTAGCAAGAATACGCGAAAGATAAAGCACTAGAGCAAAAACTAATTGGACCAATGGAGGAGTCACTTACCAAGGAGTAATTTCCCCAAAACAGTTCGGAGAATGCTGCTTTGAGCAAGGAGATCGAAAATCACAACCAAATGAGCAAGAACACGGGTTTGAGCTGCGAAACAATTTTTTTTGGAGGTGGAAGAAGAGGATGGGAGCTGGAATGAGTGGAGGGGGTCCCTGTGGGCCCCACAAGCTTGCTCTCTGCCACAAGGGGGTGGCGGTGGCAGGGCTTGTGGCCCACTGGTCTGGCCCCCAGGCCAGCTCTCAGGCCCAATAATTTTCAAAAATACCAGAAAAATCATACTAAATTTTCAGGACCATCGGAGAACTTTTATTTTCGAGGTATTTTTCTCCGGGACGCTAAAACAGAAAACAGGAAAAACTAAACTAATTCCATCATTTTTCTTCTAAGCAACAGAAAATGAAAGCTCAAAACAGAGGTATGTGACTCTTTGATTCATCCATTCCATGGTCATCGAAAGAAATCCGTCAATAGGATTGATCAAGTCCTCATGACAAAACCTTCTCGAATCTCAAGAGAGAACGGAGAATTTTCTAATAGCCACTAAGTCACCTCAATGGGGATATGTATCTCCCCAATAAGCAAATCATACTTCATCTTGACACGAGGAATAGGGCATTCAAAGCTCCCAATAAGAATCGATGAAGTATTTTCGATAGCATTGATGCAATGTACTTGATATCGTTTCTTCGAAAAGTGCACTGTGTGTTCATTACCGTTGACATGGAAAGTGACATTGCCTTTGTTGCAATCTATAACAGCCCCTGCAGTGTTTAAAAAGGGTCTTCCGAGGATGACAACCATGGCATCGTCCTCGGGAATATCCAAGATAACAAAGTCTGTTAAGATAGTGGTGTTAGCAACCACAACAGGCACATCCTCGCAAATGCCGATAGGGAAAGCAGTTGAGTTGTTGGCCATTTGCAGAGAAATTTCAGTGGGTGTCAACTTTTCCAATTCAAGTCTACGATAAAGAGAGAGCGGCATAACACTAACACCGGCTCCAAGGTGACATAAGGCAGTTCTTACGTAGTTTCCTTTAATGGCGCAAGGTATAGTGGGCACTCCGGGATCACCAAGTTTCTTCGGAGTTCCACCTTTGAAAGTGTAATTGGCAAGCATGATGGAGATCCCAAGATCTGGTGTCATCCCCAAAATGCGACCCTATCCTCAATTTGGCACGAAGGCCTCGTCAGGGATAGAAGCGCATCTCGTCGTGTCGCAAGAATGGATATCGTTACAAGTACATGTACTAAAAAGAAGAGATACATATACAGAGTTGGCTTACACTCGCCACACGCTACATCAGAGTCACATCAGTACATTACATAATCATGGCATTGTTGAGAGGCTGATATTTAACATGTGGTAGTTAACGAGACATAAACGATAGAAGCGATAAAAATAGCGTGGCAATGATAGTAATGGTATCTGGGGAAATGGTCATCTTGCCCGAGATTCCACTGAGAAGAAGAATGACTCCGAGAAGTCAGCGAACCAACGTAGCTGAACAGGTCCTCACATTCCGACACGCTTGCGGAACTCTACAGGAACGGAGCAAACCGGAAACAAACATCAACACAAATATTCACCACACGATGCACAACATGATGCATAACCTACTATGATGCATGATCGATTCATTGATGCAAGGGATGGCATGGCAATTCACCTCATGCAAACACTACACATTAAGTGAAGCTCGATATGCAACGGGTTGCATATCGACGAAACTCCACGATTAATTATTTAATTGACTCCCGATTATTTAACACGCAATATTAAATGTTGTTAACATGGCAAGGGGTGGAGCGATGATCCTACGTGTTATCCTAGTCAGTTTAACTCGCGGAACTGAGAGCGGAGCTACGGCACAAGAGGCATGCAACACAATATATCATGCCATGAATGCGACATGCATGCAAGTTACAACATCACGGCAAGAAGAGAAAGAAGCAGGTATCGCCACGGCGAGCGAGAGGGAACCATGGCGGCAAAACAGAAATGATGCCACGGCAACGTTCCTATCCCGACAACTCGTCGAGATCTCGTGCCAACGTACTGGGAACGCGTGCGGGAACGTTAAATAAATAATGGGGTGATCCCGTATATCGGGTTCCCATGTGTCGAGGCGCGACGGAAAGAAGACAACGTGCAACGGGCTAATATATTGCACAAACATACATTCATCTCATACAACATGCATTCGGTACATGACACGTCTCATCGTAATACCTTCAACGCGTGCGAATCGGAGGGGATTAGGTCGGTGAAGGAGATCAACGATCGTCGTGGAGGTCGTGGTCGTCGTGGAAGTCGAGGTACTCGGTCTCGTCGACGGTAGTCATACTCGGCGTCGTGGTTCACGGTCTTCGGCGACGGTAGTCGAACTCGTTCCGGGGGTAGTCGAGGACGTAGTTGTACATGCGACAGACGATGCAAAATGCCATGCATGATGCGATGATGCAACTACATGATGATGCAACAAATAAAAATAAGCACACGACGGGAACGGAAATAAAAGGGGGAATCTTCTGGGCGTCGGTCTCGGGCTGTCACAACTCTCCTACACTACAAGAGGATCTCGCCCCGAGATCCAAGAATGAAAGGGGGAGAGGATGAGAAAGAACAAGAGGTAAAACCTTAGCCGCTTCTTGACAAACGAGTGAAACCAACGATCCTTGAAGGTTGCAACGAGATGAGGAGTGATATGGGAAAGAAGCAAGAATTCACGGAAAATTTCGGCAGCACTTCGGTAGGAAAATTGGACAAAAAATTCGATAAGAAGAGAGAATTACACAATATACATGACAAACAACTAAATAGAACAAGGGAACACCATGATCTTGCTAGAACAACAAGATAGACCGAAAAGAGCAACAACACAAAGCCTCCGGAACAATAGAATAGGAACTAGGTCAAGCGGAAGAAGAGAATGAAGAAAGAATGACAACTACCATCACAATAGAATTGAAGAGCCTCCGGACAGAGAATTGACATAGTAGTTGGAGAATCAACAACGAAGAACAAGATAGTAGTGGTCTTATGAGAATCATCTCAACAAATGTGAGGTGACAACCAACCACTAAAAGAAACACAGATAGATTGGGAAAAACAAGACATGAACAATTTCTTACATCAAGAGGATACATTGAGAACTTGGATTAGTGACAAGCACCATGATAGCAACAATCCCTAGGAAAAACTTTTGGTGAAATCCAAACCAAGATAGCTCAATGAATAAATCATGGGTTGAAATATCTCATGATCATAGAATTGGTGGGTTTAATTATCTTGTCTTGAGAGGCAATCTCTTCGAGACTCCTACACTAACAAGAATGCTATAATACCACCTCAAAGGATAAAGGAAGAACAATTGCACATATAAATGCAAGAGAAAGGATACTAGAGGTTCTCCAACAAGAATCTTGAAGAACACTTGAGAACGAATGAAATCTTGACGAACCACCAAGAAGGACTTCCGTATACAAATGAATGATGCAAAGACATGAAGGTAGAAAAAGAATAAGATTATGACCTTGTCAAGATTTAGATGAAGCTTTGTGAAGAGATACTTGAGAAAACTTGGAACTCCGGAAAAGAAAAGATAAGAACACTTGAGAAAAAGGAATCGATATCATGAGCCACTCCGGAAGAAATTTAGATTACTATGAACAGAATAAGAATTATGTTATGCTTATCCTTCATCAAGTATAATTGATGACAAGCCACAGATTTAGCATACCACTTATTCCTCTTGAAATAATCTGGAAGAGACAGAGAGAAAATCACCACTTGACATCGAAGCAACACGAATTACCACATTCAACAAAACAAAGGGTGCGGCTTATGAAACAAGCCAGAACAAACTCATGAGAAAGATTTCGTCCGATATTTTCGTGGACAGGAATCCACTAGATGTCGAACCCCAACCTAACATCATGCGTTTGTTGGAAGATTGTCCTATAAGAAACTACTTGAATTCCCACCTATGAATTCCCGAAATATCTGGTCATGCAATCTGGTACACTGATACAAGGAGTAATAACACACAACTCCTATACTAACCCGTCATTTGTATCACATCCGTCAACACACGACCAGAATCTCGGACCTTCATCTACAACAGACCCTCGTGATCACAACGATACAAAGTATGGCAGTACTCCTGAACAATCTGCACCAGTACTGGGGACATCGGGGTTATCTCGCCACTACTAGTATTGAAGCAATTGCGAACATCCTTCGTTCTTAGATACTAAGAAATCTGAATGATAACGATGTGCTCAAGAATCCCCTGGAGCTCAACTCCCCTGAGACTTAGAGCAGATAGGAGGCACCAAGACAAAACTCTGTCACATCAGCATCATATAGATTCCAAAAATATCCGCGTGATCCTAAAAAAAAATTTGAGTGGGAAGAGGAGTAAATTATTACATCAAGATTCCTCACCAGAGCATAGAAGAGGAGAAAAAAGAATCCTACTCTCTGATATATGACTAGACTCAAAGCAGTTTTTCACTAGACTCGACTCGGCCAAGTTCGATCAATCAAGGGGGCTCCTAGGTCGGTACTACTCTGATACCAACTTGTCACGCCCAAGATGCGACCCTATCCACAATTTGACACGAAGGCCTCGTCAGGGATAGAAGCGCATCTCGTCATGTCGCAAGAATGGATATTGTTACAAGTACATGTACTAAAAAGAAGAGATATATATACAGAGTTGGCTTACACTCGCCACACGCTACATCAGAGTCACATCAATACATTACATATTCACCAAGAGTAAGAGCAGGGTCCAACTACGGACGAAAACAAACGAGAAAAATAAGAACGACGTCCATCCTTGCTATCCCAGGCTGCCGGCGTGGAACCCATCCTAGATCGATGAAGAAGAAGAAGAAGAAGCAACTCCAAATGAACAATCAACGCGCTCGCGTCAAGTAACCTTCACATGTACCTGCAATTGGTGTTGTAGTAATCTGTGAGCCATAGGGGACTCAGCAATCTCATTTCCAAAGGTATCAAGACTAGCAAAGCTTAATGGGTGAGGCATGGTTAAGTGGTGAGGTTGCAGCAGCGGCTAAGCATATATTTGGTGGCTAAACTTACGAGTACAAGAAAATAAGAGGGGGAAGATCTACGCATAACGGACGTGAACTACCAATGATCAAATGAATGATCCTGAACACCTACCAACGTCAGACATAACCCCACCGTGTCCTCGATCGGAGAAGGAACTCACAGAAGAGACAGTCACGGTTACGCACACAGTTGGCAAGTTTTAATTAAGTTAACTTCAAGTTATTTAGAACCAGTGTTAAACAAAGTTTCCACGTTGCCACATAACCGCGGGCACGACTTTTCGAAAAGATTTAACCCTGCAGGGGTGCTCCAACTAGTCCATCACAAATTACCACAAGCCGCATAGAAATCCTCAATCACGAAGCTCGCGATCTCGTCGAATTCCCTAGTGGAAAACCTCAACTCTGAGATTACCCAAAGCATCACCGGAATCCCGATGCACAAGATATCTCGTCAAAGGTAAAACTAATCCAGCAAGGCCGCCCGACGTGTCTACGATCCCGATAGGAGCCGCGTATCTCGTTCTCAGGACACGACGGATGGAACTAGCTACGGGTGCCAAACCTCGAGTTTCCCCGTGGTGGCCCCGCAGGCAGACCGTTTGGGACCAACACCATCAGCACTGGCCCCCCTGTTTATGTAAAATTACTCCTCGGGCTCATGACGCCCTATGCATTTCAATATTAACAAAAAATTTATGTTGGGCAAATGTAGAACCAATGTTGGGCCTTGCTAGACCAGCTTTAATCTAAAACGAATTATCAAGGGGGTCCCCATAACAACCCTGATCGTGTTAGGAGCGCTCATTTATGGAACATAACACCGGTAGCCGAAACTAAGGGGGCAAAGGTGGAACAAAACACCAGGCTAGAAAGGCCGAGCCTTCCACCTTTTACCAAGTATATAGGTGCATTAAATTAAATAGCGTTTAAGATAGTGATATGACAAGGAACCCATGTAATCACATGGAAGCAACTGCACCTGCAACTAGCAACGCTAACAACGGGGTTAAGCAAGCGGTAACATAGCCAATCAGTGGTTTGCTAGGTCGAACAGGTTGAAGGTAATCATGGCATTGTTGAGAGGCTGATATTTAACATGTGGTAGGCAACGAGACATAAACGATAGAAGCGATAAAAATAGCCTGGCAATGATAGTAATGGTATCTGGGGAAATGGTCATCTTGCCTGAGATTCCGCTGAAGAAGAATGACTCCGAGAAGTCAGCGAACCAACGTAGCTGAACGGGTCCTCACATTCCGACACGCTTGCGGAACTCTATCGGAACGGAGCAAACCGGAAACAAACATCAACACAAATATTCACCACACAATGCACAACATGATGCATGATCAGTTCATTGATGCAAGGGATGGCATGGCAATTCACCTCACGCAAACACTACACATTAAGTGAAGCTCGATATGCAACGGGTTGCATATCGACGAAACTCCACGATTAATTATTTAATTGACTCCCGATTATTTAACACGCAATATTAAATGTTGTTAACATGGCAAGGGGTGGAGCGATGATCCTACGTGTCATCCTAGTCAGTTTAACTCGGGGAACTAAGAGCGGAGCTACGGCACAAGAGGCATGCAACACAATATATCATGCCATGAATGCGACATGCATGCAAGTTACAACATCACGGCAAGAAGAGAAAGAAGCAGGTATCGCCACGGCGAGCGAGAGGGAACCATGGCGGCAAAGCAGAAATGATGCCAAGGCAACGTTCCTATCCCAACAACTCGTCGAGATCTCGTGCCAACGTACTGGGAACGCGTGCGGGAACGTTAAATAAAGAATGGGGTGATCCCGTATATCGGGTTCCCATGTGTCGAGGCGCGACGGAAAGAAGACAACATGCAACAGGCTAATATACTGCACAAACATACATTCATCTCATACAACATGCATTCGGTACATGACACGTCTCATCGTAATACCTTCAACGCGTGCGAATCGGAGGGGATCGGGTCGGTGAAGGAGATCAACGATCGTCGTGGAGGTCGTGGTCGTCGTGGAAGTCGAGGTACTCGGTCTCGTCGACGGTAATCCTACTCGGCGTCGTGGTTCACGGTCTTCGGCGACGGTGTCGAACTCGTTCCGGGGGTCGTCGAGGATGTAGTTGTACACGCGACAGACGATGCAAGATGCCATGCATGATGTGATGATGCAACTACATGATGATGCAACAAATAAAAATAAGCACACGACGGAAACGGAAATAAAAGGGGTTCTATCTCAATAGTATCGACAGTTTTAGAAGCATCACGAGCATTGGCAGTAACTCTTGCAATATGAGCATCAAGGAATACCCCTAGTGGAACATCAGGGAAAGTAGCATCTCTAGCAGTATCAAGCAAAGCAGCATCAGGCATAGCATCTCTAGAAGTATCAGGCATAGCATCTCTAGCAGTATCAAGCATAGTATCATCAGGCATAGCATCTCTAGCAGTATCAGGCATAGTATCAAGCATAGCATCTCTAGCAGTAGCATCATAAGCATCATCAAGCACAGGCGACATATCAAGATTTCTAGCAGGAGGTGATGTCGCAAACTTACTCATAACTGAAGGTGAATCAAGTGCAGAGCTAGATGGCAATTCCTTACCTCCCCTCGTAGTTGAGGGCAAGACTTTGGTTTTTGGATCCTTCAGATTCTTCATAGTGATCATCAGATATAAATCCCAAGTGACTCAGAGAATATAGCAATACCTCCCCGGCAACGGCACCAGAAAAATGCTGACTGACACTCTCTGGCAATAGCTAGACGAATGCTGGTTTTGTGACAACAAACCTTCCCTTGCAACGGCACCAGAAGAATGCTACTAGCACTCCCTAGCAATGAAACTAGAAGAATGTTGTTGACGGCCCACGAGCGCGTGGGTTCGCAGCAGTTTTCGAGGGTAGATTATTCGACCCAAATTTGTTGGTACGCCAGACAGGAGGTGAGAGAATACTCTCGAGTATTAGCAGCTGGATGCGTCAGATTCAACCACACCTGAAAGATTAGTATCTGCAAGCAAAGTAGTAACAACAAAGTAGTATGATAACAACGGTATCAGAAACGATATGTTGACACGGCATACTATTTCTAACGATTGTACCAATGGCGCCAAGTTGCCTCGTTGACGGAAATTGTCAGTTCCCGTCAACGACCAGCGAAACAAGATTGTAGCAGGTAGCAGCAGTGTAACGAGTAATAGCAGTGGCAAGGAACATCAGTAGTGACAACAGTAGCAAGTAGCAACAGAGCAAGTAACAAGAGAGCAAGTAACAGCAGTAGAAACAGTAGTAACAGTAGCAGAGCAAGACAAGTAACAGCTGCAGTAGGACAAACTCGTAGGAATGGGTCAGTGATTTGTTTGGATGATATTCATCATGCAACAGTTATAACACGGAGAGATATGTGGCTAGCTCCCGTTCGTCAATGTGATGTAGGCATGCATTCCGTGTGTCATCATACGTGCTTAGGGAAAATAACTTGCATGACATCTATTGTCCATCCCTCCCGTGGCAGTGGGGTCCAAAAGGAAACTACGGGATATTAAGGTTCTCCTTTTAATAAAGAACCGGACCAACGCATTAGCACTTGGTGAACACATTAACTCCTCAAACTATGGTCATCATCGGGAGTGGTTCCAGTTATTGTCACTCCGGGGTTGCCGGATCATAACACATAGTAGGTAACTACAACTTGCAAGATCGGATCTAAAATACACATATATTGGTGAGAACATGATAATTTCAGATCTGAAATCATGGCACTCGGGCCCTAGTGACAAGCATTAAGCATGGCAAAGTAGTAGCAACATCAATGTCAGAACATAGTGGATACTAGGGATCAATCCCCATCAAAACTAACTCGATTACATGATAGATCTCATCCTACTCATCACCGCCCAGCGAGCCTACGAATAGATTACTCACGAACGATGAAGAGCTTCATGGAATTGGAGAGGGAAGAAGGTTGATGATGACGACGGCGATTATTTCCCCTCTCCGGAGCGCAAGACGGACTCCAGATCTGCCCTCCAGATGAAGAACAGGTTGTGGTGGCGCCTCCGTATCTCAAACGCGATGAAATCTTCTCTTTTTATTTTTTCTAGGACGAAAGGGAACTTATAGACCTGAGATTGGGGGCGGCAGAGCCGTGTGGGCCCCACAAGCTTGCCTACCGCCACCAGGGGGGTGGCGGAGCCAGGGCTTGTGGCCCACTGGCCCACTCCCTCAGGTGGGTCTTGGCGCAGATATTTTTCATATTTTCCAAAAATGCTCCCCGTAAATTTTCAGTACATTTGGAGAACTTTGATTTCTGCACATAAATAACACCAAGGCAATTCTGCTGAAAACAGCGTTAGTCCACGTTAGTTCCATTCAAATCATGCAAATTAGAGTCCAAAACAAGGGCAAAAGAGATTGGAAAAGTAGATACGATGGAGACGTATCACCCTTCTCAAGCCGCCACATGGTTGCGATGGCCTCACACCTAAGTCCTTGCACGAGGACATCTGCCGTGCTAAAACCACAACAGTTGGCGCCCACCATGGGGCTGATCGCACAGTGGTATTGTCTTTTTGGAGGGTACTCTCCCACGAATTTAAGAGCTCGTGATGGATCGGATGAAGAAAAGTTGGACAAAATAGTTGCACATGATAACTGATGCGTCCATTTTGCATCATGCTTTTATGTTGATATTTATCGCTTTATGGGTTGTTATTACACTTTACGGTACAATACTTATGCCTTTTCTCTCTTATTTTATAAGGTTTATATGAAGAGGGAGAATGCCGACAGCTGGAATTCTGGGCTGGAAAAGGAGCAAGTTTGAGATACCTATTTTGCACAACTCCAAAAGCCGTCAAAATCAACGAGGAATTATTTTGGATTTTATAAAAAATACTGGGCGGAAGAAGTACTCGAGGGGAGCCACCAGGAGGCCACAAGCCTGCGAGGCGCGGCCTACCCCCCTCGTCGCGCCTGGGTGGCTTGTGGGCTCCCTGTTACCCCTCCGGCTCCCATCTTCTGCTATAAGGAAGGTTTTGTCCCAGAAAAATAAAGAGGAGGCTTTCGGGAAGAGACGCCGCCGCCACGAGGCGGAACTTGAGCAGAACCAATCTAGAGCTCTGGCACGGCCGTCCTGCCGGGGAAACTTCCCTCCCGGAGGGGGAAATTGTCGCCATCGTCATCAACAACACTCCTCTCATCGGAGGTGACTCATCTCCATCAACATATTCATCAGCACCATCTCATCTCCAAACCCTAGTTCATCTCTTGTAACCAATCTCCGTCTCACGACTCCGATTGGTACTTGTAAGGTTGCTAATATTGTTAATTACTCTGTGTAGTTGATGCTTGTTGGATTACTCGGTGGAAGATCATATGTTCAGATCCTTAATGCTATTCAATACCTCTCTGGTCATGAACATAATTATGCTTTCTGAGTAGTCACTTTTCTTCCTGAGGACATGGGATAAGTTTTGCTATAAGTAGTCATGTGAATTTGGTATTCGTTTGATATTTTGATGCGATGTATGTTGTCTTTCCTCTAGTGGTGTTATGTGAACATCGACTACATAACACTTCACCATTATTTGGGCCTAGAGGAAGGCATTGGGAAGTAATAAGTAGATGATGGGTTGCTACAGTGACAAAAGCTTAAACCCTAGTTTATGCGTTGCTTCGTAAGGGGCTGATTTGGATCCACTAGTTTAATGCTATGGTTAGACTTTGTCTTAATTCTTCTTTCGTGGTTGCGGATGCTTGTGAGAGGAGTTACTCATAAGTGGGATGTTTGTCCAAGTAAGGGCAGCACCCAAGCACCGGTCCACCCACATATCAAAATATCAAAGTAGCGAACGTGAATCCTATGAACATGATGAAGACAAGCTTGACAGAAATTCCTATGTGTCCTCGGGAGTGCTTCACCTCATATAAGAGTTTGTCCAGGCTTGTCCCTTGCTACCAAAGGGATGGGGCATATTGCTGCACCTTTGTTACTATTGTTACTTGCTTCTCGCTACGAATTATCTTATCACACAACTATGTGTTACTGATAATTTCAGTGCGTGCAGAGAATACCTTGCTGAAAACCACTTGTCAGTTCCTTCTGCTCCTCGTTGGGTTCGACACTCTTACTTATCGAAAGGACTACGATAGATCCCCTACACTTGTGGGTCATCAAGACTCTTTTCTGGCGCCGTTGCCAGGGAGTGAAGTGCCTTTGGTAAGTGGAATTTGGTAAGGAAATATTTATATAGTGTGCTGAAATTTATTGTCACTTGTCACTATGGAAACCAATCCTTTGAGGATCTTGTTCGGGGTATATTCACCTAGAACGGAAGCACACGGAGTTGCTCCTCAACCTACTGCACCTACTGAAAGTATTTATTATGAAATTCCTTCGGGTATGCTAGAGAAACTGTTGGCTAATCCTTTTACAGGAGATGGAACATCACATCCCGACTTGCATCTAATCTATGTAGATGAAGTTTGTGGTTTATTTAAGCTTGCAGGTTTGCCCGAGGATGAGGTCAAGAAGAAGGTATTTCCCTTATCTTTGAGGGATAAAGCATTGACATGGTATAGGCTATGTGATGAGACTGGATCATGGAACTACAACCGATTGAAATTGGAATTTCATCAAAAGTTTTATTCTATGCATTTGGTACATCATGATCGGAATTATCTATACCTATACTAATTCTAGACTCCCTAGAAATTCCAACATTAATTATATTTTACGAGCCGTTAACCTTGCAATCCCGAGGAGAAAAAAAACTCATATGACCCAAAATTCTTCCACGGTAGTAGAGATAGAAGCCACGTTCATGTCAGCCTCTCACGTGGGCCTTGCGTGATGCAGCACAGAACTGACCCGCCATATCAAATCAACGGAGTTTCTGTTGCTAAAAAAATAGAGTTTCTTAAACAAAATTAGCTAGGTACAGGTTATATCCTTAAAAACATAATGTTTAAAGAAGCTAGCACGTATAATCTTTTCAAAAGAAAAACTTACTAAAGCAAACGTATCTCACACCATTTTAAACCTGCCCCATCCCTCTTTCAAAAGTAAAAAAGTCAACTATATCCCTAATCCTACTAAAAATAAAGCTTTTTAATCTGGCCCTGCCTGCATGATATGTTTGTTGTCCATGTTAAATCACATGTGCACCGTCAGCCATGCTTCGTGCGGTCGGCCATGCTCCAGATGTATTTGCTGGTTACTTCCAGACGAGATAAAGAAGAACACTTGATTGATCTCAATGATAGCTTGGTGGATCCTCCTTGGGTGCAGGCGCACACAGCACATGTGAAACAAGATCGATCCTGCTCGGCAGTAGGCGCATAAACCTGAAAAGACACATACACACACACACATGGTAAACGAGATTGGATGGCCACCTTAGCGTGTGTCCTCCATGTTGTTTCTTACATTGATCTGATCAAACTCTCTATTTGTTCTTGAATGTTACACAAGTATATAAAGAAGGTAAAGTAGCTAGAACTGACAAAACTCTATGTTTGTTCTACATTCATGCTACACCAGGCGGAACGTTAGTCTTGATAGTTATCATGGAATCTGGTACAAATGTTTCTACTCAGTTTACTACGTTGTTCTTTATGCCTGCATGAGTTGTTGTATGGTTTGAGAATAAGATTTTTTCAAGTGTGGGATATATATTCTTGCTCATACTTACATGCATATATAACTGAAGTGTGTGCATGTCCATAGATTGGAACTCTACCTTTAATCTAGGTTCAGATTCTGTTATTTGTCCGAAACTGAAAAATATTTGTACAACTTTATTGTTGATATCCTAAGAGGTGATTAGGCACAAGATCCGCTAAGATTCTCACAAGTTTTTTGAGATTTCTTTTTGTTTGTTTCAGGTGAATACATGTCTTCTTAGGTTTATCCAGGAGATAGGGGGATCGATTGAATTTTTACATTGCTTTGGACTCTGTTTGACTGGATTTGATCCAAGCCACCTGGTCATATAATTGTCCAGAGTAATTAGTTGTAGAACATGTCAAACCAGCTTGCGCGTGCTGATATTTTGCTAGGTTATTCCCCTTCTCTTTTCTTAAATATGTTTTGTGGTTACTCCTTGCTTATCCCTGCAACATTCAACTGCTATTTCCTATGACGTCTTCACGACACCTATTTAATTGCCATATTGCTTTTGTTTTACATGAGCATAACATTGAAGAAATAGTTCAAGTTAACTACAGTTGAGAATGTAGCAAATTTATGACAGCTTTGTTATTTAGATGCTTAATAAAGTTAGATCATTAGATTTAAATGTTCCTTTTTACCTATTGAAATGTATCTCTAATGTAGTACATGTAATGTTATCTTTTTTGTATGGAATATTTCTCCACCGTAATTCATTCTGGAAGATAATAACAAACTTATCTACCAGAGCACATCCAACATAAAATAAGTTGTTTAAATCTGAAAAAACATTTTTATGGTACAATACATTCTGAAAGATAAGAGCAAACTTATCTACCGCTATGCAATGCATCCAACATAAAATAGACAACGCACATAATTTGACACTGTTGTCACTGTTGCTTTGCTATTAGAGGACATGGGTGAGATATTAATGATTTCCTAGGTCCTATTATTACTCGACACATATTTTGTGTCCGATTAAAAAATAATATCGTTCGGTATACACGCGATACGTGTGGAAGGCAGCGACAGCTGGTAGAAGCACAATCGAAAATAGATCAAGGACACACTACATGGTATTTGGAATTGAAAAATGATCCATCACACCCATTATATGCACATTGATCTTCGCCTCATAGTTGACATGGACAATTCAGCCGTAACATTTTAACAAGGAAGCATGTGTTGGAACCAATCTGCACATTGTTTTCAACCTTGATATCAGTAAACAAAGCAATATGTTGCTGCTACATGCATAAGGTAATTCTTACTGATGAATAATCTAACGTATGGTGCCCTTTGTATAGACATTATTGTTTTTCACTGGAGTTTAACTCACAAATTTTAGGTTTCTTGCTTCGGATTCACTGATCTGTTTTTCCTCGGTGCATATTTAGTTATTAACTCAAATTTGAAGTCTTCAAAAGGTTTTACTTATGGATTATGCTTGGTCGCTAGGGAAAAGATTTAATTTCGACATCATTATGAACATCAGATGTTTTGATAAATAAATGTCATTGTGGTGCAACAAACCATACGGAAGTGATACTCGATGTTGGCAACAATGTCACTTGAAGGTTAGATATTCAACATCCCATATGTTCTTTTTCCAACCCATTTTCAATTGATAGAAATTTAGCTTGAATTGACATTATAACCTTGAATATTGTTGCCGCATAAGTTATGTTAGCGATTCTTGACCTTTTTCACAACTTCACAATATCAATGTATAATTCCAAATTAGTACAAAATGGGCATTAACCAAACTAGCCCGTGCAATAGCATGGGTTGACGACTAGTATTTATAATTTTTGGCTCGTGATAGAGAAAGTATCGTTCAAGCTTGGGGGAGGCTTAAGTCAATGTTATATTCATGCCCCAACCATGAGCTCTTGAGAGAAATTATTATTCAGAACTTTTATGCTCGGCTTTCTCATGATAATCACACCATGCTTGACACTTCTTGTACCGGTTCTTTTATGAAAAGAGATATTGACTTGAAATGGAATTTATTGGAAAGAATTAAACGCAACTCTGAAGATTGGGAGTTTGATGAAGGTAAGGAGTCAGGTATGAATCTTAAGTTCGATTGCGTTAAATCCTTCGTTGAAACAAATACTTTTTGTGATTTTAGCGCTAAACATGGACTTGACTCTGAGATAGTAGCTTCATTATGTGAATCATTTGCTGCTCATATTAATCTCTCTAAAGAGAAGTGGTATAAATATCAACCTCCCATAGAAGTCAATGTAGTTAAACCCAATCTAGTTGAAGAGAAAGTCATTGCTTATAATGATCCTATTGTTCCTAGTGCTTACATTGAGAAACCACCTTTCCATGTTAGAATAAAGGATCATGCTAAAGCTCCAACTGTGATACGTAAGGGCTACATTAGAACACCTACACCCCCTGAGCAAATTAAAGTTGAACCTAGCATTGCTATTATCAAAGATCTCCTGTCCAATAATGTTGATGGGCAGGTTATTCACTTCTGTGAAGATGCTGCTAGAATTGCTAACCCTCATGCTAGAGACAAACATAGGCCTGTTGTTGGCATGCCTGTTGTTTCAGTTAAGATAGGAGATTATTGTTATCATGGTTTATGTGACGTGGGTGCTAGTGTTAGTGCAATACCTCGATCTTTATATGATGAAATTAAAGACGAGATTGCAGCTGTTGAGATGGAATCTATTGATGTTACTATTTAGCTTGCCAATAGAGATACTATCTGCCCTTTGGGAATTGTTAGAGATGTTGAAGTCTTGTGTGGTAAAACTAAGTATCCTACTGATTTTCTCGTTCTTGCTACCACACAAGATAACTTTTGTCCCATCATATTTGGCAGACCTTTCCTCAATACTGCCAATGTTCATATTGACTGTGAGAAGCAAACTGTCACTGTTGGCTTTGAAGGTGTGTCACACGAATACAATTTCTCCAAGTTTGGTAGACAACCTCATGAAAACGAATTGTCTAGTAAGGATGAAATTATTGCCCTAGATTCTATTGTTGTGCCTCCTACTAATCCTTTAGAGAAATACTTGCTTGAGCATGAAAATGATATCATATGGATGAAAGGAATGAGATAGATAGAGTTATCTTTGAACAACATCCTATCCTTAAGAATAATTTGCCTGTTGAACTACTTGGAGATCCACCCCCACCAAAGGGTGATCCTGTGTTTGAGCTTAAACAGTTACCTCATACTCTTAAGTATGCTTATCTTGATGAAAAGGAGATATATCCTCTTATTACTAGTGCTAGCCTTTCAGAGCATGAAGAAAAGAAATTATTGAAAACTCTGAGGAAGCACCGTGCTGCTATCGGATATACTCTTCATGATCTTAAGGGCATTAGTCCCACTCTATGCCAGCAAAAAATTAAAACTGATCCTGATTCCAAACCAGTTGCCGATCATCAACGAAGATTAAATCCTAAGATGGAAGAGGTAGTAAGAAAAGAAATACTAAAGCTCTTGGAAACACGTATTATCTATCATGTTGCTCATAGAGATTGGGTAAGTCCGGTGCATTGCGTCCCTAAGAAGGGAGGTATTACCATTGTCCCTAATGATAAAGATGAATTGATCCCACAGAGAATTGTTACTGGCTATAGGATGGTAATTGATTTTAGGAAATTGAATAAAGCCACTAGGAAAGATCATTACCCTTTGCCTTTTATCGACCAAATGCTAGAAAGATTGTCCAAACACACACTTCTGCTTTCTAGATGGTTATTCTGGTTTCTCCCAAATACCTGTTGCACAATCTGATCAGGAGAAAACCACTTTTACCTGCCATTTCGGTAACTTTTCTTATAGACGTATGCCTTTTGGCTTATGTAATGCACCTGCTACCTTTCAAATATGTATGATGGCTATATTCTCTGACTTTTGTGAAAAGATTGTTGAGGTTTTCATGGATGATTTCTCCGTTTACGGGTCTTCTTTTAATGATTGCCTCAGCAACCTTGATCCTGTTTTGCAGAGATGTAAAGATACCAACCTTGTCTTGAATTGGGAGAAGTGCCATTTTACGGTTAATGAAGGCATCGTCTTAGGACATAAATTTTTTGAAAGAGGTATTGAAGTCGATAAGGCTAAAGTTGATGCGATCGAGAAAATGCCATGCCCTACAGACATCAAAGGTATAAGAAGTTTCCTTGGTCATGCTGGTTTCTATAAAGGTTCATTAAAGACTTCTCTAAGATTTCTAGGCCTCTTACCAATCTCTTGCAAAAGGATATTCCATTTGTTTTTTATGATGATTGTGAAGAAGCATTTGAAATATTTAAGAAGGCCTTGATAACTGCACCTATTGTTCAACCACCTGATTGGAACCTACCTTTTGAAATTATGTGTGATGCTAGTGATTATGTTGTTAGTGCTGTTCTAGGACAAAGAGTTTATAAGAAATTGAATGTTATTCATTATGCTAGTAAAACTCTAGACAGTGCCCAAAGAAACTATGCTACTACTGAAAAGGAATTTTTAGCAGTCGTGTTTGCATGTGAAAAGTTCAGATCTTATATTGTTGATTCCAAGGTTACTATTCACACTGATCATGCTGCTATTAAGTATCTCATGGAAAATAAAGATGCTAAACCTAGACTTATCAGATGGGTTCTCTTGCTACAAGAATTTGATTTGCATGTTGTTGATAGGAAGGGTGTTGAGAACCCCGTAGCAGATAACTTGTCTAGGTTGGAGAATGTTCTTGATGACCCACAACCTATTGATGATAGCTTCCCAGATGAACAATTGAATGTCATCAACGCTTCACGTAGTACACCTTGGTATGCTGGTTATGCAAATTATATTGTTGCTAAATTTGTACCACCTAGTTTCACATACCAACAAAAGAAGAAATTCTTCTTTGATTTGAGACATTGCTTTTGGGATGATCCTCACTTTTATAAAGAAGGAGTAGATGGTGTTATTAGACATTGTGTACCTGAGCATGAACAGGGACGGATCCTACAGAAGTGTCACTCTGAGGCTAACGGAGGACACCATGCAGGGGATAGAACTGCACACAAGGTATTGCAATCTGGATTTTATTGGCCTACTCTCTTCAAGGATGCCCGTAAGTTTGTCTTGTCTTGTGATGAATGTCAAAGAATAGGTAATATCAGTAAACGTCAGGAAATGCCTATGAATTATTCACTTGTCATTGAACCATTTGATGTTGGGGTTTTTGATTATATGGGAACTTTTCCAAAGTCTAACGGGTATACTCATATTCTAGTTGATGTTGATTACGTTACTAAGTAGGTAGAAGCTATCCCAACTAGTAGTGCTGATCACAACACCTCTATTAGGATGCTTAAAGAAGTTATTTTCCCTAGATTTGGAGTCCCTAGATATTTAATGACTGATGGTGGTTCACATTTTATTCATGGTGCTTTCCGTAAAACGCTTACTAAGTATTATGTCAACCACAGAATTGCATCTCCTTATCATCCTCAGTCCAGTGGTCAAGTAGAGCTAAGTAATAGAGAAATTAAACTAATTCTGCAAAAGGCTGTTAATAGGTCTAGAAAGAATTGGTCTAAGAAGCTTGATGATGCACTGTGGGCTTATAGAACTGCTTATAAGAATCCCATGGGCATGTCTCCGTACAAAATGGTTTACGGTAAAGCATGTCATTTACCTCTTGAGCTAGAGCATAAGGCTTATTGGGCAATCAAAGAGATCAACTTTGATTTCAAACTTGCTGGTGAGAAGAGGTTATTTGATATTAGCTCACTTGATGAATGGAGAACTCAGGCATATGAAAATGCCAAGTTGTTTAAAGAAAAGGTTAAGAGGTGGCATGATAAAAGGGTACAAAAACGCGAGTTCAATGTAGGTGATTATGTCTTGTTATATAATTCTCGTTTAAGATTTTTTGCAGGCAAGCTTCTCTCTAAATGGGAAGGTCCTTACATTGTTGAGGAAGTATATCGTTCCGGTGCCATAAAGATCAACAACACGGAAGGTAATTTTTCGAGAGTTGTAAATGGGCAAAGAATCAAGCATTATATCTCAAGTACTCCCATAAATGTTGAAAGCAATATTATTAATACCATAACTCCGGAGGAGTACATAAGGGATATTTATCAGCCTGTTTCAGACTCCAAAAATGATGAGGTATGTGATGCGGTAAGTAAACCGACTCCAAAACTTTTCAAGTAGCAATTTTTCTCCGTTTTGGAATTTTTAGAAAAATAGAAAAATTTAAAGTAGTCCGAAAAGCGCACGAGGAGATGACAAGCCTGCCAGGCGCGGCCTACCCCCTGGCCGCGCCTGGGTGGCTTGTGAGCACCTCGTGTGTCTTCCGGACTCCGTTTTCTGGTGGAATACTCCTTTTGGTCGGGAAACATTCATTATATATTCTCCCGAAAGGTCTGACCCTCGTATCATGCAAATATCCTCTGTTTTCGTTTTGAGCCTGTTTCAGCAGCAGATTTAGGGCAAGCTGTCTTCTCAAGATTCAGAGGGGGAGAGCTATGTGGCTGATTACCTTGCTAACCCCAAAGGTCTATGGGGACTTGGATCCTTATGGTTGGACCACTGATGAGGAAGAAGATTATGGTCCCAAGGGGAAGGAAGGAACAAGTGCCGATGAAGAGGAGGCTCCTCTATCCCATCCTGGAAACACACATGTGGAGTTCAAGAAGTCGAGCCTCCCTGACTCAAGGAAGAAGTCTAAGATTTTGTTTACCCCTTCTCGTCTTTTGCACGAGAAAAAGCAATAATTATGCCAGAGGGTGTTGAGGATTGAAGAGGAAATTAACGATGTGAAGGAGCAGAATTTTGTGCTCAAGAGGAAATTAAGCAAGTTCAAGAACTCTGCAACAACTCCACCACCATCACCTTCGAAGGAAGACAAGTAAGCACGGGTATGGGCACTTCCCTTGGCTTGTGCCAAGCTTGGGGGAGTTTCCCCGGTATCGTATCACCATCACATCTTTTGCCTTTACCTTTTTCTTAGTTCGATCCTTTTGGTTTTATCTTTCTCTAGTATAATAAAGTTCTTAGTATGATCTAGGCTTGAGTTTTGCTCTGTGTTACCCCCAATGTATTCGAGTTCGTGAGTCATATAATAAAGAGTGTTATAGTTAAGGGACTTCTTCATGCCATGATCTAAAGAAAAGAATAATAAAAGAACAAAAGCATGAAAGATCATGTAATGATGTGATGGGAAGTGATGGCTTCACATATAAAAAGAATGTTGATTGAAACTTGTTGTGGGTGGACAAACGTAGACCTTGGTCATTGTTGCAATTAATAGGAAGTAATAAAGAAAGAGAGGTTCACATATATTTATAACATCTTTGACACCGTCTATGATTGTGAACACTCATTAAACTATTACAAGCTTAGAAGTAGAAGTTGGACAAGGAAGACAACATAATGAATTATATTTGCTTGGTTCTAAACAATGTTATATGACTAGAGATCCCTTAGCATATGACGATTGCTTCCACCACATATCAGCCAAAACTTCCGCACTAAGTAGAGATACTACTTGTGCATCCATAAACCTTGAACCCAGTTTTGCCATGAGAGTCCACCATACCTACCTATGAATTGAGTAAGATCCCTCAAGTAAGTTGTCATCGGTGAAAGCAATAAAAATTGCTCCCTAAATATGTATGATCTATTATTGTGTGGAAAATAAGCTTTGTACAAACCTGTGATGAGGAACACATAAAAGCGACAGACTGCATAATAAAGTTCTTTATCATAGGAGGCAATATAAAGTGGCGTTCCTCCACACTAAGAGATCACACATACAAACCTCAAAAGCGCATGACAACCTCTGCTTCCCTCTGCGCAGGGCCTATCTTGTACCTTTATTTTTTATCTTTAAAAGAGTCGTGGTGATCAATACAAACTCCTTATTTCGCCATTATCTTGGCAAGCGTCATGTGCTAGGGAAAGATCTATATTCATATGTCAACTTGGAAGTAAGTATTCATGAATTATTATTGTTGACATTACCCTTGAGGTAAGTAGTTGGGAGGCGAAACTATAAGCCCCTATCTTTCTCTGTGTCCAACTGAAACTTTGATCTCATGAGTACCTCATGAGTTTTAGCAATTGTAGAAGACGAAAGGATGATTGAGTATGTGGATTTATTTTACAAGCTCTTATTTGACTCTTTCCAATGTTATGATAAATTGCAATTGCTTCAATGACTAAAGGCTATTGGTTGTTAATTCTCAATAAGGTTCTTGATCCATACTTTACTTTGTCAAGGAATTGTCACTTTAGCATAAGAGTTTACATGACGATATTGTTGTTCTAAATATGATCATGATGCCTGCATGTCCGTATTTTGTTTTATCGACACCTCTATCTCTAAACATGTGGGCATATTTATTGATCTCGGCTTGTGCTTGAGGACAAGCGATGTCTAAGCTTGGGGGAGTTGATACGTCCATTTTGCATCATGCTTTTATGTTGATATTTATCGCTTTATGGGCTGTTATCACACTTTACGGTACAATACTTATGCCTTTTCTCTCTTATTTTATAAGGTTTACATGAAGAGGGAGAATGCCGGCAGCTGGAATTCTGGGCTCGAAAAGGAGCAAGTTTGAGATACCTATTCTGCACAACTCCAAAAGCCGTGAAAATGAACGAGGAATTATTTTGGATTTTATAAAAAATACTGGGTGGAAGAAGTACTCGAGGGGAGCCACTAGGAGGCCACAAGCCTGCGAGGCGCGGCCTACCCCCTTGGCTGCGCCTGGGTGGCTTGTGGGCCCCGTGTTACCCCTCCGGCTCCCATCTTTTGCTATAAAGAGGGTTTCGTCCTAGAAAAAATAAAGAGGAGGCTTTCGGGAAGAGACGCCGCCGCCACTAGGCGGAACTTGAGCAGAACCAATCTAGAGCTCCGGCAGGGCCGTCCTGCCGGGGAAACTTCCCTCCCGGAGGGGGAAATCGTGGCCATCATCATCACCAACACTCTCATCGGAGGCGACTCATCTCCATCAACATCTTCATCAGCACCATCTCATCTCCAAACCCTAGTTCATCTCTTGTAACTAATCTCCGTCTCACGACTTCGATTGGTACTTGTAAGGTTGCTAGTAGTGTTAATTACTCTCTGTAGTTGATGCTAGTTGGATTACTCGGTGGAAGATCATATGTTTAGATCCTTAATGCTCTTCAATACCTCTCTCGTAATGAACATAATTATGCTTTGTGAGTAATCACTTTTGTTCCCAAGGACATGGGATAAGTCTTGCTATAAGTAGTCATGTGAATTTGGTATTCGTTCGATATTTGATGCGATGTATGTTGTCTTTCCTTTAGTGGTGTTATGTGAACGTAGACTACATAACACTTCACCATTATTTGGGCCTAGAGGAATGCATTGGTAAGTAATAAGTAGATGATGGGTTGCTAGAGTGATACAAGCTTAAACCCTAGATTATGCTTTGCTTCGTAAGGGGCTGATTTGGATCCACTAGTTTAATGCTATGTTTACACTACAGGAATCAGCTTCTTTGCCGTCTGCCATCACACATGGCAAAGACAAAATCCCTGACGGCAAAGACAAAACAGCAGACGGCAAAGATTCTCACGGCCGGCAAAATTTCTGCGTCAGGCTACGACGGCATAGGACCTTCTTTGCCGTCTGCCCCGCCAAAGCGGACGACAAAGCTCTTTGCCATCAGCTTTCCTTAGGAGCAGTCGGCAAAGTGCTCGAGACGGCAGCCGACAGGCGTTGCCTCCGTTAGGGGTTAATGGAGGCTTTGCCGTCTGCCTCCCCCTTTATCTTTGCCGTCTGCCTCCTCCTTTATCTTTGTCGTCTGCCTCCTCCTCCTCCCCCCTCCACTCTTTGTCGTCTGCCTCCTCCTCCCCCCCCCCTCCACTCTTTGCCGTCTGCCTCCCCCCTCCACTCTTTGTCGTCTGTCTCCTCCTCCCCCCTCCTCTGTGCCCTCTTCTTTGCCGTCTGCCCACCCTGGAGGCAGACGGCAAAGAGACTATATAGACACCCCAGGATGCACAGCTAGGTGCCATGTGGCAGCTTTGCCATCTCCCAGCTGATGGCACTGGTCTTTGCCATCAGCTGGCAGACGGCAAAGAGCCCATATAGTACCTGTTTTTTTAATATTATTTCACAGCACATATATATATATATATATATATATATATTTGACAACACCTTTATATAATTCACCACACATATATGATATATAGTTCACCACACATATACTTGTCAACACATATATATAATTCACCACACATATATGATATACATATAAATCAATGTACATCCCCATATATCAAAAGAACCAACATACAAAGTATTGCACTGTTTATCCATATATACATATACATATAGTTCGACATTGTTCATTAACTCAAATGAAAACTAGATGATATACATATAAAGTTCATCCATCAACATTGTTCAACTCCATGAATGCCAGCTTCCATGCATGTAGTATATCCAATCTGCAAAAATGTGAATAAGAAAGTCAGAATAAGAACAAAATATGATGTTTTTCACCTAATTATGTCATTTTTAGCGGAAAACAAGCTAACAATATAATATTCATGAGCTAACCAAGGTTCTTATGCCATTTTTAGCTTATTATGGCATTTTCGAGCTAAATGGGTTAATTAAAGCAAGGATAATATGAAATAGGAGAAGAAAGAGGAGGAGGAGGAGAAGAAGAAGAAATCAAGAAGAAGGAGGAGAAGGAGGAGAAGGACTAGAAGGTCCTTGGCCTTCTCCTCCTCCTCCTCCTCCTCCTCCTTCTCCTTCTTCTGTTCTTCTTCTTCTTCATTTTCTTTTCATTCTGCCTAATTCTTCTCCTCTTCTCCTCCTGTTGGAGCTAAATTACCTAATTATGTCTTTTTGGAGCTAAATGCGTTAATTATCCCATTTTAGAGGAAAAGAAGCTAAGTAAATAATATTCATGATCTAACCAAGGTTCTTATGCCATTTTGAGCTTATTATGGTATTTTGGAGCTAAATGGGATAATTATGTCATTGTTGAGGAAATTAAAGCAAGGATAATATGAAAGAGGAGAACAAAGAGGAGGAGGAGGAGCAAGAGAAGAAGAAATCAAGAAGAAGGAGGAGAAGGAGGAGAAGGAGGAGGAGGAGAAGGACTAGAAGGTCCTTGGCCTTCTCCTTCTCCTCCTCCTCCTCCACCTTCTCCTTCTTCTCTTCTTCTTCTTCTTCTTCTTCTTTATTTTCATTTTGCCTATTTCTTCTCCTCTTCTCCTCTTGTTGGAGCTAAATTACCTAATTATGTCTTTTTGGAGCTAAATGGGCTAATTATCCCATTTTAGAGGAAAACAAGCTAAGTATATAATATCCATGAGCTAACCAAGGTTTTAATGCCATTTTGAGCTTATTCTGGTATTTTGGAGCTAAATGGGCTAATTATGTCATTGTTGGGGAAATTAAAGCAAGGATAATATGAAAGAGGACAATAAAGAGGAGGACGAGGACAAGAACAAGAAATCAAGAAGAAGGAGGAGAAGGAGGAGAAGGAGGAGGAGGAGAAGGACTAGAAGGTCCTTGGCCTTCTCCTCCTTCTCCTCCTCCTCCTCCTCCTCCTCCTCCTTCTCCTTCTTCTCTTCTTCTTCTTCTTCTTTCTTTTAATTTTTCCTATTTCTGCTCCTCTTCTCCTCTTGTTGGAGCTAAATTACCTAATTATGTCTTTTTGGAGCTAAATGGGTTAATTATCCCATTTTAGAGGAAAACAAGCTAAGTATATAATATTCATGAGCTAACCAAGGTTCTTATGCCATTTTGAGCTTATTATGGTATTCTGGAGCTAAATGGGCTAATTATGTCATTGTTGGGGAAATTAAATCAAGGATAATATGAAAGAGGAGAAGAAACAGGAGGAGGAGGAGAAGAAGGAGGATAAGGAGGAGGAGGAGGAGAAGGACTAGAAGGTCCTTGGCCTTCTCCTCCTCCTCCTCCTTCTCCTTCTTCTCTTCTTCTTGTTCTTCTTCTTTCTTTTCATTTTGTGTATTTCTTCTCCTCTTCTCCTCTTGTTGGAGCTAAATTACCTAATTATGTCTTTTTGGAGCTAAATGGGCTAATTATCCCATTTTAGAGGAAAACAAGCTAAGTATATAATTTCATGAGCTAACCAAGGTTCTTATGCCATTTTGATCTTATTATGGTATTTTGGAGGTAAATGGGCTAATTATGTCATTGTTGGGGAAATTAAAGCAAGGATAATATGAAATAGGAGAAGAAAGAGGAGGAGGAGGAGAAGAAGAAGAAATCAAGAAGAAGGAGGAGAAGGAGGAGAAGGAGAAGGACTAGAAGGTCCTTGGGCTTCTCCTCCTCCTCCTCCTTCTCCTTCTTCTCTTCTTCTTCTTCTTCTTCTTCTTTCTTTTCATTTTGCCTATTTCTTCTCCTCTTCTCCTCTTGTTGGAGCTAAATTACCTAATTATGTCTTTTTGGAGCTAAATGGGCTAATTATCCTATTTTAGAGGAAAACAAGCTAAGTATATAATATTCATGCGCTAACCAAGGTTCTTGTGCCATTTTGAGCTTATTATGGTATTTTGGAGCTAAATGGGCTAATTATGTCATTGTTGGGGAAATTAAAGCAAGGATAATATGAAATAGGAGAAGAAAGAGGAGGAGGAGGAGAAGAAGAAGAAATCAAGAAGACGGAGGAGAAGGAGGAGGAGCAGAAGGACTAGAAGGTCCTTGGCCTTCTCCTTCTCCTCCTCCTCCTCCTCCTTCTCCTTCTTCTCTTCTTCTTCTTATTCTTCCTCTTCTTCTTCTTCTTCTTTCTTTTCATTTTGCCTATTTCTTCTCCTCTTGTTGGAGCTAAATTACCTAATTATGTCTTTTTGGAGCTAAATGGGCTAATTATCCCGTTTTAGAGGAAAAGAAGCTAAGTATATAATATTCATGAGCTAACCAAGGTTCTTATGCCATTTTGAGCTTATTATGGTATTTTGGAGGTAAATGGGCTAATTATGTCATTGTTGGGGAAATTAAAGCAAGGATAATATGAAAGAGGAGAAGAAAGAGGAGGAGGAGAATAAGAAGAAATCAAGAATAAGGAGGAGAAGGAGGAGGAGGAGAAGGACTAGAAGGTCCTTGGCCTTCTCCTCCTCCTCCTCCTTCTCCTTCTCCTTCTCTTCTTCTTCTTCTTCTTCTTCTTCTTCTTTCTTTTTATTTTGCCTATTTCTTCTCCTCTTCTCCTCTTGTTGGTGATAAATTACCTAATTATGTATTTTTAGAGCTAAATGGGCTAATTATCCCATTTTAGAGGAAAACAAACTAAGTATATAATATTCATGACCTAACCAAGGTTCTTATGCCATTTTGAGCTTATTATGGTATTTTGGAGGTAAATGGGCTAATTATGTCATTGTTGGGGAAATTAAAGCAAGGATAATATGAAATAGGAGAAGAAAGACGAGGAGGAGGAGAAGAAGAAGAAATCAAGAAGGAGGAGAAGGAGGAGAAGGAGGAGGAGGAGAACGACTAGAAGGTCCTTGGCCTTATCCTCCTCCTCCTCCTCCTCCTTCTCCTTCTTCTCTTCTTCTTCTTCTTCTTCTTCTTCTTCTTTCTTTTCATTTTGCCTATTTCTTCTCTTCTTCTCCTCTTGTTGGAGCTAAATTGCCTAATTATGTCTTTTTGAAGCTAAATTGGCTAATTATCCCATTTTAGAGGAAAACAACCTAAGTATATAATATTCATGAGCTAACCAAGGTTCTTATGCCATTTTGAGCTTATTATGGTATTTTGGAGCTAAATGGGCTAATTATGTCATTGTTGGGGAAATTAAAGCAAGGACAATATGAAAGAGGAGAATAAATAGGAGGAGGAGGAGAATAAGAAGAAATCAAGAAGAAGTAGGAGAAGGAGGAGGAGGAGAAGGACTAGAAGGTCCTTGGCCTTCTCCTTCTCCTCCTCCTCCTCCTCCTTCTCCTTCTTCTCTTCTTCTTCTTCTTCTTTCTTTTCATTTTGCCTATTTCTTCTCCTCTTCTCCTCTTGTTGTATCTAAATTACCTAATTATGTCTTTTTGGAGCTAAATGGGCTAATTATCCCATTTTAGAGGAAAATAAGCTAAGTATATAATATTCATGAGCTAACCAAGGTTCTTATGCCATTTTGAGCTTATTATGGTATTTTGGAACTAAATGGGCTAATTATGTCATTGTTGGGGAAATTAAAGCAAGGATAATATGAAAGAGGAGAAGAATGAGGAGGAGGAGGAGAAGAAGAAGAAATCAAGAAGAAGGAGGAGAAGGAGGAGGAGGAGAAGGACTAGAAGGTCCTTGGCCTTCTCCTCCTCCTCCTCCTCCTCGTCCTTCTCCTTCTCTTCTTCTTCTTCTTCTTCTTCTTTCTTTTCATTTTGCCTATTTCTTCTGCTCTTATCCTCTTGTTGGAGCTAAATTACCTAATTATGTCTTTTTGGAGCTAAATGGGCTAATTATCCCATTTTAGAGGAAAACAAGCTAAGTATATAATATTTCTGAGCTAACCAAGGTTCTTATGCCATTTTGAGCTTATTATGGTATTTTGGAGCTGAATGGGCTAATTATGTCATTGTTGGGGAAATTAAAGCAAGTATAATATGAAAGAGGAGAAGAAAGAGGAGGAGAAGAAGAAATCAAGAAGAAGGAGGAGAACGAGGAGCAGGAGGAGGAGGAGAAGGACTAGAAGGTCCTTGGCCTTCTCCTCCTTCTCCTCCTCCTCCTCCTCCTCCTCCTTCTCCTCCTTCTCCTTCTTCTCTTCTTCTTCTTCTTCTTTCTTTTTATTTTTCCTATTTCTTCTCCTCTTCTCCTCTTGTTGGAGCTAATTAGCCAATTATGTCTTTTTGGAGCTAAATGGGTTAATTATCCCATTTTAGAGGAAAACAAGCTAAGTATATAATATTCATGAGCTAACCAAGGTTCTTATGCCATTTTGATCTTATTATGGTATTTTGGAGCTAAATGGCCTAATTATGTCATTGTTGGGGAAATTAAAGCAAGGATAATATGAAAGAGGAGAAGAAGTAGGAGGAGGAGGAGAAGAAGAAGAAATCAAGAAGAGGGAGGAGAAGGAGGAGAAGGAGGAGGAGGAGAAGGACTAGAAGGTCCTTGGCCTTCTCCTCCTTCTCCTCCTCCTCCTCCTTCTCCTTCTTCTCTTCTTCTTCTTCTTCTTTCTTTTCATTTTCCCTATTTGTTCTCCTATTGTTGGATCTAAATTACCGAATTATGTCTTCTTGGAGCTAAATGGGCTAATTATCTCATTTTAGAGGAAAACAAGCTAAGTTTGGAGGAGAAACTTACCGTAGTGGTCATCAAGGAGGAGAAACACCACGGTTGCTCGCGGCGGCTTCGTTTGGAGATGGTTGCCCTGGAGAAGGGTCGTGCGATGCCGCTCGGGAGTTATTCTGCAGAAAAGATATTTTGCAATGTCTCAGTTAGCATGATGACACTCAATTATTAATACTAGTTTATAATGAAACTCACCGTGGCAATCGAAGAGAAGACGTGTTGGGTAACGTAGCATAAATTCAAAATTTTCCTACGCATATTCAGATCTTCCTATGGAGAGACCAGCAACGAGAGAGGGGTAACAGCATCTTCATACCTTGGAAGATCGCTAAGCGGAAGCGTTGCTAGAACGCGGTTGATGAAGTCGTACTCGCAGCGATTCCAATCTAGTGCCGAACTACGGCACCTCCGCGTTCAACACACCTGCAGCCTGGTGACGTCTCCCGCACCTTGATCCAGCAAGCAGGAGGGAGAGGTTGGGGAAGAACTCCAGCAGCACGACAGCATGGTGTCGATGGAGAGACGAGGTCTGCCGGCAGGGCTTCGCCAAGCACCGGCACACAGGAGGAGGAAGAAGGGCAGGGCTGTGCCGAGGGAGAGGCAAAAGTCTGATCCCCAATGGCCAAAAGTGCCCACTATATATAGGGGGAGGGGAGAGGGGGTGCCACCCCTAGGTTTCCCACCCTAGGTGGTGCGGCAGCCCCCCCAGATGGGAGGTGCGGCGGCCAGAGGGGGGAGGAGGGGGTGGCGCACCACCTGGTGGGCCTTAGGCCCACCTGGCTTAGGGTTTGCCCCCCCTTTCTCTCCCTTGCGCATTGGGCTGAGTGGGGAGGCGCACCAGCCCACCTAGGGGCTGGTTCCCACCCCCACTTGGCCCACCTTACCTCCCGGGGTCGTTGCCCCCCTTCGGTGGTCCCCCGGGGCCACCTCCGATGGTCCCGGTACGTTACCGGTGATGCCCGAAACACTTCCGGTATCCGAAACCATCCGTCCTATATATCAATCTTTACCTCCAGACCATTCCGGAGCTCCTCGTGACGTCCGGGATCTCATCCGGGACTCCGAACAACTTTCGGTAACCTCGTATAACAATTTCCTATAACCCTAGCATCATCGAACCATAAGTGTGTAGACCCTACGGGTTCGGGAGACAGGCAGACATGACCGAGACACCTCTCTGGCCAATAACCATCAGCGGGGTCTGGATACCCATGGTGGCTCCCACTTGCTCCATGATGATCTCATCAGATGAAGCACGATGTCAAGGATTCAATCAATCCCGTATACGATTCCCTTTGTCTGTCGGTATAGAACTTGCCCGAGATTCGATCATCGGTATACCAATACCTTGTTCAATCTCGTTACCGGTAAGTCTCTTTACTCGTTCCGTAGCACGTCATCGTGTGACTAACTCCTTAGTCACATTGAGCTCATGATGATGTTCTACCGAGTGGGCCCAGAGATACCTCTCCGTCACACGGAGTGACAAATCCCGATCTCGATTCGTACCAACCCAACACACACTTTCGAAGGTACCCGTAGTGCACCTTTATAGTCACCCAGTTACTTGTGACGTTTGATACACCCAAAGCACTCCTACGGTATCCGGGAGTTGCACAATCTCACGGTCGAAGGAAAAGATACTTGACATTAGAAAAGCTTTAGCATACGAACAATACGATCTAGTGCTATGCTTAGGATTGGGTCTTGTCCATCACATCATTCTCCCAATGATGTGATCCCGTTATCAATGACATCTAATGCCCATGATCAGGAAACCATGATCATCTATTGACAAACGAGCCAGCCAACTAGAGGCTTGCTAGGGACACATTGTGATCTATTTATTCACACATGTATTACTGTTTCCTGTTAATGCAATTATAGCATGAACAATAGTGGATTATCATGAACAAGGAAATATGATAATAACCATTTTATTATTGCCTCTAGGGCATATTTCCAACAGTCTGCCACTTGCACTAGAGTCAATAATCTAGTTACATTGTGATGTATCGAACACCCATAGCATTGTGGTGTTGATCATGTTTTTCTCGTGGAAGAGGTTTAGTCAACGGGTCTGCAATATTCAGATCCGTGTGTACTTTACAAATATCTATCACTCCACTCTGGACATGGTCCTGGATGGAGTTGTAGCGGCGTTTGATGTGCTTCGTCTTCCGGTGAAACATGGGCTCCTTGGCTATGGCTATGGCTCCAGTGTTATCACAGAAGAGTGTCATTGGACCCGACGCGCTTGGAACCACTCCAAGGTCGGTGATGAGATCCTTCATCCAAATTCCTTCATGAGCCGCTTCTGAAGCAGCTATGTACTCCGCTTCACATGTAGATGCTGCCACGACTTCTTGCTTGCTACTGCACCAGCTCACTGCCCCACCATTCAACACATATACGTATCCGGTCTGTGACTTAGAGTCATCCGGATCTGTGTCGAAGCTAGCGTCGACGTAACCCTTTACGACGAGCTCTTCGTCACCTCCATAAACGAGAAACATTTCCTTAGTCCTTTTCAGGTACTTAAGGATATTCTTGACCGCTGTCCAGTGCTCCATACCTGGATCACTTTGGTACGTCCCTACCAAACTTATGGCAAGGTTTATATCAGGTCTGGTACACAGCATGGCATACATTAGAGAGCCCACGGCTGAAGCGTGGGGGACAGAACTCATCTTCTCTCAATCTGCTGCCGTGGTCGGTGACTGAGTCTTACTCAATCTCATACCTTGCAAAACTGGCAAGAACCCTTCCTTTGAGTTTTCCATATTGAACTTCTTCAATATCTTGTCAAGGTATGTACTTTGCGAAAGACCTATGAGGCGTCTTGATCTATCTCTATAGATCTTGATGCCTAATATGTATGCAGCTTCTCCAAGGTCCTTCATTGAAAAACTCTTGTTCAAATAGGCCTTTATGCTCTCCAACATCTCTATATTATTCCCCATCAATAATATGTCATCCACATATAGTATGAGGAAAGCTACAGAGCTCCCACTCACTTTCTTGTATAGACAGGCTTCTCCGTAAACTTGTATGAACCCAAACGCTTTAATCACCTCATTAAAGCGAATGTTCCAACTCCGAGATGCTTGCACCAGCCCATAGATGGAGTGCTCGAGCTTGCACACTTTGTTAGCACCCTTACGGTCGACAAAACCTTCTGGTTGCATCATATACAACTCTTCCTTAAGGTTCCCGTTAAGGAACGCTGTTTTGACGTCCATTTGCCAAATTTCATAATCATAAAAGGCGGCAATTGCTAACATGATTCGGACTGATTTCAGCTTCGCTATGGGAGAGAAAGTCTCTTCGTAGTCAACTCCTTGAATTTGTCGAAAACCCTTTGCGACAAGTCGAGCTTTGTAAACGGTTACATTACCGTTTGCATCAGTCTTCTTCTTGAAGATCCATTTATTTTCTATGGCTCGCCGGTCATCGGGCAAGTCCACCAAAGTCCATAGTTTGTTCTCATACATGGATTCTATCTCGGATTTCATAGCCTCAAGCCATTTGTTGGAATACGGGCCTGCCATCGCTTCTTCATAGTTCGAAGGTTCACCATTGTCTAACAACATGATTTCCATCACAGGGTTGCCATACCACTCTAGTGCGGAGCGTGCCCTTGTGGACCTTCGCGGTTCAGTAGTAACTTGATCCGAAGCTTCATGATCATCATCATTAACTTCCTCTTCAGTCGGTGTAGGCGCCACAGGAACAACTTCCCGCGCTGCGCTACTATCCTGTTCGAGAGGGGGTGTAATTACCTCATCAAGTTCTACCTTCCTCCCACTTACTTCTTTCGAGAGAAACTCTTTCTCTAGAAAGGATCCATTCTTGGCAACAAAGGTTTTACCTTCGGATCTAAGATAGAAGGTATACCCAATAGTTTCCTTAGGGTATCCTATGAATACGCATTTCTCCGCTTTGGGTTCGAGCTTTTCTGGTTGAAGTTTCTTCACATAAGCATCACAGCCCCAAACTTTAAGAAACGACAACTTAGGTTTCTTGCCAAACCATAGTTCATACGGTGTCGTCTCAACGGATTTAGACGGTGCCCTATTTAAAGTGAATGCTGCAGTTTCTAATGCGTATCCCCAAAATGATAGCGGTAAGTCGATGAGAGACATCATAGGTCGTACCATATCTAATAAAGTGCGATTACGACGTTCAGACACTCCGTTGCGCTGCGGTGTGCCAGGCGGCGTCAGTTGTGAAACGATTCCACACTTCCTTAGGTGTGTGCCAAACTCGTGACTCAAATATTCTCCTCCACGATCGGATCGTAGACATTTAATTTTTCTATCACGTTGATTCTCAACCTCACTCTAAAATTCCTTGAACTTTTCAAACGTCTCAGATTTGTGTTTCATCAAGTAGATATACCCATACCTACTCAAATCATCGGTGAGAGTGAGAACATAACGATAACCACCGCGTGCTTCAACGTTCATTGGACCACACACATCAGTATGTATTATTTCCAATAAGTCGGTTGCTCTCTCCATCATTCCTGAGAATGGAGTCTTAGTCATCTTGCCCACGAGGCACGGTTCGCATGTGTCAAATGATTCAAAGTCAAGAGACTCTAATAGTCCATCAGTATGGAGCTTCTTCATGCGCTTAACGCCGATATGACCAAGGCGGTAGTGTCACAAGTATGTGGGACTATCATTATCAATTTTATATCTTTTGGTACTCACACTATGAATATGTGTAACATCACGATCGAGATTCATCAAGAATAAACCATTCACCAGCGGAGCATGACCATAAAACATATCACTCATATAAATAGAACAACCATTATTCTCTTACTTAAATGAGTAGCCGTCTCGCATTAAGCAAGACCCTGATACAATGTTCATGCTTAAAGCTGGTACTAAATAACAATTATTAAGGTTTAAAACTAATCCCGATGGTAGATGTAGAGGTAGCGTGCCGACGGCGATCACATCGACCTTTGAACCATTCCCGACGCGCATCGTCACCTCGTCCTTGGCGAGTCTCCGCTTATTCCGCAGTTCCTACTTTGAGTTGCAAATGTGAGCAACAACACCGGTATCAAATACCCAGGAGCTACTACGAGCGCTGGTAAGGTACACATCAATAACATGTATATCACATATACCTTTAACGTTGCCGGCCTTCTTGTCCGCTAAGTATTTGGGGCAGTTCCGCTTCTAGTGACCCTTTCCCTTGCAATAGAAGCACTCAGTCTCAGGCTTGGGTCCGTTCTTTTTCTTCTTCCCAGCATTTGGCTTACCGGGCGCGGCAACAGCTTTGCTGTCTTTCTTGAAGTTCTTCTTACCCTTGCCTTTCTTGAAACTAGTGGTCTTGTTGACCATCAACACTTGATGCTCTTTCTTGATTTCTACTTTTGCAGACTTGAGCATCGAGTACAACTCGGGAATGGTCTTCTCCATCCCTTGCATGTTGTAATTAAGCACAAAGCCTTTGTAGCTTGGTAGGAGAGACTGGAGGATTCTGTCAATTATAGCATCATCCGGAAGTTCGACTCCAAGTGAAGTCAGACGACCGTGTAACCTAGACATTTTGAGTATGTGCTCACTGACAGAGTTGTTCTCCTCCATCTTACAGCTAAATAACTTGTCGGAGACTTCATATCTCTCGACACGGGCATGAGCTTGAAAAACTAGCTTCAGCTCCTGGAACATCTCATATGCCCCGTGTTGCTCAAAACGCCTTTGGACACCGTTTCTAAACTGTATAACATGCCACACCTAACCAGAGAGTAGTCATCACTCCGCGTTTGCCAGACGTTCAGAATGTCCTGGGCTGCTGCAGGAGCAGGAGGGTCACCTAGCGGCGCATCAAGGACATAAGCCTTTTTAGCTGCTTCAAGGATGAGCTTCAAGTTGCGAACCCAGTACGCATAGTTGCTACCATCATCTTTCAGCTTGTTTTTCTCTAGGAATGCGTTGAAATTGAGGTTGACGTTGGCCATCTACAATATTTATAAAGACAACTTTTAGACTAAGTTCATGACAATTAAGTTCATTTAATCAAATTAAGTATGAACTCCCACTTAAATCGACATCCCTCTAGTCATCTAAGTGATACATGATCCATGTTGACTAACTCGTGTGCCATCATCACGTGAGATGGACTAGTCACCATGGTGAGCAACTCCATGCTGATCGTATTCAACCATACGACTCATGTTCGACCTTTCGGTCTCTTGTATTCGAGGTCATGTCTGTACATGCTAAGCTCGTCGAGTCAACCTAGGTGTTTCGCGTGTGTAAATCTGGCTTACACCCGTTGTATGCGAACGTTAGAATCTATCACACCCGATCATCACGTGGTGCTTCGAGACAACGAACCTTCGCAACGGTGCACACTTAGGGGAATACGTTCTCGAAATTTTAAGAGGGATCATCTTATTATGCTACCGTCGTTCTAAGCAATAAGATGTAAAACATGATAAACATCACAATGCAATCATATAGTGACATGATATGGCCATTATCATCTTTGCTCTTTCGATCTCCATCTTCAGGCATCGCATGATCATCATCGTCACCGGCGTGACACCATGATCTCCATCATCATGATCTCCATCATCGTGTCTCCGTGAAGTCATCACGCCAACTATTACTATCACTACTACTATAGCTAACCGTTAGCAATGAAGTAAAAGTAGTAAGCACATGGCGTTGCATCTCATACAATAAATTAAGACAACTCCTATGGCCCCTTCCGGTTGTCATACTCATCGACATGCAAGTCGTGAAACCTATTACAATAACATGATCATATCATACATCATACATGCAACATCACAACTTTGGCCATATCACATCACATGTCAAACCCTGCAAAAACAAGTTAGACGTCCTCTAATTGTTGTTGCAAGTTTTACGTGGCTGATTTGGGTTTCTAGCAAGAACGCCTTCTTACCTACGTGACAGCCACAACGATGATATGCCAAAGCTATTTACCCTTCATAAGGACCCTTTTCATCAAATCCAATCCGACTAGAGTAGGAGAGACAGACACCCGCTAGCCACCTTTATGCACGGTGTGCATGTTTGTCGGTGGAACCAGTCTCACGTAAGCGTACGTGTAAAGTCGATCTGGGCCGCTTCATCCCACAATACCGCAGGAAAAGAATAAGACTAGTAGCGGCAAGCAAATTGACAAATCATCGCCCACAATTTTTGTGTTCTACTCGTGCATAGAATCTACGCATAGAAAACCTGGCTCTGATGCGAGTGTTGGGTAACGTAGCATAAATTCAAAATTTTCCTACGCATATTCAGATCTTCCTATGGAGAGACCAGCAACGAGAGAGGGGTAAGAGCATCTTCAATACCTTTGAAGATCGCTAAGCGGAAGCGTTGCTAGAACGCGGTTGATGGAGTCGTACTCGCAGCGATTCCGATCTAGTGCCGAACTACGGCACCTCCGCGTTCAACAAACGTGCAGCCCGGTGACGTCTCCCGCACCTTGATCCAGCAAGGAGGAGGGAGAGGTTGGGGAAGAACTCCAGCAGCACGACGGCGTGGTGTCGATGGAGAGACGAGGTCTGCCGGCAGGGCTTCGCCAAGCACCGGCACAGGGGAGGAGGAAGAAGGGCAGGGCTGCGCCGAGGGAGAGGCAAAAGTCTGATCCCCAATGGCCAAAAGTGCCCACTATATATAGGGGGAGGGGAGAGGGGGTGCCACCCCTAGGGTTCCCACCCTAGGTGGTGCGGCAGCCCCCCAGATGGGAGGTGCGGCGGCCAGAGGGGGAGGAGGGGGTGGCGCACCACCTGGTGGGCCTTAGGCCCACCTGGCTTAGGGTTTGCCCCCCCTTTTCTCTCCCCTGCGCATTGGGCTGACTGGGGAGGCGCACCAGCCCACCTAGGGGCTGGTTCCCACCCCCACTTGGCCCACCTTACCTCCCGGGGTCGTTGCCCCCCTTCGGTGGTCCCCCGGGGCCACCTCCGGTGGTCCCGATGGTCCCGGTACGTTACCGGTGATGCCCGAAACACTTCCGGTATCCGAAACCATCCGTCCTATATATCAATCTTTACCTCCGGACCATTCTAGAGCTCCTCGTGACGTCCGAGATCTCATCCGGGACTCCGAAAAACTTTCGGTAACCTCGTATAACAATTCCCTATAACCCTAGCGTCATCGAACCTTAAGTGTGTAGACCCTACGGGTTCAGGAGACAGGCAGACATGACCGAGACACCTCTCTGGCCAATAACCATTAGCGGGGTCTGGATACCCATGGTGGCTCCCACTTTCTCCATGATGATCTCATCAGATGAACTACGATGTCAAGGATTCAATCAATCCCGTATACGATTCCCTTTGTCTGTCGGTATAGAACTTGCCCGAGATTCGATCGTCGGTATACCATTACCTTGTTCAATCTCGTTACCGGTAAGTATCTTTACTCGTTCCGTAGCACGTCATCATGTGACTAACTCCTTAGTCACATTGAGCTCATGATGATGTTCTACCGAGTGGGCCCAGAGATACCTCTTCGTCACACGGAGTGACAAATCCCGATCTCGATTCGTACCAACCCAACACACACTTTCGGAGGTACCCGTAGTGTACCTTTATAGTCACCCAATTATGTTGTGACGTTTGATACACCCAAAGCACTCCTACGGTATCTGGGAGTTGCACAATCTCACGGTCGAAGGAAAAGATACTTGACATTAGAAAAGCTTTAGCATACGAACAATACGATCTAGTGCTATGCTTAGGATTGGGTCTTGTCCATCACATCATTCTCCCAATGATGTGATCCCGTTATCAATGACATCTAATGCCCATGATCAGGAAACCATGATCATCTATTGACTAACGAGCCAACCAACTAGAGGCTTGCTAGGGACACATTGTGATCTATTTATTCACACATGTATTACTGTTTCCTGTTAATACAATTATAGCATGAACAATAGACGATTATCATGAACAAGGAAATATGATAATAACCATTTTATTATTGCCTCTAGGGCATATTTCCAACAAGACGGGCATCGGTGGAGGGACTTGACCGCTCTTCTCGCACAGACCCTGAAGAGTGGGTCGTATTAGTTAGTAATGAAACAGACATTACACACATGATTTGGCTAATGTGAAAAAAACATACCACACAAAGCTCGTACACGGCCCGTTGACCCGCCTCATTCCGGGCCCTCTCCTCGTCAAGCAATCGTGTCGTGGTCTGGTCGCTCTCATCAAGAGCAGCCTGAAGAGCAGCCTGCCTTGCCAATCTCTCTTTCTCAAGAGCAGCCTGGTTTGCCGCTCTCTCTTTCTGAAGAGCAGCCTGAAACACCATTCCTCGTTACCACAGTAATGATCTATGGTGACACACATAATGAAATGGATGAAAGTGTTCTTAGTCCGTACAACTAACCTCGATGGCAAGTTCGACTGGCCGTGGACGACGCGTTATCTCAGGACAGCTGCTCGACTGACGCGCCTTGATCTCCGGAAGAGTGAGTGGACAACGTATTATCCCATCTCCAATGGCTATCGAGCCATGGGGCCTCCCGCCACCAGATATCATCACCAGCTCTGGATCCAAAGGTTCCTGGCTAGGGTTAAAGTCATCCCCTTTCGTAGCCTTCCCCGCGTCCCTGTATGCCATGGGCTTCTGGTGGGATGATATGTTGGTGAAGTTATTGGGATCATCCAGGTCAGACTCAGAGAATGCCTTCGCCTTCTTGTACGAGGCAGTATGGGCCATGCCATAAAGGTCGTACAAGTGTGGCATCTCAGTCTTATTGTGATGCGCCTAAAAGAGAGGAACAAAATATTAACATCAAGAATGAATTGCATGAATCATGAAGCAAATCACATACCCAGTTTTGTCCAAACTGAAGTAAGTTGGTGCTGCCTTGATGGTGTGGCACACCAACCATTTGGCTACGCCGATCCTTCGCATTCTCGTGGACGGCTCGCCAGCTGCCTGTGCACCACTCATCAACCAATGCCTCCCAACAATCCATCTTATCCGCACACCATCTCGGGGGCACCTGTAAGTTATTAGAAAGAATTTTCAGTGCTACGCCTATGAATGAAATCAAGAAAACTACGTAGAAGGACCTTCTTCAGAAACTTTCTGCGACAATCCTTCTCCTGCTTCTTAATACCACGCGTGGCGTAGTAATCTCGAATAGCCTGCGGCCGAGCCTCGTGGCGCAAGTTCTGTAGTAACCGCCTACACTCGGCCTCGAGAACCCTGGCCGCCTCCTCCTCATATCCATCCTCACACCTATAGAAGGTCTGCAGTCAAACGTGAAAACACCGATTAGTACAATAATTAGCTATATTGTTAATTTTAGATTCTGTAAAAGGATAATTTACCCAAAAGCTCTTGATCACCATCTCGGCCCTCGTGTGGCACAAGACACCATCTATAATCTCCTCCGGCGGGGCCTGCGCAGCCTGGTAGTGCTCCCAGGTAAATCCTAGTGTAGGAACCTGACCCTCACCAGGCAACGTGACAAACCCCGGGAAATTTGTCCGGCAAAGCACACCAAGGACGCAGTTCGGCCTGTGGACTCCAGGAGGGTGTACCCATCCCCTGCAGTATGATAAGGTCAACACATTATATATTTGAACAAACTTGAAGGCAAAAGCTAAAAAAAGGGTAAATGTACTTACCTATCTCCTTCACGTTTAATCACCGGCCTCTGCTTGCGAGTAGCCGGGGCGACCGGGAGACATGTACTACCACGCTTGTACACGGTGGCCCCGTCCACCTGCACATCGCCCTCACTATCCGTAAGCTCATCCCCGCCATCACCGCCCCCTGAGCCACCCGGACCCTCGGTCCAATCCGGCAACTCGGTACGATCCGGCCAGGTCTCCCATTCGGGCCTCTCCACGTCGGGTGAAGCCTCCGGAACCGTAATCTCCTCCGGCTGCTCCTGGGCCGAATGCACCTCGACCCGAGGCTGCTCCTCAACCGGAGTCTCATGGGACGAATGCCCGTCAACAACAGGCTCCTGGAACGGAGTCCCCGTAGCCTCCTCCGCAAACGGGTCGACCATACTAGTCCTATGCTTGGGTGAATGAGCTGGTGGTGGTGGCGAGGATGGCTCAACAGTCCTCCTGGATCTTCCGTGGCCACCACCTCTCCCTGTACCCTTCCCCTTCTTCCCTACCCGACCAGCACCTCTCCCAATGGGCAATGCCGCCGACGAAGAAGAACCCACGGGTGGTGTCGACAGGCTGTCTGCCAAGGCTCTACGGAGAGATAGGAGTGGAAGGGAAGTACCGCCCCTCGTGCGGGGCGCCTGGGAAGAACCCGTCGAGCGATCTAGACCAGCGCCCACCACTTTCCACACCTGGTGACCTGCCATGATAAAGGTTAAAAGAAATTAGTACAACATAAAAAATTGAATAACTAACATGAATAATAATATGTACATGAATAATAAGGATTAAAAAATATATAATTTAAGTTGTGAATCTTACAAACTAATAATCATCATCAATAAATGCGTCATCATCATCACTATCACGCATGTCTTCATGAATGACGTGCTCGTCGGGTTCAACGGCGTGAAGTTGTGAAAGGCCTTCCTTTAATCGTTGAAGCATTGACAGGTCATCCGCATCACTAACCTCTACGAGTTCCAGGTCTTCTGGTTCCGGCTCAGGCTGGAGTTGGATTCATTGTCGCTGTCTACTTCCATGTTCTTGGGTGAAGCACGGCGGTTCTTGAAACGTTTCTTGGAAATGCGTGTTTCTTGGAAGAATTCTCCATCATATGTGTCTGGGTTAATGTGAGGTTCATAATCCTGTTCATTTGGGAGAGGTGGTCTGACATGTGGCGGCACTTCATAAACAACATACCAACCTTCCAGATTCTTATCCGTTTGGCATGCCCACGGTAGATAGAAAACTTGGGTCGCCTGTTGAGCCGTAATATAGACATCTGGAACATCTAAATGGGTGTTTGGATTGATTTCGACTAGTCCTATATGTTCATGAGTCATTCTAGTCTTTTTCGGCTGGAACCAATAACATCTGAAGACTACGACGTTCGGTGGGTTTTCACCATAGAATTGAAGTTCATAAATTGCTTCAACTCTTCCATAATACTCGATAACACCTTCGCCGATAGCAGAGACACCACAATTTGTAGATTTCCGGTCGGGCACAGATAACTCTTTGCCAAAGGTACGAAAGAGATACCCGTTGATGTTGTATTTCTCAAATGAACGGACCTTATAGTCAAAACCATTAGCGACTTGTCTCAATTCGGCGTCCATAGACTCTGAATTAGCCTACAAGTTTAATACGAAACAGTTGTTGCATTAGCCACAAGTTAGACCAAGAATGAAATGGTCCATTACTGATAATTACCGTTTGTTTGAACCAAGAGATGAAACCGGGATAGCCGCCTCCTGTCTTTGACAGAAGCTCATACTCTTCGACGGAATCATTTTCGATCACCGCTCCATCCGAGAATTTGACGACGTAACGGCTGTTTGAAATATCCGGGAATAAGAGCAGTTCAAATAAATTAGAAGTTACGGGAAAATGTGTCGAGAACTCACTCGATGTACGGCCGCACTTCTGTTAGGTTGTTGAAGATATACAACAAAATGTTCCACCATTCTTCGACATCCAACGTTATTGGTTTCGAAGCACCAGCTGGTGCGAGCTTCCCTTTGAATAGGCTAACGTTGGACCCACCTTTTTTAGGGTCTGCATCATTGTACCGAGGCTTCGGATTATGCAAATGATGATTTTTCGCTTCGTAGTGTGCTGTCACAAAGTTTGCCACCTCCTCAGGAATGAATGCCTCAGCCATCGATGCTTCAATTCTACGCTTATTTTTACATTTAGCTCGAAGGTTCTTCTGCATCCTCTCAGTTGCATAGCACCAACGATCTTGCATGGGCCCATCCAATCTTGCCTCGGTCGGTAGATGTAAAATCAAATGCTGCATTGGATTAAAGAAGCCCGGTGGAAAGATCTTCTCTAACTTGCACAACAACTCCGGTGCAAACTCCTCCATGTCTTCTACCACGCCAGGCGACAATTCTTTCGCACAAAGGACACGGAAGAAATAGCTCAGCTCCACCAGTACTAGCCATTCATCCTCAGGAATAAAGCCACGTAACATCACCGACATTACCCGCTCTAGCCTTATGTGCCAATCATGACTCTTGAGACCAAAGATTTTTAATTTTTCAAGACTCGCTCCCCTCCTTATATTCGCTGCATACCCATCGGGGAACATCAAGTGCATTTTGACCCACAAGATAATTTCCCTCATAGCTGGCCTTCCAAGATTGAACCAGGCCTTTGGCTTCGACCACTTCTGCTTTCCTTTGCCTTCTCGCATGTTTTGTAACGGTCTATGACATAGTGTCTCTTGATCGACTCTAGCCTTAATATTATCCTTTGTCTTCCCATCTATGTCGAACAATGTACCAAAAATAGCCTCTCCGATATTCTTTTCAGTGTGCATCATGTCGATATTGTGTGGAAGAAGGAGGTCTTTGAAGTAAGGCAGATCCCAGAAGCATGGCTTGTGAGTCCAGGCGTGTATTGAATTATACCCCTTGAAATACCCTGGACGCTCTGGATCAGGCTCGAGGGCGTTTAACTGATCCAGGATCTGTTGGCCTGTGAACGCAGGTGGTGCCAAGTTTTTGACAACTTTACCTTTGGTAAAGTTCTTCTTGTCTTTTCTGAACTGATGGTCAGGATCCAGGAACTGTCTATGCAAGTCAAAGCAAGAATACTTCCGACCCTCCTGCAACCAATGAAACTGAAGAGCTGCCTTGCATTGGGGGCACGGGAACCTTCCATGCACACACCATCCAGAGAATAGCGCATACGTTGGCAAGTCATGCATAGAGTAGATGTACCACACATGCATTTTGAAGTTTTCTTTTCTAGCGGCATCGTATGTCTTGACCCCATTATCCCAAGCTTCTTCCAATTCATCCTTAAGCTGTTGCAGGTACACATTCATATTCTTCCCCGGATAATTGGGCCCTGGAATTATCAACATCAGAAATATGTTCTTTCTTTGCATAATCTGCCCGGGGGGAGATTGAGTGGAATGACAAATACAGGCCAACAACTGTATTGGGTTGCCGTCATGCCGAAGGGATTAAAACCATCCGTGGCGGCGCAGACTCGAGGATTCCTTAGATCTGCCGCTTTATCCTGATGCAATCCATCGAAATGTTTCCACGCTTCCCCATCCGATGTGTGTACCATCATCTTATGCCCATCCGCATCTAGTTCGGTTCTTTTGCCCAATTTGTGCCATGTCATCTGTCTGGCTGTCTCTTCGACCATGAAAAGACGTTGAAGTCTTGGTATGATTGGCATATACCGAAGAACACTAACTGCGATTTTGGTCTGCCTCTTCTCACCCATACCGTTGTCTACCACAAGATACCTGCAAGACTCGCAATTGGGACAATAGTCCAAGTGTGCATACTCCTTCCTAAATAAGACACATCCTTTCTCACATGCATCTATCTTCTCATAGGGCATCTTAAGTACACGAAGTATTTTGTACGACTGGTATAGGTTTGCAGGCATGACATGGCCTTTGGGTAGGAAACGTCCAAATAGTGTCATTATCGCCTCGTAGCATTCTCTTCCCAAGTTGAACTGAGCCTTCAGAGCCATTACTTGTGCAATTGCATCCAGCTGACAGAGCTCAGTGTGCTCATGGAGAGGACATTTTGAAGACTCCAACATTTCATAAAAGGCCTTTGCAGATTCCTCCATCTCATCTTCCGAATCCCGAGCATCATCAAAGTCTTGCACCATGTCTTCGATCCTGTACCATGCTCGTTCGTGCGACGACGGACCACCTCAGCTCTTGTGCGTTGTATAGACTCACCATGAAATGTGCACACCGTATAATTAGGCTTAAAGCCCCTCCTCTGCAGGTGTTTAATCATTACAGCCTCTGTCGTCTTTTTATAGTTGTCGCATCCAGGACAGGGGCAGTAGTTTCTTTCCTTTCCATTTGCGAATGCGGCTTTCACAAATTCCTTTGTTTTTACAAACCATTCTTTTGTCATCTCTTTCTGACTAGGGTGACCGGTATACATCCATGCACGATCACTCATCTTGCATAGCTACTAAAGACAGAAGAAATATATTTATATATAATTTAGCATTTATATTCATCAGTTAATCAGGTTCGCCATTTTTATTACGTCCAGGCAACCTACACGCTAATAGGTAAAGATAGGTCCTAATCCCACCCGAGTATGTGTAGATTGGGTTCGTTTTCCCATGCTCTGCTCCGGATCCAACGCAAAATTTCGGCAACACCTCCCCGCTGTTCTCCTGATACACGTCTCCGCAATAAACAGAGAGGATGTGCATCCGGAGAACAACGGGGGAGGCACTGACGAAATTCCGCATCGGATCCAGAGCACATCATACGGGAAAACGAACCCAATCTACACATACTCGGTCTGTCCATGGATAATGTTGGACAATTCGAAAGGATGGCGGTTATAAATATGCAAAGACATGCATATTTATAGATGTCGCCCTTTCGAACGGGAGACGCATACTGGTCACGCATCTTCATAAATTAATTGAATTACCTAAATCTAGAAAGTTTCATCCGGAAACCAAGCCACAGTAAATGAAGGGGCGGGGAGGAGATGAAATTTGTACTGACCCACGAATGCACGGGCGGAGCTCGTACAACGCACGGGCAGGTCTTCGCACAGCAGACCTCACAGCGACGAGACAACTATCACATGTAAATCCACCCGATCAACACAAATATTCCAATTATGTCATTTTAGAGGAAAACAAGCTAAGTATATAATATTCATGAGCTAACCAAGGTTCTTATGCCATTTTGAGGTTATTATGGCATTTTGGAGCTAAATTGGCTAATTATGTCATTGTTGGGGAAATTAAAGCAAGGATGATATGAAAGAGGAGAAGAAAGGGGAGGAGGAGGAGAAGAAGAAGAAATCAAAAAGGAGGAGAAGGAGGAGAAGGAGGAGGAGGAGAAGAAGGAGAAGGAGGAGAAGGTATTTTTCTTCTCTTCTTCTCTTCTTCTTCTTCTTCTTCTTTCTTTCTTTTCATTTTTCCTATTTATTCTCCTCTTCTCCTCTTGTTGGAGCTAAATTATCTAATTATGTCTTTTTGGAGCTATATGGGCTAATTATCCCATTTTAGAGGAAAACAAGCTAAGAATATAATATTCATGAGCTAACCAAGGTTCTTATGCCATTTTGAGCTTATTATGGCATTTTGGAGCTAAATGGGCTAATTATGTCATTGTTGGCTTAACTAAAGCAAGGATAATATGAAAGAGGAGAATAAAGAGGAGGAGGAGAAGAAGAACAAATCAAGAAGAAAGAGGAGAAGGAGGAGAAGGAGGAGGAGGAGAAGGACAAGAAGGTCCTTGGCCTTCTCCTCCTCCTCCTCCTCCTCCTCCTCCTTCTCCTTCTTCTCTTCTTATTCTTCTTCTTCTTCTTTCTTTTCATTTTGCCTATTTCTTCTCCTCTTCTCCTCTTGTTGGAGCTAAATTACCTAATTATGTCTTTTTGGAGCTAAATGGGTTAATTATCCCATTTTAGAGGAAAACAAGCTAAGTATATAATATTCATGAGCTAACCAAGGTTCTTATGCCATTTTGAGCTTATTATGGTACTTTGGAGCTAAATGGGCTAATTATGTCATTGTTGGGGAAATTAAAGCAAGGATAATATAAAAGAGGAGAAGAAATAGGAGGAGGAGAAGGATAAGAAATCAAGAAGAAGGAGGAGAAGGAGTAGAAGGTCCTTGGCCTTCTCCTTCTCCTCCTCCTCCTCCTTCTCCTTCTTCTCTTCTTCTTCTTCTTCCTCTTCTTTCTTTCTTTTCATTTTGCCTATTTTTTCTCCTCTTCTCCTCTTGTTGGAGCTAAATTACCTAATTATGTCTTTTTGGAGCTAAATGGGCTAATTATCCCATTTTAGAGGAAAACAAGCTAAGTATATAATATTCATGAGCTAACCAAGGTTCTTATGCCATTTTGAGCTTATTATGGTATTTTGGAGCTAAATGGGCTAATTATGTCATTGTTGGGGAAATTAAAGCAATGATAATATGAAAGAGGATAATAAAGAGGAGGAGGAGGAGAAGACGAAGAAATCAAGAAGAAGGAGGAGGAGGAGGAGGAGGAGAAGGACTAGAAGGTCCTTGGCCTTCTCCTTCTCCTCCTCCTCCTCCTCCTTCTCCTTCTTCTCTTCTTCTTCTTCTTCTTCTTCTTTCTTTTCATTTTGCCTATTTCTTCTCCTCTCCTCCTCTTGTTGGAGCTAAATTACCTAATTACGTCTTTTTGGAGCTAAATGGGCTAATTATCCCATTTTATAGGAAAACAAGCTAAGTATATAATATTCATGAGCTAACCAAGGTTCTTATGCCATTTTGAGCTTATTATGGTATTTTGGAGGTAAATGGGCTAATTATGTCATTGTTGGGGAAATTAAAGCAAGGATAATATGAAATAGGAGAAGAAAGAGGAGGAGGAGGAGAAGAAGAAGAAATCAAGAAGAAGGAGGAGAAGGAGGAGAAGGAGGAGGAGGAGAAGGACTAGAAGGTCCTTGGCCTTCTCCTCCTCCTCCTCCTCCTCCTCCTTCTCCTTCTTCTCTTCTTCTTCTTCTTCTTCTTTCTTTTCATTTTGCCTATTTCTTCTCCTCTTCTCCTCTTGTTGGAGCTAAATTACCTAATTATGTCTTTTTGGAGCTAAATGGGCTAATTATCCCATTTTATAGGAAAACAAGCTAAGTATATAATATTCATGAGCTAACCAAGGTTCTTATGCCATTTTGAGCTTATTATGGTCTTTTGGAGGTAAATGGGCTAATTATGTCATTATTGGGGAAATTAAAGCAAGGATGATATGAAAGTGGAGAAGAAAGAGGAGGAGGAGGAGAAGAAGAAGAAATCAAGAAGAAGGAGTAGAAGGAGGAGAAGGAGGAGGAGGAGAAGGACTAGAAAGTCCTTGGCCTTCTCCTCCTCCTCCTCCTCCTCCTTCTCCTTCTTCTCTTCTTCTTCTTCTTCTTCTTCTTTCTTTTCATTTTGCCTATTTCTTCTGCTCTTCTCCTCTTGTTGGGGATAAATTACCTAATTATGTCTTTTTTGGAGCTAAATGGGCTAATTATCCCATTTTAGAGAAAAACAAGCTAAGTATATAATATTCATGAGCTAACCAAGGTTCTTTTCTTCTTCTTCTCTTCCTCTCCTATTTTTCTTATTATTATTATTATTATTATTATTATTATTATTATTATTATTATTTTCTTTTTTCTTTTTTCCTCTTATTCTTCTCTTCCTCTCGTATTTTTCTTCTTCTTCTTCTTATTCTTCTTCTTCTTCTTCTTCTTATTCTTATTCTTATTCTTATTCTTATTTTATTTTTTATTTTTTTCCTATTATTCTTCTTCTCCTTCTTATTCTTTTCTTCTTCTTCTCCTCCTCCTCCTCTAGCTCTTCTTCTTCTCCTCCTCCTTTTTTCTTCTTCTACTTATTCTTCCTCTACTACTTTTTCTTATTTTCTTCTACTAAACAGGAAACTAACCTAAGACTAAACATAAACGTAAACTAAACTAAAACTAAACCTAAACTAAAACTAAACCTAAGCCAAAACAAACCTAAAACCTATAACTAATTAAACAAAACTATTACAAAAAAAGCTAAAAAAACTGACCTCGATCCGGTGGCGCAGGGAGGAGAGGCGCGGGGAGGAGGGACGCAGGGGGGAGGGGCCCGAGGAGGGCATGGGGAGGAGGGCCATAGGGGGGAGGGGGCGAGGAGGAGAGGCGCGGGGAGGAAGGCCGCAGGGTGAGGGGCGCGAGGAGGGCGTGGGGTGGGGTGGCGGCGGCAGCGCTGGGGTGGGGTGGCGGCGCTGGGGTGGGGTGAGGCGGCGGCGCGGGGATGGGGTGGGGCGGCGGTGCTGGGGTGGGGCGGCGGCGCTGGGGTGGGGTGGCGTCAGCGGCGCTGGGGGGTGGAGGTTGCGGTGGAGAGAGAGGGGAGAGAGAGTGGGGGAGCGTGCGGGTGGGCAGGACGACTGTTAACGTTAGGGGGTCCATCCCCTTTGCCGTCTGCCGCAGACGACAAAGTTAGTTAGGATGACGACAAAGGGGTGGGGTGGGGCGGGGTGGGGTGGGGAGAGAGGAGAGGTGGGGTGGGAAAGGTTTGCCGTCTGCCTTCACTACCTTTGCCGTCCGTTGACGGACGGCAAAGCCCTAGCCAATGGCAAATATCCTTTTTCCCATCAGTGAGACCTTTACCGTCCGCTTTAGGTCAGTTGACGGCAAAGAGGGTCTTTGCCCTCAGCCAGCAGACGGCAAAGCCCTGGCCAATGGCAAATATCCTTTTTCCCATCAGTGAGACCTTTACCGTCCGCTTTAGGTCAGTTGACGGCAAAGAGGGTCTTTGCCCTCAGCCAGCAGACGGCAAAGCCCTGGCTGATGGAAAATTACTGTTTTCGAGTAGTGTTAGACTTTGTCTTAATTCTTCTTTCGTAGTCGCGGATGCTTGTGAGAGGGGTTAATCATAAGTGGGATGTTTGTCCAAGTAAGGGCAGTACCCAAGCACCGGTCCACCCACATATCAAAATATCAAAGTAGCGAACGTGAATCATATGAACATGATGAAAACTAGCTTGACAGAAATTCCTATGTGTCCTCGGGAGCACTTCACCTCATATAAGAGTTTGTCCAGGCTTGTCCCTTGCTACCAAAGGGATTGGGCCATCTTGCTTCACCTTTGCTACTATTGTTACTTGCTACTCGCTACGAATTATCTAACACACAACTATCTGTTACTCATAATTTCAGTGCCTGCAGAGAATACCTTGCTGAAAACCACTTGTCAGTTCCTTCTGCTCCTCGTTGGGTTCGACACTCTTACTTATCGAAAGGACTACGATAGATCCCCTACACTTGTGGGTCATCAATAACCCGACGAAGGATAACCTTGTGCAGAGTTTGCAAAGTCATTGTTTTGTGATCAAAATCCCGATTAAGCTTTGAAGGTGGCAGTACAAGGTTTGAGTTCAACAAAAATTATGGTTTCCTTCCTAGGCGAGCCGCCGGCGCCGCTTGTGCGATCCGTCAAATTAATTCTATCAAAGATTGATATGAGTTTTTTTCCATCGAAACAAAGTATAAATAGGAGTCTATCATAGTCATCAGGTTTTCTACTGCAAATTAAGTGGACGAATACGATTGCTGATGTGTTCATCAGCTGGCCGATCTGCCGCGTTCGTGTGGCTGTCGTGCACTACATTTCAGAGTCCCGATGAATTCCAAAGCGGTAGCAATAGGCAGAACTTAGGCCATCTACTACACCGCTATTCTCATATATGAAGGGAAAAGTTTTTCACCAGCGCAATCATTGTTCTCCACGTGAAGCCATTGGGTCCAGATTGTTTTCTAATCCGTTTCCTGATCAAAAAAGTATTACTCCCTTCGTTCCAAAATAACTGTCTCAACTTTATATTAGAGCTAGTACAAAGTTTTTCTAAGCTTAAGACACTTATTTTGAGACGGAGGGAGTACTAGATAATCTGGTTGCTAGTACTGTCCGTAAATTACTAGTACTGGCAGGTGAACCTACACGTCAGAATTTTTGGTCTTCAATTACTATTCACAAACGCATCAATGCCAGATTCCAGCACGCCATGATGGAGCGAGCCTCACAAAACAACAACAAAAAGAAAGCCACGAACTGGAGGAGAATACAGAAGAGGATTCAGCCACGATCCAGAAAAGCACATGACCACGAACTAGGTCTTCTACGCCAAAGTCACATCCAATCTGGCCTCGCCATCGTCACCGAGTGGGATTAATCTTCCCTCGTATCCGAGTTGCACCATGGCCGCCTCACCCTCACTCCAACGCCGCAGCTTGCCGCCCTAGAATCGACGTCTACACCGCCCCGCCGCGCCGCTGTCTTGCTCCACCACGCCCACGCGGGCTGCCACACGCCGCATGTAGCTGTTTTTTCCATGTTTTTGACCCCTTTCAGAGGAGATTTTGAAATGGAGTCCAAACGGAAGAAAATCCCCGAAAATATTTTTCTAGAACGGAAGAAGATCAGAGAGCTTGGGGCCAAGCCAGAAGAGCCCCAAGGGCCCCACAAGCCCCCACCCCGCGGCCAGGGGGCGCGCCATGCAGGCTTGTGGGCCCCCTGGAGCTCCCCTGACCTAGGTCTTGCGCCTATAAATTCCCAAATATTCCCAAAAAAATCAGGGGAGCATCGTAATCACTTTTTCGCCGCCGCAAACTTCTGTCTCAGCCAAGATCCCGTCTGGGACACGTCCTGGTGCCCCGCCGGAGGGGGGATTTGGACACGGAAGGCTTCTCCATCAACACCATGACCTCTCTGATGATGCGTGAGTAGTTCACCATACACCTACGGGTCCATAGCTAGTAACTAGATGGCTTCTTCTCTCTCTTGGATCTTCAATACAAAGTTATCCATGATCTTCATGGAGATCTATCCGATGTAATCTTCTTTAGCGGTGTGTTTGTTGAGATCCGATGAATTGTGGATTTATGATCAGATTATCTATGAATCTTATTTGAGTTTCTTCTGATCTCTCTTATGCATGATTTCATATCCTTGTAATTCTCTTCGAGTTGTGGGTTTTGTCTGGCCAACTAGATCTATGATTCTTGCAATGGGAGAAGTGCTTGGTTTTGGGTTCATACCATGCGGTGACCTCACCGAGTGAAAGAAGGGGTAGCGAGGCACGTATCGTGTTGTTGCCATCAAGGGTAAAAAGATGGGGTTTTCATCATTGGTTTGAGATTATCCCTCTACATCATGTCATCTTGCTTAAAGCGTTACTCTGTTCGTCATGAACTCAATACACTAGATGCATGCTAGATAGCGGTCGATGTGTGGAGTAATAGTAGTACATGCAGAAAGTATCGGTCTACTTGTCTCGGACGTGATGCCTATATGCTAGATCATTGCCTTAGATATCGTCATGACTTTGCGCAATTCTATCAATTGCTCGACAGTAATTTGTTCACCCACCGTAATACTTGCTATTTTGAGAGAAGCCTCTAGTGAACACTATGGCCCCCACGGTCTACTCCACACCATATTTTCAGCCTTACACTTTTTACTTCGTTGCACTTTCCACCTTCAGATCTCACTTTGCAAACAATCTTGAAGGGATTGACAACCCCTTTGAAGCGTTGGGCGAAAGCTTGTTTGTGTTTGCGCAGGTAGTCTGGACTTGACGAGACCCTCCTTCTGGATCTATACCTTGGTTCTCAAACTGAGGGAAATACTTATTGCTCCTGTGCTGCATCACCCTTTCCTCTTCAAGGGAAAAACCAACACAAGCACAATCTCCGTCAACGTGTCAATTTCTTGCGCTATTGTTTGAGAAGTAGCAGAAGGATTTCTGGCGTCGTTGCTGGGGAGGAAGATCAAGTCAAGAACTCATCCAAGTAAGTGTGGCAAACTCATCTCTTGCATTTATTTTGTTTGCCAGTTGCCTCTTGTTTTCCTCTCCCCCACTTCACCAATTTGCCTTTTTGGTTCGCCTTTTCGTTCGCCCTTTTTCTCGCCTACTTTTTGTTTGCTTGTGTGCTTGCTTGCTTGCTGAAGTCACCATGAACGAAAACACCAAACTTTGTGACTTCTCGTATACTAATAATAATGATTTTATTAGTACTCCGATTGCTCCCGCCACTAGTACAGATTCATACAAAATCAATGCCGCTTTGTTGAATCTTGTTATGAAAGAGCAATTCTCTGGCCTTCCTAGTGAAGATGCCGCATCCCACCTCAATACCTTCATTGAGCTTTGCGATATGCAAAAGAAAAAATATGTGGATAATGACGTGAATAAATTGAAGCCTTTTCCTTTCTTGTTGCGAGATCGCGCAAAAACTTGGTTTTCTTCTTTGCCCAAAAATAGTATCGATTCTTGGGATAAGTGCAAAGATGCTTATATATCCAAGTATTTTCCGCCGGCTAAGATCATCTCTCTCCGTAATGATATCATGAATTTCAAGCAACATGATCATGATTATGTTGCACAAGCTTGGGAGAGAATGAAATTAATGATTAGAAATTGTCCCGCTCATGGCTTGAGCCTTTGGATGATTATTCAAATCTTTTACGCTGGCTTGAATTTCGCTTCTGGAAATATCTTGGACTCCGCCTCACGTGGAACGTTCATGTAAATCACGTTAGGAGAAGCCACAAAGCTCTTAGACAACATCATGACAAACTACTCTCAATGGCACACTTAAAGGTCACCTTCTAGTAAGAAGGTACACGCTATAGAAGAAATTAACTCGTTGAGTGCTAAGATGGATGAGTTAATGAATTTGGTTGCTAGTAGAAGTGCTCCTTTGGATCCTAATGATATGCCTTTGTCTTCTTTGATTGAGAGTAGCAACGCTAGCTTGGACGTTAATTTTGTTGGTAGGAATAACTTTGGCAACAACAATGCTTTTAGAGGAAACTATGTTCCTAGGCCTTTTCCTAGTAACTCCTCTAATAATTTTGGCAACTCCTACAACAATACTCATGGAAATTACAATAGATTACCCTCTGATCTAGAGAGTAATATCAAAGAGTTCATCAACTCTCAAAAGATTTTCAATGCGTCCATAGAGGAAAAACTACTCAAAATTGACGATTTGGCTAAGAGTGTTGATAGGATTTCTTGTGATGTTGATGCTTTGAAATTTAGATGTGCTCCCCCTAAAATCAACATGGATAATACTTTGAAAGCTATGCGTGTTTCCATGATTGCGAGCCAAGAAAGAACCGCCCAAATTCGTGCTAGACATGAATGGCTTAAAAAGGCGTGTTCTCGTGATAAGAATCACGAAGATCTTAAAGTGCTTGGTGTGACTCCCATTGAATCTTTGTTTTCTTGTGCCAAACCTAATGATTATGGGGCTGGATATGAACCACTTTGGTTGAAAAGTACCCCAATGATTCGGAGTCCATCTATCTTGACGCTAAAAGCATTAAAAGTGGAGTAGAAGACGTTAAAACTTTGAGTAGTAGTGAAATTACTACCATGGATTTCAAGGAATTCAATTATGATAGTTGCTCCTTGATTGAATGCATTTCTTCGATGCAGTCCATGTTGAACTCTCCACACGCTTATATCCAAAGCAAAGCCTTTACCGATCATATCGTCGAAGCTATGATGAAAGCTCTTGAAGAGAAACTTGAATTGTAAGTCTCTATCCCTAGAAAGCTTCATGATGAGTGCGAACCTACCATCAAAATCAAAATCAAAAACTATGAGTGCAATGCTTTGTGTGATTTGGGTGCTAGTGTTTCTGCGATTCCAAAGTCTTTATGTGATGTTCTGGGTTTTAATGAGATTGAAGAGTGTTCTCTTAATTTGCATATTGCTGATTCTACGGTCAAGAAACCCATGGGAAGGATCAATAATGTTCTTATTATTGCAAATAGGAACTACATACCCGTGGATTTCATTGTGCTTGACATTGATTGCAATCCTACATGCCCTATTATTCTTGGTAGACCTTTCCTAAGGACTATTGGTGCTATCATCGATATGAAGGAAGGGAATATTAGATTTCAATTTCCTTTAAGGAAGGGCATGGAACACTTTCCTAGAAATAAAATAAGATTGCCTTATGAATCCATAATTGAGGGCCACTTATGGTTTGAGCACCAAAGACGACGATACGTGATTCTATTGCTTCTATGCCTAGCTAAGGGTGTTAAACAATAGCGCTTGTTGGGAGGCAACCCAATGAATTTATCTTTTTCTTTCTGTTTTGTTGTGTCCACACTTTCATGATTCTGTTGTGATTGTGTTTTTTGTGTTTCTTTTCTGTTTGATCCAAGCAAAGCCTTTATGATCAGTCTTGGTAATGGTTGTTTGATCCTGCTGGAAAAAGACAGAAACTTTTTGCTCACGAGATGATTTTTCATTTTCATTCAGAAAGAGCTTTTGAGTTGATTCTTTTTGCTGCTGATTGATATACTTTTTCCCCAGACCGTCGTAATGTGTCAGATTTTTTGAGGTACCAGAAGGATACGAAGTATACATATTGCTACAGACTGGTCTGTTTTTGACAGATTCTGTTTTTCTTGGGTTGGTTGCTTGTTTTGATGAAAATATGGTTAGTATCGTGGGGTACTAGCCATGGAAAAGTGAGAATACAGTAGCCCACCATCAATATAGATGGAATTCAAGTTTGCTACAGTACCAAAAGAAGTGGTAGTTTGTTTTCTTGTACTAATGTTATCACAAGTTTCTGTTTAAGTTTTGTGTTGTGAAGTTTTCAAGTTTTGGGTGATGCTCTCATGGACAAAGAGACAAGGAGTGGAAAGATCTCAAGCTTGGGGATGCCCAAGGCACCCCAAGCCAAATTCAAGGACACCAAAAAGCCTAAGCTTGGGGATGCCCCGGAAAGGCATCCCCTCTTTCGTCTTCAATCCATCGGTAACATTACTTGGAGCTATATTTTTATTCACCACATGATATGTGTTTTGATTGGAGCGTCTTGTATCATAGGAGTCTTTTCGTTTTGTTGTGTCACAATCATACTTGCTGCACACCTTTTTGAGAGAGAGAGACATGCACTCATCGTGATTTTGTTAGAATGCTCATAGTGCTTCACTTATATCTTTTCAGCTAGATACTTTTGCTCTTGTGCTTCACTTATATCTTTTGAGCTAGATACTTTTGCTCTTGTGCTTCACTTATATCTTTAGAGCATGGCGGTGTGTGATTTGGTAGTTGGCTTATGCTATGAAAGTAGTCCCATGTGCTAGGTACCCAAAGAAGATGCAAAAACCTCTATCTTCATGTGCATTGAGTAGAAAGAAAAGTTTCGGTTCCTCTCAATTAGTTTTGAGACATGGTTTCGGGAATATTAAAAGCTATGTTAGTAGGGTGTTGTGAACCTAGAAATACTTGTGTTGAAGTTAGTGATTCCCGTAGCATACACGTATGGTGAACCGCTATGTTAGGAAGTCGGAGCATAATTGATCTATTGATTGTCATCCTTTGTGTTGAGGTCGGGATTGCGCGATGGTTTACACCTACCAACCCTTCCCTCGGAGTATGTGTTTAGCACTTTGTTTCGATTACTAATAAAAACTTTCGCAACAAGTATGTGAGTTCTTCATGACTAATGTTGAGTCCATGGTATAGATGCACTTTCACCTTCCACCATTGCTAGCCTCTCTAGTGTCGCGCAATTCTCGCCGGTGCACAAACCCACCAAATTCCTTCCTCAAAACAGCCACCATACCTACCTACTATGGCATTTTCATAGCCATTCCGAGATATATTGCCATGCAACTACCCTCGTTCTGTCTCATGACTTGTGCCGGCACTCTCATGTTTCCATTGCATGATCATACTAGATCGTTGCACATCCTGGTACACTGCCGGAGGCATTTCCTATGGAGTCATTATCATTGTGATCTTTGAGCTTTGAGTAACTAAAGTGTGATGATCATCATTATTAGATCATTGTCCCATGTGAGGAAATAAAAAAAAAGAGGCCAAAGAGCCCAAAAACAAAAAAAGGAGAATAAAAAAAGAAAGGCCTAAGAGCCCAAATAAAAAAAGAGAGAAGGGACAATGCTACTATCCTTTTCCACACTTGTGCTTCATATTAGCACCATGTTCTTCATGATTGAGAGCTTCTTGCTTTGTCACTACCATATGATAGTGGGAATCTTTTATATAACTTGGCTTGTATATTCCAATGATGGGCTTCCTCAAAATTGCCCTAGGTCTTCGTGACCAGGCAAGTTGGATGCACACCCACTAGTTTTCCTTTTGAGCTTTCACATACTTATAGCTCTAGTGCATCTCTTGTATGGCAATCCCTACTCATTCACATTGATATCTATCAATGGGCATCTCCATAGCCTATTGATACGCCGAGTCAATGTGACCATCTCCTCCTTTTTTGCCTCACAACCACCACCACACTCTATTCCACCTATAGTGCTATATCCATGGCTCGCACTCATGCATTGCGTGATAGTTATAAAAGGTTTGAGAAAGTAAGAGTGTGAAAACAATTACTTGGCCAATTCCGGGGTTGTGCATGATTTACATTAATTGTGTGAGGATGATGGAGCATAGCCACACTATATGATTTTGTAGGGATAACTTTCTTTGGCCTTGTTATTTTGAAAGTTCATGATTACTTTACTAGTTTGCTTGAAGTATTACTGTTTTCATGTCAATAGAAAACTATTGTTTTGAATCGTACGGATCTGAACATTCATGCCACGTGAAAGAAGTTGCAAAGGACAACTACGCTAGGTAGCATTCCACATCAAAAATTCATTCTTTTCACTTCCCTACTCGAGGACGAGCATGAGTTAAGCTTGGGGACGCTTGATATGTCTCCACCGTATCTATAATTTTTGATGGTTTCATGCTATTATCTTGTCAAACGTTGGATGTTTTGCATGCCTTTTATTTATTTTTGGGGACTAACTTATTAATCCAGTGCTAGTTCCTGTTTTTTCCATGTTTTTGACCCCTTTCAGAGGAGATTTTGAAACGGAGTCCAAACGGAAGAAAATCCCCGAAAAGATTTTTTTTGGAACGGAAGAAGATTGAAGAGCTTGGGGGCCAAGCCAGAAGAGCCCCACGGGCCCCACAAGCCCCACCCCGAGGCCACGGGCGCGCCATGCAGGCTTGTGGGCCCCCTGGAGGTCCCCTGACCTAGATCTTGCGCCTATAAATTCCCAAATATTCCCAAAAATATCAGGGGAGCATCGTAATCACTTTTCCGCCACCGCAAGCTTCTATCCTCGCAAGATCCCATCTCGGGCACGTCCTGGTGCCCTGCCGGAGGGGGGATTCGGACACGGAAGGCTTCTCCATCAACACCATGACCTCTCCGATGATGCGTGAGTAGTCACCATAGACCTACGGGTCCATAGCTAGTAACTAGATGGCTTCTTCTCTCTCTTGGATCTTCAATACAAAGTTCTCCATGATCTTCATGGAGATATATCCGATGTAATATTCTTTTGTGGTGTGTTTGTCGAGATCCGATGAATTGTGGTTTTATGATCAGATTATCTATGAATCTTATTTGAGTTTCTTCTGATCTCTCTTATGCATGATTTCATATCCTTGTAATTCTCTTTGAGTTGTGGGTTTTGTCTGGCCAACTAGATCTATGATTCTTGCAATGGGAGAAGTGCTTGGTTTTGGGTTCATACCGTGCGGTGACCTCACCCAGTGACAGAAAGGGTAGCGAGGCACGTATCGTGTTGTTGCCATAAAGGGTAAAAAGATGGGGTTTTCATCATTGGTTTGAGATTATCCCTCTACATCATGTCATCTTGCTTAAAGCGTTAGTCTGTTCGTCATGAACTCAATACACTATGCATGCTGGATAGCGGTTGATGTGTGGAGTAATAGTAGTAGATGCAGAAAGTATGAGTCTACTTGCCTCGAACGTGATGCCTATATGCTAGATCATTGCCTTAGATATCGTCATGACTTTGCGCGGTTCTATCAATTGCTCGACAGTAATTTGTTCACCCACCGTAATACTTGCTATTTTGAGAGAAGCCTCTAGTGAACACTATGGCCCCCAGGGTCTACTCCACACCATATTTTCAGCCTTACACTTTTTACTTCGTTGCACTTTCCGCCTTCAGATCTCACTTTGCAAACAATCTTGAAGGGATTGACAACCCCTTTGAAGCGTTGGGTGCAAGCTTGTTTGTGTTTATGCAGGTACTCTGGACTTGACGAGACCCTCCTTCTGGATCGATACCTTGGTTCTCAAACTGAGGGAAATACTTACTGCTCCTGTGTTGCATCACCCTTTCCTCTTCAAGGGAAAAACCAACGCAAGCCCAATCTCCGTCAACGTGTCAATTTCTAGCGCTGTTGTTTGAGAAGTAGCACGCCCCGGGTCAACTTTCTGCCACACCCGCTAGCCACATCCACAAGCCGTCGTTGGCTCACTGCGCCCAGCCTGTCGGTTCTGCCACATCCGGCTTGGGCACCTCTGATACGTCTCCAACGTATCTATAATTTTTTATGGTTCCATGCTATTATCTTGTCAAACTTTGGATGTTTTGTATGCCTTTTATATCTTTTTTGGGACTAACTTATTAATTCCGTGCCAAGTGCCAGTTCCTGTTTTTTCCGTGTTTTTGACCTTTTCCAGAGGAGATTATTAAACTGAGTCCAAACGGAATAAAACCTCCGAAAAGATTTTTTCCAGAGCAGAAGATACGCAGGGAGCTTGAGAACAAATGCAGAGGGCACTAGGGGATGCCACAAGCCCCCTAGCCGCGGCTTGGGGGGTCGCGCCTAGCAGGCTTGTGGGCCCCCTGTGGCTCCTTTACCCTGCTTCTTCCGCCTATAAATCCCCGAAAAATCCAAAACCACGGGAGAGACCCACGAAAATACTTTTCCGCCACCGCAAGCTTCTGTCTCCTCAAGATCCCATCTGGGGCACGTTCTGGTGCCCTGTCGGAGGGGGGATTCGAACACGGAGGGCTTCTTCATCAACACAATTGCCTCTCCGATGATGCGTGAGTAGTTCACCATAGACCTTCCGGTCCATAGCTAGTAACTAGATGGCTTCTTCTCTCTCTTGGATCTTCAATACAAAGTTCTCCATGATCTTCATGGAGATCTATCCGATGTAATCTTATTTTGCGGTGTGTTTGTCGAGATCCGATGAATTGTGGATTTATGATCAGATTTTCTATGAATCTTATTTGAGTTTCTTCTGATCTCTTATATGCATGATTTCATATCCTTGTAATTCTCTTTGAGTTGTGGGTTTTTTTGGCCAACTTGATCTATGATTCTTGCAATGGGAGAAGTGCTTGGTTTTGGGTTCATACCGTGCGGTGACCTCACCTAGTGACAAAAGGGGTAGCGAGGCACGCATCGTGTTGTTGCCATCAAGGGTAAAAGGTTGGGGTTTATATCTATTGCATGAATTTATCCCTCTGCATCATGTCATCTTGCTTAAGGCGTTACTCTGTTTGTCATGAACTCAATACACTAGATGCATGCTGGATAGCGGTCGATGTGTGGAGTAATAGTAGTAGATGCAGAAAGTATCGGTCTACTTGTCTCGGACGTGATGCCTATATGTATGATCATTGTCTTAGATATCGTCATGACTTTGCACGGTTCTATCATTTTCTCGACAGTAATTCGTTCACCCACTGAATATTTGCTATCATGAGAGAAGCCTCTCGTGAACACTATGGCCCCCGGGTCTACTTCACATCATATTTTCAGCCCTACACTTTTACTTTGCTGCACTTTCCGCTTTCAGATCTCACCTTGCAATCAATTGTGAAGGGATTGACAACCCCTTTATAGCGTTGGGTGCAAGTTTGTTTGTTTTTGCGTAGGTACATTGGTGCCTCATCTTGATACTCCTACTGGATTGATACCTTGGTTCTCATACTGAGGGAAATACTTACTGCTACTGTGCTGCATCACCGTTTCCTCTTCAAGGGAATAACCAACGCAAGCTCAAGAGGTAGCAAGAAGAATTTCTAGCGCCGTTGCCGGGGAGTATCAAGTCAAGAATAGTCTTTCGCCAACGTGTCAATTTCTGGCACCGGGGACTATTCTAAGTGAAGCTTATCCAAGTAACCGTCGCAAACTCATCCGTTGCATTTACTTTTTTGCCTCTCGTTTTCCTCTCCCCCACTTCTGAAAAAAAATTACAAAAATATTTTCCTTTTTCGTTCGCCCTTTCTTTCGCTTGCCTTTTCTTTGCTTGTGTGCTATGTGCCTTCAATATGCTTGCATCTTCGCTTGCTAAAAATCTATTGATATGGATCCTCATCCACTTGCTAATCTCTTTAAGAGATCCAATTATGTTGAACCAATTGCTAGTGAGTTGAGTGCACTTGACTTTCTCTATGGAGTTTTGCTTGAGATGCGTGAATCTGAAAATCGTGATGAAGAAATTCATGAAGTGATTCACGAGGGCTCCTTGAATGAAAAGCATGATTGCAATGGTTTCACTATAAATCCTATTAGTGTCAATCATGCTAAAAATATGCAAAACCCTAAGCTTGGGGATGCTAGTTTTTCTATGTCCACTACTTGTTGCAATTATCATGATTGGGGTAATGATTTTTATTATGATATTGAGAATTTGTTTAAGCCTCATGATGAATATGATATTTGCACTAATATTGAAAGTGGGTCTGGAGAAGTCATGACTTTAGTTGATGATAATCCCACTATTTTTGAAGAGCGTCAACTTAGCATGCATGTGGATCATGAAAAGAATATCCTATGTGATAGCTATATTGTAGAATTTGAATATGATCCCACATGTATTTGTTATGAGAGAGGAAAATATTGTGGTAGGAACTTTCATATCACTAATTCACCTCTCGTTATGTTGAGATTGCTATTGTATCTTTCTTCTTCCTTGCATGTGGTAACTATTGGTTGTCTTGACAATTTGTTTTCCTATAAAATGCCTATGCATAGGAAGTATGTTAGACTTAGATGTGATTTTCACATGTTTCATGATGCTCTCTTCGTGACCGATTGCTATCTTTTATGTGAGCATCATTGAATTATCAATGCCTAGCTAAGGGCGTTAAACAATAGCGCTTGTTGGGAGGCAACCCAATGAATTTATCTTTGCTTTTTTGCTTTCTGTTTTGTTGTGTCCACACCATCTTAATTATGTTATGATTGTGTTTTTTGTGTTCGTTTTTGTGTTTGAGCCAAGTAAAACCTTTATGACTAGTTTTGGCGATGGTTGTTTGATCTTGCTGAAAAAGACAGAAACTTTGCGCTCACGAAATTATTTTTAATTCCTATACAGAAATAGATTTTGAGTTGATTATTTTTTATGACGGTTTATATGCCAATTTCCCTAATTTTCATAGTTTTTCAGAATTGTTTAGATAACGGAAGTATACTAAGTATACAGATTGCTAGACTGGTCTGTTTTTGACAGATTCTGTTTTTGTTGTGTTGATTGCTTATTTTGATGAAACTATGGACAGTATCGGGGGGTACTAGCCATGGAAATGTGAGAATACAGTAATATAACACCAATATAAATATAAATCAAGTTTTCTACAGTACCTAAAGAGGTGGTAGTTTGTTTTCTTGTGCTAATGATATCACTAGTTTCTGTTTAAGTTTTGTGTTGTGAAGTTTTCAAGTTTTGGGTGATGTTCTCATGGACAAAGGGATAAAGGGTGGAAAGATCTCAAGCTTGGGGATGCCCAAGGCATCCCAAGCCAAATTCAAGGACACCAAAAAGCCTAAGCTTGGGGATGCCCCGGGAAGGCATCCCCTCTTTCATTTTCAATCCATCGGTAACATTACTTGGAGCTATATTTTTATTCACCACATGATATGTGTTTTGCTTGGAGCGTCGTGTATTATAGGAGTCTTTTCTTTTTTTTGTGTCATAGTCATCCTTGCTGCACACCTTTCGATAGAGACATGCACTCATTGTGAATTTGCTAGAATACTCATTGAGCTTCGCTTATATCTTTTGAGTTAGGCAATTTAGCTCACATGTGCTTCACTTATATCTTTTTGAGCTAGATAACTTTGCTCTAAGTGCTTCGCTTAGATCTTTTAGAGCACGGTGGTGTCATAATTTGGAGAAATAAGAACTCTCGATCTTCACTTATATCTTTTTGTCTCTGAGTAACTTGGTAGTTAGCTTGTGCTATGAAAGTAGTCCTAAAGATGATAGGCATCCAAAGAGGATACAATAAAACTTCCATATTCTTGTGCATTGATTAGAAATAGAAGTTTGATTCCTCTCAATTATTTTTGAGACATGGATTTGGTAATATTAAGAGTCATGTTAGTAGGGTGTTGTGAATCTAGAAATACTTCTGTTGAAGTTAGTGATTCCCGTAACATGCACGTATGGTGAACCGCTATGTTAGGAAGTTGGAGCATAATTGATTTATTGATTGTCATCCTTTGTGTTGCGGTCGGGATCGCGCGATGGTTAACACCTACCAACCCTTCCCCTAGGAGTATGCGTTTAGCACTTTGTTTCGATTACTAATAAAAACTTTCGCAATAAGTATGTGAGTTCTTCATGACTAATGTGAGTCCATGGTATAGATGCACTTTCACCTTCCACCATTGCTAGCCTCTCTAGTGCCGCGCAACTTTCGCGGGTACACAAAACCACCATACACCTTCCTCAAAACAGCCACCATACCTACCTATCATGGCCTTTTCATAGCCATTCAGAGATATATTGCCATGCAACTCCCACAGTTCCGTCTCATGACTTGTGCCGTCACTTACATATTGCCATTGCATGATCGTAAGATAGCTAGCGAGATGTTTCAATGTCATACGCCAAGCTAGATCATTGCACATCCCGGCACACTGCCGGAGGCATTTCCTATAGAGTCATCATCGTTCTAATCATTGAGTTGTGAGTAAATAAAAGTGTGATGATCATCATTATTAGAGCATTGTCCCATGTGAGGAAATAAAAAAAGAGGCCAAAGATGCCCACCAAAATAATAATATGGAAAGAGGCCAAAGAGCCCAAACAAAAAAAGAGAGAGAAAAAGAGAGACGGGACAATGCTACTATCTTTTTCCACACTTGTGCTTCATAATAGCACCATGTTCTTCATGATTGAGAGTCTCTTGTTTTTTCACCACCATATACTAGTGGGAATCTTCATTATGTAACTTGGATTGTATATTACAATGATGGGCTTCCTCAAATTTGCCCTAGGTCTTCGTGAGCAAGCAAGTTGGATGCACACCCACTAGTTCTCCTTTTGAGCTTTCACATACTTATAGCTCTAAGTGCATCCATTGCATGGTAATCCCTACTCTCTCACATTGATATCTATTGATGGGAATCTCCATAGCCCTTTGATACACCGAGTCGATGTGACCATCTCCTCCTTTTTGCCTCACAACCTCCACCACACTCTATTCTACTTATAGTGCTATATCCATGGCTCACGCTCATGTATTGTGTGAGAGTTGAAAAAGGTTTGAGAAAGTAAGAGTGCGAAAACAATTACTTGGCCAATATCGGGGTTGTGCATTATCTAAATTCGTTGTGTGGGGATGATGGAGCATAGCCAGACTATATTATTTTGTAGGGATAACTTTCTTTGGCCTTGTTATTTAGGAACTTCATGATTACCTTGCTAGTTTGCTTGAAGTATTATTGTTTTCTTGTCAATAGCAAACTATTATTTTGAATCTTACGGATCTGAAAATTCATGTCACATGAAAGAAGTTACAAAGGACAAATATGCTAGGTATCATTCCACATCAAAAATTCAGTCTTTATCACTTCCCTACTCGAGGACGAGCAGGAGTTAAGCTTGGGGATGCTTGATACGTATCCAACGTATCTATAATTTTTTATGGTTCCATGCTATTATCTTGTCAAACTTTGGATGTTTTGTATGGCTTTTATATTTTTTGGGACTAACTTATTAACTAAGTGCCAAGTGCCAGTTCCTGTTTTTTCCGTGTTTTTGACCTTTTTCAGAGGAGAATATTAAATGGAGTCCAAATGGAATAATACCTCCGAAAAGATTTTTTTCCGGAGCAGAAGATATGCACGGAGCTTGAGAACCAAGGCAGAGGGCACCAGGGGAGGCCACAAACCCCCTAGCCGCGGCTTGGGGGGCGCGCCTAGCAGGCTTGTGGGCCCCCTGTGGCTCCTTTGCCCTACTTCTTCCGCCTATAAATCCCTGAAAAATCCAAAACCATGGGAGAGAGCCACAAAAATACTTTTCCGCCGCCGCAAGCTTTTGTCTCCGCAAAATCCCATCTGGGGCACGTTCTGGTGCCCTGTCGGAGGGGGGATTCGGACACGGAGGGCTTCTTCATCAACACCATTGCCTCTCCGATGATGCGTGAGTAGTTCACCATAGACCTTCGGGTCCATAGCTAGTATCTAGATGGCTTCTTCTCTCTCTTGGATCTTCAATACAAAGTTCTCCATGATCTTCATGGAGATCTATCCGATGTAATCTTCTTTTGCGGTGTGTTTGTTGAGATCCGATGAATTGTGGATTTATAATCAGATTATCTATGAATCTTATTTGAGTTTCTTCTGATCTCTTATATGCATGATTTCATATCCTTGTAATTCTCTTCGAGTTGTGGGTTTTGTTTGGCCAACTTGATCTATGATTCTTGCAATGGGAGAAGTGCTTAGTTTTGGGTTCATACTGTGCGGTGACCTCACCTAGTGACAGAAGGGGTAGTGAGGCACGCAACGTGTTGTTGCCATCAAGGGTAAAAATATGGGGTTTATATCTATTGCATGAATTTATCCCTCTACATCATGTCATCTTGCTTAAGGCGTTACTCTGTTTGTCATGAACTCAATACACTAGATGCATGTTGGATAGCGGTCGATGCGTGGAGTAATAGTAGTAGATGCAGAAAGTATCGGTCTACTTGTCTCGGACGTGATGCTTATATGTATGATCATTGCCTTAGACATCGTCATGACTTTGCGTGGTTCTATCATTTGCTCGAAAGTAATTCGTTCACCCACCGTAATATTTGCTATCATGAGAGAAGCCTCTAGTGAACACTATGGCCCCCGGGTCTACTTCACATCATATTTTCAGCCCTACACTTTTACTTTGCTCACTTTCTGCTTTCAGATCTCACCTTGCAATCAATTGTGAAGGGATTGACAACCCCTTTATAGTGTTGGGTGCAAGTTTGTTTGTTTTTGCGCAGGTACATTGGTGCTTCATCTTGATACTCCTACTGGATTGATACATTGGTTCTCATACTGAGGGAAATACTTACTGCTACTGTGTTGCATCACCCTTTCCTCTTCAAGGGAAAAACCAACGCAAGCTCAAGAGGTAGCAACCTCTCCCGCTCGCCCTGGCCTCCACTTCACCCGACTCCGCTCCGGCTCACTTCGCCTCCATCCGCGCCCAGCTCCTGCTGCTGCGCCGCCTGGTAAATAATACGTCTCAAACGTATCTATAATTTTTGATGATTTCACGCTGTTATCTTGCCTTCTTTGTATGTTTTATGTACCTTTTTATATCTTTTTGGGACTAACTTATTAATTTAGTGCCAAGTGCCACTTCCTGTTTTTCCGTGTTTTTGACTCTTTTCAAATCTGATTTTGGAACGGAGTCCAAACGAAAGAAAAACCCCGAAATGATTTTTTCACGAACGGAAGAAGTCCAGGGGGCTTTTGGGCCAAGCCAGGTGGGCTCCAGGGAGCCCACAAGCCCCCACTCCGCCACCAGGAGGGAGGCGGCGGTGGGCAGGCTTGTGGCGTCCCTGGCCGCCCCCTGACCTAGGTCTTTGGCCTATAAATTCCCAAATATTCCGCAAAAAATCAGGGGAGCCTTGAAAATACTTTTCCACCGCCGCAAGCTTCCGTTTCCGCGAGATCTCATCTGGAGACCCTTCCCGGCGCCCTGTCGGAGGGGACTTTGGAGTTGGAGGGCTTCATCATCATCATCATCGCCCCTCCAATGACTCGTGAGTAGTTCACTTCAGACCTACGGGTCCGTAGTTAGTAGCTAGATGGCTTCTTCTCTCTCTTGGATCTTCAATACAAAGTTCTCCATGATCTTCATGGAGATCTATCCGATGTAATCTTCTTTGGCGGTATGTTTGTCGAGATCCGATGAATTGTGGACTTGTGATCAGATTATCTATGATATATATTTGAGTCTTTGCTGATTTCTTATATGCATGGTTTGATATCCTTGTAAGTCTCTTCGAGTCTTGGGTTTTGTTTGGCCAACTAGATCTATGATTCTTGCAATGGGAGAAGTGCTTGGTTTTGGGTTCTGCCATGTGGTGACCTTTCCAGTGACAGTAGGGGCAGCAAGGCACACATCAAGCAGTTGCCATCAAGGGTAAAAAGATGGGGGTTTTATCATTGGTTTGAGATTATCCCTCTACATATTGTCATCTTGCTTAAGGCGTTACTCTGTTCTTATGGACTTAATACACTAGATGCATTCTGGATAGCGGTCGACATGTGGAGTAATAGTAGTAGATGCAGAAAGTATCGGTCTACTTGTTTCGGATGTGATGCCTATAGAAATAATCATTGCATAGATATCGTCACGACTCTGCACAGTTCTATCAATTGCTCGAGAGTAATTTGTTCAGCCACCGTCTACTTGCTTTCATGAGAGAAGCCACTAGTAAACACTACGGCCCCCGGGTCTATTCACATCCATCGTTTACAACTCCGCTTTTACTTTGCTTTGTTACTTTGTTGCTTTCAGTTCTCACTTGGCAAACAATCTATAAGGGATTGACAACCCCTTCATAGCGTTGGGTGTAAGCTTTTGTGTTTGTGCAGGATCTTGAGATACTCCTCCGTTGGATTGATACCTTGGTTCTCAAACTGAGGGAAATACTTACCTCCGCTATGCTACATCATCCTCTCCGCTTCGAGGGAACACCAACGCAGAAGGATTCCTCGTGTCGTCAACATGCCCATTTCTAGCGCCACTGGAAGGTCTTTTGTGCAGCAGCATAACGGACATCAGAAGCATTCCTGGTGCCGTGGCCGGGGATCTTTTATAAACATCAGAAGTATTTCTGGCGCCGTTGTCGGGGAGGAGAAGTCAAGATCTATCTAAGTAGGTCTCACAAACTCTTCTCTTGCATTTACTTTTGTTGCCAGTTGCCTCTCGTTTTCCTCTCCCCCACTTCACATTTGTCGTTTTCATTCGCCTTTCGCTTTCGCTGTCTTCTTTTGTCCGTTTCAATCTCTCTTCCTGCTCGTTTGTGTGCGAGATAGTCCATCAATGGCTAGACCCACCACTCCAAACGACACCCCTGAAAATGAAGTTCTCAATTTCAGGCAGAATGAGGAACAAAATTTGAAGGACGCTTGGTACAGGATTTGCAATGCTCAAAGTAGATCTACTCGTAAGCAATCCACTACCGTCCTCCTTCGCAGTTTCGATGTTGGAATTTCTCCTTGGAATAGGTATATCCTTGATAGCATTGTAGGCGAGAACTTTTTGGGGAGCCATACTGTTGACTCCTATAGAGCTATCATTAATTTGGTAGGCTCACTCCCGATCATGGTTAATGGAACTATCTTGACCTTGGAACACGTGATGCAAAGGCTTGACGCTATTGAAAACAAAATTGCCACAGTTGAACTTATTGAGGGTTTGGATAGAAAGATCCACAATCAAATCTCTTAGTACGGATCCAAAGTGGGAAACTTTTTGAAAAATTTAAAGGAGAAGGAACTTATAGTTAATGATTCTTCTAGAATTGGCAAATTAGAAGATGTCATAACCAACTTGGGTTCCGCTTTTGCCGTTGTGCAAAATACTCTAAATCTTACTCTCAAAAAGACCGTCAAGCCTATTCTTGTTCCTAGAGCTAGTGGTGAGTCATCTAACAAAGATGAAAATCTTAAGATGATAAATGATCACGCTACCTATGGTTTGAGTACCAAAGATGACTATACGTGATTCCATCACTTTCGCCTAGCTAAGGGCGTTAAACAAAAGCGCTTGTTGGGAGGCAACCCAACGAATCTATTATTTTTCTTTCTGTTTTGTGTTTTGCATACTTTCATAATTCTGTTATGATTGTGTTTTTTGTGTTTCCTTTTGCGTTTGTGCCAAGCAAAACCGTTATGATTAGTCTTGAGGATGCTCGTTTGGTCATGCTGGAAAAGACAGAAACTTTCTGCTCACGAAAAGAATTTTCATTTTTTTCTGTAAGAGATTTTGAGTTGAATCTTTTTGCTGCTGATTGCTACGAGAGTTCTTCAGACTGTCGTAATGTTTCAGAATTTTTGAAGTACCAGAGGTATACGAAACATACGGATTGCTACAGACTGGTCTGCTGTTAATAGATTCTGTTTTTGTTGTGTTGGTTGCTTATTTTGATGAAACTATGGATAGTATCGGGGGGTATTAGCCATGGAATATTGAAAGCACAGTAACCCAACATCAACACAAGTAGAATTTAAGTTTTCTACAGTACCTAAGGAAGTGGTGGTTTGCTTTCGTGTACTAATGTTATCATGAGTTTCGGTTTAAGTTTCGTGTTGTGAAGTTTTCAAGTTTTGAGTGAAGTTCTTATGGACAAAAAGATAAAGAGTGTCAAGAGCTCAAGCTTGGGGATGCCCAAGGCACCCCAAGAGATTCAAGGATGTCGTAAAAGCCTAAGCTTGGGGATGCCCCGGGAAGGCATCCCCTCTCTCGTCTTCAATCCATCGGTAACGTTGCTTGGGGCTATATTTTTATTCACCACATGTTATGTGTTTCTGCTTGGAGCGTCTTGTATCATAGGAGTCTTTTATTTTTGTTGTATCACAATCATGAAGAACATGGTGCTAACATGAAGCACAAGTGTGGAAAAAGATAGGCTCTTTTTCTCTCCTTTTTTTCATTTGGGCTCTTAGGCCTCTTTTTTTCTTTTCTTTTCTTTTTTTTTGTTTTGGGCTCTTTGGCCTCTTTTTTTCCTCACATGGGACAATGCTCTAATAATGATGATCATCACTCTTTTATTTACTCATAGCTCAAAGATCACAATGATGATGACTCCATAAGAAATGCCTCCGACAGTGTACCGCGATGTGCAACGATCTAGCATGGCGTATGACGTTGAAAACATCTCGCTAGCTATCTTACGATCATGCAATGGCAATATGAGAGTGACGACACAAGTCATGAGACGGAACGGTGGGAGTTGCATGGCAATATATCTCGGAATGGCTATGAAAATGCGATAGTAGGTAGGTATGGTGTCTGTTTTGAGGAAGGAATTTGGTGGGTTTGTGCACCGGCGAGAATTGCGTGGCACAAGAGAGGCTAGCAATGGTGGAAGGTGAAAGTGCATCTATAAAAAGGGCTCACATTAGTCATGAAGAACTCACATACTTATTGCGAAAGTTTTTATTAGTAATCGAAACAAAGTGCTAAGCGCATACTCCGAGGCGAAGGGTTGGTAGGTGTAAACCATCGCGCGATCCCGACCTCAACACAAAGGATGACAATCAATAGATCAATTATGCTCCGACTTCCTAACATAGCGGCTCACCATACGTGCATGCTACGGGAATCACTAACTTCAACACAAGTATTTCTAGATTCACAACACCCTACTAACATAACTCTCAATATTACCAAATCCACGTCTCAAAACTAATTGAGAGGAATCGAAACTTCTCTTTCTACTCAATGCACATGAAGATGGAGGTTTTTGCATCCTCTTTGGGTACCTAGCACATTTGGGACTACTTTCATAGCATAAGACAACTACCAAATCACGCACCGCCGTGCTCTAAAGATATAAGTGAAGCACAAGAGCAAAAGTATCTAGCCCAAAAGATATAAGTGAAGCACTAGAGCAAAAGTATCTAGCTCAAAAGATATAAGTGAAGCACTATGAGCATTCTAGCAAAATCACGATGAGTGCATGTCTCTATCTCTCAAAAAGGTGTGCAGCAAGGATGATTGTGACACAACAAAAATAAAAGACTCCTAAGATACAAGACGCTCCAAGAAAAACACACATCATGTGGTGAATAAAAATATAGCTCCAAGTAAGGTTACCGATGGATTGAAGACGAAAGAGGAGATGCCTTCCCGGGGCATCCCCAAGCTTAGGCTTTTTCGTATCCTTGAATTTGGCTTGGGGTGCCTTGGGCATCCCCAAGCTTGAGATCTTTCCACTCCTTATCTCTTTGTCCATGAGAACATCACCCAAAACTTGAAAACTTCACAACACAAAACTTAAACAGAAACTTGTGATAGCATTAGTAAAAGAAAACAAACTACCACTTCTTTTGGTACTGTAGCAAACTTTAATTCTATCTATATTGATGATGGGATACTGTATTCTCACTTTTCCATGGCTAGTACCCCCCCCCCCCCCGATACTAACCATAGTTTCATCAAAACAAGCAACCAACTCAACAAAAACAGAATCTGTCAAAAACAGACCAGTCTGTAGCAATCTGTATACTTCGTATACTTCTGGTACCTCAAAAAATCTGAACAATTACCACGGTCTAGGAAAAAAGCATATCAATCATCAGCAAAAATAATCAACTCAAATGCTCTTTCTGGATAAAAATGAAAAATCATCTCGTGAGCGAAAAGTTTCTGTCTTTTTCCACCAAGATCAAACGACCATTACCAAGACTAGTCATAAAGGCTTTGCTTGACTCAAACACAAAAAGAAACACAAAAAACACAATCACAACAGAATTATGAAAGTGTGGACGCAACAAAACATAAAGAAAAAGATAAATTCATTGGGTTGCCTCCCAACAAGCGCTATTGTTTAACGCCCTTAGCTAGGCATAGAAGCGATATAATCACGTATCGTCGTCTTTGGTGCTCAAACCATAAGTGGCCCTCATCATGGATTCATAAGGCAATCTTATTTTATTTCTAGGAAAGTGTTCCATGCCCTTCCTGAAAGGAAATTGAAATCTAATATTCTCTTCCTTCAAATCGATGATAGCACCAATAGTCCTTAGGAAAGGTCTACCAAGAATAATAGGGCATGTAGGATTGCAATCAATGTCAAGCACAATGAAATCCACGGGTACATAGTTCCTATTTGCAATAATAAGAACATCATTGATCCTTCCGATGGGTTTCTTGATAGTAGAATCAGCAATATGCAAATTAAGAGAACACTCTTCAATCTCATTAAAACACAGAACATCACATAAAGACTTTGGAATTGCAGAAACACTAGCACCCAAATCACACAAAGCATTGCACTCATAGTTTTTTATTTTGATTTTGATGGTAGGTTCTCACTCATCATGAAGCTTTCTGGGGATAGAGACTTCCAATTCAAGTTTCTCTTCAAGAGCTTTTATCATAGCTTCGACGATATGATCGGTAAAGGCTTTGTTTTGGCTATAAGCGTGTGGAGAGTTTAACATGTATTGCATCAAAGAAATGCATTCAATCAAGTAGTAACTATCATAATTGAATTCCTTGAAATTCACGGTAGTAATTTCATTACTACTCAAAGTTTTAACGTCTTCTACTCCACTTTTAATACTTTTAGCATCAAGATAGATGGACTCCGAATCATTGGGGCACTTTTCAACCAAAGTGGATTCATATCCAGCCCCATAATCATTAGGTTTGACACAAGAAAACAAAGATTCAATGGGAGTCACACCAAGCACTTTAAGATCTTCGTGATTCTCATCACGAGAACACGCCTTTTTAAGCCATTCATATCTAGCACGAATTTGGGCGGTTCTTTCTTGGCTCTCAATCATGGAAACACGCATAGCTTTTAAAGTTTAATCCATGTTGATTTTGGGAGGAGCACATCTAACTTTCAAAGCATCAACATCACAAGAAATATTATCCACGTTCTTAGCCAAATCGTCAATTTTGAGTAGTTTTTCCTCTATGGACGCATTGAAAATCTTTTGAGAGTTGATGAACTCTTTGATATTACTCTCTAGATCAGACGGTAATCTATTGTAATTTCCATGAGTATTTTTGTAGGAGTTGCCAAAGTTATTAGAGGAGTTACTAGGAATAGGCCTAGGAACATAGTTTCCTCTAAAGGCATTGTTGTTGCCAAAGTTATTCCTACCAACAAAATTAACGTCCAAGCTAGCGTTGCTACTCTCAATCAAATAAGACAAAGGCATATCATTAGGATCCAAAGGAGCACTTCTACTAGCAACCAAATTCATTAACTCGTACATCTTAGCACTCAACGAGTTAATTTCTTCTATAGCGTGTACCTTCTTACTAGTAGGTGACCTTTCAGTGTGCCACTGAGAGTAGTTCGTCATGATGTTGTCTAAGAGCTTTGTGGCTTCCCCTAACGTGATTTCCATGAACGTTCCACCTGAGGCGGAGTCCAAGATATTTCTAGAAGCGAAATTCAAGCCAGCGTAAAAGATTTGAATAATCATCCAAAGACTCAAGCCATGAGCGGGACAATTTCTAATCATTAATTTCATTCTCTCCCAAGCTTGTGCAACATGTTCATGATCAAGTTGCTTGAAATTCATGATATCATTACAGAGAGAGATGATCTTAGCCGGTAGAAAATACTTGGATATGTAAGCATCTTTGCACTTATCCCAAGAATCGATACTATTTTTGGGCAAAGAAGAAAACCAAGTTTTCGCGCGATCTCGCAACGAGAAAGGAAAAAGCTTCAATTTAATCACGTCATTATCAACATCTTTTTTTCTTTTGCATATCGCAAAGCTCAATAAAGGTATTGAGATGGGATGCAGCATGTTCACTAGGAAGGCCAGAGAATTGCTCTTTCATAACAAGATTCAGCAAAGCGGCATTGATTTTGTGTGACTCCGCACTAGTGGCGGGAGCAATCGGAGTACTAATAAAATCATTATTATTAGTATTCAAGAAGTCACAAAGTTTGGTGTTTTCGCTCATGGTGACTTCAGCAAGCAAGCAAGCACACAAGCAAAAAGCAGGCGAGAAAAAGGGCGAAAGAAAAGGGCGAACGAGAAGGCGAAAGAAAAAAGGCAAATTGGTGAAGTGGGGAGAGGAAAACGAGAGGCAACTGGCAAACAAAGTAAATGCAAGAGATGAGTTTGCGAAACCTACTTGGATGAGTTCTTGACTTGATCTTCCTCCCCAGCAACGGCGCTAGAAATCCTTCTGCTACGGCAACAAAAGTCCTTCCTGGCAACGGCGCCAAAAATCCTTCTGCTATCCCACAAACAACAGCGCCAGAAGTTGACACGTTGACAGAGGCTGGGCTTGCGTTGGTTCTTCCCTTGAAGAGGAAAGGGTGATGCAGCACAGGAGCAGTAAGTATTTCCCTCAGTTTGAGAACCAAGGTATCGATCCAGAAGGAGGGTCTCGTCAAGTCCAGAGTACCTGCGCAAACACAAGCAAGCTTGCACCCAACGCTTCAAAGGGGTTGTCAATCCCTTCAAGATTGTTTGCAAAGTGAGATCTGAAAGCGGAAAGTGCAACAAAGTAAAAAGTGTAAGGCTGAAAATATGGTGTGGAGTAGACCCTGGGGGCCATAGTTTTCACTAGAGGCTTCTCTCAGAATAGCAAGTATTACGGTGGGTGAACAAATTATTGTCGAGCAATTGATAGAACCGCGCAAAGTCATGACGATATCTAAGGCAATGATCAAGCATATAGGCATCACGTTCGAGACAAGTAGACCGATACTTTCTGCATCTACTACTATTACTCCACACATCAACCGCTATCCAGCATGCATCTAGTGTACTGAGTTCATGACGAACAGGGTAACGCTTTAAGCAAGATGACATGATGTAGAGGGATAATCTCAAACCAATGATGAAAACCCCATCCTTTTACCCTTGATGGCAACAACATGATGCGTGCCTCGCTACCCCTTCTGTCACTGGGTGAGGTCACCGCATGGTATGAACCCAAAACCAAGCACTTCTCCCATTGCAAGAATCATAGATCTAGTTGGCCAGACAAAACCCACAATTTGAAGAGAATTACAAGGATATGAAATCATGCATAAGAGAGATCAGAAGAAACTCAAATAAGACTCATAGATAAACTGATCTTAAATCCACAATTCATCGGATCTCTACAAACACAACGCAAAAGAAGATTACATCGGATAGATCTCCATGAAGATCATGGAGAACTTTGTATTGAAGATCCAAGAGAGGGAAGAAGCCATCTAGTTACTAGCTATGGACCCGTAGGTCTATGGTGAACTACTCACGCATCATCGGAGAGGTCATGGTGTTAATGGAGAAGCCCTCCATGTCCGAATCCCCCCTCCGACAAGGCACCAGGACGTGCCCCAGATGGGATCTTGCGGAGACAGAAGCTTGCGGCGGCGGAAAAGCGATCGTGATGATCTCCTGATTTTTTCTGGAATTTATTCCAAAAAAAAAATCTTTTCGGGGATTTTCTTCCGTTTGGGCTCCATTTCAAAATCTCCTCTGAAAGGGGTCAAAAACATGGAAAAAACAGGAACTGGCGCTTGGCACTGAGTTAATAAGTTAGTCCCAAAAAATATATAAAAGACATACAAAACATCCAAAGTTTGACAAGATAATAGCATGAAACCATAAAAAATTATAGATACGTTGGAGACGTATCAGCGGCCAAGTCTCACGTTCGCGCGACCAAGATGGCTTACAATGACGCGGTCAATTCTCAGGACCGCGCAAGCAAGACGGCTTACAATGCCGCGGCCGATTCTCGAGTCCGTGCCAAATAGCCAAACAACTCTCGCACTCAACTCAACCTGGTGATGCAGTGCTCGCCTGTATGAGCGGCCCAACAGACGGACGCGAGTCGCCGCCCCCATGGTGTGGTTTACATCAACCCGCTGGTGCAGTGCTAGCTTGTACGAGCCGCCCAATATAAGGATGCAAGACGCCGCCCTCGCGGTCCGGACGACGTCAACATATCGGTGCGGTGCTCGCTTATACGAGCCGCCCAACAGATGCGTGCAAGCCGTCGTCCCTATGGTTTGTTTCTCCGTCAAACATATTGGTGCGGTGCTCACCTATACAGCCGCCCAACAGATGCATACAAGTCGCCTCTGCGGCCCGTCTCCCCCAACAATATTGGAGCAAAGCATATCAAAAGTAACAGGAGAGTTTGTCATGATGGAAACATCCCTGGTGAAGCTACAATTTGAGTCAGCCATCATCGAGCCGACAATTCAAAGCAAGCAACAAAAAGAAAAGGAAAATGTCCCTGAAGGAATCACCAGAGCCGGACTACCTGAGAATTAAGCACGAGTCAAAAGTCCATTATTCACCATCAACCCTATGTCGACTTATGTCCCAATCAAGTATGGAGATTCTCAAGCCGCCTCCTTGAGTCGACTTAAGACTCGAGGGCTACACAGACATGGCTTGACAGATCCAACCATGCTGAATAATTCAAGAACCCCGGGTCATTGCAGGGAAGATAACCCGGCCCCGAGGGCTATTGCCTCATTGGCGGGCATCTTAAAGTCGCCCAAGAGGATGAGTCGCCATGATGCGCCGTTCAAACATGGGTGCCCTGCTTCATTGACAGGCATTTTAAAGTCGCCCAAGAGGACGAGTCACCATGATGTGCCGTTCAAACATGGGTGCCCTCCTTCATTGGCAGGAATTTTAAAGTCGCCCAAGAGGACAAGTTGCCACGATGCGCAGTTCAAACATGGGCGCCCGACTTAATGGCAAGAATTCATGGTTAAACCCGCCTGTCTGCATGATGCTACTCCGAACCCTGTGTACTCCGTTTCATGATAAGTCAATCCATATGGACCCTGAACTTATCCGGGTTAAAACATCGATTGGTCGTGAGTGCCGGCTTTCAGAAAGCGAGGATACTCCATGTGCCATTAAGCCACCTTCTTGGTCAAACCTGTCTGTCTACATGATGCTACTCCGAACCCCATGTACTCTCGATATGTCAATCCAGTTGGACCCTGAACTATCCAGGTTAAAACATTGATTGGTCGTGAGTGCCGGCTTACAGAAAGCGAGGATATTCCATGGGCTATTAAGCCGCCTTCTTTGAAACTTGGTTAAACCTGCATGTCTGCATGATGCTACTCCGAACCCCGTGTACTCTCGATAAGTCATCCATTTGGCCCTGACTTTCAGGTTAAAACATCGATTGGTCGTGAATGCCGGCTTACAGAGAGCGAGGATAAACCGGTGACTATCAAGCTAGTTTCATTGAAGTAAGATTCAAGTCTCTCATAAACCAGTACTATTTTGTCATATACATGCATCATCTTGCATTGCATCATGCATCATACATACATATCATCATACATATCATGCCGGTCTTCAAACCGGGTCAAAGCATAAATTCTTGCAGGTGCAAATAAATCTTTGAATAGCCAATCTGGCTAGATTTTCATCATGGTTTATCATAACCAATGTTAAATGATTGGGGTTTTTAAGCCAGCTCGGAATAATTGACTATTGTCGAAGAGCCGCCCTATCACATATAATGCCGAGTCATCTAATTGACCGGCCCTTGGATTTCTTCAAACTTGCGCTCTGTAGTAAACTACAACACTTATGGATTTCTCAAACATATGGATTTATCAAGGATATATTTGTCGGGTTACATTGCAACCACGATCAAGGATTTCTTTTATCACAAAGGCATCATCAGCTCACAGAGTGGATATGATTTTATTCTACAATGGAAGCAATAGCCCCGAGTCGCTGCAGGCACACAACCCGGCACTTGGGGGCTACATTATTCAAATCAAGATTACATCAAAGTATGCAAGTCCCATGCCGCTCCAAGCATGCACCATGACACTTGGGGGCTAATGCAAACTGCTCTTTCAAATCATCACATCATCAATAGACCCGACTATTTCAAGGAGATAAGCCGGCCCTGGGGGCTACAGGTCGCTCTTTATTCAAGTATGGATTCAAGGAAGAACCGGCTCATCATTTTTATAATGACCCGTCACTTGGGGGCTACACTATTTAGATCATAATTTCTAAAGTCACAGGTTGCCGCAGGCAAGACAACCCGACACTTGGGGGCTTCAACACTAAGTTGTTTCATTGATCATGAGGTTCAAATTGAATACCCGACCCATCACACACTGATGACCCGATCCTTGGGGGCTACAGGTAATATGGATATATCAAAAAATTGAAGAGCATATTTCATTTCGTCATGGAGGTGAAGTATTGAGAGACCGGTTCAACATATTTTTATCTAGCTGAAGCATTGAAAGACCGTCTCAACATCACACGGATTTCTTTATCCCCAATAATTCGACATAGTCAATTGGAGTTCAGTTGTTTGACGGGGCACCACCAATAATGATGACCCGCCATTAGCAATCATGACCCGCCATTGTCAGTCATAACCCGCCGAAGCAAGAGAAGCCGGTTCAACATTGTGTGGATTTCTTATTCCCAAAATTTTCATCAAGCCAAAGCATTGGAGGCCGATTCAGTGGCATATGTATTTTATTATGGAGGACACATACTTGCAAAATGATTGAAGACAGTTCAAAGGACAAACCCGGGTTTTTGAAGGAGCCGCTTCAGTAAATCAAGCCGGACAAAGGAGCAAGCCGGTCCCTTAACATATTTATTATTCTTATTTCAGGAGCTTACCACGAATAAATTCAAGCTAATCTGGGGGCTAATGTCGGGGATATACCCCGCAGTGTAACCCGGCTTGAAGTATGACCCGCCAAGGACTTGGCGACTCATCGGCGATTGAGCAGTGACCTAGCGGGCGACTCATAGATTACCCCGTAGGCGACTCAGACAAATGACGAAGGCCCAAGACCGGCTTGCACCCTGGCATAAGGCGGCTCATAGGGAGGTCAAGAGGGCCGGCTCACAAGAGAAGGCCCAAGAAGAGGAGAGACTCCCTCACAAAGGAAACAAGACCCGAATTAGGATTCAAGAGAGACTAGTCCTATTCCTACTCCTAGTAGGACTCTACATGTAAACTTACCCCTTCCACCTATATAAGGAGGGGTAAGGCGCCCCAAGAGAGAAGAGTTAAGTTAGAAAAGATTCACAACTTAGGTCTAGACAAGACAAATCATGAGATAGACAGATTAGACACCCACGAGATTAGAGGTGGCGAGTCTGCACCCTTGTAATTGAGATCATCATCTTCATCAATGAAGCACAAGCATGACGTAGGCTTTTACCTCCATCGGAGGGGCCGAACCTGGGTAAACTCGCGTCTCTCGATTCCGACCAACCCCTCTCAAGCCGCCACATGGTTGCGATGGCCTCACACCTAAGTCCTTGCACGAGGACATCTGTCGTGACAAAACCACGACACTATGGGAGTGGCCGCTAGGGTTAGGTGGGCACGTATTTTGAGGGAGAGAGAGTGGCTGCTAAAAATGGCATGGGTCTATTTATAACAATGGGGGGCTAGGTTTAGCAGTTTTTCGCCCCGGTTTAAGTGGTTGTGTAGAGTGGCTAGCCGGAGATGAGAGGGAAAACGGGCAACCCGGCAACGAGTTTTAAAACACCGAAACACGTCCGATGAATAACCGAGGACGGTGCCGCTACGGTCGACCGTTCGGGTACCAAACGGACTCCGATTGCGATGAACACGGAGAGAACCGACAACTAATAACGGATGCAAGTTTGAAAACTGGCGGCAATGGGATGCCGATGCAATGCAGATGATGCGCATGATGCGACAATTAAAATAAACACACGGAAACCACAGACTAAAGGGGCAATCTTTTGGGGCATCGGTCTCGGGCTGTCACAAAAAGGCCCCCTCTCCCCCGGCCCAACTGGGCCAACCGGCCCACCGGCCCACCCCACACACTGTGGTATTTAACCCCATCCCAAACCCTAGCTAACCCTCACCCTCCCTCACTCCCTCCCACAGCCCCCACGAGCCCCCTCTCCCTCGCTCAGCCTCCCTCTCCCACTCGATCCAGGAGGGATCGAGCTGTGGAGGCCGACCCCGCCGTCGGCCGCCTCCCCCCGCGCACCACCACCACCACAGGCCAACCCCCTCCTCGCCAGCTCCTCCCTCGCCCCCGGCCACCACCACCACCACCAACTCTAATAATATAAAACACAAACATTAATAATTATACATGAGTAAAACATTGTTCAACGGCCGCACGACCCATAGTCCTTAATTAACATAATTAAAAAACAGATAAAATGCGCCTTCCCGCGCTGCTGCCGTGTCCGTCGCCGTCTTCAGGCGCCGCTGTTGTCGTTATCGTCGCCGGTGAGGTCGATGTACGGCGGCATCGTCCACAGGTGGGCGGACGACCCCTTGAAGGTTGGCGACGCTGGCGGCGGCCGGACGAGCACCCAGCCTCATGGTCGTGCGCCCCCTTCCCCTTGTCGTTGGTGTTCCATCACCCCATTGTTGCCGGCGGTCGGTGAGCTCGAGGGAGGGGGAGAAAGCTAGGGTTTGGTGTCGGTCCCGAGGAGGCACCAGGAGTAGAGTGGGCGCGTGCACTGTGCCGGTCCACGGCTTCCCCATAAAGAAGGACGGCGACCGCCCGCCTGATGAATGGATGATAGACGGGGCCTACCGGATGTGCGCAGTAAGGGAGGTAGCTGGCCGGCTGCCACGCGTCCCCGACACGGACGAGAAGAGGGCTCGAGCGCGTCCGCTCGCTGTTTGCGAGGACCCAAACCGGATAAGATGCGTCCATGACAACGCGCGCTGGGCCGTTGGCTTTGTCCGTTTTGCCTCAAATGGATAGAACTGAACCGGATTGGGTCGTGGGATGGAGTGGGCCTAAGGTAGGTGAGCTAGCAAACCAACCGTTTCCAAAATACCCCTGTTGCCAAAACCAGGTTGGCTCAGCCAACTCCCCCCAAACCCTTGGCCCCATTTCCCCATTTCCTTCTCGCTTCCTCACTCCCCCGGCGGCGCTAGGCAAGTGACCCGCCGGAGGAGCGGCCGGTGGAGGGAGAGGGCCGGCGCGCTGTTGACCCCGGCCCCCTGACGGAGCAGGGCACGGCGGCGCAACAGCGGGCGGGGGAGCGGGGCGACGCGGCGGCCAAGAAACGGCGGTGCCGCCGTTCCCGCGAGAAGAGGAGCTCCACGCCGTCCCTCCCGAAGGCCAGGCCAAATCCCCGCCGCCCGACCACCGTGATGGCCCCGCCCGCGCCGTGCGTCGCCGACGCCCCGGACGCGCTGCTCGAGGACATCTTCCTCCGCCTCCCGGCCGCCGCCGACCTCGCGCGCGCCTCGGCCGCCTGCCCCTCCTTCCGCCGCGTCATCGCCGGCCACGCCTTCCTGCGCCGCTACCGCGCCCTCCACACGCCGCCTCTCGTCGGCATCCTCCACGACCACATACCCTTCGTCCCGGCCCAGCCGCCGCACCCCTCCGCCGCCCCCGCCCGCTCCTTCGCCGGCTTCGATTTCTCCTGCTCCTCCTTCCTCCCCTCCGCCGCCGGCCGCACCTGGAGTTCGGTTGACTTCTTTGACGGGCGTGCCCTCATGGCCGGTGTCCCCGTCGGGAATGGAAGCGGCTTCAAGGTGTACCATGAATTTCTGACCAGGGACCTGGCCGTCCCGGAGACCTGAAAGCGCTGGTCCATATACAGGATCTCTTCGACATGGAGACTTTCCTTGCGCCCGGCGAGCATGCGGAGGACCCCTTGTCATTCAGGGTGATATGTTTGGTGCAATGCCGAAGCAATCTGCTGCTTCTGATCTTCTCCTCTTTGGATGGACAGTGGCATGTTCTTACTTATGACCAATGGGGTGTTTGTGCTACGCTTGCTTCATTTGTGAAGTCTGAGCCTGGGCTCTCCAGTCGTCAGTTTGTCCACGGATGCTTCTATTGGCGTTTGCATAAGCGGTGTGAGTTACTTGTGCTTAACTTGCGTGCAATGGAGTTCTCTGCTATCAAATCTAGACAACGGAGCGATAGTTTTGTTGTTGTTGAGGCGGCAAAAGGAATGCTCGGGATGCTCACTAAAGGTTATGGCAATGACCGATGTTGTCTCCAGTATTCCATTCTGACAAATAACCAATGGCACTTTGAGAAGGTCATCCCGTTGCCAGTAAAGTATGTGAGTCTGGTTGGTGTAGCCGGGGGATACCTGCTCGTATACGCGATGTACGACGCATCTTCACAGGAGAAGATGAAGTTTGGATTCTTTTCGGTGAACTTGAAGACATTGCAGGTTGAGCTGTTCGCTGCGCTTGGCACACACTCACCTAGACGACTATACGCTGGTTTCCCTCCATCATTGTGTGCGCCAACTATATGAAGCGGTGAGCGTGTGTTATGTACTCTTTGCTTAATTTTATTTAACTTGGTCACAGTGTTATACAACAAAGAAATAAGGTTCAGGCATTTACTATATGAGTTTGTCTAGTTGTTTGCATCATTTCCAATTGATTGTCGTCTCCAATATATTTCCAATTCCTTTATTTTTATATATGGCCTGCGTATAAGTAGAAATCATCATATTACAACAGCCCCGAGTTTCTGCTCCGAACAACAGTTTTCAAAGAAATGAGGTAGTTTGGGCAGTTTTTTTTTCTTGTTGTTATTGCAATCCACTGCAGGTTACTCCATAAATCACTAGTATAAAACACAGACAGTTCATCTAGTAGTCACACATATGAATGTAGATTGCCTTGGTCAATCCAGTGGAACTATTAATTTGGGTTGTATGTCTATTGTTCTGCTGTTGAAAACTGCTGTTATGTTCAGCTGATCTGGACAGTAACTTTATTCTTACAGAGAAAAATATTACCAAGACATAAAACAAAACAGAACAAAAGTTGTACATGTATGCACCACTTAGATTTTACTTTTGCCTCGTCAGAATTTATTTAAGCAGGTTTCTCAGTTGTAAATGTATCCTTTCTTCATCTACGCCTTTTTAGCTTCATTATTGCTCTGCATCTGCCTCTTGAAGCTCCTCCACTCTTGCATCTGCCATAACCTTGTTTTCATTATCATAGGCATGAGGATATTATATTTATTATTACTTTCAACTGATCTGGATAAGTTACTTTATTCTCATAAGAAAACATATTACCAAGACATAAAACACAAAAGTTTTACCATTGAGCTTTTGCTTTTGTTTTCCTGATCAGAATGTATTTGATCCGTATCATATCCTTTCTTCATCTGCACCCTTTTTAGCCTCATCATTGTTTCCTCTGCATCTGCATCTTGCATCTGACACAACCTTGTTTCCCTTCTGAATATTTTTGTTGAATGGAAACCTCAGCATAGTGCATTCATATCGTGTGAACTCTGGGTTGCATAATCAAATGCACACATAGAAATTTCAGCTTGTGTCTTCATGCCATTTGCTCATGAGGATGCTTGCAAAGTAGTACATATTTGAAGGCTTATCCCTGGTTGGTAGGTTCTTTTCAGGTAATACACATCATTACTGTGCAATGTGATAGGTACCTTCTTGATAATATCCAATGTCGACTTAATGCGTCACATGCTGCAGCTGATATATTTGCTCATATAGAAAGCTCATGTTGTTTCATCTGTCCACAGATGCTGATTCTGTGTCGAAAAAGGAGTTGGTTCCTCGGACCATGTTGTGATCTAGGAAGAGAAGGTGACGGGTGGATCAAATGCATTCGCTTGTTCAATGCTTGGTACAGCTCCCGTCGTATAGAAAAGCTCGCACGCTGATTGGATGTATATATCCGCTTGTCCATGGCTGATCCCATATTGTAAGCCGTGATTTCTGCCTGTGTGCTATTCTTAGGGTACGATTTCTTTTTCCAGTTGCAGCATTTTAAGTGTGTTCTAGCTTCTGAACTCTTAGGTACTGATGACTATGTACAAGCTGGTGAATCTCTGAACATTTTTATTACTGCAATGTTCAAGTCACAATGGAATGGGTGTGGGTAGTCTCTCCCTGGAGCATCTCCAACAGTTGACCAAAAAAGTTGAAGACCAAATTTTAGGTGTGAAGAGAGAAGGTTTTTGGTCTCCATAAAATTTCCTGCTTTTCGAGCTGACCAAAAGGTGAAAGAAGATGTCAATTTCGCCTCATATTTCATGGCAACTTACAATTCAATGTAAAATTATCTATTTTGACTATTAATATTCACAACTACATCATATTCAATAGAAGCAGAATAAAAAAATAAATCAACTTTGTGGCAATTCGATGAACACATTGGGTGCCTTGGGCTCACTTTTGCTGAACACGTTGGGTGCGTTGGGCTCACTTTTGGCCAGTGGAGTGCAACGTCGACGGAAGAAGCACCGGGTGGCAAGGAATGGTGACGTGAGGGAGACCGGAGGTCAAGGTGTGGCATCCTCGGAGGGGTGGCCGGAGGCGATTCTCGTTCGCTCTGGGAACCTTGTAAATCTGATATTTCTTGTTTCACAGGGTCAGCAGTTTGGCCCGGCGCACCATTTTATTTTGTGACAAGAAAATTTGGTCCCCTTGTAGACTGGTTTGTTATTGGAGGCTTGGAGACTTTTTCGATCCTAAAAACAAAAAAAATAACAGTTGTTTTGTTGTCACAACTATGATTTTCTTGTATGCCGTTGGTCGTTGGAGATGCTCGATCTTAAGGTGGCAGATTGACCGAAAACATAAGGTTATGATGTACTCCCTCCGTTTTAAAATATAAGACTTTTTAAAGATTACAATAGGAGACTACATACGGAGCAAAATGAGTGAATCTACATTCTAAAATATGTCCGTGTACATCCGTATGTAGTTTATAGTGCAATATCTAAAATGTCTTATATTTAGGAACGGAGGAAGTATAAACTATCCACATCATTAATACAAAGATAAAAAAATATATTTTTCTCAGGCCATATTTGGGGGGAGGTTGGGTCGTAGTGAAAGAAATTTGAATTGCGAAAGACGTGTGAATTCTAGCCAGGCACATACATATCTCCGCAGATGATAAAAAAAATGAAGTTGAATTGCCTGGAAAGAATGAAGGGAAATGATTTTGATAATTTTAAGCCGTGTAAGTTGCTAGTAGCCCTTAGGATTTTGAGAGAAACCGGACTTGACGAATTGCGTGTGTTTTCGAGGGGAAGAGGGAAAAGGAAGCCCAGCAGAGCCCGCCGTTGTTGGGCTGGCCCAGCCGCCCCTTGCGACCCTGTGACACGACGACGACACCCATTGTCTTCTCGCCGCCCCCACTCCCACTCCCAGATCACGCCGCCGCCGCCGCACGGGTCTGGTGGCCATCGCCGCCGCAGAGGTCAGCGCCCCCACTCTTCCCCGTCTACCGGCGCGCCCCCATTCCTTCTCCCCCTCCCCCACGTAGCTCACCTTCTCCCCCTCTCCCTCTGACTGCCGCCGGATGCTGCTCCACCGTCGCCCCTTCCCCTCCCCCGGTTGCCCAATACCGGCCCCAACTCTCCTCATCCCACGTTTCTCCCCTCAATGTGCTCCATGGTCTGTCCGTGCATTTCTGAGCTGATTAGGGGCTTCTTTTCATCTGGAAGCTGCCGCTGCTGCCAACTACTGTACTTTTACTTGGATTACAAATGATGACCCATTGCCCTTCTGATGCGCCTATTTGGCCCATGGTTCCTTTTTACAAATGTTCTTGCATAGTTGCATATATATGGTCCCATGATAAAACTGGTTGCGTGCAGTTGATGTTCATAAATAAATGAATGAGGGAGTAGTTTGTTAGAGATTCAAGTGTGTCGGAGGTGCAAGCATGTTTATATCTCTTAAATGATGGTGTTTTTACTGTTGGGCTAGGCTCATTTATCTGAATGCCATCATTTATAAACAGTTTAGGCAACAGTCGGTGTCTAGATTTATATACGTCACCAAGAAAACCGCAAATGCTAACACTGCGAGCTGCAGGCTTGGTTGCTGTTCCGTGTACATACATGACCATGGTAGTTAAATGGTTAGGATTTCTGATCAGCTACGGTCAGATGCTCGAGAGACACGAATCGCCGCAACCAGCTTAGGATGAGCAACGCCCCATTTTTTAACTTGTCTACCTTGTTCATGACTGAAAGCTGTTGCAATACCCATTCCAACCCGCAAGGTCCACGGGGCTCCTCATCACTTTCTCCTCCTCTCTGTCTCCACAGGTCGCTGCCGCCGAGAAAGCTTAAGCGCAAGCAGCCATGTCCATCAGATCTCTCATCGCCGCGTCCAGGTCCGGCCATGCACTCGCCTCTGCCACCATCTCTCAGGTCAGGCGCCCCTCCCCCGCGTTTCTTTCACCTCTTTCTTTACAACTGAAGGTGGACACTGATTCACAACATCTTTCAACTGATCTGATGTGTTTTACTGCGTGTGGTCTGATTGATCAGGCGGCCTCCAGGGCGCACCAGCACGCTGGCGTGCCTCATCTGCTTTCGAGGCTTGCACCACTCGCCCGCGCCTTCAGGTACATCTCTTGTTACCATCTCCAGTCTCTGATGCCAGCCTCACTCTTCCTTGCACAAAGAGCTTAATGAGTTGTTCGTTCCATATGTGTGCAGCTCAAGCCCTGCAGCAGATGATGCCGCTTCAGGTGTCCCTGTCATGGAAGAGCAGGTGTGTTACTCCCCTCCCTGAATCTCTCATGTTCTGCTAATTGTGTGTGAGTGTAGGGTCCATTTGCATATGAGTAGCAGCTAGCAGAATACACGTGCTTTGCTGGGCCGGCAAGTGAGGCCCTGGCTGATGTTTTGTTTAGAACCACTTCAAAATGTTGCTTTAATACTATAATATGTGTATAATTAGCTGATATCTCCATATGGAGATAGTTTAGTACAGAGAGAAAATAATACCTCTTTTTCTTGGTCCGGGTAAATGCGAGTACATTAGATAATTAAAACCGAGGAATTAGAATAGCACCAGAAAACCAGAATGCTATTGCCAAGGGGAGATTCTGGGTCTATTCTATCCTGGCGATACATTGCATTTGTTAAATTGAACCACACACCATAATGTGTTAAATTGTACTGCGCTACTTTATGTGTATATATAAAGAACTATCCATGAATACATGCATTCTGATCTTGGTAGACATTATATGCCTTGTACTTCACCAAAAACAGAGCACAACAAACAAGGACTGGGTATTCATGCACGTAGTGGACTGTCTTTCGAGACAGTATACCACCATCACAACTGGATTAGCATATGCCTTACAGCAGAGAAATTTTGCACCGATTCTTTATCGCTAGGGCAGTATCAACGTTCATATCGTTGGATCCTGCATCCAATAAAAACAGGGAAGAGTGTCAAAAGAGAATAACATGCTATGCGTGCTAACTGACAGTCTGAATTCTTGCACGTGCCAGATGACTGGCCTGGATAAAAGAAGGGTTTAAAAGTGATGGTAGAGAAAAGGGAGTAGAAATAGTTCAGTTGATTCAGTGATCATGTATTATAGTTGGTTTCCGTATCTTTAGCGGTTAGAGGTGACTTTTCCATCAAGTTAATGTAAAATGGAACTGACATCCAAGTACTAAACTAATTTAGGTCAAGCATGATTGAAACCAGATGTGCTGTATATAACTACATATATAGATTAACAGCAGGAGTTTAAACATTTTCTTGGCCAAAACTTTTGCATAAGATTGTAAATAGAAAATAAATATGAAAACTCGAACTAAATTCTGCTCGATAGAAACATGCTTCTACTGGTTGCCCATATTGTATCTATTGAATCTCATATGGACGGTCTGCTAGTTTAGGAAACAGCAGACATTCTGTGGAAAATATCATGTAGAGATGAGGATATCTGAAGAATTGAGCAGAGATCAGAAAATATAATATGTGGTGACACATGTCATCAACATATATTCTTCATCTATAACCTGCATGCAGATTTAACTAAAACTTTTTGTACAAGTATTTAAATGGGGAAGCATAAGAGAAAAATGTAAGAGGGTTATGCAGTGATGAAGTGCAGTTAATCATGTGATGTTCAATTGATCTAATATTGTGATTTGCTGATGATGATGACAACTTCAATTGTAGTGGATTAGTAGTGATGCTTCTGGTAGAAATTGCTAATAAATAATCTGTTTGTGCAGAAACGGCGGGTGGGCAAAAAGGCCAAGGGCTCGAAAAGCGGAAAAGCCATGATGTTCCCACTCCATTTCCACTACGAAGATGTGTTGCGTGAGGATCTGTTGCTCAAACTGAACCACACCAACACCATGGAGGTCCCTGGGTTGTTTGAGATCAGACTGGTGCCCAAGTCTACCACCGGTGCCAAAATCCAGTTTGGGAAACTGGCCATGGAGATTCTGTGCGGCCAGAGATGCATACAGGCGGAGCTGCCCGCCCATCTGAAAGGGAAGGCGACCAATGCATACCTGGGGTCCCAGAAAGACGCCGTGTCCCTTAGGCAGAGCATCATCCGTGGGCACGGGATGTACAACTTCCTGGTCAGGGTCCTGACAGTGATGTCGATGCTGGATTCCAAGGTGGCGTTCGAGCAGGGGAACTGCGTCAAGTTCTTCATGGCGACGGAGTTCTGTGAGTTCTCCCCGGAGATAGAGGACCATTTCGAGATCTTCGAGACCATTGGAGGGTTCAACGTGACCATCGTCACCACGGCCTGCTCGAAGGAGGAGACCTCGCTGCTGTGGAGCGGCTTCTTGCTCAAGGATGAAGGTGAGATCAGCTAAGTCCGATGCTTGAGTGAGATCACGTGCGTCGCGCTAAAGACGAAATGAGATGGAAGCTTCTACCGTCTTATGATCCGATCTTTTCTAGCTAGAGTCGATGACCAGCTTTTCATTATGGAGCAATCTTGTTGGTGGATGGAACTGAGTTCCTCCTGTTGTGTTTATCTTTAGAAGAGGCTCGTTTTTCTTCGGTATGCAGACATTCTCGGTTTCTACGGTGGCAAAAAATTAAATATGGTGATTCATCCTAGTTGTATGCTTGTAGGCTGTGTGGTCAACCTCTTCGCGTGAAGATTATTAAATAATAATGCAGTTGATTCAACCTGCCAGAAATATATGGCTAATTTTATAACTGTAGCAACCTTAGATCAATGTGCATCTAGATTTTTCCTCATTATTTTGGTCGCGTACTGTCATGTGGCACATTGGTCTCCATTCTGATTTTTGATAAATTTTGTCACCCATTCCCACCTTGGAATGTAAGCAAAGAATCCTGTCTTGGGGAGAATCCTTCCTCATTGCCCATGGAAATAAAAGGGCTTTAGAACTACTTTCTCTGTACCAAAATAATTATAGTTGGGGAGAACTAGTTTAGTTGTTTGCTGATCCCAACAAAAATAATTGTAGTTGGAGACTAACTAGTTTATTTCTTCCCAACTACATTTGGTACAGAGGAAGTAGATTAAAAAAAGTCTCTTTACGTTGAAATTTGAATGTTGTTTGCTGATCCACATGAGACCTGATGTTCCAGATATTTTTTGCATACCAATGGACGCCGTGTTGGTGATTCACATGCGACCTGATGGTCCAAGATATGCATACGACCGTGTGCAAAACGAGCTTTCCACTAGTGCTGGTGTTACCGTCAGCGGCGGAGCTATGTGTGCCAAACGAACTGTGAAGATATCTTTTTTTTTGTGTGTGAAAGAACGATTAGGAAAAGTAGGGTCTTTTGCCCCCCGCGAAAAGGCATGTTTAGGCCTTCCGTAATGGTAGTATCTTGGCACAATATCATAGGCAAAATGCTGACGTGGCACTATATTTATTAAGGAAAGAGGAGGTTGTTGTATCTTATTTAGGATACGGCTCTTGCATGGTATCATAGGCAAAATAACTTGTTAGACCAATCACATATTAGTATGAGGCCAAAATCATTAAATACATGCTTACTAAGATACGACACTTAACATACAATACATTAGGATGGCTGTATCTAACGATCGTATACTACTTAGGATACCGCGCTAAGAGACAATGCATTACGGAAGGCCTTAGAAGAGGAACGAAGCCTAGGCTGCTCTGTCTGGTTACTTGAGGTTCACGGACTTTTTGGTGTAGGGACTAAAAAAAAATCCCTTTTAGTCCCATGGGAAAGAAACAGGAGGAATTTTTAGGGACTAAAATGGGGTAGTTGGGACTAAAGAAAGAAGTCACTATGGGAGGGACTTTTTGTGACTTTTTTGACACTTTTTCCAACAGTGTCCCTACTTTTAGCATGTCATTTAATGACTTCTAGTATATTACTAGGGATAACATGGTCTTTTTGCATGTCATTTAATGACCTCTAGTCCATGTTTAGTCCTTAGAAAAAAAACGGATAGGGACTAGAGACTTTTTAGTTGTGACTAAAAAAAGTCCTAGGACTTTTTTAAAAAACAGGGCCTTAATTGATGTAACCAAAGGCAAGGCGTTATCGATTTCCCTAACATTCCCAATCACCAAAATAATGGCGGAATTTGAATCAATAAAATCCATCCTTTATATATTTTTTTAGAAAAATGACGGAATGAACAGACCATACGACCTGTTCGGTTCGGTATTGGTTTGCAGTTCCGCAACCAAACGCACATGCCTAGCACGCGCTGTTTCTTCCATATTGCCCTTGGTCATCATGTCAACAAATTCTCCATAGTCAATGCGGCCATCCTGACAAAACAAATCAAAATTAGGACAAGAAAGTCAATGCGGCCATCCTGACAAAAGAAAACAAAATTAGGACAAGAAAGTCAATGCGGCCATCCCGACAAAAGAAATCAAAATTAGGACAAGAAAGTCTTGCAACTAACTCATTTTGTTACTAAGAGCATCTACAACCGCAACCTGCAAATCCGGCCCCTTAAACCCGCCCGGTCGCAAGCGCCCGCAGACGCTGACCGGTCATCTTTCAAAATTTCACTTGCATAGCCATGTCACTCATTTTCCCCTACATATACGTCTGGCCACGTGCATGTGATTGATGGAGGTAAAGTAAGAGAAAGAAAAGAAAATAAACAAAGAGAAAAAGGTTGGCCAAATCCTACGTGACGGATGCAGGACCACTAACCGGATACGCCCTGGCGCACCTCATACTCCCTATATATGAGGGCAATGTGTTGGATAGCCTGGGCATTTAAGGAGACTATGAAGGGTCCGGTTGGGTTAATTTTTTTCCTTCTCTCTCTTGTCCGATCAATGGTCCCTGCGTCCACCCGGTCAAATATGAGGAGTCCGGCTGTAGATGCTCTGACTGGACCATAAGCATTCATTAATAAGCGACAAATGAGATCTGTTGGTTGATGAGGACAGTCTCTCGGGGCCAAACTATTTTCTGGAGCAGCACCATTCAACTTCCAAAAATAAATCCGTAAACCTTGCTTGCTTAAATAGAGTGCATAGCTTCAAGGACAGCATAATATGTTTCCAAACCCAGAAAGTTTTTTGATCATAATTGCAAGTATCTGGTTTTAAAACCTAGGTGGTTGAGGGACTATATTCCTCTTCCAAAGACTGAAACCTCGGTATAAGTTATTTGTTGTCTAGACTAAACTACTGAACAAGCTCTATTGCATCGCACTGAATACTGATTGTGCATATACCAGCTAGGAAGACAGTAATAGACTAATAGGTAACCAAGACATGTACCATATCTATAGATATATAAATATAAATAAATAGAATTAGCACCACACTTACGTTGTCCTGGTCAGCTTCTTTAATGACATCATCAAGAAAAGCATCTGGCATGTTATGCTCTTGCCAAGCTTGCTGCAGATCATCCACCGTGATGTAAGAATTTCCGTCTTTGTCAAAATATGAAAAGGCTGCCACTAGATGTTCCTCACGCTCCAGTTTATTCAGATGCAATGTTGCAGCGATGAACTCCATATAGTCAATGGTCCCACTGTTGTCCACATCCGCCTAATGAACCAAATGGTACAAAAGGGGCATGTAAGTTTCTTCCTTTACCATGTAACCAAAATGCTTACAAAGCCTCCGGCAAGCCCAAGCTGAACTTATCAGCCAGCAGAGTAAATTTCTGCAGACTTGCTACACTAGTCAATTAAGAAATAACTTCCACATATATGCATCTGCTGGTGCATGAGAACAAATTCTTATGAGACATCAAATGCACGGTGCTTTTAAAAAGAATCAATATTTGATAATACCATTTGCTATCAGAAATCCAGTTTTGCATACCAGAAGTACAATTCTGTACCCCTATTTGCAACATAACATGCAGAAGGAATGATGTAAGGTAACATGACGTCTACTCCATGCTTCCTAATTATATAGGCCCTAAAGAAAACCGCCAACAAAAAGATGCAACTGTAAGAAGAAGAAAAGCTTGCGTATTAAGCGGCCTAGTTCCCAACTTTCCTCATAATCTTGTAATAAATGAGCTGGCCGGAGGCAACCCAAGTTTCCTAAGAGACTTTAAAAGCTTCTACTTCACAGGGATTTAAACTTATGGCAACTTAAGGTACAAGATGATTTAAGATTAAGAAATCCAAGCTAGCATTAGGTTTTGGATAACTCACTGCTTCCATAAGATCACGAATCTCAGTATCCTTTAATGTGGAGCCGTATCTTCTCAAGCCTTCTTTGAGCTCATCATATGTGATTGCACCACTGTTATCGGTGTCCATAGTCTGGAACATTTCCTTCAACCCTGCAATTTCCTCCTATGAGAGGCTCTCAGCTGTTACCTGATAGAGTAAACACCAAAAGTCGGTTAATGCAAAACTCAGTATCCTTTGTACAGTTTGTTTCAAAACTCAATACAGTTTGTTTTGATAGCTCCCTCATGTCATACAAGGGAAGAATGAAAAAACATATCATCAGGTATATCACTCCTATTACTGCTAGACAATGTGAATCCAGTCAGGTAAGCACTTTGATCAATAGGTAACAGGCTGACAGCTCAAAAAATCATAGGATAGACAAAGTACTACTCCCTCCGTTCCAAAATAAGTGTCTTAACTTTGCATTAGCTCTAGTACAAAGTTGTACTAAGTTTAAGATAGTTATTTTGAGATGGAGGAAGTATTTCGCATAGAATTAAATAGAGATCATTCAGAGAATCAACGACTTGCAAAGAATGCGTGTGCAAAGAAGTTATGGCAGAGAGGACTAGAGTCTCTTGAATAGCCAAACATCAAAAATAGCCTCCTTATCTATACCTAATAATAAAACGGCTATTGCTTCCGTCGGAAAACCCACCGCGGTATTTTTATAAAAAAGTCCCTGTAATTTTTGTTATTCATCCCACGCTCCATCATTTATCTGCAATGCAAAAGGAAAAAACGATTCACTACAAAAATTATACCCGTACGCATCGCCTCCTCCCGTCGACCCTGGGCCACCCTGGCATGTGCACAGGCCGCCGCCACACCACTCGCCGCCGCGGCTGACCTCAACCGCCACCGCTACCGATCTCAACCCACCCGCCTCAGCGGCTGTACCTCTCCCCGCTCACTGCCCCCGTTGCGGCGCTCGAGCGCATCGCGTCGACCCTGGTCCACCCTTACCTGTGCCCAGGCCGCTGCCACACCACTCGCTGCCGCGGCCGAACTCAACCACCACTGTTGTTGATCTCAACCCACCCGCCTCCGCGGCCGTACCTCTGCCCGCTTGCTGCCCCCGTTTCGGCGCTCGAGCACATCGCGTCGACCCTGGTCCACCCTGGCCTGTGCCCAGGCCGCTGCCACACCACTCGCCGCAGCGGCCGACCTCAACCGCCACCGCTGCCGATCTCAACCCACCCGCCTCTGCGGCCGTACCTCTCCCCGCTCACTGCCCTCGTTGCAGCGCTCGAGCGCATCGCGTCGACCCTGGTCCACCCTCGCGTGTGCCCAGGCCGCTGTCACACCACTCGCCGCCGCGACCGACCTCAACCACCACTGTTGTCGATCTCAACCCACCCGCCTCCGCGGTCGTACCTCTGCCCGCTTGCTGCCCCCGTTTCGGCGCTCGAGCACAGCTTCTGGATCAAATCAATGCGACAACTACAGTGACTGGGGATGATGCGTGTGCTGACGACGCGGCGGAGCAAAGTACTTGCAGGTGGAGGCGGGCCTCCATGGCTCACACGGGGAACTCCGAGGTTATGGCGCGCCAACAACGACTCCTTATGGCTAGATAGAGGCGCCTAACCCTTGCTCCCCTCATCGTATTCCCTCCTCCGGCAGGAACTCATCATCTGGTGAGATCCCCTCCCCATGCCTCCAACCGTGTGCCAAGCACCGGCAAGAAATTTTGTTTTGTGGGGATTTGTTTGCTGATGAATGAATGTATTGAATGTAAGATTGTATTGTTGTAGAGACAGAGAATGGAACACCACCTTGAGTTTGTTATCTGATCCCACATTCTCTACCCCATGAGTGAAATAAGATAACAGTCCATTGATCAATTCACGTAGCCTCTTGGTTTTGCTTTGCTTGTCCCGCTCAATATCACATCATGGTGGAATTAACAATGGATGGGTTGATTTCTTAACAAAATAGGATAGGACTAACTACATTAGTTAGTTAGCTTATTATTTTAATAAATCAAAATGATTATAAAAAGATTAAAAGCGTGTGGTATTTTTTCTCCCGTTGCAACGCACGGGCCCTTTTGCTATAATAATAAAGCAGCTATTGCTTCCGTCGGAAAACCCACTGCGACATTTTTATAGAAAAGCTCATGTAATTTTTGTTATTCAACCCGCGCTTCATCATTTATCTGCAACGCAAAAGGAAAAAACGATTCGCTGCAAAAATTATACCCGTACGCATCGCCTCCTCCCGTCGATCCTGGGCCACCCACGCCTGTGCCTAGGCCGCCACACCACTCGCCGTCGCGGCCGACCTCAATCGCCACCGCTGTCGATCTCAACCCACCCGCCTCCGCGGCCGTACCTCTCCCCGCTCACTGCCTCTGTTGCGGCGCTCGAGCGCATCGCGTCGACCCTGGTCCACCCTGGCCTGTGCCCAGGCCGCTGCCACGTCACTCGCCGCCGCGGCCGACCTCAACCACCACTGTTGTCGATCTCAACCCACCCGCCTCCGCGGCCGTACGTCTGCCCGCTTGCTGCCCCCGTTTCGACGCTCGAGCACAGCTTCTGGATCAAATCAATGCGACAGCTACAGTGACTGGGGATGATGCGTCTGCTCGATGCAGAACGGCGGCGGCGCGCAGATAAGGCGCGGCGGAGCGAAGTACTTGCAGGTGGAGGCGGGCCTCCATGGCTCACACGGGGAACTCCGAGGTTATGGCGCGGCAATGGCGACTCCTTATGGCCAGATAGAGGCGCCTAACCCTTGCTCCCCTCATCGTATCCCCTCCTCCGGCAGGAACTCATCATCTGGTGAGATCCCCTCCCCATGCCTCCAACCGTGTGCCAAGCACCGGCAAGAAATTTTGTTTTGTGGAGATTTGTTTGCTGATGAATGAATGTATTGAATGTAAGATTGTATTGTTGTAGAGACAGAGAATGGAACACCACCTTCAGTTTGTCATCTGATCCCACATTCTCTACTCTAGGAGTGAAATAAGATAACAGTCCATTGATCAATTCACGTAGCCTCTTGGTTTTGCTTTGCTTGTCCCGCTCAATATCACATCATGGTGGAATTAACAATGGATGGGTTGATTTCTCAACAAAATAGGATCGGACTGACTACATTAGTTAGTTAGCTTATTATTTTAATAAATCAAAATGATTATAAAAAGATTAAAAGCGTGTGGTATTTTTTCTCCCGTTGCAACGCACGGGCCCTTTTGCTATAATAATAAAGCGTCTATTGCTTCCGTCGGAAAACCCACCGCGGCATTTTTATAAAAAAAGCCCGTGTAATTTTTGTTATTCAACCCATGCTCCATCATTTATCTGCAACGCAAAAGGAAAAAATGATTCGCTGCAAAAATTATACCCGTACGCATCGCCTCCTCCCGTCGATCCTGGGCCACCCTGGCCTGTGCCCAGGCCGCCACACCACTCGCCGCTGCGGCCGACCTCAACCGCCACCGCTGTCGATTTCAACCCACCCGCCTCCGCGGTTGTACCTCTCCCCGCTCACTGCCTCTGTTGCGGCGCTCGAGCGCATCGCGTCGACCCTGGTCCACCCTGGCCTGTGCCCAGGCCGCTGCCACATCACTCGCCGCCGCGGCCGACCTCAACCACTACTGTTGTCGATCTCAACCCACCCGCCTCCGCGGCCGTACCTCTGTCCGCTTGCTGCCCCCGTTTCGGCGCTCGAGCACAGCTTCTGGATCAAATCAATGCACAGCTACAGTGACTGGGGATGATGCGTCTGCTCGATGCAGAACGGCGGCGGCGTGCGGATAAGGCGCGGCGGAGCGAAGTACTTGCAGGTGGAGGCGGGCCTCCATGGCTCACACGGGGAATTCCGAGGTTATGGCGCGGCAATGGCGACTCCTTATGACCAGATAGAGGCGCCTAAGCCTTGCTCCCCTCATCGTATCCCCTCCTCCGGCAGGAACTCATCATCTAGTGAGATCCCCTCCCCATGCCTCCAACTGTGTGCCAAGCACCGGCAAGAAATTTTGTTTTGTAGGGATTTGTTTGCTGATGAATGAATGTATTGAATGTAAGATTGTATTGTTGTAGAGACAGAGAATGGAACACCACTTTCAGTTTGTCATCTGATCCCACATTCTCTACCCCATGAGTGAAATAAGATAACGGTCAATTGATCAATTCAAGTAACCTCTTTGTTTTGCTTTGTTTGTCCCGCTCAATTTTTCATCATGGTGGAATTAACAATGGACGTGTTGATTTCTCAACAAAATATGATAGGACTGACTACATTAGTTAGTTAGCTTATTATTTTAATAAATCAAAATGATTATAAAAAGATTAAAAGCGTTTGTTATTTTTTTTCTCCCGTTACAACGCACGGACCCTTTTGCTAGTAGCGTAATAAAAGAGCAGAGATGGTTGTCTCTTATAGCGTAATAAAAAGGAGAGAGTAAAAATAAAACTGATATGACGCTTCCACCAGTCCCACATCTCCGTCGTCGCCCGCAGACTTTAGATTGTGTATCCTATCCTATATTAATTGTGTCTCGCACATGCGCCGCCGATCGGTGCTGGGTGGGGCAAAATTGACAAAAATGACCCCTGGGACGAAAGAACTCACGGATTGACCCCTAGGGGGAAATAATTCACCGGCCTGACCCTTTTGTGTGGCGCCCGACACCTAGGCGCCACACTGTACTGTGTGACGCCTAGAGGTTAGGCGCCACACCCCCGACCACGTGGCAGGGAGGGCCCCACCCCCAGGCAGTGTGACGCCTAAGCCTCAGGCGTCACACATTGTAATGTGTGGCGCCTGACCCTTAGGCGCCACACACTGACTTACAGAGCCACGGGCCAGCCCCCTCCCCACCCCCCTCCCCACCCCCTCCCTCATTCCCCTCCCCCAGCCCCTCTCCCAGCCACTGCCCCCTCCCTCAAATCCTTCTCTACATCACCAAATCTCAAGGTTTGGAGCGGGCATTTGTTGTCCAATCACTCCCCTAAGGTAATCCCCACCTCTCCCCTCATTCTCATCCAAAGGAAAATCTTTTGTGTTCTTTTTTTTGCAAATTTGAGGAAACCCTAGTTTTTCATGAAATGTGGGATGTATATCATATTGTTTTATTTGTTTGTATGTTAGGATAAGGGGTATGATGGGGTTAGGATTAGGGTTGTTTGGATGTGTGCATTATGGTTGTTTTAGGGTTAGGCTAGGGTTAGGCTATGGTTAGGCTAGGGTTAGGGATGTTTGGTTGTGTTAGGGTTATGAGGGGGTTAGGGTTATTCGGAAGTTAGGCTATGGTTATTGTAATTGTATGATTGCTCATAAAAAGGTTCTATGTTTTGTTGTTTAGGTATGGGAAGAACATGTGTTTATGTTCATCACGTGGACAAGGATGCCTTTTTAAAAGGCAATATTGATCCGGACCCGGATGAGCTTGACATGGTGTTCGATTTGTATCCTAGCTATGCTGAATTGTTAGAACAAGTCCGAAAGGATTTGAATTGGATGGACCCTAGTGATGTAGTTGAGTTTGCTGGTAGGCATAATGTGGGATTCGGAATGCACATTCGTTGGAAGACCATGCGTGTCAACTCCGAGCAACGTTGGCTTGCATACAAGGATACGGTGGCCGAATCACTAGACAAGACTCTAGAGTTATTTGCCATGAAAACAAATGTTCCTAACTTGTTGGATTTGAACCGGGTTTCCTCTTCGATTGTTGAAGCTATTCCTGCAACCATCAACGAAGAGGCCAGCATTGAACCTCTTTCTTGTGTGTATGAGGCTAACGAAGAGGTCAACATTGAACATGAACCATTGGTACAGGCTAATTATGAGCACTATGATGATGGTAATGTTCTTCATGACAACAATCTTGGTGATTTGGACAAATATAATTTGCAAGAGACAATGGACCGTTCCATTCCGTACTCACGTGGGTATGCCTCTGAGTCTGACGATGAGGGTCCCGATGAAGAAGTTGATGAGGAAGGGTTCACGGCAAAGGAGGCTGAAGCTTTCACGAAGGTATTAAAGTGTGATCACCGGACACCATTGTTCGAGGATCTTAGCCTTGCAGATGAAGCCGTGGTTGACGGAGGCGAAGGCATATTGTTTGGAGTTAGGCCACCTTCTCATCGGGACACACATGGGAAGAATATTATTTTGCCGGGGTCAAAGTTCGAAACATTCTTTGAACTGAAGATGTGGTTGGATGAATATTCTGTTACGCATTACAGGCCACACAAAGTTGTTCATTCAAACATGAAGCTACGTTACACGGTTGCTTGTGAGGATAGAGGTTGTCCTTGGATTGTCCGTGCAAGACCATGGAAAGGAGGGCCAGGATGGAACATTGTCAGTTGTATGCCTCACATGTGTCAAGGCAAGAGGGTTGATGGTGCCCTATCGTCGCAAAGCCATAGACAACTAACCTCCGAGTTCATCGCTTATAGGCTTTCCAACTCCATCTCCTCTCTTCCTACAATGAGCATAAAAATCGTACAAGACCTTGTGAAAGCCCTCTTTCACTATGAGGTGAAATATGGTAAGGCATGGAAAGCAAAGCAAGCCGCATTCAAGATGTTGTATGGTGATTGGGAGGAAGCATACAACCGCATACCTAGGTTGTTGGGAGCTATTGCCCACACTAACCCGGGCATGGTTCATGTGGTCGAGCCGTATGGGGAGAAAACAAGGATTAAGAATGGAAATAGGGTTCGCGTATTTGGCCGTGCATTTTGGGCATTTGAGCAATGTGTGAGGGCTTTTCAGCACTGCCGTCCTGTCATCTCCATCGATGGCACGTTTTTGACCGGACAATTCAAGGGCACTTTGTTGGTTGCAATAGCAAGTGATGCCAATAACAGGTTGATGCCTTTGGCTTTTGCTTTGGTTGAGGCAGAGAACAATGTTAACTGGGAATGGTTCTTGCATATTTTGAGAACCAAAGTATTACCGTTTGAGAGGGAAATATGTGTCATATCGGATCGTCATCAAGGCATACTTAACGCGGTTGGCATTGTCATTCCCGGCCATGCTCCTTTGCATCATCGATGGTGCATGAGGCATTTCTGTGCAAACTTCTACCGGGCATGTGGTACCAAGGAGTTGGCGGATGATCTTCAGGATTGTTGTCAAGCATTTTCTGACAAACGATTTGCAAGATTGTACAATGCTTTGCTTGTAAACAAAAAACTTGATGCAGGTGGGCTTGAGTTTCTTAACAGGCACGTTGAACTTCGGGCCCAGTGGGCACGAGCTTATGACGAAGATGGCCGAAGATATGGTCAAATGACCAGTAACATGGCAGAATGCTTCAACCGGGTGTTGAAGGGTGTCCGTGCGTTGCTGGTGACGGCAATAGTTCAATACACATTCGACAAGTTGAGAGCATACTTTCTAAAGTACTCACAAGAAACAGATGATCAGATTGCGGGAGAGAACAAGAAAAAGTATAAGTACCAGTTTCCACCAAAGGTTGACAAATGGATGATATTTCAATCACGGAAGGCTGAGTCCCAAACAGCTACCCTGTACAACAACGAGGATTGGACATATGAAGTGAATGAGCCCGGAGGAACGGGAAACGATGGCCAGCAACACGGAAACAGGGCGTTCAAAGTTTCTTTATCCTTGTGTGATTGCTCTTGTGGGAGGCCAAGATTGCTTCATCTCGCATGCTCGCATTTGTACACGGCAGCTCGCAGTAGGAATGTGGACGTCAACCATCCACTAACCGTGAGGGAGTCCGAGTTCTCGATAATGACCACGAAGCATACATGGGCTCCTAGATTTGAACCATACTTTGACCAATCACAATGGCCGGAGTATCATGGAGTACAACTATGGCCCGACCCAGAGTGGAAGGTTGTGAAACTGGGAAGACGAAAGACAAAGCGTTTTAGAGGAGACATGGATGGATGGGGCCATGGTGGTGGCAGAGAAATGGGGAACAACCAATTCCAAGAGCCTACTGAGAGATCACAATGTGGAGATTGCGGTGTAATAGGGCACAATAGAAGAAGGTGCTAGAGGCAGTGGTGGGATAGGTGGTGGACTTACTAGGATTGGTATGCGTGGATACCTACAAGGACCATTTCCGTATGTCACATATTTCACTTATCTTTATCATGTTGTTTTTGATGCTCCTTTGTGTGTTATTTTACTAACTATGAGCTATGATGCTTGTTTTGTAGGTATGGCCGCTTCTCAGCCGAACAAGGCAAAAGCGGAGTGGGGGGAGGAGAAGGATGCAGCCAGTGAGGAGCAGCTGTTGATGGAGAGGGCTGTAAAGAAGTTGAGAGAGGAGGATGCAGCGGAAGCGCGAAAGAAGAAGGATGAGGAGGATAAGGCAAAGAGGGATGAGGAGTGGCAAATGTTCCTTGAGCATAAGCGATATGAGGCTAGGATAAAGGAGAATGACAGGAAGACGCTAGAGAAACATAAAAAAGAATATGAAGCTAACTTTAAGAAGATGTTGGCAGAGGCCGCAGCAAAGAGAGAGCGGGAGCATCAGCGCTTCACGGAGAGGGTTAAGGAAGAGGCTTCAAAACTGCGCAAAAGGGAAGAGGAAGAGGAAGAAGAGAGGAAGAAGAAGAAGGGTAAGGGGCCTTGCTCGACCCAATAGAGCCGGATGCTTGTAATCTATGTGTTGTTGAACCTTGTTTGGTTCCGCGCTTTATTACTATGAAACTCCACTATGTATGCACTTTTGGACGTAAGTTACTTCAAGAACCGTATGTATGTTTGAACTCCACCACCATTACTATGTGCTTTGTGTTGTATGTTTTAACGTATGTATCTGAACTCCTCCACCACTATTTTTAAACTCCTCCTCCATTAATATGCAGTTCTAGGCATGACAGAGTGTGTGGCGCCTAAGCCTTAGGCGCCACACATGTGTAGTGTGGCGCCTAAGGCTTAGGCGCCACACATGGACTTATACAGCCTCAGCCCAGCCCCTCCCCACCCCCCTCCCCCAGTATAAGTCCACATGTGAAAACCTGCTGGAACTGAATTTGGACAGCAATAAAGCAATTTTTGACAGCAATAAAGATCTTATAACAGCAATAAGTCAATATATTGACAGCAATAAGGATCTTTTGACAGCAATAAAGCAATATATTTCCAGCAATAAGGATCTTTTGACAGCACTAAATGGTTCACAACAACTGCAACAACAACTAAATGGTTCACAACTCGAAATAGTTCAAGACTACAGTAAATAGTTCAGCTCGACAAGTGCAACACCAACTCCAAATCACTTGGGGCCTCGTCCCCTCTTGGATACTAGCTTCTTCCTTCTCGCAACCACAAATTGATCCGGGTCATCCGACTCATCGTCATCGTCATCCTCAACCTCATCCTCCCTGCTTCTAATCCTTGACAAACGAGAGCTCCCGGCCACCGGATTCTTCCCTTTCGCATAATCATCCGGTGAGTAGCGCTTAAATTCCTTCCTGGGCTTCAACATGTAAGCGGAGCGTTGGAAAGCCTTCAACTTCATGTCGTCCGCAGCCTAATACATATGAAGGTTGAAAGTTCAAATTTGAAGGTTCAAGGCTGAAGGTTGAAAGTGCAAACTGTATGGCTATGTCATACCTGAGGAGTGTCAACATCATCCTCCTGAGTATTTCTTTGGGTAATGTCACCATCATCCATACGAGCGCCCGAAGAAGCTGAATCGTCAAGAGTATTTCTTTCGGATGAACCGGATCTCGAAGGTGAAACATATTCAGGGTCACGGCAACCTAAAATGTTGGATAGGCGCCGTAACTTCTTGCCCTGTTCCTGTTAGATTCAAATATAAATGACATATATTAGGTAACCTATAATGTTGCATTCGTGGGCAAAATAATAATAATGACACAACACCTTTATGAATAGACGAAGTGCAGATTCTCCCTTTTTTCCTCCAGGTGTGTTATCTAGAATATCTTCGGACTCGTCAGCTTGTTTCTTGACCTCTTTGCGCTATGATCACAAGACAATGACAACAAATAAGTGCAAGTGAATAGGTCCGCTAGAATTCATAATTTACATAGGGGAGCACACTTACCACAAAGTTCAGGACAGGGGCGAAGGAAGTTTGATACCCTTCGCGAATCAACTTGCTGTAACCGCCTTAGGCAAGTTCATCGTACTCAGTGCGTTCTTCCAATATGTCCTCCTCGTAAGCCGGCGAACAAATCTCCATCCTCATATTTAATCCAGACTTGCTGCTAAATTTCTTCTAAGGGGTAGACGTCTTTTCCCTGTGACATACATGCAGCAGCGGATTAATATAACAACCAAACAAATTAGAAGATTGTTAATCGATATATAATTTAATAAAGTAAATCAATGAAAATTAATTGCAAGATAGAAAATTCCTTTTCCAGTTCCACTGACAAGCCGGAAGCAGAGGCTTGGAGGTTCCCGTCGCAATGGCCGAGTAGCCCGTGGCAACATGCATGGATACCTCGGCCGAGCAACGTCTGGGCAGAGCGTGAGTGTGTCGGCGGAGTACTTGGATGGATTCCTGAGTATTCGGATGACATCCCAGTGCCTGCCAACAAGTTTCGAAATATAATACTTGTCTGACGCTAGTCCGTACGTACAGGGCGACTAGCTGCAGGCCACTCCCGTTGTCCGTCGAGACCAGTGGTCTGTGCTGAAGCTGTTGTGCTGGTGCAATCCATCCTCAACCCCCAACACGTCACGTCACGCCATGCGTCGCGCGTCCAGAATATCCGTCACCTTATTCAGGAAAGAGATTTAGAGATCGCAAATTAGCATGCACATGCATATATACTGACCGAACAGTACAACTTCTGGTGTCCATGCACGAGGTCTTGGAGGAGATTGATTACTTGTAGACTTGATCGCAGCATGCATGGCAACAATGGCGTGCATGTTTCCTTAGTCCACGTGAGTGAATGAAGAATCAAAACATCAATTAAATCCATATTAGCAGGTACCTGTGTTGGCGGTGTGAGAACGTCGTCCCTCTCCAGGGCGACGCTTCCGTGTTAAATAGAGGGGTCGCAAGTCCCTTGATAGCGGTACATTTAATCTTGAGATACAAGAGATAAGAGGAGATAGAGATAATTGGTTTAAAGAGATTACAATCATTCAAACTAACTCTATCAACATATGCCTTGGGCTACAAGCTAACTATGCATCGAACTGTGCACTGCATAACTTTTAGAGCATATATCTCCATATGTGGTTTTGGTAATTGATGACAATTCCTATGGACTAATGATTGCCTTAAGTTACATTTATAGGATTTGTTCATAGGCACTTTTTGAAGTCCATCTGTTGGGCTCAAGAAGTTTATATGATGACCAAGATGGTATTCAAGGTATTATCCAAAGAATGGTCATAGAGACACATGGCTGATCAAGATCTCAGACAAAGAGTAAATCAAGATGATCAACACACAAAGCGTACAAGATGTACCGAGAGGGATCAAGTGATCCCATGGTATGGTAAGCATTGTCCATTACGTGTTTGTGTACTAACCCATGGTCTTCGTGAGAGTTCTATGTGGGGCTAGGTGTGTTTTCATGGGCTTGCGTCAAAGGAAAGATCTCATACAACCCATGAAGTATGACGTCAAGTTGTGATCGTCATCAAGATTGCGATGTGCAAGTTCAAGTGGATCAACACGAAGATATCATGCTTGAAGCTTGCCATCCATTGTGGTGGCAATGGACTTATGAATATATGCTGAAGAGTGGCTCACCCATAGTGAGTATGGGGGAGCAATCAACTAGTCTTCATCAAGCCAACGCAATCAAGAAAGGTGGTCCATCTTGAGGAAGCCAAGATCATCATCATCTAGCTCAAGAGGACGAGGTGCAAGGTATAGGTTTGCCCTTGATAGGTTTTCTGTTTAGGATAGATTGATGTACTATCAAGGGGGGCTCTCAAGTGAGTTGCTTGATCGTATCGTTCGTTGAGAGCTCAAACCATTTGCATCCTTGCATCATACTTCTTGGTTCTTGTTTGGTGTTTCTCTTTGTGAGTTTTAGAGCTTATGGTCATCTTCGTGACAAGCTCGAGTTCATAGAAAACGGAGTCCATATGCATCTACTATGATGTTTTCGATGTTGGAGTTTCTGCCGGTTCTTCATTCATAGAGGACTCACATCTCTATATCATTGGCATTTTCATATATCTGCATGGTCTTAAGATTTCCAGTCGCTTGGATAGCTCTTGTCGTCCTGAATCCAATAAGCTTGGTTTGCTCGATTCGGAGCTCGTATGCGAAAGTTATGGTTGTTTCAGTGGCGAGCGGTAGTACCGCTGGACCTAGCGGTAGTACCGCTGGCCCTAGCGGTAGTACCGCTAGAGTTGGCGGTAGTACCGCTGTCCGAGCGGTAGTACCGCCCCTGGCCAGCGGTAGTACCGCTCCAAGTTTTTAGTACCGTCATCCTTGCGGTTGTACCGCGTCGGACATTTTTGCGAAGACTTTCTTGGCGGTGGTTGGCCCGGTAGTATCTTTGCGCTACCATGGGTACTACCGCTGGAGGGTCAGCGGTAGTACCGCTGCAGCCAGCGGTAGTACCGCTGGGCTCGGGCTGTAAGTGGGGGTAACGGTCTGATTCCTTCCCCCACTATATAAAGGGGGTCTTCTTCCCCCTTGGCCTTACCTATCTGTTGAGCTCTTGTTTTACCTCCATTGTTGACATTCTTAGAGCTTGCTAACTCTCAGTCCCTTCAATGATTCTTGCTTGTTCTTGAGGGAAAAGAGAGAGGAGATCTAGATCCGCATCTCCACCAATCACTCTCTCCTCTATGTGAGGGGAACCCCTTGGATCTAGATCTTGGAGTTCTTTGTGAGCTCCTTGTTCTTCCTCTCATATTTCTCCATAGCTTTTGTTGTTGTGGAGGGATTTGAGTGTGAGGGACTTGACCACTTCGTGTGTTCTTGCCATTACATTAGTTGCATCGGTTTGAGTTCTTCACAGTGATTCGTGGAAGTGAGAAGTTGAGAAGCTTACTACCTTTGGTACTTTGTACACCCTAGATATTGTTCTTCGTGGATGCTTTGGCATCCCAGCTTGGTGGTGTCTCGGAGCTCAATCATTGTGGTGTGAAGCTCCGGGCAAGCGTCGGGGTCTCCAATTAGATTGTGGAGATAGCCCCGAGCAATTTGTACGGGTACCGTTAACCGCCCCCAAGGGTTGCCACGTGTACGGGTTCGGTGACCGCCCCAAGGTTTGCCATTTGTACGGGTTCGGTGACCGCCCTCAATGGTCCCTTAGTGTAACGACCAAGATGCGGTCCTTTCCGATCTGGGGGTCGAGGCCCCGAATAGGAAAGAAGCGCATCCAAGCGTTTCGCAAGCAAGTAAACATAGCACAAAATAATAAATACAGTAGACAATCTGGGATTCAACTGTCTGCTTATAAATAATACAGAGTACAACGCAGATACAAACAAGGTAGTTCCGGTACGGACTACAAAACAAGGAAAATGCTATGCTACCCGCTGCAGGCCCACGATCACGACCACGGCTCAGTCCTCTGGATAGTTCACGTAAAGGCGATCTGTCTCCTCGTCATACTGCCACGCCAGCTGGGTGCCGTCGGGATCATCTGACTCTGGGGTACTTGTACCTGCTGGAAGTTTCGGAGGAATCCGTGAGCCACGGGGACTCAGCAATCTAAGACCTTGGTGCCAAAACTAGTCACGTTATTTGGGTAAGGAAGGGGTGAAGTGTTTCAGGCTACTGCACCCTATGATTGAATAAGTGGCTAACTTACGCGAGAAGGAAGTGAAAGTGGTCTACGCTAACGATCGAGAATACTTATCAGAAAGTGATCCTGAACACCTACCTACGGCAATCATAACCCCACCGTGTTCCCGGTCGAAGAGAGATCTTCGAAGGGACAGTCACGGTTACGCACACAGTTGGCATATTTTATTAGTTTATGTTTAAGTTCTCTAATACCGGATGTTAACAAAATATTCCAAGTTGCCACATAACCGCGGGCACGACTTTCCGAAAGATTAGACCCTGCAGGGGTGCTCCAACTAGTCCATCACAAACGAACACAGGCCGCAAAGGCATCCTCTATTCACGAATCTCGTGATCTCGTCGGATTCCTTAGAGGAAAACCTCAACTCTGGGGAAAACCAAAGCTTCACCGGGATTCCTATACGCAAGATATACCGCTAAGGCAAGACAAGACTAGCAGGACCTTCCGACGTGTCGACGACCCGGTTAAGAGCCGCGTATCTCAGTCTGAGGACACGCCGGATGGAACTAGCTACAGGTGCCAAACCTCAAGTTTCCTTGTGGTGGCCCCGCAGGCAGACCAGTTTGGACCAACACTCATGAGGAGCACTGGCCCGGGTTGTTGATTAGAATCCTCGGGGTAGCTATTCCCTATGCAGTTTATTATTAGGTGATTAGCAAATAGTACCAAAGTTGGGTCCTGCCGGACAAGCCTTAACACAACGCGATTTATCAAGGGGGTCCCTATAACAACCCCGAACGTGTTAGGAGCGATCATTATGGAATAAAACACCGGTAACCGGTAACTAAGGCGGCAATAACGGAACAAGACACCCGGCAAAAGGCTAGGCCTCCCGTCATTTACCAAGTATATAGATACATTAATTAAATAACATAAATTAAAATAATGATATCAAGCTCATGTAATCACATGAGTTAAGGCACCTGCAGCTAACTAACATTAGTAGCTGAGCAAGCCTACCTAGCCATACAAGTTTGCTAGGAAAGAGTAAGGTGTTTAAGCTCATGGCATATGAAGAGGCAATATATTTACAGTGGTAGGCAGCGAGAAATTTGACATGGAATCGAAACAAACATAACAAGTCTAGAGGTGGGATCAAGGTCATGTCATCTTGCCTGTGATATCCCCAGCTTGAAATGGTTCTGGATCGTCCTGCACGTACTCTCCTGACTCCACGTATTCGTTCTCCGCTCCCGGTGCTACCCAACACAAGAATAACAGCCAATGAACAGCAGCACCACAAAATGCAACACTCACATGATGCATGAGATGAAAGTTGAGCATGCACTACTATTTCCATCACTAGCACAAGCACAATAAACTACAACAAGTTCCTGGGCATAACTTTGCACTACCTTATCTGGACATGCATGGTAATGATATTATCAGATGCATCTCGTAAGAACGGTGCAAAATCATATAAAGAACTTTGCAAACGGAGCTACGGATCAACGGGAATCAACGAAACACGATACGAAGCTCTACATGAAAGATGCACACCTCACACACATTTGGCACAAATCTGGTGTTCCCAGGTTGCCAAGACATATATTAATCCAACATGAATGAAATGGAGCAAGGTAGAACACCCCAACAACAATTAAGCACAAACTTTGAACAAAATGGCAAAACTACGCAATCTGCCAGTTTCTGCATCTTAGCTGTTTGTAAGCAACATGCAACATAGCTACAGGTCTTCAAATATGACAAATAATATATGTGGCTGTTGCCAACCAAGAACACTACAAGCTCCAGCAAGAATCACAGCAAAAGGAATTAAACTCTAGAAGATACAAGGCCACAAACTTTCCCAAAACCATCAGTTCTCAGGGACTTAGTGAAAATTCCTGCACCTGAGATTCTGTTTCTGTTCTGAAGCTTTTTGACAGCAATCAAAACACAAGCTACTGGACTCCAAATGACTTGATAATTGACAGCAAGCTTCACAAACATACCAGGTTCAAAACTCTAGCAGTGAACTAAGTCCAGTTCTCAACAGAATGACCAGCACTGCCTTATCTACAGGGGAAGAAAATGTTTCCAGCATTCCAGACTTAGTGAAATTTTTAGAGTTCAAAAATCTGGAATTTTCCAGCCACATGCCCACTTTGTCTAGGCATAGTTTGCACACACATGTCACCAAGAGGTGATTGACACCACTATGGTGTTGAGTACAAACCCCTACTACTAACACACAAAATTCATGCCCTTGGGTTCCATCTATACCATGGAAACAAAGCCCAAACTTTCAACAAAATGAAAAGGCAACTCCATAAGGTATGCTTATGAGATGACAATTACATAGGAGAGTTTCATGTGCATAATGACAAAGTGACATGGGGGTTTGAACCCCATGTTTGTGTCATGCACATCAACAACACCAACCCACACAATACCTCACTAGCACTAGCATCAAGCTCAACACAAAGGTAACTCTAAGCTAACAAAAGAGTATGCACACCCCCACATATGGGCATGTGATGGTGCACACTATCACAAGCATCACTAGGATCTTCCTAGTATTCATGTCATCCTCAATATGCAACCACCACAACAATCCACACCCTCACTAAATCCATGCAAACAAAAGAAACTACAATATCAACTTAGACCACCTAAAACTCTCAAAGATGGGCTCCACAAGAGTAGCTAGTGCATCTTATCTCCTTAAGGCACAACACACACAATAAAAACACATCGCGCACATCGCCCGGTTCGCCCCGTTGACGAGGACGAGCTCGACGGGGGGGGGGGGGATCGCTCCTCGGGGTCCTAGCGCCGGGAATGGGACGCGGGGAGCTGCCCCGAGCCCTCGGACATGGCGGCCGTGCCGCCCGACGACGCCCGCGGGTAGACGCCGGCGACTCTCTCTCTCTGCACCCTCTGCTAGCTACAGGAAGCTCACCTGGGAGGAAAGGAATAGATGGAGATGGGGTTGGGAGAGGTGCCGGCGGCGGCTGAGGGGAGAAGAGGAACCCTAGGCTACGGGCACGGACGCCAACGCATCTTATAGGGGGTCCTCGATGTGTTGCTCACGGCGCCGTCAGCTCTCTCTCTCTCACACGTGCTGACGGAAAGAAGACAGCGAGGGAAGGAGGAGGACGCCGTCAGGAAAGAAAGAAAGGAGAGGGCTTCGCGTGGGCTCTCTCTGGAGGGAGCAGCTGGGCCGGAAGGAGAAGGAGGCCCATGCTGTCCAGGACAAAGAAATAAAGCTGGGAGGGGAATTTCCTATTTAGTTTTAAACACCCACAGAGAAAAATAACCCACAATATAATCTACTGTGGCAAAAATTCAAAAGGAAAAATCTGCTGGACATAAGGAATTATGGCCCAATAGGGAAAAATAGGAATGCAATATTTGGAGATGTTTGAAATAAATGCAAAACAGTAATTAACCTACTGTTTTGAGTTTATTTGCACCTCTAAAAAATCAAAGAACAAACCAAAAAAATTGCACCTCCTCATAAACACATTTTTATCTAACCGTCAGACATTTTAGAATCACTTTTGGGAAGAAGGAATTTTTGACATGGAAAAAAATAGGAGGGAAAAGGAGTTGAAATTGCAAGAGCTTCAAATGACTAGCACTCACTCCTACACTACACACACCATTATCACATGCATCACAAGATTGTGCAAAACCACCACTTAACCCTAGCAAGATCACATGCACTCACAACACCACAACACTACTCCTAGTAAAAACAAATGCAACATGATCATGGCATGCAATCATAAGTATGGCAAGGAATGATATGTAATGCATGCATGCAAGGGAAGTAAGCACTAGGGAACACACATGAAATCATGGCACAAAATGATATCATCACAATCTCTGACAAGGTGGCCCCACATGGAAGGTTACAAGAAGGGAAAGTCCTACACTTGGGGCATTACACTTAGTGGAATCACGGCATCTTGCATTGTGCGAGGGCGTGAGGAGATTACGGTGGCCTTAGTGGCATCTTGGGGAGCATTGTGCCTCCACACCGCTCCAACGGAGATTAGCATCCGCAAGGGTGTGAACTTCGGGATACATCATCGTCTCCCCGTGCCTCGGTTATCTCTTACCCGAACCCTTTACTTATGCACTTTACTTTGTGATAGACATATTGTTTATTGTAATATATCTTGCTATCACTTAGTTGTTTATCTTGCTTAGCATAAGTTGTTGGTGCACATAGGTGAGCCTAGTTGTTTGTAGGTTTTGTGCTTGACATATTAAACGTTAGTTTTATTCCGCATTTGTTCAAGCCTAAACCTTAATTATTTTAAAGCGCCTATTCACCCCCCCCCTCTAGGCTACATCCACGTCCTTTCAACCTCCAATCCTAGTCCAACTAGGATTGAAAGGTGGAGTCCTTCCCTTCCTTCCCACCTCTTTTTTCTTTTCTTTTCTTTTTCCTTTGATTTCTTATCTCCTGCGCATAGGGCCTCTTGGGCTATCCCACCAGCCCACTAAGGGCTGGTGCGGCACCCCTATAGCCTATGGGCTTCCCCGGGTGGGTTGGCCCCCTCCCGGTGAACATCCGAAACCCATTCGTCACTCCCGGTACATTCCCGGTAATGCCCTAAAACTTTCCGGTAACCAAATGAGGTCATCCTATATATCAATCTTCGTCTCCAGACCATTCCAGAAACCCTCGTGACGTCCGTGATCTCATCCGGGACTCCGAACAACATTCGGTAACCACACATATAACTCAACTATACTAAAACATCATCGAACCTTAAGTGTGCAGACCCTACGGGTTCGAGAACTATGCAAACATGCCCCGAGGTACTCCTCGGTCAATATCCAATAGCGGGACCTGGATGACCATATTGGATCCTACATATTCTCCGAATAACTTATCGGTTGAACCTCAGTGTCAAGGATTCACGCAATCCCGTATGTCATTCCCTTTGTCGTTCGATATGTTACTTGCCCAAGATTCGATCGTCGGTATCCGTATACCTATTTCAGTCTCGTTACCGGCAAGTCTCTTTTCTCGTTCCGTAATACAAGATCCCGTGACTTACACTTAGTCATATTGCTTGCAAGGCTTGTGTGTGATGTTGTATTACCGAGTGGGCCCCGAGATACCTCTCCGTCAGATGGAGTGACAAATCCCAGTTGTTAGAGCATATATCTCCATATGTGGTTTTGGTAATTGATGACAATTCCTATGGACTAATGGTTGCCTTAAGTTACATTTATAGGATTTGTCCATAGGCACTTCTTTAAGTCCATCTGTTGGGTTCAAAAAGTTTATATGATGACCAAGATGGTATTCAAGGTATTATCCAAAGAATGGTCATAGAGACACATGATTGATCAAGATCTCAGACAAAGAGCAAATCAAGATGATCAACACACAAAGCGTACAAGATGTACCGAGAGGGATCAAGTGATCCCATGGTATGGTAAGCATTGTCCATTATGTATTTGTGTACTAACCCATGGTCTTCGTGAGAGTTCTATGTGGGGGTTAGGTGTGTTTCCATGGGCTTGCGTCAAAGGGAAGATCTCATACAACCCATGAAGTATGACGTCGATGACCAAGATGGAATTCAAGGTATTATCCAAAGAATGGTCATAGAGACACATGGTTGATCAAGATCTCAGACAAAGAGCAAATCAAGATGATCAACACACAAAGCGTACAAGATGTACCGAGAGGGATCAAGTGATCCCATGGTATGGTAAGCATTGTCCATTACGTATTTGTGTACTAACCCATGGTCTTCATGAGAGTTCTATGTGGGGGTTAGGTGTGTTTCCATGGGCTTGCATCAAAGGGAAGATCTCATACAACCCATGAAGTATGACGTCAAGTTGTGATAGTCATCAAGATTGCAATGTGCAAGTTCAAGTGGATCAGCACGAAGATATCATGCTTGAAGCTTGCCGTCCATTGTGGTGGCAATGGACTTGTGAAGATATGCTGAAGAGTGGCTCACCCATAGTGAGTATGGGGGAGCAATCAACTAGTCTTCATCAAGCCAACACAATCAAGAAAGGTGGTCCATCTTGAGGAAGCCAAGATCATCATCATCTAGCTCAAGAGGACGAGGTGCAAGGTATAGGTTTGCCCTTGATAGGTTTTCTGTTTAGGATAGATTGTTGTACTATCAAGGGGGCTCTCAAGTGAGTAGCTTGATCGTATCATTCGTTGAGAGCTCAAACCATTTGCATCCTTGCATCATACTTCTTGGTTCTTGTTTGGTGTTTCTCTTTGTGAGTTTTAGAGCTTATGGTCATCTTCGTGACAAGCTTGAGTTCATCGAAAACGGAGTCCATATGCATCTACTATGATGTTTTCGATGTTGGAGTTTTTGTCGGTTCTTCATTCATAGAGATCTCACATCTCTATATCATTGGCATTTTCATATCTGCATGGTCTTAAGATTTCTAGTTGCTTGGATAGCTCTTGTCGTCCTAAATCCAACAAGCTTGGGTTTGCTCGATTCGGAGCTCGTTTGCGAAAGTTATGGTTGTTTCAGTGGCGAGCGGTAGTACCGCTGGACCTAGCGGTAGTACCGCTAGAGTTGGCGGTAGTACCGCTGGCCCTAGCGGTAGTACCGCTAGCTGGCGGTAGTACCGCCCCTGGTCAGCGGTAGTACCGCTCCAGGAGCTTAGTACCGCCTGCCTAGCGGTTGTTCGTGGACGGACCCTTTTGTGAAGACTTTCTTGGCGGTGGTAGTGCCGTTGCACTACCAGGGGCCCAGCGGTAGTACCGCTAGCTGGCGGTAGTACCGCTGGAGTGCCAGCGGTAGTACCGCTGGAGCTCGGGCAGAAAGTGGGGGTAACGGTCTGATTCCTTCCCCCACTATATAAAGGGGGTCTTCTTCCCCCCTTGGTCTCATCCATCCGTTGAGCTCTTGTTCTACCTCCATTGTTGACATTCTTAGAGCTTGATTACTCTTTATCCCTCCAATGATTCTTGCTTGTTCTTGAGGGAAAAGAGAGAGGAGATCTAGATCCACATCTCCACCAATCACTTTCTCCTCTTTGTGAGGGGAACCCCTTGGATCTTGATCTTGGAGATCTTTGTGAGCTCCTTGTTCTTCCTCTCATATTTCTCCATAGCTTTTGTTGTTGTGGAGGGATTTGACTGTGAGGGACTTGACCACTTCGTGTGTTCTTGCCATTGCATTAGTTGCATCGGTTTGAGTTCTCCACGGTGATACGTGGAAGTGAGAAGTTGAGAAGCTTACTACCTTTGGTACTTAGTACCCTTGATATTGTTCTTCGTAGATGCTTTGGTGTCCTAGAAGCTTGGTGGTGTCTCGGAGCTCAATCATTGTGGTGTGAAGCTCCGGGAAGCGTCGGGGTCTCCAATTAGGTTGTGGAGATTGCCCCGAGCAATTTGTACGGGTACCGGTAACCGCCCCCAAGGGTTGCCACGTGTACGGGTTCGGTGACCGCCCCCAAGGGTTGCCATTTGTACGGGTTCGGTGACCGCCCTCAAGGGTCCCTTAGTGGAATCACGACATCTTGCATTGTGCGAGGGCGTGAGGAGATTACGGTGGCCTTAGTGGCATCTTGGGGAGCATTGTGCCTCCACACCGCTCTAACGGAGATTAGCATCCGCAAGGGTGTGAACTTCGGGATACATCATCGTCTCCCCGTGCCTCGGTTATCTCTTACCCGAACCCTTTACTTATGCACTTTACTTTGTGATAGACATATTGTTTATTGTAATATATCTTGCTATCACTTAGTTGTTTATCTTGCTTAGCATAAGTTGTTGGTGCACATAGGTGAGCCTAGTTGTTTGTAGGTTTTGTGCTTGACATATTAAACGTTAGTTTTATTCCGCATTTGTTCAAGCCTAAACCTTAACTATTTTAAAGCGCCTATTCACCCCCCCCCCTCTAGGCGACATCCACGTTCTTTTCACCAGTATTTATCCATACTAACCCAACGGACACCTTCGGAGATACCTGTAGAGCACCTTTATAGTCACTCAGTTTCGTTGTGACGTTTGATGCACACAAGGCATCCCTCCGGTGCGAGTGGATTATATGATCTCATGGTCATAGGAACAAATACTTGACACGCAGAAAACAATAGCAATAAAATGACACGATCAATATGCTACATTTATAGTTTGGGTCTAGTCCATCACATGATTCCCTTAATGATGTGATCCAGTTATCAAACAACAACACTTTGCACATAGTCAGAAAACCTTGACTATCCTTGATCAACTGTCTAGCCAACTAGAGGCTTGCTAGGGACATTGTTATGTCTATTTATCCATACATGTATCTATGTTTTCATTTAATACAATTATAGCATGGATAATAAACGATTATCTTTAAACAGAAAATATAATAATAACTATTTATCATTGCCTATAGGGCATATTTCCAACAGGTGGCACAAATGGGTGCTATGACAACTTCATCGATGTTGTGGGCCATGCTGCGAGCGACGATTGCGATGCAACATGTTGGATGCTCGACGCTGCAAATCTGGGCTCCAATGTTTTTTCTGTTGCAAAGCCGGACTATCATGTTACAAAACTGGTACACAATCCACGGCTGGCTGGGTCACAACTGTTGAGCTGTGATGTTGCAACGCCTGTTTTCGTTGGTTTTTTTCCTACGACAAATGCCTGATCTTCGTGTCGCAAAACCGTATGACGTTGCAAGGCTTGCTGGTACTGCTACAAGCCGGACAATTGACATGACAAGTTAAAAGCATGATGTTGCAAGCCGACCCACATTTTGTTTTTTTGCCAGATCGACCAAATATTGCTTGAAACCTGAGACGAAATGCTGGAAGATCGAACACCATCGTTGCAAGTTGCTTGCCACTGTTATTTGGAAAGTCGGCCGACCTATCCCTACCATTTGTTTTTCTATTTTTTATGCCGTCGTTGAACAAAATGTTATTATATTTATAAAAAAATATTTGCAAGTATCTTCGATGTTACTTCTGTCAAGAAAATTACAATAGCCATTAGATTACTGTAACAATATAACCTAGCCTTTTTTGTCCTATTCATCTCTCAACAAGTAAGGGAGAGGAGCAGTGCGTAGGCTAAACAGCAGCGCTCGGTGATTCTATAGACGTTAGAGCATTTACAGTCGGAATTTGCAAATTTTAATCCTTAAAAGCCGAACCTTACGCATCTTATTTATTGCCTTTCATATCCGTATTTTTATATCCGAACCTTTAAAACTATACAAATACATGCAACGCTACATAACTAGATCAAACAAGCAGTTCATAGGATTGTATTGCATCGCTGGACAAAAGAGAACATAATTCATTGGCAAATTCATAGAACAAATTACATAAAACATAATAAAAATATAAACATAAGGGAAGGGCAGCGGAAATCATCATTTCCTCACCGGCCCCTTCCCTTTCCGGTCTTTGACGCGGTTGTGCCCCTCCTCCATATAAGCGTCTGTGTGCGGAGGTGTGTCGTCGTCGGAGCTAGAGGTGGAGAGTCCGTCATGTTTGAGTTATCAGAGCTGCATCTCACGTCCGACAGACTGCGGAGCAGGCAGGCTTGCTCCATGGCATGGTCGCCGCTTCCTTGTTTGCCTCACACCCCGACAACGCGATGGCGAGTCGGAGCGCCTCGATATTCTTGCATCGGAGGCGGCGCGCATCCACATTCGCCGTCGTGAGAGAGCGCCGAAGGACTGATGCGAGGAGCGCTTCCTCCGGGTTGACCGATGCGCGGCCATTGCCTCCACCCTTTCCCTCGCCTGCTGCCGCTCACGACGGGCTGCAGGCACCTTCGACTCGGGCGTCCTTGTGTGTCCTTGGCTCGGCGCGGGCACAAGGACCCGGCGGTGGCCAGGCACCATTTCCAGAGCAGATAGTGGTGGAGATGGGCGACGTACCTAAACTAGCGGAGCAGAGCGGCCGGAGCTGCATGCCGGGCGGGAAGGGCCAGCGATGGCGCCGACGCTCCGTCAACGGGCAACGAGCGCTGAAGAAGAAGATCCGCCGTTGCCGGGGACGGGTTGATCCTAAAGCGACCTCCTCAACATGATGCGGAGGTCCACCTCCTGCACATCGATGTTGGGTCCGTCGAACTCTGCACCGGAGTGGCTTCCGTCGCCAGCCATCGAATCGGATGGGAAGGGATCAGAGTGGACTGGATGGCGAGACTGAAGTGATCGATGTCTAGGGTTTTCGGACAGGGGGTATTTGTTGGTTGGGTGGTGGGTCGCGCTGACGTGACGGTCGTGTCCGTAGGCGCTAGAGCAGCCTCATATCCATCCTATATTTGTGCTGGATATGAGGAGTGCCGGTTAGCTCGGAACGTTTAAAACAATTACGAAGGATCCGGTTCTAGATGCTTTTAGATATTGTCAGATCGGACGATGATCGATCCGGCTGAAGGGATCCGCCGGATTGTGGTCGGTCCAGGACGAGGCCGTGGCAGCTAGCAATGCAATGCAAGAAGGGAAAAACCAATTCCCGGAGAATAACGGTTCAGATCTTCTTCCTGTTCCCAATCACACGGCAACCGAAACGTCAGATTTCAGGAGGCAAGTCCGAGTCAATTAATTTCCGTGTTATCCAAATTTCCAAATTCGAGTTTGCTACAGCTTCCGTGTCCGACTCGGTTGAGGCACCATCGAATCGTTTTGGTTTGGTTTGTCTCAGCTCTGCTCGTGTATACACGTGCGTATGGCTGATGACGGACGCTGGAAATCCCACTGTACGTGTTCATACCGCTACGGCCTACGTACGGTGCCAAAAATCATATCTCTCCTCTCTCCTCTTTACCTATTTATATTATACTAGCAAAAAGGCCCATGCGTTGCAACGGGAGAAAAAAATACCACACGGCACACGCTCTTAATTTATAAAAAATGTTTATAATTTAAGAATTTATAGTTATGATACAAATAAAGATGGTCTTATCCTACAAAAATGCAGTTCAAAATTTCACAGGTCTTCTATTTTAACACGGTTTGCATGTAGATTTAATACGTATAAAGAATCAGTCAAGTGACCTTCAGTTTCATCTCTAATCCTAATTTTGTTGACGTGTTCATTCTCAACCCGGATGAGTACCGGTATGAAAGAAAGATGAATAATGACTTATTTATTAAGATTGCACCCTAGATAGTATTTTTATTAAATGTTTAACAGATAAAATAATATTATATTTAAATTCTACATATTTTTCTAATCAAATTTCATGTATAATATGTTAAATTTGGAGTTACGGTTTAAAAGATATGAGTATTTACAAAAATATTTAATATATACTACGAGTTTAATGTCATAAACAGTAAGTGTTTTTTTGTAAAATCACCTCGGTGGGTTTTTCCGACGGAAGTGATAACCTCTTTATTATTAGGTAAAGATATATACATAGCAAAATGGCCCGTACATTGCCACAGAAAAAAACATAATCTTCAATGATGATGACCACATTATGTTCACATATGATCGCTTGATTTATAAATTTTATTCACAAATACAAGAAAATGATTCTTCTTTTAAATTCATTCACAAGTTGAATCAATCTTTACATTTTCAAAAAATATATATCATGGTTGTCAAAAATCTTGGTAACTCAAAGGTTTATTCTGAATTTCAAAAAAAAAATAGAAAACATAAAAAATAATAATCCGATCCATACAACAGTTAATTCTTAAAAATTCACACAGGTTTGTTGCAAAGACTTAGAAGCATTAATGTTTAACTACATACATTAGATCTTTCGTGAACAATTTTATAAATATGAGAACAATTTTAAAATCGAGAACATTTTTTACAATTTACAAACATTTACTAAAAATCGTGAATATTTTTTATATTTTGAAAGGGTTTAAATATTTTCTTTTGAATTGGCGACCAATTCAAGAAAAGGCGAACATAATTTTTTATGTTGGAGGATTTTATTTTAAATTCACAAACATTTTTGAAACGCATGAAGTTTTTTTCAATAAACAAACATTTTTATAAATCAGTAATATATTTATTAAATTCATGGACATTGTTTTTGAATTTGCAAAAATAATATAAAAATCCGGCGCTTTCTTTGAATCCAAGTTTTAATTCAAAATAAAAATTCGTCAGCATTTTAATTCAAAATTCCTATTTTTGAATATGCAAAAGTTTTTGTAATTCTAAATTATTTAAATTATAGATAAACAAAAATGGAACGGAAAATTTTAAATAAAAAAAAACTATCAAAACAGGCATTAGATATTTTAAAAAAATTAGGACATTTTTTAAATGCATTAACATATTATGAATTAGAAAGCATTTTGTACAAATATTTTTCTAAAATTGCAAACATTTTATTGTATATGCCAGCATTTTTTACAAAACTCCGAGCAGTTTTTGAAGTCACAAACATTTTAATTTTTTAAATATGTTGATTTATAATTTTCAGTTTATTAAAATTTTAAAGATTATTTGAAGTTCTAAATTATAACGGAACTGAAAATAAATAAATAAACGGAACTAAAAGCAGGTGCCTGTGCATGGGCCGGCCCATACAGTGTGCTGGATATTCTCCCAGGGTGCAGAGCGTAATATAGGAGGTTTTTACATGGGCCGGCCCAGTCCAAGATTTTCGCTTTATGAAACTTTTTCTATTACTTACCGGTGGCATGGTGGGTAATTTATGCAAACTTTAGGGCTAATTTCCAAGACGGACGAGCAGAAACCGTATTTGCTTTATTATTAGGGAGAGATATATATCTCCCTAATAATAAAGCACCGATGGCTTCTGTCGTTCGTTATGGCGTTTTTGCAGAAAGACCCCTATAGTTTCCTTCAACTAACCTGCAGTCCGTTTATAAGTGAGGCCGAACCGTTTTTTCACATTTTACACAAAATCCCCTTGCTTTCATGCTAAATAACCAGCGTTCCAAATTTTGTGAGAGTGAATCGTTTTTAATGACGACCATGAGCGCGGCCGAGTCGCCCTGCCGGCCGAGGTTCTCGCCGAAGGGGAACCTGCCGAGGTAGAACTCCAGGATGCTGAGGCCGAAGCTCCAGATGTCGCCGGCGTAGCCGTCGTAGGTGGCGTCGTTGATATCGGTGTTGATGCGCTCGGGGCTCATGTAGGCGATGGTGCCGACGGAGGAGTTGCAGGGGTCCATGGTCTTGTTCAGGATCCGGCCCACCCTGAAGTCGGCGATCTTGACGCGGCGCGCCGAGTCGATGAGCAGGTTGGAGGGCTTGATGTCGCAGTGCACGATGTGGCGGCGGTGAACGTAGGCGATCCCGGAGAGCACCTGGCGGGCCACGTGGGCCAGGAAGGGCTCGTAGGCGATGCGGCATCCGTCGCGGGACCCGCCGTCCATGTACTCGAGCAGGATCTGCAGCTCCCCGCCGCGCTCGCACATGTCGTGGCAGCGCACCACCACCGGGTGCTCGGCGGTGCGCAAGATGGCGATGTCCCGCGCGATCTCGCGCCGCACCGCGTCGTCGTGGTTCCCGTAGAGCACCTTGAGCGCGTAGAAGCGGGTCGTGGGCCTGTGCCGCACCATCCACACCGTCCCGCCCGCGCCGCTGCCCACGCGGCGCACGCGCTCGAGCTCGTGCAGCGGGGGCGGGGGCAGGCCCGTCGGGGTTGGGCGGGTTCGGCGGCCCCGACGGGGGGAGCAGCAGTGGTGGGGGAGGGAGGGGGAGCTGGACGGCCAGGGAGGAGGAAACGTCCGGGTGCTGCGGCATCAGGAGGCTGAGATCCGGGTGGCGGCGCGGGCGGCCCGGCGTGCCCGGCTGGGCCGGGAGGCTACTGCTGGTGCCGGTCGGACGCATGGCGCCTGCTCGCCGCGCGCGTGCGGGTGGGGATGGGGATGGGGGTGGCAGTGGCGCTGCTGCTGGTGGTGGTGGTGCCGCCTGGAAGGATTTGTCTGGTTGCGCGCCGGATGTTTAATGGGGGATCAGGTTGGTGGGGGGACGACCTCTCCAAGAATTGAGAATGAGATGGTGGCAGGGGGGAGAGGACAGGAAGCCAGAAGCGTTCTGCGTCGGGCGAGCGGACGGAACGGCCTCAGCTGCTTTTTTGCCTCGGAGAAAAATGTGTGTGCGTGCCGTGTTGCATTGCACCTCTCACTCTCGAGCGCTGAATTAGCTCACGTAGTCAAGTTACAACTTTCCACGAAAACAGAGCTCGTGCTACGGTACATGGCCATACCACGTCCAAGCACGGACAATTTAGTTTTTTTGTTGTGAACGGAAAGAATTGTACTTTCTCCGTAAATAGTGATCTAAACGTTGTTACATTAGTTTATAGAGGAAGTATTATCAAGGTAGCTCATTACAATCCTGCTGACACAAGATGCCGATTTCATCGGGTCCGTTCCGTAGCCAAACAGCAGTATAAGGGATCGAGAGTTTCATTTAAGCTAACATACAACTAACTTTATTTCTACTCCTACTCACATGTGATATTACATGCTCTGAGCCTACAGAAAAGAAGCCTCTTTATCTCGCCAACTCGAGCTGCTACACGTGATCGGTTTTGGTCCGGCTCCATGATCATTTTGTCTGCAATGATGCTATTAGTTTCCAGTATCAACGGTTCGTTGTTGCTCCACTCCAAGGCTAGGGAGGGAGAGATTCCCTCCCTACATGATTTTTACTAACAATTTAGTGTTTTCGGTCTCCTTTGATTTAAAGACATTTTATAGAATTTTTGGAGGATTGAAATCCTTAGGATTTTTTTCTACATTATGGCATCTTTGATTCAAAAGAAATAAATAGGATTTTTGAAGGATTGAAATGATTTTAAATTTTAGCTATGTTGGTCCTTTTATTCATATGATTGAATCCTATATAGATATTTCCGATGGAATCTTTTGAACTACATTTCATAGAAATTCTAACATCCACTTCAACCTTTTTTACGATTCCTTTGTTTTCCTGTGGCATCAAACACTCATAGCTAATCCTATAGGATTCAAGTGGACATGCCACTTCAACCCTATACTTTTCTTATTCCTACGTTTTCAAAATACTATGAATCAAAGTCTGATGCATCTCAAAGATAGTTAGTGGTTGTGTCCCGAATCTAAGTAGTACACAACTGTTGACAGAATCAAAATTTTCAGCATTCATAGAATGAATTCGAAAACATATTCATCAAACAGATTAGGGAGTTGGAAGAATATATGTGCCACCGTAGCAACGCACGGGCATTGTCCTAGTATTAATAAAGCAATTAGTGCTTCTGTCGTCCGTCATTAATATTAACCTTAAAGTTGACATAAATTACCCACTGTGCCACCCATAAATAAAGAAAATGCTTCGTTTTTCTTTTTTAAATTCGTCGTCCAGTGGCTTTGGTTCATCTAGCGCTCGGCCCTTTATATACAATAGATTGACATTAGCCCGAGTGGCTTGAGCCTTCAACTCCCACTAGGGATACCCAAGTTCAACCCCCACCACCATCGAGTTTTCTTTTTCTTTTCTCTACTTGATTTCAGGCTGGGGTAAGTTAGAGCTGCATTGTTGCAACTTCGGCTTAATTTTTTTAATGTTTCTATTTTTTGCAGATTCAAATATATTTTTAAATATTCATATCTTTAAAACTCTAACTCTAAATTTCAAAAAGTTATATATGAAATAGCTTAAAAAATATGTAAACTTCAAATATAATATTATCTTTCATGATAATTATTTTTGAAATTGTCTTTACATCCTTAATTAATACCTTTTTATATGGGGAATTTTAAAAACTTTGGCCCAAGTATTTTTCTTAACGTTTCTATTTTTTGCAGTGTTTCGAGAAAATGTTAGTGAAATACAAATCTTCACAATTTTGAAAAAATGATCGTGTATTCAAAAAACATTTGGTAATTTGAAATAAAATGTCCATCAAATTCTTTACAATGTTCACACAAATTAAAGCGGATACGTAAATAACAAACAAAACAAACTGTCTCTTACGTAGAGATTATATTAGGAGATTTGTAGATTTCGTTTTATACTTTTATTAAGTCCCTCACGCGCTGCGTAAGAAAACAGTTTCCATGTTTTTGTACAACGTTGTGCCCCAAAAAATTGACACAACTTTTTATAGGTTAGTTTTTGTAAGTTATATGAAGATGACTAAATGTTCATTTTGCCTCCATACACAACTATGTTTATTCTGATGTCATGGTTTTTATTGGTTATGAAAAACACCACCACGCTAGGTCAAAGCGAGACATATCATTCATTAATCTAGCTCACACATGGTTCATTAATGTAGTTTGCTCAGCCAAAATATATTTTGTTATGGTTAAGAAAATGTTCGTGAATTGAGTTCACGATTTCAAATATGTCCATGATTTTCAAAAATTGTTCATGATTTCATGAACATGAAAGTGATAGTGTATCTCGATGATGCAGTAAAATATGGTCATTGCCATTAGAGAATAGGATTTCTTTTCTCCCGTTGCAACGCACGGACCGTTTTGCTAGTAATAATAAAGCGCGGAGCGCTTCTGTCGTCCGTCGCGGTCATTTTGCAAAAACACCCGTCGCTTTTTCAGTATTCAACCCGCAGTCCGTTTTTGAGTCAAAAAAGAATATTTTTTGCATTTTTTAGAAAACCCCCTGATGTTTCAGGTAATCAACCCGCAGCCCGGATTTAAGTCAGAAAACGAGATGTCGCTGTCGGCGATGCTCCTCTGCGAGGGCGCGGCCTGATGTCTCCGGATGTGGCTGCCGGCGATGTTCCTCAGCGAGGGCGCGACCCGGTGGCGCTGTTCCTCGGCGAGGGCGTGACCCAGTGGCGTCGTTCCTCGGGGAGGGTGGTGCCCTATGGCACCGGATGTCGCTGTCGGCGATGCTCCTGGGCTAGGGAGTGGCTGTGCTAGGTCGCGACGCAGCAGCGTTGGCGATTTGGATCGGAGCCATGGCGATCTGGATCAGAGATGTGGCGACGGCTGACCAAGGGCGCAACTGGCTGATCGCTACATCGGTATGTGTGTGGCTATTTAATCCATGGCTTCGGTGTGGCTCAGGGTCCCCTGTGCTGCCCTTTCCTCTATTCTGATCCATGGAGGCGAGTGGCATCTAATTTGTGTTTTGCTTGATCAATGCAAACGCAAACAGAGAGATCGGATGACCCAATGGCTAATCAGCTCAGATATTGATCTGATTGATTGAAAGATAGCATGAAGTGAGTACACATAATGACAGAAAGAAACCAAGCTTGCCGGTCATGACGCGAAGCGCCGGCGGGCCGGCAACAACCTAAAAGTGATCGGGGCAAGGCGTAAGTCAGGAACTAAATAAAACTAGCGTTATGTACTTTGCTTCTCCTTACATGATTAGCTATTTCCATTTCGTTTTCTTCATATAGTGATAAATTTGTCAAGCAATACTTGTGTACAATGTTTCTACATGTACAATAAACATCAATCTTTTAATACCCTCCTCTCTTTTTTTTAAAAAAAAAAGGACAGAAAGGTCATTATGCAATGTAAAACCTGAATTACAGTTTGTATAATCTGGCCTCCAAACATGTTCACCTAGATTATTTTTATAAATCAGATTATATAATCTATCTTCATAATCCAGATTATCATAATCTATTATGGTTCCAAACAGGGCCTTAAATGAAACTGATGAATCTTATATTCTAAAATGTCTACATGTGTTCACACAAAACCGTGGTTGAAGACGAAAGGCGTCAAGGATGCACAATATAATGGAGGGCCCGGAAAAGGCAGCAGAAGAGCTCAGGTGAGATAGCCATGAGTGAGGCGCGTCTCGACACAAAAGGGCAAGGTGATGCTGGGTGGAGCTGGAATAGTGCAAAGGTCTGACCAACCAAACCCATGGTGCAGGAATTGAAGGTGGACGCTATTTCAACTCAGGTCCTACTTAAACTCGATATCATTTTATATGATTATTATTGTTTTCTCCCGTTGCAACGCACGGGCCCTTTTGCTGGTCAAGAGAAAGGCAGCCAACAAGCTTCAAGATAGGTGACGATGGACGCTCGAAGTTGGTCCGTCGACCGGCGACCTGACCATGCCGTGCCTGCCTCACGAGCTGATCCTGTGGAAGATCCTGGTCCGGCTGCCCACCAAATCACTGCTAGCTGCGGCTGCGGTGCGTCTGCAAGGCATGGCGCGACACCATCTCCGGCGCCGGCGCCGACCCCTCCTTCTCTCAGGCAGGCGCACCTCCACAACTTCACCAGCAAGACAAGAAGCCCTACAGCTAGCCTGCTCATCGCACCACGTACCAAAAGCGACAAGGCCTGCATGGGCTCGCGCACTGCGACGGGCTAGTGTTGCTACCCGCCGATCGAGGATACCGTACGTGCGCGTGCTCAACCCGGCCACACGCCAAATTCGCGTGCTGCCTTCGAGCCCGAACAGCGTTCCGCCGCGTTCGATCGGGTTCGGGCGCGACCATCATCGCTCAAACGCCTACAAGGTCGCTCGCTTCTTCCAGGGCCTAACAGTGAATTGGTCGAGATATGGATGTGCAACCAAGTGGAAGGCAACAACCCGCCACGGTGGCATCAGCGGCATGTGCTCGACTACCCATTTTCCATGCGTCTTGATGATGAGATAGTGTACCAAGATACATTAGATTATCTCTGACGTCCAACTAGATCGTAAAGGAGACAAGGCTATGGCTCGCATGAATGTCTTGAGATATATACTACAACCCTGATATGGGAACGCTTGTTGAATACTCATGGAGGACCGTCAAAAGGTTCCATGTAATCTTTTATGTTCCGACCCTAGTTAGAATATAGATAGATAACTTGTAGCTGACATATTGCTTGCTATGTAGTAATCAACAATTAATGACCGTCACTGGTACTTCTAATAGACTTGTTTGCACGACGTAAATATTATGGACTTCGATGTGATTTCATAATGGCTTGGATGATGATGAGCTTCAGATAACTAGGTTACTCTAACTGTTTTTGCACAATATTTCATTTACCGAAAAAGGCTTTTTCCTCGCTTTGTATACAAAGCAGCCAACACCGTACATAGATCATTGTTGGGGCGAACATCACATCAAGCTCAAAAAACAAAAAAGAAACAAATGCCAACAACGTTAGCTCGACAAAGAGCGGACCATCCTCCACCGCTGTGTTTTTTAAGACAAACCACCACAGCCCGAGGCTCCGATACGTCGCATGCCAAGCAACACCTCCAAAAAGGGATGCGGCGTCGATGACGCTGCTGCCCGGACGAGTCCTAGGGTTTCCCCCGGCACGTGGAAGGGGGTAGGGGATGGCTACCACCGACACCCTCCAGGAAGGAATGGTGGCACCCGTCGGTGTCACCGCATCGGAGTCGGACGAACCGACAAGTATTTCTCCCGCACTCCAAACCCCACCGCCCAACCGAAGCCGACCAACCAAACCATCGCCTAACCCCATGCACCAGCACGGTTGCGCCACCATCCATGCAGTCTCACTGCGAATACCAACACGAGGCAAGGAGATCGGAGAGCTGCGCCAAATGATGGAGCAGCAGCACAAAACCGAGCAGGAGGAGATCCACCTCCACCGCCGACGTGCGGGAGGCACGCGCCTTCGACACTGCCGCGGTCACCGACCAGACACGGCAGCAGGGCATACCAGGCCACCCCTGGCCCAGCCAGGCCTGAAACGGGCCCGCTAAGCCCTGTCGGCCGTACTGCAGCGGGCTCGTAACGGTGCCGCCAGCACCCAGCCGCTGGTTGCCGCTCCCTCGACTCCCGAAAGTTCTGCCGCAGACCCGCTCTGTTGTTGGCCCGTCGAGGCCTAGGTGGGCCCCGTAGGGCCTAGACCTAGGCCGGGAGGCCGCCGCCAGATCGAACCACAGCTTCACCCCGCCGCCAACGACGACGCCGCCGCCCAGCCGTCCGCCCACGCCACGTCGGGGAGCCCCGCCGTCACCTGGAACGCCGGCCCCTAGGAGCATCCCCCTGTGCAGCTCTGCCCCGTGTCGGAGAGCCACCGGGAGGGGAAGGGCAGGGGGCCGCCGCCACAAGCGAACCCGGGACAAGGCCGATCGTGGGTGCTAGCGACGGCGACGGAGAGGAGAGGGAGAGGGTGGGCTGGAGGAAGGGGAGGTTGGCCGACGCGGTCGCTTGAGAGGAGAGGGACGCACACTACTCCTCATTTTTGTCAAAATATTTCATTTTATACATTTTTCTATGTTTTCAGGAGGCAACAAGTTCGGGTCAACTTGCATGTTTGCTTGCTAAGTTCGAGTTAGTTTTTATGCATGTTCAAATCGGTCTACGTACGTGTCCGACGAGCTGGGTATGGACTCTATGGTGCCTATATAAGCACAGGATTAATCGAAGGCTTATACAATAATTATAGGATGAGGGAGATTTCAGGGATGCCGGACAAGACAAGGAGAAGGGGCCCTTATCCCTAATATAAGGTCACATAAACATAATTTTGTTGCTTTGTCATCTCAGTTATTCAAAAAAAAAGGGTTCTTAAACATTCATAGTATAAGTTGTCGTTAATTGGCATGTTTTTATAGAAGACCGCTAGGCATCAGACTACAGGTACTTGCGTTTTAGCAAACAGTAGGAAGCCGTCCGATTAAATGCATCAGGGTCGTTCGATTTGAGTCAGGCCTTATGAGATCTGATTTGGTAATTGATTGATTGATTGCTTCATTACTACCCTTTTCGGAACATGCGGCTCATACATGCACTGCTTTATGGGTTTTCAAACGAGACTAGTTTGTCTTTCATTGCTTCCTTTTAAATTATTATTTTTTTGCGGGTGCATTGCTTCCTTTATGAGATGTCGTGTCAAACATTTGCTTTCTGTGATTTTATAATTCCGTTAACTATAATAATTTTATTTTCATCTATTATAATTTTTGTTTGGTCTAATAGAAATCCGTGTCCATTTTTAATTGTTTGTTTTCTTTCAACTCAACATGAATTTGTTTCTGTCGACTAGAAAATTTGCTTACCACATAAAAAAAAGACTACAAAATTTGCTTCCTCACTTTGTTTTGGTTCTATCAACAATAAATATATTTGCTTTCCGCTGATACATAAATTGTGCTACTATACATTGTTTCCTAACAAATGAAAGTTAGCTTCCATGCAACAAAATCCAAATACATTTACAATAAAAAAAATAGTTACATTAAAAGAAAATCTGATACAAGTTCAACGTCTAAGATGGCTCCGCTGTTGGAGTTCGGCTGATATGCATGCAAGCACATCCTGCAGGAGGGACTTGATCGTTGTCTCCGCCCATGTCTCCACCACCTCCTCAGCCGCCTTCAAATGGACGCTCTCAACATTGTGGGGAGAGACTAGTGCAAGCAGTTTGAGAAAATCAATGATGTATGGTATTGGTTGGCATCCTTCTGTGCAAAACATATGTAAGCACACATGAAAAAAAAAGATGATTTGATCTATCACAACATAACCAGTGGGTCATGGAAGCACAAGAAAAGAAGCTAGCACGAAGCAACAGTTTGAACACACATGCTATGTAGTGGAAGCACCGACATTTCAGATGAAGAAAAGAATACATTGCTATAGAAACATCTGGGAAACCTAAAAGTAGGAAGCATAGCTTATACGAAGCGGATATTTGATCAATAGAAACATAGATGATATGCAATGGAAGCATACAAAATTGAGATGAAGAGAAACATCAATATTATAGGGAGCATATGCGACATAGAAGTAGGAAGCATGGCTTACCCGAAGCAACAAAAGTTGCTTTGTCACAACATACACGTGGTTGTCTGTTTGACTAAAAACAAAGTACCTAGACCAAAGAAACATACAATATATAGCACGGTGCATGACATCCCTGATAACAATAGCAACAACAAAAATCTTAAGAAAGAAGAACCAGAGAGTATGGAACCATTGTATGAAACCAAAGCAGAATGCGAAGTATATTATTTTGGAAGCTCCATCAGCAGGAAGCATGAAAATGTCCTTTCTCAATATCAATCCTCTTACTTTGAAGCTTGGAAATAAATAAGGATACTAAGTAAGATTACCGCAAACATGGGGATGCATGGTTTGTGTCACTGGCATATCGAAATCACTCTTTTTCTCAATAAATTCACTGAAAAAATGGGCGAACTATGGAAGCATATGTAATATTAATTTGGAAGCTTCATTACTAGGAAGCATGAAAAGAGCATATCAAAGTCATCTTAATAAGAAGCATAGGAATTTAAAGACCAGAATACTCACACACACTGTATTAGAACCAAATTTTAGTTGCAGAAATTAAAAATTATCCAAGCGTGAACAATAAGAACATAGGACAAAACAAGATATGAACACGTTTAACAATCAATTCGCAGACCAAGCGAAATAAATTGCTTGTATTGCACAAATTTGAAGTAGGTTAAATTAGGTGTCAGGTAACCTAGATCAGAGGAGGAGGCATGGCCGTTTCCTGCAATCTGCCGCGCATGCTGCCGATTCCGAATAGAGCCGACCCACAAGGTGAATAAACCCAATGAAAAGGGACGCGCGCTGATCCTCATGGTTGCTAATCCTCCCACCCATGTAACGAATCTGCAGGCCGCGTGAACCACAACGGCGGGCCACCTTGCTGAAGATGGGGCACCGCAACGCTACAGAGACGTGGCACTCGGGCGCCGTGTAACAGTCACCACATCCTATTGGGTTGCTGGAGAAGAACTAGGGAGGCGCCAGGTGGAAGGATTAAAAATGCGCTCTAAATCGGGAGATCGGCGGCTTGGTGGGTGACAGGAGCCATGTAGACGGAGAATACTCCCTCCATTCCCTTATACAAGGCCACAAACTCATATTACAGATACCAAGGCAAAATTTAATGACCGATTGGAAAATCAACTTTTCTTTTCGTTAACCGGAATCATTAATACGCTGCATGCATGCAGCGAATGAGTGAGAAGAAAGTAGCCAACTGTCATTATGAATACATGCATGCAATTATTAAACAAGTTGCTAGTATGAGGAAACATCATTAATGTTACCTCAATTACTGTCGGTGGCCTTATATAGATGCAAAATATATTTTTCATAGTGACCTTGTATAAGGGAATGGAGGGAGTAGCTCAAATAATTGGAAAACGACATCTATACACGTGATTAGGGGGGGAGGTGGGCCATAAAAACATTACTCAGGTTGGAATGGGATATGCGGCAAAATCGACAAAATTGACCCCTAAACCAAACAAATTCACAAACTGGACTACGTTCAAAATAAATTTGACCCTTTTGTGTGGCGTCCGACAGTCGGGCGTCACACTACACTATGTAACGCCTAGCATATGGGCGTTACACTTCTGGCCAACGTGGCACCCGGGGCCACACTCCTGATTGTGTGACGCCTAAGAGTAAGGAGCCACACTACACTGTGTGGCGCCTGACTGTAAGGAGTCACACTATCTTATATTAAAACTGATATAACTTTTAATCCGTACATCCGATGAAAACGTGTCTTATATGAATATTGTGTAATTTTTTGCGTTCTACGCAATGGTGACATTTTCAGCTATATTAGGATAAATTTTTAATGAAAAATACGTTATAAAAATACATCATAATATAACTAACCATATTTTTAAGACTTAAATTTGGCATGATGATAGCCATTGACCTATAACTCTTATGTATTTGAATCCTACATGAGTTTTGCACTACATAATGTGTATGTTCAGTCATGCATATGATTTCCATGTTAGTCATCTTTAACATGTTCATGTCTTGCATTTAAGTGACTAACATGATATAAATGAAATTTTATTACAGAAAGCTATATTTTATGAGATCCATGGTGAATCTAATGAAGGAAGACCCGATATGTCTTGAGCAAGAAGAATCACGGAGCCTACCAATCCATCACATGCAGTATGTCTTGTGTTCTTGTTTGTCCCCTTGCATATTGCAATATATAGGATAACACGTACCTTGCAAAATTCAAAAAATGCTTCTCCGAGTAAAATACTCAGATAAACCTTTTTTGAATTTTGGTTTTAACTCGAAGAAGATAACACGTACCTTGGTTTTTTCTTCAACCAAGGTTTTACTTCCTCCATTCCTAAATATAAGTCTTTAAAGAGGTTTCATTAGTGAACTACATACGGATGTATATAGGCATACTTTAAAGTATAGATTCATTCATTTTGCTTCGTATGTAGACTTATAGTAAAATATCTTAAAAGACTTATATTTAGAAACGGAGGGAGTACATGACATGACATCCTGAGAGCGAACCGCAGGGCACAAGCCTTTGTACAATTAACACTCACCTTCATTACCAAAAATAATGCAAATTAATTCAACTTTCAACCACAAGAGATCAACAAAATACCATAAATACCGTACATGGATCACTAGATGCTAGGACCGAGCTCTGTATAATCAAATGGAGAAGCTAATCACAGCAAAATTAACATGACCACAAGCATTGCAAATAAATTGAACTTCCAAAAGACAAAAGAACAGCGAAAATATATTGCATATGCCGTGGGTAGGTACATGGATCGCTATCTGCTAGGACAAACAAGCCCTATCTATGTATGTTCTGTAGAAGCATATATAGAAATTAATCACAACAAAATGTTATCTCCAAGGGCCAACTATTACCAGAACTGCTACAACAACCCGGCACAAAACAAAGAATGTTAACTGCACACTAATACATACAAGAAACAGAGGCTCAGGTAAACAGAACAGAACCCGTCACACGCAAAACTTAGCCAAAGGGCGAGGCGACGGGGCCAGCGCCGGCGAGGGCGTCGGACCGCTTGATGCTGCCCATGCCGCAGATGACGCAGCCTGGTGCAGATAGGGCGGAGAACTTGGCGCCGCAGAGGTCGCAAACGTCATGGCCGATGGTGGAGAGGCGGCTGAGGGTGACGGCGCAGAACTGCGAGGGGTCCTCAAACGGGTCGATGGACTTGTTGGTGAGCCCCCGCTGGACGCACATGTCAATCAAGCTCTTGAGCTCGTCCTGCTTGGTCGGCGGCGCCTTGGAGTAGAGCAGGTCCAGCATCTGCTTGGCGTAGGCGAAGTTCTGGACCTCCATGTTGCGCTTGATGGCGGTCCGGATGCAGTTGATCCGGTGCTTGGCCTGGATGGGCAGGGATGCCAGGTGCCGAGACAGCCTGCCCATCTCCTCCTTGGCGCTCAGCGTGCCAGCTCCCTGGACTCTTTGCAGCCGAGCGATTTCCTGCACGCATAAAATTTATTTCAAGCAAAAAATGAGCAGCAGCGGCAGCAGAGAAGAACCTGAACTTTGATGACAGATTAAAAGATTATTATTACCTGTAGCAATGAAACGGCGATCTTGTACTGCGCACAAATGGTAGCCTGTGCTTTGATGTCGGCTTCACGTGATTGGTCCTTGGCAAGGGCCAAGAATGCTTCATCCAAACAATTTAGTGCATCCGTGAGCTGATTCTGCTCAAGATGAGCAAGACCCATCCTGTAGCATTCTGCAGCAGGAGCGCCACGGGGTACCTGCAATCACGGATACAGGTGTCAGCTGAAGCTATGCCAAGTCCATCAGATAAAGTGCCTAACAAAAGGTAGAGTAGAGTAAAGTACCTGGCCAGGACGCACGGCTTTAGGCGCTGGGGGCTGAGCAACTTGCTTTGCTGCTCCTGGACCCTCGAGAGCACTGAGATCAATTGGTTGCGACGGAGTAGGAACAGCAGGTTGGAAGCCCTGTGGCTGTGAAGGAAGAGCCTGGCTCTGTGGGGGTACACCACCGTCAGGTAGGCCAATTGGGTTCATAGGAATGCCTTGCTGCTGAGAGAACTGGCCTTGTTGCTGAGCGAACTGGCCTTGCTGTGGCCCCTGTGGCGGCACCCCACCATCTGGAAGACCAACATTGCCCGTCATGTTTTGGTTAGGTACCGGTCTGCCAACGTTCATCCCAGAGTCAGGATTGGCCATTCTTTGCAGAATTGCTCCTGGAGGAGGCAGTCGATTCGCAAGTTGCTGTGATGGAACGGTGTTCTGGAAGAAGTCCTCGGGAATAGGTCCAGCTGTCACTCCCAGGCCTCCGATTACAGGACCCGTGCCGCCTGCCGGCGCTTGTGGTGGTGCCACCAAAGTATTTCCAAAGAAATCAACTGCGCCACTCGGCATTGCTGGAGCAGCAGATGGTGCTGGGCCTGCTGGTTGAGCCAATTCTTGTGGTGTTCCTGACAATGACCTTGTCCTACTGATCGGAGGAGCCATCAAACCTAGCTGTTTAGTGGCTTCTTTCAGTTTGTTAACATCAACAGCAGGTGCAGCTGGCTTATCACGTATCCTGATTTGTATCCTTTTGGTCTTTGACGTTGACTCATCCTCGTCACTGCTTCCAGCATCAACAACACCATACAGAGTCTTTTTAAACTCCTCTGCTGCTTTTGCCTGTTCATCTGCAGAAGCAATTTGAACCCCTAGCTGCCTGGCCAGACTATCACCAACTGAATCACCAGCAGCATTTGCTTTGTTTTTCAGTGCCAATTCAGAAGATGTCGGTTGCGCATTCTCACTGCTGGCTGCTGCCATAGCTTTAACCAAGCTCTTTTCGCTTACTTCCACTACATTACCCCGGCCCTTCATCACACCCAAGTAAACACCGATATGATCTGCAATAACGGATGGGATAGCAGCATCAGTTGTTCTCATGTAGGGCATGACCTCTCCTGCAAGCTCCCACTGAGGAATACTCTTCATGCTGGTAGGTGTTTTGATCTCCCAGTTCCCTCCTGCCCATTCCGGGCCTTTAGGCACCATGCTTTCAGCAGCAAAATTGGCAAAGACACCTTGTGTCCATCCAGTTGAACGAACTCTCAGTATTCTTTCGAGATAACGTCTCAGCTCAGGATCTGTACCAGATTCCTCCAACTTTTGTGCAAGGCGTCGCAGGGCACTAGGGTTCAGGTGACATATAAACAGATCCAGCATGCTCTCATGATCTGCAATAGCCTCAAATGTTTCTTTTGCACTGTCAAACTGACCATACCTGAAAATGAATGCATCAATCATTTATGCTCTGAATCACATAGAATGTTACACCTAGGAAACTGGAAATAAGGAAAACAAGAACAGTCCTTACAAAACATAAATTTATCCAATGATATTTAAGGAGCAAGAAAGCAGTCGTTAAGGTTATATGTTAATTAGCAAAGGACATGCACAACATGTGATTGCTATGTAAAATACTATCTCCCCTAAAAAAACATTATCCAAACACAACAGATCACTTTACTTTGACTACAAAAGTTCTACATGGCTACTAGTCTTGTGACTGGGCCGGCATGCCCACTAGTCAGAACTTTTCAAACAAAATTAACTACTATGGATACTGTCTGGAGTTGCCAATGTGGAAATGAAGCCATGCCAGGGAAATCTTTGAAGTTCCATATACAAGATGATGTCTAGTATCTCTAAGCGATTTCAGTATTTGTTTGGGACAAAGGGTAATAGAACATCACAGGATCAATTCAGACAATGTTTTCAGGGAGGATGACACCAATTCTGAAAGCTCAATATCTATAGAGTGTACCTGGAGTCGAAAATACATTTACATTTGGTTTGTGCAGAAGTATTGACATCTTGTGATACAGGAAAAAGAATGGAAATAGCCTTTGCAATTAGTCATATGAGTGGAGAGGATATCTTATTGTAGATCAAGTTAGAGATGATAGCTGACCGTACTTAATGCATGCGTAGCCCAACTCTCGGAAACGCTGGAACAGATGAGAAGTGGGAGGGCACTGAGGATAATCTCTCGAACGCAGAAACTCGTCTTTCAATATCGATAAAGCAGCAGAGAACCGGAGAGATTTGATTGCGTAATTGCAGCGCATGATCTACCACAAATTGCAATGAAGTATTAGATCAACGAAGAACAATTAAGGAAACAAAAAAGGGTGGAGGTTAAGCTCACTTGTGTAAACTGAGGTCCTGCTTGAGATAATGATACAGCAAGGTCTCCACAGACAGGGGGCCCTTTAGATAATATGTCCAGGGACTTAGGAGTAACACGCAGACTATCAAACCTGCAGTGGATAAGGACATAAATGTGTGAATCATGGACATCCAGTCAAATACATAAACTACAAAAAAATACTCTGGTTTAAAGTTTAACACGCAACATAAAACATGAATAAACTACCAAATGACAGTGCATGATTGCTAAATGCTACAACAGAAATAACTCACTTGTGTACTGGAAAATGACTACAGCAATCAAGCAAAAAACAATACCTCGATGTTATTTGGTATAGCACTTCTGAAAGATCGATTTTTTGAGTAAAGTGTTGCTGCATGGTAGCAAATCCAATAAGAAGAGGTTCAAGAAGACCAACTAGACAGCTTCTTATTTCCACACCCTTTTTCTGTCTCGGATTTATATCTGTTGGATTCACAAGCAGCAGACGGTCGTTCAAGGCACCAAGCAACACTGCATGCATAAAGATGAATATGGTTAAGTCCAGCACGAACTCATAGAATTAACAAGAAAACAATAGCATGGAGCATGGTAACAAACTGGGAACATAACACAAATGCTCGGTTGATTATTTAAATGAAAGAAAAAGCAACTTATGTCATCATAACAAAAAGAAGTCTGGGAGTAACTGTTACCAGAACGAGGGAAGCTAGTGGAAAGGATTGATCGAACTTTGTTGTCCCATCCAAGCATACTTATTGCAGTTGCACTTGAGAAGATAAGCGCTGGTCCAACCCACAACATTGACCGATAGTATGCAGTAGTTAAGTGCTCAACAAAACATGATTAACAGTTTAGAGCAAGACAAGACATAAGCTATCCAAGTTTGAGTAACAACATAACGAGCGAGAGTATCGGAAAACTAGAATGATTAAAGGATATTGATGGGAGACCACGATCATATTTGGTTGAGCTGCTTGAAAGTATATCAAGATCAGCAGAGGCAATTAGTACCCTTTGGTTTGTCAATATTCCGGCAACAGGACCTCTCAAAGTTGTTTGCCAGTGGACCTGCATATTAGATAAATTTCATTAAGAGTACGCAGGTCAAACACAGTCAAGTAACTGCATGCCCATAATGCTGGTGGTGAAACTGAATGCTTGTTTTAGACAAGTTTCAAAAGGGTACTAATCGAAGGATGCCCATATTAGATTAATATTTTAGACATGAATCAATGCATCATTTGAAAATCAGTTACGCCAAACTAATCGAAGGAACCCATCCAAGAACATCTTTGGAAAATGTATCATAATTTTGTGAACCCCATCATCAAGAACAGTCACTAACTTCATTTTGGAAGACTGTTTACAGAACCCTAGGAGTGAATCAATACAAATAAAGCACCTGAAGAACAGTCTCGTTTGGCTTCAACTTGATAAACTTCTTCCCTTCAGTTTTTGTGGTAATAGATAGCCCATTGTCTGTAGATAACCTATAACCAGTGAGGAGCTTCGCCAGTCCAATATGTTTCCCCGAGATCACATACAACAAGGATGATTCTGCAAGGAGCAATGCATTAGTCAGCAATAGTTCACCCGAGCTCCACTAACATTGATATCCCAAGTAGGTCACCTCTATAACATATCGTTCTTTTTTGTTGAAAGAAGAGAGGCAAGATGGCAGGACAACCTACCTTGTGGAGATGAAAATATGCGATCGACCTCGGACTCAAAAGTAAACTGCATGGGACCTTGCTTTTGTGTTGGATTAGCAGTAGGATTCTCAGCAAATGTGTTCTCTTCTTCGAGCACGGCAGCATTATTTTCAAGAGCTTCCTTCGTGGCTATTGGTTTGAGATTATAAAGATTCAGGCTGGTTCTGTCATCCTCCAGAATAGCATATTGATTATCATCCGGTCCCAAAAAAGTAGCATCTCGACCTAAGAAAGAGCAACACATGCCAGGGGTCAGCTAATCATGTAGAAATGTCCTACGCTGGCAATTAGATACAGTATGTCACAAAATGGAAAACCTTTTATTGAACTTCCTTTGCTGTTTACTGTCTGTAAATCAGTCTGCTCCCAGTAAAGAACAACTTCATGCGCCACTCCACTCGGACCACTTAATTCAAACACAACTAGAAACATATGCTGCTTTGGGCTATATGAAATATACTTGGGGTGGCATTCCATATTTGAGGGAATCTGGGAATAGGGTGCATGGGAATTATAAAACAGAGAATGAATAAAATAAACAAGAAAATTTGCACCATTGTTCAATAAATACCGTAGAGTAAAGCTTCTTATAGAGATTTTCGGCTCCAGATGATAGGTTATGGGCCATCAAGTTAAATCCATCCAAGTAGAAAGCTCTAACTGGATACTGAACCACACGGTTCTCCTGGTTGAAGAAGTTCAACTCCAGATGGAATGGCTGGAGTTACAAAACTAGCAAACTGGTTAGAGAGTAAAATAGTTGAAGTAAGAAAAAACGTTGAATGTTATAGCAGTCACCTGACAAACAGGAATATCTCGCAAAAGGTTGCTAGGATCTGAAATAGTAACAAGGGGTAAACGAGAGATTGGACCACTTTTAGCATGTCCCTCCATGAAATGCTGCACAAATTGTTTGCAAGATATTAAGAAGTTTGAAACAACATACAAGCACAAGTATTGATTGACTGGCAGAATTAACCAACAATAAGGGCTAAAACTGATAAGATATAGAATATTATTAACAAATGGCTGAAATGGGAAGCTTTACTGATGCAACATAGGTTAAGAACACATTCTTTTGAGAATGAAGCTTTCAAAGAGATTGTTGGTTTTTATTGTGAAACGAATGTATACTTTTTGAGATACGATGGAACCTACAAAGCTTCAATTCATGTAAGGACATTGTACAAGTTGAAAGCTACCAAAAGGAGGCACATACACTGTGAAGGAAAGCCTTCCTTGCGACATCTGAGATAGTTAGCTTGCTCTGCCTGACAAAAAGAAAAAAAATCAACTCCAACCATTAATAAATACTGTGTGCAACGAAAAAAGTATGGTGACATAGTATATGGAAATACAAATTCTACCCCTTCAAGTGCTGCTCTTGAAGCTGCGCCTGGAGTTGGTGCTCTGCTAAAATTCCGGATGAACCCAGGGCCAAAAGTTTCTCTTTTAAAACAGCAGCTGCAATACCAGAACATATTATAGTGCATAAGTGCTCAAAATTCTAATAGTGTGGCAAATACAGCCTGACTTCATACAGTATTTTAACCCGTAGGATCCAATTAAAATGAAATGAAGAGTTTTCAGCAATTTTAACCAAGGGGATGATCTGAGAATATTGAAAATATAGCAAAATAAGAAGGAAAAAAACACATCCATATGCTTACCAGTTGACCCCCTAGCCCCCTGTAGTACAGCAAAAAGCTGCCTCCTTCCTTCCCGTGTGTATGCAGCCTTGTTCTTTGCAGCTTCTGTCGCAGACATATCCTGCAAAGCAGTGAAGTGACATTTTTTTATGAAACTCATTGCAATTAATACTGCATTTATGGGGTTCAAAGTTAGTGTGGCCTAACTTGAAAAATCACTGCAGCCAAATTGAACTTTGGATGCACTGCCAAATTCTTTATTCGAGGCAAAGGGTACACCGCTTCTCCACCTTGAAGAGTGAGTATCTTTGTGATGTCCATTGTTTCAATAGCTGCATAGTTAACGAAGAAAATGGTTACACAGCTCATTGTAGGAAGGAAACAAGAAAGATTAGCAATCAATAAGTAGCACATTTGATAAACAAAATTATTGAGACTATTTTAACAACATATGAGAACAATAAAATGGCTTAAGTGCTATAACAAAGATGTACAGTCACCATCTCACCGAGATACACCACTAACTATCCAAAATAACAGTTGAAACCCGAAGCATAAAAAAGATACAAAAAAGTTCGAGCAAAAGCATAAACAGGAAGGAGGACAAAAACTAACCTGCACGCTCAAAGAAATGAGTTTCCATAGGTTGTCTATTGTTATTTATTATAACTCGTGTCTTCCATACTTGGAGACCCCCATCCTTTGAAATCGTCACGAGCAGCTTTAGCGTAGGAAGCCAGGAAACAGATGTGATTGGCTGGGAACCAGCCTGTGTACTGATAGAAAAAAGGCAACAATCAGATTATCACATTGCAGATAGATGAAAGATGTAGAAGGAAATAACTGAGAATGAACAGTAGATCTGGAAGCACTGAATAACATGGCATCCAAATAACAGAGAAGTGCATGGAGCGGGTTGACTATGCTACAACATGTCACTACGCATTTCCTAATGAAATTCATGTCAAGGAACTGGAAGCACAATATTAGAACTTTAAATTGAACTTGTACAGAAAGATAAACTAATTAGATGTAAAATCAATTGTCTTCCAGTGGGGTGACAGGATTCCACTATAACTTCTGCAAAAGGACATGACAGATAATACAGCTAGCAGCAAATAAATCCAAAGGAACCACTCTAATATGCATAAAAGCAGCCCTGTAAAAACTGCTCTAACTCAACCGGTGTTTTACTCAACTCAATGTTTGATCTCCAACCAACAATCAATATAACATTAATGGTGTCCATGCGATAAAAACTTAGTATTACTGCACAATGTAAAAAAAAATATCACAAAACAAGAGATCATATTTCTCCCAATCTCAACAGTGTACAAGGTACAGCACAACTTACATTCCAATCATGTTTGGCCTCTCAGTTGATACATCCCATGCCAGGAGAGTGCCCCCTCTATCACCAATAAATACCCACTCTAAGGTCGGATGAAACCCAAAAGCACCAGCTCCCATGAGCTTAATTGTACTGTCAACCGGAACTGCCAAAAAATGGAAAATTTATACAGCCTGCTAGTGGCTAAATGATTAAACATAAGAAAACAAGCAATGTATATTACGTTGTAACGTGTAGTGAACAGCATATGTCTGGACGTTGTAGGCGCGTACCAAGCCTTCAGCATAAGCTACATACTGAAATTATAAGTCTGTATGTCAAGATAGGAAAATAGAAGAAAGCACCAAAAAGATATGTAAAGGAATCAACAAAAAGAAGGAAGTAAAGGAATGATTGACTTACGAACACAGGAAGTCGAGGATGGCAAGCCAGGTTGACAATTGGTTTTTTAAGATCAGTCTTTATTTTTGTTGGTGGCCTCCCACCTTCAACAGTCCCAACAACTACAAGAGAGAAAGGGCATTAAAGAACACATATAGGTGAATATTATTAATGAAATGCAGAGCCCTTCAAGTGAAGAGAAAAACCTGTCACACTCATTCTTTTGTGAAAACCGAAGAAAACGATAGGTTCGAGAGGTGTCAACGCAAGATGAACTTCTGTGTCTATTGAAACGTGGTCTGTTTTTTTCTCAGGTGAGTGCAGCACAAGCGTCTGCTCGGTAGCGAAATCACATGATCTGATTGTAGCATCCTACAGAACGAGATATGCATAGACAAAAAACAGTTGCATGAGATGTCAATACCATGTGAGATCAGAACTTACTACAGAGCGATATTAATATCATGTGAGTTCAGAACTTACTACAAAGCAATATTTTATCATTGTGATGGCAGATGAATGATGACAGATAAAAGCCATAAAAGAGGTCTAGTGATAGAATTGAACAATAGTAACTTTTCTGCCCACAGTATTGAAAACATAGGCAATTCTGCTAGTTCTAGATGGTACAATATTATTTGTTGTTCTAAGTGGATGAAATAGCTTCTACCAAATAACAGAGCATTGAAACAAACCTCGAGGATAGCAATGATAACATGGCTAGAGGTAGGGCTATATGCCATACGAACAACACGAGCTCCAAGGTCAACCAAAGCTATCTTGCTTCCAGTCAAAGCATCAAATTCTGCAAACAGAAGAGAAAAACGAGACAACCAATGAGAGCTTTACAACATATACCAACCAGAGCACCCCTTTAACGTCTTACACAAAGTTCAGTGTAGTTATTGAGTAAACAGTATGCAGTGGAGTCATACTTTTTAAGCATAACCGATTGGATTATCCCAAAGTGACAATCAAAGGATCCCCCGAACCAGAAGTGTACAACAGGATGACATGAATGATGAATCGCAGTAACATATCCAAAGTAATGCGACTCTGCCATATGATACCGACATTAACTAGCCGTGGTCAGGCGATAGTATCTTCCAGAAATCCTACTACAACAGCTATTACTCAGCAGATAACCATGGATACATAGTACCCACAGCTCCGCGGCATTTTAGGCCCAAGAGGTGTCACCTGGGTGCCGAAAACAAGCTATGCAAGTGATCTGCGTGGGCTAAGACTAACTAGTCAGTTACTGCAGGTCCATGGACCATGGTACTCCAGGCGAGAGCTGGACTCGTAGTTGATCAATCACACTCGTAGTAGATCACTGACGGCAGCCACACACGGTAAACTCGGGAGCCCAGAATTCGAGCTCCACAGCCCCAGGTAGTCAAATTCGAGTACTCCTGGCGAGAGCTGAACCCATGCCCGGCATAAAATTTCCCACAGCAGTCTCGCGTCCATGAAGTGGTCGAGCTCGCACGCATGGGGCGCTGGCTAAGCTGCTCGGATCAGTGAAGCTACACGGGGCGCAAGCAACTCCCCGCACATCTCCGGCGCCCGAGCTAGTCCGGTTCGAGCACCGCCCTGCTCAGATCAGCAGCGGCGGAGACCAGATCAGCAGGACCCGCCCTCCGAACTAGCGGCGGAGGGGTGAGAGAGGGGGGAGACGGAGGGGGGAGGGGGAGTACCGACGACGTGGGTGCCGACGGCGACGGCGACAATGGCCTGGGAGGCGCGGAAGGCGGCGGCGTGCGGCTGCAGCGGGCGCGCGGGGGCGCCGGCCCCGCGGCGGCCGCCGGCGTGGCGGAGGTCCAGGTGCTGCACCGTCTCCCACTCCATCGCGCCGCCGAGCCGAGCCGAGCGGAGCGGATCTGCCAGCACCGGCTCAGATCTCCCGGCGGCCGGTCGGTCGGTCGGTGGTGGGATTTGATCTCGCTCTGCTCTCCTCTCCTCTCCTGGGGACGACACGAGAAGATGCGACTCGGCTAGGCTATACTGCCGGCTCCTGAATGAACCAAGTGGTTCTGTATGCCCGGTGGGCCCGGAAATCAGCCCCACACGGTCAGGAGAGGCAAAAAAAAAAAAAAAACGCCCCTCGTAATTCGGTGTATTTACCTACTGATTTTCTCTCCAGTTAAGCCGCCTCCTTTTGTTGACACATGTCTGGGTTCAATACATCCCTTCCGAGCCTTTATCCCCGCAACCTTATGCTCTCTAGATCTAGTCGCGGGTCATCTTCTCCCTCTCGTCTTCTCCTAGTCGCGGAGCCGCACTCGTGATTGCTTGCCCCCTCTCCTCCACCCCACCCCTCTCAACCACGTGAGGGACACTGCAAGCCCGCCGCCCAAATCTTGCCGCTTCTACAAGCATTTTTTTCCTCTATTGTTGCATCCTCATGCCAATCCTACCCCTCCGGCGAGCTCTAACACTCGTCATCCGCGTGAAGCAGGCGCTATTGTTCATCCTCGCGCATGGCAGCAGTCGCTGCTATTGCATCCTCGCCATGGACGCGGCCGCTTCTATTGCATCCTCACACATAGCAGCAACCGATACGGTTGCATCCTCGCCATGGATGTAGCCGTTGTTGTTGCTACGGGGCATCTCCCTCGACTCCAGCTGCAATGGAGCTTCATCGCGCTGCCGGTGCTGCGTCGGACCTTCGTCATGACGCTGGGGGCTGCGATGGAGCTTCATTGCGCCGTCGGTGCTGCATCGGGCCTTCGTCTCGACGCTGGGGCTACAATGGAGCTTCATCGCGTCGTCGGTGCTGCGTTGGACCTTCGTCATGACGTTGGGGGGCTGCAATGGAGCTTCATTGCATCGCCGGTGCTGCATCAGACCTTCGTCTCGACGCTGGGGGCTGCAATGGAGCTTCATTGCGTCGCCGGTGCTGCATCGGACCTTCGTCTCGACGCTGGGGCTACAATGGAGCTTCATCGCGTTGTCGGTGCTGCGTTGGACCTTCGTCATGACGTTGGGGGGCTGCAATGGAGCTTCATTGCATCGTCGGTGCTGCATCAGACCTTCGTCTCGACGCTGGGGGCTGCAATGGAGCTTCATATCGCGTCGTCGGTGCTGCGTCGGACCTTCGTCACGATGCTGGGGGGCTCCAATAAAGCATCGCCTAAGGCTATAATGGAACATCGTTGGTGCTGCAATGGAGCTTCGCCGGCGCATCGCCGGGGTCGTTCGGCTGCAATGGAGCACCCTTGGTGATGCAATGGAGCTTCACCGGCTCATCGTCTCAGGGTCGTTCGGCTGCACTGGAGTGCCGTTTGTGCTGCAACAGAGCTTCGTCGGTGTCGTCGGTCTATGTTGTCGCTTTGTCTTGCCACCGGGGGTTGCAATGGAGGTTCGTTGGGGGATCTAGGGGGAGGGGGTCAACTTGTTTCTTCCATCTTCTTCGCTGCTACAAGGGAAATGGGAGGTGAGAGAAAGGAGAAAAACAACAGGCTACGTCCGTTCTGGTCGGACGGGTTAGGTGAGCATATTAGACGGTTAAACAGGCGATTGATCTTTCCCTAAGATCAGTGGGCTGATGAGTGGGGGTACGAACCGCGGAGGATGACCACATGTGCTCAATAAAACCGTCGATGGCATTGACGGAGACTACGCACATCCATGTTTGCGCGCATTTGGGTTTGTATGTGTGCCTGGTCTTCACAGAGTGTTCGTTCATGGGCACCCCTTGGCCGCGCTAGCATCGTATGCCATCAGCAAGTGTAGGTAGGCGTCTACTACCCCTGTAAAAGGAAAAGAGTAGGCAGATCCAAACAATCTGGAACGTTTATTACCACCATATAAAGGTTTGTAATCATTCCATGTTTAACGCAGCAAGCCATGCTAATTACTATCGATCCAAACACATCAACCAATCTCACGATCGCTGACCACACGCAACCTCCCATACGAAAACCACCCGCTCCGCACGCCCCCCCCCCCCCCAACGTCTCCCTGCACGCCTTCCCGCCCCGCCAACGCACCACCCTGCCTCGCCGTGCCGCCTTCGCCTCCCTGCCACCACACCCACGTGCCCTACCACTGTCGGCCCCCGCCACCGCGGCCCTCCTCTCTCGCCGCGAGGGAACGGGCGCCTAGTCGCAGGTAGTCGTCGCCAAATGCTCTAACCGTGCCACTGGAGATAATGTTGCGAGCTCGACCAATTCATGGTGGGAACTCACATGTCGATTATATCTTTCTCTTCGTGTCTCCTTGTGTTGTTAATAATTGATTTGAAATACCGGCTCAATTGAGCTATATGTATCAATTATGTGTGCTTGCGATCATGTATGGTTTTGACCATGTTGCTATTGGGAAGCTTCCTTCTATTAAGCCTATATTCTATGCATCGCTTACAGATTGTAGATTTAGCTTATTGATTAGGGAATTTAGTGCGGCAAGAACGCGTTAGTCTTGGCTATCAAGACAGAATGTGATGGGATGGCATTGATTTAGGATGAAAGGAAAAAAATATTTATAGGCCGGATTGGCTTATGCATAGGCGTATTGATTCAACTTATCGACTTTGTTGTGTTCCATGTTTTTCATTTCCTTTTGATGAAGATTGATTTTTTAGTGCAGATCTAGATTGCAGAATTCCATGCTTGAGTTAGGGCTTGTGATTGACCTTTGTGATGCGCACGTAGATTGTAGGATGTACTTGATTGATCTATGAGATGTGTGACTTGGTGGTGAAGGTTTCTCACATCTGCTCGGTTAACCATGTAACGATTATGTTGAAATGAGCATGTTCATCATGCTGATTTGTTCATATATTCTTTGGCTATGTCAGTGTTGATCTCAGTTACATGATTTGCTATGAATTGCTCTTGCCAATACGAGGAATGGTAGCAGATTTCATGGTCGTATTTTGTTAATTTTAATAGCAATCTTTTTTATTCTCAGATCCATGTCGTTTATGCACTGCCACATTGGTTCATCTTTATTTCCTAGAGTATCCTAACATTATGTAGGATAAACATCACCACCGGCGCCCGCCGGCGCACCCTCAATATATGTTTAAACTAATTCTATTTTTATCTTTCCTTATCTCTAATTACACGTATGTACTTCTAATACTTCTGACATGTTCTGGTTTTGTACTCTACTAGAGTTTCTTGCGACTTTATGTGTCTTACTATATCGGGGTGAGTTAAAAGCTGCACGACACTTGTAATTTTGTGTTTTAGTGTAAGGAGCCACATATGTAAGTTGGCTTATAATTCATTGATGTTTTCATATAAAGGCCTTCATGAAGCTCGGTCTCCGTTTGGCATTTTCGGCTTGCCTGCTCTTATATAATCGGCACAAAAACATAGCAACATTTCAAACACTTTGAGATGTGACGGGATGCAATTCATAAACAAGTTTCATTACCTCAATCATGTTACTAACCCTTCGTATCTAGATATAGGTGATGAGTGTACTATACTTTAACATCATCACACATCCATATCTCTACTAGTTGGTTAGGCCCATGACGAGGCAGAGCTAGCACCCCATGCAACTCGGCTAAGTTGGAGTAAAAAATGTCATCGACTTGGTACCATGGATGTCACGCCCAAGATGCGACCCTATCCTCAATTTGACACGAAGGCCTCGTCAGGGATAGAAGCGCATCTCGTCATGTCACAAGAATGGATATCGTTACAAGTACATGTTCTGAAAAGAAGAGATATATATACAGAGTTGGCTTACACTCGCCACAAGCTACATCAGAGTCACATCAGTACATAACATAAACATCAAGAGTAAGAGCAGGATCCGACTACGGACGAAAACAAACGAGAAAAAATAAGAACGACATCCATCCTTGCTATCCCAGGCTGCGGCCTGGAACCCACCCTAGATCGATGAAGAAGAAGAAGAAGCAACTCCAAATGAACAATCAACGCGCTCGCGTCGAGTAACCTTTACCTTTACCTGCAACTGGTGTTATAGTAATCTGTGAGCCACAGGGGACTCAGCAATCTCATTTCCAAAGGTATCAAGACTAGCAAAGCTTGTTGGGTGAGGTAAGGTTAAGTGGTGAGGTTGCAGCAGCGGCTAAGCATATATTTGGTGGCTAAGCTTACGAGTACAAGAAATAAAGAGGGGAAGGTATACGCATAACAAACGTGAACTACTGTTGATCCAATGAATGATCCTGAACACCTACCTACGTCAGACATAACCCCACCGTGTCCTCGATCGTAGAAGGAACTCCCGAAAGAGACAGTCACGGTTACGCACACAGTTGGCAAGTTTTAATTAAGTTAACTTCAAGTTATCTAGAACCAGTGTTAAACAAAGTTTCCACGTTGCCACATAACCGCGGGCACGGCTTTCCGAAAATATTTAACCCTGCAGGGGTGCTCCAACTAGTCCATCACAAATTACCACAAGCCGCATAGAAATCCTCAATCACGAAGCTCACGATCTCGTTGGATTCCCTAGTGGAAAACCTCAACTCTGAGATTACCCAAAGCATCATCGGAATCCCGATGCACAAGATATTCCGTCAAAGGTAAAACTAATCCAGCAAGGCCGCCCGACGTGTCGACGATCCCGATAGGAGTCGCGTACCTCGTTCTCAGGACACGGCGGATGAGCTAGACGTCGGGATCGCTAAACCTCTGGGTGACCAGAGGGGCGCCGGACATCGCTCAGGTGGGACCAACACTCATGAGGAGCACTGGCCCGGGGGTTGATTAAATTATCCTCGGGGTCCGGAAAGTCCCTATGCAATTTTATTAGGTGTTTAGGCAAATGTAGAACCAAAGTTGGGCCTTGCCAGACCAGCTTTAATCTAAAACGAATTATCAAGGGGGTCCCCATAACAACCCCGATCATGTTAGGAGCGCTCAATTATGGAACATAACACTGGTAGCCGGAAACTAAGGGGGAAAAGGTGGAACAAAACACCAGGCTAGAAAGGCCGAGCCTTCCACCTTTTACCACGTATATAGGTGCATTAAGTTAAATAGCAATAATATGGTGATATAACAAGGAACTCATGCTTTCGCATGGAAGCATCTGCACCTACAACTAGCAACGCTAACAACATGGATAAGCAAGCGGTAACATAGCCAATCGGTGGTTTGCTAGGTTGAACAGGTAGAAGGTTATCATGGCATTGTTGAGAGGCTGATATTTAACATGTGGTAGGCAACGAGACATAATCGATAGCATCAAAATAACTAGCATGGCAATGATAGTAATGGTATCTGGGGAAATGGTCATCTTGCCTGAGATCCCGCTTGGAAGAAGAATGACTTCGTGGAGCAGACGAACAGAGTAGTCGAACGGGTCCTCACATTCCGACACGCTTGCAGAACTCTATCGGAACGGAGCAAACCGGAAACAAACATCAACACAAATATTCACCACACGATGCACAACATGATGCACAACCTAATATGATGCATGATCAGTTCAACGATGCAAGGGATGGCATGGCAATTCACCTCACGCAAACACTACACATTAAATGAAGCTCGATATGCAACGGGTTGCATATCGACGAAACTCCACGATTAATTATTTAATTCACTCCCGATTATTTACACGGCAATATTAAATTGTTGTTATCATGACAAGGGGTGAAGCGGTGATCCTACATGGCATCCTAGACGGTTTAACTCGCGGAACATAGAACGAAGCTACGGCACAAGAACATGCAACTAAAGATTATATGCCATGAATGCGACATGCATGCAAGGTCACAACACCACGGATAAGATGAAAAAGAAGCATGTGTCGCCACGGCGAACGAAAGGGAACCATGGCGGCAAAACGGAAATGATGCCACGGCAACGTTCGGGTCCCGAAAACTCGAAGAGGTATCGGTGCCAATGAATTGTGAGCGTGTGCGTGTCATGCCAAAGAATGATGGGGTGTTCCCGGTTATCGGGTTCCCATGTGCCGGGGACACGACAAAAGGGAAACAACATGCAGCTAACATGGCATCTACAAAACGGACAACATCACATCTCATACAAACATGCATGTCTAGGTTAAAGATGAAATCATAGGAGGAAAAAAAACATAGGCCGAATTGCAATATAGTGCGGAGGCCGAGGGAACTAAGTGTGTGAGAGTGCAAAAGGAGAAAAAAAAGCATGTCAAAATGTGAGCTACATGGGACTTGAACCCAGGATCCCTTGGGTGGAGTATAAATGCACTATCCAACTCGGTTACACACTGATTGTGATATAGTGCGGCGGACGAGGGAACTAAGTGTGTGAGAGTGCAAAAAGAGAAAAAGAAAGCATGTCAAAATGTGAGCTACATGGGACTTGAACCCAGGATCCCTTGGGTGGAGTATAAATGCACTATCCAACTCGGCTACACACTGATTGTGATATAATGCAGTGTTTTAGTCTAGAAGAATATGCCATGGTGCAGGTCAATAGAACAAGCATAAAAATAAATGGGCTTAGCTGGGATTCGAACCCCAGATCCCATGGGTGGATTCTGCCTGTGCTACCAGCAGACAAATGAGCCATCTGCTAGCATACTTAGACTAGAAAGTTAAAAAACATAGACAAAACTATTCCGCTGGAGAGGAAAAAATGCATGAAAAAGTATGTATCGTTGGGGACTCGAACCCAACATCTTGCAGGCGCAGAACTGCTGCAACAACCAACTAAGCTAGAATCTAATTGTTGACTAACTAGTGCCAAAAAAAGAAACTACACTTGCAAGGATGTAACTACCAAATAGACAGGATTCAGCTATGGGGAAGTGCTCACAGCGGGGAACAGGGAGGCCATGGCGGGCTCGGCAGGCTAGGTCGCCGGCTGACGCAGGTTCAGCCGAGGTCGCGGCGTGCTCCGACGCAGGAGGCGCGGCAAGTCAACGCGAACGGCTCAATGCTCGCTCGAAGCAGACGGGAGGTGGTTGTGCTCGTCTCCCTGATGTACAGAGACGCCATCAGGGATGCACTAGGATGGGCGACGGGGCGGCATGGATGGGGCAGGGAGGCAAGCTTGAGTCGGATTCGGAGGGTCTTGGCATCGCGGATCCATTCCCGGTGGTGGCGGCGTCTAGCATCGCAAGGCCGGTCGACGGCGAGCTCCTTGGGGCAGCGGCCCTGGTGTACTGCAGAGAAGAAAGGAGAGAAAAATATGAGAGACAGGGAGAGAACCAGAGAGAGGGGAACAAGGAGAGGGAGGAAGACCTCCAACGAGCTTCTCTGGCGACCGACCTGCACGACGTCGAGTACGACCATGACAGCACCGTCGTGGAGCTATGGCGGGCGGGTACCGTTCGTTCCTTGGCACAACAAAAAAAACCAACAGAAGAGGGAGAGAGATCAAGAGGAGAAGAGAAAGAGAGAGGAAGGGAGCACGGGCGATGGGGCTGGCCTGGCTTTGGTGCTCGCGGGGTCACGCGGCCCTCAAGAGGAGGCGGGGTGTCGGGCGCAGGTAGATGCCTCGATCTGCTCCGGATCAAGCACTCAGGCAGTAGGGTCAGATCGGCAGCGGAGATCCCAAGGTGGGAGATGGGACAAGGGGGGTGGTGGCGGCGGTTGGGACAAGGATCCTAGTTTTTAGGGTTAGGCTAGGATTGATATATATATATATATATATATATATATATATATATATATATATATATATAATCGGTCAGCTTTAGGGACATCTCAACCCTCCGTTTAGATCAGACGGTCGAGATAAATAGGTTAGGGGGTCTAGTGAACAAACCGATGACGGTTTGCGGTAAAACAGGGTTGATCCGGACCCAATGGTTACGACCGTGTGTTTCGGGTACCGGGAGGTTTTCGGGCTAGGCTGCGGGTAGGGTCGGTGCATTGTGCAGAGGGGCTAGGCGGGGGTGAGAGGGAAAACGGCAACCCGGCAACGTGATTGTAAAACACCGATAAGATGTCCGACGATGGACCGAATACGGTGCCGCTACGGTCGACCGTTCGGGTACCACACGGATTCCGATTGCGACGAAATTTGACAGGTGGCCTACCTGTAACCAAATAAGACCGCACGTCAAGTTTTAACCCAATCATAGAAATTTTTACACACGCTTTTTAAAACAAGGATTTTGACGATGCCGCGGGCGCGTGCGAGTGCGGTGAGACTCAGAACGGACAACGACGAGAATCGGCAACTACTAACGGATGCAAGTTTTGAAAACTAACGACAACGAGATGCCGATGCAATGCTGATGATGCGCATGATGAGATGATGATGCGACAAAATAAAATAGACACACGACGAAAACGGAATAGAAGGGGAATCTTCTGGGTCGTCGGTCTCGGGCTGTCACAACTCTCCTACACTACAAGAGGATCTCGCCCCGAGATCCAAGAATGAAAGGGGAGAGGATGAGAAAGAACACGAGGTAAAACTTAGTCGCTTCTTTGACAAACGAGTGAAACGAATGATCCTTGAAGGTTGCAAAGAGATGAGGAATGATATGTGAAACCAGCAAGAATTCACGGAAAATTTCGGCAGCACTTCGGTAGGAAAATGGGACAAAAAAAATTCGATAAGAAGAGAGAATTACACAATATGCACCACAGACAACTAAGTAGATCAAGGGAACACCATGATCTTGGTAGAACAACAAAATAGACCCAAAAGAGCAATATCACAATGCCTCCGGAACAATAAAATAGGAACTAGCTCATACGGAAGAAGAGAATGAAGAGAGAATGACAACTACTAACTCAAATGAACTTGACAAGCACCCTTGCGAGAAGAATTGAACGGAGTTGTTGGAAAAACAACAACGAAAAGAACAAGATGGTAGTGGGCTTACGAAAATCATCTCAACAAATATGAGGTGACAACCAACCACTAAAAGAAACAAGGATTGATTGGGAGAAACAAGATATGAACAATTCTTACACCAAGAGGATACATCGAGAACTTGGATTAATGACAAGCACCATAATAGCAACAATCCATAGGAAAAGCTTTAGGTGAAATCCAAACCAAGATAGCTCAATGAAGAAATCATGGGTTGAAAATATCTCATGATCATAGAATTGGTGGGTTTAATTATCTCATTCTTGAAAGAAAAACTCTTCGAGGCTCCTACACTATCAAGAATGCTATAGTACCACCTCAAAAGACAAAGGAAGAACAATTGCACATAGAAATGCAAGAGAAGGGATACTTGAGGTTCTCCAACAAATCTTGAAGAACACATGAGAATGAATCACATCCTTGAAGAACCACCGTGACGAGCCTCCGTATGCAAAAGGATGATGCAAAGATAAGAAGGTAGAAAAGAATAAGATTATGACCTTGCCATGATTTAGATGAAGCCTCATGGAGAGAAACTTGATAGAACTTGGACCTCCGGAAAATAAAGATAACCACACGAGCAAAGAATTGATATCATGAGCCAGTCCGGAAGAAGAATTGAAATCTCTTGAAAGAAGGAAGAACAAGAATAAGAATTATGTTATGCTAATCCTTCACCAAGTTAAATTGATGACAAACAACGGATTTAGCATACCACTTATTATACTAGAATTGAATCTTGAAGAGAGAGGTAGATAAGCACCACTTGAGGCAAAATTGAAGGAAGCACCGGTAAGAATTCACAACTGAATGGGAACACCACGAATTAATGGAGAAACATGAGAATGAAGAGCTCATGAGCCAGCTGAGAGAAAACTTGAACAAGGCACTGAATAATCGAGAGACGAGCGAACAGACAACAATTGAGAAGAATTAGAGAACGAAAGCTGAAAGCTGAGAACGAAGAAGTCTTCTCAAATGATGTCCTTCGGAGGATCGAGAATGAAAACAACTCAGAAATGCACCTGATAGCGAGAAAGGAATACACAAGATTGACAACAATTAAGATGATGGCCCAAAGCTGAAATGACGAATATCCAAGAGAATGAACCAAGATTGAGAGAACCACTCCTTCGGATAGCAAGCTGAGAATGAGGAGGAGAACCCACGAAGAATTACTAAGACACTCCGGAATAGAGAAAATGAAAGGTTGAGCCAAAGAATGAATTAATTGAAATAGATCTTGAAGAAGGGATATGACTGATGAAAATCATACTTACATCATAGTTGAAAAGATTTAAAGATCTCCGGAGATGATTAAAAGAGCCAGGTAAGATCCTGGGAAAGAACCTGTGGGTTATGGGCCCACTCAAAGAAACCACAGTTAGAAAAGATTGCTGGAAAGATTGATATTGCACCGGTATGAAGAGAACTAGATGAGGTTAGCACCTCGAAATAACTAAAGAATTGAGAACAAGAATTCTGATATAACTTCAACGCTCCGGATAGAATAGAGAGAAATGACAACAAGAAGATAAACTGATAAAAATTTCCAACATAGGAAATAATTACAAGGATGAAAAGGATATGATAACACGGACAACTGAATTAAATTCACCGGTAAGGATGACAAGAATGAACAAATATGGCACGAATCTCCTGAGAATCTTCACAATGAACACCGGACACGGAAGAAAAGATAGCGGAAGCCACAATGAAATGAAAATTCTTGGATGAAAATTGAATCACTGAGAAAAAGGGCGGGAGGGCGGGGAAAAACAAAGACAACTTGGGACAAATTAGATGAACTCCGGATGGAATAAGAGAATGCTCTTGACAAATTGGAGAGGATTGAATTCACTAAAGAGAAGCACACCGGTTAAAATGGAATTAACATGACGACTCCGGTTAACAAGAATTGACAAGACAATTGATTAAGCAAAAGAATTGGCATTCACATAAAAATATGAGAACACCTCTTGGAAAAGATCTAAAATCACCACTTGACATTGAAGCAACTTGAATTACCATATTAAAACAAAACAAAGGGTGCGGCTTATGAAACAAGCCAGAACAAACTCATGAGAAAGATTTCGTCCGATATTTTCGTGGACAGGATCGCACGGGCTCGATTTTATAGTAGCCATCAAGTGCAAGGTAGTGCACCCGACATACGAAGCGTCCCCGAGTCGTAGCAAGCTACAAGGACTCTTTAAGACACAACGTGTACCGCTGTAAGTCGACCGTGAACAAACGAATTCATTAGATGTCGAACCCCAACCTAACATCATGCATTTGTTGGAAAATTGTCCTATAAGCAACTACTTGAATTCCCACCTATGAATTCCCGAAATATCTGGTCATGCAATCTGGTACACGGATACAAGGAGAAATAATCACACAACTCCTATACTAACCCGTCACCTATATCACATCCGTCAACACACAACCAGAATCTCGGGCCTTCATCTACAATAGACCCTCGTGATCACAATGATATAAAGTATGGCAGTACTCCCGAACAATCTGCACCAGTACTGGGGACATCGGGGTTATCTCGCCACTACTAGTATTGAAGCAATTACGAACATCCTTCGTCCTGAGATACTAAGAAATCTGAATGATAACGATGTGCTCAAGAATCCCCTGGAGCTCAACTCCCCGGAAGAAAATCAAGTCAGACAGGAGGCACCAAGACAGAACTCCGTCACATCGGCATCATATAGATTCCAAAAATATTCGCATGATCCTAAAAAAATTTTGAGTGGGGAGAGGAGTAGAGTAAATTATTACGTCAAGATTCCTCACCAGAGCATAGAAGAGGAGAAAAAAGAATCCTACTCTCCGATATATAACTAGACTCAAAGTATTTTTACTAGACTCGACTCGGCCAAGTTCGATCAATCAAGGGGGCTCCTAGGTCGGTCCTTGCTCTGATACCAACTTGTCACGCCCAAGATGCGACCCTATCCTCAATTTGGCACGAAGGCCTCGTCAAGGATAGAAGCGCATCTCGTCGTGTCGCAAGAATGGATATCGTTACAAGTACATGTTCAGAAAAGAAGAGATATATATACAGAGTTGGCTTACACTCGCCACAAGCTACATCAGAGTCACATCAGTACATAACATAAACATGAAGAGTAAGAGCAGGGTCCGACTACGGACGAAAACAAACGAGAAAAAATAAGAACGACGTCCATCCTTGCTATCCCGGGCTGCCGGCCTGGAACCCACTCTAGATCGATGAAGAAGAAGAAGAAGAAGAAGCAACTCCAAATGAACAATCAACGCGCTCGCGTCGAGTAACCTTTACCTTTACCTGCAACTGGTGTTATAGTAATCTGTGAGCCACAGGGGACTCAGCAATCTCATTTCCAAAGGTATCAAGACTAGCAAAGCTTGTTGGGTGAGGTAAGGTTAAGTGGTGAGGTTGCAGCAGCGGCTAAGCATATATTTGGTGGCTAAGCTTACGAGTACAAGAAATAAAGAGGGGAAGGTATACGCATAACGAACGTGAACTACTGTTGATCCAATGAATGATCCTGAACACCTACCTACGTCAGACATAACCCCACCGTGTCCTCGATCGTAGAAGGAACTCCCGAAAGAGACAGTCACGGTTACGCACACAGTTGGCAAGTTTTAATTAAGTTAACTTCAAGTTATCTAGAACCAGTGTTAAACAAAGTTTCCACGTTGCCACATAACCGCGGGCACGGCTTTCCGAAAAGATTTAACCCTGCAGGGGTGCTCCAACTAGTCCATCACAAATTACCACAAGCCGCATAGAAATCCTCAATCATGAAGCTCACGATCTCGTTGGATTCCCTAGTGGAAAACCTCAACTCTGAAATTACCCAAAGCATCACCGGAATCCCGATGCACAAGATATTCCGTCAAAGGTAAAACTAATCCAGCAAGGCCGCCCGACGTGTCGACGATCCCGATAGGAGTCGCGTACCTCGTTCTCAGGACACGGCGGATGAGCTAGACGTCGGGATCGCTAAACCTCTGGGTGACCAGAGGGGCGTCGGACATCGCTCAGGTGGGACCAACACTCATGAGGAGCACTGGCCCGGGGGTTGATTAAATTATCCTCGGGGTCCGGAAAGTCCCTATGCAATTTTATTAGGTGTTTAGGCAAATGTAGAACCAAAGTTGGGCCTTGCCAGACCAGCTTTAATCTAAAACGAATTATCAAGGGGGTCCCCATAACAACCCCGATCATGTTAGGAGCGCTCAATTATGGAACATAACACTGGTAGCCGGAAACTAAGGGGGAAAAGGTGGAACAAAACACCAGGCTAGAAAGGCCGAGCCTTCCACCTTTTACCACGTATATAGGTGCATTAAGTTAAATAGCAATAATATGGTGATATAACAAGGAACTCATGCTTTCGCATGGAAGCATCTGCACCTACAACTAGCAACGCTAACAACATGGATAAGCAAGCGGTAACATAGCCAATCGGTGGTTTGCTAGGTTGAACAGGTAGAAGGTTATCATGGCATTGTTGAGAGGCTGATATTTAACATGTGGTAGGCAACGAGACATAATCGATAGCATCGAAATAACTAGCATGGCAATGATAGTAATGGTATCTGGGGAAATGGTCATCTTGCCTGAGATCCCGCTTGGAAGAAGAATGACTTCGTGGAGCAGACGAACAGAGTAGTCGAACGGGTCCTCACATTCCGACACGCTTGCGGAACTCTATCGGAACCGAGCAAACCGGAAACAAACATCAACACAAATATTCACCACACGATGCACAACCTAATATGATGCATGATCAGTTCAACGATGCAAGGGATGGCATGGCAATTCACCTCACGCAAACACTACACATTAAATGAAGCTCGATATGCAACGGGTTGCATATCGACGAAACTCCACGATTAATTATTTAATTCACTCCCGATTATTTACACGGCAATATTAAATTGTTGTTATCATGACAAGGGGTGAAGCGGTGATCCTACATGGCATCCTAGACGGTTTAACTCACGGAACATGGAACGGAGCTACGGCACAAGAACATGCAACACAAGATTATATGCCATGAATGCGACATGCATGCAAGGTCACAACACCGCGGACAAGATGAAAAAGAAGCATGTGTCGCCACGGCGAACGAAAGGGAACCATGGCGGCAAAACGAAAATGATGCCACGGCAACGTTCGGGTCCCGAAAACTCGAAGAGGTATTGGTGCCAATGAATTGTGAGCGTGTGCGTGTCATGCCAAAGAATGATGGGGTGTTCCCGGTTATCGGGTTCCCATGTGCCGGGGACACGACAAAAGGGAAACAACATGCAGCTAACATGGCATCTACAAAATGGACAACATCACATCTCATACAAACATGCATGTCTAGGTTAAAGATGAAATCATAGGAGGAAAAAAAACATAGGCCGAATTGCAATATAGTGCGGCGGCCGAGGGAACTAAGTGTGTGAGAGTGCAAAAAGAGAAAAAAAAGCATGTCAAAATGTGAGCTACATGGGACTTGAACCCAGGATCCCTTGGGTGGAGTATAAATGCACTATCCAACTCGGTTACACACTGATTGTGATATAGTGCGGCGGACGAGGGAACTAAGTGTGTGAGAGTGCAAAAAGAGAAAAAGAAAGCATGTCAAAATGTGAGCTACATGGGACTTGAACCCAGGATCCCTTGGGTGGTGTATAAATGCACTATCCAACTCGGCTACACACTGATTGTGATATAATGCAGTGTTTTAGTCTAGAAGAATATGCCATGGTGCAGGTCAATAGAACAAGCATAAAAATAAATGGGCTTAGCTGGGATTCGAACCCCAGATCCCATGGGTGGATTCTGCCTGTGCTACCAGCAGACAAATGAGCCATCTGCTAGCATACTTAGACTAGAAAGTTAAAAAACATAGACAAAACTATTCCGCTGGAGAGGAAAAAATGCATGAAAAAGTATGTATCGTTGGGGACTCGAACCCAACATCTTGCAGGCGCAGAACTGCTGCAACAACCAACTAAGCTAGAATCTAATTGTTGACTAACTAGTGCCAAAAAAAGAAACTACACTTGCAAGGATGTAACTACCAAATAGACAGGATTCAGCTATGGGGAAGTGCTCACAGCGGGGAACAGGGAGGCCATGGCGGGCTAGGCAGGCTAGGTCGCCGGCTAACGCAGGTTCAGCCGAGGTCGTGGCGTGCTCCGACGTAGGAGGCGCGGCAAGTCAACGCGAACGGCTCCATGCTCGCTCGAAGCAGACGGGGGGGGGGGGGGGTGGTTGTGCTCGTCTCCCTGACGTATAGAGATGCTAGCAGGGATGCACCAGGATGGGCGACGGGGCGGCATGGATGGGGCAGGGAGGCAAGCTTGAGTCGGATCCGGAGGGTCTTGGCATCGCGGATCCATTCCCGGTGGTGGCGGCGTCTAGCATCGCAAGGCCGGTCGACGGCGAGCTCCTTGGGGCAGCGGCCCTGGTGTACTGCATAGAAGAAAGGAGAGAAAAATATGAGAGACAGGGAGAGAACTAGAGAGAGGGGAACAAGGAGAGGGAGGAAGACCTCCAACGAGCTTCTCTGGCGACCGACCTGCACGACGTCGAGTACGACCATTACAGCACCGTCGTGGAGCTATGGCGGGCGGGTTCCGTTCGTTCCTTGGCACAACAAAAAAAACCAATGGAAGAGGGAGAGAGATCAAGAGGAGAAGAGAAAGAGAGAGGAAGGGAGCACGGGCGATGGGGCTGGCCTGGCTTTGGAGCTCGCAGGGTCACGCGGACCTCAAGAGGAGGCGGGGTGTCGGGCGCAGGTAGATGCCTCGATCTGCTCTGGATCAAGAGCTCAGGCAGCAGGGTTAGATCGACAGCGGAGATCCCAAGGTGGGAGATGGGACAAGGGGGGTGGCGGCGGTGGTTGGGACAAGGATCCTAGTTTTTAGGGTTAGGCTAGGATTGATATATATATATAGCAAATCGGTCATCTTTAGGGACATCTCAATCCTCCGTTTAGATCAGACGATCGAGATAAATAGGTTAGGGGGTCCAGTGAACAAACTGATGACGGTTTGCGGTAAAACAGGGTTGATCCGGACCCAATGGTTACGACCGTGTGTTTCGGGTACCGGGAGGTTTTCGGGCTAGGCTGCGGGTAGGGTCGGTGCACTGTGCTGAGGGGTTAGGCGGGGGTGAGAGGGAAAATGGCAACCCGGCAACGTGATTGCAAAACACCGATAAGATGTCCGACGATAGACCGAATACGGTGTCGCTACGGTCGACCGTTCGGGTACCAGACGGACTCCGATTGCGACGAAATTTGACAGGCGGCCTACCTGGAACCAAATAAGACCGCACGTCAAGTTTTAACCCAATCATAGAAATTTTTACACACGCTTTTTAAAACAAGGATTTTGACGATGCCGCGGGCGCGTGCGAGTGCGGTCGGACTCAGAACGGACAACGACGAGAACCGGCAACTACTAACGGATGCAAGTTTTGAAAACTGACGGCAACGGGATGCCGATGCAATGCTGATGATGCGCATGATGTGATGATGATGCGACGAAAACGGAATAGAAGGGGAATCTTCTGGGGCGTCGGTCTCGGGCTGACACAATGGAGGACCTTTCATGACGCTAAACGACTCATCCTCAAGGCTAAAGACGACAAAGCACGGCTTGTCTGCAACATCATTAAATGAGGATTCATCATACATAAGCAATTCAAGGTTGACTGTCCATATCAAGGAGCCCTTGAAGAAGGTTGTCGTCCGTCCTACCACGAAGGGGTAGGGTGGTCGCGCGGGCGTCTCACGCCAGTATCGGTCCTTTCCGACTGTGAGCACCTCCATCCCAATACCACCCATGGCGTGCGTTTCACGGTGGAAGAAGCGTGCGACCTTGTAGGCATTGGACCAATGATCGCGTCCGAAGCCGAACGCCTGGTGGCCATCGAGTTCCAGGCATCGACTCGGGGCGACGCTGTTGTGGCTCCAAGGTAGCGTGAGCGCTCGACGAGCGACTGGGTTGAGCACGCACGCGGTAGCCTCGGTGGGCAACAAGACAAGCCCGTCACAGTGCGCGAACGCGTGCCTCGTCCATGTCGCCTCGGCGGGGAGCCACGATGTGTCGTGTAAGAGGGTCGCGACGTCTGGCCGGCGGCTCTCCTCCCACCGGTACAATCCCGGGGTGGTGACCACATCTTGGTCTATCCCAGGTTTGATCACGTCGTTGTAGGCACGTGGTGCGCTGAGGAGGCCATGGCATGTTCCCTTTTGTTGGGGGAGTCGCCGGAGGTGCGCCTCAGCGAAGGAGGGATCGCCGGAGATGGTGTGGCGCCAGTCCTTGCAGACGCATCGTAGACGCATGAGAGATTTGACGGGAAGGCGGACTAGGATTTCCCACACGATCAGCTCGTTTGGCAGGCACGCCATCTTTTGGCCGATGGTGTTGGCTGCCGCAGGCGTCGCGCGCGCGAGGACTAATATTTTGTGTGTGCCTGCGCACGTATCTCAGTTATTGTATTACTAGCAAAAGAGCCCGTGCGTTGCAACGGGAAAAAAAACACGCTCTTAACCCAATAATCATGATTCAAGACCATGCCCACTATTTTAGGCTGCATAAATTTATACCTGGACGCCCGTGGACAAACAAAATATATTTATGGAACACTTCAGTCTGGATATCCCATGAGCAGCCAGCATAATTACATACGAAGAAATAACAGAGGTATTAGCTAGCGTGAACCAAGTGGTCAGAGTAGTGTTTTGCCTCGACCTTCTTCCTCGTGCTCTCCGCATGTCTCTTCAGAGCTTACTCTTTTTCTCTTCATGTGTTGGCCCCTCGCCTGTCCCTCTCCGTCCTCCTTCCTAGTTTGCACGAGGTGCTGGTCGGCGCGTGGATGCATGTGTGGCCTAGCTATATCGATAGATCATTATAGAACCCGTCCTATAATAAATGTAGTCTAACAATTTACCCTAGATAGTAGGAAGTGTACGTACCATATGCATGCATGCATGCAAGAAAATTTCACTCAGCTGCTCGTCGACGGAGCCGCACTCGTCCATGATCCTCCCCGTCACCGGAGCAGCGGCGTCGCTGGAGCTGGACGCCAACAATCCCCTCTTTATGGCGCTCTCCATGTTTTCTAGGTTAGGCAGCAGCCTCAGTCTCCTGCGCGCCGCAAAGTTCTGGCACGCTTGCGAGAGGTCCTTGCACGCTACGTAGCTTGCACGAGTAGGCCTCCGCGATCTCCATGAGCGCTTTGACGGTGGAGTCCTTGATGAACTCGCCCAGCCTGCACGCGCACATCAGCTTCAACTCGTCCTTGATGAGGTAGTAGTCGGCGGCCTCGAACAGCCGCACCATCAAATCGTACGACCCCCTCCCCTTGGTGGCCTCAACGGGGAGCTCGTCGGTGTAGATGAAGTGAAGCACGCCGCGGAACGCCTCCATGGTGACGGTGCCGCCGCCGACCTCGAGTATATCCTTCCCGGACTCGCGGCCGTGGCCGTAGAGGAGGCCCTCGAACCACGCCGACTGCGCGGCCACCACCATCCGGTGCGCCTCGAAGATCTCGTCGTCTGCGTCGAAGCGCACGTCGAAGGGGGCCTTGCCGCTGGCGAGGAACCTGAGGGCATTCATCCCGTGGTCCGACGGCGGCGGCAGTGGCATCTCGGCTAGGCCCGGGCGCGGATGCCCCAGCTGTTGCAGAAGGTGTCGCACTTGCAAACTCGGCGCGCAACGAAACGTTTTCCTGGTCCCTCACTTAAAGAGGGACGGCGGGTTAATTACTGAAAAATACTGGATTTTTTTGCAAAATATGCACGACGTACGACAGAAACCCTATTTGCTTTATTATTAGGGAGAGATAAGCCTTTGAATAATCTTGTGCTTACATAGGTGACTATAGATTCCAAACCCAGTCGGACACGTACGTAGACTGCTTTCGGGCGCCTCTAGCCATCAGACTACTGATTTTTGGTTCCCATCAGACTAGCAGTTGGCCGTTCGATGCAATGCAATGTAGTGGTATTTAGGTCCGCATGAGTTTTGCTGATTGGTTTGGTTATAATTGAGTGCTTCCTTATAACTACCCCGCATCCATCAGACTGGTTTGCATGCACAATGCATGATCTCCGTCAATTGTTGTTTCTGTGTAAATGCTTCCGTAAAGCACGTTGCCATCTACCATAACCTTTGCCTTCCATCTACATACATGCTTCCTTTTTATGGGACTTCGATGTTTTGTAGCAATAATATATTGTGCAGGATAATTAATTTGGAATGTAATGGTTTGCTTCCGACTCAACAATTTATGTTTTATGGATAGAAGAATTTGCTTCCATTGTAATAGGAACTTTAATCAATGTGATTAAAATAAATAAATTTAACTGTTTGTTTTGAAAGCAAAAAAACTATTTTTTGCGGGCACAAAGCAGCAAAACTGTGTTTGTTGATAGAAAATTTTGCTTCATTTTAAATTGGAATTTTCTTGAGTTTAACATAATTTGATTCAAAAGAAATATTTAAAATGGTTTCCTTCTAATCATGTATGCTTCTTAGCTTGTAATAGTTGTTTCCATTATATAAGAACCATGCGTCCATGAGTGCCGCATATGCTTCCATGGAGCTAATTTCTGCTTCCTCGCATTTTCTTTGCTTCCTACATAATGTAGTGAGGTTTCTTAAGTCTTTATTTGGTGCTTCGTTTCCAAAAGGTAAAATAAACAAACTACGTTCCATTACTTTCATTTCGAATACACGTGCACATATCCAACACTCGAGCATCATCGTCGAGGTATTCGCTAACGCAGAAGGTGAAGCCGAAGAGGAGGGAGGGTGGGCCGCTAGAGTTGCCGAAGCGGCCGTTGGACTGGTGAAGGAAGAAGACAATGCCGTCTTCCATCACACTACTTGCCTTGCCGTGGATCGACGAAATCGCTGATGAGGCGACCATGCAGGATGTAGTTGCTGACGAGGTGGCCGGAGCCGGAGCAACCAAACGCATGGCAGTTGGCCGACTTGGTGCTCATAGTTGTGGTTCGCATCGTTGCTCTTTCCCAGATCCAAAGAAAGTGGAAGCATGAATCTCTGAAGCAAACAAGTGATGCTATCACAACCCGAGTCAGACCTAGGGAGAGCATAGTTCAAATCACAAATTAACACATTTGGCATCAAGTTGTAGATGCATAAGTTTGTGATTATCAAATCCGGTTGTGATGAACAAACCATACAAAAAAGAAGATGAGTTAGATCATAAGCCGTAATAGTAAGCTACAAGTCAAGAAAAAGGTCTCCGAATGAAAGGGCAACAAACCTTCTATAGCCTGATGAGTCGATCCATGGAAACCTGCACCACGACCAGCTATCAAGGCGGTGGCGCTTGGCGCAGTGAAACTGATGGAGCATCGGGTGGTGGTGTTGGCGACATGTCAGTCCATCGAGGTGGAGGCACCGCAGTGAAGAAGAACTGGATGACGTGGTGAATCAGGAGTCGAGCTGCACATTAGTTCTTGAGCAGGAAAACAAAGCAGTAGCTAGCTACGGTAATTATTTGTGGTGGAGGGATTAGGGGAGGTGGGGGCGTGAAGAACCGGAGGTTACAGCGGGATTTGATGGAAAATCTTAACCGTGGAATGAAATAGGAATTAGACGTTTTAAGACTGGTCTGACGAACTGTTTGCATTAGACTACTGATGAAAAGTGTTTCCCTTTCTTATAAGAACGTATTGTAGATCCCTTCGAGTAGTAGCATGCTCGCATGCATGCATGGTGTCTCCTTTATATATCATGGATTGCTTCTACTAGTATGCAAGCTCGCATGTATGTATACTGTTTTTGAAATAGGGTTTTCACGCTTTATATTATAAAGCAACGAGCAACAATCATAAAATAACTGCTAGGATGAGCATCACATCAAGCCCAAAATGAAAAAAGAGAAAGAAATACATGCCAACAACGGCAGCTCGGAAAGCACCCAAAATGAAAAAAGAGAAAGAAATACATGCCAACAACGGCAGCTCGGAAAGCACGGATGATCCGCCATCGATGCGTTCTTCATCTGTGTCCCACCTCACACCATGGCACCGGACCGTTGCGTACCTAACCAGCACCTCGAAGAAGAAATGTGACGCCAATGATGCTGCTACCCGGACATGTCCTAGGATTTCTCCCGCACGCAATGGGGAGCGGGGCATGGGTAGCACCGACGCCCTTCGAAAAGGAATGGCAGCACCCCAATCACCACCACCCACTCAAACCGGAGCCATTCAGCCATCTTACCACCCGCAATCACGCACGACCATGGTATTGGATCCAACCACACCACCGCACTTCAAACACCACCACGAGGTCAAGAGAGCAGAGGCAAGGAGCATCCACAGGCAAGGGGTGGGAGCACCAGAGTCGCACGGGAGGGAGAAACCTCCACCACCGTCGCACCGGAGGCCCGTGCCTCTAGCACCGATGCGGAATGTCGTTCGAACGCAGCAACCAAGGTAAATCAAGCTACCTGGGCCCGCAAAGCTCTCACCACCACACTGTTGTGCGCCGGCAAATGAGCCAACACCCACCACCCACCACCAGCCGGATGCACCGCCACCACCTCCTGAGAGCCACACTGACGCACACCCCGCCCATACCAAGATGGGGCCCAAAGGGCCCAGATCTGGGTCTGGCGGGCGCCGCCAGCCCGCGTCGCCGCATCAGCCCATCGTCAACGACGCAAGCGCCGCCCAGAGCCCGCCCTCGCACGCTCCAGGAACCCCTGCCACCACGCAAGACCACCACCGCTCAGGTGCACCGCTTGGAGCTGCTCCGCTCTGCGTCGGAGGATCCTCAAGAAGGGAAAGGCCAGGGGCCACCACTTCCAGCGTCTCCTGGGCCAAGCTTGTGGCGGGTGCCGGTGACGACGGCTGGGAGGGGGAGAGAGGGGGGAGGTCGCGGAGGGAAGCGCCGGGCGCGGCCGATCGCCCGAGTGGCCGAGACGCTCGCAGTCGGGGGAGGCATGTATGTATACTGTTAATTTAATTTTACTCTTTTTATTCATAGATCCAGTCGCAACAGGCTAGATGTGTGTGTACCGAGGTCTATTTTTCTTTCAAACATAGATAATAGACCTCTTCTGGTAATGATTCGCAACCATGCATACTAGCTATTATTTCTTCTCTTAAGCATGTAGAAGCAAAAGAGCCCGTGAGTTACAACGGGAGAAGAAAATCTTACACATCCTAATTTGTATTTCCACTTGAATGACACATATTATGATTGAAATTTTTTTGCAGATCACAAGGAGCAATTTGCTTTAGTACCAACTTTCACTTTGCACATTTTTTCAACTTGTAATGCAGTGTAATCATGTGTCCTGAATGAATAACTTTAAAATCAAAAATAGCTAGCACAGACCCAAAATCATCTGAGTGTTAGCTGCTTTGGTCAGCTCATGATGACTTCATTTGTACACTTCTTGTGCTTTTTGTTCTTGCATGTCCAGTCACTAGCGCTCACTCAACAGAAGAGATGAAAGAGTTGCAGTAGTATTCACAAGAAAATGGATTCACCGACCGATGATGGTTACTCATCGCAGCACATTATAGCTTTCCATCTTAAACTGGAGCTCCGGAGTGTACACAGGCAAGCTTTGGTTTGTATCCCATATAAGACTTTTTTTAACCTACAAAAGAGAAATTTAGTTCATATGGGCCTAATCCTTTTGCACATATTGTCTGAATGTCGTTCAAAGAAATAGCTAGCACGGATCTGAAAGAGACAGAAACATACATTTTTCTGAATATTACTACACTACATACTCCTCGGTACCATTTTCTTTCTCAATCATCATGATTACCTGGCAAGAGCACTATTTTGTGTTGCTGAAATTTCATGGCAACAGAGAGGGGATTCGAGAAGAGAACTGCCAAATAAAGAGCTGCAGAAGACAATATGAGTTTGTAATAGACCAGTAATTGGTTTGAACTATAAAACAAATGTTGAGCTCCTCTGAATTCTGAAGTAGAGAGCAAACTTATTGTATTAGCTACACCTAGCTAGCTGCGCATTGCAACATCATAGTAAGAATGCCATGGTTATGAATGTTATCAAAAAACACAAACTAACTATTGTTTGTGCCTATTGTTTCTCAAATACATAGCAAACCATGCAAGACCTATTCTAAATCAGCTACTCACTAGTAGAAAATGGGTCTTTCGGCCGGAGCAAAAAACCACATTAGTCCCGATTCAAATTAAAACCGAGACCAATGCCAGGCATTGGTCCCGATTCAGTTTGCCAGGGCATTGGCCCCGGTTCGTTTCATCTCATTAGTCCCGGTTCGGGGCAAAAACCGGGACTAAAGATCTAGCGACGTACACGTGGCGTGCCGTGATGCATTAGTCCCGGTTTGTGGCCAGAACCGGGACTAATGAGACGGCTATTAGTCCCGTTTTAGACAAAAATCGAGACTAAAGTGCTGCCTATATACCTCGCCCCTGCCCACCATCTCCTTTGTTTTCTGGCTATTGGAAGGTGTGCATGCCATGCTCTTGCCACCCTCTAGTTCATGCACATGAGGTGTTCAATGAAATGCCCGAGCCACACTACTTAAGCTTTCTCCTCTCCAAGCTCGACCTCCAAGCTCCATTTTCCTCAATATTTGTCTAGGTTTGGTCGTGCACCAACTACACAAGTGTTTTAAAAGGTTAGCTATTTCATCCTTTCATCTCTCACTGCTAGTTTAGCTCATTTTAAATGCTCTAGAAGTAGAGTGGTTTGTGGGTTTTAGTGTAGGAGTGTATGTGGGAGTTATTTTGTTTTAGATGTAAAATATGAGCTCAAATTAACTTCTTAGAGTATGCACATGTGTAGGGTGCCGCCCCGTGCCCGTCCTCACCATTGTCGATCGCCCGCGCCGATCTCGTCGCGAGCACCACTGTGGTGAGCCTCTTGTTCTTATGTTCTTTTTAAAATAAAAAATTTCTTACTTGTATGATTTAGATACATACTTGTATAGATTACTTACTTTCTTTATTTTTTGTTATTATATAGTGCGATGGTTTTGGTATCCACCTCCGTCGGCCCTCGTCCTGTCTATGATTCGGATGTGGTATATATTATCTTTTAGAACTATTTGTTCTATTTAGTGTTTATGACAATTATGACGACCAACGTGACATATATTTTTTAATCTAGGAGGTATGTGAGCCGGAAATTCCAACCCACATAGCAATTCTTGTCGAAAAGTTAAATTTGGTTGAAAAAGAAAACAATTACTTGAATAAAAAATTGAAAATAATTGAGGAGAAGAATATGGAACTGGAGTTGCATGTCGTCGATGTCGTCGATGATCGCAAGATGAAGATGGATGCGATGCGGTTGAAGATGGATGCAATGCGGTTGAAGATGGATGAAATGCGCTTGAAGATTAGGAATATTAGAAAATATGCCATTGATAAAGAGGCTTGGTATCATTATGCTGTTGGGTCAATTGTTACCTTAGTTGCGATTTTGATCGCATTTGTTATTGCATTTAAATGTTTTACATAGTTGTATGTTGTTTTATGAGAGAACTTTATGTATTTATTTTTGCAATAATAACATTTGATCACTACTATGCTTTGGTTTTAATGTGATGATGAACTTGTATAAATTTGGTCATTTCTCAACTCATTTCATTCTGCAATGTTTTTTTTGATATAGTTAATTTCATAATAGAGATGAACCGTCAATGGATGTACGGTGACCGACGCACTCCGGAGTACATTACAAACCGGGACTAATGCCCGAGTCACACTAAAGTTCTCACAAAATGGTACCCTCGATCGAGGTTAGCAACCTTATCCTTTCAATCTGTAATTGATACAAAAATATTGCATGTGTCAATGTACGATGGTCATTTTACTATTCATGTATGATGCCAGATCGATGCACAGAAGCGATGGATGTACAGCGAACGACGCGGTTCCGGATTTATTGCAGGCCTGCATAAATTTATCGATGTGTCTGAGGCAAACAAAGTGGATAATTTTATGCCTTGTCCATGTGTTGGCTGTCGAAATGTGAAGGAGTACTCTAGGTCGAAAACCATTCATCTCCACTTGCTTCAGAGAGGTTTCATGCCCACACATTATTGTTGGACCATGCATGGAGAAAGAGGGGTTAGGATGGAAGACAATGAAGAAGAAGATGACGATGACAACTATCCTATGTTCACTGAAGAATACGGTGATACTACAATGGAAGACAATGAAGAAGAAGGAGGTGAAGAACAACCGGCATCAGATGAGCCCGCTGATGGTCTTGGTTGGGTCATTGTTGATGCAAAGAGAGAATGCGATACAGAAAAGGAGAAGTTGAAATTGGAGGCCATGCTAAAGGATCATAAAAAGTTGTTGTACCCAAATTGTGAAGATGGCAGCACAAAGCTCGGTACCACACTGGAAATGTTGAAATGGAAGGCATAAACTGGTTTATCTAACAAGGGATTTGAGAAGTTACTGAAAATATTGAAGCTGAAGCTACCAAAGGATAACGAATTGCCCGAGACTACGTACGAAGCAAAGATGGCTATCTGCCCTCTTGGATTAGATGTGCAGAAGATACATGCATGCATTAATGACTGCATCCTGTACCATAGTGAGAAGTACGAGAATATAGATAAATGCCTAGTATGCACTGCATGTCGGTACAGGATCAGATAGGATGACCCTGGTGATGTTGAGGGCGATGACAAGCCCCCCAGGAAGAAGGTTCCTGCTAAGGTTATGTGGTATGCTCCTATAATACCAGGGTTGAAACGTGTGTTCAGAAACAATGAGCATGCCAAGTTGATGCGATGACACAAGGACGAGTGTAAGAAAGACAGGAAAAAGTCGAGACACCTCGCAGATGGGTCGCAACGGAGGAAAATCGAGAGGGAGTGGCCGGACTTTGCAGATTTCCCAAGGAACTTATGGCTTGGTCTAAGTACAGACGACATGAATTCTTTTGGGGAGCAGAGCTGCAGTCACAACACCTGGCCCGTGACTCTATGTATCTGCAACCTTCCTCCTTGGTTGTGCATGAAGCGGAAGTTCATTATGATGCAAGTGCTCATCCAAGGACCAAAGCAACCCAGCAACGACATTGATGTGTACCTAAGGCCATTAGTTGATGAACTTTTGCAGTTGTGGGCCAAACCAGGTGTACGTGTGTGGGATGAGCACAAACAACAGGAATTTGACCTACGAGCATTATTGTTCGTAACCATCAATGATTGGCCTGCTCTTAGTAACATTTCATGACAGTCAAACAAGGGATACAATGCATGCATACACTGTTTAGATAAGACTAAATATACATATTTGGAAAAATCTAGGAAGGTTGTCTACCTGGGGTGTCGCCGATTTCTTCCAACCAATCATCCCATAAGAAAGAAAGACAAGCATTTCAACGGTGAGGAAGATCACCGTAAGAAGCCTAACCTCCCTAGTGGTGATGAGTTATTGGTTATGGTCAAGGATTTGGATAAAATTGTATTCTTTGGAAAGGGTCCTGGCGGTCAATTTGTTCTGAAAGACGATGTTACCCGACACGTGCCCATGTGGAAAAAGAAATCTATATTTTGGGAGCTACCCTATTGGAAACACCTAGAGGTCCGATCTTCAATCGACGTGATGCATGTGACGAAGAATCTTTGCTTGAACCTGCTAGGCTTCTTGGGCATGTATGGGAAGACAAAAGATACAACAGAAGCACGGGAGGAGGAGCAATGTATGAAAGACCCATACGACAAGAAGACTGATAAAGGGCGTCAATACTTAAGCACCTATGCTCTTACCAAAGCAGAGAAGGAAATCTTTTCTGAATGCCTGGCCAATATGAAGGTCCCCGCTGGCTTCTCTTCTAATATAAAGGGAATAATAAATATGGCAGAGAAAAAAATTCCAGAACCTGAAGTCTCATGATTGCCATGTGATTATGACGTAGTTGCTTCCAGTTGCATTGAGGGGGCTTCTACCACAAAATGTTCGATTACCCATTGTGAAGCTATGTGCATTCCTCAATGCAATATCTCAGAAGGTAATCGATCGAGAATGTCTGGAAAGGCTACAGAAGGATGTGGTCCAATGTCTTGTCAGTTTTGAGTTGGTGTTCCCCTCGTCCTTCTTCAATATTATGACGCATCTCCTGGTTCACCTAGTCGACGAGATTTCCATTCTCGGTCCTGTATTTATACACAATACGTTCCCCTTCGAGAGGTTCATGTTGGAAATATGCCCTAGAGACAATGATAAATAGTTATTATTATATTTCCTATTTAAAGATAATCGTTTATTATCCATGCTATAATTGTATTGAATGAAAACATAGACACATGTGTGGATACATAGACAAAACAATGTCCCTAGCAAGCCTCTAGTTGGCTAGCCAGTTGATCAAGGATAGTTAAGGTTTTCTGACTATGTGCAAAGTATTGTTGCTTGATAACTAGATCACATCATTAGGAGAATCATGTGATGGACTAGACCCAAACTATGAACGTAGCATATTTATCGTGTCGTTTTATTGCTATTCTTTTCTGCGTGTCAAGTATTTATTCCTATGACCATGAGATCATATAACTCACTGGCACCGGAGGAATACCTTGTGTGCATCAAACATCACAACGTAACTGGGTGACTATAAAGGTGTTCTACACGTATCTCCGAAGGTGTCCGTTGAGTTAGTATGGATCAAGACTGGGATTTTTCACTCCGTGTGACAGAGAGGTATCTCAGGGCCCACTCGGTAATACAACATCACACACAAGCCTTGCAAGCAATGTGACTAAGTGTAAGTCACAGGATCTTGTATTACGGAATGAGTAAAGAGACTTGCCAGTGACTCCGTGACAGCAGACCTTCCCCGGCAACGGCGCCAGAAAAATGCTGACTCCATGACAGCAGACCTTCCCCGGCAACGTCGCCAGAAAAGTGTTGCTAGCACTCCCCAGCAACGAAACTAGAAGAATGTTGTTGACGGCCCACTAGCGCGTGGGATCGCAGCAGTTTTCGAGGGTAGAGTATTCGACCCAAATTTGTTGATTCGCCAGACAGGAGGTGAGAGGATACTCTCGAGTATTAGCAGCTGAATTTATTAGATTCAACCACACCTGAAAGATTAGTATCTCCAAGCAAAGTATCAGCAACAAAGTAGTATGATAACAACGGTGTCAGAAACGATCTGTTGACGGCAAACTATTCCTAGCTGTCGTATCAATGGCGCGAGAAGTTGCCCGTGGACGGAAAATATTCTTTCCCGTCAACGGCGCGAGAAAAAGTATTGTAGCAGGTAGCAGTAGTGTAACGAGTAACAAAAGTGGCAAGGAACAACAGTAGTGACAGCAGTAGCAAGTAGCAACACTAGCAAGCGACAGTAGCAGCAGAGCAAGACAAGTAACAACAATAGTAGGACAAACTCGTAGGCAATGGGTCGGTGATTTGTTTGGATGATATTCATCATTCAACAACTATAACACGGAGAGATATGTGGCTAGCTCCCGTTCGTCAATGTGATGTAGGCATGCATTCCGTGTGTCGTCATACGTGCTTAGGGAAAAGAACTTGCATGACATCTATTGTACATCCCTCCCGTGGCAGCGGGGTCCAAAAGGAAACTACGGGATATTAAGGTTCTCCTTTTAATAAAGAACCGGACCAACACATTAGCACTTGGTGAACACATGAACTCCTCAAACTATGGTCATCACCGGGAGTGGTTCCGGTTATTGTCACTCCGGGGTTGCCGGATCATAACACATAGTAGGTAACTACAACTTGCAAGATCGGATCTAAAACACACATATATTGGTGACAACATAATAATTTCAGATCTGAAATCATGGCACTCGGGCCCTAGTGACAAGCATTAAGCATGGCAAAGTAGTAGCAACATCAATCTCAGAACATAGTGGATACTAGGGATCAATCCCCATCAAAACTAAATCGATTACATGATAGATCTCATCCTACTCATCACCGCCCAGCGAGCCTACGAATAGATTACGCACGAACGACGAAGAGCTTCATGGAATTAGAGAGGGAAGAAGGTTGATGATGACGATTGCGACGATTTCCCCTCTCCGGAGCCCAAAACGGACTCCAGATCTGCCCTCCAGATGAAGAACAGGTTGTGGTGGCGCCTCTGTATTGCAAACGCGATGAAATCTTCTCTCTTGATTTTTTCTGGGACGAAAGTGAACTTATAGAGCTGAGATTGGGGGCGGTAGAGCCACGTGGGCCCCACAAGCTTGCTAGCCGCCACCAGGGGGTGGCGGCTACAGGGCTTGTGGCCCACTGGCCCACCTCCTCCGGTGGATCTTTGCGCACGTATTTTTCATATTTTCCAGAAATATTCTCCATAAATTTTCAGGACGTTTTGAGAACTTTCATTTGTGCACAAAAAACAACACCAAGGCAATTCTGCTGAAAACAGTGTCAGTCCAGGTTAGTTCCATTCAAATAATGCAAATTAGAGTCCAAAACAAGGGCAAAAGAGTTTGGAAAAGTAGATACGATGGAGACGTATCAACTCCCCCAAGCTTAAAACCTTGCTTGTCCTCAAGCAACTCAGTTGACAAAGTGAGAGAGAAAGAAAAACTTTGACAAACTCTGTTTGATCTTGTTGTTGCAACTATGTCTAACTCATAACCAGAATTTCAGCAAGATCACAAGTTAACCACATAAGCAAATGACACAAAGGTCTCACGGTAAACTAATATCAATGGCATAATCAGCTAACGAGCAAATAATAATGAGTTTCAGATACCAACACTTCAATCAAGAAAAGCATGAAGCAATATGAATAGGTGGTATCTCGCTACCTCTTTTTGAGATCGCAAAACATAAATGCAGAGCACTTTCAAAGATCAAGGGATGACTAAACATTGTAATTCATAGCAACAAAGATCCAGTCATAGTCATACTCAATATCAATCAAAAGCAAAGCATAAAAATGACAGAGGTGCTCTCTAATTGGTGCTTATATAAGAGGAGAATGACTCAACAGGAAAATAAATAGACAGGCCCTTCGCAGAGGGAAGCATTGATTTGCAGAGGTGCCAGATCTCAAGCTTTGAAAACAGAGATAATAATTTTGGGTGGCATGCTTTCATTGTCAACGCAATGACCAAGAGTTCTCAATATCTTCCATGCTACTCATGCTATAGGCGGTTCCCAAACAGAAAAGTAAAGTTTTAACTCCCCCACCACCAATCAATCACACTCCACGGCTAGCCGAATCCTCGGGTACCGTCCATACTAACATCAATCCGGGGGGAGTCTTGTTTTACAGTTATGTTTTCGATTTAAGCGTGGAACTGGGCATTCCAATTACCGACCCCTTTCTCGTGAATGACAATGAATAAACACATGTCGAGGATAACATTCCTAACATGGAAGATACCAATAGCCCTCTTTCACCACATGAGCGGTTCGGGCATGCAAAACAGATTATTCCTTGAAGGTTTAGAGAGTGGCACATGCAAATTTACTTGGAACGGCAGGTAGATACCGCAAATAGGTAGGTATGGTGGACTTTCATGGAAAAACTTTTGGGTTTATGGAAGTGGATGCACAAGCAGTATTCCGCTTAGTACAAGTGAAGGCTAGCAAAAGACTGGGAAGCGACCAACTAGAGAGCGACAACAGTCATCAAGATGCAATGAGTTTGACTAACATTAAATGCAAGCATGAACAAGATATAAATCACCATGAACACGAACATCATAGAGGCTATGTTGATTTTGTTTCAACTACATGCATGAACATGTGCCAAGTCAAGCCACTTGAATCATTCAAAGGAGAATACCATCCTATCATACTACATCATAGTCATCTGAAAATCTATGTTGGCATTCAAGACAAACCATTATAAGCTCTCAGCTAGTTAAGCATGGCATCAGAAACTATGATCTCTAAGTTGTCATTGCAAACATGGTTCTCTCACAACAAAGATGAATCTGAGATGACAAGCTAGTCATATTTACAAAAAAAAATAGATAGAGTTCATACCAGCTTTTCCAGTCTCGGTCACTTCATCATATATCATCATTATTGCCTTTCATTTGCACGATCGAACGATGTGAACAATAATAAGAGCATTCGACTAAGCTGAATCTCCAGGCAAACACAAAGGAGAAGACAAATTAATATGGCTCTTTGAAAGCTAAACACGTATGCAAGCAAGAACCACTAAACATTGTAACCAATATCTTCTACCTTGACCCAAAGAAAAAGAAAACTATTTACACGGGAAAACTCCCAACAAGCAAGAGAAGAAAGAAAAATCTTTTTGGGTTTTCTCAAAAGGAAAACAAGAAAACGAAAATAAACTAGCATGGATAATACAATGGCAAAGTGTGAACACCGGCTAACAAAGTGAAAGCATAAGCATGAATATAAGGTCGGTGAGAAGACGTACTCCCTCAAGCTTAGGCTTTTGGCCTAGCTTGGTCTACTCCCAAGGTGGGAAATAACCAGCTCCGGGATACTCCGGAGCAGACTGTGGATTCCACTGCTGTGTGAGCTCCTCTGGCTCCCACTGATAAACTAGCGTCTGGTGCTCGACTGGCAGCTCGGGCACGGGCACATGTGGTTGGGCCAAGCCCCAATATGCGTAGATGTCCGAGGGCATAATAGTGTACCTGCCTGCATGAAGATCGAACAAAGAAGGAGCAAACAAAGTAATAGTCTCTCGAGTACCCTGAATAAATACCAAGTTATAAATCATCCGTCTACTAGCATCTCTATCCAGAAAATCATGGCGAACCATGATGTCATAATCCAGATATTTCTTAGGGAGAAGCATCTCTCCTTCCTCTCCCAGTCTGATGGGTATCTCAAAGTGTCTGGCAAGACGGGTAGCATAGATACCTCCATAGACGACACCCTTGGAACATTTGGTGTTCAACCATTGGGCCACTATAGCACCTAGACTATAAGTCTTATCGTTATAAAGGCCTTCGCGCAAAACCGTAAGGTCTGGAGAACTAAGTGATCCAGCTTCCCCACGGCCAATCAAACATTTTCCCACAAATAGTGAGAAGTATGGAAGCATAGGAAAATGTATGCTAGCAATTCTAGCACGAGACACTCCTCTCTCCTCTCCAACAGCAATAGTACCAATGAAATCCTCCAAGTCCCGTGGACGAGGGTCACGGATATCCCCAACATAAGGTAATTTGCATACATTGCAAAAATCATGTAGTGTCATGCACTGGGGGATGTCGTATATCATGACCTCAACCATGGGAGGATTCTTCCTCGGATAAAAGTTGAAACTTTGAACGAAAATATTGGTGAGGAAGAGGTATTGTGAGCACTTATCTTCAACGAATGCAGTAAGACCTGCGTTCTCCACCAAGTAATAAAGGTCTTCATAAAGTCGAGCGGCGCGCAAAAATTCATCACTTGGCCACTCGCAGGCTCGAACTTGTGTGACTCGAGGGACTACATACTTGGGGTGGTTCTTCTCATCCTCCTTGGGGTTACGGATTGAAGAGCCTCTCAAGAACCTCCTCATCTTTTCCTTTTTCTAGCTCCGAATTTTTTTAAAATTTTTAGAGACTTCGAAAGAAAAGTGAATAAAGATTAACCCAACTCGTAGCAACTACTCCTACTAGTGCCTAGAGACCGTATCACGCGCTAAAACTACTTGGGACCAGCTAAATCAACATTTCTAGCTCAAGAACAGGGTCACCAAGGTAGCAAGAATACGCGAAGGATAATGCACTAGAGCAAAAACTAATTGGACCAATGGAGGAGTCACTTACGAAGGAGTAATTTCCCCAAAACGGTTCGGAGAATGGTGCTTTGAGCAAGGAGATCGAAAATCACAGCCAAATGAGCAAGAACACGGGTTTGAGCTGCGAAACAATTTTTTCTGGAGGTGGAAGAAGAGGATGGGAGCTGGAATGAGTGGAGGGGGTCCCTATGGGCCCCACAAGCTTTCTAGCCGCCACGAGGGGGCGGCTGCTGCAGGGCTTGTGGCCCACTAGTCAGGCCCCCAGGCCAGCTCTCAGGCCCAATATTTTTCGAATATTCTAGAAAAAATCATACTAAATTTTCAGGACCATTGTAGAACTTTTATTTTCGGGGTATTTTTCCGCGGAACGCTAAAACAGAAAAGAGGAAAAACTAAACTAAATCTATCATTTTTCTTCTAAGCAACAGAAAATGAAAGCTCAAAACAGAGGTATGTGACTCTTTGATTCATCCATTTCATGGTCATCGAAAGAGATCCGTCAATGGGGTTGATCAAGTCCTCATGACAAAACCTTCTCGAATCGCAAGAGAGAACGGAGAATTTTCGAATAGCCACTAAGTCACCTCAATGGGGATGTGTATCTCCCCAACAAGCAAATCATACTTCATCTTGACACGAGGAATAGGCCATTCAAAGCTCCCAATAAGAATCGATGAAGTCTTTTCGATAGCATTGATGCAATGTATTTGATATCGTTTCTTCAGAAAGTGCACTGTGTGCTCATTATCGTTGACATGGAAAGTGACATTGCCTTTGTTGCAATCTATAATAGCCCCTGTCGTGTTTAAAAATGGTCTTCCGAGGATGACAGCCATGGCATCGTCCTCGAGAATATCCAAGATAACAAAGTCTGTTAAGATAGTGGTGTTAGCAACCACAACAGGCACATCCTCGCAAATGCCGATAGGGAAAGCAGTTGGTTTGTCGGCCATTTGCAGAGAAATTTCAGTGGGTGTCAACTTATCCACTTCAAGTCTACGATAAAGAGAGAGCGGCATAACACTAACACCGGCTCCAAGGTCACATAAGGCGGTTCTTACGTAGTTTCCTTTAATGGAACAAGGTATAATGGGCACTCCGGGATCACCAAGTTTCTTAGGAGTTCCACCTTTGAAAGTGTAATTGGCAAGCATGGTGGAGATCTCAAGATCCGGTATCTTCCGTTTATTAGTCACGATATCTTTCATGTACTTGGCATACAGAGACATCTTGAGCATATCAGTTAACCGCATCTACAGAAAGATGGGTCTTATCATCTCAACGAAGCGCTCAAAATCCTCATCATCCTTTTTCTTGGATGGCTTAGGAGGAAAGGGCATAGATCTCTGAACCCATGGCTCCCTTTCTTTACCATGCTTCCTAGCAGTGAAGTCATTCTTATCGTATCTCTTAGGTTGTGGGTTATCAGGATTAACCGTAGGTTCAATCTCCACATCCTCATCATTGCTAGGTTGAGCATTATTATGAACATCACTGTCCATATTGTCACCAGGTTCATGTTCATCACCAGATTGTGTTTCTGCATCAGACGCATAAATATCATTAGGTTCTTCAGGTGTGACAATATTTGGTGAACTGGCATGCAGGTTTCTATCATCCTTCTTCTTCTCCTTAGGATGACTGGGTGTGTCAGCATTGATTCCTTGAGAATCTTGATCAATTCTCTTAGGATGGACTTCACGATACAAAGGTTCCTGAGTCATTTTGCCTCCTCTAGTAATGAATCTGACAGAGTTGTCATTTAATTCATTGAGAAAGTCATTCTGAGCTTTAAGTACTTGTTCTACCTGAGTAGTAATCATAGAGGCACGTTTACTTAGAAGCTTCAGATCATTGACATTTCTGTCTACACAAGCACTTTAATGGCTAAGCATACGAGTACTTTGTTCCAAATGTCTGCTAACATAATCATTGAAACTCTGTTGTTTGGCAACAAAGTTGTCAAATTCATCAAAGCATAGGCTAGCAGGTTTGTCAAAAGGAATATCACTCTCATCAAACCTACGGAGAGAATTCTCTTCTACTACGTGCATCGGGTTATCGAGACCATGGATCTCTTCGATAGGTGGTAGATTTTTGACATCTTCAGATCTAATGCCTTTCTCTTGCATAGATTTCTTGGCTTCTTGCATATCTTCGGGACTGAGGAATAGAATACCTCTTTTCTTAGGAGTTGGCTTAGGAGGTGGTTCGAGAATAGTCCAAGCATTATCGTTGATCAAGATGTTATTCAGTAGGGTCTCAGCTTGTTCTACAGTTCGTTCCCTAAAAATACAATCGGCACAACTATCTAGGTGGTCTCTAGAAGCATCGGTAAGTCCGTTATAGAAGATATCAAGTATCTCGTTCTTATTAAGAGGGTGATCAGGCAAAGCATTTTGTAGCTGGACGAGCCCCCCCAAGCTTGTGGGAGACTCTCTTCTTGGAGTTGAGCAAAGTTGTATATTTCCTGCAAGGCATCTTGCTTCTTATGGGCAGGGAAATATTTCTCACAGAAGTAATAGACCATATCCTGGGGACTACTCACACATCCAGGAGCAAGAGCGGTGAACCAGGCTTTAGCGTCATCCTTTAGAGAGAAAGGAAACATCTTAAGGATGTAGTAGTGGCGGATCTTCTCCTCACTAGTGAAAAGGGTGGCTATATCGTGTAGTTTGGTAAGATGGGCTACGACCGTCTCAAACTCATAACCGTGGAAAGGATCACATTCGACTAGAGAGATTATCTCAGGGTCGACAGAGAATTCATAATCCTTATCGGTGATAAAGATAGGTGAAGTGGCAAACTTCGGGTCGTATTTCATCCTAGCTTTCAGAGATTTTTCCTTCCACTTGAGAAGTAATTTCTCAGCGTCATAGGCATCCTTACACGCAAGAAAATCCTCAGCTATCTCTCCCTCCATAACGTAACCCTCAGGTATGTCAGGCAATTCATATCTAGGAGAGCTAGATCTAGCAGGAGCAAAAGCAGGTTCTATCTCAATAGTATCAGCAGTTTCAGAAGCATCACGAGCATCGGCAGTTACTCTAGCATTATGAGCATCAAGGAATACCCCTAGTGGAACATCAGGCAAAGTAGTATATCTAGCAGTATCAAGCATAGCATCATCAGGCAAAATAGCATGTCTAGCATCATCAGGCAAAGCAGTATCAGGCATAGCATCCCTAGAAGTATCAAGCATAGCATCTCTAGCAGTATCAAGCATAGCATCTCTAGCAGTAGCATCATAAGCATCATCAAGCACATGCGACATATCAAGATTTCTAGCAGGAGGTGATGTCGCAAACTTACTCATAACTGAAGGTGAATCAAGTGCAGAGCTAGATGGCAGTTCCTTACCTCCCCTCGTAGTTGAGGGCAAGACTTTTGTTTTCGGATCCTTCACATTCTTCATAGTGATCAGCAGATATAAATCCCAAGTGACTCAGAAAATATAGCAATACCTCCCCGTCAACGGTGCCAGAAAAATGCTGACTTCGTGCAGCAGACCTTCCTCGGCAACAGCGCTAGAAAAATGCTGACTCCGTGATAGCAGACCTTCCCCGGCAACGGTGCCAGAAAAATGCTGACTCCGTGATAGCAGACCTTCCCTGGCAACGGCGCCAGAAAAATGCTGCTAGCACTCCCCGACAACGAAACTAGAAGAATGTTGTTGACGGCCCACCATCACGTGGGATCGCAACAGTTTTCGAGGGTAGAGTATTCGACCCAAATTTGTTGATTCGCCAGACAGGAGGTGAGAGGATGCTCTCGAGTATTAGCAGCTGAATTTATCAGATTCAACCATACCTTAAAGATTAGTATCTGCAAGCAAATTATCAGCAGCAAAGTAGTATGATAACAACGGTGTGAGAAACGATCTCTTGACGGCAGACTATTCCTAACTGTCGTATTGATACGTCCATTTTGGATCATGCTTTCATGTTGATATTTATTGCTTTTTGGGCTGTTATATTACTTGTGGTACCATATTTATGCCTTTTCTCTCTTATTTTGCAAGGATTATTTGAAGAGGGAGAATTCAAGCAACTGGAATTCTCGACTGGAAAAGGAGCAAATCGTAGTCCACTATTCTGCACATCTCCAAATGCCCTGAAAATTTACGTGGATTTTTTCTCGAATATATTAAAAATACTGGGCGAAAGAACTACCGGAGGGGGCCACCAGGGCTCCATAAGCTTGCCCACCTCCACCCCCCTGGTGGCGCAGGGCAGGCTTGTGGGCTGCCTGAAGGCCCACTAGCCCCCCTCTTTTGCTGTATGAAGCGTCCTGGTCTGGAAAAAATCAACAGGGAGCTTTTTCGTGGTTTCGCCGCCGCCACGAGGCGGAACTTGAGCAGATCCAATCTAGAGCTCCGGCACGACGATCCTGCCGGGGAAACTTCCCTCCCGGAGGGGGAAATCGTCGCCATCGTCATCACCAACACTCCTCTCATAGGAGGGGAGGCATCTTTATCAACATCTTCATCAGCACCATATCCTCTCCAATCCCTAGTTCATCTCTTGTAATCAATCTTCGTCTCGCAACTCCGATTAGTACTTGTAAGGTTGCTAGTAGTGTTGATTACTCTTTGTAGTTGATGCTAGTTGGATTACTTGGTGGAAGAGTTTATGTTCAGATCCTTGATGCTATTCATTACACCTCTGCTCATGATTATGATTATGTCTTGTGAGTAGTTACTTTTGTTCGTGAGGACATGGGATAAGTCATGCTGATAATAGTCATGTGAATTTGATATTCGTTCGGTATTTTGATATGATGTATGTTGTTTTTCCTCTAGTGGTGTTATGTGAACATCGACTACATAACACTTCACCATATTTGGGCCTAGAGGAAGGCATTGGGAAGTAGTAAGTAGATGATGGGTTGCTGAAGTGATAGAAGCTTAAACCCCAGTCTATGCGTTGCTTCGTGAGGGGCTGATTTGGATCCACTAGTTTAATGCTATGGTTAGACTTTGTCTTAATTCTTCTTTTGTAGTTGCGGATGCTTGCGAGAGAGGTTAATCATAAGTGGGATGCTTGTACAAGTAAGGGCAGTACCCAAGTGCCGGTCCACCCACATATCAAACTATCAAAGTAACAAAAGCGAATCATATGAACATGATGAAACTAGCATGACAGAAATTCCTGTGTGTCCTTGGGAGCGTTTTTCCTCCTATAAGACTTTGTTCAGGCTTGTCCCATGCTACAAAAGGGATTGGGCCACCGTTGCTACTACTTGTTACTTGTTACTCTTTGCTTTCTACGTTTCACCTCGCTACACAATCACTTGTTACCACTACTTTCAGTGCTTGCAGTTATTACCTTGCTGAAATCCATTTATCAGAGCCTTCTGCTCCTCGTTGGGTTCGACACTCTTACTTATCTAAAGGACTATGATTGATCCCCTATACTTGTGGGTCATCAAGACTCTTTTCTGGCGCCATTGCTGGGGAGTGAAGCGCCTTTGGTAAGTGGAAATTGGTAAGGAAACATTTATATACCGTGCTGAAATTTATTGTCACTTGTCACTATGGAAACTCTTCCTTTGAGGAGTTTGTTCGGGGTATCTTCACCACGAACGGAAGCACGAGGAGTTTCTCCTCAACCTGAGGTACCTACTGAAAATATCTTTTATGAAATTCCTTTGGGTATGCTTGAGAAACTGCTGGCTAATCCTTTCACACGAGATGGGTCTTCACATCCAGACTTGCATCTAATCTATGTAGATGAAGTTTGTGGTTTATTTAAGCTTGTAAGTTTGCCCGAGGATGAGGTAAATAAGAGAGTCTTTCCTTTATCTTTGAAGGATAAGGAGTTGACATGGTATAGGCTATGTGATGATACTGGATCATGGGGCTACAATCGGTTGAAATTGGAATTTCATCAAAAGTTCTATCCTATGCATTTAGTACATCGTGATCGGAACTTTATTTATAACTTTTGGCCTCGTGACAGGGAAAGCATAGCTCAAGCTTGGGGAAGGCTTAAATCAATGCTATATTCATGCCCCAATCATGAGCTCTCGAGAGAAATCATCATTCAAAACTTTTATGCTCGGCTTTCGCATGAAGATCGTACCATGCTTGACACTTCTTGTGCCTGTTCTTTTATGAAGAAGGATATTGATCACAAGTGGAATTTATTGGAGAGAATCAAACGCAACTCTGAAGATTGGGAGCTGGAGGAAGGTAAGGAGTCAGGTATGAATTTCCAGTTTGATTGCGTTAAATCTTTTGTTGAGACAAACACTTCTAGAGATTTTGGCGCTAAGTATGGACTTGATTCTGAGATAGTAGCTTCTCTATGTGAATCTTTTGCTGCTCATGTTGATCTTCCCAAAGAGAAGTGGTTTAAATATCATCCTCCTGTAGAAAGCAACATAGCCAAAACCATTGTTCAAGAAATCGGTAACTGGTAGCTGCTCGGTCGGCTTGGGAGTAGCGATTAATCGGTGAATCGGCCTATTAACTAGATTAATCGGTCGACCATTAATCGGTAGATTAAACAGAAACTTGCCAACTTATATCTAAATTTTTATGTAGCATACCATAATTCCATGCACCTAGCTATGTAATATACCAAAATATTCTATTGTAGGCATATAAAAAATAGATAAGAGGTAAAATTCATAATCATTATACATCTAAATATATAAAATCTCAAAATTCAAAATGAGCAATTAAACATTTAAACATATCCATATACGTGGTAACATACATCACATAATATACTAGAGATAACAACCAAAACCAACAGTTCCATCCATCCATCTACAAAATTATAAATCATATAATCTACTAATATATGAATGCTGGATTCTCCACTAAGGTATGGGGGGAAGATGGTAGTACCTTGCCTGCTGATGATGCCATTGAGGAAGAGATTGGGGAGCATCCCATGGGAGAGGATGGGGAGTGTCCAAGGGGGGTGGGGTCGAGGCAAGCGACCAGAATGACGGAGCAACTAGATCTTGCAGGTGTGGTGTGGAGACTGGCACCGGTGAGAACACGACTAGCCACTAGCCAGGTTAGGAGGGGATGAAAGGAGCATGAGGAAGCGCGAGGAGGGCCAAACTCTAGGTATTTAGCAGAAAGAGGGGGCGACATGCATTATGTGCCAAAATTTTGGGATTCGTTTGCCCACGAGTTAATAGGCCAGTAGTGATTAATCGGTATGACAACTCATTAATCGGTCTAACTGGCCAATTAATCGGCACGACAAGTTAAGGCGATGAATAGGTGTTATTCGATTCGGTCACCCTAAGAGTAGCGATTAACTGGCAAGTTAACTGGTTAATCTGACGAATTCTTGAACAGTGGCCAAAACCAATCTAGTTGAGGAGAAAATCATAGCTTTTAGTGATCCCGTGGTTCCTTGTGCTTACACTAAGAAACCACCACACCCTGCTAGGATAAAGGATTATTCTAAAGCTCCAACTATGATACGTAGGGGTTACATTAGATCACTTGCACCCCCTGAGGAGATTAGAGTTGAACCTAGTGTTGCTATTATCAAAGATCTCTTAGCCGAAGACATAGATGAGCATGTTATCAAATTCTGTGAGGATTCCGCTAGAATTGCTAAACCTCACACGAAAGACAAACACAGACCTATAGTTGGCCTGCCCGTTGTTTCTGTTAAGATAGGAGATCACTGTTACCATGGTTTATGTGATATACGAGCTAGTGTTAGTGCAATACCCCGTTCTCTATATGATGAAATCAAAGATGAGATTGCACCTGCTGAGTTAGAACCCATTGGTGTCACTATTACGCTAGCTAATAGAGATACTACCTGCCTTGTGGGAATTGTGAGAGACGTAGAAGTCCTGTGTGGTAAGACGAAGTATCCTACTGATTTCCTCGTCCTTGGTACTGCACAAGATAGCTTTTGTACCATCATATTCGGTAGACCCTTTCTCAACACTGTCAATGCTCACATTGATTGCATTAAACAGACCGTCACAGTTAGTTTCGAGGGTGTGTCTCATGAATTTAACTTCTCCAAGTTTGGAAGACAATCCCATGAAAGAGAGTCGTCTGGTAGGGATGGAATCATTGCTCTTGCCTCTATTGCCGTACCTCCTACGGATCCTTTAGAGCAATATCTTCTTGAGCATGAAAATGATATGCATATGGAGGAGAGAGATGAGATAGATAGAATTGTCTTAGAACAATATCCTATTCTCAAGAACAATCTGCCTGTTGAACTGCTTGGGGATCCTCCCCCACCAAAGGGTGATCCTGTGTTCGAGCTTAAACAGTTGCCTGATACTCTTAAGTATGCCTATCTTGATGAGAAGGAGATATATCCTGTCATTATTAGTGCTCTCCTCTCAGAGCGCGAAGAGAAGAAGTTACTAAAAACTCTGAGGAAGCACCACACTACTATTGGATATACTCTTGATGATCTTAAGGGTATTAGTCCTACTCTACGTCAGCACAAGATTAAAACCGATCCTGACTTTAAACTAGTTGCTGATCATCAAAGGAGATTAAATCCTAAGATGAAAGAGGTCGTTAGAAAAGAAATATTAAAGCTTCTGGAAGCAGGAATCATTTATCCTATTGCTCATAGTGATTGGGTAAGTCCAGTACATTGCGTACCTAAGAAGGGAGGTATCATCGTCGTTCCTAATGATAAGGATGAACTAATCCCACAAAGGATTATTACCGGCTATAGAATGGTGATAGACTTCCGGAAACTGAACAAGGCAACCAGGAAAGATCATTATCCTTTGTCGTTCATCGACCAAATGATAGAAAGGCTATCAAAGCACACACACTTCTGCTTTCTAGACGGTTATTCAGGTTTCTCGCAAATACCTGTTGCACAATCTGATCAAGAGAAAACCACTTTCACCTGCCCTTTTGGTACCTTTGATTATAGATGTATGCCTTTTGGCTTATGTAAAGCACCTGTCACCTTCCATAGATGTATGATGGCTACATTCTCTGACTTTTGTGAAAAGATTGTCGAGGTTTTCATGGATGACTTCTCCATTTATGGGTCTTCCTTTGATGATTGCCTCAGCAACCTTGATCGAGTCTTACAGCGATGCGAAGAAACCAACCTCGTCTTGAATTGGGAGAAGTGCCACTTTATGGTTAATGAAGGTATCATCTTAGGGCACAAAATTTCTGAGAGAGGCATTGAAGTTGATAAGGCTAAGGTCGATGCAATTGAGAAAATGCCTTGCCCCACAGATATGAGAGGTATACGAAGTTTCCTAGGTCATGTTGGTTTCTATAGAAGGTTCATTAAAGACTTCTCTAAGATTTCTAGGCCTCTTACGAACCTCTTGCAGGAGGATGTTCCTTTTGTTTTTGATGAGGATTGTGAGGAAGCCTTCGAAATACTTAAGAAGGCTTTGATAACCGCAGCTATTGTTCAACCACCTGACTGGAACTTGCCCTTTGAAATCATGTGTGACGCTAGTGATTATGCTATTGGTGTTGTTCTAGGACAAAGAGTTGACAAGAAGTTGAATGTCATTCACTACGCTAGTAAAACTCTAGACAGTGCCCAAAGAAACTATGCCACTACGGAGAAGGAATTTTTAGTAGTCGTGTTTGCATGTGAAAAGTTCAGATCTTATATAGTTGACTCCAAAGTCACTATTCACTCTGATCATGCTGCTATTAAGTACCTCATGGAGAAGAAGGACGCTAAGCCTAGGCTGATCAGATGGGTTCTCCTGCTACAGGAATTGGACTTGCACGTCGTTGACCGAAAGGGTGCTGATAACCCTGTAGCAGATAACTTGTCTAGGCTAGAGAATGTCCTTGATGACCCACTACCTATTGATGACAGCTTTCCTGATGAGCAATTGAATGTCATCCGCACTTGACTTAGTGCACCGTGGTATGCCGATTATGCAAACTATATCGTAGCCAAATACATACCACCCAGTTTCACCTATCAGCAAAAGACGAAATTCTTCTTTGATTTGAGACACTACTTTTGGGATGATCCTCACCTTTATAAGGAAGGAGTAGATGGTGTTATTAGACGTTGTGTGCCTGAACATGAACAGGGACAGATCCTGCAGAAGTGTCATTCCGAAGCCTACGGAGGACACCATGCGGGAGATAGAACTGCCCACAAGGTATTGCAATCAGGTTTCTATTGGCCCACTCTCTTCACGGATGCCCGTAAGTTTGTATTGTCTTGTGACGAATGCCAAAGGAGGGGGAACATCAGTAAGCGTCAAGAGATGCCTATGAACTATTCACTTGTCATTGAACCATTTGATGTCCGGGGCTTTGATTATATGGGACGCTTCCCGAGTTCCAATGGGTACACTCACATCTTAGTTGCTGTGGATTACGTTACTAAGTGGGTAGAAGCTATCCCCACTAAAAATGCTAATCACACACCTCTATTAAGATGCTTTAAGAAGTCATATCCCCAAGATTCGGAGTCCCTAGATACTTGATGACTGATGGCGGTTCACACTTCATGCATGGTGTTTTTCGCAAGATGCTAGCTAAGTATGATGTCAACCATAGAGTTGCATCTCCTTATCATCCTCAGTCTAGTGGTCAAGTGGAGTTGAGTAATAGGGAGATCAAGTTGATCCTACAAAAGACCGTCAATAGATCTCGAAAGAACTGGTCTAGCAAACTTGACGATGCACTATGGGCTTATAGGACTGCTTATAAGAATCCCGTGGGCATGTCACCGTATAAAATGGTTTACGGTAAGGCCTGCCATTTATCTCTTGAGCTGGAACACAAAGCTTATTGGGCAATCAAAGAGCTCAACTTTGATTTCAAACTTGTCGGTGAGAAGCGGTTGTTTGATATCAGCTCGTTAGATGAATGGAGAGCCTAGGCATACGAGAATGCCAGGTTGTTCAAGGAAAAGGTTAAGAGATGGCACGACAAACGAATACAGAAACGAGAGTTCAATGTAGGTGATTATGTATTGCTATACAATTCTCGTTTGAGATTCTTTGCAGGCAAGCTTCTCTCTAAATGGGAAGGTCCCTATGTTATCGAGGAAGTATATCGTTCCGGTGCCATCAAAATCAATAACACGGAAGGTAATTTTCCTAGAGTGGTAAATGGGCAAAGAATCAAGCATTACATCTCTGGTACTCCCATAAATGTTGAGACCAATATCATCAATGTCTTAACTCCAGAGGAGTACATAAGGGATGTTTATCAGCCTGTTTCAGACCTTGAAAACGAAGATGTATCTGTTTCGGCAAGAAATTGGACTCCGATACTTTTCCAATAGGAAATTTCTTCCGTTTTGGAAAATTAGAAAAATAAAAAGCAGCCCGGAGAGCGAATGAGGCGGCCACAAGCCCCCACTCCGCCACCACCCCCTGGTGGCGGTGGGCAAGCTTGTGGGCACCTCGTGTGCCTCCCGGACTCCATTTTTTAGCGGAGGACACCTTCTGGCCCAGAAAAAATCAATATATAGTCGCCCGAAGGTTTTGATCTCCGTATCACGCAGTTTTCCTTTGTTTTCTTTTCGAGCTTGTTTCTTCCGCAGATCTAGATCATCATGACTTCCCCAAACGCTCCTAAGGACAAGATCTTCGAGAAGGTCATCAATCCCTACCTCATGGAAGTGCTGAAACACCCTCAATCTATCAAGATGAGCGAGGAGATGTTGCACATCCGTGATGCTGAGGGTCCTAAGAAGACCGGAAGCGTGGATACGAGGCTTGAAGCAATGGAGCAACAAGTCTTCAAGTGCCAAGGGATGGTGGAGCGTGGACTCAACGCCAACCACACAATGATCACGGAGTTCACTAGCAAGCACAAGATGGATGCCATTGATATTGGGAAACACCTCTCCAGGCTCTACGATAGGGTTGACCAACTTCAGGGCCAGATCTATGACCTGCAGAATCAAAACTGTGAGTATGAGTACAGATTTAAATCAATAAGGTTGGCTGCAGATTTGAGGATTCCGGTGACTTGTTCATCCTGCCATGATGGAGCACATATGCCTTGGAAGACGGAGGTTCAGACTACTCCAACAACACCACCACCACCAAAGGAAGACAACTAAGCATTAGTGTCGTGGGTATAAGCCTCACAGTAGATGTGTAGGGTACGAATGAGATGGGCAGAGTCCTAGCTACGGCGAGGTTGTATGAGTTCAGGCCCCTCAGCGGTGGAGGTAATAGCCCTACGTCTCAGTGCTCTCGGAGCTTGCTGTCGAGTGGAATATGGAATACAATGATTTGCTAACCCCTCTACCAGTGGGGGAGGGCGGCTTATATAGAGTGGGCTGCCCTCCACAACGGTTCCGGTACAGGGGTGGAGTAGTGGGGATTGAATGCGTACGTTACAGGTAACGTATGCTCTAAATGCTAATAAATGCACCCGGAAATGTACGGCAGTTTCCCTCCAGAGAGGTTACGATGTACCGAGTGTAGCCAGTCGGTTAGCTTGGTATCCTCCGAATGCTAGTCTCCGACTGGATGGTTGAGGACCTGTTACCGACTGGATGATGGGGACCCCTTAATTCAGTCGGGACTGACTAGGGCCTTGTCCTTTGTGAGGGGTAGTCCTTGGGTAGGACCTATATGACTGGCCTATGACCCTACCCTAGGACTATGACCCCATCATTAGTCCTCGAATGGATTGGGGTTGAAACGACGAAGCAGTGCTTGAAGTTTGGATCCGACTGGAACATATTTGGCTTGGGCGTTGCTTGCCTCGATCCATTTTATCTTTTCTGACCAACGATCCGAGTGGAAGTACTCGCGAAACAGACTGTCGGAAGCCGAGTGCTTCTGCGACATCTTTTGACGCGACCGGTCAACTGACAGCGACGGATTTTCCGGGATCTTCAAATTTCGGTTTCCGCGCGTCCAGCAGGGATGACGCCGGCACGCTCGAGTAGCGCCTGACGCCTCGATTCTCGCGCCTTCAACTCCTCCACTTATATCGCCTCGGTCGGTCGGGCGGATAAGGTTTCGGGGCCACCCGCCAGTGACCCAGTCGGAACCCTATTTAAATCTCGGTGGCGAGGCTTCTTCGTTACGCTCGCCGAATCTTTCGCTCTCGCCTGCTCCGTCTTCCTCGCCACCTCCAGCGCTCCTACACTCCTTCCTTCTCCTTCCTCCCGAGGGTTCGTCGTCGCCTCCATGACCAAGGGTCAGACCAGCAAGATGGAGGCGAGGAAGAAGAAGGGCAAGGCGGCAGCGCCTGCTCAGCGGCAGCAGCGGCCGCTGCCGGCGGGGTGGATTCAGGGCGACTTCCTCCCCTCCATGGTGACGGAGGGGGATCTGCTGTAGCTGGTGGAGCACGGAATGATCGTGCATAAGTCCTGGAGGCTGCCGGCGGAGGACGAGGTCGAGCCAGCGCCTCGGGAGGGGGAGCGCGTCCTGCTCCTCAGCCACGTCCACCGAGGTTTTTCTTTGCCCCCGCATCCTTTCTTCAAGGGCATCATGAATCACTTCGGGGCCCAGCTTCACCATTTTCCTCCGAATGCCATCGCCCATCTTTCTACCTTTATAGTTTGTGCGAGTGTTTCATCGGCTGCCCTCCCCATTGGGGTTTGTTCAAACACATCTTTTCCGCCAGATCCCAAACCATCAAACGACTTAGCCAGTCGGATGATAATACGCATCTCCTCCAGCTCTGCGGGGGTTTAGGTTTTCAGAAGAAGAGTCGGAGTAGTTATCCTGCTCTTCAGTTAAGTGAGTCGGTCAGGAATTGGTAGTCGACGTGGTTCTACTGCCAGGATATCGCCTGTCCGAATGTGTCGACTGGGCTGCCTCCTTTTAGTTTAGATCGGCCCGCTCTCGAAGGCAGAGAAGATCGACATTCAGCCCTTGGTTGAGGCACTCGTGGACGTCGTTAGGAGGGGGGTCACCGACATAGACTTGCTGGAGGTCTTCCTTGGTCGGCGGATCTAGCCTCTGCAGGCTCGCGACCATGCCATGTGGCATTACACGGGCCCGAAGATTCCACTCGGACCAACGTGGTGGGCGTGACTGAGGAGAGGGTGACCTCGTGGGTGCTCCAAATCACGGGCCCTTGCGAGAATCCCAAAGGATCTCGGCGAGTGAAGCCTTACAGCGCGGATCATCCTCCACCGAATCAGGTGAGTGACACTTGTCGAGTGCACTGAACTGTCTTAATTCTTGTCGTTTTTCTATATCTCTGTGTGATGTCTGATGTCGCCGACTGAATTTTATGTAGGAGTGGACCAACTGGTTTTCCCCCGTCTCGAACGGGAACCCGGCCAAGGAGGAGGAATGTAGCCAGGAGGGCAGAGTGGAGAGCGCTAAATATGTCTTTGACAGCGGGGAGTCGGAGGAAGAGACCAGCCAGGAAGAGGAGGAAGACGAAGAGCAGGACTCTCCGCCTCCACAAACAGAGCATCGGACCAAGCGCCGACACGAGCCTGTCGTTCCCTCGGCCCCTCCAGCATCTTCGAGTGCTCCGCCTACTGCCCCGGTGGTCCCGAGTGCTCGGAGCACCAAAAGGGCCAGGGATGCTGCCGCTGAGCCCGCGGGTCAGTCTTCCAAGGCGGCCAGACCGAGTGGGTCCAAACCTCGGAAGGCTCTGCCGCGGATGAGGGTTGCTGTCCCCGTCACCTCCACGTAAGTGTATCGATCCTCTAATTTCTTCTGATATCCGAGTGAATTCTTGTTCATTGGTCGAATGGATTTTACTCGACAGAGTCGCTACTTCTGCCACCTCTCCGGCACATCAAGAAGAGGACCCCATGGACACGGACAATGTCGTCTCGTCCCAGCCAGGTGCGTTGTAGTGACTCCGAGTGTTTTATTCTACCATAGGTTCTGCCTCTTTCTTTTTCTGAGACCTCGTGTCATTCGGCCTGTCAGGGGCGATTTGCCTGGACGAGGGGGACCAGAGGAGAGCCGACCCAGCCGTGCAGCCTGTTCTTGAGGCTGCTCCTCCCGCTGCCGCTCTCGCCGCCGATGTGCTGCCGACTGAGGCGCTGCCGCCGACTGAACCGACGCTGGTGGTTGAGGTGTCGACTGGAGCGGACCTCGGGATGCCTCAGGAGCTTCCGACGATGCCAGGCTCGTCGAATGCCGAGTTCAACATCCGGCGTCTCCTGGAGGAGCAGGTGGGAGCGGCCAAGGGAGCCATGGTGCAGGCGGAGCTGATGGCTGGGGAGGCCAAGAGGGCCTACGACTCCGTCGCGTCCTTGTACCAGCGGAGCCTGGAGCTGCGGGATGATATCCGAGTAAGTGGGCTAGTAAGTATTTACTTTTCTCTTGTAACCCACTGGGTGTTTTTGGATAGCATGTGTTGTTCGCAATGGGTTCACTCTGAGTGAACCCAGTGGGTGTAGTCCCTGAGACTTCTGTCGAGTGCTTGCACCGGCAGTTGTCTTTATACATATTGTCTGTGCTTTGGTCAGGTCTGTAAATAACATGACCGAGTGCGTGTAGTTGTGGCACTCGGAGTGCACTTACTGTAAGAGTCCCCGAGAGTAATTTGTACTCAGGTCAGGTATTATTGGCCTCGTAGGCATAGGTGATAACATGCATCTCAATAGGGCAGGCCTGCTTGAGCTGCATGCCAGTGGGGTCACTCTCAGTGAACCCACTGGGTGTAGTCCCCGAGACCGCTGTCGACTGCTTGCGTCGGCAGTGGTCTGAAGAACTTAGACTTTTAACTGTTGAACTTTCTGATTGTTCCTTGGTGCTTGGTGGCAGAAAACTTGTGAAATGGGGACGGCCTATGAGGCTCTCAGAGCGGAGAGGAACCAGTTCGCTGGGGAGCTTGATGCGGCTATGCTCGCAATGGCTGGCATGAAGGATGCTCTGGAGGGACGAGAGAAGTCCTTGGAGGAGGCGCGTGAAGCGAACAAGGTGTTGACTGAGGAAGTGGAAAAAATGAAGAAACAGAGGACTGCTCTCACGAATCAGATGGTCGTCCTGAATAAGCGATGCACCGCTCAGGAGAAGTATGTCAGCGACTGGGCTGGGCAGATGATGACGCGTCTGGCTGGTAAGTCTTATGTTTTGCCGAGTGCTTGTACTGTGTGCGTGACACTCAGCGTTTATTATATGCTTGCCCTTTTGTTGCATACTTTTGCGTTGATGCTGAAGCTGAAGCGGCGGACGTGGAGCGGTCCATTCGCGACAACGTGCCACTCGGCGAGGACGCCAATCGGGATCTGCTCCGGGCGCATATCCGCGTAGGCAAAGTGGGTCCTTTCATCGGTCGACTGAGAGAGGTCGTCGGCCGAATTGAGAAGGAACTTTGGCCAGAGGATGAGTCGCGGTAGGAGATGGAGAACCTGATGGCCCGATTGGAGAAGATTCCCAACCGAGTGCAGTCGTGGAAGAAATCTGCAGCTCGTTGCGGTGCAGATGTTGCTCTGTCCCTGGTCCGAGTCCATTGCAAGGAGGTGCGCGAGGAGAAGTTGAAGACACCGAAGGTCGCCAACACGAAGAAGCTCCTATTCGAAGACTTCATGGAGACGTTCCTTGAGAGTGCTACCCGCATCGCCGAAGGAATCGACTTGGACACCTTCGTGGAGCCCTCCAGTCCTGGCGCCGACCCAGCTGAGCGTGAAAAAACTTTATCCTCGGTATGCCAAGTGTTAATCTGTAAGAAACTTTGGCCACTGCTGTTGGCCGTCCCATTCTTAGATCGGTGCGGGTAAGCTTGATCCGCACCGAGTAAACTATCTTTGCTAGAGCTTTGAATCGAATTTTTGCTCTTCTGTTGCAATTTTGATTCGGGTTTTTGTTTGGCGTTTCTTGGTGAAGCCAAAGGCAAACATTCGGAACATGTCAGTTGTTTTGACATCTGCGTGAGCCTCATTGAGGGTCCGTGGAATTCCCTAAGTCTCCGAGTGTGACGTTAAGAGTACACTCGGAGAAGGTTAATACTTGGGCGATTCTTGATCGCGGCTAAGCTCCCGAGTGTGACGTTTAGTGCACACTCGGAGAAGGTTAATACTTAGGCGATTCTGGATCGCAGCTAAGCCCCCGAGTGTGACGTGTAGTGCACACTCGGAGAAGGTTAATACTTAGGCGATTCTGGATCGCAGATAAGCCCCCGAGTGTGACGTGTAGTGCACACTCGGAGATAGCTAGAACTTAGGCGATGCTGGATCGTAGCTAAGCCCCCGAGTGTGACGTGTAGTGCACACTCGGAGATAGTTAGTACTTAGGCGATGCTGGATCGCAGCTAAGCCCCCGAGTGTGACATGTAGTGCACAGTCGAAGATAGTTAGTACTTAGGCGATTCTGGATCGCAGCTAAGCCCCCGAGTGTGACGTGTAGTGCACACTCGGAGATAGGTAGTACTTAGGCGATGCTGGATCGCAGCTAAGCCTCCGAGTGTGACGTGTAGTGCACACTCGGAGAAGGTTAATACTTAGGCGATTCTGGATCGCAGCTAAGCCCCCAAGTGTGACGTGTAGTGCACACTCGGAGAAGGTTAATACTTAGGCGATTCTGGATCGCAGCTAAGCCCCCGAGTGTGACGTGTAGTGCACACTCGGAGAAGGTTACTACTTAGGCGATTCTGGATCGCAGCTAAGCCCCCGAGTGTGACGTGTAGTGCACACTCGGAGATAGTTAGTACTTAGGCGATGCTGGATCGCAACTAAGCTCCCGAGTGTGACGTGTAGTGCACACTCGGAGATAGGTAGTACTTAGGTGATGCTGGATCGCAGCTAAGCCTCCGAGTGTGACGTGTAGTGCACACTCGGAGAAGGTTAATACTTAGGCGATTCTGGATCGCAGCTAAGCCCCCAAGTGTGACGTGTAGTGCACACTCGAAGAAGGTTAATACTTAGGCGATTCTGGATCGCAACTAAGCCCCCGAGTGTGACGTGTAGTGCACACTCGGAGAAGGTTAATACTTAGGCGATTCTGGATCGCAGCTAAGCCCCCGAGTGTGACGTGTAGTGCACACTCGGAGATAGTTAGTACTTAGGCGATGCTGGATCACAGCTAAGCTCCCGAGTGTGACGTGTAGTGCACACTCGGAGATAGGTAGTACTTAGGCGATGCTGGTTCGGAGCTAAGCCTCCGAGTGTGACGTGTAGTGCACACTCGGAGATAGTTAGTACTTAGGCGATGCTGGATCGCAGCTAAGCCCCCGAGTGTGACGTGTAGTGCACACTCGGAGAAGGTTAATACTTAGGCGATTCTGGATCGCAGCTAAGTTTTTTGTTTTGAGACCGAAGTCTGCGACCGCGGAAGAACTTTGAACCTGCAAAAAACTCAATCTGCTTTATATTATTTCGCCAACACTTGTTCTTTACATTGCTTCAGTCGACGGTCACGTGTAGAAGCGCTTCAGGAGATCTCCGTTCCATGCACGCGGCTCGTCTGTCTCCCTCTCGATGTTGTAGAGTCTCTATGCTCTGTTGTTCAGCACCTTGGAGATGATGAAGGGTCCTTCCCAGGCCGGAGCCAACTTGTGAGGTCGTTGCTGATCCACTCGGAGCACCAGATCGCCTGCTTGGAACGTGCGACTTCTGACGTGGCGTGCATGAAAACGCCGCAGATTTTGTTGATAAATGGTCGAGCGAGTTAATGCCATCTCGCGCTCCTCCTCCAGAAGATCCACTCCGTCTTGCCTTGCTTGTTCTGCTTCGGCTTCGGAGAAGAGTTTGACTCGTGGCGCATTGTGAAGCAAGTCACTCGGAAGGACCGCTTCTGCTCCATAAACGAGGAAGAACGGTGATCGCCCTGTAGATCTATTCGGGGTTGTGCGAAGTCCCCAAAGCACTGAAGGTAGCTCGGTAACCCAAGCGCCAACGGCATGTCCTATCTCTCGCAGGAGTCGGGGCTTCAAACCTTGCAAAATAAGTCCGTTTGCCCGCTCTGCTTGTCCATTGGACCGAGGATGTGCTATGGAAGCAAAATCCACTCGGATGCCTTGGCTTGTACAGAAACCTTTGAATCTGTCCGAGTCAAAGTTTGTCCCGTTGTCCGTGATTATACTGTGAGGAACACCGAATCTGAAGATGATGTCCCTGACAAACTTGACGGCTGTTGAGGCGTCGAGCTTCTTGATGGGCTTCGCTTCGATCCATTTCGTGAACTTGTCGACTGCCACCAACAGATGTGTGTATCCACCTTGGCCGGTCTTGAATGGGCCGACTATATCTAATCCCCACACTGCAAACGGCCACACCAGAGGGATCGTCTTCAACGCAGACGTTGGCTTGTGGGACTTGTTGGAGTAGAACTGGCAGCCCTCACATCGACCAACCATATCCTTAGCCATCTCGTTAGCCTGCAGCCAAAAGAAGCCAGCCCTGAATGCCTTGGCAATGATTGCTCTCGAAGAAGCGTGATGACCGCAGGTCCCCGAGTGAATATCCTCCAGAATCAGCTGCCCCTCCTCTGGGGAGATGCATCGTTGAAGAACGCCTGAGATACTTTCCTTGTACAATGGGCCATCAATGACAGTGAATGACTTCGACCTGCGGACTATCTGCCTGGCTTGGACTTCGTCTTCTGGAAGTTCTTGCCTCAAGATATATGCCATGATCGGCACAGTCCAATCGGGAATGACAGCCAGAATCTCCATGACCAGATCAACCACAGCAGGTACATCGACTTCAGTCGGATCTGTTGTGCTCTTGGGTTGTACTGGTTCCTGTGTGAAAGGATCTTCTTGGACTGAGGGGAGGTGGAGGTGCTCGAGGCAGACGTCACTCGGGACTGGTCTCCGAGTGGATCCGAGTTTTGCTAACTCGTCAGCTGCTTGGTTCTTCAGTCTTGGAACATGGTGAAGTTCTAGACCTTCAAACTTCTTCTCAAGCTTCCTCACTGCATTGCAGTCTGTAGTCATGGTGGGGTTTCTGACGTCCCACTCTTTCATCACTTGATTGACCACCAGATCTGAATCGCCGTAGACCATCAGGCGACGGACGCCGAGTGAGATGGCCATACGCAACCCGTAGATGAGAGCTTCATACTCCGCCTCGTTGTTGGAGGAATCAAAGTGTATCTGCAGCACGTACTTGAGCTTGTCGCCCTTTGGTGATATGATCACAACGCCAGCGCCGGAGCCATTCAACATCTTGGACCCATCGAAGAACATTGTCCAATGGGCCAAGCAGATGTGGGTCGGTTGCTGTTGTTCTACCCATTCTGCTATGAAGTCAACCAGAGCTTGAGACTTAATAGCTTTCTTGTCCTCGAACTTGATGTCACAGTACAACATCTCCATCGCCCACTTCGCCACTCGGCCTGACGCATCTCGATTGTGGAGAATTTCCGACAATGGAGCATCAGAAACGACAGACACCGAGTGGTCTTGGAAATAATGGGCCACCTTCTTCGCAGTCATGTAAATCCCGTAGATAAGTTTTTGATAATGGGGATACCTCTGCTTGGAAGGGGTCAAGACTTCGGAGACGTAGTACACTGGCCGCTGAACTTTGTATGCTTTGCCTTCTTCTTCTCGTTCGACTGTAAGAACAGTACTGACGACTTGATTTGTAGCCGCGATATACAGAAGAAGGGGCTCTTTACTGAGTGGAGCAGTAAGAACCGGCTGGGTGGAAAGCAGGACTTTGAGGTCGTCGAATGCGACTTGGGCTTCATCTGTCCACTCGAAAGTATCTGATTTCTTCATGAGTCGGTACAGAGGAAGTGCTTTTTCGCCAAGTCGACTGATGAACCTGCTCAAAGCCGCTAGGCAACCTGTGAGCCGTTGAACATCGTGTATTCTGACCGGCCTCTCCATTCGGACGATGGTCCCGATCTTTTCGGGGTTGACGTCGATCCCTCGTTCGGAAACGAAGAAACCGAGTAACTTTCCGCTGGGAACACTGAATGAACATTTGGCTGGGTTGAGCTTGATATCGTACCTACGAAGGTTGGCGAATGTTTCTGCCAAGTCAGTCAGCAGGTTGGAACCTTTGCGTGACTTGACTACGATATCATCCATATATGCCTCCACATTCCGACCGATCTGATCGAGGAGACATTTTTGGATCATGCGCATAAAGGTAGCTCCTGCATTCTTCAGACCGAATGGCATAGTGATGTAGCAAAAGCGCCCGAATGGGGTGATGAAGGCTGTTTTTAACTCATCGGGGCCATACAGACGGATCTGATGATAGCCCGAGTAGGCATCGAGAAATGACAGACGCTCGCAGCCCGCAGTCGAATCGACAATTTGATCTATGCGGGGGAGTGGAAAATGGTCTTTCGGGCAGACCTTATTGAGATGCTTGAAGTCGATGCACATTCGGAGCGACTTGTCCTTCTTGGGCACCATGACAACATTGGCGAGCCACTCGGAGTGGTGAACCTCACGAATGAAGTTGGCTGCCAGCAGCTTGGCCACCTCTTCCCCGATTGCCTTCCTCTTGTGCGCGACGGAGCGGCGCAGGCGCTCTCGGACAGGCCGAGCCGTGGAATCCACGTGCAGTCGATGCTCAGCCAACTCCCTGGGTACACCTGGCATGTCAGAGGGTTTCCATGCGAAGATGTCCCAGTTCTCACGGAGGAATTGGGTGAGCTCGGCTTCCTATTTAGGATCGAGGGTGGTGGAGATGTTCGTCGGGGCGGCAGTGGCGTCCGTCGGGTGGATGCTGACCTTCTTCGTCTCTCCCGCTGATTGAAATGCAGACTCTGAAGCCGGCTTCTTCGAGCGCATCAGGTCGGCGTGGTCGACTGTTTTCTTGTACTCGTCCAGCTCGAGGACGGCCATCTGCTGGTCGGCGATTCTTGATCCCTGCTGCAGACACTCTTCAGCTCGCTGCCGATTGCCTGTGATGGTGATCACACCTTTCGGGCCTGGCATCTTCAGCTTCAGGTACACGTAACATGGACGGGCCATGAAGTGCGCATACGCTGGGCGACCCAGAATTGCGTGATAAGCGCTCTGGAAGTCAACCACTTTGAACGTCAGCTTTTCCTTGCGGAAGTTCTTGTCGGAGCCGAAAACGACGTCCAACGCGATCTGGCCGAGTGACTTGGCCTTCCGTCCAGGGACGACTCCGTGGAACTGCATGCTGCTCTCGCTGAGTTTGGACATCGGGATGCCCATCCCCTTGAGGGTGTCGGCGTACATGATGTTCAAGCCGCTGCCGCCATCCATGAGGACTTTGCGCAGTCAGACTCCTTCTACCACCGGGTCGACGACCAGGGCCTGTCTCCCCGGGGTGGGTACATGTGCCGGATGATCCGACTGGTCGAAGGTGATCGCAGTCTGAGACCATTTGAGGAACTTGGGGTTGGAAGGGGTGGCCATGTTCACCTCTCTGTTCACCAGCTTCAGTCGGCTCTTGCTCTCGACGTCAGCAAAGATCATCAGGGTTGCATGGACTTGGGGGAACGGATCCTCCTTATCCTCCTCATCCTATTCATGGTCCTTCTCACTCGGTTGCCCTTCGCTGAACCCCTGGATCAGGAGGCGACAGTGTCGAGTGGTATGCTTCGCATATATGGGGTTGCCTTCTTCGTCCATCTTCGTATGAACCGGACATGGCTGGTCCAGGATGGGGTTATTGAACTGCTTCTTCTTGGGGGTGAACTGAGCCTTCCCTTTACCCTTGAACTTGGCATTGGTTACGGCTGCAGCCTCCGCTTGCGGAGTGGTCGGAGCTTTCTGCTTCTGCTTCCGAGTGTCGCCCCCATCGCCATCAGCGACTGTTTTGTGCTTGCCGCTCCGGATGCGGTCCTCTTCTTCGCCATTTGCGTAGCGTGTTGCTATCTCCATTATCTTGCTCATGGAGATGTCGCCTGTTCGGCCGAACTTCAGGTACAGATCCCTGTACCGCAGGCCTGCCTTGAAAGCGCAGACTGCTTGATGCTCGGTGACGTTTTCCACCGTGTGATAGAGAGTTGTCCAGCGCTGGATGAAGTCACGCAGGGGCTCATTCTGCTTCTGGACGCAGTGCTGGAGCTCCACAAGGCCAGCAGGGCGCTTGCACGTCCCTTCGAAGGTCCTGATGAACACTCGGGCCAGATCTGCCCAACTGTAGATGCTCGAGGGGGCCAACTGGTTTAGCCACGCTCGGGCCGAGTCGTCGAGCATCAAAGGGAGGTGCTTCATGGCGACATGGTCGTCCCCTCCTCCGATCTGGACCGCCACTCGGTAGTCATCCAACCACGTTTCCGGCTTGGACTCTCCTATGAACTTGCTAATTCCCGTCGCCAATCGGAAGTTGGGAGGGATGTCAGCCGAACGGATGGCTCGACTGAAACACTCGGGACCAGACACGGTGGCCCTGCTTCCACTCGGACGGTCGGTATCGCGACCATCGCGGTGGGCTCGACCTCTGTCGACTCTTCGCTGGGCGATATGTCCTCTTGCGTCGGGTCTTGGGTCATAAGTGTCGCCGACTGAACGCCGATCATCATGATGTCGGGACCCATATGGCCCACCCCACAGAGGGGTGCGTGAGCGGCGGCGATCTTCATGAATCATGGAACGACTGCCTCCCCTGTGGCGCTGATGGGAACCAGGGCTGTGAAACGACCGATGCGTGTTCGCATGGAGGGAACTATTATAGATCCGGTTGTGCGACTGGGAGACCGCCAAATTCTGCTGCTGCGCCGTGTGCAACAGGGCTCGGATCTGCTCGATCCCTCTACCAGCCTCTGAATCAGTCGGCTGGAGGGAATCGGCTATCTTGGCAGCTGCAGCCAAGTTGAGGAGTGGTGTGCAGAACAGCTCCACGTTGCTCCGCCGAGTGTGCCGACTAGCAGAACGGCGAGGTGGACGACGTGCGCCGGACGCTTCGCCGATCTCATGCTCGTTCCGGCCAGCCTGACGGGGATCTTCATGGGAGTTGGCCATGTGTACTTTTGCTGCGGGCCCGTGACCCGCATACTCGGAAGGAAACTCAGTCGGAACCGAGTCCGAGTGCTGGGACGATGGGGCAACCACAACGGACTCAAGAACCGCCACTTGCGAAGATGCGTTCTGGCGCGCCTGGGCGTGTTGCACCCAACGCTGGAGTCGCGGACGGCGGGACCGCTTGACGCGGCGCGTGAAGGCGGTGTAGGTAGACACCGGAGCCGACCGCTAGAGAAGAAGAATGCCGCGGGTGCCGGCACGGAAGTGCGTAGCCCCGCGACGGGGAAGCGCCTCGATGTCGAGGGGCGCATCCCGAAGCCACGCTGAATCATCGACGATGAAGGAGAGAGCGCCGAAGAAGATCTGGTGACCCATGCTCGAATCTCCACCGGACGACATGACGAAAGGAAGTAGTCGCAAACTCGCCGGAAGTCGCTTAGACGCCTGCCCCACGGTGGGCGCCAACTGTCGTGGGTATAAGCCTGACAGTAGATGTGTAGGGTACGAATGAGATGGGCAGAGTCCTAGCTACGGCGAGGTTGTATGAGTTCAGGCCCCTCAGCGGTGGAGGTAACAGCCCTACGTCTCAGTGCTCTCGGAGCTTGCTGTCGAGTGGAATATGGAATACAATGATTTGCTAACCCCTCTACCAGTGGGGGAGGGCGGCTTACATAGAGTGCGCTGCCCTCCACAACGGTTCCGGTACATGGGTGGAGTAGTGGGGATTGAATGCGTACGTTACAGGTAACGTATGCTCTAAATGCTAATAAATGCACCCGGAAACGTATGGCAGTTTCCCTCCAGAGAGGTTACGATGTACCGAGTGTAGCCAGTTAGTTAGCTTGGTATCCTCCGAATGCTAGTCTCTGACTGGATGGTTGAGGACCTGTTACCGACTAGATGATGGGGACCCCTTAATTCAGTCGGGACTGACTAGGGCCTTGTCCTTTGTGAAGGGTAGTCCTTGGGTAGGACCTATATTACAGGCCTATGACCCTACCCTAGGACTATGACCCCATCAATTGGTATGGCCAATCCCCTTGGCTTCTGCCAAGCTTGGGGGAGTTGCCCTCGTATCGTATCACCTTTATATCTTTTGCTTTTACCTTTGTTTTAGTTCTTTCCTTTTCAGTTTTTATTTCTTCTTTTAGAGGAATAAGTCTTTAGTTTTTAGTTTGAGTCTTTTGCTTTTGTCTCTCCCCCAATGTATTCGAGCTTACGAGATATATAATAAAGAGTGTCTTAGTTAAGGGCTTTTCTTTGTGCCATGATCAAAAGTATGAAAAGAACGATAGCATGAAAGATCATGAGACGATCTTATGGAAAGTGATAACTTCACCTATGACACGTTTGATGATTGAAACTTGTTGAGAATAAATCAACATAGACCTCAGTCATTGTTGCAATTAATAAGAAGTAATAAGAAAAGATAGGTTCACATATAAATATATCATCTTAGACACTTTTTACAATTGTGAGCACTCACCAAACTATTACATGCATAGGAGTAGATGTTGGACAAGGAAGACAACATAATGAATTGTGTTTGCTTGGTTCCAAACAATGTTATATGATTAGAGATCCCTTAGCATGTGACGATTGCTTCCACCTCATATTAGCCAAAACTCCCGCACCAAGTAGAGATACTACTTGTGCATCCATAAACCTCCAACCCAGTTTTGCCATGAGAGTCCACCATACCTACCTATGGATTGAATAAGATCCTTCAAGTAAGTTGTCATCGGTGCAAGCAATAAAAATTGCTCTCTAATATGTATGATCTATTAGTGTGTGGAAAATAAGCTTTGTACGAACCTGCGATGAGGAAGACATAAAAGCGACAGACTGCATAATAAAGTTCTTTATCATAGGAGGCAATATAAAGTGACGTTCCTCCGCGCTAAGGGGACACGCATCCAAACCTCAAAAGCGCATGACAACCTCTGCTTCCCTCTGCGAAGGGCCTATCTTGTAACTTTACTTTTTACCCTTGTAAGAGTCATGGTGATCATCACCAATTCCCTTTTTGCCTTTGTCTTGGGTACCGTCACATGCTTGGGAAAGATCTATATTCATATATCAACTTGGAGTTGAGTACTTATGCTTTATTGTTGTTGACTTTACCCTTGAGGTAAATGGTTGGGAGGCAAACTATAAGCCCCTATCTTCCTCTGTGTCGAGCTGAAACTTTGACACCATGAGTACCACGTGAGTTGTAACAATTGTAGAAAACAAAAGAGGTGATTGAGTATGTGGATTTGCCTTACAAGCTCTTATTTGACTCTTTCTGATGTTGTGATAAATTGCAATTGCTTCAATGACTATGGATTATTGTTGGTTACTTCTCGGTAAGGTTTTTTGCTTCATGCTTTGCTTTGTGAAGGAATTGTTACTTTCCCATAAGAATCTTTATGATATATTGTTGTTCTATTTGTGATCATGATGCCCTCATGTCCGTATTATGTTTTATCGACACCTTCGTCCCCAAACATGTGGACATGTTTATGGAACTTGGTTCTCGCTTGAGGACAAGCGAGGTCTAAGCTTGGGGGAGTTGATACGTCCATTTTGCATCATGCTTTCATGTTGATATTTATTGTTTTTTGGGCTGTTATATTACTTGTGGTACCATATTTATGCCTTTTCTCTCTTATTTTGCAAGGATTATTTGAAGAGGGACAATTCAGGCAACTGGAATTCTGGACTAGAAAAGGAGCAAATCCTAGTCCACTATTCTACACATCTCCAAATGCCCTAAAAATTTACGTGGATTTTTTCTGGAATATATTAAAAATACTGGGCGAAAGAACTACCGAAGGGGGGCCACCAGGGATCCACAAGCTTGCCCACCGCCACAACCCCCCTGGTGGCGCAGGGCAGGCTTGTGGGCTGCCTGAAGGCCCACTAGCCCCCCTCTTTAGCTATTTGAAGCGTCCTGGTCTGGAAAAAAAATCAATAGGGAGCTTTTTTGTGGGTTCGCCGCCGCCACGAGGCGGAACTTGAGCAGATCCAATCTAGAGCTCCGGCAGGACGATCCTGCCGGGGAAACTTCCCTCCCGGAGGGGGAAATCATCACCATCGTCATCACCAACACCCCTCTCATCGGAGGCGAGGCATCTTCATCAACGTCTTCATCAGCACCATCTCCTCTCCAATCCCTACTTCATCTCTTGTAATCAATCTTCGTCTCGCAACTCCGATTGGTACTTGTAAGGTTGCTAGTAGTGTTGATTACTCTTTGTAGTTGATGCTAGTTGGATTACTTGGTGGAAGAGTTTATGTTCAGATCCTTGATGCTATTCATTACACCTCTGGTCATGATTATGATTATGTCTTGTGAGTAGTTACTTTTGTTCCCGAGGACATGGGATAAGTCATGCTGATAATAGTCATGTGAATTTGATATTCGTTCGGTATTTTGATATGTTGTATGTTGTTTTTCCTCTAGTGGTGTTATGTGAACGTCGACTACATAACACTTCACCATATTTGGGCCTAGAGGAAGGCATTGGGAAGTAGTAAGTAGATGATGGGTTGCTGGAGTGACAGAAGCTTAAACCCTAGTCTATGTGTTGCTTCGTGAGGGGCTGATTTGGATCCACTAGTTTAATGCTATGGTTAGAATTTGTCTTAATTCTTCTTTTGTAGTTGCGTATGCTTGTGAGAGAGGTTAATCATAAGTGGGATGCTTGTCCAAGTAAGGGCAGTACCCAAGCGCCGGTCCACCCACATATCAAACTATCAAAGTAACGAACGCGAATCATATGAACATGATGAAACTAGCATGACAGAAATTCCTGTGTGTCCTCGGGAGCGTTTTTCCTCCTATAAGACTTTGTTCAGGCTTGTCCCTTGCTACAAAAGGGATTGGGCCACTTGCTGCACCATTGCTACTACTTGTTACTTGTTACTCTTTGCTTGCTACGTTTCACCTCGCTACACAATCACTTGTTACCGCTACTTTCAGTGCTTGCAGTTATTACCTTGCTGAAATCCGTTTATCAGAGCCTTCTGCTCCTCGTTGGGTTCGACACTCTTACTTATCGAAAGGACTATGATTGATCCCCTATACTTGTGGGTCATCACGTATCAATGGCGCCAGAAGTTGCCCGTGGACGGAAAATATTCTTTCCCGTCAACGGCGCGAGAAAAAGTATTGTAGCAGGTAGCAGCAGTGTAACGAGTAACAACAGTGGCAAGAAACAACAGTAGTGACAATAGTAGCAAGTAGCAACAGTAGCAAGCAAGAGTAGCAACAGAGCAAGACAAGTAACAGCAGTAGTAGGACAAACTCGTAGGCAATGGGTCGGTGATTTGTTTGGATGATATTCATCATGCAACAGTTATAACACGGAGAGATATGTGGCTAGCTCCCGTTCGTCAATGTGATGTAGGCATGCATTCCGTGTGTCGTCATACGTTCTTAGGGAAAAGAACTTGCATGACATCTATTGTCCATCCCTCCCGTGGCAGCGGGGTCCAAAAGGAAACTACGGGATATTAAGGTTCTCCTTTTAATAAAGAACCGGACCAACACATTAGCACTAGGTGAACAGATGAACTCTTCAAACTATGGTCATCATCGGGAGTGGTTCCGGTTATTGTCACTCCGGGGTTGCCGGATCATAACACATAGTAGGTAACTACAACTTGCAAGATCGGATCTAAAACACACATATGTTGGTGAGAACATAATAATTTCAGATCTGAAATCATGGCACTCGGGCCCTAGTGACAAGCATTAAGCATGTCAAAGTAGTAGCAACATCAATCTCAGAACATAGTGGATACTAGGGATCAATCCCCATCAAAACTAACTCGATTACATGATAGATCTCATCCTACCCATCACCGCCCAGCGAGCCTACGAATAGATTACTCACGAACGAAGAAGAGCTTCATGGAATTGGAGAGGGAATAAGGTTGATGATGATGATGGCGATGATTTCCCCTCTCCGGAGCCCAAAACGGACTCCAGATCTGCCCTCCAGATGAAGAACAGGTTGTGGCGGCGACTCCGTATCGCAAACGCGACAAAATCTTCTCTCTTGATTTTTTCTGGGACGAAAGTGAACTTATAGAGCTGAGATTGGGGGCGGCAGAGCCACATGGGCCCCACAAGCTTGCTAGCCGCCACCAGGGGGTGGCGGCTACAGGGCTTGTGGCCCACTGGCCCACCTCCTCCGGTGGATCTTTGCGCAGGTATTTTTCATATTTTCCAGAAATATTCTCCGTAAATTTCCAGGACGTTCTGAGAACTTTCATTTCTGCACAAAAAACAACACCAAGGCAATTGTGCTAAAAACAGCGCAGGTATATTGCTAGGACGTAGCTTTAGTAGTAATAACATAAGTAGCACGACAACCTCGATGGCGACATGTTGATTGAGGTCATGATGATGGAGATCATGGTGTGACGCCGGTGACAAGAAGATCGCGCCGGTGCTTTGGTGATGGAGATCAAGAAGCACAAGATGATGGCCATATCATGTCACTTATGAATTGCATGTGATGTTAATCCTTTTATGCACCTTATTTTGCTTAGAATGACGGTAGCATTATGAGGTGATCTCTCACTAAAATTTCAAGACGAAATTGTGTTCTCCCCGACTGTGCACCGTTGCTACAGTTCGTCGTTTCGAGACACCACGTGATGATCGGGTGTGATAGACTCAATGTTCACATACAACGGGTGCAAAACAGTTGCACTCCCGAAACACTCGGGTTAAGCTTGACAAGCCTAGCATGTGCAGACATGGCCTCGGAACACATGAGACCGAAAGGTCGAGCATGAATCGTATAGTTGATATGATTAGCATAGAGATGCTTACCACTGAAACTATTCTCAACTCACGTGATGATCGGACTTTAGTTAGTGAATTTGGATCACGTACCACTCAAATGACTAGAGAGATGTACTTTTTGAGTGGGAGTTTAGCAAGTAATTTGATTAGTTAAACTCTAATTATCTTGAACATAGTCTAAGTCCACTTTGAAATACTTGTGTTGTAGATCAATGGCTCACGCGAGAGTCACCCTGAATTTTAATACATTCCTAGAGAAAGCTAAGTTAAAAGATGATGGAAGCAACTTTGTAGACTGGGCTCGTAATCTTAAGTTGCTCCTGCAAGCTGGGAAGATGGATTATGTCCTTAATGCTGCGCTAGGAGATGAACCACCCGCTACGGCTGACCAAGATGTTAAGAACGCTTGGTTAACACGTAAGGAGGACTACTCAGTAGTTCAATGTATAGTCTTGTATGGCTTAGAGCCGGGACTTCAACGTCGCTTTTAACGTCATGGAGCATTTGAGATGTTCTAGGAGTTGAAGTTTATCTTTTAGGAGAACGCCCGGTCGAGAGGTATGAGACCTCCGATAAATTCTATGCTTGCAAGATGGAGGAGAATTTGTCTGTCAGTGAACATGTGCTCAAAATGTCTGGGTACTCAAACCGTCTAGCTGAGCTAGGGATTGAACTCCCGCAAAAGGCTATCACTGATAGAATTCTTCAATCACTGCCACCAAGATACAAGAGCTTTGTGTTGAACTATAACATGCAAGGGATGAACAAGTCACCCGGCGAGTTATTTGTGATGCTGAAAGTCGCACAGTCAGAACTCTGTAAAGAGCATCAAGTGTTGATGGTGAATAAGACCACTAGTTTCAAGAGAAACGACAAAGGCAAGAAGGGTAACTCCAAGAAGAGCGGCAAACATGTTGCCAATCCGACGAAGAAACCCAAGGCTGGACCTAAGCCTGAAACATAGTGTTATTATTGCAAGGGACTGGGTCACTGGAAGCGCAACTGCCCCAAGTATCTGGCTGATAAGAAGGCGACCAAGGAAAAATCAGGTATACTCGATATACATGTTGTTGATGTGTACTTAACCAGCTCTCGTAGTAGTGCCTGGGTATTTGATACCGGTTCTGTTGCTCATATTTGCAACTAAAAACAGGAACTGCGGAATAAGCGAAGGCTGGCGAAGGATGAAGTAACGATGCGCATGGAAATGGTTCCAAGGTTGATGCAATCGCCATCGGCGCAGTTTCACTTCAGTTACCATCGGGATTAGTTATGAACTTAAATAATTGTTATTTAGTGTGTGCGTTAAGCATGGACATTATATATGGATCTTGTTTATTGCAAGACGGTTACTCGTTTAAGTCACAGAATAATGGTTGTTCTATTTCTACGAGTAATATCTTTTATGGTCATGCACCCAATGTGAGAGGATTGTTCGTATTGAATCTTGATAGCGATGATACACATATACATAACACTGAGACCAAAAGAGTTAGAGTTAACAATGATAGCGCCATGTTTTTGTGGCACTGCCGCTTAGGTCATATTGGTGTAAAGCGCATGAAGAAACTCCATTCCGATGGACTTTTGGAGTCACTTGACTTTGATTCACTCGACACGTGCGAACCATGCCTCATGGGCAAGATGACTAAGACTCCGTTCTCCGGAACAATGGAGCGTGCAAGTGACTTGTTGGAAATCATACATACCGATGTGTGCGGTCCGATGAGTGTGGAGGCGCGCGGCGGATATCGTTATTATCTCACCTTTATTGACGATTTGAGTAGATATGGTTATGTCTACTTGATGAAGCACAAGTCTGAAACGTTTGAGAAGTTCAAGCAATTTCAGAGTGAAGTTGAAAATCATTGTAACAAGAAGATCAAGTTCCTACGGTCTGATCATGGGGGTGAATATCTGAGTTTCGAGTTTAGTGCTCACTTAAGACAATGTGGAATTGTTTCACAGTTGACACCGCCTGGAACACCACAACGTAATGGTGTGCCCGAACATCGTAATCGTAGTTTATTAGAGATGTGCGATCTATGATGTCTCTTACCGATTTGCCGTTATCGTTTTAGGGTCATGCATTAGAGACAACTGCATTCACTTTAAATAGGGCACCATCAAAATCTATTGAGACGACACCATACGAACTGTGGTATGGCAAAAGACAAAAATTGTCGTTTCTTAAAGTTTGGAGATGTGATGCTTATGTCAAAAAGCTTCAGCCTCAAAAGCTGGAACCCAAAGCGGAAAAGTGTGTATTCATAGGTTACCCAAAAGAGACAGTTGGGTATACCTTCTATCTCAAATCCGAGGGCAAAGTGTTTGTTGCTAAAAATGGAGCTTTTCTTGAGAAGGAGTTTGTCCAGAAAGAATTGAGTGGGAGGAAGATAGAACTTGATGAGGTTGTCGAACCTCTGATCCCTCTGGATGGTGGCGCAGGGCAAGGGGAAACCCCTGTCGTTGCGACGTCGGTTGAGGAGGAAGTTGACGATGATGATCATGAAACTTCGGATCAATCGGACCTCGTAGGTCGACAAGATCACGTACTGCTCCTCAGTGGTACG